>NC_069697.1:20724721-23224721 GCF_023699985.2 Odocoileus virginianus
TCTCAATTCAAAAAGGATATGCAAGTTATATATCTACATTTTCTCTCAACTTCTATAGCACATTTCAAAATCATGCTAAATGCAAATAACCAACACAGAATTACCTTTGAAGGTGACTAATCATTTATTTACTTTTACTGTAATAGAAAGTATTTGGCCAAAGAAGCTGTCAAACAGAAGTTATATATAGTTTCATTAACCTGGATCTCTCTATGATCATGGATAATAGCTGGGCAATTTGCTTTAATGTGTTTACCATTTTTTAAATGAAAATTAATGTCTATTATTAAAACAATGGGTTAATCATTTAATAAGTAAGGTAAGAGAAAGATAACCAAAGAACCTGGAAACACAAACTTATTATATATGAAAGCTTCAACCACTAAAAAGTGGGCAACTTGGTTTCCTGAAAGTGATGTTAATGAGAGACCTCTGTATTTCTAATATTGCTTATCAGGTTTACTTTTTACATTCCTAGTGTTACAATTATCTTCATTGTCTATATTCTTCATTAGTAAATAAATTTTATAATATGAATATAATAAATCTAATTTTTTTAATAAACACATCAGCATTACCTATATTGTATATTACAAATGGGTACTTTTGTATACTACAAATGAGTACAAGGAAAAAAATCTAAGAAAGCCACTAATTAATGCCAAGTGATCTTTTGCTCTAGAATTTGTGGCATATTTTTGTTGTTGTTTCAAGGATCCTCACTGTCATAAGATCAAATCCACTGTAAATGGATGAAGGTATAAAGTTTTCGAAACAAAACTAGTAAACAATGTAACCTAACTGAACAATCAAACATTTGGGCTTATTTTAATAACCATAAATAACTGAAATCAGTGTTTTGAGTGTTTTCCAAACTGGTTTGAGGTCAACAAAAAGGTTGACCTCAAAATATTTTCAAAAATTTTGAGGTTTCAAAATTATTTTTGGTAATGGCAACATGTCTGACATATGTTCATGGCCTGACCTTTTAAGGAAAACATGTATATAAAACATATTTCAAAGAAGGAAATGTTTAAATATTCAAGTATTTTCAACTGTGTTCAAGTTAAAGTGTATCTTAATGCTCTGTCTTAAACTGGCTGTGTAACCTTGAAATGTATTAGGAGTTTACTTTAAATTGCTATGACTAACAACTTTGAATCTTAGAATTATTCTCTATTAACATTATGGATGATAATTAAAATATCAGGAACAATTCAGCTACTTTAAATTACTATGCTTTAATCACCTATCGCAAGAAAAATTATATTTAAATCTCTACTTCTATCTTATCAAAGAAATTACTAGAGTTTTTCACACATAATAAACAAGTATGTACTAAAATGCAAATTTTGAGTATATTTCATTAAAATACCATGATTTCACATTAAAGATTATAAGATTAACCATGTATAACATATATCCAGTATCTATTCTGCTGATGAATTCCAACATGCAAAAGAAACTAAAGAAAGAAAATGTAAAGCAAATGCATCCAAAATTATTTGTTATATCTTACAATGTATCTGTTGTACACTAAATACATATTTTTTAACTTTAATTTTTAAAAATACAAAAGCAAGCACTTAAAACTTTTTAGTTTACTCAAGGATAAAAAAGAAAGATGTAGGAAAAGTATACACCTAAAGATAAATTTTAGTTATGGGTAAGAGAAGAAAGAGGAATGAATCACAGGAAGCTTTCACTCTCTACTGTATATTGAGTCATTTTAACTTTTTACAATGATCATGTATTACAGCTCTATTTTTAAAAAACTAAGATTGAAGAAAACAAAATTTCTAAGGAAATACACTCACTATTGACATACCACTTTAGGTGAAATTCACAAAGAAGGTTCTGCAAGGCACACAGACAGTCCTCACTAGAGGACAGGACAAGCTCATCCGTGCCCAGAAGGCTTTAGCACTTGCACTCCTTCCTCCTGGGAATGCTGCTCCCAGTTCTTCACTCTGCTGCTTGCTTACTTCATTCTTCTCCCATGGATCCTCCTTGAGGATACCTTTCCCTGATCATCCTATCTAAAACTGATCCACATTATTGCCAAGCCCACTACTTCCCATGTCCTGCTTTGTTTTTCCTCATAGCACTTAGGATTAGCTAACTTTCTATTGTGAGTTGGTTTATTTCACATTGTTTGGCTTCCAAAAGGAATATAAGCTTTATGACAGCAGGCACTGTATCATATTCACTATTCTATTCCCCACATGTATACTAGCTGCTGTCACTCAGGCATTGAAAAAATACTCATTAAAGAGAGAAGTGATTCTCCCAGAAGTTAACAGATACTTGCACAGTATCTCTGCACATGGAAACAAATATATAAGACCTTATAAAATAATGTGCATTTCCTTGAAGCCACATTACCGAATTTAACATTGAATTTTTACTAAAAACTTTCAAGTTACAAAATAATTAAGGAAGGATATTTCAAAACTTCCTGCTAGTGCTTTAGGATTATAATTATTGTCCTAATGGCCAAATACTTTTAGTAAATAATCATTTTAAAGATGGTTAAAATTTGGCTTGATTAATAAAACAAAAAGGAGCATATATTTGAAGTTCTGAGATTGTCTTAAAACACAAAATTGCCATATGGTGCTAGAAGGTACTACATTAAAAACAGTACTAATATGAAAAGTCTTCCACAAAGACATTACCTCAAGTTTAAGCATCTCCATTAGAAAGCAGAAAAAATAAAATGATGGATGAAACATGGGAAACAAAACTGACAAAAGTACACACTGGACATACAATAAAAAGTACAAACACTTCTGAATCTCATCGCTTACACTAGCAAGTTTTAAAGACATTTAAGTGCTCTCTTTAATAACCCTGAATGAATGTAATATTTATTCCATCTCTTTATAACCTTCTTAGTTTTAAAAATTAGGATTCAAATGAAGATATTTGTAATATAAATAAAATTCATCAAAAATCATTTCCAGTAAAGACAACACCAAATATATGTTAGTTACAGCTCTGACATTTTTAATAATGCAGATTTATAGGAATAATACTTTTATTAACCTTAATTTCTGATCTAAAGAAAAGTTATTTTAAAATACTTTTAAATGCTTTAGACTGAGTTATTTTTCCATATGCTTTTCAAAATAGATTTTTTAAATGACAACAAATTCTTAAGTTATATTTTTAATGAAAGGAATGGAACATACTTAACAATGTATATCAGATTATGTATCTTGAACCTTGACTAGAAATAGAAAACAAATCATTGCATTTTTAGCTTCTTTATTTCCTTTTACTCTTTTATTTCTGATGTCATTGTTTAGGTTCAGAAAAGCAGTAATACATATTTTTTTCTTTTAGTCCTTTAGGTTATATAATTCACTAACACACATAAGTGAGAATAAATAAAACTGAATTTTAATAAAATACACACCATATACTAAGGAGTAAGTAGAAACTAAAAACACAGTAAAAAACAAATGAGATGGAATATTTAGACAGTCATTTTTTCATATGGAAATGGTATGGGACACAACTCCAAAGTATTTTAAGTTATACTCATTACAAATATACAGTATGTCAAAATGCCAAAAGTAATAACAGTAAGCATTAGTTTATGATTAATAACACAAATTTACTTCTAACACAATCACCAGACCACCAAAAATGGGACACGACATGATACAGAAAGACATGAGCTTCAAGACAGACTTGAGTTCTAATCCTAGCTTCTTTACATTAGGTACATGAACTTGAACAAGCTATTTAATCTCATTGAAGCCCAGATTCCTTAAATATAAAACAAACTTAATACTTAACTTACAGGGTTAAAAGAAATTTCTAACCTAATATTTGAATGGGATTTTTTTCCCATGAAACTTCTCTGATTCAGCCTCTCCTAGATTACACATTAGGAGATTTTTATTGGCTTTGATAAGTTCATGAACTCCCTAAAATTATTTGAAAATCTGTGGGACTTTTATTACTGGGCTACAAAGATCATGTTTGGGAAATCTGCACCTGAAGTTCATCAACTTAAAAGTTTGAAATGTTAACCATTACAAAGACTCACATGCCTATGTGTGTTGTACCCATAAACTTTCACCAATCCTCCAGTGATAAGACATAGGAGAAAGTAATAAAAGGAACAGAGGGACTATCTATAATATTTATACTCCATAGCTCATTAATAATTATGAATAGGGGCTGAAAAAATCCGAGATGCAAGTTGAAATGTCACTATAACTTAACTTTTAAACTGAAAACATGAAAAACACAGGTCTATATAAGGGAGCTTAAGAACTATATACAGTAGTAGCTATAATAAAAATACCACCTATGATACAGTAAGAAAGACAAATGCCAGCATTTTTAAGCAAATATATTTACTACATATCCTAGAACTTGTCATATGCTGACAATTATATAAGGGATTGACAGGCAAAAGTCATGTAATAAATAAAAGAACTGAGAATGTTTATCCTAGAAGAGAAGAAAATTCAGAGTAAATATGAACAGTCATCAAATATTTCATGTGGAAAAGAACAATTTATTCTGTGTAATATTTGAGAACTGGAACAAGTACATGTAAATTACAGGGAAACAAATGCCAACTCAATGGAATGGCGGACTTAGGAAGAAATATGCAACCCCTACAACACATAGCAAGAGTTGTAGACCACTTATCAGAGACCTCTAAAGGGAACTCCTATATGGAGTGTTAGACTAGAAGATTTTTAAGACTTCCTTCAACTACATAACTCAATAACTGATAAATGAAAACCAAGTCTAATAGATAATAAGTCTTAAATATTTTTTCTAAGCAACATAAGTAATACAGATGAAGAAAACGAAATCATACTTCCTTTACCCCTACCAAATTGAAATAAATTACTACTTATCAATATGGAGCAAATTTAAATATTTCTCCACAATATACATTATTTATTAAACAGAGTAATACTCCTTTATGCAAATATTCTTCTCTAAGTGTCCAACTTCTTACAGCAAAGATAAAAATATTACCAGCCCATAGTGACTATATACAGATATTGCTGAGACCAGATGAAAGAAAGGCAAGCAGTGTTTGAGGCACTCAGAAAAATGCTGGGGTGACTCAACCGTGCACACTAAACAAGTTAACGTCAGCCTTATTTAAGTGCACTAAATTTCATTACCTCTGAATTAGTATACTCTGTCTGTAACTTTTTGCACTCGTCTTTGAGTTTTTCAGATTCTCTCTCACGTTCCAAGGTCATGTTATCCATTAGTGTTTGAACCTGGACCAGTTCTTTCTTTAACACAGCAACATCCTCTATTCCAGGTCTCTGAAGCTGTGAAGCAACATATTTTAGTTAAAAAACAAAACAGTGAAACTGTCTAGTGAACAGACATTTTTAAAATAGTTTTACTACTAAGAAATAAAACAATCTTTTAACACCAATTACTAGATTCCAAACATTGAACACAGATGTTTTCCCCCAACAATCTCATATTTACAGTATTACCACTCAAGGTACAAAATAGCAAATATACAATTATCCTTAGTGCTTTAACTGCTTTCCTTTCCTTTGCAAACTACACCCACTTAAAATAACAATCACTTGTCAATGCTAAATCCCTTCATTTTTTTATCCTATGAAACTGGTAATAAAATGAAGGAGCAGATATAAACATAATTAGGGTTTGCTGCAGATTGTATCTAATTAATTTGCATATTCGTATGTTTATTGCATGGTAATAAAGGACAAAAATGAAGCAAGGACAGATCCAAGATTGTTAAGCCTGGGGAGAGAATTAAAAACATATGGTAACAATGACAGAAACATGGTGACAATGTTATCCTTGTTGAATTTGAAATGAAAGCTGGAAACGCAATTAGAAGAGTCCGTGTTGTTGTTGTTCAGTCACTAGCTTGTGTTCAACCCTTTATGACCCCATAGACAGCAGCCTGCCAGGTCTCCCTGTCCTTCACTATTTCCCAGAGTTTGCTCAGATTCATACCCAGTGAGTCAGTAATGCTATCTAACCATCTCACCCTCTGCTGCCCTCTTTTGCTTTTAGAAGTGTCCAAATGGATTTACAAAACTAAAGTTCAAGGAATGGTAAGATCAGAGAAGCAGATATGGAAACTACCAAAAATGGCAGGTGACATTAAAACAAAAACAATAAAAATGTTAATGTCATAATGTATCATAAAATTCCATTCTTACTTTAAAAAATTATATATAGTGTACACACACACACCCCTATATATATATTTGTAAGTGGTAAAACTACAGGGAATTTTTTTTAATTTCCTCCATTCTAGTCAAACTATACTTTTAAAAATGTTTCATCAGCATATGTATTTCATTTATCCATTTCAAATAAGGTACATTCTAATAAATGGTTACCAGTTCAGTCTTTAGATCTTGAATCATAGCTGCTTCTTTGTTTAATTCTTCTGTTAGATGTGTCACTTGCTGTTCGGCAGCTTCTCTAAGACTCCTTTCTTCATCATATTTTGACTTTACATCTAATTAAGGACAGTTACATAGATGACATGACATTAACTCTAGAGAAGATAAGTTATAAATTCTTGTATATCCAGTGCCTATCTAAATATCACTCTAATTCAAATTCACATTCCTTTGATAACCATAAATGTACACAATAAAATTATACTTCTGATAATATTCAATGATAAACTTAAACAATCAAATGTCTTTGTCTACATAAAATCCACTCAATTACTAAATTAGCATTTTAATATATACTCAATCACATATAATATTTTACCTAAAAGCATGTAGTTGAAAAAATTACATGCAATTCCTAGCATAACCAAATGTTAAATCTATACCATATTATTTAACTTCTTCAAAATGTTACTTGTCAATCTTTAAGCATACTTCAAAAGAAAATTCATCTTCTCTAAAATTCAAGAAGAATTTCACAAGGAAAATCAGTTCTTCAAAGGGAGGATGTGGGAGAACAATTAAAATAACTTACACAGCAACTCTTATCATTAAATGCCAGTAATCACCACAATAGTCTATATAACAAATGCTTTAATCACACTAAAATACAATGTTTATCTATACAATATACAATGGCAAAAAGGTAATGAGACTGATTTACTGGATAAAAAAAATTCTGATTTAATTTACCTGCAATTTCAGTGGCAAGTTGGGCTGCTTTCTGTTCAAACAAATCTTTCATTTGTTTAATATTAAAATTTTCTGTTTGGGCTTCTTCTAATTGTTGTTCCAAAGACTGTAGTTCTACAGAAAAGTAGTTATTCAAATACAATGTGAATTACATTTCCTAAACTGGTATTACTTATAATCATTGTAGGAGTTAAAGACAATCAACATGATCTACTAACCAATTACAAGTAGAGTATCTTCACATTTTAAGAATTAATCATATCTCAAAAAAAAAAAAAAAAGAACCTCAGCCAACCCATTTAAGGCCCAAGTCAAAGTTTACAAATGTGTAAAACAAATGAAAGAAATATTTAGCAATCATACCTAAAATATTTATAAATATTTGTTTAAAGAGTATTCTAATTTCACATTTTACAGTTACTTTTCTGTATCTGTCAACTGACCAAAAAATGTATTTTGTGCCTCTGATGAAATGTTTTGAAATTAGAAATGTCTTAAGAACAATCAAGGTCTTAAATAATATAATCAATTAAAATATGCAGTCAATTCTTACTACTTCATTCTCATAAAGGAACTTCAGAGAGACATTAAATACAACAGCTAATCTCAAAAAATAATTTTTATTATTCATTGAGCACTCCTCCAGTTAAAGTTCATTACAAAGATGCTAATCTCATTTTTTAATTTCAAGAGGAAAAAAAGTACATCACTGTTTAATATAGATCTAAACTTTCATTAACCACCATATTAATGTAATATTTCAAAAGTGTGTAACTTCAGAATATAATGAACTATAACAGATTAAGATTTCAATAACTGATTAAATTATAAAGTTCACAGGTAATAAACACTCTCAACCTAGAATATGACTGTTACCTTCACTGTTTCAGTGCCATGAAGTAAAACCATAAAACAAAATTCATGTAGCAGGCATCAGAGGAAATGAAGTAAAAAAGGGATGACAAAGAAGAAAAATGAAAAAAAAACAGCTTTAAGTAAAGTTACCTGCTGATGAATCAGCCAGTAATCCATCAGGTTTGGACTCCTCAATGAAAACAAAAAACATAAACAAATGTATTAAAAGGAAAAGACTATATTATTACAATTGTCAATGTGAAAAAAAAAATCTCTGAAATAGATTCTGTCAGGTAAGTGGCAAGATTTTAATGAAAATCAAATTTTGCCCTGCTTACATCCTTCTAGATGTCTAAGATGTCTAGGCTGTCTGGCATAATAATTTAACCGCAGCTCATTGCCTCTAAGAATTTGTTAACATATTAAATTTTCATGAGCTTTACCAAGATGGCACCTTAAATTCCATAAATTCAGTAATAACATGTTATTATAATGGAATGGGTTGCCATACCCTCCTACTGGGGATCTTCCCAACCCAGGGATCAAACCCACGTCTCTTATGTCTCCTGCATTGGCAGGTAGGTTTTTTACCACTGGTGTCATCTGGGAAGTCTCTATTATAAAGGTAAAATAGTCATCTCAAATGTAGTAAACAACTTCCTGTGATTTCAAGTACAGAAAATAATATTAATACAGCACATGTTTGATTGTTAATGGCATCTAGCTAAAACATGAGTAGGTGAACTGTAAGTATTTTAGATTACTAAAACCCTCTTTAATGCATCTTCAATTATAGAAGCTGAGTAGTAATAAGACTGATATCTTGTTATCCATTTATTTTTCTTTTCTAGTCCAAATGACAACTTTTGGGGAAAAGACAAAAAGGCAAAGACGACTGGGACTCATGTGCTAAGATGTCATGTGCTATCTTAATGTGCTAAGATAACATGCAGCGGGATCACTAATTATTTCATAAAAGTGTTAAAGCTATTGTTAAAGGGTGTCATTTTTACTCACAGAAATGAAAAACATATGTATATTTGGTAAAATTCATCATTCTATGATTTTTTACATAATGTTCATATAAAAGTCAAAATAACTTTAGTATAAAAATCATAATATGTTAAAACTTTTTTTAGAAAATACATTAAAGAACATTACATATAATGAATCTGAAATATCAAATGAAATCACTCAAAATAACCACTTTGGATACTACAGTGATTTTCTTGTTCTTTTCTGTATATATTCTTTTTATGAAGTTAAAGTTGTATGGTACATACACATCTGTGTACAAAGACAATATTTGTCTTTTGAAATCTAACATGAATACAACAGTTTCCCCATGCTTTCAAACAATCACCACTAATATAAACTATAAGCAGTTAATAATAGTTCTTTCCCTACTAATAGACATTTTAGTGATTTCCAATTTGTCACAAACACAAGTACTTTGAAGTGCTTCACTACTGTTTGAACCTGTATTTTTTAACCACTTACATGTATTGTCAGAAAATAAGAATAATGTGGCCTGGTATGAAAAAAAGATCCATAGGTAAACAATTCTTTTGGCTGCACTGTAGCATGTGGGATCTTTGTTCCCTGACCGCGAATCTAACCTGCACCATCTGCAGTGGAAGCAGAGTTTTTAACCACTTCAGGGAAGTGCCATAGGTAAATGATCCTTAATGGAAAACTTTTAAGGAGTTACATCTGAGCTTTCCATATATTAGTTATATTGGTTTGTATTCATTTGAATTTCAAGGGATACATATGTAGGCCACTAAGCACAGAGAAACAATTAGGAAGCTATTCATATCATGCCACTTGTTTACAAAAAAGCATTATACTAATTTAAAACAATGAAAATGAACAACCAATAACACACTTTAAGTATTTAAAAGCAATTACTTGCTGCTGCAGCCCTTGAAATTTTTCTAATTCTTTCTTTAATTCTTCTGAGTACCATTTTTCTTCCTAAGGAAAGAAAAGGTTTTAATCAGCAAAGCTTTTACTTATCTGATACACTGAAAATATACAAGAATAATCATTTTTATTTTACCTTAAGTGAAGCCTGCAGGTCTTGGACCTCTTGTCTGAGTAGTGTTATATCATCTCTAAACATAAATTGGAAAAAAGGAATTAATGGTTAATTTGCTTTAACAAATCATGGCTAGTGAATATATATTAATATTCTAGTTTTCCCAATTCTTAAAAAAATACTATAGATTTTATATTTAGTGGCATATATATAGTCCTTCGGAAAATAATTTTATTCCTAAGCATACTGTCGATCAATGGAAGAACACATCATGGAAACAATAAAACTGACAAGTACTGAGACAAAAGCAAGAGGCCTCCCATTAATTTACCAGCAATAAGCATCAACAGCTTCCTATTGCAGTTAGTATAAAATCTAAACTCATTAACAAGGACCATAAGAATCTGCACAATCGGACATGGAAGCAACCTAGATGCCCATCAGCAGACGAATGGATGAGGAAGCTGTGGTACATATACACCATGGAATATTACTCAGCCATTAAAAAGAATTCATTTGAATCAGTTCTAATGAGATGGATGAAACTGGAGCCCATTATACAGAGTGAAGTAAGCCAGAAAGATAAAGACCATTACAGTATACTAACACATATATATGGAATTTAGAAAGATGGTAACGATAACCCTATATGCAAAACAGAAAAAGAGACTCAGATGTATAGAACAGACTTATGGACTCTGGGAGAAGGCGAGGGTGAGATGTTTCAAGAGAACAGCATTGAAACATGTATATTATCTAGGGTGAAACAGATCAGCAGCCCAGGCTGGATGCATGAGACAAGTGCTCGGGCCTGGTGCACTGGGAAGACCCAGAGGGATCGGGTGGAGAGGGAGGTGGGAGGGGGGACCGGGATGGGGAATACATGTAAATCCATGGCTAATTCATTTCAATGTATGACAAAAACCACTGCAATGTTGTAAAGTAATTAGCCTCCAACTAATAAAAATAAATGGAAAAAAAAAAAATAAAAATAAAATAAAACTTAAGCTTCAAGTCGAAAAAAAAAGAATCTGCACAATCTAATCCCTACCTTACCACTCTCACCCTCACTCACTTAGCTCTAGCAATGCTGGCTCCTTGCTGTTTCCTGAGTCTGAAATGCTCTTTCCTGTCAAAACCTCACCTTCTGTTTCCCTCCTCTAATAGTCTGACAAACAATGGGCGAGCAGACAACTCGAAGCCCTTACGCAGCAGAGACTCCATGAGAAAACACATCTGCAATTATTCTCCTAGATATGAAGAACATATCTTATCCTCCTGGATTATAAACAGCAGAAAAAGGGACTCTTCTTGCTCCAGGCTGCCAGGGTAGAAGATTGCAGTGAGCTGATTGGGAATACTCACGGGCACTGAGGGGAAAGAACAGGATCAGTTCTAATGATGCAGCAGACCGAGTCCACACCAGCACAAAGCATATCAGAAAGTAACACATAGTGGGACATACTGTAGGAAAACTGTTCTCTAGGATGGGAGTAAAGATAGGCTAAACACATTAAGTCAGCTTCACCTGTGAAACATGGTTAACAGTAGCAAAGGAAACTCTACCTTTCAAAGCCATTCAGACGTAAAGAATTCATTATTCAACAGAACTCGTCTATGCCAGACTCTCAAGCCATTCAGTTTAATGGGGGAAGAAAGTGCCACTGAATAAATTTTTGAAAGTAACTTGTCTAGCAAAGAAAATCTTCTGAAACATTTAACAGATCGAACAGTCTAGGATATTGACAAAAGAAAATTAGGAAGCATCTATCAAAATTTTAAAGGAAAACTTTATCAGAAATCCCATTTCTGGAACTATATCTTCCAGATACATTCAAACACATGCAAACAATATGTCCACAGAGACAGATACCACCACAACATTTATATGTACAAAACACTGGAAATAGCCTGAATGCCTGTCAACAGGAGAATGGTAAAATTTCATGCAGTCATTAAAAAGAATAAGATAATTATCTACAATGATAAGAAACAATCCATAGATACAGACAGAAACAAAAGATTTAGGACAATGTAGAATTGCTCTTTTATGTAATTATATACATTTATACATTTCTTTATATGTACACAGATATAAGCATATTGCATATATGCAGAGACTATTTTTCTGTACTATTCTATACAAAAAAAGGTCTTAATGACCCAGATAACCATGATGGTGTGCTCACTCACCTAGAGCCAGATACCCTGGAATATGAAGTCAAGTGGGCCTTAGGAAGCATTACTATGAACAAAGCTAGTGGAGGTGATGGAATTCCAGCTGAGCTATTTCAAATCCTAAAAGATGATCCTGTTAAAGCACTGTACTCAATATGTCAACAAATTTGGAAAACTCAGCAGTGGCCACAGGACTGGAAAAGGTCAGTTTTCATTCCAATCACAAAGAAGGGCAATGCCAAAGAATGTTCAAACTATCAGACAATTGAACTCATTTCACATGCTAGCAAAGTCATGCTCAAAGTTCTCCAAGCTAGGCTTCAAAAGCATATGAACCAAGAACTTCCAGATGTACAAGCTGGATTCAGAAAAGGCAGAGGAACCAGAGTTCATATTGCCAACATTCATTAGATCACAGAGAAAGCAAGAGAATTCCAGAAAAACATCTGCCTCATTGACGATGCTAAAGCCTTTGTGTGAATCGCAATAAACTGGAAAATTCTTAAAGAGACAGGAATACCAGACCACCTTTCCCACCTCCTGAGAAACCAGTATGCAGGTCATGAAGCAATAGCTAGAACCAGACATGGGAGAATGGACTGGTTCAAAACTGGGAAAAAGAGTATGTCAAGGTTGTACACTGTCACCCTGCTTACTTGACTTATATGCAGAGTACATCATGTGAAATGCCAAGCTGGATGAAGCACAAGCTGGAATCAAGATTGCAAGAAGAAACATTAACAACCTCAGAGATGCAGATGACACCACCCTGATGGCAGAAAGAGAAGAGGAACTAAAGAGCCTCTTAATGAGGGCAAGAGGAGAGTGAAAAGGATGGTTTAAAACTCAACAATCAAAAACTCAGATCATGGCATCTGGTCCCATCACTTTATGACAAATAGGTGGGGAAAAAGTGGAAACAGCGACACATTTTATTTTCTCGGGCTCCAAATCACTGTGGACGGTAACTGCAGCCATGAAATTAAAAGACACTTGCTCCTTGGAAGCAAAGCTATGACAAACCTAGACAGCATATTTAGAAGCAGAGATATCACTTTGCCGACAAAGGTCCATGTAGCCAAAGATATGGTTTTTCCAGTAGTCAGGTACAGATATGAGAGTTGGATCATAAAGAGGGCTGAGAGCTGAAGAATTGATGCTTTCTAATTGCAGTGCTGGAGATGACTCTTGAGAATCCCTTGGACTGCCAGGAGATCCAACCAGTCAATTCTAAAGAAATCAAACCTGAATATTCATTAGAAGGACTGATGCTGAAGCTCCAACACTCTGGCCACCTGATGCAAAGAGCCAACTCACTGGAAAAGACCCTGATGCTAGGAAAGATTGGAGGCAGGAGGATTGAAGGCAGAGGATGAGATCGTTAGATAGCATTACCAATTCAATAGACACGAATATCCGGGAGATAGTGAAGGAGAGGAAAGTGCTGCAGGCCATGTACTGGCAAAGTCAGGACACAACTTAGCAACTAATCAGCAACAGCATAGCAACAGAATAAAATCAAGCTTTCTTCCTTAGTGGGAATTTAAGACAAGAGTTCTCACCAACAGAAGAAAAGCAAAGTTAACTGCTGAATCCTATTCTAAGTAATTATATTTTAGTTTAATTGTTAAAATGGTCAGGTAAAACTGCTATGAGGCAGAATGTGTTTTGTTTGTTTGCTGTTATGTTGGTGAACACAAAAGACAAATTTTTAAACAAAGCATATCATTCTTTAATGAGCAGAATATGCTAAATATACTTTAACCTTTTTTAAAAAATCACAATCTTTATTAAAAATATAACGTCTGAAACATGCTACAGATGTTGGTATAGCTCATTATTTATCAAGGATTGAATAAATTATAATAATAAAAGATGAAAACTATGCTAAATGAAGGTAGATTTAAATCAAAAAATATAAACAATGTAAATCCATGGCTAATTCATTTCAATGTATGACAAAAACTACTGTAATGATGTAAAGTAATTAGCCTCCAACTAATAAAAATAAATGGAAAAAAAAATAAAGTAAAAAAAATATATATATAAACACACTACTCTTCAAGAACTAAGTATTCATGATTAAAGAATGATATCACGTCATTTGTTACATTACACTTCAAAGCTATTATACTGTACCGCTTCAGAGCCAAAGCTTCTCCTCCATGGCTTGAATCATTACCAGCATCATGGACTGCCTCATAGTGTTTGAAAAGTTCATCAGCAGATCCAAGAGATTTCATACACTGCGGACATATGAAACCCTACAGAAAGAGGTAGTAAAAGGTTTCAAAATAGTATTTTGTATTGCAAAATAATCATTCGTATGTTATGAAATGTAGTCAAACGTAACATTCATACCAATTATGCCATTAAGTAAATTGTAATTTACAGTGCAAAGCCTAAATTCTGGTATTGTGCAAAGGTACATCACTGCCTATCCTGGTTGCAGCTTACAAAATACTTTTTAAGACCCTTATAACCATATTTTAGGTTGAATAAATTAATGGCTATAGTACAGAATTCTGAGAAGCTAGCTCTAACCTAGAAGTCTAGTTGAGAAGACATGCCATCAGATCCTCCATCTCCCTAAATACCTCCCACAGTAAAACAATATCTGCTACAATCTACTGCACAGGAATGACAACCAAAAACTAAGAGCATGAAGCATTCTGATCACTGAGGGAAAAAGGTAATATAATAGCCCATAATTACCACATAGTATGTGCTAATCAGTAAATCCCTTGCTAACCTAAGATCAACACTGTAAAAGCTTAAAGTTAATAAACAGTCCTATAAAATCTTAAAAACTTAGTATATGGTGATGGCATATAAGGTCCTACATTTGCAGTCCCCCAGTGACCCACCCAGTATAATCTCAGGACACTTTTACTCTATACAACATGCTTCAGCTATACTAAAGCACCTATGTTTCCCTGAACACATCATGGTGTCTCACACTTCTGCACCTCTGCATATATTGCTTTTTCCTCCAGCATTACCATCAGGCTTCCCATGTGACTGGCTCAGTGATACAGAATCTGAATGCTAATGCAGGAGATGTGGGTTTGACCCCCGTGTCAGTAAGATCCCTCTGGAGAAAGAAACAGCAGCCCACTCCAGAAATCTTGCCTGGCAAATCCCATGGACAGAGGGCCCTGGCAGGTCACAGGCCACGGGGTGGCAAAACAGTGGGACACAACTGAGACCAAACAACAACAATAAATAATATAACACAACAAAGCTATTCTGTTTCCCTAGTGACTAGTGTGGAACTTTGAACATACCATATACTTTCTACTCTGTGTATCTATTTAATGAAATACAAATGAACCTAGCAGGGCATAACTTTGCAGGAAAAAAAAAAGTAAACAGAAAAGCTTAACAGGTTGCAGATTATAAAACCTTCCAAGGGACAGACTGAGCTAAGTAATAACTATTCCAGACACACAAAAACTAAAAATAAGTGTATTACTTCTTCTCCTTTGTGGGTGCTATACAAATAACCTACCCTCACATCACTTATTCACATTATATGGCAGATTCAAGGCTCAATGAGGATGACATTATCAGACAATGGTATAACAGAAGTATATATAAAGAACTATAGGAATACAAGAGAAGTATCCAAATCTGACTATTAAGCAGTTAATACTGCCCCCCCAAATCCACAGACACACATACATGTGTTTGTGTATATGTTGACATATGTCTATAGGAGTCACTAGAAATAGATCTAAATAGGAATTTACTTGTCAGAAAATAAAGGCACTCTAAGCAAATAGGGGAGCATGAACAAAGGTATAGAAGAGGTATAAAATACAGTCATGCTGTATTTGGAAAACAAAGGTATGTTCTGATCACAGAGCCAGAGTGAAGGGCAGGGACACTGTTAAGGGTGAAGGAAAGCAATGATCTCCTATGGAACACCTAAAATGAGCAAAGACGGCAGTACTGAGGACGTGCCTTTGAACATCAGAATAATGCCATTAGGATCCAGAGACACGGATGCTCGGCACTGTCTATATTAATCTAGCTGGTGTTACACTCCTGTTTGAAAGCCATCAGTTATCTACCACCATGTCTAATAATGGCTCTATATTAAATAAGCTTTCTTGGGCATTTTTATAACTTCTGCCCAGTAAATAAAGTACCACACTTAGTTAACATGCTTTTAATGCAACAGCACATAAACCCCTATAATATTTAGCTTGGCATTTCTCTTGTGTCTCAGCTTTCGCTAGTAACTAAAAAGCAAATTATACTGTTCCTCAGGGAATCCACACCCCAATTATGTTATTTAATCCTCACAGTTTTGGCTTTCTGACTCTTGTCTTTACTTTCAAGTTTTGTCTCTAGATACTTAAAAGATGCCAAAAAGCTAATGATCACATGAAGGTTATGTCATACCTTCTTAACGCTTCTAAATATTACCAGGTTAATACTCCAGAAAGAACGGATTCATCCCTAAAGAGAAGTTTTAGAAATTCAGTAATACATTTTTAGCTGCAGAAATATTCCATCTAAGTGAGTTTTCCATGTGATTAGACACGGCATGTTTAAATAAATCTTCAATTTTAGGACATTTCTGATAAAAATAATTCTAGAATATATACATGCTCTTCCTCAACCTTCTCAATCTGATGATATTAAACCTTTGCTTAACATTCCAGAGCATAAATATTAATCATTGAATGGGTGCCTTCCACTGTATTAATTTTGGCAAATCTCTAATTCCTGTACCCACATTTTATAGTCTTTCTTACACCCTGTTCATCTTTCAAAAATTATTTTTAAAACTTATTCACATAGTATTTCTAGCAATCCTAGCATGACGTGGATGGGAAGGCTAGATTAAGGGGGAAAACTTTATTAAAACCACATCACTCACTTAAAATAAAGTATATAAAGTAAACTCAGAATGAGTATCTGAAAGATGTCCTGTGAATAGAGTGCATGATCTTTAGTTCATGGACTCTGTGATACTAATTCTGGATATTAAGAGACTCCTCTATTTATTTTTTCTAAACTTCTTCATGGGAATTGAGGTTGCTGGATAACTCACAAACAGTAAAAGACCAACAATAAAACACTAAAATAGCCAGCTATATTTATTTCCCTTAATCATTCCAAACATCTCGCCAACTCTCTCCCTGTCTCTCTCCCTCATACACACACACAGCTGATTTAAGAATAAATGCATTAAATTCCTTACTCTTTTTCAGTTATCTGCAATCCTTTCTCAAATCTACTGTAGCAAAGAACTTAGCTTAACTTGATACTTATGATACTCTATTGTATCAAATATTCCTTCAGTTAAAAGGAAAGTTCTTATTTAAGTGACAGATAGGTAAGACAGTCACTTTTGATTCTGGCTAACCCATAAAGAACAGTTAACCCGGATGCTCTGGAAGAAAGGCAACTGGTAAAACACTAAGCAGGGTTCCAAGAACCTCTCATGCCTCTACGGCCGCACTGCTTCTGTAGCGTAACTGGTGTCCTCATATATGTACTCATTTTCCTACCACACTAGACAATGTCTGGTTTAATTGCTCCCCCCTCAAGTTTTTCTGCGGTTCCCCTCAAGTTGAATCATACATTACACTCTTTCTGCAAATATCTACAATAAAAACTCCCTGGCATAGAGATCATATCTTCTTTACCTTTTAATGTCCTTTACTACCAAAATACCTGGCACATTAGAGGTACCCCATGAATATGTTAAGTACGTGAAAGTTTGGTGAGATCATTTTCTCATACATTATTACCTTACAGCAAAAAGTCTGATTTTTTATCTTTCATGATAAATAAAAAGTTTCCTTTTATAAGATTCGTAAAAGAAATTTTTTAAAAGCTATGTTTCTTTGTTTTTAGAATACTGTCATGCTTTTCAAAGTAAGTATATCAAGATCATCTGAAAAACTTTTTCCAGCCTAAAAATGGACACCACTTCCCAGCACTGGCTCCCACTCCCAACCTTAGATTCACACCAGCCTCACACACTACAGGGAAACATGTGAGGGAGCACTATTAATGACAAGTGTGTTCCATTCTGTAACTTCCAACAGGTCTGGGGAAAAGACTGACACAGAGGTAGACCCAGACTCTGGATCTGCTGTATATAATGCTGTGTATCTTCCCAAATAAAGACAGTAGCAGTTCACACGCAAGGTCCTCTTTTTCTTTAAGAGTAAAGCATCTTAACTGAAAGCATTTTAATACATTCATTAATAAAACAGTAACTACACAATAAAGATATAACTTACAAATGATGAAATAAAAAACATTCACTTCATATTTCAAATTTCATGGCAAAATTTATGCAAAAATAAGCTTAAACTTTTATGTATTTTACAGATTCACAGAAAGACAGCTGCAAACAGAACAGCCAAGCCAACTTCCCAAGAGCATCTTGTTCTTATTGAACCTTCTTAGAGCATGCATAACGAAAGCAATCCACACTCCCATGTAGCACAAAAAGTTAAGCAACATCAAGGCAAGGAAAAACAAAGCTGTTTTGAGCAACCCATAACCAAGCTGCTAAAACAAAATATTCAGGACCCACAGTAACACTGGAGTCACTAAGAAGTTCCTGTCCTCTTGTCTCATTTTCAGCGTGCACTTTCTGGTAATGCTCCGACAAATCAATAGCAGTTACACATCTTTTCATACATAATGGACAGATGAAACCCTGTGAAATAACAACTTTTAGGAGGATATACACAAAAAGTTATTTATGAAACAAAACAGAGACAATGAAAATAGACATACCAGGAAAATAATTAGTATATCTCTTTTTAGTATATAGAAGGGAAATTTTCAAGTAGTAACTGTACAAAGGGTGAAAGGCTGCTATCACAAGTAGGACTCTGAAATCAGCTATCCCAAGTAGGACTCTGAAATCAGTTTCCATCCTTAATGCTATAAATTCCCATTGGTCAATTTTACCGTAGTAAACAGTTGCTTTTTTTGGAATCTTATTATTCATTTTGTTTATGATACTCTGTCCTTATTTATGTGAGAGCTAGTATTGGCAAGCTAGCTTTTACTTTGGATCAAGAAATGACTGGCAGTTTTAACATATATTTTTATGTAAGATAATGTTCTCAACAAAAAGTTCTTATAATGAAAGCAATTTTCAGTCTTCACCATATTCTACCAGCTAAAGATCCCATTCTTGCCCACACCCACAATTCCCAGCAAGTGACCCCCCCCCATCTAATTTTATGAGCTAAGTAAAATCATTTTAAAACAATCTCCCAAACTCCCCATAGCCTAACAATATCTGTATTTTAAAATATGGGCTGTTACACTGATCTATGGTTTGCGGTTTTGTCAGAGAGGAACAGTAAAAGTATAAGAAAATAAAGAAGTTGGGAGTGTCAGGGAAAAAGTAAATTAAATGAAGACAGTGGTGAAGGACAATAGGCTACAAAATTTGTCACAAACTTTGGTGTCAAAAATAAATATGGGTTTGAGTCTCAACCAATACTGACTACGTGACTTTTAAAAAATCACTTTACTTTTTTGCTAAATGTCAGCTTCCTCACCTATAAAATGGAGCTAATATTAGCACCCATTCATCTAGAGTGTATTCTACAGTGTATTCCTTGCCTGAAACATTGTAAGTGCTCAACAAATATTAACTGTCATTAGATGTATGGTTAGAGAGTAAATGAAATGAAGACAAGAAATGATAATAGACTATAAGAAAAAATAGAAATTAAAAATCTAAAATAATCAAGAAGACCAAAGAAGTTAAGAAGTATGACTATGAGAAAGTTTTTGACACAGGCAGTTGATGTAAGGTATGCAGAGACAGGATTTCAACATGCCAGATTAAACTACTCAGTCTGATAAGAAAACGGAAGGTACTGCCATGGCCTTGAGGAACTAGAAAAGTAATAAAGATCACTGGCATTGATAACATTAAGAACTGGGAGGCTAAGATGTTCCTTGAGTCATTAACGTCATTTAGGATCACAGCAAGGAAGAAAGACTACAAACAAGATTCCGAAAGGGATGTCCTCCTGGAAACCACAGTCCCAGATACTAAAAGTACAGAACAATCTTTTTTTTTAAAGAACGATGCAGGATTTTTAACAGTGATAACTTTATGCTGCCTGCCACTTTACTTATTTCTTCATTGTAAGTTTCCACATGGTCATTTAACCATTCATTCAAGAAGTATTTACTACATCATTATGCTACGGTAGTGAGAACACAACGGTAAAATAAAGCAAAGCCCTCATCCTTTAAGCTTATAGACCTCTTGAAAAAGTTGCAAAATACACTTCATACCCCACTAATCAGAAAATCCTATTAGAACGATTGGATTGGCTAAAGAACCTGAGGATCTCTCTCCATTGTTACTGCCCTGATCCAAGCCACCCTCAAAGTGTGTATGGATCACCACAGAAGCCTTCCAACAGTCTCTGCTTCTATCCTTACCCCTATGAAAATGTAGATAAATTCTGTCATTTCCCTGCTCCAAACCTTCCAATGACTTCTATCTCAGCAAGAGTAAAACACTAAAGTCTGTACAAAAGCCTCTAAGGCCGTACATGAAGTGGGCCTCATTACCTCACTAACCCAACCTCCTTCCGCTCACTGTGCTGGAGCCACTAGCCTCTTGGCTATTTTTCAACATGGCAGGCATGCCCTCACCTCTGAGACTTGTTCCACACGCCTGCAACATGCTTGCTCCAGAAAGCCACATGATTCATTTCCTCACTTCATCCAGTTCTTTCTGAGCTATCCCATTCTCAGAGATGTCTTCCCTGACATTTATTCTTTTTGAAATACCAAATTCTATTTGAAATTGCATCCACACAAAACACTTTCTTTTCCCTTTTCCTTGCTTTATTCTTCTCAGTAATACCAACTGTCTCCCTCTGTACTTGGGTTTTGCCTGTTTCCACCCAGAGGAATCTAAGTTCCATCAGGATAAAGTTCTCTCACTGTTTCACTCACACCATGCTCCAGCATCAAGAACAGCGTCTGGCTTCAATAAATATTCCATAAATGAATCTCACAACAACAGTCATTGCCAAAAGGATAGGCAATACTGTTCCACAAAAGCACATGGAAGAAGCATCTGTCTCACAGCAGAGACAAGGAAAGGTGACTGAAAATAGCAATTATCTGCAGTGAGACTTGAAGGACAATCAGATGTTAACCAAGAAAAAGTAAGACTAGGTAAGGTATACAGATTAGAACACACAAAAGTTCAAAGATAAGAAATAACTTGGCACACCTTAAAATCAGTTCATTACCCCTGGATCAAATAATATAACATAACCACATATATAAGGTCAACAGATTTCTCACAAAAGTGAAAATTCAATTCAAGTGGAAAAAGTAACATTTTCAGCAAATGGTTATTACTACAACAAGAAAAATGTGGTTTCCATATCCACATGGAAGAAATGAACCTCAACCACAATTTCAGACCATACACAGTAAGTTAAAATTAATCAAACATTGAAATGTACAAGCTAAAAGATTTTTCATCTTTCAGTCTTTTTAAAAATGAAGTGTATTTGATATACAGTATTATAAGTTATAGGTTACAACATAGTAATTCACAATTTTTAAACGTTATAGCCCATGTATAGTTATAATAAAATATTGACTATATTCCCTGTCTTGTACAATATCTCCAAGTCGCTTGATTTCTTTTTAACCAGAAGCAAGCATAGGATAGTTTTGTAACCTTGAAGTAGGCCAAAAATTCTGTAGTACCCAAAAAGCAAAAACCATAAAAGAAAAGGCTGACAAAACTATTTCTCTTTGACAGACACCATTAACAAAATGAAAAACAAGCCACAGACTGAGAAAAAAACATACACATCACATATTTCTGATTGTGGCATAAGGCCTAAAATTAAGGCCCAACACACAAGGCTTTGACAACTGGTCAAACTGGAAGGGCTTCAAATGGCCTAACTGCAAGTTCCCCTCGCCACTCGTTTCCACAGATAAGGTCCTCGATCCAGCTTCTCCTCTTCACACGGCCTGCTTATCCCTATGCAGCCGGTTTCAGCTCCCTGCCAGACCCTGGAATTACTCAAATTAAGCAATCACATCTCCTGTAGGAATGGGATGGGGCGGAGGGGCCTTACCTCCCCGATACCATACCTTATACCTCACACCATAATGCCTGCCTGACACACACCTGATTATTGAATTTGTTCCCAAGTGCAATTCTCGCGTGGTCCTGCATGGCACGCAATGTCTTCTTCCCCTGGGCTGTGAGTATATGTAACAAACTATGTTGATCTCACTTGTCTAATTATGTGTTGAACCATCCCCATAAGCCTAGAACAGGAATCCTTCCCTCACCGATGGAATGAGTAGGAAGCAGTCAAAACATTGATAGAGAATAAAGAACTCTTACAATTCATTAAAATATAAAGATAAATATTCCAATTCTCAAAATGGCTGGATTTTCAGTTTCAGACAAAATGGAGCAGCTACATTTCTCTATTCTACCTGCTAAGTACAGCTGAAATCCCTAGGCATTATATAAAAAACAAGAAAAATAAAAAGCTGAAAGGTGAAGAGAAGAAGGCAGACCAGTTAAGTTCTCAGGAGCCAAGGACTAAGACAATGGTGAGTACGCTGGGTTTTCTTTTCACTTCATATATTCTGAACTGTGTGCTGGCAAAGCCAGCAACCTGAAAACTTCAGTGGACACTTACTAAAAAAGCCCTAAGAAAAGTCTTCTCTAGCCACTTGAGCAGGAAACTGAAAATCTGGTGTGTTATATGCTGGGTGTGTTACATTACCAAGGGCCTTCAGTGGGTACTAAGGATAGAAGTCAG
Source organism: Odocoileus virginianus (assembly GCF_023699985.2). Taxonomy (NCBI): domain Eukaryota; kingdom Metazoa; phylum Chordata; class Mammalia; order Artiodactyla; family Cervidae; genus Odocoileus; species Odocoileus virginianus. The sequence goes on from NC_069697.1 coordinate 20,747,761, forward strand.
ATTAGAAAGAGATAAAGAGTAAACAAAGAATATGCTTTGGCAATGTGATATACTAAATAGTCTAAACAACTGTCCTGATGAGAACAAATGATATAAGAAAGCCCTAAGAAAAGTCTTCTCTAGCCACTTGAGCAGGAAACTGAAAATCTGGTGTGTTATATGCTGGGTGTGTTACATTACCAAGGGCCTTCAGTGGGTACTAAGGATAGAAGTCAGATTAGAAAGAGATAAAGAGTAAACAAAGAATATGCTTTGGCAATGTGATATACTAAATAGTCTAAACAACTGTCCTGATGAGAACAAATGATATAAGATATCCCATTACATTATGTATTATCTATATTGTATATCTGTTATAGACTGAATGTCTGTATACCCTCAAAATTCATATGTTGACATCTTAACCTCCAATGTGATGGGGCCTTTGGGAGATAAGATTAAGTAATGAGGGTGGAGTCCTAATGAATGGAATAGGTATCCTTATAAAAGAGACCCCAGAGTTCTCTTGCCCCTTCCGCCATGTGAGGACAGCCATCTTTATCCAGGAAGCAAACCTCATCAGACCCAGAATCTGCCAGACCTTTGAACATCCCAGCCTCCAGAACTGTGAGAAATGCTTATTGTTTAAGCCTCTTAGTACTTTTGTTATAATAGCCTATACATAGATACTATTTTATATATTATGATGTGTAATTATATATAAAATATGATATAAATGAGTATTAAACCAGGTCACTGTTTTATTTCTATTTCTTTAAAATCCTGGAGACCATGGTATTTCAAATTCCATTTAGATGGTTGCTAAGGGCACAATGTTAAAACCTAGAATTTGTTCAAAGTGGGAAGCCAATCTCAGGGTAAAAGGGAAAGATTAAGAGAAAAAGAGAAATTGAGAGACACAGTGAGAGATTTCAACTGAAACCTTAACCAGTTAACACCTGAGCACTGGGCATGGAAAAAAATAACCTCTGAGAATTCATCATCACTAAGAGCCCTCAATTAGGTTAGTAGCTGAAATTTATACTAGTTGGTAATACGAAAAATTTCAAGTATGGAACTTAACTGAACAGAGTCCCAGGTTAGAGTGACCTCTACAACAGTGTTTGTATGCTGATGGGAATAATTTACGTCACAGGCAAAAACCAAAGTTGCAGAAAAAGAGATAAGCTGAGAATGGGAGAGAGAATGGAATCCCAAGCACAAGAGAAAGGACTGGAATTTGATAGGAAAAGAGATCTGTCTTCCATATACTGAAGTAATAAAGAGAATAGAGACTTAAGCATAGTTTCAGTAACAAAATGAGAACATTCTTCTAATGATTCTTTTTTCTCAATGGGATAGAAGGTGACTGAGAGAAGGCAGGAACAAGGTAAGACACACAAAAGGTTTGAGGACAAAGAAGAGAGTACAACTATCACAGAGTAGAAAAAGAACCCTAATAAGAAAATACAGCAGGATTACCAGGCACTGCTCATTACCACAGCAGACTTTTTTGGTTTTGGTCTGAATGAGGTCAACAATTATTACTAAATTTCTTTCCAGGGTTACAATTGAGCTTTTTGAGCTTATCATAAACACAGTTCGGAATGTTTTCCTTAAAGACATTTCCTTAAACTTGCTCTTCATAAAGTTCAACTGATACCTTTCTTCTCACTCTCTGTCTTGTTAGGTCTTATTATGGTTAATATACACACACACATGAAAGACACATGGGCAAAAAGAGACAAAACAGAGAGATGAATGGTAAAAGACGTTCACAGAAACATACACAAAACAGACTCACCAACCAAGATGGGCAAGAGTAGGGAACAGGGAACTGGGGAGGTGGTACAGCTGGGCCCAGGAAAAGGCAACTGACAAAAACTGTCAGGTCAGAAATGTGTGTTCGTCTCTTAGGGGCAGAGCTATGGATGGTTTTTATGTTCTTCTCTCACCTAATATCCTTTTCCTATAATGAGTATTTATTATTCATTAAAAATAATGATAGCAATAAAGTAACTTCTATGGCTGACTTCTCAAAAAATGAGTTATTTTTTTAGACTTACTTTCTCCATTAATTTTTAAGAAGCTATCAAACATAAACATTCTTACAAATTATAAATGAAGACAAATAATGAAAGTTTCATAGCTTATCTAATTTTTCATTAGCTTAGTTGTTCATGACAGTACAAACACATAGTACTTACTAATTAATTGGTAATTCTTTACAAACAGATTTTTAAATCTTCATTAAGTTGAGAAGACTTTAATATTAAATATAAATTGTCAGTATTATTTTTTAGTCTTAATATACACTTTTGTAGTCTCACAACTAAGTACTATTATCTACCTACAGTGTGGATCCAATTTGTAAGAAAGATTTATGAGATCTTTTGCTACAAAAGTTTAAATTACCAAATGTTACTCTGAACATTTGCTACTTTTTCTTAAATAATACTGAATCTTATTGCCAAATTATTATTCTCATACCTCTGAAGAGCTTTCATTATTGACATCCACTGTGTTTATAGGAGCTGCTGATGAATCTAAATCAGAACCTTGAGAGCCAACTCGCCCAGGAGTCTGAAACACAAGCAGAAAGGGGGGGGGGGGGGTGAGAAATCAAGGTAAATATCAACAATATACTCATAAACTATTTAATAACTAAAGAGTAATCAGGGCTAGGCTTTACACATCAAAGTAGATGTCCTCTCAATAACAACAAACAGCACTAGAAGCTATCCTTTATTGAAGACTGAACCTAATACTGTATCAATATCTCTATCTGCGTTCTTTCAGCTTTAGTCTTTTTAAATTAATAAAAAGTTTACCTTTATAAACTTTTTATTTTGATTGTGCTTTATCATCTTCACCTCACTTTCACAGAGTTATCTTATTTAATCATAATGATACCCCTGAGAGATGCAGGGAAAATGCTTTATCTATAGATGAGAAAACAGATTCAAAGCAGCTAAGGGACTTCTCAAGATTGTACTATTAATAAAAATCAGAAAGAAACAGAACTAAAATGCTGTAATTCTAATTCCTCTTGCATTGCTCTCCATTATATCAACTGAACTACAAGGATTTGAGAGGAGCTAAAAAGATCAACAGAGGTCACATTATCTAGTCACCCACCTACCTACTACCCATGCCAACCATTACCAATCTGTCTCCAATATTTAATATTCCACCATCAAAGAAACAGTTTGGAGGGTTAAAGGTCTTTTTTCCTCCTGCAACATTATTCTTCTTTATACTTAGGTTATGACCTTAAAGGAACTGGAAATCTACTATAACATCAGGTAAAAGACAGATTCAGAGTACAAGAACTGACTCAATAATCCTTATCAAAAAACACTGAGTGCAAACTATCATTATTCTCACCATATGCAAGAGAGAATAAAGGTGTGGAAATTAAGTTACTTGCTCCAAATCACATGACCAGTAAGGGGAAGAAAAAATCCCTCACAAGAGAGATGAGCCTCCAAAACACCTGGTTTTGAAAAACCATGTGAAGTATGTCCAGAAAAACTACAGAACTATAGGGAATAGAAAATCTACTCTTAAAGGACTTGCATACAGATTGACTTGACCTGACAATCAGGGTAAAAACACCAGAGTGAAAAGTGCATGGACCACACAGATTCCAAGGGAGAAAAAAAAAAAAAAACCACAGCTAACTAAATAGCTAAATAAAACAGCTAACATGGAAAAAAGAAAAGTGTATGGACCACAGGTGAGGGGACTCACCTACTCATCTTGAAACATCTGCTATAGAGAAAGGAACCAGCTGGAGTGCTCCAGGGTCTGATCCACTGAAGGAGCCACTTATGTGATCTCAGGCTACCTTGCTATACTAACATTGGCAGGCACCACATTGGAATCCTCCAGCCAGCCTATCAGCACCAGTGGGAGAGCACTGCACCTCGGCTGGGTCTCATAGCTGGCCAAGCAACAGCCCCTGGTGACCAGGCAGGATTGTGCTTCTGAGACTCACAAGACATCTCCTAAATAAGGCCACTCCTTCTAGACTAGGAGAGACTGCTGATATACCTAATATACAGAAACAAATATAAAGAAATAGGCAACATGAGGAGATAAAGATATTCCAATCTAAAGAGTAAGACAGAACCTCATAAAAAGAACAATATGGAGATAAGCAATCTACCTGATAAGAAGTTCAAAAGGAATGGTCGTAAAGACAACAGCCAAATACAGGTGAAGAAAAAATTAGCATTGTGAGAACTTCAACAAAGAGAAAACAGAAGTTATAACTGAAAACTATGCCAGAGGGGTTCAACAGCAAACTGGATTAAGTAGAAAAACAAATCAGCCAGCAGCAAGATAAGACAATGGCACTCACCCAGACAGAGCAGAAAAATGAAGATAGTATTTTAAAGTGAAGACACCTTACAGGGAATTTAGGGCAATATCAAGCAGAGTAACATTTGCATTATAGCGGCTGCAAGAAAGAAAAGAAAGAAAGGGACAGAAAACCTATTTAAAGAAATAGTTGCTAAAAACATCCTTAGCTGGGGGAAGGAAACAGATATCCAGGTCCAGGAAGCACAGAGAATTCTCCAAACAAGATGAACCCAATGAGACACATACCAAGACATACTATAACTAAAACCATAAAAGGGATCAAGAGAGAATCCTAAAAGCAACAAGACAAAAAAAAAAAACACATCGTTCTGCACAAGGGAAACCCTATAGTACTATAGCAGAGTTTTCAGTAGAGTCTCTGAAGGCAGAAGGGAGTGGCATGTCATAGTAAAAGTGCTAAGAAAAAAAACTTCCAACCAAGAATTGTCTATCTGGGGACTTCCTGGCAGTCCAGTGGTTAATACTCTGTGCTTCCAACGCAAGGGGTGCCGGTTCCATCCCTGGTCAGGTAACTAAGATCACACAAGCTGCCCAGCACAACCAAAAACAAGAATTCTCTACCCAGCAAAGTTTTCATTCAGAATTGAAGATCAAGAAAACTCTTGATGAGCAAAAACTAAACGTGTTCATCACCACTGAACTGAGCTAACAAGAAATATTAACAGGGTTTCTTTAAGCTGAAAAGAAATGGCACTAATTAATTGAAAAAAAAAAAAATAACAAAGTAAAAAAAACTCCCTGCTACAGGTAAATATATGATAAAGGTAAAGGATCAATGACTTATAAAGCAAGCACAAAGGTTAAAAGACAAAAGTACTAAAAACAACTAAAATTATACTAAGTGGTTAAATGATGCATAAAAAGAAACAAAATGTGTCATCAAGAGAGTAAAAGACAAAGCTTTGGAATGATTTCTAATTTAAGTTGCCAGCAACTTAAAACAGGTTACTACTACTTACATAGAATATCATAGGTGAACCTTACAGTAACCACAAGGAAAAAACTTACAGAAAATATACAAAAGAAAATGAAAAAAGAATCTAAACATGACACTTAAAAAAAAAATTCACACTATAACACGAAAAGAGGGAAGAACGGATAGGAACTATAAAAACAACAGAGAACAATTTAAAAAATGGCAATAAGCACATGATTATCAGTAATTACCTTAAATGTAAATGGACTAAATTCAGGAGTCTTACGTCAAGAAATAAGAAATACCCAATAAGCAGTATAGCCTTACACCTAAAGAAACTAGAGAGGAACAAAGCCCAAACTTGATAAAAGGAAGGAAATAAAGGAGAGAAATAAAATAGAGATTAAACATACACACACACACACATACACTATAAAAGATCAATGAAACTAATCTCGTTGGTTGAAAAGATTAAAAAAAAAAAAAAATTGCCAAACATTTAGCTAAACTCACCAGGGGAAAAAAGAGGACTCAAACAAGAGCAAAGATGAAAAGAGATGTTACAACTAACACACAGAAATACAAAGGATTTCTTATATGAATATGCTCCAACAAACTGGACAACCTAAAACAAATGGATACATTCCTAAAAACACAGTCTTCAAGACTAAATCATGAAGAAACAGAAAATCTGAATAGACCAATGACTACTAAAGAGATTGAAACAGCAATCAAAAATCTCCCAACAAACCAAGGCCCAGAGCAGACAGCTTCACTAATGAATTACACAAAATATTCAAAGATTTAATCCCTATCCTTCTCAAATTCTTCTGAATTTTCCAAAAACTGAAAAGCAGGGAAGCCTTCCAAACACATCCTGTGAAGCCAACATTAATGAAAACCAGTCAAGGAAACCACAAAAAAATAAAAATAAAAAATAACAGGCCAATATCCTTGATGACAATAGATGCAAAAATCCTCAACAAAATATTAGCAAACTGAATCCAACAATACATTAAAAGAAGCATACATCATGATTAAGTGAAATTTATTCCAGGGATGCAAGGATGGCTCAACATCCACAAAATCAATATGATACACCACATTAACAAAATGAAGGATAAAAATTATATGGTCATCTCAATAAATGCAGAAAAATCATTTGACAAAATTCAACATCAATTTATGATAAAATGCTCAACAAAGTGGGTACAGAAGAAACATAATAAAGGCCATATATGACAAACCCACAGCTAATTTCACACTAAACAGTGAAAACTGAAAGCTTTCCCTCTTAAGACCAAGAAACAAGACAAGGATGCCCACTACTACCACTTTTTTTCAACACAGCATTGGAATTCCTAGCCAAAGCAATTACGCAAGAAAGGAAAAGAAAAGGAAATAACAAACTTCCAAATCAGAAAGTAAAACTGGCGCACTATTTGCAGATGACATGATATGTAAAGAAAACCCTAAAGATCACACACACATACTGTTGTCACTAATAAACATCATAAATGAATTCAGTGAAGTCACAGAGTACAAAATCAACATACAGAGAAATCTGTGGCATATCTAGGCCAATAATGAACTATCAGGAAGAAAAATTAAGAAAACAATCCATGTATGACTGCACCAAAAAGAATAAAATACCTAAGAATAAATTCAACCAAGAAGGTGAAAGCCTTTGCACAATGAAAACTGTTAGACACTGATGGGGGCTTCCCTGGTGGCTCAGTGGTAAAGAATCCACCTGTCAGTGCAGGAGACACGGGTTTGATTCCTGGTCTGGGAGGATCCCACACGCCGTGGAGCAGCTAAGCCCTTGTGCCACAACTACTAAAGCCTGTGCCCTGGACTCCGGGAGCCGCAGCTACTGAGAGCATGGGCCACAGCTGCTGAATCCCAGCGCCCTGGAGCCTGTGCTCAGCAAAAAGAAGCCACCGCCACAAGAAGCCCACACACCGCAACGAGAGAAAGGGCCAGCGCAGCAACCAAGACCCGGCACAGCCAAAAATACATACATTTTTTTTAAAAGACACTGACGAATGAAGTTGAAGAAGACACAAACAAATGGAAAGGCATTTTGTATTCATGGACTGGTGAAACATTCTTTAAATATCCATATTCCCCACAGCAATCTACAGATTCAATGCAATCTCTTATCAAAACTCCCAATGGCATAATTTCACAAAACTAGAACAAATTATTCTAAAACGTGTATGGAACCCCCAAAAAAATCCCCAATAGTCAAAATAACCCTGAAAAAGAAGAAAAAATCTGAAGGTATCATGCTTCCTGGTTTCAAACTGCACTCTAAAGCTACCAAGGCTTCCCTGGTGGCTCAAATGGTAAAGAATCTGCGTACAATGCAGAAGACCAGAGTTCGATCCCAGAATTAGGAGGATCCCCTGGAGAAGGGAATGGTATCCACTCCTATATTCCTGCTTGGAGAATTCCATGGACAGAGGAGCCTGGCAGGCTATAGTCCATGGGGTCGCAAAGAGCTGGATACAACTAAGCAACTAATACACATGAAGCTACAGTAATAAAAACAGCATGGTACCAGCACAGAAACAGACACACAGATCAATGAAAGAATTGAGAGCATAAAAAAGTACACCTACACATGTATAAACAATTAATTTATGAAAAAGAAGCAAAGAACATACCATGGAGAAAACATAGCTTCAATAACGGTGCTGAGGAAAATGGAAAGCCACATGCAAAAGGATGAAACAATTAACTCAAAAGGGATTAAAGACTTGAACCTAAGACCTGAAACCATGAAATTTCTAGAAGAAAACTTTAGACATCAGTCTTAGCAATATTTTTGTGGCTCTGACTCCCAAGGTAAGGGAAAGGAAAGTAAAAATAAAAGGGACTATATCAAATTAAAAAGTTTCTGCACAGCAAAAGAAACCATCATCAAAACAAAAAGGCAACCTACTGAATGGGAAAAGATATTTGCAAATCATATATCCAATAAGGGGTTAATATCTAAAATCTACAAAGAACTTGCACAACTCAACAATGTCAGAGAATCTGAACAGACATTTTTCCAAAGAAGACACATAGATGGCCAAGAGGCACATGAAAGGATGCTCAATTATTAGGGAAATGAAGATCAAAACCACAGTGACATAACACCTCACACCTATCAGAAAAGACAAATGTTTGAGAGACTAGGGAGAAAAAGGAACGCTGCAAACCAGTGGTGGGACTATAAACTGGTGCAGCCACTATGAAAAGCAGTATGGAGGGCCTTCAAAAACTTAAGGCTAAAAACTACCAGTGTGACTCAGTTATTACACTTCTGCGTATGTATCAAAAAAAAAAAAAAACCACCTGATTCAAAAATATCCACACACCCCTATACTTTACAGCATTATTTGCAATAGCCAAGATATTTAAAAGCTAAATGTCCACTAAAGGATGAATGGATAAAGACAATGTGGCATATACACACACACACTGGACTACTAAGCAATTTAAAAAAAGAAAAAATGAAATTTTGCCCATTTGTAAATGAAGTCACTCAGAGAAAGACAAACACCATAAGATTTTGCTCATACATGGAATCTAAAGAAACAAAACAAATGGACAAAAACTAAAACTCAAAGATACAGAGAACAGATTAGTGTTTACCACAGGGAAAGGGGATTGGAAGGTGGGCAAAACAGGTGAAGGGGATCAACTGTATGGTGATGGGCAGCAGCTATACTTGTGGTGGTGATCCCTTGTAGTGTACACAGATGTCAAATTTCAACACTATACAATTCAAGCTTATATAAGTTTTAAATTTTTTAAGTGAAAAATTACAAACTAACTGTTCAAAACAAACAACAGGTTAACTAAATTATGACATACCCAACTCAAAAAAACTGACAATTAAAAATGACAAGGATGGGGGACTTCCCTGGTGGTTCAGTGGTTAAGACTCCAAGCTTTCACTGCAGGAGGCATGGTGGGTTCAATCCCTGGTTGGGGAACTAGGGTCCCACATGCTATGTATGTTGCATGGTGAAAAATTTTTTTTCAGCAACAGGGTGAAGACTATATACAGAAATTACAATGTATGTGATATAATGTTGAATTTGTAAGAGGGGAAAAATACAAAGTTTGGATATACTATGGTTATAGGTTTTTTTTTTTCCATTTATTTTTATTAGTTGGAGGCTAATTACTTTACAACATTGCAGCGGTTTTTGTCATACATTGAAATGAATTAGCCATGGATTTACATGTATTCCCCATCCCGGTCCCCCCTCCCACCTCCCTCTCCACCCGATCCCTCTGGGTCTTCCCAGTGCACCAGGCCTGAGCACTTGTCTCCTGCATCCAACCTGGGCTGGTGATCTGTTTCCCCCTAGATAATATACATGTTTCGATGCTGTTCTCTTGAAACATCCCACCCTCGCCTTCTCCCACAGAGTCCACAAGTATGTTCTATACATCTGAGTCTCTTTTTCTGTTACCATCTTTCTAAATTCCATATATATGTGTTAGTATACTGTAATGGTCTTTATCTTTCTGGCTTACTTCGCTCTGTATAATGGGCTCCAGTTTCATCCATCTCATTAGAACTGATTCAAATGAATTCTTTTTAATGGCTGAGTAGTATTCCATGGTGTATATGTACCACAGCTTCCTCATCCATTCGTCTGCTGATGGGCATCTAGGTTGCTTCCATGTCCTGGCTATTATAGACAGTGCTGTGATGAACATTGGGGTACACGTGTCTCTTTCAGATCTGGTTTCCTCGGTGTGTATGCCCAGAATTGGGATTGCTGGGTCATATGGCAGTTCTATTTCCAGCTTTTTAAGAAATCTCCACACTGTTTTCCATAGTGGCTGTACTAATTTGCATTCCCACCAACAGTGTAAGAGGGTTCCCTTTTCTCCACACCCTCTCCAGCATTTATTGCTTGTAGACTTTTGGATAGCAGCCATCCTGACTGGCGTGTGATGGTACCTCATTGTGGTTTTGATTTGCATTTCTCTGATAATGAGTGATGTTGAGCATCTTTTCATGTTTTTTTTTTGCCATCTGTATGTCTTCCTGGGAGAAATGTCTGTTGAGTTCTTTGGCCCATTTTTTGATTGGGTCATTTATTTTTCTGGAGTTGAGCTGGAGGAGTTGCTTGTATATTTTTGAGATTAATCCTTTGTCTGTTGCTTCGTTTGCTATTATTTTCTCCTAATCTGAGGGCTGTCTTTTCACCTTGTTTATAGTTTCCTTTGTTGTGCAAAAGCTTTTAAGTTTCATTAGGTCCCATTTGCTTATTTTTGCTTTTGTTTCTAAAATTCTGGGATGTGGGTCATAGAGGATCCTGCTGTGATTTATGTCGGAGAGTGTTTTGCCTATGTTCTCCTCTAGGAGTTTTATAGTTTCTGGTCTTACATTTAGATCTTTAATCCATTTTGAGTTTATTAAAAATATGGAACGCTTCACGAATTTGCATGTCATCCTTGCGCAGGGGCCATGCTAATCTTCTCTGTATCGTTCCAATTTTAGTATATGTGCTGCCGAAGCGAGCACTATGATTATGGTTTCAATTATGTAAAGATATAAACACAGAGACTAAAAGGTCATAAGAGACTGATGTGTTTTATGTCAGGGCTATATTTGTTATTACTGCTTTTCCCCTATGTAACTGAAAGGATAATATTTGTATTGATTTTATTGCCCATCTCATTAGTGTAGTCATCATCTTTTTTTTTAATTTTCAGATTTTTTTAAATTAAAAAATATTTGGGCTTGTAAAAAGATCCAGATGATTATAGTTATCAAACACCTATCACTAATGCTTAGTGGCACCAGCCAAACAGATCAAATTTTGAAAACATAGGGAAAAAAGTTTATATGGTATTTAAAGTATTTATATCAACCAAATGAGAATAGATGCCAGTAGTATAACTGGCTACTCTAGGTTGTTGATAATATAAAAATAATTCCTACTACCAACAACAATAAGATCAACAAAAAGCATCAGTCTCTACAAAAAGTGCTTTCAAAAATCACATACAGGCTTTTGAAAAAAGTGAAAGTCGCTCAGTCCTATCCAACTCTTTGCAACCCTCTTCCATTTTGGAATTCTCCATGGAATTCTCCAGGCCAGAATACTGGAGTGGGTAGCCTTTCCCTTCTCCAGGAGATGTTCCCAACCCAGGGATCAAACCCAGGTCTTCCACATGGCAGGCGGATTCTTTACCAGCTGAGTCACAAGGGAGGCCCTAAGAACAGCACTTAACTGGGGGGTGAAAAAGTTACTGTATGCGATACCTTGAAAAGTATTACTATCATATAAGTTTTAACAACATGAAATTTCTTTGAAATTCATATTTTATCTATTTCAGACTAGTTGTTTATTGAAAATAACTACACTGCTGTAATCCAAAGCAACCAATAACTATGCTTTCCAGTTATGACTGAAAATCTAATAGCAAAGAAAAACAGAATCAAAAACACCTAGTAATATATTAAGTATATACTATAGTATGTAAGTATTACTTATATAAGTAGTATATATATTTTGTAGATGGATGACAAAAGTTTTTCTAATATCTGGTGATACACTGAGTCAGAGCTTCCAAAATTCCCTCCCTCCATCTGACTCCCCCCAGCCCAAACCCGCTACATGTGACCTCATTCCAGAGAAGTCCAAGCAGGAAGACAGCAAGAATTTCACTGAGAACGTAACAGTTCCACAAGCTGACTGCTACTTAAAGAACTACCTCTCTAAAATTCATCTATCTGCAAAGCACTAAAATCAAGTAAAAGGGTAACTAATCTTTGCACACAGAAGAGATGTAGTAAATGCTGAATTTAAAGTAAAGGCACAAGCCACACCTCTCCAGCTGAAACCAGACTGGAAGCAAGGCAAACCAGCTAAGGCTGACTTGATAACAGATTAACTGCTAGGAAAAGGTGAGCTGACTAGAAATAAATTACTGCTTTTACAAAAATATTTGAGAAAAAATGTAGGATACTAAATACACCTTATACTTAGTAAAATTACTTCTGAAACTGGAAAGGACACAAGTATTAGAAGTTAAATGACATAACCATCTCAAAACCTTGGAGATTTATAAGACATCTGTAAGAATTTCTTACAAAATGCACCTTTCAGCATTGATTTTGTCACTTTATTTCACCCTCCGCTTATCATAAATACAAATTAGGAAAATTTTCACAAATTCAAAAACTCTGAAAAGCCATCTACTATATTCAGACCTTAAGAAAGGTGCTTTAAATACATTACCTGATCTTTGTACTATAAATGGATAATCAGAGATTTCTTAGGGCCCTAATTACCTCTTTACTATTAAGAGGTAAGAACTTAGCACATACAGATAAACTGAGAAGGTATGTTTGCAAATAACAATTTTTTTTATTTCATGGAAAGCACTACAGCACTTGGCAGGGAATTTTCACGCTCAGTCTCTTAGCACCGTTCATTGTTAGGTGATCTCATTTACTCCCTTAATTTTAACTATCTTCCAATGCAACCAAAACTAAAACTTTATTAAAGAAATCTAATCGAGATCTCTGAACTTCAAATTCATATATTTTCCTATCTTGCTAAATATCTCTAAATATCTCAAGTCATTTTATTCAAAATCAAATTCACTATCTTTTCCCACAACCTTTTATCCATTTGCATTTTCTACCCAAAATTACAGAAAAATCACACACCCATCTTGCCTAAATTCAGAGCATTACCCTTAGTTCCTCTCTTCCCTAACCTTCACAGCCAGTCACTAAGTTAATTCAATCACCTACACAAATTTTAATCTATCCTTTCTTCATCTTCTTTGTCATTAACTCAGTTCAGGATGTTATCATCTCTCTCCTGGATTATTAAAGAAACTTAATTTAGCACCCTGTTGAGCTATTTCAAATCCTGAAAGATGATGCTGTGAAAGTGCTGCACTCAATATGCCAGCAAATGTGGAAAACTCAGCAGTGGTCACAGGTCTGGAAAGGTCAGTTTTCATTCCAATCCCTAAGAAAGGCAATGCCACAGAATACTCAAACTACCACACAATTGCACTCATCTTACACGCTAGTAATGCTCAAAATTCTCCAAGCCAGGCTTCAGCAATACGTGAACTGTGAACTTCCAGATGTTCAAGGTGGTTTTAGAAAAGGCAGAGGAACCAGAGATCAAATTGCCAATATCCACTGGATCATCAAAAAAGCAAGAGAGTTCCAGAAAAACATCTATTTCTGCTTTACTGACTATGCCAAAGCCTTCAACTGTGTGGATCACAATAAACTGTGGAAAATTCTGAAAGAGATGGGAATACCAGACCACCTGACCTGCCTCTTAAACCTCTATGCAGGTCAGGAAGCAACAGTTAGAATTGGACATGGAACAGACTGGTTGCAAATAGGAAAAGGAGTACGTCAAGGCTGTATATTGTCACCATGCTTATTTAACTTACATGCAGAGTACCTCATGAGAAACGCTGGGCTGGAAGAAGCACAACCTGGAATCAAGATTGCCGGGAGAAATATCAGTAACCTCAGATATGCAGATGATACCACCCTTATGGCAGAAAGTGAAGAGGAGCTAAAAAGCCTCTTGATGAAAGTGAAAGAGGAGAGTGAAAAAGTTGGCTTAAGCTTAACATTCAGAAAACTAAGATCATGGCATCTGGTCCCATCACTTCATGGGAAATAGATGGGGAGACAGTGGAAACAGTGTCAGACTTTATTTTGGGGGGCTCCAAAATCACTGCAGATGGTGACTGCAGCCATGAAAATAAAAGATGCTTACTCCTTGGAAGGAAAGTTATGACCAACCTAGATAGCATATTAAAAAGCAGAGACATTACTTTGCCAACAAAGGTTCGTCTAGTCAAGGCTATGGTTTTTCCAGTGGTCATGTATGGATGTCAGAGTTGGACTGTGAAGAAAGCTGAGCACTGAAAAATTGATGCTTCTGAACTGTGGTGTTGGAGAAGACTGTTGAGAGTCCCTTGGACTGCAAGGAGATCCAACCAGTCCATCCTAAAGGAGACCAGTCCTGGGTGTTCATTGGAAAGACTGATGCTGAAGCTGAAACTCCAGTACTTTGGCCACCTCATGCGAAGAGTTGACTCATTGGAAAAGACCCTGATGCTGGGAGGGATTGGGGGCAGGAGGAGAAGGGGACAACAGAGGATGAGATGGCTGGATGGCATCACTGACTCAATGGGCATGAGTTGGAGTAAACTCCGGGAGTTGGTGATGGACAGGAAGGCCTGGCGTGCTGCGATTCATGGGGTTGCAAAGAGTCGGACACGACTGAGCGACTGAACTGAACTGATCTCTTCACCACATTTCCAGTTGCTTTCTAACTGATTTCCCAAAGGACCTAAAATGAATCATATCCAAAATCCAACCACTTACCTCCCAGGAAAAAAGTTATTTTCCTCCTATATTCTCTAGCTTAGTTAATAATAATCCTCCTTTATTTAAAACCTTGGCTAAAGCCCAATTAAACTCAAATTGATATTTATAAACCAATGTTCATATAAGCATTATTCACAACTAAAATGTGTAAACAAAGAAAAAAAAAGTCAAAAAGTCCACCAATGGATGTATGCATAAACAAATGTGGTATATAACTATGACAGAATATTATTTAGCCTTTCAAAGGGATGAAATTCTATACATGCTACAACATGAATACAGGAAGCATTAGGCTAAATGAAATAAGCCAGATACAAAAGGAGCAATATGTACGACTCTACTAATATGAGTACCTAGAATAATCAAATTCATAGAGACAGAAAGTAAAATAATGATTACCAGAGGCTAGGGGTAGGGGGAATGATGGTGGAGAGTTTCAGTTTGGGAATGATAAAAACATTCTGGAAATAGATAGGTGTGATGGTTGTACAACAATATGAATGTACTTAATGCCACTAAATTGTACACTTTCAAATGATAAAAATGCTAAATTTTGTTACCACAATTTTTAAATTTTAAAACTGAATCTCAAGTTAATGATACAGTCACACAGAGAACTATTTCAAGTGTTTTAAGAACAGTGTTTTGATTATATAGCCTTAGTGAGCTATAGTATGACGACAAAAAGAACTGCTAAAAAGAATTTAGCAAAATTGATTCAGTAAGTTTATTAATAGCAATGCTAGTATTATTAAAATTATATATATATTTATATTTAGGAAAAATAATTATGTCAAGGTTAACAGCCAAGATATTCAGTATAAAATTTAAAAATACAAACTCGAAGAAGGGAAAATACTTAATAATATGTGCCCACATGTTGTTTTGCTTATTTTCTCTCTTCTTGCTTCTTAAATATCTCTGTGTGTGCGTGCATGTCCTAGATCTTATCTTCAATGCTTAAAAGCAACGACAACACAGAAGCAACGAGCACCCTAATGAGTCCAGGCTGGAGGAGGAATCTCACTACATGAATCTGGGACACGTTGTGCCATAAAGTAAGTAAGTTCTCAAATACTTAACAGGGTCCTGTCAAAATGACCAAAGCCAACTTAAACGCACTTCCACTAGGTAAAGCTGGGACAAGGTGCACATGAAAAAAAACACAATGGCTTCAATTAAGTGAAACCCACTAAATATATATAAATTCTTGAATTCATGAGGATTAGTATTCAAGAGTTCAAATGAAAAAGACAAAAAAAGCAAGCCTCATTGATCACTAATAGAGTATCAACTCTTATTCTGAAAATTCATAATTAAAGAAAAAGAATTAAGCATGTAACCTGACCATCTAGTATACACTGAAATTCACGGCAACCAAATAGTCCGGGTTTAAACTGAAACATTCTTTACAGAAAAACATCAGCTAATATATGTAAAAGAAATAAAAATCTAGAAAATCAAGCTTGCAACTATTGATGAAATCAGTCTTTCCAACTTGTGATGTCATATAACTTTTCCTTAAATAAGAAATCTTTCTGTCCTATTATATTTCTTATTCATACTTCTGTAACACTCATAATACAAGGAAGAAGAAAGTGGTGGTGGACTATTACAGTTAATGACCATCAATAAATCACACCTATGTTTTAATACCCTTGTAATTCTCATGCATAATCCTCTCCCATATGGGCTCTGGCCGTGAGACCTGCCTTGCCTCATGGTAGTATAGCAAATAAGGCACAAGTAGAGTGCACTGTGGGATTTGCTCACTCATTGCTGGAAACTCCTTTATCACCATACAAGCCCAGGCTAACCTTGGACACATGTGACCCAATGAACACTACTGGCAATCCGACACAGACTGTGTTAGAGTATCATCCCAATCAAAACTGTACTAGTAACTCTGAGAAAGACCAGCAGAAGAATCATTCAGCTTAACCTAGCCACAACTGTTGATCTACAGTATATAGAGCAAATAAAATCTGTTGGCTTTAAGACAAAGTTTGGAGATGGTTTACTATGCAGCAACAGATAGAATTTGGAAAAGGGCATGGCAACCCACTCCAGTTTTCTTGCCTGGAAAATCCCATGGACAGAGGAGCCCGGTGGGTTACAGTTATGAGGTGGAAAAGAATCAGACACACTTCAGAATTAAACAGCATCACAACAGATACAATTAGTTACAACAGATATAACGTATCTTCTCCACAAAAGAAATCTTTTTGAGGATGGGAGCCCTATAAGACAGGTATTTATCAAATTTCCTAGTGAGGACACAATAAAAGCATCCACCTGAGTTTACTACATAATACTTCTCATATTACATTAACAAGAATTCCTCCAAGATTTACATTATTCTCTTTTCCATAGATTCTTTTTTGAACTTTCTAAGTTAAACAAGTCCCTTGGACTGCAAGCAGATCCAACCAGTCCATCCTAAAGGAGATCAGTTCTGAGTGTTCATTGGGAGGACTGATGTTGAAGCTAAAACTCCAATACTTAAGCCACCTGATGTGAAAAGCTGACTCATTTGAAAAGACCCTGATGCTGGGAAAGATTGAAGGCAGAAGGAGAAGGGGACAACAGAGGATGAGCTGATTGGATGGCATCACCGACTCAACGGAGATGAGTTTGAGTAAACTCTGGGAGTTGGTGATGAACAGGGAGGCCTGGCATGCTGTGGTCCATGGGGTCGTGAAGAGTCAGACACGACTGAGCGACTGAACTGAAGTTAAACAAGAGACTAGAAGAACTAAATGGCCACTCTAGTTTTCAGGGTATCTGAATAAAAATAAAGACTTTTTTTTTTCTCTTTGACAATACTCTTTTGTGGAGTGTTGGAAAACCATCACTCTCAAATACTGCTTGTGGGAGTGGCGCTGTTTAGTCATTAAGTCAGGTCCAACTGTCTTGAGAGCCCATCCTCTGTCCATGGGATTTCCCAGGCAGAGTGGGTTGGACTGAGTTGCATTTACTTCTCCAGGGGATCTTTTCAACCCAGGGATCAAACCTGTGTCTGCTGCATTGCAGGCGGAATTTTTTTTTAACTACTCAGTCACTGGGGAAGTGTAACTAAATCCAAAACTGTATATACTCTTTGATTCACTGCTAGGAAATTACCTAGCTGACCATTTCATTAGATGATCTTGTATACAAGCATGTTTACTGCAGTGTTATATATCAGCAAAACTGGAAACAAACTAAATGTCCTTCAACAGAGAAATTATTAAACTTGAGTAAGCCATATAATAAAATATAATGTAGTTATTACAAATAAATAATAAAAGAGGCAATACTGAAAGTGCTGATACTGAAAGCTCTCCAAACTATATTAACTGGAAAAAAAAGTCAAACTCTTAGAAGAGTATGATCATACCGCATAATGTTAACATATATTTGCATTAAAACTTTGTGGAAAAATATACAAGAAGCTATTAGGAATAATTACTGGGAAGGACCTTCTACTTCTCACTTTATAGCTTCTATGCTACTAATCCTTAACTCCTGTCAGCCTCAAGCTTCACATAAAATTTGTCTCTTAAGTCCTTTCATGCTTGCTCTCAAACTTCAGCCTTGAAAATGGTCACTATTACTCTTTGTTCTAATCTACATTATAATTCTAATGCCTTTAAACTTGTCTTACAACTTATCTTTGTAATTACTTTACTTTTCGTCCTCTGAGTTCCTTCTCATTTCTATATCTTCTTCTTAAAATTGAATATATCCTGATCTGTACCAAATCCTGATGTAGAAAGCTTACTCAGACTTTACCAATATGACCTTAACCCACTATATGACTCCACTGATGTTTTTCTATCCATCATAAATCCATGTACAATAGTAAGCTTCTTTACAAATACACCACATTTAACCCTAATTCATTTATATCAGCTTTCAACTGAAAACAAGTCCTATTCTTCTAAATGTGACCAGTTCCACCTAACCTAGAGTCATCAACAACTTCAATAAGCATGCAAATAGTCACCCATGTTATTCAGTTATTAATGCTGAATTGAGTGCAATCCCTATTCAATTTGTCTTTATAAGTGGTCTCTAAGAGGCTATATCTCCCTTGTTGCATCAGATTCCAGCCCACTCCAAATTTCTCAAGTGCCAGCACACAATATACTTCTGCATCCTAAGACCCCCTGTCTAACCTAGTGGCATAGAACTTAAAAATAAATAAATAAATACCGTATGCCAGAAAACAGGGTGAGAAGCATGAAAGTAGAAAGTGTTAGTTGTTCAGTCATGTCTAACTCTTTGTGACCCCACAGATGTAGCCCACCAGGCTCCTCTGTCCATGGGATTCTCCAGGCAAGAATACTAGAACGGGTGGCCATTTCCTTCTCCAGGGGATCTTCCCAATCCAGGGATCCATTCTGCGTCCCCTACATTGCAGGCATATTCTTTACCATCTGAGCCACCAGGGAAGCCCTATCTAAATACAGTTGGCTCTTGCTTTCAGCATAGCATGTCAAGTGCTCCAAAAACAAAAGTACATCTAAATCTAGGAATA
This sequence comes from Odocoileus virginianus, assembly GCF_023699985.2. NCBI lineage: Eukaryota > Metazoa > Chordata > Mammalia > Artiodactyla > Cervidae > Odocoileus > Odocoileus virginianus. Next base: position 20,766,970 of record NC_069697.1, read on the forward strand.
CTGATTCAGAATATAGTAGTTAGAGTCACACAGACCTACATGCAACTTCCAGTTTACCTACTTGGAAGCTTTGTAAAAGTACTCAAGCTCTCTAAGTCCCAAATTCCCATTTGCAAAATAGAACTAATAATGTCAGCCTTGTGGAACTATTGTCAGGATTAAATGAAATAGCACACGTAAAATGTTTAAATCAGCACCTGGCATTTGTTAGATCTACTATTAACAGTAGATACTTCAGTTCAGTTGCTCAATCTTATCTGACTTTTGGGACCCTATGGACTGCAGCACATCAGGTTTCCCTGTCCATCGCCAACTCCCAGAGATTGCTCAAACTCATGTCCAAGGAGTCAGTGATGCCATCCAACCATCTCATCCTCTATCATCCCTTTCTCCTGCCTTCAATCTTTCCCAGCATCAGGGTCTTTTCCAGTGAGTCAGTTCTTCACATCAGGTGGCCAAAGTATTGGAGTTTCAGCTTCAGCATCAGTCCTCCCAATGAATATTCAGGACTGATTTCCTTTAGGATTGACTGGTTTGACTCCTTGCAGTCCAAGGGACTCTCAAGAGTCTTCCCCAACACCACAGTTCAAAAGCAGCAATTCTTCGGTGCTCAGCTTTCTTTATGGTCCAACACTCACATCCATACATGACTACTGGAAAAACCACAGCTTTGACTAGACAGAACTTTGTCAGCAAAATAATGTCTCTGCTTTTTAATATGCTGTCTAGGTTGGTCATAGCTTTTCTTCTAAGGAGCAAGCATCTTTTAATTTCATGGCTACAGTCACCATCAAACTGATCACAAGGACCACAGCCTTGTCTAACTCAATGAAACTACAAGCCATGCCACGTAGGGTCACCCAAGACAGACGGGTCATGGTGGAGAGTTCTGACAAAATGTGGTCCACTGGAGAAGGGAATGGCAAATCATTTCAGTATTCTTACCTTGAGAACCCCATGAACAGTATGAAAAGTAGATACTTACATTATTACTAAAAGCACTGCTCCTAAAAAAAGGACCTAGAATCAAGATTTAGAAGCTGGAAAACATCTCAGAAATCACATTCCAACTGTAACACTCTGCAGATGAGGAAACAAAGTTCTAGAAAGCAACTAGAGCTGGCTTACCTGAAGTCACCACACTAATGGCAGAGTTACAACTAAAACGGGTTTCCAAGTCCCAATTCAATATCCTTACTATTGCAAATACTTCTTGGCCATCTCTCTTATACCCATCAAGACAGTTAATTTCTCTAATCTCAACTTCTTCAATGACAAACTATAGGTATAGGACAAGATCATGGGTCCTTCTAGCTGCACAATTCTCATTCCATGATTCACATGGGCCCTAAACTGGCTAACTTAAAAGCATGCCCATAGAAACAAAGTCAAATATATTTCCAATCTTTATATGTACTTAGCTTTCTTGTAGATACTTTCAAAACTCTAAAATTTAGTTACTAATTATTAATAGTTACATGAAAGCAGTCAAGCCAGGAAAAAAAGTAGCCAAGTCAATAAGAGAGAGAGAGAATATCAAAACTAATTACAAATTAAGTTACTTGTAACTAAATTGGGTTTACATGTGGGAGGGGGGACCGGGATGGGGAATACATGTAAATCCATGGCTAATTCATTTCAATGTATGACAAAAACCACTGCAATGTTGTAAAGTAATTAGCCTCCAACAAATAAAAATAAATGGAAGAAAAAAAAATTTAAAAAAAAAAAATTGGGTTTACAAACATTAAACAATTAACTTGATACTAAGTGAAATGAAAGACTTTAATATCAAACAGTTTTTAAATATCTAACATATAATTAAAACTGATCTACATATTTTAAGCAAGTTTAGACTTGCTTGATTCAATAAATATGGACAGACACAAAACAATGTATCAAAATAAGAATTCATAGTCTAGTTCTAAAAAGAGACCTTTTTTTTTTTTTAATTTTAGGCACTTGCTACCTCTCAGGACCAAATGACCCATGCTCAATTGCTGTTCATATTGGAACCCTTCTCCACTTTGGTCTTCAAAGTTCTCATTTGAATATCTGCTACTGCCACCAAGATCTGCACCTGCAGCGGCTCCACCAGGGCCCACACCCTAGGCGTGAAGGTTCAACACAGCCCTCCTGCTTGTCCCAGGGATCCTGGGGTGGCGGGGGACAGCAGTGCTGTCTCACCATCACCCCAACCACAACCCACACTCCCACGACCATCCTACCGCCCATCTGGCACCACTTCTCAGTTTTTAAGGCTAAAAACCACCTGAGAGAACTAGGAAAGAGAAATAATAAAATTTCCTAAAGAATCTATTGGTTATCTCAAAAATTCCAAAATGTGTTGAAGAACTATGTAAAACTCCAGAATCATAAAAATTCTAATCTACTTGGCTATGAATTCTTGTTATAAAAGATATGTAGAATGTCAGTTTCAAAGAAGAACACGAAATTCATAAAATTAAAATCCATCCTGAATAGTATCATCTCTTATAATGCAAAAATCCCTGAGAAAGACTATCCAAATAGCAGATGACTTGTAATTCAGGTTCCCAAGGAAACAGTCTGAGATGGAAATCTGCAAGCAGGTTTATTGGAACACTTGTGCGGGCACAGAGGCAGCATGACTGGACCAAGGGAGAAGTTGAACAGTACTGATCAGTAACACAGTTGTTAACAGCAGTCTCTGTAATCCTACTAGGAGTCCTAAAGCTGGAATGACCCTTCGTATTAGAATTGGAATGACCCTAACAAAGACAAGAGGATGATTCTTTGCATCCCTACATCAACCAGGGATGAAATGTAGGCTGCTTCCAGGAAGGGGACAGAAACTTGGATGAGGAAGCCATGATTCCAAGCAATTAAAACAAGGTGCCTCTATCCTGAAGGGGGATCTATGTCCCACATCAAAGTGTCCACTGCAATAAATGTATCTTATTTGTATCTGAGATACACATAAAGGGCTACACACTGGGGGAAGGGAGTGGGGGGGGGAACTCAGTAGAAAGAAAACACCCTATTATCTGGCAGCTGTGGACAGGAGGCAAGAACACACAGAAGCAGGACCAGATTAGTCTGAGCTGTCCCCAGAGGAGGTCTAGGGACCAGCCCTGCCCTGGTAGTGGAAGGCCTGCTAGCTAGGTGGAGAGGTACGCTGTCTGGGGGCGGGGGGCAGTGGCGGGGAAGGACACTGACCACTGAGACCTGAAAAAACATTTACTATTATTCTTACATTTTAATTTGTTCTGTAGCTTTTTCTGGATTTGTTCCTCTTTGCTGCTCTGGTTGTTTTTATTATTATCTCTAGACATTTAAGAACTTTATTCTTAATCACAGTTTTATTTCCTTTATATACTTCTATGCTGGCTTTCTGCGGTTCTGTGGGGTTTTCCTTTTTTTTTTTCTTTCTTTCTTGTTCTTTAATTATACAAACCTTTTCTTATAGACTTCTATTTAACTTTTTGCTTTCTATTTTTCAATTTTTTTCACTATGTTTGCTAATTTGTTTTCTTTGCTTTATTCCACAGTTAGCACTCCGTTTGGATCTTGTTTTCTATTCTGTGTTTTAGTTGGCTTTGTTTTTAATTGGTCGATATTTCTGGTTTCATTTGCTCACCAGCTCACTCTTAAATTTTGTCTTCTTTGGATTGTTTTGGTTTTGTTGGTGTGCAGGTCTGTGGGGGGTGGGGGAGGTATGTTCCTTTGTTTTTGTTTCTATTTGTCTGATTTTGCATTTACCATTTGTCTGGGGTACATTTTTTATTTCTTGGTTTTTTGCTTGTTTTAATCCCTATTACTGCCATTCCAGTAAGGATGAAGAGGCTGTCACAGAGCTGGACACAACTGAGCAACTGCCATAACAAACAATCTGTGGGATCTTGGTTCCAAGGCCAGAGACCAAGCCTTTGCCTCTGGGGTTAAATTTAAAACCAAAAATTTAAGACATAAAAATAAGACCAGAAACTATAAAACTCTCAGAGGAAAATACAGGCAGAATACTCTTTGACATAAATCACAGCAAGATCCTCTATGACCAGCCTCCTACAGTAATGGAAATAAAAACAAAAATAAACAAATGGGACCTAATTAAACTTAAAGCTTTTGCACAGCAAGTGAAGTGAAGTCGCTCAGTCGCGTTTGATTCTTTGCGACCCGATGGACAGTAGCCTCCCAGGCTCCTTCATCCATGGGATTTTCCAAGTAAGAATACTGGAGTGGATTGCCATTTCCTTCTCCAGGAGATCTTCCTGACCCAGGGATTGAACCCAGGTCTCCCGCATTGTAGGCAGACACCTTACCATCTGAGCCACCAGGGAAGTCCTTTGCATAGCAAAGGAAACCATAAACAAGATGAAAAGACAACCCTCAGAATGGGAAAAAATAGTTGTAAATGAAGCAACTGACAAAGGATTAATCTCCAAAATGTATGAGCAATTCATGCCACTCAATATCAGAAAAACAAACAACCCAATCAAAAAATGGGCAGAAGACCTAAATAAACATTTCACCAAAGACATACAGATAAAGATACAGCTCATAAACAACACCTATTAAAAAAAAAACAGAAATGCAAATCAAAACTACAATGAGGTATCACCTCACACCAGTCGGAATGGCCATCATCAAAAAATCTACAAACAATAAACACTGAAGAGGATATGTAGAAAAGGGAACCCTCTTGCCCAGTTGGTGGGAATGTAAATTGATACAGTCACTATGGAGAAAAGAATGAAGATTTCTTAAACAACTCGGAATAAAACTACCATATGACTCAGCAATCTCATCCCTGGGCATATGCCCTGAGAAAACCACAATTCTACACACGTACCCCAATGTTCATTGCAACACTATTTACAATAGCCAGAACATGAAAGCAACCATGTCCATCAACATGACTGGATAAAGAAGTTGTGGTACATATATAAAATGGAATGACTCAGCCATGAAAAGAAACACTTCTGAGTCAGCTCTAGTAAGGTGGATGAAACTAGAGCCTGTTATACAGAGTGAAGTAAGTCAGAAAGAGAAAAACAAATATTGTATATTAACGCACATATACGAAATCTAGAAAAATGGTACTGATGAAACCCATTTGCAGGGCAGCAATAGAGACACAGATGTGGAGAACTAACTTGTAGACACAGCTGGGAAAGGACAGGGCGCAACAAACAGAGGGCAGCACTGAAACATATAATTACCATATGTAAAACAGATAGCCAGTGGGGATTTGCCATATGATGCAAGGAGCTCAACCTGGTGCTCTGTGACAATCTAGAGGGTGGGAAGAGGTGGGAGGAAGGTTCAAAAGGGAGGGGACATATGTATACCTATGACTGATTCATGTAGATACATAGCAGAAATCAATGCAACATTGTAAAGCAATTATCCTCCAATTAAAAATACATGTTTTTTTTTTTAAATTACAAATGTAATAATGCACAGAGAGGGGATTTCACCAGACTTCAAAATGCTGTTAAACAGTCCACTATGCTACAAGCCCTAGGCTTCTTCTCAATTTTCCTTTTCTGAACTCAGATTTCCATGATGGACATGATTTATATTTGTAACCAGAAAATATGTTCTTTTATTATTTCTAAATATTTTAAAACTAAATCATTGCTTTAAATATTTAGAAGTTGAAAACAGATATAATAAGATTATATCAGAAAAATTAATGCCTTACAGAACAAAATAAATACATACTTCCTTACCAGAGATCTCACTAAATATGATTTACCTCTTAACTGACTCCCACAAGAGTGCATTTTGGCATAGCACTACACAAAGACAGAACTTCTTAAAACATTATCCAAATATTATTCAGCTAATGAAGTCCAAATAAAGTATCACTGAGAGTCTAGAGAAAATTTTATATTAGCATACGTATGTAAAACTTAACCACAGTCTAATATTAAAAATTAAAATGAGGGGGGAAATGTGTTTTTAAATTCCATCTACTGGTATGAGCCATGCAATACTTAAACAGATGTCTATGCAACTAGGTTATTCATGTTATTGTATTAAATATATCAATCATAGTGCATGCAATGGCCAGGGATCTATCCTAATGTAAAATACCCTATCCTCAATACCATAGCTCACATTGAGAACATAGTCCTAGACAATCAGGTTATATGACCCCATGTCTATTGTCAAGGGACCAAATGTGATCACCTGGACCCAACAGCAGTCATCCAGAAGCTAGCTAGCAACCAATAAAAATGGCTCAGTGGCAAAGCAAACAAACCAACTCCACTGTGAAGAATGAACTACTGCTGGACTTCAAGCTTAGGCCTTTAAATTGCAGACTATGAAGAAAAATGACTAACTAGCCACACTCACTGGCACTAGACAGATATATAGTACAGCCATGAGGTAAATATGAGTATAATCCAGCCAAAACACCACTGCTTCTTGAGAGTGCAGAAGCTCGTAAAGAAAAAACTAGAGAGTCAAGAAAATCAGCTAGCACCAAATGAACCTAACCAGGACTATAAATCACTGTTTCCGAGCCAGAGTAAAGCTTATGTCTAGAATGATCCGTAGAAGATGTGTTTCATGGTATCACAATTCCTACAAAGAAGAATCTTAAGAATCAAATGACCTCACTTCACTCCCAACCTCAGTTGACTAAACCAGCAGTGAACATCTGACCCAGAGGAAACAACTCTATTATTGGCCAACCAGAGACTCTTAGACAGGATCCAATAAGAAAAGATAAAGAGGACATTTTAGATTCTTCTCTTGAGGTATGGAAGTTGAGACATCTGGCCAGTTGGCCATGCAAAGGTGAAAAGCAAGTAGAATCATGTGGCCAAATGGCCTTTGAGGTCTTGAGCATATTAAGCAAGCAACAGCAAGGAAGATGGACACAGAGATGCAGAGACCAAATGCCACTGGTCCATGAGATTGTGTGAGATAGAGAAGCCTCTCCTCCTGACACCATTCTAGGTCCCACTGTCTAGAGACCCAACTGTACAGCAATTCTTGTTCTTAGATCACTTTGAAAGCTTACAATAAATCCTTTCAATTGAGACTGATGCGAGGAAGTTTATAAACTTGAAAATAAAAAGCACTTATTAGAATATTGTCCAAGGATGACAGATTACATTCATGAATTTAAAATTTTATTGGCTACTGTTTCCTCTCCTCCATACAACATGGAAAAGTAAGTCTGGGCTCCTGTTCCTGTGCCTTTACTTCCCAGCCAGTCATTTCTCCCTATGACCCTCCTGAAACTGGACTAGGTATGACCTAACTGTTCAGGTTGAGTCTGGCTCCAGAGTTCTTCACCATTCCAATCAGTGGACACTCTTCAATCCTTATCTGACTTCACGTCTCTTCAATATGCACACATATCTAATACTTGCCTCCACTTGTCTCCTGAGTGCTGGACCTAGTAAATATCTATTGGGATGTCCAAACCTCTAATTCACACTCATCTTCTCCCCAAAGCTGTTCTTCCTCCTCCTCTCTTCTTCATCTTAGTCCATTCCACCCAGACTACTCACAAGTCAGTGAAAGTGAAGTCGCTCAGTCGTATCCGACTCTTTGCGACCCCGTGGACTGTAGCCCACCAGGCTCCACCATCCATGGGATTCTCCAGGCAAAAATACTGGAGTGAGTTGCCATTTCCTTCTCCAAGTCAGTAAGCCCTATTAATTCTCTTAACTTTCCTGAAAATCTATCCTTTCTCTATTCCCAAAGCCATCGTCTGATTCAAGCTTTTGACAACCCCTGGGATGTAGAAATTCTGATTCAATGGAGGGACATGGCTATCTTTCTTTCTTCTTTTTTTTTTTTTAAAGGATGCCAAATGATTCCAATGTGCAACAATTTTAGGAAGTAAAAAGTTACTACCTTCTAGCCAGCCTCTCCCTTTATGGCGACATCCTCTCTACACAGCTACCAAGTCAACACACATCATTTAAAAATATTGGGTTGGCCAAAAGGTTTGTTGAGGTTTCAACGTAAGATGCTACAGGAAAAAACCAAACAATGTTTTGTTCAACTCAATACACCAAGTATCAAATATTAACAGAGGTTTTCAGTTCAGTTCAGTTGCTCAATTGTGTCCAACTCTTTGCAACCCCATGGACTGCAGCATGCCAGGTTTCCCTGTCCATCACCAACTTCCGGAGCTTGTTCAAACTCATGTCCATCAAGTCAAAGATGCCATTCAACCAACTCATCCTCTATCATCCCCTTCTCCTCCTGCCTTCAATCTTTCCCAACATCAGAGTCTTACACAAAAAAAAAAAAAAAAAAATCCCCACCCTAAGGGAACTCAGTCTAGCAGTGAAGTCCAGTACCAAAAAAACAATGTAGTAGGTTTTGCAGAGATCTATATACTAAGTGTTTTAGTATTCTAAGCTACTGTATGGATTGTTGGTTGGCTTAGTTGCTAAGTCACGTCCAACTCTTTTTGACCCCATAGACTGTAGCCCACCAGGCTCCTCTGTCCATGGGCTTTCCCAGGCAAGAATACTGGAGTGGGTTGCCATTTCCCTCTCCAGGGATCTTCCCAACCCAGGGATAGAATCCATGTCTCCTGCTTGGCAGGTAGATTCTTCATCACTGAGCCACCTGGGAAGCCCCAACTACTATATATTATACTAAGTGTTTACTGAATGCTGGTTCTGTGGTGAGTGCTTCATGAACATAATTTCATTTAATCCTTCTACAATACGGTAAAGTACATATTTGGCTCAATTTACAGATAAAGCAGTGGGTACCAGGGAGCTTGAAATCTTGGTCTAATTCCAAAAACCCATTCTCTTAGTTAGTATGGGGTGCTTTGGGAGAAGAAAAAAAAAGCAAGCAACTTTTTTTCTTAGGTGATACTAACTCTAAATATCATCTAAACTGAGCAATATGGACAAGCAACGGTGGGAAAATTGGAGCAGAATAAAGAGCTTATAGAGAGATGTGAAGGGATGGGAGAAGAGAGAAAGCTGTGGGAAACCCACCAAATAGAGGCCGTGGTCAATGAATATACAGAGAGGTAGATGGAGATGAGTGTGAAATGGAATCTGTTCCCCAAGGAACCTGAGCAACATGGGCCTTGCATGCCAACACAAAAAGTCTAGACATCTCCTATGGGCACTGAGTAGTCACCAACAAATTTTAGAAGACTGATTCATTCACCTGATTTACTTTTTATAAAGACTACCTGGGAAAAATATTTTTGAAGAGTCTTCCTTGTTACAAATTTGATTAAGAACTTTCTGTGGCTCTATATTGTCTATTAAATATTGTCTATAAAATCCAAAATCTTCTGTCTCATTTCTTATAACTATCTCCACTGACATGTAAAATTGTTCATAATTTCCCTAAGCTGTCCTAGGCTGCTTCAGGTTTTTGCATCTGCCTGGTCCCAGACTCTAAAAATGCCTTCTGTCCCTTGCTCATCCTTGCCTGAGGCACTCAGGCTTCTGCAAGGCCTTCAACATCTCCACTCCTTATTTCCTTCCCTCCCGCTTCAGTACACTTCAGTTCACTCCGGTGATGTCATCTGCATAACTGAGGTTATTGATGTTTCGCCCAGCAACCTTGATTCCAGCTTGTGCTTCATCCAGCCCAGCGTTTCTCATGATGAACTCGGCATATAAATTAAATAAGCAGGGTGACAATATACAGCCTTGATGTACTCCTTTACTGATTTGGAACCAGTCTGTTGTTCCATGTCCAGTTCTAACTGTTGCTTCCTGACCTGCATACAGATTTCTCAAGAGGCAGGTCAGGTGGTCTGGTATTCCCATCTCTTTCAGAATTTGTTGACAAAGGCTTTGGCATAGCCAATAAAGCAGAAGTAGATGTTTTTCTGGAACTCTTGCTTTTTCTATGATCTGACGGATGTTGGCAATTTGATCACTGGTTCCTCTGCCTTTCTAAATCCAGCTTGAACATCTGGAAGTTCACGCTTCACATACTGTTGAAGCCTGGCTTGGAGAATTCCGAGCATTACTTTACTAGTGTGTGAGATGAGTGCAATTGTGCAGTAGTTTGAGCATTCTTTGGCATTGCCTTTCTTTGGGATTGGAATGAAAACTGACCTTTTCCAGTCCTGTGGCCACTCCTGAGTTTTCCACATTTGCTGGCATATTGAGTGCAGCACTTTCACAGCATCATCTTTTAGGATTTGAATTAGCTCAACTAGAAGTCCATCACCTCCTCTAGCTTTGTTCATAGTGATGCTTCCTAAAGCCCACTTGACTTCGCATTCCAGGATGTCTGGCTCTAGGTGAGTGATCACACCATCATGGTTGTCTGGGTCATGAAGATCTTTCTTGTATAGTTTTTCTGTGTATTCTTGCCCTCCCCGTTACACCACAGAATTACTTTTTCTTTTGTGATCACATTCTTCCTCTGGATATCTATTGACACATCACATTGCTTTGTAATTATTTAAATTTAAGTATCTGTCTCACTCCATTAAAACTCTGCAAGAATTTTAATATCCTAAGCCCATCCAGTAATTAGTACAGAATACATGTTCAACACTGTGACAAATGACTACACACACACACACAAAGTATAAAAAACAAATAAATAACAAGGGAGTGATAAGAAAAGCATTCCTTGAATAAACCTGGAGTGAAGTGAAGTGAAGTCGCTCAGTCGTGTCCGACTCTTTGCGACCCCATGTACTGTAGCCTGCCAGGTTCCTCTGTCCCTGGGATTTTTCAGGCAAGAATACTGGAGTGGGTTGCCATTTCCTTCTCCAATAAATCTGGAGTAGGTAATAATAAAAAAAAAAACATTAATAGCAGCTAACATTTATAGAGAACTTACTCTGAGCCAGATACTGTAGTAAGAGTGTCACATGTATTAATTCACTTAATCCTCACAGCTCTATTAGAAGGGTACTATTATCATAACCATTTTAATGAGACACAGAGAACTCAAGAAACTTGCCCAAAGCTACCCAGCTAGTAAATGGGGTGCAGATGCCACTCCAGGCAGTTTGGCTACAGAGTTCAGATTCTTAACCAATTATACTATCTCTTCAGCTCCAGCAAAGACCACCCGTGTAAGAAAACAGTTCTAGCCCTGGTTCTTTCATATCTTAATCTCTTTTTTATTCTTAACACACTAAAAATAAATCTACACAGTGACAGAAAATTCCACTTCTCAAAATTCGCTGCATTAAATGGGTAATAACTTGATCAAACTTAAATGTGTAACTAATCTGGGAGGACTTCCGAACACCTTAGTTAGATCAGAGCCCTCCTGGTGTTTGCTTCTGGGGCTCTCTGCTTTTCCTTCCGATCACTCATCCAAGGATGTGACCACATAACTAGGACTGTTTGAACAGTTCCACAGTTCGCCCTGGTTACTCAGCTCCACAGGGGTTCACGTCTATTTTACTCATAAGTGCATCCACATCACGTAGTAGACACAAAGATGTATGAAGAGGAGATATGTTCAGATCTTTCCTATTCATCTCTTTGTTCTGCTCACATTGCCATCATCATAAGGCAAATCATAATTGCTTTGACTTTAAAACCAATCTCCTCTGATCTCTGTCTATACTCTCCTACGGTTCTATAATATGCATCACATGCAACACTGACAAATTAATTTCTTCTTAAAACATTCTTTTAGATAACTCATTCAGCAAACATTAACTCCTACTATGTGCCTGAAGGAAACCAAAATATGTAACTCTAAAATATGTCACTTTGATATATTATTTTTTATTAAAAGCGCTTAAACAGCAAGTCCAAGAAGAACACTCTGACCCTCCTTTTAAGTAGAAATTAATAGACAGTAGTGTACAGCTGAGACCTTGGTGTTGTTTTCAGTAAGCAACCCACTCCAGTGTCCTGAATTCCTGGAATGTGTCTTAGGCTGATAAATTATCAGCACTCAGATCCAGGGAAGGGCAGTAACTAAATTCTGTTCCACATGCTAAATACCTACTGATCACCTGGTGATCATCACCTTATAGCCAAATTCAGACTTAAACTGAAGAAAAGCAGGGAAAACCACTAGACTATTCAGGTATGACCTAAATCAAATCGCTTATGATTATACAGTAGAAGTAAGAAATAGATTTAAGGGACTACATCTGATAGAGTGCCTGAAGAACTATGGATGGAAATTCATAACACCATAAAAAAGACAGAGATCAAGACCATCCCCAAGAAAAAGAAATGGAAAAAAGCAAAATGGCTGTCTGAGGAGGCCTTACAAATAGCTGTGAAAAGAAGAGAAGAGAAAAGCAAAGGAGGAAAGGAAAGAAATACCCATTTGAATGCGGAGTTCCAAAAATAGCAAGGAGACACAAGAAAGCCTTCCTCAGTGATCAGGGCAAAGAAATAGAAGAAAACAATAGAATGGGAAAGACTAGAGATCTCTTCAAGAAAATTAGAAATACCAAGGGAACATTTCATGCAAAGATGGGCTCAATAAAGGACAGAAATGGTATGGACCTAACAGAAGCAGAAGACATTAAGAAGAGGTGGCAAGAATAACACACAGGAGAACTGTACAAAAAAGATCATGACCTAGACAACCACGATGGTATGATCACTCACCTAGAGCCAGACATCCTGGAATGTGAAGTCAAGTGGGCTTTAGGAAGCATCACTATGAACAAAGCTAGTGGAGGTGATGGAATTCCAGTTGAGCTATTTCAAATCCTAAAAGATGATGCTGTGAAAGTGCTGCACTCAATATGCCAGCAAATGTGGAAAACTCAGCAATGGCCACAGGACTGGAAAAGGTCAGTTTTCATTCCAATCTCAAAGAAAGGAAATGCCAAGGAATGCTCAAGCTACCACACAATTGCACTCATCTCACACGCTAGCAAAGTAATGCTCAAAATTTTCCAAGTCAGATTTCAACAGTACATGAACTGTGAACTTCCAGATGTTCAAGCTGGATTTAGAAAGGCACAGGAACCAGAGATCAAATTGCCAACATCCATCATATCATAGAAAAAGCAAGAGTTCCAGAAAAACATCTACTTCTGCTTTATTGACCATGCCAAAGCCTTTGACTGTGTGGATCACAGCAAACTGGAAAATACTGAAAGAGATGGGAATACCAGACCACCTGCCTGTATGCAGGTCAGGAAGCAACAGTTAGAACTGGACATGGAACAACAGACTGGTTCCAAATCAGTAAAGGAGTACATCAAGGCTGTATATTGTCACCCTGCTTATTTAATTTATATGCCGAGTACATCATGAGAAACGCTGGGCTGGATGAAGCACAAGCTGGAATCAAGATTGCAGGGAGAAATATCAAGAACCTCAGATATGCAGATGACACCACCCTCATGACAGAAAGCAAAGAACTAAAGAGCCTGTTGATGAAAGTAAAGGAGGTGAGTGAAAAAGTTGGCTTAAAACTCAACATTCAGAAATTAAAGATTGTGGCATCTGGCCCCATCACTTTACGGCAAATAGATGGGAAAACAGTGGAAACAGTGTCAGATGCTTTATTTTTCTGGGCTCCAAAATCACTGCAGATGGTGACTGCAGCCTTGAAATTAAAAGACTCTTGCTGCCTGGAAGAAAAGTTATGACCAATCTAGACAGCATATTAAAAAGCAGAGAATTTACTTTGCCAACAAAGGTCCATCTAGTCAAAGCTATGGTTTTTCCAGTAGTTACATATGGATGTGAGAGTTGGGCTATAAAGAGAGCTGAGCACCAAAGAATTGATGCTTTTGAACAGTGATGTTGGAGAAGATCTCCTTGGACTTTAAGGAGATCCACCCAGTCCATCCTAAAGCAAATCAGTCCTGAATATTCTCTGGAAGGAGTGATGCTGAAACTGAAGCTCCAATACTTTGGCCACCTGATGCTATTCACAATGGCAACACAACATAAGGTACACTCTAGTGGGGGTGACGGGGGGGAAGCAAGAGGGGATCTGTATTCTTCAAAAATGTCATAAATTACAAAGAAATACTATGGTAATGTTTCAGATTAATAGAAGCTAACAACTACATATAATATCTAAACCTAACTGTGACTTCCCTGGTAGTACAGTGGACAGGAATCTGACTGCCAATGCAGGGGACAAGGGTTCAATCTCTGGTCCAAGAAGACACCACATGTTTTGTCTCACAACTACTCAGCCCACTGGCCTAGGGCCCATGTTCTACAATAAGAGAAGCCACTCCACCCACAACTAGAGAAAGCCCTTGTACAGCAAAAAAGACCTTGCACTACCAAAAATAAACAAATTATTTTTTAAAAAATAAATAAATTTAACTGGACCCTACACTAGTAAGGGGGAAATACTACAAAGGACATTATCAGGTCAATTGAAAAAAATGGAATTATGCATAGGAAATAAAATCAATGTAAATTTATGAAGTTGGCAACTATACTATAGTGATGTTAAAGAACATCCCTGTTCCTCATTGAAGCTTTCAGAGGTGAAAAGCCATAACTGGTCCTCAAGTGATTCAAGAAAAAAAAAAAAAAAAATTACACATATACAGAGAGAGAAGCATGCAAATAGTAAGGCAAACAGGATAAAATGTGAACAATAAGCAAATTTAGATAAAGAGCATACAGCTGTTTCTTGTATTATTTTATTCTTATAACTTTTTGTGAGCTTAAAATTAGTTCCAAGTAAAAGTTTAAAAGTATGTATGTATTCAACTAGAATTGCACTGTCCAATACAGTAGCCACCAACAATATAAGGCTGCTGAACGGTTAAAATAAGGCCTGTCCAAAGCTAGATGTGCTGTTAGTGCAAAATACAAACCAGATTTCAAAAACTTAGTATAAAAAAATCTCATCAGTTATTTTTAAAGTATCTCAGTAATTTTTAGGTTGACTATATGTTGAAATATTTTAGATATATTGGGTCGTTATACCGACTATATATTGGGTCAGAAGAAATCTATTTTAAAAATCAATTTCACCTCTTCACTTTAAAAAATCTCTCCTTGACAATGATTATCTTTATTTACTTGGCTGCGTTGAGTCTTAGTGGTGGCTCTCTGGCTCAGCAGTTATAGCACACAGGCTTAGTTACTACTCGGCCTGTGGGATCTTAGTTCCCCGAACAGGGTTCAAACCTACGTACCCTGCACTGTAAGGCCGATTCTTAACCACTGGATCACCAGGGAAGTCCCTCTTCACTTTTTTTTAAATGTGGCTACTAGAAGCTTTAAATCACATATGTGATTCATATTTGCATTGGACAGGGCTGAGCTAGATGGTCAAGAATCTTCATAATGAGGTATCACACAATCTTTCTAAGTTTCTCTCTCAATTTCTTTCTGCTGTAAGCAGACCTCTATCTCTAAGTCTCTTGGCTTTAAGCTACTTAAGGGTAAGGTTCAGTTTTATTCACGGCTGTACCTCCAGTATCTAGCACATATCCAGTGTTATTTACTATTAAACATTTGTTTATTGAAAGGCAATATGCAAAGAATGGAGGGCTAGCAGAATGAAATCAGTCTCTTAGTTTGTTTATGCTGTAAACTCCTTCCTAGAATGAAAGGAACTCTCTTCCTCTGCTAAGCATCTTCTTCAAAACCGCACCCCTCCAAGGAGACTCTCCACTCACACAGGTTCATTCTGATCAGTTCTCCTCTGTAGTGCTACAGCCTTCATTTTCTGTATAGTTCATTTTGGCACTTAATCATGTAAGTTCCCCGAGAGAGAATTTAGATCTCATATTTTCCATATTTTCCATAATGACTGGCCCAGTGCTAACCATATCAGTTGAGGAGCAGATGAAAGGGGGGGGGGGGGGGGGGATTGAGACAATTTGGCTTTAGTCTCAGTTCTGACACCTACTGTGTTGCTTTAGATAAAACACTTAATCTCTCCCTTTCTACTTCATTTTTAAAATCAGAGAGACTCATTAACCATGAAAGCAGCCTTCTGTTTCCACAATTCTAGAATTAAATCCATTTTTTCTTTAGCAGTATTAGCAATAAAAGCAAATCTAATACACTTAAAGATCTCAGTTAAATCAGAGTAAAACCCCTAAGAAAGAAATGGCAACAAAGTTTATAAACTGCATGAAGTACTAAATGCTGGTGTCTTTCCAGCCATGAAGCTCTTTAAATCCACATTTCTCTTCAAAGCCTATTAAGCAAAACAATCAATACAAACATATTAGAGCTACCTCAATGTTTTTTTTTTTTTCCCCAGACTTTTACAAGCCTCAAAGAAACACCTTTTAGTAGCTAGTGGAAGCAAAAAAAAAAAAAAAAAAAAAATAGAAATTAAATTTTCTATAAAGTACCCTGGTACCTTATTGGTGATGTTCAAAGATTCTGAGTTACAATTGACTATATGTACACTGTTTCTTTTTTCAAAAATGCTACTTAAAGCATTTTTTATAGCATATTTCCTATTCAGAGGAAAATTACAAGAGTTAAAATGAAAAGATCATGTAAAAAACAGAATGTTAAAAAAATATGCAATTTAATGTCAAAGCATGAACACTATTTCAAACAAATTAAATAAGCCACCTTCAGTCAGTTTAGTTGCTCAGTCATGTCCAACACTTTTCAACCCCATGGACTACAGCAGGCCAGGCTTCCCTGTCTATCACTAACTCCCGGAACTTATTCAAACTCATGTCCATTCAATCAGTGATGCCATCCAACCATCTCATCCTCTGTCGTCCCTTTCTCCTCTGGGTCACCTTAGTTTTAATTTTATATCTCAAGATCTCTTCTGAGAAATAAGATTATCAAGGTGGGAGAAAATAAAATGGTTGCCATGGTACATAAAGATTCAAGTTATACTTGTCCGCAAATACCACCTGTGGAGTTTAGGGGGACTTCCCTGGTGGTCCAGTGGCTAAGACTCCAGGCTCCCAATTCAGGGGCCCCAAGTTCAATCCCTGGTCAGGGAACTAAATCCCACATGCTGCAACTAAGACCTGGTGCAGCCAAATAAGTAAATAAATAAATATTTTTTTAAAAATACCACCTGTGGAGCTTAAACTAGTAATACAAATTACAAGGTTTCTTTAAGGATTTATCCAAATGCTCCTACCAACTGCTGAGCATTAACACTGACCCATCTATAAGATTAGGGCCAAATTCCACCCACGGGACTTTAGGTCTGCCTGCTACAGCCTGAGCTACCCCTGCAGCCTCACCTCCTACCAATCCCTGCACATCATTTGCCCACCTAAATTTAATTGTTCACGCTCCCCTCAATATTACATGCCCATTTTATGACTTCTGGTCTAGGCAGCCACAGTTCCCTGAGCCCAAGCTGCCCTCCCATCTTTTGAGTTGCAAATATACCCTCCTCCCAGAAGCTTTTCCTGATCACCCCAATACCCTCCAAGGAAGTGGCCCCCAGGCACTATTCATTCTTCCATTATAAAACATTTCCATTACTTTTAAATGGCCATTCCCCCAACCAGCCGTGAATGCTAAAAGGAGGACCCAGATCTTACTTAACAGGTTCCTAGGCCCCTAGCAGATACTTTGCATCTATTGCCACTCAAGGATACTGAAGGGAAAAAAAGTAGTAAGCTATGAGATACAATTCAAACCTTCCTATGAAAGAATATATAAATTTAAGACAGTGATTTTCAGCCAGGGCAATTTTGCTCCTAGGTGACAGTTGGTAAAGTCTTCAGATATTTCTGGTTGTCACAAGAGTGGGCAGGGGATTGGGGGGCATGGGGGTGCTATGGCATCTAGTGGATAGAAGCCAGGGATGCTGCTAAACATCCAGTAATGCAAAGGACAACCCACTACAACAAAGAATTATCTGCTCACAAAGGTCAATAATGCCATGTTGCCAAATGACTTGTAACATCTCAGCAATAACCAGAGATAAATTCCAATCTTGTAGTTTCACCTGAAACTTCTGTAGCCACTGATGTGCATGCACCAACGCTCAAAATGACCTTTATACAACTGTAATGCTTAAGAACACGAAACCAAGAGTACCTGAAAGCTGCTGTATTTCTGAAGACTAACCTGTAACTACTAGACGCTATTCTTCAGTCAGTAAATACTTTGTTTCATTTATAAACTTCAAAGCAAACCACAAACTACTGATAATCTTCAGCTGTGGAATTACCTGACAAAAAAATCTGAGGCATGAGGGAACGAGTTCCTTCAGGTGTGAAAAAAGAAAACTCTAATCAGTGCGAGTAAATCATGCACAGATGTCTTTAATGCTGAACTGATGGCCAGAGTAAAGCGCATGCCCTTGCTACCGACAAAAACAGCACTTATCAAGGTTTCAAAAAACTGACAAAACATTGCAAAAAATTATCAAATGGCAATACAAGGTGACAGATACAGAAATTAACTATTTCTCCCCCTGATATATGGCCAAGTTTCACGAGACTTGAACGTTCCACAAAGCTCTGCAGGCGCAAGGACACTCCCTTTCTATACAGGGGATGACTCAACTCTCTTTAGCACCTTCCTGGACTGCATACCACAAGTTCAATAAAGTCCTTTTGTGCTTGAACTAGTTATCCTACTCCCTCAGGAACCAACTAATGGGTTCGGCACCAAATCTTCAACCATTTACCTTTCTGTTGCACCCCCATTAGTCTCAAAAAGAGTTTTTAAAAAAGCTAAACAAAACAAAAACTTGAGTTAACAGTAACTCTTATAGAAAACATTTTAATTCTTATTCTAGGAACTGATTCCTAAACAAAACACCTCCAGCTTTCCAATACTCAATCTTTATATCTTAAGGTTTTTCCAGATCTGAAATGGACATAGCACTGGCAGAAAATAAAGGGGCATTCCGTTAGGTAAAGCTTACAACTGATTTATTCTTGAATAACTCGAAAAAGGTACTAGGCTGGGAGAGGAAAACGCATTTTTAATTGGAGGAGAAAAAAAGTTGCCAACTGTGAGTAATATCTTCCTTCGCAGCTGACTTTGCCAGTTAGGTGTCGGTACCGCCACTGGGCCGATGCTAGGCCAGGCTTCACCACATCACCCTGCGGGGTCGCCCAGCTGAGATACCGAAGCCGCATGTGGCAGGTGCGCGTCGTGGAAAGTTGGGGGGCACGCTGGGCGGGGCGCTGGGGGAAGAGGCGAGCCCGCCTCCCCCGGGCTCCCACCGCGCGTTCTCCGGCCTGGCGCGCGGATGGCGGGCCGGACCCGCAGGCACTAACTCTCCATTTTCACAGCCACTCCAGGTTCTGGAAGGAACGTGCCGGCCTCACACCCTCCCGCGCGCACTGACAGCCCGCGCGAGAGCCGGGCCGGGGCCTGGACGTGCAGAGCCGCGGTGGACCAGACGCCCGGCCCCGGCCTGCTGCCCAGCGGCCGCCCCGCCCGCCCGCCCTCCCTGCCCCCGCGGCCCGCCCCCGGAGCAGACGACCGAGGCCTAATCGCCGCCCGGGCTGCGGGGCCTAAAGAAGGAAGGAGCCCGCGCTCAGGAGGGGGCGGCTTCCGCGTCCCCGGGCTCCGGCTCTCCGCTCACGTGCTCCTGGAAAGACGGTCTGTCTCTTACCCTCTGCAGAATCCTCCTTAACATGGTTTAAACACCACCGGCGCCGCCGCGGTGACTCTCCGAACCTTCCGCGGGGGCCACTCACTACTCGGGGGTGCGCGGGCGGGAGGCACTGAGCCGCGAGAGGGCTGCGAGGAGGTCGGGGCGAGGCGGTGGCGGCGGCCGCTCCGGCGGCCCCGACTTCCCCGCAAGCTGCGAGAGGGAGCGCGCACGACAGAGCGACGAGGTAGCCAGCCAGCGCCGCCCGCCTGCCGGGTCTTCCCCCGTAACTGACAGTGGGGCGGACCCGCCCGCCGCCGCGCCGCCCTCTCGGCCTGTCCATCCACGGGAGGCGGGGCTAGAAGGGGCCGGGCCCGCGTCTGCGACCAATCGAAAGCGGCGGCAGCGTGGGTAGTTGCGTGACGGACAGGCGGCAGGACGTGGGTGCCGCCGCCGCTCCTTCCGGCTGGTTGGGGGACGCCACGGCCGCCGAGCGCACGCCGCGCTCCGCCGGGGGACGCTGCCGCGCTCAGACCGCGTACCCGCTGGGGGAACCGGTGGGGGTCAGTGACCGCGACACCAAGAGGGATCTCGGGGCAGGTACCCAGACTGCACCTCAGTCGACTCTGTAAAATTTGTCAGTGTGACCCTGGCCTTGACCGTTCCAGAACGGGACCGTCATTTCTGCTGGAAGCGCTTAGTCCCTGGGTGGAAGCAAAGGAGAGAATCACAGACGCGATTAACCGGTCTGATGGGCTTCTCTCCCTGGTCCAATCCCTGGTTCCTTTCTCTTCTCCCTTCCTGTTCCTAATTTCAGCCGAAGGGAAAGTAAGGAGCCGGAAGAAAGGGTGGGAAGAAACTGGAATTTTATTTAGCAAGAGAAGTTTGGGGTTGTCTGTTTTGGACTATAACAACAACATTTAATGGGGTGATGTTAACATGTTTCACTATCTAAAGCCCATGCTTGGTCCATTCTAAGGAATTTTAAATCCTCTTCTGATAACAGATGTATATGAAGTGAATCGACCTTAATGCGTCTGTTTCATAGATTAAGGAAAAATAATGAGGTCACAGATAAACAGTTTGCCAAAACAAGGACGTGGACTTGGAAGTGGGCCTGGAACTGACTTCCAGGCACGACATCATTATTTACACTCAAAAATCACAGCTGCGAAATCCTACCATTCTGCCAGTATTCACAGACTAAGAGGTTCGACTTGATGGTGGGTGGGGGTGGGGACGTTCAGTTCAGTCGCTCAGTCGTGTCCGACTCTTTGCGACCCCATGAATTGCAGCACGCCAGGCCTCCCTGTCCGTCACCAACTCCCGGAGTTTAATCAAATTCATGCCCATCGAGTCGGTGATGCCATCCAGCCATCTCCTCCTCTGTCGTCCCCTTCTCCTCCTGCCCCCAATCCCTCCCAGCATCAGGGTCTTTTCCAATGAGTCAACTCTTCGCATCATGTGGCCAAAGTACTGGAGTTTCAACTTTAGCATCAGTCCTTCCAATGAACACCCAGGACTGATCTCCTTTAGGATGGACTGGTTGGATCTCCTTGCAGTCCAAGGGACTCTCAGGTGTTTAAATAAGGAAAGTGAAAAAAAGGGAAAGTGTAGTCCTGTCCAGGGAAGTGTAATCGCTCAGTCCTGTCAGACTCTTTGCAACCCCATGGACTGTAGCCCTCCAGGCTCCTCTGTCCATGGGGATTTCCTAGGCAAGAATACTGGAGTGGGTTGTCATTCCCTCCTCCAGAGAATCTTCCTGACCCAGAGATTGAGCCCAGGTCTCCAGCATTCCAGGCAGATTCTTTACCATCTGAGGCACCAGGGAAGCCCTTAAATAGGGAAGGGGCTGGGGGGGGGGGGGGGGGGCCGAGAATGCAATTAACTTGCTGGGGGTGCCAATCTGAAGTCTACCAAGCAGTGAATGGAGTGCTTATTAGAAAATACAGATCTTTGAAAAAATGCAGCAAATATTATTTTCCAATTAAGGTTAAAAATGTTTTGTAAAAATGTAAATAAAGCATTATATGATGTAATATGTTGTTTCTGTCCAAACATGCCTGCTTTTTAGTGTATGTGTATAGTGCAGAAAACAGTCGTGCCTACAATTAATATATTATTGATCACTATTGATGACAGTGCCCTTAAATACTTCCAGGCAAACAGAGCAAAGCAATGGTACTTTATGGTCAGACAATATGGGAAATATTTTCACCAACATTAAAGTGATAAAACTGTGATATAATAAGTATATATTTGGTCCCCACCCCTGAGTAATATGCTGAGTGATAGGGTAATAAGAGCATCTTTTGTTGTAATGTTTGATTTTTGACTCTGGTTCCAGAAACCAGAGCTTCTAAGACCCCTGGAATCCCAGAGTCTTGAGTGTCTTTTTGTATGCTAGGGAATGGTTGGGTGTCCCTAGATAGCTTTAGGATGGGCGCTGATCTACAGAAAAACCAAATCATGATTATAAGGTTGAAATTTTCAAGCCCACATTTCCCCTCCACCTTCTGGAGGGAAGAGGAACTGGAAGACAATCACCATTGGCCAGTGATATAATCAATTATACCTATATAATGAAACCTCCATAAAAACCCTCAATAGTGAGGTTTGGAGAACTTCAGATTGACAAACATCAAGGTGTTGGAAGATTACCTGTCTGGAGGGTATGGGAAAGCTTTGCACCCCTTTCCCCATATCTTGCCCTATACCTCTCTTCCATTTGGCTGTTGTGGAGTGGTAACCTTTGTAATAAACCAATAAGAGTAAGTAAAGTGTTTCTGTGAGTTCTGTTAGCAATTATATATGTATGTGTGTTTAGTTGTTTCAGTCCTATGGACTGTAGCCCACTAGGCTCCTTGGTCTACGAGATTTCCCGGGCGAGAATACTGGAGTGCGTTGCCATGCCCTCCTCCAGAGGATCTTCCCACCCCAGGGATCGAACTCTCTTTTATCTCCTGCATCGGCAGGGGAGTTTTTTACCAATAGCAACACCTGGGAAGTGCTGCTAGGGATTATAGCAAATTGTATAAGCTGGGGAGAGTGTTATGGGAACCCCCAATTTATAACCAGTTGGCCCAAAGTACAAGAGACAACCTGGGACTTTTAAGTGGTATCTGAAGTAAGGAGCATTTTTGCTGGGACTGAGCCTTTAGCCTATGGGGTCTATGCTAACTCTGGGTTGTTAGTACCAAGAGTGAATTAAATTGTAGGATACCTGAGTGGTGTCTGGAGAACTGGAGAATTGCTTGGAATGGAAAAAAACACACATTTGACATCACAAGTGTTGTAAGCAAAGGAAACAGCTTTTTACATTTAAAGTGACATTTGTTTTATTTTTTTCAAAAATTAGTTTAAAGCTGCTTATTGATGTCACATGCTAAGGCCTTCTCAACTGAAATTCTCCAGTGGACTCTTTTGACTAATATAAGATTCTCATCTACTGCTTAGCAAGATGGGTTATTAAAAAAAATCTGTGTTCTTCCCTTTAGCTTATGATAACTCCATCACTGGAATAATATACTAGAGAACTTAATTACTCCAAAGGAAAATAAGCAGTGGGTGAAACTTCATCATGTAAGAATATCCTTCACTATAATCTAGCAGCTTCCCACACAAAACAGCCCAGTTTACCGTAGCAAGCAAATAGCAAGTGCGTGCATGCTCAGTCGCGTGTGACTCTTTGCTTCCCAATGGACTGTAGCCCACCAGGCTCCTCTGTCCAAGAGATTTCCCAGGCAAGAATACTGAAGTAGGTTTCCATTTCCTTCTCCAGGGCATCTTCCCAACCCAGGGATCAAACCCGGATCTCAGGCATCTCCCACATTAGTGTTGCAGGAAGGGAGACCCCTTCCAGGGCCCGAAACTGGGCTCTTGTCTAACATTCAGAAATGAATTGTCCGAGGAGACACATGTTCAATCAGTGTGCTTCCCCTAACATTAGCAGGTGGATTCTTTACCATTAGCACCACCTGGAAAGCCCTCTGGCTGCTAATTTCTATCAATTTAACTCTTTTACATCCATATTTCACCAGTTCTTTGACTCCATCAAGACCTCCAGTTCACTGGCCCTTCTTACTTCCTATCAGCCATTTCCCTTCTTCTTCTCGTTCAATCGCTCAGTTGTGTCCGACTCTTTGTGACCCCATGAACTGTAGCATAGCAGGCTTCTCTGTTCTTCACTGTCTCACAAAATTTGCCATTTCCCTAGCATCCTTATTTCTATCAAAACCCAACTTAAAGCCTATGATCCAACTTTATAGCACCCCCACCCTTTGCAAATATGCTTAACTTCAGCTCTCTCTTCCTCCATTGTTTTCATCTAGCAGAACCCAAATATGACTGCCCAACTACTCCATGCCATACAAGAGCAGCTGAATATCACTAGAGGTACAAATACACAGTTGGAACTATTGAACTCGTTTTACATTAAAAGTCACAGAGCTGCAATAGACACTCAACATTGCCCAGCAGACTCCTATTATGCTTTCCTCCTGTCTTCTTTCTCTGGATGCCCCATGGGGGCTTTCATACCTATATTTCCTTCAGTCTTTATTCATTTGCTTCTTAACCCACCCCAATCACGCTGCCTTCTTATCTACTCTGAGGAGACTGTTCATATTAAGATCACTAACAACATACATGTTGTCCAGTGACAAATTTTTTTTTCTTTTACTTTATTTGACTCTTGTTCACACTGAGAACTCTAGACTGTTTTCTCCTTATTTTATTCTTTTACTTTATTTGACTCTTGTTCACACTGCGAACACTAGAAGGTTCTCTCCTTGTTTTACTCTTGACTTCCTGGACAGTTTACTTTCTGGTTTTTCTTCTCAATGGCCATTCCTCCTAATACTTGTTTGAAGACTTCTCTATTGCATATCTTACAGTGCCTCCTTAATGTTCTAACACCCCTACATCTCCAGTGCTGAATCGCCCCAGGTTTCTAGACTTGGATGACAAACCAGCTGCTTTATTTTTCTTCTTAGATGTCTACCGAGCATCTCAAACTTAACATGGCCCACCAAAAATTTTTTCATTTTTATCTTCAAAAGTGCTCCTTCGCCAGTTTTCCTGCCTCATTATGTCCTACCCCCAGCTGCTTAGTTGGAGCAAGGAAGAAATCTTGGCATCATCTTTTTTTTGTCTGTCTCATCACGTCTCTCTACATCCAGTCGAGCAGGTCTACCTCCAAAACATACACCAAACCTGCCACTTCTTTCCATGATTACCCCAGTCCACAGCACCTTCGTCTACTGTCCAAACTACTGGAAGAGTTTCCTGGTTGATCTCCCTTGATTTTCCTTTGGCTTCCCTATAATCTGTTCACTACACAGCAGCTAGAAACAACTTTTTAAAAATGCAAATTAAGTAACATCACTGTCCTCCTTGATTGTAGCTTCTCATCACACTCACAATAAAGTCTAAATACCTTATCCTGGCTCACACAACCTGTTGATCTGGTCCCTCCTGCTTCTCCGCCTTCTACTTACAACACTTAGCTTACTTTGCTTCAGCCTCCTTGAACTGTTTTTTCCTCAATTGCAAAAAGCTTATTCCTGCCTTTGCTCAAACAGTTACTATTTAAGAAATGCTTTGTGACTAATTTCTTGGCATTCATATTGTACTTTACAAGTCACCTCCTCAGAGATATCTTCAAGGATCACCTCATCATTAACAGGGTCTCCAATCTATCAGATTACCCATTCTAATTCTCTGCATAGCAGAGAAAACTGAATACAAGGATCTTGTCTCTTGTTCCCTGCTGTATCCCCAATAATTAAAACAATGCTCAATCCATGATTAGCAATAAATAAATATTTCTTGATGAATGAGGAAAGGAAGATTTAAATGTTTTTGCCCCCACTAAAATTCATGCCTAACAGAAACAGATGAGATTGAAGAGGTGGCAAAAATACACAGAAGAACTATACAAAAAAGGTCTTAATGAGTCTGATAACCACGATGGTGTGGTCACTCACCCAGAGTCAGATGCCCTGGAGTGTGAAGTCAAGTGGGACTTAGGAAGCATCACTACAAACAAAGCTAGTGGAGGTGATGGAATTCCAGCTGAGCTATTTCAAATCCTAAAAGATGATGCTGTTAAAGTGCTGCACTCAATACACCAACAAATGTGGAAAAGTCAGCAGTGGCCACAGGAATGGAAAAGGTCAGTTTTCATTCCAATCCCAAAGAAGGGCAATATCAAAGAATGTTCAAACTACCACACAATTGTACTCATTTTACATGCTGGCAAGGTACTGCTCAAAATCCTTCAAGCTGGGCTTCAGCAGTACGTGGACTGAGAACTTCAGATGTACAAGCTGGATTTAGAAATGGCAGAGGAACTAGAAAATTCCAACATCCATTGCCAACATCCATTGGATCATAGAAAAAGCAAGGGAATCCCAGAAAAACATCTGCTTCTGCTTCATTGGCTACACTAAAGCCTTTGACTGTATGGATCACAACAAACTGTGGAATATTCTTAAAGAGATTGGAATACCAGACCACCTTACCTGTCTCCTGAGAAACCTGTATGCAGAACAAGAAGCAACAGTTAGAACTGGACATGGAACAATGGACTGGTTCAAAACTGGTAAGGAGTACATTTAGGCTGTATATTGTACCCCTGATTATTTAACTTCTATGCAGAGTACAGCATGCAAAATGCTGGGCTGGATGACTCACAAGCTGCAATCAAGATTGCTGGGGAAAATATCAACAACCTCAGATATGCAGATAATACTATTCTAATGGCAGAAAGCGAAGAGGAACTAACGAGCCTCTTGATGAAAGTGAAAGAGGAGACTGAAAAAGCTGGCTTAAAACTCACCATTCACCATGCTAAGATCATGGCATCAGTCCCATAACTTAATGGCAAATAGATAGGGGAAAGTGGAAACAGTGACAGATTTTATTTTCTTGGGCTCCAAAATCACTGTGGATAGTGACTGTAGCCACGAAATTAAAAGACGCCTTCTCCTTGGAAGAAAACCTGTGACCCAACATAGGCAGCATGTTAAAAAGCAGAGATATCACTTTACTGATAAAAGTCCATATAGTCAAAGCTATGATTTATCCAGTAGTCATGTATGGATGTGAGATCTGGACCATAAAGAAGGCTGAGCACTGAAGGATTGATGCTCTTGAAGTGTGGTGTTGGAGAAGACTCTTGAGAGTCCCTTGGACAGCAAGGAGATCCAGCCAGTCAATCCTACAGGAAATCAACCCTGAATATTCATTGGAAGGACTGATGCTGAAGCTGAAATTCCAATACTTTGGCCACCTGATGTGAAGAGCTGACTCATTGGAAAAGACCCTGATGCTGGGAAAGATTGAGGGCAAGAAGAGAAAGGGGTGACAGAGGATGAGATGGTCGCATGGCATCACCGACTCAATGGACATGAGTTTGAGTAAACTCTGGGATTTGGTGATGGGCAGGGAAACCTGGTTTGCTGCAGTTTGAACTCTTTGGGTTCACAAAGAATCAAACACAATTTAATGAGTGAACAGAACAGAAACTTCGTATATTGAAATTCTAACCCCTAAAACTGACAGTATTACTAGGTTGCACCTTCGGGAGATGAGTAAGTCATGAGGGTGGAGCCCTCAAGAATGGGATTAGTGTTCTTATAAAAGAAACCATAAAGAACTCTCTGGTCTCTTCCTTCATGTGAGGATACAAGAAATCAATGACTCAGACGTGGCCCCTCACTCAGCCATGCTGGCCCTCATGACTATGAGTAATCAATTTCTGCCTCCCAGTCTGTGAAATTTTGTTAAAGCAGCCTAAACTAAGATAGAAGGGTACATGATCATTTGCAAAACAATTGCTTTACAGACTAATATCTTTGTACATAAACTAATATCTTCCTACTTGTGAAGATGTGGTTCAAAGCCAACAGTACTGAGAGCAATCCAACATCTTTGTTCCTACTCAGCGGTCTTTTTTCTTTTGGTATAATATATATGTATGTATGTTTCTTAACCCTGGAGAAAGGAAATGGCAATCCACTCCAGTATTCTGGCCTGGAAACTTCCATGGACAGAGGAACCCAGCAGGCTACAGTCCATAAGGTTGCAAAGAGCTGGCCATGACTGAGTGACTGAGTGCATGTTTCTTAACTCTTCAAAATTTCCCGATATTTATGAAACACAACCTATTCTCTGCCTTCTGTAAATCAGAACATTTTTCTCCTTGTTAATTTCATGTGTGACCACCAAATGATTCATTTCCAAGTAGAAGCAAATGTATGAAAAATCACAACACGATAAGTAAAGTGCAGATGATGACTGTATAAATAAGGCAGAGACAGTTTAAGGATTCTAAGGAATGCACAGAGGACTACTCACCAGGTATTTGGCAGTGATTAGTTTTTATTCTTCTCAACTGAATTGTTCAGTTTTAACAAATTATATTAGCATCATTGAACCAACTAATTGAAGTCTAGTATCAGTTTGTGTTTCTTTCAACCCTTGAGGGATGGATGAGGAGGGAGGCAAAGGCAAGACCTTCAAAGCAGTGGGGAGATACATGAATTCTCCAGAAGTCCCTACTGATTTTCTCCATACTCTAGTTGACTTAACTCTAAGAAAAGTATCAGGTCTCCACTGAGTTTCTTTGGAAGCAAGTTTAGGGAATTATGTTTTAAAATGTATTAAAAATCATATGTGTATGTATATATATGCATGTATATACATATATCCCTGGAGAAGGAAATGCATACCCACTCCAGTACTCTAGCCTGGAGAACCCCATGGACGGAGGATCCTGTTGGGGTACAGTCCATGGGGTAGCAAAGAGTCGGACACGACTGAGCGACTTCATTTCACTTCACTTCATATACATATATGGTCATGGTCAAGTCTATTGCATTTAAACATCAAATAAAGTCAGTAGGGGCTTCCCTGGCTCAGTGAGAAAGAATCTGCCTGCCAATATAGGAGATGCAGGTTCAGTCCCTGGTCAAGGAAGATCCCCTGGAGAATGAAACGGCAACCCACTTCAGTATTCTTGAGCTTAGGACAGAGGAGCCTGGTGGGCTACAGTCCATGGGGTTGCAAAGAGTCAGACACAACTTAGCAACTGAACAACAGCAAGAACTGATAAAGTACAAATTAGACGGTAGAATCATGTAGAAGTGGCACAACAAAAATTCCCATCTTCCTTTGTGGCTCAGCTGGTAAAAAGTCCACCTACAATGTGGGAGACCTGGGTTCAATCCCTGGGTTGGGAAGATCCCCTGGAGAAGGGAAAGGCTACCCACTCCAGTTTTCTTCTGTGGACTGTATCATGGGGTTGCAAAGAGTCAGACATGACCGAGAGACTTGCACAATGTAAGTTGGGGCAGCTATGCTTACTTTCCATACTATGGAAAACAGTACGGCGGTTCCTCAGGAAATTAAAGATAGAATTACCATATGATCCAGCAATTCCTGGGCATATATCCAAACAGAACTCCAATCCAAAAAGATAAATGCATCCTTATGTTCATAACAGCATTATTCACAATAGCCAAGACATGGAAACAAACTAAATTTCCATCAACAGATGAATGGATAAAGGAGATATGGTGTTCATCTATTCATATATATGACATTCATATATACTATTCATATATATGTGTGTGTGTAAATATATATATATATATATATATATATATATATATATAGTGAAAGAAAGAAAAGAAAGTGAAGTTGCTCAGTCATATCCGACTCTTTGCAACTCCATGGACTGACTGTAGCCTACCATGCTCCTCCATCCATGGGATCTTCCAGGCAAGAGTACTGGAGTGGGTTGCTATATAGTACTCAGCCATAAAGAAAGGATGAAATAATGCCATTTGTAGCAACATGACTGTAACTAGAGATTATCATATCAAGTGAAGTCAGACAGAGAAAGACAGATACCAGGACCTCCCTGGCAGTCCAGTGGTTAAGAATCTTTCCACTGCAGGGGCACAGAATCCTCAAGCTCATTTCAAAATGTCTGAACTCTAAACTGACTCATCACGGGCCTTTTTAGCCCACCCTTCACCCACTTCCCTATGACCTCCTGGGTTCCCATACCATTGCTGGCACCACCATACCCAAGCTAGAAATCTGCCATCTTTGCCTGTTCTCCTTTTATTTCTGCCCACATTTAATCAATCACCCTGTTCTATAAATTCTGCTTCACATCATCCCAGTTTTCAAGTCACTCCTTTCTGACCTAGGAGCAACTCCTCTCTGATCTTGTTCTTGCGTCCATCTAATGCATTCTCTATCCTGCAGCCTGAGTGATGGTACTAAAGCACAAACCTGATCTTCATTACTCCCCAGCTTAAAATTCCTCACTAGTCCCCGTCATTTTGAGGACAAAAACCCCAAACTGTGATTTGCAAAACCTTCCATGTCACTTGATGTTATTTTCTTTTTGCGCTGTATGCTTCAGGCATGCTGAACTACTGCAGATTTTTTGCTCAGCACAGTCTCTCCCTGACTTCTGGGCCATGACACTTGGCTGAATGTCTGCTACATTCATCCTCCTTTTGTCTGTCTAATTCCTACTCTTTCCAAACTCTCGCCCTGCCCCCAGTTAAGCTACGGGGGCCTATATGTATCTTCATATGGTACTCAACCCTTTTAAGGGTGAGAAGGGAACATTACAGACTCAAAACGCTTTGAGCCACCTGAAAATTCTGTCCCGGAGGAGCATCATTCAGCTACCTCCTCTCGTTCAGAATAAAGACCCCTCAAGTTTTCAATTATAATTGGCTTCCCAGGTAGTTGTGTCTTTAAAGAGTAAATGCACTTATCCTGTTGAGGCAAGCAGAACAATCCACATGAATATTTTATTGCCCATTGTAAATTAATAAAATGACATTTCAGTCTCTGCAAGCATGAATAAAGTGAGTCTGCCAAGAGAAGATTTTACTTTCAACGTGTTTGACAAAAATTCAAGTTTTGAGCCTGCAAAGCAAAGATTCAGAGCTTATACCACAGTGAATTTACCAGTGTAAATACACTTCCTGAGGTCTCTTGACAGCTAGCCAGCTGGCCTCCCTAGGCAGTATAATCAGAAAGATGAGTTGTGTAGAATTTAGACTGACTGCACTTCCATCTGCTCTTATGATTTGATAGAAACTCACTGATAGAAGATTCCACAGACCATCTAATTCAGTGTGTTGCTTAAGTCCATAGATGACTTAATAGAAAATTAAGGGAGAAAAAAATCTACCTAATAACTCAGGGCAATCACTTATTCATGTTATCACTTCTAAATGATAGTACATAGTATACTCGATGTCAGCATTGCAAGATTATATAAAAAATAATGCGTTGTACACTTTTTAAAAGTGTTTTAAGAACCGTGCTTGTTACAGGTTAGTTGGCTAAAAGTGGGATCCAAAAATATATTTCACTTGACAGATTTTGGTTAATATATAAAATGTATACTTAGTTGACAAAAAACAAGCTAACAAATTAGTCTGGAAAGAAAATTAAGAACAATTTTTGGAAAATACCATCTCCTTCTCCCTTTTACCTGGTAGGTAGGGAAAGAAAACCTTTTCCTCTATCCTCTTAGCTCAAGTACCTGCAGAGGTACAAATTAAACTAATAAAATACAGATTAACAGGAGAAAAGGCATACAAGTTTTATTAATGTTAATATTTACATGTGCATGATAACTTCACCCCCTCTCCCCCTAGAAAAAAAACGTGAAAAATCCAATGAAGTGGTTAGACTTAGGGGCTTACATATCATTTTAACAAATGGTGGTATATTGTAGAGAAGTTACTAGACAAAGCAAAGGGAGTTTGGGCGTCTAGGGCAGATAAATTGTGGGGAAAGTGACAAGAAAATATATGAGTAGAAGGAATGGAGGATGTGTTATTTTAGTGTTTTGTTTACGCAAACTCATCTCAGTGCCAGCTTTCCATCTCCAACGTCGTAAGTTAATTAAGAAGCAGACCATTAATAAATTAATTAAACAGTAGGCAATAACTAGAAGCCCACATAAGCAAACCGAAACCTAAGCCTGGACCCCCCTGGTGGTGCTGTGGGTAAGAATCTGCCTGTCAATGCAGTGGATATAGTTTCGATCCCTGGTCTGGGATGGTCCCACACGCCTCAGAGCAGCTAAACCCGTGGGCCACAACTGCTGGGCCTGAGTTCTAAAGCCCTTGAGCTGCGAAACTGAACCCACATGTGGCAGCTACTAGAGCCTGCGTGCCTAGAGCCCATGCGTCACAAGAGAAGCCACTGCATGGAGAAGCCCGAGCACTGCAACTAGAGAAAGCCCGTGCATAGCAACAAAGACCCAGCGCAAGCAAATGAATAAATTAAAATTTAAAAATAAACCAAAACACAAAACTGAAGACTGAAATGCCTTCAGGTTAAGAACTCAAAACCTAAGGACAACCTGTCATAAACAGCCAACCAGGCTTTCTCTATTAGTGCAACTGCTCAAGCTATGCAGCAAAGTGAAAGCGAAGTCACTCAGTCATGCCTGACTCTTTGCGACCCCATGGACTATAGCCTACGAGGCCCCTTTGTCCATGGAATTTTCCAGGCAAGAGTACTGGAGTGGGTTGCCATTTCCTTCTCTAGGGGATCTTCCCAACCCAGGGATTGAACCCAGGTCTCAAGCTATAGCTAATCAAATAATATCCTTGCTTTGCTTCTTCCTCCTCTCTGTAAAAGTCTTTTCCCTGGCTCTTGTTGGTGAAATGTTTTTAACTACTTCCAATTAGGCATTGCCCAATTCAAATCAAGTTTTGCTCAATACACCCTTAAAATATTTGACATGGCTCAGTATATCTTTGAACAAGCAATGAGGACAGCTCTCTTCTTGTTGAGTGACTTCACTTTCTTTCTTCCTTCTTGCTGGTACCATAGAGGTGGAAAATGTATGCCCTGCTTTTAAACAAAAAGATAGAGGGTAGACAGCACTGTTAAAAAAAAAAAATCAAAGAAGACAATTTAGGTGATACAAACAAATTTCAATGCTTCACAGATTCACAGTCTCCTTTGGAGAACTACAAAATGAGGTGGAAGGCAAAAAGTTTTTATAGGATAGGGAATACCTGATGGACTGGTGCCATATTGTCAAACTTATTTGGGTGAGAAGGCCCAGAGTTGGTTTGGCATTCAGGGTTTGTTGAATAAATATTCAACTGGCCCTCTGTATTCATGTTTCCACATCTGGAAATTCAGCCAAACGTGGATTGAAAATATTTAAAAAAAGAAATTTGAGAAGGTTCCAAAAAGCAAAATTTAAATTTACCACACTACCAGATTCATTTTTGAGACCATCATCACCCTGATAACAAAACTGGACAGTTATCACAACAAGAAAATTGCCAACCAGTATCACTGATATGAACATAGATGCAAAAATCTTCAACAAAATATTAGCAAACCAAATTCAACAATATGTTAAAAGAATTATATGCTATGATAAAGGGGAATTTAGCCCAGGGATGCAAGGATGATTCAATATCTGCAAATCAATCAATATGATACACCTTATTAACAAATTGAATGACTAAATTACAAAAGTGTCTTATCAATGGAAAAGACACCTACTTAAATGTGCATGAGGAATTTTACTCTTCATTACCAGGCTTTACCTGGTAACCTCCCTGCTTACATCTTTGGAACAGTTTCTCAGAGCTATCTGAGAGTCTATCTCTGGGACTTTAGTTCTCAGTAGGACACTCAACATTAAAACTCAACTTTCAGAAAACTAAGATTATGGCATCTGGTCCAATCACTTCATGGCAAATAGATGGGGAAACAGTGGCTGATTTTAGTTTTTCTGGGCTCCAAAATCACTGCAGATGGTGACTGCAGACATGAAATTAAAAGACGCTTGCTCCTTGGAAGAAAAGTTATGACCAACCTAGACAGCATATTAAAAAGCAGAGACATTACTTTGCCAACAGAGGTCCATCTAGTCAAAGGTATGGTTTTTCCAGTGGTCATGTATGGATGTGAGAGTTGGACTATAGAGAAAGCTGATTGCCAAAGAATTGATCCTTTTGAACTGTGGTGTTGGAGAAGACTCTTGAGAGTCCCTTGGACTGCAAGGAGAACCAGTTCACCTAAAGGAGATCAGTCCTGCATGTTCATTGGAAGCACTGATGCTGAAGCTGAAACTCCAATATTCTGGCCACCTGAGGTGAAGAACTGACTCATTTGAAAAGACCCTGATGCCGGGAAAGATTGGGGGCAGGAGGAGAGGAGACGACAGAGGATGAGATGATTGGATGGTATCACCGACTCAATGGACATGATTTTGAGTAAACTCCGGGAGTCGGCGAAGGACAGGGAGGCCTCGAGTGCTGAAATTCATGGCATTGCAAAGAGTCAGACACGACTGAGAGACTGAAATGAGCTGAAGACAGAATAAATTTGACCCACAGCTTTTACATTGTGCTTTTAAAGTCAGTGGTTTTAGTCTTAATTTTTTGAGATACTGCCATAGTGGCTGCACCAACTTATATTCTTACCAACAGTGCAGGAGGGTTTCCTTTTCTCCACATTCTCAACAACACTTGCAACACTTGCTATTTCTTGTCTTTTTGATGATAACCATTCTACAGACTTGAGATGATAGCTTAGTCTGGTTTTGATTTGCATTTCCCCAATAACTAGTGATGCTGAACATCTTTTCATATGCTTGTTGATCATCTATATGTCTTCTTTGGAAAAACATTTAGATCCTTTCCCCATTAAAAAAAATTTTTTTTTAATTTATTATTTTTTGGCTGTGGTGGGTCTTTGTTTCTGCATGAGGGCTTTCTCTAGGTGGGGGTGGGGTGGGGTGGCTACTGTTCATTGTGGATGCACAGGCTTCTCATTGCTGTGGCTTCTTTTGTTGCAGAGCATGGACTCTAGGCATGGGACCTGCAGTAGTTGTGGCACGTGAGCTTAGTTGCTCCGCAGCATGTGAGATCTTCCTCGACCAGGGATTGAATGCATGTCCCCTGCATTGGCAGGCAGACTCTCAACCTCTGAACCACCAGGGAAGTCGCCTCTGCCCATTTTTAAACTGGGGTGTTTGTTCTTGTTGTTGAACCCGTGTTTATGTGCCCCGTGCCTAGTTAGGCTAGACAAACCAAAAGGTCAGAGTTTGGAGCAGAGAAAGGTTTATTGAAGGGTCAAACAAGGAGCGTGGGAAGCTTTTGCTCAAAATACCCAACTCGCTGATGGATTTCTGGAAAGAGTCTGTTTGTCTGGTTTGGTTTGGTTTTGGTTTTGGGGGAGGTTTGACCGCACTGTGTGGCTTATGGGATCTTACTTCCCTACCACCAGTCAAACCTGGGCCCTCAGCAGGGAAAGCAAGGAGTCCTAAACGTGGAACTGCCAAGGAATTCCACAGGCAAGAGGTTTCTAAAGGCAACATTTAGGGTGAGGGCTCTAGGGGACCTGACTTCTGATTGATGTGTGGTGACATAACACGGCGATGTTCCAGGAATCTCAGTCATCAACCTTTGGTCTCAGGATGTGGTTACCATTTTCCACCTGGGTGGGCCCTACTTCCTGCAGAACATCTCAAAGATATATTGTTGTCGCTCACTGGTGTCTGACTCTTTGAGACCCCATGGACTGCAGCATGCCAGGCTTCCCTGTCCTTCACTATCTCCAGGAATTTGCTCAAACTCATATCCATTGAGTCAATGATGCCATCCAACCATTTCACCCTCTGTCTCCTGCTTCTCCTCCAGCCTTCAATCTTTCCCAGCATCAGGGTCTTTTCCAACGAGTTGGCTCTTTGCATCAGGTGGCCGAAGTATTGGATTTTCAGCTTCGGCATCAGTCCTTCTGATGAGTATTCAGGGTTGATTTTCTTTAGGATGGACTGGTTGGATCTCCCTGCTGTCCAAGGGTCTCTCAAGAATCTTCTCCAACACCACACTTCAAAAACATCAATTGCTTCAGCACTGAACCTTCTTTATGGTCCAACTCTCACATCCATACATGACTACTGAAAAAACCATAGCTTTGACTATATGGACCTTTGTTGACAAAGTGATGTCTCTGCTTTTTAATACACTGTCTAGGTTAGTTATAGTTTTTCTCCCAAGGAGCAAGCATCTTTTAATTTCATGGTTGCTGTCACTGTCCACCGTGATTTTGGAGCCCAAGCAAATAAAGTCTGTTGCTGTTTCCATTTTTTCTCCGTCTATTTGCCATGAAGTGATGGGACTAGATGCCATGATCTTAGTTTTTTGAATGTTTAGTTTTAAGCCAGGTTTTCACTCTCTTCTTTCACCTTCATCAAGAGGCTCTTTACATGTATCAGATTCTTATGTATATCCCTCAAGGAGGAACTAGGACTGATTTATCGCCGAACTACTGTTTCTTGACTATTTTTCTTTATTTCTGCATTCCCTCAGTTCCCTAGCTAGTAACTGCTTAAATCTGCTCTTTAGAACTCAAGACCCTGTTGCCAGGAAAGATCGAAGCCAAAGGAGAAGTGGGCAGCAGAGGATGAGATGGTTAGATAGCATCACTGACTCAGTGGACATGAATTTGAACAAACTCCAGGAAATAATGAAGGACAGGGAAGCCTGGCGTGCTACAGTCCACGGGGTCACAAAGAGTTGGACATGACTTACCGACTGAACAACAACAGAACCCAGAGAAGGCCTAGTAGAGACCAAAGACTTTTTCTACAGGCAAGAAAGGGGAGCTCTGGAAAGGCTTCTGTACTGGGGAGAGCCTCACAGGCTCCTGCTCGTTTTCAATATCCCCTTTTCTTTGATAATCCTCTGTCCTGCGAGGAATAAGTACAGGACAAGAAAGGGAGTCCAGCTCTGGGTAGAGAGTTTAATCATAAACTCAGCAGAGGAGCTTTGTCTCTGGAGGGGTCAGTCTCATATGATGGAGTCATCATATGGAGGCAGTTTTTATATGATCTAAGACTGGGATCTAGTTTTAATCTTTTGCATATGGCTGTCCAGTTTTCCCAACACCATTTACTGAAGAGACTTTCTTCTTTCCCTGGTATGTTCTTGGCTCCTTTGTCATAAATTAGTTGCCCGTGTGTGTGTGTGTGTGTGTGTGTGTGTGTGTGTGTTTCCTCTGTCTCAGAAATGTAATCTTAGTCAACCAGTTTGGAATTTCCTGGTCATCACCAGTGAGGTCATCTGTCATGTGAGCCCTCTAGCCCCCAGAGGAAGAAGAAGCAATCTGCATGATAAAAGCTATTGCAATTCTCCTCCCCCTAAAAAGAGGTGCTGGCCCCAGATAATTCTTTTTCTTTTGGAAATAACTTCTTTGCCCCACCCTCCTTGCTGTAAAAGCCTTCCACTTTGTCTCAGTCCCTGGAGTGCTCTTCTAGTTACTACACAGCCTGCTTCCTGATTAATCGACTCACTGAATAAAGCCAATTCGAATCTTCAAATTTACTTGGTTGAATTTTGGTTTTTTTAACACATACAACCAATTTAGTGGAGTAATTTACAACTGAAAAGTTGTAGGTATTCTTAGGTAAATTAGTATTCCTGTCCCTCGATTTTGAGAATGTTGGTGACTTTAAAATACTGTGAGGTAGAAAAGAATAAAGAATCCATTGTATCATTTGCTCTGACTTGGAAAGTTGAAGACACGGAGAAAGACCAAGCCATTTTTCAAGCCTTAGTACATTTGGAAAGGCCAACTCATTTTTTAAGCCTGCATAGTATTTGCTGTCCCTGATTAAGATGTTGGCTTGACTAACTGTGCCAACAGTTTAAAAAGAACTACAATCATTTTTGGTTTGTTCCATTTTATTGTATTTAAATTTTTTTGGTTCATTTATTTGGAAAATTAATAACTACTAAATTTTGGGAGAAATGGTTTTTTTACTCCAATCCTCTAAATAAATGTTTGCAAGATCTTTTTCTTGTATTGTCAGTTGTTTACTCAAACAACAGTTAGTTTAAAAGTTTTTTTTCCATGTAAAAGAAATACTAACTGTTGAGACATACGTCTGACTAGAAAACAAAATTCACCTGGGGTTGTAAAATGTTCTACAAAATGTTCAATAAAATAAAGGCAAGAAAAATAAAATAAAGGCAAAATACAGGACTATCTTGGTAAATAAGAATTAACCCATTTTTACTTGAAAGGAGCCTGCTAGTAAGTAAACCTTTTCTACATTGAAAAATGTTCTATTAAATATTGCAAGCATTGTATGTTGTTTTAAAAGTGTTTTACACAATGATACAAAGTTGCAATTGTGCTAAGACATATCTGACTCTTTTGCAACCCCTTGGACTGGCACCTGCCATGCTTCTCTGTCCATGGGATTTCCCAGGCAAGAATACTGGAGTGGTTTCCTACTCCAGGAGATCTTCCTGGACCAGGGGTTGAACCCATGTCTCCTGCATTGGCAGGTGGATTCTTTATGCCTTAGCCACCAGGGAATTACTTTCCAAGTTTTCATTGCAAACAGAAGCTTGTAGCTTACACGTTACACGTAGCTGTTAGTTACCAGCGCTGTTCTGAACTTCTTGCTTACATTATTATATGTCACTTATCCTCCCAATAATCTGATGAGATAAAGAGTACTGAGGCTTAAACAATTTGCCCAGACCAAGACGTGGTTGATCCAGAATATAGGGCCAGGTAGTCTTACTCCAAAGCCTGTTCTCTTAATGATTTTAAATATTTGAATATATACTGGACTGGCAGAAAAACACCAGTAAAATAGGCAATCATTAGAGGAGTTTAATTATTTTATTTACTTACATATTGTGAAAACAATTATTTAAATAAGGAATCCATTAGATTGAGGTGGTTCTATTCTTAGCAGCCTACCTAACCAAAACAAAACTTAAGCTTGAAATGCTTCAAGGCTAAGAAATCAAAATCAAAATCATAAACATTGAACTATGGTTTTCCAAGTAAGGTAAACACTTAAGCTATGGCTAATGAAATAATTTTTTGCTTGGCTTCTGCTTCTTTCTTATAAAAATGTTTCCACTAGTTTCTGCTGGTAGAGTGCCTCTAATCACTTCTAGTTTAGTACTGCCTGATTAAAATAAACTTTTGTTCAAATAAACTCTTAAAAATGCTGATATGTCTCAGTTTATCTTTTAACACCAAATATGTATTTTAAAAACATTCTCACAAACTTTTATCTCCTATAACTGCATTAATTTTCATTTCTAATGTCTAAATCAACATTAGAATGTTAAAAGTCAACCCAAAGGACTTCCCTGGCGGTCCAGTAGTTAAAAGACCACCTGCTAATACAGGAGACAGGGGTTAAATCCCTGGTCAGGGAAGATTCCATGTGCCGCAGGGCAACTAGGCCCGTATGCCACAACTGCTGAAGCCTGAATGCCCTGGAGCCCGGGCTCTGCAATAAGAGAATTCACCAAAGTGAGAGGCCCTTGCACGGGTAGCCCACACTCACTGCAACTAGAGAAAGCCCACACACAGCAGTGAAGACCCAGCTCAGCCAAAAGTAAACACATTGTAAAAATTAAAAAAAAAACAGCCCATGAATTTTAAAAGTCACTATTATATATTTATATCAGTTTTTGGTTTGTTTGCTCACTAAATGTGTTTAGCAAATCAGAACTACATAAATCACATTCTATATGTTAATACATAATTTTCAAAAAGATAAAAATCATGACTCTCCTAGTTGCTTACCTCATTAATGACAGAACCAGCAGATTAATAAACCTGGTTCAAATGGAGCATAGAAAGACAAAAGTATTTATAGTCATAGAGAGGAGAAAGAATGCTGGAATAAGATTACTAAATTACACAAAAATTGGTTAATATATCATTGGGCAATAAAACTAATCTTTCAGTTTCAACCCAAGCTCTTTTACTGGACACAAACCATAAGTATCTCAATGAGACAAAGTTATCTGCATTGCTAAAAAAAACACTATTTGTGTCAAACACTGTCTGGTTTTCTTCAATTTAAAATCTACCCTTAAAGCTATTTTTACCATTTATCACTATCACATTACATATTTTACATATTTACCTTGTTTATGGTCTGTTCCCACCATTTAGAATATAAAAGCAGAATTTTTTCCTCTTTTGTGTGTTGCAGTATGCCCAACACCTAAAATAGTGTCTGACCCTTGGTAGGTACCCAAAATATGTGTTGAATGAATAAATGAGTAAAAAAAAAAAGAAAGAAAGATATGGTTGACTTTAAAAACATTAGCCATATTAAGAGGAAAAGTGTAAAGTAACCAAGTCCAGAGTAAATTAGTGTCTGGTCCCATCACTTCGTGGCAAATAGATGGGGAAAAAGTGGAAACAGTGACAGATTTTATTTCCTTGAGCTCCAAAATAACTGCAGATGAAGACAGCAATCATGAAATTAAACAATGCTTGCTCCTTGGAAGAAAAGCTATGACAAACCTAGACAGCATACTAAAAAGCAGAGACATCACTTTGCCAACAAAGGTCTGTATAGCCAAAGCTATAGTTTTAGCAGTAGTCATGGATGGATGTTTAAGAGTTGGACCATAAAAAATTGCTGAATGCCAAAGAATTGATGCTTTCAAAGTACAGTGCTGGAGAAGACTTTTTGGAGATCAAACCAGTCAATCCTAAAGGAAATCAACCCTGAATATACTTTGGCCACCTGATGCAAAGAGCCAACTCACTGGAAAAGACCCTGATGATGGGAAAGATTGAAGGCAAAGAAGAAGGGGATGACAGAGAATGAGATGGTTGGATGGCATCGCTGACTCAATGGACATGAGTTTGAGCAGGCTCCTGGAGATCATAAAGGACAGGGAAGCCCAGTGTGCTGCAGTCCACAGGGTCGCAAAGAGTCAGACATGATTTAACAACTGAACAACAATGAACAAACTAAATTGCTTGAAGGATAGCTAAACCCTCGTATTGGTGTGTTGATAGAGGAAATTTTCCAGCCCAACTTTCTGTAGAAAGATTAATAGAAATGACATATGATGAGATGGAGAAACAAGCAGCAAAGCAGCATCTGTAGAAAATCTGCTAGCTTCACATTCTCAAGGTGAAAGTAGAGATGAAACCACCATGTCCTCTCTGAAGAGAGCTGGGGCTCGGGGAAGAACCAGACCCAGATTGTAAAATTTAGCAAAATAAATTCTACCTCAAAAAGCCACTTGCTACTGAAGGGACCAAAATATGCCACTTTGGCATAAGGATTATTTTGAGCTGACGGCAGTTAGCATTGAGAAAAAAAACTCTTGCCCTCCCCCATCTGGCCAAGAGCAAAACATACATCTTCATTTGTAAAAGTGTTTCCCTCACCTGTACTAAGAAATCTATCATTCCCCAGGGACTCTTAATCACTGAAGATGGTTCTAGACTCTTACCTTCCCACAGACTGATACCAAGAGCAATCTAAATGACAAACCTCACAAGTACCCTTGTCTTCCATATTCCCAAAAACTCAAATTCCTTCCCCTTTGTCTTGTCCTTCACAAATGTATTGCTCTTTCTTGAAATGACATATAAGCCTTTGGGTCTGATCAGTCCTTTGGTGTGTTCACTTCATTTCTGTTAGACCTCGGACATGCACATTTGATAAATCTTCTTTTCCTGTTAACCTATCTTTTGCCAGTTCAATGTGCATGGCCCCAGCCACTGAACCTAAGAAGGCAGAGGGAAGAGATTTTTCCTCCCCTATATTTTCCAGCCACTTGACCTCCCTTGTTGTCATCTACTCTGAAAATGTGGTCATATTTTTAACATGATATCTTTAAGATTGTCACCTAAATAATCTTTAACCACTTTCACAGTAATATATTAACTCAATTCAGTTCAAAATATTTGACAACTAGATGAAAAAAAGGACTTTATTGAGATAAATCCAAGTTGACAATCTTTTTAACATGCAAACATTTTGCTTTCTCAATCAGAGACTTATTTCCTACCACACTAGAGAAAATTTAGCTCTTAAATTGTTCCTTGAATCCTCAAAAATACATATAGGGTATTTTATTTGGTCTTTAGCCTAGAAGCTTGTTATTGTAGATTCAAATCTTGTCTAGAGGCATCTGCTAAAATAAAATAATAATTCAAATAACTTTTTAAATGTTAATATTTTTATATATGAACTTATTTTTAATTGTCATAAGACATTTATGAACTACACAGCAGGAATTGGAAGAACTTCCTTTCTAAAGGACCAGATAGTATATATTTTAGACTTTGCAGGTCATATGTTTCTGTAGCAACTACTCAGCTCAGCTACTGTTCTGTGAAACAGCCATAGACCATAACTGAACAAATGGACATGCTCACATTCTTTTTTTAAAAAATAATTATTTATTTGGCTATGCCAGGTCTTAGTTGTGGCTTGCAGGACTTTTCATTTTCGTTTAGGCGTGTGGCATCTTTAGCTGCAGCATGTGGGATCTATAAATTACATTTCTTTCTTTTTTTTTTTTTTTTATAAATTACATTTCTTACACTGAAATTGTTTGGTTTTAATATCCCCCTTATACCTGTTGACCTAAAGGAAGCAGACTGCTAGATATTCCTCCAGCAAATATGGGTTTATACTTGATCAGCAGAGAACTGCAATTCTACAGTTCGGGTTCTGAGACCATGGCAAGGTAGGTACAAGTCCTGGCAGAGAGGAGGAGAATGCTTTTAAAGAGAGGGAAAGGAAGCTGGGAGGGCTGTAGTCAACAGAGTCCCTGGCGTTTCCTGGGCTGAGTCCTTGCCGGGAAAGAAGTGCTTCTCCTCGCCTCTGGGGCTCTGCTATAGTGGCAGGGTGTGGGAGCGCCCCCTTCTGGCCTCCTCACTCATTGATTAATTTTACAGACCCACCTTCTGAAAGGAGCGTTTCTTCTCTCCTATCCCCTTTTTTATATTCCTTGAAAGTGTGTTAGAGCTCACCTATAAAATTATCTGGGCCTGGTGATTTTCTTTGCAGGCATGAGGAGATTTTTAAATGCTGATTACATTTTAACAATTTTTCTTAAATGTTCATTTGTGTGTTCTCTCCTTTTCATTTCTGTTTATCGTGATAATTTCCCTTTCTGCCACGACCTCTGGTTTTATTCTTTTGTTTTCTCTTCTAATCTCTTAGATTGGAAGCTTAGCTTATTAACTTTCAGGCATTACTTTTCTTTCTAACATAAGCATTGAAAACATGCATTTTTCTCTCCAGGAAGTATTTTTTAAAATTTTCAAACATACACTATTAAAAAAAAAATCTTCGAAAATGCATTTCCAAGTCAACTGCATTGTTTGTAAAGAATATGGTCTGTATACACCAGTTTTTTAAAAAAACTTATTCAAACTTGCCTAAACAGTTCGGCCATATACCTGAATAGTTTTCACATAAATGCTTTAGGGGCACTTGACAGGAATGTATGGAATCCAGCTGTCAGGTATAGGGGTCTATATGTAACCAACAGATGAAGTTTGTTACTGTATTTTTCAAATCATCTATATTCCTACTGATGCCTTTTATGATTGCTTGATTAAATCTTGATATAATATATCAGAATCTCCCACTGTGCTGGTGGGTTTTTTGATTTTTCTTATAGTTCTGGCAACTTTTGCTTCATGTGTGTTTTTTTTTTTTTTTTTTTTGGCTGTTCCGGGTCTTAGAGCACAGAAGACCTTCACTGCAGCGTGTGGGATCTAGCCACCTGCCCAGGGATCACACCTAGGCCCCCCTGCGTCAGGAGCACAGGGTTTTAACCACTGGGGCCACGAGGGAAGTTTCTGCTTTATGTCCTTTAAAGTTGTGCTGGGAGGCCTTTACAATGTTAGAATTATCAAACTTTGATGATGTGAATCATCTATCAATGTTTTTACCATTATTTCAGTAACATTTTTTTAAATTTTGAGGTCTAAAGTGAATATAGTCATACCATCCTTACTTTAGGCCCCTTCCCTGGTGGCTCAGATGAAGAATCCACCTGCAATGAGGAAGATCTGGGTTCGATCCCTGGGTTGGGAAGATCCCCTGGAGAAGGGAACGGCTACCCACTCCAGTATTCTGGCCTGGAGAATTCCATAGACAGAGGAGCCTGGCAGGCTATAGTCCATGGGGTCGCACAAAGTTGGACATGACTGAGCAACTTTCACTTCACTTCACCTTTATTTTGGTCATTATTTGTTTTAGTACATTTTTTTTTTACACCCTTTGCATTTTAGTCTCTCTTTTAATGGTTTAGACAGTGGTGTACTGGCAAATGCTTAACAACCAGCTCTCTGGGAAGGCAAGGTAGAATCTGATTTGTAGAATTTATTGATTTCTTTTGTATCAATACTCCCACCTGAGATCATGCTACATAAAGTTCAGGCTGCCCTGTTAAACCTGAACTGCAGATAAACAATTAATTATTTTTAATCTAAGTGTATCCCAAATAGTGCATGGAACACACATTTAAAACATTTGTGGTATCAGTGCCAAAATGGGGACCTCCTGGGGAAATCACGCCAAGGAATATTCCCTGGGCCCTCTGCCACTAGTGTCCTTATCTCTAGAGTGAGCCGCAGCCCACTCACATCCCAGGGGATCCTCCAAGACCTGCAGAGGTAGCTGACACCTCCTAAAGCTCTGAAATATACTTGCCAACCAGACAACACTAGGACAGGATGACCGAGGCTGATGCCATTCATAA
Organism: Odocoileus virginianus; assembly: GCF_023699985.2. Lineage (NCBI taxonomy): Eukaryota > Metazoa > Chordata > Mammalia > Artiodactyla > Cervidae > Odocoileus > Odocoileus virginianus. Next base: position 20,810,988 of record NC_069697.1, read on the forward strand.
CTGGAGATTTCACAGCCCTGTTTCTAGCCAGGAGTCTCATGGTACCTGATCACTAAATACAATCTTCATTGTATTTAGAATCTGTGGCTTCACACAAAGCAATGCAAGCCACAGTCCAAACACTATGGTAGGACAAGGCAGACTCTCTCAAGGTGTGGGATGTGAGTCCAGTAACACTGCATTCTCAAAGACTTTTTTAATGGAAACATCCTAACATACATAGAAGTAGTAGAAAGACTAGTATAATGAACTCCTAGGCATCAATCACCTAGCTTCTGCTATTGTCAACATGGGTCAATTGTACTTCCGCTCTCCCTGTCCCCATTTTTCCTGAGGCTGGAGCACTTAAAGCAAATCCCAGATGCACTGTCATGTCACTAGTGATTGCTTCAGCCAGCCACAAAACGGATGATAAGTTTTTACATAACTGCAATGCTGTCATCACCCCTAACAAAAATAACCCTAAAATAATCTAATATTTAGTCCATATTCAAGTTTTCCAGATTGTGTCAAAGATGCCTATTTGCAAATTACAGCAGTTTGTTAGAAGAGTGTTTGCAAAATTCATTTGGCTCCAAAGTCCACAATGATGGCACTTCACACATTTGCTTCTTGGATGGGCTATAAGGAGCACAGAGACAGGAAATACCTCTTCTTAAAAGCTCCAGAGGTGAGCTGGACACAAACTAGCTCAGAGCAGGCCCTCAAGATAAGTGCAGGTACCCTGCTAATCTCCGTACTGGGTCCAGTAGCCCTGGGTGGGATGGGCCCTAGGTGGACACCATGGAGTATTGCTCAGCAATGAAAAGGAACAGGCTGTTGATACTCATAATAGCAGGTGTATGTCTGCAGAGAATTATGCTGAGTGAAAAAATCCAATCCCAAAAGGTTACAAGCTGTATGGTTCCCTTTATATAACTTTCTTGAAATAAAAGTATAGAAATTTTTTTAAAAAGTATTGAAATATTGTGGGGAAAAAACCATATTTACTGTTTATCTGAAATTCAAATTTTACCATTGCCAGTATTTTTACTTGCTAAATCTGGCAACCCTACTCTCACCAACATGATATCATTGAATGCAAAGTTGGGAGACGTCCACAACAACTTGCTTTTTAAAAAGAACTTACTGAGATAAAACTCACATCCCATACTATAGTCAAAGCTATGGTTTTTCCAGTAACCATGCATGGATGTGAGAGTGGGACCATAAAGAAGGCTAAGAGCCAAAAAATTGATGCTTTCCAACTGTGGTGCTGGAGAAGACTCTTGAGAGTCCCTTAGATAGCAAGGAGATCAAACCAGTCAGTCCTAAAGGAAATCAACCCTGAATATTCATCGGAAGCTCTGATGCCGAAGCTGAAGCTCCAATACTTTGGCCACCTGATGCAAAGAGCCAATTCATTTGAGAGGACCCTGATGCTGGGAAAGATACAAGAGGAGAAGGGGTCAACAGAGGATGAGATGGCTGGATGGTCACTAACTCAATGGATGTGAGTTTGAGCAAACTCCAGGAGATAGTGAAGGACAGAGAAGCTTGGCATGCTGCAGTTCATGGGGTCACAAAGAGTCAGACACAACTTAGCGACTGAACAACAACAATCATGCAATTCACCCATTTAAATGTGCAGTTAAATGGTTTTAATAGTTACATATTATGCAACCACTACAACCAATTTTAAAATATTTTCACCATGCCAAAAATACTCATTAGCAGCCACTAACCTCAACCACCACCTCCATTCCTAATTGGTAACCTCTAATTTATTTTTTGTCTTTACACTTACCTCTTCTGAATATGTCATATAAATGGAATCACAACAGTATGTTTTTTGTGACTATCTTCTTTCACTTAGCAAATGTTACAAAGTTCATATATAGTAGCGTGTATCAATACTTTATTTCTTTTTATTACTGAATAATATTTTGCTGTATGGATAGACCACATTTATTTATGGGTACTTTATAAGTTGATGGGCATTAGGTTGTTTCTCCTTTGGGGCTTTTATAAATAATGCTGCTGTAGTAGTCTGCTCCTAAAGGCTGGTAAGAACTACAGTGAGGCAGCTCCAGCACCCTGCTGGTTTTAGGTGTGTCTCTTGAAGTCAACACACAGCTCTATATTATAATTGCCTACTTACTTATCTCTATTTCCCTCTGGCTTATCAGTTACACAAAGAGAAGTGACTTTGCTCACTATTGTACCCACAGTTCCTAATTTAGTGCCTAATACTTGATGTTTAGTTAACTTTGGCATATTGTTCACCTGAATAAAGTATTCAGCACAGCGGTAAAAAAGGAGGTGTTTCTCAAGGGCCTACTATACACCACTGGGAACTCTACTCAATGTTACATGGCAATCTGGAAGGGAGACTAGTTTGGGGGAGAATGGATACATGCTGAGTGCTTTGCTGTGCAGACGCTGTGAAAGTGCTGCACTCAATATGCCAGCAAATGTGGAAAACTCAGCAGTGGCCACAGGACTGGAAAAGGTCAGTTTTCATTCCAGTCCCTAAGAAAGGCGATGCCACAGAATGCTCAAACTGCTGCACAATTGCACTCATCTCACATGCTAGCAAAGTAATGCTCAAAATTCTCCAAGCCAGGCTTCAGCAATACATGAACCGTGAACTTCCAGATGTTAAAGCTGGTTTAGAAAACGCAGAGGAACCAGAGATCAAATTGCCAAGATCCGCTGGATCATCAAAAAAGCAAGAGAGTTCCAGAAAAACATCTATTTCTGCTTTATTGACTATGCCAAAGCCTTTGACTGTGTGGATCACAACTGACTGTGGAAAATTCTGAAAGAGATGGGAATACCAGACCACCTGACCTGCCTCTTGAGAAACCTGTATGCAGGTCAAGAAGCAACAGTTAGAACTGGACATGGAACAACAGACTGATTCCAAATAGGAAAAGGAGTACATCAAGGCTGTATGTTGTCACCCTGCTTATTTAACTTATATGCAGAGTACATCATGAGAAATGCTGGGCTGGAGGAAGCACAAGCTGGAATCAAGATTGCCGGGAGAAATATCAATAACCTCAGATATGCAGATGACATCACCCTTATGGCAGAAAGTGAAGAAGGACTAAAGAACCTAAAGATGAAAGTAAAAGAGGAGAGTGAAAAAGTTGGCTTAAATCTCAACATTCAGACAACTAAGAGCATGGCATCCAGTCCCATCACTTCATGGCAAATAGATGGGGAAACAGTGGCTGATTTTATTTTTCTGGGCTCCAAAATCACTGCAGATGGTGATTGCAGCCATGAAATTAAAAAATGCTTACTCCTTGGAAGGAAAGTTATGACCAACCTAGATAACATATTAAAAAGCAGAGACATTACTCTGTCAACAAAGGTCCGTCTAGTCAAGGCTATGGTTTTTCCAGTAGTCATGTATGGATGTTGGACTCTAGAGAAAGCTGAGCGCCGAAAAATTGGTGCTTTTGAACTGTGGTGTTGGAGAAGACTCTTGAAAGTCCCTTGGACTGCAAGGAGATCCAACCAGTCCATCCTAAAGGAGATCAGTCCTGGGTGTTCATTGGAAGGACTGATGTTGAAGTTGAAACTCCAATACTTTGGCCAGCTCATGTGAAGAGCTGAATCATTTGAAAAGACCCTGATGCTGGGAAAGATCAAGTGCAGGAGGAGAAGGGGACGACAGAGGATGAGGTGGTTGGATGGCATCACCGACTCAATGGACATGAGTTTGAGCAAGCTCCAGGAGTTTGTGATGGACAGGGAGGCCTGGCATGCTGCGGTTCATGGGGTCGCAAAGAGTCGGACACGACTGAGCGACTGAACTGAACTGAAACTATCACAACATTGTCAATTGGCTATACTGCAATAAGAAAATAAAAAGTTTAAAAAAAAAAAGAATGAAGTGCTTCTGAGTCATTTAAATCTCAGACGTTCCACTCATGTGAATACAGAAAGGCTAGCAAGTTACTTAACTTTTCTAAGCCTTAGTTTTTGGCTGCTATAATGTAGTGAACAGTAGTATTCCCTTCAGTAGCACTTTGTGAGCACTTAACATTCTCCTGGCACATTTTAAATACCCAGGAGTAATGGTTATTGTTATTTGTGCAGAACAAATTGTCACATGCATTTCTCTCCTGTTAAGGAAGTAGAATGTTTTCAGTTTATTTGAAATAGGTGTTTCTTTTGGACTTTTCTCTTCATGTCTTCTGCCCATTTTCTACAACTATGTTTGAAAAAGTGAAAGTGAAATTGCTCAGTCTTGTCTGACTCTTTGCGACCCCATGAACTGTAGCTCTCCAGGCTCCTCTGTCCATGGGATTTTCCAGGCAAGAGTAGTGGAGTGGGTTGCCATTCCCTTCTCCAGGGGACTGGGTGCTAATTATGCACTAAGCTCAGTGGGTTGGGTAGATCCCCTGAGTAATAAGTTCTACTCTTTTCCATTCTGAATGCTGCCACAGTCTGGGCCACCATTGTCTTTCGCCTTTTTCTTTAAATTGCTACTCTAATCACAGCCAGAATGTTCATATTTAAACATAAACTAGATATTTTTTCTAAACATATACTAACACTAGCATATAGACCACTAGCCATATAAGTCTCATGCTACATTTTCACTTAACTGTATACATTGAGCCTCTCATTGTTCAAATATTGCATGGAACACACGTATTTTGTTTTTTTAGAAAAGTATTCCTTGGTAATCTGAAATTCAAATGTAATTGAACGTCATGTATTTTTATTTGCTGAACTGCACAGTTCTACTTCTATTTTTGGTTCAAGGTTCTAGCCTTTTCTCAGGGGAAGGATTAAGGAGACTTGAGGAGGAAGTATCCAATTCTATTAAGGGTAGAACCTGACTGTGTTATATATTACTTCTGTTGATAGCCCATGGCCATAACTTAGTCACCTGGCCACATAGAATGTCTATGGAGGCTTGGACATATAGCCTTTATCTGAGCTGGTATTAGCCAGCTAAAATTCTATCACCATGGAAGAAGGGAAGAATAAATGTGAAGGAACAACTAGTTTCCTAGACAGGAAATATTACTAGGGATAACAATCTTTGGATATAGTCTTGGTAGGACTGTTATTGTTGTTGTGTTCAGTCCTTAAGTCATGTTTGACTCTTTGTGACCCCATGGACTATAGCCCACCAGGCTCCTCTGTCCATGGGGTTTTCGAGGCAAGAGTACTGGAGCGGATTGCCATCTCCTCCTCCAGGGGATCTGACCACCCAGGGATGGAACCTGTGTCTCCAGTGTCTCCTGCAGTAGCAGGCAGACTCTTTACCACTAAGCCACCAGGACTATCACTCAGTTTGGTTCAGTTCAGTTGCTCAGTCCTGTCCGACTCTTTGCAACCTCATGGACTGCAGCACGCCAGGCTTCCCTGTCTATCACCAACTTCTGGAGCTTGCTCAAACTCACGGCCTTCGAGCTGGTGACGCCATCCAACCATCTCATCCTCTGTCGTCCCCTTCTCTTCCCACTTTCAATCTTTCCCAGCATCAGGGTCTTTTCAAATGAGTTAGCTCTTCGAATCAGGTGGCCAAATATTGGAGTTTCAGTTTCATCATCAGTCCTTCCAATGAACACCCAGGACTAATCTCCTTGAGGATGGACTGGTTGGATCTCATTGCAGTCCAAGGGACTCTCAAGAGTCTTCTCCAACACCATAGTTCAAAAGCATCAGTTCTTTGGTGCTCAGCTTTCTTTATAGTCCAAGTGGCACATCCATACATGACCACTGGAAAAACTATAGCCTTGACGAGACAGATCTTTGTTGGTAAAGTAATGTCTCTGATTTTAATATGCTGCCCAGGTTGGTCATAACTTTCCTTCCAAGGAGTAAACCTCTTTTAATTTCATGGCTGCATACCATCTGCAGTGATTTTGGAGCCTGCCAAAACTAAGCCTGTCACTGTTTCCACTGTTTCCCCATCTATTTCCCATGAAGTGATGGGATCAGATGCCACGCTCTTAGTTTTCTGAATGTTGAGCTTTAAGCCAACTTTTTCACTCTTCTCTTTCAAGAGTCTCTTTAGTCCTTCTTCGCTTTCTGCCATAAGGGTAGTGTCATCTGCATATCTGAGGTTATTGATATTTCTCCTGGCAATTTTGATTCCAGCTTGTGCTTCCTCCAGCCCAGCATTTCTCATGAAATTCTCATGTACATTTCTCATATGTACTCTGCATATAAGTTAAATAAGCAGGGTGACGATATACAGCCTTGATGTACTCCTTTTACTATTTGGAATCAGTCTGTTGTTCCAAGTCCAGTTCTAACTGTTGCTTCTTGACCTGCATACAGGTTTCTCAAGAGGCAGGTCAGGTGGTCTGGTATTCCCATCTCTTTCAGAATTTTCCACAGTCTGTTGTGATCCACACAGTCAGAGGCTTTGGCATAGTCAATAAAGCAGAAATAGATGTTTTTCTGGAACTCTCTTGCTTTTTTGATGATCCAGCGGATCTTGGCAATTTGATCTCTGGTTCCTCTGCCTTTTCTAAACCAGCTTGAACATCTGGAAGTTCACGGTTCATGTACTGCTGAAGCCTGGCTTGGAGAATTTTGAGCATTACTTTGCTAGCGTGTGAGATGAGTGCAATTGTGCGGCAGTTTGAGCATTCTGTGGCATCACCTTTCTTAGGGACTGGAATGAAAACTGACCTTTTCCAGTCCTGTGGCCGCTGCTGAGTTTTCCACATTTGCTGGCATATTGAGTGCAGCACTTTCACAGCATCATCTTTTAGGATTTGAAATAGCTCAACTGGAATTCCATCACCTCCACTAGCTTTGTTCATAGTGATGCTTTCTAAGGTCCACTTGACTTCAGATTCCAGGATGCCTGGCTCTAGGTGAGATAATCACCATCGTGATTATCTGGGTCATGAAGATCTTTTTTGTACAGTTCTTCTGTGTATTCTTGCCACCTCTTCTAAATATCTTCTGCTTCTGTTAGGTCCATACCATTTCTGTCCTTTATTGAGCCCATCTTTGAATGAAACATTCCCTTGGTATCTCTAATTTTCTTGAAGAGATCTCTAGTCTTTCCCATTCTGTTGTTTTCCTCTATATATTTGCACTGATCACTGAGAAATGCTTTCTCATCTCTCCTTGCTATTATTTGGAACTCTGCATTCAAATGGGAATATCTTTCCTTTTCTCCTTTGCTTTTCACATCTCTTCTTTTCACAGCTATTTGTAAGGCCTCCTCAGACAGCAATTTTGCTTTTTGCATTTCTTTTTCTTGGGAATGGTCTTGATCTCTGTCTCCTGTACAATGTCACGAACCTCCGTCTATAGTTCATCAGGCTCTCTGTCTATCAGATCTAGTCCCTTACATTTATTTCTCACTTCCACTGTATAATCATAAGGGATTTGATTTAGGTCATACCTGAATGGTCTAGTGGTTTTCCCTACCTTCTTCAATTTAAGTCTGAATTTGGCAATAAGGAGTTCATGATCTGATCCACAGTCAGCTCCCAGTCTTGTTTTTGCTGACTGTATAGAGCTTCTCCATCTTTGGCTGCAAAGAATATAATCAATCTGATTTCGGTGTTGGCCATCTGGTGATGTCCACGTGTAGAGTCTTCTCTTGTGTTGTTGGAAGAGGATGATTGCTATGACCAGTGCGTTCTCTTTGCAAAACTCTATATTAGCCTTTGCTCTGCTTCATTTTGTACTCCAAGGCCAAATTTGCCTGTTATTCCAGGTGTTTCTTGACTTCCTACGTTTGCTTTCCAATCCCCTATAATGAAAAGGACATCTTTTTTGGGTGTTAATTCTAAAAGGTCTCGTAGGTCTTCATAGAACCGTTCAACTTCAGCTTCTTCAGCATTACTGGTTGGGGCATATACTTGGATTACTGAGATATTGAATGGTTTGCCTTGAAAATGAACTGAGATCATTCTGTCATTTTTGAGACTGCATCCAAGTACTGCTTTTTGGTACTTTGTTGACTATTATGGCTACTCCATTTCTTCTAAGGGATTCTTGCCCACTGTAGTAGATATAATGGTCATCTGAGTTAAATCCACCCATTCCAGTCCTTTTTAGTTCATTGTTTCCTAAAATGTCGATGTTCACTCTTGCCATCTCCATCTCTTGTTTGATCACTTCCAGTTTGCCTTTGATTCATGGACCTAACATTCCAGGTTCCTATGCAATATTGTTCTTTATAGCATCGGACCTTGCTTCTATCACCAGTCACATCCACAACTGGGTATTGTTTTTGCTTTGGCTTCATCTCTTCATTCTTTCTGGAGTTATTTCTCCACTGATCTCCAGTAGCATATTGGGCACCTACTGACCTGGGGAGTTCATCTTTCAGTGTCCTATCTTTTTGCCTTTTCATACTGTTCACAATCACAGAAACTAACGAGTCTAATCAAATGGACCACAGCCTTCAAAGTTCATTCATCCTGACTGCGGTGACCTGAAGAAGCTAATCATTTGGCTTCACTCTACTTAGATCTCTTAGGTTTCTGGTTCCTGAACTTGCCCTGGGTCTACCTTCAGAGATTTAGATTTTCCTTAGATTCTGTAAGATATCCTTTCCCCCACCAATTACATTGTTTAGAATTGGTTTGTGCAACTAGCAATTATAGAACTTTAACTGATCAAAGAGGGCTTCCCTCATAGCTCAGTTGGTAAAGAATCCTCCTGCAATGCAGGAGACCCTGGTTCGATTCCTGGGTCAGGAAGATCCCCTGGAGAAGGGATAGGCTACACACTCCAGTATTCCTGGGTTGCCTTGTGGCTCAGCTGGTAAAGAATTTGCCTGCATTGTGGGAGACCTGGGTTTGATCCCTAGGTTGAGAAGATCTCCTGGAGAAGGGAAAGGCTACCCACTCCAGAACAGAATGCCTGATGAACTATGGACAGAGGTTCGTGACATTGTACAAGAGATAGGGATCAAGACCATCCCCATGGAAAAGAAATGCAAACAAGCAAAATAGCTGTCTGAGGAGGTCTTACAAATAGCTGTGAAAAGAAGAGATGTAAAAAGCAAAGGAGAAAAGGAAAGATGTACTCATTTGAATGCAGAATTCCAAAGAATAGAAAGGAGGGATAAGAAAGCCTTCCTCAGCGATCAATGCAAAGAAATAGAGGAAAACAACAGAATGGGAAAGACTAGAGATCTCTTCAAGAAAATTAGAGATACCAAGGGAATGTTTCATTCAAAGATGGGCTCAATAAAGGACAGAAATGGTATGGACCTAACAGAAGCAGAAGATATTTAGAAGAGGTGGCAAGAATACACAGAAGAACTGTACAAAAAAGATCTTCATGACCCAGATAATCACGATGGTGTGATCACTCACCTAGAGCCAGACATCCTGGAATCTGAAGTCAAGTGGACCTTAGAAAGCATCACTATGAACAAAGCTAGTGGAGGTGATGGAATTCCAGTTGAGCTATTTCAAATCCTAAAAGATGATGCTGTGAAAGTGCTGCACTCAATATGCCAGCAAATGTGGAAAACTCAGCAGCGGCCACAGGATTGGAAAAGGTCAGTTTTCATTCCAATCCCAAAGAAAGGCAATCGCTCAAAATTCTCCAAGCCAGGCTTCAGCAATACATGAACCGTGAACTTCCAGATGCTCAATCTGGTTTTAGAAAAGGCAGAGGAACCAGAGATCAAATTGCCAAGATCCGCTGGATCATCGAAAAAGCTAAAGAGTTCCAGAAAAACATCTATTTCTGCTTTACTGACTATGCCAAAGCCTTTGACTGTGTGGATCACAACCGACTGTGGAAAATTCTGAAAGAGATGGGAATACCAGACCACCTGACCTGCCTCTTGAGAAATCTGTATGCAGGTCAGGAAGCAACAGTTAGAACTGGACATGGAACAACAGACTGGTTCCAAATAGGAAAAGGAGTACGGTAAGGCTGTATATTGTCACCCTGCTTTTTTAACTTATATGCAGAGTACATCATGAGAAATGCTGGGCTGGAAGAAGCACAAGCTGGAATCAAGATTGCTAGGAGAAATATCAAGAACCTCAGATATGCAGATGACACCACCCTTATGGCAGAAAGTGAAGAAGGACTAAAAAGCCTCTTGATGAAAGTGAAAGAGGAGAGTGAAAAAGTTGGCTTAAAGCTCAACATTCAGAAAACTAAGAGCATGGCATCTGGTCCCATCACTTCATGGGAAATAGATGGGGAAACAGTGGAAACAGTGTTAGACTTTATTTTTTTGGGCTCCAAAATCACTGCAGATGGTCATTGCAGCCATGAAATTAAAAGATGCTTACTCCCTGGAAGGAAAGTTATGACCAACCTAGATAGCATATTAAAAAGCAGAGACATTACTTGCCAACAAAGATTTGTCTGGTCAAGGCCACAGTTTTTCCAGTGGTCATGGATGGATGTGTGAGTTGGACTGTGAAGAAAGCTGAGCACCGAAAAATTGATGCTTTTGAACTGTGGTGTTGGAGAAGACTCTTGAGAGTCCCTTGGACTGCAAGGAGATCCAAACAGTCCATCCTGAAGGAGATCAGTCCTGGGTGTTCATTGGAAGGATTGATGCTGAAGCTGAAACTCCAGTACTTTGGCCACCTCATGTGAAGAGTTGACTCATTGGAAAAGACCATGATGCTGGGAGGGACTAGGGGCAGGAGGACAAGGGGATGACAGAGGATGAGATGGTTGGATGGCATCACTGACTCAATGGACATGAGTTTGAGTAAACTCCAGGAGTTTGTGATGGACAGGGAGGCCTGGTGTGGTGCGATTCATGGTGTCACAAAGTGTTGGACAGGACTGAATGACTTTCACTTTCACTTTTAAGTGATCAATGGTCAATTCTGGAAGCATTCCAAGGTAAGGAGGTAAAAAACCAGTTCCCAACCCCCGAGGATCTCTAAGAAATTTTCACTTCTGCCTTAAAGTCTTTCAGACTTAAGGTAACAAGACAACTACAGCATCAAAAATAGCATTTTAAAGTGGAAACAGACAGACTTCCCTGATGGTTCAGTGGTTAGGGGGCACAGGTTCAGTCCCTGCTTCCAGGGAACTAACATTCTGAACATCACATGAAGTGGTCAAAAAAAGAAAAAGAAACAGAATGAAGCGAAAATTAAATTTGACTATGCTAACAGTCACACTTACTTTGTGCTTACTTGCAGAGATTAATGATTAATAGCTGCAACGACTCTGTGCTTTGTTAATATTTTATATATATCATCTTGTTAAGTCTTTGTAGCAATAGTAAGAGGCATTATCAGTATTCCCATCTTGCAGATGGAGAAAATGGGGTTTGTGAAGGGTTTATAAGTTAAGTGACTTTCCGAAGGTCAATCGTTATAGCCGGCATTCAAAACTAAGTTGAATTTGAGCACTTGAACTCTTAAGTACCAGACCTTAATAAAAATATTTATGATTTGAACAGATTTTTTAAACCTAATTTTTATATTTTAAACATTTATTATCAATTTACTTGAGGTTGTATCTTATTAGAAAGTCTCACACAAAATATATTTCTATACGAAAATAGAAAGAACGGTACAATAAAGCCTTACGGTACTGTTGATTAAAAAAGATGTACAACTTGAGAGTTGTGAGTTAAATATTATCTGGGGCAATGTGAGGACTGCTGCCTGGGAGGCAGCATCTCAGATAGCTCTGAGAGATGCTCCAAAGCAGCAGTGGGAGAAGATCAATATATAAGGTTTTGGTGAAGGGGGAGTTCAGTGCCATGAATCACTCAATTTACAAAAGGTTTTTTGTTAGTCATGAGGGTCTGATGTCACCATGAAGGGATTTTAGTGCTTCTCTAGATATGAGGAGATGCAAGGATTGAGATCATAAACTCTGTTCCTAAAAACATCCAACTATCTAAAGACCTGTCCCACCAGATTCCCTGGAGCCCAGAGTGCCTCACTCCACCCTGAACTCCCTCAAGGGTTGTTGAAGGTCAAGAGCTATAGCATCATGGGGTTCAATCTCCATAGAGGCAGATGGCAAACGCCTTGTTGTTCAGTCACTGGCAATGCTCTTTGTCAGTGCCAGTTTGTAGTTGACAGTACCCATAACCTAAATTCAACAACTATTCCCATTCCACTATTCTTTTCTCATCAATCCTCTCTCCGAACTCACTTTATTTTCTTTTATCCTGGAGTATATTTTATTTCACTTACTTATTCTTTTTAAGAAATCTATGTTTGTTTGTTTTTTTAAATTATTTTTATCCTGGAGTGTTTTGAAACAAATCTTCCTTTACTCTAATACTATAATATGTTTTTCTAGTGCATCAGAACTTAAAAGAAAAAAAATTATAATATTATCATATCCCCCAATTAATAACAATTCGTTAATACTTTTTAAAAATTTATCTATTTTTTAACTGAAGGATAATTGTTTTACAGAATTTTGTTGGTTCTGCCAAACATCAGCATGAATCAGCCCTAAGTGTACATTTGTCCCCTCCCTCTTGACCCTCCCTTCTTAATACTTTCAATACCCAGTCCCGAGTTCAACTTTTCCTGATTGTCTCAGAAACATCTTTACAGTTCAAATAAAAATTCAAACTCAGCACATACGTTACATATATCAGATATTCTTAAGTTTCTTTTAGCTTATGACAGTTCCCCTTCTCTTTCTTCCTCTGCACCATGTGCTTGTTGAAGAAAAAGTGGGCTTTTGTCCTGTGGAGTGTCTAACCTTTTGGATTTGGCTGATGGTACCCTCGTAGTGACATTAACATGTTCTTGCATCTCCTGTCTTGGAAGCTGTTAGTTAATTCAGGAGATTTGATTAAATTAAGCTAAAAAGTTTTTTGTTTTTTTTTTAAACTTTGGTGAGAATACTCCATAGGTGTTATAATAGCTGACTTTCTAAATAAATTGTGTAACTGATTTATTAAGTGTGCATAATCAGTGATTACAATCAGTAAACAGCTGTCTTCTCTTTCCGTTGCCTCCAAACAAGCAGAGCTCCCTTCTGTGCCCTTAGGGGCTTTTCAGGCAGATCCCAGACGTTTGTGGCCACTCTCAGATGTGAGAAGAGTCTCACTTTCAGCTGCGGAAAACTCTAGCCCAGTGTAAATTAAACTTTAATTTCTCATTCATTTCAAATCACCCTCCTCCCCACTGTCTCCTAGTACAGCTGCCAAGCATGGCCTTTCCTTCCACTCGTGATGCTTCAGTCCCTCGGAAGCGTTGTGCGTCCCTGCCCAGCCAAATGGTTGAAGTGTAACCTACAACCCTCCATCCTCGCCCAGCCACTAGGGGCAGCTCCAGCCAGATTCTAGTGTGCAGACTTCTCTATATCCCTCAAAATCCAAAGGACCCTTGTCAGATGCTTCTCAAAACTTGCTTGTCTCGCACGCCTCACATTCCTCCAGCATACACAGTCCTCCAGCCAGGCAAGCATCTGGTTAGGGATTGAAAGTCCCACATCCCTTTCTTGCCTGCACGCCAGTGCTCAGTGAAGGGATCTCTCACTGCCTCCCTTCACTTGGCTCCGGGGGGAACAACAACGGCCCATTCAGACCAGAGGAGAAATGCCACCGTGCTCCTCCTCTTGGGAAGTCCCCCTAAAGATGTACATGCCCACCTTCCTCTGCTAAAGGCTAAGGGAGTGATTGTTACTGAACCAGAATGTCCATGTCATAGTGGGACCCATGCACATGTCTTGAGGACCCTTCTTTAAAATAAGGGACTGCTTCTTACCTACTGTTTACACCAGTGAGGCTGAATCTTACTCTAATCAACAGGAAAGTCCCAGACTACACCCATATAGGTCTACTAAGATATACCCTCAATTTAACTTCACAAAGTAACTCTGCTAAATACATGGAATTTCCTAGCTTATTTTAAAATGAATGATTTGGAGAAACTCAAACTTAAATAATATTCTCCAGGACATCTTTTCACGTGTCATTGTGATGTCGGGGAACCCTGAGCACAAGGCAAACACATTATTATCTTCTGTACTTATTTAAGCAGCCCTGTGTGGTCTACTAAACACCAAAAACAACAAAGCAAGAAAAGGAAAACATTTCCAAAAACAGCAGAGGAGAAGCAGGTCCACAGTGATTTATCAGCTAAATTAAATGCATCCAGTCGATGTCATATGTAGAGCTATGTGCTTGTTTGATTTCCATGTTACATTAGATACAACCTTTAACCATTTTAATTGATATGTTAAGGTCTCTGTGTATTTTTAAAGTAAATATGTTTAATTACAATTGCTGGGAAGAGAATTGCTTATTCCAGCCTTAACTAGAACTCAAATTAGGAAACAAAAAGAAGGCCTGCTGACTCACTGAAGAGTCAGCTGAGCTCATTTTTATTTTGCTCTCTGCTGAAGATGGAGTGAACACTAAACTAATCAAGTACTGTATGGAGGTGAATCAGTGGATGTATCTGAGATTGTGGGGGTGCAGGGGGAGGCCAACGCTCTTACATCAGATTGGGCTGAAATAGGAATTTTTTAAACATGTGAGATGTTTCTGGAGACGTGCTATCATAGGCTGATAGAATCATGCTAAACTCTGGTTGTATCTGGTTAAAAGTACCTAAATCTAAGTGTTGTATATTCATATTGTGTGCACCCAGCAGAGGCCCAGGCTCATATTAGGATCTTAATAAATTCCTGTAGAAGGAAGAAGGCAGAGAGAAGTGAGGGAGGAAATGAAACACGGAAGAGGCAGGAAGGAAGGGGGAAGAAGAGGAGGGGGGTAGACCAGCCTGGGAAATTGCTTTTATTACCTCATTTTAACAATTGAGTAAGCATTAATTGGCTAATAGTCTTCTCATGGTGTGGTTAAAACACTGAATTCAGGCCTAATTGCGCAAATGAAAGAAAAGTAAGAGTTTAATAAAAAATCATGTTATGGTAATAATTGAAAAGTTGACAGCAGATGAGTTTGAAAAAGGAATGCTAAGCTTAGTTTTTATGCTGTTTTTTTTTTTTTTTAAACTACCACGGTCATGAATTAACTTTGCAACATAGTTAACATTTCAAAATATCAAGTCATTGACTTGTTCTTTTAGCAACCCCATTTCCAAGTCATTTGAATTAAATTGCAAATGTATTTAAACACAAAGACACTTCCAGTTAATAGGAAGCAAATGTTCCATTAAGGAATGCAGCATAGAATGCATGTTTGAGCCAACCTGATGAAATAGAAAATCAGGATAAGGCAACACACTTTTCCCAATCTGTGTCATGTGAAGATTTCATAATTATTCTATTTTCATCCAAGTCTTGGATACAAATGCTGCGGACCCGATACAAATGCTGCGGTCGGGTCAGAGTCCACATCCTGTGGCACTCACCTAAAGGCATACCCCTCAAACGCCTCTCCCCCTTCTCCCTCCCTCTGTGCATTTCCCACCTGGTGTGGTCAACCAGCCTCATGCCCCCTCTTGGACAAATCTACAAGGACACCAGGGAGACCCTGTGAAGTTGTCTCACGGCCTAAGTCACCCTCCTCTTCAGGGCGTTCCTCTGGTACCTTCTACAACCCTCTAGTACTGAGCTTACCACAGTGATGATCATAATTTCTTATCTCTAGAGTACAGATTCCCTATAAACAGAGTTCATATTCATTCTGAATCTTCATTAAACATTAAACATTGGCTTTTGTGTGTGTGTGCCAGCATTGGTCAAGGTCTGTATTAGATGCTGCATTTAGAATTGAGCAAAACAGATGCAGTCCTTGGATTTTGGAAGTATGTCATCTACGGAGGAAGAGAATCATTAAGTAAGTCAGCAAGCAAAATAGGAGACTACAGATTGTGTCATGAAGGAAGAAACCGGGGAGGCAGGAGCCAGAACAAAAGGAGAGACAGAGTCAAACTGAGAGTTTAGCAAAACTTCTCTGAGGAACCAACACTTAACAAGACCCACTATGACTACGAGTTATTCAGCTTTTTCAGGTTTGAGTAGAAAAAGTGTGTCCAGCAGATGCAACAGTGTGTGGGCAGCCTGGGGCACTGGGGCTGGAAGGACAGGGCAAGGGGAGAGGGATGGGAGAGAGTCAGGGGTCCAGACACTGCGGGGGCCGTGGGATTTTGTGTTTTATACTAAGCTGTAAACCACTGAAGGTTCTAAGTAGGGAGCTAATATGACTTGTAAACCATGGTGCCTTATGTTTACTTGCTGGGTATTGAAGATTTACAAATAAATGGATGAATTAAACATAACAAATAGCATTCTTCTATGTCATTCTGGACTTTTACTACACTCAGGCAATTAGATTAATTTGATATAGCTGGTTCTTAGGGAACATGTAACGGAAATTTGTTAATTTTCAGGCGCTCATCGTCCATTTTCCCTTCCTACCATCCCCCCTTTTATTTAAAAATTTTTTAATTGGAGCATAGTGTTTACAACGTTGTGCTAGTTTCAGAGGTACAGCAAAGTGAATCAGTTATACATCTACACCCACTGCCTCCCCTCCGCATTTAATTTTGGGTAATACATCTTCCTATTGTGTGCATTCGTGGTGCCCAGCTCTCCCTTGGCCAAGGGATTGGCATGAGAAAAAACGATTTCAACCTGACTCTCTCTCTTCTGGAACTTAAAATCTTTAGTAACTGATAGAGAAGAAATGCTTGAAGGAACTCATGTCAGCCATGGCAGTTGAGGTTCCAGTGCGCATGGCTTCCCTGGTTCCTGCCCTGTTTTCAAGCCTGAGTCTCTAGTCTCTCATCTTCCCTCCAAGTCAATGTCCCACCAGTGCATTCACTTTTTCCTTAAAATAGTCAGAAGTAGTTTCTGTCACTTGCAATAGAAGGATCATAGTGGAATGAAAATCTATTAGCTCTAAATGGGGATCACATTTTGGTCTCAAGTCTTAAAAACATTGCTTTGGATATATTACTTATTTCCAATCTGATGGGAACCTTAAAATTTTCCTTTATTTCTCAAAGCTGATTTTAGTCATTGGAATGTACTTTCTGGGCTGAAAGCTTTGAAATCTTTGAAACAGCTAAATACTTTTTTTTTCCTCTCAAATGTCCTCAAAGACAGAACTACGTTGTTCTTTGTCTATTCCACTTGTTTTTGTTAGAGACCATACCCCTTGATGTCAAAGATTGTTTCCCAAGCATGTTCCCCAGAGCACGAGTCCCATGAGGTGCTTCCAGATTAAAAATGGCAATTATTACGTAGGTCTGAATAGCAGTGAAGACTCTACCCCTCTCTCTGTGTTTCAGAGAACACTGTAGCATCTTAAAGCACCTGAAAAGTCCTGCAGTAAAGAAATTTGTGTATTTTCCTAACATTTCCCAAATGCATTTGATCATGCAACTCTTCTCTCTGCAAAACCCATGAAAGAACAAGCATTTTGTGGCACCCACTTTGGGAAAGGCTGCTTTTGAAAGTCAAAGCAAAATGAAAGTGAGGTTTTTCCCATTCTCCCATGCCATCTGTTAATACTGCATCACATTCCCTTGGCAGTGGACTTATTCCTTTTCTTGTTTCTCCTGCTTCAAATACAGGTTGAATATTCTTTTAGGTACTGCCTTTCACAGAATTTTTAAGGGCCTCAGTCCCTCCTTAAAAATTATTTAAAAAGACAATACCTAAAAGAATGTCTTAAGGCCCTCAGTCCCTTCCAGAAGACTCTTGAGAGTCCCTTGGACAGCAAGGAGGTCAAACCAGTCAATCCTAAAGGAAATCAACCCAGAATACTCACTGGAGAACTGATGCTGAAGCTGAAGCTCCAATACTTTGGCCACCTGATACAAAGAATGGACTCATTAGAAAAGACCCTGATGCTGAAAAAGATTTAAGGTAGGAGGAGAAGGGGATGATAGGATGAGATGTTTGAATGACATCACCAACTCAATGGACATGAGTTTAAGCAAGCTCTGGAGATGATGAAGGACAGGGAAACCTGGCGTGCTGCAGTCCATGGGGTAAAGAACTGGACACGACTTAGCAACTGAACAAAAGTCTCTCTTGGCACATGCTACTGTTTGGGTTTATTCCAGATACATCTTATGGTAAAGGCCCATCAAAATGCTCTGAGAATGCTCTGTGTATTCTCAAAATGTGGGATAATATGGTAGAAGGAAAGCTCATTCAGTCCTTGCTGGTCTTTCATACACATACATGTGAGAACACCCATGTATACAGAAATTGACATCAGAGAAAAAAGATGGTCTGTTCTCCAGGTGACCTCAAAGACATCTGATTCTCTTTGGGAGCGGTCATAAGCTGTCCAAGTTGAGAGAGTGAAGTGTGGATAGAAAGTGAGCTATGGGGATAGATCATCTCTTTCCCAGCTTCCCTGACTGGTCCAACAAATGCGAAAAGAGGGAAGGACAGGGGTTCCAGAAAAAGACCAGATTGGAAGGAGGAGGAGCAGGGGCCAAGGAATAGCAATGATGGCTTTGACCTTGGTCTAAATAATGACAGTTAAGCAACTGACACAACTGTGCCTCTTAAGTCTTCAGTCATTTACTGACTAAATTATTCAACTAACATTATTATTTTTTATTGGTTTATAAAAGTTTTTTTAAAAAGTTATAAAAGTTTTATGTGTACAGTCTATGTTATATTTTGATCTCTGTCTAAACTCTAGCATCCTCACCAGCAAAGGTTTAGCTTCTATCAGTCACCCTACAGTTGACTGCCTTTACCCACTTTACCCCCCCACCCCCCTTTCCCTCTGGTAACCACAACTCTGTATCCATGTGTTCATTTTGTTTGGCTTGGTTTACTAATTTATTAATTTAAAAAGTTTAAAAATACTCCACACAGGAGTGATATCATACAGTGATTGTCTTTATCCATTTGGCTTAGTTCACTTAGCATAATTCCCTCAAGGTCTACCCATGTTGTTGCAAATGGCAAGATTTCATTCAACTAATATTATTGAGCACCTACTCTGTTATGGAAATCTGCTTGGTTCTGGCCTTCAAAGAACTGTCATATTGGGTGACTGGGCACCTAGATAAAAATTTCTAACTAGAACCTAGAGAGTGTTCTGTTAGAAGTAGGAACAAAGTGCTTTTATGTATTCCTTTAGGTATTTGGATATACTCTATAACTTAAGCTCGTGCTGCTCTAGAAATACATTACTGAGTATTTCATGCATGTGCTTCAGTTTTCTTTACTAGCTCATGTTCATTCATGTTCTCTTTTTGATAGCATTTTTATAGCATTCCATTGCAAAATAAAATACAAAATTTGTTATAATAAATACATTACTAAATCAAATATCAGTTCTATTGATGAATGTTTAGGTAATTGTAGTTTTTCATAATGTTTCAGTAACAATCTTATATATACCTGATGGGTGAGAAATGGTTCCAATTGTGGTTTTAGCTTGTATCTCCCTGATTGCCACTGAGGTTGGGTGTCTTTCATTGGCCATTTGGGATTCTATATATGCTTTTACAGTTTCTGTCCATGAAATATAGCCCAGAGCTATCATCAAGGTCACGCACAGTGAATACTGCTGATCCTCCTTGCCATAGCAAAGCCACTTGGTTTTCTAACAATATCAGTTCCTGCCTTCAAAGCTGGCATCACTGAGGCCCACCTTTGCAAGTGGGTAGGTTCTGGACATAGTTAACTTTCTGTACACCTCGTGTCTGCAATGGCTGTGGTGGGTTCACTGAGTCCTAAATCTCATAGTAGGAGTCTAGTTTGTGTGATTAGACTGCTGCCTCAGTTTCTCTGATGAATAGAGCCTGGTTCTACTCGAGCACTGACAAATCTCACCATCCCCCTTTCTGAGGTACTGGGGTCATTTCACTGACCCTCAAGTTGCTGACTGCAGTAATACTCTAAAAAGATGAACCATTCATAAATAGGATACTAGTTTCCTGCTAACTTGAAGCATCACCTGATCATGGAGACCATTGCTAACATGCTCCATCTGTAAACTGGACCCCCTGAGATATGAGCATCTATTCTTCTAAGAACATCAACTTGGACTATCACCCAGTGTCTTTGGGGGTCAGAGTCACAGCCATATTATGATTTCTGAGCTTGGGTCCAGCCTCTACCTCCTTTCCAGCAGTCACTCACCAAGGTCCTACATACACTAAGGCTGACCTGCTGGGGTATGATAATCTGTATTTTTTCCTCAGTTATGTTCCAATTAAATATAATTGTTGTTATTATTTTGAACTTTTTAAGTAAATAGAACTTAATTTGCTTCTCTGGAAGCTCCTTCTTATGGACTTCCCTGGTAGTACAGTGGATAAGAATTCTGCCAGCCAGGGCAGAGGACACAGGTTCAATCCCGAGTCCGGGAAGATTCCACATGCTGCAGAGCAACTAAAACTTGTGTGCCAAAACCGCTAAGCCCAAGGTCTAGAGCCTGTGAGCTGCAACTACGGAAGCCTGCACACGCTAGGGCCTGCGTGCCACAACAGGAGAAGCCACCACAATGAGATCAGCCCCTGCTCACCGTGTCTGGAGGAAGCCTGGGCATGCAACAAAGACTCAGTGCAGCCAAAAACATAACTAATTAAATTAAAGAGAAAGCCCCTTCTTAAGGGGCCAGAAAGTGGTAATGGGGGAGTCATTATATCTTTCTTAAGAGAGGAAGTGGTATTTGTTCAGTCTCTTATCTTGATTTATTTTATTTTCTAAAATGAATTTTGGTTGCATCGGGTCTTAGTTGCAACGCATGGGATCTCTCGTTGAGGCACACAAACTCTCCAGTCGTGGCGTGGGGGCTCAACAGCTATGGCACAGGCTTAGGTGCTCTGAGGCACGTGGGATCTCAGTTTTCCAATCAGGGTTTGAACCTACATCCCCTGCATTGCAAGGTGGGTTCTTAACCACTGAACCTCCAGGTAAATCCCCTCTCGTGACTTCTTTTTATTTTTTCCCTGCCTGGGACTCAAAGACTTGAATTCAAGATAGATATTAATTTAAAATCATTTGGGGGATACTAGGCAAGTATCTTTTTTGAAATTTAAACAAGGACAAAGTTGTCTAACATCTCAATGGATTTTCATATTTCAAGTCAGCCTATTTCTTCTTCTTTTTTTTTTTTAAGCCTATTTCTTCTAATTTGGATATATGGAACTATTGTGGCATTTAGTTTATTCACCAAGATGGTAATCTGAACAAAAAGTCCTGTGGAACATAACAGCGTGAGGATGCAAGTGATTTTCTGCCAAGCTCACTTCAGGCACCTAAATATGACCCATTTCTGCACTGGAGAAGAAATAATAACAATTTCCTAAGCCAGTATCTTCTTTTGTTCTTATGAATGAAACTATACCCCCAGCTGGCTTCCCTGTACCTCCTCTTCCCCTACCTCTGCACTTCCAGGACATGACTGTACTGTTTGATCCCATTTATTTAGAAATGTATCAGGCAGATTCCAACATTCTGAGAAAGGAAAATACTGTTCCTTTAGGAAATGTTATTCTCTGTTGTCACTTGCAACAAATAATTTATGAGCTTAAAGCTTAAATATCTTAGAAAAAATATTAATTTGCATGTTAGGAAGCATTGCAGAGAGAACTTTATCTCTGCAATCATTAGCCATATTTTATTGCTTGGACAGAACAAATGAATACGAAATATCTGTTCCCCTAAAAGCATAACCCATATTGCAAAAATTCTGAAACTTTATATGGTTGCTAGTGGAAGGATTCTACCTTTGACCTCAAGTAATGACTTTTTTAATACTTTAGGGTTGAGGCTTCAACTCTAAAGTGGGAGGATTAGGCACAGTTTTGAATTCTAGAAGTCTGGACAGGGTGCTCAAAAGCATTAAACGATGAATGACGATTTTTAAAAAACAAGTTTTGGAAATTTGATAAGTCTTTCTAGAGTTATTTTACTGCTTACTGGGTCATCCTTTATTACTATGTAGCCTTTGAGTAATTAGAGATCTGACAAGTGTTCCAATTCACTGCTCTCATGGAGAGGTGATACTTTTTTTTTTTTAATTAATTTACTTATTTATTTTACTTTACAACATTGTATTGGTTTTGCCATACATTGACTTGAATCCGTCATGGGTGTACATGTGTTCCGCATCCTGAACTCCCCTCCCAGTGATACTTCTTAAGTATGGAGAGTGGGATACACATAGTCCAACTGACTCTGTTAGTCTCCCATCACATATACAAAAAAATATGTATCCTTGGCTGGAGGTGGAAATCAGTTTTATATGCTGAACAAAATCTGGTAATACACAATGAAAATTCATGGAACATCAATATGCAGAACTACTGCCTCAAGTTTGACTTAAAATAACAACAACAACAACAGAATAGCTTCCACTGTTTACAATAGCTAACACATGGAAGCAATCTAAATGCCTATCGGCAGATGAGGGGATAAAGATGTGGAATCTTCTCACAGTAAAATACTCAGTTCAGTTCAGTCGCTCAGTCCTGTCCGACTCTACAATCCCATGAATCACAGCACACTAGGCCTCCCTGTCCATCACAAACTCCTGGAGTTTACTCAAACTCATGCCCATTGAGTCAGTGATGCCATCCAGCCATCTCATCCTCTGTTGTCCCCTTCTCCTCCTGCCCCCAATCCCTCCCAGCATCACGGTCTTTTCCAATGAGTCAGCTCTTCGCATGAGGTGGCCAAAGTTTTGGAGTTTCAGCTTCAGCATCAGTCCTTCCAATGAACACCCAGGACTGATCTCCTTCAGGATGGACTGATTGGATCTCACTGCAGTCCAAGGGACTCTCAAGAGTCTTCTCCAACACCACAGTTCAAAAACATCAATTTTTTGGCACTCAGCTTTCTTCACAGTCCAACTCTGACATCCATACATGACCACTGGAAAAACCATAGCCTTGCCCAGATGGACCTTTGTTGGCAAAGTAATGTCTCTGCTTTTTATTTTATTTTATTTTTTTGAGAATTTTAAAGTATTTATTATATGTTAAAATGATAATACAGAGATATTTAAAGTATGTTGTCAAAATTAGTTTTACGTCTTTTGCCTTATTTTTTTTTTAAGCTTACTGCCTATCTTTATTTTTATTTTATTTTATTTTATTTTCCATTTATTTTTATTAGTTGGAGTCTAATTACTTTACATCATTGCAGTGTTTTTTGTCATACATTGAAATGAATTAGCCATGGATTTACATGTATTCCCCATCCCGGCCCCCCCTCCCACCTCCCTCTCCACCCGATCCCTCTGGGTCTTCCCAGTGCACCAGGCCCGAGCACTTGTCTCATGCACCCAACCTGGGCTGGTGATCTGTTTCCCCCTAGATAATATACATGTTTCGATGCTGTTCTCTTGAAACATCCCACCCTCGCCTTCTCTCAGAGTCCACAAGTCTGTTCTATATATCTGAGTCTCTTTTTCTGTTTTGCATATAGGGTTATCATTACCATCTTTCTAAATTCCATATATATGTGTTAGTATACTGTAATGGTCTTTATCTTTCTGGCTTACTTCGCTCTGTATAATGGGCTCCAGTTTCATCCATCTCATTAGAACTGATTCAAATGAATTCTTTTTAATGGCTGAGTAGTATTCCATGGTGTATATGTACCACAGCTTCCTCATCCATTCGTCTGCTGATGGGCATCTAGGTTGCTTCCATGTCCTGGCTATTATAAACAGTGCTGTGATGAACACTGGGGTGCACGTGTCTCTTTCAGATCTGGTTTCCTCGGTGTGTATGCCCAGAAGTGGGATTGCTGGGTCATATGGCAGTTCTATTTCCAGCTTTTTAAGAAATTTCCACACTGTTTTCCATAGTGGCTGTACTAATTTGCATTCCCACCAACAGTGTAAGAGGGTTCCCTTTTCTCCACACCCTCTCCAGCATTTATTGCTTGTAGACTTTTGGATAGCAGCCATCTGACTGGCGTGTAATGGTACCTCATTGTGGTTTTGATTTGCATTTCTCTGATAATGAGTGATCTTGATGTCTCTGCTTTTTAATATGCTATCTAGGTTGGTCATAACTTTCCTTCCAAGTAGTAAGCGTCTTTTAATTTCATGGCTGCAGTCACCATCTGCAGTGATTTTGGAGCCCAAAAAAACAAAGTCTGACACTATTTCCACTGTCTCCTCATCTATTTTCCATGAGATGATGGGACCAGATGCCATGATCTTAGTTTTCTGAATGTTGAGCTTTAAGCCAACTTTTTCACTCTCCTCTTTCACTTTCATCAAGAGGCTTTTTAGCTCCTCTTCACTTTCTGCCATAAGGGTGGTGTCATCTGCATATCTGAGGTTCTTGATATTTCTCCTAGCAATCTTGATTCCAGCTTGTGCTTCTTCCAGCCCAGTGTTTCTCATGATGTACTCTGCATATAAGTTAAATAAGCAGGGTGACAATATACAGCCTTGATGTACTCCTTTTCCTATTTGGAACCAGTCTGTTGTTCCATGTCCAGTTCTAACTGCTGCTTCCTGACCTGCATACAGGTTTCTCAAGAGGCAGGTCAGGTGGTCTGGTATTCCCATTTCCTTCAGAATTTTCCACAGTTTATTGTGATCCACACAGTCAAAGGCTTTGGCATAGTCAGTAAAGCAGAAATAGATGTTTTTCTGGAACTCTCTTGCTTTTTTGATGATCCAGCGGATATTGGCAACTTGATCTCTGGTTCCTCGGCCTTTTCTAAAACCAGCTTGAACATCTGGAAGTTCTCAGTTCACGTATTGCTGAAGCCTGGCTTGGAGAATTTTTACCATTACTTTACTAGCGTATAAGTAATTGTGCACTGAGTAGTAAAATACTACTCAGTCATAAAAAAGATTGAGATAATGCCATTTCCAGCAGCATGGATGGACTTAGAGATTATCATACAAAGTGAGGTAAGTTAGACAAAGAAAGATAAATATCATACGATATTACTTATGGATGGAATCTAAAATATGACACAAATTAACTTATTTACAAAAGAGAAGCAGAGTCACAGACATAGAAAACAAACTTATGAGTATCAAAAGGAAAGGTGGCGGGGGGAATAAATTAGGAATTTGAGATTGGCAGATGCAAGCTAATGTGCATAAATAAACAAGATCCTACTGTACAGCACAGGGAACTATATTCAATATCTTTTAATAACCTATAATGGAAAAGAGTATAAAAAATATGTAACTGAATCACTTTGCTCTACACCAGAAACTAATACAACGTTGTAAATTAACTATACTTCAAAAAAGAAAGAAAAACAAAAATAGCTTTCTCTATCTGAGCACTGACCCAAACTTGTGGCTTAAGGTCTTAGCTGATTAGTGTAGTGTTCTCAAAGAGCTTCATGAATAAGAGATGAATTTCTGTCATATGTGAACAACAGCAGTAACTAAAATAGAATCATAGGATTCCTTTTTAAATTCTCTTTAATCCTTCAGGTCACGTCAAAGAGAAAAATTCATTTTAGTACTAAGTTTTTATTACCTCTCTTTTGAAGAGTGACATAGAGAGAGGAAGCAAGGAGATCTTAGATTTAGAACTTTCAAAGGACAAACTTGTTTTGTTAGGATTTAACAGCGTTTTTTATTTTCTTGTGACTGTACTTAAAATTATTATTATTGTTTTTTTTTTTTTGGCCATGCTGCGTGGCTTGTGGCATTGTAGTTTTCCCTACCAGGGATCTAACCTGTGCCTGCTGCAGGGGAAACGCAGAGTCCTAACCGCTGGACTGTCAGGGAATTACCCACAATTACCATCTATTTCTGACAAATAACATTGTGTAGCACAGTGGTGAAGTACATGGCAGCCTGCTACCCCCAGAGCCAGAGGAGAGAAAACAAGGAGTGACGGTGGTGGGGGGAAACCATGGTCAAAGCTAGAGCCTTTTTGTTTATTTGTTTGTTTGAGGCTAAATGGATCTCTAATAGTTGCTGGGGGGTGATTGGTCTGGGACTAAAGGGAGAAGCCAAAGCCTTTTAATTACCTAATCTCAGAAGTGACATCCCATTGCTGTTGCATATTCTATTTGTTAGAAGCAATTTGCTAAGTCCAGTCAACACTCAGAAGAGGGAATTACATAGAGCATGAATACCAGGAAGCAGGGGTCATGAGATATCGTAGAAGTCCCTATCACAAGGATACACTGCCATCACCTCTTTTCCTTCTTTTCTCCAGTGGATGCATAGAATGTTCAATGAGGGCAGAGAGAGTATTTTGGTCATTGTGGTATTCCCAGTGCTGGAAACAGTGCCTGAAACTTAAAACAGTTCATTAAATGTTTCTTTCAAGGGAACAAGAAGGAAGGATAGAGGAAGGAGGGAGGGAGGGAGGAAGGGAGGAAGGAAATGGAAGGCAAAGAGGAAGGAAGAGGAAAGAAAGAGAAAGGAAGGAAGGAAGAGGAAGGAAGGAAATAAATAAAGGAGGAGAGCAGGAGGGAGAGAGGAAGAAAGAAAGAAAGAAAAAGAAAAATCCAAGTGAGAAGATCAGGGTGTTCTGCTAATCCCTGGAGAGTAGGTGGATCTTCAGGAAAGGAAAACCCAACCATAAGGACTCTGAGAATGGAGTCAGGTCTTCCACCTCTTCCCAAGTCCTGAGCGTAAACGAGCCTCCAGGGAAGTGGAGGCCACTCTGTGCACAGACTGCTCCCACCATCCTGCTCCAAGCATAGCTTCTGTGGATGCTGAACATTTCAGCTCTAAAGCAGCCTAAGAGTCACCTATGGAAGGACAACCTCACTTGGGGTCTCTAATAGGAAATATACGGGTTCTGCTGAAGGAGCTGTAATTGTTGGCAGAAACATCAGGGAGAACTCTGAGGTGCTTTTCTTCCACTTGGAGAGAGTAATGAGAAGTTCTACTGAAAGTGTATAGGCTGCTTTGTCATTTAACATTATAAAGTCTGTCAGTTCAGTCACTCAGTTGTGTCCGATTCTTTGCAACCCCATGGACTGCAGCACACCAGGCTTCCCTGTCCATCACCGACTCCTGGAGCTTGCTCAAACTCATGTCCATCAAGTCGGTGATGCCATCCAACCATCTCATCCTCTGTTGTCCCCTTCTCCTCCTGCCTTCAATCTTTCCCAGTATCAGGGTCTTTTCCAATGGGTCAGTTCTTTGCATCATGTGGCCAAGGTATTGGAGCTTCAGCTTCAGCATCAGTCCTTCCAATGAGTATTCAGGACTGATTTCCTCTAGGATTGAGTGGTTTGGTCTCCTTGCAGTCCAAAGGATTCTCAAAAGTGTTCTCCAGCACCACAGTTCAAAATCATCAATTCCTCATTGCTCAGCTTTCTTTATTACAAAGTAAAGATATTACTTAATTACAAATTCTTTGTGAGCATAATTTTAATGGATCCACAATATTTAATCAAACAATTGTAACATGAGCTGTTAAGCCATAGCTCTGACCTTGCATTTACCAGTTGTTTCCATTTCTCACTGTTATACACAATGCTTTAATGAATGTTTTTATAAACCTGTCTTTTTGCAATTGTGACTATCTGGTTAGGCTGAATTCCTAGTAGTGAGATTGTAGGGTAGAGTATATATATATGCACACTATGTGTGTGTGTGAGCATACACATAAGTGTAGGTGTATATTCCCCCCAGAAATGATGTATAAATTCTCATTCCTGATACAAGACTGCCTATTTTCACATACCAGCTGAGACAAGGTTTCGGAGAAGGCAATGGCCACCCACTCCAGTACTCTTGCCTGGAAAATCCCATGGACAGAGGAGCCTGGTGGGCTGCAGTCCATGGGGTCGCACATAGTCGGACACGACTGAAGCAACTTAGCAGCAGCAGCAGCAGAGACAAGGTTTTATTATCTTTACAAAGTTGCCAGTCTTATGGGTTGAAAAAAGAATAACTTATTATTGTTTTAATTACATGATGCCAACTCATTGGAAAAGACTCTGATGCTGGGAAAGATTGAAAGCAAGAGGAGAAGGGCCGGCAGAGGATGAGATGGTTAGATTGCATACCTGATTCAACCGACATGAATTTGAGCAAACTCCAGGAGAGAGTGGAGGACAGAGGAGCCAGGCATGCTGCAGTCCATGGGGTTGCAGATAGTCGGACATGACTTAATGACTGAATAACAACAGTCATTAATACTGTCCACCAAATATGCCTGACTTATCACCTTCTGAGCATATAGTAGGATTGAATTTTCATGGCATTTGATGTTAGGTAAGGGCTATGTGACCTGTCCGAGTCATTGAATTGTGACTAGAAATAACATGCATCCCTCTGGGCTGAGTATTTCATTGGCAATACACGATCCTACAGAACTCTTTGACTTTGACTACCAGCTGCCAGCAATATTCCAGAAGGTGGTCTGGGTCCCATGGCCCACAGGGACATACCATTTTAATTCCATGAATAAAGCTTTCAGCTAGGCCATATCAGATATGAGCAAAAAAAATAAAGCTTTGTTGTTTTAAGCCACTGAAATTTGATGTTGAGTTACTACAACATTACTTAGACCATCCTGACTGACGCATTAAACATCCTGGATTTTAAAGGGATTGAACATATTTTCCTATGCTTAATGACCTGTGTGTGCCCTTTTTTGTGAATTTTCTATTCCTGTCCTTTCACACTGACTTCTTAAGCTTATGGTACTCAATGACTTATCTGTCAAGGCTGAATCTGACCCCCACTGAGGTTATCAGGGAGAATAATAAAGTCTGTGAAATACAACATAAAGTACAGTCTACCACAGCAGACTTCTTCAAGCCTTCTAAATAATGTGCTTTCATCTCCATGATAATGTCAAAAAATAATATAAATATATTCTGGATCATTCAAATGGTCACTTTATAAACAAGGGATGTTATTTACTTTTGTGACTCAAATGGTTTCTTATGGTGTCAAGTACCACCTCTTGACATAGAGACCAATGAGAAAAGGACAAATGTGGACTTAAAGCATGTTTTTGCGCCAAGTAAGGGACAAATGATATCTCAAGATACTGCCCACTCTTAAGATCAGAGGTTTCACAGCAGAATAAGTAGAGAAAATCGTAGGAGACTGAATCATCACACAGCCCACATTGACACAAGCAGGCTCAGCTCAGAAGAATCGAACAGCACTCAGTACCGTTTCTATGTTGTCATTTGTTTCTGTTGTGGGCCTTTGGTTGCAAACAACAGAAACTGATTCTGGCTAACTCAAGCAGTAACTGAACTAAGTGATTGAAATAATACCAGAAAATGCAGAATTGAAGCAGAAAACCAGTCTTAGAGAGAACCAGATTAGGGCAGCTCCAGGGATCTCAGTACCATGAATTCCTGGAATAGTACATTTTGGAGACTGCCAGCAAAATGACTCAGCTCCGGTCATCTTCCATCTGTGTGTCTGTTTGCCCTAGTTTCAAATTCCTGGGTCCATTTGAGTCAAGTCCTCATCATTTGACTGAGGGGGAGAGGTAAGAGTGGATTGGAGGGGTGGGAGGAGGATATATGGGATATATAATGCTCAAGTCATCCAGAGGCCTAATGAAAATAAAAGATTGCTTGTTCTCAAAGTAAGTGTGAGATGTCCAGGGTCACTCCTAGAAGGTCTGGGGGATTCAATCCTTCCTAGGCAGGGAAGTACATGGGGTTTCTTTCTTATGGAGGCTTTTCCTATTTTTTTTTAAAGGAAGCTAAAGAGAATATCCACAAAGGCATTCAGGAAGAACATAAATTATAAAAGAACAACCTGCAGCCTAAGGAGAATATGAAAGAAGGGGGGACTGAAATGGATGAAGGAAAGGGTGGCTATTTCTGGCTGTACTGGGTCTCATGTTATTCTGTCTTAGATTCACAGTCAAAGAAACAGCTGTCTCCCAAAAACTAAAATCAAAAGAAATTTAGATCTTTGCTCAGTCTTTTGATGAAATATTGAAATTGGGGTATATTTTTTAATATGTAGCAAAACTTTTTGAAATATACTTTAGAGTTTAGACACCTTTCTCATCATCAGGTTTTCTTATAGGCTTTGCAGTAGCTTCTCCCAAAATCATGTTCTCCACTGTCTACCTCTGTTTCAGAAAATTCTACTTGACACCTTCTTTAATTTGTCCTCTGTTCACTTATGTGGATATCAACTGAGACTCTTTGAATTCTTTTTTCATTTATTTTTATTAGTTGGAGGCTAATTACTTTACAGTATTGTAGTGGGTTTTGTCATACATTGACATGAATCAGCCATGGATTTACATGTATTCCCCATCCCGATCCCCCCCTCCCACCTCCCTCTCCACCCGATCCCTCTGGGTCTTCCCAGTGCACCAGGCCTGAGCACTTGTCTCATGCATCCAACCTGGGCTGGTGATCGTTTCACCATAGATAATATACATGTTTCGATGCTGTTCTCTTGAAACATCCCACCCTCGCCTTCTCCCACAGAGTCCAAAAGTCTGTTCTGTACATCTGTGTCTCTTTTTCTGTCTTGCATATAGGGTTATCATTACCATCTTTCTAAATTCCATATATATATGTGTTAGTATGCTGTAATATTCTTTATCTTTCTGGCTTACTTCACTCTGTATAATGGGCTCCAGTTTCATCCATCTCGTTAGAACTGATTCAAATGAATTCTTTTTAATAGCTGAGTAATATTCCATGGTGTATATGTACCACAGCTTCCTTATCCATTCGTCTGCTGATGGGCATCTAGGTTGCTTCCATGTCCTGGCTATTATAAACAGTGCTGCGATGAACATTGGGGTGCACGTGTCTCTTTCAGATCTGGTTTCCTCAGTGTGTATGCCCAGAAGTGGTATTGCTGGGTCATATGGCAGTTCTATTTCCAGTTTTTTAAGAAATCTCCACACTGTTCTCCATAGCAGCTGTACTAGTTTGCATTCCCACCAACAGTGTAAGAGGGTTCCCTTTTCTCCACACCCTCTCCAGCATTTATTGCTTGTAGATTTTTGGATAGCAGCCATCCTGACTGGCGTGTAATGGTACCTCATTGTGGTTTTGATTTGCATTTCTCTGATAATGAGCGATGTTGAGCATCTTTTCATGTGTTTGTTAGCCATCTGTACGTCTTCTTTGGAGAAATGTCTGTTTAGTTCTTTGGCCCATTTTTTGATTGGGTCATTTATTTTTCTGGAATTGAGCTGCAGGAGCTGCTTGTATATTTTTGAGATTAATCCTTTGTCTGTTGCTTCGTTTGCTATTATTTTCTCCCAATCTGAGGGCTGTCTTTTCACCTTGCTTATAGTTTCCTTTGTTGTGCAAAAAGCCTTTAAGTTTCATTAGGTCCCATTTGTTTATTTTTGCTTTTATTTCCAATATTCTGGGAGGTGGGTCATAGAGGATCCTGCTGTGATTTATGTTGGAGAGTGTTATGCCTATGTTCTCCTCTAGGAGTTTTATAGTTTCTGGTCTTACATTTAGATCTTTAATCCATTTTGAGTTTATTTTTGTGTATGGTGTTAGAAAGTGTTCTAGTTTCATTCTTTTACAAGTGGTTGACCAGTTTTCCAAGCACCACTTGTTAAAGAGGTTGTCTTTTTTCCATTGTATATCCTTGCCTCCTTTGTTGAAGAAAAGGTGTCCATAGGTTTGTGGATTTATCTCTGGGCTTTCTATTCTGTTCCATTGATCTGTATGTCTGTCTTTGTGCCAGTACCATACTGTCTTGATGACTGTGGCTTTGTAGTAGAGTCTGAAGTCAGGCAGGTTGATTCCTCCAGTTCCATTCTTCTTTCTCAAGATTACTTTGGCTATTTGAGGTTTTTTGTATTTCCATACAAATTGTGAAATTATTTGTTCTAGTTCTATGAAAAATACTGTTGGTAGCTTAATAGGGATTGCATTGAATCTATAGATTGCTTTGGGTAGTACAGCCATTTTGACAATATTGATTCTTCCAATCCATGAACATGGTATGTTTCTCCACCTGTTTGTGTCCTCTTTGATTTCTTTCATCAGTGATTTATAGTTTTCTATGAATAAGTCTTTTGTTTCTTTAGGTAGATATACTCCTAAGTAGTTTATTCTTTTTGTTGCAATGGTGAATGGTATTGTTTCCTTAATTTCTCTTTCTGTTTTCTCATTGTTAGTGTATAGGAATGCAAGGGATTTCTGTGTGTTAATTTTATATCCTGTGACTTTACTATATTTCCCAATAAAATGATTGCATGTCTCCTATATTTTTCATTTTCACTTAATTAAGAATTTTTTCTAATTTCCCTTGTGACTTCCTTTTTTGGTCCATGGGTTATTTAACAGAGGGCTGTTTAATTTCTAAGTATTTAAGGATTTTCCAGACATCTTTCTGATTATGAACATCTAGCTTATTTATGCTGTGGCTCAAAAGCATATTTTTTCATTCTTTTTGGGGTGGAGCATTCTACAAATGTCACTTAGGTCAAGTTGGTTGATCTTTACTTAATTATAGCCTACCTTCAAGTAATATTATGTCTTCAACAGTATACTTCCAAATCCTGCCCACCCATCTTTTGTGCTACTCTTGTGCTGTATTTCATTTTACATGTGCTAAATACTCATACTTCAGTGATACTATTTTTGTTTTGACAAATCATCAATCTTCCTGGAGAAAATAAACCTTTAAAATATTTTGTCTTACCTTCATTTTTGCCATTTCTAGCACTCTTTATTTTACTCCACAGATTCAAGTTTCTGCCTGATAGAATATTGTTTTTGTCTAAAGAAATTTCTTTAATATTTCTAGGAGTGCAGGATTGCTTTACAACTCATTCTCTTGGTTTTTGTTTGCTGGGAAAAGTATTTATGTTTCATTTCTAAAAAGATATTTCTGACAGCTCTTTCCTTTCGGTGCATTAGAGATGTCAATCTCTTGTGTTCTGACTGGCATGGCTTCTGACAGGAAGACTGCTGTAATGCTCATCTTTGTTCATCTCTAATGGGTCTTATTTTCTCTGGCTGCCCTAGAGACTTCTCTTTATCCTTGAGTTTCAGTATTTGACAGTGATGTGTCTAGGTTCTGAGTTTGTTTTGTTTGTGGATCAGCTGTGACTCAGAGCAATACTTTTCAAACCTTAGTGTGCAAATGACTCTCCCAGGGAGCCTGTTAAAATTCAGATTTGATTCAACAGGTCTGTGGTTTGGCCTGAGTTTCTGCATTTCTAACAAGCTACCAGGTCAAGGCAACGTTGCTAAGGTCTTAGAACAGTCTGTCGGGGTAGGAGAGGCGAGCAATTTACCTGGCAACACTTTCTGATTTTTTTGTCTCTCACTGCTCAAGTTCATCTCGTGGAATATTAACCCTCCTCTGGATTTCTGAGGAGGGTTGAATACTGCCTCCTCAGGCAACCACTAAAGACACCTAAGCCTTTTTGGATCTGGGTGCTAAGGATGCTCCTAAAGCTATGGAGGCCACAGAACCTGGGAGATTGAAGCAACCTCCCAATTGTGTAAGCTAAATCTGGTCACAAGGGGATGCCCTTTAAAGGGTGATCTGGAAATGACATACAACACCTGTTCACATCCCATTAGCAAGAAACTAGCCACATAGCCATAGCCATCTGCAAGAGAGTAAGAAGTGTTAACTTTAGCTGGGAAGCCTGTCATCATTCATATTTGTCATACATTCATAAATTATATTTAAGATAACCTACTTATAAATAATCAAGGCTCTTAATCTGTAAAAACAGACTTACAGGTTCAGCTCTGCTCCTGAAATACTACCAATATTGAACAAATACACTCATGGATGTCCTCCAGAAAACCGGAACATCCAGATTAGGAACACAAGTCTTTCAGCAGAATTGATGAGTTATAGATAGATATAGGTATAGATGGATGGATTTAGGTAATTAAGTGGCAAGCAACAGCCTATTCCATAACTTGAAATTTATTATTTATTAAAATAATCAATTACCAAATTGACCCAAACTAGGTAATTTGGAATATAGTTATCACCAAGAAAGACAGGAGCTCAAAACAGAATGATAATTCACACATACTATGTGTATTCAAGAATGAGGGGGAAAAATAACAGCAAAAGAACCCCCACCTTATAGACATAATTAAGGCCTTGAAAAATCTCACAGGCAACTTTTTGCTCTAGTCACATACAATTTCAACTCACTGCAAACCTCTCACTTAATCTGTAAAAACATTGATCATTCAAAAAGCAATTTCGAAGGACACTTAAGAAAGTGGGACCTATGACATGGCATAATTCAGATACTCTTTCTAACCCCAAATGCTTTCCGTATTTCTTCATTAACCATTTATTGATCACTTATCACATGATATCTACCATCGTGTCTTTCCAGAAGCCATTTCTCTTTCGGGCATCAGTCAATCATTTTGCCTTATGACTACAGTGAGCAACTCTGAACCTGGAAACAGCCCTTGAAGAGACAAATTTGATCTACCAAATATTTTAGTTCTCATTCCTCCCACCCTACCCTTTTGTCCTCCATGATATCTTCTTTTATGGGATTCATGTGGCATAACTAAACATATAACATGGAAGAGGCAGTAGGCGTAGAGACTAGGAGTTGAAATTTAGGGGTTAGACTGCTTGTGGTCATATCCCAGCTCAGTAAAGGTTGTAGCTATGTAATCTTGGGCAAATTACTTAACCTCTCCGTGCTCCAGATTTCTTCATATGTTAAAAAGAAAATAATAATATTTAACTCAAGTTTGTAAGGATTGAATGGCTTAATTTATGTGGAGTACTTAGACTAAAGTACTTAGTATGTAGACCATACTATGTTCTCAGAAAATCATAATTATTAATATTTTGCTGGGACATGTTTGCCTTTTATAGGCATTTATTGAATACCCTTGTTGTTGTTCAGTCAGTAAGTTGTGTCCAACTATTTGCAGTCCCATGAACTGCAGCACTCCAGGCTTCCCCGTCCTTCACTATCTTTAGGAGTTTGCTCAAACTCATGTCCATTGAGTCTGTGATGCCATCCAGCCATCTCATCCTCTGTTATTGAATACCTACAATTTATCAAATATTTACTGGGCTTATTTCTTATTACTCCTATAACAAATTATCACAAATTTGGTGGCTTAAATGAACAAAACTTAATTTGTTTCATTTCTGGAGTCCAGAAATCTGAAATTAGTTACATTAGGCTAAAGTCACGATGCAGGCAGAGCTGGTTCCCTCTGCAAACCCTAGGGGAATGTCTATTTCCTTGCCTTTTCTAGCTTCTATAGCTATATTCTGAAGAACTGATGCTTTTGAACTGTGGTGTTGGAGAAGACTCTTGAGAGTCCCTTGGACTGCAAGGAGATCCAACTAGTCCATCCTAAAGGAGATCAGTCCTGGGTGTTCATTGGAAGGACTGATGCTGAAGCTGAAACTCCAATAATTTGGCCACCTGATGTGTAGAACTGACTCATTAGAAAAGACCTGATGCTGTAAAAGATTGTAGGTGGGAGGAGAAGGGGACGACAGAGGCTGAAATGGTTGGATGGCATCACTGACTCGATGGACACGAGCTTGAGCATGCTCCAGGAGTTGGCAATGGACAGGAAAGCCTGGTGTGCTGCTGTCCATGGGGTTGCAGAGTTGGATACAACTGAGCGACTGAACTGATAGTTGTATTCTATGCACTCACTGGCTTACAACCCCTTCCTCTGTCTTCAAAATTAGTAGTATATTATTTGCAAATCTCTTGGTGCCTCTATCATTGATTGCCTTCTATCTGACAATTTTGTAGTCAAATCTCCCTCTGTTTCCCTCATATAGGAATAGTTATAGTTACATTTAGGATACCACTAGAAAATCAAAGATAATCTCCCCATCTCAAGAGGACACAATCACATCTGCAGAATGCTTTTGCCATACAAGGTAACATTCATAGGTTCAGGAATTAAGACCTGGATATCTTTGGGGGTCATTATTAAGGCTACCTGACTCACTCTGGGCCAAATAATTGGTTCAGCCTTGTATATAATTAGCTCATTTAGTCTACATGAAAACTCTATGAAGAAACTGTTATTAATCCTCAGTGCTGAGATGAGAGCACTAAGGTGTGGAAAGTCGTGTGAGGTGTCCAGTAAGTGGCAAAGTCAGAAACTGAACCCAGGACCCTTGGATTCCAACGCCCCTGCTTTCAGTCATCACTCTGCTCTCTGCCAGCGTTTGGTGGAAGAAGAAGGTAGATGAGGAAGAGGTGTCTAAGGCAAGGTACTTTAAGCTAGAAGAGCCCCGGGTAGTCTAGCAGCAGCCTTAGGGGCGAGGAACATGAGCTTCAGGATTGTACTGTCACAGAAGACCTCTTGATGGTCTTGACAGTGTTTTGCATACACTGTTTCTGAATCTTTAATTCAGTACTAAGTCTCGTTCACTGTAATATATCCCCGGTAATATCACAGTGCTTGGCAAGTGTTCAGTAGACATTTGATAAATGAATGAATGAAATAGCATCTACTTCCTTTGAGGCTTGATTCGAATTCTGATGGTTTTATTTCTACCTCCCCTCTTGAGCACTTTCTCTTCTTTTGCCACTTCTCTCCTTGGGACTGGAGTTTCATTCTCACTCTGCTGGGGGGTTCTATTCTTCCCTGTTGGAGAGACACAATTTGGAACAGATCTGCAAATAGCCACCATCAATAGGTTGCTACTTTTCCTGTTCCCTAGGTTCTACAAGATCACAACAGTGTTGTTACTTTGTCCTCGAAGAGCCTCCTCAGACAAGAATGGCAAAGGCAGGACATTACCCTGGAGTCGTGCTCCCGGGATGGAGGACAAGTGATGAAGGAATACTTGCTGTTTCACCCCGAAGGGTGAAATACCATGTGTATCCTGAGATGACTTGCTCATCCTGTCTCTTAACTCCCATGCCTCACTTCCTGCAGATAAGAACAGCTCAGAATCATTAGCCGCATCCTATAATTTAAAATAAATATGAACAATCTGTTTATTGTTACCAACAATGTGTTAGCTAAATGAAAAGCTGTACAACAAACTTGAAGAAGATACTCAGTAAACAAACAAACTCAAACCACTAAGTTCAGAGACAAGGCAGCTAAAAGTGCCCGAGGGATAGTTTCAACACCTCTCTCCATAATTTGCAACAGTCACAAAGTTTATAGACCTGCTTCTTCATCCTAATCTCTGCTTAAAGTCACCTCCTTCTAGAAGCTTGGGGTAATTATTTAAAACCCGCTGCCTTCATGACTCTCTAAGTCATGCTCCTGTTTTATTATCCTCAGAGTACTTCTTACTATCAGAAAAAAAAGTATGTCTTCTCAAAATCTAGACTTTAATTTTTTTTTTTTTAAATCTCTTCTTTAGAATACAAGTTCCATGAGAGCAGGGGTCTCTAGGTGTTGGAACCTGTAATGGTGGTTGACACCCAGGAGATAGTCAATAAATGTTGCTGAATAAATATGCTGTCTGAACTTCTCAAAGTAAGTGGCAGGGAGGAGAGATTTAAAAAGAGGAGTTGAGAAAGAGACCATCTCTTTATTCATCTAATCTTTCTGCCTCTTCCACTGCTCCAGAAAAAGGGAGGCAGCCAGGACATTAAAAAATAAACAAAAGAAGCTAACTGGTGGCTTTTATGCTGCCTGATAATTTCAGGGATTTTCATGGATAATTTTGACAGTTGTGTGTTCTTCGCCTTAGGCACTGACATTAGAAACAACATTATGTGAGATACGGTTTCTCATACTTATAAAATGATTGACCTACAGAGGGTGCTAGTTCACTTCAGAAAACTAATATAAGTGATTAAACTTTCTTTGTTGGATGGCATCATCGACTCGATGGACATGAGTTTGAGTAAGCTCCAGGAGTTGGTGATGGACAGGGAAGCCTGGTGTGCTGCAGTCCATGGGGTCGCAAAGAGTCAGACACAACTGAGCGACTGAACTGAAACTTTTGTTGGGTACTGGAAAGAGTTTACAAAGCAGCATGGAAGCAGCTTAGTAACAGCTAATAAAATGCTTAAATTTGCCACATTTGGCTTCATAACCAAAGTTTAAATTTAAAAAAGAAAAAAACAATCTGTGAAAATGCCAGAAGTAGTCAAAGACCTCCCCTGGAGAAAAGAAGTGACATTATTTTTCAAATGCAAAGAAGAGAAGCCAGGCTAAGAGAAGTATCCAGAAGTAAAGAATATTGTGTATATTGTGAAAGAGAATATTAAGGCTGGGAGAAGTTGCAGTCTTGGAGGAGAGGTTGGCAGGCCTCTGCTAAATTCCACCCCACCCTTCATGCTGAGAAATGAGGACTTTAAAGGCCTGGTGTGAGATGCCTTTAGACTCTCAAGATAGGAGTAGTCTTCCATCAGCTGCTTAACTGAGCACATCAATCGTGAAACTGACCCTAGGTTTAAGATTCAGCCTGTGGGGAGGAAGAATTACTTGAGAGTTTTGAAATATGTACTTGATCACTGTAGGCTTTGTGGGAACAACAGCAGGGAAGCCTGGTAAGAAGGAGAAGCCTCTTCAAGGTTTGGATCTGCTAAAAAGTGTTCAGGAGAGGAAACGAAACCAGCCAGTTAGTTCTCAGTGAAAACTTTAGAACCCTCTAGAGTGAACAAACACTTGAGGCAGCTCTGATAGTCCAGAACCTCAAGGCAGAGATTCATAATCCTAGTACTGTAGCTTTCAGTGATCACATACAAATTTTCAAGGAAATCTGGACTTAAAAATCTATAAGAGCTGTGACAAAGCTTATTAATACTGTCCTTGTCAGCTCAAGGTAGATTAATTACTTTACTATAATGTTCAACAGTTAAATTTTAAATCAAATCAATAAAGGACAAGGAATGAGTTTGTAAAAACAATCAGCCACCTCCTTCAATTTATCTGTGAAATCAATTAAATCCGTTTTTTGGGCACAGTGTAGGGAAAATATCTATTTTCCCAATGAACTATTT
This sequence comes from Odocoileus virginianus, assembly GCF_023699985.2. NCBI lineage: Eukaryota > Metazoa > Chordata > Mammalia > Artiodactyla > Cervidae > Odocoileus > Odocoileus virginianus. The sequence continues at coordinate 20,849,663 of NC_069697.1, forward strand.
CATTGATTAAATGTTTCATTTGGAAGACATGGCTACAGTCTAAGATTTTAATCTTAAAAAAGAATGTTCTTCTTCCAAAATTTTCAAGATTTTGAAGTCTGCTGCTTTTTCCCTAAAAATTTGCTTCATCTCAAACTCACTTCTAACTTCTCTTTCGTAGTTATTTTTAACTATTAGCCATGTTCTCAAAGTAGAAAATCTATTTAAATACTTGAGAGCCAGTGTAGGCCCACAAGCCTAAACACCAACAGGTAAGGATGCAGAAGTAGCAATTATTGAGGTCTTATGGGGCAGGGGATGGGGAGCACAGCACTTTGCACTTCATTTTGACATCAAAACAGTCAAATGATGAAAACAGCATTTGCTCCATGTCATGGTCGGGGTTAACAATGTAAGGCCACAGGCCAGAAAGTCATGTCAACGAGCAAAGCAGGCCAGTTATGAGGGCTTGCTCTCTTCAGGGAGGTGCAAAACAATGTTTCTGAGTCCCATTTTTCAAGAAAAGTCAGTAGATGTATATGAAATCTCCTGCTTTTTAAAAGTTATGCTAAATAATTAAATGTTTTCAATATGGTGTGAACCACATGATGGAAATCTGGGGTTGAACCCGGCTCAGGTCCTGCCACTGAGCAATCCCGATAGTGGGGGGAATATGAGGCTCAGGACGGTGACCCCACCCTGGGGCACAACTGGCAGGTGACACTCAGACAGGCATATGTTTCCTGGAGCCCAGGGCTTCCTGACTGCACTGTTCTTAAGATACTAACACTCTGCTGATGGCCTACATCTTTGAAGTCCTTTTGATATATGCAAACACAGCAAAATCTTTTTTTAAAATCACAGTGCATGCATGCTCAGTCCCTTCAGCCGTGTCCAACTCTTTGTTACCCATGGTCTGTAGCTGCCAGACTCCTCTGTCCATGGGATTCTCCAAGCAAAAATCCTGGAGTGGGTTGCCATGACCTCCTCCAAGGGATCTCCCTGATCCAGGGATTGAACCCACGACTCCTGCATCTCTTGCATTGCAGGCAGATTCTTTACCCACGGAGCCACTTAGGAAGCCCAAAAATCATAGTACCTACATTCTTAGGATCTCAGAGAGCTCAGTGTGTCTGACTCTTTTCAGCCCTACAGACTGTAACCTGCTGTAGTCCTCTGTCCATGGGATTCTTCCAGGCAAGAATACTGGAGCAGGTTGCCATTTCCTTCTCCAGGGGATCCCCCAATCCAGGGGTTGAACCCAGGTCTGTTGCATCTCCTGCATTGGCAGGCGAGTTCCTTATCACTGCTGTACTTTGGCACATTCTCTATAGGGATGCAGGCCACCAAGGAATGCCCTTCAGTTAACATTTCATCAGATCCTTCTCCTGTTTAACATGATCTCACCCCTACCGTTTAACTCAGGATTTATTGCCCTTGTCATACAGTCTAAGGAACTGAGGGCTAACTTTGAAGTGGACATGAAAAGTGTCACCCCAAATAGACTCCCCATATACCACTGAAAGTTCAAACCAACAAACACAGTAACACAAATGCTTTCCAGTGTTTTGAGCATCCCAGGAGGTTTTCCCATTGTTTAAATCATTTTTGAGTTTAAACTGTTGTCATTCTAGTAAATTAGCTAACATCTGCTGTGCATCTGGCAATGAAGGCCACTCTTTTGAAAACCAAATATACCCTCAATTTGAGTCATTTATTTAAGGTCCAGAACAACACTGTCTCACAGTAACGCAAGCCGCATGCCACTGTAGAGGTTGTAGTCGACATATTTTTAAAAGAGACAGAAACAGATGAAATTAATTTAATAATACATTTCATTTAGCCCAATATATCAAAAATACTGTCATTTCAGCTTGTAATCAATGTAAAAAATTATCAGTGAGATATTTTACATTCTTATTTTCTTCATACTAAGTATTCAAAATCTGGTGTGTATTTTGTACTTAAGCTACGTCTCAGCTCAGACTTTCTGCTGAAGAGGGTTGAGATATACCATTCCAAAATATGGGCTTCCCTGGTGACTCACTGGTAAAGGATTCACCTGCAATGCAGGAGACGTGGGTTGGGAAGATCCCCTGGAGAAGGAAATGGCAAACCCACTCCAGTATTCTTGCCTGGGAAACCCATGGACAGAAAAGCCTGGCAGGCTACAGTCCATGGGCTCCCAAAAGAGGGGGACATAACTTAGCGACTGAACAATTCAACTCATTCCAAAATATGCCACTTCGGCACAAAAATGACTTTGAACTGAAGGCAGCTACCTGAGAATCAACAGATGCAGGGTGAATTCTCTGCCCTCCCATAATCTGCCTAAAAGCAGGGCACACTATCTTTTATGAAGGTGCTCTCCTGCCTGCACCAGGAAGAGAAGGCAACTCTTATCACTGGGCACTTGGAGAAGAATTTGTACCAAGAGGCCTTACTAGATACCCTTATCTTCCATTAGTTCCCCCAAATATTTCCTAGTCATTGCCCCATGATTTATTTTCGATTGAAAACCAAACGCCCTTTCCTTTGTTTAAATGGTATATAAGCCCCCAAATCTAACCATTTCTTTGAATCTCACTTCCTTTCTGTGAACTTCTGTACACATCAATAGTAGTAAAATTATGTACCTTTTTTCTTATCAATCTGTCTTCTATTATTTTGCAGGTCCCCAGTGACTGAACCTAAAAGGATAGAGGTAATTTTTCCTTCCTCATACTATATTTCAAGTGCTCAATAACCACATATGGCTAGAGGCTACAGTATTAGACAGGGCAGGTCTAAGAGAATGATAGGTAGTATTGTTCTAATGTATACATCATTTCTTTTTTTTTAGTGAAAAAAAATTTTTTTTTGTTTCAAAGTAGTTTATTTAGGGGTTCCATTTTCATTCCTCAATAGATTTTATGTATTTCTCATATGCTTCTTCACTCATTAGTTCATCTAGTTCTGAAGGGTTACTGAATGTCATCTTGATCAGCCAACCATCTTCATAACAAGACTTGTTGAGAAGTCCTGGATTTTCTGCTAGAGCCTTATTAATTTCCGTTACTTCTCCTGATAGAGGGGTATAGAGTTCACTAGCAGCTTTCACACTTTCCAAAGCACCAAACTCCTCTTGTTTATTCAACTTTGTCCCAACTCAGGCAGACTACAGTAAACAACGTCTCCCAAAGCTTCCTGTGCAAAATTGCTGATTCCCACAGTTCCAACACCGTCTTCTGTGTTACCCATTCGTGTTTTTCTGTGAATTTCCGCACCGCCAGCAGAGTAGGGCCGATGCGCAGCGCCGGGAGGGCACCCGCCCGCAGTCCCCAGGGCCGCGGCGAGCAGGGCGCGCGGGGTGCGGAGATGGCGCGCAGGCTGCCGACCGCGGCCCGCACGCTCCGCACCGCTTGCAGCGCCATGTTCGCACCGAAAATTTTAAATTAATTTTTATTGGGGTACAGTTGCTTTACAATGTTCTATTAGTTTCTTACTATACAGCAAAGTGAGTCGGTCATGCGTATACATATATCAATTCTTTAATGTACACATCGATTCTAATCTCTTTTTTTCTTATATAAAAATTTTTTTTGTCAGTGCTTTTCATGATTGAAGAAATTCAATAAAAAGAGTATGATACTGTTAAATATGACAGCAAATTTGGAAAACTCAGCAGTGGCTACAGGACTGAAAAAGTCAGTTTTCATTCCAATCCCAAAGAAGGGCAATGCCAAAGAATGTTCAAACTACCACACAATTGCACTCTTTTCGCATGCTTGCCAAGTAATGCTCAAAATCCTTCAAGCTAGGCAACAGTACAAGAACTGAGGACTTCCAGATGTACAAACTGAATTTAGAAAAGGCAAAGGAACCAGAGATCAAATTGCCAACATCTGCTGGATCATAGAAAAAGCAAGAGAATCCCAGAAAAACATCTACTTCTGCTTCACTGACTATGCTAAAGCCTTTAACTGTGTGGATCACTACAAACTGTGGAAAATTTTTATTTTTTTATTTTTGTGGAAAATTTTTAAAGAGATGGGAATATCAGACCACCTTACCTGCCTCCTGAGAAACCTGTATGCAGGTCAAGAAGCAACAGTTAGAACCAGGCATAGAACAACAAACTGGTTCAAAAACAGTATTACATTTTAGCAACTGGTAGAATTAATAGCTTAACTGAGGGTATAATATCTCAGTTTTATATTCTTGAAGGTTCTAGAGCAAGAAAAAACAGATCAGTCCTTTCTAAAATTCCTCCAAACTTTAGTTCTGAAAAAGCTTAGCTTTCCAAAATGGGGGAAAAAAAGCTACTCTCAATTCAAAAGTTAAATGTGATTTTAATAAATCACATATAAATTAAATCACAAAACTAAATCAAAGCAAGAATCAGATTTGAACCTCATGGGATTTTCTAGTATGTAATCAGTGGTGGTTTCTAGCACTGGTTTTATTCTTGTTCCTGGGTAGGAAAACTCTTCAGAGCCCAAATAAAATAACTACATGCTCTGAAGTTAATTAAAAGTATAAATCATTAGGTTACAAATAGTAGGGTATCTTATTCAATGGTTTTAATTATTTCAGATCTTTGAAACAAGAAATGAATTTATTTAAAATGTAATTTGATTTATTAAAATCTAATTGAGGGCATATGCTTTGGCCCTTCTATTATTTCTCCCAAAATTTTAAAGATTGCATTTCTCCCTTGGTATATTTTTTTACTTTGTTTAAAATTTACGCAAGTGTTCAATATCTAAAATCTAAGACTAAGATTAAGTGTAAAATCACTTTATCACTGTTACTTTGTTCTTCCCACCACAACATGTCAGGCATAAAAAATGAATTACAGACCTTTCATCCTACTTTTCTTCCACACCCTGTTCTGCTGCAGTACTTGTCTGCTTCTCTAAAGACTCTGGCTGTGGCAGTTAAATGGAAATAATATTTCTTTCTCTTTAGCCTATTTTCACCCCAAAGGGTGTTTTTTTTTTTTTTTCCATTGTATACTTCCTGGCAAAGAAGAAGATGAAAATTCACCATTAATAGGCTTAGTTGGATTTATGGTGATACTGAACATTTGATAAATGAATGACGATATGACTCAGCATATGAATGAAGATGGCCATAACCCAGGATATGACAAATGACTGGAAAACTGGTATTAGAATCAATGCCCAGTTCTGGGAAGGCTGAATGTCATCCACAGCTTTTGTCCGGTCTTCCAGGAGTAATCCATGATGACTATTGTGTGAGAGCTTGTACAAAAGTAAATCTGCAAAAAGTTATGGATGTTTTTGGCTCTTAGCACTATTCCTCAAAGTGTCTGAAGACCTGATAAGATTTTGTGCAACTCTGCACTCCTTACACCCTGGGTATTTAGTCACTCAGTTGTGTCCGATTCTTTGTGACCCCATGGGCAAAATCCTGCCAGGCTCCTCTGTCCATGGGATTCTCCAGGCAAGAATACTGGAGTAGGTTGCCATTCCCTTCACCAGGGGATCTTCGTGACCCAGGGATCTGAGCCAGGTCTCCTGCATTGTAAGCAGGTTCTTTTCCATCTGAGCCACCAGGGAAGACCTTCTTACATCCTCAATCAGTTCACTTGTTCGGTCGTGTCCTACTCTTCGCGACCCCATGGACTGCAGCACGCCAGGCCTCCCTGTCCATCACCAACTCCCAGAGTTTACCCAAACTCATGTCCATCGAGTCGGTGATGCCATCCAGCCATCTCATCCTCTGTCGTCCCCTTCTCCTCCTACCTTCAATCTTTCCCAGCATCGAACCACAGCCCAAATGCCAACTCCAAGGCAAGCTGCTGTTCGGCTTAGCTCAACTACTCACCTAAAATATCGGAACTGTCAAGAAAATAAGCACATTCTTTGAGTGGTTCCTCTGAAACTAAAAGTTGACCCCACTGCTCCCAGCTATTTTACTAATCTGGCTCTATCTCAGGGGTTTAAATTATACCCCACAGACTCCTACTCAGATCATGACTGAAATAATGATTGTGAACTTCCAGAAATAATGTGCTTTTCTTTTTTTTCTTTTTCATTTTTCTGGAAGAGCTTCCAGTGGATTCTTGAAAAATTAAGATCCGCTGCTCCAAGCAGACACTCAGCGCCTGGGAGGGGAGGAGCAGCTGTTACAGTCAGTCAACAGATAAGAATCCACCGATGCCTGACTGCCAAGGATCTTGTTCAGCTCTCTTGCATCAAAAGAACAGACAGCCCTGGCCCGGCATGTTACACAGCAGCAATGGGGCGGCCTCAGTCCACTTTAGGCTTAACTGTAAGCACACTGGACTTTATTAATCAGTTTCAACCACAGAAAAAAGATCTTGTTGGAACAGTGTATCAAGGGGTTGTGTTTTGGGTCTTCCATGCTGCACCTATACAGAGATGGTAATTGAAGTTAACAGCATCATCTTTTGATACAAAGAGCAAAGGAGGAGCTTGAGCACAAGGTTAAGTGCCTTGTCATACCTTGGAAAGAGCAGGACATGAGAACGTTCATCTCTGTGAATCAATCTCCACGTTTATCTAGATTATTGAACCAAAAAACCATGGGGAAAAGATAGCAATTATATGCATTCCTTTGTTCCTAATATTTATCGAGTCACAAATGAGTAATTTACTTCCCTGAGAAGTTTTATGTGTCTGTATTGGCCTATGTTCTTTTGACTAAAGAGACAGAGAATAAGAACAAATTATTTTTTTCAGTCAGCAAAATTAATTTCAGTTGCATTTTAACTCCTATAATTTAATTAATATGAAGAACAGCATGCTTTATTCTACATTATCTAATAAAAGAGAGTAAGGGTGAATTATAACAGCATATGATTTATTACAGGAATGTAAGGATAGTTCAAAGGCAGAAATTACAGCAGTGTAATTTATATTAATGGACCAAAGGAAAAAAAATCACAAGATTTTCTCTTATATATGCAGAAAATAAAGTTTAAGTCAATTTTGAACTTTTGAAAAAGCTGTTTAGAAAACAAGGAATAGAGATAAGCTGATAAGGCTATATACCAAAACTTAACAGCAAATTTAATATTTATTCAAGAAATATTAGAAACATTTCCTTTAAGGTTGAGAATAAAACTAGGGTGCCTTTTCTCACCCTTATTGTCCACAGGATATTGGAAGATTTGGCCACTAAAATAAATCAAGAGAAAGAAAGAAGCATAAATATGGGAAGGAAAAAAGAGTCAAAAGGCTCACCTGTCATTATTTCAGGTGATACAAATATTCACAGAAAACTCAAAAGAGATTCAACAGAAAAACTGTTTAGAACTATTGGTATCAACCTAGGAATCACCCTAACAAATATGCACAAAATCTCTTGGAGAGATCTATAAAATTCTACTAAAATAGTATTTTTTTAACTTTAATTACATACAAAACACTGGGGGATCTTGTTTAAAAGGCAGACTTTTATTTCATAGTTACTGGGTAGAGCCTCAGAGTGAGCTTTCCAAATCTTTCAGCTGAGGTTCATGCGGCTAGTCCATGGACCACACTTTGAATATCACAGTATGGAAGTACTTAGAGAATAAATGGAAATACAGACATGCTTAATTGGAGAAACCTAACCATGATAAAATTCTAATTTTCTCCAAACTGACCTTTGATTTTAATGTAATTCCCACCAAAATCCCAAGAAAATTTGGGCGCTGCAGTATTTGCTCAATTTGCATGAAAAAAATTAAAGTTTTTTTCTCCAGAAAAAAGAGCAAAATATGTGTGGGAGCAAATTCCCCACCATATATTAAGGCACATTCCAAAACCATGGTAATTAAAAAACACAATCTACTAGTGGTATAGGAAGAGACAATAAATAAGACAACAGAACAGAGAGTCCAGAAACAGACCTCTAGATCTTGATCCACGAAGGAGGTGGCACCAAAACTTAGTAGGGAAAAGATAAATTGTTCTGATAAATAGTATGTAGAAAAATGACTCACCAATGACAGGATAGAAGTTATAAGTCTAACACACACACACACACACACACACACACACACACACAGCAAAAGACCTGCAATGGACTGTGTTTCTGGATGGAATTGATCTTGGGCTTCTTATTCAGAGACAAATGCAGATAAGAGACCCTTTCCATCAGGATGACTCCCCACATGAGTACATGGGACCTACCACTTCCCTCCTTCAATTACTTTCTCTTTGTCTTCTAATTCATGGAAATTCCTCTGAGTTTCTCACAATGAACCAGTCCTTGGACATGGTCCCAGCATGTTGCTTTGTGAGCTTTCAAAATTTTTCTATCATTGTAAGAATTTTATTGTAAAATTGGTAAGAGCCACATAATAGCTCCCAACCAAATGCAAATTCAACTACATTCAGTCTACGGCCATACCACCCTGAACGCGCCTGATCTCATCAACTACATTCAACTTTTTGATTACTGACTCCACTTTTTGATTACTGACTCCAACATATTAGCAGTTTTTTCCCAGCTTTGTGTTGTCCACAAATCTGATTTTCACATCTTCTCTGTTTTTATTCAAGTTCATAATAAAAATATTTGAAAAGGTCAGTGTCATGGACAAAGGTCTCAGACAAATAATTAAGAGATTTTCCACAAACCTGATACAGATCCATTAATTAATCAGCACTGGGTAAGGCCCTTCCTGATTCCCTCCCTCTGTGTATCTACTCTATAGCCCAGGCTATAGCGATTTCCATTTATGAGCTTGGCCTTCCCATGTATCTAGGAATAATCCTACGAATTTGAAGGTCTTCGGACTTAAACTCTAGAACTCAGAGTTGGGTCATGTTTCCTCCTAGTACTGTATCTGCTCTTATCCAAGGTGTATCAGCTAGCCTTCTGCATGTGGCCTATTCTTAAATCACTGTCTTGATGAGCTGCTTTTTAACCCCTGTTATTCTATGATTAGAGCACTTCCATTTTTAAAAAATAGTTAAACTTGGGTTCTTTTTATCCATGTCCCCTAAGTCCCCATATAAGTTGTTTTTTCCTCCTAAAGCCCAAAACAAAAGTTGGAAGCCTGCAATCTGTCAATTTTTCTGTGATGTCAACTCTAGCCTACCTAGGTTTCCAGTGACTACTTTCACCCTATTCCTCGTACACTGTCCATCTTTCAGGATGTCCCACCATTTGTACTAGACACTTGTCAGCCTCCTCCTGATGCCAAGCAAGGCCCTGTGAGGCTTCGGGCTTGGAGGCCCTTTGGTCCCCCATTTCTTGTGGGCAAAACTCCAGGCTCCATGGTCTTCCCTGAGTTCTAAAAGGCAGATCTGAACAAATGCTAATCAAGGGAGGAGCAGCCGTGAAACCACCTGAGGCAAGATTAAAGGGACCAGAGAAGCTGATCAAGATTAGGAGACCCAACCACGCGAGACCCTGCATGCACCTCAATCTTGTCAGCAACCCCACTCTTTTGAAACTTTGCAGAAGAAAGAAGAGTGCAAGACTGTTGCTGCCTTGATCCTTATCACATACCCCTGCCTGACTATGTAAACTCGCCCTATACACCAAGGAGGGGGGCACAGTTCTTCAGGTGCTAACCTATTGTGTCCCCCCTTTGCCTGGCAAAGAAATAAAGCCACTCTTTCCGCCTCCTCCTTAACTGTCCATATTTCTGTTTGGCATTGGTGAACAGAGAGCCAAGATTTGGGTATCACTCTGTGCTAATTGCTTGTCTGTATGGTCATCTATTTGCTGTCATAGTACCCTTAAAATACCATGACCTGCCTACCAATCAGTTTGTCTTCCTTTAGTATTTTGAATTTCTTAAACATCTGCCCCTTTGTCCAACATTTTCCTATTGACCAAAATATTATAAGCAGTTTTATCTGATGTTTACTAAAATCAAGTATTAATTCAAACATAATTTCCTACCTACTAATTTTATAAATGGAACAACAAACTGGTTCGAAATTGAGAAGAGAGTATGTCAAGGCTGTATATTGTCACCCTGCTTATTTAACTTATATGCAGAGCACATCATGTGAAATGCCAGGCTGGATGAAGCACAAGCTGGAATCAAGATTGCTGGGAGAAATATCAATAACTTCAGATATGCAAATGACACCACCCCAATGGCAGAAATCAAAGAAGGAACAAAGAGCCTCTTGATGAAGACAAAAGAGAAGTCTGGCTTAAAACTCAACATTCAAAAAATGAAGATCATGGCATCTGGTCCCATCACTTCATGGCAAGTAGAACAGGAAAAAATGGGAACAGTAACAGGCTTAATTTTCTTGGGCTCCAAAATCACCGCGGACACTGATGGCAGCCATGAAATTAAAAGACGATTGTTCATTGGAAGGAAAGTTGTGACAACCTAGATAGCATATTAAAAAGCAGAAAGATCACTTGGCTGACAAATGTCCATATAGTCAAAGCTATGGTATTTCCCGTAGTCACATATGGATGTGAGAGTTGGACTATAAAGAAGGCCGAATGATGAAGAATTGATGCTTTTGAACTGTGGTGCTGGAGAAGACTGTCGAGAGTCCCTTGGACACCAAGGAGATCAAACCAGTCAATCCTAAAGGAAAGCAACCCTGAACAGTCATTGTAAAGACTGATGCTGAGGCTGAAGCTCCAAAACTTTGTACCTGATGCAAAGAGCCAACTCATTGGATTGATTGGCTCATTGGCAAACAGCCCACTGATGCTGGGAAAGATTGAAGGCAGCAGCAGAAGGGGATGACAAAGAATGAGATGGTTGGATGGTATCACTGACTTATTGGACATGAATTTGAGAAAACTTCAGGAGATAACTGAAGGACAGGAAAGCCTGGAGTGCTGCAGTCCATGGGATTGCAAAGAGTCAGACACGACTGAGCAACTGAACAAAAATTTTATAAAAAAAGAAATAATTTTAGCTTGGCACACTTGGTCAAAGTTTGCCAAGAATGGCTTATCACTCATTTCTCTAAATGCTTGCATATGAAATACTGTTCCATTCTCTGGAATGACTTTTATCTGGATATGGAGATTTGAATGTCCATCTCCTGCAAAGTTCTGGACAAAAAAGCCACCAATTTATAGTCAGCAATGTAGAAACAATAAGGAAAACTTACTATCTCACATAACAAGAAATCCTGGTGTAGGATTTCTGGAACCTGGCTCCCAGGTTCATTCATTTAGCATCTCAGTGATATCATCAAAGAGCCAGAGTCGCTCCATATTTCTGCTCTGCCGTTATCACTATTTGGTCTTGACCTTGGCTGGCTCTCTGTATGGATATAAGGGAGCTCCCACAGCTCTGAGTATCACATGCAGCCAAAAAACAAGGACTGCTTTTCCTGGAAGTGTGCTTTTAGGAGCAAGGAAATCTTTCCCAGAAGCTCTCTTTCACTGGCCTCTCATTACATTTTATTGCACAGAACCAGGTCACCTGCCCCTTTCAAACCAATCACTGGCAATCTCAGACTGACCAGAACTGAACCCCGGTTCAACCCAATTGAGCCAGAATTGAGACACATAGGCAAGGAATGGGCAACCTCTTCAAACTGGCTCTTTCCCAAATAGGAGATAGTGGGCAAAGGCTTTTGGCTAAGCAACTACACTGTCTGCTCCAGACAGAAGGAATTCCTCCCTAATTTGGGGGGGCAGGGATATTTGGAGACAGTTACTGAAGACCCATTAAAACAGCATGGACTTTTATCTGTTCGAAATAGTTTAAAGCAGGATTGTGTCCAAAACAAAGGGGTAGATTAAGTTATCTCTAAAATTCTCTGCCAACTGTTTAATGCTGTGATTCTGTCCTCATTGTTTCCACTGGGGAAACCGCTTGCACTTTGGAATTGTGCACATCAGCAATGTCTGTGCTGCCAGCAAAAGTGCACACTTGCTGATCCGTGAGCATTTCCCCTAATAGCACATTTGTGGAAAACTGAGTCACAGGGATTCTAGGTACTGAAAATCCATTGTCTGAACGCTTTACATCTCAGATGCTGGCAGCTTCCCTATAAACAAACTATAATGAAACAACTGACATATAAATATGGGGTTGGGCAAAGCAAAGCACATCGGGCGGCTTTTTTTTTTTTTTTTTTTTTGCTGCCAATGTTCCTTTTTATTTATTTTCAACTGAAAGCAGGAATTGTGTTACATAAAGCAACAAATTAAACGTGGATGTTAGTGCTGTGATGGAAGAAAACTTGACCTGATTCATTTAATCATGTGCAGTCATTACTTTGCTACACGGTGAGCTATTCAAATAAAACTTAATCCATGTGATTTCCGCCTGAGCAACCCACATCATCCTAGAGAAAACTAGAGGAGGGGAGGGAAAAACTGGGGGAGAAGAAAGTTATTTTTGTGACAGTCAAGGTATGATTACTTGTAGGTCCATAAATTATCAGCCAAGGTTCTCATTTCTCTGGCAGTAAGAATAGAGAAGAGTAGCTGAATGCAAGCAATACGTCAGGGCTAGAGTCATGGGACTCAGCAACTGATTGGATTTGGGAAGAAAGAAGCGTTGACAATAACATACACTTCCTAATATTACCAAGAAATTATTGCATGATGGATACCTTGGTAAATGCATAATATAATTATTGTGTTTCTTATTTCTCAATAGTTCTATTTCCCAATAGTTCTATTAAGTAAGTATTATTGTTATTTCCATTTTATAACTAAAGAATATATAACTTAGTAAATGACTGAGATGATATAAAATCTAGGTCCCAATTCTTAACTCATCACTACACTCTGCCATTCTGGGTGGAGGGGAGGAAAGTAAGGAATTTCCGTTTAGACATGTTGAGTTTTAACTGTTGGCAGGACAGTTGATTGAAGATGCCCAGCAGGCTATAGGAGTGTGAAGCTAAGCCCAGGAAAAGGTTCAGGATGGAGGATGGACTCGGCAGTCACTTGCTGCAGACACAAGTTAAAGTCACGAGCTTGTCCTTGGAGACTCTGAGGTCTCCTAACTCAATTTTGCTGTGGGAATACCCCTATGCACCTCAAACAACAGGAACTGGAAGAAAGCTTGGCTCATCATACTGGTCTGACTGGCCCACTGGCTGCCTGTGTGACTTTAGGCAAGTCACTTAACCATTGTGAATCTCTGTTAAGTGAAGTGTCTTCCAGCTCTGAAGTTCTAGACAAATGCAGGCCCAGACTAAGGGAGCTGTAGTGAGAGAGGAAAAAGGAAGATGAATGTAAGAGTTAGGGCAGAGACAATTGACCAGATGCCAAAACCTGAGAGAGAAGGAAAAATAGAAGATGAAGAAAACATTTCTAGCCTAGAGTTTAGGAGAATTGGCACCATTAACCGAGATAGAGAAGGAGGTGGTGCTGAAGAGTTTTGGAGAGATGGTAAGGGGACTTGTTTCGAATATGAAGAATTTGCAGTGTTGTCCAAATGCTATTTGTCTGGGCGTTGGTAGGTAAATTGTTGGACTAGAAATGTTTATTTATGTAGCACTGAGCATAGATTTAAAGGTAAGAGGGCAGAGCCAGGTGATTCATTAAGTAACCTTTGAGATCTCTTCTGTCTTTCTGCCTCCCTGACCGCAGTCTCCATAGCAACGTGACTCACTGCCCTAGTTGGATTACCTAGTGTTGGATCAGCTGGTTTTCATGCTGCCTGATGAGGGGCAGAGCACCCTCAGTGTTTCTTGAATGAGTGGCAGATGGTTCTGTGTAGTTCAGGTGTTTTCCCATGCCCTAGTTCACTGCTTTTCTCTTTATACTTCTTTCCTTTTCTTTTAAGATTTCTTTTTTTTTTTAACGTAGATTATTTTAAAAGTCTTTATTGGATTTGTTACCATATGACTTCTGTTTTATGTTTTGGCTTTTTGGCCACGAGGCATGTGGGATCTTAGCTTACCACCCAGGGATCAAACCCACACCCCCTGCATTGGAAGGTGAAGTCTTAACCACTGGACAGCTAAGGAATCCCTCTACTCCATTCTAATAAGTCCCAGTATTAACTTTGCACATCTTGATCTTCCTCTCCTTAATTTTTCTTCCCCTAGGCACTTGCCCCTTCAGTGGGCAGCTCTTCATTGTTTATCTTTCTTCCCCATCATCTCCAGTTTCATTCATACCCTTTCTTAGGTCCCAGGAGAAGCCTGCATCCTAAATTTCCAACCAACAATAATTCTACCCTTCAGTCTCTTGCATCCTAATCCTTATCTTTCATCCTTATCATCATCATCAATAGCTAATTTGTCCCAGGCCTCAAATCTACTGTTCTGTATGCATTAGCTCATTTAACTGTTACAATAATCCTTTGGGGCAGTTACTCTCGGTCGGTCATATTACACAGGAAAGGAGCTGAGCTTTGGAGCGATTGCATTACTTACCTTCATCCCACAGAGACGTGGAGAGCAGGGAACGGAGCCCAGACGGTGCCAGAGCCCAAGCTCCACCCACCACGTGTCACTGTTTTCTCTAGCCAAACTAATGGTTTATGCTTCTTACCTTTGACCAGTTTCATTCCACTTTTCTGAAGTCTTTTCAGCATTTCATGAATAAAGACAATAATTATTTAAGCAACTAATCCTAGGATTTAGTTTTATAAAAAGCCCTTTTAGTTGCCCATTATCATTCTCAAACCAACCAGACCCACACATCATATTCTCCCAAACGTGTATACACAAGGCATTCTCCTGCTTTTTTATCGTTTCCTTTCCTGCTCATCTCAATCTGACAAGATTAACGAGAAAGATTTTACATATTAGAGGAGGGAAGAGTTACAAAAGGAATATGAGGCACAGACCCAATTTTGGTAAAAGTAATGACAACAAAACTCATATGAGATGTATGATATATACAGTAGCTAAATAAGAGTAAATAACAGCGAACAGTTAAGTGTTTCAAAGAAAAATAAAAGCAGTAAACATCGCAGAAATCCATGGAAGGGGGAGACTTCAAGGAAGAGAGGGATTTGGTAGATGGAAGACAGAAGCCAGAGTGAAGACAGAAAGCAGCAGCATCTCTGACCACTACTTACCAAGCATCCCATGAGCTGGATATTAAAGTTATTGGGATAAAGAGATATACAAAGTACTGTCTTTCTCCAAATACTCGGTTTATGAGAACAGCCTATTTCACAGATAGTGAAATGGACAGCAATACAAAAAGGCACATGGTACATACAGCAAAAGTTTTAGTAATCCAGAAAATGAAAGGAATTTACACCAACAAGGGGGATAAGCCTAGGGACAGAGTGTTGGCCATCAGGCATGGAGCAAAGGGCGCACTCATTGTAACAAAAGCCTACTCTAAGCCAGGCACTGATTACAACTGATATAAAGAGCTCAAAGCCACAGGAGGAAACAGGAATGTGATTTGTGAGGGCAGGATATGAGGGGAGGGGTACCTCTGCCAGTCACAGGCATCAGAGAAGGCTTCCTGGTGGAGGAAAGTAGGAATGGGAACTACCTGAGTCAGAAAAGGCAGGCAGGGTAGACAGGACACTTCTGAGCAAAAGCACAGATTAGAAGATGCTCCTGCAGTATAGGGAGAAAGAAGAGAAACTGCAGGTCCTTAGTGGTGCTGTGAGGGTATGTGGGATGACATGGAAGACATAGGCAGAAGCTGGATTGGAAGGGTCTTGATGGCTTCATGTTGGAAACCTGGGATTAACATCGAACCACTGAAATACAGTTAAGCATCCCTTGGGTTGAGAGGGCTGTAGGAACTTGAATCAAGTTGGAACTGGGTTTCAGTAAGTTTCATTTGCCAAGCAGAGAGTCTTTCCTCCACATGAGCTTTCCGATTATTGTTATAGTTGAGAGAATAAATGGGCCACTAGACATTCCAAGAGAACAGCCCAGTTCAAAGTAGAGCTGCTGAAAACTTATCAACACTGAAGAGCAAAGGATGCTCTTTATGGATGACTCAGTAGTTCAAAGGGCTGTGGATGAAAGGTGAGAGTTCTCTGAAGTCCAGTTTCAAAACCCAGCGTGTCCCCCCCTAAGTCTCCCACTTGTCACTAATTCTGAACAAGTCCATAGAACACTTCATGTTCTCCTCTTCTCACTCTATCACTAAGTTTTCCGTTCCCCTTGGGCCTTTTTCTTTTTCCCAGTTTTTATGACCACTTGGTCCTAATGCGGACCACGCTGAATGCCATTATCATTCATTGAGAGCCTGCTGTGTTCCAGGCATTGCTTTAGGCACTAAAGCATTAAAGCATGGTCTCGTTTAATCCTCACATCAACAGTAAAAGATGAGGGCCGGTTTACAGATGGAACACCCAAGGCACAGCAGGATCAATAACTCACCCCAATTCACACAACTAGTAATGGACAGCAGTAGGAATTGCAGACTCTTTTTCAGGTTCAAATTCACACACACCCTTCTCCACTTTCAAACTCTTGGCTGGAAACCATTTCTCAATGCTGTTAGGATTAAAACCAAGAATCTTTGGCATGACTTACAAAGACTAGCACGGCATTTCCTCTCTCTCTCTCTCACCCTACAGACAAACCCAGACAGCTGGCATTCAGGGCCCAAGGTCCTGACCACTTTAGTACACTATCTCCAGGCTTCCAAACAGCTAATTTAAGTTCCTTTGTATACTGCAAGCTATAAATCATGCTCTGGCAGTTTCTGATATAAGTTGACAGTCTTTCTCACCAAGGAGATGATCAACAAACAAAGAGCCTTTCAAAGTCTGGGCTGGGTTCATCTCTAGGTTTCTTGGACTTCCTCAGAGTTGTCTCGCCCTCCTCAGCACCTCCCCTGATCTATGGCAGGAGGCTGCTTCCCTGGTTAGGGGCCCTCATTCCCCATGGGCAGAAAAGCTACGGTCTTTCCTTCTGCTGAGCTTGGCTTTATCTCTAAGTGGCTCTGAGATTTCGTGTTGTCAAGTCTTTCTCTTTTCTGTTACCTTCTCTGCACAGCCAGGCTGTCATCTCCAAACTGTTGCCCACTTCAAAAAGTTTAGAATTCTTTGCAAGGGCTTTACCCAGTAATAGAAAAGAGAACTCTCAAGTTCATTAACTAGGACCCCTTGAGTACTATTGTTCAGTATAATTATCTCAACTTTCTGTCTTTGTGACATGTATCATTACTTCTTGCAAATGTTAACTGTGGTGAAGGTCAAAGTTATTTAATGCCTTTAAATATCCAAAGGTTTACTCCAGCTGAAAAATTCCATGATTCTAAGTCTGTATCAATTTCATGTCAGGCAGGATCAGAGGCTTGGTCAATATTATTTTTTCCACAGTGAAACTGTATAAGGCAGGAGATCTTACTTAAGCCAACAAATATGTATCCTTCACAATGGAAGAATAAATAAGCGTATAATTTGTGAATTTGCTAAGAGTTCTTTCCTACTAAAAATATTAACCCCTTCTACTCTTTAGTGAGAACTTAATACATACATATGAAAGTTTGGGAATTTTGGTGTCTTACAGTGGTTTTCTACATATTTATTTCAAATCTCCAAACTTGATCTCCTGTCTCCAAATGTTCTTGATCTTATATTTTCATGTAGCATTATCATTGAGATCTTTTTAAAAATTGTTCTTTTTTTCTTTTAAAAATGTATTTATTTTAAACCATACCATGCAGCATGTGGTATTAGTTTCCCAAGCAGGATCAAACCTGGACCCCCTGCACTGGGAGTGTGAAGTCTTAGCCACGAGATCACCAGGGAAGTCCCTGTATCATTGAGATCTTAATCTCCTTTTCTTACTGTCCTCAACCTCACCAATATTTTCATATTTCCTAAATCATTTTTTTTTACAAAGAAATATCTGTAAGATATTTCAAGATTTGAAAGAATTTGACACCAATAAAGAATTTGCTCTCTGTCTACTTGGATATAAGGAGCTACCCAAATTAAGACTTTTCCTCTACTTACTTGTATTAAAAACCAATTTGTAATTAAATTGTGATAACTGCAACACTCTATTTCTAAGTAGTCATTGTTAAATTGTTTCTAAACATAAATAGTAAGGACTATAGTCCAAGTAAATTTTGGAACACCCAAGTAATCCAAAGGGGAAAGAACTTTCAAAGAAAAATAGAGGACATAATATGGCATATTTCCACCTCCAGCTTGAGAGGGAACTGCTTACAAGCTACCTTTTCCAACTTTGCTCTTAATACAGGTTAGTGTAAAACTACCTGCTGTGGATGAAACATTCAACCTCTGCAAATGATCTCATTCTGAAACCACAAGTGTCATGGAAATTGTGTTTTCCTTCTACAGCGCATTGAAATAGAGATAGGATGGGACGGAGTAAAAGGATCTGCTTTCTAATGAGGCAAAATGTAATTCATCTGAACTGGGACATGGACAGAAAATCCAATCAATGCCCCAGTTCTGACATCCTTACAAAGTCTTTGAGCGCCTGAGCAGAGCAAAAGTACACCCATACTCAAAATGTCCCAATAGGATACAAAATTCATGAGGAAATTATTTTCAATATTCATGGAATGGTCATATTGCTTAAATTATACAATGTAAAGTGAGAAAAATGACTAACCTCAGAAGCACATTTCCTTTTTTGTAATCAGCTTAATTTTGGGGGACGGGGTATAAACATAAGAAACCACTGTGACCGTTACAGAGAAACTTTTGCAATCTTCACTATTGTGTAGGATTCATATGATGGCAAGAGCAGAACTATCCAAGCAAACACACACACACCAACAACAGATGAAAACAACCAAAATAAAACCTTTATAACAGAGGTTCAAGAGGGAGGGGACCTAGATACACCTATGGCTGATTCACGTTGATGTTTGGCACAAACCAACACAATATTGTAAAGCAATTATTCTTCAATTACAAAAATGAATTTATAAAAAATCTTTTGTAACATATTAATCCTTGAACAATATATATTCTAAAGCATTGTGAAATACTATGTAGCTATACTATATTTCAATTTCTACCATTTTAAGTCTTTTTAAGACTTGGTGTTTATAAAAATAATCTAGCAAAGAAATGGCAGATGAAAGTGAAATTTTACACACTATATTATATGAAATAAACTTATAAAATCAGCCAAATTTTCTGAATTCTTAATTTACATAGAATTCTTTTTCTGTCTTTTTAGTCCTCTTGTATTTCATAATTGATGGCATTTTTAGATTAGTGTTTCCCAGACTTAACTTTCTCAGGAGGATAAAACTTCCCAAAGCAATTGGGAGCTAACAGAGCTGCCAAACTGTTCATTTTGCCAAAAACAACAATCACAAAAAGCTACCATTTCCATTCTTTCAAAAAGGAAAGGAAATTTCAACACCAAAAATGTAGGAAATTCATAATTTCAGAACAAAAGAAAGCTCGTCCCAAAAAACACTATTTGTTAACCAGAGATTATTTTAAAGGGATGTATTTATAGTTTTATGAAAATACAGAAACATTTACAACATTAAAATTTATTTTATTATGTTGTGTTTCCTTGGGATAGGTTTTCTTTTAATTTGGTTGCATTGTATGTATTTGATACACTTGCATTTCATTTTGCCCAGGGGAAGAGTGAAATTTGTTCTGCTGTTTCATATTCATCACTACCACTATCAAAAATTCACCGTGATATAAGCAAAAATGATATCATGCAAACTATTATATACAGAATGGATAAACAACAAGAGGCTACTGTACGGCACAAGGAACTATATTCAATATCCTATGATAAACCATATGGAAAAAACACAAAAAAGGGTGTATATATGTACAACTGAATCACTTTGTTGTACAGAAGTTAATACAACATTGTAAATCAACTATACTTCAACAAAATGAATTTTAAAAATGAAATCAGCCTTAAAATTGTTTCAGTTGATTTGAAATAGTCCAGACAAACCAAGATGCTACGGAACAATAGCTCCCACATTTCTAAGCCCTGTCCTCCACCTAGCCACAGTGGGCAGGTAGGAAGACCAGGTGAGTAGCTGGGGTCACAGGAAATAAGGATGGCCACAAGGATGCAGCCTAGTCACTGCTTCTCACTCAGGACAGAACCGTTATGGCCCTCCCAGCTTACAGAGGGAAGCTGGTCATTTCTACAAGAGGTGTTCTAAGAGGTTCTTGAGGGAGCAGGAGTAAGAGTAAGTCAAGGAAATGACAGGTCCAAGGTGGGAGGAAGAGGTGAGAGAGGGTAATTTCAGGAGGGAGGGAAACAAATGCTTTGCAGTCACAAACAGGGAGCCAGGAGGATGCTTTTTCTGCTTCCCAGCCTTAAGATAGAAGGGAGAAAAGAAAGAAAGAACAAAAAACAATAAGTGAAACAAAAAACTTGTTGGGAAGAGGCTGTAGGGGAAGAAATGTCCTCAGGAGACTTCTGGGCCTCTGTTAAGGCAAACAGAGCAAAGGAATATTTGGAGAAAATGTTGCATTAGCTGATCACAGAGTGAGGGGCAGGAGGGTCAGCTGCAGAGTCCCAGAAGTTTTGGGAGTGGGGAGAGCTTGGAGTCCAAATGGACAGGAGAGCCCAAGAGACAGACAGGGACAGACTTCATGAAATCCTAAGGGACAGACAGGTGTTGGACTGGGCCTGGAAGTCAAGAGAAGCAGTTCTGCCCTTCTCTGAGGGCCATCCTCAGAGGAGAAGGACCTCCTGGTGGCTCAGATGGTAAATAATTCACTTGCATGCAGAAGATCCAGGTTTGATCCCTGGGTCAGGAAAATCCCCTGGAGAAGGGAATGTCAACCCATTCCAGTATTCTTGCCGGGAAAATCCCATGGACAGAGGAGCCTGGCATACTATAGTCCTGCATAAAATCAGACATGACTGAATGACTAACAGTTTTCAGAAAAGAAGAGGGTAAGCAAATGTTCAGGCCACTGAACAAGGTAACGATATAACTATGAAAACACTTTGTTTACAAAATTGCATCTTGAAAATCTGGGAATTATTAGATACATATAGTCAAGTGGCAAAAGACATTGTACAAATCCAGTTAATATGTTTGATCCCCAAGGTCCAGCTGCTCCTGCTGCTAAGTCGCTTCAGTCGTGTCTGACTCTGTGCGACCCCATAGACGGCAGCCCACCAGGCTCCGCCGTCTCTGGGATTTTCCAGGCAAGGGCACTGGAGTGGGTTGCCATTTCCTTCTCCAATGCATGAAAGTGAAAAGTGAAAGGGAAGTCGCTCAGTCATGTCCGATTCCTCAGAACCCCGTGGGCTGCAGCCCACCAGGCTCCTCCATCCATGGGATTTTCCAGGCAAGAGTACTGGAGTGGGGTGCCATTGCCTTCTCCACCATTGTCTAGAAGTTACTCATTTATGATTACATCTACACACCCACAACAATATCTTAGGATAGCCATTGGCCTAGATACAATGATTCTATCGTTAGTCATAAAAGATAAATATATGAACATACACGCACACATACAAATACAACTTAGCCAAAAATGGTAAGATCAGTAGCTATAAAGTGAAATTACAGATGGTATTTTAAGGCCTTGGTTGGTTCAATCCATCTTCTCACTGGTTCCTGCCTCTTTCTCCTTTGTTCCAATTCCATTTTTCATCATGTTTTGACAGGTGAGGTTGTTCATGCAAAGAGATCCAACAAAAATACAGGAATGTCACCTTTGCCTCCTTATCTAGGACAGAGCAACACTCCCTTTCCTCCTTGCAACAAAATAGGCAAAACACACACTCTCCCACTGCCCCTTGACTGAGCAGTTGGGGGAATGAAGGTGGCACCAATGTTTTGCTTGCAGGGAGGGAATTTGAAGGCAGTCAGTAGGTCACCTGCCCTCTCCGCTCAGGATCAGCCCTCCACCCAAACCGCTGTGTAGTTCAGTCTTAGAATACTTCAGAGTTCAGCTAGCACAAACATGTCACAGCGAGAAGGATAGCAATTGTATTTGCACCTGCTATTGGTTTAAGCACAGGCTTTGTTTGATCCTTTAAAAAAAAAAGGTTTTATTATGACATTATTGTCAAAAGAATTTAACCTTTAACCTGCAGTTTGCCTACTCTCAGTAATATAAACCTTTTCCTGGACAAGAGGGGAAGCCTGATGGAATTTTCTTTTTTTCCCCTGTGGGGTGAGGTCATCGACTCACAGCTCCTTTGGACTCTGATTTATACCATCTAAAACAATAAAAGGGGGTTTTGCTAACATGGGAGAAAGAGAATCTTCTAGCGTACTAATGCAGAAAAAATGCGCAATAAGTGATTAAAAATGCTCATCTTGTAGATGCTCCACCCTGAGGCCACCGGGCAAGCCATTTTCTCTTATGACCCTCCAGGGGGCAAGATGGAAGAGACCCTCCCTCCACTGCCCGGCTCTACTGAGAGCTTGAGAGCAAGGTCTCTCCCGAGGGACCGCTGCCGAGGAGAGGGCCGACTGAGGGCACAGGGGTAGAATAAAGACAAACGCCCCTGTCACCCACCGAAAAGGAGGATTTTATGGACTGATCTCTGTCAATGGAAAAAACCCAAGAATGGGTTTGCATTATCCTCTGAACTCTATGTACATGTTTACTTAGTCATCAAACAGCAAGAATTTCCTTCCCCCAAGCAACGACCTCTATGTTAGTTTTCTATGCTGGATATCAAATTAACACAAACTTAGTGACTTAAAACAACACACACTTATTATCTTATAGTTCTTGTGGGTCTGGGGTCTGAACACAGCTGAGCTAGGTCCTGACTGCTTAGGTCTCATGAGATTGCATCTAGGTGTTGGCTAATGTTGAGTTTTCATCAGATGCTAAACTGGGGACAGATCTACTTCCAAATTCCCTCAGGCTGTTAAATTTATTTCTTTGTTACTATAGGATTCGTGGAAACCCGCTTCTTCAAAGTCAGCAAGAGAGAGAGAAAGGGACTTCAGTGTGAGTCTACTGGGAAGATGAACTTACATAACCTAACACAATCGAGGGAGTGATACGCCATCCTTTGCCATCATCCATTGGTTAGAAACAAGTCACAGGTCCTACCTACACTCAAGGGGAAGGGATTATATGTGGGTGAGAGCATTAGGAGGCAGAGTTCATGGGGGCCACCATAAAGCTTCTCTGCTTCAGCCAATATCTCCCTAGCCCTAAAAATTTAAGGGTATGGCTGAGAAGTTACAGAAGCAAATGTTTATAGGAGAACCATAAAATGAGGGAGGATATTTGTATTATATTTTTACACATACTCACACACCCTAACCTAAAAATAAAGCTGGGAATTTTTCTTACTGGTTGATGGCATGAAAATTTACAGTCATATAATCATGGATTTGAAATCTCTAATCTATGGTATAGCAGTTGCTTAACTTTTTTAACCTTCAGTTCTCATCTTTAAAATGAGAGCAATGGTACCCACCTTTGGGATTATTGCACAAATTGAATTTGGTAAAGAAAACACTTAGCATAATGGAGGTACTCAATAAATGGTCCTTGTCATATCCAGGTAAGAGCCTTGGGTATCTCATCCAAGGAGTTTTAAAATTTACTCTAAATATGGAGAACTTAATCCCCAAAGCAAAATGTGGGAAGGACCCTTCTCAGGAGAGGACCGGGCACCAGGTTGCCTCCATGCTTCCCACAGAGCCATGGGTATCCTCTAATCTCTTGGTTGGCTCTGCCAGAAGTCTCCAGGCCATGTTCTCCAGCATCGTCATTAATGCAACCGGTAAACCTCTGCAATGCTGGATTCAAGGTCCGTGCAGAACTCCAAACTTCTCATCTGGAATGGCTCAGGGAGGGCTCCACTTACTCCAGGTGCCTCCACCCATGCTGTTCAAAATCGACCACAAATTTTCTCTCTGTGGGTCCTGCTTAGTCTTTAGAACCTGTTCCCAAGATGGATCCACTCATTTACTCACTCACTGAACATTTATGCAACACTCAACACCTACTGCACACCAGGCACCAGGCTAGATTTGGAGAGAGAACAGTGATGCCTACAGAATCCTCCCCTTCAGCAGCCCACTGGCCAATGCAAAAGCAGACACAAGCCAGTGAAGTAAAACTGACCCTTGACTTTGGACAGGAGCATGCCTGACACTTAACATGAATCCCTGTCTGTGAACAGGCCTATCGCTTTCTTCCACGTCTCAGTTTTATTAAGACTCACAGCTTTTGCACACAGTCTCACACCACTCCTGCATTCCCAGCCTTCCCTACAGTTTTGTGTCTTACTTGATAAGCAATTATTGTGCTAGCTGGAGTCCTTACTAGACCAGTTTCACAAACCACATTTTCCTTTCTTTACAGAGTGTGTGTGGTGGATCCATTCCTTCATCAGTGCTGGGTAAGGCCCAGCTGAACGTCCCACTTTCCACTGATCCCAAATTTCTGATGATTTTCTGAGAACCATCACTTTCACAGAGCTCGTCACTTTTCCTTTATTTGTACTCCTGGCACCAACTGATATCCTTTTTAAAACTTTGTTTTCCAGAAAGAGACTTGCA
The DNA here is from genome assembly GCF_023699985.2 of Odocoileus virginianus. Lineage (NCBI taxonomy): Eukaryota > Metazoa > Chordata > Mammalia > Artiodactyla > Cervidae > Odocoileus > Odocoileus virginianus. The sequence continues at coordinate 20,873,969 of NC_069697.1, forward strand.
CAGACTTAGAAAATGAATTTATGGTTGTCAGAGGCGAGGGAAAGTTAGGGACTTTAGGAAGGTCATGTCCACATTGCTATATTTAAAATGACCAATAAGGACCTATGGTATAGCACATGGAACTCTGCTCAAAGCTATCTACCAGCCTGGATGGGAGGAGGGTTTGGGGGAGAATGGATACATGTATATGCATGGCTGAGTCCCTTCGCTGTTCACCTAAAACTACCACAACCTTGTTAATCGACTATGCTCCAATACAAAATAAGAAGTTTGAAAAGAAGAAAAAGAAATTTGTTCTCACTGAGAAATGAAGTGCTTACCATTTCAGAGGCGTGTCCATGCTCTGGACACACATGGCCTCCCGTACACCAGGCACCCCGCTGCACAGAAGGCGCACGTGCATGCCCTGTCAGTCATTTGAATCTCAGGGCTTCCCTAAGATTCAGCTAGCTCAGCTGGTAAAGAATCTGCCTGCAATGCAGGAGACCCCAGTTCGATTCCTGGGTAGGGAAGATCCCCTGGAGAAGGGATAGGCTACTCACTCCAGTATTCTTGGGCTTCCCTGGTGTCTCATGTGGTAAAAAAAAAAAATCTGCCTGCAATGTGGGAGACCTGGGTTCAGTCCCTCACTGGGGAAGAGCCCCTGGAAGAGGGCATGGCAACCCACTCCAGTATTCTTGCCTGGAGAATCCTCATGGACAGAGGAGCCTGGAGGGCTGCAGTCCATGGGGTCGCAAAGAATCGGACATAACCGAGCAACTAAGCACAGCACAGCACTACTACTACTGCTACTACTAAGAAAAGGTGAAAATATATTGAGAGAGTATAGTGTGCTAAGCATTTATATGTATTACATTATTTAATCTTTACAACCATCTTTTGAGATCAGGACTAATACCAACACTTAAGAGATCAGCAGACTGAGGTTCACAGATTTTATCTGCTCAAGGCTGTACTGCTAGTAAGTACAGAGTAATATTCAATTCCCAGTAGCCTAACAGTGCTGTCACCCAAGTGTGAACAGGGGTGTGTGAGCCTGAGAACAATGCTAACCTACTAAATACTTTGTCTAAGCTCAGCCCTGGCTCTAAACCCAAGGGGACAAGGCAAAACCAGCAGCCACAAAGTCCAATGGTTAGCCAGTCATCTGTACTTTAGGGGAATCCTTCATAGCCCAGCTCCAGATACAGGCAAAGCAAAGACAGCAGTAGGCTTCTGTGCATGGAGCTAATGTGGAAAAATCAAGAACAAAAGAGAGAAAAAAAAATGGCCTAGTAGCAAGGACTAAGGAACAGAGACAACTCTCAGTTAATTCTTTGGATTGAGAAATAAATGTTTTTCTTCTATCAGACTCACAGAGAACAGACTTGTGGTTTCCATGGATGGGGGAGGGGGAGAGAGAGGGAAGGACCGAAGTTTGGGTTAGTAGATACAAACATGTAAGATGGATAAACAACAAGGCCCTATAGTATAGCATAGCAAACTATATTCAATATCCTTTGATAAACCATAATGGAAAAGAATATGAAAAAGAAGGTATATATATACACACATATGTATAACTGAATCACTTTACAGTACAGCAGAAATTAACACAACATTGTAAATCAACTATACCTTAATAAACTAAAATTTTAAAAATGTCTGTCTTTTGAGTAAAACTTGTAATTCTGAGAGTCTGGGGTCCCTAACAATGACAGGGACTGATGGCTGTGAAAGGCACCAATCAAAGACACTGCAGACTTGTGTTTACTCTGGGAAGGACTGCTGACCCTGCACAGGCCTTTGAAGCTGCCCTTGCTCACACAAATCATAATGCACTATGAAGTAACGTCTTCAAAGAAAAGGGGGGAAATTGAAGCATACACTTCTAAGCCAGTTATTTCACTAAGGCACTTCAAAGAAACATTTCCTTTGATCATTCTGACTTCTCATTAATAATAAATATGAAGATATTACTCACAGAAATTACTCAGAGACCTTGGGCTGATGGAGGCTTCAATTTAGCCCATCATCAGCACAATGAGGAGGATAAAGTGGGGAATGGACCGCTGGCTCCTAAAGCTTCCACCCGGAAGTGACATACCACCCCCTACTCACATTTCATTGGCCAGAGAAAGTCACATGGCTGACCTAACTTCCAGGGAAGTACAGTCTGGCCAAATGCTGGTAAGGGAAGATGGGGTATTGACAACACCTGATAAACAGCACTGATGGCTAACACAAAGGCCAAGAGAAAAGTGGGAATTTTTCGGAGTCATGAAGGAGTATGTTCAAGAGAATAAGGTACTTAGGAACTTTGCTATATTTCTACAGTAATTTATCAGATAGAATATCCCAATAAAGACCTTCAACATGAACATCACAATTGTTTGAAGAAATAGGTGTCCTGATCTGACAACATCATCAAGGGAAAATACAGAGAAGTCCCCTATGTATGAACCTTCAAGTTTCAAACTTTTAGAGGTGTGAATGTGTGCGCCAGCCCCTGTATATCAGCTGTTGTACTGTACTTTACTGGACTTTTCAAGATGAAAAATGTTTTCTTTATTTTTTGTGTTTGCTTTTTATGTTCATATTATTTGTGTGCAAAGTATTATAAACCTATTATAGTTAAGTACTATATAGTTGATTGTGTTAGTTGGGTACCTAGGCGACCTTTGTTGGATTTATGAGCAAACTGGAATTACGAAGAAAATGGACTTACAAATGCACTCTTAGAACCAAACTCATTCGTATGTAGGGGATTTATTGTAATACCAAAAAACTGTGGAATTTATTTAACTTGGACAAGAGCAACTTTCTAATGTGTAGGAGGAGGAAGAAACTATTCATCTACTTGCTGTCTGGATTATTGGTGAGAATGCTAGGAAAACTCGTTGTAGGACTCTGCAAAAGTAAACCACCAAAACTCAGAGGGCATCATCAACCTTTTCTCCCCTGAGCTTGCCTATTGTCTTGCTATTTATCCAAGCAATTTCCAAAGCATTTTACTGTATGATCTTATCTAGATCTTTACATAACTTGACAATGACGATTTATGTTTATTCACTTATTACTTCATTCAACAAACGTTTACTGTGAAGGTGTATGACATGCAGTATACCTCCCTAGACACAAGGGATACAAAGACACAGTTCTTACACTTAGGATAGTCATTATATAAAATAATAGAGAAAGACAAAGGGATAGAACACTGTAGAATATTGTGAATCCAGTTATAGATTTATGTACAATGTACGACTGGAGAACTGTTGGACTAATATCTGTTAAGACTGTCATCTGCCTTGGAAGGGAGCAGTGAACTTGCCTGAGTTACCTGATATACAGGGCCATGTCTGAGAGTTGTGCAGGGTGTATATTGCACAGCTCCAGTGATCTCCATCCCCTTGTAGGCTTCTTACATTTGTGTGGATGCCAGTTAGATGTCTTGAACAGAGATGCCTCTGTTTCCTCCAAAATCATCATGGGGACTAACGGCAGGACTGCCAGCTTCTAACCAACATTTAGTACTCTGAAATATTTTCATTATATTTAATGTATTTCATTCTAATTTTTATTAACTTTGATGTAATGGTAATATCTAATTAAACCATTTTTTTGGTCAGTAATCATTGATTATACAGCTAGTCTAAGACGGTTTTAACCACATTGGGAGCCTGAGATAAATGTAAGCCACTATCCTCAATCTCAAAAACTTTTAAACTAAATGGACAAGATAAGTCAATCAGAGATTAATCATCTCTAACTTGTGTAAGAGTGAGTCTAAAAGTAATTCGAATTGTGAAAACCAAGAGATTAACCTTAGATGGAGTACCATCTTTAGGTTGAAGGATGTCGAGTATTTGGATATACTAGAGGAAGGAGACTAACGAGGACGTATGATTTTGTCAGTCTTTGCTAATTCTTTTCAGGGAAAAACACCTTAAAACTTCTATCTTGTTACCAGACATTAGCAGCTGCCTCTGTGTTATAGCAAAGTCAGAGGCACAGCCAAGAAACTGTGCTGGTTTAGTTGCAAGAGTTGGACACGACTTAGTGGCTAAACCATCAGCTGTGTTACAGCAGAGAGGCACAGCCAAGAAAGGGTAGTGAACTCTGCTCCTTTATCCCGCCTACCTGTCCTTCCAAGACATCAGTTATCCAGGAATCCTCTTAGACAGAACCGGTCCTTCTACTATTACCTTGCGGTGGTTTAAAAGATAAACTGCTACACTGATTCTCAAAGTGTGGTTCCCAACCAACCACGTGAGTTATCTGGGAAGTTATTAGGTATGCAAATATCCTTGGGCCCATCTGAGAACCAATGTAACTCTGAAGACTGAGCCCAGCCATCTTGGCTTAACAAGCCCTACAGGTGATTCTAATGTACGCTGATGTTTGAGAACCCCTGGGCTCACCCCTGAGTTCGAATCTAACTCTATTGGCATTCACGGCTTAATCAGGTGGTTAATTTTGCTAAATCTCAAAAGAGTATAACAGTAGTTTCCACCCTCATGAAGTCATTGTGAAGAATACATAGGTTAATGCATGTAAAATCCCTAGTGTAAATCCTTGAGTGAACACTCAATAAAGTATTACTATGAGCACCTGGTGAGATGCTCTTTTAAATCATTTTCATGCCATAATACAGTGGGAATAATCTTATAGCTGTGTTTCTTTGCTCTTTTTCATTAGTTTTACCACCATCACCTTTGATAGCACCACCTTCACCACTCATGGCCCCCCCAAAATATATATGTATTAACTATATATTACATTTATATATTTTATATATATCAATAGCCAAAGGTGTACCAGTTTAACCATTTTAAGTGTATAGTTCAGTGACATTAAATATAGCCACACTTTTGTGTCCCATTACCACCATTCACCTCCAGAATTTTTTTCAATCGCTTACAACTCCAAGCTTATTAAACAATAACTCTATTTCTCTCCCCTCCCCTCAGCTCCTGGCAACCACTATTCCACTTTCTGCCTCTATGTATTTGACTACCGTTAAGTACTTCACATAAGTGGGATCATACAGTATTTGCCCTTTTGCAACGAGATTATTTAACTTACTGTCCTCAAGATTCACCCACTTTGTAACATGGGTCAGAATTTCCTTCCTTTTAAAGGCTGCATAATATTCCATTGTATGCATTTACAGCATTTTGTTTATCCATTCTTCAGTAAATGGATATTGTAGGTTGTTTCCACATTTCGGCTATAGTGAACAGTGTTGCTATGAACATGAGTGTTCAAGTGCCCCTTCCGGCTCCTGTGTAGAATCCTTGGGGCTGTATACCAAGAAGTGGAATTGCAGGTGGTCTACTGACCTTGACAGTTTCTCAGCATTATGAAAGTGAACTTTCTCTCCTGTCTCCTCTGTCTGGCTACAGCAGGCCCCATCCCCCTTCTATGTCTCTGACAACGTCGTAGGGTCGCCTTTCAGTCTTTAAAAATGTGAAACTGGCTAAGAGCAAGGCTTCTACTAAAACATATCTCCTCCTACCCTAGACTCCATTTCATCACAGTGAAGAGCTTTTCTGCCCTACCTACAAACGAAACGGACTCAGACAGAAAACTACTTTCCTCTGTCCCCCTGGTGATAAGAGCCAGAGAATAAAGAGGGATGAAAGGGTGGATCGTCTGCTATGATAACTTATTTTTCCTCCAGTTGTTTCCAGTCAAACATGCAGTATCATTAACTTTGACTGTGGTCATCACTTTGGCTTCAGGCTTAATCTATTTTGACTAGGAATATTGTCCTCGGAAACACTACAATTTCCTGAAGAGACTGCAAATCAGCAGTCTTGCCTAGAATCATACATGGCCATTATCTTTCCTCTGCTTAAAAAATGTACAAAGACAGTATGTCATTCTGAGACGGATGGTTTTCTTTATTTAGTGTCTGCCTTCTGGCTGAGCTATAAGGTAAGGCAATTAGATACCCAACATTTATAACAGACATGTTGAACTTCCTTGATATGTCCTGCAGAGGGTTAGGCAAACACAAAGATAATAGACTTTAACTAGCAGTTAGGTGGTTTAGACTTCAAACCTTTTAGACTGTATAAACTATGGTGGCGAGACAATGGATAATGTGCTCATTTACTGCTCAAAACCACTTTGAGATGAAATATTTAATGTTAGAATCATTCCTACCTGTGAGGTCCACAAGAAATGGGTACTAAACATCTTTTTATGCAAGGCTTTTAGTTTGAGTTTTGTTGAGCTAAACCAACGTGACCCCTCTAGGAGGCAGTGTTGTGTAGTAGAGACGTGGTCTGAACTCAGCTTGGCTAGGTTTCTAGTAGACTCTACCTTTACTACCTATGTGACTTTGAGGAGATTACTGAAATTCTTCATATCTCGGTTTTGTTACCTGAAAAATAGAGCCACAAATAGCACAGAGTATTTCCTATCATTCAAGGGCAAGCTGTTACCTGGAAAACACACCGACAATAAGAGCACCAAAATGTCACTGAAAAAATAGGTGTTTATTAGAGCACTTCCTTGAAAAATGAACTGAAAAATAATACAAATTAAAATTATCTTACATTTAACCAAACTTAAAGGTTCAACTATACAGAAAAGGACAAATTACTTAGGAGATTTTTGTTAAAACTTTCAAAGAAAACTGCCTGATAGCACTTATACATCTTTCACTATATATTTGACCATTAAAGAAACAGTAACAGGATGTACATTTTGCAAAACCATTCTGGAGCTTAATTGGTTTCCAGCAACCTTTCCAGTTCCTTTGGTGTTGAATCCTCCTCTTTGCAGCATAAATCTTGCCAAATCCACATTTGCCAATGGCTTTGCAGGTAACTCTAGTAGTTTTCCTGTATCACTTTCATCAGCTTCATGAAATTCTAAATGTTTAGCAGATTGTGATTTTTTTTCCATTTGTAATTTTTCTGCTTTGTAGTTTCATTGTAGAGTCTTGTGTTACCGATATCTGATCAAGACCAATAAAAGTGACTGACCCACTAGTCAGGACAGATGCTAAAGTAAAACAGATATTTGAATGAAGACCAATTTTTAAAATGGTCAGCTCATGATAACAATTTTTGCTTTCCTGACACCTCTTAACTAGAGAAATTTAGAGGATGAATACTAAGAAGCAAAGACTCTTGATTTCTCATTAAACTGCTAAACGCATGTCATGTACTCAACAGAGTGCCTAGTGAATACCATGTGATTTAGTTGTTAATAAATATTTTCATTATTTACTTAAGAGTACCTATATGTTCACAAAAGGTTGAAGGCATTAAAACATATACTAACAATATAGGCTAAGAAGAAATTTTTCTTTAAATCAATTCCCCCTTTCCATCTACAAGCATCATGACTAGAAAATTTTTAAAGAATCCACCGTTCTTCAACCCAGCTCTGTTCTTTATACCCCCTTTCCCTTCTTTTGGCTCATAGTCTTTCAAAAACACTAACCCCCATCTAAGGTGTCACATATTTACATATTTGTTTTGTCTGTCTCCCATCACTACAATCCAAACTCCAGAGGCCAATGACCTGGTTTGTTCATTGGCGTGTCCCCAGTACCAAGAACAGGGCCTGGTACATGGTAGGTGTTGAGTAAGTATTTGTTGAATCAATGATGAATGGAAGACTCTTCCCACCCTCCTCAATCCAGGACCCCATGATCTTGAGGTAAGGGATCCTAGCCTACTATGGCCCAAAGAACTTCCGACATGAATAAGAATGGATACTGTTCAAGTCCTAAGAAAAGACTGTACAGAGATTCCCGGAAGCCTTTCATGCTTCTGGGAATGAAAGGCAGTGGATAGTCACAGTAAACTCAGGCCCTCTTTTTCCTTAGACTAAGATCCACTCTAATTCACTCCAGAAGGAACAGAAGAAAGTTTTGCAGAGCAAAGAAAGGAAGTTAGAATTCTCCCTCCTACCAAGGAAAATACTTTTTTGAGTCATGAGGAAAGTAAAAGAGCTACCCCGTAAGGGTCAGGAAACCTGGGTACTGATCTCACCTCTGACACTAATTGGGTCTGTAACTCAGGAAAGTTATGAAAGACTTTCAGGGTTCTTCAGCTTCATCTCTACAGTGGGTGGGTGTGGCTAGATCAGCATTTCCTAAACTATGTGCTTTGAGACATTTGACCTCATCTGCTCTAATAGGGTCGGAGAAGGCACTGGCTCCCCACTGCAGTACTCTTGCCTGGAAAATCCCATGGACGGAGGAGCCTGGTGGGCTGCAGTCCATGGGGTCGCTAAGAGTCGGACACGACTGAGCGACTTCACTTTCACTTTTCACTTTCCTGCATTGGAGAAGGCGATGGCAACCCACTCCAGTGTTCTTGCCTGGAGAATCCCAGGGATGGGGGAGCCTGGTGGGCTGCCATTTATGGGGTCGCACAGAGTCAAACACGACTGAAGCGACTTAGCAGCCGCAGCTCTAATAGGGTAGCCACAAGCCGTGTGTGGCTGTTGAACACTGGATAGTAGCCCGGGCCACATTTTCGAATGTAAAGCGACTTCCCTGGTCCAGTGGCTAACACTCCGCACTCCCAGTGTGGTGGCCACAGGTCCCATCCCTGGTCAGGGAACTAGATTCCCACACGCCACAACTAAGTGTTCACATGCTGCAACTGAAGATCCTGCATGCCACAATGAAGATTTAAGGTCCCAGGTGTGGCCACTAAGACCCAGCACAGGCCAAAGAAAGAAAGAAAGAAAGAGGGACTTCCCTAATGGAACAGTGGACAAGAATCCGCTTGCCAATGCAGGGGACATGGGTTTGATCCCTGGTCCAGGAAGATTCCATGTGTTCTCCTTGTGCTACAACTACTGAGCCCACGCTCTGGAGCTCTCAAGCTGCAACTGGTGAGCCCGTGTGCTGCAGCTTCTGAAGCCTGTGCGCCTAGAGCCTATGCTCCACAACCAGAGAAGCCGCTACAGTGAGAACCTGTGCACCACCACGAAGAGAAAGCCCCGCTCACCAGAACTAAAGAAGGCACCAGCACAGCAACAGAGGCCCAGGGCAATCAAAAAGATAAATAAATAAACTTAGGATGGAAAACAGAGAATGAACAAAGGGGACACACAGAAACCAAAAAATAAAAAAAGAAAGAAAAAGAATAAAGTGTAAAAACTAAGGCAGTGTATAGAAGAAATGTAAAGTTTCTCATTAATGCTATTTATGTTGAATAATGTTGAAATAATAGTTTTAGATATTGGGTTAAATAAAATACGTTATTAAAATTAAGATAGTATGGGAGGCTGTGGTTGTTGTGGGGGCAGGGGGGTGTAAATGGGAACCTTCTGGACTTTCTGCTCAATTCTGCTGTGAAGCTAAAACAGCACTAAAAATGATAAATAACTACTTTATATAAAAAATTAGGCCAACCTGTTTCTTTTTACTGTTAAGAATGTGGCTAGTAAGTAAAGTTGCTCAGTCTTGTCCGCCTCTTTGTGACCCCATGGACTGTAGCTTTCCTGGCTCCTCCATCCATGGGATTTTTCAGGCAAGAATACTGGAGTGGATTGCCATTTCCTTCTCCAGGGAATCTTCCCAACCCAGATCTCCTGCGCTGCAGGAAGACTCTTTACCATCTGAGCCACAAGGGAAGCCACACCAGAGAAGAGTTGTGGCTACCAGGACATTTAAAATTATGTGTGTAACTACAGTTATGGGTCTCGGGATATTTATATTTGACAGTGCAGTTCTATAATCTGAGAGAAGTCTCTCTGATCACATCACCCTATATCACATCCCTCACTGCCCCCCACACCCCGCCCCTCATCTCCCCTCCCGCCCCCACCCCCGCTCCCTCCTACTTCATGATGCTCTTTATCAAAGAGAGCACATTGAAACTTCTTGTGGTATTCAGTGTACGGAACCCTGTTTAGTTGACATTGACTAAATGTATTGGTCATAAAATCTATATTCCACTGAGCATCTCTATTAGCACCTCTCAGCTCTGAGGAAGATAATTTGGAGAATAGTGGTCCAGCTTTCCTATAAACTCCTTTTAGATCTAGTAATTTGTGATATTGGGGCTTACCTAATGGCTCAGTGGTAAAGAATCCACCTGCCAATGCAGGAGACATAGGTTCAATCCCTGGGTCGAGAAGACCCCCTGGAGAAGGAAATGGGGACCCACTCCAGTATTCTTGCCTGGGAAATCCCAAGGACAGAGGAGCCTGATGCGGTACAGTCCGTGGGGTTGCAAAGAGTCAGATGTGATTCAGTGATGTGTGATATTACAGATCCATGTATGTGGAAAGAAGAAATGATTGAGTTTCTCAGATGCTTGTTCAGACCAGAAGGGTTTCAGGGAGAAATCATGTCCTTCAACACCTCCTGGGAGAGAGCGCCGTCGGTTGAACACTGGAAGGGAAGAAAGTGGGGCAAGGAGCAGAGAGTCAGGTTAAGCGATGGAGGAGGGGAAACGAGCCAAGTTTGGAAGATCTCCTGCTAAGGACACTCCGTGGAACCTTGGTTCTGAACGGCTTGGGGTGTTGATGATCTCAAGAAATCAGCACCACAGGAAACACCTAAGTCCCAGAGAGAACATGCAGTGATGGAAATGTGGCATTCTAAAAAGAGGGAGCGTGAGTGGCTGGAGGCTGCAGAAAGTCCACGGTGAAGAGGGCACAGTGCATCTCAGCGACTCTAACCCAGACCAGTAAGACAGGGCAGTTCCACACTTTCTGCCCTCACCTCCAGGCCTCCAGGGAGCAGATGGGGAGAAACCCTTGAGGGCTTATCTAGTCAGATAAAGCAGTGAAGCCACAGCCTGTGGCCTCTGACAGATTTCTGTGTGGGTGATAAGAAACCTATTTCTGGTGCCTGACATTTCTGCCTGTGCTTCCAGACAGTACCCCAGGCCAGGTGCTATACTGCCCAGGATTTCCGAGGGTCCATTATAAATGGAAGTTCCTCTTGAATGAACCTCACAAATTCTCCTATTGATAACTAACTTCTCCCTTGTCCTCTGTAACTGCCAAATATGGCTGTGTAGGATGTGCTGTTTTCTGTAACTTCCAAGCATTTATTTGGAATGAACAGTTTCTAAAGTTTTATTGAGATATAATTTATGTACAATGAACAGTGAACAGAAGGACGAATCAGACTCAAAAGAAGTTCAGTGACTTGTCTCTGATACCAAAGTCAATGGGCTTCCCAGGCGGCTCTAGTGGTGAAGAACCTGCCTGCCAGTGCGGGAGACATGGGTTCAATTCCTGGGTTGAAAAGATCCCCTGGAGGAGGACGTAGCAACCCACTCCAGTATTCTTGCCTGGAGAATTTCATGGACAGAGGAGCCTGGTGGGCTTCCGTCCATAGGGTTGCGAAGAGTTGGACACGACTGAAGTGACTTAGCATGCACGCACCAAAGTCAATAGCCGAACTGCATCCAGAACTTGTTTCCAGTACTTTTCTAATATATCATGTGAGTGGAGGAGACAGAGAAGAAAATGAAAGGAGAACAAAGCAAATGGAATAGGAGGTATATAAGAATATTGTTAGAGGATTTTTTTAAAAAGGCTTTTGTTTTGATACACTGCAGCCTATAGCCTGTAGCTTCCTGTCGCTAAATATTTACAAGTTCTTTCTTTGTTTGAAATACTTTTTAACACACAGAGGGTTACCCAGATGATTCACAGATCCCAAACCACAGGCTAAGCAGGCAAGGACAACATTTCCTTCCTGAGCATGGTGCTAAGAAAATACTGAATGGACTCACAATGCCAGAATAGATCCCTGGGGTCCACAAAAGACAGATACCAGCTGGTCAATTCTGGATGGACCATCTTTTCAATTTGGAAAGATCTTTAGGAAAAACATTTGGCATTCCGACCCCCCACCCCCCACAATTCAATTCAAAAAGGACTTGCATCTTTTAAAAAAGTTCTTTAGCTTTAGTTCTTATTTCTAAACCTGGAAAATGAGGTGTTAGAAAAAATCAAAACAGCCTGGAGTTAATATGAGAAAGAAAGTGACTGGGCAACAGGATAAGGAACGAGCAACTACTAAAATGTGGAGATGGCTCAGACTCCACAACCTCTAATTCATGTGGCATGTAATCTTCTTAAACAATGATTAGAGATATGAAATGTGCATTTGAAGGGCTTAGAATTGTCATTAATTACACTGCAATATCTTCCCCCTTCAAGTAAACACAAGTGGCTTCCTTGAAATTAGTGGCTGTCACTTTCAGGTAACTGAAAGGAGAATTTGGTTCTGTGACCTCACAGGCACTGTGAAGACTTTGATTTACACATAGTTACTAAAGAAGATTTCTATCAGAAGCAGTCAGCAGTACAGAAGAAACGAAATACCTTTATTACAACCGAGTAAAGAAACACTTGTTACTGAAGACTTTGTTCAGGGCAAGATGCTGAGTACTGCTGGGGGAATTCCAGAAGGCATAGACACAGCCTTGCCCCCACCTGTTCCCAAATCTTCAAGTGAGACGCCTGACCAGCATCTTTTGTATCTGATTCAATCTCTCAGTTCTCAGCTTAAATATCACTTTCTCCAAATGAGATTAAGTCTTCTTGGTAGTGTACATTATATTTGTAATTACTTGCTTAAGGCAAGTATTTGTACACAAATGCATATAAATTTCTCCACGTCCTCATCAACACTTTTCTTTTTTTAAAAAATGATAGTCATCCTAATAGGTGTGAAGTGTATCTAATTGTGGTTTTAATTTGCAGTTCTTTAATGATTATTGACGTTGAGCATCTTTTTATGAGCTTATTGACTATTTGAATATCTTCTTTGGAGAAATGTCTATTTAAGTTCTTTGCCCATTTTTCTAATTGGGTTGACTTTTTTTATTGTTGAGTTGAAGAAGTTCTTTACACATTCTTGATGTTAATCTCTTATTGTATATATGGTTTGCAAACATTGTTTTACATTCCATAGGTTACCTTTCCACTCTGTTGATAGTGTCCTTTGATACATAAAATTTTTAATTTTAACGAAGTCCAATTTATGTATTTTCTTTGGAAGATATCTTTTAACACTGGCTTTGTAAGAGTAAAAATTTTTGGACATCAGGACTCAGATTAGACATGGAGGAATTTTGTCCTATCATAGTTGAAGCAGAGAAAAATGAACAATGTAATAAATAGATGGTAAACAGTGGAAACAGTGGCTGACTTTATTTTTCTGGGCTCCAAGATCACTGCAGATGGTGACTGCAGCCATGAAATTAAAAGATGCTTACTCCTTGGAAGGAAAGTTACGACCAACCTAGATAGCATATTAAAAAGCAGAGACATTACTTTGTCAACAAAGGTCCGTCTAGTCAAGGCTATGGTTTTTCCAGTGGTCATGTATGAATGTAAGAGTAGGACCATAAAGAAAGCTGAGCTCAGAAGAACTGATGCTTTTGAACTGTGGTGTTGGAGAAGACTCTTGAGAGTCCCTTGGACTGAGAGGAGATCCAACCAGTCCATCCTAAAGGAGATCAGTCCTGGGTGTTCATCGGAAGGACTGATGCTGAAGCTGAAACTCCAGTACTTTGGCCACCTGATGTGAAGAGCTGACTCATTTGAAAAGACCCTGATTCTGGGAAAGATTGAGGGCAGGAGGAAACTGGGACAACAGAGGATGAGATGGTTGGATGGCATCACTGACTCAATGGACATGGGTTTGGGTGGACTCCAGGAGTTGGTGATGGACAGGGATGCTTGGTGTGCTGTGGTTCATGGGGTCTCAAGGAGTCAGACATGACTAAGTGACTGAACTGAACTGAATAACTCACAAAACTGACCTAACTGATTCATGTGCTGTGGATGGTCCTATTATATATCCAGCATTTACATTTTTCCTTTTGGCAGCTGAGGGGTACAGATTTCCTGCATCCTCTCTCCTTCTTTGGATGCTATAGTATCCTGTTGAGACATGTGAGCATGGAGTCAAATAAATGATACTTTTTCATTTACAACAGTAACAGTAGCCCAATCTAACCATTCCAAGCAAAGAAAAAAAATTTAAACACAGAGAAGTGTGAATTTTACTTGAAATTTTTTGGCTTATATAACTGAAAAGAGAGGCACATTGGGCCAGCTCCATATTCTCAACCAATGTCACAGCGCTGCTCACCTCTGAGTTGACTCCATCTCAGGTCATACTTTTCTTATGATAACAAAACTGTGTCTATTGGCTCTTGAGTTACATGTTATCCTCTCAACAGTTCTTGGCATAAGACAGATTCTCTTTTCCTATAGTTCCAAAAAACTTTTCTGTATGATCGTTTATATTAATATTGACTACATTTTCACAGAATTAGAACAAAGAATTCTAAAATTTGCCTGGAAACACAAATGACTCCAAATAGCCAAAGTAATTCTGAGAAAGGGGAACAAAGCTGGAGATATCGTGTTCCTTGATTTCAAACTATACCACAAAGCCATAGTAATCAAAAGAGTATGGTCCTGACACAAAAGCAGGCACATATCAATGGAACAGAGTAGAGAGCCCAGAAAAAAGCTCACATTTATATGATCAAAGAATCTACAAGAAAGGAGGCAAGAATATGCAATGAGGAAAAGACAGCCTCTTCAATAAATCGTGTTGGGAAAACTTGACAGCTACATGCAAAAGATTAAAACTGGACTACTTTCTCACATAATATACAAAAATTAAACTCAAAATAAACTAGAGACTTAAATGTAAGATCTGAAACCACAAAATCCTAGAAGATAGGTAGTATGCTCTTTGACATTAGTCTTAAATTATTATTATTATTATTGTCTCTTCAGGAAAAAGAAACAAAAGAAAAGATGAGGACTATTTTAGGCCTATAAAATATCAGAAATATTAATAAAAATACTCTGGATTATATGAACCAATGATTTAGACTCTGGACACAACTGTTACTTTTTTTAAAGCATAGTCTTGAAGCTCGTTTACAGACCTTTGAGAATTAAGAGACCATGCAAATGTTTCTTTTCCTAAAAATGTTAGGCTCAAATGTTATTCCTCGTCCTACCACATCACTTTCCACCTGTCTTCTGGGCAGCCAGTTTTAAATATGGGTTATTCCTACCTCGGAGTCATTGCATTTGCTATTCCTCTTCCTGGAACACACGTTCTCCAGAAAACTGTGTGACTCACTCTTCTACTTTATTCAGGTCTCTGCTAACGTCTCACCTCATTGTAGGATCTTCCACAAAGACCTTATCAAATAACCTCTTTCAACCCCATCACTCCCTACCTGTCTTTTAAACTGAAAAATGGCAACCCACTCCAGTATTCTTGCCTGGAGAATCCCATGGATGGAGGAGCCTGGTGGGCTACAGTTCATGGGGTCACAAAGAGTCAGACACGACTGAGTGACTTAACTTTAACTTTATCCTTACCGGACATTTTATACATTAAATTATTTTTCTAAATCCTCCCTTCTAGATGTGAGTACTCTGAAGTCTTAGACATTTCATTGGTCATTGTTATATCTCCAGCCAAAAGAATACCACCTGGTACATAGTAAGCACTCAAGTAAATAATCAATATAGAGTGAGAAAATCTCAATCTTTTCTCACTGTGATACACACGATAGTGTTTTCTCAAGTAGGGCCCACCCCTATGGTGGATATACAGATCAGACAAATCTTAAAATGAATTTCCTGGCAAACAAAAAAAAATGGAGCCATTTTCAAGACTCCAGACTCCATGACCTTTACCTTTCCTGAGTTCAAAGGGCATATTTGAACACTTGTTAATCAAGGGAGAAGCACCCAAGGAACTACCTGAGGCAAGATTAAAGGAATTGGAGAATCAAGATTAGGAAACCTGACAATCTGAGACCCTTCACACTCTCTAGTCCTCTCAGCAACCCCATCCATGGGAAGTATTTTTTATAAAACTCTCTATCAAATCCTCCTGGGTTGTAACACAAAGTTTTTTGAGGCAGGAACCCACTGTGTCCCCCTTGCCTGACTAAGCAATATAGCTATCCTTTTCTACTTCAGCAAATAAATAAATAAAATAGTGCCATTTTGATACAGACGGGAATGGGGTGTAGAATTCAGAAGCATTTTGCAAACATGTGAATAATGAAATCAGCCATTTAAAGATCTCTTATAAAGCCCTCAAAAAGGAATATATATCTTATAAGAAAATACCAAATTAAATTTAAATTTTTAACTATTTTGTTTTTCTAATTTTATTTTTCTTTCATCCTGAACCCCCCTCCCACCTCCCTCCCCATCCCATCCCTCAGGGTCATCCCAGTGCACCAGCCCTGAACACCTGTCTCATGCATCGATGAGACTGGCGATTTGTTTCACATATGATAATATACATGTTTCAATGCTATATTTTGAAAAAAGAACGTTGATTTTTTTTTCCCTAGACTTCTACTCTGAGAGGTAATATCATGTCAATTTGTTTTATCTAATAACAACATATGAAGTACAAAATTTTAAATATATTTGTGTAGGATATAAGATTACTATAAATAGAAATTTATTATATTTAAATTATTAATGACATCATTCAAGATGCTCCTATTCTTGTTTTTTCTGCACTTGATAAAACAGCCCGAGAGGAATGATAATATATCTTATCATGATTATATATATTTTTCTTTTCCCTTATGTTTCTTATGATTTTTATTTTGTGTGTGTGTGTGTGTTTTGCATCTCAACTTATATATAACTTTATTCTTAGAAGCTTCCCTGTGACTCCCTCTCTTGGGGCCATATGCCCTTCCCCATGTGCCCCCATGGGATCCTAAACTTACCCTACCAAGGCTCTTATCCTGCAATTGCCTGTTTCCTTATCTCTATCCCTGGCCCCATCCCTCACTCCCACCCAATTTTGTTGTCCCCACCCCTGTCCCAACATTCCAGCATAATACAAGTTTCCGAAGAGACAAGCCCCTGACTACCTCATTGACAATTTTATGTCTGGCACATAATGTGTGAACAAAAATTTGTTAAATTAATGAATAAGTTATATTTAAAAATAAGCATACAGAAAGTATTGTTGAAAAGGGAAAGTGTCCTATGCACAGATTTTTGATAAATAATAAAAACAATGGTGTGAATTTTCAGGCACAATCTCATTCTGGGGGCCTGCAGTTTGGTGATTACGACTGTTTAGTTCTAGAAAATCACTGTAGTTCTCTTGCCCTCTTCTTTATTACAGATATGTTCATGGATAGAATTAAAAAGAAAATGGAGCTTGTGTGTTCGTGAATACACATGCCAAAATGAAATTTACAATTCGGCTAAGAACATGGAAACATTCTTGAAGCCCTCAGCAACTTATATCTTATATTCAGGGAGAAAGAAGTTTTTTGGAAAACTTGGAAAAGGCATAAAGTCACAGCTCATAAGCACTTCAGTAAATGGTAATTGTCACTATTATGAATATCAGCAAGTCCCTCACTGCAGCATGTGGCTTTGAGAAGGTAGTTTCAGGTTGGATACAATTTCCAGTTTACAGTTCTCTCCCCTATCTCTCCCACTTAAGAAAGCATATCTTGTGGACCATCAAGATGGTGGAAGAGTAAGATGTGGAGATCACCTTCCTCCCCACAAATACATCAAAAATACATCTTCATGTGAAACAACTCCTACAGAACACCAGGAAAGCACATCCAAAGCAATAAAGCAAGAAATGGATTATTTCATGATTAACCCTAAGTCTTCCTTAACTTATACATAAAATATAAATCATTCACCCACTTGGTATTTTAATTTTAGAAGTAATGATTTATTTGTACTGTGTGGGCACACTAGGCCGTTTCAGTCATGTCCAACTCTTTGTGACCCTATGGATTATAGCCTGCCAGGTTCCTCTGTCCCTGGGATTCTCCAGGCAAGAATACTGGAGTGGGTTGCCATTTCCTCCTCCAGGGGATCTTCCCTACCCAAGGATCGAACCTGCATCTCTTACATCTCCTGTATTGGCAGGCTGGTTCTTTACCACTAGCGCCATGTTGTACTGTAACTCAGAGTTAATCCCATTAATTATGACTTGAGAAACTAAGGTCCAGAACTGTAGCTCATCACATTTTTGACCAGGAACAGCTTAGACAGGGCCAAAGTTTCTATAGTCTGTATATTCCACTCAATTCTACTTCCCAGAGGAAAAAACTCAATTAACACAAAGACTACAAAAACAAAAATTTGAAAATATTAGTTAAATCAAGGATAATAGCAAATGAAAATCATAACCAACTTAAGGCAGAATCTGTGATGCACTGATAACAAAAACCCTTCCCAAATAAATTGGAGAGTCCATCCACCTGCCTGCATGTGTGTGCATGCAAGGGGAGTTTGCAATGTTGAGAAATATTCCACGTGACCAGCCTGTTTTAGTGGAATATGCAATCTATTCTAGAATTCTCTAATGGGATATCTGACAAACCCAATAAAAGTATGAACATCTAATTTTAGACACCTTCAATAAACTCACTTATTTACTATTAGGTAGGCCATAGTATATAATAGTGAAAAGCCAGGAACTCTAGAATAGAAAGGTTTGATTAATTCATTCATTGTTTGATTAATTCATTCAATGCCCATCAGATGAATCTTTTCACACCTTCAGTGGATAACCAGGAACACCCTGAGAAACACTGGAGTAAAAAAATAATCTAATCAAGTATTCATTTTATCAATAGCTTCCAGTATGTGCCTAATACAATTAACTGCTGTGAGAGGGGTATAAAAATATGAACAGGCCCTTATAATCTAGTAAGTGCTCAATAAATATTTAGAAAGATCATGTATTATATATTAAAAGTCAAAGCAACATATATGAGTAGTGTTGTTAGACAAAATGAAACTGCTCTTGTGCAGGGTTGAGAATAAATCCAATGCTGTCAACACTCTGCTCTCAAGATTTGTTTTACTGCATCAAAAACCTGACGACCTGTATCAGCAAGTCACCCACGAACACATGCAAGATAAACTACAATGGAAATAGCATCTTGGAAACCGAGTATGAGTCTGTGATAATAAAATAGGCCCAAAGCCTAGGTTTCCAGTTTATTTGGCAATAAATGTGGCTATACATGAAACATAATTCTATAATATGCTCAAGGCTTGGGAATATGTGCATCAGTTAATGAGTTCCTACAAAACACTACACTAGGAGATTTGATTCAGTCTTTTAAATCTTCTACACCTGCTGCAAAAATAGCTGCTATAAAAGAAAATCAGACACAGTGAATAATTCACAACATGAATGTTCTTGTGCAGGTGGGAGTTAAGTGGTGTTTGCCTTTGTCTCATTTTATATGGCGAAACCTGCAGTAATAACATAGACTGCTTTCTAAAATGGAAAACAGGATTCTAAACCAGCAACAGGGTTGATGTGAACTTGCTGGCTGCCTGGGAGCATTACCAAAAGATTCAGGGGGCTGCCATAGGTTTCCTCTGAATTCGTTACCTTTTGTTTTCTTTTCTCTGTGTAGGCTATAAACAGATTATAAAGTGCATGACACCCCTGAACCTGAGAGAAATACAAGGCAACTTTTAGCATTATCTACCAGAGCATACAAGAGTTTCTTTTTTTTTAACCAAAAACTGCTTAACCTGACCTTGATGCCTATGAAGTGACTTCATCTATTAACTATTTTTCAGAGAACACTGAATTTTGAAGGACCAGGGAACAAAAGTAGGGAACACATGAATGGTTGTATGAATTATGTTTTGCATGTGTGTATATAAAGATGTTTTGAGATTTGGGGGACCATACAGACCTAGAGAGAAAGAGTGCCCCTTTCAGGACTAGCTAAATTCTACATATAACATCTTACCCATAAACACAACTTTCACATGCAAACGAACCAATCCTGAGTCCATATCCTCCAATCAGCTCCTCTATCTAACTCTCACACACCCAGACAATATTTCCTTTCCCCAAAATCATCCCAGGGCCAACTGCAGGGGCTACAACCACCCTGTAGCCACATGTCCCCCAGAATTAGTCAAACTCGCCCATTTCAACGGTTCACTCTGCCTTGTTGTGTCTTTTCTGCTGAAGCCCCAATAAAGGCTCTGGCCTAGGCTTTTCTCTGGCTCCTTTCTGCCTCCTGACAAACCTGGTGCTCCTTATATGGCCCTGTGTGACATGGCATGGCCACTCCTTCCAGGAAATGTAAGTAATAAATTCTTCAGTGGTATCGGCGTCTCCATGTCATCACCCAGTCACCTTAGTGAATTTGTGCTTGTTTTATTTATTTTTTAAAATGTAAATTTATTTATTTTAATTGGAGGCTAATTACAATGTTGTAGTGGTTTTGCCATACATTGACATGAATCCGCCACGGGTGTACATGTGTTCCCCATCCTGAACCCCCCTCCCACCTCCCTCCCCATCCCAGCCCTCAGGGTCATCCCCAAGCACCAGCCCTGAGCACCCTGTCTCATACACCGAACCTGGACTGGCGATCTGTTTCACATATGATCATATACCTGTTTCAATGCCATTCTCCCAAATCATCCCACCCTTGTGCTTGTTTTAGAGCACAAATGAGATAATGAAATTTTGCCATTTTAGAAACATGGAAGTTTGACTTTAAGTCTAGCTCAGAGACAATCTACTTTTACAGAATTATCATGAGTGAGTATAACACACAGCCCACGATGGTAACCAGGCACTCTCTTCCTCTCTGCCTTACTTCCGACGCGGCACAGTGAAGCCTCAGGAAGCACACACTGCTGTTGACTTTCTATCATGACACTATAGCCCTGAAAACGTGTGTGACCTCCTGAAGAAAGCAGGAATGTAGATCTGTAGAGGAAGTGAAAAAGTAGAGCCCTGCTCTCCTGGTTCCCCTAGTGCAGAGTAACAACTTCGATGATGGTGGTAACTGTGAACACTTATTTTTACCGCGTGCCTGATTCTGTGCCCCAGTGTTTTACATGCATTGTCTCATTGAAATCGCACAACAAGACTCTGAGGAAAGTGCTATTATTACCCTGTTTCAGATGTGAGAATTTACAGGTAAAACTCACTGGTCCAGGGTCACATTCCTGGTAACTGGTGACCTGCCACTAAACAGATCAAGTCTAAATCCATAGCCCGTGCTCTAAACTCCCACCCTATGTTGCATCTGCCAAAGCCAGATGAGGCTCCTTCTTCCCCATAATACAGAATCAATAACACAATTCCTTTGCTAATGAAACGTCAGTCTGAAAACCTCAATTCCTAGTTGGCATGTCCAACTGGCTGGTGGATAGTGCCAGGTTGCCTTCCAAACCAAACATATTTTTGATAGATATTCAGAATCAGGGCCAATGTCAGGCAATGTTGTGAAATACGCCAACCTCTTGATTTCTGGTGATTGCTCTTCCTGGAATTCAGTGTTCTCATTGCTGCAGATGACCCTGATGATTCTGCTCCCAACACTGTCTCTTGTGGTCTGTGCCTTGGACCCCAAATCACTTCTTTGTCAGAATTCCCTTTCCTTCTGTTTCTCAAATCCATCAAGGATTCTGGATTCAAGTGGACCAGCTTCTTATTCTACCTGTACTGTTTTAAGCTATATGACCTTGATCCCTGCTTCTCTCATTTGTAAAACTGCCATAGGAGCACAAACTTCTTCAGACTTTTTTATAAGGATAAAAATGACATATTATGATATGTGCTGTGTCAAGACCAATTCTTAACATGTAGTTGGTGCTCATGATAATCTAGTCATAAGGAATAATTCTCCAATTTTCATACATGCCATTTAATATAACACTAAATAAAGAACACTAAATTCTAGAGTCACAAAAGGGTTACCTCTTTACATTATGGACACTTTTCACAAATATGGCTTGATAAAGCAGTCATGCAAGTAAGTACTTGCCTAGCACAACTGCTAGGAATTCAGAAGAAATCCAGGAAGTTTTGATAAAACTAGACAGTAAAATAAATTAAAATTAAGCAATGGCTCTAATAAGAGAAGCAATCTGCTTTACAATGTTGCCACATATTTGCAGTTCTCATGTCAGGAAACTCTAGAGAGTGTTTTTAAATAAGTTCTGCAGAAATGATACAGGGAAAAAGCAGGAAGCCAAGCATCACAAGACTGAAGTCCTCATCTCCGCTCTGCCACTTGTTGGCCATGTAAACTTGGAAACGTCACTTGACCTTTATGGATGTCAGTTTCTTCCTCTGTAAAATGAGTGTTGGATCAGACAGTTCCTGAGGTTTCTGGCTTTTGTACTATTCTATGAGTCAATGAGACTGACTCTACCATTTTCCCTCCCCTCATTCTCCGGAGATACTGTTGCCACAATAGTTGCTGCTGCCCCCAAGCAACATCACGTACAGGAATCCCAGGCACTGTGACCATGAATTCTAATTCCTCTTTGGTCACACCATCGTTGAATGACCTTGGGCAGGGCACCTAACTTCAGCTAACTGCCCCAGATGCCTCATGAGACAAAAACCTCCAGGGATTCATGGGACAAATTTTCAACTTCTTACATCCCACAAGCTGCTCTCCAAATGCCTACACAGGGCTTAACTTGGGACCACCCGTGACAAATCATGAAACTAGGCTTGTTTCCTAAATAATTCTCAGTCATTGTGTGCTCCTATTGATATGGAAGCCTATCTCTGCTATTCAAATCCTGACGATCTTTCAACGGAGGCCAAATTTAAGCGAAAATTTTAAATGCTGAAAAATTTGTCAAATTTGTGACAAACTCTAGGCTGGGAAGGAGAGCAGATATAGTCATAACATCATATAATAGAACCATCATGATTCCAATAGGTTGAAACAAAGAATGGAACCCAAGGAGAATTAATGCAAACTTTCAGTAACTATTTTTGAGTATCTGTGTCTTGTAATAGGATCAGCACTATAATCCCTGCTCTAAATTTAACAGATAAATGGTCCAGCATTTCTGTTAATGATGATGATGGTGATAATGGTAGCTTCCTTTTATTGTGCACATATTACATATTAGGCATTATGCTCAGGGCATTACCTGCCATGCCCATCAGAATGCTTTCATCTATAAGAGTACCTAACCAAAATGTGCTTAAGCTGTAGGGGTTTCCTATCTCATAGCCACTGGTAAAGAGTGGCTGGTTCCAGGGTTGTTTGACTGAGCAGCAAAACATCCTGGAGGATCCATCCTCCAACATTGACATTCTAGGCATGCAGGCAACATCTCTTGTGGTTGCACAACTGAAATGATACCAGATGCCACACACAAATCTCAAAATCTAGAAAAGTACACCTCCTACTTGTCTCTTTTTATTGGTTGGGAAACCCTACCCCAGAAGGTCTGTCCAGATTTCCCCCACATCTCGTTGTCCAGGATCAAATCACTTACAGAAACTTAAACCAATCAGCGTCAAGAGGAATGAGGCTGCCAGTATCATCTTAGACCAGTCACAGCGGTTCAGTTTCCTTCAACACACTGAACACACCCTACTCAAAACGGGGTTCTACAGGTGGAGAAGAGGAGGATAGGCTGGAAAATGGCATCGGGTAGATAAGCAGCAGTGTCTGCTACACATACATTATTATTTTAATAAATCATCCTCTAAGGAGTCATTACTTCATTTTATAGATGAGGAAACTGAAGCTCAGAGAGGCCAAATGAAGTGCCCACAGTCACACAACTCGATGTTGGAAAATCCTATATTCCTAACACCATGTTGATGGTTCTGAAATTTTGTGCATGTAAGAAATATCAGCATAGATTATTAGCAAAAGAGTAGATTACCAGGCACCACACTCAGAGATCCTGATTCCATGAGGGTAGGAGCCCTCATTCTTCATTTTTAGCAAATAATCCTAGGTAACTGGATGGTGATTGTCTATGAACTACATTTCATGGAAGATCACAGGATTAACTATCATTTGGGCAGAAGTCTGATTTCTTTTTTTTAAACTTGATTTTCTGGAAGCCTCAGACCCATTATCTCCAAAGCCACCCTTCTTTCTTATGCACCACCATAGAAATAGCTCACTGAATTTTCTCTATAATCTACCTATATTAACTCTATATAGTTTCTAGGTCTGGCCCCCTAATTTAAAAAGGATACAGATAAAACATCACATGAGGGGAACAAGTTTCAAGAAGACTCAAAATAGATCTTCTAAGTAGCCACTGAAGAATTTAGGAAGATTTGGAGTCGAATATTGTCAACTCTTTGGGGTAGGAAAGTTGGGAAAGTCATCATAAATCTTCAAATATTGACTAGGCTGGCACATATAAAATTTGTGCAGAGGTAGAATCAATGATGAGAAATTATGAGGCTTATTTTTTTTATTTTAAGAAAGAACTATATAATAATTAACATTGTGCAACAATGCAGAGATCTCTCTGTCTCACAAAGTATTCTGAATGCATGTGAGCAGAGGCTGGCAGACCCAGTGTCACCACCAATGTTGTAGAAGAGATTCCTCAACTGAAAGGAAAATTGTGCAGATGACTTCTAAGATATGCTGTAATCTTCCAATCACATCCTCTCCAAACTGATCTGTGTTAGTTTTATACTGTTGTCATTTCTTCTGAATGCCTTGGGATGCAATTTAATTTGTTTTCATTTTATCAATATTAATTTTACTAAGACACTTAATAGATTATTTTGTTAACACTACATATCAATAGTAATATAACACATTAATCTATAAATATATTAATATAATTTTAATTTTTATCTCTAATTTAATTTCTTAATATATAATTTGTTTTAAATGTTAAATTATTCATTTCTTAAAATTTAAATTTCTATTTTCATTTTTAAGTGTCCTGTTTTCCAAAGTTGATGCAACATGTCTGACTCATCTTTGTGTCTTCGTGGCATCTAACTCATTACCATGCTCATCACAAGTACTTAATATATAGTTGGCAAATGAAAAAGGATGGTCTAGAATGATGGGTAAGCACATTCAGATTATAATATTTCATAAGATGAGTAGATAACTTTTAGTACTTCTGTCTTGCTTACTACCATTCTTCCCTCTCTGAGCACTGGGCATGGTGGTCATATTTGCAATATGTAGCCTTCTTTCTGGCCATTAATGATTGAGCCAGAAGTTAACACATGATTCAAGCTGAGACTATAAGACTGGGTAGCTGTATGGATAGCGCGGGAACTCAGAAGAATGGTTTACTGAAAAACAATGAAGTAGATGAGAATATATTCTATAAAGGTATAATAAAAATGCACTTGAATTAATACCACTTTCTATGTAGTTATATTGATGTACAATTTTTAAAAATGTTTTCATTTTTAATTTATTTTGGCCAGATCATGTGGCCTGGGGGATCTCAGTTCCCCGATCAGGGACTGATCCTAGGCCATGGCAGTGAAAGCACTGAATCTTCCCACTTGACCACTAGGGAACTCCCTTGACGTATAATCTGAAATGAAATTAGGTTCATTTGTTTCTGTTTATACTCAAGTTTAATGTTTGCCTTTTTTTCCCCTTTGGAATTAATTTTACTTTGCAAATATGTGTAATTTTTACATGATTCAAAAGTCAAAACTATAAAAAGATAAACTCAGAAATCTTATTTCCATCCCTATCCTTCCTACTCATTGCTTGTAACCTCCCTGTTGTTGTTGTGTTAGTTGCTAAGCTGTGTCTGACCTTGTGTGAACCCATGAACTGTATAACCTACCAGGCTCCTCTGTCCATGGGATTTCCCAGGCAAGAATACTGGAGTTGCTTGCCATTTCCTTCTCCAAGGGATCTTCCTGACCCAGGGATAGAACCCGTGTTTCCGGCATTGCCGGAGGGTTCTTTACCCGCTGAGCCGCAAGGGAAGACCCAGAGTCCTCCTGGGTGGCTATTTTATGAGCTTGTAGATTATCCTTAATATATATTTTTTGCAAATATAAAAAATGTTTTCCCTTTTATATTATTGTTATGTATTTTGAAATTTCAGAAAGTTTATGTTTTGACTGCAGTGCTTACCTTTATATTAATATTTCATTTTTTTAAAACAAAAGGTCATGATTCCCTTTTTCCTTGCATGGATTTCTAAATTGTTTTAGACTTTTAACTGACATCTTTTGACTCCCACATATGTTGGGCATTACCTGCATGCCTACCAATGGTCTTATTTTACTTTCCCTTTCTCTTCTCCAGTGTTTTTAGAATCAGAATGTTTAATTAAATTAACATCAGAATGTTTAATATTTACACGCTATTCTTCCACTTTCCCCCCATTTGTACTTAAGTCTTAGACCTGTGTTTAAGTTTAATCAGTGCTTTTGTTTCTGTTTCCCTAGTCAGGATACAGGATACAGGTCATTATCCAGGAGATTTCTTAGGATGGGATCATAATCATATATATTCTGATTTCTTGCATCTTTAAAACTATCTGCCTACAGTCTTGATATTTAAAGGACTTCCAGGCTAGATAACACAGCCTTGTTTTTAAAAGGGGAAATGGAAACAATTTGAGTAACCAACAACCAAGGATTATATAAATAGATTATGCTCAGTTAAATAATGGAATCCTGGCCTACACAGCCATTTTGTATGCTACAACCACTGTGGAAAAATATAAAATTATATATTAAACCTAGCATGATCCTTGGTGGTCCATTGGCTAAGACTCTGCACTCTCAACGCAGGGGACCCGGGTTCATTCCCTGGTCAAGGAAAGAGATCCCACATGCCTCAACTAAGACCTGGTGTGGTCAAATAAATACATACATAAACAAGTACATAATAAAGTATCAGGATGCTACAACTGTGTGTGCATGTATGTTTAGCAAAAAGCAGGTTGTGATACACCCAAAAGTTAGGAGTAATTTCTTCTGATGAATAAGATATTAAGAACGATTTTTAAAAACTAGGCAAAGAGCTGAAAGTTCAAGGTTTATTTTTAACGTGTTGGTTTTAATCAATATCACAAGACACAGCATGCCAAAGAGAGAGCAGGATGATCTAATTAGCGAGCTCGGGACAGCCTAGGCTGGTTTTGGTGCCCTTCTGTGCTAGGTACTCAATCAATGTTTGCTGGTGATGAAGAAACTAAAATTAGTCACTCCCAGACAGAGTCATTTTAAGCAATAGCATTAACTTTTTTGAATCCATCTCCTGTCTTCCAGGGTTGTGCTGAAGATGAAATGAAGTAGTATATATATAAAACTGCAAGTCTTGGGGCTGGCATATAGTAAGTATACCTATCACTTCATCGAAGAGGGGAAGATAAGATTAGTAGCACCTAGCTCCAGATAACTAACAGTGATATATTCAGCTTTATTTATTTTGAAGAATAGATAAAAAATATGAGCAGAGAGCCAGTAAAAAGAGCCTCAGGCAGCCTGTAAAGGTGTTATAGAGAAACACAAGGGGGAGAAGAGAGTAGGCATACAGGGAGGAAAACCAAGACAGAAGAGGTTTAGAGATCATCAGAATCTATAGTTGTTAGGGCTGCCACTTGCCTATGAGTAAGAGTGGAGGAAATCTAGGCCCCTAAATTGTGACTGTGCTGTTATAATAAAATAAATAGGGTATCCATCTGTTTCTTTCATTGTTGCTGTCTAGTCACTAAGTCATGACCGACTCTTTTGTGATCCCATGGACTTTAGCCTGAGAGGCTCCTCTGTCCATAGGATTCCCAGGCAAGAATACTAGAGTGGGTTGCCATTTCCTTCTCTGGGGATCTTCCTTACCCAGGGATTGACCTGAGTCTCCTGCATTGGTAGGCAGATTCTTTACCACTGAGCCACCAGGGAAGCTGCACCTGCTTCTTTAAGTAACTGTTAAAGGATACTAAATTCATCACTGGTCTAATCATAGCTGTCCCCCCAAAAGGGCTGACCACAGATGCACCCCAGGAGTAACTGAATAAGAATCTGAATGTGGAATGTCAGGCCTAGAAAGTTTTAAAAGCATCTTGTTAAGTAATTTTGACGACTGGCCAGGTTTACAAACTGCTGGCCTGTACAAGGGACCACCACCTCTCCATCTACAAAGACAGTCCCAGAGCAATCACTCCCCGAGCCCCCTTCTCTCATGAGAGTCTCTGTGGCGATGAACAGTATGTGCGCCCCTCCCGGTACCTCACCCTCCCTGAGGGTGACCTCAGTGAAAGCGGCGGTCACTTAATTCTCCCCAACAGCGACGGCCTTATGTTTCTTCCGTTCCATGACCAAAGACAGGGCTTAGAGGGGGACTTCCCTCGTGGTCCAGTGGCTAAGACTCCGCACTCCCAATGCAGGGGGTCTGGGTTCGATCCCTTGTCAGGGAGCTAGATCCCACATGTGGCAGCCAAGTGTTCTCACACCACAGCTAAATCTTCAGCATGCCGCAACTAAGACCTGGTGCAGCCAAAGAAATAAATAATACATTTTCAAAAATTTTTTTAAAAAGGACTCACAGAAAACCTACCCCTTGATCTTAAATTCACGTTAAAATATCAACCAAAAGTCTGATTCTCCCTGAGGATGGAGCCTGATGAGTAGAGAAGACAAAAAGCATAACTTCACGTGGGGAAAGAGAATGGAAGCCTGAAGCATCTCAAAGACATTTGTTTCTGTTCCTTCAGCTCTTTCTGTTTGGTTCAAGTCAGTTGGGAAAATCAGAAATGAGTACAAATTCTACTTGATCTGCTGATTATTTTAAAAGTTTTGCCTCTTTTAGGTCCCCAAATTCTAGAAGAGTCAAAATAAGATAATCATTGGACAGTGAGGTAATATTGTACTTGAACTGCTGAGAAACCAATCAGTACTCCTTGCTGAGTTAATGTGTCATCCAATTTTCAGTGTTACCTTGTACTGATTTAATCTGCTAAATATCATATTAAATAAGGGCATGCAAAGATACAGATTAGAATGGGAGCATTCTTAAAAATATTCACATTATAAAATGTAAGAGAAAATATTTTAGGCCACAAGTCTTAGCACATTCCAGTATTTCCCGTTATATCTGCCATTACATCACTGGGGTACCCACTTTCTTGCAGTGCCAAACAACTCTCCTTGTCCATATACTCCAGACATTTTCATCCTTCCTGTCTTGGCTTATCCTATTCCTAAGGACCTTTTCTTAGGAATAATTTTCTGGGGACCTTTTCCAAAGAAAGGGTTTTCAGTTACTTGACTCTAAAGTAATATTCAAGTTCCCCAATTGCAATGTAAAAACCTGGTTTTCATTATTTTCAGCCCAAACTACAACTCTACTTATAAAACTAATAAAATAAGAAAAATCACTTTCAAATTTTCTCTGACAATCTTCCAGAAACTTTTGTTGACAGACTAAACTGCTTAGATAATCAGTTCTATTTATAAGCATTGTCAATTAAACAGTCGATTTCAAACTGCATTTATAAATGCAATATACTCAAACTAATTTTTACGTGCCTCCAATATCTTACAGGACTGATTTATGACCATAACAAATGAAAGCTTCTCTAGCATTTAAAGCTCTCTTGTTGCAACTCTAATCAAACAAACCTAAAAACAAAATAAAATGAGTTCTCAAATATTCCAATCCAGTTCTGCTTACAAACTCAATCAACATCTTATACACCTTTCAACTTAGAATCTCAAGGTTAAAATGTTACCCATTTTATATTGAAATCACAAAGACAGGCTTTCAGGATCCAAGAATGCTACATTCTCTTGAAATAGCAAACATACTAGCCCTTTTTAGCAAAGTTTAATTTGGGTAGATGGAATTCAGCAACCCCTAGTCTAGTCTGGATTCAACTAATCTCTTTACTGCCTGATTGAATTCTGCATTCTTCTCATATTCTTTTTGTTGAGCTCTGTCCACAAAAGCCCCCATCTGTCTAAAAACCACCAGCCTTCCTTTATTTAGTCCAGAACTTAACTGAATTATAGCTTTTCCTTATGGTTGATGTGCTAAACCCTAAAAATCTCTTAGAAATGCACATAAACTAAGTTGGATGGAAATCACATCACTGCCTTCATCCTTGTCACCACACACACATTGGTTTAGATTATTCAAGAAGCACAGTGAGGCAATAGGTGATTAAGCAATGAGTTTCAATGTCTTTTAAAGAATTTTTTTTTTGTTGATATTTGTCTAGAATGCTCTGTGGAAAGAACAGAGATCTTTTTTGTAAGAAGTTTTTGAAAGGCTTGTCTCCAAGGCAGTTACAAACTGAAGACATTGCTAGGAGAAATTCTGTTGTGTGAAGACGGTTAGAGCTGGAAGGCATTTGATGACATATTTGGTCCAGCCCCCTGTTACACAAAGAGAACTGAGCTCCAGAGAAAGGGGACAAGAAAGTGGGGGAGGGCTCCTTGACTGAATAACCTCTATGTTTCAGGCACTGTCCAAGTGAACCTTCAATTAAGATGCACACAGTGGCACTTGAGAGTCCTTTCCCACTCTCCATCCCCCTCAGACATGCTGTAGATGTTCCCATGTTCCTCCGTTCACCCATCTCCTTATCTTGCGTCAATGTGGCCTCCCCTTCCATTAAGTCAACAGCAGTAATTAGCATTTCACTATTTCAAATTTCTAACCCAGCCTTGCATGTACCCCAATACCCTGTAAACAGAAGTCAAATTTTGAAGGAAAAGGAGAAGAATAAGAAGAGACTCTCTTGCCAGAAATTTAGAGAAGAGGAAGGAGTGAAATTGGACAGAAGCTGGGGTAGGGATGCAGGGTCATGGGAAGGATAGGGAACTAAGAGAGGAGAGTGTGTTCACAGGGAAAAAGAAGGGGGTGAAGATCCATGGCGGAGAGGGAATGGTTGATAGAGCAGGGCCCTAGGGAAGCAGCGGTGGGGTGGGGGACACAGGTAGAAGTCATTTGAACGAAGGAGAGATGCTTCATTCTCCAAAACAGGAGGAAAGAAAGTAGAGCTGGAATGTAATACTGCTGAGGCTGTTGACAAGAAAACAGTTCAGACACTTCTCTGGTGTCCAGTGGCCAAGACTCCATGCTCCCAATACAGGGGACCTGGGTTCAATATCTGGTCGGGGAACTAGATCTCCCATGAGACAACTAAAAATCCCACATGCCACAACTAAGACAGGTACAGCCAAGAAACACACAAACAAAAAATAAAAATATAAATAAGTAAACAGCTCAGATAATCACCCTAGGGTCAGGCCTAGGTGAGACGGCGCATGTAGACTGGGTGAGCATGATGGTCTGTGTGCTGAACCCCTTCATGAACTATCTTAACAGGGTGAGGGAATGAATGAGCTAGAAGCACATCGGCACTTGAGGTTTTGAGGCAGGGTCCTTCTGAGTGATGACACGGCAGGTTAGGGGTGCTGAAGGACCGACATGGTGAAGTAGAGGCCACGGAAAAAGCACAGAAACCATGACTCTGACCCCCCGCTGCAGGGGTCCTTCCTTACCTCACACTCTCCTACGTGAGCTGCTGAAATCGTGGAAAGGACAACACATTGGATTCATCAGTAGTGACAGTGGCAGTCAATGAACCTGAAAGGGATAAAGATTCTACTCAGTGCGTATAAAATGCTCATGTTCCTGTGCCCTTTCTTCAAATCTCGTCAAGATGACTCCAAGCAGCAGGCCTGGGAGGCCACCCTGGAAATCTTCAAGGTACTCGCAGCTTCTCTATCTGCAACAGACCACAATGCAGATGAGAGCAACCTTTCGGTTCCTTGGCTGTTCCCCCTGTAATTTAGAAGTCCAGACAGTTACTCAGGAAAACAGGAAGAAAAACTCAGGGGCCCACTTAAAATCGAGTTCAGTGTGGGGTCTCCAACTTCCTGGAGAAAGCTGAGCCAAGCTGCTAGCTAAAACCTGCCATTTTGAAACCGGTTCACCCGGTTCACCCACTCCTGTCTGGACTCAGAGAGGAAGTCTTTTTCCCATTTAGGAGTTTTCCTTTAGCTCCTTATTCCAAAGTCCATAAAGGAAGACAGCAGAAAAGACTGGCCTGAGCTCAAGAAGCAGAGATGAAAACCAGACCTTTATTCTTTTTTAAGAGTGATGGCCAGAGATGGCTTTCTATTTTATATCAGAAATGTCTGTTGTTTCCACGGCAATGACAATGATGAGTGTGGCTAGGGATCCCAGCGGACCTGGCTGGGTGATTCTGGAAATCTCCACAGGTTTAAAAGTGTCAGAGCTGAAGCCAAGACCTTCCTCCCCTGTGCTCCTCTGTCTCCTTGACGCACAAACAACTCATGCACACAATACCCCTCTGAGCTCTGAAGGTGTTAGGAAAACCCTCTTTGCATCATTTTGCCCTGTGATGAAGAATTAAATAACATATTTTGGCAAGGATGTTTCTAAACATCTGTCCACTCCAGAAATATTTTTTTGCTCTCAGCAACCCTACCGAGGCTGAACCAGGATGCCTATAAAAAGCCTTCTGTGTCCCCCTTAGTAAATCCTCAGGAAGGATGGAATAAGAGGGGGTCAGAGACTCAGAGCCTGTGCCAGATGCTGAGGCTGCCGGCCTGGCTGGGTGCACTGGTGGCAGCGCGGAGCGCCCGTCACCCCACTCCTCCTGCTGGCGTGGTCTCTGCCCACACTCCTTAAGGGAATTGGCTGGGCTCCTGGCTTGTCTCGCCTGTGTGTCTGCTAGTCATCTCACAAAGTGTGGGATTACTTCCATGCCCAGTTTCCCAGATGCTCACAAGCACGGAGCCAAGGATCAGCTGATACAGAAGGGCGGACCGAACCGAGACGCCCTCTTGACAAGACTCAGCCACACTTGGGCTGTAATTCCTGCCGCCGGACGCACCTGTCAGGTAAAACCCAGTGAGCCATTCAGGAAGAACCCTGTGCCTCCTGTTTGGAGCTGATCCTAGAAACAAGGACTTTCCAGAGATGTTACCAAGCGTGAAGGTGGAGAGAAAAACCCTGGGGCCCTTGGTCCCCTGCAACACCTACCCTATTTGCACAGACACAAGAAGTCAGGAGGGAAGAGGGGTTTGCTGCCTCCCCTCATAACTTCTCCTCCACGAGTGTATTTTCCCCAGACTTCAAGGGCCCCCATCTTCACAGCTTGGAACTCCAGAGGAGCTGGCCTCCTTGTAAAACTTTCCACCCCAAAGTCAATGCTGGTGAAAGACATTCTCTGAGCTGAATGGTATCCACCTCTTGGTTGATGACCAGCATTTGCAAACCAAAAGGACCTGCAGGGTGGGGGCACTTATTGTCCCTGGGC
Organism: Odocoileus virginianus; assembly: GCF_023699985.2. Classification (NCBI taxonomy): domain Eukaryota; kingdom Metazoa; phylum Chordata; class Mammalia; order Artiodactyla; family Cervidae; genus Odocoileus; species Odocoileus virginianus. Next base: position 20,907,011 of record NC_069697.1, read on the forward strand.
ACAGAAATACAGTTTCTTAGGACCACCTTCACGACTCAAGTGCTCAGAGACCAATGCGTTATCAGAGACTCCTCCAACAGCTCTGCCCTCAGAAGTTAATTCCAGAAGAATTTAAAAAACAATTCCTTCCCACCTTGTCCAGGGCTTCCCAGGTGGCTCAGAATCTGCCCGCAATGCAGGAGACCTGGGTTTGATCCCTGTGTTGGGAGGATCCCCTGGAGAAAGGTATGGCAACCCTCTCCAGTATTCTTGCCTGGAGAAATCCCATGGACAGAGGAGCCTGCCTGCAGTCCCAAAGAGTTGGAGTCCCAAAGAGTTGGACATGACTGAGTAACACTTTCTTTTCTTTCTTGTCCAAGGAATTCAGGACTCAGTATCCAAAGAAGACTATGGAAATGGGAAATGATGAAATCCTAGGCTTAGGGATAGTCAGGAGTATTAGAGAAAGGAGGGGCCAAGAGGGAGATCATTTCAAGGCAGCAGAGAAGAAACCAAGAGCATTGATTGAGGCAGGGAGGAAAACAGAAAATGAAGGATAGCTGTTTTGAGGGGTCCAGGGAGGAAATTTGTCTCCCTGGCACAGGTATGTGTGTAAGAGCTAGAGAGAAATATACAGAGTAAGAGTGCTGAAATTTTTTACTGAATACTCCTTTGGAAGACAGGAAAAGATATTGCACCCATAATTATGCCATTCTCTTTATAAAGATGAGGTTGAAGAGAGAAACTGGCTCCTTGGATCAAGACATTTCTTTATTATAGAGCACATCTATAGGTAAGAGAAGCCACATAGTGTGGCTTCAATCAGCACTGACTTGGGAGTCTTCTTGTCTGTGTAGTATTTATGAACCAAATCTGGACTTTGGGGATGTGGGCACTGCCACTTACTGAACATCGGATCACTGGACTGGGAATTTTGTATTTGAGGCCTTTGAGCTCCAGACCCGTATAAGCAGCTGCCCATGCAACACCCTCACTTGGATGTCTAAAAGGCATACTAAACTTCTGCTCTTTCCCCCAAACTCCTGTTGCACCCACAGTCTTCCCAGTGCCAGCTGATGGCAGTTCCATCCTTTCAGGTTCTCAAGTCAAAAGCCCTGAAGTCATACTTGACTCCTCCACTGCTCTCATCCTGTACCCAGTCTGAGGAAATCCTGTTGACTCTACCTTCCAAATGTAACCCAGTATATCTCTCCACCTCACCTGCCACCAACCTGGTCCAGGTTACCCTCGTGTCTCACTTGGATTTGTGCCATGGTCTCCTCACTTTATAATCTATTTTCACTACAGCAGCCAGAGGGATCTTTGTAACAGGTGAATCAAAACATGCCACTCCACTGCTCAAAATCATCGGACAGTTTCCCATTCTCCCGGGTGTGGAAGCACTGTGCTTCCTACAGTGCTACGAGCCCCACGTCAGGACCACATTCTCTCCCGTTGACACCATCAGATGACAGCCCTTTGCTCTCTCTGCTTCAGCCTCACAGACCTTTTTCTTTCTCTTGAGCATTCCAGACATATTCCCACTTCAGGGCTTTTGCAGTGACTGTTCCTGCTGTCTGGAACGCTTGTTCCCTAGATCTCACCCTTTCAAGTCTTTTCTCAAACGTTACCCGAGTGAGGCTTACCAAACTATCCCACTTAAAATGGCAAAGCTCTCTTCATGCACACTCCTAGCCCCTTCTCTACTTTGTTTTCCAAGGCACTTGTGCAGGATCCGTTACTTATCTTTTCTTTCTTTATTATCGTCTCTCTTCCCTAGAATGCGAGTTCCTTACATACATGGCTGTATTCCTCCTGCCTACAATGGTAATTGACACACAATAAATGTGTGATGAGGGGTCTTACACAACCTTTACAATCATCTTGCCTTTCATGGGCATAAGATAGCTAGAGATCAGGTGGTCATTTTTTTATCTCTTTATGCCTAATCTTCCCTCTGGAAAAAGTCTGTGAGTTGATAATTTGACTTCAGTCTCTTCTCAACCCAGAGGCCCCATCCCAGCTTTTGAACTCTGCCCTTGCCATCATGAGCTGCCTAACCTGTAGGGCCACAACATTAGGTCATGTAGCCCAAAGGCAATTCCTGTTTTTCAGGCATGGTGGGAGGATGAAAGAAAAGGCACAAAGGAACCAGCAGGAGATAGTGTCAGGAGACAAGAAATTTCATTTTGGTCTGCAAAGTTTGGATTCCTCCACATAACTTCATAGAAAGTGTGTGTGTGTGTGTGTGTGTGTGTGTGTGTGTGTGTGTGTGTATGTGTGTGTGTGCATGCACATGCATGAGCATGCATTCACTGTATCAAATTCCAGACAACTGAAAAATAATCAGTCTAAGTGGGAGAGATGTCCTGAGGAAAATGATATTTAGAATAATCATGGGGAAAAGAAGCATATGTTCTGAGTTTGAATGGCAGAAGAATCTTTTTAAAATTGCCATATTAAAAACTGTTCAACTTCTCATTTATTTTACATTAAAAATAAATACATGGTTTGGGGACAGAGGTGAGGGCAGCTATAATACCTCTTCCTGTTACTGTTTCATCTTTCTTCCTGAGAACATGGAGTACTTTCTAGAATGATGGCTCTATCTTGTTCTTGGTTTACAAAAATGATTGTTACTGACTTTAGCAGTAAAGCATGGGCTTTTCCAGGCCCAACCACTCATAATATTTAGGCTTATCTTCTTTATAATCAATGATATATTTTGCCATGGGAGATGGTGAAAAGGAAGACAATGATCCTTTACAGAGCACCTGTCATGTGCTTTATACTTCATGTTGATATTTTACTCCCCAAACTTGAAGTCCATATCATTGTTCCTATTTTACAAATTAGGAGACTGAGGCTTAAAGCCAGTAAGTTGCTTGCACAAGTCACACCAACTAGTCAAGACTTGAACTCAGAATCAATGAACTCCAAATATCTGCTCCTTCGACTATACAGTGTTACCTTTCCCTTTTACTTCCCCTGCAGAGGGCAGAGAGCTTGTATGAGCATTCATCATGAATTAACTACCTGTAAGACCTAGATCAACAAAATATATGATATACAACTTCTAGAACCTTAGACCTGTTTCCTTCCTTTAAGGAAATTGGACTTTAAAAAAGGGTGGAAATGATAACACCAGACAGAATTTGGTGATGAACCAAAATAATTGGTTCAGGCCAAAGGAAGTCAGACTTGGTCCAACCCTCTTCTCACCAAGGCTGATAAGGACCTCCATCTGTAAGGTAGAGATAATTATTCAATTTTTCACTTATGACTTTTTACAACCTTAAACATCTTTAGCACTTAAAGTCACGATAGTGATTCTTGAGTAATCCATTGGGATGTTACCGATGACAAGGAATAGAAAATCCAAGCAAAGTGGTTTTAAAAATGGAAATGTTTGTCGTTTTATATAGCAAGAAGTGTGGAGATAGGGCTGTTTCGGGGTTGGTGATTTCAGTAGCTTGGTGACTTCATCACAAAAGACATCTCTCCCACCTTGCCACTCTACTATCCACAGTACAATCTCTTTAGGGCAGTTTCCTGTCATGGTCTCAAGATGGCTGCACTGCATTCAGTCAACATGCAGATGATAACCCGAGAGGTAGAGAGGTACTTCTCTTAGTGATACGGAAGCATGAGTAAAGTCCAACTACACAAGCACATTCCAAGCCCAAGCACATCACATCTAACATTCCAATGCCCAAAGCAAACTCCAAGGCAAAACCCTAAGTCAGTGAGTGGGGAAGAACACTGCTCCTATTACTGGACTGTGACTGTATAATATTATGCATATTACTACATTTACTGTGTTGCTGTTTAATCACTAAGTCATGTACAACTCTGTGACCCCACGGACTGCAGCATGCCAGGCTCCTCTGTCCTCCACTATCTCCGGGCGTTTGCTCAAATTCAAGTCCATTGAGTCAGTGATGCTATCTAAACACCTCATTCTCTGCCACCCCTTCTCCTTTTGCCTTTCCCAGCATCAGGGTCTTTTCTACTGAGTTGGCTCTTCATATCAGGTGGTCAAACTACTACATTATATATTAGTATATATACTAATGTGTACATGAATATATACTATGACTACAGGAGTAAAGAATTAAGACTGAGAATTCAATCTTCCACCCACAATTTTATCTGGTAGAACCTTGTGAAACTGTCATCTTTTAGGTACAAAATGGTCAAATATTGACCATCTCATATGGTTCAATATAACACAATCAGTGAAACCAGGACTCAAGCTAGGCTTGTGTCCACTGGCTACTAGAACTCTCTGGAAAGCAGCACGAACAGATCATACCCCATAAACAGCACTAAGCGCATAGGAAATTTAAAAAGTACATGATTGTCTGTCTCTAAAATAGCAATTTGATTCCCTAGGAGTAGAGTTATGCTCCACTGGAATCAAGCACTCATTGGAGTTTAAGGATTATATGAAAATAAACCTTCAAAGCTGAGTCCCAATAGCCTTTTCCCCTGGAGAGTCAGAGGTGTTGTGGTCCCACAGGACAACGATTACTCTTAAGTAGTGCTTTAATTACATTTGAAAACTCATTATAATCGTCTCTGCTGAGTCAACTTCTCCTTTAGGATAAAACTAACAGCATATCCTAGTCAAAACTTCCTGGCTTTTAATCCTCTTACCCTTTTCCCTCACTGTACATCTATACACCTACTTGTTTTGCCTGTTTCCTCCTTTGCTCATGCCTGTCTCTTTGAAATACCCGTTGCCTTGCTGACCCCTAACCATCCTCTCCGCGCCCACGCTCACCCCCATGCAGACTGTCTTAGATATCTTACTCTACTCTCCCATCATGCTCTGTTCATATCTGTAATGTAGGACTTAATACAAGGTATCAAAAATGTCAACATATACATGGATTTCTCTCCCTAGATTGTGAGATCTTGAGAGCAGGGACTGTTTCATTTATCTTTGCACCCTTAACATCCAGTATAGTGCTTGGCAAATAGTAGGAACCAAAAAATATGTAGGAAGGGAGTGTATTAGAGTAGGCTAAATGCAAGTCCAGTGACAAACATGCCTAACTTACAAAAGACTCATGCAGAGTCTGAGCAGATCTGCCTAGCTGGGCAACTATCCTCTGAGTGGTAACCCAGGGATCCAGGCTTGTTCTGACCTGTGACCCTGTGGTCCTCAACACGTGGTGTGTCTCTAAGGGTGCTGCAAAAGGCACGGGAAGGCATGATCTACCTTGGCTGGAAGTGACACAAATGACTTCTGCCCCCATTCCACTAGCCCAAACTAGTTTCATGACACTGCTTAGTCACAAGAACTCACACAATGGAAAGACACTGTGAGTTTTTGGTAGTCAGCAAGCCATCTCTGCCCCAGGGAGAAGGGAGGAGGGATAGGAGGGAGAAATGGAGGGAAGAACTTACTTAATACTTATCTTTTAAGCCCTGTGCAGAAGGCTCAGATTCCCTTCCATTTGGACCCTTAAAACCTGTTGTAGAAAGTAGCTGAATAAAGTCAGACAGAACACAGTAAAAATAAAAAAGAAAAATAAGGGGAAACCCATGATAGTTTGGTGTCTTAAGCATAGTTAAGAGGAAGGCGAGTTACAGGAGTTGGTGACAAGGATGTGTGTGTATGTGTGTGTATGAGTTTGTGTCTTGAGAGAGGGAGGGATAAGAAGAGATGGTTGGGGAGCAGCCAGATTGGAAAGGCTCTCAGAAGAGGAGGCTTATGGGGCTTATGGAAGAAGCATTATCAAGGGATTCTACCTACTCTGAAGAAGACTTAAAGTCTTCAGTGTGAAAAGCAAACCAAGAGAATCTGGAGGACATGAATAGGTAACGAGAGAACCATGTTCATCAGGATTTGGAGCAGGGGATAAGCAGGAGCCCCATGGGAGAAGCAGCCACTTTCTAGGAAACTGTAAGTAATAAGAAGAAGGTCTGGTGTCAGAAGTCAGCGAGTGACTGATAGCTCTTCACCAAGATCCATTTCCTCTTCTTCTTGACATCCAGGCTCCCCTGCCGTTAGCATTGCCATGTCAGCGGAATATGAACAGAAATGTGTGTTACTTTTCGACCCAGCCTATATAATTCTCAACACAACTGTGGAAAATTCTGAGAGAGATGGGAATACCAGACCACCTGACCTGCTTCTTGAGAAACCTGTATGCAGGTCAGAAAGCAACAGTTAGAATTGGACATGGAACAATAGACTGGTTCCAAATAGGAAAAGGAGTATGTCAAGGCTGTATATTGTCACCCTGCTTATTTAACTTACATGCAGAGTACATCATGAGAAACGCTGGGCTGGATGAAACACAAGCTGGGATCAAGATTGCCAGGAGATGGTAACGATAACCCTATATGCAAAACAGAAAAAGAGACTCAGATGTATAGAACAGACTTTTGGACTCTGTGGGAGAAGGCGAGGGTGGGATGTTTCAAGAGAACAGCATCAAAACATGTATATTATCAAGGGTGAAACAGATCACCAGCCCAGGTTGGATGCATGAGACAAGTGCTCGGACCTGGTGCACTGGGAAGACCCAGAGGGATTGGGTGGAGAGGGAGGTGGGAGGGGGGATCGGGATGGGGAACACATGTAAATCCATGGCTGATTCATGTCAATGTATGACAAAAACCACTATAATATTGTAAAGTAATTAGCCTCCGACTAATAAAAATAAATGAAAAAAAAAAAGATTGCTGGGAGAAATATCAAGAACCTTAGATATGCAGATGAAACCACCCTCATGGCAGAAAGCAAAGAAGAACTAAAGAGCCTCTTGATGAAAATGAAAGAGAAAAGTGAAAAAGTTGGCTTAAAGCTTAACATTCAGAAAACTAAGATCATGGCATCTGGTCCCATCACTTCATGGCAAATAGATGGGGAAACACTGGAAACAGTGGCAGACTTTATTTTTTTGAGTTCCAAAATCACTGCAGATGGTGACTGCAGCCATGAAATTAAAAGATGCTTACTCCTTGGAAGGAAAGTTATGACCAACCTAGATAGCATATTAAAAAGCAGAGACATTACTTTGCCAACAAAGGTCCATCTAGTCAAGGCTATGGTTTTTCCAGTAGTCATGTATAGATGTGAGAGTTGGACCATAAAGAGAACTGAGCACCAAAGAATTGATGCTTTTGAACTGTGGTGTTGGAGAAAACTCTTGAGAGTCCCTTGGACTGAGAGGAGATCCAACCAGTCCAACCTTAAGCAAATCAGTCCTGAATATTCTTTGGAAGGACTGATGTGGAAGCTGAAACTCTAATACTTTGGCCACCTGATGTGAAGAGCTGACTCATTTGAAAAGACCCTGATGCTGGGAAAGACTGAAGGTGGGAGGAGAAAGGGATTACAGAGGATGAGATGGTTGGAAGGCATCACCGACTCAATGGACACGAGTTTGAGTAAACTCTGGGAGTTGGTAATGGACAGGAAGGCCTGGCGTGCTGCAGTCCATGGGGTCACAGAGTTGGACACAACTGAGTGACTGAACTGAGCTGAACTGAACTGATATAATCCTCCTCCACCTGTTACTATCTTCTCCCAGGTAAATACAGATGACAACAAGGTTCTACATTTTAATGATGCCACAGATGGAAGGAGCCTGGATTCTTGAATAACTGCATGGAAGAGAGCCTACCTGCCTGGCTGAACCCCTGCCAGGACTATAATATGAGTAAGAGATAAATGACTGTTGTATGATGTACACTGTGATGCATCACCCAGATTCCATACCACTGAGGGACTAATTATCCCGGCTGAGGGAGTGCGATCAGCCACTTTAGGCACTGCACTGTTGCACACTTCAGGGGGAGCCTGCATCCAATGATCAAAATGACGTAAGATTGCATGTCCAGACACTGCAGTCCAACTGTGGGCGTCGCTTAAAAGCCATCTTTGCTCCAGGGCTTCTCTGGGGATGAACAATGACGTCACCAGGTCTGACTTGAGCTCAACTCTCTTACCCAATCCTGCTTCATTTCCTTCTTTTCTACAGATTTTAAATCTAAGCATATCCCCTGATAAATATTCTGCACACTAAATTTCCAAGTCTACTTCTTGGAGAACCCATCCTGAGGCATACTGTGAACATATCCATGTGGTTGATATGTTTGTTAGAGCATCTTGGCCTCTCTCAATTAATACAGCGTAGAGGTGGAACATTTTTCTGTGGACATGGTGATGCTAGGTTAGTCAGCATACATGTTCCTTATGAGGTAGGAAATCCTATGTCACCTGCAATAGGAGAAAACTCAAGGAGCAGAGATAGAGAGAGAAGAGAGAAAGAAAATCCCAGTGTTTGAAACTGATTTAAAGCTTTTCATTGTGTTGTTCTAGTGTGCTTGCTAGAGTAAAAGCATCAGCTAACTTCCTTTTCCTTTCTCTTTTTTCCTGAAGATGATTTGAACTGAATTCCTTTCACTTGCAACCAAAAGGGTCCCAAAACAAGAGATCTGATCACGTATTGTGCAACATGAGTGAATGTGTCTCCCATGCATCCATTGCCACCCCCTCAAAATAATTAAGGACAGATCTCTGCAAATATTTTGATGAAGCCATATTTTGTTGTTGTTGTTGTTGTTCAGTAGTCAAGTTGTGTCTGACTCTTTGTGACCCCATGGTCTGTAGCCTTCCAGGCTTCTCTGTCCATGGGATTTCCTAGGCAAGAACACTGGAGTGGGTTGCCATCTTCTTCTCTAGGGGATCTTCCTGACCCAAGGATCGAACCTGCATCTCCTGCATTGGCAGGCAGATTTTTCACCACTGAGCTGCTTGGGAAGACTGAAGCCATATTTATGGAGGACTTATTATGTGCCAGTTCTATTCTAAGTACTTTCAATATATTAACTCAATCCTCACAGCAGCCCCATTAGAGTGGTGCTATTCCTGGGATTTCTGTTTTCAGAGAGGAAGGCTGAGGCATTGAGAGATGATGTGACCAAGGTTACCCCATTTATGAGTGACAGGCTAGCCCCAGAGCCTGTACTCTTAGGCAGTGATGCTCTCCCACCTCCACTCACACAGCCCTGAGATGGGGAAATGAGATATTTCAGTTCCACATGGGTTATATTTATGAGTGATGAGGGTCCTTCCCCAACTCTTCATTCAATCTACTGAGGCTTCCAAGAGACTTGACCCAAGTCAACAGCAAAAATGGACCAGAAGGCAGAGGAGTCATCCCTAAAAAAGTAAAAGAAATGTCTAGAGATGAAACCATGAAAGGAAATCATGGATGAAACCATGTGGTGCTGGAAAAGACTCTTGAGAGTTCCTTGGACCACAAGGACACCAAACCAATCAATCAGAAAGAAAATCAATGCTGAATATTTATTGGAAGGACTGATGCTGAAGCTGAAACGCCAATACTTTGACTACCTGTTGTGAAGAGCCGACTCATTGGAAAAGACCCTGATTCTGGGAAAGATTGAAGGCAGGAGGAGAAGGGGACGACAGAGGATGAGATGGTTGGATGGTATCACCAACTCAATGGACATGAGTTTGAGCAAACTCCAGGAGTTAGTGAAGGACAGGGAATTCTGGAATGCTGAAGTTCATGGGGTTGCAAGGAGTCAGGACATGACTTAGCGACTGAACAAAAACAAGAGATGAAATCATGAAAGGAAAAGTCTGTGAGGTGGTGTTTAGACCTGAAGTGATTCAGTGAAGAAAGGCATGGGTAAGTAGCTGTAGAAGACTCTTTGGAGGGTTAAGCTGGACACATTAAGACCAGACTAGTTAGGATGAACCAATTTGGGGGCCCAACATGAAAAGCGTTAGTTCACAGGAAGCTGATCAGTGAACAGTTTTATCTAAACTATGCTATGATAGAAACTACCAGGAAGAGTGTGGTTTTCTCAAGGACCTGGAGAATGAGAGCAAGAGAGCTCAAGTTGATAGAAAAATAGAAAGGCTTGGAAACAGAGAAACCATTGGAAAGCAAAGCAGCAATTCTCTAAATTCAGTCCCTGTTATTACATGCTGTGAACTGATCACTCCCTGAGACTTCTCACGCTGGAGTTTAGGATCAGGTTCTTCCACTTTAAGGGCTGGGTGAGTGATGTTTCTTTGCCAAGAAGGGGAATTAAAGAAGAGGAAGGGGCCAGGGCTACATTCTCAGAAAAAGTCCAGAGAGGCCCACTGCACACCTTGAGGCACCCATGTGGATAACGATGAAAGTCTCTGCTGTTGACTAGGGGACAGGGACACCCCAGCGTCTGGTCACTACTCTCACAGTGAGTTTATTTCCCAGGACAGTTGTCTGCTTTAGAGTAAAATTGGGAGAGCATGCTCTCAGGGGAAAAATTTCCCTCCACTCCACTAGGGTTAGGCTATGGCAGAATGGATGTTGGTAAGGCTGCCAGGTACATAGTTCATCCATTAATGCTTTTTACTGGGATGCTATTTACAATGTACTCTGTGTACATGATGTCCCTGCTAAGAAACATTTCAAAGCTAAAAGATTCTCCTTGTTTGCCACTCATTTCACACCAATTTAACTGAATACCAACTATGGTCATTGATGACATACATCTCAAAACTATTCTGTACTGCTGCTTTTTACTGCAGTAAAATATATGTAACATAAAATTTATTATTTATTTTTTATTTATTATTAACCTTTTTTGAGTGTACAATTGAGTGACATTAATATCTTCAAACTGATGTGCAAAAATTTCCTCCATTCATTTCCAGAACTTTTCCAGTATCCCAAGACAAAACCCATTAAACCTATTAAATATCAGTTCCCTATTTTCCCCAAAGTCCCTGGCAACCAGCATTCTACTTTCTGTCTCTACGAATTTGCATATTCCAGGGCCCCTATATAGTGAACTCACGTAGTATTTGTCCTTCTGTGTTTGACTTATTTTATTCAGTGTAATGCTTGCAAGGTTCATCACACTGTAGCATGTATCAGAATTTCCTTCCTTTTAAAGGTTTCATAATTTTCCACTGTATATATGTACCACATTTAGTGGACTTTTGAGGTGCTTCCATTTTGTCATTAGTCTCAATAATGCTGCCGCAAACACTGGTGTACAAGTATCTGTTTGAGTCCCTGCTTTCAATTCTTTTGTGTACATATGAAGAAGTGGAATTGCTGGATCATATGGTAATTCAGAGGGTTTCCCAGGTGGCTCAGTGGTGAAGAATTCGTCTGCTTATGCAGGAGATGCCAGAGACACTTTGATCCCTGGGTTGAGAAGATCCCCTGGATGAGGAAATGGTAACCCACTCCAGTATTCTTGCCAGGAAAATCTCATGGACAGAGGAGCCTAGTGGGCTATAGTCCATAGGGTCGCAAAGAGTCAGACACAAGTGAGCGATTGAGCACACATACACACACGGTAATTCCACCTCCTAGCAATTTTTTCTTTCATAATGCAGCTGCAGACTTCCCTAGTAGTCCAGTGGTTGAGAATCTGCCTGCCAAAGCAGGGACATGGGTTTGATCCCAGTTCCAGGAAGATCCCACCTGCCTTGGGGGAACGAAGCCTGTGCGCCACAACTACTGAGCCCGTGCTCGAGGGCCCTTAAGCCACAACCACTGAGCTCATTCTTCAGGGCGTGCCCAGGGCTCCTGCCCCACAACAAGAAAAGCTGCTGCAATGAGAAGCTCACGCATTTGGGGAGTAGCCCCTGCTCACCGCAACTAGAGAAAGCCCTAGTGAAACAACAAAGACCAAGCCCAGCAGTCCTCCCCACCGCTCCACCAAAAAAAAAAAAAAAACCCAAAAAGGAGGCAGCTGCTGTTTCTATTTCCCAAGCCCAAGACTCCAGCCTGCAATCAATTCTGTGAGTCCCAAAGCCTTCCAACATGGCCCCTCTGCCAGTTCTCATTGTAACCAAAGAGTGCATGAAGTAGGGTTGGGGCAGGCTGCTCACAACCAGGAGGCACATTCTGAACAGGTCAAGTTTCAGATACCTGTGAAATATGTCAAGGGGGTTGTTGGGTGTTTTCACCTGGAGTCCATGGTTAAGGCCTAGGATGAATAGAAATGAATTTGGGAGTTATCAACATATAGATGAAATAGTCATGTCTAGCATAGTGTCCCATGTCTTTTCCTAAAAGCATCCTGATTTTCTTTGGGGGAAATATTTCTCTTTTTGGTTAATAATCTTGATGGTGCTGTTATTCAAAGTGCCAAGCCCTCTGGCCAAGTAGCATGCGTGGACGGTTAGCATATGTCATCTACCTGGTCACAGTGATTCTTAAGGGATGCTCAAATGAATTAGGTCAGTTCAATAAGAATTAGCCAAAGGACTTTTGATAGAACAATTGGAAACAAAAATCCTGCTCTCTTTCTGGCAGGAATGCTAAACTGGTACAGTGAAAGCTTAGAGATAACAGGACTTTTTTTTTTAACCACCTTGGGGTCATAGCCTGATGAGAATGAGGTCAACACAGCAGAAAACAGATTCAAGTGACCGAGGCAGATGAGCAATGTGCTGATGTAGCATTGAGTCCCTTGATGCTGTTATTCCAGAAATTAACTTCATGATCATGTGAATCAATGAATTCCCATTTTTGCTTCAGATAAATGAGTTGAGTTTCTCTTACTCACAGCCAAGTGATTTCTGACAAGTCCAAGCATCATTTAAAGCCATATACTTGGAGGATTGAGCCACAAAACATTGTAATAAAGATCCAGTATAAGAAGAGGAGACAGCATTTTGGTTAGGTTGCCATTTGTCTGATAACAAATGGGACCAGAAAATAATGTAATTCATTGCAATGCAGAAAGAAAATCTGTTGGTAGAATACTGATAATTTTTTAAACTAGGTGAAAGGTATATAGGGGGCCTTATGTTTGGAAATACTCAAATTAAAAAATACACTTATGACATAATGTTGCTGCATTTTTCTGGCATTGGAAGGATAGTACCTCTTTCCTGGAGAGCTCCCTTGCAGGCTAGGTCATGCCATCCAAGATAGTTATGACTGCCTGCCTTTTCTTGGCATCCAGCTTTCTGAGATGTGAGAATTCAGGGGGTTTGGCAAGAAAAAGTCAGGCATGTGAGGGCTGTTTGTAAATTCACACGTGCTCTCTGTGGTTTGACTGCACAGACAGGGAAGAGTTTGGCCTTGGGCTCTACTGGCCCCTGAATTCACTTTGGATGAGACAGACTGCTGTCTGCCAACTGGGCTCCCCCATTCCTAACAGTAGCCACACTGACATCTTTAGCTTCAAAAGGGATTGATCTGGTTCCCATGTCAACAGCAGGTTCTGCACCAAACTAGTATGAGCAAATTGTATGCAGTTATGAGTGGTGGGAAGATGAATTTTACCCAATAGGGAGTTGAGACAACCAAATGTCGGCTCTGGAGTGAGAAGCCAGACTCAGGGATGAGGGTGGCATAATTCTAGAAATTGACAAATGGTAGGGAATGCAGAAACAGTCAACTAAGAGTCTTTGATTAAAAAGAAAAAATTTGCCCTTTAACCAGACACAGGAAATAGTAGGAAACTCTTCCTTTAGTAACACAGGAGAGAAAATGTGGATTGCAAGTCATCTTACTTTGTTTGGGTAGACTCTGAGAAGTCAGAGCCACCCAGCTAGCCCATGATTTAAACAGCTATCACTGACTTTGTAAAAACAAGATCCACTGATGCACAGCCATGAAGCACTAAGTACTCAGGCTCTGGAGCCAGAATGCCTGGGTTCACCGTTTGTTTCCTTAATGATTCTGCACCTCAGGTTCCTTATGTGTAAAACGAAGATCACAGTTTGAAACTGGAAACCATTATGCTAAGTGGAAACACCTCGACATTAGAGGGCCAATACTGTATTATTTCACTCATACAAAGTACTTAGAACAAGCAAATTTATAGAACCTAGAACAGGCAAATTCACAGAGACAGAAAGCAGAATAGAGCTATCTCCAGGGGCTGGAGGGAGGAGAGAATGGGGGCAAGGTATTGTTTAATGGGTAGAGAGTTTCAGTTCAAGATGATGAAAAGTTATGGAGATGAATAAAGGATATTGTTGCACAATGTTGTAGACATACTTAATGCCACTGAATTGTACACTTAAAAACAGTTAAAATGGAAAAAAGAAAATGATAACTTTGGATTGGCTAAAAAGTTCATTCAGGTTTTTCCGTAAGATATTACAGAAAATCCAGACAAACTTTTTTGCCAACCCAATATATGAGATAATGGAACATGTTCATTAGCCTGATTGTGGTGATTATTTCAAAATATAAACACTTATCAAAACACCAAGTTGTACGACTAAAATACATACAATTTTTTTGTGAATTATATACCTCAATAAAGCTGGGGAAATAGTTAAAATGGTAAAGTTTATGTATATTTTACTCCAATAAAAAATTGTAGCTGATGCTGCAAAGAGCAAAGATATAACACAAAAGCATTAGTGCTGTATGTCAAGTTCAAAAACAGGCAAAAATCATTTCTGTTGTTGGAAACCAGGAGAGAGTTCACCACTGAGGGTGGTGGAGACAGGAAGAAGTCTTAGACTGGTGTCTGATACCAGGGGGTCCCTAAACCTTTAGCAGCAGTATATAAAACTAAAGATGCCAGCACTTCTAGAAACTTTCCTGACCTCCCCCTGCACTTGCGATGCCAATCATTCCATCTTGTCTATACTTCCATGCTTGAAGATGATGCCAATCAATCCCTCTTTGTCCACACCTCCTATACTTGAAGATACTTCGCACTTGCTCTTCTAGATCCCTGCTCCTGCCTGCTCTCTGCTTCTGGATCCTGACCCACAGCTGTGTGCTCCTTCCTGCTCTCTGACTTCTGGTCCTGTTGGGCTTATAACAGGTGGAGAACCAGCAGGAAACTGGCAGAGGGAAAAACAGTGAGGTTGAGTGCCCTCCCGGCAGGATCCCTCAATAACTGATGGGGAGCTGATCTCTCCACCCAGCTCTCTCCCCAGATTTGTAATGGCTCCTCCCCTTGCCCTCTGGGCCAAGTCATGGTAATGGTGTGCCATAACTACTAACCTAAGGACACGCTACCAGTCTCCCTTGTGGTTTCTTAAACCCTGCCCAGCCCTTTATAAATCACATTTTTATTAAAATCTTCCCCACTTTCCCCAATTTTGGTGCCTCATCTACTTCTGCTGGGACCCTGACTGCTACCTACCCTCTTAGAGACTTGCAGAAACGTCCCCACAGGCCCTTCACGAGCCCCTTGATCAGGTCACTGCTGACTGGACCAGATGTGAGCTGCTAACCGTCCTGAACCACTGAGGGGCTCTCTGCTGAGAATCTGGAGCAGAGTCACAGAAGCTGAGTGACTGAATCAGTGGAGAGCTGGAGAACTAAAAGATCACACAGATGCAGCAAGAATCAGTGCCATGGCAACCCAAAGCTGTGAGCAAGCTGAAGTTATTATAAGGCAAAATTGGTCTATGGAGGAAAGGGACCAGACGCAGAATATCATTTATTAATGTTGTAAGGCTTTAGTGTATTCCAGGGGAAAAAATATGTTCTAACAGTGTGAAAGCTAATGTAAAATCATTCAATGTGTTTTTCGCCCAACTATTTAACTGTGTCTTTAAAGCCCTTAGAAATATTGCTCCCAGTAAAGTGCACATGAATGAGGCTCTATCTGATTATTTGGCTCAGATGGTAAAGAATCTGCCTGCAATGCAGGAGACCCAGATTCAATCAGTATTCTTGCCTGGAGAATTCCATGGACAGATGAGCCTGGTAGGTTACGGTCCAGGGGGTTGCAAAGAGTCAGACATGACTGAGCAACTAACATTTTGTGCACAACATGCAAGAATGCCACTCACTATGAAATCTTGTTAATATGTGTATGTTGGGTCAATATGGAGAGGAGTGGCTAATGTTATTTAATGAACTGTGGTTACCAATTAGTGAGTTTTGAATTTAGATCACTATGAAATACAATGGAATAGAAAATGTTAGAAGGTGTTGTGGTTCTAAGAGTAAACATTGTACTGAGAAACTGTGATTTCAGTGACACATATACTTGATCACAATGTAAAATGTATTACCACAGGGTCAAAACAGTTTGAGAAAATCTCATTGACTAAATGTTGTGGTTCAGAAATTACCCTGCTATACTGTCAATGTGAAGGTAGAAAAGGAAGAAAACATAGTAGAGTTTTTATAAATAATTTTGCTAACATATACAGGAATCATATTTTGAGCCTTACTATGTTCTTCCACTGAGGGTTTAAAGTTGGGACCGAGTTACCACTTCATCATCTTCCTTCTCACTTTTCCCTTTTTGCAAACTGGAGAAGGCAAAACAATACTGTTATTTGTTATTATTGATGTACCTCCCCTAGTGTCTAGAACATTAAAGGCTCCAGATAAACATTTAATACATTTCTGAAAAATGATCTGTTCACAAAGTTATTGTATACACATCACAATCAATAATATGAACAAGGTATTTAAAAATTCCATATATGCATTTTGATAATCAAACATCATGATCACTGGAATACCCCATAGAAAATGCTTTAGTATCAGTTTTTTTCAAAGAGTGCATATATTTAAAGGAGATATTGTTATATTATTCTTTTTTATTATACTTCCCTTGTGTACCACAGAACTGTTCAAGAATCTATTTTTGTAGACATCTAGCTATGTAATTTATTAACAAGTCTTTTGCAAATTGTGAAGTTAAATATGAGTGGGAATCATTGTTGCTATAATTATGTGCATAAGACACGTGATGGAATCCAGAAAATGAACTGTCATTAAGTACTTGTTACATTATTCTTTGTATTATTTTTGGTTGGCATTTTTATTTTAGACATACTGCTGATGATAGCACAGGGTCAGTAATAAAGATTATTGGCTGTAGTGGGTTCAATTGTGGCCCCCAAATAATGTGGTCGCTTGGATCCTTAGAACGTGACCTTATTTGGAATACAGGTCTTTGCAGGTGTAATTAAGACAAGGGTCTCAAGATGAGATCATCCTCAATCAAAGTAATCTTTAAATCCATTGACAAGTGTTCTTATAAGAGATGGAAAGAGAAGATGCAGAGAGGAGGTCATGTGAGGATAGAAACAGAGATTAGAAATATCGGCCTCAGGACAAGGAAAGGCCAGGTTTCCAGGAGCCACCAGAAGGTGAGAGGCGTGGGTCACATTGTCCCTCGGGACCTCCAGAGGGAACATGGCCCTGCTGACCTCTTGATTTTGGACTTGTGGCCTTCAGAACTGTGAGAGAATAAATTTCTGTTGTTTTACATCACCAACTTCACGGTAATTTGTTATGGCAGCCCCTAGGAAATGAATATACCAGCTGAATAATTTACTAGTATTTTAAAAATTAACCAATTATAAGTTTGGTTCTCCTGGCTCCTGGTTGAATTACATTCTTCATTTAGAGAATGTGGGTGAATTGTCATTGTTGGAATTTATTTTGAAATTGAGTGTTAAATTTCTGCAGCTACTTAAATGTGTAAGGCAAGGGGCAACTGCCTTTCTTGGGACTGCAAACTGGACCACCGTTTGGAAAAATTTTTTTTGGCTTAATATTTCCTTTTATTTAGCAGTTACCAAGATAATGACTTAGTTTTCCATTACCTTTGGAAAATGACCGTTTTAAAACATTGAGATACAATTGGCATATATTATTAGGTTGGTACAAAAGTAATTACAGTTTCAGATCATTAATTTCAAATCATTATAACTAGGCTCAAACACATCTTTATTAATCAAAATAGGAACCATTACAATCAACACATTTCTGCAAAGGCAAAATAAGTTTGTTTATTCTTATAGCGTAAAAATCTGTGCTTCAGGATTCTATGAACTCTTGGAAAGCATTTTCTGCCTTCTGCTGGTTGTGGAAGCATTTTCCCTGCAAAACATTGTCAAGGTGCTTGAAGAAGTGGTAGTCAGTTGGGGAGAGGTCAAGTGAATACGCTGGATGAGGCAAAGCTTTATAGCCTAATTCATTCAACTTTTGATGTGCTGGTTGTGCAACATGCAGTCAGGTGTTGTCATGGAGAATTGGGCCCGTTCTGTCGACTAAAGCCAGCTGCGGGCATTGCAGTTTTCAGTACATCTCATCAATCCACTGAACATACTTCTCAAATATAACGGTTTCACCAGGATTCAGAAAGCTGTAGTGGATCAGAAGGGCAGCAGACCAAAACAGTGACCATGACCTTTTTTGGGTGCAAGTTTGGCTTTGGGAAGTGGTTTTTAGCTTCCTCTTGGTCCAACCACTGAACTGATTGTCACCAGTTGTATAAAATGCACCTACTGTGGTAATCATTCCATGATGTGTGAAAGTCAAATCATTATGCTGTACCTCTCAAATTTATACAGTGATGGATGCCGATTATGGGCTTCCCTGGTGGCTCAGTGGTGAAGAATCCGACTGCCAATGCAGGAGATGCAGTTTCGATCCCTGGGTCAGTAAGATCCCCTGGAGAAGGAAATGGCAACCCACTCCAGTATTCTTGCTTGGAAAACCCCATGGACAGGGGAGCCTGGTGTGCCACAGTCCATGTAGTCACGAAAGAGTCGGATATAACTTAGTGACTAAACAACAACAGTGCCAGTGATATCTCAATCTTAAAATAAACCTACAAGTGCAATAACATATAGCTTCTGAACCTGCTGTGATCTTAGAAACCAAGCAGTACATGTACTTAGTGACTAGATAAGATGATGGATAATTGTCATTACTTACATGCTTAATTATTCTAAACATTTACCCTATACTGCCTTTTCATGATTAATTTGCTCAATTTGTTAAAAGGGTTTCCTAAGAAAATGTGACTTCATTTCAAAACCTGTTTTGAATTCCAACTATTGGTGCATTTGCCTTAATAGCTCAGTGCCTAAGGATCAGGTTCCAGGGCCTTACTGCCTAAGTCTGCATTCCCACCTACCATTTTATGGCTATGTATCCCTGGTCAGATTATTTTTCTGTATCTCAGTTTCCCTAATAATAAAATAATGATAACAACCACAGTTACCTCAGGGGGTATTTGGGAGGATTAAAGGAGTTAAATCAATTCAAGAGCCCAAAGTATAGTATGTCATATATTCTAGCTTATATTTATTTTCCTTGAAATTTCCTATGGAATTTTACCACTTGACATTTACAGTGATATTGTCCTATGGGATCCATACTGTGTGGAAGGATTCTGCAATGCTTTAGTTTGAACCTGTGTCCTCTATAACTTGCATTATGAAAAGAGCTCTGGGCAAGATGCTAGGAAATTTGGGTTTAAGGCCCAAACAACCCATCAACTATGTAATCGTGAGTGCATCACTTCAACCCTCTGGACTTGCTTACTAAAAAAAAAAAAAAAAGTGGGCTGATTGCATCTTCCCTAAGACAATATAATGTGCTCAAAAGAATCCTGGAGCAAGAGTCCAAAGTTTAAAGTTTTAGTTCTAGCACTTGTTGAGTGAAAAATTCACAAAGAGTCACATAACTTCATGGAACTAGTTTCCACATCTGGAAAGTAGGCAGAGTAATATCAGGAACGCTCCTTTTCCAGGTTTGTGGTGAGTATAAAATTTGACAATGAACAAAGCACTTTGTAAACTAAAAAGCACCAACAAATGTAAGGTAATGTTATTTATAAAATTCTATCTCTTCTAATTTTTATGCTAAATCTTATTGTGTTCCTGAAATCTTATAAATGCTTGTGAGCCTACCAGCAGAGTTCTGTGGGTTAGAACCAGACCATAAAAATACATTTCTTGGCCCTTGGACTATCTCCTATACACAATGTCTTCCCTTTGTTAAGGTAACAGCAATAAATTTCAATTTGCTCCTGAGTCATCATCTAAGCATGACTCTGTATGAGTCAAGAAATCTAAATATTATCTATTTATTCATTTTTTTCTTTTTGTGCAAATGTCTCTGCAGATATAATTTATAAAATAACTTGCCTCTGTCTTGGGGTTTCTTAATATTTTAGAGGTGCTGCTGTAAGGGAAGAAGGTGGAGGAAGGTTACCCTAACAAAGAAAGGAGACACACACACATAGCATAGACCTACATACACACAAATATCAACACCAACTCTACGCTAAACCAGAAAAGCATCTTCCTACCACTGGGCCCTTATCCATGTTGTCCTCCTCATCTGGAATTGCTTTTCCTCCTGTTTCTACCTGGCCAATCCCACTTAGAATTCAGAGTTTTGTTAAAATAAAATTTTCAGTGAGAAGTATTCGTTGCCCTACCAATAATCTTTAAGATAAGTACTTATTTATTTATTTATTTATTTTGTAGCCATGAAATTCAAAGATGCTTGCTCCTTGGAAGAAAAGCTATGATAAAAAAGAAAAGCTATGATAAACCTAGACAGTATATCAAAAAACAGAGACATCAATTTGCTGACAAAGGTCCATATAGTCAAAGCTATGGTTTTTCCAGTGGTCATGTATGGATGTGAGAGTTGGACCACAAAGAGAGCTGAGCGCCAAAGAATTGATGCTTTTGAAATGTGGTGTTTGACAAAACTCTTGAGAGTCCCTTGGGCTGCAAGATCAAACCAGTCAATCCTAAAAAAAAAATCAACCCTGAATACTCATTGGAAGGACTAATGCTGAAGCTGAAGCTCCAATACTTTGACCACCTGATGCAAGGAGCCAACTCATTGGAAAAGACCCTGAGACTAGGAAAGATTGAAGGTGGGAGAAGAAGGGGATGACAGAGGATGAGATGGTTAGATAGCATCATGGACTCACTCGATATGAATTTGAGCAAACTCTGGGAGATAGTGAAGGACAGGAAAGTCTAGAGTGCTACAGTCCATGGGGTCACAAAGAGTCAAACACAACTTAGCCACTGAACAACACAACTTCTCTTTTAAACATGATAAAATTGACAAATAAGAGATTAAATGATTTGTTCAAGGTCGCCTTTGTAAAATTTGCAGAGAAGCTTAACTCAAGTATTTTTTTCCCTGTACTCCAGGTATACCTTCTCAAATCATTGTAGTCTGAACCAATTCACCCCTACTCCAGTAGTCCAGTTCTCTTGTAACACATACATGACATCACATGTTGCTCTACATTTGAGTTCCTTGTAAGTACAACCCTCCAATCCTAGAGAGTAGATCCCAAAGAACCGTAACCATTCTAATCTTCAAATTCATCACAGCTTTTAGAACTGTGTATGCATTCTGATATTGCAAAATTTATATTTGTTGAATTTGGAGTGGAACATCCCAAGGATATTTCCTGCTACCTTTCTATGAATTAACTCAGGTTTGTGTGAGTCCATTTTGATTCTCACCTAAGGGAGATCTGGAAACATCAAAAGCACCACGATGTAGATACAAGAAATGGCAGACTCAAGACTGCCTCTGTAATTCTCAGACACAAAGCTCTCTTTGGAAAGAACAAGGAATGATGTGTAATCCCTTCCAGACAGCTTTTGGGAGTGACCTGTCCTTGACCAATGTCCTGTGGTCTGAAGGCCCATCGCCGTTAGCAGCATGATGTTAACGACTGCCATTACTTCTGCCATTACTACCACCCCACAAAAACAATCATGGGCTCGACGTGATTATCCCTCTGCTGTGTAGTGCCACCGGACTCTAAAGCGAGACAGAGCATATGGTCTCTGACAACAGTGCTATTCATCAAAGGAGGATGAAAATCACAGTCATGCTTGCTCTGCTTTTCACAGTCAGAAATGGCTTTGGGCAAGTCACAGCTTCAACTCTGCTTGGGTCTTTCAAAGATGCAGCCCCCATTTTCCATGAAGAACGTCATAAAAGTGAAAATGGAACACATGCTGAATGGGATTTTCAGAATAATGAAAACCCTATGATTAGGAAGCAATAGTTAAAATGATATTACCCTGTAAGAGCAAGGCACAGTAACAAGTTAATGCGATTACCAATTCAGCTTTTCTAGAGATAGAAGCAAAACAGTGCAATTAAATCTTTTGTCTTTATTTTTGCAGCGGAGTAATGAAAGAAAAACAAATGACCTGGATCCTCTTCCTCCTACCTCTGCTGAGCCTTTAAAGGAGAGGTTCCCTACCTTCCCCTTTCCTATCTCTTCTGAAAAACAAAAGAGGCCACCAACTGTGAAATGGATTATGCCCTACAACTTCACACCTAGAATAGAAGCCCTCACTTTTGACAAAGATTGTCAAGAATTTTGCATCACTGCCTTGCAGCTTTCTATTCCTTCATTAGCCTCTTCTTTTCAGTTAACAAAAGATTCACTGTGTGCTGATTTCCAGGTGAATATCAGTGCATATCTTATACATGCATTCTGATCTGGCCCCATACATAGCATCTAACTCACCATCTTTACCTGTAACCCCTCTCCCGTACAAACCCAGACCACTCCAGACCATAGTTCAACCTACCATCTCCCAAACACATTTTTCACTTTTTGATCATTACATCTTTCACTCGGCTTGCAGAGTCATTTTGGAGTGGATACCAAATAAAGATGATTTCTCTCAGTCACCCACACTGGAGGACACTGGTCTGATGTAGTAAGTGGCAGCTCACTGCCACAAAGAGGAAAGATGAGAGGTTGGTTCAGCTCTTTGATGCTAAGCAAAAACCGCAGAAACTCACTCATCTCCATGTAATTGTAAGCTTTAGCATCCAGCAGTACGAAGCCAAATAGTCCCTGTCTGGACAGGCATGGTTATAAGTGAATAACCAAATTCAGTAAATGGTTGACCAATTCTGTACACAGAATAGTGACCTCTGGGTGATTATTTTGTTCAACCTAACTCACACATTTCTGGTTCCACAGAGATATTCAATGAGAAGACCTAGGGCTGTAGGTAATTGGAATATAACTTCATAAACAGTTAACTTAGATACCTAAACAGCAAATTAACCTGTATTTCACTGAATCTAAGATACCACTAACTATAAGACACACTATTATTTAATCTGTCATAGAGAAAAAAAAATGCCCATCAGACCATGACACCGTGCTTTCTTACTAGAAATTTTCACTTTCTGTTATACTAAATTTATTTGATAGGAATACAGATTTTTTACACAATACATGCCCACAATATGAACATCTGTACCAAGTTCCCACATACACAGCAATGACCACGTTGTCAAATCTGTCATCCAGCCAACAGTGGTGTTGACACCATCAATTATAAGGTGCATCCTGAATGCACCATTGTTAAATTGTAAGAAAAAGTGCACTTCAGCAGTGGTGAAATATGGTACCTGTCCTCTTGAGATGAAGATCACACGCAGTCAGTATCCTCTCCTCACCTGACATCAGCTCTAGCCCCAAGTGATGTATGTTCCTATCCGTGTCTTTGGAATCTTCTTCCTCTGTCTCTCCATTCCTGTGCTTCACCGTGGTCCTCCCAGGGCTGGCTGCATAGCTCGCTGCACCGTGACCATTTGTTAAGACTGAAGTTTTCCTTTTACGAAACTCCTTAGGGCTCACCATTGCCATCTTATTTCTACTACCGTTACTCTTTATGATTTTTCCCTTAAGCTTCTTTTTCTTTCCATCAAGAAAATCTTCCATTGATTGAAAATTAGTAATTGCCCCTGTTCTCTCCCAGGAGGCTTTTAGAGGTTGGCAAAGAAGTGGGGGGTAGAAAAGAACGATGATCCAGGGTGCTAGTTCAATGACTGTCCTTCTCCCACTTGCAGGAAGTCACCTAAACACATCCTATTAGCCTACTTTTTTTTCCATTTAAATTAATCTTTTTCTGTTGTAGTTACACAGCAAGATCAAAAGGAATACCTTGTCTCTGGGGCATCAGCTCCTGGAAGGAAGAGAAGCACAAAAGACCTTTACCTCTTTACTGGTCCTCACTGTGGTTATCTCATCATCTCAGGACTCCTCAGCCAGAAAGGGCAAGATTGCCTTACATGCCTTACACTCACACACACACACACACACACACACACACACACACACTCCTCAGGCTGACTGCAGCTTTTTTATTTACTTTGTTTTGTCTTCAGAAGGGTTTTTAAAGTTCATGTTAACCTGTTGTCACCTGTGCGGAAATGTTCAGGGACATGTGGGCATTCTGTGATTTGTCCTGGTTCCAAATGTCCTTGAGGATGGTCTTGACCAAGCCAGCTTCAAAAACTTTCCTCCCTGGTCCCCAAACCTGAGGTGACCTCATCTTTCTTTGCCTGGTGACAGTTCTTAGAGTCTATTCTCCTATTTGGTGTTTATATACAGTGGTATGCTGGTAAATATTTAACAACTGGCTGGGGGTGGGAGGTGGAGGGAGGAAGTCTCGGTCTGCAGTGCTTATCAATTTCTGTGGTATAAGAACTCCCACCCTGGCTGAGTTCAAGCCACCATCAATGTGATGCCACTGAACACAGTTGGAAGAAATGCACTATATCACACTCAGTAGACATAATTACACTCAAGATCAGAGATGGTATTAAAATGTAGTAAAATCATTAAGAAGTGATGAGTTTCAGGTCATTATTACCATTGTTTTAATGTAATCTATTTAATCATAAGTTTATATCAGCTCAGTTCAGTCACTCAGTCATGTCTGTCTCTTAGTGACCCGAAGGACTGCAGCATGCCAGGTTTCCCTGTTCATCACCCAACTCCTGGAGCTTATTTAAACATGTCCATCGAGTCAGTGATGCCATCCAATCATCTCATCCTCTTTCGTCTTCTTCTCTTCCTGCCTTCAATCTTTCCCATCATCAGGGTCTTTTCCAGTGAGTCAGTTCTTCACATCAGGTGGCCAAAGAATTGGAGCTTAAGTTTCAGCATCAGTCCTTCCAAAGAATATTCAGGACTGATTTGCTTAAGGATGGACTGGTTGGATCTCCTCTCAGTCCAAGGGACTCTCAAGAGTCTTCTCCAACACCACAGTTCAAAACCATCAATTCTTTGGTGCTCAGTTCTCTTTATGGTCCAACTCTCACATCCATACATGACTACTGGGAAAACCATAGCCTTGACTAGGTGGACCTTTGTTGGCAAAGTAATGTCTCTGCTTTTTAATATGCTGTCTAGGTTGGTCATAACTTTCCTTCCAAGGAGCAATCATCTTTTAATTTCATGGCTGCAGTCACCATCTGCAGTGATTTTGGAGCCCAAGAAAATAAACTCAGCCACTCTTTCCACTGTTTCCCCATCTATTTGCCATGAAGTGATGGGACCAGAGGCCATGATCTTAGTTTTCTGAATGTTGAGCTTTAAGCCAACTTTTTCACTCTCATCTTTCACTTTTATAAAGAGGCTCTTTAGTTCTTCACTTTCTGTCATAAGGGTGGTGTCATCTGCATATCTGAAGTTATTGATATTTCTCCCGGCAATCTTGATCCCAGCTTGTGCTTCCTCCAGCCCAGCGTTTCTCATGATGTACTCTGCATATAAGTTAAATAAGCAAGGTGACAATATACAACCATGACATACTCCTTTCCCAATATGGAACCAGTCCATTGTTCCACATCCAGTTCTAACTGTTGCTTCTTGACCTACATACAGATTTCTCATGAGGCAGGTAGGTGGTCTGGTATTCCATCTCTTTAAGAATTTTTCACAGTTAGTTGTGATCCACAAAGTCAAAGGCTTTAATGTAGTCAATGAAGCAGATTTTTTTTTTTTAATTCTCTTGTTTTTTTGATGATCCAGTGGGTGTTGGCAATTTTATCTCTGGTTCCTCTGCCTTTTCTAAATCCAGCTTGAACATCTGGGAGTTCTCAGTTTATGTACTGTTGAATATAATTTAATTTTTAATAATGGCTACATTTAGCAACTAGCTTGCAATACTTCAGAAAATTCAGCAATTGGCTCCATGAAAGCCAGTGTGAGCAGCTCTAGCAAACATATTTATTTATATATGCAACACAGTATATACTACCTTGTTTGATTATTATTCTTATCTTTTATGTCCCCGACTAGATCACATCCTCTAGAATATAAAACTATTTTTCTTATACTTCTTTATATTTATTCTGCTGCTGAACATTTCTGTGTGATTAATTTCTAACATTAATAATGATGTTTACTCACCAAAAATGTTTTTGTGGGGCTGTTGAAATTCACTAATAACAAAGTTTTGGCCATGCCTTAAATCTGACTCTTCCTATAATCACATTTTAAATTTTAAAAAAGCTTATGATCTTATAACTGGTGGCAAATTACTCAATTACATTGAATCAGAAAGATATATTACTGTCAATGTAATTGAATCATTTTGTCACCAATTATAAGAGCATCTACTATTAAGAGTGATAGTGACCAGCATGTTTATCAATGCTGTTAAGAACATAGACAAGCTTTCAATTATCAACAAGCAAGCAAACCAGCCCCTATTGCTTCTTGGAGTTAGAGTTCTATGGAAGAGAGAATTCTTGGTGTGGGAGTGCCATGGTTCTATTCGGAAGCAAACTGAGAAACTTAATTAACCAAGATCCCAAGAGTGATCAATCACCTTAAAATTTATACTTAGAAAGAACGAGTATATCACCCTAAAGAGCTAGTATATAATCCCCATTTGAGAAATAACTTTCCAGTAACAATTATATTACTTTCAATCAACCAGGATCCTTCGTTTCCAGAAACAAAGAATCAGATTAGCAATGAGAAGGGTATTAGTTGAATATCAAGTCAGAACACAGGAAATGTAAAGGTCTTGTAGGATGCATTCTCCAGGATATAAACTATCCAAATGGAACATCCTTGTTCCACAATTATATGTTTACAGCTGATCCCAAGACTCTTAGTATCTATCAATACTAAAGCATATCTGTCATAGTTACAAAGTGCTGGTAAAGTCAGTAAAAATTATGAATGTCAGGGAAAATAAAAAAAGCAACTATTAGTTCAAGTTACAACTGAATGAATTTTAGCTTTGTATGCTACAGTTACACTGCAAACATAGCTCACTGAGAATATGCCCTAGTCTAGGGTTGGCAAATGTACAACTCACATACTGCCACCCACCACTTCCCACACCCTTGGCAGACATCATTAATTGATGAGTCATGTCCAACTCTTCACAACCCCAAGGACTGCAGCACTCTAGGCTTCCCTGACCTTCATCGTCTGCTGGAGTTTGCCCAAGTTCATGTCCACTGAATCGGTGATGCCATCAAACCATCTCATCCTCTGTCACCCTCTTCTCCCTCTGCCTTCAATCTTTCCCAGCATCGGGGTCTTTTCTAATGAGTTGGCTCTTTGCATCAGGTGGCCAAAGTATTGGAGTTTCAGATTCAGCAACAGTCCTTCCAAAGAGTTCAGGGTTGATTTCCTTTAACGTTAACTGGTTTAATCTCCTTGCTTTCCAAGGGATTCTTAAGATGCTTCTGCAGCACCACAGTTCAAAAGGCACTCTGCCTTCTTTGTTGTCCAGTTCTCACAGCTACACAACTACTGGAAAGACCATAGCCTTGACTATATGGTCTATTATTGGTAAAGTGATGTCTTTACTTTTTAACACACTGTCTAGGTTTGTCATGGCTTTCCTGCCAAGAAGCAATCATCTTCTAATTTCATGACTGCAGTCACCATCCACAGTGATTTTAGAGCCCAGGAAGAAGAAATCTGTCACTGCTTCCACCTTCTCCTCTTCTATTTGCCATGAAGTGAGGGGACCAGATGCCATGACAGTTTTTCTTAAATATTGAGTTTTAGGCAGGCTTTTCCACTCTCCTCTTTTACCCTCATTAAGAAGTTCTTTAGTTCCTCTTCACTTTCTGCCATTAGAGTGGTATCATCCACATATATGAGGTTGCTGATATTTTTCCCAGCAATCTTGATTCCAGCTTGTAATTCATCCAGCCAGGCATTTCATGTGATGTGCTCTGCATATAAGTTAAATAAACAGGGTGACAATAAACACCCTTGCCGTACGCTTTCTCAATTCTGAATCAGTCAGTTGTTCTGTATAGGATTCTAACTGTTGCTTCTCAACCTGCATACAGTTTTCTTAAGAGACAGGTAAGATGGTCTGGTACTCCCATCTCTTCAAGAGTTTTCTACAGTTTGTTATAATCCACACAGTCAAAGTCTTTAGCATACTCAGTGAAACAGAGGTAGATGTTTTCCTGGAATTCCCTTCCTTTATGATCCAGTGAATGTTGGCAATGTGACCTCTGGTTCCTCTGCTTTTTCTAAACCCAGCTTGAACATCTGGAAGTTCTGCTGAATGGTACTATTCTTTCTGACACAGTCTGATAGAGAGCAGTCCCAATCCTGGCCCTAGGTTTAGAGGAAGAGTTAGGAAGCAAGGTATGTGAACGCTCACAGGGAGGCTAAGTGTGGTTTTCTTGGATAGTATTGCCATCAAAGGGCAGCCACTTCCCACACAAACAGAAACAGCTCTTTGTCTCCCTGTTCTCGCCCCTCACTGAACATCTTACATTCATCACTTTCCTGTTTACTCGTCTTCCTGGCTTCCCCAGGGGCTCAGTGGTAAAGAATCCGCCTGCAGTGCAGAAGATGCAGGAGACAGGAGTTCAGTCCCTGGGTTAGGAAGATCCTCTGGACGAGGGCATGGCAACCCACTCCAGTATTCTTGCCTGGAGAATCCCATGGACAGAAAAACCTGGTGCGCTACAGTCCACAGGGTCACAAAGAGTTGGATACAGCTGAAGTGACTGAGCAGGCGTGCACTCCTTTTCTTAGACTACGAGCTCCTTGCAAGCAAGCCAGTCTCTATGTCTTCATAGAGCACACAGCAACAGTAGGGCTTCTCCTAGCATACAGCAGATCCTCTGTAAGCATTTATGACTGAAACCAGAGACTAAATGTGCTGAAAATCACAGACCCTTTATTTAGGGTGACAGAAATGGAAACTTCACCAACCTTGCTAAGTTGTAGCGAATATTTCACAAGTTCTTAGGCATGTGTTGGGCCCTGCTGTCTAATTCCTCACACCATAAATAATTCCCATATGGGCACTAGTCTTCTGACTCTTCTGCTGAGTAGAATGAAGCTGCCTAAGTCCGCATCCAAAAAGGTTTGATACAGAGAGAAACTCTGGATGTCCTGCGGTCGTATGTTGTAGCACTTTTCATTCATGGTCTCACAGGAAGGCTGTGGGAACAAGTTTCTAATCAAAATACTTCTGACTGCTACCCTTCTCCCAGGCTGAAATTCTTAGATCTTTTCCTCATTGCCTTTAATGATGTTCTCCCAATAGCCTTTTGAAATTGAGCAAGCCCAAGGAGCATCTAAAAAAGGGCTATGAGCTTCCTGGTCAGCACTTTCAATCTCTAATTATAACTTTACAGGATGGCTTTCCCTTAATACTTCTAAGGTGGGGCTAAGAGTAATTGATGGTTTTGAAACTAAATCTTCAGTAGCCACTGTTATTGTATTGAGGTTTAATGTCTCAAGTTATTAGAGAGGCTGCTGAAAGCAAAGAAGAAATGTAGGCTATCTTTCATTAGGAAGATGGAGGGGTTTTATTAGGATATAGTGAAATATTTACAAGAACAGTACAACTGTGGGATTCAAGGACTAAAATCACCTCAAACCTTCTTCTGCATACTTGCTTCTAGAGGAAACTGTTATGGGATGGTCTAATCCTACTTGAAAATCCTGCTTTTAATAAACAAATGAGAAAAGGTGAGTCTTTTTCTACAGAAAGAACATTTCTTTCCTCCCTCCCTTCCTTCAACAAAAGATAAAAATATGCTCAAAATGTAGTATAGAAATAAAGGAATTTTTCTGAAACAGAGACAACATTTTGGCTCAAGAAAAGAATGTTAGTCATGTTTGAGGATGTCTTTAAACTAAAAAGTAGGCTTTACTTTTTTTTAGAAGGGAACTTTGTCTCCCAGGTTCAGTTGTGGCTTTCTGTGTTTTTTAATATTTATTTAGGGCTGCATTGGGTCTTTGTTGCAGTGCACAGATTTCTCTCTAGGTGAGGTGCCTAGGCTCAGTACTTGCAGCTCATGGGCTTAGTTGCCCCATGGCATGTGGGATCTTAGTTCTCTGAACAAGAATCAAAACCACCTTCCTGCACTGGCAGGTGGAGTCTTAATCAGTAGACCACCAGGAAAGCCCTGTGACCTTCCATTTTATCAGACTCACTATTGTTGGCTTCACTATCTTCTCTTCATCTTTCCTGAATACTTCCATGTTGCTTTGTTGGTACTTATTGTCCTCCTGGAAAGCCATTTCATTCCCTTCCATGCTTTCTCTTCCATCAAATGTAAACTATAGTACTTTTATTAGTATATTACAAAAGCTTCATCCATCCATCCACCCAACAAATACGTATAGTAGGCTTGCGATTGGCTAGATGTGGCCAAAACAGACACTGAAACTAGTCCTTCCTCCCAGGGAGCTTTCAATTTAGTCAGAATTGGACTCTTTAGAAACCGTCTGGCAACATTACAAAATTTATTTTATTTTCAAACTATATGAAAATTCTCAGGGACGGTCATTATTCCTCCATGCTTGAGGGTTCTGATTAGCTGACACATGTGTAACACTAACCTAGTGGGCAAGATGTAACTATAATTCCTTGACCTGAATCTAAAAGCCTTCAGTCTGCCAACAGTGCTGGGAGAGAAAGCGGGGGGAAGGCTGGGAGAAGTCGGGACTTCAGCAGAGAACAGGCATAAATTCATAGGAAGAGAGCTCTTCTCTCTAATTCAACAGGCCTAAGGTAAGAGAGCGTGTTTCTGGGATCAGGTTTTTCTCACAGCAGAGCTGTATCAACCCATTTCAAGCTTACTTGAGATGACTCACATCCTCTCTCTTAACGTTCTTCCTGGCCAGACTAACCAGGTCTGGCATAAACCTCAGAGCCCACAGTGAGATTCTGATATCCAACTCACAGCAGTGGGACACCAGCCCTGTAAGTAGCCAGATTTTCTATGAAGTAAATGATCCTTAAAGCCAAAAAGCATTCTCACTCTGGGCTAGTCAAGAGATGTCTGTTAGACAGAAGCCTATCGCCAGAGTAGAGTTTTAAAGAACATTCCAGAGTTCACATCTCCCTCAAGGCCATACTCGAGGTCAGCATCTATGTAACACTAATAATTATTAAAGTAAAAGGCACTTGTTTAATGGAGCAGTTTCAGTATCCAGTGTTAAGCTGCTTTCTGCCATATGACTTTGGGCATGAAATGACTCAACTATCATGTCCAGAGTCCCTGCTGCTGAGCTATGTAATGGAGCTATACAGTGAGAACCCTGAGTTGAAGGGGAATCTGTTTTCAAATCACATTCCCGGAGGAAAGTGACTCTTGTTGGCCTGTAGGGGTTTAAATCCTCCTCCAATCACAGTGGCATACAGACTTGCTACTGACCTGACAGGCAGTCAGGAGATGAGACATGTCCAACCCTTACTCAGAGCAGGGAAGGAACTTGCATTGTGCAGCTGTTCCCAGGGTTCAAACACAAACAGAAGAATAACATGTAAAGATCAACAAAGGAAGAAGCAAGAATGGAAGCCCAAAAACAGAGCCGTTGAGATAAGGACACCTAGGGGCACATTAAATGGACTAAAACTTGGAGCAGCTTGAAGACTAATTTCTTGACTAGTAGTAATAGCTACTAGGCATTAATCATATCTTCTGTGCCAAGCACACTGCTAAGTGCTTTGGCACATATCACCTCATTTAATTTCCCAATAGCCCCTAATGAGAATGCCATATCATTGTCCCCATTTTCCTGATGGCAAAACAGAGGTTTAAAGGAATTAAATAAGTTGACCAAGGTCACAACTAATTAGTGGTGGAGCTGAAATTCACACTCAAGTCTGCCTGACCCCAGAGGCTAAGTTCTTTAACCCCAGGGCTGGTTGATCATGACTGGCGGGCCTTAGTAAAAGGTAACTGGTGGTGAATGCCACCACACTATGGGTATTTGTTAGTTCCTTGTTTCTAAATATGGTTAGTAAACTATGTACAATCTTCACTTCAATGAGTAGATGTAGTCATTTCCTTTTGTCGGCTTTATTAAACCCAGTTAAGAAATCACTTCAGGTGTAATAGCACCTAATGCAGTAAACTATATCTAATTATTTATTAACAATGAGACTCTGAAACTCAGAAAGGACAAAAGTAGATAACTATCTCCTGTTCAAAATTTTGCCTTGACAAGACTTGTGCTCTCTTAATGTGATATCCAGCATAGCACTTGAAGTATTTTTAGTAATACAACACAGTTCCTGTCCCCAAAGATCTGTCTCCCACTGGGGATACTGGAGACAGCAAGTTCAGTAATACTCAAGAACATAAACAATTTAAGCCTTCAATGACCCAGACAGTACTAAGAATATGTGGAGAATCAAAAGTCCTCAAAAGAAAGCGCCTGCTACTTTGCTATGTGAATGACCTATTCATAGACCTCATCCTACCAGACTAAAATCAGAAAAGGAACTCTTGTTCACACACTTCATTCAGCATAAATAAACCATTCAAACCCATAATTGTTCTGGACTTCGGGTGCCATGGTCAAAGAGTCTTCTATGAAATCTAATACAACTAGAATCCCGTCCATCCCTTTGGAAATTTCTAGCACAATTTCAACAGGTTGAAACTTCTTGCAAAAGACAGAGGCACTGTCTCACCCTTAGCAAACAGCTTCTCTTTCTTGACGGGCCCTGCTTCATTAACTTTTAACTGGTGCTTTTAATATTCAGCTTGTACTTTTTAACTTTTAAAGCCTTTATCAGATGTCCTTTGAAACCAAATGCACACCACTAAAATACATGTGTTTCCAACACAATCAGATATCTTTTCAACCTACTTGCAAAGACCTTGAGAGGACAAAGAATGTGTTTAATGATAGGAGCTAGCATGGCGCCAGTAATGAATGGTTCGTTCTGCCAACAATACCCAAAACTAAGGCAATAATTTTTTAAAGCCTTGTTTTGCTCTGGCAATGTAAAGCAAAGCATTTTCATATATATTATCTTATTTAGTTTCTCTGATAACCATAGAGCCAAGCAGAGTGCATTTTATTATGCCCATTTTAAAGTAAGAAAACTATGGTTCAGAGAATTCAAATAGTAGAGCCAAGCTTACGCAACCAGTAAGCATCAGAGTCAGCACCAGAATTCCGGCCCTCTGGCCCACAGCTCATTGCCATTTCAATTCAGCTATTTAAACCAAACAATATAACTTCTATTCTTAAATGATCCTTGTAAGGGCAGGTTGCAAATCTTATTTGGTTTTGGATCCCTGACCGGGGACAAGTAGGAGTTTATGGTGAACTGGTAATAAAGACACTTTGTTCCAGTGTCTATGCTTTTCACTGTTACTATTACAAGTTAACTGGGTTGAGCTAAGACTAAAAAGGCCCAAGTTTCAGGCTTTATCACTCAATATGCAGAGGGAAATCAACTTTCTTGTAGTCCATGACCATACAACAGAATGCAACTAGTCATCTTACTAACCAATCCCAACAGGGATCTGGCAAGATAATGGATAGCTTGGTCCAACTTATCTAACCACACTTCTATAATGGATGGATTTCAGTTCAGTTCAGTCACTCAGTCGTGTCTGACTCTTTGTGACCCCCATGAACCACAGCACGCCAGGCCTCTCTGTCCATCACCACCTTCTGGAGTTTACCCAAACCCATGTCCATTGAGTCAGTGATGCCATCCAACCATCTCATCCTCTGTCCCCTTCTCCTCCTGCCCTCAATCTTTCCCAGCATCACAGTCTTTTCAATGAGTCAGCCCTTTGCATCAGGTGGCCAAAGTATTGGAGTTTCAGCTTCATCATCAGTCCAGTGAACACCCAGGACTGATCTCCTTTAGGATGGAGTGGTTGGATCTCCTTGCAGTCCAAGGGACTCTCAAGATTCTATATACATGAGAGCAGGGACTGTCACACGTACAACTAATTTCTCAGGGAATATCCTCATCAATAAGCTCTCTGGGGAGGACTCCTGACAAAGGCTTAGAGTCTTGCCATGATCTGTTCCCAGGGACACTCCCCAACCTGGCATAACTGATTATAGAGCCATTTTGGTGCTTGACCCAAAGGTAGTCAATTGGCAGGCAAAACCCTTTGAGGTATCCTGGCAAGAAGGCTCTGCCCCAGTAGAAATGATGGGAATTTATGGGGCTGATAAAACTTTACTTTTTAGGAATTCAAAGTGAAGATATAAAGAAAAAGTAGATTGGGAACTAGAGCAGGGAACATGGGAAACCACCTACCTGGCTTCTGGCCAGGGTTACAGAACCTACAGTTGGTTGTTGGAGCTGGGCTGGGTTTTCTCTCCTTCTCGGCCAGTTATTTGTTAACTTTTTTTGGATCTCAAGCACTTTGACTCTCTGATGAAAGATATGGTTCTTGTCTCAGAAAGATTGATATACACACATTCAGACCAATGGTTACACTTAATTTCAAGGTATTTCTTGATCTTTAAAGCCCAACTTTAGACTCACTGGAAATCTATAGAGCACAGGGCAAGAACTCTTGTTTAACTCTTAGTTCACTTAGGATGGCTATGGTATATGCTTCATCTCTGACTTGAGACGCCTTGATTAAATGAGTGAGTGAATGGACAAATGAGTGAATAAGCAACTGAATGAAAGAAAGCAGCTGGGAGTTCATGCCCTATGGACAGAACACTGGAAATATCCTCTTCCTCTTTTTATGAATATGAGCTGGGTAATAAGACTGGAAGGAATGCCCAGATGATTGTTTAGTAGAGATCTGTTGACATAGATCTACTATCACCATCACCTTCCATGCCTCAAACTAGAGGGGCATTCACCATACCTGCCCATATACAATTGAGAACTTGGAATGTCATAGCCTTGAATGGCAGCCTTGCTTCTCCAGTAGATACAGAATTGAAAATCTACTCTTTTATACCTGAGAGTTCTATATTATGATTATTTAGAACTTAAGTTAATTTTTCCTACTATACAACTTTAAAATAACTATTGACACTTTTATTTTTCTGACTTTTGGGAGAAAAAACTGCTTATTCTCAATAATCTAGGATTCAATTTGAGGGTGAACATTAGCTGACCTCTCCATTCACTTCTTAATGTCCTATTTTACAGAGAGGGAGAGAGAGAAACCAAGAGATGGATACAGAAACAGAACAGCCTACTTTCCTGCAATTGCTCTGGCCAGGTTAATTTGGACTGTTACCCAAAGGGTTGATCAGAGTATAAGCTCTTCGAGGGTAAGATTGTGCCACATAGTTTTGCATCTACCCACTTGCCCACTGCCAATCTAAGTGTGTTACAAATAGAGGGAGTTTAATTAAATGTATACTGTGGGCCATAACGTAGGTAAGACAGACCTGCCTTTTGACTCGGGGAGGAAAAAGAGAGAATTACAGCAGAATGTAAGGCCTCCTGCCTTCCTCAATTTTTTAAAGTATTGAAGTCATTTCAAATGGTTTTGATTTAAAGGTAAAAGTCTATCCTGTGGTTTAACATTTTTAGATTTCTTAATTCTTGATCATAAACCTCCTATGTAAAAGGCTGTGCTTCAGTTTAAGTCTCAGTAAGTACAGTGGCAGGGTATGGCATACATTGGTATATTTTCCCCCTTTGGGATCAAGTCCCTTGGTGATATTAGAAGAAAAAAGATTCAGTTCACTCACATTGAGCAACTTATGGGGATCTGCCCGTGTCAGTACTTCTTCATGGATACCAGTGGCACAGAATATTGTGCTTCCATCCAAGGAGTAAGAGCATTCACACATTAATATATTTAAAGCTCATTAACAGGAAATCTATACTTGGCATGTGGCATAGCTAACCCTAAAGACCTAACATTTTCTAGCTCTTGAGTCATTTAGCTTCTCTAGGTATAATATTTATCCTTTTAACATGAGGTTCAACATTTATTCTTTTAACGTGAGGCTCAAAATATAGCTACTGTATTCAACATATGTGTGGGGTGAGGAGAGGTGAAGAAACCAATAGTTCCTGAAATTTTTTATGTGACAGGGGCTTTGCAAAGATTATCTCATCCTAAGGGATTGTTTATACCCATTTTACAGAACAGGGTATTGAGCTACAGAGAGGTTAAAGAGACTCACCCAATATTACACAGCCTGGAAACAACGCAGCTGGGATTTGAACACAGCATACTTTGCCCTTCAAATTTGGGTCCTAGCACCCTCTTGGTGCCTCCCCAGCAGGGATCTATGACAGGTGATGGTTGTCTGGATCTCCTTCTTAATTGAAAATCATGCACGAAAGACCAGTTATATTTGACAGGGTTAAAGGATGAAGACTCAAAGCTTCCAGCTCTCACAGTTTGGAGCTGTCACTTGGATCAAGTATGATCTAAATGCTGGCGCTAGGTTCCATACTCCCCCGCTAGAGGTCAGAACCAGGAAGTGTGGTAACGCTCTCCAGCCTAAGGAAAACAGCAATAAGTTAGAGCTGCCCTAAATCAGCAGCAAGAGGCCAAGCTAAAGAACAGAAAGACGTACGTGAACCCAGAAGTTGGCGCTCACATTTAAATGCCTCATCCTGTCACCTTTGGCCATGGCATGTTGGGATAACATTTAGAGCTGGGTCAGGAGTCAGGACTCAGATTCGATTTCTGCCTCCCAGAAGACCTTGCAGGGCGACCTTGGGCCAGACTCTACTTCAGCGTCCTCATCTTTGGAGCATGGGTAACAATATCTGCCTGCTGCTGTGGCTTGGTTGTTCAGCTGTGTCCGACTCTTTGCGATCCCGTGGACTGTAGCCTGCCAGGCTCCTGTGTTCATGGGATTCTCCAGGCAAGAATACTGGAGTGGGTTGCCATTTCCTTCTCCAGGGAATCTTCCCAAGCCAGGGATCAAACCTGGGTCTCCTGCATTGTAAGCAGATTCTTTACGCTCTGAGCCACCAGAGAAGCCCAAAGCCTACCTAGAATCCACCATTTTAAGTTGGTTTTTAGAGTAAAGTTGACACAGAGCTTGGGGCAGGCAATAGCACAGAGGGTAGCTCTCCCCGTACACACAGCGTAACATAGTACAGAAGACCAGATCATCCAGTTCTCTCAGCCCCAAGACGTTTCTCTGACCGTGGAAAGGCAATCTGTACCTCCACACCCCCAATCTTTACCCATCCCCGTTATAATCAAATGTACAAGGTAAGTCTTAGGAGGTCATGTCCCCAACAACCCCACATTCTCTCATCAGTGTCCTTTGGTAGTTCCAGACACTGCAGCACCACTGCTGGCCAACTTAAGCACTTGAAAAGCTCCAGGAAGAGGTGTCGTCTTGTCTCTACATCAAGTAAACAGCCCATGGCCTTGCCTCCTGACAGATGACAACTGCCACTCAACAGACAGCCCTGGTGGAGCAGTGTTTATATGACGCTTAATATCCTGGGAGGCATAGGACTTATGGAGATGCCCATTGCGGGGAAACCAACCCTGAGGACTTGGACCAACGGGGAACTCAAGATGATCTCCACAATTTACTTGGTTTTCGCCAACTCTCCGGCTGGCAGGAAAGAGCCGATGACTCCAGAAGATGACCCCAGCCTTTCAAATAGAAAAGCATGGTATTTTATATGTTATTCAGCCAGCAGAAGAGAAAGAGGGCCTTTAAGAAAATGTGTCTGTTGTTGGAAGGAAAACTAAGGCAGCTTTTAAAGCTACTTTCCTAGTCTTCAAACTAGAGAAACAAATTACCAGAGCAGAGAGTTCCTGAGAGCAGGATAGGCAGCCTAAGCTCTATATTCCAACACCTGTTGGGGAACATCTCATGAGCCCACACCCTATGAAGCACTCAATATATACTGCTTGAATTAAGCCTCATGATAATCTATCATCCTCTGGCATGAACCAGAGATGCCATCTTGACCAATCATTAACATCTCTGGGCCTGGCCCTCTTCTAATGCCAGGGTAAGAATCATCAACAAGTATGTTGAAATCCCCAAGGATTATGCCAAGGAGTGGGAACAGAGAGGAAGTCAGTAAGCCACGTTGAGGGGCTGATAATTTTGATATAAAAGGGTGAGGGGAGGAAGCAGTGTAAATAAATGGGAGAATAGGGAGAAAAGGAAAGGCAAGCTCAATAAATGGTTCCAAAGAATGAGCCTCAAAATAAGTGTCTTTCTCCCTTGGAATATTACTGTTTTGTGCTGGTTTAACAAGCTCAACTACCTTCCTCTGCTTCAGAAAATAGACAGGATAACAGGAAGCAGTTTCAGATTCCACAGTGATTATAGCTACTTAAGTTGACTTACCAAATACTGTCTCAAACAGATGGTATGTAACATTTGATTAAGGGCTTATCCTGCAAGCCCCACAGGGAACATTTCTTTCCCTCTTAATATAGAAAAGGTGCAGAGGAGAAAGGAAGTAAGCTGCCATCCTTGCCCATATTCCATGGATATCAGTTTGGCCCCATGTTTGTGCCTTTCCTAAAATGAATCCATGCTTATTATGGGACTCAAAACCAAAGCATGTAATAGTGACCCCACTGGACCTCGGTAAGAAGGATATTGAAGATCATCTCCTCTAAGCCCCTTGTTTTACGTAAGGAAATGGAGATAGACAAGGTCAGCTGACTTGCTCACGTTGACATTGTGGCAGACCTGGATCAGGCCTTCCCACTCTGGCTCTGGCATTCGCACTAGCCTTTATATGTATACATAATGTTCAGTGTGGGGAAAACATACAAATCTGTCAGTGCCATTATTACTAAATTAGCACCAATCTGTGATGAGCAATTATCAGAACTTGAAGCTGATGGGTAATGCCATTCAAGTCCAGTTAATGAGCCAAAAGCTTGGTTCTTCAAAACACTTGACATTAATCAGCATTTGGCTTCGGTTTGTGACAAGTGTTTTCAAAACATCACAGACAATTACAATATTCCTAGCCTTGCTTAGCGTAAATACAGAATGAAAGAAAGTCGGAATTTCATAAATGACAGTCTCCAGAATGGAAATAATGAGTCCCACGGAGAGGGTACAATGTGTTCATCCTCCTGCGGCCAAATGTAATTTGGGAACTAACCAGCTCACTGAGAGATTACAAACTGTGAATCTTTGCTTGGAAGAAAAGGCCTCTTTTCTCAATAGCAGAGCAGAGCTAGCAAGCCAGACCAGCTCCTTAGTGCAGTTACAGAGGAATTACCCCAGGCTTCATGCCCTGACTCCCTCGACTCCCCACACACACACCACTGACCCCCATGGTGACCAGCAGTGCCCCAGACATGAGGGCGCCCTAGCATCTAGGGGGAAGAAGCAGCCTACTGAGAGTCATTTGGGACTCAACACACGGTGGCCTGGGGCAGTTAATTTATTACTTATCTATCCATCTACCTACCTATTTATCATCTATCTATTTAAAGGAAGTGAAAGTCACTCAGTCGTGACTGACTCTATGCCACCCCATGGACTATACAGTCCACAGAATTCTCCACGCCAGAACACTGGAGTGGGTAGCCGTTCCTTTGTCCAGGGGATCTTCCCAACCCAGGGATTGAACCCAGGTCTCCCGCATTGTAGGCAGATTCTTTACCAGCTGAGCCACAGGAGAAGCCCAAGAATACTGGAATGGGTAGCCTACCCCTTCTCCAGTGGATCTTCCCTACCCAGGAATCGAACTGGGATCTCCTGCATTGCAGGCAGTTTCTTTACCAACTGAGCTATCAGGGAGGCCCATCTATTTAAAATTATAAGCTAAAGACTCAACTGTGGTTAATTTTAGGTTTTCTGATGGACAGAGAAGATTGCTTCATTCATTGAACTCAGGACAGCCCTACTCATCAGCTGGTCTTATGTTAATACAAAATGTGTTAATCAATTGGTCAGTCATTGGTTAATAGCTAATATTTATTGAGAAGTCACTGTGTGCCAGGAGCAATACTAAATGCTCTTCCCGCATCATCTCATTTCCTTGTCACTATGACCCTTTAAGAGAATAGTAATCATAATTACACTCAAGAATCTATGCAACACATATATCGGGCACCTGATTGTGTGATATACTGTCCTCGGTATTGGGGATAGAGCAGGGAATGAAACAGCGAAGTCCTGCCTCTCTCTTGGATAAGTTAAATCAGTTGACTATTGCTGTATAAAAAATCTTCCCCTTACTTACTGACTTTCAAGAGTTAGCATTCATTACTGCTCGTAAGTGTATGGGTTTCCAGAGTGGACTTTCTGATCTTGGCTGGACTCTCTCTTGTGTATGTAACTAGCTAGCAGATTGGTTGATCTAAGAGGGCCTTCTCTGGGAAGACTCACCTCTACTTCTTGAGGTGGCAACTCCAGTTGCCCTCTTGGACTTGTTCTCATGGTAAAATCAGGGGCACTAAGAGAAGCGTGGAGATGTGCCAGGCCTCTTGAGACCTAGGCTGAGAACAAGCACAGCCTCACTTCTGCCACATTCTATTGGTCAAAGAATGTCCAGAGTCAAGGGCAGGGAAGTGGAGTCCACCTCAGGATGGGAAAAGCAGCAAAGTCACATTGGAATATATACCAGACTCGGGGAAGATATGAAAGCAATCCTTAGACTACATATTTAACAATGACTAAAATTATGCTAAGAATTCATGAAGATACTTCATCTGAGCCTCACAACCCTGAGTCAAGTTCTACTATCAATCTTTGTTCCCCTGATAAGGAAATTGAGGCCTAAAGAGGTTAAAAATTTTGCCTAAGGTCTACACAATGGAGTCAGGCTTCAAACTCCAAACCCCTGTGCCCCAGCACCAAAACAATGTGTGATTTTTCTCCAGCTTGGCACTTCAAGAGTGAAAGGATAAAACATGGCCACTACCTGCAAGGCACTTACAGTCCTACTGAGCATACATTATATATATATATATTATATATTAATATAATTTATCCATGAAGAATCAATAACAATACATGTCACTAAGCTACACTTGATAATTTCCCAGAAGGCAGTGAGGATAACCGTGGCTAAGACAAGGGGCAGAAGCTTTCATGAATAGCGGGACTCTGAACTGAGCTATGGAAAGGCTATGGACAGTGAGCAGCAAAAGGAGAGGGCTTTCTCATAATGGCATCCCCCTAATTTCTATGCAAAGTGTTTTTCGCCTCTTTCTTCCTTATAGAATAAACTTCTATTTCTCTAGAATGGCATGCAATATTTCTAACATATGGCTTATATATTGGCATTTTATTCAGCTGTGAGCTAAAGAAAATCTGACTAACAGTGACTTTACTCAAATAGGAATTTTTTTTTTTTCCCATGCACAAGGCATGTGGGGAGGTGGGGGAAACAGTAGCCAGATGATGTCACTGAGGAAGCAGGAAATTTCTGGCTTTCTCCTCTGCCATCCCACAAACATATCCTCATTCCTGGAGGGTCTAACGGTGCCAGGATGGCTGCTGTTTCCACAAGTAATGACATGTGCTCTGAAGTAGGAAGAAGTGGGGAGAGGAAGCTCAAGATGAGCATGCCAGTACAGGCTGTCTACTTTTTAAACGCTTTCCCATGACTTTCATCAACTTACACTCGTCTTTACTCTCTTTGGCCCTAGCTGCTAATGCATAATTGCAAGGGAAGCTGGTATTTCAGTTTTCTAGCTCCATA
Organism: Odocoileus virginianus; assembly: GCF_023699985.2. Classification (NCBI taxonomy): domain Eukaryota; kingdom Metazoa; phylum Chordata; class Mammalia; order Artiodactyla; family Cervidae; genus Odocoileus; species Odocoileus virginianus. The sequence continues at coordinate 20,948,397 of NC_069697.1, forward strand.
ATATGGGAAGACAAGAAAGAAGGGGACAGTGATTGGCTCTTCTGTGTCCTACCCACACTGTTGACCTCAACCATGTTTCCCCAATGCTTCCCCCAGCCATTGCCATGAACCAGCAAACAGAGTCATCATTCCAAGAACACTTCAATCAATTGCTCTCCTGGCTCCCTTTTCTCATGATGTCCTTGTCCCTTCACGGTCTGTGAAATTCTTCCCCAGCAGGAGACGTGACTGCTGCCCTCTGTCAGGCTGCCTTCGTCCTTTCTTGGCTGCCGCTCTTGTGGCACTCAGCACTTTCAGCCTTGGATTGCTCCTCTATTAGAATGCAAACTCTTTTTTTTTTTTAGGCAGATAGAGGCTTGTCTTTTATTGAATGAGTGATCTATGCAATTGCCGAGGCCACTATGTACAGAGAAGAGGGGGAGAACTTTATTTCTTGGTCTCTTCCTCCTTGGACAGAGTCTTGATGATTTCCTCCTTCTTGGCCTGGAGCCGCTCTTCCCAGTGCTTGCAGGCTTCCTTGGTCTTAGACCTGTGGGCCTCAGCCTGGTCCGCCAGAAGCTTCTTGCGAGCCTTGTCTGCCTTCAGCTTGTGGATATGTTCCATGAGAATCCGTTTGTTTTTGAACACGTTACCCTTCACCTTCAGGTACAGGCTGTGATACATGTGGCGGTAAATCTTTTTAGATTCACGGTATCGTCTGAGCAGCCGGCGCAGAATTCTCATCCTCCTCATCCAGGTTACCTTCTCAGGCATTCGATCATTGGCAGTACCCTTTCGCTTACCTATACCCATATGCCTGCCCTTCCGGCGAGCCAAGGTGTTTTTCCGGCATCGAGCCCGGGAATGGACAGTCACAGGCTTCTGGATGATCAGCCCATCTTTGATCAGCTTCTGGATCTGCTGGCAGGAGTTGGCATTGGCGATTTCATTAGTCTCATTGGGGTCCAATCAGACCTTCTTTTTGCCACAGCAAAGGACGCTGGAGGCAAGCCTCTTCTGAAGCCTGAGCATACTCATGGCCGCGGCCGCAGCGGCGAAAGGTAGAATGCAAACTCTTCAGGTCAGGGACCATGTCTGATTGTTCATCTCCCTCCAGCACCTCACACAGCTCCTGGCACATGCAGGCATCATGAAGGATGTCTCCTTGACTTAGTGTACATGAGGATGAGAGAAAGGACCACCGGGATAACTTTGGAATTGTCAGGGGTTGATGATGGGTGCAGTGGTGATGCCATCCACGTGACCAGGAGTTCTGTCTCAGACCTGTTGAGTGTAAACTGATCATTGAACCCACAAAGGGAAATTGAATACAGGTATCTGGTTTCAGGAGAAAGGTGAGGATTTGAGTTGTAGGTTTAAACTCATGGGCAGCAAGGAAGATTCAAAGTAGAAAGAGCTGAGGATCCCACCCATAGTTTGAGAAGGCCGAGGGGAAAAAGGGAGCAGTGAACTCCGAAGAACAAGCTATGTCAAAAGCAGGGCTGGGCAACGACACAGACATGCGATCACTGAGATCTTGCCGGATTGAAACCATTAGCTCTGTGTTTACCCAAGTGGTCAGTGTGCTTGTGAAGAGCGTGAAGGCCAGACTTGAGCAAGTATTTTCTGTCCAAACTCTAAATTTCAGGTCATCTACACATGGAGGCATAGGTATGTATCACTATGAAGCATTAAATAAACAAATAAACTAGTCTGATTCCCTTCCTTGGCAAATGACAGAACCTCATGAAATAGTCTGGAAACTGGCTTAAGGAAAAGACAGCTTATTGGTTGATGAAAGAGCAGAGGTGTCTTTTGCTTCAGGCATCAGGGTCTAAGTAATGTCCTTAGGACCCTCTCTTTCTCTCACTCACTCTCATCTCTCTTTATTTCTTACTTTCTTTGGACTTTGAACTCATTGTAGCTGTAGATGGTTTTCCTCATGCATCCAGGAAAGGTGACAGAAAACACTCCCGTTGATCTCATCTTTACAGTTTGTGATCCCTAGACTGGGAGAGCACTGCTCTCTAATTAGGCACCTAAATGGCAAATCTCAAGGAAGAATCTGATTGGTCTTTTGAGGTTTCCTGCTTTTCCCCAAACCAAGGGAACAAAGCATTCTGATTTGGCTTAGGTCACATGTCAGCTACATGCAAAAGAGTCAATCTGGACTACTCTCTCCTACCATGCATGCAAATAAATTCAAAATCAATTAAAGACCCAAATGTAAGACCTGAAATCATAAAACATCTACAAGAAAATATAGGCAGTACTCTCTTTGACATCAGACTTCATGATTTTTTATTTTTGGATATGTCTCCTCAGGCAAGGGAAACAACAGCAAAAATAAATGGGATTACACCAAACTAAAAAGCTTCCGCATAGCAAAAGAAATTATCAGAAAAATGGAAAGGCCACCTACTGAATGAGAGAAAATATTTGCAAATATATCTGATAAGTGGCTAATATCCAAAATATACAAAGAGGTCATACAACTCAATATCAGAAAAACCAACAACCTAATTGAAAAATGTGCAGAGGGTCTGAATAGATATTTTTCCAAAGATGACATTCAGATGGCCATCAGACACCTGAAGCTCGATGTCACTAGTCATCAGGGAAACGCAAATCAAAACCACAGTGAGATATCCTAACCCTAAACTTAACCTTAAGCTTAAGCTTACCTCATTGTGATAATTACTTCCTTATTTACGAGTGATGTCATTATGCTGTACACCTTAACCTTACACAGTTGTTGCTTAGTCATTAAGTCACATCTGACTCTTTTGTGACCCTACACACTGTGGTGTACCAGGCTCCTCTGTGGGATTTCCCAGGCAAGCCTACTGGAGTGGGCTGCCCTTTCCTTCTGCAGAGGATCCTCCCAACCCAGGGAATGAATCCATCTCTCCTGCACTGGCAAGTGGATTCTTTACTGCTGAGCTACCATGGAAGCCCAACCTTATACAGTGCTATGTGCCAACTATATCACAATAAAACTGGAATGATAAAGAAAAGGAAAAAAATTTAAAAAAGAAAGTAGTTCTACTAGAAGAAGAAGAAGAGAAGGGATTCTTCACAGACACAAACTGCAAGTCTTCTCTTATAAGGCCTGTTGCAGACAGGCTTTCACCAGGCTTTCCTGGTGGATTCAGACACACAGCGTTTACTGATAATTCAACTGTGAAGAGCAGCTTGACTCACTGCCCCGCTGCCGCTTGCCTGTTCAGCAAGTAAACAGCCTCTTCACCTCCATCTGGGCGTTCGGACCCACCCTAGGCAGATGAACTAAAGGGAGCTGCTAGTCAGTTCCAAGACTCATTACTTCCGGTGACTGGCTTCAGTCCCTTTAGGATTTTGACTCTCCTCATGTTTTCCTGAGCTGCATCTTGGATTCCTACTCTGAATGCTACTTCCTCTGGGCCTGGAATAACCCTGGTGTAACCTTCTTACCCAGTTTCCATGACTGGATCTCCTCTCTTTCTTAAATAGCCACCTGTACTAAAGCTATCTATCTGCAACTGAATACTGAACTCACCTCACTTGCCAAGTCTTCTTCCTATTGCCTACTGGTTGGACCACTCCTGTGCTATCTCTGGAGACTTGTTTAGACTCTGAGTTCCATCCCTCACTGACCAACCCCCAGTAATGACAGCTACAAACATCTCAAGAAACTTCTTCAGTCTAAATATACAGGGCCACATGGAACAGCATTCTTGGAAGCACTCAAACTGGGTTTATTGCATTATAAACATTTGATCTTCCTACTGTGGAACCAGAAGCGGAAGTGGGACGAATGCTCAGCTTCCCTAACTTTATCACACTGTCACCAGCGCCTCTACAGAGCTTGTGTAGCTGGGTATCAAGGTATGGAAACAGATCCTGCCCTTTCTGCCTGAGCCCCCTTTTCCATGGAGTTCAGACCTTGTCATGGAACAGGACCATCTGATTCCCTCCATCTCTTAATATCTCTTTCTCGGCTCCTCCATATTGATACATATAAATAGATTCTTTCAGGTCTGTCCCTTTAGTTTGCCAAACATGCCTGGACATGAACTCCAGCAAAAGAAGAGGCCTGGGTTCAGGTTGAAATCTCTGCTACAAGAAGAGGCATGTTCCTGGCAATGGTTTCCCAGTCTGGTCTACACTACCAAAGCATTCTTGGTGTGTGTGTATTGGATACCTGTCACGCACCACTTCACATCCTCTCACCTGACTCCTACTGTAGCCCACTGCGGAGGCATCGAGTTCCATGGGGTCTTCGTGCAGCTTCCCCGGGGTGTGATTCTGATAGTGTCTCACCAGTGCCCTCATCACATACCTCTCACATCCGGTTCCAGGTCTTCTCTTATGCCAGACACAATATACCTAGGGGATTACTGGAACTACCACATCACAACCCAGAAGTAAGAGGGTCAGTAACGCCTTGGGCCACCCCTTGACCAATAGATGACAAAAGCTAATGAATACATATTTCCCTTTTTTGTCTACCAGGCAGGCATTTTTGAGACGCAATTCATAAGGCTCCTCAGAATGTTCCAGTGAGATAGAGCAGAGGTTGTCTGCAGTAGTGGTCATACCAGTAACTCATCCTTGTATTGGGTTTCCCACTTTCCCTGCCCCTTCCTTTTTTTGCCACTCCTCTTCTTTTATTTTAAATAAAATATCTCAGGTTCTGCTTTCTGGGAAGCTCAAGTTGAGAGAATATGATGGCTCCTTGATAGTTATTTAAGAGGAAGAATAAAGCTTTGGCACCAAAGAAGACTAGTTTCAAATTCTAACTAACAGTATGGCCATAGATAAATTACTTAGCCACTCTGAACCCCAATGTCCTCATTTTATAATGGGGATAATATGACTAACCCCATCACGTTTGTCTGAGCACTGAACTGAAGAGACTGTGTGAGGAACTAACAGCAACCCTGACACAGGGTCCTACTCAATCCTGTGTTCATTCTTTTCTCCTCTTTATTCTCACCCTTTGCTCTTTCTGGCCTTGGCTTCTTTTTTGTTTGTTTGTTTTTGTTGTTGTTGTCATTTTATTAGAACATTGTGGGGTAGAAATGAAAATAGACATAATAAAAGTATAGTTTTGTGTACTTCAAATGTACATACCCAACATCAAATAGATGGATACAAATGCAAAATTCCACTAAACTAAATCTTTAAATTTATTACTTGATAAAAATTGTAATTTTTAAAACGCACCAGAAAATGTATGCCTGTATTAAATACTCTCTAAAAGGGAGAAATATGTCATTGTTTGAGAACATACATTTAAAATAGAGATAAAATGAGATTAACAGCTAGGTTCTTACTTCTGTCAGAGAAGGAACTCTCTCCTTTAACAATTTTAAATGAAAACACCCTTATTGGTACATCAACATACACTTTTATTAAATATATATTTATTATACACAGAATATGTTTGTATAGTTAATATATAACATATACAATAATATATAGTATTTTCATTTGTGTGTGCTCAGTCGTGTCCAACTCTTTGTCACCCTATGGACTGTAGCCCACCAGGCTCCTCTGCCCACAGGATTCTCCAGCAAGCATAATGGAGTGGGTTGCCATTTGCTTCTCCAGGGGAACTTCCCACCCCAGGGATCGATCGCAACCCCATCTTCTGCAGCTCCTGCACTGGCAGCTGGATTCTCTACCACTGAGTCACCTGGGAAGCCCACTATACAAGTATATCATAGGTCATAATATACATATAAAATAGTATATATTATATGATATATACTATATTGCATCATACATAGTCATTTAGAGCATTTTCATTTAAAACATTAAAGGAATGAATTCCTTCTCTGACAGAAGTATATGTAATAATATATAATAATCTGAAATATCCTATAGATTTAACATAAAATAATATATTTAATATATTATATAAATAACATATATACTTATATATTTAAAATATATATACAAAGTGCTTATTATGCTAACTCCTTTGTTTCTAATAAAGGACTTTGAATCTGAACTAATGAAAGACAAGTAAATCACTGGGATTAAATCAAGACTATAATGTAACCTCTCATGCCATTATTCAATTAACTGTCTCAGCCAGAAGTAGATACCCACGGGAGCTTGAAGCATCTAAGGGGCGAAAATTGCATTCTTGGAACACAGTTCAAATGCCAATGAAATTACACTTGAGCGTAGAGACAGCTTGCTAGATGCTGGAGCAACAGTGCCGCAGTGTAACAGCCTGCGGGGGTGACAGCCACAGCGGGAGCTGAAGGGTACGGGAAGACCATCCAGGTCTTCCAGGTCACTGATCCGTACAGTCAGGAACCCCACGGGGTGTCCACAGATCCACAGTGTGCTGCCAGCTTTGGGCATCAATGTGCCAGCAGGGGCAACCTGAGATAGGGCACCCACAGTGGTGAGAGAACCACAGGGGTGGGTGGGCAGTTAAGAGGTGCATTCCCTTCTCTTTCCCTCCTCTCTGCCAATGCACCCAAGCCTAGGAAAGGGTGGAGGGAGGAGAGAAGCTGTGAACTAGAATAAGATGCTAACTGTATGGACCTAGCTTTTGAAAACTGAATATATCTACAATCTGCCCTAGATGTTGTTGACGGATAGAAAGAGGGGCTAGACACTGACTGGCGGGGGAAAAAAAAGAATCCACTACATGTTTGTGCCCTAATATGCTGACCTACCTCAGTTAACCACTTACTAAGATACCAGTGATGATAGAGAGATGATAGAGAAGAGAGAGATACATACATACACACATATATACGTACTATAGACCAAGACTTAGATAACTTTTTTAGTAAAATGAAAATAGTTACATTCACAGGGGTATTTCTGCTATGCCTTGCACTGAACCAGGTGTGTTACCCGTTAATCCACTTCATTCTAACAACAATAAGCACATTATCCCCATTTCTCAGATAAGGAAACTGAGTCTTTAAGAGGTTTGAGTAACTACCCTGAGATCATACTGTTTGTCAGTGGCTAGTAACCTTCTCTTATTGCTTATTCTAAAACTGAATCATTAACTCAGCCTAGCCCTACTTTCTACCATCTCATTTTATAAATATTTAAATCTAGTCTCAGAGAAATTTAAAAACTTGACCAAAGTTGTTATTTTCTAACAAAAAAAAGGTCTTTTAATTTTTTACTACGGGGCTTCTAATAAGGTTATTAAAAGAAAGAAAGGAAAAACTTACAAATAAGCCCATGTGCACTTTTGTTTTGAACAGCAATTGTCATTATCTTAAGAGATCATAGTCTAAGGCAGGTGGCTGGCTCAGGCTGTGTTCTTGTTGAGGGAAGAGAACAGAGGGGTCTTGTAAAATTCTAACCTACTTGTGAAGTTCAGAGGCGTTACTACTGGATGCATTCTACTTAGCCTGGCACATGGCAAGCACTCGGTGAATGCTTGCTGGATGGGTATTCAATATAAATATAGTCAATATGCTGTGGTCAAAATAGAAATTAATGCACTCTGAATCAAAAAAAAGAAATTACAATTTCCCCCCCTTAACATTGAATAGATAATACTACTCAGCAGATATGTTTTTTCCCCCCACAACTCACATCAGTCAACTTTTATTTGCATCTGTAATATGGACATGTACAAATGCTCATCTGTCAATTTTCCTGAGCCAACAATCATAGTATTATGACCTGTTACCAAATACCAAAGTCAGACCTTCTAGGTCAGTCTTATTCCATTTGTGTATTACTTGTTGCAATGTATATACTACAATATATATACATATAACTCAGATTTCAGGAGTTGATCATTTATCCCCAATGATAGGTGAAGGGCAAGACTCTGCTCACCTCTGAAAGGCTTGTGCAGACTCTTACAACATGAAATGGGAATTTCCCTTCCCTTCTGTTAAATTCTAATTCACCTCCCCTCACCCACATGGCAAGTCTAGCTGTCTGCCCCAGGCAGCTTCTGCCAGTTAGGCCAGGCCTGATCTTGTTTTCTGAATGTCTGAAGCAGGGAGGCCTAAGGAAATATTGCTCTCATGCCGAAGTTGCTTTGTCTTCATGGGGAAATTTTTTTTTTCCCAGAGAAAGGTAAACACAGCCAATCTGAGAAATCTTAGTTGATTATTTACTATGACTTAACCTTCGAAAGATTCCACTGCAAAAGGAAGGGCACGTATTTATACCGTTCACAGCCCAGGGACCTCTTTTCCTCTGCATACCCAGCGGAGCTAAGCTATTTAGCTTGACCTCATACATAACAAGGCCAACCCTATGACCCCCTGAATTTCCCCACATGACTTGCAGGGAACATTCAAAGAAGTCAACTTGCTAATAAGCCTGGAGGAGTTAGGGTTTATATCATTCCTGAATTATCGATGGAGCTTTGCAAATCAGCTTTACCTGTTGTGCACATGATTATGCTCAGATAATCTTTACCGCAGAGAAGAACATTTGTCAATATAAGGGCTAATGAAGACCTACACTATATAAATTTTTTTTCTCAAAGCAAAAGATCAAAACTCAAATGTGATTTTACTGATTTGAAATAATAATTCTGGGGTTTCAGGGTATAATTTGATGGGATTGAGTTTTCAGACCAAATCTTTGTGCAGAGATAAGAACTGCTCTGCTTTGGTAATATTATTATTATTAATCATCTGAAGCAAGTGCTCAAAATATAAATGTTATTTGCAAAAAAGGCAATAACGCCATGTAGAAATTCATGCTGATGGGCTGTCATTTCAAAGGGTAGAAAGAGCACCATCCATCCCTCTTCAGGTCTTAAGAAAATTAAGTGAAAATGAAGTGGCTTGTGTTACATAAAAGGCAGATGACACAGAGTAAACACACTTAACAGCAAAGTTAACAATGCACTTGTTATTATGACTATCAGGAATAGCAAATGAATGCAAATAACAGAAGTACTATTAGTGGCTAAAGCAAGTCAGTAGTTTCTTCTCACTTAAAAAGTTGGAAGGTGTTCAATTACTAGGGACCCCAAGTCTGCCCTCTTTCTCTCAACATGGTTCCTGAAGTCTTAGCTTTCCCATCCATAACCCAGGAAAGAGGCGAAAGGGGGAAAAGGGCCAAAAAAGTATTCTAGCTTTTTTCCCAGAAGACTCACCTGTAGAGTTGCTAATTTGGTAAATGAAAATAACAATATATGGTGATGGTGGTTTAGTTGCTAAGTCAGGTCTGACTCTTGCGACCCCATGAACTGTGGCCCTCCAGGCTCCTCTGTCCTTGGGATTTCCCAGGCAAGAATACTGGAGTGGGTTGCCATTTCCTTCTCCAGGGGATCTTCCTGACTCAGGGAGCAAACCTGAGTCTCCTGCATTGCAGATGGATTCTTTACTGCTGAGCCACATATTAGCTCATATTGAAAATTATTCATTGTTTACCTGAAATTCAAATTTAACTGGGAAATTCACATTTTATCTGACAATGCTGCCCTCCCAACAACTCTTAAACCTCATTAGCCATCCCCTACTGTAAGGGACACCAGGAAATACAGTCTTCAGCCAGGAGTTGTTGCCATATAGGAGTTGTTTTGCTAAGGAAGAAACGCAGAGTGAATAAGGAACTGACAGTCTTTGCAAGAAACCGAGGGTGAGCCTGGAAAAAGGTCCTCATCCATGCCCCACCACGCCTGTGCAGCATTTCTTGACTACATCAGCCCTTCGTGGTCACTCTGGACTCTGAACGTCTATGGCTTTTTTTGCCTTGGTTCTAGATACAAAGTTAAGAAACTGATTTTTAATAAACACACATGAATTGATACATTCAGGAGGCTAATGTCCTCTTCAAAGGAGTTAGACTCTAATGGTACTAACACCCTTCAAAATAGTTTTGGAGTTTCGATCTGATGAAGCAGAAATCTTTCCTTACGAGGGAAACAGGCCGCTGCAGTTGCAGGCAAGACCAGGGAGGCCTTGGAAATGTGTTGTCTCTGAATAGAAACGTTCAACAAATTCCACTGTCCATCAGTCTTACACTGTGCCTTCCCAGAGCCTCCTTCCATCATTATAAGACCACAAGATTATCTTCTGGAATGTCAACAGCTCCAGCCAGTGGGGGCAGAGCTGAACAAAGCAGCCTGTTTAGGAAACTGGCCCTGGCAAGCTCAGTGGCCTCTCATAACTCAATCATCTGCAGGCTGATCGGTCTCATTAAAGCATGGTTTATACTGTGTTGCTTCCTAAAATAAAGATAGGGAACAGGGAGGAAAGCAGGGAATTAAAAGTCTCCTCTTGTTTCCCTTGAAAATTTTTCATTTTGGCGTCCCTTCTGCCTGATACGGCTGCCTACAGTGCTGTGCTGTGCTGTCCTTAGTCACTCAGTCGTGTCTGACTTGGCGACCCCATGGACTGCAGTCGCCGGGCTCCTCTGTCCGTGGGACTCTCCAGATAAGAATACTGGAGTGCACTCCTGGGCATACACACCGAGGAAATCAGAACTGAAAGAGACACGTGTACCCCAGTGTTCATCGCAGCACTGTTTATAATAGCCAGGACATGGAAGCAACCTAGATGCCCATCAGCAGACAGATGGATAAGGAAGCTGTGGTACATATACACCATGGAATATTCAGCCATTAAAAAGAATTCATTTGAATCAGTTCTAATGAGATGGATGAAACTGGAGCCCATCATACAGAGTGAAGTAAGCCAGAAAGATGAACACCAATACAGTATACTAACGCATATATATGGAATTTAAAAAGATGGTAATGGTAACCCTATATGCAAAATAGAAAAAGAGACACAGACGTACAGAATAGACTTTTGGACTCTGTGGGAGAAGGCAAGGGTGGGATGTTCTGAGAGAATAGCATTGAAACAAGTATGCTATCAAGGGTGAAACAGATCACCAGCCCAGGTTGGATGCATGAGACAAGTGCTCAGGGCTGGTGCACTGGGAAGACCCAGAGGGATGGGATGGGGAGGGAGGCGGGAGGAGGGATCAGGATGGGGGGGGGGAACACATGTAGATCCATGGCTGATTCATGTCAGTGTATGGCAAAAACCACTACAATATTGTAAAGTAATTAGCCTCCAACTAATAAAAATAAATGAAGAAAAAAAAAAGAATACTGGAGTGGGTTGCCATGCCCTCCTCCAGGGGATCTTCTTTACAGTTCCTACCTGCTACAAATCAGGTTTCCATCCTTTCTCTGGCTCTTAGCTGGATGAACCTGGGATGTTTTATGAGGTCGATCTTTACCCATAAGAAAGCACATCCCACCTATCTTCAGGTCCCTTCCTTGGGCTAACTGTGTGGTCGGCGAGCTTTCAAACATGGGGATAAAATTATTTGTCTAAGGTGGAACCCTAACATCACCCTATGGTTCAACACCTTTCCTGAATGGTTGCTGGGCAGACACCTCCACGCGGATGCTGATGACAGTAAACACATTACGCCTGTTCAGCCTAGGGTTTAACCACATTCAGTTCTGGGTTTGTCATATGCTCTCTCGCTATTTATACTGCTTTGGGTCAGCTACTTGATACTTAATGAAATTTGCCTCCAGGCTGCCCTGCAGGGAAAATGACCTATCTGGGGAGAATGCTGTTCCAACTTCACAACCTCTGACGATTGCCCAATAGTCCTCTGAAAAGGTTGCAGGCCTGGAGTGAGCGAAAGTCCACGCTGCTTCCTGGCATTGGAGGGCACCGAGTGCTTTAGTGTAAATAGAATGATATCCCCTGCTTTGGGGAGGGGGTGGGGGTGCGGTGGGGGTGGAGGGTGGCAGCTTTCCAGCCAACCGCTCCCACAAGGGAGCAACTGTGGAGGGCATGAGCGATGTGGCAATTCGGCCTCCGCTCAAGGTCGGAACAGGCAGGGCTTCTCAGTGATGATTTTACCAACCTTTCTGTCATTTCGGAAGCAGAACACAGCAGAGACAAGAATGGATCTATGGGATGGAAATAATGAGCCATTTATAACCCAAAATGAGACTGCCAGGAAAAACAAACACACAAAAAAAGTACATTTATCAGAAGCCTGCGCTGCCCAAGGCTAGCGGGGTACAAGGTACTGCGTGTTCAGCTTCCTGGGCCAAGAGCTACAGTAAGTCATGTCCCCCCTGGACTGCTCCTTCTCCTGTCAGCCGGATCAAGAGCCTCAACCACCTGGTGGAGAAAAGCTTTAGTGTTTTCCAAGTGTGTGCCGGGTGGATGGTTCACATTTTTGATAAAGATGTGGAGTCATGCTGCAACACTTAACAAGTGCTCCTGCGTAAGGATTGCGCAATTCCGAGAGGCCCAGGGCTCGGCACAGCAGAGGGCCCGCCGCGAGCCCCCAGCTTCTGTAATGTGTGAGCGCACCCCCGGGCTTCTCCTTGCACACTGCTAAGGAATTCGGCTCTGAGCTGTCCTCGGTTTCGGCAGTTCTTTGCCCCAAAGGTGCATCACATGGCTTGGCTGTCCGCACCTGCTGGTGTGGAGGCGGCTGCCGGGGGCTGATCCCTCTCTGGCAGCCTCACAGAGCAGGCTGGCTCTGGTCCCCAGGCGGCCTTGGTCTCACCCTGAAGCACCCTGTCCGGAGGGGGAATGAGGACTTTTCATCTTAGGAAACCTAGGCCTGAAGGTTGAACTGGGGCTGCTCTGATAAATGGATTTCCCCAAAGCAAAGCGTCCTGGACGCATCGGGACGCTGTTGGGTGGTCAGCACACTTTATCTGACTCAGATTCACCCAGTGCTCTTGTCCTCGGGCCCACCTGGAGCAGATATAAAGTAGGACAAGTGTGGGTTTTATGCCCTCTCACCTCCAATCACTGTACCCACGCCTGCCTCCTGGCTTGCCTTTGATTTCCATCCAGGCTTCCACTCACCCCACAGAGCTTCTGAGCACCTGCTCTGTGCCAAGCGCTGTGCCAAGCACTGGGCACCAGGTCCAGACAGGGCTTTCACAGCACCTGGTGGCCTCTGCGGTGCAGGGAGGAGCCCTGCAGGAGCCCCATTTCCCGGGTCACTCTCGGCCCCGTGGTGTCCCCAAACCATCCCTCTCCATTCAGCTTCCCTGACTCTCTCCATCTACCCCCATCTAGGGTGGGGCCATTTCTTTACAGTACTTATCAGGCACGCATGCATGCTAAGTCACTTCAGTCGTGTCCGACCCTGTGCGACCCTATGGACAGCAGCCCACCAGGCTCCTCTGTCCACGGGATTCTCCAGGCAAGAATACTGGAGTTCTCCAGTACTTATCATAGTGATCTAACAAATTATTCTTGTACAAAGGTTGCTTTTTGTAATCACTGGTTCCTCTCAGGAGTTTCCACACGTGAAAAAATGATGGTTTGAAGAAACAAATCCTTTTATGAGATGAACGCGGGTCTAATGAGAATTTGAAACAGGGAGTAATATCAATATATTGTCTGGGCAGACTCTGTCTGGTTTCAGCAGGGAGAGAGGTTGCTTCCTTCTCCTCTGCCCAGTGAACTCTGTGTGGGGTGGTTAAAAGAATAAATTCCAGATCTGAGCAGTCTGGGTTCAGATCCCAGCTTTGTTAAGTTACAATCTTAGGGAAAATCTTGGATCTTTGCTCCTTAATTTCATGCTATGAAAAGAGGGATGGTAGCAATAGCTAAGGATATCTCACAGGCTGGTTTGGGGATGACCAAAAGTTAATAAGTGTGATATTTTTATAATACTGCCATGCTTAGTTAAGTACACTATAATTATGTTAACTGATTCTTCATGAAGCCAATTCTATTCTTTCTACATTACAGATTCTCAAGTAAGTTGTACCAAGAAAGGATGTGTGATTCAGGGCTGTAGTTTCCTCATCTGCAAAATAGGAAGTAGTGATTGAATGAGGATGTAGGGTCAGAGGACCAGTCAGGTGACCAGATTCTGGTCTGTGTTCTTTGCTGTCTTTCTGACCTGGGAGAACTCATGTAACCTCCCTGCAGTCTAGAAATTGAACTTGATCTGTGTTTTCCAAACTCAGGTTATTCAAGTAACACTTGTAGAATCATTACCATATCCCTGAATCACAGCTTCGCAGGGGGCGCTAGTAGTAAAGAACCTGCCTTCCAATGCAGGAGACATGAGACAGAGGTTTGATCCCTGGGTCAGGAAGATCCCCTGGAGAGGGGAGTGGCAACCCACTCTAGTATTCTTGTCTGAAGAATCCCATGGACAGAGGACCCAGGCAGGCTACAGTTCATAGAGTCACACAGAGTCAGACATGACTGAAGCACCTTAGCACACACAGCACGCCCTAAATCCCATCCTGGTTATTTACTTGATATTTTCCTTCAGATAATCTTCAAATCAACTCACTTTCATATGTAGCCTCACAGAGGGAATATCCATATACTCAAGGGTTGGATATAGTAATTATAGGTTTTTCTAATGCATGTTAAAATAAATATTTAATGAAATTTTAAAATATTTTTTATAACATCTTCATGCATGCCAACAATGAGGTGCATACACCATTTTAGCAAACTCCAGGTTAAACGTTCACTGTGGATCTGGTCAGCTCTAAAATCCTCTTGAGTACTGTTATATAATTTCAATGTGGCTATTTAACTTTGTGTTTCTTTATATCAGGGCGCAGACTATGGCTGATACCTCTTTAGGCACCAAGTGCCTAGAAGGGTGCTTGGTAAATATTTAATTTTAAGTTAGAAGTACATGCATGCATACCTACAAATATATCTGTGACCCACTAACAGCCAGGCCAATACTGAGAACACTCCTTTCTTTCTCCCCACATCCATATCACTGCGTTTGTTGGGCAGTTGTTCCCTGAATGAAGTGAAGCATGTGGGACTCCAGGCCCTAAGTGGGCACTCAGGAAATGTTAGCTTCCTGGACTGCCTTCTCTCTTCCTGTGTTCTTTGTTAGTGGAGCTGTTTGTCCATGTGAAAATGAGCCTACTTCCTCAGGAGTTTACAGCCCTGGCTATTGTTGGGTTATAATAATTGTCATCCTCAATGCCAGCCCTAAAAGTGTTCATTTAGATCAGAAATGTCTGATCTAAAGAAGAAATTGTGTTTCTTTTTTTTTTTTTTTTTTTTTTTTTTGTGTAATAAAGTTTTATTAAAGTATAAAGGAGATAGAGAAAGCTTCTGACATAGGCATCAGAAGGGGGCAAAAGAATACCCCTTTTGCTAGTGTTAGCAATGGAGTTATATACTCTCCAATGAGCAACATAGATTACAAGTCCCTTGAAAACCTATGATCCGATAGATTAGGTTAGTACTTTTAATTCCCAAGGAGTTATGAAATGGTCAAAGAGACCGAAAAGTTGACCGAGAAAGGAGAGTTCGGTCCACACGCTTTGCCCGTTTCTGGTCGGTTCCTGAAGAAGACATTGGTTGCCTCTTGGCATTGGCAGGTCGGTATAAACCCCCGACAGGTTTTTGTCATAAGCCTTATGAGGTCGCCGCGGAACCGCAGAGCAGGGCTCCTCATTTGCTTCGCGAGGGCGTTTCATTCATTCACACAAGCACACTGAAGAGTTAGTAAAGTACAGCAGAAAACATGTTTGCTAGGAGAACAAAGAACTAGAGCTCCAAGCATCCTTACCTTGTCTTGAAGGATCCCGGACGAGCCCCCAAGATGAAAGGTTGTTGCTGAACGATTAGACGCGGGATTCTTGGCCTCCGGAGGAGACGAATTCAATCCGGGGCCAGAGACGAGGCTGGATCGCTCAGAGCTTTTGTGTAATAAAGTTTTATTAAAGTATAAAGGAGATAGAGAAAGCTTCTGACATAGGCATCAGAAGGGGGCAAAAGAATACCCCGAAATTGTGTTTCTAAATGCTATTATTGAAGTGATCTTAAGAAACGGAGCTGTTTCTTAAGTAAAAAATGTGCACCTACACTATCATGACACAGTCCTGGGTTCATAGAATGAGAAATTTCTCAACTTTTTGACACTTATTAAACATTTCTGTGTCAATAACATTGGGAGATAGAAATCTGAATGAGACTATTAGACTTTGAAGAGACTAGTAGATTGTGAGTGACTTGAAAGCCAGTAATATTCACCGTTACATCTCCTAGGGCTTAGCAAAGCAGCCACGTGTGGCAGCAATGCATTAAATATTTGTTCCATAAATGAACTAATGAATAAATGAAGATACCAGTCTAGCACTGAAAGAGCTTGCACTCTGAGAAACAAGACGGCACAAAGAAATTATTAATTAATAGCAAGCCTAACATTACAGGAGATAACAAATTGTACTTATCATTCCCTTCCCACCATCGCTGGTGAGCCTGACTTCAGAGGGAGGTTGCTAAGTTGCTGTCATGTGACTGGTTTCTAAGGGCCACTGAGTTTATCAGCTCCTGGGAGCAAACAGGGTATTATTTAATGTAAACAAATCAATGGCTGTTTATCCTCTCAATCATTCTTCAGTCATCCACTGGCAAAGAAAGAAGTGGCAATGATGATAGCTATGAAATTAGAATGCACGAGAAGTTAGAAGTCATTAATTAATGATTTTGCAGGTCAGGGCGATGCTTCAACCTGCAAGGAACTTTGCCATGCCATGAACTTCTACACACCTCTCTAGGATTCCAAATTGTCAGCATAAAAATAGCAGTCCCAAATCAATGTTTTTTATTATTCATTAGTTACTGAAATACTCTTCCCAAATACACACTTAACTGAAAAATTCCTTTTCCTGTAGGGTTTTAAAGCATTCAGTCCATGAATCAAACCGTACAGTTCTGCCTGTTTCACTGGGCACTGATACCAACACCTGCAAAACCCAATTAATTGGGAAGAATGACATTTCCTTTGGAATTCTGTTTTAAAAATGATTTGTGTGCCAGGCCAATAAAAATTTCAAGCAGTGAAATGCATAAGGAGAAGAAAGTAAATTTCTATCAACCCATGGAACCCAGTCTCACAGTCTTTTCCATAGAGGCATCCACTATTATATTTCTTGGGCATCCTTCCAAAAGTATTCTGTGTATATACAAGCATATGTGCCCCTACCTTTCTTACACATACTCCTCTGTTCCTCAGTAAAACTTAAGAAATTGTGGAGTTCATTGCAAATCATACACTAAGAGTTACCTTTTTTATTTCAACAGCTGCACTATATTCCACTGTGTGGATGTCCCCAAGTTTATACAACCCCTGATGGACAAATGGGTAGCTTTCAATCCTCTACTCCCCCAAACATATTTTTGCACACATCTGAATAGAGCCATGAATCAGTGCCTTAAGATGGAATTTCAAAATCAAAGGATATGTGAATTTTAATTCTGATAAACATTCTCAAATAGTAACACTCAAGTTTTGGTGAGAATTGCCAAAAGTAAAGTATTTATTCACACTAGAGACAAAAGCAAAGACTATGTTTTATTTTAAACCATAATACCTGTCAAGCATCTCATTTTTTAAATGAAATTCATTTGCCAATGTCTTGTCCACCTAGACGTACACACACACGCAGACATTATTATGAATCCATTCAAAATATACTTGACAGCAATTCGCTAAAGAAGGAACTTGCCAGAAGTCTCTTACCACCACATTGCGTGAGTGTTGCAATGGGGTTAGCTCACGAATACCACACGTTCTCCACTGTGCCCTTGCTGTGTTTACTGCCCTTTGTGGCCTTGGTCATTTAGCAACACTGCTTTATTTTTCTTTTTGTAACCAAAGGTCAATTTACTACCCATCCCCCTCCCTTCCTCTTCCGAATCACCAGGGACATGATTTCTTCTTGCCAGTGTTCCCTCACAAAAGTAACCACTCTTAAAAAGGTCAAGCCAGGCATATTACGGATGCATCCCTGAAAAGGGCTCTGTTACAATGAACTTTGATTTATTTAATTTTCTATTACCTGTGGGAGTGAGTTCATGAATGACAATCTTGTACTCTGCTCAGTTGCCACTTTCCTCACTGGCTTTCTGTATTAAAAAACAAAACAAACAAAAACAAACAAACAAAAACAGATGAAGAGATCCAGAAGAATCTCTCTAGTTTCTCTAGAATTTACCCAACACACACTCTGTGCTACAATCTCCAGTTAGGGCTAGTTTCCTATTTGCTCTTGTAACATGAGCAAAGTGTGGAGGTTTTGTGTTTGTTTTGTCACCAGCTGTAACCATTTTCTTTTCCCTGCCTCTGACCACAAACCCATAACCTCCTGGTAACCACTGAAAATTTACATCTGACTGGGTTGAATGGAATAAAGTAATTTTGGTTTCATTGGTGACAACCAATTAAATAAATGTTCTGCTTACATCTAGAATGGGCTGCAAATTAAGAAAACAGCTTATGTCTGGCTTCAAATATTCTGGGGTTCCAAGGATCCATAAAAGTAATTGCCATAATGTGAGTAATCAAGGAGACTCATTTTTCCATTTCTCTCAGAATCACTCTCAAAGAGCCAGAAACTGTAGATTTAAAAAAAAAAAAATTGGATTTAGACTCTGCAAGGAGGCAATGTCAATATTCTCACGCTGTGGGCTGTTGAAGCTTCTTAGTCCAGATAGCCCTGGGCTTGCTCAGGCTTCCTAGTGGCTCAGTGGGGAAGAATCTGCCTGCAGTGCAGGAGATATGGGTTCAAGCCCTGGGTTGGGAAGGTCCCCTGGAGAAGGAAATGGCAACCCACTCTAGTATTCGTGCCTGGAAAATCCCATGGACAGAGGAGCCTAGAGGTCTACAGTCCATTAGTGACTAAACCACAACAGTAAGGGCTTGCTCAGGAAGCAATGGAAAGACCAGATCTTCTATTTAAAATGAAAGCAAGAAACCACTGCACTATGTCGACACTTTTTTGGTAAATTTCAATCCCACATGAGTCCTGCCCATGAAGGAGTCTAAGAGTTGGTGCTGCTGCTCTTGACCCTGCCATATAGGGGTCCCCAGAAGTAGGACCCCAGGGACTTAGGATAGAGGATGAAGGTGGACAGTAGGTAGGAGCCACTGAATTATGCCAGACCAGGCTACAGAAACCTTGAAAGGAACATTTCAAATGCCTTAAAGCCTTCAGCACAATGAAGAGATTTCAAAATCAAAGTAATTCCCCACTTTTAGGCACTTATACTCAAGACACAGATATCTCATAGCAGTGGACTTCTCTATATTCTAACTCCTTTTATTCAACAAAAGCATATTAGTCACATATGAAGGGCTAGGCTTCCACCTCAGTGCTGTACAAAGACTAAAAAGTCATCAACTCTGCCCCATAGCACACGCTCATTAAATAACGTTGAATAAGTGAATCAAAGGATGAATGTTTGAAGGAATAAAGCTTACAATCAAGTAAGGGGAGAAAACACAGATAAGCAGGTGGCAGGTGTAGAATACAGTGGTGTGAGTGGTCAGTTCTACCCAGGGTGGTAGAGAAAGGTTTCAGGCTTGAGGTGACCAATAGGTAATGGACAGATAAATGGGGGAAGAAGAGATTTTTAATGTAGGAAGTGAAAGAACTTAGCGTGAGCTAAGATCTAAAGCAGAGATCAGCAAACCAGAGCCCATGGACCAAACGCAACCTACCACCTGTTCTTGTAAATAAAGTTTTATTTGGACACAACCATGCCCACACCAAGGTATATTTTGTCCACGGCTGCTTTCATGTTACAGCAGCAGCACTGATTAGTTGCAACAGAGACCACAAGACCTACAAAATCTAATATGTTTATTAAATATTCAAGGGCCTGCCAGATAGGCCCAGTTGCTGGACCTTGGTTGTCCTAAAAGAGGCTTGATGAGAGATGAGACAGAAAAGGGAGCAAAGACCAAACCCTGAAGATTCTTTTATGCTGTATTAAAATAACTGATACCTGTGAAAAGAGGGGAGGGGTAAGATAGGGATAGAGGATTAAGAGGTACAAAAGACTATGTATAAAGTAAATAAGCCACAAGGATGTATTACACGGGGTAAATAGCCAATATTTTATAGCAACTATAAATGGAGTATAAGCTACACAAATTTTGAATCACTATGCTGTTCTCCTGAAACTAACATAATATGGTAAATCAACTATACCTCAATTTTTTTAAGAAAAGAAATTTGGTCTGGACTTTTCCAGAAATAAGTAGCAAAAGCACTTTTGCATTTATAAATGTTTCTCAGGGATCAAGATAGGTAAGAGACTCAACAAAGGTATCTTTTTAAAAAAGAAAAAAAAAGATAGGTAAGAGGGATATAAAATTGCAGCAGAAAACCAGCTCTCCTCTGAAATATTCCTTGATTCCACAAACATCAGAGAGCTTAATGTGTGCCATTATACATCTTGTCACATGCTTGGGAAAGAGAACCTGGCATACAGAGACAATCAATGTCTACTGAATAAAGGAATTAGGGAAGGAGTGAAGACAATATTTTAATAGCATCATTATTAACAGGCTTCCTGAATAGGCTGCCTCTGTTATGAAACCACTGGCTGAGGCTCCCACTGGTGCCCAGTTACCACACATGTAAACACTGAGATCCAGGCATGAGGAGGTTAATAGTGAAACACAAACCAGAGAGAAATTCCTTCCTTTCATCTCCAGTGCCAACATCATCAAATACCAGCCACTGGCTGAACCTGTGTTTATTCATGCTCAGTGGCCTAATGAGAGGGGATAGGACAAGAAGCAGTTCTGCTAATAACTGTCATAAAAATAATAATATCACTTGGCTCCATGCGGCATTTTTCATTGGAAAATCTTGAATCATTTTTTTTTTTCTTTTGGGCAACAATTATTTCCATTCTACTTCCACTAAAGGAAAAACCAAACCATAGAGAGAGGTTGTGACTTGCCCAAGGTCACTGAGCTAAGCAGAAAGGCAGTTTTTAAAGGCTGAGAAGGATCTGGGGATACGTGAAATCCAATTTCATTTCCAGCACAGAATGGTTCTGGTTCATGACTCAGGAAGGAACACAGTATGATCCATGCTCAGCATCTCTTTAAGAAAGTCATGTTAGAGGGACTCAGGCATGAGGGTCTGTGTCAAGTGAATGTTTAATGTTACATATTGTCCGTGCCCATCACATTTCAACACCAAAAACTGAACTATGTCACAGACGAAGAAGGCCTCTTGGAAGGTCCAGCCTATGGAAGTGGGATCTGGCTTGGAGGTGTCTGTCCTTTCTGACAATTCCCCTAGCTGCTTCCCCCTATCAAGTCCAGGCCTCTCCAGGCCTCAAATAGGCTTCTTTATTCATCAGAAGCCTATTCTTAGGGTACCCACAAGTCTGTGATGATCCTTGTATATGCCTTTTGTCCCAGGGTAATAGTAGCAGTAGTGTTGGTCCCTCAGTTCTGTCTGACTCTTTGCAACCCTATGTACTGTAGCCCGCCAGGCTCCTCGGTCCATAGAATTCTCCAGGCCTTCTCCAGGGGATCGTCCTGATCCAGGGATCAAACCCACGTCTCCTTCATTGTAGAGAGATTCTTTACCATCTGAACCAAAAGAGAAGACCCAGGGTAATTAGCAATAATTCCCTTTTTACTCTAAAAAATTCCTCAGGTTGGACCAGAAATTGTATAATTGTTCTAGCTCTAACAAATAAGGAGGCTTTTAGACTAGATCCAGAAGGCTTCCTCTATCACAATTGTTCTCTATCAGCACTTTTGTTTCCTAGACCCCTGGATCTTGAACTCACAATAGATCCAAACTCACGATCAGTTCAGTGATCTTCTCTGATAGGTAATCTCATCTCTATACAAATGAGAGTTTGCTACCCAGCCCATAAAACAGTTAATTACTGTTAGAATCACTTCCTCACCTGTGCCATAATCTGCCTTTTCATATCTTCCAAGTGTTGATCTTCACACAATTCTCAAGAAGCCGACAAATCATTCCTCATTTTCGTTCCCTAGGAGAGGCCCCTAAAGTTCTCTGTTCTCCATCCTAAATACCCACAAGCATCAGGAACAAATTCTAGCAGAGCTTTTAGGAATGCGGCTTTAGAATCAGACATACCTGAATTTAGGTCTGGGCACTGTCACTCCTTAGCTAGGAGTAGCAGAATTACTTCTATAATTTCCCTTTTCTTATCTATAAATTTTGAACAAACATTAACTACCTAAGCCAGGCCCTGTTTGTTACCAAGCCAGTACCCATTCCTCCTTCCTTCCTAACCAAGGTGCTCACTTATACATTCTTCGGTTGCCAGACTCCCTTGCAGTTAGTCGTGGGCATGCAACACAGTTCTGGACAGTGAGGTGCAACTGAAAGTGCCAGCTAGGGTTTCTGAGGAAGCTTGTTAGAGGTGAAATATTCAGCTTACATCCACTCTTTTAGCTTTTCCCACTTAGTCTTTATCCTTTTTCCTTCTTTCTGTCTAAAAATCAGTCATAATACACAAGGCAGAACAGCCAGGTTGCAGATATGAGGCTCCCCCAGAGAAGGACCCTGGGTTCTTGATGGAGCCTGCATACTTCCGACTGAAGTACTTACTGCTAGACTTCTTAGCCTGTGAGAAAAATAAATCTCTCATCTGGTTAAGCCATTGAAGCTGGATTTCTGCTGCTTGCAGTCAAGCCCATCCTAAATAATACACACAGGCATACCTTGTTTTATTGGGCTTCGCATTACTGTGCTTTGCAGATATTGCATTTTTTACACATTGAAGGTTTGTGGCAACCCTTCATTGAACAAGTCTATTGTTGTCATTTCCCCCATAGCATTGGCTCATTCCATGACTGTGTGTCACATTTTAGTAATTCTCAAAATATTTCAAACTTTCTTGTTATTATTATATTTATTATGGTGATCTGTCATCAGTGATCTTAGATGTTACTAATATGACTTGCTAAAGGCTCAGATGAAGGTTAGCAATTTTATTAATAGCATATTTTTAAAATAATGTAAGTCTTAATTGGAGTGTGTACTTTTTTTTAAGACATAATACTATGGCAGTATAGTATAAACATAATTTTTCAACATACCAGAAAATCCCAAAACTTGTGTGACTAATTTTATTGCAATATTCACTTTATTTTTTTCAGTGGTTTGGAACCAAATCCAAAGTACCTCTGAGGTGTACCTATACTTCAGTGGGTTGTTGTGAATAGAAAGTGAATTTGCTACATGGCCCAGCACATAGCAAACACAGAGTGAATGGTTTGCAATGATCCCTATCATGATTATTATTGTTATTAGTCATTGACTTGGGTCTTAGAGACATGGCCCAGAACATATGGCTCTGGCAATCCTGCTGACCTCTGAATAGCACAGTACAAAAACAACATGTGATTTCTCAAGCACAAAGAATAGTCAGTTGCAGATGTGTGAACAAGAGATATCTCTGTTAACGGCTAGTGAAGCCAGTTTTTCAAAGCACCTGTCAGATCCCCAAAGCACAGAGAAATGAAATTCCACCTGGGAGCAAATGCTTTCTATCTTGGAGGGCCTACATGGTTTCCTTCTTGGGCCAGGAATCCATCCTTGGGATACAGAGTGTCTCCTGGAAGTATGGGCTTCTCTAAATGACAAGCAAAGCACAACACTGAGAGGATGCCATTATTTCATAGGAATATAGCTTCTGCTGAGAAATCAAAGCCACAGCTAAAACCAGCTAACCAGAAGAACACATGTTCAGATGTAGCATTAAATGTAATTATCTTTCTATGACTAACTGCCCACCAAGTTCAGATACAGATGGAACTGGCTATGCATTCTTACTTGAACTCCACCAAGCCATTGATGCAGCCAGTCCTACCCACTCCAGTCAGTTCACAGATACAAAGAGTAGTGCAGTAAAAAAGAAAACCAATCACCCGTGGGTCTCGGAGTCAAACAGACCTAGGGTTCAAATCCCAGTTGGCTATTTACAAGTTGGGTAATTTTCCCTCTCTAAGCTGCAGTTTTCACATCTGTAAAATGGGAATAAGAAAGCTCATCTTACAGGTTTGTAGGGATTGAAGGAGACAGTGTGTGGAAGAGTGCCCAGGCTAGAGTTTATCATTGGTTTCCCTTCCTCCCCTATCAGAAGGACAACTTTATCTCTCCCTAAGCCCAAGGAGGAGACCCAGCTCAGGTCACTGAACCCAGGCACAGCTCACTGCTTTCTGCCCCGGGTGTCACCATCTATGCTTTTGGGCCACACTCGGAAAGCCAAAACCTTCCCCAAAGCTGAGGTCATGAAGCAGAAAAAGACAAAGCTCTTCTTTCAGAGAGCAAGTTGGTTTGCTGTGAGCAAAGCCATCTCTCTGTGGCCAGTCTGCCCCTTGGGTAAAGGAGTCGCCGGGAAGCCCGGCAGGACAGGGCTGGCCCAAATGGTCCTCCGGTCAACCACAGTCATACAAGCCATCTGGACAAAGAGTGGAGAGCTGCTTCTCCCAGACTCTCCATCCTCTGGGTACGGCACTCCTGGGTCCCAGTCTCAGGCAGGATGGAACATGACAGTCACAGGATCCACACCTCAAGCTGTGAAGCATACTCTTCTTGCAACACCACCTGGCAGGTGCCCTTGGCAGCTGGCTCCACAGCTGCAGTGGTGCACGTAGCATTTTGCTCCCCTCTGTGTTATGGGAGCTGTGAACAGTAGTGTCCCCACTTTCATTTTACCCAATGGCTTATCCAGGGATATTTACCAAGCAGGGTTGTGGATAGTGAGACTAGCTAGATATTTGCACATACATTTCTCTGTAACTCTGTAAACTAGCAATATAAAACCACACAGAAACTGGAAATTCAGACTTGTCACAGAGTATGTTTTGTCAGAGAGGATAAGAACAGATAAACTAATAATAGCAAATGACAATCATTAACTGTACACCAGGGTCTTCATTGAGCACTTCACTTTCTATTGTTATTATCTCCATTTTATTCTATTTTAAAAGTTTTTGGAGCATAGTTGACTGACAATGTTGTGTCGGTTTCAGGACTACAGCAATCTCATTTTAAAAATTGTAAACAGACTTCTTGACTATCTTCTACTTATTAATCTCTTATAAGTTTTAGATGGGGCTTCCCTGGTGGCTCGGTGGCAAAGAATTCACCTGCCAATGCAGGAGATGTGGGTTCAATTCCTGGATCAGGAAGATCCCCTGGAGGAGGAAATGGCAACCCACTCCAGGATTCTTGCCTGGGAAATCCCATGGACAGAGGAGCCTAGCAGGCTACAGTTCATGTGGTTGCAGAAGAGTCAGACATGACTCAGCGACTAAACAACAAAACAGGGTAAAAAGAGCAAGAAAGCACCCATTAAAAACAAAAAGGTGCTCAGATAAGAATTAAAGTATATCAGAACAGGAAACCAGAAAACCACATTCTTTCTTAAATGCAGCTTTGCAAACTGAGTAATAAGACACAATAATGTAGCCAAGCAGAAGGCTTTCATAACTTTGAAAGAAACGAGGAGGAAAGAATTACTCCAAATCCATTATATTTACTAGAACCACTGACTTCCCTTGAAATAACACGTGATTTATAATGAAATTTACTGGAGGCCAACTAACAGAAATCTTGTTTTTGTGGGAAGTAAGTATTGTCAGAAAGACTAGAAGATTCTGTTTTAAATCCTCAAGATTGTAAAACTGAGCTTTTACAAATGAGGAGGGGAATTTGGCTCTTGAACAGGGTTATTCAAGTGATTTCATTTAATCTCTTCTTATCAGCAAAAGGGAAAAAAAAGCAACTAGTTTCAACTGAAACTAATACCATTTTCTATGTCAGAATATACCATTACAGCTAATAATGCAGTGGCTGGCTGTGTTGAATGAATCTTCTCTTTTTAAAAAACCCACATTTGTTAAACACATGAACTGGACAAGTTTATATTTGGCCAACTCGTGTCTCCACACCTGTTCATTCAGGCATTAGCACTTGTAAAGCAGATGAACGCATCTGTACAGTGACGGGTAAAAATAAACTGGACTATTCCTGTAACATTATCAAAACGATGTGACCAAATAGAAGATTGTGTTTCCTGAGATAAAGTGGTCAAATTAGATGTTTCCTCACGTTTTATGACTAGTTCGTCTTATTCATTGTGTATAAAATAGCTGACCTCCATTCCAGGAGAGTGAGTAGCAACCCAATTTAATGCTGTTTGCTCAGGGACCCAAACACTGGCTTCAACGCCTTTGAGGCATAGCTTCTGAATGTGCTGTGGTTTTACAGAGACCCAACACTGTGCGTTACAGAGGGACATTTAATTCAATCAACACTATATTTGTCCTGTGGGATAACCATGTTACTTCAGTGTTGGTCAACTCTTTGAAAATAAAGTTCCTGTACAAGTCGGATAAGCCATTATCTTTCAGAGTGAGATTACATGTACACAGACATATATAATCTCTAGGACAAGAAATTACCAGGGTAAACAAGTTATAAGAGCAGCCAGCAGTATCTCTCCCCACGTCATTACACTTTAACCACACTAGCAACAGACTCCTTAGAAAATTATCTGAATCACTGTTCACAATTTTTTTTACTGTATTAAATTCTTCATCTATATCTTCTAATATGTGAGTCTGAAGTATTACATGGACAAAATATTTTCTATATTTCATGGATTTGGGGTGTGGCCATACATCTTGCTTTAGCCAATGAACTGTCCTCCTGAACATGACACAATGTCTTAAATGGACTTGTGTGATTGCATTTGGGCTGTGGCTGATTGGCAGATCCATATGAAAGAGATAATAAAATAATAAGAAATAAGAAAAATAAAAAATAAGAAATAGTAAAACTGCCTAAGTTTTAAGCCAGAGTGGAGATGTTGGTTATGCCAGATTGTAATTGTTGTCAGTCACTAAGTCGAGTCCAACTCTTTGCAACCCCATGGGCTGCAGTGGGCCAGGCTCCTGTCTCCTCACTATCTCCTAGAGTTTGCTCAAATTCATGTCCATTGAGCCAGTGATGCTAGCTAACATCTCATCCTTTGACACCACCTTTCCCTTTTGTGTTCAATGTTCCCCAGCATCCAGGTCTTATCAAATGTGTCAGCTCTTTGCATCAGGTGGCCAAAGTATTGGAGCTTCAGCTTCAGCATCAGTCCTTCAATGAATATTTGATTTTCTTTCAGTTCAGTTAAGTTCAGTTGCTCAGCCGTGTCTGACTCTTTGCAACCCCATGAATCGCAGTACGCCAGGCCTCCCTGTCCATCACAAACTCCCGGAGTTTACTCAAACTCCTGCCCATTGGGTCGGTGATGCCATCCAGCCATCTCATCCTCTGTCGTCCCCTTCTCCTCCTGCCCCCAATCCCTCCCAGCATCACGGTCTTTTCCAATGAATCAGCTCTTCACATGAGGTGGCCAAAGTATTGGAGTTTCAGCTTCAGCATCAGTCCTTCCAATGAACACCCAGGACTGGTCTCCTTTAGGATGGACTGGTTGGATCTCCTTGCAGTCCAAGGGACTCTCAAGAGTCTTCTCCAACATCACAGTTCAAAAGCATCAATTTTTCGGTGCTCAGCTTTCTTCACAGTCCAACTCTCATATCCATCCATGACCACTGGAAAAACCGTAGCCTTGACTAGACAGACCTTTGTTGGCAAAGTAATGTCTCTGCTTTTTAATATGCTGTCTAGGTTGGTCATAACTTTCCTTCCAAGGAGTAAGCGTCTTTTAATCTCATGGCTGCAGTCACCATCTGCAGTGATTTTGGAACCCCCCAAAATAAAGTCTGACACGGTTTCCACTGTCTCCCCATCTATTTCCCATGACGTAATGGGACCAGATGCCATGATCTTAGTTTTCTGAATGTTAATATTTAAGCCAACTTTTTCACTCTCCTCTTTCATTTTCATCAAGAGGCTTTTTAGTTCCTCTTCATTTTCTGCCATAAGGGTGGTGTCATCTGCATATCTGAGGTTATTGATATTTCTCCTGGCAATCTTGATTCCAGCTTGTGCTTCTTCCAGCCCAGCATTTCTCATGATGTACTCTGCATATAAGTTAAATAAGCAGGGTGATAATATACAGCCTTGATGTACTCCTTTTCATATTTGGAACCAGTCTGTTGTTCCATGTCCAGTTCTAACTGTTGCTTCCTGACCTGCATACAGGTTTCTCAAGAGGCAGGTCAGGTGGTCTGGTATTCCCATCTCTTTCAGAATTTTCCATAGTTGATTGTGATCCACACAGTCAAAGGCTTTGGCGTAGTCAATAAAGCAGAAATAGATGTTTTTCTGGAACTCTCTAGCTTTTTCGATGATCCAGCGGATATTGGCAACTTGATCTCTGGTTCCTCGGCCTTTTCTAAAACCAGCTTGAACATCTGGAAGTTCTCAGTTCACGTATTGCTGAAGCCTAGCTTGGAGAATTTTAAGCATTACTTTACTAGCATGTGAGATGAGTGCAATTGTGTGGTAGTTTGAGCAATCTTTGACATTGCCTTTCTTTGGGACTGGCATGAAAACTGACCTTTTCCAGTCCTGTGGCCACTGCTGAGTTTTCCACATTTGCTGGCATATTGAGTACAGCAGTTTCACAGTGTTGTCTTTCAGGATTTGAAATAACTCAACTGGAATTCCATCACCTCCACTAGCTTTGTTTGTAGTGAGGTTTTCTAAGGCCCACATTCCAGTATGTCTGGCTCTAGGTGAGTGATCACACCACTGTGATTATCTGGGTCGTGAAGATCTTTTTTGTACAGTTCTTCTGTGTATTCTTGCCACCTCTTCTTAATATCTTCTGCTTCTGTTAGGTCCATACAATTTCTGTCCTTTATTGAGCCCATTTTTGCATAAAATGTTCCCTTGGTATCTCTAATTTTCTTGAAGAGATCTCTAGTCTTTCCCATTCTGTTGTTTGCCTCTATTTCTTTGCATTGATCGCTGAGGAAGGCTTTCTTATCTCTCCTGGCTATTCTTTGGAACTCTGCATTCAAATGGGAATATCTTTCCTTTTCTCCTTTGCTTTTCGCTTCTCTTCATTTCACAGCTATTTGTAAGGCCTCCTCAGACAACCATTGTGCCTTTTTGCTTCTTTTCCATGGGGATGGTCTTGATCCCTGTCTCCTGCACAATGTCACAAACTTCCATCCATAGTTCATCAGGCTCTCTGTCTATCAGTTCTAGTCCCTTAAATCTATTTCTCACTTCCACTGTATAGTCATAAGGGATTTGATTTAGGTCATACCTGAATGGTCTAGTGGTTATCCCTACTTTCTTCAGTTTAAGTCTGAATTTGGCAATAAGGAGTTCATGATCTGATCCACAGTCAGCTCCCGGTCTTGTTTTTGTTGACTGTATGGAGTTTCTCCATCTTTGGCTGCAAATAATATAATCAATCTGATTTCGGTGTTGACCATCTGGTGATGTCCATGTGTAGCGTCTTCTCTTGTGTTGTTGGAAGAGGGTGTTTGCTATCACCAGTGTGTTCTCTTGGCAAAACTCTATTAGCCTTTGCCCTGCTTCATTCTGTACTCCAAGGCCAAATTTGCCTGTTACTCCAGGTGTTTCTTGACTTCCTACTTTTGCATTCCTGTCCCCTATAATGAAAAGGACATCTTTTTTGGGTGTTAGTTCTAAAAGATCTTGTAGGTCTTCATAGAACTGTTCATCTTTAGTTTCTTCAGCATTACTGGCTGGGGCATAGGCTTGGATTACCGTGATATTGAATGGTTTGCCTTCGAAACGAACAGAGATCCTTCTGTCGTTTTTGAGATTGCATCCAAGTACTGCTTTTCAGACTCTTTTGTTGACTATGATGGCTACTCCATTTCTTCTAAGGGTTCCTGCCCACAGTAGTAGATATAATGGTCATCTGAGTTAAATTCACCCATTCCAGTCCATTTTAGTTCGCTGATTCCTAGAATGTTGACATTCACTCTTGCCATCTCCTGTTTGACCACTTCCAATTTGCCTTGATTCATGGACCTAACATTAGGATTGACTAATTTGATGTCCTTGCAGTTCAATGAACTCTCAAGAGTATTCTCCAACACTACAGTTTGAAAGCATCAATTCTTCAGCACTCAGCCATCTTTATGGTCCAACTCTCACAACTGTACATGATGACTGGAAAAATCATAGCTTTGACTATATGGACCTTTGTCAGCCAAGTGATGTCTCTGCTTTTGAATACACTGTCTATGGTTTGTCATGGCTTTCCTTCCAAGGAAGAGGTGTCTTTGAATTTCATGACTGCAGCCACCATCCACAGTGATTCTGGAGCCCAAGAAAATAAAATCTGTCACTGCTTCCACTTTTTCCCTTTCTATTTACTATGAAGTCTAGGGACTGGATGCCTTGATCTTCATTTTTTTGAATGCTGAGTTTTAAGCCAGGTTTTTCACTCTCCTCTTTCACCCTCATCAAGAGACTCCTTAGTTCCTCTTAACTTTCTACCATTAGGGTGGTATCATCTGCATATATGAGGTTATTGATATTTCTCCTGGCAATCTTGATTCCAGCTTGTGATTCATCCAGCCTGGCATTTCACATGATGTACTCTGCATATAAGTTAAATAAACAGGGTGATGATATACAGCCTTCACATACTCCTTTCCCAATTTGGAACCAGTCCATTGTTCCATGTCCAGTTCTAACTGTTGCTTTTTGACCTGCATACAGGTTTCTCAGGAGATAGGTAAGGTGGTTTGGTATTCCCATCTCTTTAAGAGTTTTCCTCAGTTTGTTGTGATCCACACAGTCAAAGGTTTTAGCATAGTCAATGAAGCAGATGTTTTTCTGGAACTCCCTTGTTTTTTCTATGATCCAACAGAAGTTGGCAATTTGATCTCTGGTTCCTCTGCCTTTTCTAAATCCAGTTTGAACATATGGAAGTTCTCTGTTCACATACTGCTGAAGCCTAGCTGGAGGTATTTTAATCTTATTAGCATGCAAAATGAGAGCACTTGTGTCGTAGTTTGAGTATTTTTTGGTTGCTCTTCTTTGGGATTAGAGTAAAAACTGACCTTTTCCAGTCTTGTGGCCACTGGTGAGTTTTCCAAATTTGCTGGCATATTGAGTGCAGCACTTTAATGTCTTCATCTTTTAGGATTGAAATAGCTCAGCTGGAATTCCATCATCTCCACTAGCTTTGTTCATAGTGATGCTTCCTAAGGCCCACTTGACTTCACACTCCAGGATGTCCGGCTCTAAGTGGTAACCACACTTCATGGTTATCCAGGTCATTAAGACCTTTTTTATATAGTTCTTCTGTGTATTTTTGCCACCTCTTCTTAATCTCTTCTGTTTCTGTTAGGTCTTTACCATTTCTGTCCTTTATTGTGCCCATTTTTGCATGAAATGTTCCGTTGATATTTCCAACTTTCTTGAAGAGATCTGTGCCAAATTATTGTAGCAAAATATCATCTCTGTGCATTAACATGTACCATTCCCACTACCAGGAATACTCTTTCACGCCTACTCTCTTCCCCCCAGTTAACTCCTACTCATATCTCAGTTTAAATGTTTAGTACATACACAGATGTTGCAAACCAGATTAACTTCTCCCTCACATCATGTGTTTCTCGTTTTGTAAGATTCATCAAACTTATAGTTATTTGCTCCATGTCATCTGACTAGAATGCAAGCTTTTCTGAATGAGACCACAGTATCTTGTACACTGGTACATTCCCAGCACACAGCACATGATGGCTAGCACAGAATTGTTATTGTTCATTCACTAAGTCGTGTCTGACTCTTTGCGACCCCATGAACTGCAGCTTCCCTGGACAGGCTTCCCTGTCCTTCACCATCTCCCTGAGTTTGCTCAAGCACAAAGTGGATTCAACAAATATTTATTAAGTAATTTTTAAAACGTGTGTGGTTCTGCTACTTATGGTTGCATAAGAAATTATTTTGGAGGTTTTAGTTTTCAGCTACTATAAAATGAAAACAGTGATACCTTTCTCCTGAGGAGTTATAATTAAATAAACTAACCACTAAATTTAACATTCCAAGTATCCGACACATGGGCACACAGAAGGTACTTGGTAATCTATGGCTTTAATTATGATAAGAAAAATAAATACACCTGCTCTCTTAGAAGGTGATTTGTTTTATAGTGATGTTTTGGCAGAAAAGAAAAAAAATTACATTGTACTATTATTTATTATTGTTTAATTTAGATATTTCAAAACATCATGTTTGTTTATCATGATGTAAACCCACTTTTAGAAGCAATTTAAGGTAGAATTCAGCTAAGAAGAAACAGGTTTTCAACTGATACTTTATTTCAAGCATTTGTCGTTAAATGACTCTATCCTTTTCTTTTTAAAAAAATACAAAACTTTTTATTTGTATTGGAGTGTAGCCAACACTGAATAGCCAATTAACAATGTTGTGATACTTTCAGGTGAAGAGCAAAGGGACTCAGCAATATATTTACATGTTCCACCCTTTTAAAAATAAATGAAATTTATTCTTCCTATTTTAAAGTAGTTTTCCATCCTTAGAGATGGCATTTAATTTTTTCAAAATGTTAGTATTCATTCCCACAAGCAGTCTTTGCATTAATACAATTTTAATTTAAATCAGTTTTTTCCTTTTGCCAAAAGCAACATATGTCCATCACAGAAATTTAGAAAAAGCAGAGAAGTATTGAATATAAAGAAAGAAAATTTATTTCTGTAATCCCAGCACCCAGAGATAGCCACTGTATATCCTTCTAAATACATTTTATCCCAATACCTGTTTTATTAAATAATGATGAGATTGTGTTGTCATTGCCCATTTGGGATTGCTTTTTCACTTAATCATGCCTGTCAGTTTATGCCAACAAATACTCATGTGTAACATCTCTTTATAAATATTCACTCACAACAATGGCCTAACATTGTATGGAAATACCATCATTTATTTGAATACTTCCCTATTGTTAGAAATTAAGTATATTTCACTTTTTTCTTTTCTGGCTGTTATCAGCAATATTTCTGTGAATAAGTAAAGAGATACAGTGAGTCATTCAAAACCTTTAGGAAGCAGCCACCACTTACTGGTGCCTTACAATTCAGAGTTCAATTAGACCGATATCCTACTAGTCTTACTGTTTCTTTCCATACTCTTGCTATGAGTCTGGGACCGTCACTAGATGATGGTAAAGATGGGTAATGGGCAAGATTGGAATAAAAACATTTGAAGAAGGACCTTCTCTTCTGCTCTCAAGAAAGAAAGTTCAAACTGGAACCTATGAATCAGCACATGATCAAAAATATCGTAACAAAAAGTGGGCCCATGTTTTGAAATGGAAATAAGGTAAACAAAATGAAACATACAGGCCACTGCTGTTTCACTATCCAGAGCTACAATGTCCATATTTGTTTGACAAACATTTTTTTCCCAGCCTGGTTGGCTGGTATAAGTTCCATCATCCTCCTCTTACAGGATCTGAGGCACAGAAAGGCTGACCAAAATGTCCAAGGTCACACAAGCTAGTGGCACAGCCCGGGTCTGAGCCCGTGGGTCCTGGCCTCGGACCAGTGCCCTTCTCACGCTTGAATAGTTTCTCTGTAATACTGGGAATTATGAAGAATAGGGAACAGGACACAGTGTGGCCAGGAGATTAGCAGAAACATAATTCTCCTGAGAGACAGCACGGAGACATCTGTTAGCCTCTTAACATGAGTCTAACATCCTCAGTGAGGGGATAATAAATCCTCTCTGTCCACCTCTCTCTGGGGAGACGAACATTATTGCTCAATCAGAAATTTGCCCTTTAAAGAGCTTTGATATTCTTAAAAGAAAGGTGCTACTGAAAAGTGAAAATATTTTCTTTGCTTCTGCTGTGCAAATGGTGAAAAGGAGAATGGCTTATTAAGGAATTATTGGAAGACATAAATTCTTATCTAATAATGTTAGGGCTATGCTCTGGAGCTCTCTGAGTGGAAAGATTGTGAGTTCCCGCTGCACTGAACACACACTTTACAATACAGAAAAAGTCCTATGCAACACAATCAGAACTGCTAATTAATGGGCTAATCAGAGATGGGCGGGGTGTGGGGGGAAGGATACATTTATGTTGCAAGCATTTTACCTTAAACAAATGTAAGTGTGCTCAACTGTCAGGGCACTTTCCCTCACTATTGAATTCCCTGGAAAGGTTCCAAAGCTGCATTTTTTTACCCAAAGACACACCCATAAGATCTCATTTTTCACTTTCATTTTTTCTTTCTTTGTATTGAGGGAGAACTTAAATACACTCATGAGCAACATGGCATAGATTTTATTATTTTTTCCAATTTTTGCTAATTAACTCATTTGATATTGAGTCTTTCCATAGCATTCCATTTAAATTTCATTGCAATAATTCTCTCTCGTTTTCTAGATATGTTTCATTATTTGTGTCATATTAAATTGCATAACTTTAATAACAAGTAAAACTGGCACAAATATATTAGAGAATAAACAATTATGTCTCTCTTGAGACAGTGGGAAACTCAACTCTTGAGGGAGAGATGCGCTGGTGTGGGCAGACTGTTCAGCGTGCTCTTAGCACCAGCTGGGTCCTCACACAGGGAATAGATCCCTTGTCCTCCCCATGAGTCGCTTAAGTGACAACTGGCTGAAAGAGTGCCCAAGACAATTTTTGCTAGCTAATTGTTAATATTAAGCAATGCCTTCATAGACAATGCCTGGCATCAGTCTTAGGAAGGAGTTTAAATTTAATCTATCCTATTTATACTCATAGTTTTAAAATCCCATCCTCCCTACCCAATAAATAGTCTATCAATTTACCTATGCAGGCAGTAAGTTTGGGTTCGCACTATCTCATTTCTAGGTTCCTAAAAGACCCAGTTTCTCAATAGGGCAGCCTCTTGAAATAGGAAGAAAGGACTGGATACACAAATGAATTCTATCTTTTATTTTCTTCCAAGCACTTGCAAACATCAGAAGCTATCTTATTTCTTCTTTTCTGTTACCCATAATTAGGAGGTACGTTCTGTGAGAGACAGACCTCATCTGTCTCTTCCTCTTTGTATTTTCGGCACAGCTAGGACAATGCCTGGCACACAGGGAATCTACACGATAAATGTTATTCCGTGAATGATGATTTGATTGGGCTGCCCTGAGTGTACACAACCTCAGTGTCTTCTACACCGATGTGCTCTCACTTCATTACTTTTTTCCCTTTTAAAAACAAATTCCTACACTATTAGAAGTTTTCCAGTTGCTTGGCAAAAATGCAGCCTGCAGAAGGCTAGGTTCTAATCTTTGCTCCAGAAAATAAAAGGGGTGTAGTACAAAGAACAGAGCTGCCTAACATCTAACTCACTGAGTAAACCAAGGGATTTAAGATGGTCACTCAGACCCGGCCTTAGTAAATGATCTGTATATCTATGTACCTGAGAGCAACCAGCCACTCACAAGGTGACATAGTGTGCTGGAAGCACACTTCATGTCACCTCTAATTGCACCGACAGTGCAAGTTATTATTAGAACTTCCAGTGTGGAACCGTGACAGAACTGCTAAAAATTGAAAACATTTTTAAAAAATGGATTTCCTATCTGTGCCTTAAAACTTTGCTTGGTTTTACGGAAGTGTATGTTTTGTTTGGGTACACTTAGATTTATAACTGAAAAAGGAAAGATACAATGAAAGAAATTTTTGTTAAAATAGATAAATGAAAAAAAAAAAAACAATTGTAGATGGAAAGAACAACTCATTTTAAGGGACAGGAGGAAGCAATAGAAAGTTTCTTCAAATAAAAGAAAAGTTAAAGGAAGGAATGAAAGGAGGAAAGAAAGAATAAGAATTTTGTTTTGTTAATTAAAAAAATAGTCAAGGACTCCCCTGGTGGCCCAGTAGTAAAGAATCCTCCTACCAGTGTAAAAGACACGAGTTTGATCCGTGGCCTGGGAAGATTTCATGTGATACAGGGCAACTAAGTCCCTGGACCACAACTGCTGAGCCTGCACTGTGGAGCCTGTGCCCCACAATAATAGAAACCACCACAATGAGAATCCCATGCACTGCAATGAAGAGTAGCCCCCCTCTCCACAACTAGAGAAAGCCCGTGTGCAGCAATGAAGCCTCAGTGCAAAAATAAATAAGTAAGTAAATAAATAAAACTTAAAAAAAAAAAGATAGTCAAGATTTCGTGTTGGCTTCTGTAGAGTGAAAATGACCATACTCTCCCTTGAGCATCACCTTTCACAGTCTCTGAAGCTACAACTACAGAGTTTGCTTCCAGTCTTCCCTTCTCCTCACATTCATCCACTAAAGCCACTGAAACCTACCCTCAAAGTGTCTTGCAAGTTCAGCCCTTCTCCATCTCACAGATACTGGTTCATGCTTTAGTCCTCATGGAGCAACGGATTGTGATGACTGCTCGGAATGGTACAGCTCCCAGGGGTCCATCCCTGTGCGACACCATCTCCATGCTCCCACCAGACTTCCCTGAACCCCTTTGTGTACCGCTTCCTCTCTCCTGTGAGCTCAGCTCACCTCTGAAGTCTCATCTCCCATCAGACCCTTCACAAGACACCACCTTATGCTTCACGCACAAGCAGGAAATAGTGGGTTCTGTGAGACTGCCGCTCAGTAAAACAATCAAAAATTTATAAATATGGTACTTATTTATTCTGAATTGTTTCTATAGTGAATACTGTGATGCAATAACCAGATTCCTTGCCCCAACCACCTTCCCAGACAACTGTGCTCATTCTTCCAGCTGCTGGGAGCACGGGTTCATAGCTGAATCCCTCTCGAAAGGCACTGCCTCACCCAAGTGACATGCCCTCCTGCCAGCAGCCTACATTTGATGACTGGTTGAAGCAGGACAAAAACCCCTGGCCTCCTGCCTTGGCGGGGAGTAACTCTGAAGGGTCTCCCCAGCTCCAGGGCTTCCTGTGGGATAGGCCGAGTTCTCTGTTGTGATTATATTAGTTCATCTTCTCTCTCTGCCCAAGCCTGCTTCCCTTACTTCCAGGGAGCACTTCTCAATAAATCTGCTAGGAATCTCAGTTTCAGACTTGTTTCCAAAAAACCCAACCCAAAGCAATATATTTCTTCAAAGATTTTTTTGGAAATATTACTATTTTGTAAACAGTGACTTCAATTGTAATTAATGTTCATGCTGGACCATTAAACATTTTAAAGGTTCTGGTTTTGTTTTTTCCTTCAGAATGTTTAACTGGAAAGAAAGTACATCTATCTTTTTTTAAAAAGTGTATTAATTTCTATCAATTTCTATCCACTACCAGGTATTGCTTAAAACACTGGAGCTGGAACTCTGAAATCTGGCTCTATCATTTCACAGCTATGTAACTGCAGAAGGTTACACAGTCCCTCTTGATCACAATTTCCTCATCTGTAAATCGGGGGTAGCAATAATAATACTAATATGCTACTTACTGGATTGTTGTGAAGATTAAATGAGTTGTCATATAGAAACCATTAAGAATGATGCCTAGCTGAAAATGAGTGCTTAAATTCATTAGGGTCATATTAGCTGCTATAACAGCTAAAATGATCCAATGGCTCAAACATGGTAGATATATCTTCCTCATTTATATAACATTCCAAGGTTTTCCTGGTCAATTTGGCAACTTTTCTATACATGGCTTTTCAAGGACCTACATTAATGGATTCTCAGTTACCTTCAGCACATGGCCTCTCCATTCCTTTAACCAGAAAAAGGGGAGAAACAGAGAGGAGTCTGTGAAAGAATCCCAGGGATCAGACCTGGAATTAGAGCTCCTTATTTCTACTCACATACTATTGGCTGGAACATAATCACTTGGCTACAGCCAACAGCAAAGGAACCTGGTAAATGTAGTCAGGAAATGGATGTTAGAATTGCCAACATCCGCTGGATCGTCAAAAAAGCAAGAGAGTCCCAGAAAAACATCTATTTCTGCTTTATTGACTATGCCAAAGCCTTTGACTGTGTGGATCACAATAAACTGTGGAAAATTCTGAAAGAGATGGGAATACCAAACCACCTGACCTGCCTCTTGAGAAACCTGTATGCAGGTCAGGAAACAACAGTTAGAACTGGACATGGAACAATAGACTGGTTCCAAATAGGAAAAGCAGTACGTCAAGGCTGTATATTGTCACCCTGCTTATTTAACTTATATACAGAGTGCATCGTGAGAAATGCTGGGCTGGAGGAAGCACAAGCTGGAATCAAGATTGCCGGGAGAAATATCAATAACCTCAGATATGCAGATGACCACTCTTATGGCAGAAAGTGAAGAAGAACTAAAGAACCTCTTGATGAAAGTCAAAGAGGAGAGTGAGAAAGTTGGCTTAAAGCTCACATTCAGAAAACTTAGATCATTGGATCTGGTCCCATCACTTCATGGCAAATAGATGGGGAAACAGTGGAAACAGTGGCTGACTTTATTTTTCTGGGCTCCAAAATCACTGCAGATGGTGATTGCAGCTGTGAAATTAAAAGACACTTACTCCTTGGAAGGAAAGTTATGACCAACCTAGACAGCATATTAAAAAGCAGAGACATTACTTTGCCAACAAAGGTCCATCTAGGTTTTTCCAGTGGTCATGTATGGATGTGAGAGTTGGACTATAAAGAAAACTGAGTGCAGAAGAATTGATGCTTTTGAACTGTGGTGTTGCAAAAGACGCTTGAGAGTCCCTTGGACTGCAAGGAGATCCAACCAGTCCATCCTAAAGGAGATCAATCCTGGGTGTTCATTGGAAGGACTGATGCTGAAGCTGAAACTCCAGTACTTTGGCCACCTCATGCAAAGAGCTGACTCATTGGAAAAGACCGTGATGCTGGGAGGGATTGGGGGTAGGGGGAGAAGGGGACGACAGAGGATGAGATGGCTGGATGGCATCACCGACCCAATGGACATGAGTTTGAGTAAACTCCAGGAGTTGGTGATGGACAGGGAGGCCTGGCATGCTGTGGTTCATGGGGTTGCAAAGAGTCAGACACGACTGAGCAACTGAATTGAACTGAACTGAACTGACTGTGCAGCAAACTGTTAAATTAATGATTATTATTATCACTCTCATTACTACCAATTTTCTTGCTTGGCTCTCATCTCTGCTCTTCTGAAATAACATAATGGTCTCCTCACAGATGTCCCTGCCTCCAGACTGTTCCATCGACTCATATCCTTTGTCCATACCAAACATGGAATTATTATCTAAAATCCAAGTCTGATCATGTCACTCACCCCCAAGTGCCAGCTTTATACCCTCTGCAGTTCCCCACTACTCAGGATCCTGTCAAAGCCCCTTCAGCTCCCTTATGATCCAATCACTCCACACCCCTTTGGTATCACCTCCAGTCACTCCCCACCTTGCAGCAGGCACTCGTGATTAGAAACTGTGGAGACTCCAGTGAGTAGGCAGATAGAATCCTGCCCTATAGCCTCTACATCTTAGCAAGGAAGCCAAACAACAACAACAAAACAAAACAAAATAAATATATAATAGTTAGTAGTAAAGAATACAGTGAAGAAAAGTAAAGGGGAAGGAAATTGAGAGTGGTAAGCTAAATAAATAGGTATAAAGAACATCTTAAATTTTACCCACAAGGGATAGTCATTCCATAGAGAAATATGCTGCAGACCTGATCTTCTGTATAATTACACACACCCATGTGTTCTTGTCATTGACCTATATTTATGTTCCTTTGAACTTCTTTTATGACTGCTCTTGAGGGAACTAATACAGAGCACTAAAGACTGCTTCAAGTGCTGTTTGTGGGATATTGAGAGAATAATTTATTAATGCTCCACTGGTGAATGAGAATACAAAGGGCTCATTTCCCACCAGCACAACTTTATTTGCTGAAAAATTCAACATAAAAATA
This sequence comes from Odocoileus virginianus, assembly GCF_023699985.2. Classification (NCBI taxonomy): domain Eukaryota; kingdom Metazoa; phylum Chordata; class Mammalia; order Artiodactyla; family Cervidae; genus Odocoileus; species Odocoileus virginianus. The sequence continues at coordinate 20,987,958 of NC_069697.1, forward strand.
TTTAATAAAGTTAGATTTTACTCAAGGAATGTAAAACTGTTATTATTCTTTAAATTACCTGAACAATGTTACTGTAACCTTGATAACTTTAAAAATGTTTCCTTTGTTATGTTCCCACCAGCTTACTGATTTTAGGTTTTCAGTTGTAAAACATGTGAGGTTGAAGATTTTCTTGTAAATGCTGTTCATTAATCAGGGTGTGCCTATCCCACCTGATTAGATTAGATCATCCTTCTACATTGCTGCTCTCTTATCTTAGCATGTCTTCCAAAGCATGGCCCAAGATGGCTGCTTGAGCTTCAGCTATTATACTTACATCCCAGCCATCAGAAAAATAAACAGGTAAAGAAGGGTATGCGCCTCATGGTAGAGAGAATAATGATTTGCTAAAGATACCCATGTGCCAATCCCTAAAACCCATAAATATCTTACTTAATATGGAAAAAAGGGACTTTACAGTTGTGATTAAGTTAAGGATCTTGAGATAGGGAGATTATTCTAGATTATCCAGGTGGCAGTTATAGACATCTGACAAAAAGGTCAGAGTCAGAGAAGATGTGTCAGGGAAAGCAGAGGTCAGTGTGATATAAGGAAGTGGCCCTCAGCCAAGAAATGCATGTAGGTTGTACAATCTGGAAAAGGCAGAGAAACAGATTCTTTTCCTAGAGACTCTAAAAGAAACATAACTTAACTCCAGAATTACAAGATAAACGATTTGTGTTATTTCAAGCCACTAATTTTATGACAATTTGTTACAGCAGCAATGGGAAACTAATACCTTAAGTTACAATGAAGCAGATAAAAATGGAAAATGGGGCACACAATTAGCATGTTCTGCCACAATGTTTTTCTTTTTAAAAATGGAAATATACATTCCAAAGGATATAGGTTAATTATGCTTTACTACACATTTTTGGTTTCAAAAATGGAACTTCAATCTCAATTCTAGCTAATTTAAGGTTAGGCAAGAGGAAAACAGGTTTGTTTACAATATAATATAATATATTATATTTTATATTATATAATATAATTATATTATATTATAATATAATATATAATTGAATGACTCACTCCATTAAGGAAGAAATAAAGGATAACTTGTATATCCATAGGGCCTGTAACCAGGGTCGTGTCTGGCATCAGCTACCACCCTCCCCACCCTCTCTTCCCTCTGCTTTTCTCTGTTCTGGTTCATTCTCTTTTACTTAAGATGGACCTTATTCATAAGCTGAGGTCAAGGCAGTGATCATCTCTGGGGCATTCGGTCCAACTTAAAGGCTTTCATGTGGTCATTCATTCATTAATCAAGTATTTATTGAGCCCCTGCCATGTGCAAGGCCCATTAACAAGACAGACAAGTCCCTGATCTCACCCTGGTAGCTGATACAGATAATAAACAAACACCGAGAGAAGATCCTTAGAGGTCGTAACAGGTATGAAGATGGAAAGGAGAAGAGAAATGAAACAGTAACTCCAGAGACCACTCTAGACTGGTGGTAGGGGAGGTTTATCTGAGGAGTTGATATATGCAGCCCCAAAGATAAATAGTGCACACATAAGCATGACCGAGGGGACAGGAGAGACTCCATGACGACTTCTTGAAGCAGCCAACAGACGGGAGGCCAGAATACCTGGTGCCAAGTGAGCAGACAAGGACAGAAAGAAATGAAGCTAGATGCTAAATCCAATAGAGCCTCATGGATACATCTTGGTTTTCCTAGGAGAGTCCCTGTCACACTTGTTTTCTCACCATAAATATTCAGAAAATCCCAGTTTGGATTATGAATTGCACAGCCACTCTACATATGGGCTACAAAAGTCAGGATTTATTTCTAAGAGAAATGGAAAGACATTGAGAAGCTTTAAGTAGGGCAATTCTTTGGTCTGATTGTATTTCATATCACTGGAAACCGGATAATGAGTTAATCAATGCAATAAGTTGAATATGTCTACATTTGGAGCATTGACTTTTTTTTTTCTTTAGTAAAAGAAATCAATATTAAAATAAAAATAGGTAAAATTTGTGATCAAGCATAAGGCATAGATAAAGCCTCGTCATCCTCATCTAACACTTAGACCTCAATACCACCATCCTTTTTGTTATTCTTTTCATTTCTCTTAAACTCAAAAGCATTTTCTGAGGCAGAACATAGCTCCAGCTTTCTGGGTCTCATGGCAACTTGGCAGCACAATGCTTCTAGGCTAAAATCCCAGCTTCCATGGATTCATGCAGTTTCAGCCACAAATATTTACCTTGCCTGGCTCCTGGAGCTAATTAAAGGGGCAGGGCTCTGTTCCTCTGGGCTCTCCCTTAAACTGCTGTCAGAGACAGAAGTAGCTGCAGGACAAGAACGGTAGCCCCATAATTCATCTTTGCATCTACACAGCAACTTCCTCACAAATGTCCCCTTCAAATCAGGAAAAGGGGTTGTGGCCACGCCCTGCACTCGCCACTTTCCTACTGGACTTGAAGTTGCATCTCTGTATAATGATTTCTCCTGGAAACTGAAGTTATCTTTTAGTAACATATCTGTCCTACAGCTGCTTCTGTAAGAGAGACTCTCAGCATCAAATGCTAAGCTTATTATACATGTTAGAACAGTGTTTCATTGCATGTTTTAATTTTTATCATAAAAATGATACAAGCTTACTCTAAAAAAATTCAAAAAGGAAAGATGGGAATTGAGGAGCAACTTTTTCCTTCTCTACTCCCTCAGTCCCTGTCACTGACCCAATGAATTCCCTTCCTCTGTCAATCTCTATCAGTTTCCACTATTTTCTATACATATACAAGCAAATGGAGAAAAATACATTAGCATTTAAAATAGGTCACCCTAAAGGCTTTAAAGTGATTTCATGATAACAAACAAGTCTAGATTTGATAAACCATGAAATGGAATCAAATCCCAGTTCCCTGGCAGGAACTGAAGGCTCGGCCCTTCCTGCAAAGTTGAATAACTGTGTTAATCCTGGTTATGATTCACAACAGATTCAAGAACCCATATTCAAGTTGCCAGGCCCAGGTAGAAATTAGAACATGAGGTGAAAACATTGAAAACTCTGAATACACTCAGAGCTTGAACAGAAGAGAAAAAAGACATAAAAAATAGTCTTTCTATTGAGCGATGAATAGATAAATAAAATGTGGTGTATACATATGACGGAATATTACTCAGTTTTAAAAAAGAAGGAAATCTTACTATTTGCAACAATATGGATAGACCTGGAAGACATCATGCCAAGTGAATAAGTCAATCATAGCAGGACAAATACCCCCATGATCCTACTTACATTGTCAAACTTATATAAGCAGACCAAAAAAAAAAAAAAAAAAAAAGTGGAAGTTGTCAGGGGAAGAGGGCAAGGGGAATTGGGGAGAAGTTCAACAGATATAAAGTTACAGTTATAAAAATGAATAAGATCTAGAGATCTGGCTATACAACACACTGCCTATAGGTAGCACTATGGAATTGTGCATTTGAAAATTTGCTAAGAGCGAAGATCTAGCTAAGTGTTCTTACAACAAAAACAACAAAAGCAAAGGAACCTAAGGAAAATTGTGGAGTTGTTTATAACCTTGACTGTGGTGGTGGTATCAACAGTCCAGTTCAGTCCCTCAGTCGTGTCTGACTCTCTGCGACCCCATGGACTGCAGCACCCCAGGCCTCCCTGTCTATTGCAAACTCCCAGAGTTTACTCAAACTCGTGTCCATTGAGTCGGTGATGCCATCCAACCATCATCCTCTGTCAACCCCTTCTCCTCCTGCCTTCCATCTTTCCCAGCATCAGGGTCTTTTCAAATGAGTCAGTTCTTCCCACCAGGTGGCCAAAGTATTGGAGTTTCAGCCTTAGCATCAGTCCTTCCAATGAATATTCAGGACTGATTTCTTTTAGGATTGACTGGTTGGATCTCCTTGTATTCCAAGGGACTCTCAAGAGTCTTCTCCAACACCATAGTTTAAAAGCATCAATTCTTCAGCGCTGAGCTTTCTTTATGGTCTCAACTCTCACATCCATAGATGACTACTGGAAAAACCATAGCTTGGACTAGACAGACTTTTGCTGGCAAAATAATGTCTCTGCTTTTAATATGCTGTCTAGGTTGGTCATAACTTTTCTTCCAAGGAGTAAGCGTCTTTTAATTTCATGGTTGCAGTCACCATCTACAGTGATTTTGGAGCCCAAGAAAATAAAGTCTGTCACTGTTTCCACTGTTTCCCCATCTATTTGCCATGAAGTGATGGGACCAGATGCCATGATCTTCGTTTTCTGAATGTTGAGTTTTAACCTAACTTTTTCACTCTCCTCTTTGACTTTCATCAAGAGGCTCTTTAGTTCTTCTTTGCTTTCTGCCATAAGGGTGGTATCATCTGCATATCTGAGGTTATTGATATTTCTCCCAGCAATAATGATTCCAGCTTGTGCTTCACCCAGCCAGTGTTTCTCATGATGTACTCTGCATATAAGTTAAATAAGAGGGTGACAATATACAGCTTTGACGTACTCCTTTCCCGATTTGAAACCAGTTATTCCATGTCCAGTTCTAACTGTTGCTTCCTGACCCACATACAGATTTCTCAAGAGGCAGGTCAGGTGGTCTGGTATCCCCACCTCTTTAAGAATTTTCCAGAGTTTGTTGTGGTCCACACAGTCGAAGGCTTTGGCGTAGTCAATAAAGCAGAAATAGATGTTTTCTGGAACTCTCTTGCTTTTTCGATGATCCAACATATGTTGGCAATTTGATCTCTGGTTCCTCTGCCAATTTGATCTCTGGTTTCTCTGCCTTTTCTAAATCCTGCTTGAACATCTGGAAGTTCATGGTTCACGTACTGTTCAAGCCTGGCTTGGAGAATTTTGAGCATTTGCTTTACTAGCATGTGAGATGAGTGCAATTGTGCAATAGTTTGAGCATTCTTTGGCACTGCCTTTCTTTGGGATTGGAATGAAAACTGACCTTTTCCAGTCCTGTGACCACTGCTGAGTTTTCCACATTTGCTGGCACATTGAGGGCAGCACTTTCACAGCATCTTTAGGAGTTGAAATAGCTCAACTGGAATTCCATCACCTCCGCTAGCTTTGTTCTTAGTGATGTTTCCTAAGGCCCACTTGACTTCTCATTCCAGGATGTCTGGCTCTAGGTGAGTGACCATACCATCGTGATTATCTGGTCATGAAGATCTTTTTTGTGTAGTTCTTCTGTGTATTTTTGCCACCTCTTCTTAATATCTTCTGCTTCTGTTAGGTCCATACCATTTCTCTCCTTTATTGTGTCCATCTTGGCATGAAATGCTCCCTTGATATCTCTAATCTTGGAGAGATCTCTTTCCCATTCTTTTGTTTTCCTCTATTTCTTTGAATTGATCGCTGAGGAAGGCTTTCTTATTTCTCCTTATTCTTTGGAATTCTGCATTCAAATGGGAATATCTTTACTTTTCTCCTTTGCCTTTTGCTTCTCTTCTATTCACAGCTATTTGTAAGGCCTCCTCAGACAGTCATTTTGCCCTTTTGCATTTCTTTTTCTTGGGAATGATCTTGATCCCTGTCTCCTGTATAATGTCACAAACCTCCATCCATAGTTCTTCAGGCACTCTATCTATCAGACCTAATCCCTTGAATCTATTTTTCACCTCTACTGTATAATCATAAGGGATTTGATTTAGGTCATACCTGAATGGCCTAGTGGTTTTCCCTACTTTCTTCAGTTTAAGTCTGAATTTGACAATAAGGAGTTCATGATCTGAGCCACAGTCAGCTCCCAGTCTTGTTTTTGCTGACTGTGTAGAGCTTCTCCATCTTTGGACATGCATATGTCCAAATTTATCAAATTATATACATTAATGTGTGCCTTTTTTGGTATATCAATTATACCTCAATAAAGTTGTAAAAGTAAATAAACAAAAGAAATATCAAGCTCATGTAACAGGGAGAAAGTATGTTTTTGCCTTTACCAAGGAGAATTTGGGGAAAGATTCCCATTCCCAAATTACTCCCTGAAATGGACAACCTACATTAACTAGACAAAATAGTATTCAACATTTTGAATAATTTCAAGTTTTATAAAATAAATGTGTACAAAATGAAGTCCATTCCCACTTACTTGTATTTCTTGTTTTCTTAAAAATGTGAAGAAGTATTAAATTTTAACAAATGATTTTTGTTGCCTCTTTTAAGATAATTATGTGCTTTTCTTCTTATAATTTGTTCATGTGGTAAATCTTACTAATTTTCCTAACATTAGACCATCCTTGTTTTGGGGGGATAAACCCAATTTGGTCATACTGTATTATTAGTTTTGTGGGGTTTGGTTTTGTTTTGTTAATTTTTTAAAGCAATGTTTGGTAGTGCCATCAGGGCATGTAGGATCTTAGTTCTCTGACCAGGGAATTGAACCCACAACCTCCGAATTGGAAGCACGGAATGTTAACCACTGGACTGCCAGGGAAGTCCCTGGTTTTGTGTTTTTTTTGTTTATTTTGGTTTGTTTTTTCCTAAATTTTATTTATACCTTTATATTTAGAAATGAAGTTGGTTTACAGTTTTCCCTATTATGTTTGTTTTATTTCGGATTCAAGTTTTTGCCAGTCTAATAAAATGAGTTTGGGGGTTCTTTTCATATGCTATTTATATCTGTGGAACAGTTTATAGAGATTGGAACCCTATACTCCTTAGAAATTTGGTAAGACTCACTTGTAAGAAACTACTCATATCATAATAAGTAATTTGTGTAGATTTAATCAGGGATTTAATGTCTTTCAAAGTCATAGGATTTAGGTCATATATTTCTTATTGGATCAGTTTTAACTGATTATAGTTTTTCTAGAAAATTGACTATTTTGCATATCCCAGTTAATTGACATAAAGTTGTACATGATTGTTCCTTGTTACCTTTCTTAATTTCTGGTATATTTGTGATTCTGTTGCTTTCCAATTTCTAATTTCAGTACTGTTTTTGATATCTTTTATAGGTAAAGCCACACTGAGACTGGCCATAGGGAAGCCCAGTTTTAAATGTGTTGTTATAGCCTATGCTTACAATAGTCCAGAGTTTGAAGTTGTAATAGAAATAGAAATGCCACTAGAACTGCTCCCTTATAACTTCTGTTTCTAATTCCTCCCATTTGAGTCACATAACCTGTATGCCTGTACATACCCCTTAGAAATTTGTTCTTTTAAGGAAATACAAAGTGGCGGTATTCTATTTTCTCTAATTGCTCAGCCCATTCAAGAAACAGAAGACAATAAGATATCTCTTCTGAAATATGTCTTTTCCAGTTTCAGTATCCAAAGTTTTCCTAATAGTTACTCAAATACCCTGGATCTCAAGCTCTTCACCAGCTCTCTCCTAGTGATCCAGCCCAGTGCCCCAGCATCTTAACCAAGTAGGATTAGTCCAGTAGATTGGACCTTTCCACGAGTGTTCCCTAAAATGCATTGACTTTTGCTTGCTCCATCGCATTATTGACTCATGTTAATTTTGCAGTCTACCAAACATTTGGGTCTTTTTTGCATATGCTATTGAGGGCTCTTTATTCCCAAACATATACGAGAAGGACTTCTTCATTATGTAATTCCCTAGTCTGTAGACTTATAGAGAGAATTTGAAACATGTCTGGGCTATGATCAAGCATCCTCATAGGTGAGGACAGAGAAGCAAACAGGCAGTTCTGCACTCAGCAATCTAGAGGAAGAGCTCTTTATCTATGACGGAAGACATGTCAGCTGGGTCATACCACAGTCCAATTGCCAAGAACAGGACAGGAAAAAGAATGACTATTTATTGAGAACCTAGAGTATCAAATCTACGTTAGATGCTTTGTGTCTGTTATCTCACATAGAGAACTTTAGTCCACAAAACAACAGTAGATCAAGGTGGAGCATGAGTAAATGAAGATTCAGGTAAGCAAATGCCAGATAAAATCATCCCCATTTTATTTATGAGGAAATCAATGCTAGGAGCATGATTTGCCCAAAATGACACAGCCAAAAAGCAACGGGACCTTATTTGACTTTAAAATTCATGTAATTTCTTCTACATTGTGAACAGATGCAGTGGGGGGAGCAAGGGCACTTGTGCAGTGCTTAACAAAGGATTTTCACCTACATTAACTCCTGACTCGAGCTTCATAACATCTTCATGTGATAGGCAGAGCATGTGATACAATCTTTATTTCACAGGTAAAGATACCAGTGCTCAGAGAATCAAGCGGCCTACCCAAGGTCACCCAGCTTGACAATGAGGTTGCAGAGTAGACCTTGACCCCAGGCTCTCTGACAACAAGCACAGTGCAAACACCTCTCTGGGCAGCTGGCGTGGGGAAGGAGGGCAGCAGGGAATGGGGCCATTGCTGATGACCAGTGTGGAAGGGGGGATGGGGAAAGCTCGAACTCTAACCTTACCAAGAAACTACAATGCTCTGTTATTATTTTTTAATCATCTTGAGCCTTCAAGAGACACAGAAGAAAGAAAGGTCAAATGACCTGTCTTTCTCTGACCAAGAAGCAGAACAGCCTAGGACAGATAACTTCACTGTTTCTTCCACGTGAGAATGAGGCTGCCATTTGCCATCAATGACACTGGTGCAGTAGATTCTTGTGGAGAAGGAGGCTGAAAAGCCAGAGCCCAGTGAACATATTGGCCTTTGATTTCTTCAGTAAAGTCAGAATCTTTAAAAAACAGAAAAATACTGAAAATGAATCAAATGTGTTCATGTCCTAATCCATTAGGACAGGTAGATTTCTTCAGTAAAGTCAGAATCTTTAAAAAAAGAAAAATACTGAAAATGAATCAAATGTGTTCATGTCCTAATCCATTAGGTCAGGTAGAAGACAGGTAGATTTAACATCAGTCAGATATCCATGGAACATTTGATTTACCAGTTATTTCAGTTCAATGCAGTCACTTAGTCATGTCCGACGTTTTGCAACCCCATGGAATGCAGCACACAAGGCCTCCCTGTCCATCACCAACTCCCAGAGCTTGTTCAGACTCATGTCTGTTGAGTTGGTGATGCCATCCAACCATCTCATCCTCTGTCATCCCCTTCTCCTCCTGTCTTCAATCTTTCCCAGCATCAGGGTCTTTTCCAATGATTCAGCTCTTCAGATCAGTTGGCCAAAGTATTGGAGCTTCAGCTTTAGCATCAGTCCTTCCAATGAATATTCAGGACTGATTTCCTTTAGGATTGCCTGGTTTGATCTCCTTGCAGTCCAAGGGAATCTCAAGAGTCTTTTCCAACACCACAATTTGAAAACATCAATTCTTCGGCGCTGAGCTTTCTTTATGGTCCAACTCTCACATCCATACTGACTACTGGAAAAACCACAGCTTTGACTAGATGGACCTTTGTTGGTAGAGTAATGTCTCTGCTTTTTAATATGCTGTCTAGGATGGTCATAACTTTTCTTCTAAGGAGCAAGTGTTTCACTCTCCTCTTTCACTTTCACCTAGAGGCTCTTTAATTTCTCTTTTCTTTCTACCAGAAGCGTGGTGTCACATCAGCATATCTGAGGTTATTGATATTTCTCCCTGCAATCTTGATTCCAGTTTGCAGGGGGAAAAAAGTTATTTAAACTTCACTTAAGTCAAACACCAGCTTATTCAGACCTGCAAAATAAAGGCTTTTCCTGTTAGTTGGCAATTTACAGTCTGATTATTGGTTCACATATGGACTGAACTGAAAGCAAATCATCCCATAAAGGAAATTCTCTTTTTTGTGATACCAACAATGCAGGTCTATTGTTCTCTTTCAAGCCTGACTGAGAAACTTTCTCCTGGAGAATAGGATATGACCGTGGGGAGTCTATATGCCAACAAGCAAACCAGCATTCTTCACCTGTCAACAAATGGTGGACATATGCTTTCACCATGGCACTCAAGTAAGATCCTCAGAATTTATCCCTGCAACCAAGACATTAAGAAATCTAGAGCAGACTTTGAGCTTTACCAGGGCCTTCCAAGCCTGCCTGTGGCTCAAATTCACCACCCAAGCACCTTAAAAGAATATACATATGCCTGGACTCCTCCAAGAAAGGATTCTGCTACAGAGAAATAGGTTTAAACTATACAATGAGTATGCCATGTCAGCATTTCAGCAAAACCCAGACTAAAAAAGAGATGAAGGGAGAACTTGTACATTCAAAGAAAAGTAAGAGATACTACTGCCAATGAGATGTTTGAACTTAGCTGCTTCCCATTTCAAATGAACACAAAGCAGGTAAAAACAACAAACAAAAACACAAGAAAATTTGGGCTATTTGGAAGATGATTGAAATTTTGAACCCTGATTGAATATATGATTTATTACTCTTCCTCTTGAGATATAATGATAATATTGTGGCTGTTTTTAAAAAAAAAAAACTTTACATTGTAAAGATAAAATAATATGTTCTCTAGAATTTGCTTCAAATAAGGGAGGAGTGAGTAGAAACATAGATGAGGCAGGACTGGTCATTAATTCATAATTAAATGCTCATTTTCATGAGGATAAAGGAGGCTCACTATGCTTTTTGGTCTACTTCAGTATATTTTTGAAAATTTCCATAATAAAAATGTAATCTCCTAGGTTTGTGAACTGTTCTGTTTCTTGTCACACACAGCTTAACACACATATATAATGTGCCACCCTGTTCTAATGTGAATGCAATGTTCACTCCCCAGAACAGAAGAAAAGGGAAGTGGGAGTACGACACTTTTGTACTGGGCGCAGACACAAGCTCCAGAGTTTCGTGTAAGGTTTTCCTGGTTCTAGACTGGGGTATGTGGGAGGGCTGTTGCTACGTTGGATCAGTCTGGTTACCTCTAAAAGACTAGTCTCCTCTTCTTCTCAGCTACAGCAGTATGGTGTTTTTTCTTTTCTTTTCTTTTTTTTAGGTAAGAAGTGGAGTTACTCAGATTCAGAGAGACGTACACTCCACACACAGAAGCGGGCCTTGGCAGAGGATGAGTGCTGTGCTTTTCCTTCATAAACTGCCATGCCTGCAGCACTACATGTTTGTGCGTTTGTGTGTGAGTACCTTGGGCACTGCACAAGAGTATCACATTTAAGGGGACACCCTTCATAGCGTCAACATTGTGGATTTATATTTTTACTATGATAACTATCTTGAAAATGGTAATAAAATTTTCTAACAAAAGCAGTGCATTTCGTAACAGCCCCAACTTTCCAACAGATGGAAACAAAATTGTCTTACGGCAGGTACATCTTTTCTAATTACGGACTCACTGTATGGGCTAGCAGTGGACTTGAACTGCTTGACTTCCTGACTTTGAATTCCTTCCCCACAAACCACTCACTGACTTTATAATCTTCACAAGTTACTGAATAGCCCTGAGCCCAAGTTTCTTCATCTGTAAAATGGGATGATTATATTGAGAGAATTGTTCAAAGCATTAAGTGTATGTGAAACAGTGTCTGGCACATAGGAGGCCCTGAATAAGTATTAAAGATCAACTTCTATCATGTTATTCATACTTATTCTAATTTCGTGGGTGTAAATGTGTATAGACATGTCTATTGTGTCATTCATAAACTCAATGAGTAAATTGCTCCAATGGACTTCAGAAAGACTATATCCACAATTTCACTAACCTATTTTTAAAAAAGGACATTTACTCAAACCATCAAGTTTTTAAAAATGCCATAAAGCTCAAGGTCCAGGAAAACAATCAGAGTTTATAAGCCTTTATGCACACAGGAGCTGTGTGTATATCTGATCAGGAGCTCTCAGAAGAAGAAGTCTGGGTTTTTTCCATCCTTCTAACTACTTGACCAGTAAGCCAGCAATGGGAAAAAATCCAGTGGGAGTTGCCAGCCACAAAAGGGGTATTACCCCATAGGCAGAATAGAGTCAAAATGCTTCAAGAGGTTAAAAGTCTATTTTTAAAAGGAAAGAACACAGAGTATGCCTTTAACTTGGTGTTAAAAATAAACTCAGCTGCCTCCTCTCCACTTCCCACCTCCTCCCACTGTCCTCCCATACCCTGCACTGCCCCATATGAAAGAGAGAGCTTGTGTTTCACTTTGTTTCTTCTCATGAGTTTTTCTTTTTCATTTTTTTTTTTCCAATTCTTAGCCAAACATAGGCTACTTGATTTTCAGTTCAACAAAACAAGTCTCATTCTCTCTCCAAATTTCCTCAGGAACAATCCCCGCCCACCCACCCCCCACCCTCCTCAGAAAGCACACTGGATTATAATCCAGAATTAACCATGTGCGGGGCTGTGTAAAAACTCCACACACAGATTAGCAAAATGGAGTCCTACCAGCTCTCTCCTAAGCCTGGTAAGTGTCTATAGGGCAGGAGTGTGGGGGGTGGGTCATTTAGACAAGAGGGCCCTACACTGACCACTGTTTAATATTGGAGTTTTAGCACAGACTTTTCCTGAGGCATGGTTATCCTTGCAAACACTGCTTTGCTGAGTTGGTTTCAATAAATTCCATTTAACAACCACAGAAATCCTATAGATCAGATATGCCAGGTTTTTTTCCATAAAAGACCTAATTGATACAGCAGAAAAACTGCTATCTAGAATGAACAATCTGGATTTCTTATTGCCTGTAGATGGTAGACAGATTTCAAAACCCCAGTGGGAAGCAAAAGTGTTGGAGAACAAAGAGGCACAGGTCTGGGTACTATACTGTCACTGTAGAGGGGAGGCTGAGAGATGAAGGGATCGCTGCGACCTTGTTTACCTAAAAGAGATTTAGGGGAAATAAAGACAGCCCATAGTCACGGGAAAAGCAATAGAATTCATTTTAGGAAATAATGTTAGAGTCTCAGCTCAGTCTCCAACCTGAAGGGTTGTCTCAGACAAGCCTCTCTGCAACTTTTCACAAAATGAGATCCCCGCCTTCTTAGATCTATTCTTTAATAGAAACATACAACTGTTAAATTACCTATAATTGATATGAATAAAATATGTACCAAGGATGTAATGTACAACATGATTAATATAATTAACACTGCTGTATGTTACATATGAAAGTTGTTAGAGAGTAAATCCTAAGAGCTCTCATCACAAGGAAAAAAAATTTTTTTTCTTTTATTTTGAATCTACATGAGATGATGACTGTTCACTAGATTTACTATGGTAATCATTTTATGATGTGCATAAGTTAAGTCATTTCACTGTACATCTTAAATTTATACAGTTCTATATGTCAACTATAGCTCAATAAAACCAAAAGAAAAAATTAAAAAATTTAAAAATTAAAAATATTATATCAGAAAATTTAAAAAGTCTAACAATGCCAGTACAAAGATACCCTAAAGCAAACATTGTTCAAATTTAATGAAGTGATTTTGATGTATGTCTGGAAAGTTAGAAGGGAAATTTTATCAATGAAGGTGGCGTTTGAGCCATTGTTTTCCATTTCTCACAAAAGGAAAGCACTCTAGTGCAACAGCATACCTGGGGCACTAGCAGTAACCAAGTATGCCTGGAAAACAGAGCAAGCGCAGGATCCTCAGCCTCTAGGGCATTGCAGGCTCTTGCGAAGGGTCTTCTCTCCATGTGCTCAAGACTTATCTGAGAACCTACAAAGACTTTGTTTTCACTGGATGTCTATGCACCTATTTTTCAAATATATATAGATTTGTTGTGATTGCTAAGTCACTTCAGTCGTGTCCGACTCTGTGCAACCCCATAGACAGCAGCCCACCAGGCTCCTCTGTCCCTGGGGTTCTCCAGGCAAGAATACTGGAGTGGGTTGCCATTTCCTTCTCCATGGTTGCGATTAGTCAAATACAATTCTACTCAGTTCAGTTCAGTCGCTCAGTCATGTCCAACTCCTTGCCAACCCATGGACTACAACACACCAGGCTTCCCTGTCCATCACCAACTCTCAGAGCCTGCTCAAACTCATGTCCATCGAGTCAGTGATGCCATCCAACCATCTCATCCTCTGTCATCCCCTTCTCCTGCCTTCAATCTTTCCCAAATCATGGTCTTTCCCAATGAGTCAGTTCTTTGCATCAGGTGGCCAAATTTATTAATTTTATTTTTATATATGCATTAATAAAATATAAATTCATTTTTAAACAAAATCAAAATCAATCTGATTTTTAATATATAATTCTTTGTCTTTTTTTAGCACTGATCATCGCAAAGTTATCTGTATTAATCTACTTGCTCAAACTGTTCCTTTTTCCTTGATCCTTTCCTGATCTCTACTGTATGATGTGCTGTGCTGGGCTTAGTCATTCAGTCGTGTCCGACTCTTTGTGACCCCATGGACTGTAGCCTGCCAGGCTCCTCTGTCCATGGAATTCTCCAGGCAAGAATACTGGAGTGGGTTGCCATGCCCTTTGCCAGGGGATCTGCCAACCTAGGGGTCAAACCCAGGTCTCCCGCATTGCAGGCAGATTCTTTACCATCTGAGCCAGCAGGGAAGCCCAAGAATACTGGAGTGGGCAGCCTATCCCTTCTCCAGCGGATCTTCCTGACCCAGGAATCGAACCGGGTCTCCTGCATTGCAGGTGGATTCCTTACCAGCCGAGCTACCAGGGAAGCCCCTCTCTTCTGTATACCATGCCTATATTTTACAAGAGTAAAAGCCAAAATACAACAAATGTAATAGCTAGGCATGAGTTTAACAAGCCAATATTAAAACATCCACACTACCTTGCCTCTGGAACCTCTCATTCTGGCAAACACTGTTCCTTTAGTCACTTGTCATTTCTGATGACTCTTTTAAATGAGTATCTGATTTTATTTATATGTATTTTTGAGACACAACTGACATATAACATTATGTTCATTTTAGGTGTTCAACATAATGATATTTGCATATATTACAAAATGATTACCACAATAAATCTAGTTAACAACCATCACCACACACCATTACAAATATTTTTTCTAGTGATGAGACTTTTAAGATTTACTCTCTTAGCAACTTTCACACATACAATTTGAAAGTTAACCATGTGGGTTGATTGTTAACCACAGTCCCCATGCTATACATCACATCCCTAGGAATTATTTATCTTACGACTGGAAGTTTTTCACCTTTTGACCCTTTTCACCCATTTTACTCACCTCCCAGCCTCAGCCTCAGGCAACCACTCAACATATATTTCTTAATCAGTTAATTCTAAGATTACAAATCTCTCAGCTAGAAGCCACACATTTTAACATTTAGCTTTTTGCCTTAAAAAAGTAAAAGTGAAAGTCACTCAGTTGTGTCCAACTCTGCAACCCCATGGACTAGACAGTCCATGGAATTCTTTAGGCCAGAATACTGGAGTGGTTGCCTTTCCCTTCTCCAGGGGATCTTTCTAACCCAGGGGTCGAGCCCAGGTCTCCCACATTCCGGTCAGATTCTTTACCATCTGAGCCACAAAGGAAGCCCAGGCTTCTGCTAAACCCATTCATTCTAGAAATTAATGGGATGTTGACGCATGTCAGTAATTTAAAGTGCTCTGCTAAAACAGAAGAGAGGAATCAAGTCTATGATAAAAAACATTTGAGTTGGTGACTATTCATTTATGTTGTTCCTGGAAGGACTAGGGGTAGCTTACAAAGATGCAATTACAAAGATGAAAGATACATTCAGCAATATACAAGTCATAAAACATAAGTTGAAGAAAAGAAGACAAAGAAAATGGGACAGAAAATGAGTCGCAGTGGTGAAGTTAGGACATGAAAGGTGGGCTGTGAAATCCTACAGGCCTTCAAGAACTGAAAGGCCTGTCCAGGCTCTGCCCTTTATAAGCAGCCAAAGGAAAAAGGGAACCATCAGTAAGCACATAATTTATATTATTTGTTTGATAAAAACACAATGGCTTCTCACAAGAAGCCCAACTCTTTCAACTGGTGAGATGACCAGCTTTGAGAAAGGGCAACATCCCCAAAGCATATTTGTTGCAAACAAATAAAAAAATTAGTTTTAGTCCATGTCCTCAGGCCAAAACTCGTCAGTAATTAATTTGTCACAGCCTTTCCAACACTTAGCAGTGTCTGACTCTTTGTGGCCCCATGGACTGTAGTCAGGCTCCTCTGTCCATGGGGATTCTCCAGGCAAGAATACTGGAGTGGGTTGCCATGCCCTCCTCCAGGGGATCTTCCCAACCCAGGGATTGAACCCAGGTCTCTGTGCATTGCAGGTGGATTCTTTACCATCTGAGCCACCAGGGACGCCCAACACTTGATGTGAATTATCTTAGCCGTCTTCTCTACGTAGGGAAACAGGCAGAGCAATTAGCTCCCAACGTGTACCAACTCAATTACTGAATTAAAAACAGAAATAATTTGTCCTAGAGAGATGTAACTCTCAGTCCCACCTTACCTTCAGATGGGCAGTTCTCAGCTTTTGATCTGTAAATGGCCTCAAGAGTTTCCAATGGTGAGCTTTTACCCTGTTCATTTTCTCTTACATCCTCCCGCTGCAGTCTTCCCCACCCTGACTCAGCTTTGTTCACTGGGAATATTCATGTGGCACTTCCTCATGTACTATATGGAAATTATAATTGTGAAATTAAATGAATGAATACAGCTAAACTGTTTGACTGGACTGTGACTGATACACTTTGTGCTTCAACTTCTTGTTCTGCTGAAAGGAAATTATAATTGCACCTCAGGAGGTTGTTGTGAAACTAAATGAGTGAATGTATTTAAAGTGCTCAGACCAGAGCCTGACACATGGTAAGTGTCAGCTGCTCTGCAACACACAGCCAAGGTACCAAAATCCCTTTCGAGGATCTCAGGGAGGAGACCCCAAGGCTTTAAAGGATGAGCAGGTGTAAACCAGCTAGAGAGAAGGGGGAGAATGCTCCAGGCAAAGGGATCAGGCAGCTCAGAGGCTGAGAGGTGAAAGGGAGCAGATATCTTTCCAAAAGCCAGAAAAAGGAAGAGGTTCAGAAAGACTGGATCGTGTGGACAATACATGGGGAGGGGAGGGAGTGTGGGGAGAAGGATGAGGCTGGAGAGAACAGAGCCCAGGGTGGGCCTTTAAAGACATGTTGCGTGTGTGCTTAGTCATTCAGTGATGTCCAATTCTTTGTGACCCCATGGACTGTATGTAGCCCACCAGCCTCCTCTTTCCATGGGATTTTTCAAGTAAGAATATAGGAGTTGGTTGTCATGTCCTTCTCCAGGGGATCTTCCTGACCCAGGGGTCAAACCTGCATCACCTGTGATGCAGGCAGATTCTTTACCTGCTAAGCCATTGGGGAAACCCTAAGACATGTTGAAGAGTGTTAAATTAGTTAAACTCAGAGTCCGTTAGACTGAGGTAGCTTACAAGCAAACCAAAAATCTAAGTTTGAAAATTTCTCAAGGTTAAGAAATCCAAACCTAAGGAGGACCAATCACAAACAGCCAATAAGACTTTAAGCTGTGGCCAATGACAGAATCTCCTTTCTCTGCTTCCACACCTTCACAATAGGTCTTTCCCCTGGCTCCTGTCCGCAGAACATTCCTAGCCACTTCTGGTTTGGAGTGGCCCAATTCAAATTGACTTTTTCTCAAATAAACTCTAAAACTCTTTAATATGCCTCACTTTATCCTTTTATAGGAGTTTAGGCTCCTGAGAACGGTAGGACACAATTGAAGCATTTTATTTAGCAGAGTGCCGACACTGAATTTATGTGTCAGAGATTTCTTTTGTTGCAATATGGGAAGTATATGGGGGTAGGAAGGAGAAAAGAAAGAAAGGCAGAAAGGGCCATTAGGCCATTGCATATGTCCAGGAAAGCGGCAATATCTTAGACTAAGGTGGTGACAGTAAGGACAGAGAGAAACAGAAATTTATTCTGGATGCAAAATGATAGGCGTGGCATTGGACTACATATGGGAGGGAAGCAAGAATAAGGCTTCAAAAATGATTGCCTGGGGGACTTCCCTGGTAGTCCAGTGGGTGACTTCAGCTTCCAATGCAGGGCGTGTGGGTTTGATCCCTGATGAGTTGCTAAGATCCCACATACCTGGGGACCAGAAAGACAAGACATAAAACAACCAATATTATAACAAATTCAATAAAGAATTTTTTTTAATATAGGAAAAAAAATGCTGCCCAGGTTTCTGACCTGGGTAAATGTTCCACAGCAAGCAGAAGGCAGAGTTGTTAAACGTGTAGGCTCCGGGGACTTCCCTAGTAGTCCAGTAATCAAGACTCCATGTTGCCACTGCAGGGGGCATGGGTTCAATCCCTGGTTGATGAACTAAGATCCTGCAGGCCACTCAGCCAACACAAAGCAAACAAAAAGTGTGGGCCCTGTCTACCCAGTCTGCGTTCAAGCCCAGCTCTACTCATGAGGAACTCTTGGACCTGGGGCAAAGCACTGGACTACTTTTTATCTCTGATATGTGAAATGGCAACAATAGCTGTACCTTCTGTATCAGGCTCTTGAAAGGTGAAATGAGGTAAAGTGCATTAAATCCTTGGAACCAAAGGAGCCTGGAATACCGTGAGCAGAGTCAACCTTGTCCCAGAGATAAGGATCTTGGAGGAAAACACAGGTGGGATGCAAGCACTGTGAATTCAGACCAAACATGTTGAGTTTGAGACATCTAAGGAAGCACAGAAAGAGGCCTGGGCTAGAGACGTATATTTAATTTTTAGAGTCATCACAAGATGACAACTGGAGCCACTGAAATGACCAAGCCCAATTTCTGATCTTTTCCATCATGTGACAAACTAGACAGTGGATATTCCTTCTGGAATTCAAACAGCTGCTATAATTGAGAACTTACATGAGTCTGATTATCTACCTTCTTTTGCATAGAGGGCCATTTGCAGGTTCCTCATCTCCTTTCTAAGGTCCAAAAAACCCTTTGAGTAATTGTGATCTCAAATTTTTCTTTTCTGTTAGAGTATGATTCAAGAAGGTTGTTCCATGTGCTGTATTTATTAGAATCCCAAGACCCACCCAAGACTTGACTCCCAGGATTCTGACGGCAATACCAGCATTCTGTTGGCCCAGGGGAAGTCTTTGCTAGAGGACACAGGGAGGATTACTCTGATTCAAAGCAAGAATGTTGTGAAACTGCTTTATATTCTGTCTAGCACAAGCAAGGAGGAGCTGTTATTCTTATAATCGTCATCAGAGCCTTCTACTACACAGGTTTGGGAAGTGGTGATAAAAGCAGAACACCTCTCTCTTGAGTTAGACTACCCCCAAACTTGCATTAATAGTAATCTGAGCAAAGTTTAGCACTAAGCTCTCTGTAGCACTTTCGTACAGTAGTTGCTTGTGCATTTGGAATGACACAATAATCTCTTACGCTAGGAAAAAAGTTACTCTGGCAACATGAACCTTATAGCTTAAGATGAACTGGTTCCATTTCTCATTCCTCCATTCTCAAGGTTAACTGAGTTATCAAACTCCCACAAACTAAAAAGAAAGCACAAACAGGGTCCAGACCAGCCTGGAAAGGACATGGAGAAAAACGAGAATTGAGGCTGACCAGTTGGATATCAAATGTGATCCCACTTGTCAACATGTGACCACTGAAAAGGGGGCACACATTTTTTAAAATTAATCTCCATGAAAAACAAGATGTATTAGCATAATGACTGTTTTATGTAGCGAAAACATAAATGGCAATCCACTCATAAAATATTTGTATTAAAATTAGGAAATGGTAGCACATTCAAACACAAGAGCTAATGGAAGCCTGAATATAGATTATATCCCATCTGGCTGCCAAAAGCCTGCCTTCACACATTAACCAGAGGACCAAGCAGAGAAGGAAACTAGCTTTTTAAAATGCAAAAGAGAAAGAGATTTTATCTGAAAACATCAAGTCATAGGATGTGAAGAGTCATCTGTTTCATGGACTATTTATGAGTCAGATGTTAATTCTGATACTGTCTTCAAATGCATGGAGAGAAAAGACAGATTTTTCTCCTTTTAAGCTTAAAAGAGGCTGGTTGAGGCAGGTAGCTCACAGCTGGTAAGCGGCATTCAGTTGTTTAAAATAATTTTTATCTGGCTTCGACATTCCCTGCATTTGCACAATAAACAGACCTGCTGTTTCTATCCCTCCATTTTAACTACTAGCCTCATGGGACCATGTCCCTGTAGCGTTTTATAAGAGCTATGTTTTGCACTAACTGAACAACGAGTTGTGTTTATAAAACAAAATTGTTTTTTTCCAGTTTCAGATTTGCTTATTAAGAAAGTAGATATTTCTCAAGCCAAAATTTCCCCTTTGTTTATGGTTGGAGATCTTGATCCAAGTGAAAAAAGCAAAATCTACTGATGAGTACAGAAAATTACCACCATGCAGAAATCTCTCTTTTCAACAATCCCGTGGCCACAATTATCACGAGTCACGTGATGATCACGTACTCATAGAAAGTCAACAATGGCTATTTGCAGTCAATGCAATTCCTCTACCTAGGAGATTTTTGTGACATAAATAGATAAGAGAGTCTTGCAAAATGTGTATTTATCTTTGACCCTTTACATTTTTCAGAATTTGTTTGGAGTATTGAGGAATGCTATCTTGAGTGTATTGGTTTGTTTTTGTATTCTGATGAAACTCTAATGAAAAACAGGGACTGTGAGCAGGATGAAAAAAGTTTAATACAGGCCCTGGGTTGATAGGGAAAATCATCTCTGGGCTGGAGCCAGGAGTCCTTTGGTTCTCTTTATGGGAATCTGCAGAGAAGTTCTAACTCCCAAATATGGGTCAGATCTGCAGACCCCCTTGCTTAAAACCCTCCAGTGGCTCTTATTATTAAATAAAACTCCTTACCTTGGCAATGAAAACCCTTAAGGTCTGGCTCCTGCTCAGACCTTACCAGTCCTATTAGGGGCAGAATTGTGTCCCTCCAAAATTTACATGTTGACATCCTAACTTCAATACCTCAAAATGTGACTGTATTTGGAGATAGGGTATTGAAAGAAGTAATTAAGGTAAAATGGGGGTGATATGAGTGGGCCCTAATCCAGTGTGATGGTTGTCTTTAAAATAAGAAGCAATTAAAATACAGATATGCACAAAGGAAAGGCCATGTGAAGACAAAGGGAAAGCACTGAGTGGGGCCTGGGAAGAAATCAACCATGCTGACACATTGATCTTGGACTTCTAACTTCCAGAAACATAAGAAAACAAATTTCTGTTGTTTAAACCACCCAGGCTGTGGTTCTTTGTTACAGAAGCCCTAACATACTAGTATAAGTGCACTCACCCACTCTGAGATTCAGCCATCCTTGCCTTCCTCCTGTTTCTTTAAACTGCCTGACTGGTTCCCACTGTAGGTTCTTGACACTAGCTGTGCCTGTCACCGGATCTTTGCATAGCTGGTCCTTCTTGGTTTGAGGTCTTAAACTAAATATCACATCCTCAAAAACTAGAAAATCTAGAGTAGGTCCCCTGTCCCCCACTTTCTGTCTCTTCACCCTTTTAAACATTGCCATGATAGAACTTATTATCACCTGCTTTTCTTGTTAACTTACATACTTTCTTATCTTTATTATCCCCCAGTGAGCTCTCTGAGAACAGATACAAGATGTTTATCTTGTTCACTATGTATCCCAAGTCTTAGAACAGAGCCCACAGTTGGTAGGAGAACCAGGAAATACTTACTGAATGACAAATGTTTGAATGAATGAATATCAATTGAAAAACATTTTTAATTTAAAATTTTATAGTCAGTTAATTACTATGAAATGATAGCCACAAGGTAAAGATAATTAGACTTGGTTGAATGAAGCAGATTAGACTGAACTCAACTGAATTAGGCAAATGGAAAACAATTTATAGAATTCAATTTAAAAATTTTATTCTGTCTGTGATCTAGTCTTGATGAAGAAGGCCCTATTTCTCGAAATATAAAAAACCAAAGGGGGATACATAGGGCCTATTAAAAGAGAAGACTTTCTGGAGATAGCTTCATCTGGAGAGGACAATTAGGAGAAAGGAAGGGTATCAGGGAGATTACTATCCAGTGTGTTTCCTTTTTGTACTGTTCAAAACTTTTGCCAATGCAGCTAACATTTACAAAGAAATTTTACAAAAGATAAAGCCAAGAATTGCACATTCTTGCCTTGAGGATGTGGATGAAACTCTGACCATTTCCCCATCTTCCCTAAATACACCACCATTCCTACTTCTGCCCCTTTGTTCTTGTTGACAATGCTTGGAGGACATTATCTTCTGCCCCCATCTCTTCTGCAAGTTCTCCTGTGAAATCCAGAATCTCTTTTACATTCCTGTGGTAGGTGGATCACTCTGAATTAAAATTTTTTGCTTAACACATCTTAACTTGAACTTCATGAAGGTAGAGACTTGGTCCTACTTGTGTTAGTAATCATATGATATTTAGCCCATGAAAGGGTTCCATAAATACTTGACTACACAAATATGTAGAGTATAGCTCTTCCCTAAGAATCTCAGATAAGCTGTCCAACTCTTTATTCCTTTCTGAGCTCCTCTTAGTTCTTATTATCTGCTCTTTCAGATCTAGGACTTGATACCTTACAGCATAGTAAGAAGGCAATGGAAAGCACTCAGCTCAATGAACACTTGACCAGGGGCCCAAGTAGCAAAGCATTCTACTTACCTGATTCAATCTAAAAGAAGAAAAATGAAGAGGTAGTAGAGCCTTGTTGAGGCATTTTATTTTTTTAATGGAGATATAACTCACATACCACTAAATTCATCCTTTTAGTATACATTTTAGTGGTTTTTAATATCATCACTAGGATCTGCAATCATCATCACTATCTAACTCCAGAATATCTTCATCACCCCAAAGAGAAACCTCATACCCATTAGTAGTCATTTTTCATTTCTCCTTTCCCACCAGGCCCTGGAAACCATTAATCTACCTCCTGTCTCCATGGACTTGCCTATTCTGGACTTTTCATATAAATAGAAGCATGCAGGCCTCTGTTTCTGTCTTCTTTCCCTTAGCATAATGTTTCCAAGGTTCATCCATGTAGCATGCAACAACATTTCATTTCTTCTTGTGGTTGAATACTATTCCATTGTATGAATATAATATTTGTTTATCTCATCTTCAGTTAATGGACTTTTATGTTGTTTCTACTTTGGGGCTATTATGAGTAACGTTGCTTTCATATACAAGTGTTTATATGAACCTATGTTTCTGATTACCTTGGATATATGTAGGAGTGGAATATTCTGGGTCATAAGCATACATAATAACTTTGTGTTTAACTTACTGAGGAATCAAACATTTTCACAGCAGCTATACTATTTTATACCCCTACAAGCAATAGATGAGAGCAAAGCATTTCTAAAAGAGATTAGATAATCACAAATGAAGAATTTTGTCTTTTAAAGACTGCCCAAGTTCAAAAAAGAGAGGAATTTTTCTGAGGAGGAAGATGTTTTAATAGGGTAATGAATGGCTCACAAAGTTCTGCTGACTCATTTTCAGTCAACTTCACCATGGCCTTGCTTAATTCACATTTAGATTATGTGTTCAGTCTTAACACAAATAGCCTGAGTGTCTAGGGCATTTTTCCTAAGCAGTATGAGCACCTTTGAGACATTCTTTAATATGTGTAGTTTTGCTTTGCATTCAGTAGGGAGAAATAGGTCTTCCTCTGCCTACTTAACTTTATTTATGGAAATAAGCTTTTCCAATAGCAGGAAATTCAGCTTTACTTTAAACCACCAAGTGCCTGAATGGATTTCATCCATTATTTCAGAGTTTTTAATCTTATACTTTAGGCTAAGGCAAATGTTATATGTATAAGAGACTCTTGGAAGTTAAACAGACATAGACTGTGTGCCCCTGTATATATATGTGTGTGTGTGTATGTTTGCATGCCACAGAATTAAGGGCACATGCTGCCCGTCACTGCTTATCAAGTAACAGAAGGGCCACCACCTACCTGTCTACAGCAGCCAGAATCTACTACCACACTGGCAGATACTACGCTTGAGAAAAAGCAAACTAGATGGTTAATAAAAAGGATTCTGAATCTATGAGTATATGAGTACAATTTATGGATTAAGTACCAACAAATGGAAGAAATAAATGGACAAATAAAACTGAATCTACCTACATTTACTTCACTAAAATTGATTCCCATCCCCCGTCATAGATTTCTCTATTCATGCCAGTCAGCTTTCCCAAAAGAATCAGCACAAGGCCACAAAGTCGGCAAAACTTCTTCTCTATTCATAAAAAGCCTGCCTTGACTCCCAGTCCACACCCTCAATAAACAGACAAGCCCTTGCCCCATGCCCTAACAGGCAATCTTCCGAGACCTTGACCTGCAGAGAATCTGTTTCTAAGGAGAGGCCATTCCATCCACCCAACTGTTCTCTGGCCACACAGTCTCCTCCAGAGACAGGCAGTGGCAGTGGCTCAGCTGATCTGGGCAGATGTGACTATAGAGAGAGAAAGAAATATTGAGAAGGGGAGCTCCTCTGAGTCAGGACTCAAAGTAGCAGATGAGGCAGGCTGTCAATCAGCTGTCACTCAACAGCCTGACCAGTGATGCTCTCCTTCCTGAGGCCATGCGGGAAGTGTTTTGAGTTGTATTTCAGGATAACTTCCTTAAGGTGAACCAGCAGAGGCAAGGACATCTGTGATGAGCTCTGATACCCCAAGGGAAAGGAGAACTATAGTCACTCCGAGATGAGTCTGGTTCTGGACCCTCCTCCTCATGGCATGCCTAAACCTCCATTCCTCCAGCTCAAGAGGGGAAGTGGGCAATGTGACCATCTATCCGAGAGAATGCATGTAAGAATGTTGCTACCAACAGTATAAAAAGCTGACTCAAAGTAAGTGGTTCTCCAGCTCCAGTGGGCATCTTCTGGAGAGCTTGTTCAAAAACAGATTACTTGGCTTCTCCTGCAGAGGTTTCATTCATCAGATCAGGGTCAGGCCTGAGAACATGCATTTCTAGCAACTTCCCAGGCAGGGCATGCTGACTCAGCTGGCCAAGGACCACTTTGAGAACCACTGTGAAAGCACAGGAAGAATGCCAGCTATAATGGACAATCATGACACGTGTTCAGATTGAGCAGTAAAAAGAAACATTTTTGTCCAGAATAAGGAAGAAAATAATAAAACATATGCAAATAATAGAGGATCTAATGCCTGACTTGCCAGAAGCAAAATGTTGTGATCTGGTCTTTAAAATCAAAAAAGGGCAGGGATTAATCAAACATTTAAAAAAATTGTTTCCTTTAAATATTTATTTATTTGGCTGTGTTGAGTCTTAATTGCAGCACATGGAATCTTTGATCTTTGCTGCAAAGTGTGATCTCTTAATTGCAGCATGTGGGATCTAATTCCCTGACCAGGAATGGAATCCAGGGTCCCTGCATTGGGAGCATGGAGTCTTAGCCACTGGATCATGAGGGAAGTCCCTCAAATAGACACTCTGAACAACCCCTGCCCTCCAACTTAACAGAAAGGAGGAGACCGAGTATACCATGACCCTTGGCTTAGTAGCCTCAACTTTCTCTCCTCACAGATGAGGGATCACATTCCTTAATTCACAAAAAGCAGAGAGGATAAGAACTGAGGGAGATGTCCACTAGGCCCTGTCTGATCACTGCCTCTAGTAACAGTGCCACCCGTGGTTTTAAGACTTTATGGTTTTAAAAAGCCAGGGAATTCCCTATTGGTCCATGGTTAAGACTTCACACTTTCACTGTTGAGGGCATGGGTTTAATCCCTGGTTGGGGAACTAAGATCCCGCAAGACGTAGGGGGTGGGTCAATAAATTAAAAAAAAAAAAAAAGCCTTTCCAGTGATCAAGACAATTAGATCAATGGAACAGCAACAGCCCAGAATAAATGCATCAGTTCAGTTCAGTTCAGTTCAACCGCTCAGTTGTGTCCAACTCTTTGCGACCCCATGAATCACAGCACTCCAGGCCTCCCTGTCCATCACCAGCTCCTGGAATTTACCCAAACTCATGTCCATCGAGTCGGTGATACCATCCAGCCATCTCATCCTCTGTCGTCCCCTTCTCCTCCTGCCCCCAATCCTTCCCAGCATCATGGGATTTCCAATGAGTCAACTCTTCGTATGAGGTGGCCAAAGTATTGGAGTTTCAGCTTCAGCATCTGTCCTTAGGCCCATATAAATATAGTCAGGGCTTCCTTGGTGACTCAGACAGTAAATAAACTGCCTGTAATGCAGAAGACCTGGGTCTGATCCCTGGGTTGGGAAGATCCCTTGGAGGAGGGCATGGCAACCCACGCTAGTATTCTTGCCTGGAGAATCCCCATGGACAGAGTAGCCTGGCGGGCTACCTTCCATGGGGTCAAAAACAGTCGGCACGACTGAGCAACTAAGCACAGCTCAGCATAAACACAGGCAACTGAAATGACGTTTGACAAAGTTGCAAAGTTACCCAAACTTGGAAGCAGCCAATAGATCCATTTAACAGGTGGATGGGTAAGCATGATGATAAATTCAGGCAATGGAATATTAACCAGTGATTTTTTAAAAAATTAATGAGATTACAAGCCATAGTAAAACATGCTGCTGCTGCTGCTAAGTCGCTTCAGTCGTGTCCGACTCTGTGCGAACCCATAGACGGCAGCCCACCAGGCTCCTCTGTTCCCGGGACTCTCCAGGCAAGAATACTGGAGTGGGCTGCCATTTCCTTCTCCCTTAAAAGCATATTGTAAGGTAAAAGAAACCAGTCTGAAAAGGCTGCACAATATATGACAAAAGGCTACACATTCCAATTATATGACATTTTGGAAAAGGTAAAACTATAGAGACGGTAAAAAGATCAGTGGTTGCCAAAAATTCAAGGGGAGGGGGAAGGGATGAATAGGTGAAGCTCAGGGCATTTTAAGGTCAATGAAATTATTCTATATGATACAGTAATGGTAGATATCCGACACTATGCATTTGTCAAAATCCACTCCAATGCAAAGAGTGAATCCTATTATAAAGCACAGATTAGCTAATAGCGATATATCAATATTGGATCATCAATTATAACAAATGTTCCATACTACTTTGTTGTTGTTTAGTTGCTAAGTCATGTCCAACTCTTTGCAACCCCGTGGACTATAACCTGCCAGGCTCCTCTGTCCGTGGGATTTCCCAGGCAAAAATACTGTAGTGGGTTGCCATTTCCTTCTCCTGGGGATCTTCTTGACCCAGGAAACCATAGGCAAGGCTGGGGAGTGGGTGGTATTTGGGAACTTTCTGTACTTTCTGAGAAATTTCCCTGTAAACCTAAAAATGTTCTAAAAAAATAATAAAGTCTATTTTTACAAAAGCTTTCCCATATATTATTTCAGTTCAACTATAGAGTAGAGTAGATATGATTCTCTTCCTATTTGAAATGAAAAAAATTGATACACTGATATTCACACAAAATCTGTTGCAAATTACAATCCAAACATTTGATCTCCTGATTTCAGTCTCTGGATCCTTTCCATTGCATTGCACTCTCTCTCCCGTGTGTGCTCCACTGGGACAGCCCGCAAGTTCCCACATCCTCCTGTTACCTCTCGCAGATGTTGCCAAGGCCAAAGAGAGCCTAAGGCAGGCAGCAAAGAGGAATGGGGGAGTGGACAGAACTGAGGCACAAACACTTTCCCGGGGGCGACTCCATGATTTCCCTGGCTGGTCTGAGCACCCGACGCCCATTTACCAACCTAAAAAGTGAGGCTTTGGGGGTGAGTCAAAGGAGTCAAAGGAAAAGGCACTGTGTCCCTTAATCATTCAGATTTTCCTAATATAGTATTTCCAAAACTTCAGCCCTTAAATCCTATCTTTACAAATTTTGCTGTGCCTGCCTGTTATTTATGCTATTTTTACTGGATATTTTCTTTAAAGAGGCTCACACTTTTATTTAGGTTTGTTCTAAACAGAGCCAACTCATAAAATCAAAAGTGTTCATGTCTGTACCACTTCACACCTCCTTGAGTGCCCAGGAACATCTGTAACACACTTGAAGAAGTGCTGCCCTCGAAATGCTGCCCTGGGGAAATTTGCCCCCAAACTCGGAGCCCACTGGACAGAAGTTGAGGACCTGACTCTCCTCTCTATTCCTAGCAGCTAGCAGTGTCTCTAGCACATAGTAGGTGCTCAGAAAAACATTTGTCAACTAAATGAATGAATGGTTAAAGGCTACTATGTCGCTCAATTTTCCAACCACCGTCAAAAAAAAAATCTAACTTCCTAGCTGCAACCCTAACGGATGACCTCCCACTGTCCCTCTGAGCTC
The DNA here is from genome assembly GCF_023699985.2 of Odocoileus virginianus. Lineage (NCBI taxonomy): Eukaryota > Metazoa > Chordata > Mammalia > Artiodactyla > Cervidae > Odocoileus > Odocoileus virginianus. The sequence continues at coordinate 21,016,098 of NC_069697.1, forward strand.
TGGACACCCGGGCCCAGCCACCAGCAATTGCTGCTCTTCAGCATGACTCATTCCTGGTAGGGCAACCCACAGTTACTGCCAGTCATGCATGTTCCAGCATCCAGTGTGCTTCCGAGTATCCAGAGAAAGGGCACCTCTCCTGGGAAGCCTTACCCAACACACCTGGTTGAACTCCCTCTCTTTTGTGCTCATAACAAGGACTCTGATGCTCTCATTGTTCTCTATTATAATCATCTATTTTCAAGAGTAAGCTCTGGGTGGGCAGGAACTCCATCTTTCTCGTTGGCCCTGCCCATGGTTCCAATCGTGCTCAGTAGGTGTTCCTGTACTTAACACTGCTCAGATTTGCCTTCTCCATACATGTGTTTGATTCATCCTCAGGTACCTAGCACCAACCAAATGCCTGGTACATAGGAGACCCTTAATTAACCTCATGGAAAGGAGGGAGGGAAGGAGAGTAAGAAGGAGGGAGGGAGAAAATTTAAACTGAAAGATACAATATATTATTCCATTAGTCTGATAGCTGGAATATTGGTGAGAAACGTCAACCATGAAATGGGTGCTGCCTCCAGCCATACCAGGTAATAGTCAGAAAGAAACAATAATTGAGTGATGTCTAAGACCAAGTGTTACATTAGGTACTTTCCATAGTTTATCTTATTACTTCTTAACTCTGTGCCAAAGGTATTATTATTCCCAATTTACAAACACTGTAAAGAACTTTTTGCCAATAGTGAAGCATTTTTCTATGTTTCTACACAATCTGGCACTGGAGCCTCACTCTCCTCCCAAAGGAAGAGGGGCCCAAGGAAAAGTCTCCTCTCACTTCCCTGGGTCTGAGGGCAGTGACTTCAAATTCAACCACCCTCTTCCCTGGCTTTCCCTGGTAGCTCAGCTGGTAAAGAATCTCCCTGCCGGACTTCCCTGGTGGTCCAGCGGCTTAGACTCCTCACTCCAAAGCTGGGGGCCTAGGTTCGATTCCTGATCAGGGAACTAGATCCCACATGCCACAACTAAGTGTTCACATGCCTCAACTTAAGATCCTGCATGTCACAACTAAGACCGGGTACAGTCAAATAAATAAACATTTAGAAAAAAAAAAAAAGAATCTCCCTGCCATGCAGGAGACCCCAGTTTGATTCCTGGGTCAGGACGATCCCCTGGAGAAGGGATAGGCTGCCCACTCCAGTGTTCTTGGGCTTCTTTGGTGGCTCAGAAGGTAAAGAATCCACCTGCGATGCAGGAGACCTGGGTTCAACCCCTGGGTTGGGAAGATCCCCTGGAGGAGGGCATGACTACTCACTCTAGTATTCTTGCCTGTGCTTAGTCTCAAAGAAACGGCAAGACTGAGCAAGTGAGAACCTCACAGTTCTCTCTTCCTTTCCATCCATGGCAGAGGTGCCACGGGACCCATCTCCTTCTCCTTCTCATTTATGTCTTTTCCTTCCCTGCAAGGGGAGCTAAAAAGCTTGGCTGACAACAAAGTGGATATCATTGTGAAGTTTACATAGACCTGGCTGGCAAGTTCATGGAAACCTGCACGAATTGCTTAATGTGGTACATGTCGATAATATGCACAGCACATCCTGTGTTGAAAGTGACACTTTTCCACTGGTGGTAACCTCTCCTTTGACCTTGGAGCTCACTGAGCAGTTACAATCAGGTGATATTTATATTTGGAACAGGTGACACATTATGTTCCTTTGCTTGGTGACCCAGACAGGTACCACATGGCAGCCAGGCTGAAAATCAACATCAAATTGTTTACACATTCTCCACTTAAAGAAGGATGCCTTGGAGAAGCGCTCAGCCAGAAAGATTTCTCCCAAGATTTGTTTGCTGTGAGGTAGAAAAGAGCATGTTAGCTCTGGTTTGAGATGACATCTGATGAAATTACATGGAAGGTGACAAAACATCATCTTCTGAACAATGTTATGATCCATTTTAGCACTTCCCCCTCTCTCTTGCCACGTTCCCATCTTACCCACAAAAGAGCTTCTCATGTGAGAGGCTAAGAAAACCAACCAATAGAAAGTCTAGTTGAAACTGAGTGCTAGAAACTTATGGGGAGAAATCTAGAAGAAAATTAATTGGGACCAACTTATAAATCCCTAGAATTCCATTCCTTTGTCCCTCCACTCAGTTCCCTCTCAGCCTTCAGGCTCTTTCTCTCCTCCTCCTCTTTCTCTCCCATACTCTCTCATATTTCTTATTTAATAAACTTGTTTCCAAGAAAGGAAAGAAACTTATGTTAATCATTCACACTTTAGTGTGAATTAAAGTCAGTGAGTCAACTCTCACAGGAATGAGGATTTAAAGGCATAGCTCTAATTGTGGAATGGCTGCCTTCGAGCCCTTTTAAGGATATTTCATGAAACAGCTAAATACAAGGAAAAGGAGAAAAACTGCCCAAGTCTGCCTATACAGAAAGATAGCTTTGAGTCCAGTTTTGAGAAATGGGAGCCATCAGCTGCCACTCATATGAATTCACAAAAAGTTGAATGAAAGTTATAATTTGTCCTTTGGGGAGTGACTGGTTTTAACACCCTCTTCCTCTAGGAAATAGATCTATTTTGATGGCTTGTAAGTATCAGCCCTATAGGATTCAGATTCATTCTTATTCAACACCTAGTCTCTCTAATCCAAATACCCTTTCTCCACCCAGGCTTTATCTGAAAAGGCACAACATAAGCTGCTTGGACCAAATGTGGCCATGAGTCCTTCAACAAATGTTCTGTACTCATGAGTGCACCCCTTGGCGCAGAAAGCTGATAGCACTCTGACATATAGCTGGTCCCCTAGAGACTCTCCCCTCTCAGCCAGAAGAAGTTCAAAATTCTGAGTCAGGGGAAAATTCAGTCTGTTCCAAGCAAGAGAAACAAGTGTGCTCCCAAAATGAATGCTGGTATTTAGTATGCCTTACGGTATTATAAATATAATCTTTCTGAGGTGTGAGTGTGTCAGGAAGAAACAGAAATGGAATGAGTGTGTGTGTGTGTGTGTGTGTGTGTGTGCGTGTGTGTGTGATGATGATGATGATGATGACATAAAGGGGGGCAAGCACAGGCCCAGAACCAAGAAGGATCAATGCAAGCATCAATGTCAAGAATGCAAAGCCAGGTATACAGAATGCCCAATGATTAAATTCAGAATTATCTACTGCTTCCTCCATGAAGAAGTGGAGGAAAGGGAATTAGAGAGAAAGAAAAGGTGGTGAGGATGAGAGAGAAAAAGAGAAGCAGAAACAAAGATGGAGAGAAATAGAAGAGTGGAGATGGAGAAGAAGGACTAGGAATTGGGGGGGCCTTACTGGATATAGACTGCAAAGCCTGGACTGAGAGGGAGAGACAGCCAGAAGGAGGAACTGCTGATACACCGCAGGTCCCTCCACCAGTTACAAGTGATTCATTTTTGCCTTTATTGTGTTTGGCCAGCTAACAAGTTCCATGTCCATAAAGCAACACCAAGACAAATCCACCATCTATAGAACACTCAACTTCCTATGAAACAGATGAGCTTGTTGGGGTGGGTCTTACTCAGCCCCTCCTGGATCTCTGGGCATGCTGGCCATAACATGCTCTGGACAGAGGACCACTGAATAGAATGAAATGAAGTAAACTGACTCTTCAGGGGGATTTGGGTGACCTTCATTGCCCTTTAATCAACCAAGCTGACAACCTGAAGCAGCAACATGACCTCAGGGCAGGGGTTCTTAACTTTTAGCATGCCGTGGTTTCCTCTGGCAAGCTGATAAAGCCTACAGATCCCTTCTCAGAATAATGTTTTAAATTTGTAAAACTGTAAAGGAAAACAATTACACGGTTATGGTTAGCAAATATTTAAATAATATGATATAGTAATATTTGTACTCCTTCATCAAGGCTTTAAATAATAAGATCTGATGAAGGGTCAAATGACTGCTGTTATTTTAAAAAGCAATGGGATAAAATAATGTATCGAGATGCCTGCAACAACTATCAGATGCTATGAAAAGATCTGTGATTTCCATGGTGACAAAGTCACAGTGCTCATATGTTATCACTGTAGCTTGTTGCCTGCATTCTTCCTAGAAGGAAAAGCTAGTTTTCAGGGAAAGGTTTGATACAATAGAGATGCAGCATTTTCACATTCAAATTCAGGAACAGGAACAAAGGAAATAAAGGGAAGTGGTTTGCAGATAGTAATAATAAAAACAGAACTGTTGACTATAATAACAAAGCAATGTCTGCTACAAGCGAAACAGCAAACCTGACTCCATTGATGAAGACTTTTCCCTGGGCTATGTACTTTTTCCATGTATCATTTCCCTTCGTTCTCACTCTGAGGAGGGTATCCTCTTCTCACTTTACAGATGAGGAAACTGAGACTTAGGGGTTTTAGAGAACCTGTCAAAGGATCAAAGCTAATGAGTAATTGAGCCAAAAATGGAAATTGGAGCTGTGGCTGTCAGACGCTAGAGCCCATGTTCATTGTGTCTCCTTAAGAGAGAGGAGTGTGCGTGTATGCAAATGTGTGTGCGGGAGTGTATGAAAAGAGAGAGAGAGAGAAATGAATGCCAAGAATTTCCTTATCCCCCGTCCATGCTCAGTTCCCATCGGTGTGAAATAGAGACATGGGTGCCAGAGTGAATAGGAGATTACAGATCATCAACATCATCAAAAAATCTTCTCAAAAACACTGAAAGGGAACAGCTATGTGGGAAACCAGCTCTATCAGACAGTAACATACCACAGAGTCTCTGTAATTCTCACTGCACAGCGATGGCACATGAATAGTCAGTCAGATGACCTGAATCTGCATGGTCTCTCCATGCAACTGCAAATGTGATTCATAAGCAGGTAGCTATCACTGACTGAATCACACACACTGGTTTCTCAATAAGACTGCTGGGTTTGAGGAAGGAAGGAGAACAAGCTATTCAAAATGGTGTTCAAGCAGGATCTGTTTCTATTCGAGTCATTCTATTCGAGACCCAGACCCCAGTCAGCAAGCAGCAAGACCAAACCAAGCTTCATTTAATGCAGAGCAGGATGGCAGCAGCCTTTCTGGTGGCCACGTCATATCAGTGACTCATGTTGGATTTATTGTCAAAGGACATCTCTCAACCTTTGTCATACACATCACTGCTAAGCCATGTCACATCCTTACAGTGTGCTATTTGTGTTTTGGACCCAAACACACATGTCTTTCAATTATCCCTATTAAATTTAATTCTATGGCCATGGTTCACCATGCAAAGCCATGACCATTCTACTTTTACATTTCTTTCACTACTAATGAGCATGGCCTGATCATTGGTGAACATTGTGCCCTTGCCTTCACTAGCCAACATTTCAATAATCTCTTCAAGAACCTGATATGTGATCATCAACAAGCTATATGACTTGCAGAATTCACATTCTTCCTTTTTGAAAAGTCAGATAAGCCCGTCTATCTTAACCTACCTTTCACCTTCTCTCCCATATCCATAACTTCTCAAAGTTCCCTCGACTGTGGAATGCAATTTGTTCAGGCTGGAAGAAGGGACTATTTGAACAGTCATACATTCACTCATTTTAAATATTTTATTTCTCTTTTATCAATTCTTGCTCAATCATTTTCAGTTCAAGGGTCATTCTGCTTCATTTACTCAATCTACATCAGATACTAAGTATGTTCTAGGCACTGATAATTCAAAGATTAGTACGTTCCATGACTTTTAGGAAGCTTTCAACTTATTGGAGAAAACAAATGTGCAAACAGATAAATTGTATGTGATAATTAGGAGTCAAAATAGTTTATACAATAAAGAGAGTGTGTTGACTCATGCAATTTAAAGGTCCAGAGATAGGGTAGGCTTCAGGCATGGTTTGATTTGGGCTCCTTCATGATGTGCTGGAGCATATCTAACAACCAACTGACTCTCTATAGAGAACAAAGTTTTGATTCATAGTGTTTGCCAATTTCCATGCTGTAAATACTCCTCCCATGGCCTGTTTCTTTCAAGCTACCAACAGGAAGTTACTGAACACAGAATTGGGACAAGATGTACACATCCCCCTATGACCTGATGCAGGCTAGCTCAGGCACACCACTGCCACCCTCAATTCTCTACAAGTCTCATGGTTCTTCCATCCTTGGTGTGCTGATTTTGTCCTGACGATGCAGTCAGAAACAGGGACTGTATATTTTCTTGGCAGTGTCCAGGGAATGAACAAGCTTCTCTTCCCTTAATCATAAAAAAAAAAAAAAAAATTCTAAATGCCTCTGAAATAATCACTCTACCCGAGGAATGGTACTCCCCACTGACAGCCTTGGGCAATGTGTTTAAATAAGGCTCTTCATTTTACCTAACAAGTGCTCCTTGTTGGAGAGAATTATTAATAGCACCCAAAACCTGTCCTCTAGAAGGTGAAATTATCAGCAAGGTGAGAAAATAGCTTGTTTATAATATTTGCCCATTGTAATGACTATGCTAACCAGATGTTTTTTAGGACTGAAATTCTCATTTCCTCCCTCCACCCCTTACTCCCCCTACTACTGGAAGGGATTACTGCTGTTTGTTCACAGCTAAGTTCCTTCCCAGGCACTGACCTCACCAAAAGGAACTGCCCGCTTATCTTCAGAAGAAATTACCTTGAAGGACTGGTCAATGGGTTGGCACAAAAGCCCCACCTCAGTTCAGACATCTGGAGGGAGATCCCAGCTCCGGAGCTCACATGGGGAGTTGAGTGAGACTTTTGGCAACCACATTTCCCTCTGCCCTAGAGGGCTTCTGTTGCTCCATTATATTGTTCCTGTGAGCACCTTCCCCCCAAATCTCCTGCATGCAAATCTGCAGTGTCTTTTCCAGGGAACCCCACCTAAAATATCCATCCTTGAACCAGTCACCGAGGTGGTTCTAGACAAATCAGAACTGATTATTGAAGCTGGAAGTGGTGTCTGTCTCACTGATATCCCATGGCTGCTTCACTGTGGGAAAGGGTTAGAACGAATCTTGAGAGGTCACCACACTATCTACTACACAATACAACACATGCTGGGTGACGTAAAAGACAAATGTAAAATATCACAGTCCAATGATTGGTGCATTGAGAAAAGGTGTGAGAAAGAAAGAAAGCAGCCCCTGACATCTGAAAATAATCACAGCTGGACCCCAAAAGTACTGCAAGCTGGTCTGACACTCATAGCCTGGCAATTCTATTCCCCAGCTGGACATAAACAAGCTCACAGAACACCAGCCTCAGACAAGCTTACTCTGAACCATAACAGAATTGAACAAAATAAGGCCACTGCATAACTTTGTCTATTACTCTGTTACTGAGACACCCCATGGCTCCCCAAGGAGCATGTTCTCCCTCCAACAGGGAATAACAAGCCTATCTTGCTTCATTGTCAGGTGTTCCTGGTGGTCTTTGGCTAAAGGACATTAACGCACTTGGTAAGCATATGTGGGAAGAATAACTTGAGTGTGTAAAGAGAGACTGTGCCACTCCTTCAGGGGAGCCGTAACTGAGGGTGTGACCTTTGAGCAGGTTCTTGAAGGATGGTGGGGCTTTCCCAGGAAGGCAGGGTCAGGGCATGGGCGAAGCTTGGCAGATCAAAAATGAAGGAGGAGGAATCCACAAGGGTGGCAGGAAGGGAGAAGCAGGAGGATGCTGGGACCAAACCTGGAGGTTGTTGTAGGTCCACTTAATCTTGTAGACAAAGGGGACAGAAAAGTGGGAGGTAAAGAGCTCTAAATTTGAAATCTGGTTGAAATGAGAATTCCCTGAGTAGCCATAAATATATATTTTTTTCTAACCCTTTTTTCTTCTCTCCTTTTTCAATATGGAAGGGACCCAGGAGTTGGCGGGGAGGGGACTTGCTTTTGCTAAATAAAAATTATCTATTTTTATTTTCCCCAGTTTCCTCAATCTTAATATTAAGGTACATGCCTGACAACACCAAGCCCTTTATTCCTTGAATACTGTGAATCCTGAGAAGATCTGAAAATCAAGAAATCAATGGTATAAATTTGAATCTGAGTATGAAAACCCAAGAATCAGAGTGCCAGTGTCTGAGAGCAGAAGAAGATGTAGGTCTGAGCTCAGGCAGAGAACAAACTGGGCCTTCCTCTGCCTTTTTGTTTTACTCATGCCTTCAAGAAATTGAACAATATCCACCCAACATTGGTAAGGGTGATCTTTACTCAGTCTCCTGATTCAAGAGCTAATCTCTTCCGGAAACACCCTCAGAGACACACTCAGAAATAATGCTTAAACATCTCTCTGGGCATCCCTTAGCCCAGCTGACACATAAAATTAACCATCACATCTTGTTAATTGGTCTTATATCATGTAAGTGTTCATTAATTTTGGGTCTTTTTAAAATAACATATATCTGATAAAGCTGAAGTAGACTTAAATTTCTCTAGTCTTATAAATCTTCCTTAGCTACCCTAGACCACCATTTTAGAGAATTTTGTGTATATTTGTGAAATCCATGCTTTAACATTTTCACTATTTACATATGTAATGATAAGCCATATAAATACTATTTTGTATTGAAATACAAGTAGTATCATAATGTTTTATCATTTTCCAGTGTACTTTTTTCACTCAATATTATGCTTTGAGATTCAGCCTCTTTTGTTAATACAATATATGCAAAGATTTTTGTAAAGCTAAAGCTGGTAACAATCATGTAACTACTATTATTATTTTCATTATTATTAATATATAGACTTAGACCATTTCTTGCAATTATTTTATAGTTAGTTATCTATCACTAATTATACTACATTTTACTTATCTATTCGCCTATTGGTGGATATTTAGTTTATTTCCAATTTTGTCAATTGTAAACAATATCCTATAGAATATCCTTGAACAAGTCATCATCACTATTTTCAAGAGTTTGTTTCTACTTAAAGTGGATTTTCTGGGTTTTAAAGAGAATATATTTTGAGTTTTACTAGCTATTGTCAAATTGCTCCCCAAAATGTCTGTAACCATAAGCAATGTATAAGAACGCCTACTTTTCTTTATCTTTGTCAACTACAATGTCAGATTTGTCAAAAATTTGTAGGTGCAAAGTGATAATCTGTTTTAACTTGCATTTTCCTGTTCACTAATAAGTGAGATTGGGTTTTGGTTTTTTGAGGTTTTTTTTACAATCATTGTCCAGTTAGGTCCTTAAGCTTTTCCAAGGTCACAGATCCCTTTGAGAATCTCCCTCAGAAAAACTCACATATGCATACACACCACGTTGAGGGGCTTCACAGAGCCCTTGAAGACCAGCCATGGACACCCTCAAAGCAGGGACCCTGGAGGTTTCAGTGGGTATAAGAACTACCTGGGAAACTTGTGCAAATGCAGATTCTCAAGACCCACCTTCAAGGATCCTGACTCAAGACATATGGGGTAGAGTCTGAAAGGTTGTTGAAGATGATAATTTTTGAAAAGACAGCTTTCAGGGTTCCTGTATTCCCAGTAAGAAATACTATTTCTGCTTTCCAAAATTTTCCCTTCTCCCATAACTATGAATAAAGGATAAGATCACCAAGTTCAATGTACAAAAGCTATAACTTGCCTTCAAACTGATCCTGTAGCTATTAATACTTTCAAGCCAGAGTTACTACTACAGTCACACCTTGTGCCTCTCATCAACTTTGCTGGCATGGGTGGGGAGGGACATGACAAGATGAATAAATAGGTGACATGTGATGCAAAGAAAAACCCAAGGAAAGGAAAAAATTTTGGAGACTCTAAGCTATGCAGAAAACGCTACATAAAAAGCATCTCTCTACTAAATATGAACAGTGTGTGCTTAGAATGGTTTGTGTTACTAATTTTATTTCATGAGCGAGCTCATTTCTTTTCTGCCATATACTTTAAAGATTCTCTTGTGAAAAGAAGGAAATAAATTTAGCATCCTCTCAGATCTAAATTCACATAAGTGACTGTGGTAAGATGAAGAAAATTGATTGCCTCAACTGCAAGTAAGATATTTTCTATTTAAAAGCCTAGTACTAAGGAAGCCATGAACCAGGGAATTTGTGGAACATTTAGAAAGGGTTTAAGAATCCTTTTGGTATGATGGTGATGTTACACAGATAAATTTCTCCCTCTTTTTATCCTTCAGCCTTGCAGCTTTCAAGAGAGAGTTAATCCTTGTTTTTGACTCAGTCACATGAAATGTGTTCCTTTCTGAGCTATTCAAAGGCCAACATCCTCTTGAACCTTCGGTGTAATTCAGCTCTGTGAATGATGCCAGGAACAAGAATTAGGATCCGGTTCTAAGACTTTAGAATGACTCACTGGTTAACTTTGGTCTAGTAACAATAGAAAAATGACTCAGTTGCTCTGTCTGTGAAACTGGGACAGTGATGCTGGCTGCCTGCCTTGCATGAAGGGATGAAGGAAGGCCAGGTTTGTGAGATAACAGAGGCTTCTGGAGCAGGGGACTTACAAGAGTGGGGAGGGGGACAGGTGCCAAGAAAGAGCCAAAGACCACAGAAGGGCAACCTGACACGCGACTCTCAGCCCTGCACATAGGCTGTGCTGGCTGTTCTGTAAACAGTGGGGAAAACTAAATGCAGCTGATTCCCATCCCTTGTCATTCTTTCTACTTCTATGGGTAACTCATTGGGTTCAAAGTAAAAATGGTGGCCCAGGCTTCGTGCAACTTTCTAATGCCCATTATCTTCTTTCGGCTACATATGTCTTCTCATACCATATAGATTCTCCCAATTCTAGACTGTATGTTCATTAAACATAGAAATTATACTTTATATATATATATATGTATATATATATATATATATATACATGTATCTGCCTGGTAAAATGCTTGGCACTCTCAATATAAATGCTGTAAGTGTCAGATAAATGAGTTCTTACACGTTGAGTAAAACAAAACACACATACTCACACACTAGCATTTTCCCCAGTATTCAAGCCAGAAAGAAGAAGATAGGGAGGGATTGGAGAAAGAGTTCTCATTATGAGTATGAGAGTTCTCAACTGAGTATGAATTATCTACTCATTCCTGCGTGTATTATTTATGATACAGACATGACTACAGTACTGGAGATAAAGTACCCATAGAAAAACAGAAATTTACTTCTCTCCATATAACATGACTGCTCCATAGTGTCACAAGCACAAGTTCCTTCCACTTTTCTTGGGGTGTTACCCTCAACTGCATGGTCCAGTTAGCTCACCACAAAATCCGCATCCTGGCTAGTAGACGGAGAAAGGGCAAAAGAGCACATCTTTCCTCTCCAGAACACATCTCTTTTATTCACAGTCCTTCTAGAACTTAGCCACATGACCACAACAAACTGCAAGGGAGCCTAGGAAAGGTGGTCTATATTTCTGGCTAGCCATAGGTCCAACTAAAAATCAGCAGTCTCTAACAAAAAGAAAGTAGAAAAAAAAATATTGGGACAACTAGCCATATTTGCCACACTGCCCAGCATAAAAAATAAAAGCAAAAAGATGTGGACTTCCCAGAGTCACTAGAAAAGTCCTCAGTGAACTCAGAAGGAACTGGCACTAAGTGGTCTCATGAGCACACTAATCAACATGCATACAACCTAGATGTTCATTCGGGGAAAAGACTGTTCTAAACTGTGTGTTTGCCCTTTTAACAACTTTCACATATTAATCTCTGATACCTTTAAACCTCCTTTCCTAGACTCAATTTGGGTGTTCATACTGCAGCTAAAGTTTTATGTTTTTATACCTCTGTTGGAATAAAAGCCCACTTACTCTGATTACTATGCATACAAGATTAGAAGACAAATGCATTTAGTGTGAAATCAGGCATCTGCCTGCACTCAACTTCAGAAATAAGAATAAAAAGCCACAAGTGTGCCAAGAATAGGACAGATTATGAATGATCAGACAACTGAATAGTCATAATAATTAAAGTAACCACAAAATGGTTCAAGTCTATTAAGTAATTGCTTTCTGTCAAGTGCTTTACCTGCATCATCTCATTTAGAATATAAAATAGATGTAAATATAAATATAGAAATACAGATATGGATCAAAGAGGATGTAGTACTACTACTATCCCCATTTTCAGCTGAGGAAACTAGATTCAGAAGAGCTAACTAACTTGCCAAGACCGTGCAGCTACCCAGCAGCAAAGCCTGGTCTGGAACTCAAGAATCTAACACTATTATTGGTACCTTTAACCACTAAACCATACCACCATACTGCAGCTCCAATACTTTGGCCACCTGATGTGAAGAGCCAAATCGTTGGAAAAGACCCTGTTGCTGGGAAAGATTGAAGGCAGGAGGGGAAGGAGATGACAGAGGATGAGATGGTTGGATGGCATCATCGACTCAATGGACATGAGTTTGAGCAAGCTCCAGGAGATGGTGAAGAACAGGGAAGCCTGGCGTGCTGCAGTTCATGGAGTAGCAAAGAGTTGGACACGACTAAGAGACTCAACAACAACAAGAGCACGATGATCACGTGGAGGACTGTGAGTAAATGCCCATGTGTCTGCCCACCATCACATGTACAGAAACTGATTCTGTAAATCACCCTGTCTGGAAGTACTGGGAGAGGAGAACTAAGCAAGAGAATAAAGGTTTCAACCTTCAGCATTTAAGAAGTGACCATTAAAACCTTCTCAAAACCCTTGCACAATGAAGAAAGTTTAAAAAAAATACTTTAAATATATTAAAAATAGTCCTACATTTGATTATTTTCTTCTACAATTATTTTTTATTTAAGGATAATTCTTTATAATGTGTGTTACTTTCTGCTGTACAATGAAGTGAATCAGCTATAGGTACACATATATCCCTCCCTCTTGGGCCTCCCTCCCACTTCACCTGCATCTCACCCATCAAGGTCATCACAAGGCACCTAGCTGAGCTTCCAACTAATTTAAATAACACAAGATCTAAGCTACTCCAGTTGTTACACCTACAAACTACTCTTAAATAGTGTTCCTCCTATTGTAATTAATCTTGTAATAATAATTTAAGTCTACCTCATCCATACAGAGTGAATTCCAGGAAGATATGTTCCTGGTTTTATTCCCAAATTGGGAACAGAATGGGTGTCCAGTAGCTATTTATTGAATAAATCAATATTTTCCTTCAACTTATTCCTTTATCATTATTTGCAAACTATTAAGAAATGGTTAATATAAATAATTATATTATTAGATGTTGCTGTGCTTCAAAATTTGATACTAAGAACTTGCACTATAAAAAGTTTTGCTTAATCCATGTTAACTTATCACAGGAATTTAATATCTTACCGACTTGAGTGTGTCCGTGTTCCCTGTGGGATTTCATTTCTATTAATAAGTTTGTTTACTGAACTACTTTTTGCCCCCAACATTTTGTGTGGTCGGTTTTAAATTTGACACCAGTGGATATGAAGGAGTCAAGTCATTAAGATCTCAAACTACTTCAGAGCAAGGTAATTAGGCTTCAAGGAGAATGACCCAGGACCCATCTGTCCTTAATATAGCCATTCTTGAAAAGAAATTCCTTCTCCCTGAAATATATAATTAACATTACATGATTATATTCATTTTTCCTCAAAGATTTCAGGATTCTTTTCACCTTGGAATTCTGATTCTTCATTACTTAGGCAGACATGAGTCCTACCAAGTTTATACACATGCTTAAAGGGGTCAAATGCTTTGTGAAAACTAAAGGGACTTTTACTTACTTAGGGTCTGTCATTTAAAAAAAAAAATGGTTGCTCTCTCAAATGCATGTTTGTTTCATTGTTTCCTTTTCCTGAGCAAGCCCTCTCTCCACTCCTCTCCTAGTCCAGATTTTCAAGTGCAGGATGGTAAAGAACTGTGGATTTCCCAGGTGAGGCTTGACCAAGTGTTAGAACACCTCCCTACCTTTGATCTGTGGTGGGAGCCCTGAGTGTGTGAGCCTCCACTGAAGGGTCTTCACTGAATGTCCACAGAGAGAAGACAGGCAGACTAGCCAGCTGGCTTTCTTTCATGAACTTTTTCCTCAATGTTTTATTTTGAAAATGTTCAAACCTACAGAAAAGTTGAAAGAATAGTTTAATGAACACCTATAAATGTTTCAAATAGGTTAACTGGATGTCAGCATTCTCCATGTTCCAAACAGTCCAAAGAATATTTTTCCTTCTCTATGCTTATGTATATACTTACACAATGTTTATGTATTTTCTTACTTAACCTTTTGAAAGCAAATTGCAGAGATCATGATACATCATTTTTAAATATTCACACTTATATCACTCACAAAAACAAGGATATTCTCCTACATAGTCACAATACCATAGTCATCCAGAGACAATTACCATTGACTCAATATTATCTAATATACAACCCATAATCAACATTCCCAGTTGTCCCATAACGTGTATTATAGCTGGATTTTTGGTCAGGGAGAGGACCATCCATGTTTATTCAAGATACTTGCATTGCATTTAGTTATCATGTATGCTTAGTCTTTTAAAATCTAATTTTACCTATCTTTAGTGCTGCTCTTTTTATTTTGCTTTGTTTTTCAAGTGTTTTGGAGACTCTGGGGCAGTTTTCTAGAATGTGCCATGTTCTGAGTTAACCTGATTGCTTCCTTGTGATTCAATTCTGCTTAAGCGATTTTGGCAAGAACAGTACATTATAATGCTGTTCCCATGAACTTTGAACAAACTCCAGAACAAGGATTTTACCAAGGCCCCAGTGATTGAATTCAATAAAATAAAAAATAAAAGTCATTTTAAAAAATGAGATTCAATATTTACTACTTTTAACAGAAAACAAAATATCCACAGCAAAATGAAAGGTGGGGTAGCCAAGATTCAGGTTCAAGATTCTTAATAACTTATCTGTGTTTGAAAGCGACCCTTGTCATGTCAAATCTAACAACATTTGTTGAATCATCAGAACTGAGATTTGGGCAGGGTCGGTCTCTGCCCTTGCAAAGTGGATAATTACTAATTTGGTGCAATTTCAGAAATGCAGAAGGCCACTCTTCCCCACTCGGCTACACTGCCTCTATTATGTGAGCAACAAGTTCCATCTACTGTTATTAACCATCAAAGCCTTTAATGAATTAGCTGCTACATGTCAGGCCTGGTGCTTAGTGTTTTGTCTAACTATTTCTTACATCAGCCTCATGAAGTAAACATCATTAGTCTCATGTTAGAGATGGGAAACTGAGACTCAGAGATGTAACTACCCCCACAGGCCCAAACAGCACGCTTAGAATTTGCATCAAAATCTGCATCATTAACTGAAGTTCTGTAATTCCATGTTTCATCATAATCTTCTACTCCCCAATCCCATCTCATTCACCAAATAGCTTTCTCTTTTTTTCCTCTAGAACATACACTACAGTGGGCATCCAATAGCAGCATTTTATGCCAATAAGTTCTTCTAGAAATTATGACTAATATTATGTGTCTGCTTTGTGCCAGGTACCTTGCTGAATGCTCTACACACCACATCTCAATTACTCTTCCCAAGAACCACATAAAGAAGATATATATTAATAATGTCCTGTGGTCACTCAGCTAAGAAATGGCAGAGTAGGGATCTGAACTGGGTCTAACTGCAGGCCTGAGCTCCAAAACTTTCACCCTGGATGAAGGAATATCATGGCAACCCTGGACAATGCAATGACCCAGAGACTTGCCAGTAACAAAGAGCAAAACATTGATTCATTAAGCTCTGAACTCCTCTGCCTCCATGCTGCCAGAAGGACAACCAAAAAGAGACTCCAAAACATTCCTTAAAGGTCCATTAACTCAGCAGCTCCTGTGAGCAAATCACTGCATAAGACTTCTCTCTCACAAAGAAGATTTGTAGATTCATGTGTCTAGAAAGAACCAAGACACCACTCACAGGAACAACACGCACATGATCTATCTCTCTTTGTTACCCATCCTATACAAATCTTTGGAATGATTGAGTTTAACAAAATATGTTTCCCTGCAGCAATTGTTCCAGACTAAAAATCAGAACACAGACTGACTATGATCACTCTGTCTATAGCAAGGATATCCCCAAGAAACAAATAAACCAAAAAATCAACTTAGCTAAATGCATCCAACCTGTTCTCTAGGCTCTTCTAAAGAGCATGACATCCAGATGGTGAGGAAGGTTGGGGTAAACACCCCCGGGAGTGCCTGCCTTGTCTATGCCCTGCTCTTTGATAATCTGTGCCTCACTCATGACCCCAGCTCCCCACCACGGCTGATGGAACCAGGGGTAGAGGAGTAGATCCTTGTTAGGGCACCTCTCCTAGAGTCTGGGATTCCAGAACTCCCCTGCCCTGCCCTAAACTGGGAAGAAATGAAAAGCCAGTCTTCAAGGGGAGGAGAAACAGAACAAAGCAGGTTCACTGAGAGAGACAGACATCACTCCAAGTGGACCTGTTGCAGCCACAAATCTCAATTTGCCCTCAATACTGTCCAGTGACTCCTCTACACACCTCTCCTCATTTCCAAAATACATATTCACCTTCTTCAAATGCCAGCCCACCCATGCCCACCTGCCCTCTCATTTGAGTCTTCAATTATACCCCCTATAATTCTTTCCACAGACTTCTCGCTCGCATGATTATGTCTCCTCTCCTCCTGGATTATTCCCATGAATATACAACAATTATTGCCCATCTTTTTAAAAAAGAAAGATCATCCCTTTCCCACACATCCTCTTCCAGCCACCACTTCATTTTCTGCTCCTCTTCAAAGCAAAGAGTTTTCTCTCTTACTGCCTCTACTTTTTAAAGGTTTAATCTTATATTCTCCCTACAGGAAGTCCACTTCCTGCCCCATTATACCATGAAGACTGAACTCATCAAGGTTTCTAATGATGTCCATGTTTGCCAAATCTAAGGATCCCTCTTCTAATCCTTTCTTGCTTGGCTGTCTGCAGCATTCAGCAAAGACAAGTATTACCTCCCTCACAAGGTTTTCGTGACACGATTTTCTCTTGACTTTCCTTCTATTTTGCTGCTTACTTCTCCATCAGCTTTACTGAAATTGCCTTCTTTGTTCTTCAAATGTTGAGGGTCAGGAAAGAGAGAAAAACAAATACTGTGTGCATTACAGAGCTGCCTTCCTCTTGGGATCAAACATGATTGATTGCTTCATCTCCCAGAACCATCTTCCAAGGGGCCATATAAACGATGAACATCTTAGAACTGGCTGTCCAAAGAGAGGAAGAAGGAAGAATTTATTTGCTCCCTCCTGCTCCCCAGTGACCAAAGGTTTACTCCAGGGAGTGCTGACTCCTCTTCATTCCCCAGTTGCTTCTACATGGGCACTGAGCTGGTCCACATCAACAGGGAAGCCCGGGACGGAAGCTGATAGGCACCTGGGAAGCGGGACTTTGTCAGAATGCACCCACAGAAAGTCAGCAGGAGCCCACACAGAACCAGCAAGAGAGGCAGAACGAAAATGCAAAGGCTCCTGCGTCAGGCGAGTCAGAGAGCACCTGAAGTATCTCATAAGAGGTGTCTGATCCAGCATCCCTGTCCTCTCCTCCCAGCTCCATCCTTACCTGTTGACATTTCCACATCAGTGTCTAAAAAGCACATTAACATGGTCAAAGAGAACATTTCCTCCCTCCCTACCCCAACATGTTCCTCCTTTGTCTTCTCTATCTTGGTCAGTAACATCTTAATCCAACCAGTCACTAAGCTAAAAACTGTAGAGTTATCATTGGTTTCACTGACTGTCCTCCCTCTCCCCAATTCATCTACCAGTGGATCCTGTTGGCTCTAGCTACAAAATCTATCCCAAATCCCCCCACTTCTCTCTGTCTGCCTACAACCAACCTAACCCCATCCATTACCATATCTCAGGTGGACTCTTCTGGACCTAACTTGCCCTCCTGCTCTTTACTTCTCAACAATACAGTTTTCACATTGTCGCAGCCAGAGTGAGCTTTTTCATTTTTTACATTTCACCATTAAAAAATTGCAAACATATACAAAAGTTGAAACACTAGTAACTATATTAACAACAGTGATAATAGTAACAAAAGAAGGTGAAAGTTGCTCAGTCCTGTCCGACTCTTTGCAACCCCATGGATTATATAGTCCATGGAATTCTCCAGGCCAGAATACTGGAGTGGGTAGCCTTTCCCTTCTCCAGGGGATCTTTCCAACCCAGGGGTCAAACCCAGATCTCCCTCATTGTAGGTGGATTCTTTACCAGTTGCCGCCACAAGGGAAGCCCAACAAAAGAAACAAGTGAATCAAGTCATGAGCCCACCTTCAACAAGCATTCAATCATGGCCAATTCTGTTTCATTTCTAATTTTGAGATAAATTCCAGATCCCTCATCATTCGTTCTATAAGCAATATGACTTTGCATCAGTTTGCATCTCTTAAAAATAAGAACTTTCAAAGAAAATCATATGTATGTGTTAATATACAATATTTGTTTTTCTCTTTCTGACTTACTTCACTCTGCTCTGGGTTCATCCACGTCATTACAGCTGACTCAGATTTGTTCCTTTCATGGTTGAGTAATATTCCATTGTATATTGGAATATCTTACCAAAGGAAAAATTATAAAAAATTGCAAACAATTTTTTAAACACCCTAACTGCATAACATTATGGGGTGTTCTTTTTAAAAGGTGAAGCACATCATGTCATTTCAGTGCTGAGAACTTTCCATTGGCTTCCCATCATGCTTTGAATAAAGTCAACACCCTTATTAAGGATTAGAAGGCCCAGCCTCACATGGCCCCTGTCTGCATCCCTGATCCCATTCCTGACCAGTCTCTCCCACTGCACACTACTGCACACCAGCCACACTGGCTGCTCCACACCCTCGCCTCCCCGAGAGCCCTAGTTGATCTCTGTGCCTGGAAGGTTCGTCCCTGCCATCTTCCAACGCTCAGCTCCTCCTTGTCATTCAGGTTATAGCTTACATGAGAGCACCTCTTATCACCTCTCTTAAGTAGCCTCCAGGGGTTACCACACTGCTCTCTTCTAATCCTCTCCGTAGCCCTTTGCCCATGGCATTTCCGGTGTGTGCGCCCTGGACAAGTTCACACTTATTGTCAAGCACGACTATTAATAGGACTTTGTTTGCTCTCGAATGTGGCCAAAAAAATCTATGGTCATCCTATTTACAAGAATCTTACTTTTTGTCTGACTTTGGGTTACTTATTGTCAATCTTCTTCTATGAGAATATACACTCTTTGACAAGAGCGCTCTCATATGACTAGCTCTCCACTGTATCCACAGTGTTTGGCAGATGAGGGTACTGGAAGGAAGGAAGGGAGGGAGGGAGGAAAGGTAGAAGAGAGGGAGGGAGGGAAACAGGGAAGCGGGGAGATCCTAGGCTCTGACTTTTCAGTCCTGGTTCCGACTGGAACTGTTGAACTCACCTATGTTAGGCTTCCATAATTTTCTATAAATAGTTCTATTTTGTTTAACATAGATCAAATGGGTTTCTGTGATTTTTAATTAAGCAATTTCTGATAGCTGCTAATTTCTTTTAAGTAATTTTTCATTTTCCCATTCACATCACACTTTTCTTCCAGTGAATTGCATTCTTTAATTAAACAAAACAAAGCAAACAAACAAAAGTCCTATCAGCAGAGCCACTGTTATGTACTGAATATTTGTATCCTTCCTCTAAATTCATACGCTGAAACGCTTACCCCCAGTGTGATGACATTAGGATGGCTTTTAGGAGGTACTTAGGGCATAAGGACAGAATCTTCATGAGTGGAATTAGTGTCCATACAAAATGAATCCCAGCGAACAGAAAATACTGTATAGCACAGGAAACTACTCAGTATTTTGTAATAACCTAAATGGGAAAAGAATCTGGAAAAAAAAATAGATATACATGTATGTATAACTGAATCACTTTGCTACGTATCTGAACTAACAAAGCATTGTAAATCAGCTATACTCCAATAAACAATAAATACAATCAAAAAATAAAACTGATTCCAGAGAGCAATCTTGTTCTTCCCGCCACGCGAGGATAGTGTAAAGACAGTAATCTACAAATCAGGAAGTGGACTCTCCCCAGATACCGAATCTGCCCATGACTTGGTCTTGGGCTTTCTGCCTCTAGAACTGTGAGAAACAATTTTCTGCTGTTACAAGCCACCTAGTCTTTGGTATTCTGTTATGAAAGCCTGACCAGACTAAGATAATAGCTGTCCTCCTACAACAAGCAAACAAACAAAAAAGTCCACCAAAAGTCTTTTCCTTAACCATAACCCACTGAGAAGTCTGCAACTGCAAGCAAGCAGTCCAAATTAAAAGGCAATCATTTCTACTCCCCCCTACAATAAACATTAGTGACATTGGCAATAAAGCTTCAGATGCTGATTATGTATGGGCCCATTTTTTACAAAAAGCTTTCAGTGGACAGTATAAGTACCTTGTCAAAAGAGCAATAAATCCTTAACATTAAGGCCCCCCCCTTTTTTTTTTCATTTAAGCATATAAAGCATGCTTATTGCCCTGATCTGTACGAGACTTTGGGTGAACAGTGGTGAGTAAAATACACAAAATCCCTTCCATCATGGAGCTTACAGTCTTGGGGTGCCCTCTGAAATAACACCATCTGAATGTCAGCCCGTATCATTTTTCTTTCAAGAAGGCAGCGTTTCATAGGCCCTGTGGTCAGAGAAGACTTGGGTTCAAATCCTGGCTTTACGATTAGTAGCTCTGTGATCTTAGGCCAGTTCCTTGATTTCTCTGTGCCTCAGTTTCCTCTTTTGTAACACCGTCAGTTTGTTTAGAGGATTAAATGAGTCAAGCAACGAATAAAGTAAATAACAGTGTAAAACAGTTAGATCAGTGCCTGATAAAAGAAAGCTATAGATAAGAGTTTTGCCATTTACATTATTAATACAGCAAAGAATAGGATTGATTGAGGAGGCGTGTATTTGGAACATTTTATCAATACATTCTGTTCAGTTCAGTTCAGTCGCTCAGTCATGTCCAACTCTTTGCGACCACATGAATCGCAGCACACCAGGCCTCCCTGTCCATCACCAACTCCCGGAGTTTACTCAAACTCATGTCCATCGAGTCGGTGATGCCATCCAGCCATCTCATCCTCTGTCATCCCCTTCTCCTCCTGCCCCCAATCCCTCCCACCACCAGGGTCTTTTCCAATGAGTCAACTCTTTGCATGAGGTAGCCAAAGTATTGGAGTTTCAGCTTCAGCATCAGTCCTTCCAATGAACACCCAGGACTGATCTCCTTTAGGATGGACTGGTTGGATCTCCTTGCAGTCCAAGGGACTCTCAAGAGTCTTCTCCAACACCACAGTTCAAAAGCATCAATTCTTCTGCACTCAGCTTTCTTCATGGTCCAACTCTCACATCCATATATGACCACTGGAAAAACCATAGCCTTGACTAGACAGACCTTTGTTGGCAAAGTAATGTCTGTGCTTTTTTAATATGCTGTCTAGGTTGGTCATAACTTTTCTTCCAAGGAGTAAGTGTCTTTTAATTTCATGGCTGCAGATACCATCTGCAGTGATTTTGAAACTCAAAAAAATAAAGTTTGCCGCTGTTTCCAGTGTTTCCCCATCTATTTGCCATGAAGTGATGGGACTGGATGCCATGATCTTAGTTTTCTAAATGTTGCGCTTTAAGCCAAATTCTTCACTCTCCTCTTTCATTTTCATCAAGAGGCTCTTTAGTTCTTCTTTGCTTTCTGCTATGAGGGTGGTGTCATCTGCATATCTGAGGTTATTGATATTTCTCCTGGCAATCTTGATTTCAGCTTGTGCTTCTTCCAGCCCAGCGTTTCTCATGATGTACTCTGCATATAAGTTAAATAAGCAGGGTGACAATATACAGCCTTGACGTACTCCTTTTCCTATTTGGAACCAGTCTGTTGTTCCATGTCCAGTTCTAACTGTTGCTTCCTGACCTACATACAGTTTCCTCAAGAGGCAGGTCAGGTGGTCTGGTATTCGTCTCTTCCAGAATTTTCCACAGTTTATTACGATCCACACAGTCAAAGGTTTTGGCATAGTCAATAAAGCAAAAATAGATGTTTTTCTGAATTCTCTTGCTTTTTTGATGATCCAGAGGGTGTTGGCAATTTGATATCTGGTTCCTCTGCCTTTTCTAAAACCAGCTTGAACATCTGGAAGTTCACAAGTTCACGCATTGCTGAAGCCTGGCTTGGAGAATTTTGAGCATTACTTTACCAGTGTGTGAGATGAATGCAATTGTGTGGTAGTTTGAGCATTCTTTGGGATTGCCTTTCTTTGGGATTGGAATGAAAACTGACCTTTTCCAGTCCTTTGGCCACTGCTGAGTTTTCCAAATTTGCTGGCATATTGAGTGCAGCACTTTTACAGCACCATCTTTCAAGATTTGAACGTTATACACCCACAGATGCCTGAACCCTGTTTCCTGGTAGCCAGGCCCTTTTTATTCTCTAAATGAGAATTATGAGATTTCTCATCTGGAAAAGTTGAACGGCTCCAGAGAAAAGACCTCGAAAGAATGGCATTTGGAAGTCTCCCAGCACTGAGTCAACTCCCTGCCAATCACCTAATACAGCTGCCACTAGATGGGAAGCCCCATCCAGGTGAGGAGTGCCCCTACTGTGCTTTCTGAAGTTTATGCTTAATTATGAACAAAGTGCTGCAGGAGACCAGACGTTTATCATAGGGAGACACTAGGAAAAACAAACAGATAATGGCATCTCAGAATAAACAAAGAAAACGTAGATCACCAAAGAGAACTTGTATCCTCTGAAAGGTTAAAAAAGATATTTCACTTATAAAAAAAAAGAAAAAACACCAAAATGCTATTTTTAAAAAAGAACAGAGAATAAGAAAGAATCTGGAGAAATTAAAAATAGGAAAATGCGCTACTTTTAAAAATTTCCATTCTTCTAAAATGGAAAATCTGATAAAATGGTTGGAAAATAAAGTACGTATCTGTATATATCTATATATACACATAAATATACTTAATTATCAGTCAGTCCCCTCCCCCTTCCCCAACCGCAGGATCATAGAGTCTATCTTGTCTTCCCGAACCCATTTTTCTTCCATGTCCCCTGCCCTGGGCTACACTGGAGGGCTCTTGACCACTAGAAATGTCTGTAGTCTCAAATCCCATGGCACACAAGGCTGGCAGACGTCCAAGCAGTGAAGGAAAGAATGAGTGATTGACAGCAGCACTGAAGCTCTGATATCACACCTCTGCCAGCCTTCTTGGCTCTGTTCATGCTGCCTCCTCCTGAGTATTCTCTCCCCTACTTTGCACAAAAGAGACACCTGGCCAAGTTTTGTGAGTGTGTGAACACTGGACTTGAAATTACACAGACCTCCAGGCTCTGCTATGAAGTTTGCAGAGAGGCAAGGGTCATGTCTGCCTCTATTAGAACATCTGTTGGTTTGCACTCCTGTGTCACCATCAACCAAAATGGTGACATCAGTTTTTTTTGAATGGCCTTTGTCAATGTTGGTTGAGAACATGCTATATGAAATGATAGTTATTAGTATTAAATCAATAATGATAATTAAATAAAACACACAAAAATGTGAAACAGAAGATAAAGATGGATAATATGAGAGGAAAATAGAATGTATAAAAGATCAATCCAGGTCAAATATTGATAGGAAATTCCAGAAAGAAAAAACAAAGGATATTAAACTATCAAATAAAGAACTCAGGAATTTTTTTTTCAGAGTTTAAAGAACATTAACCTTCAGGTTGAGAGACTTTAGCACAAAAGAAACAAGTTATACCAAAAAGTGGCAACATGAAATTCTAGAACATCAGACATAGAGAGAATAAATGTAATCCATACCTCACATATACCAAAAGTTATGCCAGGTACATTAGAGACTTATATGTATAAGTCAAAACTGGAAATCTTTTAGACAAGAATACAACATAAAATCTTCATGTCCTTATAACAGAGAAGTATTTTTAAAATAAGACATCATTTAGGTCATCACAGAGCATCGAGTTCCCTGTGCTACACAGTAAATGGGAAGGAAATCCAAAAAAAGCGAAGATCTATGTATATGTATAGCTGATTCACTTTGCCATACAGTAGAAAGTAATATTCTAAAGCAATTATACTCTAATAAAAATTAATTTTAAAAAAGACAACAAATTCGTAACTTACAAAAAGTGACACTTTGACTACGCTAAATTCAAAACCTCTATTACCTCAGAGGAGACTGTAGCAAAGATTGCCACATTGTTCACTCATCCTTTCATCCTTTCCTCATCTACACACAGCCAGAATGCATTTCTCAGCCTCACCTGCAATAATGTATGACTGTATACAGCCGCATGACTGTATACAGCCACATGTCTGTATACTGGCCGGTGAAATGCATTCATTTGAAATAAGTTATCCTTCATCATTTTAAAGCTATCTAGCTAACTGTGTTTTCAACATTTCTGAGTTGTCAAGACATGTTTATAAAGCACTATCTTTGGGCTCAGAATGGAGGTAAGTCACAGCAGAGCAGTTAAGGACACCATTCTGGAGCCCCATAGCCCTGCCAGCTCCTAGCTGTGTGACCTTAGGCAAGTTACTTCACTTCTCGGTGCCTCATTTCCCTCATCTATCAAACGTGGGACGTAATAAGGACAGGCCTACCACAAGCAGACACTGTAAAATTTCAGTAATACATAATACGTGTTCAAGTATCTTGACTCCTGTTTCATTCTTGAAAAGGATTTAATCCTTTTAAAATGAGAGGGAAATAATCAATGAAATAAGACTTTTTCTTCGTTTACTAAGGCAACTGACACATAGCAAGTGCTCAGTAAACAGTTTTTGAATTAACAAATGAATGAATATGAGAAAGTAACAGTGAGAAATTTACTTAGGCAAGATGGTCGTGAACCCCTCGGCATTATTCAGCAATTGTTTTCAGTGTTTCTTAGCTCCAGTTTACATTAGAGTCACTTGGGAGCTTTCTAAAAGCATCCGAGAGAGAACTGCAACTCCCTCTCTTGTTCCTCAATGTCCAAATCTATAAAATGGAAATAATACTACCTTCTTCCATATGATTGCTGAGATAATTAAATGAGTTAATAAACATGAAGAGAAGAGAAGCCTATCTGGCATATGTGCTCAGTTGCTTCAGTCATGTCCGACTCTTTGCAACCCCATGGATTCTCCAGGCAAGAACTCTGGAGTGGGCTGCCATACCCTCCTCCATGGGATCTTCATGACCCAGGGATTGAATGCCCATCTCCTGTGTCTCCTGAATTGCAGGCAGATTCTTTACCATGGAGCCACCAAGAAGCCCATCTGGCATATAGAAAGCACAATAAATTATTAGTTTTTTAATATTATTTTCTTCAAAATGTTAATGCTTGAGCTTTCAATTAGGAAAGGAAAAGAAGAATGATTTTGGAAAACAGAAGGATGACCAGGCACTTTTCATAAGCCATCTGCTTGAATTCTCTTTTCAAAACAATAAATAGGTAACACTGTGTCCAATTTGTAGATGGAGACAGAGGCTGCAAGCCTTGTGCTATTCTGTTCTCTTCAGGCACATTCTCATTCTATAGAACAATACAAATACTTTCCCTTCCAGAGAAGACCTCCCTGTTTACTGAAACCATTAATCCCATGGACACAATTCCATTATAATGTGCTAAAGATCATTGAAGCTGCTCACCCTGCTAAATGGCACTGTAATCAAGCTGTCAAGGAGGCTTGGAAACCCAAAGACTGCTATTAAATCATCCCTCTGGCCCCTTGTTGCCAGGGAAAGTAATCTCAATTCCTTTAACCTTTCCTCATAGGTGTTATTTTCCTAGCGCTTAGTCATTGTCCCTCTCCTCTGCAGTCCTAACCTCAGAGGGACATGAGAGAGACTGCCTTGGATGGGCCTGTTACCCTACATGCTCCACCTCTCTCCTTGGCTCTTTTTGGCAGCTCCGGTTCATATCATCAGAGATTCGTCTAATTTTCTTAGCTTTCTTAAAGCCTTCTTGCCATGGTTGATCCCATTTAATTTTGTCTATTTTATCGATGGCCATTCCTTTTTAAAAATTATTGTAGTGTAATTTACATATAGTAAACTTCACTCCTTTTAGGGTATAATCCTATGAGTCTTAACAAATGCACACAATGATATAATAATGACCATGAAGATACACAATATTTCAACCACCTCAAAAAGTTCCCTTATGGTTCTTTGTTTTCCCCTTCAGCCCCTGGCAACTACTATCTCTTTTCTGTCTCTGTACTTTTGCTTTTTCTTGAATGTCATAAAAATGGAATCAGATGGTATGCTTTTGAGCTTTTTTGAGTCTGGACTGTTTCACTTAGCATAATGCATTTGAGATCCATCCATATCCTTGCATGTATCACAAGTTAGTTCCTTTTTTTCCACTCAGTGGGGCTCCATTATTTGGGTGGACTATAGTTTGCTTATCCATTCACCAGTAGAAGGATAGGATTGTTTCTAGTTTTTGGTGCTTATTAATAATGCTGTTATAAACATTGTATATAGGTTTTTGTATGAAAATACGTTTTTGATTCATTTAGAGTAGCACCTAAAAGTGGGATTACTGAGTCATATGGTAAGTGTATTTAAAAGGTAAGTGTATTTAAATTTTATAAGAAATTGCCAAAGTATTTTCTAAAATGGCTATATCCTTTTGCAATTCCCACCAACAGTGGACAAGAGTTCTAATTACTCTGCATCCTCATCAATACTTGGTGTTGTCAAGTTTTAGTTTTATCTTTTTTAGCCACTCTTTTATATGTGTAGCTTCCCACTGTGGTTTTAATTTGCATTTCTCTAACGATGTTGAGCATCCTCTCACGTGCTTATTGGGTATTTATATTTTTTTTAAGTTTCTTTTCAGGTTATTTGTCCATTTTTTTTATATTGAGTTTTTTCCTTAGTTCTGAGTATTGAAATTTTTTATATAAGTCCTAAATCAGATGTTGATTTCCTGCTTATTTTTTTTTTTTATCCTCCCAAGGGGCAATATCAGATATTTCAGAAATGAGCATAGACATGGTCCTTAGCCCACAGCCAGTAGTCACAAGGGAAGCAGATGTTTATAGAAGAAGACAGGAAAGGCCTTGATTAATGGTCTCTTCATCTTATTGTATACAAGTTAGAATATGGAGGGTCTATGGTCAAAGAGAACAAAGACACAAAATAACACAAGTTTTCCAAGAGTGGGTCAAAGCCAGTAAAACAAGAATTAGTTTGGTAGTAGTTTCACTTTGAGACTGGACTAGGAGTGGCCATTTTCATTCTTCCCTTTCTCTTAAGAGTAAGAATTCCCCCTAACTTCCTGCATCTCCAGCTCCAAAGGGGCCAATCTGACTGACTGAGCACATGAGCCAGAATCAGAGAAGGTAAAGAGATTGGTCCTGAGAGAAGGGAACCATAGAAGAAGGAGAGGAAGAGGAGTGCCCTGGTGCCTCAGGGGGTTCAGTGTATACTGAGCAATGGCTTTCCATACTGAAACATCATCTAGACTCTTGCAGCATGTTTAACCAATTGAAATCTTTCTAGGAGGGAAGGCTGAGAGGTGGTAATCTACTAGGGACTGCTGAAAATCAGGAAGGGTATGAAGCTATGTTTGCAAATATCAATTCTCCGTATGAAAGAAGAGAGCAAAGATGAAGCTTTCTACTAAAGGACTATAAAATCCCACCACTTAGCCATTATGGACAGAGTTGGGAACAGTGAGTCCACCTCCCTATCTGTGTTTCCACTACTCATCTTTCACTAAGGAAAGATAGATGATAAATAGTCAAATAAACATTGGCTACTCTAATCAAATAATCGTGGAATCTGGTCCCATCACTTCATGACAAATAGATGGGGAAACAATGGAAACAGTGACAGACTTTATTTTTGGGGGCTCAAAAATCACTGTAGATGGCTACTGCACCCATGAAATTAAAAGACGCTTCCTCCTTGGAAGAAAAGCCATGACCAACCTAGACAGCATATTAAAAAGCAGAGAAATCACTTTGCCAACAAAGGTCTAGCTGGTCAAAGCTATGGTTTTTCCTGTAGTCATGTACGGATGTGAGAGCTGGACCATAAAGAAAGCTGAGCACCAAAAAATTGATGCTTTTGAACTGTGGTTTGGAGAAGACTCTTGAGAGTCTCTTGGACTGCAAGGAGATCCAACCAGTCCATCCTAAAGGAAATCAGTCCTGAATATTCATTGGAAGGACTGATACTGAAGCTGAAGCTCCAATACTTTGGCCACCTCATGCAAAGAGTTGACTCATTGGAAAAGACCCTGATGCTGGGAAAGATTGAAGGCAGGAGGAAAAGGGGATGACAGAGGATGAGATGGTTGGATGGCATCACTGACTCGATGGACATGAGTTTGAGAAAGCTCCAGGAGTTGGTGATGGACAGGGAAGCCTGGCATGCTGTGGTCCATGGGGTCACAAAGAGTCAGACACGACTTAGCAACTGAGCTGAACTGAACTGAATAATCCTAGAATTTCTGATTCTGGTGTTACTTACTTGACTCTGAGAATGTGTTATGATTTTGAAGCACTCTAAGAAATGAAAAAAGACAATTTCAAATTGCCTGACTTTTCTATGGCAAACTTTAGTCAATCTATTTACATTTTCTTTCTCTTATGTCAAAATAGGCAGTTAACTGGAGGAATTAACCTGCCTGACTTCAGACTATACTACAAAGCTACAGTCATCAAGACAGCATAGTACTGGCAAAAAGACAGAAATATAGATCAATGGAACAAAATAGAAAGCCTGGAGATGAATCCACATGCCTACGGACACTTTATCTTTGACAAAGGAGGCAAAAATATACAACAGAGAAAAGACAATCTCTTTAACAAGTAGTGCTAGGAAAACTGGTCAACCGTCTGTAAAAGAATGAAACTAGAGCACTTTCTAACACCATACACAAAAATAAACTCAAAATGGATTAAAGATCTAAATGTAAGACCAGAAACCATAAAACTCTTAGAGGAAAACACAGGCAGAACACTCTCTGACATAAATCACAGCAAGATCCTCTATGACCCACCTCCCAGAGTAATGGAAATAATAGCAAAAATAAACAAATCGGACCTAATTAAACTTAAAAATTTTTGGACAACAAAGGAAGCTATAAGCAAGGTGAAAAGACAGTGTTCAGAATGGAAGAAAATAATAGCAAATGAAACAACCGACAAAGAATTAATCCCCCCAAAATACACAAGCAGCTCATGCAGCTCAACACCAGAAAAATAAATGACCCAGTCAAAAAATGAGCTAAAGAACTAAACAGATATTTCTTGAAAGAAGACATACAGACGGCTAACAAACACATGAAAAGATGCACAGCATCATTCATTATCAGAGAAATGCAAATCAAAACCATGCTGTTCAGAATGGCTGCCATCAAAAAGTCTACAAACAATAAATGCTGGAGAGGGTGTGGAGAAAAGGGAACCCTCTTACACTGTTGGTGGGAATGCAAACTAGTATAGCTTAGAGAACAGTTTGAAAATTCCTTTGAAAACTGGAAAGAGAACTGCCATATGACCCAGCAATCCCACTGCTGGGCATACACACCAAGGAAACCAGAATTGAAAGAGTCATGTGTACCTACCCCAGTGTTCACTGCAGCACTGTTTACAATAGCCAGGACATAGAAGCAACCTAGATGTCCACTGGCAAACGAATGGATAAGAAAGTGGTGGTACGTATACACAATAGAATATTACTCAGCTATTAAAAAGAACACATTTAAGTCAGTTCTAATGAGGTGGATGAAACTGGAGCCTATTACACAGCATGAAGTAAGTCATAAAGAAAAACACCAATATAGTATATTAACGCATATATATGGAATTTAGAAAGATGGTAAATAACCCTATATGCAAGATAGCAAGAGACACAGATGTAAAGAACAGACTTTTGGACTCTGTGGGAGAAGATGAGGGTGGGGTGATTTGAGAGAATAGCATTGAAACATGTATATTACCATATGTGAAATAGATGACTGGTCCAAGTTTGATGCATGAAATAGGGCACTCAAAGCCAGTATGCTGGGACAACCCAGAGGGATGAGATGGGGAGGGAGGTGGGAGGTGGTTTGGGACGTGGGGACACATGTACACCCATGGCTGACTCATGTCAATGTATGGCAAAAACCACCACAATATTATAAAGTAATTAGCCTCCAGCTAAAATTAATTAATCAAATTAAAAAATAGTTAAACCTGAAGTACAGAAGTGTGAATTCCTGTGGCACAAATGATACCAAACATGTTCCAATAAATCACGAAATGCCCTAACCTCTACAGCTCTTCTGTTGACCCCTACATTTTGATTGAGAATATTCTTAATTGTCTGCATTTCCATAGGTATGTTCCACATCATGGTACCCTATGTAAGATGAGTGGTTCTGAAAATACATCATCATGGATCATCAGTTATAATGAGCAGTAGATTAACCCAGGGGCATGCCATGAAATGATCCGCCAAAAGTACAGTTGACAAAGTCTTCATCAGTCAGTACTGATATAAATACCATCCTCCTCAGAGGATCATTTGCAATGTGTCTCTCAGAGCTAAATCAGTACTCTAATTGCAACATCAGTTATGGGCTCAGCTCAATGATGAGAGGGGCAAAGATATGAGGATGTTCTCAGCTGAAGCTATTTATACATGACACGTGGTCCTTAATTATCTGGCAGAGAGGGGATGAGAAGAGGCAGAAAGTTGACATGACTAAAATCTGAATCCCCTCCCTGCTTTTTGTACCATTCCAGCAAGAGTGAAAATTCTAGGCACTTCCTTTCTAAGAGAAAAAGGTAAGAAACTTCAAATCTTGTGATAATACAGTCTACCCAGTTGTCAACTGGCATTTCACAGCTAATAACCTTGTTTACTGTGTGAGTTCAAACAGACTGTGGGAAAGAAAATTCAAGTTATTAACATATGGCCCAAATTAAATACGCAGTCTTGGTAGAATCTCCTCTTTTCCTTAAAAGTAGAATAAAGTTGTAGATAAGAAAACTGATTTGGTTATTTCAGAACGTTGGTCAATAAAAAAAATCCAAACTTTAATAAAAAAACTTTCTAGAACATAATATACAAACATTAATCACATATTCATTAACTGATACATTAAATGCCAAAGATTCAAAATATAGTACAGGAAGGATATCAAACATATGTTATATTTGAGGAGAAATAGTTATAATAGTGGTTTTACTGTGTGCTAAGAATCCTAACTGTTCAGTTCAGTTCAGTCACTCAGTCGTGTACGGCTCTTTGCAACCCCATGGACTGTAGCACATCAGGCTTCCCTGTTCATCACCTGCTCCCAGAGCTTGCTCAAACTCATGTCCATTGAGTCGGTGATGCCATCCAATCATCTCATTCTCTGTCGTACCCTTCTCCTCCTGCCTTCAATCTCTACCAGCATCAGGGTCTTTTCCAATGAGTCAGTTCTTCGCATCAGGTGGCCAAAGGATTGGAGTTTCAGCTTCAGCATCAGTCCTTCCAATGAACACCCAGGACTGATCTCCTTTAGGATGGACTGGTTGGATCTCCTTACTGTCCAAGAGACTCTCAAGAGTCTTCTCCAACACCATAGTTGAAAAGCATCAATTCTTCAGCACCCAACTTTCTTTATGGTCCAACTCTCACAACCATACATAACTACTGGAAAAAACCATAGCTTTGACTAGATGGACCTTTGTTGGTAAAGTAATGTCTCTGCTTTTTAGTGGCTTCCCTGGTAGCTCAGCTGGTAAAGAATCCAATTGCAATGCAGGAGACCTCCATTCAATTCTGGGTCGGGAAGTTCCCCTGGAGAAGGGATAGGCTGCCCACTCTAGTATTCTTGGGCTTCCCTGGTGGCTCAACTGGGAAAGAATCCGCTGGCAGGAGACCCTGGTTCAATTCCTGGGTTGGGAAGATCCCTGGAGAAGGGAAAGCCTACCCACCCCAGTATTCTGGCCTGAAGAATTCCATGGATTGTAAAGTCCATGGTGTCACAAAGAGTCAGACGTGACTAAGTGACTTTCACTTCACTGCTTTTTAATGTGCTGTCTAGGTTTGTCATAGCTTTTCTTCCAAGGAACAAGTGTCTTAATTTCATGGCTGCAGTCATCATCTGCAGTGATTTTGGAGACAAGAAAATAAAGTCTCTCACTGTTTCCATTGTTTCCCCATCTATTTGCCATGAAGTGATGGGACCGGATGCCATGATTTTAATTTTCTGAATGTTGAGTTTTAGTTTTATGTTATTTCTGGCTTTTAAGTTTAAGTGTAAGTGTTAGTCGCTCAGTCGTGCCCAACTCTTTGCGACCTCATGGACTGCAGTCCACCAGGCTCCTCCATCCATGAGATTTTCCAAGCAACGATATTCCTTCTCCAAGAATGTTGAGTTTTAAGCCAGCCTTTTCACTCTCCTCTTTCACTTTCATCAAGAGACTCTCTAGTTCCTCTTCATTTTCTGCCATAAGGGTGGTGTCATCTGTATATCTGAGGTTATTGATATTTCTCTTGGCAATCCTGATTCCAGCTTGTGTTTCATCCAGTCTGGCATTTCTCATGATGTACTCTGCATGTAAGTTAAATAAGCAGGGTGACAATATACAGCCTTGATGTACACCTTTCCCAATTTGGAACCAGTCTGTTGTTTCATGTCTGGTTCTAACTGTTGCTTCTTGACCTGCATAGAGATTTCTCATGAGGCAGTTAAAGTGATCTTACCCTACCTATAATAGCTCAATTAATTCTTTCAACAGCTCCATAAGAGAAATATTATCCACATGTCACTGATAAGGAAAATATGGCTCAGAAGATTAGTTAGTGCAAGTCAAATACCACTTAATTAGAATTGTCAAAATTCAAATTCTATCAGACTTCAGAGCCTTTACTCTAAAACCCTACTCTCTATTCTACATATTTCTATCAACCTCATAGCTTATCTTACTACTATATCCTTCTTCTCTATAGTTTCAATTGACCTCTTTATGACCTTTCAAGGTAACTGCTCTCTCTCAT
Source organism: Odocoileus virginianus (assembly GCF_023699985.2). Classification (NCBI taxonomy): domain Eukaryota; kingdom Metazoa; phylum Chordata; class Mammalia; order Artiodactyla; family Cervidae; genus Odocoileus; species Odocoileus virginianus. Next base: position 21,049,058 of record NC_069697.1, read on the forward strand.
CTCTCCTTCATGCATCTTTAAGCTGTGCATTCACTATGAACAGTTCGCCTTTCTACTTATTTCTCATCTCAAATCTATACAGTAATGAGATCATTATTGGTTCAGCTTTTCCCTTTCTGAGTAAAGACAGTGCTGCAAGCACCTTTAAAACGAACACAGTACTTGTCCATGGTCAGGTAGCTGGTCTTGTTCCAATTAGCTGCTGGCTGGTAGGGAGTGGGCAGGAGAGGCAGGGAGCCCCACCCAGTTAGTTGGAGCCTTGAGTGGATCAGTAACCCTTGGCAGAGGCTACAGAGACCGGTACTGGGATGAGTAATACAAACATTGTAAAGGAATTCTGAATATATCACTGTGAAGAATTTTCTTTCCCAAATTGTCCTTATCTGACTAAAAGCAGAGGCTCCCAAAAGAATTAAACTCTCATAAATGCCCTCCAGGAATCCAAGAAGGATTGACTTCTATCACTGGAGGTAGCACTAGAAAAGAAGCCACCTAAATAGATATCGTCATTAAACTATCATATCTCCTACCTAACCTCATAAAGGCTCATTTATCTTCCCCCAGAGTCATTTGGTCTTCCCATAAGTGTCCCTTTCCCCCTTCTCTTCCCGTTATGTTGGTATTCATGCTTCTGCACAGTTGTTCAGTCGTGTCTGACTCTTTGTGACTTCATGGATTACAGCCCCCCAGGCTTCTCTATCCGTGGGATTTTCCAGGCAAGAATACTGGAGTGGGTTGCCATTTCCTACTCCAGGAGATCTTCCTGACCCAGGGGTTGAACCCGAGTCTTGCCTTTCCTGCATTGGCAGGGGGATTCTTTACCACTGTACCACCTGGACACCCATTATGACGATATATAAGCCCCAGATTCTAATCACTCCTTGACCTACATTTTTCTGTGAATTCCGAAGTACACAACATGAGTAAAAGATCTTTTTTTCTCTGTTTTTTGTCAGTTAAATTATCAGGACCCTCAAAGATAGAAACTAAGAAGGTAGAGGGAAAAGTTTTTCCTCCTCCACAAAGAAATAATTTGAAACTGAAACAGAGGGAAGTGGGCAGGGCAACCTTTGAAAGAATGACATAGCCTGAGGATATGACATAAATTGATTAGAATCAAATGGGTCCAAGATGACAGAAAAGTTAACTTCCACTGGGCACTGAGCTTCAGTTTATGCTCATTGTAACACATCAGCATGTTATAAATGACATACCCACAGTCACCATGACAGTTCCAAGTCTGATCTTAAAGGTCTCATCCTCTGTCGTCCCCTTCTCCTCCTGCCCCCAATCCCTCCCACCACCAGGGTCTTTTCCAATGAGTCAACTCTTCGCATCAGGTGGCCAAAGTATTGGAGTTTCAGCTTCAGCATCAGTCCTTCCAATGAACACCCAGGACTGATGATCTTTAGGACGGACTGGTTGGATCTCCTTGCAGTCCAAGGGACTCGCAAGATTCTTCTCCAACACCACAGTTCAAAAGCATCAATTTTTCAGCATTCAGCTTTCTTCACAGTCCAACTCTCACATCCATACATGACCACTAGAAAAACCATAGCCTTGACCAGATGGACCTTTGTTGGCAAAGTAATGTCTCTGCTTTTTAATATGCTGTCTAGGTTGGTCATAACTTTCCTTCCAAGGAGCAAGTGTCTTTTAATTTCATGTCTGCAGTCATCATCTGCAGTGATTTTGGAGACAAGAAAATAAAGTCTCTCACTGTTTGCACTGTTTCCCCATCTATTTGCTGTGAAGTGATGGGACTGGATGCCATGATCTTAATTTTCTGAATGTTGAGTTTTAAGCCAGCTTTTTCACTCTCCTCTTTCACTTTCATCGAGAGACTGTCTAGTTTCTCTTCATTTTCTGCCATAAGGGTGGTGTCATCTGCATATCTGAGGTTATTGATATTTCTCCCGGCAATCCTGATTCCAGCTTGTGCTTCTTCCAGCCCAGCATTTCTCATGATGTACTCTGCATATAAGTTAAATAAGCAGGGTGACAATATACAGCCTTGACATAAGGCTGCCATAAGGGTGGTGTCATGAAATTACCCACTTCTATAAAAACTGACAAACCCATATCCTGGTACCACTCTGGCCTCTTCTAAGATGGTTCACACTCTGTCTGTGGAGTGTGTTTTTTCTCCAAATAAATCCACTTCTTACCTATCACTGTGTCTCTCACTGAACTCTTTCTTTGATGAAACATCAAGAACCTGAGCATTGAGTCCTGAGGCCAGGTTTGTGATCTCAGTTAAAAGACAATAGGTTCAAGTCCCAGTCTGGGTTGCCTGGTTTCAAAACTATCAAAAATTGAAAGAGTATTTAATGACATGGGAAAAGCCACTATCTGTTAAGTTAAAAAATAAGGTTACCAAGCTCAAACGAAGAGTCAGATCTTATTTTTGTAAAGATATTGGTTTGTATACATGCACTGGGCTTCCGTGTTTGGCTCAGCAGTAAAGAACCCACCTGCCAGTGCAGGACACACAGGAGATGCAGGTTCAATCCCTAAGTTGGGAAGGTCCCCTGGAGAAGGGCACGGCAACCCACTCCAGTGTTCTTGCCTGGAGAATCCCATGGACAGAGGAGCCTGGCAGGTTACAGTCCATAAGGTCACAAAGTCTTGGACATGGCTGAAGAGACTTAGCACACCTGCACACGACTTGAAAGTCTAAAAGATGCTCATTAAATTAACAACTATTACCTTGAGGTCTAGGAGCAATTTTGACTTTTCTTTTTATTACATTTTCTAATATTCAAACATGTAAACCTGTAATAATAAATTTATATATATATATATATATATATATATATTTTTTTTTTTTTTTTACTGATCCATGTGGCATGTGGGACCTTAGTTTTCTGACCAAGCATCAAACCCACGTCATCTGCAGGGGAAGTGTGGAGTCTTACCCTCTGGACTGCCAGGAAAGTCCCTATATTCCTTTCTATGTTGAAAAACATTCAAATATTTTCTTTTTGAAAAAGTAAGAATCTAAATATTCCATTTGTAGAAGCCATATTATCTTTTAAACTTATCCTTAAAAAGTACTTGAGAAGAAATTCCCTGAAGAAGAAAATGGCAACCCACTCCAGTCTTCTTGCATGGGAAGTCCCATGGACAGAGAAGCCCGGCAGGCTACAGTCCTGGCAGGCTAGAGTTGGACACGGCTTGCTGACTAACCAACCACAAAAAAGTACAGATGAAATTAAAAACTTAGCTGTGAAAATATTCATTGTCATATTAGCAAAATAAAATTTCAAAGAAAAAAGTCCAATAATAACACAGAAAAAATAATTAAATGACATCCAAAGGTGGATATTTTGTGACCATAAACATTATTTCATGAGAAAAGATATGACATGCAAATGCAAGTCTCAGTACAATTTACTATTGGGAAAAAACAAGTCACAAAAATATAAATTATAATGTTGACACTATTTTCTTGTTCAAAATTACACAAATGCATTTATACCTAGAAAATAATCTGGAAGAATCAACAAAAAGGGGAGGGATTATAGATGGTTTTAATTTTCTTACTTTTAGATCTATAATTTTTAAATTATCCCACAATGAACCTATATTACAGATGTAATTTTACAAATAAGAGTCGGGTCTTTGGTTTTATTGGGGGTTTCTATTTTGTTTAATGTAAATATTGATGGCTCTGACTGGGATTTAGGACTTTTCCTCACTCTTTGCCATCTCATTTGAGACTGCTTGGAGAAAAGTATTATTTGTTAAGATTTTATAGTCATGACATGAAATAGACTAGACTAATAAATGTTTATGTTTTAACACAGAAGGTAGAGGCAATTTCTCAATCACCACATTGAGTTTCTTAATGAATGTTCATTATTCATCATGGAGCGGCAGATAGTTCCCAGAGATTGGTTTTATTCTAATAACACCTCTACAGAAGCCTGTGCTCTTCACAGCCATGGTAACAAAAATTCTTTGAGAATTCCTATTTGCAAACTTGGCAGGGTGCTGGAAAGCAATGGAAACACAGATAGATACACACTCTAATGCAGAACATTATTTCACAGTAGCTGTGATCTTTGTAAAAATGATTGTGTTCTCAAAAAATTAAAAATAGAATTGTGATACAGCAATTTCATTTCTGGGTATGTATCCAAAATAATTGAAAACAGGAACTAGAACAGATATTTCTACATTCATGTTCATAGTAGCATTATTCATGATAAATAGTAGAAGAAATCCAAGTGCCTACCCACTGATGAGTGTACAAGCATGTGCGTGATGAAACATGTATTTCCTACCGTGTGGGTCATGATCAAAAATATTAAAAACCCTTGTGTTAAATTGTATGTTCATTTATGGAGATTTTAAAAAATAGAATAATTAATTAATTTGTATTAATATATGTCTAATAGTAATCAGCAAAGCCAGAAAACACGTGGCACGCAAGTCTTAGAGTTCCTACTTCATTAAGGGCCTTTTCAGAAGCATATTTCTTTCCAACTTCACTCCAATACCTCCACAGTCTCCTTAGGATTTCCAACTCTCTTTCCTTCGCTTTAATCACATGTAGATATACACTAGACCTAAGTATCCTTGAAATCTAAGTATGAAAGGATATGTTCAGTCAACAAATAGTAGATTTCTTTACTATTTTAACCTACTTAAGCAAACAAAGATTTTTCTTGTCTCTCTAGCACTTTATTATTTTTTTAATTAATTTATTTATTTTAATTGGAGGCTAATTACTTTACAATATTGTGGTGGTTTTTGCCATACATTGACATGAATCAGCCATGGGTGTACATGTGTTCCCCATCCTGAACCCCCCTCCCACCTCCTCCCCATCCCTCACTCAGGGTCGTCCCAGTGCACCTCTCTGGCACTTTAAATGTTCACACTTAACTGTTGATGTGCCTATGAAAATCTTATCTTCTCAATTTCTTGATCCTTCTCAAGAGTCAAGAAGAGGCCCCGTGGGGATGGCATTGGAGGTCAGCCCAGGATGAAGTGGACAGCCAATTGATAGCAAGCGGAACTATGGACAAACACATCAGCTGATCTGATTTTCCAAGAAAAGCTAGACATTCTATTTTTATGAGAAATCTGTTATTAAATGTTGGCAAGTAATTCAAAATAATTCTAAAACTTTGAAGGAAAAATAAAATGTGTCTGCAAGCAGCCCAGTTTGTGACCTCGTCTTCCAGAAGTCTGCTAGATAAAACAACAATAACTATCCTTCAGAGCCCCCGTGACTTCATCCCATTCTAACCTTCACCCTTCATTCACCCCCAAATTAACTGTTCTCTGATCTGAGTTACTAACACAATTTGTGTGTATCTTTGCCATAGCGCTCATTACATCTTATGATAATTTTGCTGCTGTTGTTGTTTGTTTTTCTACGTATCCAGCTACCTTGTTAAAAATGATTGTTATTTAATGTTAAATCCTGAACCTGGTGCTCAGTGGAATTTGAGGAACTCAGTTTGAGTCTCAGCTCTGCCATGAGACATCTTTGACTGTTGACCTCTTTAGGCTTAATTTTCACATCTAAAATATGAGTTGTTAATAATAATGGATAAAATGGTGGCTGCTTTATTGAGGAAAGCAATAGAGATACAGTGAGACTTCAGTCAAATTTTCCCAGAAAGCCTCAGGAAGAAACCTTGAGTGTAGATGGACTTTTTAAATTCATAATTATGATAATAAGTGAAATATTGAGTGTTTGTATATGCCAATACTTCCAAGATGCTTTATATGGTTCCATAAGCTTCATAATAACTCCGTGAGGTAAATGCCATCATTATTTATATTTTACCAGTAAAGAAAATAGGACTTCAGGAGGTTGGATAGCACTTCTACCAAGTGGCAGAACTGGAACTAAAATGTCCCAGTGCAAAGCCCATGATCTTGAGAAAACCCCTAACTCACAACAGTGAAAAGTCTCAGAATGGAGTCATTCCCTCAAACTATGTGGCTTTGAAGGCAATAAAATGGACAGGCATACAGACACACACTGGTGTCTTTTTGTGAAGAAAGATGCTCTCATTCACATATGAAAAAAATCCATAGGGAGTAGCTAGACTGGATGGATGACTGTGGGCACAGGGAAATGATCTTAATCAGATTTCTCTAAGGAGACAATTTGAGACAAGTTGCAACAAAGAGAAGGAGAGAGCTTAGCAGCCGTGAGACAGGAGCTTGCTCAGGTCTCCTGGCCCCAGTCCCACCCCAGCTGTGGACAGCTGACTACAGGTGCTGTGCTGCCAGCAGGTGGGAACGGGGGCCAGCAATGGCAACCACCCCAGGAAAGGTGGAGGCTGCTCAAACATCAGAGAAGCCCTTTATCTTGGTGATGGTAAATCTTGTCATTCATCATAGAAAGGTAAATACAGGAACCATCAGCAATAGACAACCATCAGCTAATGAGGGTTTACTTGACTAATGCACTTCATATCCTGTTCTCATTTGAAGCTTAATCCCTGGTGTTGCTCATGTACATTTTAAAGGGTCTCAGTGTCATTTCCTGAAGAAGGCAGTGGCACCCCACTCCAGTACTCTTGCCTGGAAAATCCCATGGACAGAGGAACCTGGTGGGCTGCAGTCCATGGGGACGCGAAGCGTCGGACACGACTGAGCGACTTCACTTTCACTTTTCACTTTCATGCATTGGAGAAGGAAATGGCAACCCACTCCATTGTTCTTGCCTGGAGAATCCCAGGGATGGCGGAGCCTGGTGGGCTGCCGTCTATGGGGTCACATAGAGTCGGACACGACTGAAGTGACTTAGCAACAGAAGCAGCAGTGTCACTTCCAGAAGAGAATGGGGGTAGAATATGGGAGGTGGGGGAAATCATTCTAAACACAGTTTCCTCCTCGTTGCCACTGTAAGTTCTTACCATTTATTTTTAAATAACTGAGTGCAAGAAAAGGAAATGAAATATCCTTAGAGAACTTTGTAAATTCAGATAAACTTGTCTGGAACTTTTGACTGTTGAGCTTGGGAAAAGTTGTTTTTACAATCCAGAGTGGTACCCAAATGCAGTGGCATGACTGCAGTAACCTCGGAAGGCTTTGGGCAGACGATCTAGCTGAGGGGGAGCCAGCACTTGTATCCAAGGTTTCTATTTTCTAAATATAAAAATAGTTGGAGTGGAGGAGGGGGTGCTGTAGGGACATTTTGGCCAATGCTAAAGAGATAAAAATGACAAGTGCCTAATTAAACCAAATTGAGCCAGATGAGAATAGAAAGTGGGACTTCAAGGGGTGCCAGGACCAGGAAGAGAGAATGTCCTCAGTGACAGGGCATGGGGTCAGAGGGACTCTCAGGGTGGCTCTCGAGCCAGCTTTCAATGTCCTGGGGAAAAGCTGTGGGTTGTTCCAAACCACTGAGCAGAACTACTGTCCCTAAGGAACAGTCAGATACAGCCCGAGAGTCCATGAGGTGACCCCCCCCCTTTTTTTTTCTTTCATTTTTCTAGCAGGAGTGAACTTAACAGTAGACTGACAACTTGAAACTCAGCCTGCTTGACAGGCATTATGGAGCCCATCAGACTATTCTGTAGACTATCCAAATCTTCAGAAAGACTTCCTTGCTTCCCACTGGGTCAGCCCAATGTAGTACCCACACCCTGCAATTTCCCATGGGTAAAAAATAAATGAAGACAATGCGGGGGTGGGGGAGGGAGATGGGTTTTGGGACATAAGTGTTCTAACAATTAGGGGAGAGCATGGTGACTGGACTTATTTTATTCTCAAGACAATCCTATGAGAGATGTACTATTTTGTTTGCCTACAGATTAAAAAAAAAAAAACTAAGGTGTGGATTGGTTAAGTCATATGCCCCACTATGAAAAAGCCTATGTGTCTCTATAACTCAAGTGTTTAAACATTATACTGTACTGACTCTCAATGAGATGACACAAGGAAAGTACTTTGACAGTACCTGCTCCTTAGAAAATATTCACTATATTGGCTACTATTACTATTCTCCTTTTATAAACATTCATATTCCAGTTAATAATTATCAGTTAACTAAAAATGATTTTGAATAGCAGTTTATCAAAGTATTCCCTAGGAACTTCTACTAGAGTTAGATAGTATCCATGGTAGCCATTCTCCAGGATGGCCCCCAATGAGCCCAGAATCCTGGAGGTCACACTCTCCCAATCAGGGTTGATCTGCATGATCAATAAACTTTGGAGAGTGATAGAATATCACTCCTGAGGCTAGGTTATAAAAGACATTGTGACTTTTGCCTTTCCCTCTCTTAGATCCCTCACTCTGGGACAGATTTAGCTGCCATGTTATGAGTATTGTTCAGTCACTCAGTCACGTCTGACTCTTTGCAACCCCATGGACTGCAGCACGCCAGTCTTCCCTGTCCCTCACTATCTCCCGGAGCTTGCTCAAACTCACATCCACTGAGTCAGTGATGCCATCCAACCATCTCATCCTCTGTCGTCCCCTTCTCCTCCTGCCTTCAATCTTTCCCAGCATCAGGGTCTTTTCTAGAGCGATACCTCCATGGCAGAGAACTGAGGCCTCCTGCTAAGAACCATGAGAGTGAACCACCTTGAAAGTGGATCCTTCCCCAGTTAAGCCCTCAGATGACAGCAGACCTGGCCCACATGATGACTGCAACCTTGTGAGAGACCATGAGCCAGAATCACCCAGCTAAGCCACTCTAGGTTTCTTGACTGTCAGGAACTATGTGCTTATTGTTCAAAAGCACTGTATTTGGAGTTATTATTATACAGCTATACATAACTAATACATTATCTCTTCCTGAAACCATCTACCAGCCCCCAGATTTTTGTAACCCTTCAACCATAGCCCTTGCTATATTTTGACTCTTAAGTTTTCACCTCAATGAAATGAGCTCATTTCTAGAAAATGAGCTCAAGAACAAACACTGATACTTTCCTTGACTTTTAGATTCCCAGGGTCTAACTAATACTGTAACTGGTAAGAATTTCAATAAGTATATGCAATTGGACTATGCAGTCTCCACTTAACTATATGTCCTCTTTCTTAAAAGTATAGACTGTATTTATTTTTCATGAATTCAGGTTGTTCCAGCTATCTAAACAATAAGGTCTGCTTTCTTTCAGCTAGTACTTGGTTATTAAAGTTAACTTTAAATTTATACTATCCAATATCTTAAACACATTTTTTAAAATCTTTACAATGAAAAGTATGTAATATAGCACCATTCCTATGCTTTCCAGCCACTATTCCATTAGCCTGAAGTTTTATTCTTGCCAAATAAAACCACTTCGTAATTTTAATTTGTAAAATTAAAAAACACATTAAGAAGACTTGATTTTCCGTTTGTCCATCCTTGATCCTACAGTTGGCTTCTCAGATACAGAGATTCTTGATGCATTTTAGTTCAATATTTTGCCACCTTTGCCTAGCAGCTCATTCTCTGCCTACCTGTAACCCTTCTTGTCTTCAGCTCCTTCCTCTTTTGGAGGAAACACTTTTGTGGCAATATGATCAGCTAATGTGCTGCCCTCCTGGTTGGTACATTGTGCAATGAAAAAATTCTTACAATTCTGAAACAAAACTTATTTTTCCCTTTTTTGTTCCATGGATCAGTTCAGCAGCTACACTCACACTCTCATCACCCACTGCTTCTCTGAAATGTTTAAGATCTCAGCTTTCCCCTGAATCAAGCTGTTCTCAAGATTCAGTGTCAGTACAAGAAACAGAGAGAAAGAAAAATAAATTGATATTTATAGAGGCTAAAAGGAAGTTAAGGAATCTTTGATGGTTCAGAATGGGAGCTTGAAAGACCTTTGACACCAGACAAAGGATTACACAGTCCTGAATTTGTGGCTGATAGCTGTACAACAAGGGTAAAGACAGGGAGTTGCAGAGAAGAGAGGAAGAAGCTAAGCTGGCTCTGAGGTACTCACGTACAGTCCAGGATAAAAAGCACATTACATTTTAAAACCTATTGTCCTTTTTTAAATAAAAATAACTTGAGATCATTCAGTTTCTGGAGGCTGTTCATCCCAACAGAGCATGTTTTAATTTACTTTCAAAGCTGAGGGTGGGGACCTCCTATTGGGAACATGATGTGCATTGACTGCAGTTGCTAGGAGGGGAGCTGCAGAGAGCTCCTCAGATCTCATTCATCTCTGTTCTTGCCTCTGGATAGGTTTGCTAGTTTTTTGTGCTTGATTTGGAATTTTGGATTTTATTGAATCAATTAGTAACAAAAGGGGTCCGACATCAAGCATCAGCAAGCCTGGCCTGACTTATCAAAGAGGAGTGTGTGTGGTATTTGAGCATCAATTCAGTGAGATGCAGGCAGAGCACTCCCCAGCTTGCCATGTCTGACTCTGATGGGATGTCTTGAGGAATAAATGAGAAAACACACGTAATTACCTGACAATTAGCTATTACCATTCAATTCACACAAACAGAGTTTAGCAGGTGCTTGCCCCTGTGCAGTTAAGGTCCTATGGAGTCACAGAGGGGCTCTCTTTGGGGAATAGGTCTGGTTTGTACCATCACTGGCCCCAGTAAATTAAATAAGCTCCTTAAGATACTAAACTTCTGAACTTAAGACCCTAATCTCATCTGAAGAAATATACATCTTCCAGGCACTTTCTGGGGAGCAAGAGAATAAGGTCACCTAAAATTTTCAAACTGTTATGCAAGGCTGAGAAAAGATAGTGTCATCATCCCATCTTCTTGGATTGGAAGAATTAATATGGTTAAAATGGCCATACCACCCAGAGCAATCTGCAGATTTAAGGCAATTCCTATCAATTCATCCATGACTTTTTCCATGGAATATTACAGAACAAATAATCCTAAAATTTATATGGAACCATAAGAGGCCCAGAACTAACAAAGCAACCCTAAAGAAAAAGAACAAAGCAAGAGGCATAACCCTCCCAGCCTTCAGGCAATACTATAAGCTACAGTAACCCAAACAACATAGTATTATGGAGAGGGAGGCAGGTGGGAGGTTCAAGAGGGAGGGGACATATGTATACATGTGGCTGATTCATGTTGATGTTTGGCAGAAACCAACACAATAATGCAAAGCAATAATCAAGTAAAAATAAGTAAACTTATATATTTAAAAAAAGCATGGTATTGGCACAAAAACAGACACGTGGATCAATGAAACAGGATAGCTCAGAAATAAACCTACAGAACTATAGTCAATTAATCTTTGACAAAGGAAGCAAGAATATAAAATGGAAAAAAACATCTCATCAGCAAGAGGTATTGGGAAAACTGGACAGCTGCATGTAAATCAATGAAGTTAAATACATTCTCACACCATGTACAAAAATGAACTTGAAATGGTTTAGACATGTCACATTGCATAAACATAAGACATGACACTATAAAACTCCTAGAAGAGAATATAGACAAAACATTCTCTGAAACGGACCATGCTAATGTTTTCTTAGCTCACTCTCCCAAGGCAATAGAAATAAAAGCAAGAATAAACAAATGGAAAGTAATCAAACTTACAAGCTTTTGTACAGCAAAGGAAATCATAAACTAAATGAAAAAAAAACCTACAAACTGGGAGAAAATATTTCCAAATGATGTGACTGACAAGGGCTTAATTTTCAAAATATATAAACAGCTTATACAACACAACAACAAAAGAAAAACAAACAATCCATTTGAAAAATGAGCAGTCCTTTAGACATTTCTCCAAAGAAGATATACAGTTGGCCAAGAGGCACATGAAAAGATGCTAATTATTAGAAAAATGCAAATTGAAACTACAATGATGTACCACCTCATACCAGTCAAATGGCCAACATTAAAAAGTCTACAAATAAATGCTGGAGTGGGTGTGGAGAAAAGGGAACACTCCTACATTTTGGGTAGGAAAGTAAATTGATGACTGGTGCAGCCACTATGGAAAAGAGTATTGCGGTTCCTCTAAAAGCTAAAAATAGGATTGCCATATGATCCAGCAATCCCACTCCTGGGCGTATATCTGGACAAAACTGTGATTCAAAAATAAACATGCACCCCTATGTTCATAGCAGCACTGTTCACAATAGCCAAGACATGGCAATAGCCTAAATGTCCATCAACAGAGGACTGGATAAAGGAGATGGCACACATACACACTATGGAATATTATTTAATCATGCATTTCCCTGGTGGCTCAGCAGTAAAAAAAAAAAAAAAAAAAACCACCTACAATGTAGGAGACACAGGAGTCTCAGGTTCAATCCCTGAGTCAGGAAGATCCCCTGGAAGAGGGCATGGTAATCCACTCCAGTAATCTTGCCTAGAAAGTCCCATGGACAGGGGAGCCTGGAGGGCTACAGTCCATACGATCACAAAGAGTTGGACATGACTGGTGTGACTGAGCATGCAAGCATGCATTACTCAGTCACAAAAAAGAATGAATAATGCCATTCGCAGCAATATGGATGGACCTAGAGATTATAAACTAAGTGAAATAAATCAGAAAGAGAAAGACAAATGCCATAAGATATCACTTATATGTAGAATCTAAAATATCACACAAATGACTTACCCATGAAAAAGAAACAGGTTCATAGACACAGAGCCGACTTGTGGTTGCCAAGGTAAAGGGGGAGTGGATTGGAAGTTCGGGACCAGCAAATGCAAGCTATTATATGTGGAATGGATAAACAACAAGGCCCCACTATATAGCAAGGGGAACAATATTCAACATCCTGTAATAAACCATACTGGAAAAGAATATATATGCATATATACACAAATCTGAATCACTTTGCTGTGCCGCAGAAAGTAACAGTATTAAAAAAAAAAAAGTAACAGCATTGTAAACAAAAAAAAATTTTAATGTCATATCATCATTTGTTATATGAGTAGAATAAATACTTTTAAATTTGTGATTCTGATATTAGTTGAACTTTGACTGCTATTGTATAATAGAAAGAACGCTTGAATTAGGAATTAGAAGGCCTGAATTTACATCTTGGTTCGGCAATTCTGTTATTTATTAGGTGAGCAACTTTAGGCTAGTCACTTAATCTCCCTGGCCCTTAGTTTCCTTACTGAAGAACTGGCTAACATTATCTACCCCACATGTTTTTGCAACAAACGTGTAAGATATTGGAGGGAAGGGAAAGATATCACATGCTGTGAACTGTAAGTGCCATCCAAATATGATGACCATTAATAATGAGAGACTAGAGACAGCTGCCCCAGAATGGGCTCCTTCTGCTTATTGCATCCCTGTATCCTGCAGACCAGCTAGAAACTACAACTTAGCTTCCTCTTGCCATCTTAAGGGAGCTGCCTAAAAGAGTCAAGTTTGGTTTGGGTGTACTACAGAAATAATTTTAATAAATCCACCAATTATTGGGCACTTAATGTGTGTCTAAAACTGCACTAAGTACTTTATATGTATTATTGCAAATAGTCCTTACAACTTGAAAAGTAAGAATTACTCTTTCTAGTTTGCAGCTAGGCTCAGAGAGGTCATTGCCCAGAAGTCACGCAGCTAATAACTTGAGATCTTGACCAACACCTGAGCCAACATACTTAATTACTGTTACTCTCACTGTTCTTTTATTTTGCATGTTCCTTGGAAGAAGCCTGAAGTCAATCTGGGCTGAAAATACCAAACACTGACTCCTAAATCTTCATATTAAACTGGATGGAAAATGTCTAGCACGCAATTTAAATTACAATCTGCTTTCCCACCCTCACACCTCCAAAATAACTGCAGTTATAAAAAACTTGATGTAACTTAATCTCTGTTCCTCAACCTTAAGAGTTATAAAAAGTCTCAATCATAAATGACCTGAAGCCCATTTTGTTTAGTTCTAAGGGTTTTAAAATATTTGACATATAACACACACAGGCTTTAAAACTTTTTCCCCCCACAAAAACAGCAGAGAAAAATTTTCCCAGGACCTGAGCTCAAGATATTCCTGATACCAGATGCCTCCACAAGCTGGGCTGCTGTCAGTGGGACAGAGACGCTGCCAAGAAGCCAGGCCACTTCCACTTCACATTTGGTCTGAGGCCAAGAGTGTTGTCTTTCAGCTTTTAGAAAGACCTCCCAGGGTTAGGTGGACTCAGCAATGACCGCATGTTACCATCATGGCCTGCAGGGTGGAGGAAAAGAGGTAATAGCCTGTGTAAATGACCAAGATCTTATCTGCGAAAGCTGGAAACCTCTTTTTCCAAAGCAAAAACAGAAACAGTCCAACTTAATCTTTGCTTGGGAGCCAGGGAGTCCTAATTCAATGGTCCAAGTCATGCTAATCAGCTTATGAGGAGGACAGTGTTCTATTGCTGTGGGTCTTGAATAGCAACCTTGGGTTCCACAAGTTTGGTCACTGTGTGATTATGCTTGTGTTATTCAAAGTGAGTTCCAGGGAATGTTATGATAAACTTGGTAAGGGCTCCCCACCAGAGAGGCACACGTATGTGCTTCACTTAAACAGTGTTGATACAGAACATTGAGAAGGGAATATATTGAGGGAATAGGAAAGAAGAGACTGTTGAACGTTTTTTGTTTGCTCTAACAGATTTTACATTTATAAGTTTCTGTGGAAGGATAAAGAATAGCATGGGGATGAAGGGAGTGGAAACAGAATGCCTAAAGTCATTGAAAGCCCTTAGTCCACTCATTCAACAATCATTTATGGGCTGCCCAGCATACACGAGGTAAGGTGCCATCTGCTGCAGATAGGAAGAGCTGACATCACTGCTGCCCTCATGGAACTTGGTATTGAGTCAAGGAGTCAATCAACAATCAAATAACTGCATGAATATATAAAAACTGAAGCTGTGACAACTGCTAGGAAGGAGTGGTCATGGTGTTTTGAGATCAAGTATCAAAGGTGATCAGATATCAAAGGTGTGGGGCTATGGCTAACTGACTTATCAGAGTTCTTGATAAAACTAAATTTTACAAGGAATTTCACAGATAAGCCTAGGGGAAGGTTCAGGAGACTAAAGTTTGTTCAAGTAAGCAATCTTTGTCAATATCCCTTTTGTTCAAAGAAAGAAGAGACATTCTTCTTTCCTCTGAATAATATAAGTCCATTTTCTCTTTCAGTTGCCTTTTGCTCATTAAGGACCAGCTGAATCACGTCTAGGTACTTCGTAGTAGAAAAGTATTTGCTGGATGGTGCTAGCAATCAGACATTTAATAAAGGGAGCTTTGTGAAAATAAAAGAAAATAAAAAACTAGAAGCTAAAAAATTAATTTCTGATGTTTTCAAGATTTACAGGCTTGAGCTTGAAGCATCTTTATCAGTTGTAGTGAAGATGGCAGTGGCCTTCTGATGAGTTTTTCTGGTTTGCAGTTTGAATGCCTTGGGTAATGGCACCAAGTGTTCCAGTGAACTTTCTTTTCTTTTCTTTTTTGGCTTTGCGGTATGTGAGATCCTAGTTCACTGAACGGGCACTGAACCCATGCCCCCTGCAGTGGACGCACAGAGTCAACCGCTGGACTTGGGCCAGGGAAGTCTCTTTCATTTTTTTTGAAGTTTACATCAAGTCATCCAGCTTCAGCTCACAGGCTTTCAGGAAAAGGGCAGTTTTAGTTTCAAATCAGAAGGGAGAAAAATTGGAAACATTTGTTTGGAGAATTGTAGCCAGATATTGGAAGAAACTAAAAGCATTCAGGATTTAGTAAGGACTAGCAAACTGTGCAAGACAGAACCCACAAGGGTGCACTATAATTTTCCACTGAAACAAAATTTTTCCTATAGTAACCCCCATTTCTATCAAAGATACTCAAGTAAAACTGATTTATTTGCAAAGTACATCTGGTGTCATTAAACTTTACCTGACTATTTGCACAAGTGCAGCAAAAACTTGCATAGGTCCTTTTTCTGAGTTTGCTTTGCTGAAACTTTTCAAAAGGAATCCCAGATTTGGCTTTCAAGTTTCTCAAGGCCCTGGTGGCTTAGTCGGTAAAGAATCCACCTGCAACTCAGGAGACCACCTGCAATGTGGGAGACCGTCTCAATGCAGGAGACCTGGGTTCGACCCCTTGGTCAGGAAGATAGCCTGGAGAAGGGAATGGCAATCTACTCCAGTATTCTTTCCTGGGAGATCCCATGAACAGAGGAGTCTGGCAGACTGCAGTCCATGGGGTTCCAAAAGAGTCAGACACGACTAAGAAAATAAACAACAACAAAACAGTAACAGCCCGGTAATGACAAAAGACTTAAAATAGCCAGGGTTAAAATTCTTATGAGAGTTCATTTGATAAGGAAAACAGTTGCTTCTGTGTCATACATTTTAACATAATAACCAGAAACAAGAGTTCTGCAAATTTTTAAGAACTTCACAAGACTGCTGGAATATTTATATTAAGTAATGTGTGAGTGTGCATGCTGTCTCTTCAGTTGTGTCCAACTCTTTGCAACCCTATGGACTGCAGCCTGCCAGGCTCCTCTGTCCATGGTATTCTCCAGGCAAGAACACGGGAGCCAGTTACCATGCCTTCCTCCAGGATCAAGTAATATATATACACGTATAACCTAGGAAGATTTATCAGCACTTCTTCTCCGATGATGTTTCCCATGTAATTTAAAGCATCCAATAAACCTAATTAGCATTACGTCTTTCTTTTACAAGGTGAGAGACAATCCTTTAAGATTTTCTGGGAATACTGCTGGGAAATCTGTTAGTTTGAAGTCAAAAAGACTCTGTTTAGAATTTGATTTTGGAAAGTTGTCCAAAATGACAACAGGTTTGGACAGTTGACTAAATAGGATCACAGGTCACTGTGAAACAATACTTAGTTATCCATTTAGCCAAAGTGACAATTAAAAGATTTCAAAGGCAAATAAAGGAAGTTACATAGTTGTAAAAAAGAAAAAAAACTTAACTCTTTTACTATTGAGAAGATTTGGTTTTCTTAGGTAATCAAAGACCTGATGAAGACAACATAAAGCACAGGAAATTATTTTAAGATATAAAAATCTTGATTTCCCAGGCAGATTGCCTTAAATGTAACAAAAAATATTTATTTTACAGTTCAGTATTAAGAACAGACCAACAATCTAAGAAAACTTTGTCGTTGCAACAAAGAGAGAGAAAATCAAGTTCTAGTTTTGCATTAATGTACTAGTAATACTAAGGCTAAGGTTTATTTTAAAAACCTATGTAAATAAATCCATCCAATCTTGGGCTTCCTTTGTAGCTCAGTCAATAGAGTCTTCCTGCAATGCAGGAGACCTGGGTTTGCTCCTTGGGTCAGGAAGATCCCCTGGAGAAGGAAATGGCAACCACTCTAGCATTCTTGTCTGGAGAATCCTATGAACAGAGAAGCCTGGCAGGCTACAGTCCATGGAGTTGCAACAGTTGGACACGACCAACTGGTGACTAAGCCATCACCAGTCTTGGCCAGCTTTGGCCACATGAGAAAAAATTCATTTTCTAAGATTCCTTTTCCATAAATATTCTAAAATAAGATTTTAAATATTTATTCAGTTTTTGTCCTCCTCTTTCTTATTTCTAATTCTGAAAAATCAGCCGTCCTACTTTAGGACAGTTACTCCTCTTCTCCCTTAAAAAAAGTGAAGTCGCTCAGTCGTGCCTGACTCTCTGCGACCCCATGGACTGTAACCTACCAGGCTCCTCCAACCATGGGATTTTTCCAGGCAAAAATACTGTAGTGGGTTGCCATTTCCTTCTCCAGGGGATCTTCCCAACCCAGGAATCAAACCCGGGTCTCCTGCATTGCAGGCAGATGCTTTACTATCTGAGCCCCCAGGTAAGAAACACATGCTTCATATCTTCCCTCATTAAAAACACATCTTACTTTATAGCATGTAGAATTTTTTTTTGCCCTTATTATTTCTAATAGATTCATTTGTACATATTTGATTACAATTTTCAACCATTAGCAACCCTAATTTTCAGTGAATACTAGGAAGCAGGCAATTGTGAAGTGTCTGCCATATATTGCCATTCTGTATCAAATTTAAGAATCTATAAATTCACAATTTTCTAGAAGGATATCTTTTCATATCACAATATCTGATATTTATTAGCAGATGCAAGTATATTTAGCTTCTTTATACTGTATAAAAACAAGAAGCTAAAAGTTGATAGATTGAAACTCATATTTAGCAATTAATGTCTCAATATTTTATCTTATTTGGAAATGATCTAGATATTCAATGAATTCCATCATTTA
The DNA here is from genome assembly GCF_023699985.2 of Odocoileus virginianus. Classification (NCBI taxonomy): domain Eukaryota; kingdom Metazoa; phylum Chordata; class Mammalia; order Artiodactyla; family Cervidae; genus Odocoileus; species Odocoileus virginianus. The sequence continues at coordinate 21,067,209 of NC_069697.1, forward strand.
ACTTATTATAGCTTTAAGGTTTCAAGTTATCAAAAAGATTTTTGCAACTATTTTTAAGCAGACATATTATAAAGCATAATTATTGTTGAAAAGTTTATTTATAGACTTTTATGCCATTTATATTTGCTTAATATACTTGTTAAAGCATAATATACTTATGCTTGACTTGATCACGAAAATTTCATGAGACATCAAACAAAGCTAACCATCATCTTTTTTTTCTTGTTGACAATTCAGGAAAGTATCAAAAAAAAAAAAAAATCACAGAAGTGGAAAACCTAAAGTTAAACATGATTCTTTCCTTTTTTTCCTATTTTATTGTCATGCTTGACATACATCAAGCAATTCATTTTTATTGCACATTTTGTTCTGAGGTTGGATTTATAGTTTTATAATCTTGAATATCTAGTAGAGATAATATAAGCTTGTTTGACTCATAAACCTAGGTAGGAAAAAATTATATAACCCCACTATATTTAAATGCTGAAACTTCTGAAGACATACATGTTTTGTTTTTCCAACAATCTTAAGACTATTTTTATTTACCAAACAATATCCCAGATCATCTAAACTTTAAAAAAAAATAATTGGACTACTTTCTATATTTCTGAAAGCTTTAGGAAAACCTAATTTATATAAATTTGTCCGTAAGTCAATTCAAAGAAATTCATTTGAAATACTTTATAAGTTAATTTGGTAATAATATCCAGCAATAACAAATATCATATGTACATATATACAAATATATATGAATATTCAGATAAGTGCTGAGATCTTATAACTTTTGTTCTAAATTTTAGTTGAGTTAGTAAAACATAGTATTACAAACTTACTGGTTTATCTCCACTTTATATTTTTGTCTGAATTATATTTCCAGAAAATAAGAAAAGTTAAAGTTACGGGTCTACCAGTGTCTGTGAAGGAAACTTTTAGATTTTCTCTTGCCCTGATATGTAATCTGATGGAGACTAAGGACTAAATTTTAGGCCAGTGATCAAGAAGATAACTAGTTGCTATCTGATATCTCCAGTGCACATTTGAATAGACGAAACATCCAGGTCTGTTTCTAAATGAACTTCTTTTCTCTTTTTAGCCTCAGGTGCTTTGGGAGGTCCCTGAGTCTCCTGAAAGTCCTTGATGGAGTATAGGGAGCCTAAAATTCAAGGGAGCTGAGGGAAAAGGAAAAGTTTGGCAGGGTGGATGGACAGAGGGATGGAGGACTTATAAAAAGATTCAAGGGAACTGGAGGGACAATGAATGTAGTAAAAGGAACAGACGCAATGGAAAGGCACAGGTCTTAGAGGAGCCAGTCTGAGGAGACCTCAAGTTTTCCAAGGCCTATGAAGTTACAAGTTCTCTTCAGCAGAATCACGCCAACAACAAAAGCAGCAGACAGAGTTGGTGGAGTATGTGGTCAGCAGAGGTTCAAGAATGGGGTTTCAATTGACTGAGACATTCTCATGGGAGAAGCAGAACCTAATAGAGAGAACAGAGAGGTCTCACAGAGAGCCAAGAAGAAAGACGTCCAGTCCAGAGTATCAAAGAATACTCCCTACTCAGGAAATAAAGCCAGCCTGAAGAGACTTCTGGCTCAGCAGGCACCTTCCAAACAAGGAAGCCTGGGGCTCTAACTCAGCTTCTTATAAACAGACACCTCAGACTCCAACCCAGCACTTTTGTATGGCCTCTAACTCAACTTCAGGAGTATCTTCCTAATCTTAAGAATCAAAATCTGTCTTCACCAGCGCCAACAGACGTCTGTCTGGAACATTGGTTCAAGAGTCAGACTCTTAAATGGATCTCTGATCAATCGATCAGGACTGAAGACAAAGCAACAAAGATCCGCTCTTAGGGTCCTAGATGAGAGGTCTGGGGTCCAATGATGAATCTGTTCCTAACTAAGTCATGGCACCATAACAGCTAAAGGAAAACAATTCAATGATACTTGTGAATGATAAGGCAGACTTGATTAAGGACCATCATAATAGGTATAAGGACCACTGCAATGGGATTTTGCAACACACGAGAGAGATTGGGCTCAACTTTGAACACAATGGGAAAGGGGAATTTATAGCCAAGAAGTAGGATGGGGGGTTTCAAGTGGACAATTATTAAGAGAAAATATCAGAAGTAAGAGAGGTTCTGGCTAAACCCACCTAACAGGATTCTTGCTGAAGATAGGCCAAGGTGATCAGACCTCACCTGGGGGATGTTGGAGGATGAGGAACCTGATCAAATATCAAGGGTGATCAGATATTTGAGGGTGTGGTGTTTTGGTTAAACTGACTTATCAGGATTCTTGCTAAAACTAGATTTTACAAGGAAACACACGATGGGCTTAGCAGAAGGTTAAGGAGCCTAACCAAAGTTTGGTCAAACAAAGAATCTTTGTCAGTGGGTTTATTTTAAAGAGGAAAAGAATACAAAAATGGAAGATGGGGAACCTCAAAGATAAAACATCATATTTTTTTACATTTTCTAAATCTCATATTTGTCTGAACACAATACCATCCCTACCAGAGTTAAGTAACAGTCTGATCCCCCAGAAAGCCATGTAACTTTTTGCTTTCAGAGGTTAATGTGGCCTCTGATGAGAAGTCCATGAAAGGAAGCAATCCAAAGAAAGGAGGGAAGGACCACATTGTGAGGATGCTGATAACTCGTCCTAACTTAACCTGAGTCCCCCTCCTAAATCACTTTCAGTGACTCAAGTATCCTTCATAGTTTTGTAGCTGACAAAATAAGTTAATTTCAGTACTTTTTCCCTGGAATCTCATAATAGAGATTTCTCCCCCATGGCACAAAATCAAGTGAGTAAACTGTGTTATGCTGGCTTTCCTATCAGTTAGGCCTACATTCAAATCCTGACTCTAACTTAGCCATGTGAACACAGGCTGGTCTTCTAACCACCCTCAATATGCTTTCTGGATATAAATTGGTAATCATTACTGTGCTTCTACTGTACAGTAGCTTCTTTGGGGATGAGACAAAATAATAGACTAAAGTGCTTAACGAATTGCCTGTTATGCTATCACCATTAAATAAACAGGAGAAATCTGAAGAGAAGGGATAGGTGAGGGGAGTTGACAAAGTCTGGAAAGAGTGTCTAGTTCCTCAGAGAGACAAAGCCTCAAAGTCTAGTTCCTCAGAGAGACAGAAGTGCCCTGCGCTTCAGGAGATGACTCGGCCAGGCCAACAGGCACACATACTAGGTCTCAGTAGAAATTGAGAGGCCTGACAGAAAGTTGGCCTTGCATTTAGAGACAAAATGCGAAGAGCCCTGTCCCTCTTGTGTTTCCTCTTCCGATGTGTGAGGTGAGTTCACCAGCAAGACAGGAAAAGAATGACAAGGGCCACCCACACTGCCTAAAGAGGCCTGTGGTGCTGACATAGAGTGCAAAATTCAGACTTTTGACCAGGGCAGGACATCTGCCTGAGGAACTTCTGGGAAGAGTGATGCTTAGGAAACTAGTAAGAGCTTAAATAAGTGGGAGTAAATTAGAAAACTGGGCAAAAAAGATGAAGGGAGATTTACTGCCTTCCTACAGACTGTGAGCTGAAGCCCATGAAAGTGGCCTCATTTCAGATGGAATCATTTCTTTTGGGAAAGCTCCTTGGCCTTGTTGAGCTTGGCCTGGTTTTCTCCAGTAAGATTTTTCTCTTTCTGGAAAAAAAAAAAAGCAATACAGTAAAAAGAGGGAAACGATATAGTAAGAATGCCAAAGAATGTCTGAGTGTATGAATCATGGGACAAAGAATTCCCGAATTTATCTTTTCCCAACATTATTTTTATCAAGAAGAAAGAGATTCCTCTCTTAAGCGCCTGTATCTACAATTCCTTAAATTACTTGCTTGAGAAGTTCTCATTTGTGTTTCATTTTCTAATGTGGAGTCACTTTGAATACCTGTTTCTGTCTCTGTCAGCTCTTTTCTGTCACACCCATGCAGCCATGGGAAGAATTTCAACAGGCCCAGCAAATACACCAGGATATTACACCCTATGCACTTTTGAGGAATGGAGATTGTGAATACAATGCCGAACATGGCTCGTGTTCTCCCGGATGTTGTGGCTCGTGTGGTTGCAGTGGTGTACCTGAGTGGCCTGGTCTCCCGCCTTCCTGAAGTGACCAGGCAGGAAATGAATAGAGGACAACTATGACTCTATACCTCTCCAGAGAGGGTACTGCCAATCTCAAGCATCCAATAGCACTACTGAGGAAACATGGCCAAACTTCCCACCAGTATTACAGGAAACAGGACTAGAAGATGGAGGTGGCTGCAAGGTTGCCAAGAAAAGGCATCATACACACAAGATCAGGACTACTTGATGCATGGAATAAAAAAAAGTCAACTACTAGCAGTGTGGGAAAATATTATATATTTCAGTACTATGCACCATCTATAGCAGGTTAAGAGATCCTACGCCTGTTCATTGTACTGCAATTGTGTAAGTTGCATAATTGTGTAACACTGTACAGTTGTAGATAACTCATAGGTGTGTAATTGATAGCCACTCCCCCTCCCCCACCACCAACAAGCCCCATGGAAAAAAATTTTGTCTCCATTGTCTCCATTGCAGTCCATCTCCACGTTCCTTTAGCTGTTTTGACTTTTCCTTGGAAACAGCTGTTAACCCATTGAATTATATGCTCCCCATAAACATATGTTGAAGTCCTAACCCCCAGTACCTGTGAATGTGACCTTATTTTCAAATAGGGAGGGTCTTCACAGATGAAATTGAGCTAAGATGAAATAGTTAGGATAGGCTCAACATGACTGTGTTCTCATAAAAAGAAGAAATTTGAACAAAGAGACAGAGACGCACGTAGAGAGAACACCAAGCAAAGGGGAAGGCAGAGGGCAGGATAATATTGGCTTGGCCAAAAAAGTCGGTTCAGGTTTTTCCACAGCATCTTTTCATGCTAAAGCTGTGACCTCCTCCTCCTCCTGCCCAGACAGCCACCATCAAAAGAGCCCAACTCCCTGGGAGCACCCGGCTTTCCTTGCTGGAGCCCAGCCTGGTTTTGTTTCTACTCACATTATCCCCTCCCACCCCCCACCCACCCCCCAGGCCCCTGAGACCTTTGATGTTCACGTGGCTGCCTGGCAGATAAAACCCCACTTGTTCCCTCTCTCAGCAGTAAGACCTTTGGCAATTTAGAGGGACACAGAGATAAAAGACTGGATTTTTTTCCCTTCTTTTCATTTTTTTTCAACAACAAATGGTGGTTTGTCTTTACTAGCCGCTCCTTCAGAACCACACCAGCATCAAAGAACAAGGACTGAGCATAAAGCCAAGGCAGGGAGTTCTGTGCCCCCTGCAGGGAATTCACCTGCCTCCAGGACACACAAAAGGTAGAGAGGGAGGGGGCTGTGTACCAAGAGCACCCCACAGGGGTGAGCTAAGCTCACACCCCTCCCCCCGCCTCATTCCCCGAAGTTTGCTTTCCTAACATTTATGCTATGCCACTTTGAGCTTGGCAAACAGACAAGACGGGACAGGGAAGGACACGGAAAACTTGACTTGTCCCATGGATAAATTTGAGTTGACTTGGCATGTCCTGGTCCAGAGAGCTTAGCGAGCTGACAGTGGGTGGCCTCAGTGTATGGAGCACGCCACCGGGACTCACAAGTCCGATGTCTGGCTCTGCTTCCCATGTGACAACCAGCCAAGGGCAAGGGAAGGAGGATGGGAATAGTCTGCCTGCATGACAATGAGAACAACCATTTTCCAAGAGGGATGTGTATCGGTATTCAACATGTAGCAACCATAGAGTAGGTGGGTCTACTTTCCCCATTTTACAGTAATAGAAGCTGGAGCTTATAGAACTCAAGTCAAGGTCATGCCCGAAGGGGCAGAGGCAGGACTTAAACTCAAGTCTGCACCAAAGTGTGTTCTTAACCAAGGGTAACAAACTGCTTTTGATGGGAATTGTGAGTGTACTTTGAAAAATGTCAAGCCAGATCTGTTCTCCATTAAGTTGTATCTCCAAAGAGGGTATGCTGAAGTTCTCACCCCCAGTACCAATGAATGTGGTCTTATCCAGAAATGAGGGTCTGCAGACGGAATCAAATTAAATGTGGACATACTGGATTAGGATGATCCCTAATCCAACAGCTAGTGTCCTTATAAGAAGAGGGAAATGTGGGGACTTCACTGGTGGTCCAATGGCTAAGACTGAGCTCCCAGTGCAGGGGGCCTGGGTCTGATCCCTAGTCAGGGAACTCGATCCCACATGCTACAACTAAGGCCCAGAGCAACCAAGTAAATAAATATTTTAAAAAGAAGAAGAGGGAGAATTTGGATACAGACACACACAGAGGGAAGACAGCCATGTGAAGATGGAAGTTGAAACTAGAGGGATGCGGCCACAAGCTAAGGAACACCAAAAATTGCCAGCAATCACTGGAAGCAAGTAAAGGGCAAGGAAATGTCCTCCCCTAGAGCCTTCAAGAGAACATGGCCTTGCCAACATCTTGATTTGAGACTTCTGGCCTCCAGAATGTGAGAGAAAAATTCCTATTGCTTCAAACCACCAAGTTTGTGATACTTTGTTACAGCAGCACTGTGCTTAGTCACTCAGTCATGTCCAGCTCTTTGTGACCCCATGGACTGTAGCCTGCCAGGGTCCTTTGTCCATAGGGATTCTCCAGGCAAGAATACTGGAGTGGGTAGCGGTTCCCTTCTCCAGGGGATCTCCCCTACCCAGGGACCGAACCCAGGTCTCCCACATTGTAGACAGATTCTTTACTATGTGAGCCACCAGGGAAGCCCAAGAATACTGGAGTGTGTAGCCTTTCCCTTCTCCAGGGGATCTTCCCAACCCAGGAATCAAACCGAGGTCTCCTGCATTGCGGGCGGATACTTTACCAGCTGAGCTACCAGTAGCAGTAGGGAACTAATATAGTGTCTGTCTTTGTAAGTTTGGGGAGAAGAAGAAGAAAAAGATGAGAGAGAGAGAGAGCAGAGAGGAAGGAAGAAGGCAGGACAAATCTCAAACAAATAAAATAGAAAGATTTTTTCTAGCATATCAGCCTGGGGAATGAGGCAAGGACGTTGGCCACAAAAGAAAGAGACAGAAATTGGTGGTAAAGGTAATGGAACAAGGGTGAGAAAGAAAGAAAGAGAACTGGAACCAAGTCTGATGGGTCAGCTCCTTGAAAGCTGTCAAAGAAGAGTCAGAGAAGATTCTAACACTCCCTGCCAGCAAGGGAAAGGATTGAGAAAGAAGAGTATGCTGCCATGGTCCACTGGGTGAGGATAACCTTGCCCCACACCTCTGCCCAGCCTTCTCACACCTAAACAGGGCTCTTACGTCAGGCTCTTCTTCAGTTACTGCACTCAGGGAACATGCATTTAGCACTCACAAAGTCACTGGTGCTGAAGGGCGTAGGGGATGAGGGCCAAAGAACAGCACTAAGTAACAAGGGACTAGAAGTCTCTGGGATTCTGCAGCCTCGATTTCTCTCCATCTCCACATCAGCCTAGAAAGTGTGTACCCAGACCTCTAGTCTATGGGTACTTGGATGAGGGATTTACCCACCTCACTGAGTCCTTGACATCTTCCACACACTTTAGCATAATGCTTGGGCTTTATACTGTGCTTTTTTCTATTTATATCTACATACAGAAAGATAGGGAGAAAGAGAGAGACAGCTACCTAGATAACTGCATTCAGGTACAGAGATAGAGATACCCAGAGGGCTTCCCAGGGGGAAAGTGAAAGTGAAAGTCACTCAGTTGTGTCCAACTCTTTGTGACCCCATGGACTCTACAGTCCATGGGATTCTCCAGGCAAGAATACTGGAGTGGGTAGCCATTCCCTTCTCCAGGAGATCTTCCAGACCAAGGGATCGAACCTGAATCTCATGCATTGCAGGCAGATTCTTTACCGTCTGGGCCACCAGAATAAAACAGGCGAATGACATTAACACATGATTTTGACAAAATAAAGGAAAACAAACAGCTCCTAATCTCACAGAAAGTTGCCATTCTTATAAGAAGAGGAATTAAATTAAAGCTCAAATTAAAGCTTCACTGAGAAAGTATTTTATCTCACAGACAGGCAAAAGTATGATAATATATTGTATTGACAGGCTGTGGGGACACAAACAGGCTCATAGCCACTTGCAAGAGTTCAACAGACACAACCTGTAGGTTAGGCAATGTTTAACAAAATTATTAATATATCTACATTGGTCCAGCACCCCATGCCCAGGGGATCTGTAGGTTGTCTCATGGATACACCTGCAAACATAAAATTGGTGTATGTGCAAGCATTGTAACAGCAATTCAAACGCTCTTCTTTAGAGAACTGGGAAAAGAAACAGTGATGCCTGAATAAGCAAGGATCAGATAAAGGTGGTCAAAAGGTACAAACTTCCGGTTATAAAACAATTAAGGATGTAATGTATAACATGATTAGTATAACTAATACTGCTTTATGTTTTATATGAAATTTGTTAGAGTAAATTTTAAGTTATCACAAGGGAAAAATTTTTTGACTATTTATTTTACTTTGTATCTATGTGAAACGATGGGTGGTCTCTAAATGTATTGTGGTCATCATTTCATTATGTATGAAGCTAAATCATTATGCTGTACACCTTAAACCTATCCAGTGCTGAACATCAATTATATCTCAATAAAACTGGAGGAAAAAGATCTTTAGCTCAATACAAGCCTCACATTTTTATTTAAAAATCTAGCTTGAATATCATAGGAGTAGAGTGCCATGCCCAATCCAGGACACATATAATTCATTAACCCCCATAATAATCTTGTAAGATAAATACCATCACAATCCGTCTTATCAGCACCTCACAGATGAGAACAGGACACCGCAGAGGTGGAGCATGTTGTTCAAGGCTGTTGCAGGAAGGTGAGGCCGGGGTAGAAACGGCAGAAGTCTGACTACAGAGCCCACCATCACCAGAGCTGCCTACCTAGACACCCGCTAAATACTGTGTGGTTTGACTTTTCTTCTGCTTTTCATCCCTCTCTTCACACATTCATTTGTGCATCAGTCATCCATGGCCACCTAGTATATACCAGACATTGTGCTGAGTGAAGGGGATACAGAGATTAAGCAGACAGTAGTCCTCAACTTTGAGAATTTATAGTTCAGAGAGAACACACACAGGTAAACAGACAACCCATATCCAAGGAGTTCTCAACACGAGCCTAGGAGAGTGCCACCCAACCCACTTGTATACCTCTTTTGTCTTTTTTCCTCTGCTCAGGAAGTCTTCATTTGGGGCACTGTATCTATCACAACTGTAAAATCAACTCCATGAGGATTCTTTCAGATAGTAAAGGTACCCAAACAGATTTCCATGCTGACGACTATCAGACTGGTTCTTGGGGGTCTGCTCTCCTACAGCTTACAATTTTATAAATGTCCTTTCACAGCAAAACAAGAACAAGAGTACTGTATATTTTTTGCTTCCTTCCACAAGAATCCAGGTTGAAATGAAAACAGAAAGGAGACTTAATCTGATAATACTTCTCACAGTAGAATTCAGAGGACAGAGCAGGAAAGAAGAGCCCAGAAATCTTATCTGGTGCCCTTAAATGTCCTCTTCCTTATCACAGTCCAAAGGACTCAGGTCCCTAAAGCTATTGTGCTAAGCTAGAAAGAACAACCTACTTACATGCAGTTTTCCTTGTGATCTATTCAGTCACCACAGGGCACAGTGACTGCCTGTGTTCTGTGCCCTAAACAAAGCACAGAGACCAAAGCAAAGTCACACAGACCTGGGTTCAAAGCTAGGCTCTGCCGTTTACTGAGAGGTCATCAGCATCAGCTTCCTCATCTGGAGAGTGGGATTATAAAGAAGATTCAAGAAGATAATATGTGCAAAGGCTCTAGCCCAATGCAGGACCCAAATTCAAAGCCTCCTTGAGACACTCTCACAACCAGAGTTACTTTGTCTCCCAAGCACACCCCATCCATCTCAGCTCCTGAGCTAATAGACAACATCCAGAGTCCTGGCCCCCTCTGCCCAAGGGAACTCTACTGATTTCTACAGTCATAAACCTGCCTCCAGTGCCGCAGAGGGGCAGGCTGGCCTCTGGCACCCAAGAAGAGAAGAGTTCCAAACAGTTAGGGATTGTCCCAGCTGCTGTCATAGAGGCTGGGGTTGGGGTTACACTCCAGACTAGAGACATACAGAAAGCCCTGGTGGCTCAATGGTAAGGAATTCACCTGCCAATGCAGAAGACACAGGAGATGTGAGCTCAATCCCTGAGTCAGGAAAATTCCCTGGAGGAGGAAATGGCAACCCACTCCAGTATTCTTGCCTGGAAAATCCCATGGACAGAAGAGCCTGGCAGGCTCAGTCCATAGGGATGCAAAGAGTCGGACACGACTGAGCACACATGGGAATGTAATGTGAGTGCAGGGAAACTTAGGCAAAAGCAAATGCTGCAGGTTGGAGGCAGCCCAGTGTCCCCAGAGACAGACAAAGTCCACAGCCTGACATCAACAAGACAGTAACATCCAAAACACTACTTTGGAAAAAATTCACTATTATCCAAAATAGTGATCAGGAAATCACCTCATGAAAGGTAAAAAAAAATCTGAACTTTAGTTATTGGACTGGCCTACATTTTGGTGCAGCTTGAAATTTTTTTTTTTATTTTTAAACACATAGAGGAAAGGAGAAACTAGGGAACGGAAGATAGGCACCCTATTCTTTCCAATGCTAGACCCTCCAAAGCTCCTTATCTGTCCTGGCCCCTGAAATACCACCTAGATTTAATTTTACATCTCTCTAGATTGGGGGTCAGAAACCCAAGTGCTTTCAGAGGTCAAACAGATTAAATACATGAGCAACTGTGCCAGCTGAGGAACATGAAACACGAATACCCTGCGGAAGTGGAACAGCTGCTAATCAGCCCGTCAACTGTTACCATAGAGAAGCAGAGTCAGTGTTGTTGGATCGATTTTTTAATATATATATATATAGAAAGATTTATTTTGAGGAATTGGCTCACACAGTTATGGGGACTGCTCAGTCCAAAATTTATGGGGCAGTACGGAAATTAAAAAATCACTGCAGATGGTGACTGCAGCCATGAAATAAAAAGACGCTTACTCCTTGGAAGGAAAATTATGACCAACCTAGACAGCATATTAAAAAGCAGAGACATTATTTTGCCAACAAAGGTCCGTCTAGTCAAGGGTATGGTTTTTCCAGTGGTCATGTATGGATGTGAGAGTTGGACTGTGAAGAAAGCTGAGCGCCGAAAAGTTGATGCTTTTGAACTGTGGTGTTGGAGAAGACTCTGGAGAGTCCCTTGGACTGCAAGGAGATCCCACCAGTCCATCCTAAAGGAGATCAGTCCTGGGTGTTCATTGGAAGGACTGATGTTGAAGCCGAAACTCCAATACTTTGGCCACCTCATGTGAAGAGTTGACTCATTGGAAAAGACCTTGATGCTTGGAGGGATTGGGGGCAGGAGGAGAAGGGGAAGACAGGATGAGATGGCTGGATGGCATCACTGACTCCATGGGCATGAGTTTGAGTAAACTCCGGAAGTTTGTGATAGACAGGGAGGCCTGGCGTGCTGCGATTCATGGGGTCACAAAGAGTAGGACACGACTGAGCAACTGAACTGAACTGAACTGAACTGAACAGAAATTCAGGTAATAGTTGACGTTGCCATCTTGAGTCTGAATTCAGCAGGGCAGCAATCACTTGCTTACAGACACCATGTACATGTAGCACTAAGGTTACTCAGTCACCTCCAGACATACACAATGACAACAAGAGATTTTGTTTTCCTGGAGGTAGAAGTGGATTTACCCTCCTCATGCATATTTCCAGTATTGCTTATTCACAATATTATATAATTATTTATGCCATTCTTCTCCAGTAAACCATAGGATGTTTTTCAAAGGATTGCCCACACATCACAGACAGCAATATTTCCTTTTAGAACTTCAAATTCCTGGTCACCCAATCTACTATATCAGAAAATTCTGCACTTTAACAAACTTCCTCTTTTTTTTTTTTTTCTTTTGTATGCTAACACTTGAAAACTACTGGACAGAAATTGTTTCTCATTTTTGTTCTTCAGTGACCAACAAATTCTCCAACATCTAGTGGGAGCTTAACAAATGTGGTTGAACAAATTAATAAAGAATGTCACTAGTTTATCCTTGGGTTATCTGTGATAGCTATAAAAAAAATCATAACATTAAACTTGATCTCTTTAGGTGCTGACCACCATTGTAAAATCACCCATGTATGTGTCAGCCTCACTAGAAAAGAAAATTCCTCACATTTTGTCACTTTTTTATTCCCAGAACTTACCAATTACTGACATATGTTGGTGCTCCATAAATATTTGTTGAATGAATAGACAGATGCATGAATGGACAGGTAGACAGAGCTACCTGAATACAGAATATCCACTGCGTTTTTAGGTTGTACAAATTTTTTACTTTCTAGCCGTTGAATTTTTTATACATTTCTTATCCATCTTACAGTAATTTATAATTATTACATGTATTAAGGGTACATATGGAACTTTCTATTGCTAGATTTGAAGCATAGTTAAGAGTCTGTAACATATAATTTCTATAGCATTAACTATATCTCATTTATCCCTTTCAGAACACACACACATCTCCTTGACCTTGAATCTTCTTCAACGTATAAGCAAAACTATTTATAAGCTTAGGTGCTTAAACTATTACAATGGTTTTTTAAAAATTAAATGCTTCATGATCCCTTATAAACCATCCAGAAATAACACTGTGTCAAGACACTCAGGTTTAAAACAACTGCTGCAAATCATTTCACCTAAATCAAATGGTAAAGATTTTCATTTCCAGAATGATTAAATTTAGAAAGACTGCCACTATCAAGTGTTAGTGAAGATATGGAGCAATCAGAACATTCATATGTTGCTAATGGGAAACTGGTGTTTACCCAAGAGAAATGAAAACTCTTGTCACCATATAGAGTTAAACAAGAATGCTCACAGCAGATCTATTCATAATAGATCCAAATTGGATGTGGCAGGTCCAAATGTCCTTTATCTTAAAGGATAAAAAAAGCATGATATACAATGGGATAATACTTAGCAAGGCTTCCCAGGTGGCTCAGTGGGTAAAGAATCTGCCTGCCAAGCAAGAGACTCGGGTTTGATCCCTGGGTTGGGAAGATCCCCTAGAGGAGGGCATGGCAGATCACTCCAGTATTCTTGCCTGGGAAATTCCAGGGACAGAGGAGCCTAGCAGGCTACAGTCCAAAGGGTCACAAAGAGTCAGACACAATTGAAACAACTGACCACACATGCACGTAATACTGAGCAATAAAAAGGAGCAGACTTCTGATATACAAAACAACATGGACACATCTCAAAATTATCAGCTGAGTGAAAGAAATCAGAAACAGAAAAGTACATGCTCTATTATTACATGTATAGAAAGTTCAGAAAAGGCAGACCTAATCTGTAGTGTTAGAAATCAGAAGAATAGTTGCCTCTGCAAAGAGTATGAATCAGAAAGGACACAAAAAACTTTCTGGTAAGAGAAATGTTCTATATCTTGATTTGGCAATGATATATTGCCAATGAGCATATTCATTTGTCAAAATTCACAGAATTGTTCATTTAAGATCTGTGCATTTTCTCGTATTTAAAATATATCTCATTTTAATACTTGTACTTCTATCTTGGCCAGGAATATCAAAGCATGATCTATCTTTTATGCATTGTGTTTTCATTGCTAGGAACATTTTTCAGAAACCAAAGGCTTTAAACAGCCTATGATTCCAGTAAAGGCATAAAAGAGGTGTCACCCACATCTCTGCACAGCACCCTCTTATCATTCTACAAAGGTATTCAGAACAGGCAAATGCTATCCCAACTTGTAACTTATACAAGTGCTTGGCTCCAGTATTCTTGGCTGGAGAATCCCATGGACAGAGGAACCTGGCAGCCTACAGTCCATAGGATCACACAGAGTCGGACACAACTGAAGAGACTTAGCACACACGCTGGCACCATTCTGACTTTTTATAGTTGATTTAAATTTCACTCTTTAGAAATGTACAGTGCAAATATTTAACAGATGAGAATCAAGGTTCAGATAGGCTAATGAGTGATGTCACTGGGACTCAAACTCAGGTCCCAAGCCCATACTTTCTTCTCCCAATGAACACACACACACACACTTGAATCACAATTCATAGATCTTTCCCTTCTTTTATCATGAATCTGTGAAAGCAGTTCTTCCTCTGAGATTTTAAGATAAACCAATGGAATCTTTTCTAACGGGCTCTAGAGTCCATGGAAAGTTTTAAATCATTGCCTGATACTTCCAGCCTGGCTCTCATTCTCAAACCAATGTTTGCTTTGGAATCTAGGGACTCAAATAATCTACGGAAAGTAAATAAAGGAAGCTGCAAAACATTTGTTGGCCAAGGGCAAAGGGGCTGTTTCCTTCACTTTGTTTAGGTGTTAAAATAAAATTCTCCATTATTCTTCACACTAAAGTACCGTTAGCATGTTTAGAAGGGTAGCAGACACCTTGATTGCATTATAAAATATAAAAAACCAAAAGCAATTAGCAGAGGGAAGAGAGAAATGAGCTTTACCATCTAAAACCACTGACTGCTCTTTCTAAGCATGGGCCTTAGGACAGAAATTCATATTGAATTTTTCATTCCATTAGTGATTTTTAACAGTGAATTTCTAGATATTCAAGTCTATACCAAAGCCAAGGTTTTTTAATTCTGATTTGTTAGAAATCCCTAAGAACCCACCAAAAAATGCCATAAAAATTCAACTGACCCTCAGGTACACAGAGTAATATTCTACAGAAATGCCTTATTAGAGTAATGTCAAAATAATTTACTTTTCCTGGTAAAACATAAAACTTCTATGAAAAAGAATGATATTATTGTTCAGGTACCAAGACTGAAACAAGGTGGGTAGCTGCTAATGTTCCTAGATAATCAACTAACTGATGAAGAAAAAAATCACTATTGATAAGCAGGTTTCTATATTTCCAGTGCTACCAATGCTCTGAAGATCATTTTGCATAATACCCAGAAAGCCCTCACATATCTGGTCAACAAAATTGAAAGCTGGTTTTCAATCTGGTTGTAAGTTCTAACCCTAGTTTCCATGGGAAATGGTTTGTACTTTAAAGAGCTCAGGACAATAATTTCTTTGGAGGAAATTTAATTCTGTGCCTGGCTTATTATTACAGATACAAACTATCTTAGGTGTCAGCTCTAAGCTGAAGAATCTTGTTCCTCTCTTTGGCTTTTGGAGCATGGACATAATTTTAAAAAAGAATCTCCCCTGCTCTTATAAACTTCTGACTTCCAACTAGCAGTGACTATGATTCCCAGGACTGTAAATAGTCTTATAAACCTTGCCTTTCCTAACACAATTAATTTTTCCATTTCCTTAGGTATTGACAATAAATGTATTGTGTGTAAATATTCTTAGAATTTGGCAAAGCTATCACAAGATACACAGTCCCTACAGGCTAGCAACAGGGGCCTTTTCACGTGGTTAAAAGTGGTAGAGCAATTCCCAGGGTGTGCAGAGGGGAAAGACTTCGAACCATAGAAGTAAGGTAAAATCATCAAGAAAGAATGATAGGTTCTAAAACATGTGATCTTGTTATGCAGGCAGTTTCAAATTGAGTAATTCAAGCCAAAGTTGGTTTTTGACTTTGGTTCTCCCTAGGGGCTAACACCTGCAAAGGATAATGGAAATGGGGGTAGGAATTGGATACAGAAGGTTTCAATTCCAGTTCTCCCTAGACTAGAAACTGGGCAACAAAAACAAATTGAAAACAGTCATAGCTAACAGTTATTGAAGCTTAAAGTGAGTCAGATACTAGTCAAAGTGTTTTATGTGTATTAACTCACTTAATTATAAGGGGTGGTCAAGTGTTTAGAAGAACAGGTTCTGGAACCACAGTGCTTGGTTTTAGAAACTCTGTCTCCCATTTGTTAGCTGGGCAAATTCCTCTTCTGTCTGATCACCATACAACAGCGTCTCCCTCATAGGCTGCTTATGAAAATCAAAGATCCAATTCTAAGATGAGGTGTGTAGAACCATTTTCGGTACAAAGTAGATACTCAACTAATGTTTGCTCTTTTTATTCCCATTTTACATTTAGGAAACAGACACAAAAAGTCTGTTTGCTAAAGATGTGGCGGTTCAAGTTTAGTGAATGAATTTGTGATATCTTGTACTTATAAATACTTCATACATGATTGTCACTTCTCATTCTATAATAGACAAAGAGGTCACTGTGAAAACAACTCCTCCTTTAATATGCAAAAGTATGATTTGCCCAAACTTAACACAGAGCTCCAACTATAGATTTCGAATAGAAAACATTTAAATAGCTGTCAGTTACTATCTTTCCCTTCCTCTTGCATTCTTGGTCACAAATCCAGGGCACATCAATAATTTACACAGATTGAATGAAGACCTATATTCTACAGTAACAATCAGCTTACCGATCTGTAAAATGGGAAACCCAAACTGTCCCCCAGCACACACATAGCAGGACATTTTCATGGTGAATTCTTCACTGCCCAGGTTCTGGCCTACCAGCCAGGCGCCTCAAAACTTAACACTGAGCAGAGAACACAGCCAACTCTTAGGGACAGACTTCCCTTAATCAAGGTGGTGGCCAAGATCCTTGTATAAAACTAGAATGTCAACTGATCAAAGAGATATAGCACACCACGCAGGCCAGAGACTAGACTAGCTGATGGCAGTGCTCACTTCCTATGAACCAATCTGCATGGGAAACCAGGTTGTAACTAAGGCTACTCAGTGAGTATAATACCAGAAGGAAAGCAGACCCAGCCATCTCCAGGGGAATCTGAATTGAAGAGTTTGTACTGAGGTCAGGTGGGGCCAGTTCTTGCCTCTGCAGATACCCTTTCCCAGACAGGGTTTCCCCTTCATCTGAGGCTAATTAATTAACCCATTTCTGAAGGACTCTTTAGCTCTGTGAATAACAACAATCCTGTTACAAGTTTTAAGGGCCTAGAAGCCATCCCATCCTTTCAGGTAATTTACCTAGATGTGTAACCTGATTTCTTTTATGTTTGTTTCACACTTTAGCTCTCTTAGAAGAAAATCTCCTTTCCAAAATTCAAAGCTCATAGGTAGATACAGCCCTATTTTTCCTAAATACCAATAGTAAGATAATCACCCCGTCTAACATAAAATAATTCTCCAATAATGTAATCCCCTTCCTGAGGCAACAAGTTTGTCTCCCTATAGCAGTAAGAAGTGTTCCTGGAGAACACTAAGGGTCAGTTCATTCATTCACTCCTTTAACTTCTATTTACTGGGTGTCTAGTATGTGCCAAGCACTGAGCAATGCGCTGTGGGTCAACAAGATGTAAAAGACACGGACTCTGCCCAGCCAGATCTCTGAGTACTGTGAAACAAAAACTAATCATTTACTGCAATTCCAGCAGAGAAGGTAAAATTGCAAACAGAGAAATATGCCCTGAAGGGAAAAAGCAAACAATTCTTTGAGAAAACTAATGAGCTGACAAGAAGGGTTAAAAAGTATTCCCTAAAGAAATGAGATTTGAGTGAAAGTTGGGTGGAGATGAGCAGGCAACAACTGGCAGAGCAGAGAAAGACGGAGAGGATTTGCGGGGGCGGGTACATTTCAGATGAGGGAAACTGCATTCCAAAAGTCTCGAGACTTTCAGACAGTGAGCATCTCACACATGGGAGGGATCTAAAGAAGATCAGAGATGCTGGAGGACGAGCACCGGCAAAACAGTCATGAGACATGTAGGACAAGTAGGAAGGAGCTGGGCCACAGCAGACCTTGCCACACAAAATACAGATTTCGATCTTTATGCTGGGATGAAGAGTTTTAGGGTAAGTTGATGATTCTTGATCAGAATGGCACCTCTAAAGATCACTCCGCCCACAGACTGAAGAATAAACTGGAGGTGGGTAAGGAGGAGGCTGGGAGATGGACGTAAGAGGTGATGAAAATCGTCCTGACCAGAGATCCTGGTTCTTTAGACTATATTGATTAGCAGAGATGAAGAGAAAAGGACAGGACTGAGACACTGTGAAGATAAATGTCCATTAGCAGGCAACAGGTAAGAAAAAACTGTCCCACTGTATGGACACATTACTCAGCAATGAAAAGGAATGGACAAACATTTTAAACACAGAAACTTGGGGATGCAGAAAAGGGTAATTTACCAGGAAAAGGAACAAGGGAACTTTGGGGGTTGAAATCTAAATTATGTCTGGTGATTATACAGGCATATAAATTGGTCAAAACTTATCCGAATGTACATTTGAGTGGTTACACTTTATCATATGTAAAGTAGATCTCAATAGGATTGATTTTTTTTAATCAGTGCAATTTAATTATTAAATGTATGGACTCTGGTATTGAACAGACATGGGTTTGAACTCTAGTTCTACTACTGGTAATTGGGCCACTCTAGGAAAGTCAACAAAATGGGAAGGAAGGGTGGCCATTCTGAGGATCAAATAATCCAGTTTAGCAGATTGCTAAACTCAAAGGCAAGAAGGCCTATCATTCAAATTTTATTCCTTGACCCAATGGGAACACTAGATCAAGGAATGAACATTTCCTGAGGGTATCCTATTATTAGACATGTGCAAGGCCCTTTGCAGACATTGTCTCACTGATTTTAAGGAAAACTCTTAAGAGATGGTTATTAGAAATGTAGACATTGTCCAGGAAATAGTATTGGTGAAGGTCCTCCACAGAATGGACAGGGAGCCAAGGTCCTTGTAGTGGTGAGAGAAAGTCGCCTTAGATCCATCTCAGTGATCTGAGAGCAAAGTGGAGAGTCCACACATGGGAATTTCCAAAAAGCAGCATTTGAACACAGGGCAACCTGGGAGATAATTCTAGATGTCATATCACTGGACATTAGTTACCATGCACTGATTGCATTCATTGATAAGGTTACTGTCTTAGTCCTTTCAGGCTGTTATTACAAAATATGATGGACTAGTTAACTTATAAATGACAGAAATTTCTTTCTGGAGGCTGGAGTCTGAGATCAAGGTGCCAGCATGGTCAAGGGAGGGCCTTCTTCTGAGTTGCAGGGTTCTCTGAATTCTCACATGGTGCCAAGGGACACGAGAGCTCCCAGACATTACTCCCAATCATGACAGCACCACCCTCATGACCTGATCACCTGCCAAAAGCTGCACCTCATAATACCAGCCCATTCGGCTTCAGGATTTCAACCTATGAACTTGTGGGGGGACACAAACAGTCAGACCCTAGTAGTTACCTTCCACTTATGTTAATGATAGTGGTTTTCCACTATGGTGATGAATTATATTTCTTTTAGAAATAAGTTTATTTAAGCTTTTTAAAATGAGTCAAATTAAAACTATGAAGGAATTGATAGTATGAGCACTACTTGGATATATCAAAATTGTGAAGAGGATTTGAAATGACTGAAGCTTGAGAAAGGCTGGGCCAGCCCAAGCAGAGAACTGCTAAGGTCCCAAGATGCCAGGAAGGTGGTCTAAGGATGCAGGAGGGATTCAGGCTGGGGCTTTAACAACCTTAGACAGCCTGCTGCTGTTCAGTCACTCAGTCATGTCCAACTCTTTGTGACCCCATGAACTGCAGCACGCCAGGCTTTCCTGTCCTTCACCATCTCCCAGAGCTTGTTCAAACACATGTCCATTGAGTCGGTGATGTCATCCAACCATCTCATCTTCTGTTGTCCCCTTCTCCTCCCGCCTTCAATCTTTCCCAGCACCAGGGTCTTTTTCAATGAGTTGGCTCTTCACATCAGGTGGCCAAAGTTTTGGAGCTTCAGCTTCAGCATCAGTCTTTTCAATGAATATTCAGGACTGATTTCCCTTGAGATTGACTGGTTTGATCTCCTTGCAGTCCAAGGACTCTCAAGAGTCTTATCCAATACCACAGTTCGAAAGCATCAATTCTTCAGCACTCAGCCTTCTTTACAGTCCAACTCTCACATCCATGCATGATTAGTAGAAAAACCATAGCTTTGACTATACAGACCTTTGTCAGTAATGTCTTTGCTTTTTAATACCTTGTCTAGGTTTGTCATAGATTTTCTTCCAAGGAGCAAGTGTCTTTTAATTTCATGGCTGCAGTCACGATCTGCAGTGATTTTGGAGCCCAAGAAAATAAAGTCTATCATTGTTTCCATTATTTCCCCATCTATTTGCCATAAAGTGATGGGACCAGATGCCATGATCTTCGTTTTCTGAATGTTGAGTTTTAAGACAGTTTTTTCACTCTCCCCTTTCACCTTCATTAAGAGGCTCTTTAGCTCCTTCTCACTTTCTGCCATAAAGTGTCATCTGCATGTCTGAGATTATTGACATTTCTCCCAGCATTCTTGATTCCAGCCTGTGCTTCTCCAGCCCGGCATTTTGCATATCAGTTAAATAAGCAGTGTGACAATATACAGCCTTGACGTACTCCTTTACCAATTTGGAACCAGTCCATTGTTCTACGTCTGGTTCTAACTGTTGCTTCTTGATCTGCATACAGGTTTCACAGGAGGCAGGTATTGTGGTCTGGTATTCCCATCTCTTTAAGAATTTTCCAGTTTATTGTGATCCACACAGTCAAAAGCTTTAGCATAGTCAATGAAGCAGAAATAGATGTTTTTCTGGAACTCTCTTATGATCCAACAGATGTTGGCAATTTGATTTCTGATTCCTCTGCTTTTTCAAAATCCAGGTTGAACATCTGGAAGTTCTCAGTTCACATACTATTGAAACCTAGCTTGGAGAATTTTTAGCATAACTTTGCTAGCTTGTGGAATGAGTGCAATTGTGTGGTAGTTTGAACATTCTTTAGCATTGCCTTTCTTTGGGACTGGAATGAAAACTGATGTTTTCCAGTCCTATGGCCACTGCTGAGCTTTCCAAATTTGCTGGCATACTGAGTGCAGCACT
This sequence comes from Odocoileus virginianus, assembly GCF_023699985.2. Classification (NCBI taxonomy): domain Eukaryota; kingdom Metazoa; phylum Chordata; class Mammalia; order Artiodactyla; family Cervidae; genus Odocoileus; species Odocoileus virginianus. Next base: position 21,088,177 of record NC_069697.1, read on the forward strand.
TTAACAGCATCATCTTTTAGGATTTGAAATAATTCCGTTGGAATTACATCACCTCCACTAGCTTTGTTCATAGCGATGCTTCCTAAGGCTAAGTTGAGTTCACACTCCAAGATGTCTGGCTCTCAGTGAGTGATCATACCATAGTAGTTATCTGGGTCATTAATATCTTTTTTGTATAGTTCTGTGTATTCTTGCCACCTCTTCTTAGACAGCCTGGGAAGAGAGTTTTTATGCTCGTGTCACTATTCCCACGAGTGGGTTCAAGACACCTAGGGTCAAAACTCAGACCCTAAGGAATCAAGGCATCAAGATGGCGAAGAGAGAGGAACACAGGGAGAGGGGAATGGGAGGAGATAGGGAAGGAGTTGGAGCTAATGATAATCCAGAGGGCTCAATGCCACTCAGGGCTCCAACGCTATTATCTTTCCACTTCAGCTAGGACAGCTTTGGGGGAAAAGCCAAAACAGCTCAAAGCTTTTCTTAGAATCTCCTTTTCCTCTATAAACTAGGAAGAATCCAGCTGTAAAATGATCATTTTCAGAAACAAAAGAATTAAAATAATGAAACTTCTTGTACTTTCGACTTCACTGTCACTGTCACAGGTGGCTTTTGAGGATGAGGCAAGAGATAATAGAGTAATTGTTCCTAGAAAAGACAGTGACGCCCTGCAAATTAAAACTCATTGCCTCTCACATCCAGCATTGTGTTTCCCAAGCAAAATCTTTGCAAAGCAGCTGGATGGCATACATGATATATTCTTCTTATAAGCCAGGACTGGTCTGATTTTTTTTTCCTAGTCTCATATCCAAACTAATCCTTAAGGGATTTTAAAAATGCTTATGAAATTTATTCTATGCCCTGTTCATTCCTGTTTCTTTCTGTGGTCCCAGCATGCTCCATCTTAAGATTTGGTCAAATTAACTTCTGAATAAAACCTCTAAATTCTATTCCAATACTCTTACCACCATCACCCCCGAAACATACACCGTCTATGCCCGGGTATAGGAACTATCTCTATAGTTCCTATACTCATCTATGGAGGGAGGAGGGAGAGAGTTAGTTGCCTCTTTAAACGTGTAAATCAGCCTGAAGGATGGAAGATCAGGAGTAGGGATAAGACAATAAGTGGCCAGAATTCAGTGCAATACAAAGATGGAACCCAAGAGAAAAAAGAAACAAACTACATCCTATGGGTGGAATCTTTAGGGGATAAAGAAAAGGATTATAAACTTGGGGCCTATAGGTATTTCTAGAAAAATCTTGGTTCAAAACATGACACTGAATGAAGGCTTGCTGATTGGATCAAACATATGAATACTATGTTCATAAACATATGAACTAGCCTAAGCTAAAGTGTGGATAAGCTAAGCAACCTCAAGGAAAGAGAAGATAGGGAGTCAACCATCCAGAAGCTTATTCTTATCCTTTCCAGTTTCAATCAAATATGGATCGAAGGTTAGAGGTTACATCAGGGATCTTAGCCCCATGGTCCAGACCTGTGTATTAGATCAATATCAGACATGGCATCGCTCCTCCTGTCTTTCACAATAAAGACCACATAAGTTTTAGGGCTTTCTGAGATTAAAGAAGCTAAAAGTCACTAACAGAAAGAGAAGTGAGAACATGATATGCAATAGCTTCCATAAGAACTGGTAAAAGTACCCTGGTTATTCATTCATCTGGTTACCATTGTGGTAACACATGTGGTAACACATCCAGTCTCCAAAGTGAGCAAGACATAATGATATTTTTATATTCATTTGTCAAGCCATCGTTTTTTATATTATTTATTGAGAATAAATTAAACAGTATATGTTCATTTGCTAAATAGTGAAAAGTTAAACTGTTCCCTATATGTATTATAGTACTACTACAGGACATATTAAAATATATTTCATTTTATATCATCTTTAGTAATATACCACTCATATTGATTTTTTTCAAAAAAAATTACTTCTTTGCTTTCTCGTTACTTTGCAAAAATAATACAATTTTTTTTTAATTCCTAAGCGGTTTTGTGAAATTATATATTATTGTGAAATGGGTTTAACTTTAAATAAGTCAGAAACTACTGCTTGGCACCAAGATATTTCTGCCATTTAGACATGTTTCATAACTAAGAAACCTCCATAAACAACTATAATAAGAAAAATTCTGAGAATTTTTCCATTCCAGTGTTTGTGGTAGAGCATTCACATTTGACTGGTATACGTTACTGTGTGACTAACCACTACAAGAACACAGCTCAGGACTCTGTGGATATGTTCAACTGATGAACTACTGCGTTGGAGCTCAGCACCATTTTCATTTGATTTTAATCCTTCACAGGTCAAGACACAGTAGCCCTCTTTGAAAAGTCAGGTTTAATAGAATGCACATGTGACACATTCTCAGAAATGGAGGAAACACTTTTACTTCCTCTCCTGGTTACTTAAGACTCTAGAACTTACTGTAACTTCAACAGCAGCCAAAAGGAAAGTTTTTTATCTTGACCCTTGGCTGATCCTTTCTTTCACTTCCATGAATTTTCTCCCTCTTTCTGGCTATGGCTTAGGTTTTGTTCTCCTTGAGATTCAGCCTTCAACAGAAAACTGAATTCAGGCAGGGTAATAGAGTGATTATAAAGCTCACTCATGACTGTTAAGCACTTGAAGTATGGCTACAGTGACTGAGAAGCTCAGTTTTTAATTGCATTTGATCTTAATTTATTTAAATACTAACATTAATATTTATACAAAATTTAGTTATTGATGAATTTCTGAGTATGCTTGTTTCTGTTTTAATATTTATTTATTTATTTGGCAGCATCAGGTCTTAGTTGAGGCATGTGGGATCTTGCTCCCTGGCTAAGGAGTATTGGGAGGCCCCCTGCATTGGGAGTACAGAGTCTTAACCACTGGATCACCAGGGAAGTCCCCCGAGTATGTCTGGAACAACTTGGATATATGAGTCTACTTTTTCCAACTATAAATTTTCTGAAATCTAAATGTATATCAGATATTTTCAGTGTAAATTTGGTCTCCAAGCTGATGTCTGTAAGTGCTAGATATTCACTGAATTTTTAAGACAATACAAAAAAAGAAAGTAAAATGTCTCATTAATAATCAATTGTATGTTGAAAGGATAATATTTTGGCTATAGTGGGTTGAAATGTATATATTATTAAAAATAATTTTACATGTTTCTTTTCACTTTTTCAGTGTAGCTACTAGAGCATCTTAAATTATATGTATGGCTCTCATTGTTTCTATTAGTGTTGGTCTACAGCAAGAGCAAAGATGTCAGACAGAATTATCTCCCTCCATTTGCAGGATGTATGACCTTCAGTAAGATACTTGACCTAATTAAGCCTCTGTTTACTCATCTGAAAACTGGAAGAAATTATTATCTTCTGAATAGGTCAGTAGTGGATTTTATATGAGACAATGAACAAAAAGCTTATCACAATGCCTGGCTTATAGTAAAATATTCTGTAAATGTTCATTTTATTATTGTTGTCATTGTCATTACTCTCTAACTATCATCCAAATATTTAGCAAAAGAGTGCTGTGCTGTGCTAAGTCGCTTCAGTTATATCCAACTCTTTGCAACCCCATGGACTGTAGGCCTCCAGGCTCCTCTGTCCATGGGATTCTCCAGGCAAGAATACTGGAGTGCGTTGCCATTTCCTCCTCCAGGGGATCTTCCCGACCCAGGGACCGAACCTGAGTCCCTTACGTCTCCTGCACTGGCAGGCAGGTTCTTTACCACTAGCAAAACAAAAGAGTACATCAAAATAAATATTGGTCACCTGTGGCTTAACTATTATCTCATGACAAGATAATCTCATTTTCAATATACAAATGGGACTTGAAGTCAGATACAGGAGATTTTCCTTGTATTTGTGAATTTATTTTCATAAAAAATCACATCTGCAGTTGATGAAATGCTTTTATTTTAAAACAACGAAATTACTTGAAACCCAGACTTTCCTGGAAAATCCAGGCATAAGGTTTACTCCTAAAAAATACTGCCGCACAGTTTCTCAAAGAACTCAAAATCAGCAATCTTCATTCAGATTCAATTTTGATGGCTATTTATATCCACTTTTGGAGGGATGGGATTAAAAAGACTACATAGTCTGACTATACATTAAGGACTTTGGCTTCAAAAAAAGTGGAGAATTACTTTTCCCTATTCCTACTCATAAGTACAACTAAAAACCCTAGCTCTTATAAATAAATCAAACATAAGACTCTGAAAGGTGGAAAGAAGGCGGCAAACCACTAGGGATGCTGAGCTGAGCTGAGCTGGAGTTGCTCAGTCGTGTCCGACTCTTTGCGACCCCATGGACTGTAGTCCCCCAGGCTCCTCGGTCCATGGGATTTTCCATTAATACTGGAGTGGGTTGCCATTACCTTCTCCAGGGGATCTTCCCGACCCAGGCATGGAACCCGGGTCTCCCGCATTGTAGGCAGACGCTTTACCATCTGAGCTACCAGGGAAGCCCTACTAGGGACGCTGGGACCCAAGAAACAACATGATGGTAAATTCTCTGGCTTTCCTTATTATCTTATATATCCCAGACTTAGAGCTGGACACACAGAATGCCAATGGGTACAAAGAAAATTTCTAAACAACAACAATAACACGAAAACAAACAAACAAGTCCTGCTGTCTCTAGCCAAAGGACCAGGAAAGGAGAAGTCTAGCAAGAAAGAAAACTTTTAAACAATAACCACTCTGCTCCAGCCAACACTACAGAAAAGGCTTTGAACGTGTCCATTCATCCTGGCGAAGGTAAAGCAGGGAGTCTTGACCTCCACCTGTGGTAATGGGGCACCTCTTCCCCCACTAGGATGTTACTGGAGGAGGCCTAGTGGAGATGCAAGACTTTCATTACTGTCAAGCAGTAACAAGGCCACTTCAACCCCTGTGGCATCAGTAGGAGGCACATGGAGAGCTGGAATTCCCACCCACATCCGGCAGTAATGAAGGACCCCTCTTGTCCTTAAGTGTCAGTGGAAGGTGAGTGGGAGACTCGACTTCTACCTTCAGCAGGCATTAATAAAGAGAGGACCCCCTTCCTCCAATCAAAGTGGTGTTAGAGTATATCACCTAAATCAGAAGGTTTAAATAAGATCCAGAATATCATAACATAATACCCAAAACATCTAGGTTTTAGTAAAAAATCATTTATCACAGTAAGATCCAGGAAAATCTCAATTTGAATTTAAAAAGACAATCAACAGATGCTAATACCAAAATGACAGATAATAGACTTAATCTGACAAATATTTTTAAACAGGCATCATTTTAAAAATGCTTCAGTGAGCAGTTATGAATGCATTTGAAATAAATGAAAAAAATAGAAAGCTTCATCAAAGAAATAGAAAATTAAAGGAAGAATGAAATGGAAATATTAAATTGAAAAATATAATAAGTGAAACTAAAAATTCAGTGAATGGGCTCAACAACAGGATAGAGGGGCCAAAGGAAAGAAACAGTGAACTTGGAAATAGGATAACAGAAATTACTCAATCTGAAAAACAGAAAGAAAATACACTGGAAAAAAAAATGAATGGAGCAACAGAGACCTGTGGACTATTTAAAAAAAAAAAAAATCTAACATTCATGTCATTGGAGTCTCACAAGAAAAGAAAGGGGTGGAACTGAGAAAGAAAGAAATAATGGCTGAATTTCTCAAATTTGGCAATAGACATAAACCTATAGATTCAAGAAATTCAGTGAATCCAACGGGATAAACCCAAAGAAATCTGAGTGGTCCAATGTTTTTTAAATACTTCAGGTAATTAACTGTCAAGCCAGAATTCTGTACCCAGTGAAAATATCCTTCAGAAATAAAAAATGTAGCCAAAGAAATTTTATTTTCTTGGGCTCCAAAATCACTGCAGATGGTGACTGCAGCCATGAAATTAAAAGACATTTACTCCTTGGGGAAAAAAAAAAAAAAAACAAAACTATGATAAACCTAGACAGCATATTAAAAAGCAGAGACATTACTTGCCAACAAAGGTCTGCATAGTCAAAGCTATGGTTTTTCTAGTACTCAGGTATGGACGTGAGAGTTGGACCATACAGAAGGCTGAGCACCAAAGAATTGATACTTTTGAACTGCGGAGTTGGACAAGGTTCTTGAGAGTCCCTTGGACTGCAAGGAGATCAAACCAGTCAATCCTAAAGGAGATCAGTCCTGAATATTCATTGCACAGACTGATGTTGAAGCCAAAGCTCCAATACTTTGGCCACATGATGTGAAGAGCTGACTCACTGGAAAAGATCCTGATCCTGGGAAAGATTGAAGGCAGGAGGAGAAGGGGATGACAGAGGACGAGATGGTTGGATGGCATCACCGACTCAATGGACATTAGTTTGAGTAAGCTCTGGAAGATGGTGAAGGACAGGAAAGCCTGGCATACTGCAGTCCATGGGGTCTGAAAGAGTCAGACATGACTGAATGACTGAACAACAAAACAAAATGAAGGAAAGCTAAGAGAATTTGTCACCATCAGACACACTTTAAAAGAATAGTTAAAGGAAGTTCTCACATTATTTTCAATCACCCATGGAACATAAACAAAAATAGACCATGTTCTGGGCCATAAAATCAACCTCAAAATTTTTTAAAGAAATAAAATTATGCAGAGTGTGTTTTCTAATCACAATTCAATCAACCTAGAAACCAACAACAGAAAGATAACAGGAATATCTCTAAACACTTGGAAACTGAACAACACATTTCTAAATACTTCAGGGTAATAAGAAAGTCTCAAAGGAAAAAAAAATTTTTTTTAACTGGCAAGACTAACACTTACTTTCCACAGTGAAATGTCCAAAGTAAGGCAGGTATAGACAGCTATGATGATGAACAATCATGGTATGATATCATGACCAAAACCAATAAGCCTCTAGAAATCCTTCAACATCTGTAAAAATCTGCATTGCAAAGTCCTTCTTTTATTTTTTAAAACATTGAAAATCAAGAATCTTTTCTGTAGAAGCCTACATAAATGTATTTTTCAAAAGAATTATTAATATCAATTTCCTTTGTTATTTTTTCTTTTTTTAAATTTTAAATTTATTTATTTTAATTGGAGGCTAGTTACTTTACAATATTGTGGTGGTTTTTGCCATACATGGACATGAATCAGCCACGGGTGTACATATGTCCCCCCACCCTGAACCCCCAACCCTCTTCCCTCCCCACCCCATCCCTCTGTGTTGTCCCAGAGCACCGACTTTGAGTGCCCTGCTTCATGCATCGAACTTGCACTGGTCACCTATTTTCAGTTCAGTTCAGTTCAGTTCAGGTTCAGTCGCTCTTCTATATAACTCTTTGCAACCCCATGGACTACAGCACGCTAGGGTTACATGTCCATCACCAACTTCTGGAGCTTACTCAAACTCATGTCCATCGAGTCGGTGATGCCATTCAACCATCTCATCCTCTGTCATCCCCTTCTCCTGCCTTTAATCTTTTCCGGCATCAGGGTCTTTTCCAATGAGTCAGTTCTTCTCATCAGGTGGCCAAAGTATTGGAGTTTCAGCTTCATCATCAGTCCTTCCAATGAATATTCAGGACTGATCTCCATTAGGATGGACTGGTTGGATCTCCGTGCAGTCCAACAGACTCTCAAGAGTCTTCTCTAACACCACAGTTCAAAAGCATCAATTCTTAGGTGCTCAGTTTTCTTTATTGTCCAAATCTCACATCCATACATGACTACTGGAAAAACCATAGCTTTGACTATGCAGACCTTTGTTGGCAAAGTAATGTCTCTGCTTTTTAATATGCTGTCTAGGTTGGTCACAGCTTTTCTTCCAAGGAGCAAGTGTCATTTAATTTCATGGTTGTAGTCATCATCTGCAGTGATTTTGGAGCCCAAGAAAATATAAGTCTGACACTGTTTCCACTGTTTCCCCCATCTATTTGCCATGAAGTGATGGGACCAGATGCTATGATCTTAGTTTTCTGAATGTTGAGTTTTAAGCCAAATTTTTCAGTCTCCTCTTTCACCCTCATCAGGAGGCTCTTTAGTTCTTCTTTGCTTTCTGCCATAAGGGTGGTGTCATCTGCATATCTGAGGTTATTGATATTTCTCCTGGCAATCTTGATCCCAGCTTGTACTTCATCCAACCCAGCATTTCACATGATGTACTCTGAATATAAGTTAAATAAGCAGTGTGACAATATAAAGCCTTGACGTACTCCTTTCCTAATTTGGAACCAGTCTGTTGTTCCATGTCCAGTTCTAACTGTTGCTTCTTGACCTGCATAGAGGTTTCACAGGAGGCAAATAAGATGGTCCGGTATTCCCATCTCTTTAAGGATTTTCCGTAGTTTGTTGTGATCCACACAGTGAAAGGCTTTAGCGTAGTCAATAAAGCAGAAGCAGATGTTTTTTTGGAACTCTCTTGCTTTTTTGATGATCCAATGGATGTTGGCAATTTGATCTCTGGTTCCTCTGCCTTTTCTAAATCCAGCTTAGAAGTTTACGGTTCACATACTGTTGAAGCCTGGTTTGGAGGATTTTGAGCATTATTTTGCTAGTGTGTGAGATGAGTGCAACTGTGCAGTAGCTTGAACATTCTTTGGCAATGCCTTTCTTTGGGTTTGGAATGAAAATTGACTTTTTCCAGTCCTGTGGCCACTGCTGAGTTTTCCAAATTTGCTGGCATATTTGCTGGTCACCTATTTTACATATGGTAATATACAAGCTTCAGTGTTATTCTCTCAAATAATCCCATCCTCACCTTCTCCCGCATAGTCCAAAAGTCTGTTCTTTACATCTGTGTCTCTTTTGCTATCTTGCATATAGGGCCATCATTACCATCTTTCTAAATTCCATATATAAGCATTAATTTACTGTATTGGTGTTTCTCTTTCTGACTTACTTCACTCTGTATAATAGGCTCCAGTTTCATCTACCTCATTAGAACTGACTCAAATGTGTTCTTTTTTATAGCTGAATAATATTCCATTGTGTATATGTACCACAACTTCCTTATCCATTCATCTGCTGATGGGCATCTAAGTTGGTTCCATGTCCTAGCTATTGTAAACAGTGCTGCAATGAACATTGGGGTACATGTGTCTCTTTCCATTCTGTGTATGCCCAGCAGTGGGATTTCTGGGTCATGTAGCAGTTCTATCTATTTTCAGTTTTTAAGGAATCTCCACACTGTTCACCATAGTGGCTATACTAGTTTGCATTCCCACCAACAGTGTAAGAGAGTTCCCTTTTCTTCACACCCTCTCCAGCATTTATTGTCTATAGACTTTTCAATGGAAGCCATTTTGACCAGTGTGAGATGATACCTCATTGTGATTTTGATTTGCATTTCTCTGATAATGAATGGTGTTGAGCATCTTTTCATGTGTTTGTTAGCCATCTGTATGTCTTCTTTGGAGAAATGTCTGTTTAGTTCTTTGGCCCACTTTTTGATTGTGTTGTTTATTTTTCTGGTATTGAGTTGCATAAGCTGCTTGTATATTTTGGAGATTAATTCTTTGTCAGTTTTTTCATTTACTATTATTTTTTCCCATTCTGAAGGCTGCCTTTTCAGCTTGCTTATAGCTTCCTTCACTGTGCAAAAACTTTCAAGTTTAACTAGGTCCATTTTTTAATTTTTGTTTTTATTTCCATTACTCTGGGAGGTGGGTCATAGAGGATCTTGCTGTGATTTATGTCAGAGAGTGTTCTGCCTATGTTTTCCTCTAAGAGTTTTAGTTTCTGGTCTTACATTTAGATCTTTAATCCATTTTGAGTTTATTTTTGTGTATGGTGTTAGAAAGTGTTCTAGTTTCATTCTTTTACCGGTGATGGACCAGTTTTCCCAGTACCACTTGTTAAAAATATTGTCTTTTCTCTGTTGTATATTTTTGCCTCCTTTGTCAAAGACAAGGTATCCATATGTACATGGATTTATCTCTGGACTTTCTATTTTGTTCCACTGACCTATATTTCTGTCTTTTTGCCAGTACCATACTGTCTTGATGACTGTAGCTTTGTACTATAGTCTGAAGTCAGGCAGGTTGATTCATCCACTTTCAAGAGAAATTAAAGAAAAAAATAAAACAAAACATTGAACTGGATGAAAATAAAAACACAACATACCATACAGCTAATTCAGTGTCTAGGGGAGATTCTGTAACACTAATACTAACATTAGGAAAAAGGAAAAGTCTAAAATCAAGGATATAAACTCTCACCTCAAGAAATTAATAGAAGTAAAAGCAAAATAAACATAAATAAAGCAGAAAGAAGAAAATAATTTTAAGAGAACAGAAATCAATGACATTGAAAACAGAAAATAGACAAAACAATCACTGGAACAAAAACCTGGTTCTCTTAAAAGATCAACCAGCAACCTCTAGCACGACTGACAAAAAAAGAAGACACAGTTACAAATATCAGGACTAGGACAGGATTTTTACTTGGACTTTACTACAATTACTGTAGACACTACAGATGTCAAAAGGTTAATAAGGGAATATTACAACCACCTCTACACACATAAATTTGACAGCCTAAGCAAAAGAGACCAATTCTACAAAAAAGTACAAACTACCACAACTTATTCAATATGAAATCAATAATTTGAGTAGCACTGTAACTAATGATAAAATTGAATTCATAATTTTAGTCTTCTTGCCCAAATGGTTTCACTGGAGAACTCAACCTAACATTTAGAAAAAAATTAACACCAATTCTATACAATCTCTTTCAAAAAACAGAAAAGGAGAGAATACATAGGTTATTTACTAGCTTAACTTGACCTCTTGGCACACAGCTGTCTTCTTTCAGCTCTGGGACATACCAGGGAAGAACGAACCCACACTGAGTCCCCTGCCCAGGACACTTTCCAATCAAGCCCACTCCCCACTCAAATCTCAGTTTATTCAGCACACATGTTACTGCCTCAAAGCAGCCCAAAGCAGAGGCGGGCTCTGTCTTATGAACTTAGAGCCCCTGGTATATTTTCTCTGTGGCACTTACTGCATTTTAATTCATCATTTACAATAATGTCTAAGGTCTGTCTCTCCCTCTAGTCTAGTCTAGAAAACTGTAAACTATATGAAGGTATGAAATCAGACTTCCTTATTCTCTCCCTCTGTCTTTGGCTTGAAGCCAAGTACCTGAGATCCAGACACCATTAGATCAATAGTGAATGTATATACACTCAGGGCGCTGCAGAGAAACAGAACCTATAAGGTATGTGTGAGAGTATGTGTGTGTGTAAATGGAGATAAAGAGAGTCATTATAAGGAACTGACAATTCCCAAGATCTATAGGTTGAGTTGACAACTGAGACCAGAAGCTAATGGTAGAATTCCAGTCCAAGTCTGAAGACCGGCAGGCTCAAGACCCGTGAAGAGCTGGTGTTTCAGTTCAAGTCTGAAGGCATGAAAAATAAAGTGTCCCAGCACTAAGGTGGGCGGGCAAGAGAAATTTTCTCTTACCTAGAGGAGGGCCAGACTTTTTGTACTAATTACACCTTCAACTGATCAGGATGAGGCCCACCTAGGCTAAAAAGGGCAAGCTGTTTTACTCACTCTACCAATTTAAAAGTTAATCTCATCCAGAAACACTCTCACAGAAACACCCAGAATAATATTTGACCAACTATCTGGGATCTCAGTGGCCCAATCACGCTGACACATAAAATTAACCATCATATTAACAATAAATGAATATAGAAAAAAAGATTTGCTCATATAATCTATTAAATATAATAGCCTATGGTCAGAGTTTACTTTTATCTTTTTTTTTTTTTTTTTACTTACTTTTATCTTTGGCTGAAAAGCATACAGCAGGAAATTCATCAATGAATTAATAGTCATTAAGTTTTCACCTTGAATGATAATAGTATCATTAACTAAGTATTTTTTTGTGTGTCTATAATCTCTGATCCTTCCAATCTGGCAAGTTCAAAGGGGTTGTGTAACATGTTCAAGACGACACAGGCAGGTAACAGCAAAGCCATGACAGAAACCCAAATTTTTCTTCAGATCTCAAGCTTTTACCAACTTGAATGCTTCCCATTAAGAAATCAAAGCCAACAGAGTTACCCAAAATTGAGAAACAATTTGTAGCTCAGCCACTTTTTGAGCAAGTTATTTAACCTCTTCAAGCCCCAGTTTCCACCATTTGTTATAAAAAGCTAGAGGTATGTCTGCTATAGGATTGCTGGATGAATTAATGGAGCTAAGACTGTGAAAAGTGTAGTCCTGGGCACAGTTGTTTGTTGTGTTTCTTGTTCAGTCATGTCAAACCCCATGGACTATGTCCTCTGTCCATGGAATTCTCCAGGCAAGAATACTAGAGTGAATTACCATTCTCTTCTCCAGGGGATCTTCCCAACCCAAGGATGGAACCCGAGTCTCCCGTATTGCAGGCAGATTCTTTACCACTGAGCCACCAGGGAAGCCCCCTGGGCACAGTCTACTGTGCTGGTAAATGTTAACTTATAACAGCAGTTGCTCAAATTTCATTGTCTCAGCTGGCATCTGCTCTTTCGGGCTTTCAGACCCTGCTTAAATGCTCCTTGAGGACTGGCTGAGCATCAGGGACAGGGCACCTCACAAGTGTTCACAATTTAGCTCACCTTCAACCTTTTCATGCCACCATGTCTTTCCTTCCATCTTTGCTGGATCCCAACACACCCCGCACAGAGACACACATATACACTTTCCACCCCTCTTTAAAGATCCCCATCTGTTCCAGGAGTCCCTGGGGCCAGGCCAGGGTCATTATCAGAGACTGGCACAAAATTATCCTTCCTTTTCCTTCCTCCTCCACTGAGCAGAACCTTTCAACCCAAGGAAATCAGTTCATGCAAATAGATATCTGCAGGTTACCAGGCCCACCAGCTTACCCTACCTGCCCAAAGCATTTGAATCCAGGCTAATGCCCAACACAGACAAAATAGAATTACAGGCACAATAATAGAATTTGTCATCAATTTCCATTCCACCTAAGTTTTTCTCTGGGCCAGGTTCTTATTTCGAATGTCAAGATCTGCCTGTTCTATAATTTTCCATTTTTATCTTATTAAATTTTGTTTCATTCTTTCCATGATACTTATTTTTAAACACTAATTTGGTCAAACAATAAAAATACTAATAAAAGTGTTCTAATTATTCAAATTCCACCATTCTAATAATTTTTTTTTACTTTTAGCAAAACATTTCTTCCAAACTTTGTCAGTATGTATAAGTCATATAAATAGGTACAAAAATATATACACACATACACATGTATATGAATGTACACATTTACATATGTATGTGTATATATTATTATCTTATATTATAAAACATGTATGTATTATGTGTGCATATGTTTTATAATATAATAATGAAATAGATACACATTCCCATTACTTTTCAGTACTTACATTGAATTGTCACTAATTCCCTATCCCACTCATTTTCAAAAACAGCAATTTTCAGTCATCAAGCTCAACCTAACAAGATATTTAAGCAAAAGACATTTTTATCCTATTTCCCTTCTACCTTACTCATTGGTTCTCCCTATTGGTAAAACAAGCTACTCAATATAGGAAAACTGTGTTTATTCTAAATTTGAGAACAAATTGTGGAAATTGACCTACCCTTCCCTTTTGGGGAAAAATCCCAAGTTGGCTTCTTGATGTACATTCTGCTCTCTATACATGGCAGGGCAGGTGCCGGGGACTGTCTTTCCAGCCATGGTGACAGACTTGCAGTGGTTATCTACACTCTCTCATCCATTCCAAGGACAGGTCAAGACAACACTTTTGATAGGACTGGCCAGGTTACAGTACAGGTTGAGACAAGGAAAGAACGGAAAACAAACCTCACAAATACAGAGATTGACCCTTTGATCTTTCATCCAGACCTCTGGCCTCAGACTTTCCCCTCCACCACATGGCCATGCTCTGCGGTTGACAATCCGTTTAGACCTGATGACCAAAATTTCGGGGTTAACCAATAGATCTCTCACACTGCTATTTTGTTCCAACGAAGTTCAAAACATTTTCAATTATTTTGTATACTGCACGCACAGAAAAATTTCTAAACAAAGTCTCTGAAAAGCAATACCTACTAATTTTTAGAATGAAAATATAAATTTATCCCTTAACAATAAACTACATGAGAAAGAAAACAAGAGTCCTGTTGAAGGGAAAAGTTTTTGCTGCAGTGTGGTTTCCCTGGGAAACCAATTCAAAGATGGAGCATTGCCTGCAGGTGGTTCATTAGGGAATGATCTTGGCATCGACACCTGTGTGGAAACAAAAACTGCAGACTGAGGCAGAGAGAGAAGGGGAGCTGCAGTGCAGTCACACCAGAGGTGTCTGTTAATTTCACAGGGAACTCTGGAGCTGGGATCACTCTGCAGAGATGTCCCCAAAGAGAGAACAGGACAGGACCTTCCTACCCCCACATCAGCCCATCCTTGAATTCTGGCTGCTCTCGGGAAAGGGGCATGACTTTAAACAAGGTGCTTCTCTTCACGAGGGTTTGGAGACCAGAAGGACACAGGTGCAAGCTGTCAGTCAAGCACAGCTGCCAGCTGCAGTCCTGAAGTGGGGTGTCTGAGCAGAGCATCGCAGTGCCTACTACAAGTGTAAATCACACACTCATTCAACTCTGACTGGGAAAATGTCACTGTAGACCCAGCAGACGGGTCTGCACTTTCTAAAGAAAGACCACTTCCTAAAGAAAGATTGTGCTCTTAAGAAGAAAGAAAAAAATTGATGCACTACGGAATTTACCCAGAGGTAAGCCTTCATGTCACTGCCAAGACAATGCAGCATCCTATACTCAGTACAAGACTGATCCCAGTTTCTTGGCAACAAGTGTACAGCAACCCAGCAGTGAATCTCATGCCAGTTACCCACTCTTCTCTCTGCCCATGCCCAGCATAGACAGTACCTTCCCAAATACCAAATGAAGCAAAGGGAAATGCATTTCATGAAAGCAAGCCTACTAGATTTACTCCATGCGACTTCGGCATATTGGTTTTCTCATGAATGCTATGAAACAGAATGGACAGAGAAAGGAAAGTTTTACGTGGAAATCATTATGAGAAGCAATGGTCTAGCAGTGGGGATGTCCTTGGAGCAGAGCTCAAAGGTCAAACTGTTATTTTGATTGTGTAGTCACCATGGTTTGCATATGCTGGAAACACCCTGGAAGGTTTATTTAATGGAAGAAAAGAAAGGAATCATTACGACCTGAAGAACTTCTGCTTCTCCTATTGAATGTTAAAAAAAAAAAAGTGACCTTCATTTAAAGAAGGAAAGTCAGCCTTCTGCCCCATGACAGTGTGATCATTTAAAATAAAGTTTTTAAAAAACATATAGTATGAGCTTAGAGGGTGGGGGTTTCAGAGGAAAAGTTTGTTTCTTTGAAGCAGTTTCCAAATGTTGACAGATAAAATGTCAACCCTGGAATAGTGACCTCAGAGAAAGCCCTGTGAAAACAAGTTTTGTGTGCACTTCTGATGTGACACCTGTGCTCACACCCTAGAGAAGGTGGCTAGATGGACAAACCTGTTTTAGATGTTCTCTTGAATCCCTTGGCTTCACCCCACCAGGTTTACCAAACCCCTGTAGAATCTGGCCACACTTCTATGTCTAAATATTCAGGGAATATTTAGGGGGGGAAATGTGTTTTTTTTAATTTAATGCAGGTGAAACTCAAAAGGTAGGGGAAGTAAATCCACTTAGCAAATAAGCAAGGCATCAAGGTCCTGCACACCTTTGTCCTTTAAATACAAGTGCAATGTTCTTGCCCTCTGGTCTGGGCTGAAAACGACCAGGCTCTCCTGGCCCTTCCAACTAACTTCTTTCAGAGGCTCTACCTAATCCCTTGCACATGGCCCCGGGTGTCTGCCTTCCTGAGGTAAATGCATTCTGTGACTGAGTTGTTTGTGGAAAACTTAAGACTTCTCTGCTGACTTTCACTCTGATTCCAGTGGTTTGTTGTTGTTTTTTTTTATCATCACTTCTCATCTATCTCTTGTGACAAGTGTGTCCCTTACAAAGTGAAGAATTCTTTCTAAAGAGAGCAAGCATCCCACCTATGTTGCTTTCACCAACAGAGGCATCTAAAAATGGCTTTCCCCTTGGGGGTATCAAGCTCTCAAACCTGCACTCACCTCCTTGCCCGCAGCTTCCAGCCTCAACTATGCAGAGCTCACTCTGCTCAGGGCTCCACCTTAGCTATAGACTGTCTTAGTCGTCTAGGGCTGCCATAACAAATACCACAGACTGGGTGGCTTTACCTGCAGAAATGTGTTATCTCAAAACTCTGGAGTCTAGGCATTCCAAGATCAAGGTGTGGGCAGAACTGGTTTCTTCTGAAGCCTCTCTGGTTTATAGATAGCTGCATTCCCAAATGTCTTCACATGGTCTTCCTTCTCTACCTGTCTGTAGCCAAAGTTCATCTTCTTACAAGGACACCAGTCGTATTGAATTGGGACCCAGTCACATGACCTCAGAGTAGGGGGCTTCCCAGGTGGCTCAGTGGCAAAGAATCCACCTACAACGCAGGAGATGAGAGACGCAGGTTCAGTCTCTGACTCGGAAGATTCCCTGGAGGAGGAACTGGCAACCCACTCCAGTATTCTTGCCTGGGAAATCCCATGGACAGAAAGCCTGGTGGGCTACTGTCCTTGGGGTCACAAAGAATCAGACACAAGTGAGCACACACACATGCATGTGACCTCATTTTACAATTAGTCACATCCTGAGGCCCTTAGGTTAGGAGTTCAACATATTAATTCTGCTACTGCTGCTGCTGCTAAGTCACCTCAGTTGTGTCTGACTCTGTGCGACCCCAAAGACGGCAGCCCACCGGGCTCCCCCATCCCTGGGATTCTCCAGGCAAGAGTACTGGAGTGGGGTGCCATCGCCTTCTCTGATATGAATCCTAGTGGGACACAATTCAGCCCATAACAATGGCTAAACTTCAAATTTATCTGAATACCCTTCTACATAAGAAGGTGGCGGGGGTGGGGACGGAGATGGTTTTACTATTTCTAAATATCTTCCAAAGTTAAACAGTGTCTTGTGGGTAATGCACCTCTGCCCTTCTCCAGATGATCTTAGCACAGCACTTCCCACACATGAAGGTGCAACAGTATCACCTGGAATGCTGGCTGGATGGAGATCACACACTCCACCCCCAGAGTTTCTGGTTTTACAAGGTCTGTGGTGGGACCTGAAATTTTACATTTTTAATAGGGTGTGCTGTGGGCCACACATGAAGGAGTGTGTAGGGCTTCAGGGCATCATAGACAGTATCGTCTCACCTCTCCCTCTCCCTGTAGACTCGCTGAACCTTGGTGGTGCTGTCCCTTGCGCACCTCCCAGCACTCAGGTAGTCCAGCAAGGGGGTGCACTGTTGTTGTCCTTATTTAAGAGAGGAGGGAGGTCTGGCTGAGTGGTGACGGGCTTGCTTAAGGTTGCACGTCAGCTGGTGGCAGAGGCCCCTGCTGGTCTTGCTCTCACCACTGGTCCACAACCAGCAAGATCACAGAGGAAACAGAATGAAGGACAATGGGTTTTTCCCCATGTAAAAATACCACTACTAAGAACGATAATAGCTATTCTCGGCTGAGTGTTCATTATTTTCCAGGCATGGTTGTAGGTGTTTCATTTATATCATTTAATTCACTCAACCATGTGAAATAGGTATGATTATGCCCATTTTGCAGATGCAGAGGTTAAGAAATGGACCCAAGGTCATACAACAAATAAGCAATGGAGCCTGGACACAAACCCAGATGATTCTGATGCTAAAGCTCATGTTCTTGGACATTACTCTTGAAGAAGGGGAATCAGCAGCCTTCTCTAAACATCTGTCACCCTGTAGTTCTCAGTAACCTGGCTCAAAACCTGGGCTTTGTGATGAGAATTGGGGTGGGTGAGGAAAGAAAGCTGGTGGCAGAGAAAGGCAGCTGGACCTCGCAGGTAGATGACCATTGGGAACCTGGGGACACAGACGACCTGGAAGCTTACTTATTACACACAAAGCTAAGCAGGTGGGTAAGTTTAGTTCCAGTTTAGTGAAGCAAGGTCCCTTTGCTTCCAGGTGCTGGCTTAATATTACCAGCCCCAGTCCTTGCATAGAGTGTCTAGTCTGCCCTTTTCAGTAAGCTGGGTTTTTTTTTCCTTAATCTACTACTCCAGTCCCTTTAAAGTTCTGGGGGATAGGGGTTTTGAGGGCTACAGGGCTACATGTAAATTTCACCTATAATGTTCTCCATTTCCCTCTCTCCCTCCCAACCTGGGATACCCAAGAGCTCTTGGTAAGGCTAACAGGTAACCTCAGAGGTCATGGGTGGCCTCCCAGATATAAACAGTTTATTTGGTTCCCATGACATATCTCTTCTAGGTCATGTACTAACATTAGCTTCTATGAGCCTGTGATTCATGTACACACAGCTCTCCCATATCTGCTCTCTAGATTACCCACGTCCCATCGAAGGCTTCACTTGGCACAGACAAAGCATTAATTTAAGAAGGGGAAACCTTTGCTGGCACCTCTCCAAGCCAGGAGGTGTGTTGCTGACTTATAAATGCTGCTCCAGCACCTCCTCCCAGCACTTCCATGAAGTTAGTATTATTCTCCTTTACAGAAGAGTGAGGAAGAGGGCTACCTGACCTGCCCAGGTTGCATAGCCTCTCCATGGGGGCTTCCCCACTCTGACACCCATTCTTTTTCTCTCTTTATCCTAGAGCAAAGTTGTCTTACCAGACACTTGCCTAAGTGACTCCAGCTCCCACCACTCTTTCAACTTCTGGGTGCTTTGGCAGTTTTAGTATATTCTGCAGCCCCTCTTCCAGGCAAAAAGGAAGGTCTTTAGTCCTTAGAAACTTTTAAATACCAGGGCATCATTCGTCTTCTTTCAGTTCAACAAGTATTTATTATAAGTATCTACTTGGTGCCTTACTTTGCACTGAAATCAGTAGCTCTGGGACCTATTGTCTGCAGGAAAGAGGAAAAGCATTATAGGCTCTGTGTATGTTGCCCCAAAATTCATATATTGAAGCTGTAACCCCCAGAGATGTGATGTGATGGTATTTGAAGAAGTAGCCTTATGTTTAGATGAGGTCATGATGGGATTAGTGCCTTCATAAGAAGAGAAGCTCTCTGTCTTTTTGAGAGTGCAAAAAAGAGGTTTTGTAAGTACCCATTGAGAAGGAAGCCATCTCCAAGCCAGGAGGGGAGCCCTCACCAAGATTATATCTGCTGGTACCCTCATTTTGAATTTCCCAACTTCTTGAACCGTGAGAAACGTTAGTTTGTTAAGTCACCCAGTATATAGTATTTTGCTATAGCATCCCCTGACTAAGACCATGTGCTTGGTCACTCGGTTCTGTCCAACTCTTTGTGACCCCATAGACTGTAGCCGACCAGGCTCCTCTGTCCATGGGGATTCTCTAGAAAAGAATACTGGAGTGGGTTGCCATGCCCTCCTCCAGGGGATCTTCCCAACCCAGGGATCAAACTCCTGCACTGCAAGCGAATTCTTTACCATCTGAACCACCAGGGAAGCCCAGACTAAGACCATGGGGAGTAGAAATGTTAGGCTTACAAGTGATTCACTTCCCAGGCCAGGTCCTTGGGGCAGATGTGGGAGCAGCAGATAAAGGGAGCTCTGATGGACCGTTTGGAAGTGTGCTATCTCCATAGTAAATGACACTTAACTGAAGTAGCAGAGTTTGTCACTTTCTCTCGGGAACTCACACTTCTATCAGCCCTTTGTCATTAAAGAGTTTTTATAGGGGCAAAGCAGTTGCTGACCACCAGGAGAGGTAATCCGTGGGGAACTCTCTCTGTGGTGGGTAGGGGCATTGATAACCCTTCTAAAATCTCTGTGATGTGTTAATTTGACATAACTAACACAGTGTTTCCTATGTTAGTTACATATTAGAAGGAAGGACTGGATCAAAATAAGGAATCAGCTGTTACATGTGATGAGTAAGACACCAGAGCCAGATTCTTGGGTTCAAATCCTACCTCCACCACATACCAGTTGTGTGTCCTTGGGAGCTAAGCCTCAACTTTCTACGCCCCAGCATCCTTGAAATGAGGATAAATGTCTTGACCTCATGGGGCTATCATGAGAATTAAATGAGTTAATATATATAAGGCTTTTATTTTTTTTTAATATTTATTTATTTGTTTGGCTATGCCAGCTCTTAGTTATAGCACATGAACCCTTAGTTGCAGCATGTGGGATCTATTTCCCTGACAAGGGATTGAACCCAGGCCCCTGGCACTGGGAGCTTGTAGTCGTAGCCACCGGACCACCAGGGAAGTCCCCATATAAGGCTTTTAAAACAACGCTTGACCCATAGTTGAATCTCAGTAAATATTATATATAATATAGAAATATATATGCATACAAAGAAATTGTGTAAAGAAACTTCATAGTTACAGAAACAGTATGAGCAAAAAGCCAGTCTTCTTTCTGTACCTGCAGCCCCTGTCTTCTGTAACATAATTCCCATGTCTGACAATTTGCATAAGGTGATGGCTTCACTACTGGGTCACCTGAAGGGTGTTATTAACTCCTTGCATCATGAAATAATCATTTAAATCTAGACCCTAAAAGGCAGAATGGCAAGTTTGGGAAATGAAGATGTGTTCCTCTTATTTCTTTTTGCCTTGTTCCTTATTGGAATTCAGTACAAAGAAATGTTTCTTGCCAATGTTTCTTCCTATTTGTTTTTGGTGCACCAATCCATATGGTGGGCCTTGGCCATGAGGGGTAAATCCAGCTAGATCTCTATCCTCAAGGAGCTCGTGTACTGGCAGCTGGCAACACAATATACAACTATGGCACATGGTCTGTATTTGTCCTAATAGGATCTGGGGACAGAAGCATCCCCACAAGGAGAGATAGATCAAAGTGGAGCTTCGGGTGAAGTTATATTCATGTCTTTGAAATGACCCTCTATATATATCCTCTCCTTATATAGCACATACGCAGTACCAAGCCCTTGTCTAAATACTTTACACATATTAACTCACTTAAGCTTATGCCCATGAAAAGATGTTAGTGTTCATCAGAGTATAATGTAATATGTAAAGTGCAAAATGTGATAAAAAATATTAACACTTAATAAGTTAAAGTTAAAAGACAGAGGAACTGGGACTTCCCTGGTAGTCCAGTGGTTAAGACTCCATGCTTCCACTGAAGGGGACACAGGTTTAATCCCTGGTTGGGAAACTAAGATCCTACATGCCATGCTGTGTCACCAAAAAAAAAAAGATTCAAAAGGAATAATCAAGCCTGCCCCCTCAGCTCTCTGAAATGTTTGCTCCTGCTTTTTGGCCGCTGTGAAACTGGGGAGATCCCAGTTGGGCTGAGGACATCAGATCTTATTGTCCTCCCAGGCCATTGACCCTCCCCTGAAGCCCCTCAACAAAATTGTTTGATCCAAGAAAAAGCAGAGGAACTGAATTCAGACCCAATACCCTCACCTAAGCTCAAAATGATGAAAAAAAGAAGCCATCATTTTACAAAAATACCTCAAGTCTCACTCCACTTCTAAGGTGCCTCATGGAAGCCATGCAAACCAGGACCATTAAAAATAATAACAATTGGATTAATAGACAGAATTTATGGAACATCTACTGTGTTAAAAAGTTGCATGTGTTTAATATTTGTGCATAACCTAGTGCTTAGGAATGGACCTGGACTCGCACTACTTGGGTATCTCAGGTATGTAATTACCACCTATGGAATATTGAGACATTTCTTCACTTCTCACTGTCTCAGTTTCCTAATCAGTAAAATGGGGATAATAATTGTACATACCTCATAGGGTTGTTGTAGGATCAATTAAATTAGTATATATAAGACAGAGTAATGCATAGCAGTTTGTAATAGAAGTGCTTGCTGTTATTATTAAAATATCATAACATCCTTGTTGTTATTATACATTTTTAAGTAGATGACTTACATTTTAAGTCAACCTGTGCCAGGTGACCCACCCAGAAAATTGTAGAGTAAGAAATGAAACTTGGGTGTGTCAGATTCCAGAGCCTGGGCTCTGAATGAGCCCATGGTGACCTTTACCCCAACTTGTAGCAGAGGGAAGTCAAACACAAGCTGATGAAGGCCACTGTCTCAAGATGCACAGAAAGCCCATAACCAAGGCCATCGCCCTTGGCTTGCTCACTTGCAACTCTCCTTGACCTCAGACCACTTGAAGAGCCAATCCCAAGGGAGTTTGGAGCAAAGGGGTGGGGAGGAGACCTTTTGGTTGGGATAGCCACAGAAAGCCTCACTAGTTTGAGGTGGGGCACAGTTGCTTATCACTAAGGAATCAATGCTAAAGGCTACTACAGACAAGAACCAGAGGTTTTATAATCAAACAGCCCCAGTCACTTCTGGGACCAGAGTACACGGCAGGCTGGTCAGATTCCCCAGACAACAAACTTGACTGTCCATAAATATACCCTCCAGGAGGAAGGAAAGATAAGACAGGATGCCAGGGATAGACATTTCCTTTAGAGTCTCCTTAAGAGGTGAACAAGCTCAGGATGATGGATTTAGCATATATGACATTCTCCTGCCTCTTTTTGACATCTGTGCTCCCTCTCCTCTTAGAAGAGTTAATGATGCTTCTGAGCTCCTAGTGCCATCTTCCAAACATCCCTGGATCCTAGCCAATCACCAAAACAGAAGAGACATTCACATGTGATGGATTAAAATATACAGACCATGGAGGAGAGCTCCCTCGGTACATTTCCCAGATGTGCAACTTTTGAATTCATGATGACTTTAGAACTTGAGCTTTCCTTGTGGCTCAGATAGTAAACAGCCTGCCTGCAATGCAGGAGACCTAGGTTCAATCCCTGGCTCAGGAAGATCCACTGGAGAAGGAAATGGCAACCCACTCCAGTCTTCTTGCCTGAAAAATCCCAAGAATGGAGGAGCCTGGTAGGCTACAGTCCATGGGGTCACAAAGAGTCAGATACAACTAATTGACTTCACTTTAGAACAGAACAAAAGTCATTAGACAAACCTTTATCTTGCCATTAAGTATATCTAGTATCTTTGTTGAAAAATCATGGGTTATTATGCAATTTTGTATGCTTTCAAAGGGCTTCTCTGGTGGCTCAGGGGTAAAGAATCTGACTGCCAATGCAGGAGACACAGATTCTATCCCTGGGTTGGGAAGATCCCCTGGAGAAGGAAATGACAGTTCACTCCAGTATTCTTTCCTGAGAAATCCCACAGAAAAAGGAACCCGGTAGGCTACAGTCAGACACAACTTAGTGACTAAACGACAGCATGCTTTCAAAAGTATATTATTGTAACTAATAAATAAATCATTTGGGGGTTAAAAATACAACTCTCTTGGAAAGGGGTGGATAGTGGGTAAGAAAGAGGCCCAATAAACAGAAAGAAAATAATTGCTATGAATCATCCTTTCATTAATTCTGGAGGGGTTGAGGGGAGCACAGTGGACACGCTATGACCTTAAGCCCTGTGTTTCTGGGTTTTAGTCCACTCAGAAAGACCTGGGTTCAAATCCTAGCTCTATCCATTGTGTGTGACCTTGGGAGGATTCCATGAACCTCCTGTCCTTATCTGCAAACAAAGATAACAATATCTAGCTCTGATGGCTGTTTTGAGTAGATGAGATAGTTAGTGACAAGAAGTGCTCAGTCTTATGTACGGCCCAGTCTTGGCTCAAAAATGTTACCCTTCTTCCTCCTATACCCCCCTCCTATACCCCACCTCCTCTTAAATATCCTTCACTTACTCACCTGTACTTTTTGTTATACCCACAGCTAATTTGTTCCTCTCAATTTTCATCCCTAGATCTTAGAGCAGTGATCAACTGCTTGGTAAACATCCATTCATCCAGACTTGGTTATGCTATAACTTATGTGCTTGTTGT
Source organism: Odocoileus virginianus (assembly GCF_023699985.2). Classification (NCBI taxonomy): domain Eukaryota; kingdom Metazoa; phylum Chordata; class Mammalia; order Artiodactyla; family Cervidae; genus Odocoileus; species Odocoileus virginianus. Next base: position 21,112,096 of record NC_069697.1, read on the forward strand.
GAGCTCCTGGGGACAGGAACTGTGCCAGCCAGCAACAGGCATGGTTGTGTTACTAAGTGTGGCCCGTCCCATCTTACAAAATACACAAACACATCCATCTTAAGCAGAAAGGCAGGTGCCATAAATAAACTGAATTAAGATAACAAGAATGGTAAAGTCTATAAGAAACAGAAGAGTGTCCCCTCCACTGCAGATATTCCAATTCTGCTAAAGAAAATGAATTTTTCTTTTTTCCCAGACAAAACCATCTGTCCCCAGGACCTGCACCTCTGGCCATAAATTTGCCACCATAAACAGAACTTCCCAAGTCACACATATTTTCTTATACGTGATCTCATTTGATATTCAGCAATCCCCTGGAGAAGGGAATGGCTACCAACTCCAGTATTCTTGCCTGGGAAATCCCATGGACAGCCCTGGTGGACTACATTCCACTGGGTCACAAAGAGTCAGACATGACTGAGCAACTAACACAACACAACAACATTTCTCTGAAGTAAGCATTGTTGAGTTCACCTTATAGGCATCTGACAGAGCAAGAAACGGAGGCTCAAATACCATGATGTGTCCAAATCAAACCTGGCTAACTGGTGGCTGACCGGAGATTTTAAACCATGTCTTCTAACATCAATCTGGGACTCCTCCTTCTCTTTACACCTCATACTGTCCTTGATGTGCTGTGGTTTTTCACCCACTTAGTTCCCCTGGGACAAAACTTAAACCTCATCAGAAGGCTAGACCTATGTCAGGTTTAAACTCTGTCTAAAATTCTAACCCAGATGTCCCTGAAAACAGGGCTTTCTTCACAGCCAGAGGAACATGTTTTATTGAAGCTGTCCACACCAGGAGTTAGACAGAGAGATGCCAGGCAGAATGGTGAAAGGAACTCTGCTCCCCAATAGGAGTGAGGGAGCAGGCTCCTCATACCAATGTGAAAAATCGTTAAGGGGATGTGAGTTTGTAAAAGGAGAAAGAAAAATAAGGTAGAATCACAGCAGCTAGAGTAAACAAGCTTCTGATTCCTCCAGGCGAGTGTTGTCGAACAGAATTAAAATGTGAGCCACACAAGTAACTTCATGTTTTCTAAGCATTCACATTTAAAAAGTAAAAAGAAGCAAGAGAAATTAATTTGAATACATTTAATTTAAATCAATATATCCAAAATAGCATCATTGCAATATGTAATCAATATAAAATTATCAATGAGCTACTTTGCGTTCACTTTTCTTATTGCAAAGTATTTGAAATTCCATATGTATTTTACCCACACAGCTCATCTCCTTGCTCTAGCCACATTTCAAATGCTCAGCAGTCACATGTGGCTGCTGCTGCTAAGTCACTTCAGTCGTGTCCGACTCTGTGCGACCCCATAGACGGCAGCCCACCAGGCTCCGCCGTCCCTGGGATTCTCCAGGCAAGAACACTGGAATGTGGCTAGTGGCTGCCATAATAGACAGCACATACCTGAGCCAAACAAACTCCTCAGAGTCTGTATTTCTGGCATAGTGGAAGTGAGTGAAGTAGTTGAAGGCCAGATCTGACAACATTCTTCAAAACCACAGAGAGACCTAATGTCCCATCCTAGTAATTCAATCTCAAGATAGGTCTTTGGGGGCCACCTTCAAACCCTGCCACCAGTTGGGTGAGAGCTGTATCAGTTTCCAGCCAGTTGCCCTACAAAGCCAATCGGAGTCATTGTGTTTGGCAACCTGTTTTTGCCTTGCAGCAGTGTAGTCCTCAGCATGTCTCCTTTCAAACACCTATTATTCTGGTTCTGTCTTCAGTGGTGCCATGACTGGTGGTGATTAGGATAATGTGTTTTATGTGCCCAAGTTCACAGAGCAAATCACATAGTGTGAGTGGCATGGTGATTAAGAGGCTGTATGTAAAGACTAGAATTGTTACATTTGCATGTGTCTGAATAATGAGATTCCTATCTCCATTATATGGCAATAAGGTAGAAATTGATAGTATTATTAACTGTTTACACAGTAAGCACAATTTTCTATTCTCTCTCTCCAGCTGCTTTCAAAGACATCAAAACCTAGAAGAGACAACCAAAGGCCACAAACTCACCCTCCCCATGATGAGACTCCAGCAACCTTACCAAATAGAAGTTTCCCATAGCAAGACATTTCAACATCTTCCTTCCCAAAGGAGCCCAAGACCCAATCTTGTGGTTTCATAGGAGAAAAGATTACAGTGTAGAGAGGCAGGATTTGTCCACAGTCACACAGATATAAAGAAGACCGGAATCCAACAATACCCATTCCTTCTCCAGTTCTCATCCTCTGGCGCCTAGTTGAAGCTTTGGAATAACGGAGTCTCATCTTCCAGCCTAATTACATATTGGACATTTTGATCACACACCCATTTTCCTACTAAAGAGATGGAGAAACCAACTGAAATTATACTTTGATTTCTCAAACACAAAGACCTTTGTAGTTGACTGTAGAAATAAGCCCTAACTAGCCACTGAATCAACAAACATCCATTTGTGCAGCAACGAAATAAATATATAGGGAGAGAGTTAGTTGTGGTGGGTTATAGAACAGGGAAAGGGAAAGCTGTGATTAAATGTTTTGTGGCTCTGCTCCCAGCAGTGGAACATTTTCCCATCAGGCATGTAGCAGTGACAATTTTGATATCAAGAGTTAGATCAAGGTAATAACATCCAAAGGTACTCTTTTTATCAAAACATATCATCAGTGTAGCAACCCAGAAATGCATACCAGAGAGTGCCTCAATAGCAATGGTGCAGTAGGTAGGGGACAAAAACTCTCTTCAACTAAGTCCTAACACATCAGTGCTTTAGTGATGGAATAAACAACTGCAGACAGAGTGAGGGTTAACTGCATCTGTGTAAAAGAGAAGATGGAATAAGGAAATTTGTCAAGTAAATGGTGGCATCAGCTTAATGTTTATGGTAGTTAAATAAATGCATTAACAGTTGTAATGCTGAATTCCATTCATAAATATGATGATGACATAGACTGGAATGGAGCATTATTATTTATTATATACTAAAATGAACTATTTATGATCTATCTTAAAGTTTTTGGTTCTTGTTTTAGTCACTAAGTCATGTCTGACTCTTTTTTGACCCCATGGATTGTAGCCCACTAGGCTCCTCTGTTCATGAAATTTCAGAGGCAAGAACACTGGAGTGGGTTGCCACTTGCTTCTTCAGGGGATCTTCCCTATCCAGGGATTGAACCCATATCTCCTGCATTTGCAGGTGGATTCTTTACCACTGAGCCAGCTGGGAAGCCCATCTTAAAAATAGTTTAAAATAGCTAGAAAGGTCGATTACTTCTTTACCACATCAGTAATCAAAGGTCTTATCCTGCAAGTCAAAACTGAAGGATCTCTGGGCAGCATAAAGAACAAAACAATAGAGACAGACACTTCCTTGGTGGCTCAGTGGTTAAAACACCATGCTTCCACTGGAGGGATCACAGATTCAATGCCTGGTCAGGGAACTAAGATCCTGCATGCTACATGGTATGGCCAAAAAGAAAAAAAGAAGAAAATTGGGACATATTCAGTAGTGTATAAAAGAGGTTGTGAACCCTTTTAGTCTCAACTTAAACTTCACTGGTTTAAGTTCTGGGAGGTCTTTCTCTGAATCCACAGTCTTAATTAACTCCCCATTATAAGTTACTATAGTTTTACATGCACTGTTTCACTTGGTATGTTCCTTAAAAGTAGGCCACAAGTAGGTACTCACTGTCAGTCTTCTCTGCAGAGACTAAGTAGCTGCTCCTAAGTCGTTTCAGCCATGTCCGACTGTGTGTGACCCCATAGACGGCAGTCCACCAGGCTCCTCTGTCCCTGGGATTCTCCAGGCAAGAATACTGGAGTGGGTTGCCATTTCCTTCTCCAATGCATGCAGGGCAGGTGCCTATTTGCCTGACACAACTGATTCACTGATTCAAAAGGCAGAGCACCTACTGAAAAATCAAGTACTGTACTATGTGCACAAGTTACAAGTTGATTTAGATAATGATATGTGCTCTATACAAAGTGAGGGATAATAAGATAGAGAGCAAATACATGAGAGATGGGTCAGAAGAAGTCTCTCTAAGGACATGAGGTTAAGGAAACTAAACAGTGAGAGGTTCTGGGGAAGGGCACTCCGGGTAGCCAGAAGACAAATGGAAAGGCTCTGAGATGGGAATAAGTCCCGATAGTTGGAACTGAGTGAGTTGAGGGCAAGAGGGAGCCAAGGATGGTGATTGGGATGGATCACATCCTTGGCACATAGTAAATACTCAGTAAATAGTCAGAAGGGCAGGTAGCATGTAATTCTTGCTGTCTTGTTTAAAAGCACAGTGATCAGCAAATAAAATTCGAGACTAGAACCTTGAAAGTGAAAGAATAACACAGCAGGTAAATAAGATGAGGTCTGGGGATTCACAGAATATGAAAGTGAGATATTCAAGGCAGTCTATAATCCACTCCAAAGTGCTGCAAAGGAATGTGGGGGCAAGGGAGCTAACTGCAGACTGACATCACATGTGACAAGTTCCTGAAGGTATGAGCTAGTGTGAGCTGGACCTTGAGTCACACACAGGAATTTATTAACTGGAATGAACAGGAAAGGAAGGGCATCGCAGGGAAATCAGTCTTATCATGTTATCCTGATGGAACTACCACAGCTATTTCTAGGCCACAAAACTACCACACAATTGCATTCATCTCACACGCTAGTAAAGTAATGCTGAAAATTCTCCAAACCAGGCTTCAGCAATACATGAACTGTGAACTACAGATGTTTAAGCTGGTTTTAGAAAAGGGAGAGGAACCAGAGATCAAATTGCCAACATCCACTGGATCATCAAAAAAGCAAAAGAGTTCCAGAAAAATATCTCCTTCTGCTTTATTGACTATGCCAAAGTCTTTGACTCTGTGGATCACCACAAACTGTGGAAAATTCTGAAAGAGATGGAAATACCAGACCACCTGACCTGCCTCTTGAGAAACCTGTATGCAAGTCAGGAAGCAACAGTTAGAACTGGACATCGAACAGACTGTTTCCAAATAGAAAAAGGAGTATGCCAAGGCTATATATTGTCATCCTGCTTATTTAACTTATATGCAGAGTACATCATGAGAAATGTTGGGCTGTAGGAAACACAAGCTGGAATCAAGATTGCCAGGAGAAATATCAATAACCTCAGATATGCAGATAACACCACCCTTATGGCAGAAAGTGAAGAAGCTTTACTAAAGAGCCTCTTGATGAAAGTGAAAGAGGAGAGTGAAAAAGTTGCCTTAAAGCTCAACATTCAGAAAACTAAGATTATGGCCTCTGGTCCTATCATTTCATGGCAAATAGATGGGGAAACAGTGGAAATGGTGTCAGACTTTATTTTCTTGGGCTCCAAAATCACTGCAGATGGTGATTGCAGCCAGGAAATTAAAAGACGCTTACTCCTTGGAAGGAAAGTTATGACCAACCTTGACAGCATATTAAAAAGCAGAGACATTACTTTGTCAACAAAGGTCCATCTAGTCATGGCTATGGTTTTTACAGTGGTCATGTATGGATGTGAGAGTTGGGCTATAAAGAAAGCTGAGTACCGAAGAATTGATGCTTTTGAACTGTGGTGTTGGAGAAGTCTGTTGAGAGTCCCTTGGACTGCAAGGAGATCCAATCAGTCCATCCTAAAGGAGATCAGTCCTGGGTGTTCATTGGAAGGACTGATGTTGAAGCTGAAACTCCAATACTTTGGCCACCTGATGCAAAGAGCTGGCTCATTTGAAAAGACCCTGATGCTGGGAAAGATTGAGGGCGGGAGGAGAAGGGGACGACAGAGGATGAGATGGTTGGATGGCATCACCAACTCAATGGACGTGGGTTTGGGTGGACTCAGGGAGTTGGTGATGGACAGGGAGGCCTGGTGTGCTGCAGTTCATGGGGTCGCAAAGAGTTGGACATGACTGAGCGACTGAACTGAACTGATGTAAATCCATACTCTACTTTTTATACAGGCAAGAGGGACAATTTCATACATGGAATACAGAAGCTGGCATTGAAATGTCTTTACCTTAGGCTCATGTTGTCCCGTTGGAATTCATACTCCACCTTGAGTGGGGAATGTCCTACATTCAGTTTATAGTGAAACTGATGACAGTTGTGGATCTGGAAGGCATGTTTTAATTCTCTCATTCTCTGGAAGCTCACTAGCTTGCTATTCTTGTTGCAGTGGTTTATTACCCTTTTAGCACTTTGCTAATTAAACCCTTTTGGAAGTTTTCCAGGATAATCCAGCCTCATATTTTAATGTCTGTAATATATGAGTCAGAGTGCCACCACCCAACCAATAGCCTGAATCAGAAACTAGATGTCTTTACTCCACCTTTTTTGTTTCATTACCCCCACCTGGGTCTAATAAATGAAGTCCTATCAAATCTACCTCTCAAATAACTCTCAAATTCATCCTTATGCTCCTTCCTCACCACCACCACCTTATTCAGCCCCTTGTCACCCCTTCTCTGATTCCAATTTTTTAAGTTCCACCATATCTCCCTTCATGCCCCTCAAAGTTCAAGAAAACCAAGTTGTATATAATTCTCCCAAAGCCCCATGCTGTTGAAAGTCTCTGTGCCTTTGTACTTGCAGTTCTCTCTGCCTAGATTGTCTTTACCCTAAATGGACTCCTCTGATTCATCCTTTAAGACTCAGCTATCATCTATTCTCTAAAGCATTTCCTGTTTACCATTGTATTATTTAGGATTCTTCAGAGAAACAGAACCAATAAGATGTATATAGATAAAGATTTATTTTAAGGAACTGGTTTATGCAGTTATGAAAGCTGGCAAGCACAAAATCTGCACAGAAGGCCAGCAGGCTGGAGATTCAGGGAAGAGCAAATGTTACAATTCAAGCATGAAGGCCACCTGCTGCAGAATTCCCTTTTGTTTGGAGGAAGTCAGTCTACTCAGGTCTTCAACTGACTGGATGAGACCCACTCACACTGTGGAGGGCAACCTGTTTACTCAAAGTCCACTGATTTATACATTAATCTCATCTAAAAATACCCTCACAGAAAGACCCAAAATAATGTTTGACCACATGTCTGGTCACCATGGCCCAGCCAAGTTGACATATAAAATTAACCATCACAATCATGAAGAAGATTAGCATTTTTCCTTCTATGATCCTGTAACATCGCAAAGAAAACTCTATTTTAGCATTTACTATATTGCTTCAATTATCAGCTGACACATCAAACTCCCCTCTCATGGGTACTAACCATATTCATATTCCATTCTTAATGAAGCAACAGTAAATACTTAATCAAATCAATGACTAAATGAATTCATTTACTGTTCTTATGTTGTTAAGACAATATTGTACAAGCCCAATCCTTACAATAATCACCAGATCAGGGAATTATTGTTAGCTTCCCAGGAAAGAAAATTTTAAACAGAACACAAAGAAGTCATTAGCCCAATTTCCTGCTGAAAGACCACAAATCCCAAGGTTCATTTAAAACCTTTGTCTCTTGATTAACAAGGCACAAAAGATGACCGGACGTCCTTAAGCTTTCCTGGGCAGTGGATGGATGGCCATGAGGATGACTCCAGCTGTGATCATCCCAGCTCCTGCAACCACTGACCAACAGGAAGTTCCCTACAGCAGTCTGGACTTGTATACTGCTCCATGATTCATCTGTTCATAAATGTACCAGACCTCTGGCTCAAAGCATTTGTGGCATAATGACAGTTGAAAGACCATAATTCCAAGCATGTGTCATAGAGCAATTAGAACAAATTCCTGCCATTACTTTGAAACTGAGGATTCAAGGTGTGAAGGGCAGGAACTCTTCAATAGCCAAAACAATGTAATTTCATTCTAGAACAAAGAGGGGATGGTATTTGGTGAGATGGACTTCACACTAAGGATTTTGCTAATAGCTGCAATGCTATGAGAATTTATTACAATGTAGGCCTTATTCTAGAGCAGTTTATGTGTCTATCTTATTCCATTCTTACAATAGCTCTCTGAGTGGGTATTATGATCACATTTTACAGATGAGGCGGGGTGCTGAAATACAGAGATGATGTGATGAGGTTAGGGAGCAGCTCAGTGGAGCTTCAAAACTAGATAGTCTGGCTCTAAAGCCCAGGGCTAGGGCATAATATAGCCCCCTCAGAACACCTTAGAATCACAGGAGCAGATCAGGAGTGAGTCAGGGAGCTTTCAGAATATGCTCCTCTTTCTACCATATTTCACAAGTTTCATTAGGACCTGCATCCCCACATCCCATCTATCATTCCCACCTCACCTACCCTTCCAAGCTTTAAGCTCTCATCATCTGCAGTCTACACTTCAGCCAAAGTGTCTTGGTTCCATCAGCCATCTCTTGCCTGCAGGCACATACTTGGCATTTCCTCCACTACCTGGTCCTTCTCAAGTGTTAACTTTGCCCTCACTTTCTCTGGGGAGAGCTCTCCTGAACACTCTGCCTGATTTGCGTGCCCTTCTCCCTTATGCTGCTACAATCCTAATTTTCTCTATCACAGACCTTATCAGACGAAATGGCAATTACTTGTTTTAATAGTCTGTCTCTTAACTGTGGTCTCCATGTAAACATAATCAAATACCTTGCACATATTCGACTATGGTAGACCCTTAATAAATCTTTGAGGGAAGGAGAAATATAAAAATGAATGAACTGAATAAATGCTGTTTATCAATTCTAGACAAAGTTTCTGTGGTGGCTCATTGCTGCCTGACAAGCAGGAGATGTAGGTTCAAACCCTGGGTGTCAGATCCCTGGGAAGATCCCCTGGAGAAGGAAATGGCAACCCACTCCAATATTCTTGTCTGGGAAATCCCACGGACAGAAGACTCCAGGGGGCTGGAGTCCATAGTGTCAGCAAAGAGTCAGACGTGACTTAGCAAGCAACTAAACAGTAAAACAACATACTTCTAGATAGGATACTTTTAAGACATTCTCTAAAGAATCTCTAAGATTTCATCAAAAACTGATGCCTTACTGACATCTCCCTCTAACAACCTAAGAAGCCCCTAGACTTCCATAGGTGAGAAAAGGGATTCCAAGGATTAAGCATGAATGATATGTGAGGCTTTCCTTCTCTTTCTATCTCTGAACCCAAACATCTGTTGTTAGATGGCACCCGGGAGACTTTTGAAGCCAACTGAAGCCTCTTGATACTTCTCTAGGGTGAATTTAATCGTCAAGAACTTTTCAAAACAATATCTGGGTGTGGTCCAGCTTCGTGGGTGTAAATATGCTGTCTGTTTCATTATATTTTCACAAGTAATCCTCTGTCATCGATAAACTCTGCAAACAAGCTTTTCGTGATTCCTCAAGAGTACTCCCTCAATCACAGCACAATATGTCACTCCTGATAACAATTATTGAGGGAACTGTGTACATCTTGAACATAGACCCCTCTTCTGTCATAGGATAGAAAGTTGAAAGTCAGAAGAAATGTGCCTGAGTAATGTTAAGTTCATTCCTCTTTCCAAAAGACAGAAGGTAAGAGCTACACTAGATGACAGCTGTGGTTTCCAATTTTTAAAACTCCTTGAGCCTGTCAAGTCATAACGTGTGTGCTGTTACTAAATGGATGTTGTAAGCCAAATCGTGTCCCCAAGATTCACATGTTGAAGCCTAACCCCCCAGTACCTCAGAATGTGATTATATCTAGAGAGATAGAGATAGGGCCTTTGAAGCAGTGATTAAGATAAGATAAGGCCTTGAGGGTGGGTCTTAATTTGATCTGACTAGTCCTTGTAAGAAGAGAAAATGCACATGATGAGACAGGGACAAGGTGGCCATCTGCAAGATCTGCAAGCCGGGGAGAGAGGTCTCAGAAGAAACCAACTCTGGACACACTTTGATCTTGAACTTCCATGTTCCAGAACTGTGAGAAAATAAACTTCTGTTGTTTCAGCCCAGTTTGTGGCATTTTGTTATGGCAGCCCTAGTGAACTAATACAACAAATAATTAACAAACATTAGAGCAATACTAGAAGTCCAGTGCATGTATATATCTGCCATTCTTGATTAAGGATGCTTTGATTCTGCATTTTTAAAGCAAGTATTTTAATTTAAATAGTACCAGTATTTACTGATTTTTCAGTAAGAAATAATTTGGGGGTGGATACCATTAAGCCAATTTAATTTCTTTGTCAATTTTCCATGGAAATCAGTTAAATTATACCCAGTTTTGTTCTATTTTAACCTTTGTTCAGCTGAAATCATTTTCACTGAATCATTTTTATCAGCATGTATTTCACAACAAGATTCATCGGTCAGTGTTTTGTCAATATAAAATTTTATCAATTATTAAAGCCTGTTATAAAATCCCTGCTATGACTATTAATTTTACCAACATCAAATTTTCCAGGTCAAATGTTGTTGACAGTATTTGATTCTTTTGACAATTTTTTAAAATGTCAGTTTTTTAATATTTTGATTTGTAAACCATGTACATAAATTTTATTCTTTTAAGGTATATGATTTACTATTTTTAGCATATTCACAAGGTTATTCACTCATTACTACCATCAAGTTCCAGAATATTTTCATGACTCCAAAAAGACACTCATTACCCTCTCCCTGTCCCCAGCCTTTGGTAACCAATAATCTGCTTTCTTTCTCCATGGATTAAACATTCTGGACATTTCATATAAATGAAATCATATAACATGTGACCTTTTGCATCTGGCTTCTTTCACTTACATTTTCAAGGTTCATCTATGTTGTAGTAGGTATCAGGACTTCATCTTCATTCCTTTATATAGCCAAATAATATTCCATTATTGGACACACCGTATTTTATTTATTCATCAGCTGACCGACATTTAGGTAATTTCTACTTTATGGTTATTATTAATAATGTGGCTATGAGCATTCATGTACAAGTTTTTTACGGACATGTGTTTTTTATTCTGTTGCTCATATATATACATGGATGTATATACACATACACATATGAAATTATTAGCTGTATGATAACTTTATACTTAACTTTTTGAGGAATTGCTTGACTGTTCTCCAAACTGGCTACACTATTTTACATTCCCACTATAATTTAAAAGGGTTCTAATCTCTAAGTTTTTAATTATCATTTGTTGTTATTGTTGTTTAGTCACTAAGTCATATCCAACTCTTTGCAACTCCATGAACTGTAGCATGCCAGGCTTCTCTGTCCTCCACTATCTCCCAAAGTTTGCTCAAATTCATGTCCCTTGAGTCAGTGATACTAACTAACCATATCATCCTCTGTCACTCCCTTCTCCTCCTGCCTTCAATCTTTCCCAGCATCAGGGTCTTTTCAAATGAGTCAGTTCTTCACATCAGGTGGCCAAAGTATTGGAGCTTCAGCTTCAACATCAGTCCTTCCAGTGAATATTCAGGGTTGATTTCCTTAAGGATTGACTGGTTTCATCTCCTTGCAGTCCAAGGATTCTTAAGAGTCTTCTCCAATACCACAATTCAAAAGCATCAATTCTTCAGCACTCAGCCTTCTTTACATCCAGCTCTCACATCCATACATGACTACTGAAAAAACCATAGCTTTGACTATATGGACCTTTGCTGGAAGAGTGATGTCTCTGCTTTTTAATACATTGTCCAGGTTTGTCATAGCTTTTCTTCCAAGCAGCAAGCATCTTCTAATTTTATGGCTGCAGTCACTGTCTGCAGTGATTTTGGAGCCCAAGAAAATGAAATCTGTCACTGTTTCCACTTTTTCCCCTTCTATTTTCCATGGATTGATGGGACTGGATGCCATGATCTTAGTTTTTTTGAATAATGAATTTAAGCCAGCTTTTTCACTCTCCTCTTTCACCCTTATCAAGAAGCTCTTTAGTTCCTCTTCACTTCTGCCATTAGAGTAGTGTGGTATGATATGGTATGGTGTGTGTACTCAGTCATATCTGACTCTGCAACCCCATGGTGTGTAGCCTAGCAGGCTCCTCTGTCCACGGGATTTTCCAGGCAAGAATACTGGAGTGGGTTGCCATTTCCTCATCCAGGCAATCTTGCCACCCAGGGATCAAACCCGTGTCTCTTGCGTCTCCTTGCATCAGTGGGCAAATTCTTTATCACTAGTGCTGCCTAGGATGCCCCATTAGAATGGTATCATCTGCATAACTGTGAGGTTGTTGATATTTCTCCCAGCAATCTTGATTCCAGCTTGTGATTCATCCAGCCCAGCATTTTGCATGATGTACTATGATTAGCCATGTGCAATAATATGCTTTTTCAGTTTTATGTTTATTGACACTATCACTAATATTCATTACAAATTTCATTAAAAATAGAGTAACTTGCATTTATTTCTTAGCAAATTCAAGGACATCAGCTACTCCAAGATATTTCTGTTGTCTTTGTGGCAACTAAAACCCATGGGCCAAATCCAGCCTTGGGCCAGTTTTGGTAGGACCCACATGCTAAGAATGCTTTTTCAATTTATAAAAATAGTTGAAAAAAATTAAAAGGAAAGTAATATTTTGTGATACAAATAAATTTTACAAAATCCAAATTTCATTGACTAGAAATAAAGTTCTGTTGGAACACAGCCCTGCTCATTCATTGCGCATCACCTATGGCAGCTGTCACACAGCAACAGCAGAGCTGAGCAGTCGTGACAGAGATGGTCTGGTCTACAGAGCCTCAGATCGTTACTCTCTGGCCCATTACAGAAAACAGCCACTCGTATTGTCAATCCAATTCATCTTTATTTTTCAGATCACATGTTGTCATGGGTAGTAACTAAATAGTTGGCAAAAACCAAGCCTATGGCAGCTACCCCAAGTGTGGGCCTTAGACAACGGCCAGTTGGTGAACCGTCATGATTCGTAATGAGATAGTTGAGAGTAAGCCTTAGAAACGTACAGAAAATTGATTTAGCAATTTTTTTGTTGTTGAGTCGAATACTTAAAAAACAAGCTGTGTAATTTGTGTGTACTTGAGGTCTTTGAAATTTCACTTTTCTAGTTATTAACTTTTTTGTACTTTATTAAAATATCAGTCCATAACATACCGGAAAACTTGAAAAAAAAAAAAAAACTGGCCTTTAACACAAATAGCACTCAAATAGAGAATCAATAACCTTAGAAAAACAAAGGAGTGAATCTCCTAGGACATGAACCTCCTGACAGCAGGGCTTTCATCTGCTTTGTGCACCTGTATGTCCCAGCACCTGGACAGAGTCTGGCACAGTGTAACAGGTACTCAACAAATACTGGATGAATATGCAAATCCAATCCAATCCGCTTCCTAACTCCAATATCACTGCCAAGGATTATTGTTTTCTAGGTTTGTTTTGTTTTTAATTTGCTCTCAGAGGCAGTATTTACATCACAGAGTCTGCAACCACGCTAAGGTTGAAATCCCAACTTTTCCTTTTACTAGCCAGGCTATCTGAGGCAAGTTCTCAACCTCTCTGTAATTCTTCATCTTTCAAATGGGGATAATGATAGTGTCTATAGTTATTAGAATAGTCATCTGAGTTTTTATACACATACACACACACACACACACACACACATATATATATATATAAATTACTTAGAAGTATGGTGGTTCATATGGTAAAGAATCTACCCATACTGTGGAAGACCTGGGCTCAATCCCTGGATCAGGAAGATTCCCCTGGAGAAGGGAATGGGTGCTTACTCCAGCATTCTGGCCTGGAGAATCCCATGGATGGAAGAACCTGGTGGGCTACAGTCCATGGAGTTGCAAAAGAGTCAGACATGACTGAACAACTAACACTTTCACACTTGTGCCTAGCACACAGGAAGAACTCAATAAATATTAGCTATTATTATTACTGTACATACATAGGAAGTGTATATGCATGAAGTGGTCAAAAAACTTCCTTCTTTCAGCTGCCCAAAATGGCATACAACATATTTCATCTTTTTAAATAAATGCATTTTATATTCCTGCCAAATGTATGATCCCTAGTTTTTTAAAGACAATCTCTTTAGGTTAAGGTCATCAGACACTTTTGGCAAATATGATTTTTCATGAATGGTAAAACATGCCTCATAAATTTGCCTAGTACAGTCCAAAGGCTTGACTCTAATTCTATAAAGTGCAATCCATGAATTGGTGCAAGTAATGTGTAGAAGTTTCAATTCTGTCATGCAGCATGCTAACCCCACCATCCCAAACTTAAACAAATGACAAAACATCAAATTTTTCAGGCTGAATTAAGCCTTCAGCAGCCCCTCCTCAGGCAGGCCTCTGGGTACTGCGTGGCTACCCCTAGGAATGATCCTCTCTATAATTATATCTCAGGACAATTTTCAGTGTTATAGAAAGTAATACAGCTCATCCAGCTCCTCAGAAAGTCTTGCTCTCCACAAACATTCTTGCCATTCCATACTGCCCATCTCTGGCTATGTTTTGCCTTTGGCCTAGGATAAATCTCCAGCCTCTGACTACTGAGAATTAGACTCCTCCAAGACCAGACACCAGACACTTCTGCAGCAACTTTCCGTGTCCTTTGCAGTCAGAACTAATAAAAACTCTGAAACCTTCTATAATCAATCTTGTTCAAGGCCTGTCTTGTACACCAAGCTGACCCCAGAGCAACTACCAAAGTGCCTAGTACATACTGAGAGGGAAAAAATATACAAAATAACGCCCTCGAGGAAACTATTGACCAAACATTGATAAGCTGTTCTGTCCTTCCCTACTACCTAAACTCCACAAAGGTAGGAGTCTTAACTGTCATACTTTTAGTCAGGAATAGTATAACTAGTAGGTGCTAAATAAATATTGGTTGAATAAATGAATGAATTACAGTGAATGAATGAATGAGGGAACAAGACAAGGATGCTCTTTATAATGTGGGCTCTTATTTGAGCTGATCTCATTCCCCTCAACACAAAGGGATTGAGGAAGATTTCAAAATTACCTTATCTCAAACTTCAATAATCAAGTTGTTTACCAAGGTCAAAAGTAGAGTTATGTATCATGATGTCAGGCACAACATCTGCAGCATTACTGATATCAAATTATAAGTGTTGTTGAAGGAAGAGATTTACTTTTCTTTGTTTCCCTTGTGTGTGTGTGTGTGTTCAGTCTCATCCAACTCTTTGTGACCCCTTGGACTATATAGCCTGCCAGACTCCGCTGACCATGGGATTTCCCTGGCAAGAATATTGTGGAGTGGGTTGCCATTTCCTACTCCAGTGACTCTTTCTGACCCAGGGATCAAACTGCGTCTCTTGCATCTCCTACCTTGGCAGGCAGATTCTTAACCACTGTGCCAGAGGTGGTTTCCTTTAGACAGTTTTAAAATCATCTTCTTTTTCTGAAAGCAAAGCTTCCAGTTGCCTATATCATTTCTCTCCTAATTATCCCCATCCCATTAGGGTCCTCCATTTTGTAACATTTAAAGATTTCATCTATCTTAGTGACAATAGTGTTGTCTGGATCAGCAAGCCTCATTGACCTGAGTCATACTAAAGGCTCAGGTTCAGAATGTAAACCCCAGCCACAACTGGGTTTATACCGAGGTCAGTTCTGTTCAGTTCATTTCAGTCGCTCAGTTGTGTCCAACTCTTTGTGACCCCATGAACTGCAGCACGCCAGACCTCCCTGTCCATCACCAACTCCCAGAGTCCACTCAAACTCATGTTCATTGAGTTGGTGATGCCATCCAACCATCTCATCCTCTGGCATCCCCTTCTCCTCCTGCCTTCAATCTTTCCCAACATCAGGGTCTTTTCAAATGAGTCAGTTCTTCACATCAGGTGGCCAAAGTGTTGGAGTTTCGGTTTCAACATCAGTCCTTCCAGTGAACACCCAGGGCTGATCTCCTTTAGGATAGACTGGTTGGATCTTCTTGCAGCCCAAGGGACTCTCAGGAATCTTCTCCAACACCACAGTTCAAAAGCATCTTTGGCGCTAGGGAACAACTAAAACAATGTCACTATCCAGCTGTTTTTACTGCCCGTTGTGGACACAAGTGGTAACCCTCCCATCGACCTGAAAGAAGAGATGTCAAGAAAGTAATTTGAATGTTTCTTTGCCTATGTCTCACTCATCTTGATTACTGACAGAGTGTTCATGACGACTAACATTTTAGAATCATAGGTATTAATGCTAGAAAGGGTAGTAGAGATAGTTTAATTCAGGGGTTGCAAATTCAAAGCTCCATAGGGGCCAGATGGGTTATTTAACTGGAAAAAAAGATAATGAGGTGGAGCTTGGGGAGAACGACAAAGAATAGGCTCACTTAAAGAGAAGAGCAGATACTCAGCTCAAGTTGGCTGTTGCCAACTGATGTCTAAGGCCCAAAGTCATGATCTTCTGGGCTTCCCCCACCCCCAAAAAAAAGATGACTTCAAATTTTCATGAGCTATCTCTCAAAAATAATTTTTAATTGTGGTCAAATATACATATAAAATTTACCATTTTAAACATTTTCAGGTGTACAGTTCAGTAGTGTTAAGTACATTTATATTGTGTAGCCAGTCTAAAAAATTTCTATCATTTTGCAAAACTAAAATAGTACACATTAAACAACTTAACATTGCCTATTTCTCCCAGCCCCTGGCAACCACCATTCCATTATACTTTCTGTCTCTATGAATGTAACTACTCTAAGTATCTCATATATATGAATTCATACAATGTTTTCATTTTGTAAGTGACTTATTTCATCTAGCGTAATGTCCTCCAGGTTCATCCATGTTGTATCACATGTCAGAATTTCTTTATTTTCAAGGATGACTAATATTCTACATTTGTGTAGACCACATTTTTAAGCCCATTTATCTATCATTGGGCACTTGGGTTGACTTTTGACTAGTCAGTGAACATGGGTATTAAATATCTCTTTAAGACTTTACTTTTAATTCGTTTGGGTACATGTATACTCAGAAATGGATTTACTAAATTAAATTGTAGCTCTATTTTTAATTTTTAAGGACCTACTATATATTTTTTTAATAGCAGATGTACCACTTTACATTACTACCCATAGTGCACAAGGGTTCCAGTTTCTCTATATCTTCACCAACACTTGTTATCTTCTGTTCTTTATACAGAAAGGTATACCTGGTGGATATCTCATCATTGTAGTATCTCATCATTGTGGTTTTGACTTTCATTTCTCTAATAACTAGTGGTCTTGAGCATCTTTTCATATGCTTGTTGGCCATCTGTATGTCTTCTTTCTGGAGAAGGGCATGGCAACCCACTCCAGTATTCTTGCCTTCTTTACAGAAATGTTTACTCAAGTCCTTTGCCCATTTTTCAATCAGGTTGTTTTATTGTTGTTGAGTCAATTGTTAAATGGTAAACACGAATTCAAATTTTGTAAACATAAAAAAAACACTATATAGACAAAATACACACTTTCAAGCAAAATATGGCCTAGAGACCTCCATTTAGTGACCT
This sequence comes from Odocoileus virginianus, assembly GCF_023699985.2. Classification (NCBI taxonomy): domain Eukaryota; kingdom Metazoa; phylum Chordata; class Mammalia; order Artiodactyla; family Cervidae; genus Odocoileus; species Odocoileus virginianus. The sequence continues at coordinate 21,129,510 of NC_069697.1, forward strand.
GATATGCATCCAACACCCTCATCCTGCAGACAAGGAAACCAAAACCTAGATCATCAAGTCAACAAGCCTGCGGTTGCATGTGGCTATCTGGTGTCTGAGACAGAACTAGACCTGAGGTCCTTTACTCAGAACTTTAGGACATTTCTTAGAACACTCACCAGGGAACCTCTGATGGTAAGAGGTTCCCCCCTGCCAAAAATTCATGACTGGACTTGGTGATTTATGGGAGAAAGTGCAAAAGACAATAACTCAAAATGTTCTCCCCCAATTAAAAAAAAAAGATAAATGGGAGGTAATGGATATGCTAATTAACTAAATTGGGAGGAATTCTTTAATAATGTATATATACATCAAATTATCACGATGAACACCTTCAATATCTTACTTTTTATCAGTAAAATCTCACTAAAGTTGGAAAATGAAAAAGCAATAACTCAAGGCAGGGTCAGGCTGAAAGAACCTTTTTCTGCGCACTGCCACCTCCTCCCTTCTCTAGAGGTAGCAATAGGGGCTGGAAAATCCATTCATTCGTAGTTAACAATGGACAAAGGGAAGCCTGTCTGCTGCATTAGTCATTGATTGAATGTCTCTAGCTTCTAGCTACTCTCTTGCTCTCTACCCCAGAAGTGACTTCTCTTTGATGCTATTTCCAAACTGGAATGTGACCCTCCAACTGAGCAGGGCTGATGGCATGTCGGGGACATGAGTAGATGTTAGAATTGTAATTCTGCTTGAGTCTGACATGTGGATTCCCAAGAACCCATGGCAATGAGAACTTGGAAAAGGCTGAAACAGAAAGGGGGTGGGGTGGGGGGTGGGGGGGAAGAGCATTCTTAAGAAATGGCAAAGATGTGAATATGTTCCACTTAGGGGAAAGTTTGGCTTTTCTTTTTCTGGGATAGATTCACAATGTGACTTGCTGGTTATGGAAGGATGGAGTTTTTCAGTCCCTAATTTACTGTGTGTCCTGAGACAAAATACTGTATCTCCTTGCACTGAGAGAAATGACATAGCTGCAGGATTTTTTGTCATTCTAATTGCAGCATTTAGTCATACAACAGGACATAAATTACATATCCATGCCACCCTGCCTTGCCTGGTGTCCCCTGGTCTACTAGCCCCTTAACCAATTTTAGCTGCCTTTGGTGGTCCAGGAATTGAGAGTTTGAGTAGTTAGACTGCAGCAGCTGTAATAAACCAAGAGACCTTATTCAAACTCATGTATTCCTAGAGACCAGCTTGAACTTGCTAGTCATCTGGAGCAAACCACCAGTCAACAGCTCCAAGCTTTGTGTTAGATGTTTAAGTAGAATTTCTATTTGCCACTTCCCTTGTGGTGAGGGGTTGGGATGGTGCAGAGGAAAATTCTGAAAAAGCACTTGGGGGATCCTCCAATGAAACTGCTCACTATACCAATAGTGAAAAAGTTGGCTTAAAGCTCAACATTCAGAAAACTAAGATCATGGCATCTGGTCCCATCACTTCATGGCAAATAGATGGGGAAACAGTGGAAACAATGGCTGACTTTATTTTTCTGGACTCCAAAATCACTGCAGATGGTGATTGCAGCCAGGAAATTAAAAGATGTTTACTCCTTGGAAGGAAAATTACGATCAACCTAGACAGCATATTAAAAAACAGAGACATTACTTTGTCAACAAAGGTCCGTCTAGCCACGGCTATGGTTTTTCCAGTGGTCATGTATGGATGTGAGAATTGGACTATAAAGAAAGCTGAGTGCCGAAGAATTGATGCTTTTGAACTGTGGTGTTGGAGAAGACTCTTGAGAGTCCCTTGGACTGCAAGGAGATCCAAGCAGTTCATCCTAAAGGAGATCAGTCCTGGGTGTTCATTGGAAAGACTGATGTTGAAGCTGAAACTCCAATACTCTGGCCACCTGAAGAGAAGAGCTGGCTCATTTGAAAAGACCCTGATGCTGGGAAAGATTGAAGGCAGGAGGAGAAGGGGACGACAGAGGATGATATGGTTAGATGGCATCACTGACTCAATGGACATGAATTTGGGTAAACTCCAGGAGTTGGTGATGGACAGGGAGACCTGGCGTGCTGTGGTTCATGGGGTCGCAAAGAGTCAGACGACTGAGCGACTGAACTGAACTGAACTGAACTGATTGATGATTTCCCGGCCCAACCATGATTCAAGCCAGTCTGAATGATGCCTTTTTATTTACCAGGGTTGGAGCTGGCCTTGCTAAGTTCCCAGCTTCAATAACCATCCACTGTCCTCCGTAGAATAAGCTCAAGAGTATGTTTGACAAGTGTTTGCCAATGCCAGTAAATGGTCCAATGTGGAGCACAACTTATTAGAAAGGTGTGCCCAAGTTTGCGAGTGTTTTACATTGCTGATACGTGAGTGTTTTACATTGCTGATACGTTATCAGGATTCAGTGAGAAATTAGATTTTATTATAATCTCCTTGATCAGGGCAAAAGCCATGGCTCATTCATCTTTGTATTCCCAGCACAGAGCACAGGGCCTGGCCCCTAGTTAACTCCTAATCATCATGCAGTTCATTTACTCATTCAAATGCTAATTGAGCACACAGGGTGTACTAAAAATGCTCCCAGGAACAGGGCAGGAAAGACAAATAAGGCCTTTGCTCTCAGCATGGTTACAAGCTAGATGAGCTTCACCTCCTGCAGGAAGCTTTCCGTTCCCTGCTGTCTGAAGACTCAGTGCTGATCCAAAAGACAGCACTTACTGCAGAGAAGTGTACACACTTCTTGAGTACAGGACAACGAATTATTCATCTTTGTAACCCCAGTGCCTAAAACAGAGCTTGGTACTCAGAAGGTGCTCCAGAGAGGCTGGTAACCACTGAACCCATGCTTCCCCTCCAATTTCAGCTAAGAGACTCATGGCCTGGAATATGCAGTGTCGTTCTCTTGGTTTGTCCCTCGTGCCAACCAGATGCTCAGTAACTTCCAACTTACTGACCTGACTGCCTCACAAGACTGTAATTTTTCCAACAGCAAAGGACCACATATTATTTATATTGAATCCCAACATCAAGCGATAGTAGGCAGACCATAAATAGTTGTTGATCGTTTAACAAATAAGTTGAACTATAAATAAAATAAAAGATGCTGAGATTATTAAAATGATATGCAATTATACATATAATGATAGCTCTGAAGAGTGATAAAAGATTATTCTGACATCTGTGATCTGTTGTTGGAGTGATGGTGGTGGCACTCCTAACTTACAGCAAAACACTACCAGAGAGATACTGAAGTCTATCAATAGTTGAACCATTTACAGGTCATGCAGTGAAAATACTTCAACCCATCTTTATTTGACCAACTCATAGGATTGATGCAAATCTCCATTTCCTCTCTAAAACACACTGAAAGTGTACAACCAGAAGAGTCTTCATTTGCCTGTCTGCTTGTGCTCCCACCAACTCAGCTGTATGATTTCCAAGACTCAGTTGATTTTGTTCCCACTCACATTTATGTCCATTGTAATTGCTATTATAATTTTCAGTTTAATACTCTAGAAGCTGATAAAATAGGAATACAAAACAAGAGTTGTTACTTTACAGAAATGAACTTGAATGTAGTAGGAAAAGTTTAAGATAAATCGTTAAAAATACTTTCAGTTTAGGGCTGAGCTAGTAAACACTAAAAGTTTGAGGGGAGAAAAATCTACTAAGATTCTACATTCAAAACTGGAAAATATGCCTAATACTTTAAGGAAAGAGTTTGTGGGAAAAAAAGGCAACATAGAACTTGAATCAGCCAACCTATGCAGAAAGAAAACCTTAGTTTTGAGGCCTAAACCAATACTAGATAAATGAATCTACCCTATATGTTGTTAGTTGTATAAAAACATTTAATGCTTATGGGTATTGTATCCTTTATAAACATTTACAGTTTTACTTTAATTTACTGTTTTCTGGTCTACAGATCTGGAGAGATTTTCTACTGTATGTTGGGTCATTCAAAACTCCATCTGAAAATAGTAACTCACCAGGAACATCTCTATAACTCCATCTTCTTGGCCTCCTGCCTGAATGACTAGAGTAATATAGGATGGTTCTGGCCACATTTCCATCTTACCATTTTCTCTAATACCCTCATCAAGATAGGGGAATCTAACCAACTGTAAGGCATTTAGAGGTCTGTTTCCACAGCTCTCTAAAAGGATTTTTTTCCCCTCTAACTTTATATTGAAAACAAGAAAACATTTTCCTGAAGAGAAGCTCTCTCTAGAGAAAAGGAAAATGGGTAACTAGTGAATTCTGCCTTCTGAGAGCAGGTGCTTTTCACATCTAATCTCATGTAATTTTCACAGATACCCCAGGAGTTTAAGCTCGTTGGCCTCTTTGACAGATGAGGAAACCGAGGTTCTGACAGGCTAAGCAAGGTCACCGACCCAGTACTAGAGAAGTGGCAGGTGATCCACTGTGAGTCAGTGTACTTCCCAAGCCACCAAATTACCTCTGATGACTTGCCCCAGATCTGACATCCCATTTTTTCTTTTTCCAGAAATAAAACAGTATTGGTGTTATGAGTTGTATTTCTTCCCCCAAAGCTCCAGCCACTTTAAGGGAATTTTTTGTTTTCATTATTGGTACGTGTCCAAGCTGAGCATCTCCCATGCCCCGCCATCCTCCACCCTGGCTGAGCTGCCTTGGCCCTGTGAAAAGTATTGTACTATGCTATGTTATCTTCCAGCTCTTCTAGGAATTCTTCAGGCTAGCTCCACCCATCCAGTTTCACCTCTCTTTCTCTGCTATGAGTTGAATTCTGTCTCCTCAAAAGATATTGAAATCCTATGAATGTGACCTTGTTTGAAAATATAGTCCTTGGGGTGATCAGGTTTAAATGAAGTCACTTGTTGTTGTTTAGTTGCTAAGTCATGTCCGACTCTTGCAACACCTTGGACCATAACCCACCAGGCTCCTCTGTCCATGGGATTTTCCAGCAAGAATACTGGAGTGGGTTGCAATTTTCTACCTAGGGGATCATCCCAACCCAGGAATCAAACCTGTATCTCCTATATTAGCAGGCAGATTCTTTATCACTGAGCCACCTGGGAAGCCCAAATTAAGTTGTTAATAAAAGTCGCTCAGTTGTATCCAACTCTTTGTGACCCCATGGACTATACAGTCCATGGGATTCTCCAGGCCAGAATACGGAGTGGGTAGCCTTTCCCTTCTCCAGGTGATCTTCCCGACCTAGGAATTGAACCGAGGTCTCCTGCATTGCAGGTAGATTCTTAACCAACTGAGCTATCAGGGAAGCCCAAGGTCATTAGGGTAGGCCCTAATCCAATAAGACTGATGTCTTTATGAAAAAGGGAAATCAGAACACAAACACAGAAGACTGTGAAAACATAGGGAGGATGCCATCCATAAGCCACAGAGAATCTGAGGATACCAGAAGCTAAGACGAAGGCTTGGAACTCACCAATTCTGCCAACCTTTAGAACTGTGAAGTAATAAATTCTTGTGTAAGCTACTCAGTGTCATTGCAGACCCAAGCTTCTGATTCATTCTCTCTCGATTTTTCTCTCTCTGTCTCTCTCTCCCCAACATGCCCTGATCTGGTTTCCACGGATTCCCCAGGCCAGGGTTTGGTTTCCCTCACAGATAGGGCCTCCCTGTCTCTCCATCTCGCAGAACAGTCCCCCAGGGACACATGCTCCTCCCCACTGCAAGCTCTCAGCACACCAAGGTCAAACCCAGGCCCCTAGTTGGGAAGGAGGTTCCAAGGGAAGGAAGATTGGGCAGCAGTAGAAGAGTCACCTGTTTTTTTCATTTCGATATGTTTGTCAACTAAGTAATACTATAAATGCAAGGCAGACACCACTGCAAATGCCCTTTTCTCAAACAGGTTAGAAACTGTTATCCTAGCTCTTCCTTGCTGACCTAATATCTTTTATTTTGTGTCCTCTATTATTATTACATGGTCAGGCTCCAACAAAGCCTTTCCCTGAAATTACCTGGAAAATCACAAAATTAATTGAAAGCTGAAAAGCAGTCATTGAGTTTCTATCACAGAATTCTTTGGTGTCACCCTGACCGAGTCTCTCAGACAGTCTAACTGAAGTCGGGAATAAGACATAAATCATTGTCACCACAATGCATCACACCGGGTTTAGTACTTAATCATTTTTCATTTGCAAGATGCCTGAAGGTGGCTGGTATTAATGCATGTTTTAAACACATCAGAAACTCCCATCCTTAGTTGTAGTCTATTCAGTTATAACAAATATTAATCAAGTACCTACAAAGTGGCAGGCACTGTTTTAGGCACAGTGGCAAACAAGATAAAGCCCCTGCTGTCCTAGAGCTTATTATATTTAATGTCAGAGATAGGCAGTAAACAAAAATATATAAAACTGGATCTTGGGTCATAATAGTTCAGGGAAAAATAAAGCTGTAATTATTTGCTCAATATCAGTCTTCACTTTAGGTTATAACTTTCATGATGACAGTGGCCATGTCTGTCTCAATGCTTGCTCACAGTATGCATTTGATAAGGGTTGTTGAATGGGTGAATGGTGGATGGATGGATAGATGGAACTCAACATACATTTTGGACTCTTAAGAAGCCATGTATATCCTACATTGAAAATTCATTGGTTCAGTTACACATTTTGTGAGCCTCCATTTGTGTGCCAGAAACAGACTAGACACTGAAAATTAAGGTGGATAAGGTAAAATCCTCTCCTCCAGGGAGCTCACACATCTTTCTTTCTTTCTTTTTTTTCAATTTGTTACACATATTTCTTTAGACATCTTAAAGAAAAAAAAAGCACCTTGTCATGGACATATACATGTGGTACTCTGTGCTTCTTTGAAGGAGGTGGGGGAGAATTAAAGGGGATGGTGGTAGAAGAAAGGAGTTCCAAAAGAAGGGAAACTTGGAGTGAACCTGGAATAGACTGCGAGGTCCAGGAAAGGTGTTCTGGGCAGAGGGACCAGCATGGGCAGAAGCTGGAGACAGAAAAGTCTAGGGACACCAAGGTCATCTTTTGTTAAAACAGGAACACAGGGAGAAATGATGGAGATGAGGCTAGAAACTGAATCAGGAGTCGAATGTTGATCACCTCCTTCCCATATGTCAGCTCTTTCATTGCGGAAATCTGATGAACTGATCAGACAGGTGCTAAAGGTCAGCAAAGCTAAAGGATTGGGGACACTGAAGCAGTTACAAGAGTAGTTGCCTAGAAACCTTGTTGGACACAAAAGCACCTCTTTTTTCCCCTCACATCTCTTTGTTTCCATGCTGGGCTATCAGATTCTGTGTCTTCCTGGATCTGAAACCCCAGATCATCCTCTGGGCAGGCACCTAGGGCCACTGGAGTGGTCGTTTGTCTGACTGCAGGCATAATAAGCCTGGACGGAAATCTACTCTGTTCCCCACGCGCTGCACCTCGCTGCACCAAACCTGCTCTGCTGGTTTAGGCTGGCCTCCTCCTGAAAGGAGAAATATGTAGACGCGGTGGGGGAGGAGTGCTCCGTGGGTCTTGTGGAGCTGCCTGCAGAGAAATGCAGCCTATCCTAAGGTCAGGTTGCTTTTTACTTTATGTTCACAGAGGGAAAGGGCATCCTCGTGGTTCTGTTTACTTGAGAATCCCCAAACTTAATGGTGCCCCAGCATGTATTATTATGTTTGTTTTATCCAATCTATGAGAAATATATACATCCTGCAGAAAGCATGGAAATTAGAGGAAATACAAAGGCTAAAGCTAAAATTACAGTAAATCATTAGAGCCACTGTTAATGTTTTGGAGTATTTCCTTGTAGTCTTTGTTTTTATGAACACACATACACATCAAATTAATTTGTGTGTAATAAGTCATCAGGCTCAGCTGGGTAGGAAATCTGCCTGCAATGCAGGAGGCCTAGGTTCAATCCCTGGGTTGGGAAGATCCCCTGGAGAAAGGAAAGGCTACCTACTCCAGTATTCTGGCTTGGAGAATCCCATGGTCTGTATAGTTCAAGGGACCACAAAGGGTCGGACAGGACTGAACGACTTTCACTTTCACTTCATCAAGTCACTTCAGTCGTGTCCGACTCTTTGTGACACTGTAGACTGTAGCCTGCCAGGCTCCTCTGTCCATGGGAGGAAAGGCAAGAATACTGGAGTAGGTTGCCATGCCCTCCTCCAGGGGACCTTCCTGAGCCAGGGATCAAACCTGCATCTCTTACATCTCCTAAATTTGGCAGGAGGGTTCTTTACCACCACTGCCACCGGGGAAGCCCCTTTGTATTAAAAAAATACCATTTGAAAAAAAAAAAAAAAAAAAATACCATTTGAATGATATTCTGGGTCTTTGGTGACACCATGACACCTGCCATTCCACTGCATTCTTCCAACATGTGCATGTTACTGTGCTATACCAAGGAAAGTTTTTTAAAAAATGATTACATCTCTGCCTTACAGAATTCAGCTTCACCGCTCTGACATCTTTACCTCAAGGTTGTTTTTGGAAGCCTTTCCTGACTATCTTATTTACATTTAGTAACCCCCTTCTTCCTCTCCTTCTTTTCATAGATACGGCCATCTCACCTACTATAGATCTTATTTGCCTTATATCATCCCACAGAACAAAACTGTGGCAAAACATTTATTCATTCAGTATTCGGCAAATACCTCCAGGTGTCTAGAACTGTGATAAGCATAGAATGGAGTCCACACCAAAAGAGGAGCTTACAATTGAATTAGAAACACCAAACGGTTAAGCAAAGAAATAAAGCAGGCTGTAATTTTAAAATACTAAACTAAATGAGGCAGGACAAAGTGGATGTGCTCTGGAGGAAGTCAAGAGAACAGACTGTGAAGTGAGAGTAATAACTGGTAAGAAGTAGATGAGGTTTAAAGGCAGGTTTGAACTTGAGGGAGGAACTTAAGGTGGAAACATTTGGATCATTCTGTAAACAGTGCAAACTTTTGAGCTGGAGGGTGGCATGATGAAAATGGTTTATAAAAATGACTAGTGGACACAGCAAAAAAAACAAGATGAGAGGACAGATGAAAGGCAGTAGGACCTGAGATGGGGAGGGACTAAAAGAAGGTGATAAATGAGAAAGGGTGGAGGACAACACTGCAGAGGCATAGCTAAGAACTCCCAGTTAAAATGCATCGATCAGCCTCCAATCAGGCAATTCTCAAAATAAAATGTCAAAATCATCCTCCATTACACAGGACGTCGCTAGTGGGCTATAGGAGAATCTGAGGTTGGCTGCCTGAATGTGGAGGAGGGGGTGGGAGATAAAGACAGCTGGGATATTCTATGCAAAGTTAAGTCAATTTAAAGAGCCCACATAAAGAGGAATACAAATGAGAAGATGGGGAAAAAAATGTGAATTGCTATTTTAGATAAATCCCATATGGGTTATGCTCTTAATTTACTTAAGGCAGATGGCTGGACCTGTGACTGCTTAATTTATTACTGTCCTGCCATTCAGAGCCAGTGCCTTCCTTAGGTTCCTAAGCAACTCTGATGGGAAATGTCAAACGGCGTGAAATTTCCTGATTAGACCACATGACCCGAGCACATCCCACTGATAATGATTTGAATACTCAAAATCGCTTACCCTAGACCCCAGCTGCCAGTTCTCTTCCCATGGCAGACGGATGGGTGGGCCTCCCCCACTTTGCAGGCAGTATGGTGGGAGTTCTAGGAATAAGATAGACCAAAATAAAGAGTGGGAGGGGATTTGGAAGAAAGCTTGGGAATCTGATATTTCAGATTCTCTTTCATGGTACTGTGTATATCCCTAAGTTCTCTATAAAGGAAGGAAAGTAGCAAAGCTTTTAAAGAGAGGCATTTAAACTTCTCTGGCAATTAAGCAGCCTCTGAGTCAGCAAACTCATCTAATAACCTGAGTAATATTTGTGATAACATTAGAGGATTGAAAAAGTATGGGCAGAATCAAGAGCTGGGCTGGTTTATGATCTGAAGCAGAAAGCACAATGATATAACAAAAGCAACAATTAACATTTAAGTCACTATGTGCCAGGCCCTGAAGGAATTATTATTACCCTTTTGTACAGATGAGAAAATTGAGGATTCCTAGAGGATTAAGTTAGGTCACAGAGTTAGTGGCACAGTTACAGACCAGTCCCAGGGATCTGTCAGAGTGTAAGAAAGTGGTAGGTGAGAAAAGGTGAAGAGATACAAGCAGCAAATGCCAGAATCTGAGCACGCCAGGTGCCTCCCTGTGGCATTTCTTCTGAACAGAGGACAGAGATAAGGCTGATAGAAGTGACTGCTTCATGAAGAAGGGAGCATTTGCCAAAGGCAATGCGGTATCCTACCTTGGATCTTGAAACAGAAAAAGGACGTGTCTGAAATATGAAAAAGCCTGGGGTGTAGTTAATCGTCATGTTCCAATGTTGGCTTCTTTGTGGTGACAAATAAGTGAGAGGCAGGTAAGGCATACAGGGCAATGCTCTGTGCCATCTTGCAACTTTCCTATAAATCTGAAATTATCCTAAAATTAAAGGGTTATTTTAAATGTTTTTTTAGAAAGAAAAGAGTATTGGTGACAGGTTCACAAGCAGTCTTCGGAACAGTATCATTTAAAATGGAAGTGTCCAGGGCAGCACTGCATTTCTGGGGCTTGTTGTATTTCTTGGCAGACAAGATTATTACTAATGACAATCACAAAGACTAATATTATTGAGCAGTCATCACTTCAGCCTTCATCCAAAGGACATCATACACATGCCTGCATGTCATCTTCAAGACAACACTTATAAATTAAGTAGGTGCTATTATTATCCCAATCTACAGGTGAGAAAAACACTTAGGATAGTGCCTGGGATTTCTGGTAGGCACTATTTTTTATTATTTTTAAATTATAGAAGCTAAGAAACCAGGTCAGCTTGTGAGCAACAGAGTAGCTCTGAGTGTGTTAGTCGCTCAGTCATGTCCTACGCTTTGTGATCCCATGGACTGTAGCCCACCAGGCTCCTCTGATCATGGAATTCTCCAGGTGAGAATACTAGAGTGCGTTGCCATTCCCTTCTCCAGGGGATCTTTCTGGCCCAGGGATGGAACCCATATCTCCTGAATTGTAGGCAGATTCTTTACTGTCTGAGCCACCGGGGAAGATCACTCAAACCAAACCCTAAAAGGTTTCCATTTACTAACTCCATGGCTTAGGCAAGTTTGAAAACCGAACCAAAGCTAACACAGGGGAGTGAATTTTAAAGTTTGTTGAGAGTTGCATCATATCAACTTAAGTTTACAAAACAGTTAATGGCTTATTAAGTATCTCAAAATCAATGAGTTGAACTTAATTAAATGATTTGAAGATACCCAGGCTGTGTAGTGCTGTTATTGAGGTCAATAAAGGGGAGCTAAAAATTACCTTTCTCAAGAATCTTGAAATGAGAACCAAGTAAGGGCAAGCAGAGACAATAAGGAGATGGTCAGCCCCTAGGATCAATGGGAGCCACTAGGAAAAGAGTTTCCAGATCTCCCTTGGAGGGTCAAATGACCACAGCTCACTGGACCAGGCAGATTCCCCTAGTGAGAAGCATTCCTTGCGAGGGGAAGCTGGAAGAGCAAATTAGGAAGACAGCATTCCGATGATTGATGTGAAAATGACTGGGGGGGAGAAGGTGGAACGCTGGTCAGCAGCCTTTGCTCATCCACATTCAGTTCAACCCCACACACCTTCATTTAGCATTTGCTTAGTGCTGGCGATGATGCTGAGCTCTGGGAAGCATGCAGAGGTGAAAAAAATAAGACAGTGCCTATCCTCCTGAGTTGACACCTAGCAGTGTGTCTCACCAGAAGAAAACCCAGCAACCATGTGGCACAGGGAGTACCCTGAGTTTGAATCTTCACTCCACTCCTCACCCTGTGCCTGGCCCGAGCTGTAGGCTCTCTTTGGACCTTCATAAGAATAATGGAGACTAATATTTGCTGGGAAGATTGTTGTAAGGATGGAAAATGAGGTAAGTGTCTATAACAAATGTCTGACACAGAAAGTGAAGAGGAGTCTGTGATAATTCCATGTTGCTTTCCTTTACTTAGCCCCAGCAACAGATAGAAATCTCTTACTTACACCCTCAGTCTCCCACATCTTCATTTCAAATGAGACCTTGACCTCAACTATTACAGCAAAAGGGAGGTCACAGCAGAAAAGTTAGGAAGCAAATTTTTGCCTTCAGAAACTATAGGAGCCCAAGTCCAAAGAGTATAAAGACAACTTGGGATGTATAAAGTATAAAGACAACTTTCAGGATGGACATTAGAGGGACTTCCCTGGTGGTCCAGTGACTAAGATTCAGTGCTCCCAATGCAGGGAGCCCAAGTTCAATCCCTGGTCAGGAACTAGATCTCACAAGCCGCAAAGAAGAGTTCATGTGCCTCAACTAAAGATCCCAAGCACCACAAGTAAGACCAAGTGCAGCCAAATAAATAAACACATTTTTTAAAAAGAAGAAGAATGGACTTTAGAACCTGACCACATTATTGTTATCCACCTGCCCCCAACCTAGGGATAATGATGGCGGTGCTGAGAAACAGAGCACACTTGTTGACAGAAAACTGCTTAGAACCTGAAAAAGGAGATGCCCTTTTCTAATCCATCAGCCCAGATCTGGAGCCACTTCTAATTTGCACAAGAAATTAGGCCAGCAGCAGCTTTGTCCTTCCCCACCCCTGTGCTTAAAATGTGACACTGTTGCACTTCTAACCCCAAACAGCTTGAGAAAACAACAAAATCCTAAACCTGTAGTCCTATAACTCATTCATTTATTCAACAAGTATTTACTCAGCCCCTACAGTGTGCTCTGGAACGTTTCCTACATCTTGCATCCCCTGGGCTGCCTTTAATCTCTCTGTCCCACCCCATGTGCCCTGCAAGCCTCTAGTCTACAATCTATTTACTGTTTCTTAGCCAGCATCCACCTCCTGACAAGCAGGTCTGCCATCCTTTTCCTCCAGAGTAGAACATTCTTCTATACTTCCCTGTCCCCCAGGCTTTACCTCCTTCTTCACGGCTTAATTCAAAGCCCTTCATCCTTTCAGGGCTCAGTTCCTCTCACTTCCTTTCCCCCACTTCCCATATTCTATCACCAATATCTGATCTCAACTCCCCACACAACAGCCTCTGGAGAGGAGAAAGGAGGTTGAAAGAAAGTAATTCATTTGCTGTGATTACCCAATTCATGAGTACTCCAGTTCAACAAATTGTGTACAAATAGTAATGGCAATGATGCTGCTGCTGCTGCTGCTAAGTCACTTCAGTCATGTCCGACTCTGTGCGACCCCATAGACAGCAGGCCACCAGGCTCCACCATCCCTGGGATTCTCCAGGCAAGAACACTGGAGTGGGTTGCCATTTCCTTCTCCAATGCATGAAAGTGAAGTCGCTCAGTCGTGTCCGACTCTTAGCGACCCCATGAACTGCAGCCTACCAGGCTCCTCCGTCCATAGGATTTTCCAGGCAAGAGAACTGGAGTGGGGTGCCATTGCCTTCTCCATAATGGTAATGATAATACTGTTATAATACTCACTTGAAACTGAATGAGGGATAGGTCACAGTTATTGACAGAGGACAAGTCTAAGGACTGACCATGGGAGTGAGTGCCACGAGGTGGAGTTGGGGCAGGGTCATGGGAGGAGAGAATCCCACCTGCTGCAGCCCCCCCCCTCCCCCCCGCTCCCTCAAAAAAAAAACCAACAAGAAAAGATTTGAAAAAATAACCCATGAGGTTAAAACAACCATCAGGAAGTTTGACAGGAGTAATGTGGAAAAGCAGGATCTGGAGCTGTACGCTTCAGGAATGAGGTGTATGTGTGAAGAAGGACATGGTGAAAGACAACAAAGTGGAAAATAGACTGATGACTTGAAAGGGAGAGCTAGTGAGGAGAACTGAGGATGGAATTGGAAAATGGTCTGGAAGTAGTCATGAGAATACCTCTGGTCTTAATCTGTTTAGGCTACTATCACAAAACTGCCAGCGCTTGGGTGGCTTATAACAAAATTTATTTCTCACAGTTCTAGAGTCTGAAAGTCCAAGATCCAGGAGTCAGTAGATTTGGTGTCAGGTGAGAACTAGCTTCCTGGTTCATGGATGGCTATCTTCTCCTGTGTCCTCTTAAAGTGGAAGGGACAGAGGGAGCTCTCTGGGGTCTTTTTTATAAGGGCACTAGTCTCATCCATAAGGGCTCCACCCTCATGACCTAATCACCTCCCAAAGCCCCTAATACCATCACACTGGGGATTAGGTTTTAATGTTAATTTGTGGGGGTCACAGTCAGTCCACAGTATGTACCCTGCTTGTAGGCCCAAGTGAAAAGGAGCAGGACCCTGTGGTCCTCCCCATCAAGGACTTCCACCTGCCTTTTGTCTGTGGAAAAACTTCAGTCAAAGAATAAGTTTAATCAGAGCAATGAGAAAATGCAGAAGCAAAGAAAAATAGTCCAACAATACTAAATAATAATAGTTTAGTCAGTAAGCAAAGTCAAAGATTTTTAGTTCCTTCTCAAGGGCTATAGATAATATTCTGAGCCATATCCTGTGAGCTGTTTCATAGATACCAAAACTCCAACCAGGCGGAAGAAGTTAACTACACAATGACCAGACTGTGTTGTACTTAGTCGTTCAAATGTGTCTGGCTCTTTGAAGCCCCATGGACTGCAGCCAGCCAGGCTCCTCTGTCAATGGAGATTCTCCAGGCAAGAAAACTGGAGTGGGTTGCCTTGCCTCCTCCAGGGAATCTTCCCAACTCAGGGATCGAATCCAGGTCTCCTGCATTACAGGCAGAGTCCTTTACTGACTGAGTTATCAGGGAAGCCCAAGAACACTGGAGTGGGTAGCCTACCCCTTCTCCAGGGGATCTTCCTGATCCAGGAATTAAACTGGGGTCTCCTGCATTGCAGGTGGAGTCTTTACCAACTGAGCTACCAGGGAAGAAGATCAGATTGTAGCCATGACATAAACTGCCACAATTCCAAGAACTGGCCTCAAAGAAATGGAAACAAACTGACCTTGGAACTGAAGATTAACTGCATGTAAAACAATCAAGGTGCCACTGGTCAGACCACCAATGACCAATTTCAAGATGACTGCCAGAGCTGACTGTGCTGTTTCTGCATGTAGCCCCCTCCCTCTTGACCACTGATTGTCAGTGGGGAGAGTCAACCTTTGGACAGGACCTGCCCTCCTCTACCCAGTGGCCAGCATCCACAGTAAAGCAAGCTTTCCTTTCCACCAACCTTGCGTCTTTTTTTTTTTGTTTGTTTTTTATTTTTTATTTTTTTTTCCCATTTATTTTTATTAGTTGGAGGCTAATTACTTTACAGCATTGCAGTGGTTTTTGTCATACATTGAATTAGCCATGGATTTACATGTATTCCCCATCCCGGTCCCCCCTCCCACCTCCCTCTCCACCCCATCCCTCTGGGTCCTCCCAGTGCACCAGGCCTGAGCACTTGTCTCATGCATCCAACCTGGGCTGGTGATCTGTTTCACCCTAGATATACATGTTTCGATGCTGTTCTCTTGAAACATCCCACCCCCGGGTTCTCCCATAGAGTCCACAAGTCTGTTCTATACATCTGAGTCTCTTTTTCTTTTTTTGCATATAGGGTTATCGTTACCATCTTTCTAAATTCCATATATATGTGTTAGTATACTGTAATGGTCTTTATCTTTCTGGCTTACTTCGCTCTGTATAATGGGCTCCAGTTTCACCCATCTCATTAGAACTGATTCAAATGAATTCTTTTTAACGGCTGAGTAATATTCCATGGTGTATATGTACCACAGCTTCCTCATCCATTCATCTGCTGATGGGCATCTAGGTTGCTTCCATGTCCTGGCAATTATAAACAGTGCTGCGATGAACATTGGGGTGCACGTGTCTCTTTCAGATCTGGTTTCCTTGGTGTATATGCCTAGAAGTGGTATTGCTGGGTCATATGGCAGTTCTATTTCCAGTTTTTTAAGAAATCTCCACACTGTTTTCCATAGCGGCTGTACTAGTTTGCATTCCCACCAACAGTGTAAGAGGGTTCCCTTTTCTCCACACCCTCTCCAGCATTTATTGCTTGTAGACTTTTGGATAGCAGCCATCCTGACTGGCGTGTAATGGTATCTCATTGTGGTTCTGATTTGCATTTCTCTGATAATGAGTGATGTTGAGCATCTTTTCATGTGTTTTTTAGCCATCCGTATGTCTTCCTTGGAGAAATGTCTGTTGAGTTCTTTGGCCCATTTTTTGATTGGGTCATTTATTTTTCTGGAGTTGAGCTGGAGGAGTTGCTTGTATATTTTTGAAATTAATCCTTTGTCTGTTGCTTCATTTGCTATTATTTTCTCCCAATCTGAGGGCTGTCTTTTCACCTTGCTTATAGTTTCCTTTGTTGTACAAAAGCTTTTAAGTTTCATTAGGTCCCATTTGTTTATTTTTGCTTTTGTTTCTAAAATTCTGGGATGTGGGTCATAGAGGATCCTGCTGTGATTTATGTCGGAGAGTGTTTTGCCTATGTTCTCCTCTAGGAGTTTTATAGTTTCTGGTCTTACATTTAGATCTTTAATCCATTTTGAGTTTATTTTTGTGTATGGTGTTAGAAAGTGTTCTAGTTTCATTCTTTTACAGGTGGTTGACCAGTTTTCCCAGCACCACTTGTTAAAGAGGTTGTCTTTTTTCCATTGTATATCCTTGCCTCCTTTGTCAAAGATAAGGTGACCATAGGTTCGTGGATTTATCTCTGGGCTTTCTATTCTGTTCCATTGATCTATGCTTCTGTCTTTGTGCCAGTACCATACTGTCTTGATGACTGTGGCTTTGTAGTATAGTCTGAAGTCAGGCAGATTGATTCCTCCAGTTCCATTCTTCTTTCTCAAGGTTACTTTGGCTATTCGAGGTTTCTTGTATTTCCATACAAATTGTGAGATTATTTGTTCTAGTTCTGTGAAAAATACCGTTGGTAGCTTGATAGGGATTGCATTGAATCTATAGATTGCTTTGGGTAGTATAGCCATTTTGACAATATTGATTCTTCCAATCCATGAACACGGTATATTTCTCCATCTGTTTGTATCCTCTTTGATTTCTTTCATCAGTGTTTTATAGTTTTCTATGTATAGGTCTTTTGTTTCTTTAGGTAGATATACTCCTAAGTATTTTATTCTTTTTGTTGCAATGGTGAATGGTATCGTTTCCTTAATTTCTCTTTCTGTTTTCTCATTGTTAGTGTATAGGGATGCAAGAGATTTCTGTGTGTTAATTTTATATCCTGCAACTTTACTGTATTCATTGATTAGCTCTAGTAATTTTCTGGTAGAGTCTTTAGGGTTTTCTATGTAGAGGATCATGTCATCTGCAAACAGAGAGAGTTTCACTTCTTCTTTTCCTATCTGGATTCCTTTTACTTCTTTTTCTGCCCTGATTGCTGTGGCCAACACTTCCAAAACTATGTTGAATAGTAGTCAACCTTGCGTCTTTATTAGTTTTTGAGTGGTGAGTAGCCAGACCACACTTTTAGTTACACAAGGAGTGTTGGAGGGAAAAGGACCAACACCTGCAAAAGAACCAGTGTCCTGTGGAGAACCAGATCTCCAGTGTAGTAAGAAGGTGAAGAGAATATTCAGAGAAGTGAGGTATAGAGGGGATGTTGTGAGGGCACCGTGGAAGGGTTTCAAAAGTTGAGGAGGAATGAGATACAGAGTCCGAAAAGGGATAATGAGGCCATGTGGAGATCAGAGTCCGAAGGATGAGAGATCACTTGGAGATCAGGGCTGACATAAATGGAGAGGAAGGCAAGGTGGATTAGTGCAGGACCCCAGGCCTGATAGTAGTTCGCACAGTTGTGGGTGGTGGGAGCCAGTGGGTGAGGGTTGGCCTGGAGCAAGCACTCAGAGTTCTTGCCCATTGCAAATTTATAATCTGTTGGAGGAAACCCATATAAAGTGACAGAACAGTGCACCCCAGGTTAACTTTGGGATTCAAAAACTATGGAAGCCTATAGGAAGGTCACCCAACTCAAATAAGGAGAGCCAAGGAAAACTGACGGGGGAGGGATAGGGAGGGGAAGAGAGAGAGAACAGGAGTAGAACTCCATCAAATTATACTGACACTACCAGAAAATAATTGAGGTGCTTCTCCTACAGCAATGAATCTTTGTACTACACATGATCTTAGCCAAAAGGCCAAGTAGATATGAAGTGAGTCTTTGTACAAATGAACCATAAACTAAAAGAGTTGTGTAATACTTTATATTCACATTATTTGAATAGCCTTTGATGTTGCCAGAGTGAAATTTATTGCCTTTGGCTAGAGAACTTTTCAAGATTTACACAGCAAAGGGTGAGTATAATACTATCTTTAATATAAGTTGTAAAATTCTAAATAGATGTAAATTAGAGATTTTCTGAGTGTAAAAAAATAGAAAACATTTCTAAGAGTTTAATACATCCCTCTCTATTACTTGAAATGTCTAAAATTATTTCTGGTATTTAGGGTGATGGTTATAGAGAATCAAATTGATGGCAACTTCCTCAACTCCCCTATGTCAACATTGGATGAGTGCTTAAATGTACCTTATGTAATCCTCATAACAACCTGAAAGATAATAATTTCCATTTTTATTACAAGAAGTGCGATGCTTAGAAGGATAAAATAACCTGCCGTGTTCCACAGTTAGTGAACAGCTAAAGCAAATTCACAACTGTCTGCTAAAACCATTGCCTCTTCCCTTACACTGTGATGCAGTAACATTTTCAAGATTTTTTTATTGCAAAAAGCTATTCATGTTGTCCACACTAGTTAGAGATCCACTAACCACATGCAGAAGTCTCAAGGAAAACTACTATTGATTAGATCTAAGAAGCTTTTCATATGACTGTTAATACATAAAGCAGAATAAAATATAATAGCAAGAATCTCCCTCTAAGGAACTCTGCAGATGACAGGCTAGTTTAGTGAAACAGATCTGGTTGTGTTCAGTAGAAGGAACACATTGGAGACAGGCTGACAAGGCTGGCCAGCAAGAAAACCCTAATGGGAACACTCATAACACCATATCTAAAGAGCTGGTGTTGAAAATAGACTTAGTCTACAAAGCATCCTCATAAAAAAAAAAAAAACAAAACGGTATCTGTTGGCCCATGAAGATGGATTGCTAGTCTAATGTAGAATATTTACTCATCCTAAAATAAACCTATGAGATTATGTTTTATAAAGACAGAAAGTTTCAATGGCGGTGACTAGAGACAGTGATGTATCAATCTTCATCAGCATCTATAAAGTTCAGACAAAATATTTGCAAAGCCCTAATTCATGACAGATGATAAACCCCAGGGTTTTGTGCAACACAGTTTAAACAATTAAAATTATGTATTACTATCCTATGCATGGCTGTTCTGTTATTTAAATAATTCCCTCTATGGGGGCATTTAATTAGTTTCTATTTTTCTCCAATGTATACAGTGTTATAATCAATGCCCTTTTACATATGTTTTGGCATGATTCCTTGTTTCTTTAGAATATAGTCCTAGAAATCCGGGTCAAAGCACAGACACACTTTTGAAGTTTCTGATAGATACTGCCAAAATGTCCTCTAAATATTCAAATATACAATGTTCAGATTTCTAGCTCAATGAAAGTTTCTAGGATTCTTCTCAGAGTAACTAAGAGCAAAAGGAAGATATTAGATCCAGAATTATGGGTTTGAGCCCTATCTTTACTGTTTGTTAGCTGTGTCACCTGAGTCAAATTACTCAACTCTACTGTTTCTGCTCCTTGATCTATAAATTGGTTGTGTGTGTGTGTGTGTGTGTGTGTGTGTGTGTGTGTGTGCACGCGCACATGCATGCTCAGTTGTGTCCAACTCTTTACCACCCCATGGACTATAGCCCGCCAGACTTCTCTATCCATGGAATTTTCCAGGCAAGAATATTGGAGCAGGTTGCCATTTCCTCTTCCAGGGAATCTCCCCCACCCAAGGATTGAATCTGAATCTCTTGCGTCTCTTGCACTGGCACGCAGATTCTTTATCACTGAGCCACCTAGAAAGTCCATCTGAGAAACTTGGTTATACTATCAGTATTCAACTCACAGAGTTCCTTTATTGTTGTTGTTCAGTAGCTAAGTCATGTCCGACCCTTTGCAACCCCATGGACTGCACCACACCAGGCTCCTCTGTCCTTCACTATTCTCCTGGAGTTTGCTCAAATTTATATCCATTGACTCGACCACACTATCTAGCCACCTCATCCTCTGCTGCCCCTTTCTCCTTATGCTTCACTCTTTCCCAGCATCAGGATCTTTTCCAATGAGTAAGCTCTTTGAATCAGGTGGCCAAAGTACTGAAGTTTCAGTTTCAGAGTCAGTCCTTCCAATGAATAATCAGGGTTGATTTCCTTTAGGAATGCCTGGTTTGATCTCCTTGCTGTCCAAGGGACTCTCAAGAGTCTTCTCCAACACCACAGTTCAAAAGCATCAATTCTTTGGCACTCAGCCTTCTTTATGGTCCAACTCTCACAGTCAAACATGACTACTAGAAAAACCATAGCTTTGAATATATGGACCCCTTTGACAGCAAAGTCATGTCTCTGCTTTTTAATTCGCTATCTAGGTTTGTCATAGCTTTCCTTCCAAGTAGCAAGCATCTTTTAATTTCAAGAATTAAATAAATCAATGTCTGTAAAGCTCTTAGAACCAGGCCTAGTAAGAAGCCTTGCATAAGTGATCGCTATTATAATTATCCTTGGTTCTTATATTTCCCGACTTCAAACCCAATTTTTAAGAAAGAATTAAGGGAATATGAGTTTGCCTTTTTTTCACTTTTCCCAAATTAAAATATTTTTTTAAAACCCAGTACATAAGCAGCACTTCATAGAAAACATTATATTTTGATAACACTAAAATTTAGGAAGAACACAATGTCAGAATAAATGACTTTTATTCTTCTATTTAACTTTAAGATAAAATTTTTATATTATACTTGTTTTTCTCATTTATCCATGGAGCAGTGAATATGTTATTTGTTCACTGTGTTTGAGAACCACTGGACAGCCATATTTTCCAAAACCCCTACATTTCTATTTTTTTTTTTACTAATTCATAGTTAAAGGTTTTAAACTTTTTTTTTAAATGAGTCATAGGATTTAAACAGTAGCTTTTGTGAACTATGCAAATAAAACATAATAAAATCATAAGGTCAGCTTTCTGACTTTGCAAGATGCAAATAATAGAGAAATAAACATTCTTTTTATATGGTCCTAAGAGA
This sequence comes from Odocoileus virginianus, assembly GCF_023699985.2. Lineage (NCBI taxonomy): Eukaryota > Metazoa > Chordata > Mammalia > Artiodactyla > Cervidae > Odocoileus > Odocoileus virginianus. The sequence goes on from NC_069697.1 coordinate 21,150,746, forward strand.
ACATAAAAGTGAAGCTAAAACCCGTTCTGTGGCCACGAAGCTTGACAGAGCTACTTCTGTTCCGACAGGAATCCCTATAAAGTTCTTGAAGTAGAAATGACATTTCTGAGCACCTAACAGCCAAATCATTTGTGAAAGATCCAGACCTTGAATTAACTCCAAGCAAGATCTAGAAAGGAACACAGAAACTCTTAGGGAAACCACATGAACTAATGGCAGCAAAGACATTAACCACTGATCTCTCCATCCATAATTGTCTCCATCTTGAAAATAATTTGTTTGGGATGAAGGATGCTATTGCATGATTTGTCAACCAGCTTTCCAAGTCACTTGCTAATTGTCGGGTACATATTTACCAAAGAGCTAACAGTAACAACTAGCATGTGATGAGTATACACTAGGTGTCTTGCAGTGTTCCTGGCCTCCTCTCTTTTTATCATCACGGCTATTTTCTGTGACAAGGCAATATTGTTCTCATTTCTATTTTAAAGGTGGCAGAACTGAAACTTGGAAGACACTAGAAACTTGGCTCAAAGTTTGCACAGGTGGAACCAGACGACAAACCGATACAGCTGACTCCATGGTCTTACCCTTAAGCATTGTGCCACACTGCCATTCTAGATCCTATTTTATTGTTTTTAAATCTTAAGGGGAAATACAATAAGACTTCCTCATCTCATACGAAGAGAAAATACACACCAGTCATAAATGAGTATCCTGGAAATGACCTGAACTACAGGAAATCTTCCATCACAGACCAGACTCCCTACTTTGTTACCCTTGGCAGATCCCAGCGTTGGTGTTCTCAGTTCTCTTTCTGAAATGAGTGATGTCTGAAAAAACAGGAATTCATAGGGGCAAATGAGTCAATCAGTTTTTTCTTTCCTTAAATTTAAAGTTGGCTCCTACCTAACAATTTAGATGGGGGATAGTGTAGGAAAGGAAGAAGATGCCAAGATTCTTAAGTATTATTTTAGGAGATTGGCAATCACTTCATTTCTTTTATTAATTATACAGCTAGTAAGGCCATTAAGTTCAGTTCAGTTCAGTTAAGTCGCTCAGTCGTGTCCAACTCTTTGCGACCCCATGAATCGCAGCACGCCAAGCCTCCCTGTCCATCACCAACCCCCGGAGTTTACTCAAACTCATGCCCATCGAGTCAGTGATGCCATCCAGCCATCTCATCCTCTGTCGCCCCCTTCTCCTCCTGCCCTCAATCCCTCCCAGCATCAGGGTCTTTTCCAATGAGTCAACTCTTCGCATGAGGTGGCCAAAGTACTGGAGTTTCAGCTTCAGCATCAGTCCTTCCAATGAACACCCAGGACTGATCTCCTTTAGGATGGACTGGTTGGATCTCCTTGCAGTCCAAGGGACTCTCAAGAGTCTTCTCCAACACCACAGTTCAAAAGCATCAATTTTTCAGTGCTCAGCTTTCTTCACAGTTTAATCTCACATCCATACATGACCACTGGAAAAACCATAGCCTTGAACAGACAGACCTTTGTTGGCAAAGTAATGTCTCTGCTTTTTAATATGCTATCTAGGTTATTAGACCCCATCAAAAAAAGGACAGAAGACCTAAAAAGACATTTCTCCAAAGAAGACATAGATGGACAATAGGCACATGAAAAGATGTTCAACATTGCTAATTATTAGAGAAAGGCAAATGAGGTACCTACAATGAGGTACCACCTCACACCAGTCAGAATGGCCATCATTTAAAAATCTACAAATAACAAATCCTGGAGAGGGTGTGGAGAAAAGGGAACTGTGCTACATTGTTGGGAATGTAGGCACTATAAAAATGTAGGTACTATAAAAAACAGTATGAAGATTCCTCAAAAATTTAAAAATAGAGTAGCCATATGCTCCAACAATTCCACTCCTGGGCATATATCCAGACAAAACTATAATTCAAAAAGATACATGCACTTCAGTGTCCACAGCAGCACTATTTACAATAACCAAGACATGGAAGCAATCTAAATGTTTATTGAAAGATGAGTGGATAAAGAAGATGTGAAATATATATATACATATATATATGTGTGTGTATATATATAATATATAATGTAATACTACTCAGCCATAAAAAAAGAATGAAATAATGCCATTTACAGCAACATGCATGGACAGAGAGATGATCATACTAAGTGAAGTGAGGTACACAGAGAAAGACAAATACCAAATATCACTTAAATGTGAAATCTAAGATATGACACAAATGAATTTATCTATGAAACAAAAACAGACTCACAGACATAGAGACTTGTGATTTCCAAGGGGGAGGGAGAGTGAGGGAAGGGTGGATTGGTAGTTTGGGACTAGCAGATGCAAGCTATTATATATAGAATGGATAAACAACAAGGTCCTACCATATAACACAGGATATATTCAATATGCTATAATAAACCATAATGGAAAAGAAATTTTTAATTTTAATTAAAAAAATAGTAAGGTCATCAGAATGACAGGCACACATGAAGAAGAAATTTATTTATGAATTATGGTACTGACAGCCAAGGATTGTGAAGCCTCTGAGATTATGCCCTGCAAATTAACCTGTAAGCCTGCCATGGATTCATGAATGATGGTACGAACCGTGATACTCCTGAGTAAGACACAAAAAAATTTACTACTCAGACCAATACCGCTAACCGAAGTATCAGCACATTCTTGCACTGGTTCCCAGAGTCCCAGAGTTCCCACAGGATGACAGGAAAGGGACCAGATAACATCTGCACAAGCACTGGTTTGCATGACAGGAGTGGAACCCTGAATCTTTCATACCTTTCATCACATGTATGTGCTCAGTCACGTCAGACTCTTTTGCGACCCCATGGACTGTCGCCTGCCAGGTTCCTCTGTCCATGGGATTTCCCAGGCAAGAATATTGGAGTGGGTTGCCATTTCCTTCTCCAGGGGATCTTTCCGACACAGGGATTGAACTCTTGTCTTCTGCATCTCCTGCACTGCAGGCAGATTCTTTACCTCTTGAGCCACTGGGGCTTCCAGAATCTTTCATAATTGGCAGCAAATAAACCTGTTCTTTTGCTGCAGGAAGTAATACTTCTATTTTCCAAGGCCACTTACTATACAGATACCTCTGAAAAGAGGGGCTGGAACCAGTACAATCAACGCCTCTGCTCACAAGACATGCAGAAATGTGAGAGACCCATGGGAAACCATCACCCAACAACAACCATTCTGCTTGTTACAAAAGTACATGTTTGAAGGCTGTATCTTGTTTAGACTCACTGACTTTTCTAAAGGCTGCAGCACCCAGAAATTATTTGCCAGGCTCTTGGACTATTCCTTTTGAAAAAGGTCTGTTTTGCCACTACACGTGTATTTTCTGCAGATCCTAATGAGTCAATGGATTCTATAAATAAAATGTTCACACAAATGCAGTGTGGAAACTAACCCAGAGCATTCCAAGTTAACATGCTGTAAATGTACAGTGTAGGTGGTTATACAAAGAAGACTGTTGTATACAATTTCCAATAGCAAAATGATCTCAATAAACAGTTATGAGGCTCCTTTTTGGCCCCACAGTGTGGCTTGTGGGACCTTAGTTCCCTGACCAGAGATTGAACTTGTGCCCCTTGCACAGGAAGCAAGGAGTCTTAATTACTGGACTTCCAGGAAAGTCCCCGGGAGGCTTTTTTTAAAAGTGTGATCCTTTAAGTTCAGATTGGGTCATATTGACTCCCCATCTACTCATTATCTCTAGTGAAAGATCAACTAAAAAGAAAAGGAGTATCCTCTCTTAAGCCCAGTTTTCTTATAAGAATCCAAAATTGTGAGCTATGATATATATTGCCTCAGTTCAGTTCAGTTTAGTCTCTCAGTTGTGTCCGACTCCTTGCGACCCCATGAACTGCAGCACGCCAGGCCTCCCTGTCCATCACCAACTCCCGGAGTCCACCCAAACCCATGTCCATTCAGTCAGTGATGCCATCCAACCATCTCATCCTCTATCGTCCCTTTCTCCTCCTGCCCTCAATCTTTCCCAGCATCAGGGTTTTTTCAAATGAGTCAGCTCTTAGCAAGAGATGGCCAAAGTATTGGAGTTTCAGCTTCAACATCAGTCCTTCCAATGAACACCCAGGACTGATCTCCTTTAGGATGGACTGGCTGGATCTCCTTGCAGTCCAAGGGACTCTCAAGAGTCTTATCCATACCATAGTTCAAAAGCATCAATTCTTTTGCACTCAGCTTTCTTTATAGTCCAACTCTCACATCCATACATGACCACTGGAAAAACCATAGCCTTGACTAGATGGACCTTTGTTGGCAAAGTGATGTCTCTGCCTTTTAATATGCTGTCTAGGTTGGTCATAACTTTCCTTCCAAGGAGTAGTCTCTTTTAATTTCATGGCTGCAATCACCATCTGCCCTTTATATGAACCAGAAATTAGACCTGCATTTTACAATCATTATGCATAATTCTGAATAAGAACACTATAAATATATTTTTCCTTTATCATAGACTAAAGTATCACAGACCAATCTCATGGATGAGATTGCACATATTTGTCCAAGTAAATAAAATAAATATTCTTTTATTGTATCAACACTCTCATTTATTTATTCAAGTCATACCACACAGCATGCAGGATCTTATTCACCAACCGGGGATCAAACTCACATCCCCTGCACTGGCAATAGAGTCTTAACCACTCGACTGCCAGGGAAGCCCCAATAATGATGATTCTTAATTGCACTCAAATCAAACTAAATTTGGGGCAAAATACATTCATGTTAAAATGACATGGAAGGGCAGATGGTGGTTGTCAGTGTTGGGCCATGGGGTGGGAGAGGTGAAGGTGGTCAAAGGGTGTAAAATTTCAGTCATAAGATAAATATACACATTATATTAGGATATAATGTACAGCATGGTGACTATAGTTAACAACGCTGTTTTGCACATTTGAATGTTGCTAAGAGAGTGGATCATAAAAGTTCTCCATATAAGATAACAATTATAACTGTTATTGTGGTGATCATTTTGCTATACACATATATCAAATCATTATGTTGTACACATAAAACTAACACAATATCATATGTCAATTATATCTCAGTTTTTAAAATAGAAAGAAATAGAATGTAAAATGGTAATAATATACAAAAGCCTATCAGTCTCACTGGCATTTTTTCAGAATTACCCCAATCCAGTAAAAGGCCTCACACATAGTTGATGTAGATAGTTGCCAAATGAGGGAAAATATTGATATAAATGAATAAGCACTCTTCTCTGTCATGTATACCTTGCTTACTTCCTTTTCTTCCTAAGGAATATTGGCTTCTTTTCCTCTCAACCATCAATACTATCTTCACCCCTAAAACTGCACTCATTCTTTTTTCCCAATGGCTCACATGATTCTGAGTCTCACAGAACCACCTTCCAATAATTAAAAGCTTAATATAATGAGGTTCAGAGATCTATATTCAGAACATTCCTTGTAAGTATTTCTTTTGCCTGCCATAACTCTAGATAGCAGGCCTGGGTTACAAAAATTAAAACAACCAATGAAGCTTGAAGGCAAACCATTCTGTTCCTCATATTCATAGGTTTATAGCTGAACTCCATGCAAGACATTTTCATTGTCATTTCTCTAAATCTTTTGAAGGTTGCTTTAAGTCTTATACTTTCCCATTTATTCCCACATGCCAATGCCCCACATCATTCATAAAATGAAACAGTAGCAAAGATTTGCTGCTTCAAAATGAGGACATACTGACTTTTCCACAAATTCATTTTACCCAGATATAAATACCCAAATACTGACAAAAAAAATATGGGGAAATGTGCCATGATATAGAATTGCATCTCAAATATTGTTTTTGATGATGTTTGTCTGGCAGAGTCCTATATATCTGTGTTTCTATAGTTTTGGATACATAGCCCTACAAAATGTGAAATAGAATTATCTCCTAATTTCAATAAGGCCTGCATTGGCAAATGATCAGAAATAAACCCAAAACGTGACTGAAAGACAATTTTTTGATGTTTTAAGAAATGCAACATTCAATGGAATCAGAGGTTGGTCTCAAAAGAGATGTCATTCTCCTTCCTTGAGTCTCATAAAACACAAACACACACAAACACAAAAATACACCCTGGAGAATACTTACCAAGAGCTAAGCTCTAAAATTAAAGAATCTGTAGAAAATACAATGATGCACCTGAAAATATTGCTTCAGTATTTCAGTATTCAAAAGTTTTCATTCTCTCTTTTGTGTGAAATTCAATTACACAGAAAGAAAACAAATGGAGTAAAGAATGAAAATGGCATATGGGATTTTTGTTTCAATTACTATCAACTGAACTCTAAAACAAAAAGACCATTTATGTAGCAATTGCATCTAATGATGTACATTTTTCTCCTGTCGGGCTACCCTCGATTTTAAAAATACCTTCTTTGGAGCCTCAAAGCACTAAACCCAGTCATTAACTCCTTTATAATAACAAATGATTTCTCCCCATAAATGCAAACAGTAATAATCTTGCTCTAATCTTGACATTTCTGTCAAAAAAAAAACTTTTAAAAACTTTGATATTTTACTAAGAAAGACTCAGTGAGGTATTTACTTCTTTCTAGAAATATTTCATCAAGCACACTGTGACCATTCTAAAACAGCAAAAAGGAAAAGTATGAATCTCATTGTTTTAACTTAATGTATTGCTTTAGAATGAGAAAAAAAAAAGCTACTCTTATGTACAAATGCAACACTGATAAAAATATCAAAGCATACATCTATAAGATTAATCATCTAGAAAATTAAAATACTAAAATTCTTCTTTGGATTCACTTAAATGGCAATATTTAAGAGATGACTCAAGAACAATTAAAATTTTGCTCCAAAAGATGAAAAAAACTAATTTAACACATTTAGATAGAAACTTTATATAACTCTCTCCATATAAATATATATAACTATACATTTTATGTGTATAGAATACATGCAACCATAATGATATATATATATATATAAGTAACTATACATTATGTAAGTAACTATATATTTATATAAGTATAGATGATAATATATAAGTATATATTCATAAAAGTATTTATATGTATTTATATTATACATATAAACTAAATATATATAAGGGTTCGATCCCTGGGTTGGAAAGATCTCCTGGAGAAGGGCAAGGCTACCCACTCCAGTATTCTGCCCTGGAGAATTCCATGGACTATCCATGGGGTCCCAAAGAGTCAGACACGACTGAGCAACTTTACTTTCACTTTCAAGTATACATATGTATATATATTCACTGTCTAATTTATGTCATTTGAGCTTGAACTGGTAAGGTATACAAAACACTTACCATAGATGCCCCAGTCTCCCCCAAAAATTTCATTATTTTAACAAGAAACATTCCTTTGAGCCAAAAAGAACTTAAATATCAATGACAAGCTAGTGGTTACATTTGAAACTCTTCTGCCACATGGAAAGCAGACTCTAGCACCCACCTTCTCCCACACCTCAAAACAGTACTACGTACCTGCAAAAGTTTTGGAGTTCCACCCATATACGCCTGAGGCAATGGGGCAGTCAGATAACAGATGTCACCCCTGCCAGTCCTCCTCCTGGAGATGATGCAGTGTGGTGCAAAGAGCGATGGACTCTAGAGGCCACAAACCTGGAATCCAATCCTTTTGCTAATGTTGAGTCTTGGGCTAGTTGCCTTCTATCTCTGTGAGCTTCAGCTGTCCTCATCTGTAAAATGAGGAAAATAAAACCAGCCTTCAGGGTTGTAGTAGAGGTAGCACATACCAAGTTTCAGGCAGAGTTACAGGACAGAGAAAGGTAGGCATGAGGGAACCCTGCTGATGGGGAAAGTAGGACAGTTTCCAAAGTCTGAAGCAATGAAAGTAAGTATTTGTGAGATCTCTGAAAACTTTGTCTTGGGCTAATCCTGAACACCTTTATTAAGGATGGAAATTATTTTCTTTCATGCATTCACTCATCTGTTAGGTCCACAATTACTGAGCTTCTTATCTATGCTAGCAAGGCAGACAGACCCCATATATAACTATAATACACAGATGCTATCACTGGTGAAAGGGTGAAGCGAGAGCTTGAGATGACAGTCAATGAAGTCCTGAAAACAACAGGGAACATTTCAAGTCAAGTCACATAAAGTCAGAGAGGGGTTAGTAGAGGGACACTGCCAGGGGGTTTCAGGGCCACATACAAGAGGTTCACACCAATCTCTCTAGGAGTATGAAGCTGGGAGCAATTGTACCAGGAGATCAGTGGGGTGGTCTCTCCATCATCATTGTGACAGGGACTCAGATGGGGAGTGGTCTCAGAAGTGGTGCATTCAGGCCCTCAGGGGTTCTAGGCTTTTTCCAGACCAGCTAGACCATCACAATATGAATATCCTTAGATACCACCAATTCAAGAGGGTAGGTTAGTTAGAAAGAAGAACCTGCAAGGGAGTAAAGAAAGATTTCTATTAATATAACTTCCAGATAGAGTGAGGGAATCAGACTTATTTTATATTGATAATATGAATAACCAATCTAAAAGTATCAAATATAAATTAGAATAGAATGATGAATGATAAAGTGATGCTTATTCTGTTTGATTCTATACATTCCTGATTGTGTTGATGATGGTGATGATGATAGAAAATAATAGCAGTTACCATATCCTGTGGGTCAGGAAATTATTTCCTATGTGTCAGGAAATTATTTAAATGCTAGTATTTACCTTTCACAATAACCCATGAAATAGACAGCATTACATCCCCACTTTAAAAATGAGTGAATGTAGAAACTGAGAGGGCAAGTAACTAGCTGAAGGTCACACAGAGAGTAAGTGATGGAGCTGGGTTTCAGACCCAGAACTGCCTACACCTCCAGGAACTTCACTCTTTCTTACTGCTTATATGCTAACTGGATTTCTAAATGGCTCTGTGGACATTCCAAAAACAAGAACTTAACAAAGTGCTAGTTACTAATCTCTATTATCACATAAATATTACTAACATTACTATGAATGTGACAAATTTCTATATATATATTAAGAATTTTGGGTCTCAAAGTGAACTTTGAGGTAAATTTAATCAACCCTCACATCTACAAACAAGGATCTGAGCTATCTCAAGTTTCATTGAACAATAACAAAAACACCAAGGGTTCTCATTAAAGTGCTAGACAAAGTGAAGCTCTTTGTTTATATTTGTTGATAAAGATGATAATTACAGTTTGAAATAAAATGACAACGCACTAACAGGATAGTATCTGCTTACTCTGGGATTTGACACAGAATGTTGGAAAGTTTACAAACCTCATTAACTAACTTTGTTGCTGAACAATATGACAAAAATCAAGGGGCTTCCTGGACACAGGCTATTTGGCTCTCTCTTAATCATTCTGAAATTATCAAAGGTATGTCCCGGTTTAAATTATCCTTAGTGGATTAATTTTTATTAAAAAACCTGGTTGTCCAAAATTGAATTTATTGTTTACTCAAGCAGAGCAAAGCCTTTCTAAAAGTAATTAAAAATAAAAGCAATAATTTTTCAATAATTGAAAAAGCAAAAACCAGTCAAAATCAATTACAGAATAAAGCCAATATCGACCATTATAGAATAAGACCATTGGCTAAAAGTAAGAAAGAGAAAATTTGACTAGTACCTTTTTAAATTACTATTGATTTGTTTTTTAACCCCTCCATCTTTAATAGGATCATTTTTTTCCATAACCAGTTTACTAGTTATTTGGGAAATGTATTTTTAAGAAAAAATTTACTATCACTATAAAATGACAAAATGAAATCCTCAGAAGTTTTCAATCTCATTAATAATAACAAAAGACTAAAATGAGATACCATGTTTATGCTGTGAAATTGACAATGATAAAAGACTCCCCCCCCTCCAGCCAAATTCTTTATGTTGGTGGGGATGTGAGAAAACAAGGTTAGGTGTTTTAATAATATTAGGAAATAAACTAAGGCAGCCTTTCTGGACTCCATTTGACAATATTCCTTACAGTGTGTTTTTCAAAAATATGTACTTTACACAAAAATTCCACTTCTAGGATTGTGATTTCATGTGGCCTTGTGTGCAAAGTCTTGCTTATAGTGAGAGCAATATGTGGGGTGTTCATTAAAGCAAGAAAGAAGGAAGGAGGGGAGAGGGAGAAGGAGGAAGAAAGGAAGGAAGAGAATTTAAAAAATCAAAATACCCATCAGTAGGAACTGCTTAAATAAATAAATATAGTGCAGTGCATTCATAAAAAGCAATATTATTTTTCCATTAAAAGTGATATTGTGGATAAATATTATTGAAATAGAAATGACTCACCTATGTTACTATTACTCACCTATGTTACATACTATAATACTACATTCTAGTATTTAGTAACCGATAGTTACTAAAATACTATTTGTATTTTTTAAAAAATTACAAAACTGTGTAACTGTATGCTTCCATTTATATGAATTTCAAGAACAGGCAAAACTAGTCTGTAGCAATAGATATCAGAAGAGTGTTTGCCTAGGAGAGTGGAGAGCAGGTGAAGAAAGCAGACTTATTTGAAAAGAAGTAGGGGAACTTTCTGGATTGATGGAAATGTTCCAACCTTGGAATATAGCTGGAGAGGGAGGAGGAGGAATAGGGTAAGTACATATGGCTTAAGACTCATCAAAAGGTATGATGATTGGAGAGGACTTTTGGGTGGTAGAATTATGTTTGTTTAACTTCCTTTTTTACTTTTTTTTTTCAATCTTATCAACCAGCATTTTAATAGTTAAAATAAACACAAATATACAAATGTATTCAAACAAGCATCAGTGACCCTGAAAAGAGAAAGTGTTAGTCGCCCAGCCATGTCTGACTCTTTGTGACCTTATAGACTCTAGCCTGCCAGGCTCCTCTGTTTCTGGAATTCTCCAGGCTAGAATACTGGAGTGGGGAGTCATTCCCTTCTCCAGGGGATCTTCTCTTGCCCTTAATCCAGATATCCCTTCCCACCATCTCAACGGGTAGTGTGTAGATTACCCAAAGCATCAAGGAGCTACTTGAGGTTCACAGAGCCCTGCGTTTCTGTGGAGGGACACCACTGAGTAAACCTCCTGGGCGGAGGTCTTTCCTGGTTTGCACTCACCAGTCACTTGTTTCATCTTCCAGATAGCTTCACATGCCCAAGTCACATAAGAATTTGGTCATTTTGAGGCATGCTTTAAGTAGATCTTATTTATAGAACCCAAACCCCTCTGAGGTCCAGAGGAGAAAGCTTCAAATTACTGCAGGCAATGCAAATGCTTTATGGCCCAGAGAAATTCTTTGGCAGGTGTCCTGCAAGCTTCTAAGAATGATTTTGCTATTAGTTCCAGTACCATGAACAGCCGAGCCTGAGCTCCACCCCCTCCAGTAGAGGGGCCTATTACAGACAAATTAGCCCATCTTTACTGGACAGGGAAGCCTTCTGTGCCAGATGTGTTTAAGGCCAAGGCTGGGTATCTGCCACTTCTTGCTGGCAGACATGTTCACAGGCAGCCCACAACTCTTAGCGTGGGCTGCTAGGTGGTTAACCATGCAGTCACAACTGCCTCCTAGCAATAATAGCACAAACAACCTTGGGGCAGTTAGTTGACAGGTGGAAGAGGGAGGGAATAGTGACAAGAAGATAAAACGTAATTACATTCCTCCTCCTTAAAACCTCTACAGGATGGATACAAGCTGAGACCTGAGGCAGGCAGGGACAAGTGAGAACGGAAGTCTAGCGTCTCCTTGGGATGCAGCCAAGGAAGCTGGTGAACAATCAGAATTAGGAGAAGCTTGGGCTCAACAATGTGGCTTGGATCTGGATCGGGATGTCCACAGGATCTATCTCACTAGCCCATTAGACATCTTGCCCACAGGTCCTTAGACCTACCTGGTCTCAAACTGAACATCCCTGCATCGCCTCTACCCGGCTGCTTCCTTCGCAAAGCCATCTCAGTGAACGGTACCCCAGGCTACCACTTTATCAGAGAAAGAACCTAGAAGCCATTTTAGACTTCCTCCCTCATCTTCCACACCTGATCAGTTACCAAGTCCTATCAATTCTATCTTCTAAATAATCTTTCTGACCAGCCTTTCCTTCCAGTTTGTGCCACCAGCTGTCACAAAACTTGCTCTCTACTGTACGCCTGACCTTCTTAAATTACAAATTGGATCATGCCATTGTCCTAGTCCAGTCTTTCCGTGGCTCTCCATCATCTACCCGGAGGTTTCTTGAGACAATGCCTTCACTGTCAGGTATTTCAATGTCCAAAGTCAATGATATGATATAGCCAAGCAGGAGGCAGTATGGACCTGGAAAAGACCTAACCCACTTAGAGGCATTCAAGCGTAAAACTATTTTACAACAGCTGCACTGGCCCAGTAAAACTCTTTCTGAGGTCATGTTGATACTCCTGTCTATGCAGCAGAGTCCAACTCCTTAAACCCCCTGCATTTAGCTCTGGAGGGAGCTGGTATCTGCTTCTTTGGCCTCATCTTCAGCCATTCTCAGAAAGTAGCTTTCATTTTCCTAAAGATTCCATTTCACACAGCAGTGCCTTTGAACATGATCTTCCCTTAGCTTGAGCCCCTCTTCTTTCCCTATCTTGCCTGGAAACTCTCATTTTAAGACCTCGGCTGCTGGCTTTCTGGAGTCCCAGGGAGAGTAATACTTTGGACATACATCTGTTATTGTTTTCTTCTTTGTCAACTTACAAATATTTATTTTTCTCCCCTACTAGACAATACTTAGGGGACTTGTCTAAAATTGCACAAATTATATGCTACAAAATAAACAGCAAAGGCGAAATTTTCTAGAGACAGTTTTCCTCCACATAGCTTAAAGGTTGAAAAAATGTTTGAATATCACAGAACATTTTTATTTATTTATTTATTTGGTGTTAATTTTTAGTATCTTTAGAGAGTTAATGGAGAATTTAAGGGGCTTCTGAATATGCACTACTCTATGACTAAAGTCTGTCTAAAGACAGTCTCTGCCCACAAAACTTTATTGAATATGATATTTCAACAATCTCTTTCTTAAACTTACTATTTTGTACTGGGGTTTAGCCGATTAACAATGTTGTGATTGTTTCAGGTGGACAGCAAAGGGACTCAGTCATACCATATACATGTATCCATTCTCCCCCAAACTCCCCTCCCATCCAGACTACCACATAATATTAGATATTGCAAAAATCTTATGCCAGAAAAGCTACTTTAGGCCTTGATCAGTTTCACAAAATGTTAACAGGATAATATTAATTATTATTGTGAATTTTTAGTGTTCAAAAGAAAGAGAGGAAGAAAGAAACTGTTACAAGTTCCAGTACCTTTTAAAAAGTCACTTGAAGAAATAAAAGGGAACTCAACTCCACTCCCACAACTGGGTCACAAGCTCCATTGGCAGAAGTAGTTGAGTGCTCAGTCACATGAAATAGTTCTATTTCTCAGAACTTGTCCAAAGGTACCTCTCCTGCCTGCAGAGATAGAAGTAAGGAAAAAAGAATCTTTCCCATACCTTTAAGTTTGACCTGCTTCATTTTCTCCCCTCCCTTCCTGCCCATTGATTTAAGTCATTGGAGAGACATGGAAATAAAATGGGAAGTTGGAGAGGAAAGAGACAGTGAAGGATGAAGGGGAGGGCAGTAATGGGGTCTTTCGAGGTAATCCATGCCTGCAGTGGCTGGGGTTAAATGAAGCCTATCACAAAGCTACAGTAACCTCACCACTTCCTACTTTGCACATAACAGATTGAGCTCTAGCGCTGACTTAAAGGCTAATGGTCTGGAGTGAACTCTCATTCATTGTTCACCAAATCCTCCCAGAATTCTTTTTTAATAATTATTGTTAAGATTATACATGCTTTTATTCTTATTAACCAATGTGAAAGCGATTAAGATTTGGCTGGGAAAAAAAATACAAAGGCATTCTATTCTAATATAAAATGAACATGCTAATGAAAGAAAATTGGGAAAATATAGAAACGCATGCAGGAAAAAACCCACCTATACTCCAGGATCTATATATAATTATGACTGTATTGTATGTATTTCTTACACTTTAACTTTGTTACAAGCTCTTGCCTTGTTTTTAGAAACTACTTAGTTTTTAAAAAATAGTTACATAGTAAATTTTGAAGTGGATATTGTAATTTATATAACCATTTCTCTATTACTAGACATTCGTTTTTTTCAAAGATTTTGGAATAGAAATATAGATTTAACCTTTTAAAAGCTCTCAATACCAGCAATGAGTAAACAAGAATGCCTCCAAGAAGGTGTAGGCAGCAACAGGAGAAAGATTTAGAAAGTTTTTAGCCATTGGTTTCTTTCACTAAAGAAAAACAGGTACAATATCATGAATTACAGACAAAAGCAGGAAATACTCTGAAATTTCCTCAAGAAAAATGTACTGAAGTCTTTGTTGACTTGAAGTTCCCACCTCTAGCAAGGCTTTGGGGGAAGAGAGGAATGTTGAACAAGGAGTACAGATAAATGAGAGGTGGTGTAAAGATATGAAGTTGGGATAAAGAAAACACAAGCTCTTAAGTGACACCCTGAAGAGTTTTTCTCCCATTGCTGCCTTGGATGGTGACTAGACTATCTGATAAGCTTGCCACAAATCCTTAGGTGGAAGGAACCCTTTCTTAAATAACTTTAACAACCATTTGTTAACAGTAATCTCCTTTCTACCCTAAGTGTTTTTTCTCCAAATCATTCATGTTTTCCCACGATCTTTATACTTTACCAGCCACAGAGTAAGGGGCAGATGTTGTTTCACAGAATGCATGTGGCTGGAATCACCACTGTGGGAAAGAATGCTTTGAAAGTAATAGAGAATTTAGAGTCTCCCTAAACAGAATTTTCCTGGACTTTTGTGGCAGTCTGGGGGAAACATGCGACTATTGTTATACTTTCATTTGATTTTCACTTAAATCAAATTTTTTCTAGATAGTTATCTTAAGGAACTTCCTTGGGAGTCCAGTGGTTAACAATCCACCTTCCAGCGCAGGGGATGTGGATTCAATCCTCGGCTGGGGGACTAAGACCCCACATGCTGCAGAGCCTGTTCACCACAACTAGAAAGAAGACTACACAACGCAATGAAAGGCCCACCTGCCATAACTGAGACCCAGCACAGCCAAAAATAAATATTTTTAAAAAGAAGTTAATCTTAAAATTTTAAACTCATTCTGTTTTGCCAAAAGTGTTTTCAATGATTATCGCAGTTTGTCCTCATGAAACTCTGAGAGATGGGTGGGCAGGTATTAATACCTCCACTTCAGAAAGAAAACAGTTGAAGATAATAAAGGCACTGCCATCCGAACCCAGAGAGCCTGTCTGTCAGCCCAGCGTGCCGTTCCCTACAGACTAGGCTGTCACAGTGGCTTTGGCAAATGGCATTGTTAGAAAACCTATGGACAAAAGGCTCGTGCTTCTGTGGTCAGGTATCTCACAACAGCTTTGTACTACAGTTTCAAACCTAACTTATAAACCCTGAGAATTTTCCTCAAGTACATATTGATGTATTCTGTCTTAAAACCTCCCTGTGCACACGTGCTACGTCAGTTCAGTCGTGTCCAACTCTGTGCAACCCTACGGACTGTAGCCCACCTGGCTCCTCTGTCCGTGGGATTCTCCAGGCAAGAATACTCGAGTGGGTTGCCATGACCTTCTCCTGGGACTCTTGCCCACCCAGGAATCAAACCTGCATCTCTTATGTCTCCTGCATTGGTAGGAGGTTCTTTACCACTAACGCCACCTGGAAAGCCCCAGACTTCCCCTAGTTTCTTCAAATGTGAATTTTAAAAATTTCTTATCTAATTAGCCCACATATAAGTAGAAACCAAAGATAGTTTTATCATTAATTTTTTCAAAATGTTAAAAGAGATAGACAAATCTTCACATATAGTACCATATTTGAAAAACTATGGTTGAAATTTAAATGGTAAGCAAAACTATGAAATGCAGGTGTGTCTCTTAAACGCAGAAAAACTACACTATGTGTGGCTTAAATAAGTGACTATTTATCCTGACATTACCTGACTCTGTCAAATAAATTAGAACAATACTTTTTTCAATGATTAGATACATAAATGTTCAACCTGAAAAATTCATCAATAGAAAATGCATCTGTGTATGGATGTTTGCCTTTTAAACTAATATGACTTGATAAAAAACTGGAATACAGAAGACCCCTGAAGAATATAAAACTGAAATAGAAGATGTCTTCTAAACACAATACTTTAATGTATTACTAATTTTCTTTTCAAAAATGAAAGGAAACTGGTAATGGAAGCTACCTTCACTAGAGATAGGAGGTATCTGTGTATGCATATGTGTATGCATGTGTGTTATTGTCAAAGAGCAATTTTCAAGAGCCCTCAGCTAGCCTCTGAATATGGTTGTAATTTAGCACTTGACCACCCTGAATTAAATGCTGTACTCTATATGGAAATACTACTTTGTACTGTTTCATGTTTCCTGAAAAGACTGCAAGTGTCTTCAGGTTAAGAACTCGGTCTTCTATTTCTTTTGTATCCTCCACAAAAGTGCCTGCCACAATGTCTGTATTGAATTTAAAGAAATAAATTCATCCAGTGTTCCATGAGAACCAGTCCAACTAACCATCCAATCTTTTAAATAAGTTATTCTCATTCTCTAAGCTATAAAACCCAAACCAAATGTTATCATTATTATTTCATGGAACATCTTGACCCTACAGTAATCTTCATTTATGATATGGCTTCAAGTATGATGATGATGGTGATGATGACTTTTCTGTGGTCACTCCCTGAAGGCTTTAAAGCCTCAGACATATTTGTAAATGTAATGAAGGTGGTAAGGCAGTAACTGAAAGCAGTGAGTCCATCACCATTGAATCTCTTGTAAGTTGTTCACAGCATGTGGAGAGACCTCTTAGGAAGGTGAGTTGGAATAATCACATAGTTATCTGGAAGCTCAGCCACATTAACTCATATTGACCTATAAGTATTACTGGAAAAATTCTTGTCCTACCCAAATCTAAAATCAATTCCTTTTCATTTGACCGGTATTTACTAAAACTGCCTTTGCTGTGTTCTATCTGGTTCTAGACAATTTCTGTCCCTACAATCTGAATTTTGATTTACAAGTTTATGAGCAACTCATGACTGTAATATCTTATTATTGAACCCCACATCTGGACTGACAGTGTCACCTGATTCCAACTTTGACTCTAGCTTCCTAATAAAAAATCAGACTCCTTTTGCCCTTGTCTGTGATTTATAGGTGGGTCTGCTTCAGGTAGTAGTCCTTAATCTTTTTGAGGGGTTCCCTGAAAAATGTATGAAAACTACGAACTCATCTCCTCTAAAAAAGATACATATGTTCACAAACACACAGAGATTTGCATACAATTTCAAGAGGTTCATGATCCTTTAGAGGCTCCTTATAAGGAACATCTTACTGGCAGTAACCTACAGTGCAAAAAAAACCCAAACCCTGCAAAAACAATGCACATCTGTATAATCTAGGATTGGTTTTTATATCTATCAGTGAATAACTTCCTTTTAACTTACAGATATAAGGGAGAAAGAGATAAACTCAGCTATGCAGAACCAAATTAATGAACTTATATGGATCTGACCTACAAGTTTCTAAATAGCCAGAAAAGGTCAAAGACCTCCTCTGTTTTAGTCACTACAAAGAGATACAATTAACCTTTGCTGGAGTTTGATAAAAGCTAGTTCTTGTTTTTATGACTTCCAAGATTTTCCTCCTAAAAAAGTCACCAACGTGCTATATGTATGTTATAGAAATGTTGGAAAGTAAGGAAAAGCATTAAGAATTTTTTAAATCTCTCACAATCCCGGCAATAAAGACACCCAATTGTCAATATTTTAGTGCACTAATTTTCAGTCTTTTTTATTTATATTTGTTAGACTTTCACAACCTCCTTCCTTCAAATTCTCCTTCACTTTTATATAAGAACCTGTTATGCATTCAAAGACTTAGTTCAATCTTTAGGCATATACAAAACCTCCAGGTGGCCTAGGACTTGTCCCAGGCCTGCACACTTTGAGCTCTGAGTGCAAATTCACCTCCCAGTTATCTTTATCTAAACAAAGCATGGTCTCTAACTGAAGGTTAGGCATCCATGAGAGGCTGCTATTGTGTCTTCTGTTATTAGCTCTGCATCAATGCTTGTCACTGTGATGATAATTACAGTTCTGGAATCCTGAGTTCAACTCTTGTTTCCACTGCCATCTTCCAGTTTTGTGAAGGAGATAAATTACTTAACTCATCTGTACTTCAATATTCTCATCTGTAAATGAGTACCTGGAAAGTATGTAGAACAGACTGTCACCAGGAAGCGTTCAGCGGATGCTAGCTATCATTGCTATCATTTATATGTTGTTGTTGCTTCCATTCCTCCATGATGCTTTCTGTGTTGTGTTAGTCCTGCTGTCACTCTTGATCAAAGAGGTAAATACTCCCATTTTTAAATATGATCACAGCCCCCAAAGTAACAATAATTATTTAATATCATAAAATAGTCAGTGTTCACATTTCCTAATTATCTTCTAAATGTCTTTTGTTGTTTGAATCTAGAGCAAAAGAAGGTCTGTACATTGCAACTGATTAACATGAGTTCTTTTATGAGCAGACATCCTTTTCTTGCCTTTTATTCCCAAACAAAAATGTAAAATTGTTGTGTAGCAAAAATAACCCTCTTCAAATGAAGCAGAAGTTCAAAATGCTGTCCTGGAGGAGTCAGTGAAAATGTCAAGTCATTGCCTTTGCCGAGGAGATAAGCACTTGGCCTATACCTTTCTCTGAGTGATAAAGAAGGAAAGGAGGAAGTGTGCTTCCCAGTAAACTTTTTTATTAGCCACAGAGAACTGCATTACAAACACGATGCTCATGAAACAAAGTGCTCTACAGTAAGTAGGAATTGAGGAAATAGAAAATGGATTGTAAATCTGGAAACCATTGCTTTATTTCAGTGAAAGAGAAGATTCTAAATGGTCAAAACAAACAGTCTACTTTTAAAGTTCTGCAAATGGGGGTTGGATTGATGAGTCCTATTTAGGATTTTTAATCCTAAACCTTGAACCTATTAAGGCTTTTCCATTTTCAAACTTTTCTCACTCCATTCTAGTCTGTCTTTGGTAAAAGAAAAAAAACAAAAAATCACTTAAGGTGACAGGAAATTAATCCAAGAGTTCCACTTTCACTGTTAAGACTGTCTCTTCCAGATTCCACCTTAAACAAAGCTCCCTTTGCATTTTAAAACAGAAAGAAACTCCAGTGTTAGAACACAACACACATGAAATAATTATCATGTAATAGAAGCAAGATAAGCACACAGTAATATAGTGCAGGGGTTAAGAACCTGGACTGCAAAGAGAGAACACTGCCCTCTGTTTCTTTGCCTGTAAAATGGGGACAATAAATAGAAATTGCTTCATAGAAGAGCTGCTGCTGGGGTCACTTATATGAGATCATGAGAAGCACCCAGCACTGGCTAACACTCAGTAAAGACTGGCTATTATTATGATGAGAAAGACTCAGGAAGGGTTCTTTTGTCATGACTGGTTTTATCACAGAGGGAGTTTACTTCTTGGTAACATTGTGAGTCAGTTACCACAGAAGGCGGCAAGCTCCCTGCACAGACATTGTTAAAAGAACCCAGGTCAAAGAAGTATTCTATACAGGCAGTGTTAAACTGTTTCCCTCTCTGGGGTCCCAAACATTTGAAAATAGTACTAGAAAAGGCTCTGTGTATAATAAGTTCTAGGTAAGACAATACTGTGGTAAGTGAACTAAACAGCGATTAACTTGAAATTGGACTCTGATCCCAAAGGGAACCAGCCAGAGTAGCCCAGTCCTAACTGGCCCTGAGGAGGAAAAACAAGCTTGCATCTATCTCAACTATGATCTGGCTAGATATGATCTAAGCTGTGAACAGTGCCTTTCAGGTGGATAATACACATTAGACAGCACTAAGGAGGGAGCTTTGAGCTGGGGTGTGAGGAAATGACGCAGGGAAATGAAGACCTAACATATGAGATTCAGCCTTTCTCTACTCTCTCATTTCAGTCACACAAGTTTTCCTTTTCTTTTCTCTCAAATAATTGCAAAATGTATTAAGTTAATCAGTTAACAAAAAGGGGTGGTAGTTGCTATTCATAGTATCAAAGCATTCATTTTCAATGATTTGTTGCAGAACTCATTTTAAATAAAGTTCCTTCCCTCATAATGCAAAAACCCACAGCCCTTCCCAAGGCCCTCTCCATTACTCCTCAAATCCCTGAGGAAAGGGGGGAGAAAGAGATCTTCAATGAAATCTTCCTTATTAATACCTTAATCTTATGGGTTTTTTTTTTAATGCTTTCTAGTTTTAAAGGACTTTTAGATCCATGGTTGTAGCTTAGGTAAGCTTTATACAAGATAGTATAAATCCTACACATTTGAGAGGTGAGGAAAAGCTACCTATAGTAGTTAGGCATGTGTGAGACTTGAACTCAAGATGTTTTCAACCAAGTCCTACAGTCTGAAGCCAGAAGCATGTGGCCCTGTGCTCACACTCACTAGTTCTGTGCTGCTGCCTTTCCTGCCTTTGGTGAGCTGGTTCCGTGCATCTTCCTCTTTCCTCCCCAGTTAATTCTGATTGGTGTTTCACCTAATTACTACATAGGAAGGACTTGAGGGAACCAACATTTACCCAACAAGCATTTACTGAACGCCAGCTAGAAGCCAGACCTTAGAAGAGTTTTAAGCAGAAACTTAGTCTTCCTCGTCATTTAAAAAGAGTGAGATTAATCACTTTATCAATTTGAACCAATGATCTAAAAATAATATTTGCATGTTAGCCCTACTGGGGTCCCCAGCTAGCTGTGCTCTGTCCCTGTTTGTAAATCTGGAAATAAACTTCAAGTGCCTTCTCTAAGAAAGTTAAGGCCTAGAAAATGTCTCTGCACAGCCTTGGTAAGGTTTCCAATTGTGTCTTGGTAAAACCTCATTTCTACTTATTCAACATTAAGTCATTGTACAATCTTGCACCTGCTAGGTTCTAAGGGCAAGAAGACAAGTTACACGCAGTAGATCTTAAACTAAAGGAGGTCAAGGCCTAGAAAAACAACACTAATGCCCACTCTGAGCTCTCCAAAGCCCTCCCCCTCCTCTGAATAGTCAATCCTCACAGTTCCCTGGGCCAGAAGTGGAACTCACGTCCCCGAACCCGGCTGCAGGCACACGAGTCGTTTTCTTTCATTTCTGCAGACTCTCCTCACTCCCTCCCTCCCTGGTCTTTGCGTAAGTCCCAGTTCTCTCTGCCTTGAAAATGCTCCCGGTCTACTTTTAGCTGCTCCTCCTCCTCCTCCAGCCTCAGCTCTCGCCCTGCTGCTTTTTCTGACTTGCAGATCTGGTCAAATCTCCCCATAAAACCCTTTACCACCTGAGACCTTTGTCTCAGGTCATTTTACACATTTGTCGTTTTACACGTAGTTGGGTGATTGTTTAATATTTGTCTGCTCTCAGGTGCCTACGCTCCGGGCAGGGCAGGGACTGGTTTGAGATGCCTGGCACTCAGGAGGCCCTCCAGGAATGAAAACTTAACTGTCAGATGGGGCTGGACTTAGGCTGCTCGGGCCCTGTGGAGGTGACAGGATGGAGCGGGGTGAGGGGCTCCCCTGGGCGTCCTTACCAACTTCCTTACATTAAGGTACGTCTCCTGGCTCCTATCCTGGTGCTTGTGTGAAAACATAAAAGTCATTCTTCCAAGCCCCCGAGAGACTGAGCGCCCCTAGATAGCAGACATTCCATTCTATTTGGTGATGGCGGCCCCAACACCTGGCCATGTCTGTTACTTAGCATGAGATACACTCAGAAGATACTAGCGGTAGCCAGCATTTGATGAGTGCCTTCTGGAGGGCGGGATAAAACGGGAGCTGTTATCCAGGGCTTCTAACAAACATGAGTTGCTCTTCAACTTGACTAAGCTTGAGTCTAAGCTTGAGTTGACTCTTCAAAGAATACAAGCGACGCTACCCCCAACCAAAAAAAAGGATAAAAAAATAAAAATAAAAAGGAAATGTGCTTTCCCCCTCTCCCCTGGAAAACAAGAACAATAAAACGTCTTCATCAACGTCTTCACCTTTCCAGGCCTCACTCGTCCGCCCCGCACTTGACGGGCGCTCTCTAGACGTCTACACAGTCACTACAGAGGCTGCCAGCGCAACGAGGCCTCCAGGCGTTTTCTGACCAGGAGAGATTTTGCCGAGGACGTACGTGGTTAGGCCCCGCTCGTGGAGAGGCTATTTACGGTCCTCGCAGGTAATATTACGGGGCTTATAAACACGGGAGTGACGTCTTTGCCTCTTTCCATTCGCTGGCACCTACCTAGCCGCCCGGTTCTCCCGCGCTGGGGCGGAGCACCAGCCCGCCTGCCGCGCCGAAATCCAGCCGCCTGAAGGCTGAGGCCCCGCCCCCGACGCCCTCCCCCGCCGCAACGGTTCCCGGCGCGCAGGCGCACAGGGCGGTGCGCCGAGGAGGGGCGGGGCGTGCGCTGCCCCTTAAATACGGCGAAGGGGGCGGTGCGAAGTTGCCGCGGCGCTGCTGCCCAGTCGGCACCAGTTCCAGCAACTGTCTCCTCGTGGCGCGAGCCTGGAGCCTCGCTTTCTCCGGCAGCGAAGGCGGCAGCAGGAGGGAGCGGAGGCGACCGTGCGGCGGGCTCGATGGAGAGCGGCGGACGCCCGGGCAGAGGCGGCGCTTCCACCCCGGCACCCGGGCTCCAGTGACCGACGCTCGCGCTGTGCTCCGCGTCGGAGCGGTCGTCTGCTCCGGGACTGACCCGGCCTCGCTGCCCTTCCCCGCGCCGCCTCCTCGCTTCCCTGCGCCCCGACTCGCTCTCGACCCCACTGCCCGGCGGGGTGGCGGCGGCCGGGGCAGCAGCGGCAGCAAGAACCCGCCTCTATGATGAAGTTCAAGCCCAACCAGACGCGGACCTATGACCGCGAGGGCTTCAAGAAGCGGGCGGCGTGCCTCTGCTTCCGGAGCGAGCAGGAGGACGAGGTGAGGGCGGCCGGCGCGCTTGGTCCCCTCCGCTAGGGCGCCGGGGCGGGGTTGGTGTGCGAGTCCGGGCTGGCCGGGATGGGAGGTCTTTGCCCTTGCCCTTCCCTTTCTCCATCCCCTTCCCAGCAGACCCTCCGTCTAGCCTCTGGGCTGGAAGGGATTAGCCCCCTCCCTTCTTCCCTCCCGCCCTCCCTCCTTCCTTCCTTTCTCTGGGTTGATTGTGGAAACAAAGGGGCTCGCCCAGCCCAGCGCTCTCCCACCGGGTCGTGGTTTGGACGGGAGGCCGAGACGCCTCCTGGCCCCCTGGAAGGTCCCGGGCCGTCTGGGTCCCGCCTAGCAGGAGTCACCACTTTAACCTGCTAATGGAGCGTGAAACCAAATAAAACCTTGAGTGCTAACAGAGGGTAGAAATGGCGTGAATGTTGCAGCCCCAGCCCTTCTGCCCCTAGTTACATTTTCCTCTCCCCTGAAATAGCAGTTTGCGGCTTCAGTTGAATGTAGGTTTGATTATGGAATATCCAGACAGTCCCCGTGCTTTTAAAATAAAAACTCAATCGGTCTGGTTCTATCAGTTCCACTTTTTAGTGGATCCCTTAATTTACAAGCGCTTGGCGTATTTATACTGGATTAAAAAAAAAAAGAAAAAAAGCCTCCTCTTTTAAAGTTTTCTGACTATAGAATGATCGGTAGTGAAAAACGTGGAGTCACCAGAAGGGAGAAGATGGACTAGAGGTGGGCAAAGTTGCCATTTTCAGACAGTAATCTCTACCTCTGCATATTTATCAGAGCTTCTTTGCTATGTTTGGCTTGACATCTGGCGAGAAGCAGTCTTGTTCTAAGAGGAAGCAGCAGTCTTCTGTTAATTCACTCATCAGCATTGGGTTGATAGTAAGGCCGTTGAGGTTTTCCTGGAGAACAGTTTATACTTATTTCTGTTACACTTATTTAATTTAAAAATGGTTCACTAGTTTGTTTTATTTTGCGTGGAGCAATAGTAGTAGTCGATTGGTAGCTGATGAAAATCTTTTAGCATTGCCACTTCTAAATGGTTAGACAGGAAAAACATTAACATTCTGAGTTCTGCTTCCATAACCAATTATGTCCAATAAAATATTAAGCTAAAGCTGGAGGCGGGAATTTAATGGCTTCCTTACTGCTAGTCCCTGTAGTTAGGATGAGTGTGACATAGTGTACTCTCTGTGGCTTATATTGTTATGCTAACAAAAATCAAAGTACTTCAGAATGGTGCTCTTCAAACTCTTTATTTTTTGAAAAGAAACCAAGCCTTTTAGTGTTGATCGCATGCTCAGTTGGGGGTCTCTTTCCAAAGGAGTTTTCTAGAGAAATTGATGTTTTTGGCTGGGCCTGTTTATGAGAGCCAGAAAGTAGAGAATGGCTTTTAGCATTTACAAAGTCAGTGGGCTTTTTAAGTGCATTCTGTTAAAAGGATTAGAAGGTCCTTGAGGGAAAGACCATGTTAGCACAAAGCAAACTTTAAATATAAAATAATACACCTGCCAAAAGTGATCAAATCTTATCTGATTGGCTCACTATTAGGTCAGGAATCTTATCTGATTGGCTCACTATTGCATAATTATTTTTTTAGTTGAGCCCTTACTAGGTGCTCAGGCACTGCCTGAAGACTTTTAAGTTTGTTACATTTAATCCTCTTAGGGCAGGTTTATAGGTGAGGAGACAGATGCAGAACAGAAGTACTTTGGCCAAATGACTAATTAGGAAATGGTAGAGTCGGAATCCAGCATCTGGTCCCTGCTGATGCTGGGCTCTGGGCACAGGGCTAGGCCCAGAGCAGTTGGGTGCACAAGATTTGCTGAATGAGTGAGATCGTGCAAGGCTGAGTTTGGAAGACTTTCCGAAAGTAGTCACTTTGAAGTCTTGCCATGACGTGAACGTGGAATTCAGGCTTGGTAAAAACTAAGGTTCCCAGGGGAAAATATGGGAAATGGGAGGAAATTGAAACGGTCTGTATTGTGTGAATGGTAAACCAAGAGTCTGAGGAGAGCATGAGAAGTTGATCGTAGCAGATAAATGAGTTGGCTTTGTGCTTTGAAATTGTTTCTACTGTAATAAACGCTAGATTCCTAGCCTCTAGTGGAATCAAGAGACCAGTGCCATCATAAAATAAAGAGCAAGATTTGAAGAATTTATTAGATAAGCTCATTACGTAAAACTTCGTAAATCTGATAACCCTAACCGGGAGGTTGTGAAACCAAGTCAATCAGTTTGTTAGAGAATATGCTCTGAGGGAAGGCTCTGGAATTCTCTAAATAATGCACAGCTAGCTTTAACGTCTGGTTTAGATCTTCAGGATCTTCGTTTCTGTAGTTGTGTTTATAGAGTGTAAAGTGAAATAAAATAGTAGTTGCTTTTTGACCCTCAAGCTATGCAGTGTTCCAGTCTGGCTTTCTACTTAAGGGGTTCTAAGTAGACTTGAGAATAGGTTTTTGTAGGACGGAAGGGTGTTCTCACAGCAGTTTTTATTCTTTGGGGTGTGGTTTTATGTATTTTCCCGTTGCATCTCTTTCTTCCCTGCGAGGTAGATAATCAACATTAGCATTTGTAAAGGAAGAAATTAGGCAATGGAAGTGACTTGTCTCAAGGTCACAGAAGCTGGCAGATCATTTTGAGCCCAGGCCCTTTATTTCTAAATCTCTTGTTCATTTGATCCTCTCCAGCTAGTTATTTCTATAGGGAACCACCCTTACTTTTGACAGTTGGGCTTCCAGTCAAGGCAACAAATAAGTATTCCATAGAAGAGCTGGGATCTCTGCCTTTGCAGTGAAAGTGGACAGTGCATTCACAAACGGGAATCTGAAATGAATTCCATTGAACATATTTGCATATATGATTGTTGAAACCAGGCTACAAGATGAAAAGTGTCGGCTCCTAAGGAACATCTCTACAGCAGGAGGTTAGACAGATGACTCATATAAAAAGAAAAAAAAGTCATAACTCTTTTCAACCCCATGGACTGTAGCCCTCCAGGCTCCACAAAAAATTCTCTAGGCAAGAGTCCTGGAGTGGGATGCTGCTATTCCCTTTTCCAGGAGATCTTCCAGACCCAGGGATCAAACCCGGGTCTCCTGCATTGCACATAGGCTCATTACCCTCTGACCCATCAGGGAAGCCCATGAAAGGCAGTAAAGTACTGGTAAAGTACTGTCGGGCTTCCCATCTGGTGCTAGCGGTAAAGAACCCACCTAACAGTGCAGGAGACAGGAGACATGGATTAGATCCCTGGGTCAGGAGGATCCACTGGAGTAGGAAAGGGCAAAGTTAGTATTCTAGTATTACTAGTACTCTAGTATTCTTGCCTGGAGAATCCCATAAACAGAGGAGCCAATAGCACTACAGTCCACAGGGTCGCAAAGAGTCAGACATGACTGAGCGACTTAGCATGCAGGCAGAAGTACCATCAAGTGCTCCAGAGTTAAGATTCAGCATGAGTCATTTGGAGTTGAATTTCAGTGAGTGGGTAGGGAAGGGCCAAACATCATAAACAGAGCAAGAGTTGGGGCTGTGGTCTAATTGAACTGTAGCTTAGGAGAGCAGAGAACAAATAGTGGCTGAGAAATGAAGAGCACCTTCAGTGTAAGATTAAGGAGTTGCTTGCTGTATTTCAGTTTTAGATGTATGCAAGTTTGGGGATGATCTGGCAGCGAAATAGGATAGAATTCTAAAGAGAGAAACAGAAATGACTTGATCCTGGGTGGAATCCAGGCACAGTTGCAAGTGAGAAACGTAGACAGTGTTAAGAACTTGCATTTGGACTTTTTGCTGTAATTAGCTTGTAAGCTCGCTGAGCCAGTAGTCTTGAAACTTGTGGAACTCTAAACCAACTCTAAACCAGAGCTCTAATAAACACAAACTAAGCCTTCCACGTAGCTCAGATGGTAAAAAATCTGTCTGCAATGCAGGAGACCCAGGTTCCATCCTTGAGTCAGGAAGATCCCCTGGAGAAGGGAATGGTAAATCACCCCAGTATTCTTCCTTGGAGAATCCCATGGACAGAGGAGCCTGACAGGCTATATAGTCCATGGGGTTGCAAAGAGTGAGACCTGACTGAGCAGCTAACACTACTATTGAGAAATATCAGGGCTTCTCTCTACTAGCACTTTAACCCCTAGAATCAGTAAGCCTTTTCAGACGTGTATTCTGGGGCTCTTCCTAAGAGCGTTAAGTCCTTGAAGGTTCTTACTTCAAATGGAAACCACTTTCATCAGAAATAACTATCCAAAGGTGGCCTTTTCTATCTGCCAGGAAATGGCACCAGCCTCCTTCATCTGTGCCTGCAGCTTTCTTAGACCTAGAGAAGGGCTGCTTAGCCTACCCAATCAGCCACTTCTTCAAGGGAAGACCCTCATGTACGATTTGCATCCATTTTTATTCTTACGGGTTTGGCGTATCACCAAGGCTTTCTCCAATTTTGTGAAAGTTTATCCCATCACTTCAGAACATTAACATGCTGGGAGAAAAAAATCATGGTCAATCCAGCTTACCATTATCTACCAATCCATATAATCTTGGTTAAATACATTTTCACAGAATGTGTCTTTATTTCTGATTTTATGGCACTCTGCCTCTATAACCCAAAAAGTAGTACTAGTTTGCTGAGTAATAGAACTTGGTACTGGTTAGTGGATATATTAACTATTATTGTAACTTAACTACCTTTTAAAATGTATATGTGTGTAGTGGGTGTTCCTAATATACTACTGCCCTAATCTTGGTCAAATGCCTATGAAACCGTTAAGTACAGTAGAGATAGTTTTAACCATTCATGTTATTCTTGTTTGTGATAATGTGGGAAAGAAAGAACAACAACCCCAAAACAGCTTCTAAATATACAGTTACAATTTGCAAAATGAAACTCTATTATTTAGGGATCGTTTAAGGGGTTCTGTGAATAGCTTTGTTTTTTCTGAGAAAACTGTGGTAATTTATAGTTTATAATTTATAGTAATTTATAGTTCACTTTCCTGGTGGCTCAGCTGGTAAAGAATCCGCCTGCAGGGTGGGAGACTGAATTCCATCCCTGGGTTGGGAAGATCCCCTGGAAAAGGGAACGGCTACCACTCCAGTATTCTGGTCTGGAGAATTCCATGGACAGAGGAGCCTGGTATGCTAGAGTCCATGGGTCGCAAAGAGTGGGACAGGACTGAGCACCTTTCACTTTCACTTGTTCCTGGAGGCAGGCTGTGACCAGGAGCCATTGAAGGGTAAAAGCTGGACCACGAAGGGCAGTTTGGGGCCCCTTCGCGCAGGGAGCCAACAGTCCCATGTCCCTCCCGCCTCTGCGGGCATGGCTGTATTGTGTAGACCTCCAACACACTTTTACACATCCCTCAGTTTACACACTTTTACACATCCCTCAGTGAGGAGGAGTTGGGTGATAGAGAGTAATACTATATATTATTCAAATTCACAGACAGACCTTTGTCCAGCAAGATTCAGGGCTGGTTCCAAGTTGACTATCACTATACTATTGCTACTAAAAGTGAGAAATACCTCTATTCCAAATCTTGAAACATTGGGTATCTAAGAAAAACACATATGAAAAATGATTTCTCAACAGTGCCAAGTGAATAGTATTTTATTCTGATAATTGACCAATGCATGGAAAGACGGATAAGATCTGATAGTGTAGTAGGAGGAATGCTGATGTGAAGGTGGCCAGGTCCAACTGGGGAAGAAGTGTCTTTACTTTTCACCACTCTAACGCCATTGGCATTGGGGTTTGAGTGTGATTCAAGTTTATTTCTGCAACTTGGTGGGTTGATTAGTCTCCTTTTTATAAATCTTTCCTTTGGTCTCAGCTCTGGCTTATCTGGAAAGTTAAATGTCTGCCTTCATCTTTGTCATCTTGTCAGATGCACAAAATCTAATAGGTCTAGAAAAGCAGTTGAAAGAGAATTTAAAACCTATGAATGACCATGTGTGGACCTCTCAACTGTTAGTGTATCCTCTTATTGAAAGAGTTTTTGTAACCTATCTTTTGTTACCTCAGTAATACCATTTATTTTAAAGCTTTGGTCATTTCTTTCATAAATAACAGTAATATTAGGGTTGGAAGGAAAGCTATGACAAACCTAGACAGCATATTAAAAAGCAGAGGCATCACTTTGACAACAGAGGTCCATATAGTTAAAGCTATGCTTTTTCCAGTAGTCATGTACAAATGTGAAATTTGGACCATAAAGAAGCCTGAGTGCCGAAAAATTGATGCTTTTGAATTGTGGTTCTGGAGAAGATCCTGGAGAGTCTGTTGGACTGCAGAGAGATCAAACCAGCCAATCCTAAAGGAAATCAACCCTGGATATTCATTGGAAGAACTTACGCTGAAGCTCCAGTACTTTGTCCACCTGATGTGAAGAGCTGACTCATTGGAAAAGACTCTGATGCTGGGAAAGATTGAAAGCAAAACAAGAAGAGGGCAGCAGAGGATGAGATGGTTAAATAGCATCGTTGACTCAATGGACATGAATTTGAGCAAACTGGGAGATAGTGGAGGACAGAGGAGCCTGGTATTCTGCAGTCCTTGGGGTTGCAAAGAGGCAGACATGATTTAGCAACTGAACAACAACAAATATTGGCCAAAGAAATTTTGTTTGGATTTTTAAGTACCATCTTATGGAAAAATCTGAATGAACTTTTTTGCCAACCTAATACATAAATATATTCATTCACATATATATATTTAGTGGCAAATATCAATAGACTTAGCTCACAGCAGCTGCTCTGTGCCCTCATTCCTTTTGTCTTGCACACCTTGTCCCCACTCAGTCTCAATTCCATACTGTGTAGATTGTTTCAACTTCCAGCAAATTTCACCACTTTCTCTCAGATTTTGCATCACAAACATCTGAGAGCCAACCTAGGCTTGTGAAACCAGTAAAATTAGGGATACTTTTTAGTTGTCTGAGAGTAGAAAGAAGTCTGTAAATAATGATTTTGAGACAAAAGTATGGATAGAGGTGGATAGTTGAAGTTTTTGTTTGTTTTTAGTAACACCTTTCTTAGAGCATTAGTTTGCATGCTAAAATATTGTAGATCTAGTACACTGGGGATGTTATAGAATGTTAAGATGGCTTTGTAGGAATTGAGAGGGAGATACTAAATAATAATACTTTGTGGTGTGGGTTTAGATTCTTCCAGTGTATAGAAGGGGTTTTAACTGTCCTTGTCTCTGCTTATACTCTTCAGATTTCTTTTCTTAAACACTACCCACCCCCTTCCCCTACCACATAGCCTTGACCTCATCTGAATTCCCAGGTACTCAAGATGAGTAGGCAAGTACTTAGTAACATACCAGTTTCCAAATCTGTACCATCACCAAGGCTCATTATCAGATCTCTTAAGCTAGTTTAGATACTGATCTAAACATTTGGATGCTATACCTTAGGTATTACTCATTTTACATTGATCATTTTTGGAAAGATACATTTGGAGTTAATGGCTTGATAAAATTTAATCACTTTGGAATGTCAGGGGACTCTTGCAGCACAATTTCTTGGTTTCTCAGCTAAATCATTTGGAAGAGAAGTTCAGTCATATGACAATGATATCCTGTAGATAAAGATTTGGTTTTAAATCGGAGGCTTAAGTGTTAGTTCAGAAACAGACACAGACTGTACTAATGGTTTTTCAACATTATTAACCTTATGTAATTTAGTTCTTAAAGACTGTTGTGGTCAAATAGGAACATATTAGTCATTGACCTAGATACATGACACTAAATTTCATTTTTTTCAGAACTCAAACGTTATGAATATCGATGGTTTTGAAACTCCCTGTTTACTCAGTGAAGATGTTCTTTTCTGGTGGCTAGTTCCCTGCACCACCCTGTTCCATTATGAAAGTGATCAGGAGGTTGCTTTTAGAGCATAGAATTAGGCAGTAAGAATTTTATCCAGAATACTAGAAACCAGTTTATCCCTAACTCATGCCTAGGAACCAGGAAAAGAAGCTTCCAGCTCTGTGGTCAGAACTGATGGTTACCATTACTTTTTCCATGATACAGGATATGACACTTTTGTACCTTAAACATTTTTTGTTTTAACTTAAAAACATATTCGTTTGCCAGTCTTGATATAGGGTCAAAGCCTTTGAATACCACAGACAATTGGCAAGTATACTTTTTGAATAAAATCCAAAGGTGAAATATGATTTGCAGTTCACTTTGTATAAATTAGGATTTTAACTTTCTAGATTTTTAGAATTTCCTTCTTCCAGTCTTTTTTTTTAAAATCTTATCCATACTTAATTTGATAGCAATTTTTAACAACCCATCTTTAATGAATTTTTGCAGAGCCTTTTTAATAACTGCTTCCTGCCTCTCATTTTATCATTAACACTCAGTGATTACAAAAACAAGTGCAACTGGCAAAATCTGGGAAACAAGCTTGTCATGACAGATGAATTCAACTCAGTTGGTAGGAAAGCAGAAGATCCAACTGTAATGGCCAATAGTACTCACTGTAGTGAGTACAGTGAGGCCAAGTGTGCCTGGCCTACTCACGTAGGCTAGGATCTGAGGTATGTTATACTCCTTAACACTCAACAGTCTTGCAAGGATAGTTACTTCTTTTTGCAGAGGAGGACACTATACCTAAGAAAGCTTAAATTTAAGGCTGTCTTAAATTTCACTTTACCCAAATTGCTATATTTGGACTTGGTGGTGCCCTCAATGTCCATTAGTACTTTGGGTGCTCAGTCATGTCTGATTTCTTTGTGCCTCCATGGACTGTTGCCCACCAGGCTCCTCTGTCCATGGGGTTTTCCCAACAAGACTACTGGAGTGGGTTGCCATTTCCTCCTCCGGGGGATCTTCCTGACCCAGAGATCGAACCTGCGTCTCCTGCATTGGCAGGTGGATTCTTTACCAGTGAGGAACCTGGGGAACTCCATTAGTACTTTAGCTAAGGCTTTGTCAATTGTGTTAATTTACAGTGCTTTCTCTGGACTTGCCTCTGTTCTGCCTGTTATATACTTGGAGGAGTGATGTAGTAAAGTCCTGTCCTGATCAGAATTGAGAGAAATGGTGCTCAGGTCTCTTGAGCATTAGTTGAGCCACCATATGTGGTAATGATATAGTCCAAGGCGCACTGCCCCTCTTCAAATTGAGGGGAGTTATGCACTTGAAGTTGTTCCCTCATCTCCCAACCCAGTTTTGTTGGGGTTTGGGGGAAAGGTGGGACTTGATAAACTGCTGTCAGCCTGGAAGTTTCCATTTGGGCAGATTGGGTACTGGAGCTTACTCATCATGTAGGTGAATCCTGGGCTGGCTATACATTCCTGAGGGCCAGCACTTCATTGGGCAGTAGGGAGAGCGCTGGGCAGGCAGCTGGCACAGTATCAGAAAACCAGAATCCGCACTGAGGATCAGGCTTTGCTCTCAGCTGATTAGTTTCTGGAGAGAACTGTTTGCGTTTGCTTGAAGGCAATATACTAAGGTAATTTTGCAGACATTTCTGTTCAAGTTGGTCAAGACACCTGCCTGTTACTTTCATAAACATCATTTGGTTATTTATCATAGTCTTTCCCCACCCCCGTCCTCTCAACTTGGGTGAATTCCAACCTAACCTAGTGCACAGATTTTCAGTTAGAGGATGGATGTTTACTTCTTGTTTCAGATACTGTTAAAAAGTGAACTGGCAGGAGACTACTCTGTATTAATACAGTGTATGGGGTTTTTTGTTTGTTTTATAAGTGTGTGCACATTTCAAGCTTAATGCTGTTCTTGACCTGGATTTGCAGTTTCCTATAAAGGCGAAACAGTATTTTAGGCTTTGTGGGCCATATCGTTTCTGTTGAAATTGCCCAACTGTGCTGCTGTAGCATGAACAAACAAACGTGAATGTCCGTAGTACTTCTGGGGCTGGGGTTTATGGTTATGTCGGGCTTGCAGGTGCTGTTGGTGAGCAGCAGTCGGTATCCAGACCAGTGGATTGTCCCAGGAGGAGGCATGGAGCCTGAAGAAGAGCCTGATGGCGCTGCGGTGAGGGAGGTTTATGAAGAGGTAAGACGGAGAGTAGTGCAGTCTGGGTGAGGTTCACAAGCAAGGCAGTTTGCTGCGTACACCGAGGAAGAGGCATGAAGACAGTGCTGTTTGGTTGTCTAATTCAACATTTTAAAGCATGTGGCTACAGCTAGCACTTTGGTAAGCAGATTATTTTTTTCTACCTGGTAAAATAGTTAAAAATCAATGTGGAAATCCCCCAGAGCTGAATAACACACAGTTATATAACAGTTAGCCGCATCAGTGATCAATATATAATGCGATGGCCTTGCCCCAAAGCAAGGTTAGTGTTAACTGAGCAAAAATGCACAAAGAAAAAATTCATCATGTGCTGCAGTACATTTTCAGACATATAGGAAGCCAGTTGCTTTCATTTTACTGGCTTTGTCTTAAAGTTCAGTAAAATGAGGGCACACACATGCACAGAAGCACACTTGGCCTGCTTGTCTTCTCACAACTGATAGAAGATGGAACTTGCTTTTACTCAGGAGCAAAACAAGTGCTATAAAAACTTCTTGAACAGCAGTTAGAGCATAATGAGAAGTGAGTGATAAAGCTCTCATTGGGTGTTGGTGTATAATTGGAAAGGTTTTCTAGAGACAGGTCTTAAGGGATAAGCATTCTCAGAGAAAACACGTGCCAGTCTGTTAGTTTTCATTCTGGGTTTGTGGCACATGCTGAAGTTCCAGTCTGTCACAGAACCAGGTAAAAGGAACAGGACTGTGCAGTGGAAGGGGTAACACAGAGAAAACAACTTGCATATAAATTTTGTTATGTAAAAACTTTACATTTCATCTTTTTTAAATAGGCTGGAGTAAAAGGAAAATTGGGCAGACTCCTGGGAATATTTGAGGTGAGTTACAAAAGTAATCCTTATCTTGCTGATAGAATTAATGACTTCTTCGTTCCTAACAGGCCAGATAATCTGGCAGCAGCCTGAGCTAGATATTCCTCTGAAGCTACCAGTAGGCAAGGAAGTCATGGGATTTAGGAGGGAGGGAAGTAGAAGCTGCTTGACTTTCATATACCATTACTACAATATTCTCAGTATCACCTAAGGGCTTAGGTCGCTCATGGATACTGCCTGGAAATGAACCCTTTGCCTTCAGCATGTAACACTGGATGATATGCATAATGACTTTATCCTGAAAGGACACCATGAGGATGCAAAACTCAGATGCACAGACTAGATACTAGAAGCATAGAATTCTCTTCTATAATTCGTTATTACTGAAGGCAGAATGGAATTTGTGGAGAAGAAATTTGAAAGTGACAGGTATTCCATGGAAAGTGGGAAGAAATGAGGTCAGGTCATGAGATCCAAGCTGTTCTCAAATATATTTTCATACAAGATTCAGACCTAGATACATGGTATATCAGGCACATTGTGATTTTTTTTTTTCAAGATACCCTTGTAAGTGTTAGCTTAGTCCTGCTGATAGGACTATAAATACAGTCCTTAAAGAGTTTATCTTTTAGCCTTTTTCAGAAATCAGAAAAAATTCTGATTGTACAGCACCTGGTAGAATTGATGACTCCCAGAATACAGTAACTGTTAAGAGTAAAAGTTCATAGGGTACTATTCAAAATTTTCCAGAATTCACCACTTGTTTTACCCAGTTAAATAGCACCATCTCCTGGTTAAACTGAAAAACAATGTGAGTTTTCTGTAACTGAGTAACCGCGGTACACATAATAATGCATATGTGAACATGCTGACAAGATTTTTAAAGGGAAACTTTCAATGTTTGTGTAACATGGGAAGGTAACAGTAATAAGTGCTTTACAAATACTATTTAAATTCCATAGAATCTGAACAGAAAATGGTAATCAGTGTACCTTTCCCTTTAGAAAAATAGAAGGGAAAATTAGAATGTTCCTGCCTAGTCACCATGGTGATTTTGATTAATTTGTGAACATAGCAAATAAGTGTATTGATTTCCCAGGCATAGAGTTAAGATGACAGATCCTTAAACATAATGTTTTAAGTGAGAGAGGCCTCTAATTTATTCCTGTTCTCTTTCATTCCCAAAGACATAAGACTGAATGAGTGAATTACTCAGGTGATTTGCAGTAGAAAAAATTAGGGCAGTTGTCTGACGTCTTAGACTATACTAAACAAGGTTATCTTTAATCAAGGTGAAGGTGAGCCCCTTCCTTTAAGGCCAGTTTGTGTTTAATTTTGAACCTAGACACAAGGCTAGGTGGCAGTTTTAATAGGAGTAAAAACTGAGTTGGAGCATATAGGACATGGCATTCTAGAAATGGACTATCCTCGTACTATTCCCAACTTTTGCTGTGCATAGTTCACCAGGAAGCTTTTACATACTTAGGCCTCCTCTCAGACTAACTGAATCAGTGTCTCTTAAAAAAAAAAAAAAAGAAACAAACTGCATCCTGGGTGATGAAATAGATGGTCAAGGTTGAGAGGCCCTGGTCTAGGTTAGTGGGTCTGTTCATGTTTTGTCTTACATAAATTCACTCTGGTGCTGAGGCTTGTATGACTGAGTATACTTGCCTGTGTTGGCAAGTCAACTATGCTAATGTATACCGCACTGAATTCTTCACTTGAAAACATGTACATGACTAGCTCTTGTAGATTAAAATGCTTTTCTTTTTATATTGAAGCAGAACCAAGACCGAAAGCACAGAACATACGTTTATGTTCTTACTGTCACTGAAATATTAGAAGACTGGGAAGATTCTGTTAATATAGGTAAATTCCCTTTCCTTTTGCTATCTGAATTCTTTAAATTCGTACTACATATGTATATTCAGTTTGCATCTTAAATTATTTTTTGGCTGCTTTTTAGAGAAGGTCAATATACATCTCCCAATTTGAGTTATCCTACCATTGTAAGTTAACTTCATTTATTTTTTTCATATATTTATTTTTATTTCATTCGGTGTTTTTTAGGAAGGAAGAGAGAGTGGTTCAAAGTAGAAGATGCCATCAAAGTTCTCCAGTGCCATAAGCCTGTACATGCAGAGTATCTGGAAAAACTAAAGCTGGGTTGTTCTCCCACCAATGGAAATTCTACAGTCCCTTCCCTTCCAGACAGAAACACCTTGTTTGTAACTGCTGCACAGACCTCTGGGCTGCCGTCTAGTGTAAGATAGAGAGAATTGGAAAGACCTCTTCCACCTTGTGCAGTCTTGTGGGCAGAAGCTTCTTTATTATCCTTGGCAAACATCTGAATGACGCTTGCAAACTGTCTGAATTTGCCATGCAGGATTTTCAAACAATTTGCATGTTTTTCAGATGCTTTCAAATCCTCTTTAAAAAAAAAAGATAGTGTAAAATATTTTAATAAGCCAAAGCCATGTGGAATTTTTTTTAGATGCCTTAACTGTACCCTCCCTACTCCAGCCCACCCACCCACCTTGTTATTTTGGTTGGCATTTTCACAGCATTTTGTTTTTCAGTGTTTTGTCCATTTGCTGTCAGTCTGTGGGTTTTGTCACATCAACTTGTGGGTATATTTCCCCCCCTCAAATTGTTTTCTCATTCACAAGGCACACACACGAAAAAGTCATTTTCACATATTCAACAAATCCTTCTGTTGTGGGAATTTATGACAATAATTCTTGATATTAAAGCAGTCCATCAACCCAAAAACTTTTTTCATAGGATCACAATTTTAACTCATAGATCCCAGATTTGGACTGTTTCTTTCTGTATGACCGTATTTTCAGGAATTTGTCAACCTGTCTCGATTTTCACAAGTGGTATTACATCACTAGTTAGCCATATGGCCAATTCCCGTAAAGGGACTCAACAGTCACTTTAAGACAAAGCTTAACTCTGTAGAGCTGGTGATTGTTAGGCAGGTACTATATGCAAATTGCATGTAGTAGATAACATCTTATCATGAAAACCGTACTCCTGGAATTTGAGTTAACATGCTCCAAGGCCAGTTCCCTTTATAATTTCCACATGGAATACATGAGAACTATACATCCCTCAGTGTAAACTAATTTTTAAAACACTTTGTTTTCTAATTTAGTGACATCAGTTAAACTTGCTGGTGAAGGCCAGTTGGTGCTGACTGCATCACAGTTGAGTGAAATGGCCTTCTTGTTCAGCTGTCACAGACCTAGATTGTTAAGGCACCTTAGAACATCTCATCTTTTATAGCTGGTCAGTAGGTCTTATTTAACTAAATACTGGGGCTCTGGAACATACCTGGACTAAGAATTTGTCTTACACTTGTCTTTATATTCACTTAAGTCCAATGAATACCTTGTCTGTACTTTGCTGACCAAGTGAGAAATGAGGTGGGGCAAAGTGAAAGATGATTCCATATATAGACATTAACTTTTTGTAAACATCATAACTGGTGACTATAAAGTAGAAAGTAAGCATAGTTCCACATTTGTTCTCTAAATTGTCAACCTTTAAAAACATAATTGCTGCTAAAAATAGAATGCTGTTACACTTAAGGAAAATTGGTGCCACTCTTTTGAAAATGAGATCTTGTGCCATAAATGCAGCTGAACTAAATATAAATATTAGTTCACAAATGAATGCTGTCAAAGGAATGAGTAAAGTAAAAAAAACCAATGACATTTCATCCTAAATTATGTAATGTGATCATACATGATCATCCAGAATTTTTATATTTTTCTTTGTACAGAGGTTATGTATTCTGGGTGTTTTTTTTTTTTTTTAAGGAAACATTTTAAATCCCACAGATTGACACTTTGTAGTTTTTTCTCAGTAATCTCTGAAGTTTCTTTAAATTATATACTTAACACAGCAGAGAGAACTGGATTGTTTTTGTATATAAGACTTGTGTCCACCTGAAATGTCAGAAGCACTGGGGGCGGGGGGCTGGGTATCTTGTATATGATATTATTAGAAGTAATAATGCATGAACTTATTTTATAAACTCTTGGACTATGTATTTGACATGTAAAATATGTACAGTATTAATGTCAGCCTTTTCTTAAAAGTGAGCCTTATAAATATTGTTGTATAATTTTCTTTGGTCAGAAACATTTGGACTAAGTAGTACCATTGGGTCAGGATTTTCTTCAGTGCTGTTTAGCAAACCACCTGTCTTTAGTCTGTGCAACTAGGAAAAATTTGTATAATGCATCAAAATACTTCAGTTGTCACACTTTAAATTTCACACTTCACTATTCTTTTGGAACCCAGCCTAGCAAAATTTCCTAGAGGAAAGGCCCTAAGGAGATTTATTTGTTAAGAGAAAAAGCCGACTTCGGCAGACTCAAGAGCTGAACCTACTGTAGATAACAAATAGTGTCTACTATCTCAACGCTCCCAAGCTTAGAGTGTTGGGACTGTCGCCTGTGCTTTCTGCAGAGCAGCAGGATAAATTTGGGCAGCTAAAATGTTCAGTGTGCCTCCCAATTTAAAAAGTTTATAAAGTAATTTGTAGACACAAAGTAGCAACTGGCTTGCATGTTTGTTGCTGGGTTGTTGGTGGTTTTTTTTTTTTTTTTTGTAAACTGGTGAAATTTTTCAACCAGGCATATGCCATTCAATTTTCTGTCAATCACACAGAACTGAGGGGAAATGATTGTTGTATACACTTTGCTTTGCATGGTCTCATTTGAGATAATTGGTGTAAGAATCTTGACTTTTTTTATATTTGGAAACATCAAATAAAAAATGGAAAAGAATTTTTTTTTAACACAGCTTAGCACTGTCAAAGTGAAAACTTGTCTGGTGTTCCACAGTAACAGCTTTACTTACTGTCTTCCCATTGACGGCCACATAATTTTCTGCTAGTCGTTTATTTATACACTTCCATTTTATGATTCTTACTAGTGGAATTAACTAACATAAAAGGAAGGGCTCACCAGTAAGGTGTTGCCGTTAACTCTCACTGTATGTTTTCCATCTTATACAGGACATCAGTCATGCCACTGTGGTTGTCTTAATTTATTGCTATTCTCCTTTCCTAATGGAGTTTGTGTTATAATAATTTTCAAGGGGCTTGGCTTATCCTGAGTACTTTGGTGTAATATGCTGCAGATACTTTCTACACTGTGGTCACATTATTACAGCTGTTTTAAAAAGGTAACTAACTGGTGAGGCCATTTTATTTACCCAAAATCATTGTTTATGTAAGATGAACTTTAGAATCCTCACATAAAAGTTCTACTCAGATCTCATTTGGTTTTGATTAAGATTTTAAATTGGAAGAAAAGAGAAAGCTTGGCATTTTCTAATGTCTTCACATTGGAATACAAGAATCTTCTAGAGATCTCTTACGTAAATCTAGTTAAACACTAGTTGAGTTTATCAAAGTATGATTTGTGACAGATATTACAGCTGGAATGTTGTAGCTGATTGTCCTCAAATGAAGTTCCCATCCAGTACAGTTACCTTGTTTCATAAATTCTTAATGCAACATTCACCGTTAGCTGCACAATGGTCAGCATTTGCTTTATGCCCAGCGTTAGTGCAGCAGCATAGAACACGTTTCTCCCCTCGAGGAACTTAGATTCTAGTGAGGCATAGAGAGGAGTTATGTATCCATCAGAAAATGTCCTTGAAGATGTAAGCTCTATTTTTTAAGACATGTACCGACTTCAAAAACAAAATCTTTATTTAAAAATGTGATCCCCATCAAATACTTTGACGCATTTTGTATGGAACTGTAGAACAAAACTCAGGTTGAAAAGGGATCTCATCCCTGGTGCTGCTGCTGTCCTTTTAGTACCTTCCTGACTAGTTCCCTGGCGGCTCAGCTGGTGAAGAATCCGCCTACAATGCGGGAGACCTGGGTTTGATCCCTGAGTCAGCAAGATCCTCTGGAGAAGGGAAAGGCAACCCACTCCAGTATTCTCTAATTCCATGGACTGTAGAGTTCATGCGTTCACAAAGAGTTGGACACAACTGAGCAACTTTCACTTAACTAGTTCCCTTGGCTAAATTCAAGCAGTAAGAAAGCTGGGAAGGCTCCTAAGTGCTATCTTGGCACTGCATTATGGCAAAGAGCCTAATTTACTCAGAAACTAGTCTTACATTTCTCTACTTTGATGTGATTTCAACTGATTATGATCCTAAAAGTTACTCTTCCCAATATGTGGAATACTACCCTCTGGACATCACGTTACCTGGTTCTAAACACTAGTGCCAGACATAATAGTACTGTAAATCTTTCTGCTTTTCTCAATTTTTACTCAAATTCATTCCATAATCAGTGAAATAAAAAATACTTTATTTGGTTATTACTGTATAGTAAGAGGTATGTGTAATTAAACATACCTTTTGATCAAGTTACTACACCAGGAGTCTAATCTCAAGGAATGCGGACACATATGTACCTACCACGGTAAGGCAACCAAACTGGTGAGCCATGGAAATAAAATGCCCAGGCCCAAAGGCGTAATGGTTAACTAGTAATGTGTCCACATGGTGGAATATCATAGACATAAAAATGGTATTCAGGTTAAGGATGCCAGAATAAACTGGTATGGCAGTGTAGTACCACTATTAAATTTTTAAATGCAGGCTTCCCTGGTGGCTCAGTGGTGAAGAATCCGCCTGCCAGTACAGAAGACAGGTTGACCCCTGATCCAGGAAGGTCCCACATGCCGTGGAGCAGCTGAACGCACCTACGGTCATTGAGCCTGTGCTTAGAGCCCAGGAGCTGCAACTCCTGAAGCCCATGTGCCCAAGACTGCTCAGCAACAAGAAGAGCCACCACAATGATGGCCCATGCTCTCCCCAGTTAGAAAGTCTGCGCAGCAACAAAGGCTTGACACAGCCAAAAAAAAAATTTTTTTTTAATGCATATAATAACCCTTTCACCTACTTCTGGGAACCCAGTCAACAAAAATGCTTCAAGTTGCACAATCAAAATATGGTGAATATGGTCAAAGGTGTGTACTGCTTTGTTTATAAAATGTGCATCAACTTAGATGTACAAATTGGGTGGGGTTAAGTTACAGTCATCCATTGATAAGACAGCAAAGAAATGGGCTGCCAGAGATGGAGTTCCTTTCAATAATCACTAATTGAAAAACACTACACAGAATTTCCTGTTAAAGCTCACTTTTAAAGAAGCCTGTACAATTTTCTTTAAAAATCAAATCCTGTATAATTTTGAACATTCCTGTGAACATTGAGAAATTTGCTATGAAAATATATCATGAAAAAAACAGGGCTTGATAAATGGCCAATCTGTATGTGTTAATATCAAAGTGGAAAAATGAAACCTGCACAAATCATTCCTGTTACTAGAGTAACAGTTAACATATTACTTTTTAAAGACTTCCCAAATGGAGCTAGTGGTGAAGAATCTGCCCCCAATGCAGGAGACCTAAGAGATGCAAGTTCAGTCCTTGGGTTGGGAAGATCCCCTGGTCAAAGAAATGGCAAACCACCCAGTATTCTTGCCTGGAGAATCCCCATGGACAGAGGAGCCTGGCAGGCTACAGTCCATGGGGTCGCAGAGAGTTGGACACGACCGAAGCAACTTGAACAAGCACACATCACTTTTTAAAAGGTGGCAGGGGTGGGTGGGGGGCACACATCTTGCTTATAACACAAGTAATGTCACTGTCAAGTAGGTAGGGGTTAACAGCCTGGTGCACGCGTGCTCAGTTGTGTCTGATTTTGTGACCCGATGGGACTAGCTCGCCAGGCTCCTCTGTCCATGGGATTTTCCAGGCAAGAAGCAAGAATACTGGAGTGGAAGTGGGTTGCCATTTCCTTCTCCTACAGGCCAAATGGAGACCCCAGCCTGTTTTTGTATATTCCACAAACTTGGAATGCTTTTCACATTTTCAGTAGTTGGGAAAAAAATACTCTGACGTGAAAACTAAAGTTTTGTTAGAGCAGAGAACAGCGTACCTATTTGTTTAAAATCGTCTATGGATGTCTTCTCACCACACTGGCAGAGCTGAGTTAACTGAGACAGACCCATGGCCTGGAAAGCCCAAAATATTTACTGTTTCAGAATGAAAAAACAGGGATTGCAACAACTTGGTCCTACTCCTTTGGTTACTCACAGTTCTAATACTTCCTGCCAAAACATAAGGAAAACAGCACCAACTTGAAATCTGGTGCAACCAACCTATCATGTTTAAGCTACTTGACAGATCTAAGTAAGTCTTTTTGAGTAGTCTACTCTTAGAATATAATCCAGAATACTTCGTAAACTTATTATAATGAAACTTACAGAGCTACTGGAATTTACTAATGACACACAAATTCATGAAGTGCTCCCTATTTTTTATGAGATGGTTGGATGGCATCATCGACTCAGTGGACATGTGTCTGAGCAGATTATGGGAGATTGGGAGGGACAGGGAAGCCTGGCGTGCCTGGGGTCCATGGGGTCACAGAGTTAGACATGACTGAGAAACTGAACCACAACAATCTAGATCATGAACTATTTATTTCAATAGGAGTCACATGGTGGGTGAGTGTGGATTGGGAATATATAAAATGGAAACACGCTAGTTATTCCACAATAGGGAACCTGAGCTATCTGTCAAGTCTCTCATATTTCTAAAGCTTTTTTGTCTCATAGGTAAAAATGAGTAGCAGAAAAATGTTAAAGCTCCTTAAAGAGCACCATGAAATAAACTTTTACAAGATCATGGAATTCAGTTGTTGCTCTCTACAAGAGACAGTAAGCTCTAAATATCCAGGCACTTACCATATGCTTCTCCAACCAATCAGAAACTACAACAAGTCCACAGAGGCTTGCTTGGTTATTAGCAAGTCTGCATTCATACCCTTGAATGCTACAACTGGCACATATCAAATCAGCTAAAGGGTAGCAAAGATGAAATCGCCAGGAGGATGAAGGACCCAGACTCTTCAGGTTGAGTTCTATACTTAACAAGGAAAATTTTAGTCCAACTCCCAGTTTTGCAGCCAATGGGGAACTTTTCCAATTTGTAACATAAAGATGTAGCAAAACCAACTCCTGGAACAAATCCTCCTGATTTCCAACCTCAATGATTAAAAAAATGGATATTAATGCAGGGGGTGGAAGATATAGTTAAGGAAACAAAGTATCATCAGTCTGGGTGGTGGGGTACAGATTTTTATTCTTAATATTCCAAGTTATTACATTCAACACGTTTTGTCTTTGTGATCATTAAGTCATTTAAAAATAACCCCCTAATATAATTTCTTAAACTAAGCGCATGCTGCACAGTTAAATGAAATGTTGCCCCCAGTCCCAAAATACATTATTCCAATGAAATTACATTTTTTAAAAATAGACTGTTGAATTAGCTGCCCTATAATCATGGCATTTTACCTTTTTCGTTTGGCCAGCTCTTGTAGATAAGGCTGTATTTCTAAACCTTTGCAACTGCAACTAACAAAAAGTTGACGTGGCTAAAGTAGCCAGTTCCTATTATTCCCATACCATTTAGTTCCATTTAGCTAAAACTGTTAGTCTTATAGGATTTCCCACCCCATACTCTCCTTTACTAGTGCTAAACCATAGCACCTATGGCTTTTTTAGGTATTGTGTTTATTTTTAAATGCTTCTGAAATTTTGTATTAAAGTATGTTCTTGGTCTACATATCTCAAATCTAAGATCTCATTCGGCAGCTTCTGAGAGGACCAACACTAGCTAGCGTGGAAGTAAATCACAACGAAGGAGACAACAAAATTTTAAAAATCACATGAAAAACATAAGGCTCCTATCAACCCCTCCAGATTTCAGAAAAGCTTTTGAATGGGCAGAGTTATGTTCAGAAGCCATTTATCAATATACTCAGATTCTTTTCCTCTCCCCGGGCTCTGCACAAGCTGGCCCCCTGCCTGTAGGTATTGAATCCAGAAGCGCAGTCCCTCCCAAGCGCTTACTTCCCCTCTCCATCCGCGCTGCCACTGCCGTCCATCTGCCCCACCCGCACCCCTCTTGAGATGAGAAGGCCCACGAGGGAACATCCTATGCCAGTCCCATTCACCTAATCATCCCTGACACGTAGTAGTGCATCCATAAGCTAAGGAGTTACAAAGTCAAAGGCTTACAAGGGAGAAGGATTACAGAGCAGAGCAGGTGGGCTGGGAGGGGATTCTAACCAGCCTGAGAATCACTGAGTAGAAGAATAACAAGCTCATCTTAGGAAGGCTACTACCCAGCTCCTCCCAGCAGGTGCCTTGCATAAGGAAGGTCACGTCTTCCTGTTGTCAGAACTTCAGATCATTCAAGTTACCCGAATTCTAGATTCTCACGCGACACTCCCAATTTTTCTAAAATGTCAGCATTGATTTCAAAATGTTTTAACCAACCACACCATGTGGGCCAAGGAAAACAGGTCCCAAAGCCAGATGTGGCTGCCAGTTTTAAAACTCTATCTTGGCCTCTCCCAGATCCCCTTAAATTCTAAGGAAGACCAGCCAACACACTGGCTCTTGTTTCATCCCACTGGTTGGGGAGCAAGTATTATCAAAACAATGGGGGCTCTTATCAAAATTACAAACGAAAAAACCATGTTGCCATGAAATGAGGAATTCACGTATTTGCACTTCGGTAACTCAAAAACTCAGACATCAGAGTCCTATTTTAGATACATTTTTGTGGATGAACA
Source organism: Odocoileus virginianus (assembly GCF_023699985.2). NCBI lineage: Eukaryota > Metazoa > Chordata > Mammalia > Artiodactyla > Cervidae > Odocoileus > Odocoileus virginianus. Next base: position 21,195,397 of record NC_069697.1, read on the forward strand.
GATTTAAATCTGGAATTTTATACTTCTAAATCACTATGTCATACTAGCTATCATCTGAGCAATGTGCCACCTACAATAAATAAAACTGATCTCTATTTAACTGATTGAATATTCATTCATTTTGGCCCCAGAATGAGATTCAATTCCCTTAGTTGTAAGACAACTTAGAGAGATCAACAATTGTTATAAATGACAACAGCTGTTAAGCTTTTAAATTTACAATATTTGGGTTATGAACAATTTTACTCTGAATTAAACTAATATTTGTTTCCAAGCAACGCATTTATTGAAGGATACCAGTTACCAGTCATCAAAAACTTTTGTATGTTGAAAATGTAATTTTAATAGATATTCTTCATCTTACATAGGAGCACAATAAAATACACCACATTCTGAAGAAACTCCAGAAGGTACGAGAATAAGAGTGGGGAAAATTCAGATGGGCTACAATATCCATTACCTTAAACTGCAAGAGACAAAGGTTCCAACCCACAGGTTAACATTTACATACTTATGACTGACTACATTAATGTCTTAAAATAACAAGACTTAGGAATTAGATATGGAAAGGTGGGAAAGAACAGCTTTGTGGGGGGGAAGAACTCTGTCAATGCAGATAATTGCTGATTATCAAATTAAAGAATAAAAGGAGCTCCCGCAGTAAATATTACAGGGATGACAGTAAGAATCATTAATTGAGGATCTGATGCCCTCTAAGGGAGAAACCTTTCTCATGACGCTTATGGCAAGCTGACTGCTTGAGATCTGCTCAGCAGGTCTGCAAGAAGGACTGATAAATGCCTCAGCGAACCCCAAGTGATTACCAGATTGCTGTTTTCTAATAACAATGGTCACACACGAAGTTTTGAGACAAGAACTAAGAGCAAGGTCATAACCCAAATGCCAGACACAACGGTGGCACAAGCAGAAGTCCCACACAAAGCCAGTCACTGGTGTGGCTGTGCTGTGACTCTCCTGAACAGTAAGTTTCCAAACACTGTGGCAAGACACCAACGGTCACCTACTAATCAGACAACACACGCACATTTATTTCAGATTTCTAGGAGGTAAAAAAAAATGTCACATACTGATGTTTTAGGCATGCTCAGGGCCAGCTTATAAATACTTCATTCAGTGATATATCTTAACACAAATCTGCATCAGTGAAAAGAAATTGGCAAAATCTACCTCTCACCATTCAATTCGTCAGATGGTGAAGATCAAAACAGAATGTTCCATCAGTTTTAATTTTTAAATACGATTGTCACAATGGGAAAATGAAATAAACACAGTAAAAGAAACTGTACAAAGGCAAAGTAGAATAACAAAAAATATTTTACTAAAACATAAGATTTACAGAAGTTTCCAGACAAGCCATACAAAATGGTCACAAGCTTTTTCTTGAAGGGAGGATTCTACACTTGACAGCAAGGTCACAATGTTATTAGTGAGGGCTGTGATGTCTGTTTAATGTTCCCATTTTGGCTCAAACAATCAAGCTTGTCCATCTACAGCGTCTAAATAAAGTTAGACTTGGCTAGAGAGCATATTCTAAAGAACTGGTTAGCTGCTTTTAACCAATGCAATTAGATCACCATAAAAAGGGGGAAAGGAGCCCATAAAATTAAAATAAAACTACCTTCCCCCCCACCAAAAAAAAAAAAATAACAATAAAATAAAGAAAAACACCCACACCCCTGCAGCTAACCCTGACAACTACCTTCATTCACAGTGCTTTATACTTAAACCATGATGGGGGAAATGAATAAAAGCAGAGAGGCGCCACTGCTTTTAAACGTTTCGCAACAATCCAGATGGTACTTCTAGCCTCTGCTCATGCTTTACAACAGTGAATCAGGACAAGACATAGATTTGCTAATGTGCATTTAATCACCAAAGGGTTGAAGATGTCTGGGTTTTTATTCTGTAATGTTTCTAAGACTGTGTCCATTAAATGCAAACAAAAAAGGAAGAAGTCTTGGCAGAACAGGAGAAGTGATGCACACTTGAGGATCGAAGCGATTTAAATATTATTCATGGCATATAGCCTAGTCCATGCTCTAGCTGTGGACAAAAACAAACGTGATTATTACTTTACTTAAGTTCAACATGTTCCTTTCCAAACTCTATACAAAACAAACAAACAGAATTAAGTTAATTATGAAAACAGCATGCTATAATCTCTTAAATTCATGTCATTTTCTATAATCTAGATCGGGGCAGAAAGACTGTCTATACATCTAATTACCGAAACATTACAATGGAATTCAAAAGTTCTACAAAATTCCAAAGGATGAAAAGAGCTGTCTCCTTCCTTTCTCATATGATGCTCCATTAATTGTTAAAATTTGTAGCAAGAAAAAAAAAATTTGTAGCAAGAAACTTATTGCTTTCAAACTCCCTAACTATAAATGGATGCATAGTTTAATTTAATCAAACAGACTGCAAAAACAGCTCAAGGAAGTTTAAAGGTCTTCCATTATCTTTACATATAGCTAAATGAATGGCAGGCACTCAGACATTTGTTAAATCGTGTAGTTTATACAACAGTCCAAGATCTCCCAACTACTGTTCCTCTTTAAATCGGAGTCATGCAGTGAGCCGTAAGATGGAGTCTGAAAATCTTTTGTTAAGAGGTTATTTACATACTATAAGAGAGATCTGATCTTCTCCTTTTAACAAATCTTTTCCTTTCTGGTTAAAACTAAGTTTTTAAAAAGGTGATACACAGGAATTCCCTGGCAGTTCAGTGGTTAGGACTTGACACTTTCACTGCCATAGCCTGGGTTCGATCTCTGAACTGGGACCTAAGACCCCTCAAGTAGAGCAAGACACGACCCCCCCAAAAAAAAATGTTGTGGTACAGGTTGTTTTTTAAAGTGGAAGTGGTGTGAAGGAGAATGAAAAATACCTGTTTCTATGGCTTGGGCTTCGTTGGTCTTCCATTGCTCCGCTACATCATTTGCTAATGGATCATCTGGATTGGGAGCACTTAACAAAGCCTGGATCGATAGCAGAACTGTGCGGATCTGCAGTGCTGGGGACCACTTATCTACAAAGGCAACAAGAATGACCATGAATGAAAACAACAGCCCCAGAACTGCTGCGTTTCCCTCCCACACTTCTGCGGTCTTCATATAAGGTAAGATTATAATATTCAGATTCTCAAAATGGAATGTTTAAGAGAAAAAAGGAAAAAATCTCAACAGCATATGATGATAAAGATAACACTTACCTTTCAAAATATCTAAACATATTCTTCCCAACTTGTCTACATTAGGATGATAAATTTTGGTCATGAAACGTACTTTAGGGGCTGCCATTGGGTATTCTTCTGGAAGGAATAGTTCAAGTTTAAAAGTCCCTCCCTCAAAGGGGGAATCCTGAGGGCCGGCAATGACCACATGAAAATAACGGGCGTTGCTTTCATCTGGTTCTGCTTTAATGCCAGGAACTGGTTCTGCCAGCAAACGCTGGGTTTCCTACAACAGAGAAACAGAACACATTTGTGAAACAAATACCATTTTGCTAAACACCAAAATAAAAATTAGAGAAATTTATTTCTTGGAATTGGATATAAAAGAACCTCTTCAATTTCTCAAAGGGTTTTCTATTTAGCTTATAAAATGTAAAGTTCAAAGAAAATAACATAAATCATCATAAGCAGCTGAAAGCAACTGCCAGCAAACACTGATGACATCATGTACAACTGCAGCTACAAATGTCTACAAATATGTGGAGAATAAAATTAGACTAATGAAATTGATCTTATACTCATGGGAGAGAAAAGGGAAAAAAAAGAAAATAACAACAGTATTTCTACATAGGTAAGGTAACCTGCTCTATTTAAATTTAACCAAAACCAAGCTGTTTAAAAAGCAAAATTAATCTTTAAAGTCATTGAAAATCTCCCCTCTGAAAAATCTAACGGAACAAAGGAAGTACAAGTGCAGAGGCATTTAAACAGTGCTGGAGATTAGTCTCCAAGCTGATTAGTCTCTAAAATCGAAAATGAACCAACCTCAAATGGACCCTTACTGCTCCCCCAACAATATCATTAGTTCTCTTTTCCATCTTTCTCTCTCTCCTAATTAACTGAACATTCTTCCTCCTGTCCACCTCCAATATCTCTATCCACATCTTCACTTTTGGCTGACATCTCTGTTTTGTATGACAGGAGAAAACAGAAGCCCCTCCTTAGGTTCTCACAGTAGCATCTGCACATCAACCTGCATCTGTGGGCCCAGGTGCTCTGCACCTTTTCTCTTGTTACTAAGGGTGAAGTGACTGTCACTCTGGGCTAAGACCAACCTCTCCTTTAGATCTTATCTCCTCACTTCCCCAAGGACATTGCTCTAGCATCCTCTTCCTCTCTTGAATCACCGTTTCCCCTCTACCGGATTTTCCCCAAACTGTACAAACCTACTGTAATTTCTCAAAAAAAAAAAAAAAAAAAAAATAGAAACAGGGGGAAGGAAATGACCCTGACTCGACTCAACATCCCCACCCCGGCCCCCAGCTACTGCCCCATTACTTTACTCCTCTTTGAAAGTCATCTAAACTTGCATGTCTCCAACCTCCCTCCTCTGCTCTGGTCTTAAACACAACTCTCGAAGCAGGCTTTAGCTGCCAGTTTGCTTGTTGAGGCCATTAATGATTCCCACATGGTTAAATCAAATAGCTAGCCTTTAACCTTCATCCTAACTGACTTAGAAGCACCATCTCACCCACCTGGTTTGTGCTTTCCTTGCAAGGCTTTATCCAGCTTCCTGCAGCCACTCTCTCCTGGCTTTCTTCCTAGATGCATGGTATCAACCTCGTGCCAACTCTACACTATAGAAGGGCACCAGGGCTCTGTCTGAGGTCTTCTACTCTGCCTACACACTTCCACAGTGATCTCATCTAGTCTGATGAATTTATATAATCAATCCACTCCATGTATGCAGAAGCCTCCCCAAATGCATATTCTGCAGATTTCTCCCTGAATCATGCTTCTATTCATAACCCTGTGCTCCACAGCTACTCTTGAATCTCTACTAACCATCCCAAACTTAGCATGACCTTCCCCACCCTTAACCTGCTCCTCTCCTCAGAGCTGTCCTTGAGTCAATCAGAAATCCATCCTTCCAACTGATCAATTCTCCCTTCATACCCCACCCATCCAGTCTGATCAGCAAATCTTGCTGGCTTAAATGTCAGAATCTACCCGTGACTGGACACTGCTACCCTTTTGATCCAAGCCACCACCATCTCTTACCCAGCAGGCTGCAACAGCTGACTAAATTATTCTGCCTGCTTCTGACCTTGAGTCCCCCAGCCCCTACCTAGTCTGTATTCCACAGACCTTTTTTAATAATTAAGTCCTTATAACCTCCTCCCCCAAAATGCATTTATTCCACCTACCTCTTAGTCATCTTCAGCTATGCTTCCCAACACTCACCGCCCTCCTCATCTGCTTTGTTAAAGCAAGATTAGCTGCTTTGTGTTTCTTCAACCTGCCATGCAACTCCTCCCTCAGGGGCTTTGCATTCTTTTTCCCCTAAACTGAACGGCAAAGCACTTCAGTATTCTAGCCTTGAGAACCCCATGAACAGAATGAAAAGGCAAAAAGATAGGAGGACACTGAAAGATGAACTCCCCAGGTCAGCAGGTGCCCAATATGGTACTGGAGATCAGTGGAGAAATAACTCCAGAAAGAATGAAGGGATGGAGCCAAGGCAAAAACAACACCCAGTTAAGGATGTGACTGGTAATAGAAGCAAAGTCTGATGCTGTAAGAGCAATACTGCATAGGCACCTGGAATGTTAGGTCCATGAATCAAGGCAAATTGGAAGTGCTCAAACAGGAGATGGCAAGAGTGAACGTTGACCTTCTAGGAATCAGCAAACAAAAACAGACTGGAATGGGTGAATTTAACTCAGATGACTATTGTATCTACTACTGTGGGCAAGAATCCCTTAGAAGAAATGGAGTAGCCCTCATAGTCAACAGAAGAGTCTGAAATGCAGTACTTGGATACAATCTCAAAAACGACAGAATGATCTGTTTGTTTCCAAGGCAAACTGTTCAATATCACGGTAATCCAAGTCTACGCCGTGACCAGTAATGCTGAAGAAGCTGAAGCTGAACAGTTCTATAAAGACATACAAGACTTTTGAGAACTAACACCCAATAAAGATGTCCTTTTCATTATAGGGGACTGGAATGTAAAAGGAGGAAGTCAAGAAACACCTGGAGTAACAGGCAAATTTGGCCTTGGAGTACAGAATGAAGCAGGACAAAGGCTAACAGAGTTTTGCCAAGAGAACGCACTGGTCATAGCAAACACCCTCTTCCAACAACACAAGAGAAGACTCTACAAATGAACATCACCAGATGGTCAACACTGAAATCAGATTGATTAAATTCTTTGCAGCCAAAGATGGAGAAGTTCTATACAGTCAGCAAAAACAAGACCAGGAGCTGACTGTGGCTCAGATCATTAACTCCTTATTGCCAAATTCAGACTTAAATTGAAGAAAGTAGGGAAAATCACTAAATCATTCAGATATAACCTAAATCAAATCCCTTATGATTATACAGCAGAAGTTAGAAACAGATTCAAGGGATCAGATCTGACAGACAGTGCCTGATGAACTATGGACGGAGGTTTGTGACACTGTACAGGAGACAGGGATCAAGACCATCTCCAAGAAAAAGAAATGCAAAAAAGCAAAATGGCTGTCTGAGGAGGCCTTACATATACCTGTGAAAAGAAGAGAAGCGAAAAGCAAAGGAGAAAAGGAAAGATATACCCATTTGAATGTAGAGTTCCAAAGAATAGCAAGGACAGATAAGAGTCTTCCTCAGTGATCAGTGCAAAGAAATAGAGGAAAACAACAGAATGTGAAAGACTAGAGATCTCTTCAAGAAAATCATAAATACCAAGGGAACATTTGATGCAAAGATGAGCACAGTAAAGGACAGAAGTGGTATGGACCTAACAGAAGCAGAAGATATTAAGAAGAGGTGGCAAGAATACACAGAAGAACTATACAAAAAAGATCTTCACGACCCAATCACAATGGTATGATCACTCACCTAGAGCCAGACATCCTGGAATGTGAAGGCAAGTGGGCCTTAAGAAGCATCACTATGAACAAAGCTAGTGGAGGTGATGGAATTCCAGTTGAGCTATTTCAAATCCTAAAAGATGATGCTGCGAGAGTGCTGCACTCAATATGCTAGCAAATTTGGAAAATGCAGCAGCGGCCACAGGACTGGAAAAGGTCAGTTTTCATTCCAATCCCAAAGAAAGGCAATGCCAAGGAATGCTCAAACTGCTGCACAATTGCACTCATCTCACACGATAGCAAAGCAGTGCTCAAAATTCTCCAAGCCAGGCTTCAACAGTAAGTGAACTGTGAACTTCCAGATGTACAAGCTGGATTTAGAAAAGGCAGAGGAACCAGAGGTCAACTGCCAACATTCGTTGGATCATCCAAAAATCAAGAGAGTTCCAGAAAAACATTTATTTCTGCTTTATTGACTATGCCAAAGACTCTGAATGTGTGGATCACCACAAACTGTGGAAAATTCTGAAAGAGATGGGAATACCAGACCACCTGACCTGCCTCTTGAGAAACCTGTATGCAGGTCAGGAAGCAACAGTTAGAACTGGACATGGAACAACAGACTGGTTCCAAATCGGGAAAGGCTATGTCAAGGCTGTATATTGTCACCCTGCTTATTTAACTCATATGCAGAGGACATCATGAGAAACGCTGGGCTGGATGAAGCACAAGCTGGAATCAAGACTGCAGGGAGAAATATCAATAACCTCAGATATGCAGATGACATCACTTTTATGGTAGAAAGCAAAGAAGAACTAAAGGGCCTCTTGATGAAAGTGAAAGAGGAGAGTAAAAAGTTGGCTTAAAGCTCAACATTCAGAAAACAAAGATCATGGCATCTGGTCCCATCACTTCATGGCAAATAAATGGCGAAACAGTGACCGACTTTATTTTGGGGGCTCCAAAATCACTGCAGATGGTGACTGCAGCCATGAAATCAAAATACGCTTACTCCTTGGAAGAAAAGTTATGACCAACCTTGACAGCATATTAAAAAGCAGAGACATTACTTTGCCAACAAAGGTCCGTCTAGTCAAGGCTATGGTTTTTCCAGTAGTCATGTATGGATGTGACAGTTGGACTATAAAGAAAGCTGAGCACCGAAGAATTGATGTTTTTGAACTGCGGTGTTGGAGAAGACTCAAGAATCCCTTGGACTGCAAGGAGATCCAACCAGTCCATTCTACAGGAAATCAGTCCTGAATATTCATTGGAAGTACTGATGTTGAAGCTGAAACTCCAGTACTTTGGCCACCTGATGGGGAGAACTGACTCATTGTAAAAGACCCTGGTGCTGGAAAAGATTGAAGGTGGGAGGAGAAGGGGACGACAGAGGATGAGATGGTTGGATGGCATCACTGACTCAATGGACATGACTTTCTGTAAACTCCAGGAGTTGATGATGGACAGGGAGGCCTGGTGTGCTGCGCAGCCCATGGGGTTGCAAAGAGTCGGACACGACTGAGCAAATGAACTGAACTCCCCTAAGTGTCTATGGAGTTCACTCCCTTAGATCTCAAGATCTCCATTCAAATGCGCTTTCTCAGTGAAGCCTCCATAACTGAATCTGCAAACCCCTTTCCACCTTACCCCACACCCTCCCTCTAGCCCTGCTCCTTCCCACCCCCTACACAGTTTATCTCTTGGGGTCTAAACGTACTGCATCTCACTTCATTTGGTCGTAAAGAGGGATTTGTGTTTGTTGTATTTACTGCTGAATCCTCAGCATCTGAACAGTGCACAGTACTACAGATGTTCCATGAACACTTGCTGAATCATCAATCTATTTAATGATACAAAGAACAAGGAATAAACTATCAGAAAGTCCATCTTTAACATTAAAGCAGTGTTTATTCAAAGCAGGATGCACACAGCACAAGAAAAAGAATCCACTCAGGTGCGAGGAGAAATAATCTATATTTATAAATATTTAGTCAGAAAAATGTTAATATTCAATACACAAACTGACAACAGTATGTATAGTTTTATATATTAGCTCATTATTGACCAGGGGGTTTTTGCAGAAACTAACATCTGTGACTGATACTTTTTCTCTTGGCTGGCCAAAAATCATTTCACTAACACTATGCAGGTTATTACATTCAATAGTTACAACTGACACAGCTAAAACTCTTATAATTTTCATGAAATTTCTTCAGTCCACTCTTCTATATAAGCAAAGGAGCTCACTCCAGCAATGTGAGTTTCATTTTCATTTTTTGTATCAGAATCAATCACTAAGGTTTTCTTTTTGTTGGTCTAATATTCGTATCGTCTTAATCAGAACTATATTTAAAAGAACGATCATCTTCTGAGATGTTAGTATACTTGTCGCTCGGCTGAAAAGAGAATCATCTGCATAAAATTCACTAGAAAATTCTTTACTCAAAATTTTGTGATGCATCATTTTTGAAAATTTTATGTTTATAATATATACACAAGGTAGGAACAAAAACCTAACAGAATAAAATGTGAATGATGACGACAACCAGAAGTTGTATAATGAACTCTTGATCACGTTTTAGCTCTAACAACTTCCCATGGTAATGTTAATTGTATCACTCTCTAAAAACGTATTGATGGATCACCAGTCAATTATGCATTAGTAGTACATTTTCAGGGCTTTCCTGGAGGCTCAGTGGTAAAGAATCTGCCCGCCAATGGAGGAGATGCAGATTTTAGTCCCTGGGTTTGGAAGATCCCTTGGGGAAGGGAATGGCTTCAGTAACCTTGCCTGGAGAATCCCAAGGACAGAAGAGCCTGGCCAACTACAATCCACAGGGTCACACAAAGTCAGACACGATTGAGGGACTGAGTGCACAATACATTTTCAACATTTTGAATAAGTATGTGTAGTCAAAAACACTTAGAACACTGCAGTATTTAAGCTTCTAGATATGAAAAACAATGAATGAGAATACTATACTGCTTTCACTTAAGAAAAATTATACACCTTACACTACTTCATTCTACAGCCTGCAACGCATATACTAGAAAAGATTTCTCTGTCAGTACAGTTATATACTGAAATAGTCATAAGATGCAGGTGTAAAATCAAATTCTTTTCCAAAATGTGTTAAACTCACAGCCATTTTGAGTAATGTAATTCAAGACTAGCTTGCTTGGTATTAATCATGCCAATGCTAGGGCAAATAAAAAACTGAAATGCTGTAAACTACTTTCAGCAAAATATTCTTTAGATTCAAAGTAAAACATGTTTGGGGCATTAAAAATCTCAAGAGGCAATAAAGAAGCCTCCCATCTTAGGAAGTCTTCCAAAATATAACTAGAACAGGAGTCTGGTCTTCACTTTTAGGAGAAAAAGTAAAGATATTAGAATGAATATTAGGCGTAAAGGAATGAGAAAAGTGGATGGTAAAATTCCTTGAATTTTGACTCCCCACCTCCATCCTCCTTTTGTTTTATCCCAATTCTTCATATTTTTAGAAAGTCATCAAGAGAGAAACTGGGGGAAAAAAGCTGGGGTCCAAGAGTCCCAACACATCACTCCCTGGTTACACAAAATAGTGGAAGCTCTATTCAAAGCTATAAAAAGCTGCCAGAAAAGCCTCCAAGATCACATCCCAAAATAGGTTCAAATCACTCCATACAATCATCACAGGCAGATGGAGCATTCACTTCCTCATCTTCAGTTCACCCTCAAAATCAGATACTCTTTCTTAAGAACATACATATTAAATGTATCATGTGACCTGATCATGTATCAGATTTAATCAGAACACATTCTAGAATAAGCTCTTGGGTATGCAAAACTTTTTGAAATAGTTTTTATGTGTTCTCAAGTTCTAATGGATTTTGATATAATGAATACACATGCATAATTATTTGACTACACAGCACTGATTTCCCAAACCCACAGCATAAATTACAGAAGGAAAAAAAGAATAAAACCCAAACCAAATGGAACAACTCTCCCCCACAGAAATTGTCAATTTTTTTTCCCTAAAAAGGCAAAAACTGGGTAGGAACTAAAGTCTTTCCTGCTACTACTCACACACAGTTAACTTGAAACACATCCTAGTTTTTCACTATCCTATGGTAGAAAGACAGCGAAGTATTCTTCAAGTCTTAGAAATAACAGGTTCAAATTATTATTGCCTCACTTAACTACATTTCTGAAGAAGAAATTTACACTGCTCTGAGCTTCAGCTTCCTCAGCTATATAGTTAACATTACCTCTTATGTATAACTGCTATGAGGTAACATTGTAAAAGGACTTAACAAATGAAGTCACATAAGAAGGCCAGTTCACACATAACCAACTCAAAAATAATATAGGGTAAGAACAAAGCACAGAAACAAGTCTCAAGATTTATTAAATAACAGTATTCATTTTTTAAAGAAAACAGAGTAACTTTTAGTTGCATTTTGGGATCCTATCTATTTAAAAGCAATCCTGGGACTGAATCTCAAGTAGAACTCAAGTCAGGCCTCGCAAAATAGAAAGTAATGTAGACCATGTTTAGAAAACTGGTTACTAAAAAATAAAAAGGGAAGTACATAAAAGCGGAATATCAATTTAAGTGGCAACAAGATTAGTCTCAAGAACAATATCTCATTTTATCGAAGGCATACAGCAGTTCATGCTACAAATACTTTCAAAGGAATTAAATAACATCAAATTGATCTGATCATCAATAGCTCTACTGGGACTCAGCTAATCCCAGAATGACACCACTGTAAATAATAACACTAAACTCCATTAATTAGGACTCCTCCTGTTTTTAGATTCAATGATAATGTATGTACACTTCCCTGGTGGCTCAGCTGGTAAAGAATTCGTCTGCAATGCGGGAGACCTGGGTTCGATACCTGGATTGGGCAGATTCCCTGAAGAAGGTAATAAGTTACCCACTCCAGTATTCTGGCCTGGAGAATTCCATGGACAGAGGAGTCTGGCAGGCTACAGTCCACGAGGTTGCAGAGTTGGACACAACTGAGTGACTTTCACTTCACTATGAAATAGTATAAGGTCTCACACGTTCTATGGCAATGAATTATGTACGGTAAAATTTTAGATAACTATTTTTAGAAAGACTGGTAATCTGTGTGTGTGAAAAGTTGCCCCATTTATTAACTATTCATATATACACCTCCTAATGGCTCAGATGGTAAAGAATCTGCCTGCAATGTGGGAGATCTGAGGTTCAATCCCCGGGTCGGGAAGACCCCCTGGAGAAGGGAATGGCTACCCACTCCAGTATACTTGCCTGGAGAACCCAATGGACAAAAGAGCCTGGCGGGCTACAGTCCACGGGGTTTGCAAAGAGTCCGACACAACTGAGAGACTAACACACTTTTCATATAAACCCCCAACATGTTATACATATAGTAATTAGATTTTTCCCCATTTAGAATATTCTCTGAAACACAAAACTGCAATTGGGAATTTTTTAACTCATCTAAGATCTAGTATACTAAATAACTCATCAATTTCTTATCATAAGTCATAAAATGAGAAATGTCTCAATGATGCCTACTCTGTCTACTGCAACCTGTCACTATATCTTTAAATGACTCTAAAATATTAACAGGAAATTCTTTTGGGAGATTATCAATAAAGCAAAGATCAATTTTTCATTATAAACACAACTGTAAATTACTTGAGGGCATCTGCAAGTTCAACCTTGACATTTAAGTGGGCATTTAAAAAACATAACCAACGTTTTTTGAGTATTATGCCCCTAACATCTCATCCATGAGCTCTCTGATTTTTACCACATGATTTTGCTTATTAACATAATAAATTTTAGAAACACATATGTCTCATTATAGAAGTGACCATATATATTTTAGCTGCCTTAGGAACAAAACCAAAGTTGTGCTCAACTTCCTCACTGTATTACTTCCTTACAAATCATAACGCCAGGTAGAGGTACATCATGATAAAAATGGGTCAGTGAATGCCTTTCTCCACAGCAGTGCTGTTGACAAGAACTATAATGTGAGCCACATGTGTAATTATAAATTTTCTAGTAGCCACATCAAAGAGTAATGTGGTAAAAAGAAAAAGATAAAATTAATTTTAATGTTTTATTTAACCCAATATGTTCAAAATAGCATTTCAACATATAACCCATATAAAACTTACTGACATAGTTTATAATCTTTTTTCATACTTAGTCTTCAAAATCCAGTGTGTGATTTATACTTACAGAACATGTCAATTTGAACTAGCCACCTTTCAACTACAATCTGCACATGAAGCTAGTAGCTACCATACAGGACAGTGAAACAGAAGACAATCCTGTTATATAATAATTTTACTTACAGGTCATAAAGAATAACTTACTTTATTTCATATAATGAGTAAGATTTGGTAGAGAAACTTTAAAATATCGCTGGTGTGTGCTCAGTCGATCAGACGTGTCCGACCCTTCATAACCTCATGGAGTGCCTGCCAGGCTCCTCTGTCCGTGGGGGTTTTCCAGGCGAGAACACTGGAGTGGGCTGCCATGCCCTCCTCCAGGGCATGTTCCCAGCTCAGGGGTCAAACCCAGGTCTCCCACACTGCAGGCGGATTCTTTACTGCCTGGGCCACCAGGGAAGCCCTATTTTCCCCTCAGAAAATTCTTCACAAACAAGCAGTGTCAGGGTAATTCCTTGGTGCTGCAGCGGTTAACACTGGGTGCTTTTTACTCCAAAGGGTAGAGGTTCAATCCCTGGTCAAGGAACGAGGATCCCACAAGCCAGAGGGTACAGACCAAAAAAAAAAAAAGAGTCAAGTCAGAACATCTGAATCACTAGACAGGAGTGTGTGTTACTGTCTGTTACAGTCATAAGACTGTATTTGAAAATGACGACTTATAGCAATTAAAAAACACTGCATGGAGAAAAATTGATTCAAACAAGGCAAATTCATGACGAAACAGGTTAATCAGTGAGAAATAATTTTAATTTTTATGGCTCACACTACCCCCTAGTGGATATAAGACATAATTTACTTTCAATTCCTTTTCCTTGGTAAATGAAAAATCTGACGATCATAAAAATTAATCATGTTATCCTAACTCACCATTTTTTAAAAAACGGCTTATTCTAAACTTAGATGAAAATGATGATTCTCAAGGCACACCCTCCTCTTCCTCCTTTTTCTCCCCTTTTCTACTCCCACATACTTATTTTTAGGTGGTACATTCAGAAAAGGAAAAATGGAGGTAACTGTTTCAAAGGCTCTGGATACTAAGGACTAAATCTTAGATTTTAGACCAAGATATCACATTTTGTTGAAGAACTTTATTTCCCACCAGACTGCTAAGTAACTGTTAGGAAAGAATTTCTGCATTCTACTTGGAGTAATACCCAAGAGATAGGATGGGATGAGTTGCACAAGAAATCTGTTTTAATTTTTTTCCTCTACCCAAGACCAGATCGATACTTGGGTGTTAAGTTCAGTGAAAAGGAATGGAGACTTAGGAGCCAAAGAAAGACTTTTCAAAGGCTAAGTATATCTGATCAACTTATTCCTCAGGTCTGAATTAGCCTGGAAGCATCTCCCCTGTACTCCCAGTTTCCTGTGTGTTAATTACCTCCACTCCTCTTATTATAACTAGCACAATAATTTGGTTGACTTGTTGGACCCTATACTATTTTAGGGCTTCCCTTGTAGCTCAATCGGTAAAGAATCTGCCTGCAGTGCAGGAGACCTGGGTTCAATCCCTGGGTTGGGAAGATCCCCTGGAGAAGGCAATGGCCACCCACTCCAATATCCTTGCCTGGAAAATCTCATGGACAGAGGAGCCTGGTGGGCTGCAGTCCATGGGGTCGCAGTCAGACACGACTGAGCGACTAACACTTACACTATTTTAAGATGGGCATTCCAGCTAGCAAATGGTAGTTTTAAGTGCTAAATACAGGTTTCTTCCAGGAATAAAAGCAAGCACACTCAGGTTCCACACAGAGCTGATGAGAAGGATTACCATACCTGCTGTGTTAGTAACTTCCATCCCAGGGACGACGGCATGTACGATTTATTCAAATCACTGACAGCGGACAAAAATCTGAAAATTCTTACTAACAAACTGCATCCAACAAGGAAAACTGTTAGGCTCAATTCCTTGATTTCCTTGTCTACTATCCCCCAGTTCTCTTGCCCCACAAAACACATGAGGATACGCTGCAGTCTACTTCTTATACTCCCCCATCACGAGTCAGTAAATTCCATAAGGTCAGGGGCTCTGTGCAATTATCAAGCAAAGTTCCCTGATTCACAGATAATATAAAAGTTCGAGTAATAAAAACAAACTAGGTCAAATACTGATGCTTGAAATGTATCATTAACTCATTTAATCCCCAGACCCATTCTACACATGAGGAAAATGATGAACTAAGAGTGACCACTGACAGGGACTTCCCTGGTGGTCCAGTGGCTAAAAGACTCTGAGCTCCCAAAGTGGGGGTCCTGGGGTTCAAGCTCTGCTCAGATCATGCAGATCTGAGATCTCTGCTCAGATCAGATCTCTGTTCGATCATGCACACAGCACCAAAGATTTCCCTCTCTGCAACTAAGACCTGGAACAGCCAAAATAAAATTAAGAAAGAAAGAGAGTGACCATTACAGTATAGCAAGAGTAAATCTCAAATGTTCGCCAGGACAAGGCTTCACAGTCATGCAGAAGTGCTTCATGAAAAAGGTAAATTAAACCATGTCACCTTTAGTTTTCTTTTGGAGCTGTCAACTGAAAAAGTATATAGTCTTATTAAAATAAATAAGGTAGAAAAAATCGGCGATATCTGATTTAAAAATTGGCATATATAATTTTGGCTTCCCTGATAGCTCAGTTGATAAAGAATCTGCCTACAATGCAGGAGACCCCGGTTTAATTCCTAGGCTGGGAAAATCCGCTGGAGAAGAGATAGGCTACCCACTCCAGTATTCCTGGGCTTTCCTGGTGACTCAGCTGGTAAAGAATCCGCCTGCAATGTGGGAAACTGAGTTCAATCCCTGGGCTGGGAAGATCCCCTGGAAAAGGGAAAGGCATACGTAATTTTGACCTCAAACTATGTGTTATATGGTAATCCTTTTTCTCTCATATTGCACAAATCATTGTGCTCTGAAATGTTCTTGTGACTCTGAAATACAGACTTACTAACAAATATATTAATTCCTTATTTTGCTCATAGTATTGTTGTATGAACTAACTCTGAGTAAGAGAGTCCGTTGCCCCCTCTCACCCCAGGAATTTATTTCAACGTGAGTATAAAGCATACACTGTTCTTGACTTAAAATTTCATAAAGTATACATAAAAGTCAGTCTTTTAAAGATGTATTTTAGAATGGGAATGTCAAGGTCTTGGACTAGGTACAGGTTTGAATTAGAGACACTATATGAACAACAGGACTAGATCAGGGCATGTTTTTTCTTGGCTATTTCTAAAGACACTTTAAATGTTTTCTGGAAACTTTACATCTCCATCTTTTTTTTCCATTCATTTTTTCCATAAGATTTATAAATATTGACATCACAGTTAAAGACAGTATCAACTACTCCTTCATATAACACTCATGAAATTCTTGGTGGTAAAAATGTCCTTTGAATACCCAACACTGTAATTAGACATGAGGAGACTCATAGAGAAGGCAATGGCATCCCACTCCAGTACTCTTGACTGGAAAATCCCATGGATGGAGGAGCCTGGTGGGCTGCAGTCCACAGGGTCGCTAAGAGTCGGACACGACTGAGCGACTTCACTTTCACTTTTCACTTTCAAGCATTGGAGAAGGAAATAGCAACCCACTCCAGTGTTCTGGAGTGGAATGGCAATCCACTCCAGCAAAAACCAGTGAACTTGTAACATTTTAAATTAACTTTTAAAAAATTTAGCTAAGTTAAAAATTATCTAGACTATGGGTTTCTTTCTTCAAGCTTTAACTCATTGTTTGAAGTTGGAAATTCATTTTAAGGCCCGTAGGTGTTAAGTTTGGCCATTTATCTATAAATTAGTCCACTATTAAGCAATGGTAAAAATTCCCCATTTGTTCATACCTTCCCCTCCTCCTCCTCAGTGCAATGTTCAGATTGAGAGCTTGAGAAGAATACAAAAATTTGAAGTAACTGTAATATAAAAATAAAAAATTAACTATGGTCACACATAGGACTGCCTGGCACCATAAGGCAAAAGGAGATTCATGAAGACATTCATCAATCCTTTACCCGACAGCTAGAACATCCATATATTTGAAGATTACACTCCCCAACCTTCACAGACCCTCACATCCCTCAACAGAAGCTTTAGCGTTGTTTCCTAACTCTCTTGCAATCCAGCATGTGAGACCTAGGCTCATTCAAAACCTGTGCTTCAGAAACTAAGATATGAAATAAAGATCGGCTCAGAGGTTAAAGCGTCTGCCTGCAATGCGGGAGACCCGGGTTCGATCCCTGGGTCAGGAAGATCCCCTGGAGAAGGAAATGGCAACCCACTCCAGTATTCTTGCCTGGAGAATCCCATGGACAGAGGAGCCTGGTGGGCTACAGTCCACGGTGTTGCAAAGACTCAGCGACTTCACTTTCACTTTCTTTCTGGAACAAACAACAGGACTTACCCAAAGACAGCCAAGTGTAGCACCAGCAATCACACTGCAGTGTGAGATGCATGCAATGTCTGCAGTGAAGTCAGTGATGTGATTCTGAGCCTTGTTCCTAGCTGCCTCTCTCTTTGGCACTCCTGGAGACTGTGTTAGATATATCATAACTCCGTAAATACTAATGCGAATTAAAACAGCTAAAGCTGGCTTCTGCCGCTTGCTAAAAATAAAGTCTAAATTAGAAAAGAAAGTGAAGGGTAAGAGCTAATGGTCTGGGGGGAATGAAGAGGTTAAGCAGCAGCTAACTCTGCGATTAAACAGGGTCAGAGGAGGAGAGCACTGAAGCTGGCTAATCTCTTTATCAAAGAACTACCAAGTTGAAGAGCCTTTTAAGAGGGAGCTAACTTTACATTAGAGAGCTAACTTCAACTAGGTAGCCTGGAGTACCTACTAGGGAAAAAACTTTAGAGCTAAGAATCTGAATTTAATTCCATTTCTAATTGTATACAACCATACAAATTCATTTACCTCCCTCACCTATTAAAACATAGTCCCTTAGACATTTCAAAGTTTCTCTCTAGCACTAAACTTGGCTGAACATTCTATTATTGGAATGGGTTAAATCTTACTGCTGTATGCTTCCTTCTACTGGAAAGTCCCCTTCTGTAATCCTCTTTAACCTTGTAATCACTGTTCAGTACTCAATATTTCATCTTTCCTGTTGAGAAAAGGGATATTATGCATATAGTATATCCCCAGCATCATGCCAATGCTTAAATATCTAAATAAGAAAGAAATTTGTTGCTTATGGTACCTGCTTTCCCCCCAAGATTATTTCACCTGCTCATTAAAAGAAAAAAGAAAGAAAGAAATCTACTTAAAATTGCCATACTCCTAATAACCAAAATCTGGTTAATATTCCAGCACATATTTGTTCTGATAAAGATAAAAGTCCTCAGAAACAGTTTACTACATTTACACTTTTTCATTTATTATGTCATTGCATGGTGCTTTCCTGGTTGCTTTATAGATAATCAATATTCTTTGCAAACCAAATGACATAAACAGGCACTTCTCCTGCCTGGCCACCAGCTAGCAGCTACACCTCTACAACTACTATGGATCATCTAATCCAATCCTTTTCCTTGATTACTAGTTACTTCAGGTTTCAAACATGACAATCACAGGAAAATTTAAGTGCTAAAAGCTTGAGGACTCCATTAATAGGAAAGACCTCTGTTGATATTAACAGACAAGAAGACAGATGGAGGCAGAGCAAATGAAATTTTCAGTGAGGCCCACAAAAACAAGTTACAGTTGCTACAGATTTGCCCTCTCAATCCAACTGTCTTACTGACACAGTTTTGTCTGAAATCCAAAAGATTTCCACTAGAAATTTTCCTTTCCACTAGAAAGGAAAAATTAAGTTTTTTTCACACTGTGCATGCAACTGTATGATAAATGAGGAAACAATCAGATATTAAGAGTTCTGCCTCCTCTGAATAAGCATCCTTTAACAAGCTGTGTCACACCGCACAACTCCAAGAACATGCCAGTCAGTCTGCACGAGAGGCGCCCTGTGAAGTTCTGCAAAATCCTAAAGACTTTGGGTTAAAGAATAAAACTTCAGTTTAGCATCTATAAAAATAGTTTAGTACTAATGCATGCAAAATTAACTCTTCTTCTCTCTCTATATATATAATCCTAATAAAATCAAAATATATGATTATTTCAAACATCCCATTTTCCTACCGACTGTTGACAAATGAACATTTGCTCTACTTTAAAAATCTATGCCCCACTTCAAAGAGCTATGTTTAATATCATCTATTTTGTTGAACATGAAATGACAATCATAGCTTTCCCACACAAAAGATGTTCATTCTTTTTAGACTTACAGAGAGGCAGTATCTTTGCAAAATCAGAAAACAGTAATCCGCAATATTAAATAAGGCTCAGAATTACATTAGGCTCTGTTTTCTGCACTCTAACCCTCCCCACCACCCTAGACAAAGATTAGTATATTTAAGCAGATAAAGAAGCAGAGAGATCAAGTGAGGATGTCCAAGCTAGCATCTGGCAGGGCTAGAGATCAAGCGCAGAGAGCCTGGCCCCAGATTCTATACTCCTACCACACGTCTCCACATAGACAAAATCCTTTTGCTCCTGAGAATTAGGAAGTAGATCTAAGCCATAAAACATTATTCTGCCCACAAAGCAGCATTCCTACCATTTTGAAAGTCAATTGTCACGTAACAGGTAAGCGACTGAATGCTACTTAATACTGCTGCAAAGCAGGGGTGCGCCTCCTACAGAAGGTCATCCCTTACACGCTTTGCCACCCTACTGTCAGTCTCCAAACTACACCAGTTCCTGCAGGTCAAGGCCAAGATCTAAGGTTTGTAGGCTTCCCAGGCAAAGCTAGTGCTAAAGAACCTGCCTGCCAATGCAGGAGACACAGGAGATGCAGGTTCAATCCCTACGTCGGTGAGATTCCCTGGAGGAGGGCATGGCAACCCACTCCAGTATTCCTGCATGTGCGGCGGTCCACAGGGTCACGAAAAGTCGGCCAGGACTGAAGCGACAGAGCACGGACGCACCAGGGCTGAGCCTCAAGGCTGAGCACCACAGCGTCTCACATTCCAATGAAAGAGCAGATCTGCCTTTCAAAAATGGTAGGCTCGAGGCTTTAACGAGCCAGACAGTGGCTGCACAAGGCTGAAATACAAAGAAAAAAAGACTCTAAAACTTCAAACCCAATCTTCACACACTATCTCAAACTTCTGCTGAAAAGTTCTGGCCTTGATACCTCTGTACAGGTTGTGCACTTAAAAGGACCAAATACTAAGCACCAGAGCAGCAGGCTTAAGTTTCTCTTGTCCCTTTAGCAACCATGAGGCTCCAATAGTTATGTTCCTCAATTTTAATAATGATAATTTGCTCAATACTAACTGGCTGACATATTAAAGATTTCATCATCTACCTCAAGATTTTTGGCAGAATTTGAAATAAAATTGCTCAAGAAACCAAATTAACATGAAGTTAAAGATTTCAATATTTCACAGATTATCAATTTGGTTGTAAGTTAAATAATCTTAAGAGATCCAACTGGAGTATAACTCAGCACATATAATTTTTAATTCTTCTGTGATTTCAGATGGTTATTTTGTCCTGTGCTACTTAGCCAGAGGAGAAAATGGCCACAACTCAGATTTTAATATAACTGAAATAGGCACAAATTTACACACTAAGGCAGAAGTATTATTTGATAGAGCACCTGCGTACAGTAACACTGGGTCAAATTCATCCACTTCATCCAGACAGCCTGAGTCTCTAAAACAATGTGATCAAACATTTAAAGAATACAAACGCTGGAATGAGGGCCTGCTGGCAACATGAGGTAATATATTATGTAGAAATACATCTGAACCAAAAAAATGTTACAAAATCATAAAATAACTGATTTAAATTGTCCAAGTAAACAACAGCTTCTTTGAGAAAAGGAATTCGCTGACTGGGACACAGAGGTAGTGGACACTTTTCAAGGAGTACCCCTTTGCTCAATTTTGTAACATGTGCAAGTACTACTTATCAAAAACAAGAAAACTAAATAAAATCACCTAAAGAAACTGAACATGCATTTTGAGTAACCCTATTTTCAAAGTAATAATGTCTCATCAAGACAATCCTTAATTAAAATTCAGAACAGATAAAGATTAAATCACAGCAAAGCCTATGGGGGAAAAGATGCTGTAAATCTAACAGTGTAGAAAAATATTCCTTCTATATAAACTGAAAAAACACTTCAAAACAGTATGATCTTTTAATTAAGTGTTCTGCTGGGGTGATGGAATGTTCTAAATCTTAACTTAGATGGTTTCATAGCTGTATACGTTTGTCAAAACTCAAGCTGTACACTTAAAATGAGTGCATGTAATTGTATGTAAATTTAAAGTTTATTTAAAAGAAAAAAGTATAGTATGTGTCATGAGCTTACTGAGGGAAGGAAATGGGTCTTAATTTAGGGAAACGGGGTTCTTTATTCTGCTGCTGCTAAGTCACTTCAGTCATGTCCAACTCTACGCGACCCCACAGATGGCAGCCCACCAGGCTCCCCCGTCCCTGGGATTCTCCAGACAAGAACACTGGAGTGGGTTGCCATTTCCTTCTCCAATGCATGAAAGTGAAAAGTGAAAGTGCAGTCGCTCAGTCACATCTTTATTCTATGCCTGAGTAACTGCTGGGATTTGGGGGCAGGAGCGACACAATTTGACCAGACACAAGAGACTCTAAGCAGTGGAGTAATGCAAGAAAAATGAGAAAAGAGGGGGAAACCCAAAAGCCAACAAGCTGGGGCACACCACTTGCTGCTAAACTGCTAACTCGATAAAAATCACTAAACATGCAAAATGCTTGCAACTAAAAGACCTTGTCTGGGTTACAGCACATACAATGCCAGAACCACATACACAATAGGAAACCTCAAGACCTTAAACCACTAATAAACAGCCAAACTTTGGGCAGGACATTGAACTTTCAGAACCTAAAGAACTGGATAGCTAGATGCATTTAGTTAGAACTCAAAGGCACAGGAATTGACAACTGGATTAATCCTTAAAATTGACCTGGATGTTCACATACTATACAGTTTCATTTAATCCTCAGAAATGTGCACAGAAACCTATCAAGTGGCAGAACACAGACCAAAAGGCCACTCTAGGGTCAAGAGCTCTTTTCACATATCACAGTTAAGAGTCTGGAATCCTCAGTATCCAGTAGAGCTTCACACCTTTGTATTCATGTTAGGTGAATAAATATGTCTCTTAATTTGCTCCGGTAATATATGAAGCAGTGTCCTTAGGGCTGATGCAGGGTCATCAAGGACAGGCGACCTTGTGTCCCTTGGCATACTCTCTCTCTGATCCCCACTTGAAGGCATGCAGTTCTCTCTCCTGAGATTTGAGGGCTGACTAAAGAAAGTGGGGGATTTAATGATACGGAACAAAGGCATTTCTCTACAGTACATAATGCTTTCAAAAAAAAAAAGACAATCAAAACAAATACACACACACTTTAAAAACCTGTATAAATTCATAACTCTGTAGGACTCAAGTCAAGCCAAATATCGCCACATCTCAGGGGATTCCTGCTCTTCCCTATCAAGGGCCGGACCAGAAAATCAGACATTAAAACCTCTACACTGGGAAATTTATATCTGTGCCAGATTAAATACCTTTCAACTGAAATAAATTCTCTACTTATGATTCTGGAGGTGGGACTTGGCAAACTATATTTTTGCTCTTCCAGGGGCTCGTTGTTAACCTCTGTAGACAGGTGGATGCTAAAACTGCAAGAGAGGACTTGCCTCTTCCAGGTCTCTAGTCCACCTGAAGTGCCTGTAAGCATCACCCAACATCCCAGCAGCACATTCATCTAATTTGCAGCTTACTCCACACTGAGAAACAGTTTGGTTTTGTGTGGAAATATGGAACATTTCTTTTAGATATCAGACATGAACAGAGCTAAGTAACCCAATTTTACTGCAGCATTATAAAAACCATCCCTTCCCCACAGTGTAAGACTTAAATGCATGTGCACAAGAGGACATGTGGTATAAAACGTAGTAAGACGGCTGCTGCCCTGCCAAGTACTTCCAGTCCCTACCCAGGTCCTACTGCAATACTGGTGCTCCCAAGAGTTACAGAAGTAAATCACTTAATATAACAACAACAAAGCAATTAAAAAGGCAAATCAAAATGCCCCAGTAACTGCATGTCCAACTCAAACTTTATTTAAATGTTATATTAGCCTCCCACTAACAAATCTTTATTTCACTCAAACTTGGAACAATAAATCTCCCATACTGATGTATCTTCCTTGCCTAATCAATTCAAAGGATTAGTAAAGAAAAATGCAGGGGTTAATACACTTTTTTAATTTTAAATTTTTTAAGGCTTAAAAATTGCTTCAAGTTTTTAATTTCTAGTCGGAAAACATTATCTGAATGAATACCCTAATGGCAAACTGCTATAAAATGTTTTCAGCTCCATTTGGGGCAAAGGGGAAGGGATTATTTTCAAAGCACCCCAGCTTTCTTCATGAGACGGTCAGAGGTACACTGCTTTGTATTACTGCAACATCCATTAAGTGATCTAAGTTGCTTTTCCTCCAGCAGGGGCTTTATGTCAGAAGGGCATTATGCTTGACCTCCAAATTTGGCTGACAATTTACTGATGAGATTCATAACCTTTGGGTTGCTCTGATATCTTGACATATTTGCCGTGTTCTGGGTCACATCCTGGAAGGTCACCAAAACTTCTGGATCCTACATGGCTGCAAGGACCTCTGGATCACTAAGAATTTCATTGAGCCGAGGCTTTCCTGACATTCCAGGCATGCCCCCTCCCATTCCAGGCATTTCTCCAGGAAAATTACCAGGCACTCCCGCAAGGAGAGCCGCCTGGAAAACAGCCACGCTGAGAACCTGATTGTTTTCTGGCTTCTTCCTCCCTCTGGGCTCTCTCCCGTTCCTCCCGAGCCTTCTTAACCCTTTCTACTCTTTCTTTGATCTTGGGCTCTTCACGTTTTCACTCATACTTTCTCAGAGGGTCAGCAATTTTCTGGGCCCTGGGTTGAACTTTTTTCAGCACTGCACCAGCATCTTCATCATAATCCAGCTTACAGGCAAGGGCAAGATCATGGGCAGCTTCTTCCCAACGGCCCAGAAGTCTGTGTGCTTTCCCCTGCCACTTGTATGGTTGAGCTGAATCAGGATTTATTTCAATAGCTTTGTCAGTCTCGGATGGCAGCATTTGACTTCTGTAAATTGATGAAGACGCTGGCTCTCTTGGCATACAGAATTGCCAAACGAGGATTTAGCTTGATGGCATCTGTGATCAAGTCAATGGCTTTCTGGAGTTCACCAGCATTTAGGGCATCAATGGCAGCCACTTTTTCTATCATTTGCCTGATCCATCATCTCCTCAGTTATCTCTATATTTTCATCTCCCATTTCTTGAAGGGCATCAGCATCTGGTTCAATCACCTTCATTGTCAATTTCTAGATCACTTTCCTCGCCTGTTGGCTTTGTCTTTTTGTTTTCCTCCGCCTTCTTAGTATCTGTTTTTTCTTTCTTGGTATTTTCTTCTTGGTATTTAGTTTTACGAGCAGTAGGTAGTATTTAACCCCCCATGCTCTCCACCTACTCCCCCAGGACACGCAGTTTCTCGGGGTGCAGAACGCTTGGGTCCTGCTTACACATTTTCACAAAGGTTCGAAGCTCGCTCACTTTGCGCGGGTCCATGGTCTAGAGGCAGCTGGCGCGGAGAAGGCTGCAGGCCAATTCCAGGCCCGGGCGCTACTTCAGCGTAACTGCATAAAGCTGCATGAGGCAGAACAGACTAGAACCTCCCCGGCCACTGGCTCTGCCCACCCAACAATCTCATGACCCCGGGTCCTTTGCCTGTTCATTCCTATTTCCTCTACCACTGCCCTGCGCACTGCTTAGAAACTTCTAGAAATGTGGCTGTTCAGTCGCTGCCTGCCTCTCCATATACGCATTCTTATATTAACTCAGAACCCATGCTCTAGAGGGATGATCCTCCTATCCGGTGCTTTCAAGAAGGCAGGAGCTGTTAGCCTCTGCAGGGAGTCTTTTAGAATAGAATATTCTCGAGTTTGGCCATTAAATAGAACATTATCCATGACCCATGACGCCACAAAGATGGTCCTCCAGCGACAGAACCAGTTTGATTGTCAGAGCATCCCCCTGGAACTCCCATCAGAGGTCTAGACTCTCTTCAGAGTTCTGGATCCCAGCTAGGGGTCCTTCTCTCAGTGGCTAAATTTTAATAACCAACTTCTTTGTTTTTGACTCTAGACAGGAGAATGACAAGGATTTTATAACTAAAAGGTGTGATGATGATGATGATTTAGTAGGTAAGTCGTGTCCAACTCTTGCAACTCCATGGACTATAGCCCACTGGGCTCCTCTGTCCATGGAATTCTCCAGGCAAGAACACTGGAGTGGGTTGTCATTTCCTTCTCCAACTAAAAGGTGTCTCAGAGCTAAAAACAGGAAATACACTTGAATTTGCTCTAGCACAGTGTGTGCTTCCTATAGCTGCTAGATCCACAGTACCTTGAAGTTCTCTTTTCATCCTTTAGTCACCTAAGTGAGAACCTGACGTGTGGCAGCTCGCAGGGCTTCCCAGAACTGCCAGAGGGATGGGTTAGCCCAGCCTGCACACTGCCTAGCGCCCCTCCACCCCTCTGGCCCCCCACACTCAGCGAAAGACACAAAGGACAGCTAGGAAGCAGGAGGGCAGCTGTGCAGTCAAGGAAATGCCCAGGTAAGCACCTCCGTCCCCAGGTGTCTGGGAGCACTACCACTGGACACTGGCAGAAGCCACAGTGCCCATATCCAACAAGTAGAAAATAATCACACTCAGGATTCAAAGCTGATTTATTGGTATCAAAGTGAGTTTCACAGAAGTCAGGACCAAACCTGCACCAACTAAGACCCACCCTTCCTCACCTTTCAAAGCAGAGGGCCTTAGCTAGATGCTCTTTAGAAAACGATCTGTGTGGGATGTTCAGAGAGAAGAGCATTGAAACAAGTATACTATCAAGGGTGAAACAGATCACCAGTCCAGGTTGGATACATGAGACAAGTGCTCGGGCCTGGTGCACTGGGAAGACCCAGAGGGATGGGATGGGGAGGGAGACGGGAGGGGGGATCGGGATGGGGAACACATGTAAATCCATGGCTGATTCATGTCAATGTATGGCAAAAACCACTACAATATTGTAAAGTAATTAGCCTCCAACTAATAAAAATGGAAAAAAAAATAATTAAAAAAAAAAATCTGATAATACGCTCAAAGTAAGCCACACCCAAGTGTGAATGACCCAAACAGAATTTCACAATCATGGAAGAATTGTGAGACTCCCAACGACTATACAACCAGCTTCTCCCCAACCAGGTAACCTCCAGTACCCTGATGAAAGATTTAGGGTCCAACATTTCTGTACACAGCTTGGTAATACTTTGACGTAACAACTTCACACATTTGGGCGTCAAAAATAATCTACAGGAAAAAAGCATGTTGCACGCATCAATATTGAGGAAGGTAATTTTCCTGCCAGACTCCATCTTTCTCACTTTCACTATAAACCATTTTCAGTAGATGTGAGAAGAGTAAGACTCTTGATACTGAGCAAAATGTGCAAAATTTCTGTTAGTTCACAATCACATTTTTTCCAAGACACCTGTTTTCCAACAGAAGTTGTGTGATTAACTCTATAATACAAATGAGAGAATAAATACCATGATAATGTAAAACACCTACAATTTTATAATTATAATGTGAATCTTTGGACTTGGATGTGCAATATGTATCTGGGGTTTTAAAAGACACAATCTTTGGGACTTGCTGGTAGCCCAGTGGTTGAGACTCCACGCTTCCGCCACTGGGGGGTGTGGGATGCAACCCTGGTGGGGGAACTAATCCCACATGCCATGCGGAGAGGCCCAAAAATTAAATAAATAAATAGGTGTGTGTGTAGGGGGATGACATGATCTTTTTATAAAAATGAATGTTAGTGTGTTTATATACTAAAATCAAATATTTTAATTAAAGCATTCTGAGTACACATGCCAGCTAATGGCAAAATGAAGTAGCTGATATGTACCAAGCAGAAAAAATTATCTCAGGTGTTTGTTTTAATCTGCCACAAACAACAGAGAGACCTGTCAACAATCAGTGTAAGGAACACAGCTGATACTCAGCATACTAATACTCTTAATGTTTAAAATATTAACATACACTGGTCATAATTTACATAAATATATAACCCTAATTGGCCTGATGATCCAAATGACTAATCAAGTAAACACTTTACAGTAAAGGAGTATATGTGTGCACTCTTAAAATATTTAAACTGCTATAAAAGAAGGAACACGTGCAAGTTCTACTTTCTTCTTTCATTATGTGTGTGCGTGTGTGCGCACACGTGCTCAGTCACATGCAACCCGTGTGACCCCCATGGACTGCAGCCCGTCAGGCTCATCTGTCCATGAGATCTTCCAGGCAAAGATACTGGAGCAGGTTGCCATTTCCTACTCCAAGGGACCTTCCTGACCCAGGGATCAAACCCTTGTCTCTGGCATCACTAGCATTGGTAGGTGGATTCCTTACTACTTCGCCACCTCGGAAGACAGTAAACCTAAATAACTGCATTTTACAGTCCTACCTGAGGTGCTTAAGGAGTGAAAGCCTGCTCACTGATGAGGACTAGCTTCTCGGCTATCCGAGTCCCACTGCATACTAACGCAGTAAAAACCTGCTGGTGCGATCCCTGCAGCAAAGGGAGATGACACTGGACTTCTACACCACCTGCTTATGGCCCGGTTACAACTAATCCACTATTATCAATGAAGCAGTAGAAAGCAAAAGGCTAGTGTATCTGTGCAGGAAGCACGAGGGCAGGCATTTTAAGAAGTATATACGGGGAATTTTCCTGGTGGTCTGGTGTTTTAAGACTCCAAGCTTCCACTGTAGGGGACAGGTTCAATCCCTGGTGGGAAACAAGCTGCACGGTGTAGCCAAAAAAAAGAATGTAAAATAAAACAAAACTTAAGCATATAAAAGGCACTCAAAACCCTGACCCAAGTAGTGTCAAGTACTGCATCTGTCTGATTACAGACAACAAATTAAAGTATCTTTTCACCAGTTGTAAAAAAGAAAGAAATCTTGCCATTTGTAACAATGTGGATAAACCCAGGGATACAATGCTAAGTGTGATAAGCCAGACACAGAAAGGCATGGTGTCACTTATGTGTAGAATCTTAAAAAAACATTTGTTTAAAGTAAAACTCGTAACAGATTAGAAAGGTGGTTATCAGAGTCTTGAGAGGAGGAGGGAAAGAGAAGATATGATTAAAGGATATAAACTTTCAGCAGATAAATAAGTTCTGGTGACCTAATGTACAACATGCTGACTACAGTTAATACACTGTATACTTCAAATTTGCTAATAAGTATTCTGACCACCAGAACAAAAACAACAAAGGTAAGAACAGAGTTAGCTTGTGGTAATCATTTCACAATGTATATATATATCAAAACATCACCTCATATACTTTAAATATTTACAATTTTTATTTGTCAAAAGTTAAAAAAAATTTTTTCACTACGATGACTCAATTAACAATAGGACATTTGTTTCCTAGAGTGCCTTTACAGGATCCTAGAAAATAAAGCAAATGACTTCAAGTTTATGCCTGATTTTCTCTTCATGTAGAAAATAGTATGCTAGTTTCTAAACCACAATATACTTGATGCTAGAAATATAACCAAGATGACTACAGTCAAGATTCTCTAAGAAGAGAGGAAAAAAAAAATAACCCAAACTCGACCAACACAGAATGCTGGGCAGTAACACTCATACGAAGGATGTTCTCTTGCCAACGTGGCATAATTCAAAAGTTAGAAAATACATCATTTTAACTTATAAACACCATCAGTATCAGAAGTTGTACAAGAAAGGGGAGACAAGGAAGGAAATGCCAACGAACTAAGAAGAAAAGACCAATTCGTGAAAACACCTTACCTGCCAAGTCAAGGAATATGAACTCGAGCCTAAGCTCACCAGGATCACACTGGGTGTTTTTAGAATAATGTGGCAAGGTGGAAAATGAAGAGAGAGAGAGAGCATGCACATGTGTGTGTAAGTGAAGATAGATGAGTTCTCTGATTAATGCAAAAACAAAAAGTACAGGAGCGGGTAACAGCCCACATACAAAGAAAACTGGAAGGATGAGAAACAGGAATAGATTAGGAGAAGCAGAAGAATTTCTGAGGTTCAATCCACTGGCTTAGTAACAAACGGAATGTCTAAGGGGGTGGGGAGAGAAGTAAATGGCAGGCAACTCAGTTAATGTTAACATAATTAATAAAGAAAAGAAACACTGGAAGTACTGATGCAAGGAAGGGAAGACAGCAAAATGAATATATTCCACCGTAAAATAAAAATCGATTTTAAAGTGTCTTCAAGACATCTAAGTAGACTTGGTAGGCAATTGGAGAGACCTGAAACCCAGGACAAAGGCCTTCTTATTAATTATACTGGAAAGCTATATAAAATTTCAGAATACTGCTACTACTTAGCAGTTGTGCCTTCCTCCCACTCCCCCTGAGAATTGCTTAAGGACCAATTTAAAAGCCAAAAAGAAAAATCAGTTCTAAGATTAAATGATCATAGCTTCTTCTCAATGCAAAGTTTTAAAAAAGGTATCAGATATAATGGAGGCCCAGAGAAACTGACTCGGCCAAGGTCACATAGTTTTTTAATCCTTAAGACAAAAATAAAAGTCAATGATGGTTCCTACTCATTATTTACCAGAACTGACTCAAATTTCTCAGTATCCAGCGATAAAATCCAATCTTTTTTTTTTTTTTGGCTTTGTTGCTAGGCTTACAGGATCTTAATTCCCTGACCAAGGGCTGAATCCAGGCCCAGCAGTCAAAGTGCTGAGTCCTAACCACTGGACCACCACCAAATGCCCGAAATTCAGTCTTTAAAAATTTACTGCTCACTGACAATTTAAAAATAATAATGGCTCAGAAGGCTAAATAAATTTCTTAAATTTTCTAGAGCAACGCAGATTTCAAATGTGCTAGTTTTATGGAAACCAACAGATTTAAAACTTCTGCTTTGCTTCATTCAACATTTATTTATTTAGAAAAACATCAGCCAAAAAAAAGGTTTTTAAGGGAATGAAGTACTGATACATACTACAATATGAATTAACCTTGAAAACATGCTCAGACACCAAAGCCATATTATATGATTCCATGTATATGAAATGCCCAGAATAGGTGACTACATAGAGACAGAAAGTGGCTAAGTGATGGCCAGGGGTTGAGGGAGTAAGGAGAGAGAACTGCTAAAGATGGAGGGTTTCTTTTTCCAGGTGATGAAAAAGTACTGTAATTAGATAGTGTTGACAGCAACACAACTTTGTGAATATGTTAAAAACACAGAATTATACATTTTAAAAGAGTGATTTTTATGATATGTGATTTGTACATCAAAAAATGGAAGCATCTGGTTTTCCTTTCATGTTCAGTAAGTTTTCATATTCATTTTTATCTATAAAATGGAAATCAGAATAGCAAAATAAAGCAAAGGGGAAATAATTATCCATATTACTTGATTATTTTTAGTATGTAACATTCTATATTACCATATTAATTGGATTTTTAGTAAATGACTATAAATCCATGAACTACGCTTCTAAAGAAAAAAAACCTTCAAATTAAAAAACTGCATATGAAGTGTCTGTGGGCCAAGCGAGTAAGTGCTGACTCATGTTACGATTTTAGCACTACTCAAGTGGCTTCCTAGAGTTTGGTATGTCTAACCTGGAATAACATTCTCCCCTTTTATTATGTTATTCTCCCTGGAATAACATAACTCCACTATCCACTTATCTTTCAAAATTCAGCTCAAATGTCACCCCCTAAAAACCTCGTTCCCTATACCAATCTTAAGGGGTTTCCCCATCCACAATGCCAGGTCTTCAATGTCCTCACTGATGCCTTTGTTTTCTATATATGAGAAGGTAGCTTTACATGTGATTTTAATTCCACCACCTTCTACCTATCTTTGCACTGAAGCCAAGCACATACAGGCCACTGTTTCTGCAAGGTGCACCCTACAAAATCATCTGGAGATCTTAAGACAAAGCAAAACAGAAAAACAAGCTAGGGCTGACAACTCAAATAGCTCTGGTGCACAACCATAAACTAACTGCTCAGATATAAACAAATCTTCACAAAAAATATCTTCTAGTTCCTACCACTCAATACACCAGCAACCCACCCAGTTAAACGGGGAAAAGATTCTGATAAGAAAGAGACAAGGTCTGGCCAAGTGTTCAGATTTCTAATCACAGTCAGCGGCAGGAACCTGAATTCAGATCGCAGCACTTCACGGGGGGGGGGGGGGGGGGGGGGGGTTACCTAATGGGGATAGCTCTTTTATAACTAAAGATAAAAGACTTCAAAAGCTTTATAGCTGTGAATCACCGTGCCATCCACTATGAAAACAAATGACTTTTTAAAGCCAAAGCAAGAATAACACTATGAGCAAGTGTACGGGGAATTTTACTGGAAAGTACTTTTCCTTAGTCTCTCTGAGGCAGTGAGGAAATTAAGTAGGTACATACCCTCCCCCTTGAGTGGAAAACACAAAATTCAATTTAATGTAAACGAGTGTAAGATAATCTATTTTTAGGCTTACTGAATGAAAAAAATCTTGTTTAAAACTCACATTAGAGTGGTTATGGTCTGAGGCAGTGACACCTCAAATGTCTTTTCCTATCTGCTCTTTAGTTCCTTCTCACTGGAACCCCAAAGGTCCCCAGACCCAGGGACCCAGGAGAGTAGGAGAGGATCCTGCCGCCCCAGAAGAGGCATTCCATCTTGAGGCAAACTACAGTACTAAACAGGACTCACGAAAAAACCTCTAATTAAACTACAATAAGGCACTACCCACCACCCATACTGGATTTCCAGAATATATTATGCATTCATTCTCTCTCTCTCTCCCCGCTTCCAGCTTTCGTATATGATAGTCCCTGTGTCCACTCTCTCCTTCCTTCTCTTCAAGTTTAAAAATATTCCTCAACAGATACCTTTCCTCTGACTATGGTACACCCCAGGTTTTCCTTCTTTCATAACACACCTCACAGTAATTTCTTGTTTCACAACTCCGTTTCACCAGACAGGGATACCTGTCTTGTTTACCTGGTTTTGTGAATACATATTACCCATTCAATAAATGTCCATTTAATTGAACTGAAACATGTTTTATGAATGGATAATAAAAAGACAGACAAATCACAATGTTATAGAAGACTGAAATTTGGCCCTGGGCTCTTTCTAGCTTACCACAGCCACTTTTGCTGTCCAATGGTAAGGGGTATCTCTAATTTTCTTGAAGAGATCTCTAGTCTTTCCCATTCTATTATTTTCCTCTGTTTCTTTGCACTGTTCACTTAAGAAGGCTTTCTTACCTATCCTTGCTGCTCTTTGGAACTCTGCATTCAGATGGGTATATCTTTCCTCTTCTTTTTCGCCATTCGCTTCTCTTCTTTTCTCAGCTATTTGTAAGGCCTCCTCAGACAACCATTCTGCCTTTTTACATTTTGTTTTCTTGGGGATGGTTTTGATCACTGCCTCCTGTACAACATTATGAACCTCCGTCCACAGTTCTTCAGGCACTCTATCAGATCTAATCCCTTGAATCCATTTGTCACTTCCACTGTATAAGGGAATGGCCAAGTGGTTTTCCCTACTTTCTCCAATTTAAGTCTAAATTTTGCACTCGAAGCTCAAGCTGGAATCCAGATTGCCGGAAGAAATATCAATAACCTCAGATAGGCTGATGACACCACTCTAATGGCAGAAAGCAAAGCGGAACTAAAGAGTCTCTTGATGAAGGTGAAAGAGCTGGCTTAAAACCCAACATTCAAAAAACTAAGATTACAGCATCCAGTCCCATCACCTCATGGCAAACAGATGGGGAAAAAAATGGAAACAGTGACAGAGTTTATTTTCTTGGGCTCCAAAATCACTGCAGATGATGACCGCAGCCATGAAATTAAGACGCTTGCTCCTTAGAAGAAAAGCTATGACAAACCTAGACATCATATTAAAAAGTAGAGGTGTTACTTTGCCGACATAAACAAAGGTCGGTATAATCAAAGCTGTGATTTTTCCAGTAGTCATGTACGGATGTGAGGGTTGGGAGCATGAAGGCTGAGGGAAAAGAACTGATGCTTTCCAACTGTGGTGCTGGAGAGACTCTTTAGAGTCCCTCGGACACGAAAGAGATCAAACCAGTTAATCCTAAAGGAAATCAACCCTGAATATTCATCAGGACTGAAGCTAAAGCTCCAATACTTTGGCCACCTAATGCAAAGAGCCAACTACTTGGGAAAGACCCTGATGCTGGGAAAGACTGAGGGCAGAAGCGGGTAAGAGAGGATGAGATGGGTGGATGACATCATCGACTCAATGGACACGAGTCTGAGCAAACTCGAGGAGATAGTGAAGGAAAGGGAAGCCTGGCATGCTGCAATCCATGGGGATGCAAAGAGTCAGACACGACAGAGAAACTGAACAACAGGGTAAGAGGGGAAAGGGGATGGGATATCCCAATGACCCTTAAAGGTCACTAAAAACACACTGACTTTACAGCAATAACATTTGCCTTAGTACAAAGAAATCTTAGAAAGCTATGAAGAAATAAAAAGCACCCATTTCTCAAGACACAAAGATAACATCTGTTGCCCTTCTTTCTAGTATTTTTCTAGACTACAGAGCCTTCAATCACTGGATAGTAAAAGTCTTAAAAACAAAAACTGATTTGCCCAAAACAGACCAAACCTCTGATACTGGCATATTGTGAGGGCACTGAAAACTAATGCTATCCCATGCTAAGTTGCTTCAGTCAGGTCTGACTCTGCGACCCCATGGACTGTAACCTGCCAGGCTCCTCTGCCATGGGATTTCCCAGGCAAGACTACTACTAAAGGAGTTTGAAAATATGAAGACAAAATAGTCAAATTTTTTTTTAAAGGCAAAACACATCAAAATTAGATTCCAAAATCAGTACCTAAGTGTACTTCAAATCATAGCCAAATCCTAATTATTCAGAAACATCTGAGTTACAGGCCAACTCCAAATTATAAAAATGTCTATTCCTAAGTATCCTCAGAGTATTTTACAATAGCTACATCCAGAATTTTAACAAACATACAACACCCTGAATGGTGAGGGGTAGCTCTTAAAAAACTAGATAGTGAAGAATTTTCTGTAGATTCCCAGTTCCCCAGTTCTTCCAACCACATGTTTAACAGTTTCTGTTACCAGAAATGCCAGGGCCACAGATCTCACTCTCTTACACTGTGGTGATCCTACATCCTACGTAATCTACAAATCAAAGATGACTACTTAACATTAAAAAACCCCAAAACAAAAAAACTTCACTTGGGAAGCATTTTTTAAAAAATGCTACGATTTTAACTGACGTTAACTGAATCCCTATTTTTCATCTCCTAATTTGTATATCCACACTGATGTCCTGTATTACATTTGCAAAGAAAATAAACCCCCCCAAAAAAAGAAAACTTTAATATGGGGGGAAAAAAGAATCCTTATTTCTTGATGTAACACTGCTACATACACTATGCCTTTCAGATCTATTTTGGTTTTAGCAAGTAAAATCATGTAACATATTAATTAAGCATCCACATCAGAAGTGTGTTGACTAAAACTAATGTCCAAAGCCCCTGCTGAATGCCATCCTCATTACCTTGGTTCTGCTATTTATTCCTACAATGTTTATGCATCCATAACTCAGACTCAAATGTATGTTCAGAATCCATACCACTTGAATCCAAGGCAGGAAAGTTATTTTCTTCTTAAATCCATTTACACACAGGTAAAACAAGTCACTATAGACAGCACAGGGAGAAAAGTAAAAATACTGACTTGCCAGCCAGGAATCTTAGTCATCCAATTTCTTTGGCCTACAGTCTCCTCATCAGAGAAGTAGAAGGATAATGTTCTCTACTGTATACAGCTGGAAGTCATCACAAGTGTGGAAAAAACTCAGAACCTCTACAAAGCAAATGCAAAATATTTCTGATACAATTATTTAGAATGCTGGATACTCAGAAAGTACTTAATAATTTGACAAAACTCAATTTCTATTGTGTGAGAGTTGATCAATCTGGGCTGAACAAAGTGCATGACAAAGAGGAGCTTAAAAAAAACTCAACTGCCTATTTTTAACCCACTTTCAATTATGCCTACGTTCCATAATCAAAACATTAGGTAGTATATTAAACAATATCCATACAGCCTGAAAGTTTAATCACTACCAAAAGTAGTTCAGGGACTCTAACCTGGAATCCACGGAGACTGAGGGAGCTTGTCAAGAACCTGAATCCCCAGAAGTCACATGCAAAAAATACAGCTGACTGTACTAGGAAGAAGCACAGAAGATTCCTAAATTGGGACAACAACCAAAAGAGCTAAAAACCACACTGTTTCTACTCAAATTTTTACTACATGGGGTTATCTGCTTCCTAAATATGTTTGTTACAATTTATAACAAGTGCATCTTCAGATCATGGTAAGTTTTTCATGCCTTTTTTTTCTTAAATGGGAAAAAAAAAAAGCATTATCAGCCAAAGATTTTTAGGGTTTAAAAGAGGGGTTGGTTTTCTGAATTAGTTTTCTTGCTAAAAACTACCTTATGTATTAAAATATGTATCAAATGATAATAAAACATGTATCACTTTTAGTGACAAAAACCCTATTTTTTCAAAATAAATATTATTAAAAAACAGAACTCAAGACACAGTACAACATAGATTAAATTTTTAAGAATTTGAAACTAAACCTCAAGAAACAGAAAAATAAATTGTAGGAAAAACTGATGAAACTCTAATCTCAGAAGGTTGGTTTGCTAGGTTTTAATCAAATAAGTCAACTCCTTAAGTTAGTAACTGTTTGCTTAGGCTCCATTTTATTGATTTCATGATTAATTTTGAGAAGAAAATTAAAGGAATGTCATTCTGTCAATGTAACATGTACAACAAATAAATTTGTTTTTAACCAAGACACAACTACAGGTCTCTTTTATCTGTTCCCAAAATAACTCTGGTTCTTTATGACAGATAAATTAAGGAGGATCTTTTATTTTAGGGAGCTTTCACTCTACGAAACTTTAAGCTTTAATTGTTTTGTCATTTTTATATAGACTAAAAGACGTTTAGCCCAGGGAAAAAAGAGGGAAGAAAAGGAAATTCTATAATTCAAGCTAAACACATAACTGCCAAGATTCAGTGTAATTCATGTATTTGCAAAATATCACTGTGTAAGACTACATCACAGCAGTTTGTATAGCAAAATACAGGGAACAATCTAGAAGTTATCAATATGCAATTAGTAAAATTAAGGTCTAACCACTTCACAAAGCAGTCCCTTTAAAAAAAATTAGTCACCTCAAAGAAATATTTAGGGGCAAACGGAGGAACTATGGTATAGGATTTACTCCACGTGTGTGTGCTAAGTCGCTCAGCGGTGTCAGACTCTGCAACCCTTCTGTATGCAGCCTGCCAGGCTCCTCTGTCCATGGAACTCTCCAGGCAAGAATGCTGAAGTGGGTGGTCATGCCCTCCTCTTGCACTGGCAGGCAGGTTTACCAAGGGCACTACCTGGGAAGCCCATTTATTTGGGGAGGAGGGGAACAGGCCTAACATATACTCACTAAGTCTCTCTGGTCTTTCAGGAAAAACACAGAATAAAAGTTGTGGTTGTCTGGGGAGGGGAACTAGAATGCTGGATAACCTTACTCTTCCTCTATGCATCCTTTAGAACCTTTCAAAGGTGTTC
Source organism: Odocoileus virginianus (assembly GCF_023699985.2). Lineage (NCBI taxonomy): Eukaryota > Metazoa > Chordata > Mammalia > Artiodactyla > Cervidae > Odocoileus > Odocoileus virginianus. The sequence goes on from NC_069697.1 coordinate 21,232,532, forward strand.
TATGTATTTCCTAGTCAACAAAAGACTGATTTGTTTTTAATGAATCTCATGGGTAGAATTAGAAACTTTCAGCTCAGACATCAATTCAGATAGAACCTACAGGGCAGTAACAATAAATTATATAGAATAACTCTCCTGAAGTTTTCTTCCAAAGAGATTGAAGAGCATTCAATCAGTATTTCAACATCTAGGCATTAGATTTGTAATTATGTGTTCGAAGTATCTGAGCAAAATCCTGCCTTCATGGAGTTTCATGGAGAGTAGAGACAGAGAGTATATGATATGACTTTTTGAGTAATGATGAGTGCTATACAGAAGAGAAGGAAATCGGGGATAAAGAGCAATTATGGGGGAGGAGGGAGGACCGTGTTTTAGGCCAGTTTAGGGACATGTAAGAACTGAGTGATATGGCAAAGTAAGCAATGTGATAAACAGAAGGCAAGCCCTGTGACTGAACATGCAGAGCCTCTCACTGTTGAGGGTACAGCCCAGCAGCAGGATGGCTGCAATGGGGCGACCCAAGGAGAGAAATGCGGAGGTGGTCTCAGAGAGAGGTGGGTCCTAGATGCATGGAGAGCCTTGCAGCGAGGAGGAAACAAAGTCAAGACTTTAAATGCAATGAAAAACCTCTGTGGAGTTCTGAGTGGGAGAATGACTAGATTTACATTTTTAAAAGTAACACTAGCTACTGTTTAAAAGATCAATACGGTAGGCCAGGTAACAAATGATGGGACTGAATAGTGGTTTCAGAGAGATAGGGAAATGTATCTGATTCAGGGTGGGTGTGTGTGTGTTAGTCATGTCCGACTCTTTGCAATCCTTTGGACTGCAGCCCACCAGGCTCCTCTGTCCATGGGATTTTCCAGGCAAGAATACTGGAGTGGGTTGCCATTTCCTTCTCCAGCAGATCTTCCCAACCCAGGGATCAAATCTAGGTCTCCCACATTGCAGATAGACTCTTTACTGTCTGAGATTTGAAAAATAGAGCCTATGGAATTTGCTGCTGGATTAGAAATGGGGATTTGACTGCAACAGCAACTGGGTGAAGAGTAATTTAAAAAGTCATCTTTATGTGTATAGTTATAGTTGTTAAGGTACTTTTACATGTATTATGTCATTTCACAATAACAAGAGGCAGGGGAAGGTCCCACTGGGTCAAGATCCAAGTTCTGCCTCCTCTGCCAGCTTTGAGAAGCCCTAGGAAAAGTCCTTTGAATGGGGTTCTAGGCCATAAAACGGTATCGTTCACTTCACAAGATTTCTGCAGGTACCAAGTGGTTGAAGTCTTTTGCAAATGTAAATAATGCCCTTTTTGAGGCAGAAAGCATCACACTGGCCAGTGAGAGACACTGTGTTCCCATCACTCAGGACAGCAGTGCTGCCCCACTGCCACCACCACTATATTCCATATAGAACCTGGTACTGTAGTTGACAGAAAAGAAGCAAACTTCTTAATTCTGATATAAAAAATAAACGTGTTCACCAATTATGGAAAAGCCTACATTATATAAGCATAGGCACTAGGGGGAAAAAAAATTGTATACTCTTTCAATCCATCCTAGAAACTGGAGGGAACAGTTCCTTTTGCTATAAATAGCATTAAAGTAAAACCACCTCTTACAAGATAAAATCCCAACCAAGGAAACTTTCACTAGAGAGATGTTACCACCAAGACTTCAACTTATTGCTTGAAGTCCTATCTTTAAGTTCATGTACAAAGTCCCACAGAATTTATTTTTCCCATCCAAGGCTTTCATGTTATTGCAGAATATATCCAGAACTTAAGCAAAAATGGAAAAATATACATAAAGTCTTTAGTTCACTACGTATTTTTGAGAGTTATCTTGAATGTCAACGTGTACTGTGTACTTAGTCGATAATCTGAATAACAGTAAATAAAAATCCAAGGATATCTGGTGTATAAACCTATCCTCCATCCCTCATATTCAACTGGGGCCTCAATAAACATGACTATTGCGGCCAAGAGATTCTATTACAACTAAAACCACATCGTAAGTACCCTCCAAAGCACACAGCCATTAAACTGCCTTGACAGAGTCGAAGACAAATCTTTAATACAACGAATGAAGGTTTGTTTTATGCAACACTACAAAGGGTCATATCATTCAGATTCCAGAGCACAATGACAATTTCTTCTACTTCTGTACTTTCTAGTAAGACTTTCTACCTTACAAAACATGTCGCATTTCTCTAAATCAAGAACCTTTAGGTCAGAGACACCCCATCTGAGATATATTTCACTGCAACTGCAGGAACACTACACACAATACATCATCCTTCAACAGGTCTATCACCGCACTTAGCTTGCATCTTCCCCAAACTTTAACAAGTTAAGTTAAATACACGTTCACCAGGTTATAGCAAGCAAATGTTTTTGCAATTTAGGCACTTGAACTCGCATAGTGAGCAACACAGAGGTTCAACTAATTTCCTTCATTAAAAATGACCAAATACTCTCAAGGTTTTGTCTTTGTGGATTTCAAGGAACATTTTACATCTGATCATTTGATGTTTCTGTAAAGAACTTACAAAACCAAGATGAATTTTCTATGGTTTCATTCGTACTTCTCAAAGTATATATTTATAAGAAACAAAAAAAAAAAAAAAAAACGATTTTAATAAAGTGCAGGAGATCCAGAGGCAAAATATTTCACAAGGTCCCCCATACCTCTCTCCCCCAATTCCCGCCCGGTCTCGCGTTAAAACTATTTCCTCCAAACAGAAACAGCTCTAGAAGAGTTTGCCAAGCAGAGTAAAATCACTTCGCTGAGATAACAAACGGAAACGCATTTAAAGCAGAGGAGATCACGGAAGCGACGGCGGCCGGGCGCGGAGCCCCCACGTCCCCGGACCCCAGCAGCAAGGGGCGAGCATGTGCCGGCCGCTGCAGGACGCGCGGCCCTCCCGGAGCCGCCTCCTGAGGCATAGGGCCCCGCCCGGCCTCACCCTCCCGGTTCATTCATTCTGAACCTGCGGCTACCGCACCCCTGCACTCCCGCCCCGGCCGAGACGGGGTTCCGAGGCCGAGTGACCGCTTTGGGCCACAACCCCTGCCCGGAGTCCGGGCCCCGCCGCGATTCCCGCGCGCCCGCGGCCTCTGCTCTGGGGTGGTCTGAGAGGCCGCGGAGGCCCGCTCCCAAAGCCAGAGCCCCGCAACACCGCAGCCCCACCCTCCGCCCAGGCGCGGGCCAGGCCTTCCCCGCTCGCGGGGCGGCCTCCTGGGGGCCCCGGATCCCCGCCACCCGGCTGCCCCACTGCGGCCGGAAGTCTCCCCGGCGCCCCCTCCCCAGCACCCGACTTCCCTCGCCGCCGCGTCCAAAGCCTCTCCGCGCTGCCTCGGGCCTCCTACCGCGGGCCGCGGGCCGGAGAAAGCGAGGGGCCGCGCCGCCCGGTCCGCTGACAGGGCAAGAGCAGAGCCGGGAGGCCCAGACGGTTACCTTGATAATCCTGCGGGGCAGCCCGGCCATCTTGTCAGATCCCGAGTTCGGCCTCTGGTCTCGTCTCCGGCTCCGCTCTCCTCACGCACGAGTGGAAGTCCCAGGCTCCACTTCCGGGGGACGTTGCCGCGCCCGCCGCCGCCGCCGCCGCCGCCAAGGCCCCTCGGGAAATGTAGTTCCTGCTCGGGCGCGAGCGGGCTTCCCTCGGACTTGACCCCCTCCCCCGCGTTCCCCGCCCCAGCCCCGGCTTGGAGGTAGCGGAAGTGACGCGTGCGGCGGGGCAGGGACTTGGGGGAGGCGGCGCGGGGCGGCGCGGAGCTCCGGCGCTCTTGGCCGAGCCTACCGCGCGCAGGTGGGATTGAGTGCTCCGCGCCCCGCAGGCCTCTTATCCGCGGCCACGCCCGCGCCAATGGGCGACGTAACAGAGGCCTGGCAGTGGACGTAGCCCATTCATCGGTTCGTTAGCTCATTCAACGTTACTGCATTGCGCGCGGTCTGGGCTGGCGGTGGGCAAAAGACAGGTCAAACTGATCGCGGGCTCCTTCCTCAAGGGGAAGCTAAACACCGAAACGCCCAAGTATGGGTCTCGAAAGTTTTCCAATAAAACTCTAGCCAGACTTTTGGTGCTTAAATTTCGCATAAGTCGAGCCTTTTCGATACACCGCTTAGTCCTAGGAAAGCTAAAAGCAAAGAATTTGGAGAGAGTTGGGGACGGGAAGAAGAATGGTTTCTGAATGCCTGGCCCTAGCGGTTGACTTGCCGACTGGATCGCTGGAGGAATGACCTAGGAGAGGATTAGAGAGTAATTCCTAAAAGAAGGATTACCCTTAGAGTGCCAGCGTGCTAAAGGAGGATTAGAGTGAGGGTACCCGAAAATTGGATTGTTGGGGAACCATTTCGTAACACCCTGATGATTGATTGCTTGCTCTGTGGTGGGCTTTTTGCGGTATTATTTTACTTTCTCGTCAAAGCAAACCTTAAGGTGCTTCCTCCACTTTACAGATGAGGCTCAGAGACATTCACTTTTCACAAGGTTGTGTGGGAAGTTTTGTTCCGAGGCAGATCTGCCAAAACATGGACCCCTTAACTACTTAGCTACGGAGTTTCCTAGCCCAGTAGCACAGACAGTAGACGGTGACTAAAAAAGGGCCCGGTGCTATGTTAGTGGATGAGGATACAAAAAGGCTGACCCTGCCTTCCAAGAACTTAAAGAGTACAGTAGAGAATAGAGACAAGTCAACAATTACAATTCAGTGGGTTAAGGGCCGTAGTAGAGTTTCCTTCAAGGTGTTATTTGAACACAGAGAGGCATTGATTGCTTGAGAAGTCAGAGAAAGCTCCTCAAAGGAGAAGTGGCATCCTGAAGGATGAAGAAGTATGTAACTGACTTGGTCAGGGGAGCATGCCAGGCCTAGAAAGCCTGTGAATTGCATTGAACTATAAGAAAAAAATTAGTGCATTAACAAATAGAAAATATGAATGCAAGAAACCTAGTAAGAATAATAAGAGAAAATATCATTAGCGTGATACTAAATGATTACATGGACTATCTCATTTAATGATAAAGTGTATAAGGTAGGCTGTCTTGTTACTGTTGTTTTTTAGATGAGAAATCAAGCCTCAGAGGCAATAATGAGAACTTTGAATAGCTAAAACTCTAAAATGAGTAGTTCTGTCATTAGAAGAATTTGGGAAAGTAAATGACATTGGACAGAGATACTGGCAGAATATTTTAGAGAGGTCCAGGAACCCACCTTGATAGGAAGAAAGGCAGAGTGAACATGGGATTAGAAGGGTTCTAGTCCAGTTATCTAGTGCATAAAAATTCAGCTTCAATTTAGTGCCGAAAAGGACAATAATCATTTATTTAGTTCTTGAATCTGCAATTCGGGCAGGGCTTGGCAGGGAAGGCACATCTCTCTACATGCTGTGTCAGCTCGGGTAGCTTGACTGAACCAGAAGCACTTCCAGGGTGGCTCACATGGCAGGCAAGTTGGTACTAGCTGTTAGTCCTGCTCCAAGTGGGCCTCTCCCTGGAACAACCTCGGCTTCCTCACCGCCTGGTGGCTAGGTTCCAAGAATGAGTGTTCTAGCAGGCAAAAGTGGAAGCTGAATCACCTTTTTTTTTGACCTAGCCTTGGAAATGAGGTAGCATCACTCCCGCCATAATCTATTGGTTGACTTCTCATGGTCATAAAAACCCTCCCAGTTTGAAAACTAGGGGACATGGCCCCCCTCTCTTGAAAGAAGAGTGGCAAAATTCTAGAAACTAGCAGAGTATACATATGATAGAAAATATGGTTGTGGCCAACTTTGAGAAACACAAACTGGCACAGGTATATTTGTCACAACGTGTTTACAGGCCACCTGCCTTAGAATCATCCACAACGCTGGTTAAAATAGCATTCCTTTTCCAGAGATGCTGATTTTCTAGGTCAATGCTGAGGCCTGGAACTCTGCATGTAAACATCACGGGTAATGTTGATAGATCCTAAAATGTGAGAATGAAAGATTCTGAATAAACAACAAAAATGTTGTCAGTGACTTCTTTTGGCTATTATGTATCAGAATGGATAATGAGAATCATGGAGGTTAAGAGTGAGGGCACTGAAGCCCCACCTAGATTTGAAAACAATTTGCTTAACTTGTTTGATCTTTTCTTCACCTATAAAGTGTACTTCATGTGCTTATTGTGAAAGTTCAATGATATACAAATATACATATTAAGTACTTAGAACACTTCATAACATATAGGGCTATTATTTTTGTAATCTTGATGAAGGCCATGTATAGTTTTCTATAGGAAACCAGATCTTTTTGTAAAGCACTTTAAGCAACTAGTTCTTTGTATTTTGGGCTGTGCTGGGTCTTCACTGCTGCATGCAGCCTTTCTCTAGTTGTGTTGCTTGGACTTCTCATTGCTATGGCTTCTCTTGTTTTGACGCGGGTTCTAGACACAGGCTCAGTATTTGTGACGCACCGACTTAGTTGCCCAGCAGCATGTGGGATCTTAGTTCTCAAACCAGGGATCAAACCCGTGTCCAGATTCCTAACCACTGGACCACTAGGGTAGCCCAGGAAACCAGATTTTTTAAAACTTGACAGTATAGCTTGTTTGGCCAAGATCAGTTTGATGGCATGAAATTCTCTTAGATAAATATCATATATATTATATAATATATTCCCCAGTGGCTCAGCAGTAAAGAATCTGCCTGCAATGCAAGAGACACAGGAGACAATCTCTGGGTCTGAAAGATTCCCTGGAGAGGGCATGGCAAATGGCAACCCACTCCAGTATTCTTGCCTCATCCCATGGACAGAGGAGCCTGGTGGGCTACAGTCCATAGGGTAACAAGAGTTGGACATGACTGAAGCTACTTAGCATGCATCCATATACATACATATATATATATATATATATATATATACACACACATAAATGTCTTTACTCTTTTTTTTTCCCCTTTGAGAACAGCTCACACTATACTCATCTGGAAAATAAAATCCAAACTTCTGATTCGTGTAAGTCCTCTCAAACAGGATATATTTTAGAAGGACAGGTTGCCACAGGGCTGAGATGCAGTGTTTATGCTCAGCCACAACTAGAGAGACTTGTGTGTCACAGTGAAATATCCCACATGATGCAACAAATATCTTTCATGCTGCAACTAAGACCTGATTCAGCCAAATAAATATATATATATATAAAGAATGATATACAACTAAAGAAAAAAAGGGGGAGAAACTAATTTTTAAAAAAGAAAGAAAAAAGAAAAGAGAAAGAATGATATCATGTACCCAAAATTCAAAAGATGCCGGTCCATGGTATTGAATAAGTAAGAGCGACCAAATAGCTTCACTAAACTGAACAGCACTAGGCAGAACTCTTAGCTAGTTAATCTTTTTTTCGGCTCTTCATCAGACCTCTTTCTTGTCCAGGGTTTTTTTTGTATTATTTGGTTGTTTTTTTTCCCCAGGCTCTGCTCCTTTCAGAACTCAAACTCCAAGGGCCTCTGCACTATAATACGGGAAAGAGGACCCAAGAATGCTGTGCTCTATGCAAATCTTACTCCTAAAAATACTATTTTAGTGCTTCCTGTTCCTTCCCCACCCCCTCTCCCACAGATATTTCAGATGTTCACTGCATGCCTGCTAAATCAGTCATGTCTGACTCTTTGTGACCCATGGATTGTAGCTCACCAGGTTCCTCTGTCCATGGAATTTTCCGGGCAAGAATACTGAAGTGGGTTGCCACAATAGCAGGAGCATATGTACTATTTACCCTGCATGTAATATCTTAGGACATTTATACCTGAGCTCCTCAGAGTTATGGATCTTCTTTATCTTGGGTATCTCTGGATCCCTGGGACCTAGCTCAGGGCCTAGAGCATCAGACCTCCCAAAAAGAACTGGTCAAGAAATGAATCCATGAGTTCAGGCCGAAGATAAGTACCTGTTTGAGAGCAGCTGCCTAAATTCCTCATCCATAAGTGATTGCTTACAGAAAACACGGGATGTTGATGTTCATCCCTAAACTTTTCAAGTTGACTTCCTGGAGGACAACAGAGTTGTGTTATTTTTTTTTTTTTTTTTTCCTTTCACAAACTGTCTCATGCTTTTTTAAAGACAGAGTAGATCAGTTTGGAAAATGATAGATCGATCACCTTTAATAGAGGTCCTGTTTCCATTATGAGAAATAGTCTTCATGCAGAAGTGTTTGTTGGCAATACACTTTTTGTTTCTTAACGAATAAGAAAACTGTTTCGTGGGCGATCAAGACAGAAGTGTCTGTGAGAAGAGGGTTCGTGAACATTGACTCAGGGAGGAAGTGGGTGGGGCAGGAGGAAAAGGCTGCACACAGATTTTAGAAAAGAAAAAAAAAAACCCTGCGGCTTCATATTCGTGACGTCAACATAAATAGCTGAGCACTTACAAAGTGTTAATCCACACAATGCCGGCCTGTGAAAAACAACCGAGTGAGGTCATCCAGGGTCTTAAGAGCACTATCTCAAGGTGGAAAGACTCTGGAAGGATGAGACCTAAGAGGATCAGGGGAATAAGACTGGCCTTTGTTCACCACTTGATGCTTTACCAAGCATTTTTGAATGCTATCTTACCCACAGGAAGCTTTAAATGCATGCACCCCTGGAGACATTCAGTTCAGTTCAGTTCAGTCGCTCAGTCGTGTCCAACTCTTTGTGACCCCATGAATCGCACAGGCCCACACCAGGCCTCCCTGTCCATCACCAACTCCCAGAGTTTACTCAAACTCATGCCCATCGAGTCGGTGATGCCATCCAGCCGTCTCATCCTCTGTCGTCCCCTTCTCCTCCTGCCCCCAATCCCTCCCAGCATCAGGGTCTTTTCCAATGAGTCAACTCTTCGCATCAGGTGGCCAAAGTACTGGAGTTTCAGCTTCAACATCAGTCCTTCCAATTAACACCCAGGACTGATCTCCTTTAGGATAGACTGGTTGGATCCCCTTGCAGTCCAAGGGACTCTCAAGAGTCTTCTCCAACACCATAGTTCAAAAGCATCAATTTTTTGGCACTCAGCTTTCTTCACAGTCCAACTCTCACATCCATACATGACCACTGGAAAAACCATAACCTTGCCCAGACGGACCTTTGTTGGCAAAGTAATGTCTCTGCTTTTTAATATGCTATCTAGGTTGGTCATAACTTTCCTTCCAAGGAGTAAGTGTCTTTTAATTTCATGGCTGCAGTCACCATCTGCAGTGATTAATTGGAGCCCCCCAAAAATAAAGTCTGACACTGTTTCCACTGTCTCCCCATCTGTTTCCCATGAAGTGATGGGACCAGATGCCATGATCTTAGTTTTCTGAATGTTAAGCTTTAAGCCAACTTTTTTACTCTCCTCTTTCACTTTCATCAAGATATTAGCCCCTTGTTAATTCTGGATGAAGGAGGGTATTCCTTTCTTTGGGCCAGTTCCCAGTGGAAACAAGATTCCAGAGGATGGTGAATCAAGGGTTGGCCAGAAGCCTGACTGTGGAACAGGAGCTCTGAAAGCACAGCCTTTCCCCGGCTCCTGTGTGTCACTCTTCCAGGTTTCCCAGAGAACAGCTGCCCAAGGTGACTCCACCTGTGAGCGCTTACTCAGCCTACCCAGCCTAAGCTCTTTCCCCACATCTTCTCCCCTGGTGTGCCCTGCCCAAGTTTCTTGTCAGAACACTCCCATCACCTTTCTTCCTCCACCCATCACTGATCTCTCCCCAGTCCTACTGATCTCTCAAACACATCTCACTTGTGTCTCTTGCTTTCTGCAGAAAACTGCCGGCCTGCTACCAGCATGATTAGAAGTGTTTTGAAAACACTTCCAGTACAATGATTTGGGCTATAATATACTCTGAAGCAGAGGTTTTCAAACTCTGGAGTGCTAAGCACCTTAGGAGCTGGTGAAACATACAGGTGCAGGACCCCCACCCAAGATCTTGAGTGCAAGTCACAGGCGCCTGTGATTTTAACAAGCTCCCTGGGTACCACTGAGAGGTCCAAAGCTTGAACATCACTGTCCAATATTATCTGATCTGCTCCAGAAGGCAAAACAGTTATAAGACCAACCTTAATTTATACTTCTCCTGTTCCTGTTTTTCTAATTCCTTTTGGCCCGATACCCATATCTTTCTTCCTATCTGTTCTAATTCACTTGGTTAAAGTGTTAGGTATTCCAGATTGTTGGGTTTTGAGGAAGCCAATAAATAAAACCTAATTTAGGTTCCTGAAATTATAACCAGTTGAAAGAGATGGAGACCAAAACATTGCCTTCATTACTAGTAAAGCTAATCGTAGAAAAGAACTCTAAGTGTGTAATACTTTGAGCTTATTAATGGTTCCCTAACCTGCTTCCCACTTGCAGGCATAGCCACCCAATTGTTTAGCATGGTCAGGCAACTACAGGCCCCTTAAACCAAGACAGAGGAGATGGGCAGGCTTAAGAACAGAAGACAGGCTGGGGAAAAGAAAGGAAGAAGAGAAAGAAAGGAGAAAGGAAAAGAGAGGGGAAAGAGAGGGAGGTAGAGAAAGAGAAGCGGAAAAGAGACACAGCTGAGAGGACCCAGTTCTTTATTTTAAATTCACCAATTAGAAAACTTACTCCTGTTACCTTCTAATCACAAAACCAACTGACATTTTCTTAACCTCCTGCTTACTTTCTATCTCGGCTCCCCAAAGGCAACCTCAGCCCACAGTCTGGACAATCGCATCATTGCTCTGAAAATCCCGGAATCCATCATACCTATGTTCTCTCTATCATTTTCACATCTTGTTGGCTTGTCACTGATGTCATGTTTCCTTTTTACCCACGCACATTCTTACTTGCTATGTGTCTAGCAGTAACATAATACCTAGCACATATCGCCTCTTCCTGCCTTCCTTCATTCTCTACCTATTACTTTTAGGTCCTCCCTAGGAACTGTTTTTTTGTTTTTCTTTTTGAGCAAGATAGGGGACTTGCCTGGCGGTCCAGTGGTTAAGACTCTGTGCTTCCACTGAGATGGCTTGTGTTCAATCCCTGATTGGGGCACTAAGATCCCACATGCCCAGGGTTCCTGGGTGCAGGCATAGAAATTGACTCCAACTAACAGATAAGGTAAACTCCGGGAGTTGGTCACGGACAGGGAGGCCTGGCGTGCTGCGATTCATGGGGTCCCAAAGAGTCGGACATGACTGAGCGACTGAACTGAACTGAACTGAACAGATAAGGAATTTATTGGGAGGACCTCTGGTGGTTCATATGGTCATGTGGAAAGTCACAGGCCAGGCTCAAAATACAAAGGGTGCTGACATTCTGGAGCCGCACAAGGACGGGAAGCTGGGGACTCACTCAGCAGTTTCCTGTTGGGTGCTTCTCCCGTGCCCTCCTCCATGTATGATGCTCCTGAGTCCAGAGCTTCTCAGATTCAGATTCCCATTTCTGACCAGGGTGGGCTGATGTGTATGGGAGACTTGGATCTAATTGCCCCTTATACTGACTTTCAAATATTATCAGTTTTCAGCCCTCTCCTCTCTCCCTCTTCCTGAATACATGGTGACACCAATTGTTTGAGGCCTGGTACAACCTGCAGGCTAAACTTCGGTCTGCTAAGCCAGGTGCCATTCTTGCATCTCTTGCCATTCATCTCTGTTCTCATTGTTGTTTGAGTATAATTTTGGAAAGTAGAGGACAAAAACATCTTTACACCGATAAAAGCATTTTTGGTGTCTTTGAGGTAGCTTTCCTGCACAAGGAAATTATCCATAGATTAGTTTAAGTAGCATTGTTTTAATTAGCATTCAATTTACTGAAGTGAGAGTAAAGTCTAGTTTTTCCTAAAGTTTAACTTACCGATCTTATTATTCTGCTAATTAGACTAGCAACTAAAATAAAACTCTTTTAAGGGAACTTTCCATAAAAGAAAATTAAATACATACATTTGAGCATTTTAAGTTGCACCTGTAAATTTTTTTTCATTTATTTTTATTAGTTGAAGGCTAATTACTTTGCAATATTGTGGTTTTTGCTATACATTGACATGAATCAGCCGTGGATTTACATGTGTTCTCCATCCCGATCCCCCCTCCCGCCTCCCTCCCCATCCCATCCCTCTGGGTCTTCCCAAGCACCAGCCCTGAGCACTTGTCTCATGCATCCAACCTGGGCTGGTGATCTGTTTCACCCTTGAGAGTATACTTGTTTCAGTGCTATGCTCTCAGAACATCCCAGCCTCACCTTCTCCCACAGAGTCCAAAAGTCTGTTCTGTACATCTGTGTCTCTTTTTCTGTTTTGCATATAGGGTTATCATTACCATCTTTTAAAATTCCATATATATGCGTTAGTATACTGTATATTGGTGTTTATCTTTCTGGCTTACTTCACTCTGTATAATGGGCTCCAGTTTCATCCATCTCATTAGAACTGATTCAAATGAATTCTTTTTAATGGCTGAGTAATATTCCATTGTGTATATGTACCATAGCTTCCTTATCCATTCGTCTGCTGATGGGCATCTAGGTTGCTTCCATGTCCTGGCTATTATAAACAGTGCTTCGATGAACACTGGGGTGCATTTGTCTCTTTCCAATCTAGTTTCCTCGGTGTGTATGCCCAGAAGTGGGATTTCTGGGTCATATGGCAGTTCTATTTCCAGTTTTTTAAGGAATCTCCACACTGTTCTCCATAGTGGCTGTACTAATTTGCATTCCCACCAACAGTGTAAGAGGGTTCCCTTTTCTCCACACCCTCTCCAGCATTTATTGCTTGTAGACTTTTGGATAGCAGCCATCCTGACTGGCGTGTAATGGTACCTCATTGTGGTTTTGATTTGCATTTCTCTGATAATGAGTGATGTTGAGCATCTTTTCATGTGTTTGTTAGCCATCTGTATGTCTTCTTTGGAGAAATGTCTGTTTAGTTCTTTGGCCCATTTTTTGATTGGGTCATTTATTTTTCTGGAATTGAGCTGCAGGAGTTGCTTGTATATTTTTGAGATTAATCCTTTGTCTGTTGCTTCGTTTGATATTATTTTCTCCCATTCTGAGGGCTGTCTTTTCACCTTGCTTATAGTTTCCTTTGTTGTGCAAAAGCTTTTAAGTTTAATTAGGTCCCATTTGTTTATGCACCTGTAAATTTAACATACTCAATTTTCTTGTTCAGCCCTTCAGTTTTCTGATAGGTAAACATTCCCAAACAACTAAATAATTCTTATAAATGAAAAACAATTTAAATACAGTGAGTCATCTGTTAAGTATTCTAGCACTGCTTCCAAACAATATAATTCTTTCACACTTTTCAACACAGAATCATAAGCCTGGATCAGTCACCTAACGACAATTTCAAACTGGAATCACAATTTATGGAAAACACAAGAGACTTGGGAACATGTTAAAGTTTGCTCCAAGATGTACTCATCAAAACCCAGATTGTGGGAATCTCTACCAGACAAACACCTTGCTTCTTTACCAAAGAAGTGCAAGGAAAAAGGAGAAAGACAAATAGGGAAGGAACTCTTAAATGAAAGGAACTTAAAATCTGATATTAAGCAATTGAAATGTGTGGATCTAATTTGGATCTGATTCAAACAAGCAAACTCAATTGAAAATACGACATTCATGAGCCATTTGGAAAGTTGGATGTTGAACCCGCCTGCCAATGCAGGAGAGAGAAGAGATGCGGGTTCGAGCCCTGGAGGGAAGATCCCCTGGAGGAGGGCACGGCAACCCACTGCAGTGTTCTTGCCTGGAGAATCTCATGGCCAGAGGAGCCTGGCGGGCTACAGTCCATAGGGTCACAAAGAGTCGGGCACAACCGAAGTGACTTAGTAAACACATGCACTGAGGTATTTATAGATGAAATAATAGGCTACTTGAGATTTGCTTCAAATTAATGTAGGAAAAGATACATGGTGGGAGCATAGATGAAACAAAATTGCCCATGAGCAATTGTTGAAGCCAAAGGAGGGGTGTGTGGTGGTTTGTTATACTTTTATTTCTAATTTTGTATGTGTTTGAAATTTTCTGTAATAAAAAGTTTTTAAAAATAAGAATCAAAGCTAATCTATCAGGCAAATTTAATAGTCCAAATTCTCTTATATATTCTATTCTAAATACTTCAATATAAACACAGAAGATACACATTTGTGAATGCATTATGTTCTCAACCCTAACTGGAAAACAATACTACCTGTGGGTTTGATTCATTTACTTATTTATTTTTGGTTGTGCTGGGTCTTCGTTTCATGGCCTTTCTCTAGTTGCAGTGAGCAGGGACTCCTTCCCGTTGCAGTGCACGGGCTTGTCGTTGCAATGACCCCTCTTGTGGAGCACGGGCTCTAGGGCATGCAGGCTCAGAACCTGCGGCATTTGGGTTTAGTTGCTCAGTGGCACGTGGGATCCTCCTGGACCAGGGATCGAACCCATGTCCCCTGCAACGGCAGGCAGAGTCCTATCCACTGTACCAACCGGGGAAGTCCACAGGTGTGTTTGATTTACGTCATCATTTCTACACGTCATTCCAAATTCTCTGAGGAGCTAAAAGTCACTTACACTATAGGAAAGAAGAAACCCCCAAGTACCTTGGGGTAACTGACACAAGCAATCTGAGATGCCTTCTAGGCTGGCTGTGAAGGTGAGGTCTGGAAGTGCAGTCTTCCAGGATCTTCTTCCGCACGACCTGAAGGAGAAGCAGAGCCCCCTCGCATGGTCGCCACCCATACCCTCCAAATGGAGTGTTACCTGAATTCATGTTACACATATTACCTAACTTACCAGTGTGATGTGAGCCTCCAATCTCCTACCCAAGCGGTTTTACTTGTTTGATTTATCAACATATTCAGTGAAGGTATTACTGCTCAAAGCTATTCAGAATTCTTCTCATATTCCATTAAAACTGGAGGACCATACTGTTTATATTTAAATAACATCCAATTGGATTACCAATCTCTGACTTTACAGTCAGAGCACCAAGAATACGCCAAGGCACTTACTCTGACATGGTGCCAAGAACCTGCCTTTCTCTCTTCCAAATCCACTCTTTGCCTGATCCACTCTGTTCTCCTGGAAGTTAACCTGATCAGATGACCTTGCATGGAGGGGGTTCTCTCACCTCTGGTTTCTGCTTGGTTTGGGCCAATGAGAAGCCCTTGCAGGAGACTGGAGACGGAAAGGATAGGGAAGTCAGAGTAATTATTACCCTGGATGGTTCCTGGCAAGGTCACATCAGGCTGGCGATGTCCTTCAATAGCTGACTGCTTTCCTCCAGGTAGCCAACTATAGGATTCTCTCTTGGAGTCCAGGAACTGCTCCCCCTCTTTATTCCTTCTGATCTGGAAGGAACAGCCAATAGTACCAAGCCCGGGTTATACTAACACTGCTCTGTGTGATTCCACTCACACCCCCTTAAAGAATGCCTCTGTAAATAAACCGCTCAGAATGATACCAGCTGAGAATGTCATTTGCTTTCTGCTGAGACTAAGTGATATACCAACTTAAAGCTAGAAATCATTATTGGCCATTTTAGACTAAGTCCTTTTTTAAATTTTCATTACATTCACTGGATTATTCCTGACAGTCAAAAGGGAAGGATTACATTTCAATGTCTAAGAAGTAGGTGATCTCTTTGGGTAAGATATTCATAAAAATTTATTACACAAGTATTTATTAAGCACCTACAAGGTAAAATTATTGCTAGTATTGACTGAGTGCTTCACTATATGTCAGGTATTTTGCAAAGCATTTGGGAAGAGCCAAAGACACATTTGCTTACATCGCATTGTTATTGTTCAGTCGCTCAGTTTTGTCCGACTCTTTTCGACCCCACAGACTGAACCATGTCAGGTTTCCCTGTCCTTCACCATCTCCCAGAGCTTGCTCAAACACATGTCCATTGAACCAGTGATGCCATACAACCATCTCGTCCTCTGTCGACCCTTCTCCTCCTGCCTTCAATCTATCCCAGTATCAGGGTCTTTTCCAATGAGTCAGCTCTTCACATTGGGTGGCCAAAGTATTGGAGTTTCAGCTTCAGCATCAGTACTTCCAATGATTATTCAGGACTGATATCCTTTAGGATTGACTGGCTTGATCTCCTTGCAGTTCAAGGGACTCTCAAGAGTCTTCTCCAACACCACAGTTTGAAAGCATCAGTTCTTCGGTGCTCAGCCTTCTTTATGGTCCAACTCTTACATTGATACATGAATACTGGAAAAACCATAGCTTTGACCAGACGGATCTTTGTCAGCAAAGTAATGCCTCTGCTTTTCAATATGCTGTCTAGGTTTGCTTTTCTTCCAAGGAGCAAGCGTCTTTTAATTTCATGGCTGCAGTC
The DNA here is from genome assembly GCF_023699985.2 of Odocoileus virginianus. Lineage (NCBI taxonomy): Eukaryota > Metazoa > Chordata > Mammalia > Artiodactyla > Cervidae > Odocoileus > Odocoileus virginianus. The sequence continues at coordinate 21,248,813 of NC_069697.1, forward strand.
ACCATCCACAGTGATTTTGGAGCTTAAGAAAATAAAATCTGTCACTGTTTCTATTGTTTCCCACATCTATTTGCCATGAAGTGATGGGACTGGATGGCATGATCTTAGATTTTTGAATGTTGAGTTTAAGCCAGCTTTTTCACTTTCCTCTTTCACTTTCATCAAGAGGCTCTTTAGTTCTTCTTCACTTTCTGCCATAAGGGTGGCATCTTCTGCATATCTGAGGTTACTGATATTTCTCCCAGCAATCTTGATTCCAGCTTGTGCTTCATCCAGCCAGACATTTCTCATGATGTATTCTACATATAAATTAAATAAGCAGGGTGACAATACACAGCCTTGACATACTCTTTCACAATTTGTAATCAGTCTGTTGTTCCATGTCCAGTTCTAACTGTTGCTTCTTGACCTGCGTACAGATTTCTCAGGAGGCAGGTAAGGTGGTCTGGTATTCTCATCTCTTGAAGAATTTTCCACAGTTTGTTGTGATCCAGTGAAGTAGAAGTAGATGTTTTTCTGGAATTCTCTTGTTTTTCAATGATCCAATGGGTTTTGGAAATTTGACGTCTGGTTTCTCTGCCTTTTCTAAATTCAGCTTGTACATCTGGAAGTTCTCAGTTCATGTACTGTTGAAAACTAGCGTGAAGGATTTTGAACATTACCTTGCCAGCATTTGAAATGAGTGCAATTGTATGGTAGTTTGAACATTCTTAGGCATTGCCTTTCTTTGGGATTGGAGTGAAAACTGACATTCTCCAGTCCTGTGGCCACTGCCGAATTTTCCAAATTTTCTGGCATATTGAGTGCAGCACTTTAACAGCATCAACTTTTAGGATTTGAAATAGCTCAGCTGGAATTCCATAACCTTCACTAGCCTTGTTCATACACAGTGATGCTTCCTAAGACCCACTTCACTGTGCACTCCAGGATGTCTGGCTGTAGGTGAGTGATCACACCATCATGGTTATCTAGGTCATGAAGATCTTTTTTGTATAGTTCTTCTGTGTATTCTTGCCACCTCTTCTTAATATCTTCTGCTTCTGTTGGGTCCATATATCTCATTGACCAGCACTTAAGTCACATGACCTCATCTATGTTTGAAAGGTAGGTTGGGAAGTGTAGATTTTTAAATTCAGAGTAGATGTATACTCAGTCAAAGATTAGGGGTTCTATTAATATGGAGGAAAGGGAAACAGAGCTATTGGGGAATAACAGTTTCTGGTGTAAATTTCTTATGGTTTCTGGTGGGATCATTTATCAATGCTATTAAACATATGTAATTTATCTTAACAAGGCAAGGGGACACTTCTTAAGGAGAATACTCAATGTGTACTAGAAAAACAAGGTCTTATTTTTTGGTTAAGTTCAAATATATGTGTTCTCTCAGAAAGTTCTTTTTATATATTACCTGTCAAGAGTGAAATATTTCTTAAAAGTATAAAATAGATCTACCTTTGTCACCAGCTTCATCACTTTTGCTAACACTCTGTATTCTAGTCACATTGACCTTATTTTTGTTTCTTGAAAGGATCATGTACTGCTCCCGACCTTATGGCCCTTACTCAAGGCCCTTACTCTCTTGTATTCTTCATCTTCATGACTTCTACCCTTCCTTCACATTTCTGCTTACATTTATATCCACAGGGGAACCTTTTCTAACCCTAATAGACTAGTCAGACACCAATATGCTTATAACTAATAGTTATATGTTTCACGGCATTTTTTCCCTCTGAGGCACTCAAGACAAGGATAATAAAATAAATTACTTATACAATTATGCATATACTATCTGTGGTCCCCACTTGATGTGTAATCTCTAAAGACACAGACTGTTACTCAGGTGTTTGGTACATCTAAAAAGTGCTCAATAAATATTTGTAGAATGAATGAGTGCAGTAGAATAAATTTAATAAATTTAGGAGTTGCATAACGGAGAAGGCAATGGCACCCCACTCCAGTACTCTTGCCTGGAAAATCCCATGGACAGAGGAGCCTGGTAGGCTGCAGTCCATGAGGTCGCTAAGAGTCTGACATAACTGAGAGACTTCATTTTCACTTTTCACTTTCATGCATTGGAGAAGGAAATGGCAACCCACTCCAGTGTTCTTGCCTGGAGAATCCCAGGGACAGGGGAGCCTGGTGGGCTGCCGTCTATGGGGTCGCACAGAGTCGGACACAACTGAAGCAACTTAGCAGCAGCAGCAGCAGGAGTTGCATAAAAGCACCTAATAATGAAAAAACTTTATACTGTGAGAATCTTTGATCATTTAAATAAGTCCTGATGATCTCCAGGAGACTTGCGGTTTGAAACTGACAATATTTAAGGTGTTTGTAGGAAAGATGTTCATGATACACAGTTAAGTGCAATAAAGGTATATTAGAAAAGATAGTTTATTGTGCATGTATGTGTTTATTGATATATGTATTAATATATTAACAGTAATAAAAGAAAACCTAAACATAATGTGTTTGTGTGAAAGAGAGGGAGGCTGAAGAAGAATCAGGCTGGCAGGTTCATATCTCAGCTCCATCACTGGCCACAGGACTTTAAAAACATAATGTGTCTAATAACTGTTAGCTACTATCATAGCACAGATACACAAAGAGACAAAAAGTGACAGATTATACATCAAACGTCAGCATGTTGGAAATTACAGTTTAAAAACTGCTGACACTGAACTCTACATTTATCAAACTCTTCCTGACACTCTCTCTGACTGCGCCCCTTGGTTTTCATACTGCTTCTCTCCTGCTGCTTCTGAGAGGCCCTTGCTGGCCCTCCTCCTCCCCCGGACCGCTAAATGTTGGGATTTCCTGGCTAGGTTCTGGGTACTTTTCTTTTCCTACACTCACTCCTTACGTTCACAGGCGTACGGCTGGTTTCTTTTCTGGTCTCAGCTTTGTGAGCCTTTCTTCGCCCCAGCCCCCCTGTTGGTCAGCGGTCCCCACTCGGCTCACAGCCAACCGGACGTGTCCTTGGAATCGTCTTTGATCCGTCTCTCTTCAGCTCTGCACAGTGAATGTTTGACGAGTCCACTGACAGTTCCTTCCAATCTGTCTCTCCTCGCTGTCTTCCCCTACAGCATAGTCCGGAAAGACCTTATGGCGTGGCCTATTCTTCCCTCTAAGATACAAGACAAGGCTCAGGATTCTGCACATGTCTTTTCCTCCCATAATAACTAACCAGCACCGTTCTCAAAACACAGTGCTGGGCTTTTAGGTTGAAGGGTCGCCCCGCTTCCCCATTTCAAACATTAAATCCAACGCCACTACTCCTTCAATGCTTCTCTGAAATGTCTCTTTCCGTAGGAAACCTAACTTATCCGAGGATGGATCTCAAGTTGCTCCGATTATTAGTATAAACTTAAAAAAAATACTGTTTGTTACTTTCTTAAGGATATGCGTGGGGAGTAGTGGATTTGTTTTTGGAAATGGTGCTAGTAAAGTTGCTGGCGAACTGCTGCAACTAAACCCGGGAGCAGGTTGGATGAATCCCTGCTCCGCCGCCCCCGCCGCCGCAAAACCCCTACCCTGGCACCTTCGGATCCTTCCGGCGGAGACTACATTTCCCAGAGTGCCCCGCGGGCCAGGAAGGCACGTGGAGCTGTGCTGCCTAGAGCCCGGACTGAGGCAAGATGGCGGGTTCGCGGTGAGCTGCAGTCCAGGTAACCGATGCCCTCTCTTTTTCCCGTCTAGGAGTCCCTAGAAGCTCGGTGGGCCCAGAAGGCTTATTGGCAAGTGTTGAGGTCTCCTACTTCCTATCCTACGGCAGGATAAAGCCTCTGGGGTTACCAGACTTAGGCTTCCTGTGGGAGCTACGCTCCAGGTGAAAGGTGCTAGGTCTGGTAGCCTGTTCCTCAAACCTCCGTCCCTCTCAGGCTCCCTGCAACCCTGTATTTCTTCAGGGTTGAATTCCAGGCCAAGGGATATACTCTCTGAATTCTCTTTTTGAGGTGAATAATCTGATCCCTGAGTTTCAGACAGAATGTCGTTTTAAAAGTTCTGTTTCTCAGTTCGTAGTCAGAAGATACGGGTTTGCGTTTCATCCATACCACCTATTAAGTAGCGGTAAACCATTTGACTTGTCTGAGCCTAGGTTCTTAATTTTTCAAGTGGAGATGCCTACTTCTACACTTCTGAAAGAGCATATAATGTATAGGAAAATGGGTTGTAAACTATAGAAAGGAACTCAGGGATATCAGTGCTAATGTACTGACAGTGCAAGGAGTCAGCTGCATAGTTTAGCAACTAAGACTGATAAAATACGATTTTACCACTGTGCGGGGATGGGGTGTGGGGAATCGAATAGTCAGTTGAGAACGAGTGATGTATGTCATTTATTCACAGCAGCCTGGAGTTGTTTCCCCCCATTTTACCGTGGAAGTAACTGAGAGGATTGCTTGATGACTTGCCCAAACTTTCCCAATTTGTTAATGATTGACTCTGAGGCTCTTGGAAGCAAGTTATTTAAATTTTGTACTTTAATTTCTTCATGAGTCAAAATAAAGATACTTCTCATGATTAATATGAGAGTAAAATGAATGATAGTGAAAGCACCTTGAAAAGGTAGAAATCTCATACATATATAAAAGGGCAAAATTTTATTTGGGGCTTTGGGATAGGATGTTTATGTGGGTTTCTCTAAGTCAATATTTAATAAGCTATGGTTGGGTCTTCTTGTTTAATATTTCATTCAATCAGAAACAGAACACTATTTTAAGAGATGTATTAAGATCTTGTATATGGTACCTGGGAAGTTGTACACAGACACATTAGCTTTATGAAAGGAGAATGCTCTGCGTAGCATGTGTGATTGACTGTTTCTAATAGTTACACATTGGCTGTGCACTCATTGAATGGAAATAACTATACCAGGTGTTGAGAAGTTTGCATTTAAGAGGAGTAGTAATGCACATAGTTATGGGATTTCTGCTGATGCTGCTCTTTGTCCTGTATTGCCTGGAAACAGAAAGTTGTTTAAAAAGTTTTGCGTTAGTGTCTATAGTTTTAGGTAGCGATCCTGTTTTGTGGTGTTCAGTGTGTTGTGTCGCTTCAGTTTATCATAGGCAGCACTGATTTTTCTTTATCTCTCATGCAGGGGTGAAGATTGTTGTATCTAGAAGCCGATTTTAAAAGCAGTTTCTCTTCAGATCATCTTTATACCACCTGATAAGCATTTTGATTCACCATGGCATTGGCAGCAGTAAAATGGGCAATATCAAGCAGAACTATCTTGAAACATTTATTTCCAATTCAAAGTAAGTTGGGTGTTGTTTTTTTTTAATGTTTAAGAGATGTTAAACTTTTTCAAATATTATAATATCATAATATGTGTTCACTGAAGAAAATTTACAGTGTTTAGTTATTGTATATGCTTGCTATTGTATAGGAGTCATATGTATGCCACATGTTGCATGATGTGGAAAGATCCTTATATAGAAAGGGGTGTATGTCAGACAGTATCTATTTTATGATCTAATTTGTGCATTTGAAAGATGATTGACCCGTACATGTATATAGGCATTTATAAATGAAGAGTAAAAGATGTGGACCAAGTAAGTTATCTTTGTAGACCACAAGTGGGATTTAACTGAGGCCAAGTGAAGGACTAATAAGGAAAACCTTTTTCTGGTTTGAATTACTTACGTTTTCACATACTGCTTTTTTAAAAAAAATATTTATTTATTTGGCTGTGCTGGGTCTTTGTTGCCGCTCAGGCTTTTTCTCTAGTTGCAGGGACCGGGTGCTACTCTTTGTCCGGTGCTGGGGCTTCTTATTGAGGCGGCTTTTCTTGTTGTGGAGCAGGGGCTCTAGGGCACTCGGGCTTCAGCAGTTGAGACTCCTGGGCTCAGTAGTTGTGGCGCTAGGGTTTAGTTGCTCCCTGGCAGGTGGGATCTTCCCCGACTAGGGATTGAACCCATGTCTCCTGTATTGGCAGGCACATTCTTTAATCACTGAGCCACCATGGAAGTCCTCACATACCACTTTTTCGGCAGTTCTTAAAATTAGCAAATAAGGGCCAATTGTGCAATTCCATCTTACAAGATGACTATTGTTAATATTTTAGTGTACTCTCTTTGTATTTTTTCTATGTAATTTTTTAAAAAAATGTAATTTCTTCCTTTTCTGAAGAAACATAGTGTAATATTTTCTTCAAAGCCTAGTAATGCATGTTTGATAGTCAAAACATTGACCTATATAAATAAACAGGCAATTAAAATCTTATTTCCCGACCAGCCTTCTTTTCTCTTCCCCTTTCCCCTGTTTGTGAACTGCATCCTCCCATTTCTAAAGCAGACATGGTTAGAACGCTACAGTAGGTTTTCTTTTTCATGTTTAGCTAGTCAGCTAACTTTTTTACTCATCTCTGCCCAATCTTAATCTCTTTGTCCGTGTTTCCTGTTGACTACCATTTGTAATTGAACATTTCTATTGAGTTAAGAGGAAAAGAGTTATTTGAAGACTAGTGGGTAAAAACTATATGAGTAAAAGTATAATTAAGTAAACACTAAAATCAGTGAAAACAAAACTGCAGTCAGCCCTTGATTACCTAGGAGCATTTTTTGTTGTTGTTGAGGACTTGGGGAGAGAGCGCTGCTGCAATTAGTCTCTCTTTTGCCCTGATAAGAACTCAGCCCCCCGGGAAATCAGGCCTTATCAGTTTTTACCTAGTCCATGTCCTGAAACAGCAGTTTGTCCTCACTCAGATTAATCTGAAAACCAGTTAATCTGCCCCTGGAAAAGTTAAAAATGTCTATGTAGACTTCACCAGTTGGGCTATCCCAGAATATTACTCCATCATCACTCAGTCATCCTAATAATCTCTTACTACCTAACCTCTTGCATCCTTAAGCCCCCTATTCTACACAATTTGTATTATTACTAGTGAAGGTAAAATATTATTGTTACTGTTGCTATTGATATTTTATACAAAAGGGAAAGATGTTGAAAGATTAGAGGCAAAGCAAACAGTTATTGGAAAATTCAATGAGCACAAATAAAAAGGCCTTCCTATACTCCAAAAATAACATTTAAAACCTTCTGAAATATATAGTCAGTGTAGAAATTTTACAACTTTTAAGCATCTTAAGTCTTTTGATGTTTACAACTTTGATTTTTACAATAATTTACTTATCATGTGGTGGTATTCTCTTTCTGAAGATGAAGGAACATGAGTTCTCTGGCCATCAGAAACTCAACCAAGTTGCATATCTGATAAATTAGAGCTAAGATCAAAACTGTGTCTTCTCAATATACTTTCTGCTAGACCATCTTTGTTGTAGTAATTTAAAATAATACAGCATTTGAAAATGAATGGGACTCTCAGCTTTTATAGATCATATCATAATGCAATTAAACTCTCTGTGTGTGTATAAATATATACATAAAACAGGAAAAGTCCTTGAGTTGTGGAGAACTGACTCTCATGGGAAATTCTCTTTGGCATATTGAGTTGCTTTGGATTGATTGATGTTAACTTTGGCGTCAGTCCTAATTATGCCTTTAGAACTTCTGATACTTAACCATGTCTAGAATTTTTCTCTTGCTAAAATGTCAAATAAGTTTTTTAAGTATTAATTATATAGAAATTAACATTTCAGAGGCAGTTTAGCAATCTCTTCTTTTTTATTAAGCACGATAGGGGACACATTAATAAGCAGAATGTCCATTTAAGAATTTATTTAGACTCGTAGTTAAAATAGACAACTATGGAAACAATACCTGGAATGGAAGGTAGAATGTGGTATGTCATGAGGGTACAACAAATGTCTGTGTAAGTGCAGAGTAGAAATTTTGCAGTTTCTGTTGAACTGAAAGTCTTGTTGTCTTGAGTTTTTCCTCTTGCCTACCTAAAAATGGTAAATTCTCTCTGTCCTTCCTCTGCCACCCAACCCTGTTTCTTTCAGCAAGCATGTAGATCACTTAGCTGGTTGTATTCAGAGAATACAAATAACTTTTAATACTAATCCATGCATAGTTAAAAAAAGAAGGTCCCCAACGATGTCAAACAAGAAAATAAAATATGTGTAAATGATTTTTACATTACCCTCTGATTTGTCTTGATGAATACACCTCTGTATTAGCACAGATAATGAAAATTAATAAATCTTTTGAAAGATGAAGTTATATTTCTAATTCTTTGTATTTTTGTTATCTTTACATCAATGGAATTGTGGGGTCAACATTTTGCTGAAGAATCTTTTATGGTCTAGTGAGTTTTGTTAAGGTACTTTTTAATGTATTGGAGTAAGGATTTATATTTAGAACTCTTAAGTATATACAATCCTTGGGAAAAGGAGAGGTATACAAAGATGGAAAATACATCTTTGTTTAGATGTCTCTGATACATGTAAATAACGGTGCATTGAAAAAAAGAAAAAAGACCACAAAGATGGTATATCAGTGTTGTATGGAGTGTTGGTTGTGGAGCGTGCAAAATAGCTCTTCTGTGATGGGGGCTGTCGGGCAGGGAGAAGGGAAAAAGAATTTCATGGAAGAGTAGCATTTGGCTTTTGAAAGATGAGTGGTATTTGAACCAACTTGGGATGGCATTCCATACTGAGGAGCAAGAGACTAGTTGAGAGAAGTTGATCTTTCTCTACAGAAGATTTATTCAGTTTTTTTTAACCATACTGAACTATATTTTTCCTTTATATTTAAAATAATTATCATTTCTCTGAATGTAGAGAAACCTTTTACAAACCGTTAAAAAAATATGGCTTTTGAATTTGCAGGTATTCTTAAAAAAGGAAATGTCAGCATTGTGATTAAGAAAAGTTGATTTTGAGGAGTTTATTTTGTATTTTGTCACTTAAACACTCCCCTTTTATGGACTGTGCACTCCAGTTACACTAAAGTTTTTATTTATTTGTTTGACTGTACTCCCGGGCTTGTAGGATACTTAATTCCCCGACTAGGGATCAAACCCAGACCCCGGCAGTGAATGCACTGAGTCCTAAACACTGGACCGCCAGTGAATTCCCAACACTGAAGTTTTATGTTCTTTCCTTTGATCGTTGGCACTTTTTGCTCCCTCTCAAAGGAACATTGTACTCATCCACTAATAACTCCAAGTTACTGCTTCATCCTTCAGAACACCTTAAAGGTCGTCTCCACTGGAAAAGTGTTCCTGAACCTGTACTCCTGTTTTGTAAGTTGCCGCTGCGCCCCTTCTCCTCCCAGGTCTTCTGTGCTGACAGGGCTCATCTTTGTATTGGGGTTGTTTGCTTACGTGTCCCTCTCTCACCTCATTTGAACCCTTTTTGAGGACAGGATCTCAACTTGCTGAATCCTTAGCTCAAGTACAGCCCTGTTCATGGTGAACATAGTAAATATTGGTTGAATGAGTAAAACTAACTTTACATTTGTGTGAGAACATATGCTCAAATGAACTAAATCCATTTTACTGTTTGGGGTTTTTGCAGACGGAGCCTTATATTGTGTTGGTCACAAATCTACGTATTCTTCTCTTCCAGATGACTATAATTGGTATGTATTGAAATCCAATTGAAAAAAAAGTCTCTTAGCTCTATCTGAAATGATTGTTTTATTTCTTGTTTTGGTATTTTCTGCTTTCTTTTCTGATTATTCTTTCTTTAATTTTGTTTTTTAAAAAATATTTCAGTGTTCTTATTTACCCAGTGTCTGGACTTATAAATGTTTTAAATAAAAATCATTTATCATTGTGTTTCAGTGAATACTTCATTTGTTCTAAGACAGATGTGCTGATAGAAATGCTGTCTTTTCTTCCTGAATCATTCTTTAGTATTTTTGAGAAGTTAATTACTTTTATGATTTTCTCTTAGGGTTCATATCTATTAGCTTAAACAACTGTTTATCTTATCTTTTGTTGATATTGAATAATCCTAAATTACAAATATTTAATTCAGCCACAAACTATTTGGTACTTACTCAGTTCTAGTCAGTATGCTAAGAACTAGGAATAGCATATGAATGGAACGTTGTCCTTTATAGCAGAGTCCTATGTGCAGAAGCTACAATGTTTTTTTCTTAAGTTACTTAAAAATTTTTTTTTATTTAATTACTTACTTTTGGCTATGCTGGGTCTTTGTTGACTTGCCTGGGCATTCTCTGCTTGCAGTGAGCGGGGCTGCTCTTCACTGCTGCGTGCCGGCTCCTCCTCTTGTTGGCTTCTCTTGTGGAGCCCGGGCTCCAGGCAAGGGGGGGCCTTGATAGTTGGAGCTACGGGGCTCTAGAGCTGTGGGCTTCAGTAGTTTTGGCACAACGGGTGTAGTTGCTTCGTGGTATGTGGGATCTTCCTGGACCAAGGATCAAACCCCTGTCACCTGTATTGGCAGGCAGATTTTTTTTCATCACTGAAGAAGCAGGAAAGCCCCATGAAGTTGTTTTATTGTGAATTTTAGTAAAAATATATTTTCTTACCTCTTGATACCAGTTTTAATTGTAAACTTAGTATTAGGATAATGATGAAATAAGACTAGATAATAGGTGGCACTTTTTGAACCTGAAAAGATTGAATCTTACATGTTTTGCATTATGCCAAGGGTGCTTGGAGAAATGCTGAATTAGAAAAAGTGTTCAGCTACAGTCTTTATGATTAGAAATTCAGGTGATCCTTTATCTGGAAGATTATGTATTTTGCTGATCTTCAGCTTTAATAATTCAAGTAATCTTACAGCTTTTTGAAGGTAGCTTTTAGATAAGGCAGGAAGTTCTATTAATAGTGATGAGTGAAGATGAAGATCTCTTCCAAAGATTTGGAGAACTAACAAAACAAGTAATTTGAAGGATAATCTAGATAAAATCATGGGTAATGGGTTTGTTGTGGTAGTTAGATTGCCATGTTTTGTGGGATGATCTGAGTTGTTTCCTATGATATGGGTACTTCCTTTGCCAGTCCAGTGACACAGCATTTATTCTTCAGGGATTGGTGATTAACAGATTTGAGCTCTAATACTCATTTTGCCTTGAATACAGTATAAATCTGTCTCTGAAACATTTGTTCTTCTTTTTTTTTTAAGCAAAGTAGAGCTTGCTCTGACATCTGATGCCAGGACAATAGTATGCTATCACCCTTCTGTGGACATTCCATATGAACACACAAAAGTATGTATAAGCAAATCTCTTATGATTTTTAATTTGCTCTTGAAAATACACTTCTTTACAGTGTCCAAAGAGAAAGGAATTGTTTGATTTTCTTTATTTGGTGTTGATCGTCTTTTGGCTTTTTTATTTTACCGTTTTGATTTTTCTCTTCTTTTCCTCTTTCTGTAAAGACTTTTTTCAATACACAAAGTGAACTATTTAAACACAATTATGGCATCAATTTTCTTGCCTAAAATTTGGCAGATTTCTGATTAGGGATCAAACACACTTAGTATAAATTTTAGGAACACACTGTCTCATGCTACTGTATATTGCAGTCTAATAAATTAGGAAAAGTTTGTATTTTAGAGTGCTGTTTCATAACTTTTATATTGTGTTGGTTCTGATCATCCTTTTAATGTTTGGTGAATTTCTTCCTTTTTTTGGTTGGTTTTTTCTAATGGCCAACATGGGCATAATTTTAAGTGGCCTAGTTTAATTAATATTTTCCATATTTATTCAAAAGCAAAGCATTAGATAAAGGAGGCTTTGTTTTTACTTTAATACAATTTATTTAACTTGACCCAAGTCTTTATTTATTATTTTATGTATGAATTGCTTTCTCTTTTTTTCTTTAAGCCTTCTTCTACTATATTCAGTAATGTTTGAATTGCTTTTTGAGGAAAAAATACTTAGGTGATTCATCACATGATGCATCTAGTGGTAGCTGTTTTTAAAAATCATAATTAAGGCCAGAGTACTGATTTGATAGAACAAATTAATTTTAGTTTGCTATTTTATATTCTCTTTTTAATTTCATCATTTTGTCTGCCTACTTTGTATTCTAGCTAGATATCATAGACAGTAATTTTGTACCTTTTCTGTTTCATTTCTTTGAATAGTTTATAGAAAACAGGTGTAAGCCACTGATTTTTGACCTGTAACTTCTAGCTCATACTATATTGTGTCTTCTCCCATTTTTATTTCATATTATTTTTCTGGTTATGTGCTTTATACCTGTGTTAGCAGTTATAGAAAAGTCCAAGATCATGTGGTCTTTTCTCACTATCCAGACTCATCTCCATATAGCTCTTTGCATCCCTGAATCTGACACTTTTCCTATCCTTCCCAACTCTTTTTTTTTTTTTTTTTCATTTGTTTTTATTAGTTGGAGGCTAATTACTTCACAACATTTCAGTGGGTTTTTGTCATACATTGACATGAATCAGCCATGGAGTTACATGTATTCCCCATCCCAATCCCCTCTCCCACCTCCCTCTCTATCCTTCCCAACTCTTAAAACTTCTACATTCTATTAAAACTTACTATCATTTTAAAGTCTCTCAGAACCCTAGCTTCTAGAACGTTGCCTTTGCCTTCCGATTCTTAACAGAAACTTGGCTGTACCCTGGCTCCGAGTGCTTCCTTGGCTCTCTCAAGTAGTTATACTTTCTCTCCTAAACCCTTTTACTACTGAGCCTAGAGATAGAATAGATGTCCCTGTGGCTCTTCACTGTCATGTCCAGAGATCATCTTTCCTCCTCCCTAACAGTTTCTAGCTTTGTAGTTTGGATCATTAAACCATGCTATCTACTTACCTTTTTTGTGCTGTCATCCTACAGTTCACTTCTCATCCTCTCTCCCCCATCCCTCCACACTTCTTTGAAGATTTTAAATGTACTTTCACACTCCCCAACACTGTATGCTAATTCTTTGTTATTTCAGTGTCCGTGTAGATGATCTGTCTACTACCCCAGCCTCTGACTTCTTGATCTTTTATCTCTACAGCAACCCCCACTCCCATGGTTGTTCCCTGATACCGCGCTGTGCTTAGTCGCTCAGGGGTGTCCGATTCTTTCTGACCCCATGGACTGTAGCCTGCCAGGTCCTCTGTCCATGGGGATTCTCCAGGCAAGAATACTAGAGTGGGTTGGCTGTTCTCCTCTCCAAGGGGTCTTCCCAGCCCAGGGATGGGACCCAGGTCTCCCGTATTGCAGGTGGATTCTTTATCGTCTAAGCCTACAGGAAAACCATGGTAGTTTTCTAGAGAGGTTTTAATCACAAATAATTCTTTCTCCCTGTCTAGATGTTTAAGAATTCCATTAGTGTGCTACCAACTCCTGCTAGTTTCCCAGCTCCAAGAACTATTCATTCCCTCATTAAGACCGCCATCAATTGATGGACCCGTGTTTTCGCAGTCTGGCACATATCTCATACAATCTCCTTAGCTAGGATCGACTCCACGCGTCGTCATCATCACTCCCTTGCGTACATGCCCGTCTCTCTGTGTCTTCTTTTGTTGCCTTCCCTTGCTGTAGCAGCTGTCCCCTCTCCAGCGTCCTCAGTATCCCTCTGTCTGGTTTAGGGGATCACTCCTGTGAGTTCACATGCAATCCCTCTACGCAGTGGCTTCTCTGCTCTTCTTTAAGGTAGGTACTTAGGGAGCTCCTGCCTCAGGGCCCATGTACTTACTGCTTTCTTTGCCTGAATGCTTTCCCCCCAGAAATCCTGTAGTTTATTCCCTCTCCTTGAGATCTCTCCTTATTTGTTCTCTAGAGAGACCTTCCTTGGCCACTGCATTTAAAGTAGAACCCCTGCCCCTGGAGTCCCTGCTGTCCTTCTTTGCTTTGCTTTTCTCAGTAGCGTTTACCATTTCTGGCACAATGGATGTTTTCCTGCTATTCTTTGTGTCTCCCTTCATTAAAATGTAAGCTCCACGAGGACAGGACCTTGACTGTTTTGTTCCCTGCTGTATCATCAGCACCTGGAAAACCTTTGTACTTGGTTGGTGCACAATAAATATTTGTTGATTAACTAAATAAATTGGGTCCTCTCCATGATGTTCTGTTTTAAAGCTAAGAGATACAAATTTGTAGAAGCTTGGAAATTTTTTGTTTCTCAAGTAATTACAAATTGGACTTTATTTACAATAGGAAACATTCTTGAAAATACATTGTTAAAATATGTTCTTTTTGAATCTTGAAAATACATTGTTAAAATATGTTCTTTTTGAATCTAGATTTACAAATTTCACAAAGATAGTATATAGCATTAAATAACTATATTTAAATATGACTTAACATTTAGATTTGATTTTCTTTTCTCAAGGAAGTAGCTGCAACTCTGTTCTCTGCTGTGCTGAGTTGCTCAGTTGTGTCCAACTCTTTGTGACCCCAAGGACTAACTGTAGCCCTCCAGGCTCCTCTGTCCATGGGGATTCTCTAGGCAAGAATACTGGAGTGGGTTGCCATTCCCTTTCTCCAGGGGCTCTTCCCAACCCAGGAATCAAACCAGTGTCTCCTGCATTGCAGGCAGATTCTTTACCATCTGAGCTACCAGGGAAGCCCAGCTGCAACTCTAGTGGACCCTTTAATTCTCTAGGCCCTGGAAAGCATATTGCATACAAAGATCCTGGTCATATGTAGAAGTATCTACTGACACTGACCTTAAGAAAATTAAAATGATTTATATCCTTGGTTTTCTGATAATTTGTATTTGCATCTAGATGTCGATTATATTCCAAATATCCAGGTAAAAAGATCCTGCTTTCTGTTTCGGCCAGGTATAAGTTTTATTGAAACTAAAAATGTTTTTCTAGAATTTAGGATTTCTAGTTTAGGAAAATAAAGATTTTAAACCAGGGACAAAAAAATAATGATTTGGAAAAATAAAGTAAAAATTTAAGTATTAGGCAATTCTTTTTAGTGCTTGATTTAGTGGAAATTTTCAAAAGTCAAATTTTAAAAATTCTTAAGAAAAGCAAGGAAAATTCAAGGTGACAGTTCTAAATGTTTTTTTAAAGTTGACATACAGTTTTAGTTTTTCCTTTTTACTGAAATATTCATGTACCCTTTCTTTGAAATTTGATCAGGGAGGTCAAGTGCATCCTAAAAGTCAGTTCTGAGTCTGTAGAGGCTTTTGGTTTAGACTTTGAGGAAGCCGTTAATTCTAGTATCTTTTTTCTGTGTGCCTGGGAAAGAAAATGTTTTTAATTATACAAAGCAGAGAGAATATGAGATGTATTAGAATTGAGCCTGTTTGGGAATAGGAAGAGAGACAATGAACATTTATTAACTTGAAAATAGCTGATAATATTTAAAACATTTGATCTTTAGTAACAAGTATAGTAACCTAAGGGGCTGCTCAGATGGCTCAGTGGTAAAGAATCCACCTGCTAAGCAGGAGACTCAGCTTTATCCCTATTTGGGAAGATCTCTCTGAAGAAGGAAATGGTAATTCGTTCCAGTATTGCGACTGAGGAGCCTGGCAGGTTACAGTCCATTGGGTCCCAACAAGTCAGGAATGACTTAGTGACTAAAAACAATAATAACACAATAACCTAAAGGAGAGAAAACTATAGGCTTTAATCTAGTGTTTGCTGGTATCCTTCAGAGCCTGATAGTAACTTGCAAAGACATATATTTCCCTCTATATATTAAAGAGATGATCTTATAAAATTACTTTAAATGTTTAAGGAACACTTCAAAAATAAATAAATAAATTAATACCACTTTTTTCCTGTTTGAGGCCTTAAAAGAAATATTAGTGGCTTGTTCAGTAACTCAGTCGTGTCTGACTCTTTGCAACCCCGTGAACTGCAGCATGCCAGACTTCCCTGTTCTTCACTATCTCCTGGAGTTTGCTTAGTTTCATGTCCGTTGAGTCAGTAATGCTGTCTAACCATCTCACCCATCTCACCCTCTGCCGCCCCCTTCTCCTTTTGCCTTTAATCTTTCCCAGCATCAGGGTCTTTTCCGGTGAGTTCGTTCTTCAAGTCAGGTGGCCAAAGTATTGGAGCTTCAGCTTCAGCATCAGTCCTTCCGATGAATATTCAGGGTTGATTTCCCTTAGAATTGATTGGTTTGATTTCCTTGCAGTCCAAGAGACTCTCAGGAGTCTTCTCCAGCACCACAGTTTGAAAGCATCAATTCTTCGGCTCTTAGATGTCTTTATGGTCTCAACTCTCACATCAAACCTATATTAAGTAGGTAATTACTCCTCAGATTTTACAGAAAGGAAGTTAAGAGCTTCAATAATTTTTCCAAGGTCACAGAGTTAGTATTATTGACCAAAGCCCAGATTCTTAACCTCTTCATTATACTTTCTCCTTATTCCCTCCCACACTGAGGAGGTGGTTCCTTATTTCTCCTTATGTCAGATTGTTGCACTTAGTGCTCAGTGGTTAGGTTATGCCTGACGTTTTGCAATCCCATGAACTGTGGCCTG
This sequence comes from Odocoileus virginianus, assembly GCF_023699985.2. Lineage (NCBI taxonomy): Eukaryota > Metazoa > Chordata > Mammalia > Artiodactyla > Cervidae > Odocoileus > Odocoileus virginianus. The sequence goes on from NC_069697.1 coordinate 21,265,106, forward strand.
CCAGGCTTCTCTGTCCATGGGATTTCCCAGGCAGGAATACTGGAGTGGGTTGTCATTTCCTTCTCCAGAAGATTTTCTTGACCCAGGGATCAAACCTGCATCTCCCGCATTTCAGACAGATTCTTTACCACTGAGCCACGAAAATTGAAACTGTGAAAGCTTTTTATAATCTTCGAATTTCTCAGGGTCCCTTTTTTAAGATTACCTATTTATTGTGTGTTTTTACCTACTTTGCCTTACTTGTAATGTTTTTTATTCCTTCTAGAATTCATTCTGCACTCTATGACAAGGCTCTAACTTGGCTCCTGTTCTATTTTTCACTAATGTCTTTGTTATTTTGCATTTCTGTAGTACTTAGTCAGTTGCACCACCATCATGTACTTACAGTTTGCCTTTTAAAGTGGCTTTAGTTTTTCATGTACATAAGCTAAATAAATTAATAAATAAATAATAAATAAATAAATAATAAATGAATAAATAATATATTATAAATATATGCTCTAACATATATTTATATGTTATTATAAATAAATAAATATGTTATTATTTATAAATAATATATTATAAATATATGCTCTAATATATATTTAATACAGTGGTAGAATGTAGTAGTTGTCATTAATAGTGTATGAATGTAAGAAGATGTCTGTGTTTGAATTGTTTCATTTGTAAATTCAAGTTTTCATTGTGTTGTAATACATATATAAGGTATTTGTAAAGCTTATATATGTTTTCAGTTCATTCGCTTAGTCGTGTCTGATTCTTTGTGACCCCATGGACCGCAGCATGCCAAACTTCCTTGTCCATCACCAACTCCTGAGCTTGCTCAAACTCAGGTCCATTGAGTCGGAGATGATCCAACCATCTCATCCTCTGTCATCCCCTTCTCCTCCCGTCTTCAATCTTTCCCAACATCAGGGTCTTTTCAAATGAGTCAGTTCTTCGCATTCAGGTGGCCACAGTATTGGAGTTTCAGCTTCAGCATCAGTCCTTCCAATGAATATTCAGAACTGATTTCCTTTAAGATGGACTGGTTGGATCTCCTTTCAGTCCAAGGGACTCTCAAGAGTCTTCTCCAACACCACAGTTCAAAAGCATCAATTCTTCAGCTCTCAGCTTTCTTTATAGTCCAACTCTCACATCCATACCTGACTGCTGGAAAAACCATAGCTTTGAGTAGATGGACCTTTTTCAGCAAAGTAATGCCTCTGCTTTTCAATATACTGACTAGGTTGGTCATGGCTTTTCTTCCAAGGAGCAAGTGTCTTTTATATATGTTACATATAAATATATATATGTTTTATATATGTTATATATGTATATATATAACATACATATATTTTATTTTATATATGTTATATTTTTTAATAAACCTAATGTTACAATCTTGTGTTAACATGTCATATCACTTAAATATTTAAAATATAGGTAAGCTGACTTTCCAAGGCACTGATTTTTAAGAGCTTTAGTCAGCCACTGTTGCTGATGGGCATATGCTATCTTACTAGTGTTGGGAAGAAATGAAATTTTTTTTTTTTTTTAGTAATTATTGTCTTTGGGGGAAAAAACTACTCAAATTATCATAAAGCATCATTTAATGCCAGTGCACTCACCTAAAATGAAAATATTGAAAATTTTTCCTGTTTCTTTTGGATATAAGAAATGTCATTTTCAATTAAAAGTTTTCCATTGTATCTCACTTTAATGTTAGAGACTGTGGGCACTGTAATTTTTGTTTTTTTTGTTTTTTGCCTGAGCCATGTGATATGTGGGATCTCAGCTCCCTGACCAGGGATCAAACTCGAGTCTATTACAATGGAAACATTGAGTTTTAACCACTGGACCATCAGGGAAGTCCTGACTATAAAGTTTTAAGTTAAAAAGTATAATGAGCACAATTTATAGTTTTGAGAAATAGAGACTAAAGTAATAAGTACTTTACTATTGGGAGAAGATAAATTTAAATAATAACTTTATTATTGGAAAGGAAACCCAGAACTTGATATGAGAAGAAAAATATTTCTGGGGACTTCCCTGATGGTCCAGTGGTTAGGGCTCTGTGCTTCCACTGCAGAGGACACAGCTTCAATCCCGAGTTGAGGAGCTAGTTAAGATCCTACATGCCATGCCTGGTGCAGCCAAAAATAAATTCTGGTTTGCTAACGGATAGTGCAACTCAGTGAGACCATTTTGGTGACTTATCTACCCACCTTGAGGTACTGTGGAGGTAATTATTTTACCGTCAACTCAATCAGGTGCTGGCTAACGTTCCTACATGTTGCTCTTCACTGCTGTTTATTTTGTAGCCTATCCCTCGGCCAGATCCAGTGCATAACAATGAAGAAACACATGATCTAGTACTGAAAAGCAGATTAGAAGAAAAAAGTGAACACTTAGAGCAAGGACCCATGATAGAACAACTCAGTAAAATGTTCTTTACTACTAAGCACCGTTGGTATCCTCGTGGACAGTAAGTGTTTTCTTTTCTTCTTCATCTCTCACTGAACACTAAAGAAATAACACAACTTTCTTTCTGTTAACAGCCTTCTGAGGTTGTACTTTGCCTGAAGGAGTTAACACCCAGTATGTTCAGCTACTGAATTGTGCTTTTAAATCTACATAAAGTGTAGCTGAAATGAAAGTGTACTTCTTCTCTTCCTTTGTTTTAGTGGGAGAGTTTAATCAAAGCTTTCAGGGAATCATGCAGGGGTTCTTAAAATTTTTTCTATTTTGTGATAGTCATTTAAAGTATTGTTTTTATTTGTTGTCCTTAGAATATTTCTAACTAGATATCTATACAAAGTTTTAAATTCATTATAACAAAGCACAGCTCTTCTTTTCCACTCAAAAAAGCCTCTCTCTCCCTTAATAATCTTTCTATAATAAAATGATATTTCTGCATTAGTTTCCATGGAAAAAAAACTATGTTTTTTTTTTTTTTTGCCACTGTAGTGTCTTTTTTATTTTAAGGTAAAACAATATTTGTTTTTAATTTATTGTATAGTTGGCCTACAAGGTTATATTAGTTTGAGGCGTACCTCAAAGTAGTGATTCAGTATTTGTAAAGGTTTTACCCCATTTTAAATTAATACAAAGTAATAGCTATATTTTCCTGTGCTCTGCTATATATCTTTGTGCTTCTTTATTTTATACATAGTAATTTGTGTTTCTTAATTTCACACCCCTACCTTACGTCTCTCCCTTCTCCCTATTGGTTACCACTAGTTTCTTCTCTATGTGAGTCAGTTTCTGTTTTGTTATATGTGTGTGCATGCTAAGTCACTTGTCCTGTCCAACTCTTTGCAACCCCATGGACTGTAGCCTGCCAGGCTCCTCTGTCCTCCAGGGGATTCTCCAGGCATGAATACTGGAGTGGGTTGCCATGCCCTCCTCCAGGGGATCTTCCTGATCCAGGGATCAAACCTGCATCTCTTATGTCTCCTGCATTGGCAGCTGGGTTCTTTATCACTAGCACCATCTGGGAAGCCCGTTTGGTTATATACATTTGTTTTATTTTTTAGATTCCACATACAGGTGATAACATGGTGTATTTGTCTTTCTCTGTCTGACTTATTTAACTAAACATAATACTGGAAATTTCCTGGTGGTCCAGTGGTTAGGACTCCGTGCTTTCACTGCTGAGGACATGGATTCAGTCCCTGATTGAGAACTGAGATCCCACAAGCTGCTATGTGTAGCAAAGAAATATATTACATCTTCTTTATCCATTTATCTCTTAGCTACCATCAGTTCAGTTCAGTCGCTCAGTCGTGTCTAACTCTTCGCGACCCCATGAATCGCAGCATGCCAGGCCTCCCTGTCCATCACCAACTCCCGGAGTTTACTCAAACTCATGCCCATTGAGTCAGTGATGCCATCCAGCCATCTCATCCTCTGTCGTCCCCTTCTCCTCTTGCCCCCAATCGCTCCCAGCATCAGGGTCTTTTCCAGTGACTCAACTCTTCACATGAGGTGGCCAAAGTACTGGAGTTTCAGCTTCAGCATCAGTCCTTCCAATGAACACCCAGGACTGATCTCCTTTAGGATGGACTGGTTGGATCTCCTTGCAGTCCAAGGGACTCTCAAGAGTCTTCCCCAAAGTGTCTTTCAATTCCTTCACCTATTTTATGTCCCTTTCCTTGTTTTCTCTTTCTTATTCAGTACCCACTTAGTTTATACACAGTCTATGTTTTTCCCTTTTTGTAACTTATATTATAGGAAAACAAGTTAGCAAGCCTTTTATATAGCCCTATATCTCAGTCACTGCTGTATTCTAAGATTTCTTTCTATGATTCATACCATTGCTCATGTTTATCTTTTATTTCTTTCCCATCATCAAGATATTTTAGTTCAAGCCCCACCTTAAATTTTTTTTATAATGACTTTCAGTACTTGTTTCCTGCATGTTTCATATTGCTGCAGTTTTCTTGGGATCTTTTGTTCATAACCAAGTTGCTGAAGTTACAAAAGTTCTGTGTTGATTTGTAATTTGAAGAGGAAAGACTGAAGGCAAGAAGACCATTAGGGAGTCCTAAAACCAAACGTGTAATCTTCAGACTTTTCTGTCTAGTACCCCACCTATGTGTAATCTTATTACTGCTGATTAGCTTTGACTGCTAATTAATTTAATCTCCTGGTATATCTTCTCCCTTCAGGATTACTAGGCACTTTCAGTTCTAAGAAGACTTTAATTAGATGCAGTTGATTATCCCAGGATCTCTCCTAATAAAGAGTTCAACAGAAAAACTCCAGATGCTAGCTTGTGTGTACAAAGAAAAGTTTTACCTGTAAGCATTGTTGTTGTGATGCATCATCTTTCACAATTTTAATGTGTGATTACTGATACTTAACAAATATTTATTTGGTGTATATATATATATATATAGAGAGAGAGAGTTTGGATTAATGGGAGCCATTTTCAAGTGTTGGTTTCTAGATGTTAGAGAACATTTCTTAAATATCAGGTGGGATATACAAGGATATTTTACTAAATATTTCACAGTTTTAAAGTTATAACAGTTAAAAGAATGGGACCCATTATGAATTTACTACTTGGGGTTATATAACATCTTTTTAAATAAGTTATTGAAAGGTATAAAATACTTGTTTTTAAAATATTTTAAAACAATTCAGAAGTATTAAAAGTATAAAATAAAAATCTTTTTTATACCTACTAATGCTATATTCCCCGTAGATGAACACTGTTAAACTCTCCCTATATGAATAACCCTACCTTATATTATACTCAGTTCTGTGCTTTTTGAACTCCAATAAAGTAGAACCTTTTCTGAGAGATTAACTGTGGTAAAGAAGCTGGACTGACTTAAATCATCTTGTCTCTGCTACTTACTAGCTAGTTATTCAATCTTGTTATCTGTTGAAGAAAATAGAAATAATAATGCCTAATTTGCTTGGTGGTTTTGAGATAAAATATAATCAAATACCTGGCATACAGTATATGTACAGTAGTAGTGTGATAATGATAATTAATATTGTCTGATTGTCTCCTACTCAAAGTTTTTCTCTTATTCTTTTTGAAATATTCTCTTTTTTTGACTATGCCATGCAGCTTGTAGGATTTCAGTTCCCTGACCAGGGACTGAATCCAGGCCAGGGCAGTGAAAGCACCAAATCTGACGACTAGACCGCTAGAGAACTCCCTGAAGCATCTTTTCTTAAATAGGCTCTTTTGAGGTGTAGTTTATATACTTCAAGTTTACCAGTTTTAAGTTTACAAATTCATGATTTTTGACAAATGTTTTAAGTGAAATAGTCACCAGTTTAAGTATATAAATGTATACGTTGTAACAAATGTATGCTGCTAGTGGTAAAGAACCTGCCTGCCTGTAGATGTTAAGAGACAAGGGTTGGGTTTTGGGTGGGAGGATCCCCTGGAGAAGTGAATGGCAACCCACTCCAGTATTCTTGCCTGGAGAATCCCTTGGACAGAGCAGCCTGATGGGCTACAATCCACAGGGTTGTGTAGGGTCGCAAAGGGTCGTACCTAAAACAGTCAAGATGATGCTGATCAGACCACCAATGACCAATTTCAAGATAACTGTCAGAGCTGACTGTACTGTTATCTGCATGAAGCCCCCTCCCTCTGTCTGTAAAAGCTGTTGCCCACCAACTCTCAGTCAGGGGAGTCAGCCTTTGGACAGACATCAGTACCTTCTCTCCCTGGGAGCCAGTCTCCAAAATAACGCAAACTTTCCTTTCCACCAGCATTGCCTTCTTACTAGATTTTGAGATGCAAGTAGCTGGACACCTGTTTTGGATAACAATTATACAACTGTCTTACGTAGTTATATTACATGTTGTACATGCTAAGTATGATATTTGGCATATCATTATTGTTATTCTATTGTTATTACAACTGTTGTTATTTAGTATTGTTGGACTGTTTTCCTTTGTTTCTACATTTTCTCACGTCTCTGATTAAACTTATTTGTTGGCTAAAGTTTTTCCACAGACAAAAAGCAAGCTGAGGATATGTGGGGAGGGCGGTCAAGGGCCATAAGGTCCTGCTTTGTTTCATAATCACTACCATGATCATAATATAGACTGTTTTCATAACTCCAGGAAGTTCTCCGATGCCTTTTTGCAGTCTGATCTCTCCCTATAATCCTCACCCTTGGCAATTACTTGTCTGCTTTTTATTACTTTTCAGGATTTCACGTAAATGGGATTATACAGTACATAACCTTTCGTTTCTGACTTATTTCACTAAGTACAATGCTTTTTGTATATTTTGTATATCAATAATTTGTCCTTTTTTATTTCTGAGTAGTATTTCCTTGTATGGATAGACCACAGTTTGTTCATCTGTTAACCAGTTGGACATTTTGGGTTCTTTCCAGTTTTTTGGCCACTTTATTTTTAAAATTTATTTTTGGCTGTGCTGGGTCTTCAGCACTGCCCCGGCTTTTCTCTAGCTGTGGCAAGTGGAGGTGACTCTGGTTGCGGTGCACAGGCTTCTCATCGCGTTAGTTCCTCTTGTTGGAGAGCACTGGCTCTGGAGCATGCGGACTTCAGTGGTTGTGGCACGTGTGCTCAGTAGTTGCAGCTGCCAGACTCCAAAGCACAGGCTCAGTCACTGTGAGCATGGACTTAGCTGCTCCGTGGTATGTGGGATCTTCCTGGATCAGGGATCAAACCTGTGGCCCCTGCATTAGCAGCAGGATTCTTCTCCACTGCATCCCGAGGGAAGTCCTCTTTATTTTTAAATTTTAGAAGTTTTTATTGGAGTGTAGTTGACTTACAGTGTTCGTTTCCGGTGTACAGCAGAGTGACGTAGTGTGTGTGTGTCTCCATTCTTTGTCAGGTTCTTTTCCTGCGTAGGTTATCACAGAATACTGAGTAGAGTCCTGTGCTCTACAGGAGGCCCTTGTTAATTATCTGTTTCATATATAGAAGTGTGTATGTGTCAGACTCAGTCTTCTCATTTATCATTTCCCTCCACCTTTCTCCTTTGGTAACCCTAAGTTTGATCTCAAGATCTGTGAGTCTGTTTGTTTTGTAAATTGATTCATTTGTATCATTTTGTTGTTGTTGTTAGAGTCCACATGTAAGTGATACCATATGATACTTATCTTTCTCTGTCTGACTTACTTCACTTAGCATGGTAATCTCTTGGTCCATTCATGTTGCTGCACATGGCATTATTTCATTCTTTTTTATTGCTGAGTAAATCCCATTGTATTATATATATGTACCACATCTTCTTTATCTATTCCTCTGTTGATGGACATTTAGGTTGTGTCTGTGTCCTGGCTATTATAAATATACTGCAGTGAACATTGGGATGCATGCATCTTTTTTAATTATGGTTTTCCCTGAATATATACTCAGGAGTAGGATTGCTGGATCATACGGTAGTTTTGTTTTTAGTTTTTAAAGGAACGTTCATACTGTTCTCCATAACGGTTGTACCAATTTACCTTCCCACCAACAGTGTAGGAGAGTTTCCTTTTCTTCATACCCTCTCCAGCATTTATTGTTTGCAGACTTTTTGGTAATGGCCATTCTGACTGGTGTGACGTGATGCTTCATTGTAGTTTTTTGTTTGTTTTTAAATTATTAATTTTTTAATACTTTGACTACACTGGGTCTTCGCTGTGGCATGTGGGCTTTCTGTTGTGGTTTGACGGCTTTCTTTGGTTGAACTGCATAGGCCTCTCTTATTGTGGAGCACAGGCTTAGTTGCTCCTCTCCCTGACCAGGGATCAAACCCATGTCCTTTGCATTCGAAGATGGATTCTTAGCCACTGGACCATTGGGTAAGTCCCCCTTGTAGTTTTGATTTGCATTTCTCTAATAATTAGTGATGTTGAGCTTCTTTTCGTTTGCTTTTTGGCTGTCTGTCTGTCTTTGGAGAAATGTCTGTTTAGATCTTCTGCCCACCTTTTTTTTTTCTTCTTTTTTTGGCTGCACCATGAGGAATGCCAGATCTTAGTTCCCCAACCAGGAATGGAACCTTGCCCCTTGTATTGGGAGCATGGAGTTTTAACCCAGTGGACCACCAGAGAAGTCCCTGCCCATTTACTGATTGGGTTGTTTATTCTTTTGATACTGAGCAGCATGAACTGTCTAGATATTTTGGAGATGAATCCTTTGTTAGTTGCATTGTTTTCAAATATTTTCTCCCATTCTGTGGTTTGTTTATTCATTGTGTTTATAGTTCTGTTTGCTGTGCAAAATTTTTTATAAAGTTTGAAGGTTTTTTTTTTTTTTTGTCTATGCCAAGTGCGGCATATACAATCTTAATTCCCTGATCAGGAATTGAACTGGTGAATCAGAAGCATGAATTTAACCACGGGATCACCAGAGAAGTCCCCCAAAGTGGGCTTTTTAAATGAAATATAGTTGTATTTTGTTTTTTTATCCAGTCTGACTTCTGATTTTAGTATCAAGCCATCCTAAGTGCTTTTTCTTTTGATTTTCAGTACTTGCACTCTTCTTCTGCCATTTGCTCTTAGCCTGCTTTTTTCTTGAAATTTGATTATAGTCACTTTGAATAGCTACCACCTCTAAATTATTTTAACTATAATTTATTAGATACCCATTAACATTATATTTGTGGGTAATTTTTTGGTTTTGTCTTTTGCTGTCATTCTGTCTTCATCAGGAATGCAACTTCTGTTTTGTAGTTTCCTGGAAGACCTCTGATACAGTATCTTTAATATGATGTGTATGTACTAAGTCACTATCTTATGGGATATTATCTTACCTAATTATCTTTCCAGTTTCTTGAAGGTGTTGTTTTTCTTTGAAGCTGTACTTTATGGTGGTCTTCGGGTTGGTCCATTGGTAAATTTCCCTGTGATTCTTGCAAGTTTTATTTTCAGAGTTGAGCTATTAAGTCATGAGGATTTATTTAATTTCCATTTTATCTAGGTAGGTCACCTGTGCATTAAGATGTTCTTTATTATCAGATTCTGAATCAAGGTCAGCAAAGGCATTATGATCCTGGGTTGTTGCCTACCTCATTCAATCCTGAACCTACATGCATTTAATTATTGACCTCACCCACAGTGGGGTGGACTGGAAGCATAGGTAGTATGCTGTACAGAATTGATGCTGAAATAGTCCAGTAGGTAATAAACACTAGAGGTTAGGTTATCTCACATATGGAAATCCACTGTTAGAATTGTTACCACTAAATTTATGAACTGGAATTACTGTTTCCTAATCCCGATGATCTTATTTACTTTAAGATGGCAGTTCAAAGAGTCATCTTAGATTTGGGCTTTATACTGAGACTGGGTATAGAACTGTTTGAATTTTCAGGGTGAGAATGAGTGATGAGGAAATTCAGGGCCCTGGGTTTGGGATTAAATTGAACTTTTGGTTCCCTGCCTTCTACCTTTTGCCTATTTTTATACGCAGTTGTGCAAAGATTGATTTTTTTAAAATATAGCATATGTAACCACGAGGCTCCTGCTACTTCCTATTTAATAATATTATAGGTGATGAAAACCAATTACCCTGGCTAAATCACTGCATTACAATTTACCTGATGTAATGGGACTTTGAATATATTCTGTGAAAGGTACTCCTACAAATCAATTTCTTTGTACTTCATATAGTTGTTTGCATTAGATAGCTCCTCTGTATACAGGTGTTGAGGACCTGATTGTGAGTCATTTTGCTCTTCTCTACAGCCCCTGGGGTGTCTCCTGTTGGCCTTTAATGTCACCAGTACTCAGGAAGCAGGACATATCAGTGCCCTAAGTTGGCAGCATCTGTGTCCAAGCTCTTCTTCCTGTCTTTAGTCTTCCTCAGTTGGTGAGAAAAAAATAAAAGTGGAGCATTCCTTCCATTACGGTTCTTTGTAGAACACATCATTTTAGCAATATTGCAGAGTTCCTAGTGGTTCTATTTGAGTTTTCTGTTATTTTTCTCGTTAATTTAACCTTAATAAGTTTGCTAAAACTCTTTTTACATTTTTTACACATCCAGAGTTCCTGTACTATTAATATCTTGGTTTCGCTTGCTGATTCCTTTTCATTTCCCTTATGTCTAAATTTTGGAGTTCCCCAAGGATCGATCAGTCCTTGGTTCTCTCATCTTTTCTGTCCATTCCCTAAGACAGTGATCGCATCCAGTCTTATGGGTTTAAATACCATCTACATTGGCTCCCAAATTTATCTCTTCCTGTTCCTTGACCTCGAGACCTGTATTTCCAGGTGCCTACTTGACATGTCTAATGGACATCCTTAATTTAATGTGTCTCTCACAAACCAGCTTCTCCTACAATTTTCCCTGTCTCAGTTAATGCCGGTTCCATTCTTCTAGCTGCTTGGGCCAGAAATCTTGGTGCCATTCTTAACTTTTCTATTTGTCTCACCCCCAGCATCTGGTCTATCAGCAGATCCTGTTGCCTCTGTCTCCAAAATGTAATGATAAATTACATGATAAATTTGACCATTTATCACCATTCCCTCTGCCATCATCTCGTCTGTGCCACCATCGTTTGCCTGGTTCATAGAAGAAGCTTTCTAACGGGTCTCCCTCCTTGAGCCTTTGCTTTCCTGCAGTTTGTTCTGAACACACAGCCAGAATTCTGTTAGTTATAATTTTTCTGTTGAAAAACCTCCAACAGCTTTCCATCTCACTCAGAGAAAACTATAGGCCTTACCTATTATCTACAGGAATTTACGTGATCTGGTCCTCTATTACCTTTCTATTCTCATTTCCAATTGTTCTCTTCCATCTTCAGACTGTTCCAACCTCATGACCTCTTTGCTGTTCCTTCAACATGCCCTTCCTTCCACTTCAGACCCATTATTGTTGTTCAGTCGCTCAGTTGTGTCCGACTCTGCAACCCCATGGACTGTAGCACGTCAGGCTTCCTTGTCCTTCACCATCTCTCCGAGCTTGCTCAAACTCAAGTCCATTGAGCTGGTGATGCCTTCCAGCCATCTCGTTCTCTGTCGTCCCCTTCTCCTCCTGCCCTCTATCTTTTCCAGCATCAGAGTCTTTTCCAATGAGCTGGCCTTTCACATCAGGTGGCCAAAGTACTGGAGCTTGAGTTTTAGCTTCACCATTAGTCCTTCCAATTCAGGGTTGATTTCCTTTAAGATTGATTTGTTTGATATCCTGGCAGTCCAAGGGACTCTCAAGAGTCTTTCCAGCACCGCAGTTCGAAAGCATCAGTTCTTCAGTCCTCAGCCTTCTTTTTGGTTCAACTCTCACATCCATATGTGATTACTGGGAAAACTATAGCTTTGGCTATACAGACCTTTGTTGACAAAGTAATGTCTCTGCTCTTTAATATGCCGTCTAGGTTCGTCATAGCTTTTCTTCCAAGGAGCAAGCATCTTTTAATTTCATGGTTGCAGTCACTGTCCACAGTGATTTTGGAGCCCAAGAAAATAGTCTGTCAGTGTTTCCATTGTTTTCCCATCTATTTGCCCTGAAGTGATGGGAACGAAGGCCGTGATCTTCGTTTTTTGAGTGTTGAGTTTTAAGCCGTCTTTTTCACTCTTCTTTCACGCTCATCAGGAGGCTCTTTAGTTCTTCAATTTCTGCCATAAGGGTGGTGTCATCTGCATATCTGAGGTTATTGCAATCTTGATTCCAGGTTGTGATTCATCCAGCCTGGCATTTTGCTTGATGTACTCTGCATATAAGTTAAATAAGCAGGGTGACAATATACAGCCTTGATGTACTCCTTTCCCAGTTTTGAACCAGTTCATTGTTCCATGTCTGGTTTTAACCCTTGCTTCTTGACCTGCATATAGGTTTCACAGGAGGCAGATAAGGTGGTCTGGACCATCTCTTCAAGAATTTTCCACAGTTTGTTGTGATCCACACAGTCAAAAGCTTTAGCATAGTCAATGAAGCAGAAGTAGATGTTTTTCTGGAATTCTCTTTTACTATGATCCAGTGGATGTTGACAGTTTGACCTTTGGTTCCTCTGCCTTTTCTAAATCTACCTTGTACATATGAAAGTTCTCAGTTCACACACTATTGAAGACTCGCTTGAAGGATTTTGAGCATTACCTTGCTAGCATGTGAAATGAGTGCAATTGTATGGTAGTTTGAACATTCTTAGGCATTGCCCTTCTTTGGGATTTGAAAAACTGACCTTTTCAGTCCTGTGGCCACTGCTGAGTTTTCCAAATTTGTTAGCATATTGAATGCAAAACTTTAACAGCATCATCTTTTAGGATTTGAAATATCTCACCTGGAATTCCATCACCCATTCTTTGGAGTTTTTATCACTGAAGCCTTCCTTAGCCAACTTGTTTATCTTATTTTTCCGTCTAATATACTGGAATGTAAGCTTCATGAGGGTGGGGATTTTGTCATGTTTTGTGTACCACAGAAACTTTAGCACCTAAAATGATGCCTGCTATGTAGTAGATGCTCCACATATTTAAAATGAATAAGATTCATTCGTTGAATGATTCTGATTTTCATAATATCTCTTAAAAAAGAAAATAGGTAACATAATTCCACAAAATGTACAGTTATGTTGAAAAAAAGGATGGAAGGACTGAAAGAAGTCTGGATTGAAAGTAAGAAGGATATGGAACATAATTCTATATTTCTGAAATATAAAGCAATATTCTATAAATATTTGAGTAGCAATACCTCTTTAAAGAGCGACTTGAGTATTTTCCCATGGAGGCAACAAAAATTAACTCGCACCATCAGTAGGAAACATTGAACATCCAGCTGCATTGTGAATCAGGGGGTGAAGTTCTATCCTGGACTAAGAGCTGTGGACAGATCTTTCAGATATCACTGAGTCATTGTGTAATTTAAGAGCTGTAACAGTATGTTTTGCCTTGCCAGCAACTGTCTCAGTTTAACTGTTAATTACTAATAGAACAGGTTTTTATTCTTTAAATGATACCAGTTTGGATAAGTCATAAGGGCATCTTAAAGTTCAGGTGTTTGCTTCCAAGTGTTGACATTCATGCATGATAAAAAGTCTGTAAGTGCTATTTGGCATTTATTGATCATATTTTAGAATTTGACTTTGTTAGGTTCAGGGCTATTAAGATCTCCCAAGTGTTTTTGGGCCTTAAGCATCTTGAGTAGTGAAAATGTTTGAGCATTGTAAGCTGAATCACACTTGTGTAGGACAGTGCTTAGATTTTTAGAACCACAGACTTCATTGAGAATCCAATGAAACCTATTAATCCACTTCCCCGGAAAATAAATACATGTTCAAAATTTAATAAATAATTGCAGGAAGTTTGTAACCTCCCAAACCTCTATTCTGTGTCTCTTAGCTTTTACAGAACATCTTTCAGGAATACCCTTGTGCTAGTAAAACCTTGATTATATGGCATATAACTGGAGCCCTTAAGAAAACCGTAATCTTCTCAATGCCAATATAAATATATGTAGATGTGTTTAGGTGAGTGATAATATGCGATATGTTATCCTGCAACTTAGTACTCCATGTTAGTATATACAGATGTACTTCCTTTATTTAACTTAATTTCTGTATTTTGCAGTTTATCAAAAAGCAGTATATAGGAAAGTTGCCTGTATGAAACCTTTAAGATAAGCAAAAAATACTTGAGATCATCTTAATCACAACTGAAGGACATAAGATACATCCCTTGTCACTTATGGTATAGATATCTTTACATTGAATTTCCACACTAGCAAAAAAGTTAAAAATTAGCTCAGATCAATTTGCCACAGTCTCGCCTTAAGGGAATTTTTGAAGAGAACTCATCACTGAAAGCCCATGTACTCTGTGCAGAAATTTTCTTGACTCAATAAAGAAAGAGTTCTTTATTGAAAAAAGAATTGAAAAGAGAAATTGAAAAAAGAAAATAGAATTCTCCATGGTGAAAACACTTCAGTCACTGGTAACAGTGCATTTTATTTCTCTCTTTCTATACATAAGTTTTAATAGTTTGCCTATTTTTACATGGTTTTAATCATGCTATATATATAAATTTGAATCCTATATCATCCCTTCCCCCTTTAATATTTAATATTATATATTTAATATTTTCATATTAAGATTTGCTTTAGGATAGATTTCCAGAGAGGAATTATTAGATCAAAAGTTATGATTAATAAAAAAAATTTTGATAGTGCCACACTGGTTTTCAAATGTTATACTGATGCATACTTTAAGCAGTTGGGTGTGATATTGCTTAGTTCACCATACCTATAGTTGCATTGTGCATTATAATTTAAAAATTATTTGTGATTGCAAAAACAAGGGAAAAGATTTCTCACTTTATATTTGTATTCTTCCATTTTTTGTGATACTGCACATTTTCCATGTACATACTACTAATTATATTCTATTGGTTTTTTTTTTTCTATTGTTTATTAAAACATGATTTTGAAGCTTAAGAGGCTTCCATTTAGAGCTGATCATCCCCTTTTAAATAAAACTTCAATAGAGTGTATTCTTCATATTCACAATATGGTGTTTCTTTACTCCAAAGACAATCATTAGATTTAAGTTAAGGAACAGTCATCTAGATTACCATATTGAAACTACCTCAAGATGTGAAAAAAGACTTTCCAAATGCTTAATTAATAGAAAATTTTCACAGCAGGGAAATATGGCTTATTATTAAGAAATATCTATTTTAGGTATGTATATGTATTATGTTTCATTGATTTTTTTTTTTTGAGTGCCAGTAAACACCAAGCTAATACAAATTTGATATTTCTATCAGGAACAGTTAACTTTTATTAAAATAATCTTATGTTAAATGTTTTCTTCCTTTCAAGGTATCATAGACGTCGTAGGAAACTGAATCCTCCAAAAGACAGATGATATTGATGTTTTTAGGAATCAAAGAGGAATGCTACCCTGGATCTCATTTGCCTTTTGAGAAGATACAATTGGGTATATTCACTAATATGTTATATAGTAAAATAATAATAAAACATCTTTTCATATATTAGAATGTGTATTTCTTTATATATAGTAATTCTGAATTTGACAATCTGAATTTTAAAAAGCCTACTTTATAGTATTTTCCTGTTGAGTTATTTAAGTCTAGTATTTATTTTTATGTGCCTAGTATGCTTAAGTACTTTTATCAACCAGATACTGTTAGTAGTATAAATATGATTAATAAAAATATGCATGGTTCTTCTGAAGATTTTTAAATTGCTTTTGCAAAGAAACTCATGCTGTTCGCACAGAAAAAGATGTTATAATGTTTCCTTTCTTGTGGCTCTAGGGAATAATTAGTTACATTTTAATCAGTTTCTCCTATCTGCTGGGTCCTTTGTTTACAATATTATTAAATTCTCAAAACAGTCCTCTGAAGAAACAGCATCTTCCCCATTTTACAGATAAGGCTAAGTGACTTGAACTCTGCCTACCTAGCAAGTGGCAGAGCCAGGATCCACCCTGTCAGACTCCAGAGCTTTTTAACAATGCATCACTATGACAAGAGGTGTTTTCTTTCACCCGAGAATTTTTACTTTACTAGAAAGAATATATTATTCATTTTGACATTTTTTTCTGGCTGTCTTAAAAATTCTGCTTGCTTCAGAACACATGCAGCTCTGATTAGAACATGAATATTACTAAACTAAACTGGTGTTGTAAGAATCAGTTCTGTCCAGTCACTCAGTTGTGTCTGACTCTTTGCAACCCCATGGACTGCAGCACGCCAGGCTTCCCTGTCTGTCACCAACTGCTGGAGCTTTCTCAAACTCATGTCCATTGAGTCGGTGATGCCATCCAACCATCTCATCCACTGTCATCCCCTTCTCCTCCTGCCTTCAATCTTTCCCAGCATCAGGATCTTTTCCAGTGAGTCAATTCTTTGCATCACATGGTTGAAGTATTGGAGTTTCAGCTTCAGCATCAGTCCTTCCAAGGAATATTCAGGACTGATTTCCTTTAGGATTCACTGGTTGGATCTCCTTGCAGTTCAAGGGACTCTGAAGAGTCTTCTCCAACACGGCAGTTCAAAAGCATCAATTCTTCGGTGCTCAGCTTTCTTGATAGTTCAACTCTCATATCCATACATGACCACTGGAAAAACCATAGCTTTGATTAGATGGACCTTTGTTGGCAAAGTAATGTCTCTGCTTTTTAATATGCCATCTAGGTTGGTCATAGTTTTTCTTGCAAGGAGTAAGTGTCTGTCAGTTTCATGGCTGCAGTCACCATCTGCAGTGATTTTGGAGCCCAAGAAAATAAAAGTCTATCACTGTTTCCATTGTTTCCCCAGCTACTGGCCATGAAGTGATGGGACTGGATGCCATGATCTTAGTTTTTTGAATGTTGAGTTTTAAACCAACTTTTTCACTCTCCTCTCTCACTTTCATTAGGAGGCTCTTCAGTTCTTCCCTTTCTGTGATAAGGGTGGTGTCATTTGCGTGTCTGAGGTCATTGATATTTCTCCCAGCTATCTTGATTCCAGCTTGTGTGTCATCCAGCCTGGCATTTCACAAGATGTACTACTCTGCATATAAGTTAAATAAGCAGGGTGACAATACACAGCCTTGATGTTTTCCTTTCCTGAGTGGAACCAGTTTGTTGTTCCATGTCCAGTTCTAACTGTTGCTTCCTGACCTGCATGCAGATTTCTCAGGAGGCAGGTAAGGTGGTTTGGTATTCCCTTCTCTTGAAAAATTTTCCACAGTTTGTTGTGATCCACAAAAAGGCTTTGGCATAGTCAATAAAGCAGAAGTAGATGTTTTTCTGAAACTCTCTTGCTTTTTTATGATCCCATGGATGTTGGCAATTTTATCTCTGATTTCTCTGCGATTTGGTCTCTGGTTCCTCTTAGAAGGATATTAATAGTCTATTCTGTTGATTATCACTACCAGCTTATATATGATCAGCATTGCTGCCTCTGTGATTTCTCCTTAGGAAGTGAGAAGTCTGTTAAGATGGAAATTTACTTTATTCAAACTTGTGCAATATTTGTGATATTTTTAAATTGGATGTGAAAAATGATTTCACATTCTATTGCTTAATCTAGTTCTTTTCATAAAGGAAGGTGAAGGTTCAAGTGTTCAGTAAAATGTAGGAATAATAGGAAAGTATAAAGGAAATAAAACAATATGTTACTCATTTGGGGGGAAAAGCAAAGGAAAAACAAATCAATAGAATTTAATAATCTGAAATATTAACCACTTATATTTGGTGATAGATCATCAAAAAGTTTGTTTCCAGTTGATTTATATCCAATATTTTACAAAGATTGAGATATGCCATTATGAAAGTAGTAAGATTATAAAAACTAAATGACAAATTTTCTTCTAAATGCTAGGATCTACTAAGTAGAGATCGTTAGGTTGTGATATGTCCAAAGCGCACATATACATGTGAGTGCTTTGGAGAATTAGTTTTGTTTGTACTGGAAATATCATACATTGTAATTAACACTGTAGTTCCTGGAATTCTGGGTTTCACGAATTGCTGAATAAGTACGTATTTCATCACCACCTTCACCTCCACTCAGCTTCTCCCATTTTCCACCTCAGAGATGTAACCTGTTGTCCACCATCACTAACATTTCATGGAAGATTAGTTTGTTTTTTCAGAAATTAAAAAAAATATATAAGGTCTGATGATTCTTTAAATGGAATAAATTTAGCTTCATGAAAATACTACTACCCAGTCCTTATTCTCATATTTCCTTCCATTGCTGAGGTGGATTGTTGTTGGGGCTTCCCTGGTGGCTCAGATGGTAAGGAGTCCACCTGCAAGGCAGGAGACCTGGGTTCCATCCCTGGGTGGGGATGATCCCCTGGAGAGGGAATGGATTGTTAACATACTTCACATTGATAAAAAGCATTGTCCGTGAAACCACCAGAGGGCACTCTCATATAGGGTTCAGTTTGAGCACTCCTCACCCAAAGGGTGGTGACTTAATGTATTTAATTTAGCAGATACTAAATGTATCTAGTTCGCAAATACTAATGTACTTAATTTAGCAGATACTATTTGTGTATTCTATAGGTAAGAATGATAAGTAGAATAAATGATGGCAGTGAAATTAAGTAAAGCCATTATTCATTCTGTTGATCTAGTCATTTATTGTACCCCTACTACTATGAAGAGGCATTGTACTTTTTGCCAGGCCAATAACAAAAAGTGGACCCTTCTTAAGGAGCGTTGTGTCTGCTTAACTAGTATCTACTGAGCTACTTAGTTTTTCTAATGATGTTGCTTTTTAACCATGAATATAATGTATCATTATTTTTTTTAATTAGAGACTACATAAAGAGAAAATAAAATTATAATTGTCCCATCTAAAGATAACACTAATATTTTTGCTACCTTTCTTCCCTGGGTTATTTTGCTGCATAAATATATTTCCAAAAATAATTGTATTTATTTTGCTTTTTCACTTAGTATCATGCTTTTTTTTTTCTGTATCAGTACTCTCATTTAATGGATGCATATTATTTTATAAACTGGAATGTAATAATTTAATTAACTCCATACCATTAGTCGTGGGCTTCCCCCATGGCACTAATGGTAAAGAACCTGCCTGCCAACACAGGAGATGTAAGAGATGCAGGATCGCTCCCTGGGTTGGGAAGATCCCCTGGAGGAAAGCATGGCAGTCCATTCCAGTATTCTTGCCTGGAGAATCCCATGGACAGAGGAGCCTGGTGGGCTACAGCCCATAGAATTGCAGAGTCACCACTACTGAAGCGACTTAGCATGCACGCATACCGTTAGACATAATCATTATTTCCATTTGTTTCCTATTATAAAGAGTGCTGTTACTGCATCCTGGTGAATAGCTGTTTTTGAGAGGACTATATTCTTATTTTTTTAAAAATTTTATTATAATGTGGTTGATTTGCAGTGTGTCAGTTTCAACTGTACAGCAAAATGAATCAATTATAATCTGTTTTCTTTTTCAGATTCTTATATTGATTATTACAGAATATTGAGTAGAGTTCCTTGTGTTATACAGTAGGTTTTTGTTATCTATTTTATGTACAGTAGTATGTATATGTTAGTCCCATTCTCCTCTGATTTATCACTTCCCCCCACATTTCTCCTTTGATAACCATAAGTCTGATTTCAAGATCTGTGAGGGAATTCCCTGGTGGTCCAGTGGTTAAGAATTCACCTTCCAGTGCTGAGGTTGTGTTAGATTCCTTGTTCGGGGAGCTAAGATTCCACAGGCCGCATGGCCAGAAAACCAAAACATAAAACAGAAGCAATGTTGTAACAAATTCAATACAGACTTTACAAATGGTCCACATCAAAAGAAAAAAAAAATCTGTGAGTTTGTTTCTGTTTTATAAGTAAGTTCATTTGTATCATTTTAAAAAAGATTTCACATATAAGTGACACCATATGATACTTTGTCTGACTTCACTTAGTATGATAATCTCTAGGTCCATCCATGTGGCTGCTGATGGTATTATTTCATTCTTTTTTATGACTGACTAAAATTCCATTGTATGTACCACATCTTCAGCCATTCCTCTGTCGATGAACTTTTAGATTGCTTCCATGTCCTGGTTATTGTAAATAGTGTGTAGCGGTGTCTTGTTTTAATTTGTATTTCTCTGATGACATAGAATGTGGAGCATGTTTTTATCTGCTTCTTTGCCATCTGTATGTGTTTGGTGAAGTGTCTGTTAAAGTCTTTGACCCATTTTTTTTTTTGATAGCTTTATTGAGTTAGAATTCGTATACCATACAATTCACCCATTTAAAGTATATAATTAGATAGTTTTTAGTATATTCATAGAGTTCTGTAGCCATCACTACAGTCAATGTTAAAATGTTTTGGGCCCATTTTTAATTGGGTTATCTGTTTTCTTACTGTTGAATTTTAGGAGTTCTTTGCATATTTTGGATAATAGTCCTTTATCAGATGTGTCTTTTGAAAATATTTTCTCCCAGTTTATGGCTTTTCTTTTCAGTCTCTTGGCAGTGTCTTTTCAAAAAGCAGACATTTTTCATTGAAGTGAAGACTAGCTTATCAATTCTCTTATGAATCGTGTCTTTGATGTTGTATCTAAAAAAGTCATCACCAAACCCAAGATCATCTAGATTTTCTCCTGTGTTATCTTCTAAATGTTTTATTATAGTTTTGCTTTTTACATATAGATCTGTAATCTATTTTGAACGAATTTTTGTGAAAGGTGAAAAGTTTTATGTTTAGTTTTTTTTTGCATGTGGATGTCTGGTTGTTCTAGTACTATTTGTTAAAAAGACATTCTATGCTCACTTTCGTTGCTTTTACTCCTCTGTCAGAGATCAGTTGACTGCTGTATGGATCTATTTTTGGACTCTGTTTCACTGACCTGTTTGTTCACTCACCAATACTACATTCTCTTGATGATTGTAGCTTTATAATAAGCATTAAAAGCAGATGGTCATCAGTCCTCTGACTTCTTCATTACTGATGGATTACATTAATTGATTTCTGAGTGTTGAAGCAGTCTTACACACCTGGAACAAATCCCTTTTGGTCATGGTGCATAATTCTTTTTAGACTTTTTTGGATTTGATTTGGTAATATTTTGTTGAGGATTTTTGCAGATTTTAACCAAAGGATTTTTTAAATAGGATTTGGGTTAGAAGTATCTATGAAACTCCAGAAATTGTATAGAATTTTGAGAATTTTTATATCTGTGTTTCCCCCCCTCCCCCACCCCAGGCATAAGTTCTCTGGTTTTTCAGCAATTAAAGGTTCTGTCACATTATGCCCTAGTTCTTACATGCCTGCAGCTAAGCACATAATAACATTAGTACTGGAATGATATTGATATGCAACATAGAGTAGTTTCCACATATTCTCAGATGCAACGTTAATTAGATTCAAGCTTTTTTAAGAAAAGAAGAAAACAAGACATCATGTGCCTTCGTTTTGGATGGGAGAATTCCATGAAGGAATATTTTTTCAATTTCAGATGTGTATTCAGAAATGAGTCAACTTGGATATCAGTGTATAAACACAAGAAGTTAGCAAGCCATTTCTTTTGCTGAAGGCATAGATAAGTATTTCCACTGCTTATAGGCAAAAAGAATGATTTCTTAGATTTTTTTCCATCAAAGTTCAAAATTATTTGCTAATATTTTTACCAAAATAATTTGCAAATATTCCAATGGTAAAGAAATACTTTCTTAATTACAGCTCAGCTGTTAGCCCCCTACTATTTTCTAATGTACTGTTTAACCTTTTGAAAGTAAGACTTCAGTGCACAGGCAAGAAGTACTCAGTGTGTAATGTGTTTTCTAATTCTACCAAAGGCATCCACTTAGATTTAGTAACATCACTAAAATCACCTCACATTTATTTAGTATCTTCCTGCAGGAAGCCCAATTTCAGCAGGTTTTATTAAGCACCTACAGAGTTTGAACCACTGTGGACCCAGAGATGAGATCTCATTCCTGACTGACCTTCCTTTCTTTCCCCTCTAGTCAGAATTCACCTCTTCCTCCTCCATAACCCAGTTCAGTTCAGTTCAGTCTCTCAGTCATGTCTGACTCTGCGACCCCGTGGACCGCAGCATGCTAGCCCTCCCTGTCCACCACCAACACCTGGAGTATACACAAACCCATGTCCATTGAGTCAGTGATGCCATCCAATCATCTCATCCTCTGTTGTCCCCTTCTCCTCCTGCCTTCAGTCTTTCCCAGCATCAGGGTCTTTTCCAAGGAGTCAGTTCTTCGCATCAGGTGGTCAAAGTATGGGAGTTTCAGCTTCAGCATCAGTCCTTCCAATGAATATTTAGGACTGATCTCCTTTAGGATGGACTGGTTGGACCTCCTTGCTGTCCATAACCCAAAGCACATGTAATTACTACTATGCTATCACTTTAGTTTGTCTTGAATTGGAGCAAAGTTTGTGGTCACTAGCACAGTGTGATCATTTGAATGCTCCCTTGGCCTTTTCCATCATTGCCATCCAGATATAATTACCATCAGTACACTCATAGGAGATAGAATAATAGATCTGAAAGAAACCTTAAAAGATGATTTTGGGGCACAGACTACATATATG
The DNA here is from genome assembly GCF_023699985.2 of Odocoileus virginianus. Classification (NCBI taxonomy): domain Eukaryota; kingdom Metazoa; phylum Chordata; class Mammalia; order Artiodactyla; family Cervidae; genus Odocoileus; species Odocoileus virginianus. The sequence goes on from NC_069697.1 coordinate 21,287,554, forward strand.
GGTTCAGATTTACCAAGACTAATTGGCTTGCCCAAGATTACATATCATGGCAGAATGTTATGCCATGGCATTGGTTATGCCAACCAATGTCTTCTTTAACTATTAAGGATATTTTATTTTTTTATTTTTATTTTTGGCCATGCCACATGGCATACAGGATCTTAGCTCCCTGACTAGGAATTGAACCTGTGCCCCTTGCAGTGGAAGCACAGATTCTTAACCACTGAACCCCCAGGGAAGTCCCAAGGATATTTTAATATGTGTACAGGTATATACATACTCACGAAATTTGCCTCCAGTTGCAGATGTGCCCAGCAATATACTAGTAAAGATTTAACAACTGGATTCCATGGTGTAAATACACTTATCATGGCTGATTTATTCTACCAATGGTTTAGCAACTGGCTCACAACATTTCTGAAAGTTTAATCATTGAATTTCAAAGGTTGGTGTGAACCAGCCCTAGCATTCCACTGGTTATGCCCCTGAAATCATACGTTTACTATTAAAGCATTAGATTATTTCTTCACTCATTCTAGTCCATTCAGAGACACTTTACGTTGTTTTCTGGTTAATATTTCCAGGGAGAAATAAATTATTCTTTACATGTCAGCTTCAATCTAGACTTCCAGTTTAAGGACTTAATGACTTTTAAAAAGTTATTTTTATTTACTTATTTTTGGCCGTGCTGTGTCTTTGTTGCCGTGCGCAGGCTTTCTCTAGTTGTGGCGGGTGTGGGCCACTCTTCGTTGGGATGCGCGAGCTTCTCGCTGCAGTGGCTTATTCTGTTGCTGAGCGTGGGCTGTCTAGGCGAGTGGACTTCAGTGGTTGCCGCTTGCGGGCTCTGGAGCACGGGCTCAGTAGTTGTGGCACACAGGCTGAGTTGCCCCCGTGACATGTGGCCTCTTCCCGACCAGGGATTGAACCCTTGTCCCTGTGTTGGCAGGCAGATTCTTAACCCTCGGACCACCAGGGGAGTCCAAGGATTTAATAACTTTTTGATAAATGTCTAAATGACTTGGTCTGTCTTTTAAGAGAACTTCAGATGAGTCCTTGAGTATCTGTTATTTATTGGCTAAGTTACAAACTGCCACAAAACTCATTGGCTTAAAACAACCATCCTTTATTTTAGTTAACATTCCTTTGGGTATTCTTCTGGTGTAGGCTGGGCTTATCCATCCAAGGTCATTAATTGGGTTGATGAGGCTGGCTGGTCTTGGATGGCATCATCCGTGTGTCACAGTGATTGAATGTCTATCAGCTAGGGCAATAAGAGGACCTGTGTTTCTCATTATCCAGCAAGCCAGGCCTGGCTTGGTCACGTGGCTTCATGGTCTCACGGGTACAAGATTGGAAGCTGTAAAGTTTCTTAGGGCCAAGCCTTTGAACTGGCTTGACATTGCTTCCACAAGGCCATCCCAGGTTCCAGGAGTGGGGAAAGAGACTCTCTACCTTTTGAAAGAAGCAGCAAATACAGTGGCCATTCTGTCACAGTAGGAATCACTCATCTTAACTGATTTACATTTGGGTTTAGATTGTCATGTGTCTGTAGGACAGAGCTGAATGCTCAGCGTATGTTTGGCTGTCAGTAAAAAGTTTTTAAAAATTTAGCATTTATTTATTTTTGGCTGTGCTGGGCCTTCGCTGCTGTGCGGGCTCTCCTCTGGTTGTGGCGAGTGGAGGCCCCTTTCTAGCGTTGGTGCAGGCTTCTCGTTGCAGTGGCTTCTCCTGTTGCAGAGCGCAGCTCGAGAGCCCGAGCTTCGGTTGTGGCAGCCCTGCTCAGCGGCAGCTGTTGAGCTCCCAGGCTCTCCAGAGCACAGGCTCAGTAGCTGTTGAATCTTCCTGGTTCAGGGATCGAACTTGTGTCTCCTGCATTGACAGCTGGGCTCATCACCACTGAGCCACCAGGGAAGCCCCACACTAAGAGATTAACTGAAGTTTTTTTCCTGATGTCCAAAAAAAAATTCTTAACTCTTACTTACAAACCAGCTTTACTTGAATGATCCCTCATTGATATGCTCATTAACTGATAATTTCATTATCAATGAGAACATTTATTTTAATACTGTCTCTTTTCCACACACACTGGTTAGCTAAGGAGAGGGTGGAGGTGGGAAAGAGTTAAATAGTAAGATGGTATGGTCTGCTTAACAACTGGAAGCTGGGGATTAGATTTGTGGGGAAGACTGCTTCTTGGAGAACCACTTTTTAAATCCACCTTATTGAGGTATAGTTTACATACAATAAAATGCACATATTTAACATAGAGTATTTGTCTTCATTTGCCCGACTTATTTCACTAAGTATAATACCCTCCATGTCCATCCATGTTGTTGCAAATGGCAAAATTTTGTTCTTTTTTTTTTAATGACTGAGTAGTATTTCATTGTGTGTGTGTGTGTGTGTGTGTGTGTGTATGCACCACATATTTTTTTTCCATTCATCTGTTCTGCACACTTGAGTTGTAAATAATGCTACTGTGATCACTGGGTGCATGTATGTTTTCCACTGAGTGCTTTTGTTTCTTCGGGTGCATACCCAGGAGTGGAGTTGCTGGATCATATGATAGTTCTAATTTTTAGATTTTTGAGGAATCTCCATGGTGTTTCCCATAGTGGCTGCACCAGTTTACCTTCCCATCAGTAGTGCACAGGAGTTCTCTTTCTTTCCTCTATGATCTCACCAACATTTATTTGTGGTCATTTTTTTGTGTGTGTGTGTGTGTGTGTGTGTGTGTGTGTGTGGTCTTTTTGATGATAGCCATTCTGACGGGTGTGAGGTGATATCTAACTGTGGTTTTGATTTGCATTTCTGTGGTAATGAGCAATGTTGAGCAACTTTACATCTGCCTCTTGGTCATCTGTATATCTTCTTTGGAAAAATGTCTGTTGAGGTCTTCTGCCCATTTTTAAAATTGAAATTTTCTATTTTGTATGAGCAATTTATATATTTTGGGTATCAATCCCTTACTGATCATATCATTTGCAACTATTTCCTTTTTGTCTTTTCATTTTGTTTTCCTTGGTTTTGCAAAAGCTTTTAAGTTTAATTAAGTCATATACGTGTATTTCTGTTTATTTATTGCCTTAGGAGACAGATCCAAAAAAGATTGCTATGGTTTATGTCAAAGAGTGTTCTGCTGATGTTTTCTTCTAGGAGTTTTATGATTTCTGGTTTTATGTTTAGATCTTTAGTCTATTTTGAGTTTGTTTCTGCATGGTATAAGAAAATGTTCTAATTTAATTCTTTTCCCTGTAGCTGTCCATTTTCCCCAGCACCACTCATTGAGGAGGTTCTTTTCCCCACTGTACATTCTCACCTCATTTGTTACAGATTAACTCGCCATAAATGTGCGAGTTTATTTCTGAGCTCTGTCTGGTTCATGTGTCTAGCTCCGTGCATCTTTTGATGTTTGCGGCTTTGTTGTATAGTCTGAAGTCGGGGCATGATTCCTCCAGCTCTCTTCTTCCTCAGGATTGCTTTGGCGAGATCAAGAACATTTCCATCATCCCTTTTGCTGTCTTTCCTCCCCAGCTCCCAGCCTTAGACAATCAAAGATAAGTCCAAGCAATTCTCTTGTTTATCTTCATTGCTGACAAACATAACTATCTGTAAACAACAGAAAGATTACAGTGTCAGTGAATGTGGTTTGAATTTTTGAGTAGAAATACAATTAGATGCATAGCTTCAATGATAAGAAAACATTCTGAAGTAATTACTTAAATTAAGGAGCTTGACCCAGAATTTAAGTCAACATACTGCTTCTTTTCATAAAGTCTTAGTATAAGAAGTTCAGCAGCTAAATTAAACAGTGTGTTTAGTGACTTAGGAAATATTATAAATTATATAAAGGCTAATGCAATAAATTTCAAATTATTCTTTTTATTATGTGATAATTAGAAAACATTATAAACAAATATGATTACATGCTGAGATATGGTTATCTAGGGGGGAATTCTGTTGACTATATTTGAATATTTAGCTTCACTTCAAGAAACAAGCTTGGTTCCAAATTTTTAGATATAAATTGGCCATCTAGAGTTATTAACTTGTTTGATATCTTCAAAATTGGTCTACTCAAAGCAGGAATGCAAGATGTTTTCAGTGGAAGATAAAGTCAAAGGGCAAAAACGAGGTATAGGCCAGGAAGAACAGTGTTTCTACAGATTGTGATTACATGTCCCATAATTTAACAGTTGTCAGTGGAAGTGGTGATTCTCTTGATGCTGCACATCTGCAGACAGTTTTCATCAAACTATTATTAATTTGATAGAATGTTTTGAATTTTATCTTCCATTAAAAGAAAGCCCAGACAGTAAATTCATAGATCTGGAATCCATTTATTTCATCAAAAGATGATTTAAATTTAATTATAGACTTATAGGATATATTGTTCTAACTGGCAACTAATGAAGAATTAAAAATAAACTTTGAAGTTTCAGGATGACTCCCTTCATTTTGTACAAAACTTAAAAACGAACAGTTCATGCTGAAATTATCTTAAAACTTTTTTCCATTTCTACCATCACCCCTTTGTCAGCTCAGTTCCTTCTTAGGAATGATATTAAATTATCTCATAGAAGTAGTTTAGACGTACATCATTTCCTGAAAGTAGCATTGTCATCAGTCCAACCTGGATTAAATATTTTAACAAGAAAGAAACAAGCTCATTTGTCACATGGTATTTTAAAATATTAAAACTTTAAAATAGTAATATGCAGGGTGTTTATTCAAAGTATGCGTGTATTGGGCTCATCCAGAAAATTGCTAATTCACTCATAATTTTCTTCAGTTAGAATTGAAGAACAACAAAATGTTAAGAGTTATAGAAATTTGGTTCCCATGAGGCTCTAGTGGTAAAGAACCCACCTGTCAATGCAGGAGACATGAGATGTGGTTTCAATCCCTGGGTCAGGAAGATCCCCTGGAGGAGGGCATGGCAACCCACCCCTGTATTCTTGCCTGGAGAATCCCATGGATAGAGGAGCCTGGCAGGCTATAGTCTAGGGGGTTCACAAAAGAGTCAGACACAACTGAGCAACTAACACTAACTTTCATAGAAATTTTCTATATTAATCCTGAATGTGCATGTTCAGGTTTGTTCTAATTCTATTTACTAAAATTAAATTTTATGTTCATTGAATTAGGCAATAAAAATTAAGTTTGTACTTTTCATTTTTTTTCTTTTCATCCTACTAAGTTTTATTATAATTTATAAAAGTATTAGATCATAATTGATTAAAAAAAAACTATACCTTTATCACAGATGGTTTAACAACTTCTGTTTCACAGCCTTCTTTCCAGACAGTTATTCAGTTTTGGTTTAAACCCTTCTAGTAACCTGGAGTTCCAGGAAGCTAACTCCATTATTGGACAGTTCTCATTATTAAAAAGTATTTCCTTATACTGAATGGAAATCAATCTTCCTATGATTTGTAATCCTCAGGATTGATCCTGCCCCAGAACTGTACAGGATATATTTAGTCCCTCTCACATATGACGGCTCTTCAGATATTTGAAAACGCCTGTCAAATTCCTGTTTCTCTTTAAGCTGCACTTTTTCTCTTCATCTGTGTGACACGGTTTCCAGAAGCTCCCGGTCGTAGTTGGTCTCTTCTAGACATACCTTTTAAAACAACGTCTCTCTTAAAATGTGTTGCCCAGAATGGAACTGAACTTCATTTTCTTGTTCTGGACAATATACTTCTGTTAATGGTGTCAATAATGCATTGGTTTTTAGCGGTCATGTCACTGTGTTGATTTGTATTGAGTCATAACTTCTTAAGAGGTAGTCAGTGTGTGAAAATGGTCTCCAAATTCAGCTGATTCTTGTATAAAAATAAATTCTTCCACCCTTCTTAATTCCTCTTAGGGAGAAAAGAAAAAAGAAATTTTATTTCATTGCTAACCTCCGTGATTTTTAATTTTACCATTTAAGTGTTAGCAGTATGGCTGATAACATAACCAATGAAGATGCAGGGATGATATTTTTAGAAACTTCATTCTGGCTAACTGGGGGAAGGGTAGCGGCTGGACCAGAACAGGAGCAAGACGAAATCTGGGGTGACTGATGTAGTAATTTAGATGACAAATGATGATGGTCTGGATTAAAGAAGCAGAAAAGAAGATGGAGAGAAGGGGACAGATCTAGTGATATGTAGGAAGTAAAATTAATAGGACTTGGTAAATAATTTACATGTGAATGACAGTAATGAGTGAGAAAGAAGGGAAAAAAGCAGCTGTTGACTTCCTGATGCTGACCTGGCATTCAGAGTCAGGCCATGTTATTTTCTGTTGGCATAAGAATCTCACAAAATACCAGCATCAGACAAGATTATTCAGTGACCATAACAACATGAGACAAAACAACTCTACTTGATAATTTTGTGGAAGCACAGACAAAAACAGGGTCACTATGCCATTCACAAAATATCAAACACTCTGCCCCTCTCTCTGAAATGAACAATAGCTACTTTTTTACCAATTATAGTGTTATAGTTCCTCTGGTGTCCTTCCTGCACATAAGATGTATTGAGTTCCCAATAGTAAGATGCTGCTTCTTTCGAATGGTGGCCAGTCTAGAGCAGACCTCTACTACTTCAGTCCTCTCTCAAATCACTCAACCAAATCCCAAATTCCTTAATAGTTTTCTTCAAACACTCTCCTTCTGAGTCCCAGGGCTCCCTAGGCTGGGTATCTTCCTTCACTGCAAAGAGTGATTAACTCAGCTTGTCCAGCTAGAGATGTGTTCCTGTTGGTCTCTGCCTGAAAGACACTGACACTGAGAATAACCCTAGCATGTACATACTGCTGTGTTTAAAATGAATAACCAACAAGTATCTACTGTAATGGAGCTCTGCTCAGTGTTATGTGGCAGGCTGGATGGAAGCGGGGCTTGGGAGAGAGTGGCTACACGTGTATGTGTGGCTGAGTCCCTTCTCTGTTCCCCTGAAACATCACAGCCGTGTTAACTGGCCGTGTTGTGTGCTAGTTGCTCAGTTGTGTCCAACTCTTTGCGATCCCATAGACTGTAGCTCGCGAGGCTCCTCTGTTCATGGAATTCTCCAGGCAAGAATATCGGACTGGGTAGCCATTCCCTTCTCCAGGGGATCTTCCCAACCCAAGGATTGAACCCTGGTCTCCTGCATTGCAAGTGGATTCTTTCATCTGAGCCCTCAGGGAAGCCCATTAATTGGCTGTATACCCCAAAACAAAATAAAAAGTTTTTTCAGAAAAGAATAACCACAGAATTTCTTGCTTCAAGAGTCAGATGTTGGTAGTACCAGAAACAGAATAAAGAATATTAGGTGACATGATGAAAATGTCTTTTTTAACAGGTTATCTTTGAGATATCAGAAAATTAAACTAAGTGGAGATATCCAGGTGATACTCAGGATGGATTCTGGCGCTTTAACAAAGTCTCTGTGCTAAATCTATCTCTTCTCTCTACCCACATATAAACACACTTAAAAGTATATATTTGGGAGCCATTGTTTATATAACAACTGGAGTTACGGGATTAGTTGAGATCACCCAGGGAGGGAATAGAATGAGAAGACAGCTGAGGACAGAACCCCAAGGGACACCTGTTTGATGACTGGGCAGAAAATGAGATACCAGAAAATACTCTTAGAGGGAGCTAGCATTGAGAAGATGACCAGAAGTTAGAGGAGGTTTCAAGAGGAAGGATGAGATTAGTAGTTTTATATAGGGCTAAGAATTCAAGTAAGACAAGGAGTCCTACAAATTGACATTCCCATTATTTTTGAGCACCTCTTTATTTGCTGGTACAATAAGGTATTTCAGGTTCATCTTCTACTTCCCTCGTCTAGATTTGGAATCAGCCATTTCTGACAACTCCTGTTTCCTTCGAGTGGAAAATGATATTGATACTTAGAAACCAAGATTTTGTGTCCCGCTCCTTTTAAAAAGCGTGTCTGAGAAGCGCTATTAGTGTCATGTAGGGGAATAGAAGGACAAAGGGGGGAAATTTGGCTTAAGTAAAGGTGAGCAAAGCAGAGGTCTAATTATTAGAACTGAAACTTAAGGTCAAAAGCAGGTGAAAGATGAATAGAACTCCAAGCTTTCCCTAAAGTTAGGATTCATTTTAGGAAATCTGGGCAGAGGTCTGACTTTCATCAGGCATTGCATGATCTCACCAGGGCAGGAAGGTCATCTGTGAAGGGTAGGCAGTGGGCAAACCTGAACAACTGCCTGTGAAATGTTTGGGTTATCTACCTGTGCCAAGTATTTTATCTTGGTGTGTGGGCTTTAGCATTGCTGTTGTAACCCTCTACTTGTTAAAGTGATAATTATGTTTATTGGCATTAATATTCTTTATCATTAATACAAGAATTGGATGTTTGATGTGAACATCTCTGGTTTTGTTGACCTAGCATTCTGATCCTCTTTCTTCTGGAAAATGCCTATTTTTCTATACAAACATCTTGTAGGGAATCCCAACTCCTGGCCTGAGCGAATTGGACTGGAGATGATTAACCATATCAAGTAGGGCTGATCAAAATATAATGCTTTGGTCCTGAGTAAGCAGATAACCCTACACCAGACCAATGAGAGTCCTTCAGGATTTGAAAAATTGGCAGTGGACAAAGAGGCTTACTCCCTTGCTAAGACAAATTGAGAAGTTACTTCCCTGATGGCTCAGTTGGTAAAGAATCCACCTGCAATGCAAGAGACCCTGGTTTGGTTCCTGGGTTGGGGAGATCCCCTGGAGAGGGGATAGGCTACCTACTCCAGTATTCTTGGCTTCCCTTGTGGTGCAAATGGTAAAAAATTGAGAAAACCTTCTATTTGTTTTTGGCATAATTCCTGGGGAGAAAGCCAGAGTAAGAGAAACAGAAGGGATTAAAGGAAAAGACTCTGGGTGGTGTTTGAATCCCTGATTCCTTGTCTGCGAGGCCCAGGTGTGTCCTTGTCATCTCAGAACTAGCTGAGCCTTCCAACACAGAGCCTTTTTTGCCTAAGCTAGTCTGACTTGGGTTTCAGTCACTTTTTACCCAAAGAGAGAAACCTCACTCATACAGCAACTTCAGGTAACTGATTTTGATTAATATTGTCAAAAGCTAACTTCATTTATATTCCTCAAAGTTAACTTCAGGGACTTCCCTGGTGGTCCACTGGTTAAGAATCTGCCCTGCAATGCAGGGTCACGTGTTTGATCCCTGGTTGGGGAACTAAGATCCTACCTACCGTGGCATAACTAGGCCTGAGCACCACAACTAGAGAACCGTGTGCCACAACTAGGACCCAATGTAGCCAAATAAATAAATGAATAAATATTTTTTAAAAAGTTAACTTCATTTTGATAAATATCTCAAACATCCCACAGAAACTGGTAAGAAATAAAATGACCATAAATTGCTGTTGTACTTTTCCTAATAAAAGTAGCAATAAATAAATAAAAGTAGCAGTTGTTCAAAAAATTTTTTTTTCTATCCATGCAGTGTCCTAAATGTTTCTTTCTTGTTAGCAACCTTAGTTTAAATTGTATTTCCACTTCCACCTTCCCATCACACTGTTGTACTGAATGTATATTATCTTGTCACTATAAAATTCTTTTTGAAAGCAACAAGAAATAAATCAGTTTTGTAAGAGAAAGTACATATACACTCATCTTTCTTTCCCTTAGTTACAAACAACTTCCCAAGTGCCTACTCAAGCTTACACTTTTTCTGATGAAGAGTTATTTTAACAGGTTTTACTGTCTGTTTACTCTTTTAGTTTTTCTAGTCCTTAAGGCTAAGTGAAACCCCAAACTTTGTGTTCACTCAGACATTTGCTGAGTTTAGAAACAGCTACCCAAGCTGGTTAATAGCTGTATTCTTTAAAAAGAATCTAATCACCCAGAGCCATCAATGGCAGTGCTAACCAATGCATTCCATAATTTTTCTTTACCCACCTCTCTTTGCAGAATCAGTCTCCAATTTTCTTCCAGGTAATTTACTCTCTTCCTACTGTCAGTCTGCGATGTCTCAGTGGCATTTTGATGCCTACGTCGAGTGGCGTCATGACCCAGGCCCAAGACAGACTGCCCCTGTGCTCTTGAGTGGGTACCTGACCTACACCAGTGCAATTCAAGGACGTTTGAGGTCCTTGACTTGAAGGACTTTTATAAATGCTACCAGAAGATACATGTCTTTTCTTTCCACTGGGTATGAACTTAAGGGGCTGTGAGGTTGGCATTCCTGCAGTTATGAGCAGGTGGGGGTTGTCTATCTGAGAACAGAGCTGACCCAAAAGATAGATAAGAGAGCTGAGACCCAAAAGCTGAGAGATGGAGAAAGAAAAACCAGGTCCTAGTTACTTGAACCAAAACTTACCTTTTGCTTAAGCCCATTTGAATGGGTCTTTCTGTTACCAAGAGTTAACTGATACAGCAATGACCATGTAAAAGTCACTTGAATAAGAGTAAAAACTGGATAAATACATACAAATCTTAAATTTCAAAGAGAAACAGCTAAAAACTCAGTATCTATTGACCATGACAGCCTTTCCTATAGGCTTGCCAAAATTGTCTAGAAAAGAGAGTGAAGTATAAGAAACCAGGTTCTGAGTATTCTGAAAAATCCAAACAATTGCTTGGAATATCTCAGAGTCTGAGACATTTAGTCTAGTCCCTCAACAATGCATTACAATGAGAACAGCTGTTCTGAGTTATGACTATGAGACACCAGAAAGTCACAGGTATCAGAGAGAAAAATTCATAGGGTCATAGAATTTTAGGTTACTACTGTTGCATAATGAAGGGAAATGAACTCATGCCATTTCCAGCAACATAGAGGTGAGCCTTGAACAACATGGGTTTGACACGTGGGTTCACTTATACGTGGATTTTTTTTTCCAATGGTAAATACATCATTACTACACCATCCCTGGTTAGTTGAATCCAGGGATGCAGAACTGTTGATATGAGGAGTTGCATATACAGAGGACCAGGGTATACATAGGGCCAACTAGTAGTCATGTATGGATGTAAGAATTGGACTATAAGGAAAGCTGAGCGCCGAAGAATTGATGCTTTTGAACTGTGGTATTGGAGAAGACTCTTGAGAGTCCCTTGGACTGCAAGGAGATCCAACTAGTCCATCCTAAAGGAGATCAGTCCTGGGTGTTCATTGGAAGGACTGATGTTGAAGCTGAAACTCCAATACTTTGGCCACCTGAGGTGAAGAACTGACTCATTGGAAAAGACCCCGATGCCGGGAAAGATTGAGAGCAGGAGGAGAAGGGGACAACAGAGGATGAGATGGTTGGATGGCATCACTGACACAATGGACATGGGTTTGGGTGGACTCTGGGAGTTGGTGATGAACATGGAGGCCTGGCATGCTGCAGTTCATGGGGTTGCAAAGAGTCGGACACAACTGAGCGACTGAACTGAACTGAACTGAGGGCCAACTAGTTATCTTACACAGATTTTAAACTGTGTAAAGGGTCAAGGTTGGTACCCCTAACCCCTGTGTTGTTCAAAGGTCAACTGTAGATCTTTAAATACCCGAAAATGTAAGTATCTGAAAACAATGGTTTTCCAATCCCATCTACTGACAAAGGCTCTATGATACAAGGAGATTTTACCTGGGCTGGGCCTTCTTAGGTCTTGGGGAATGCAGGAGCTTAACAAACACCCCCTACCTCTTTTCTCCATCCTACAATTCATATGTGGGGTAAATTGTCTATTTTGTAAAGTAAACTTTAAATGAATGAATGACATTTTGATTTAAATTATTTGGGAAGAAGCATGTGAAGTAGAGAAGGAGAGAAATTTGTAGTTAACAGATTTTCATTTGGGTCTTATCCCTGTCCATACCTGTGTCAGCTGTTAGCTGCAAGCCTCATGAGGGCGCAGGCCAGAGCTGTCTTAATTCACTGATGAACACACAATGTCAAGCGTGTTTAATAGGTGCTCAATACCTTTTTTGTTGTTGTTGTTGTTAAATAAATTAATACATGGATTTTTTCATGGGTCCCTTTATTTTTCTTATGTCAGCTAGGCTAATTAGAAATTAAGCACCAAAACATCAGTGCTTGGGTAGAGGAAAGGTTTATTTCTCCTTCCTGTCATAGTTCACTTCGATCAGCGAATGGGGGAAAATATCTCTGCTCCACAGAGTCATTCAGAGACCCAGGATCCTTCCAATGGATGGCTTCACCATCTCCTGGGGCTGTGAACTCCTCCCCTGGATCTTGTACATCTGGGCAGCCGGCAGAGAAGTGAGAATGTGAAGGAAGCATTGTATGGTCAGTTACCCTACCCCTCCAGCTGCAAGAGAGGTGGTAACAGGGATGTAGTGACGTACCCTAGAAGAAGAGGAGAAACTTGTGCATTGACAGGAATTCACTTTTTCTGCTCTACTCTCTGAGTCCCAACTTCTGAAAAGAAGAATGAATAATTTGCCATCACTTTCTGGGGATTTAAGGAGGTAATTGATGTGGAAGTACCTGATAATTATTAATCAAATGTTATGAATGTTCCCGGGTAGTTTAGTCCGTTTACTCCCGCATTCCATGAGTGAAATGTTTAGGACGATGTGCACTCTAAGAATCCTTTCCAGCTGTAAAATACTTAGCTTCTGTGGTTCTTCTAAACCTTCAGCAAGCAAGGGGCTTTCTGACTTTGAGGTGGTGCCTGCAAAAAGACAGTTCAGTTCAGTGCAGTCGCTCAGTCGTGTCCGACTCCTTGCGACCCCATGAACTGCAGCATGCCAGGCCTCCCTGTCCATCACCAACTCCCAGAGTCCACCCAAACCCATGTCCATTGAGTCGGTGATGCCATCCAACCATCTCATCCTCCATATCCCCTTCTCCTCCTGCCCTCAATCTTTCCCAGCATCAAGGTCTTTTCCAATGAGTCAGCTCTCCGCATTAGGTAGCCAAAGTATTGGAGTTTCAGCTTCAATATCAGTACCTCCAATGAACACCCAGGACTGAACTCCTTTAGGATGGACTGGTTGAATCTCCTTGAGGTCCAAGGGACTCCAAGAGTCTTCTCCAACACCACAGTTCAAAAGCATCAATTCTTCGGTGCTCAGCTTTCTTTATAGTCCAACTCTCACATCCATACATGACCACTAGAAAAACCATAGCCTTGACTAGACAGACCTTTGTTGACAAAGTGATGTCTCTATTTTTTAATATGCTGTCTAGGTTGATCATTAACTTTCCTTCCAAGGAGCAAGCGTCTTTTAATTTCATGGCTGCAATCACCATCTGCAGTGATTTTGGAGCCCAGAAAAATAAAGTCAACCACTGTTTCCACTGTTTCCCCATCTATTTGCCATGAAGTGATGGGACCAGATACCATGATCTTAGTTTTCTGAATGTTGAGCTTTAAGCCAACTTTTTCACTCTTCTTTCACTTTCATCAAGAAGCTCTTTAGTTCTTTTTCACTTTCTGCCATAAGGGTGGTATCATCTGCATATCTGAGGTTATTGATATTTCTCCCGGCAATCTTGATTCCAGCTTGTGCTTCTTCCAGCCCAGTGTTTCTCATGATGTACTCTGCATATCAGTTAAATAAGCAGGGTGACAATATACAGCCTTGATGTACTCCTTTTCCTATTTGGAACCAGTCTGTTGTTCCATGTCCCGTTCTAACTGTTGCTTCCTGACCTGCATACAGGTTTCTCAAGAGGCAGGTCAGGTGGTTTGGTATACCCATCTCTTGAAGAATTTTCCACAGTTTATTGTGATCCACACAGTTAAAGACTTTGGCATAGTCAATAAAGCAGAAATAGATGTTTTTCTGGAGGTCTCTTGCTTTTTTGATGATCCAGCGGATGTTGGCAATTTGATCTCTGGTTCCTCTGCCTTTTCTAAATCCAGCTTGAACATCTGGAAGTTCATGGTTCACATATTGCTGAAGCAGAGTGTAGGACAAATGAGAAAAACGAAGTGTAGGACATTCTTATCACCTCAGAAAGTTCTCTTGCTCCCCCTTTCCAGTGGTTCCCTCCCCTGCCCAGCCCCCACACCCAGAGGCGACCACTTTCTGATTTTTATCACCATAGATTAGTTTTGCCCATTTTTGGATTCATACAAATATAAATACACAGTATGGACGGAATGTGCCTGGCTCTTCTCACTCAAAGTAATCTGGATAGCATTCTATGTTGTTGTGTGTTCATTCTGTTCAGTTGACTATGAATATGCTGTAATTTATTTATTTATTTATTCTTTTGTTGATGGACATTTGGATTGTTTCCAGCTTTAGGCTATTTTAAGGCAACTATGAGTATTCATGTGAAGTCTTTTGAGTTTCCATTTCTCTTAGGTAAATATCTAAGAGTAGAATCTTCAAGTAATAGGGGCTTAGCAATCTAAAGACTCATTAATGGTACTGATGAACCTGCTTGCAGGGCAGGAATAGAGACACAGACGTAGCGAATGGACTTTGGACACAGTGGGGAAGGGGAGTGTGGGGTGAACTGAGACAGTAGCCCTGCCGTACATGCACGACCGTGTAAACAGACGACCAGCCGGAAGCAGCGGTATTTCCCGGGAGCTCGGATCGTGCTCTGTGATGACCTCGAGGGCTGGGACCCTCCGGGGGAGAGGCAGAGGGAGGCTCAAGAGGGAGCAGATATATGTATGCTTACAGCTGCTTCACATTGTTATCCAGCCGAAACCAACACAACATTGTAAAGCAATTATCCTCCAATTAAAAAATAAATTTAAAAAATAATAAAGACCCATTCAAGATGAAAACCAGAACCCTGCCTGCATGACCTCGATCACATCTCTGGAGCCATCCTGCAAACTGCCCCTTCCTTTCACTCTCTGACTTCAGCCCCCTGCCTGATACACAGCTTCTTCCCTCTTTTCCAGCTTGCCTTTCAGATCTAAATTCCAGCAACAACTGCTTGACTTCCCCCTTTAAGGTGAATCCCCTGCCAGAAACAGGCATTCACAGCTCTGTGTTCTTGATGCCCCGCCCACACCAAGGCTGATCTTATATTCACGGGCATAGGTACAGCTGCCCCTGCAACAACTGGAGGGTTAGGGGTGCTGACCCTCTGCACGGCAGAAAAGCCATGTGTTACTTTCAGTCCACCCTCCCTGTCTGCAGTTCTGCATCAGCAGATTCAACCAACCCTGATGGTGGTATACTGTAGTGTTTGCAGGAAACAAACAAACAAACAAAATCTGCATACACCGTGGGCCTGCGCAGGTCAAAGTGGACCGTGTTCTTCAAGGATCAACAGTATTTGGTTTGTGTTTGCTTCTCATTCAGCAGCAAGATCCATGAGAGCAGGCTATTTGTCTGTTTCACTCACACAGTGCCTGGTCTAGATTCTGGCACATACCAAACATTCAATAAGTCACTGCTGGATGAATGAATGATGGTGCTGTCCCTCACCTACCACAGGTTCTATCATCACCTTTGGTAAAGCCCCCTTTGGTCATCCAGAGATGAAACTCTTTGTTCTCGTCATGGATTTTCTCCTAGCCTGGACTCAGCTGGAGGGAAAAAGACCAGGCAATCAGTTCGTTCAGGCTGCCTGGCTCCCAGGAAAGAGAAAATCTTGACTTTCAATCTCAGTAGTCTTTGTCTTAAGCAGAACATTATATAAACAAAATTCCCACTAAAGGGCTTCTGATCCAAATAAGACAATGAAGCAACACATTAGCAAATATTCCATCTTGAATGAGATCAAAGAGGACTTGCTCTGGTTTTCTTTGTCTTCCCTAGTGTTTCTTTTTGAGGACAAAGTACTGGGGGTTTCTCAAGACAGCACTGGGTTTCTTGGAAAGGAGACATTCTTCTTAGTAAAGAGTCAGGGAATGAAGTTGTTCCAGAAGAAAAATTAGAGATTAAAATGCTATGCAATGAAATTTGCTTGTATATTGAAAAGCACCTTGGTAAGGCAGTTTTACAGGTTGACTCGCCAGAGCAGAGGTGCTGACTAGGTGGGCAGGCTCCTTTCCTCCTGTGTGAGCAAGACTAATTAGAGAGATGCTCAGCTTTACATTCTTTCTCCTCCTCAAACCCCTCAGTAGGTCAAGGAATGAAGATGATTACTAGAGTCTTACATACCTTTGCGTGACTCCATATTTCTCTTGGAAGGGATGATTTCCCTCTGGGTTGATTTCTTGTTTGCCCAGAGTGATAGTCATGAGCAGGGGAGTGTGGATACTCTTTCTTTTCCAAGTGTTACACCTTTGCATAAAGAATGCAAAAATGTGACCCTAGAGGATGAATTTAGTACAGAAAGTTCAAGAAAAGAACTGGAATTTTATCACCACCAGATTACTTTTATTGCCACCAGGAAATGAAATTATTTTAGGAATCAGCAAACTTCTATAGAAGGAATGGAATATGCCCTCCTGTCTTTAAATAGGGATGGGTGATGCTTCCTTTGAGGAAGATTTGAGGAAGCCAAAGGTGGTAGTATGCATCAGCAAGTTTACTAGAATGTTTATTAAGAAAGTTTAGATTGTTTATACCTTTTGATCTAGTAATTCCATTGCTAGATATCTGTCCTGAAGAGTTACTCTTTAGATATAGACAAGAGTCTATTGCAAGGAAGGTCACTGCTACACTATTTTACAACAGGGAGAAATTGGAGGTGGCTTGAATGTTTAACAAAAAAGAGAA
Source organism: Odocoileus virginianus (assembly GCF_023699985.2). Classification (NCBI taxonomy): domain Eukaryota; kingdom Metazoa; phylum Chordata; class Mammalia; order Artiodactyla; family Cervidae; genus Odocoileus; species Odocoileus virginianus. The sequence continues at coordinate 21,304,170 of NC_069697.1, forward strand.
TGGCTAAATAAATTCTGGGGTCTGCTTATCATAAATATTGTGATTTTAAATATTTGCAAAGTCTAGTTAATAAGAGAGAAAAAATTATCCTAGGGAAAGAAGTACACAACCTGAGATGTAGGTACTCTGTAAATATTTGTTCGATTAATACATGGATAGATTACTTTTATAATGAGAAAAAAGTGATTTGAAAGTCTGCCAGAGAAATGGAGGTCAACATAAAGAAAAAAAAAAAAATAGGGTTAACACTTTCAGAAAGGCATTTTGCAGAGGTAAAGAAAATGAAAGCAATTCTCCCTCCGCAGCCCCTACCTGCCAAGAAACCAACTTGACCTTGAATGTAGGCCAGAGGAAAGATGTCTCCCAGGACATTTTAAATGGAAACAGAGTCCATTTGCAATGACTGGAGGTGGGGGATGCTTTCCTCTAAAAGGAGAACTTGTTAACTCAATAGTCCTTGAGCACTGTTTTTGGTGTATGTGCTGAAAATTTTGCTGAGTTGTTGACTTGAGAGACTTTTCTAATTTAAGAGTTTTGTTCCCTCACTGTTTTGTTAGGTGGAGAGTTGGAAATATTTCTGCCTCATCAAACAGCCTCAGTTCCAGAGGGACACCCAGACAGAACACCTGCTTTGTAAGCCCGTTTCCTCCTCTTGCCCTCTAAAGTTGAGACTGGCAGCTGTGGGCATTCTTGGAAGTGTTTGCCTCGAACATTTGGGCTCATTTTTAAGAACTGGCTTATTGCCAATCTGCACTTCGGCTTCTGGTATTTAAATAGGAGATGCAACTGTGCCAGATGCGGAAGAGAGAGCATGTGTGTGCCGAGGGAGCAGAGGAGAGAGGCACAGAAAGGAAACTGACAGAGGCGCAGGTTGGAAATTAACTCTGAGTCAAGGGCTGCACATCGGTGGAATTAGGGGTCCACCTACAACAGAAAAGCTTCAAAATGAAGATCAGGACAGAATTGTGAATGTCCAAAATCACCCCTAAGTATACATGGGTTCTGAAGCAAATTTTACTGGACTTCACTGGGTGGGAAGACCCAGCTTTGGGAGGTGGAGGAAGGTTTTGGAATTTTGGAAACCCTCTTTAAGAATACAATTGTAGGAGACAAATACTATAACAAGAAGACACAACAGTGTTTATAAACACTAAACCCCACTATGTGTATCCGCAAGCCAACTTTCCTTTAGCCAGATCCCCAAACATCCAAGGCCTTGCCAAAGCTCCCTGACCCGTGGTAGACTGTGATGGGAGGAATGTCAGAGAACAAAGATAGAGGTCTTACTTGACTGTGGCTAAAATGTCTTAACATCACAAATTTAATGAAAACACATTGTGAGCACATTGTTGGACTTTTCTTGGGCCCTTTACAGGGCAGGGACTGAAACTCAAGCCTCATTAACTTTGAGATGAATCCACCTCTGACCATGTCCCACCCTAAGCATTTTTCTGCAGATTACATCAGACTGAAGTTAGAGGCAGCCGATGGTGAGTGGGATGCAGAAATTATAGAAAAGTGAGGGACTCATCATGTACATTTTAAAAAATATTTTTATTTGGCTAAGTCGGGTCTTGGTTGCTGGAATCTTTTCGTTGCGGTGAACGGCCTCTCTTGTGACACAGGGACTCCAGATGGTGTGGGTTTAGTTGCCCTGCAGCATGTGCTATCTTAGTTCTCTGATCAGGGATCAAACCCAAGTGCCCTGCATTGCAAGATAGGTTCTTAACTACTAGACCACCAAAGGAGTGCCCCCCCCACACACATACATTCTTATAATGCTTGTGAGATGATGAAGGACACGTTAGATTTTCTGGAAGATTCAGTAAAGGAATCTCAGAGTGAAAGATCCAGCTTCCCGCTGTAAATATTAGCACAAGTTGGGAAACAAGACTGCTTCAACCCGGTGGAGAAGGGAAAATGATTTAGGCGGAGGAGTTTCTAGGGATGAGAGAGCTGGCAGGTAGTCCGTGTCCAGGGACCTGACTTTGGCTTGACTTGGCAATCATTGCTAGCTTTCCACTTCCCTTCAGGCTGGCAAATGGGAAACTTGGAGCAAGTTTCTCAGGGGAGAGAGCTACACACATGGAAAAAAAAAAAAAACAAGGTTGACTTTTGGACCTAAGGTTGTCTAATCAACTTTAAGTTCTGGAGCAAGTCAGGGGATTAGGAGTGAGTGGTTGGCAGAGGGATGATGGAGAACACTTTCAACTCCAGGAATCCCCAAGTTTCCACCAGCAGCAATGGTCAGAGTGGGTGCAGGGACTGGATGGGTGATTGTAGCGGGTGTGGCAGAGAACCCTTGAATGAGATATAAAGTCAAACCATCTAGGTGAATTAAAAATACGAGTTTACCAAACAATACATTTTATGAGAACACACAGAAACAAAAGAATGCAAATTAAATACCTTAGAAGCATGGTCTGTGGGAGATGGTTACGAGTAAGACTGAGGTTGAAAGGGAACAGATTACTGACTTACCCAGTTCTTAATAAACAAGAGAGGAGCCATGAAAACAATCAAACAAATGAAGCACTCCAACAGCAATGGGAAAGCATCAGTTAGTGTGTGTGTGTGTGTGTGTGTGTGTGTGTGTGTGTGTGTGTGTGTGTGTGAAATGGGAAGATTTCCAGCAATAACTCTGGATGGGATCTGCATGCAACAGTTCAGCCTCTCGGTGGTCCCAAGGTTGTGGAGCTTTGGGAAACAAGGGCTGCTCATGTATGAGAATAGAAGGGATGTTTTTTAAAAAATAACTGCTTCATAGTTTTTTTGGGGGGGAAATGATACATGACTTTGTTTTTTAAAAAGTGCAAACCAAATCAATTATTGAATTAATTTAATCCATGTAAAATACTTGAAAGAATGCCTGACACATAGTACGCCCCTAATAAATGTTACCAAAATAACCTGAAATTCTGCTACTCAAAGATTACTATTGTTAAGATTCTGGTAAATGTCCTTTCCAGGAAATATAGCAATTTATGTCTTTAATTGTATACAAATGAGACCAAACTCTACATGATGTTCTGAAATAAAATGAAACTCAGAATTATATACACATATCCCATCAGTTCTGCTTCTCTGGAGAAGTCTAATACAGTTTGTTAGGTTGCCCAACTCAGATGTCTATTGATTGTATTTCTTTTCTATTTATCTTTCCTTTCTTTCTTTCCTTCTCTCTCTTTCTCCCCTTCTCTCTCTTTCTTTCTCTTCCTTTCATCCTAAAAATTATCTCCTAGCTCTGTGGTCTGGGTCTTTTTTAACCCTTATGCTTATGTCTGACATGAGGCAATGACCTAGGGCTCCCCCAAAGTGAGGGGATCTAACCTATAATCCCTGGGTTTTTTGGAAGTGAGGAGCCTTTCTGACTAGGGATTTGTAGATTATAGAAACAATTAGGTCTCAAATAAAGCCAAGTAATTGAGAATGCTGCTTAGTTATGGGAACTTACTTTAAAAACCAGTTCCTCCTTCATTTATCGGTTAGCAGCTGAATGTAGGATTTCCTGTTCTTCCCCACCCCGCACCCCTTGTAGTGGTTGATGTCATCATTGCCACCTAAAAGAACAATTTTTCTACAGTGATGGAGGTTCTGTGATGTCATCGGGATTACAAAAGCTGGCAAGGAAATCTGCTATCAGCTCTTATCACCGGAAATTACAAAGGAAATTAATTGTAAGCTTTCTAAGAAAGGACTGTTCAGTGAAACTTTTTTCCCTTAATTTATTATACAGAGAAAGTCTTTCTTCTGTCTACAGAGAGAATGCCCTCCAACTTCAAGAGACTAAATAAACAGGGTTGGTGTAAGAGATAGAGCTCTTGATTGGCGAAGTATCTGTGCCAAAGTGGTAGCTATCTTCAGACTGCATAGTTTGGTGACTGTACTGTTTTTCAAGCAGTCAGATCTGGGCTGAGGAAGCTTTGAAATTTCCTACCTTCTGTATCTTAGGTCAGATCGCCTAAGCAGAATCCCCTGCCTCCCTTCCGCAATCCCAGCCCTTAAGACGGAAGCAGGATGTATTTGTTTCCATGTGGCTGCTGTAACAAATTACCACAAACTGGGTAGCTTAAAACAACAGAAATTAATTTTCTTACAATTCGAGAGGTCAGATGTTCAAAATCAAGGTGTCAGGAGTGTCAGTTTGGAAATCACATCTCAACGACACCAAGTAGGGAGGGGCCATGGCTGCCACTCGGGGCAATACTGTTACCAGAAGGAAGAGAAAACACGCCATCCAGGCAGCCTCCAACACTAGGACCAAGAGGACAGGCAGAGAGGCAGGGATTACAGTTCAGACAGGGTGAGTTGTGGCCTGGCTGGGGAGGCACCTGAGTGGTGATGCCCGTCTATTAAATTTGACAGTGGGTGCATCATGTTTAACTTCAGTGAAAACGTTTTCTATGGCATGTAAGGCTAGAAGACTATTGAAAGAAGGATATTCAAGAATGAATGGGAGTCGAGGAAAGCTGAGATGGAGGTGGTCAGAAGCCAAAGAAAACGAGGGTCTTTAGCTTTGCAGAGAGTTTTGCGGGTGCAGCCTTTCAGGGCCTAAAGCAATGTCCTGGAGCAGAGGCTGTCAAAGATTGGTACCCAAACCAGCAGCATCAGGCATCCAGAACTAGGGAAGCAAGGGTCCTACCCAAGACTTAACTGAACCAAAAAATCACAAGCTAGAGCCCTGAAATTTGTGTTTAACAAGCTCCCAAATGATTCTGATATAGGCTAAAATCTGAGAACTAGGCCCTATGGGGCTGGAGAAGCAAGCTTTGATAGAGCTGGTGGTGCCATCTGTATCAGGAAGGCATCTGTACGTGTTGTGAACATGTTGAGTCCAGCTGGGCTTGCTGGAAGCAGAGTCTAGTCTGGGGGTGGGGTGAGCTATTGAGCCTAAGGGCATGAATTTCTATGAAGCAAGCAAATGAGGAGAAGCACTGATTCCTTCCCAAGGCAGGGTCCCTGCTGCTTGAGTATGAAATACACCTGTTTTGATCTTTCAAGCGGATCAGCAATTTGACATCTTTCCATTCCTCTGAGCAACACAGTAGTGAGCGGATCTCTTGAAGGACGAGCCTGGTGTTGGCTCAAGCTGTCACAGAGTGGCATTTCTCACACTATTTGCAGAGCCCCTGGGAAATGTTAACCAGAAACTCGGTCTGCTCTTTGACTTTAGGTTTTATGGTTGAAAACCTTTCTAAAATGGATATTTTTGTCACTTGGGAGGCTAGGATTATAGCCAAAGTAGCAAAGTTGGGAAAGATTTATTATCTTTACAAAGCCGAGTGGCTTTAAGATGGGCTGTCTAATTGTGGCGCTCTAACTCACTTGTGTTCTGGTTTACTTTCTTAGGAAGAAAATATCGAGATGAAGGGAGCTTCTGCTGGGTGCTGGGGCTTGCCTGTGACCTTCAACATCCGTGATCTATTATGAGTGTCTGCATCAGATTTCCCTTTAATGACTATAATGAAAGTCATCTGTCCAGCAGCAGATAGCCAGAAGGATGGTACGGTGTAAACCCGAGGAGAGCAGGCTGGTTAGTTCTCGGTTTTCTCTCTAACACTTAGAATTATAACTGTGCCCATTAAACGTATTGAAAGAAGAAAAGAACATAGTAATTGCAACAGAATTTTGGATCATTTTGGAACCTACAGGTCTCAGGGCTGCTAATCTGAGCATTAATTCTCACCACTGCTGCTGCTGCAGCTAAGTCGCTTCAGTCGTGTCCGACTCTGTGCGACCCCATAGACGGCAGCCCACCAGGCTCCTCTGTCCTGGGATTCTCCAGGCAAGAACACTGGAGTGTGTTGCCATTTCCTCCTGCAATACATGAAAGTGAAAAGTGAAAGTGAAGTCGCTCAGTCGTTTCCAACTCTTTGTGACCACATGGACTGCAGGCTCCTGCGTCCATGAGATTTTCCAGGCAAGAGTACTGGAGTGGGGTGCCACTGCCTTCTCTGAATTCTTACCACATGGAACCATAAATACAGCACGTGTAGGTAGGACCGGCTACCTAATTTGTGGGAGCCAGTGCACATTGAAAAAACTAGGGCCCCTTGATCAAACATTATTAAGAACTTCAAGATAAAGCAGAGCATTACACCAAATGTGGGGTCTTTCAGGGCATGAGGTCCTATGCTCTTGCACAAACCCCATGAAATCAGATCTATAGGTAGGAGGCAGGGTGAAATCTTACTGGTAATATATATATATATGTATGTATGTGTATTTTTTTAGCAGAAATTCTTGAAATGACCTATAAAATTTTATATAGTTATTTTCTCCTTTTCTATGAAAGAGACAGACAATATCAAGATGGGGGATGTCTATGAGAGGATTGCTCAGTCTCTCAGTGGTGTCTGACTCTGCAGCCCCACAGACTGTAGCCCACCTGTCTCCTCTGCCCATGGAATTTTCCAGTCAAGAATACTGGAGTGGGTTACCATTTTCTACTCGAGGGGATCTTCCACATTCAGGCTTGAACCAGTCTCTCTTGCATCTCCTGTATTGGCAGGATTATTTCTTATCACTAACGCCACCTGGGAAGCCCCTATGATAAGATTAAGTAAGTGTTAGTCGCTCAGTCGTGCCCGACTGTTTGCGACCCCGTGGACTGCAGCCCACCAGGCTCCTCTGTCCATGAGATTTTCCAGGCAAGGATACTGGAGTGGGTTGCCATTTCCTTCTCCAGGGGATCTTCCCAACCCAGGGATCGAACCTGGGTCCCCTGCACTGCAGGGAGAGTCTTTACCAACTGAGCGCCAATGATAAGATTGGATTATCCCAATTCTCTTCCACCTTGGAACACACCCAGTCTTTGTCATGTTGCTCGACAGTGCCTCCTGCTGGAGAAACCAAAGTACATTTCCTTACCTACTGATATGGGGACTTGGCATGTGACTCTTTTGGGGCGATGGGATGTTAGTGGTCATGACCTGAGCAGAGACCTTAAATGTGTTCCTGTAGTTTGGCTTGGTGCCCTTTATCATGAGAAGAATGGTCCCTGGACGCTGCTGGTCCAGGGATAATAAGAGAAATGTGGAGTAGACCTGATCCCCTTCTGTAAAGCAAAGCAGAGCTGCCCCTGCTGCCCCACAGACCAATGAAGAAGAAGAAATGCTTTTGGTAAGCCACTGAGACTTTGGAGTCTTTTGTTGCACAGCATTCAGATAGCAAAAACCTGACTAATAATGTGTCTTTCAGGTGAACCCCAGCAAACAGATATTTTACTGCATTAAAAAAAAAAATCTTTGGGGATGCTGAGAATGACAAAGGAGAGGCTAGAGAAAGCAAATCAATGTTGAACACTGATGTACCATCCTGATGCTCAGCTCAAGCCAGTGAATAATAAACAAGGGACCACACAGTGCTAGGCTGGGTGTCACTGAGGAGGTCTGACTCAGTCGTCTTTGTTTTTTAGAGAGTATTTGCATACTTGCACTGCAGCTCCCTGAATCAGCAGCAGGAGGAAGAGGCTTCATTTTTAGGAATGCTAGTCTGGTGTTCTGGAGAAGGAAATGGCAACCCACTCCAGTACTCTTGCATAGAGAATTCCGTGGACAGAGGAGCCTGGTGGGCTGCTGCCCATGGGGTTGCACAGAGCCGGACACGACTGAAGCAACTTAGCATGCATGCATGCATTGGCGAAGGAAATGGCAACCCACGCCAATATTCTTGCCTGGAGAATCCCAGGGATGGTGGAGCCTGGTGGGCTGCCATCTATGGGGTCACACAGAGTCGGACACAACTGAAGCGATTTAGCAGCAGCAGCAGGCTGGTGTTTTGCAAAGATGGACACAGCTGCTACCCACTCATGGACTTCAGCAGCTGGGCGGAACCTCTGGATGTGTAACAGCCCAAACAGGAAGGGCTCCAGCCAGTCAGGGAGAGTCCCCGCCCCGGCCCCTCTTCAGAGCAGGTGAGCAGTGATCAGCTCATCCGAAGTGGGGTGTGGGGGTGGGAGCTTTTTACCAAAAATCTACTTTTTTATGTAGTAAAAGTCCCAAGCCTACACTTTGAGCCAGGGTTGTTGGGTTGGATAAACCCAGAAACATATGAACCAAGGGTGAAAAGCAGAGTTTCACTGTGGCAGATAGGACAATGCTCTCAACACTACTCCAAAGAGGTCAATATCCTAATTGGAGAAGACTGTGAATAGGTTACATGGCGGAGAGAAATTAAGGTTGCCACGCGGTTAATGATAAACTAGGGAGAGTATCCAGGTAAGCCCAATAGAATCACCAATGTCCTCAAAAGTGGAAGACGAGGCAGGAGAGGGACAGCCAGAGAGATAGTAGCTTGAGAAAGACTTGGCCCGATGCTGCTAGCTTTCAAGATGGAAGGAGCCTATGCACACAGAACAGGGATAGTCTCTAGAAAATGGAAAAGGCAGAGAAATGGAGTCTCCCTGAGGGCCTCAAGGAGGAATGCAGCCTACTGCTACCTTAACTTTAGCTCAGAGGGACCTATTTTTTATTTCCAACCTCCAGAAGTAAGATAATTACATTGGTATTATTTCAAGCCACTACGTTTATGGTAATTTTTTGCAGCAATGATAGAAAACTGATACATTCCCCACCAGGAAACTTCTAGAGCTGCAGTCCCCAACCTTTCTGGCCTCAGGAATTGGTTTTGTGGAAGATAATTTTTCCATGGACAAGGGGTGGGAGGCTGGATTCAGGATGATTCAAGCACATTACACTCACCCGTCTGCTGAGTAACCTCAGGCAAGTTAACCTCTACGTGCCTCAGCAAAAGAGGATGATAAATATGCACCTGATGGAGTTTTTAATGAGATTTAATAATGTTAATACATAAAATTCAAGGAGATCCAACCAGTCCATCCTAAAGGAGGTCAGTCCTGGGTGTTCATTGGAAGGACTGATGCTGAAGCTGAAACTCCAATACTTTGGCCACCTCATGGGAAGAGTTGACTCATTGGAAAAGACTCTGATACTGGGAGGGATTGGGGGCAGGAGGAGAAGGGGACGACAGAGGATGAGATGGCTGGATGGCATCACCGACTCAATGGGCGTGAGTTTGAGTAAACTCCTGGAGTTGGTGATGGACAGGGAGGCCTGGCATGCTGCGATTCATGGAGTCGCAAAGAGTCGGACAGGACTGAGCGACTGAACTGAACTGAACTAAATACATAAAATTAATGATCGTGACTGGCATGTAATGAAGGCTCAATAAATGTTAATGGTTGCTGTTAAGACTAATAATACTAGGCAGTATCTATATGATCAATACCCTTGGATCTGGAGCCAGGCTCCCTAGGGTCAGAGCCAGCTCCATCACTGACAACACATATGCTTGAGCAGGTTATTTAACATCTATGAGGTCTAGTTTTTTCTTGTGTAAAATGGGTTTTTTCATGTGTCTACTTGCTCAGTTGTGTCCGACTCTTTGTGACCTCATGGACTGTAGCCCACCAGTCTCCTCTGCTCATGGAATTTTCCAGTCAAGGATACTGGAGTGGGTTGCAGTTTCCTACTCCAGAGTATCTTCCTGACCCAAGGATTGAACCCACATCTCTTACATTGGCAGGCAGATTCTTTTACCACTGCGTCACCTGGGAAGCCCCATAGTCGTGATGGGGGATAATCAATTAATACATGTAAAGTCCAGGAACAATGTCTGATAATCCAATAAAGGTCATGTGTCATCATTATCATCACTGTTACAGGACCAGCATCATGGTAGACGATTAGCAACTAAACAACCCGCACCATGAACTCAGTAGCATCTCATGTGATCATCCAGACCTTTTAGGTTAGGAAGCACCTTGGTTCCCAGACAGTAGGAGTCACAGGGAGAAACACCATCTTTCTTCTTATCAGGAAATCAAATCGCAGTAACACTGGGCAGGATACATGTGAAAGGGAAGTGGGGAAAAAAACAGTCATCAGAAGCACGGTAAGGAAAGACTCCTCAAAAAGGGACAGGGAGAGCCCACCTGCTTCTCTTTTTTCTCTACTCTGCAATCATGCAGGGTTGTACCCGCCTGCTGCTTTCGATTCAATGGTTTTACACTTTGTAACATAGTAAGAACATTAGGTTAAGGAAACCTGCCATTTTCCTATTCAGAACAGTCCTCTCGCAATACCAAGAATTCCCACTTTGGTAGATAATGACAAGAAATACAACAGTCCGTTAGTAAACAGGCAAATCATCTCATGGCAATAGCTTATTTAATCAAAACATTCTGGTTTTTCCCTCATCTGAACCCACACAAGAAATGAACCAATCCAATTGGAAAAAATATTTGTTTTATCTTTGCCACATTTATTTACTCTTAGGGACTGTTTAACTTCATCGGGCAGAGAAGCTGGAAAGAGCAATAATACTCAAAACACTAAACAGCCTTCTCTATCTCTGGCACCAGACAGACAGGACGTATTTCCACAGGGACCTGTTTTTGAGCCATTTCTTGAAATCCTTTGCCCTCCTCTTCACTGGGGAGAATTAAACTGTTCTTGTGCCAAGTTTGGGTGGGGCTAGGGAACTGGAGGAAATAAGTCAGTCATTTAACAATCCTGCCAATCCATGCAAATTATTTCAAAATATGAAATACTTATTTCCAAAAAATTTACCCACAACTTATTATGCAAAATATTGGATAGGTGTTATAGGAAGGCAAAGATAAATTAGATATGGATCAAATCTCAAGGAACTTAATCAAATAAGTCACATAAAAGACACACAGATACCTGTGGGGAGTAGAAAACTATGGGTGTGTTTTAGGTTGGATTTCTGGAAGTAGCTAGAGCAGGGATTGTGTGCTTTAATGAGAGAGGGATGTGGGGTGAAAACTTTGAGGCTGTGAGCGGAGACCAGAGCTGTAGAGAAGCTAGGGAAAGAGATGAGCATCTTGAGTCTGATCCGTGAGGAGCTCTGAAGGATGACTAATGCCTACGGTATAATAAAAACACGTATACCTGGTCTTTGTCCCTGATTTTGGAGCGCAGAGCTCCTAAAACCTTTAGAAGTTATCTTTTGTAGGCTAATGAGATGATCCTGTGGAGACACCAGGTAGCTTCAGAATGGGAGCTGGTCACCAGAAAAACCAACTTTATGATTAGAGAGTTAGAAGTATCAGTCCCACTTCCCAAACTCTGCGGACGGCAGAGAGGCTGGAGATTGACGTCAGCTCCCCAGCGGCCAATGATTTAATCACTCATGCCTACATAATGAAATCTTCATAAAACTCAGGAGTTGCTTTTTGTTCTTTATTGAAGTACAGTTGATTCACAATGTTGTGGTATTTTCTGCCATACAGTGAAGTGATTCAGTTATGTATTCTTTTCCTTTATGGTTTATCAGAGAATACTGATTACAGTTCCCTGTACTATACAGTAGGACTTTCTTGTTTGTTCATTCCATATAAAATGGTTGGGGTTCCCAACCTCCTACTCCATCTCTGCCCCAACCCCCTCCTCCTTGGCGACCCCAAGTCTATTCTCCATGTCTGGGAATCTGCTTCTATTTCATAGATAAGTTCATTTGTGTCACATTTTGGATTCCAAATATAAGTGACACTAAATGATATTTGTCTTTCTCTTCCTGACTTAACTTCACTTAGTATAATAATCTCTAGGTCCATCCATGTTGTTGCAAATGGCATTTTATTCTTTTTAATGGTTGAGTAGTATTCCATTGTAGGTATCACACCTTCTTTATCCATTCCTCTGCTGATGGACATTTAGGTTGCTTCCATGCCTTGGCTGTTGTGAATCGTGCTGGAGTGCGTGTATCTTTCTGAATTACAGTTTTATCTGGATATATGCCCAGGAGCGGGATTGCTGGGTCATACAGTATTTCTAGTTTCTGAGTTGGTGAACGCATCCGTGTGCTGGGGTGTGGGAGTAGGATCTCCTGCGCTCGGGACACTTCTGGCACTTACCCTATGTACTTCTTCACCTGGCTGTTTGTTTGTTCCCTGTATAGTAAATCGCAACATAAGTAGAGCACTTTCTAGAGTGCTCGGAGTCATTCCAGTAAATTATCAAACTTAAGGGGGCATTGTAAGAATGCCTGAATTTGTAATCAGTTGGGCAGAAGTGTAGGTCACCTGGGGAAGCCACTTGTGACTGGCAGCTGAGTCAGGGGCTGTCTTGTGGGACTGAGCCCTTTAAATGGTGGGAGCCAAGGCAAACTGACTCTGAGTAAATAGCGTTAGAATTTGAGTTGGTGTATACCCAATGAGAGCTGACTCGTTGGAAAAGACTCTGATGCTGGGAAAGACTGAGGGCAGGAGGAGAAGGGGGCGGCAGGGGATGAGGTGGTGGGACGGCGTCACTCACTCAATGGACATGAGTTTGAGCAAACTTCGGGAGTCCGTGAAGCACCGAGAAGCCTGGTGTGCTGCAGTCCAGAGGGCTGCAAAGAGCTGGACACAACTGAGCCGCTGCACTACAACAATACCCAGTGGGTACTGGAGAGCTGGCTGGTGTCAGGAAAAACCACAGCGTCTGTGTAAGAGGTGGAGTCAGAAATATCACATAGGGCCGCCAGCAAGAGGGACTGTGTACCCTGTGTCAGCCAGCCAGTGCCTGTGGGCTGCTCCTGGGGATAGAATAAGCTCCCAAACACTTCTGGCCCAGCTGGCTCCCGTGAGTCAAGGGCAGGCTCTCCAGAGAAGGGTGCAGCTGTAAGTTTGTAGCAGGTGACACAGCAGCTGTGGGACCTCCACCTGCCCGGGAAAGACAGTGTAGGCAGGACACAACAGCACTGATTTCAAGGCAGCATTCAGAGGGGGACAGGAGAGGGTTGGGGGAAGTTCCAGTGGCATATGACCTGAGCTGTTGAAATCAGTAGGAGGCTGAGCGGTCATTCACATGGTAGGTCTTCCATCTGATTCCTTAAAATCAGGTAAACCAGATTGCTTAGAACAGTCATCAAGGAAGCTCCTGCCTGAAGATTCTGATAAGACGATTACATCAAGCAGGATTCTCTGAAAAACCAGGGCTGATACAGGGGCAAGTCGTTTGCTGAGGGTCACCCAGCAAAGGAGTGGGATCCGCACCCAACCTGTGACTCCCACACAGCCCCTTGCCGCACACCATGCTCACTGCCTCCTCCTTTAGCTTCGGTAGGACTCGGGGGTTCTTGAACTTCAGAGTGCGTCAGAATCACCTGGGCTGCTTCTTCGCCCTAACTGCTGGGCCTGGCCTTGAGAGTTTTGATTCAGGTGATCCGGACATAGCAGAGAGATGGTCAGTGGCAAACCGGCTGGGTCCAGTGCAAAAGGAGAGTGCAGGGCTCTGTCCTGGGGGGGAGGTCCCTCTCCCCTTCCCACGGGCCCAAGGCCCGATCCCCACTTATTAGACACCCTCACCCTTCCCCCGGGAAATGCAACCTCCACACCATGACTCGCTCAGTACCTAGGTCAGGGTCAGCAAGGGGTGCCTGAAAGTCACTGCGGTGCTGCCCGCCTGGGGTAGGGACAGTCACCGCCTTGCCCTGGCCTGAGCATCCAGGGGTGCAAGGGGTGTGTGTCTGACCCCTCCTTCCTTGTGTTTGTGCCTGGGGTCCCCTCCAGGGGCAGCAGACTATGGTGAACACAAGCCTCACTTTATCACGGACATCAGGGGAGAGGGAGACGGGGAGCCTGGGGTCAGATGGCCTAGAACCCAGGCAGAGAAGCACCGGGTAACTCCAAGTTCCCCAGCCTGCTGCATTGTCCAAGTACACTTCACTCAGGAAACACTCAAAGACAAAAGTCAACTTCAACTGCCCAGTTCCTCTGAATCCACAGCTGCTGTGTGCCTATGCTGGTTGCATGCCCATGAGTCTTGCTCTGGCCAGGGGATATTTACATTTCTAGCAAGTTCCTAAGTGTTTCTGAGAACTGTGTAATCATTCTTTTTTTTTTTTTTTTTAAGCGAGGCAAAACATTGCTGCCCTCTATGCCTCTCCTTCTCTCCTCTGTAAAATGGTGGCACTTCTGCCCCACAGGATTGGGAGAGGGGGCAGGGGGAACGATTCACGTAGAGCTGAGAACACAGACTGTGTTCGAGAATGGCGTTAGCAGCGACAGCAGTGATAGTAATGGTGGCTAGCTCTACTTCTCTGCAGCTCTGGTGTCTAAAGCTTTTATGGGTTGTTTCCTCTCTGCTGTCTGTCACCTCAATTTTGAGAAGGAACTAGAAAAGTATATAGGGGAGGGGTTGGGATGAGGGGGGAGGGATACCTCCTCCAAAGCCAGGAGGACTTGATATATAAGGATGCTGCCGTTTGCCTTCACCAGTGTCAACCTTGGATCCTCTGAAATTGGCATGGGAGGGAGAAGCTGAGTGTGAGGAGGGGTGGGTGGACCGCTGCACCCCACGTTCCCTTGGGGAATGAGCTTCTGCTCTGTAAGAGGACACAGGAGGATCTTAGGGAGGAGACTGCTCCAGCTGGGATTCAGAAGAGGACAAGCTACAGTCACTGCCGTCACTCGTGTCCCTTCGGATGTGAGTGAAGAGGGGCTACTTTCCCTTCAACTTCAGACCAGGTTAACATGGCCAGAAGCACAAGACCACAGCAAGACTGGCTCATTTCCATGCGACTTTATTAAGTTTGGGGTTATGAAGCCTTGCTTTCTCTCCAAAGCTTGCCCATCCCATCCCACATGGAAAGAACACACTGTTCTCAATCTCTAGCTCAGGGAGGCTAAGGCCCAGAAAAGAATGAGCCTGAGTTCCTCTGCAGTGAGTCTCAACCTTGGAATCTCCTTTGTTGTTTAGTCACTAAGTCGTGTCTGACGTTTTGAGACCTCGTGGACTGGAATCTCCCTAGGAGCTTAAAAAAAAAACCACCAGTGCCTGGGGCTCACCCCCCAGGGTTCTGATTTAATTCGTTTGGGAGACAATACAATTGCTGGTGTTTAAAAAACTCTGGACCAGGCAGCAAGGTTGAGAACCACTCTGTACAGTTCACGCAGTACTGGGTGACCTTTCCCCCGCATCAGGGGCACCAGCACTATTCATAATGTTGTGACCTCACCTGAGTGGTTTTCCAGGAAGTCCTCAAGACACGCAACGTGGATGCATGACAGAGCCACAGGAGGCCAGGTGAGGATAGGGTGTGGAGTCATTTTATAGGAAAGTGGGAGGGCCACTGGGTCCCAAGCCAGCGCAGGGTGAGATAAAGACATCAGCAAGAGGGATTCTAGGGTTATGTCTAGAGTATGTTGCTTGGCAATAAAATGAATGATATAGAAAATCTTGGGACTTCCCTGGCAGTCCAGTGGTTAAGACTCCATGCTTCCAATGCAGGAGGCATAGATTTGATCCCTGGCTGAGGAACTAAGATCCCACATGCCACAGGGCATGGTTAAAATATAAAAAGCAAAAAGACCCCCAAATCTTCCCCCTGCTGTTCTGACTGGCAGGAAGCCCTTGCCCGTGGCCTTAAAGCAGCTGCGAGGAGAGTGATTTTACCACCAACACCTCAGCCCTGGGCAGGTGCTGGATGTTTATGACAGTTTTGCCTGGTCTGCCCTCTCCTCTGTGCCAGGTATGAGCTGCCAGCTCGAGTACAGCCTCCTCACCTGAAATCAATTCTGCAAACATTGATGGAACATCTTTCCTCTGATGACAGCATGAGAGGAATTAGGGAGCACACGATAAATAGCTGTCGATGTTGTTGATTAATGCTCTTCTTAGAATGTTGACCTCAAGTTAACTTGCCTTGTGACATTTTAGTTTCCTAACCTGAAAAGGTGATAATAACAGGGCTTACCTTGAAAGGCTGTCATGAGGCCTAAATGAGTTAATATGTCAGAATACTTAGAAGGATGACTGGCGTGTATTAAATACCTAGTAAACATTAGCCAATATTATTATGATGATTAATATGACCAACATTACTAACCAGGGCTGGCCTTCCCTGGTAGCTCAGCTGGTAAAGAATCCGTCTGCAATGCAGGAGACCCGTGTTTGAGTCCTGGGTCGGGAAGTTCCCCTGGAGAAGGGCATGGCAACCCACTCCACTATTCTTGCCTGAAGAATCCCCACAGACAGAGGAGCCTGGTGGGCTACCGTCCATGGGTCCCAAAGAGTCAGACACGACTGAGACTAATCACAGCACAACCAGGGCTCCCATAGTCTGTGGTCTTATGAAAGTCACAGGCTGATGAAGAAAACAAGCAATTATAATAGAGTGGTGGTGGTGGGTTAGTCGCTGCGTCGTGTCTGACTCTTGTGACCCCATGGACTGTAGCCCACCAGTCTTCCTCTGTCCGTGGGATCTCCCAGGCAGGAATACTGGAGAGGGCAGCCATTTCCTTCTCCAGGGGATCTTCCTGACCTAGGGATCAAGCCTGGATCTCTAGTATTGCAGCTGGTCTCTCTCTTTAGCGGCAGAGCGAGCAGAGTCACAGGTGCTAATATAGCCAGAATGAGAGGTGCCGTGGGACACTCAGGAGGGGCCCTGCGCCAGACGTGGGGGAAATCCTGGAGTTCTCCTGGGGGAGACAATGACTTTGCTGAGACCCGAAGAATGATGAAGAGGTTTTCAGATCCGGGAGTGGTTGTAATGAGGGGGAGGCAGACGGACCTTCCCGGCCGGGGGACTACCAACGCCAGCAGGTGAGAGAGAACTGGCTTGGCAGAGAAGCGGGGCACACAGGAGCAAGAACATTCAGGCCTGGGAAGCACAATGAGTATTCTGGACTTGATAAAAAATGCAGAAGATGCAGGTCCTACCCTTGAGTAGCTCCCAGTTAAGTGGGACAGATGGCCATAAAATAGATACTTTATTATTTTTATTCATCATTTAATATAATGTGAGAATAGACAGGAAGGGCCTACGCAGGGAAGGAAGAGTTTATAGAAAAAGCCAAAATGAAACTCCTGGATCAACATAGACAAGGGCCATATGAGAACACTTCCTCTATCCAAGCGTGCCTGCTGCCTCTCTTTCCAGGTTCTTTTGGTGTAACAACATCTTCCACTAAGTCAGAATGTTAGTGTGATCCCCAGGGCCATTTTCTCGTACCGTTCAATGAGTTTTGTCGATCATCATGTGAGTGTGCTCAGTCGTATCTGGTTCTTTGTGACCCTATGACTGTGGACTGCTAGGCTCCTCTGTCCATGGGATCTTCCAGGCAAGAATACTGGAGTGGGTTGCCATTTCCTCCTCCAGGGATCTTCCTGACCCAGGGATTGAACTCACATCTCCTTGTCTCCTGCACTGCAGGCAGATTCTTTGCCACTGAGCCGTCAGGGAAGCCCTTTGTTGGTCATACAGAGTCATAAAACTACTGCCTTAATCAAGATAGAACATGTCTATCAACTTCAAATGTTGCTTCATGCTCTTTGCAGTCAATCTCCTCCCCCACCCTCAATTCCTCACAATATCTGACCTGTTTTTTAGAATGTTATATAAATGGAATTCTATAATATATAGCCTTTTGTGTCTGGCTTGTTATACTTAACTAATTGCTTTTGAGATGAATGCATATTGTTGCATGTGTCTATAGTTCTATTTTTATTGCTATTACTCTATGGTCTGGATGTAGACAATTTGTTTATTCACCTATTGGTGAATGTTTGAACTGTTTCCAGTCTTTAGCTATTATGAATAAAATTGTCATAAATATGAGAATTTCTGTTGCTTTGTATGCTTGGCAATGTTTGGTCATATCAATTTTTAAAATTTTAGAGGTTCCAGTGAGGGTGCAATGGTATTTGCTCATGTTTTAATTTACATTTCCCTAAACTCAAATTAGCATCTTTTAATGAACAAATTTGCCATTCATTTATTTCTTTAGTGAAAGTGTCTGTTTAAATATTTTAACCTCTTTTTAATTGGGTTTTTAAATATTAGTCTTATTGTGCTGTAATAGTTTTTTACAAGTCTTTTATCAGATATAAAATTTTCTAATAATTTTCCACATCTGTGGCTTTTTTCATTTTCTTAATATTTTTATAATAGATTTATTGAGATATATTCATATAACATTACCTTTAGAAAAGTAGAGATTTTAAAATTATGATGAAGTCCAGTATATTAATTTTTTTCTTTTATGGTTCATGATATTTGTTTCTTATCTAGGAAACCTCTATTTAACCCAAGGTAAAAAGACCTTCTCCTATATTTTCTCAGAAGTTTTATAGTTTTATCTCTTAACATTTAGGTCTATGATCCACTTCAAGTTAATTGTGGAGTATAGTATGAAGTAAGAGTCTAGGTTCCTTTTTTTTTTTTTTTGGATGTCCAATTGTTCCAGCACTATTTGTTGAAAAACCCTTTTCCCCATTGGATCACCTGACCTCTTTTGTTGGAAATCAGTTTACTATATTTTGGTGGATCTATTTCTGGACTCTATAGTCTCTCCCTTTGATCTATATTTCTACCTTTAGCTATATGCACTGCCTTGATTACTGTAGCTTTAGATTAAATCTTGAAATCAGAGAGATTTCAACTCCAACTCAACTCCTCTAACTCTATTGTCTTTTTTCAAAAGTCATTTCTGGTCCTTTATATTTTCAAAAAAATTTTAGATTCAGTTTGTAGATTTCTATGATAAAAACAAGGGCTGTTGATCTGCAGATGAATTTGGAAAGAATTGACATCTTAACAATATTCAGTCTTTCCATTCATGAGCATGGTTTGTCTCTTGATGTTTTTAGTTTTTCTTTGATTTCTCTCAGCATTAGAAATTCTTTCAGTATACAGGTCTTGCACATAGTTGGTTATACTTATCTCTGTATATTTCATGTTTTTAATCTGTTGTGAGTGGTAATTTTAAAAATTTTTATTAGGGTATAGTTGATTTATAATGTTGCAATACCTTCTACTGTATAGCAAAGTGTATCAATTATACATACACATATATCCACTCTTTTTAAGATTTTTTTCCCATATAGATTATTGCAGTGAGTGGTATTTTTAGCATTTTCAACATCCAGTAGTTCATTGCTGATAAGTAGAAAAACAATTTATTTTTTATATTGATCTTGTATCCTGATGGGCTTCCCTCCTGGCTCAGTGGTAAAGAATCTGCCTGCAATGCGGGAGACCTGGGTTCCACCCCTGGGTGGGGAAGATTCCCTGGAGGAGGAAATGGCAACCCACTCCAGTATTCTGGCCTTTAGAATTCCATAGACTGTATAGTTCATGGGGTCACAAAGAGTCAGACACAATGGAGAGACTTTCACTTCACTGTATCCTGATACATAGCTAAACTCACATATTTTTTGTAATAACTATTTGTATTTTTGATATCTTAAATTTTCTGTGCATATGATTATGCTATTTGCAATTAAAAACATTTTTACTTTTTAAAAAACAATCTGTATGCTTTTATTTATTTTCTTATTTTATTGCATTAGCTAGGACCTCCAATTTAACAGGGAAAAGAAGTTATAAAAAGTGGGCATTCTTGCTTCAATCCCAGATTGAATTGCAAAGCATTCAATCTTCTACTGTTAAGAATGACATTACCTAAATTCATTTGTATCATTTCTTTTTAGATTCCACACACAAGGGATGTCAAATGATATTTCTCCTTCTCTGTCTGACTTATTTCACTCAGTATGACACTGTCTAGGTCCATCTATGGTGCTGCAAATGGCATTATTTCATTCTTTTTAATGGCTGTTATGTACAAAATGGAAACAGGCTCACAGACTTTGAGAATGAGCTTATGGTTGCTAGGAGTAGGGGAGTGGGGAGGTGGCAGAAAGTATGGGGGAAGGGATAGTTAGGGAGTTTGGGATGGACTTGCACACAGTGCTATATTTAAAATGGATAAGCAACAAAGACCAACTGTATAGTGCATGGAACCTTGCTCAGTGTTATGTGGCAGCCTGGATTGGACGGGAGACTCGGGGGACTTAATACAAGTATATGTGTGGCTGAGTCCCTTCACCTTTCACCTGAAACTATCACAACATTGTTAACTGGCTATACCCCAATACAAAATAAAAAATTAAAGAAAAATAACAATGTTACCTTTTTTTTTTTGGACATAAGTTTTGCCAGATTGAGAACTATTTCCTTATATTTCAAGTTTGCCAAACTTTTTGTAATGAATGTTGAATTTTACAAATGCTTTTAAAACATATATTGAGATATTACATAATTTTAGTATTTTAGTCTGTTGAAAATGTGACTTTTACTGATTGGTTTTGAATATTGAACCTACTTCGCTTTTCTGGAATGTACCCAAGTGGGTCATGGTATAGTATCCTTTTTATAGATTTCTGGATTCCGTTTGCTAGTATTTTGTTACTATGTTCATGAGAGGTATTGGTCTATGGTTTTCTGTCTTATCTGTCTTTGGCATCATGATAATGCTGGCCTCTTATTAATAAAATGAGTTGTGAAATGTTACCACTTCTATTTTTGGGGAGAAGTTTATGTAGAACAGGTATCATTTCTTCATTAAGTGGTAAGACTCACCAGTAAAGTCTCATGAGTCTGGAGTCTACTTCTTTAAAAGGGCTGTAAAGGTGATACATTTTTTTTTAAGTGGACTTTTGTAGCTGGTGTCTTATTCCTTTTATGGTGGTCTTTGTGTGAGATGTTGGCATATAATTGCCTTCTGATTCCCCAGTTGCTATCAGTGATATTTGTTTATGCATATCATCTTTATTTATTGAGTCCTTTTTATTATGTCATCATTATTTTTTCCCATTTAATGACTGCAATCAATAGATTACAATAAAATTAATCTGGTTGACAATGAGTACGTGGCAGGGGAAAATTGGTGGTTATGGCAGAGTAGAAGGCATTGTAGACTTTGGCTAAAAATGTTTATGTCACGAAAGACAAGGATTTGCCTGATGACTTTGTCAGACAAATTTGTCTATTTTGAGTATCGGCTTTAAAAAATCAGAGAAGAAAAGGGAAGTTGCAATAAAAATCTCCTTTGAGCATGCATTGGAAAAACCAAAGGGAAAAGTGGCAGGACTTACCAGCATAATGTTCACAGAATTATTTCTTAAAAAAATTGTTTTTGTTATTTTTTAAGAAATAAGACCTTACTGTTTATTTTGGAGCTGTTGGCACATATAATAATTTCTTGATTGGGAATATTTTAAAACAAAACAGAAAGAACCCAACTTTCCCCCTCAATTTTTTATCCCTAGCCTATGTTTAAATATTGTAAATAACCTTTGAAAATGTAATAGCCACATTTGTTGGAATAGCACTTTCAGTGATTTGAATGACCTATTTTTTAAAAAGCAACTTACCCTACAAGTTACTTTTCCACTGAAGATGTTTTGTTTGTTCATGCTAAACCCTATACTGTTTTCCTAAGGACAAGGTTATTACAAGTACAGAATAACCTACTTAATCTACTTTGATTTAATTTACTTACAGGCAAAGTAGATATTTATTTTCCTACCACCATCAATGGATTATTATAAGTCAGGCATATGTTATAATATATGCTGAAGAGAGATTAAAGTCATCACATAAAGCCAAATGGATGATATTTTATTGCTTTCTTTTATTGCTGGACATGATCATTATAATTTAATGAACTAGGGAACAGAAAAGTCCTGCTATGTGATTAGCCAGCCTTTTCACATGGCTTGCGTATGGAGGTTGTCCCTGTGGCTTGAGGAGGTGGGTGGTTACTGTTTGCACAGTTCAGAGCTTGCTTTTTGTAGCTCTGCCACATGCCTTTGGTCAAAGTTAGTCTCACCCATGATTGCCAATCTCCAGGTTGGTTCACTGGGTACTGCTACTTCTCAGAATTCTATGACTAAGCCAGGAGTGGTGTTTGTTATTTACCAATAGGTATTTCTTCTGCCTGTTCTGCTTACCACATCATCATACCAGGCCTTGACCTTTGGGAACTCCTCTGGAAAATCAAACATACCTAGAAACTGCCTAGGCTTAGATCTAATAACACCATCAGTTACTCTTTGGAAGGTCTTGGAGCAGAGCTTGGAAGGTGATTTGAATGAGAAGGAAACATAACAGCTCATCAAGTGGCTGAGTCTCTTACATGCTAGCTACTTGGTACGACAGATGTCAAGCTCATGGAAATCAAGGAGAAAATCCAGGACAGCCCAAGCTCTTCTTGGGAGTGGATTTGAGTCTGCAGGCTAAGTCAAAGACTAAGCTGAGAAGCACATGTATGCAAGAGAATATGCAAAAGCTAAAAAGGGATTCAAGCCAGAAAGAAAGTAGTGAAAGTGCTTCAATTTCCCTACTTGGGATGTGTGTTTGATTGATTCATTCAGTAACTTTATACAGGGCATCTACTATGGTTTGTTGTTGCTTAGTCTCTCAGTTGTGTCCGACTCTTTGCGACCCCATGGACTGTAGGCCACTGGGCTCCTCTATCCATGGGATTTCCCAGGCAAGAATACTGGAGTGAGTTGCCATTTCCTTCTCCAGGGGATCTTCCTGACCCAGGGATGGAACCCAGGTCTCCTAAGCATCTCCTGCATTGCAGGCAGATTCTTTTATCACTGAGTCGCTGGGGAAGCCTTTCTACTATGGACTAGGAGCTATTTAAGGCATTGAAGATACAGTAGTGAATAAAACAAAGTCCCTTTTACATTTCTAGTGGGAGAGAGACATTAAACAAAGGTCAAATGAAGAACACTGATAACATCAGGTAGTGGTAGATGCTGGGATGAAAAATAAAGCAGGGGAAAGAAATGATCACTGATAAGAAAAGGAAGGTCTTGGTGAGCAAAGACCTGGAGAAAGTGAGGGAATGATGCACTGAGAATATTAGGCTTAGAGCATTTCAGGGAGAATAAGTACAAAGATCCTGAGGCAGGTTTGGTGAGTTTGGGAAACAAGATGGCCAGAAAGAGCAATGTGAGGAAGGAGAAAGGATATAAAGAAAATTATTCCACACTAGCGAAGCCAACGATTTCATGATTGAATACCCTCTGCCTGTATAGACCACTTTCAATAAGGAGCACCCTGAACCATGCTGAAAGCAGACTTTTATTCTCAGAAGTGCTTTAATGGAGACCATCCACATTCTAGGATAAGGGGTCTCACCTGAGCTCATTTCGCCCCTGGGGATTCACAGTCAGGTTTTAGGTTGTCAATAACCACTCCCATCCGCCAATCTGTGTCTCCCTCCAGAACTTTTTTTTTTTCTTTTCAGCTGTTCTGGGTCTTCATTGCTTTGTGTGGGCTTCCTCTAGCTGTGGTGCACAGGCTTCTCATTGCAGTGGTTTCTCTGGTTGCGGAGCAGAGGCTCGAGGTGAGCGGGCTTTGGTAGTTGCAGCAGGCAGCTCAGTGGTTGCAGCTCGTGAGCTTAGTTGCCAATGGAATCTTCCCAGACCAGGGATCGAATCCATGTCCCCTGCATTGGCAGGCAGATCCTTATCCCCCACACCACCAGGGAAGTCCCAGAACATTTTTCTGCAGAGAAAAATGGAGCCTGTATGCAAATGCCTGCAGGGCCAGGTAGGAATGTAGCAGAATGAAACAGGTCAGTGTGAGAACTCGGCCACATTTTGCCTACTATGCAGAGGAACAGGCTCCAGCCCCACAGAGAAATAAGCTCTCTTCTATTTGTCTTGAAATATTCAGTCTTTGGGTTGTATTTTTTTATTTCTCCATTTAGGTCCAAAAAAAATACTTCTCCACCATAAGAAAACCAACAATGCAAGAGTGATGACAGATAGCAAGTTCTGTTCAGTGTTGGGGATCCACAGAGGAAGTGAGGATCGTGGAGAATGGGGGGACACATGCCCTCCAAAGGCAGCAACCCCTTCTCTGCTTCAGCCCATCACTGCCTTGAGGGGATGGGACTCAGTGTGGACAAATCTTAGAGAATGCAAACCTCTGGATATCTCTGGGGATGAAATCTCCAAATTTTTAATTTGGTTCACATTTTTCTTTTCTTTCTTTTTTTTTAGAACCCTGGTAGACCAACAATAACACTCAGGGTATGTGTTTGTGCTAAGTCACCTCCGTCGTGTCTGACTCTTTGCAAGCCCATGGACTGTAGCCCACCAGGCTCCTCTGTCCACAGGATTCTCTAGGACAGAATACTAGAGTGGGTAGTCGTGCCCCCACTCCAGGGGATCTTCCCGACCCAGGGATTGAACTTGCATCTCTTATGTCTCCTGCAGGTGGGTTCTTTCCCACTGGCACCACCTGGGAAGCCCATAACCCTCAGGGTGGGGGAGATCAAATATGGCCCATAGGCAGGTGGTTTGTTGCACTCTGATCAGGATTTCTGACAGATCTGAGACTTAACATTGATAACTACGCTCCTGGAACATGATTCCCTTCCACTTCTGTGGACAGAAGGACTGAGGTCACAGCCATGCACCATGTCCCTGGGTCCAGAAGTCTAGGGGAGGGCCATCTGCCTGGCTTTTCCCCAGCTACACCCCTGACCCAGAGCACAGAAGCCAGTAGGATCTCCCCCTCTTCCTCTGTTCCCCAGGTAGTGTCTTCCACTATAGGGATGGAGCGAGCAGGACACTGTCAAAGGGAATGGGTACTAAGAAGCACCAGACGAACAGTAATAGATGCTCATTACCATGAAAGGTAGCTTTCTTCTTCATCTTCTCAATTCTCCACTCTACTCCCTCCGACACACTCCTCCACATTTGACCCGTTATGCCCCATGAGAGTTTCTTTGATTACAAGCTACAGAAACCCACATCAAACCCTGCAGGGATAAATAAACCTGTTCAGCCCTGTATCTGAGGAGCCCAAGGGCACTGCGGCTTCAGGCTTGTTGGATTCAAGGGCTCAGGAGTCTCTCCTCCTCACTCAGAACTGAGCTCAGCTTCCTTCTCTGTTGTTTTTGTTCTTTGACAAGCTCTCCAAGTGGTGGGAAAGTTGACTTACATGGTCCTTACTGCCCATCATCTCAGAAGGGGAGGCACTTACATCAAATCCTAAAAATTAATCTGCTGTGATAGTGGACAAACCCCTGTGTCCAAGGGCATGGGGCACTCCTGTTGGCTAGCCGGGGTCACATGCTTTCCAAAAGGGTGGGTTCCAGAATCACAAGGAGTGTTGAGGGTGGGGTGTGTGTGTGTGTGTGTGTGGTGGTGGTGGTGAGATGGCAAGCTCTAAAAGGAAGGAATGGTGGCCACTTAAAAGGGTACCTTCTACCCACAGGCACTCCAGACACAACATCCAACAGCCATTCCCTCAGTCCCCAAACAAAACCCCAAAAGCTCTCTCTGCAACTCAGCAAGCTCAGTGCTGATTGCTCGAGTCAGTTCTAGTATCAGAACATCTGCATTAAAAAACCAAGAAGACCCAGTTTGAGTTTGGTTCATGGAGGGGATTTTCAAGCTTTGGCAATTCCTCCATGCAAGCAACAGAAGACACTCCTCAGCTTTGTGAAAATCACTCTTCCTTCCCTTCCTAGTAGAATGACAGTTCACAACTGTCATGCACCTGCCCCCTAAACAGAGCATGTACTCCTGAAAACCTGGGGACAAACTGAATCACTATTTTACCTTGTAAATTTAAAGCTAAAGGTGAACTCCAGGGAATCAACTCACAGGAAGTTCTCAGGCAATAACCAGGGAGTGACTGTTGGGTTTCATACACACAAAATAAGATAACCTTACCTGTAGGGAAAAAAATTCAAACTCATTGAGAGTAAAAGGATGAGAGTTAAAATAATAGCTGATGTTTATTATTTGCTAAATGTCAAAGCACTTTTCATAGATTATATCATTTAATTTTCACAATAGCCCTATACGTTTCATTATTACCTCCATAAAAGGCTAAATCATTTGCCAAAATAACATAGGTAGTCAGCAGTGGTAGAGCAAGGATTCAAACCTGGGCAGTTTAAAGTCACTTTGCTGGAGCTTCATTCATTCTACTATTTTGTGGAATGCCTGCTATGTGCTGGAAACTATTCAAGGAGATGAGATAAAAAGCTGAAAACAGTGCAAAACAAATACATGTCCTCAGGAAGCTTACATTCTTGTGGGTGAGAAAGACAGGAAATCAGGTCAATGAATAAGACATAATCTAGGTTAGATAGTGATCAATGCAAGGGACAAAACTAGAGCACAGAGGAAAGAGAGGAGGGAAGAGGGGTGGATTCTGAATAGGGTGATCAGTCAAGTCTCACTAAGAAGGTGGCACTTAATAAAGATCTGAGGTAGTGAGGGAGCAAACCATGCAGATTATCTGATTATCTGGAGGAAGAGAGTGGTGGGTGCAGGAAATAGCAAAGACAAAGAGCCTGAGGAAGGAACACAGGTAGCATGTTCTACCACTAGCAAGGAGTTCACCGTGACTTGAGCATTGTGATCAAGGAACAGAGCAGGAGGGGATATCAGAGAGGTACCAGATCCTCCAGAGTCTTGTGAATAGCTATTAGGGTTTTGCCTTTTACTCTGGTGCAATGCAGTCACTTGGGGGTAAAGCAGAGGTGGGGAGTGAGATTACTTAGTTTAAAGAGGGTCTCTCTCACTGATTGGAGAGCCTTTTGTGGCTCAAGGAGTTCAAGAGGGAGGTTGCAGCAGTAAGTCAGGTAGAAACGAAGGTGCTAGTGCTAAGCCGCTTTCAGTCGTGTCCGACTCTTTGTGACCCCGTGGACTGTAGCCCCCCAGGCTCCTCTGTCCATGGGATTCTCCAGGCAAGAATACTGGAGTGGGTTGCCATTTCTTCCTCCAGGGAATCATCCCCACCCAGGGGTGGAACCCACGTCTCTTTTGTCTCCTGCATTGGCAAGTGAGTTCTTTACCACTAGCGCCACCTGGGAAGCCCAGAAATGAAGGTGGCCTAGACTAATGAGTTGACTCAGAAAAAACCCTGATGCTGGAAAAGATTGAAGGCAGGAGAAGGAGAAACCAGAGGATGGTCACTGACTCAAAGGACGTGAGTTTGAGCAAACTCCAGGAAATGGTGAAGGACAGGGAAGCCTGGCCTGCTGCAGTCCACGGGGTGGCAAAGAATTGGACATGACTGAGCGACTGAACAACCACGGACTAATGGCATGGGGGAGATGTGGCCAGTGCTTCCCTTCTGGGTTTATTGTGAAATCAAAGGACTAGTTGACACAGGAGATGAGGGGTGTGTGAGGAGGATGGCTCCGGGGCTGCTGGCCTGAGCAGCTGAAGACTGGTCTTCAGAGATGGGGAAGATGCAGGAGCGATGGCTTTATTTTTGTGAAGGGGGGAGGAGGGAAAGGGTTATCCAGGCTGCAGTTTGGGACCTATTAAACCAGAGATTCTGCTTAGACGTCTAAAGGGTAGTGATGGGTGGCAGACCTGGGGTTCAGGAGGGCAGTCGCTCAGCTCTGCAAGCTATACTCTACCCCTTGAGAGTAAGCAATGACACCCTCATGCAGTTTTGGAAAAATGATGGCTGTATCAGAAACACTGGAACAGTATTAAGAAAAGTCAAATTTAAAGATTCACCCACATCCTGTTACCCTCCAAACAGCTGCTTTTATTTGGTCAAATTCTGTTTTTGCCCACAGGCACACTTAACTTTATAACGTCAAAAGCATAGCATGGATACAATTACACATTCTAGTTTTTTTTTTTCACTTAACACAATCTCATAAATATTTTCCTAATGTGTGCTTCCCGGGGCCAACAAAATGCTTGGCATTGCTGAGACCTTTCAGAGACAAAAGTTAAAAATCCTCCTTTAGTGCAAAGCTTGGTGCTGCTAGAGTTGGCATCGTGTTTGCTGTAATCTTGGTGGACAGTGACCGTAGAAGTGATTCCTGAGCCGGGCCCTGAATAATTACAGTCTGCCATGCACCCGGTCTGGGGAAGGGCATTTCAGGAAGCGGGGAGGGCATGTGCAAAGATCCTTAGGAGGCAACAGGAAAACACAATTAAGAAGAGCTGTTGGCAGATTCACTTCACCAGACAATTAAATGGAAATTATTTTATCTTTGCAAAATTAAAAAAATATGTTTACACTACAGAAAAGTGGGTACACTTTTCCTCTGTGATTCTGAAATTATTTTATCTTTGCAAGATTAAAAAAATATGTTTACACTACAGAAAAGTGGGTGCACTTTCCCTCTGTGATTCTCTACCAGGGAAGGAGAAGTTAAATGGAATAATTTAGAGCCCAATGAACCCTAGTAGATGCAGTGGTTCTTAAGAGTTTCTGGGCTTCAGACCAGAGACAAACTCCATCTTGGAATCGTATTTGTTCATTCATCCCAATCCCTCGCCCAGAACTGGAATCCAGTCCCTTAATTTTATAGAAAAGGTCTAGGGTCCAAAGAGGGTAAGAGACTTACACAAATTTATCCATCTCTATTATAGAGGGTTCTAATCAGGGCTGTGAGCTCAGTCCTCCACATCAGACTCTAAGAAAACATGATTCGTCCACGCGACTCCATCGTTGACAAAACCCTTTGTTAGCTGGGAACTGCACTCCTCCCCTTCCTCAATTTATCAATCATCTGCGTAACTATTTACTCAAAAGCAGGAAAATTATTGAGAAAACCCTTTTGTCCACGACTCCTGAAGGCAGGGACTGGTTTCTGCTTCCTCGCAGAGCCAGCAGGGGGGGGCACCAGGCCAGGTTTGTGAGTCGAGCCTTTCCCCGCCCCCCCACCCGCCCCGCCGCTCCCTCGCCCAACTTCCCCATAGCCGGTGCTTCAACTATAAGTGGCCATTGACCTTTCAAGCTTTTGAATAGTGATGCAATAGAAGAGTATTTCAAAGAAAAATGGTTATCGAAATTTTGGATCCGGTTTTCCCATGAGTGTTGATGGGTTTTTAAAAAGTAGGTCACATTTAAAGTAGGTCACATCTCGGGAGGAGACGTGCTGGGAGGGAGATGAGTTTTCACTGAGGCCAGGTGGCCTCCAACCAGGTGGGAGGAGGTGAGGGTCCCTGGGCAGGGAAGAAGAGCTGGGGATCTTTCCGCATTCCGGGTCCCCCAGGCTCCAGTTCTGCGGGAAATCCCAGTGTTGAGCTCTCTCAGGCTGCGGACACGGAGGCGGGCGGGCCACGCGGATCACAGAGCGCGCGGGTCTCAGCGTCCCCTTCGCGATCGGCGCTGGTGAGCCGGGAGGGCTGCCGGGTGGCCGGAAGGAGACGGCAGAGCGGAGGGAAAGAGGGAGGAGCAGGGCCGGGCCGGGGCGGGAGACCGCGAGCAAGCCCGCCAGGGGGAGGGAACTGAGAGCGACCAGCGCAGCTTATCCAGGCGCCGCTCTCCGCCCGCTGGCAACCTTCTAGGACCCAGGCCCAGAGGACCGCCATCGGCCCACTCCCTTCGGCTCCTGGGCGTGGACCTGGAAGAGGGGGTGGTTGAAGAGGGGGCTCCCTCACTCCACGAATGTGTCTTAGAGCGGGAGGGGGCCATTTCCGAGGACCTCTAGTCTCTCCAACACCCCGTCTTCCAGATGTGGGGCCTGGAAGGTGGCCTAGAGAAGGCACGGAGGGGGTGGGCAAGACACCCCCGGCGGCGGGCCTAGGGGCGAGCATGTCTGTTAATTGCTCGACCCCGGCGCACTGCCTGCATGGCTTGGAGACAGGCTCCGGCCGCGGGAACCGGCTTGGTGGTGGCCCGGGGCTTCTCCTGCGCGTCTCCGAGCACTCCCAGGCGTTGGGGGGTCAGAGGAGGGCGAATTCCCAAGCATCCACCCCGACCGGGTCGGAACCCGAGCGCTCGGAGCCCGTCTCCCCCAGAAGCCTGAGCAACAGCGCCGGAGTCTCTTTAAAGCAGTAGCGGGGGCCGCGGTCACGTGGGGGTGGATTCCTGGAAAGTTCCTGGAAAGCGGCCTCCGCAGCCTCTGGGCGGGGCTCGCGGGGAGCGCGGATGGGGAGAGAGGCGGGGAGCGAGGGAGGCGCGTACGTCTGGGAAGTCGCGCGCACACACCGCTCCCGGGACAGACGTTTAACTCCAGTCTCGCCGCCGCCGCCGCGGCTCGCGGGCCCTGGGCTTCCTCTGAAGCATGAGCCTCCTCGCCCGCCGCCACTGGCGCTGCGCGGGCCACGGACGGCGCGCGCCGGGGCCCCGGGTGCAGGGCCTCAGGGTCGCCTTCGCCTGCAGCTGGGGCGCCGAAGGAGCTCGGGCCGGCGGCAGGTATCGGTCCGGGGAGTCCGAAGGCTCCGCCCCCACGAGGGCTGGGGAGGGCACTGGGGCGCGGCCGCGAGCACTGGCGGCTGCGGAGCTTGGGCTTCCGCAGTTTGGAGCCGCCGGGCTTGAGAGTCGGAACTGCGGCTCTGCTCGGGGGCTGGGAGCTACTGCCTGCTTTCTCCGGTTCTTTCCCGGCGTCTGGAAGTCTCCAGAGTTTTTTGTTTTTTGTTTTTTTTTTCCCCTGTAAACTGCCGTCCAGATTAATAATCCTTCTAATAACCTGATCTCCCGCTCCTCCCCACCCGCCTGCCTCCCGCCCTGACTCTTTTCCTCCCTCCCTCTCCCCTTCTCATCTCCTCGGCTGCAGCTGGAGGGAACCCAGCAGCTGCCCCCGGTCGGGGGGCGGGGGCTGTCGGAGCCCGGAGGAGGTGTCTGAGCCCAGAGAGTCGAGGCAGTGGTCCCCGGGACTCACGTTTGCTCTCTGCTTAGAGAACTCCGGACGCCTCCGCCGCTGAGCGCAGGGCTAGTCACCGCCTTGGGCATCTCGTTCCCAAATTAAAAAGTCAACCGGGGAAACTCGGGCAGACACTCCTCCTCCCGGGCCCCTCCCGGTTCCCCCGCCCCGTGCGGGCCGGAGGCTGCCTGGTGTGGAGGCGGCCACGGCGATCGAGGCCGAGGTAAGGGCTCGGCGTTGGTTGTCTAGTATGTCCCACAGAGCTCTCAGCCGCGTGCTCGGCCTGGGCTCGGGTCACGGGTCGGAGCCCCCGCGAGGTCTGCGCGCTCGGGCAGATTCCTCGACAGCGCCCGCGGCGGCGGCAACAGCAGCAGCAGGAGCCGCCCGACCTCGGGAGCGGCAGCCTCGGCGGCACCCCCCACCCCCGTCCGTGCCCCCAGCGCGGTAGGGGAGCGAGGCAGCCTCTTCTGCGGGGTGGCCGCAGCTCCCGCACCTCCGAGTCCCGGACTGCCGGCTCTGCCCGGGGAATCCCGCGGCGCTCTGGGGCCGGTAACTAGGTTTGTGCCGGGGGCTTCCTCCGGGGCTCCCCGGGCTGTGCAGAGTGTGAGATAGGAGTGCCAATTTGGGGACCTCGTCTGTTCCCTTTATAAATTTCTGCTCGTCCTTGACACTAGGGCCCATTTACCACCGTACCCGCAGGTGACTTCGCTCTTCTCGTCTCCTAGTCTGCGATTTCAGACGGCAGCCCTCGGCGGGAAATTGCCCGGTTCCCCACCCTCATCCTGTCCGCTCCCCCCCCCCCCCCCCCCCCACGCCCCTTGTGTCTTGGATCCTTGCGGTCTGTCTCTCTCCTTTCTCTGGAACGGGCCAGGGCAGTAACTGGATGCCCGGGGTTAAATGGTGCAGGAGCACAGACGCGGAGGAGTCCCCGGGATTTTCCACATCCCTGCCTCTCCACCCACACCCCGGCCGCAGGGGTCCAGTTCCGACTGACCCAACCCTCCACTTTCTCTTTGCAGGCGAACTGTGCGTGAACGCGCCTGCGGGGGACTTGGCCATCGGTGCACCGGAACCCGGGGAGGAAGAGCCTGCTGCGCCCCATCCCCACCCCCTCCACCACCATTTCGGGGACCCCTCAGGGAGTGGTTTTGGGGTTCCCACTGACTTCTAAGAAGGACGCGTGCCCTTCTCCGACCCCAGCTCAGGCGGCCACCTGTCTTTGCCGCGGTGACCTTTCTCCCATGACCCTGCGGTGCCTCGAGCCCTCCGGGAATGGCGCGGAAGGGGCGCAGAGCCAGTGGGGGACCGCGGGGTCGGCGGAGGAGCCGTCCCCAGAGGCGGCGCGTCTGGCGAAGGCCCTGCGGGAGCTCAGTCACACAGGTAGGGAGCGGACCCGTCGCGATGCGTGCGAGAAGGGGGCGCCTCCCAGGAGACGCGGATGGGGCTGTGCTGGCGAGGCTGGGGAGCAACCGCTTCCCGTCCCCGCCGCGGAGCAGGCGGCTCGCGGGGAGGATGCCGCCCGGCTCTGGATCCTTGGGAATGCGAAAGGAAAGTGGTTTGTGAGGGACTCCAAGGCCCAGAGGAGGGCAGAGCTCAAGGAGGGCTCCTTGGAAATCGACTCTTAGGGCGCTGGCACTTTAGCTATTTTCCGCGGCTGCTTGAGGGTCGGCACTCGGGCTCGGACCCTCTGGAGATAGTGCCCGGCGCCTTTCCTGTCCGCGGGGTGCGAGGGCAGTGAGTGGGCGCTGCGCTGCCCGCAGCTTCAGCTGCATCCGGCTCCCGGGCCCGGCAGCCGCTACAGCCTGGAATCTTGGCAGCCAAGTTCAGGCACCGACAGATTGCCGCGCAGGCGACTGCCGCAGAGCCAGGACAGCGGACTGCGGGGCCCCAGCCGAGCCTGGCCTCGCTGGTGTCTAGGGGCAGCCTTGCGCTTTGCGCGGCTCTCTATCGTCTCTCGGCATCTGAAAGAAAACAAGATGGGGGCGGTGAGGAGGGGGGGCGGGTTCTGGCAAACCTTGTGCAAGCTTTCAAAATCGGGACTCTCAAAGCTTACGTTTGGGGCAGAGGTGAAGTTTTGGTAGAGGTAGGGGAGAGGGAATAGTTCTTCACTTGTGTTTCCGGTCTTTCCTTGCGGGCCAAGGGCTTTCCCTGCACGCGAGGAGCCGGCAGATTGCAGGTCCCCGAACAGTTTTTTTTGAGGTAGGGGGTGGGGAGCATTGTTCAAACGTTTAATATGCAAGATGTCGCTAAACCGCTTTTGAAAACAGGATGGGAGATGGAACTGGCAGGTCGAATGGAGAATGCCAGGGAAACCGACGGTTGTGATTGGATTTGAATTAGGGCGAAGTCCAAGAGAGTTTATAGTAGATTGTAAACTTGAAGTACTAATTATCCATTGGGCTTTCTCTCATTTCTCAATGGCTGATAAGGTAGTTGCAATCAAAACAGCAGACAGAAGCTACGGTACTAGAACTGTTCTTTTAAAATAGCGGTGCTTTCCAGGGCTTTGAAAAGAGATATAGAT
The DNA here is from genome assembly GCF_023699985.2 of Odocoileus virginianus. NCBI lineage: Eukaryota > Metazoa > Chordata > Mammalia > Artiodactyla > Cervidae > Odocoileus > Odocoileus virginianus. The sequence continues at coordinate 21,337,112 of NC_069697.1, forward strand.
TTGGGAAGGGTGGAGGTGGACACCAACCAGCCAAAAAGTTGTTGCTTTTAATTTTGTTGGTATTAACTGAAGTTGGGTTTTCCATTTTTTCTGGGGCATGGATTTTCTAATTTCTGACTTATTTAATGTACATTCAATCTTTGATTTCACTTGAAAAATATCATGCCTGCTCAGCCAGCGTGTCATATTACAACCATTCTTTTGTGTTAGAAAATCTTAAGAGTTCAAAGAACAGTTACAGAAAGTTACTTTTTAAAAAAGAAAGCTGGCTTGCAGTTTGTTCAGAAAATTAAATGGACCCATGTTTTCAGTAAATTTCTACAGAATGTATTTATGGTAGCCTATGGTAAACTTTCACACACTTCTATTTAAAAAATTCTGTCTAATAACTATTTAACCCTCTTTTCTTTTTCTTTTTGAACAAAAACCCCAGGTTGGTACTGGGGAAGTATGACTGTTAATGAAGCCAAAGAGAAATTAAAAGAGGCACCAGAAGGAACTTTCTTGATTAGAGATAGTTCGCATTCAGACTACCTATTAACAATATCTGTTAAGACATCAGCTGGACCAACTAATCTTCGCATCGAATACCAAGATGGGAAATTTAGATTGGACTCTATCATATGTGTCAAGTCCAAGCTTAAACAATTTGACAGTGTGGTTCATCTGATCGACTACTATGTTCAGATGTGCAAGGATAAGCGGACAGGCCCAGAAGCCCCCCGGAATGGCACTGTTCACCTTTATCTGACCAAGCCACTCTACACGTCAGCACCACCTCTGCAGCATCTCTGTAGACTCACCATTAACAAGTGTACCAGCACCATCTGGGGACTGCCTTTACCAACAAGACTAAAAGATTATTTGGAAGAATATAAATTCCAGGTATAAGTGTTTCTTTGTTTTCTAAACATGCCTCCTATAGAATATCTCCGAATGCAGCTATATAAAAGAGAACCAAATCTTGAGTGACGGCTCTGGATAACTACGCGGAATTCTAAGACCAGCTGAAGTCAATCTGATTTAATTGTATGACAAGGTAGCTAGGTATTTAAAGTTTTCCCCACATGTTTTCAACTTGAGGGATGCCTCCCTTCCTAAGGCTGACCAAGACCAGTTGATCCTTTTAAGAATAAAACGGCCCAAGTAAAGGCTGAAGGAACACTTTCTCAGAACTCTCACTTTCTGAGGTTCGTTTGTGTTAGGTGAAAGGTCCCCGCACTGGTAGGAAAGAACTCCACTTAGGAGTGCCGAAGAAGTGGAAGGAACGAAACTGACACAGGCTGAACTTCAGTTCTGTGTGCCTGGTGATCAGAGTCTATTTTAGGACATTTGATATTTTGCATTCTGATGTAGTTAGGAGATTTGTTAAACAGATATGCTTGTGAGTATTTATCCTTCATTTTATGCAATTAACCAAATCAGCCAAAAAAAGTGACCATGAAATCCTGTATTTGTCTTTTTACTACATGTATGAACTCTCTCATGAATGAGTACTGTAGTAATCCTCTTCAAGGGAGCCTTATTTCAGAAATATTTCAAACTGGTGCAAATGGAAAAGATTTCTTTTCCTTTAAGGCTAAAGACAAGAATGTCATGCTATACAGGTGCAACTCAATCCCTGTTAATAAAACCATGTAGATAGAGACATTTTACCCTTTGAAACAGCTGCGTCCCACAACCTGTTGCCATTGATTTTTTGGAAATGGCTTTAGGAATTTCCAAGTGGTCTAACCATAGACATTAGCAGTTGTCTCCCTTCTACCATGTAGAATACTTTGACTTAATTTTCTTCCAGATATAGGGGGATACATGCCTGCTTTTCAAAGTGTTTATTTACTGCTGTTACTATTTGATTAGAATGTATTAAATAAAAAAAAATGGACTTTCACAAGTTTCACTTATTACTTTGAATACGCTTTCATGGTATTAGAGGGTTGCCATAAAAACTTACATCAAGTGAAATAAACCAAATATTGAGCCAGAGGTAGAACGTTACTTGCCCTTCTCTAAAGTTATGGGTCACACTTGCCCTTTGTGTTTTGGAAAGCATGGTTTAGAAATTCCCAAGAGTTGCCAAGTGGCCTTGTCTTTACAAGTTGAAAAGGCATAACACTAATATCCTTTGTGTGTCCAAAATACCTGGTTTAGAGACCAGGAAATTGTGACACAGACTCTTATAGGTTGAACAGGTACAATACAAAATAAAAGTTTTACGGACATTTTTTGGTCACCCAGTCTCATGACTGTTGCAAATGCATTTTTCTGGACTCCAGACATGATTCATTTTGACACCTTTGAAAAAAAAAATGCCCTGCTTAATTGCATACTATAGCGTGTCACTGGGAAGGTGAGCCTAGTAAGTTGTGTATGTGCCCCAAGCAAATTAGCACATGAGATATAGAGTAAAACCTGCTTATCGCATATCACAAAAATATGAATATTTTCATAAGCTCTTAAAAACCGGTTTTGTGACTGGAAGGAAAACAACTATGCATGTCCAAACAGCAGAGCCAAGCACAAAAGATTGCTAGGTGTGCCTTAGGAAGGATTTATTTGTGGTCTAAATTTTACAGAAGAGCTAGAATTTGAGTATCTGGTCTCTGATGGGAAGATCACCTTCTCATTAGGATGTTCAGCATCTCTGCTTTCTGTATCCTCTTTTTCCACTGACAATTGTGTAGTGTGGGATGTTTGACTTTGCTGGCAAACCTTTTACGTGATCGGTGCCAAGGGGCTTTGTGAAATTTCCTTAAGGTCTTTTTCATTTCTGTTCTTATTGTTTCAAGCACTCTGCTACTTCTCAGTTCCTGAGAGTTGGATACATAGTGGGGTGTGAGTACCTGGGGCATTGTGGCAAGTTCTTGATGGCTAGCAAGTGACTGATTATGAGAAAACCAGAGGACAGCAAAGACATCTCTGGGTTGGGCTGTGGCACTATTATTACATTATGTTTCAATTTTCCCTATTCCAAGTAAGTTGATGAGCATCAGGAAACAGCCCTCCCCCCTTTTTTGTTTGTTTTGTTTTGCTGTGTGTTGTTTTTACAACTACTAGCGCCATGGATGTACTGAGGTTATTATTGTGTGCCAGATGCTTGCTCAGCACTTTCTGTGTATTATCTCATTTAATCTTTATACTGAGCAAAGTACAGTGATTATAGGAGGTATGTCTTCTAATTTGTGAGTGAGGAGGCTTTCCAGGAATATCCTAGTCATTTTTATTCCTGGAGAGGAATTATGAAGAGCAAATTGCCACTATTTCTACATTGATCCAGATGAACAAGTTAGAGCAGTCAATAAAAGAAACCCTCAGCCTTTTTACTGCTGCCTCAACTGGAAAAAGTATAGGTATCTTAATTAGCATTGTGCTCTGTGGGGTTCGAGTCAGCTTGACCTAGTGGTTTTTTTCCTAGTGTGGGGATGGGTCAGGAGGGGGTTAACTTTTTTTACTTGGTGACTGGTAAATGATGCCCATTACCAATTATTAGTCACCCCATTTTTACATACTGGCCAACAAGAAAGTTAAGGTTGTATGCTCTCCTCCACAGAATCAGAAAAAATATCCCATGTTTTCTTCCCATGAAGGGTGATTTGGGGCATCAGTAAGGGTTTGTATTATTGTCATTGTTGTTGTAGAAAACAGTATACAGGACTGATAGAATTCCATGGACTTAAAATATTTTAATGCGAGTTTCCATTCTGAGCAGAGTTGAGGTGGTGGAGCTTTTCCTTCCATGGGGACTGCTTTTTAGGGACTTGGAGCTTTTTTAAAGGGCTTTGGGCAGTGGAGAAAAGGCAGTTAGTTCAGCTTATGAGCTGAGAGGTCTTTTCTGGTGTGTCAGTAAGAAACTCTTGACTTCATAGCAATTATGTAATCCAAATAGGTAACAGAATGGGACAGTTGTTTGGGAGTGTTTATTTTCTTGGGAAGGATTTTCTCTGCTTTTAGAAAATTGTACCCTGGGAGGAGGGTAGGAGGCAGACACGTCATCAAATAATCCACGGGATGGAATGTCCTGGGACCAGGCCGTGCCCTTCTCCGCTGAGGGTTTAGGCCCAGGGGAGTGGGGGTTGAATGGCTGTGGTGACATCTAACAGCTGGGCTGAGGCTTCTCCTGCACCCGAGACGTTATTTCTCGCCTTTGGAGCAACAAAGTGTTGGCGTTCATTCTAGGCCTTTCATTGACTAAGTGGCCCTTTATTCTCCTCTCCCAGTGTTTCCACTTCCTAGAATAAAGCTTGAAACCACTTTTCAGATGCAATAATTTGGTTGTGTCATTTTGCTGAGGACACCCAGCCCCGGGGCCGCCAGGAGATTGGTGTGCCCACGTGCACCGTCCACCCAGCAAGTCAAGGGCGGAGTCCACCTTGGCACACAGATGTTTTCCTTTCAGGTTTGCTGTTTGTAAGAGCAGCACCCTGCTACCCTGGCTTTCAGTAGCCACTACTTTTCTTTGGTGACTGTCAGCCCTACAGTTCTTTAAACCTTGGGTTTTCCTTTGGGATTTAGACAGCCAGCCTTGGGAAGACTCTGGGGGGGTAATTTCCAGGTCTTGACTTCTTCCACCGGAAGAATGGGTTCCTGCTGATTTCTACGATGTCTTGATTCTCATCAGAGTTTTGCATTAATTTTTAACTCAGCGTTTCTAATCTACTTGCTGGTTTAAAGTCGAAACCCTGCCATCCATGCTGTTTTGTGATCTCATTTTTGCCTCTGCCAGAGGTGACTCATGCCCAGGAGCTGGCGATGCCCGGTGGCTGCCTACCCTCCCAGCCTCACCGGGGGAGCCATCCTTTCTTTTGTCTGCTCCTGGGCCTAATGGCTCAGTTCATTCTTGCCTCACTTTCCCTCTTTTGTATCGTGAAGTTGCCCTGTTTGCTGATCAGATCCAACCCTGCTGGCCAGATTATGTAAATTCCAATGAAAACAGCTAAATTAAGACTCCGCAAGCTTAAATCTGTCTCTTCATCTCATTCTTTGCTTCCTTCAGGTTTTGAAACAAGTAGCCAGCCCCAAATGCCACATTTTGTCATGTGCATGTTTCTTATCTTTTTATGTGAAGTATCAGGAGCTGTTTCTTCACTATGTACGTTGCCCTTCATTTGAATGGAAGGGCAACGCCTGCCGTTCCACGCCTTCTGGGTTTCTCTCCATAAAATGATTCTGTGATAATTTCATTTCACTCTCCTATGTAGGCAGGGTTTTCTTGTATTCTCATCTTCGCATATTTTTGATATTTCTAATTTTTTCCCCTATGTGGCTTGAGTTCAGGTTTCTTTAACTTTATTACTAAAGTAAAGTAACAGCTGTTGCCACAGTAGCTTCTTAAAAGCCCGAGAGTCCCAAACGGCTAGATAGTATTTCTGCTGAAACCATGGAGCAAAGCTATATAGTCTTTTTACCCCTTTGGGAACTTTGTCAATGAGAGAGGCTGGATCACACGAGTGTTGTCACAGAGAAGGGGTCACATCAATAAATATCTACAGCTCCATAAAGATAAAACTGCTTTCATAGGCAGCCCTCACTCAGAGTTGCATCCTTAACATAGGAACTCTGACATGCCCTAGAGATCAGGAGCATATTTTGTGGAGTGTTATTACACATGTGGTACTGCCTCTGCGAGAAACAGAGGGAGGGGGAAAGCCAGCCAGAATCCTAGTGAGAGGGAAGGAAATACTGCCAGCTGCCTTCCTCTTCTGTCTAACTATACATACCACCCAAGGAGCCCCTTTCCTATGGCAGAGAGAGTGAGGCTTCATCACACAATGCCATAACATTTATAGCTCCCCAGTTTCCAACCATGTTAAGATAAAAACTTATATTTTGCTAAATGGTTTTTCCTTCTGTTAGTTTGGTATGCTTTTTCCTGTTTAGGTTTTGGTCCAGAGAGCTGCTGTGATCTTAAACATACAGGAAAATATTTTCCATGTTTATTTCTACCCAGAGGAGTTGTCTGATTTCCCATTTTAACATGCCGTCTGCCATCTTTTTAAAAGTTGAAATATCGTTTATGTCCAATGTTACGTTAGTTTTAGGTGTACAGCATAGTAATTTGATGTTTGAATACATTTTGAAATAATCACCACAAGTCCAGTGAGCATGTCCCGATACAAAGTCGTTAGAGTGCTATTGACTGTATTCCTTATGCCCCATTTTACATCCCCATGCCTATTTTAAAACTTCAAGTTTGTACTGTTTAATTCCCTTCACCAGTCCTGCCCGTCTCCCTCCACCTGTTTGTTCTCTGTATCAATAAGTCCATTTTCATTTTTTGTCTTTTATTTTTAGATTCCAAATATAAGTGAGGTCATATGGTATTTTTCTCTGACTTATTTCACTTAGTATCATACCCTCAAGGTCTGTCCATGTCAAAAATGGTAGGATTTAATTCTTCTTTTTTTAATGGCTGAGGAGTATTCCCTTGTATGTTTATATACCATATCTTTACCCATTCATCTGTGGGGTGGACACTTAGGTTGCTTCCGTATCTTGGCTGTTGTAAATACACTGCAATGAACATGCAGATGCATATAATCTTTTCAGTTTAGTTTTTTGTTTTCTTTAGGTAAATAACCAGGAGTGGAATTGCTGAATCGTATGGTAGTTCTAATTTTTTCAGCAGTGTCCATACTGTTTTCCAAACTAGCCAGTTGTCAAATGTAAAATAAAGATTCTTTGCTCCATGTCCTTGCTAACATGCTATTTGTTGTATTTTTTTGATGATGGCCAGTCTGACAGGTATGAGGTGATATCCTGATTTGCAGTTCCCTGATGACTAATGATGTTCAGCATCTTTTCATGTGTCTGTTGCCCATCTCTAGGTCTTCTTTAGAAAAATACCTGTTCAGGTCCTCTGCCCACTTCCCCCTCTGCCATTTGATGAACTTGATCCTTCTTAGGTTTCCAACAGAGCTGCTTTTGCCTCTTTTCTATTTCCAGGTGTGGCCAGTATTTCTATATTTGATCAGAAATTATGTTTATATTTTTACATATTTGTTTAGGGCATCTGTTCAGTTATCTGCTGGAAAAAGGGGCAGAGAGAAGGGGGATAATTGAAACCCATCACCACATCTGTAGCAGTTTCAACTTCCTCTCCATTGTTGCATTTGCTAGAACCACTGACAGAAAAGTTCTCTCATCTTATTTTCCTGCTTAGGGATTCTGTGAGTTCAATTATGGGCATGTCATTCGTAGACTGAAATCATCCCTGGTGGGAGTATTTACACCACAGAAATCGGCAGACACTAGAAATTAAAGCTTTTTACCTCCCCTGATTTAACAACACACCACTGATTAGGTGTGTTAATTGAGACCTCATAGAGTAAGGTCAGTTTATTTGTATTCTTTGTATTAAGCCCAGCATTTAGAGCAGAATAAGAAATGAACAGTTTGGGGAATGAAATTTTTTCATGGGTACGTGTGCCAATCTTATTTTGGAGTACACTGCCTACTGCTGGTAGATCTGCCAGTCTCTTTGTTGAAGGTCTTTACCAAGTGACACAGTAATATTTGTGGACATCCTTTCAGAGTTTGTTAGTAGGGAAGGATAGGACATTCTCAAAGTCGCATGACCAGGCTGTTAGCTTTAACAGATCAGGGTCTCTCTTTGTTTCTAGCTTCATTCATTCATTCGGTCATTTCATTATTTAATTTCCTTCTTCCTTTCCTCTCTCCCTGCCTCCTCCTCTGCATTCCTCTGTCCCTCTTCTGTTTTTTTCCTGCCAACATGTGTTAAGTGCCTACTGTATTATTTGCCAGAAATACAAAAGAGTAAAAAAAAATACAGTTCTTGCATCACAGGATTTCTTATAGCTTAAGGGAAGGGTTGAGGGAAGAGGAACTAACATGTATTAAACCATCAGATATGTTTTCTGCCTTATACTGTATGTATTGTTGTCCCATTTAACCCTGCCAACAGACTGATAAGGTATGTATTTCCCCATTTATTGAAAATGAAACTGAGGCTTGGAGAGAGAGAGAGTATCCTGCCCAGTAACCGGGGAATTCATGGGTCAAACTCAGGATTTTGTTGGACTCTGAAGCCGGTTCTGCCTCTCAGGAGACCATGTTGTATAGAGTCTTTAACTAACAGTTTACTGTGAAACACCATGATAAAGACAGTAATAATTAATTGTGGACCAGGTGCCATCAACCTGCTTTGAAGGGTTAGAGAAGACCTTGGAGGAAGGTACCTTGTGTCTGAGTATTAAAGGGTGGAAAGGAGGGACTTCCCTGGTGGTCCAGTGGCTAAAACTCCATGCTCCCAATGCAGGGGGCCAGGATTTGATCCCTGGAGAAGGAAATGGCAACCCACTCCAGCATTCTTGCCTGGAAAAATCCCGTGGATGAAGGAGCCTGTTAGGCTACAGTCCATGGGGTCGCAAAGAGTTGGACACAACTGAGCAACTTAACTTTCTGGAAACTAGATTCCATATGCTGCAACTAAAGACCCTGCAACTAAGACCTGGCACAGCCAAATAAATAAATATTAGGGGAAAAAAAAAACCTCAAAAAACTATGAAAGTGGAAAGGAGTCTTTAGACAAACCCTTGGTGAGGAAGGTTTCTCCTAAAAGGTTGAAGAAGAGGTAGAGGTGAGTTGATCAGATCTTAAAGACTTTGCTGAAATGCTCAGATTTTATCTGGAGGGCAGTGGATAAAAGTTTTTTAAATGGGGGAGTAACCAAACTAGGTTTGTGTTTTGTATAATCCCTCTGGAGGGGCCCTTTGGAAATGACTTGGAACAAAGCTAGAGTGGAGTTAAGGAGACAATTTAGGTGTGATGGGGTGGGAAGGAGGCGGGGCTTGGGAGAAGATTAGGGGGAGGGTGCAGATATCGCCTCCCTTTCCTTGTCTGCAGGCTCACATTTGCCCTTGATTTTGGGCTTTTGGGTCCCCCAAATGCATGCTTCCATTTGAAGGCCAGCTTCCACGCCAGGCAGGCTGAGGTAAGTGACAGATCTGCATTGTCAGGAAAGGACGGTGTGATGCTACAGTATAGGAACCTTGAACTAGCACTTGTAAAACTTAGGGTCCACTTCTGGTTGTTTGACCTCGAGTTGAATACCGAATCAACCTCTTGGTGGCTTCCTGCTTTTTGATTCCTTCCTCTGAAGTACCCAAATGCCCAGATGTCGGAGAAATCTCTCCCCCATTGGGGTGGGAGTGGCCTGAGGTGGGGCAAGCTCTGCCTTCCTATGGAGTCTGTTTCAACTTAAATTGTAGTGTACATTTTGCCTCTGAGCCATAATATATTTTCATTTATTAAAAAAGCAACATCCTCTTAACTCTGCACTTTTCACAACCGGAGTCAGCTGACTCCATTTTTATCCTAGTTAGAAGCATTTTGCGTTTCCTCTTGGCTGTGGATCTTTGCATGTACGTGCATGCTCAGTTGCTTCATTCATGTTCCAACTCTTCGCCACACTATGGACCATATTCTCCTAGGTCCATGGGAGTCTCCAGGCAAGAATACTGGAGCGGGTTGCCATGCCCTCCTCTGGATCTTTGCATACTGCTCTATAATTGTAGAGTCTGGACTTGGGTTTTTAGATCTTGATTGTGATGGAGAGACAGGAATTTGATGTGTGTCGGCCATAATCACAGTAACTACCTGGGTGAGTTTTCATTGTCAAGGGCCCTGGAGGTCTGCCTGTGCTCTGCTTTCTGGCCAACATAATACATGTGCTCCCAGAAAATTGTGGGCAGAGGATACGCTTTCACAAGTCATTTTTTCCACTTACATAGATTTTGGTCATTTCCGATTGACCCTTAATGGAGGAGGAAGTTATTGACTTTTATGATTCCTTTTCTCTGTCAAACAATGTATTAAAAGGAAAGAAAGAAATTGGCAAAGTATGAAGGAAATTTTTGGACTCACCAGTTTAATGACAAGAATCCTGGAACATGAATAATCCTGCTCCTATCTATTAATATCATTGTGCGTATTTGGATTTTCCCAGATCTGTTTTAAAGTGAGGCACACCTCTGGTCTTGAGAGTCTAGGAGGGCAAGAGTGTGCGGAAGTCACTGGCAGAGGTTCAGCGCTGAGCCTGTTCATGACTGAAAGCTCCCATGAAATCCAGTTTGAAGCTGCATTGGGTAGGCATGGGATTCATTATGTTCAGGGCAGGGCAGTAAGGCAGCCTTTCTATAACCAACCAGCCCTTGGGCTTCCAGGGGACTGGGAAAAACTGGAACATTTAGTAATACCAGGTATTGCATCTGACACTTTACAAGTGTGACCTCAGTTAGTGCCCCCATCAAACCTTTGAAGTAGATTCTGTTTTTATCTCCTCTTTAGAGACAAGAGGATTGACAGTTAGGTTGATTTAAGAGGCAGAACTGATATTTGAACTCAGGCCCATCTAATTCCCAAATCCATGCTTTTATTCACTCTTCTCTCCTTTTTCTGAGTAAGCTTACAATGCTTTTAACTTCTGAGGCCTGCAGCCAGAATGTATGTCAATGATGTATGCTGAATCATATACCTTTTAGTCATATGTAGCTAATATTAAGAGTGCTACGACCTTGCCCAATTTGTAATGATAGTATTAGGACTTTGACTTCAGGCTTCCCTCATAGCTCAGTTGGTAAAGAATCCACCTGCAATGCAGGAGACCCCGCTTCAATTCCTGGGTTGGGAAGATTCCCTGGAGAAGGGATAGCCTATACACTCCAGTATCCTTGGGCTTCCCTGGTCTCAGCTGGTGAAGAATCTGCCTGCAGTGTGGGAGACCTGGGTGGATCCCTGGGTTGGGAAGATCCCCTGGAGGAGGGAAAGGCTACCCACTCCAGTATTCTGGCCTGGAGAATTCCATAGACTGTATAGTCCATGGGCTCGCAAAGAGTTGGACATGACTGAGCAACTTTCACTTTCAGGACTTTGATTTTAGAAGTAACACAAGATCTTCCAGGTCCTGGGCATCCATATTAGAAGGATCCTTTACATCTGAATTTATACCTTTCCTCTCTTCCTCTGGTGGCTCAGACGGTAAAGCGTCTGCCTACAATGTGGGAGACCTGAGTTCAATCCCTGGATCAGGAAGATCTCCTGGAGAAGGAAATTGCGACCCACTCCAGTACTCTTGCCTGGAAAATCCCATGGACGGAGGAGCCTGGTAGGCTACAGTCAGTGGGGTCGCAAAGCGTGGGACATGACTGAGCGACTTCAGTTTCACTTTCTCTTCCTCTTAATCTCCTTTAGGGCTCTTTCCAAGGCAACCATAACACACCATCTCTTCCCTATTACCCTTTTCCTTTCTCTGGAGGTAAATTATACAAATAATGTGTCAGTCATAATAAACTAGGTTATGCTGCAAAACAAACAACCCCAAATTTTCCTAGGCTGAAAACAACAAAGGTTTGCTTCTTAACACAGATTTCTCTGCTCATCCATGTGTCACCAGAGCAACTCTTCTCTTAGTCATCCTGGAACCAAGGCTGGCAAAGCTGCCATCTCCTCCAACGTGGCGGAGGCCAGGAAAGGAGAAATCAGAGAATGTCTTGTTAGCATTTAAATGCTGTCACTTCTACTGTCAGTTCATTGGCCAGAACTCTGCAGAATGGAGCCACCCAGCCACAAGAGGGCCAGGCAGTCCAGTCCTCCTCTGTGGGACAGGGAGAAAAACAGACAAACCTAGTGAGCAGCAGTAATCACCACCACCTATTTCCTGTTGTGTATACCTTGCTTCTTTTCTCTTCTCCCTGGCTTGACTAATTTGACCTCAGGTAAACTTTATAGGACACACATAACCTCCTTAACTCGATTCCTCCTTCCTCTTTGTCTTCCAAAACAAGTGCTGCAAAAATAAGTTTTCTCTTTCCTTTGTGTGAGCCATTTGTGGACCAAAAGGAAAGGTCTTAAACCCATATAATTGAAGTGAAATTATACATATTAAAAGCTAGGCACAAACTACTATACATACAATAAACAAGACAACAAGGATTTGCTGAATAGCATAGGGAATTACAGTCAATATCTTGTAACAACTTATAATGCAATATAATATGAAAAAAAAAAGCCCCCCCCCCCCAAAGAAACCCCAACCCTGAATCACTATGCTGTGCACTTGAACCTAATGAAAATTAACTGTCTGTGTGCTGTGCTCAGTCGTGTCTGACTCTCTGCACCACATGGTCTGTAGCTCACCAGGCTCCTCTGTCCATGGGATTTTCCAGGCAAGAATACTGGAGTGGTCACCATTTCCTTCTCCAGGGGATCTTCCTGTCCCGCAGATGGAAACCACATTTCTTGCGTCTCCTGCATTGGCAAGCATATTCTTTACCACTGTGCCATTTGGAAAGCTCAAATTTACTTCAATTTAAAAAAAAAAAAAAAAAGCTAGGGCTACTATGTTTTGCTATTGAAATAACCAGCAGTTTTTTCTGATCTTCCACCAATATCTCTCTGGGCTTTCCCACCCTGCTAAAATTAAACTTGTCTTTCTTCTAGTGTTAATATTCAAGGTAAATAATACTCACATTCACTTCTGATTACCCTTTTGCTTATTTGGTAATATTGGATGAGTACTGAATAGTATTATTTTTTACCAATTTTCAATTAAACATGGAGCCATTCTGGCATGTTACAAATCAAATGAACTTTTGTATGATCACCGAATGTTAACTGGCTTCTGAGGGAAATTGTATTTTAAATTCCAGACAACTGGTTTGCAAACCTTGCTTTAGGATGCAACCTATTTCTAGGTTGAGGTCTTTTTATATAGTGTATTTGTGTATAATCACAATACCAGAATTGCTGTTTTAATGGACAATTATCTTCTACTGCATTTACGGATGATCTTTGAAAAAATCAGAATATGTGACACGTCCTTAACGCAAACTTTATGAGCACAATATTTTCTTTTACACTCCATTTCATATCTTCTCCTCTAACCCATATTAGAAACAGTAATCTTTGCCTGCTCCCTCTTCATATTTATCTCTTTCATTTATTTGATCATTCATTTATTTGATCATTCATTCACTGCATCATTCAACAAATACTTACTGAGCATCTGCATCTGCCAAGCAGGGGGCAAGGTCCTGGAGAAAGTTAAAACGGTCTCTACCCTCAGGGAGATTGCGGGTAGTGGGGACACACACATGCCAGCAATTAGAATACAATGCAGTAATCAATATAAAGAGTATGAATTGATACAAAGAGTAGTGGAAGCTGAGATGAAACACCTGGGTCTGCTTCAAGATGTCAGGAAGGCATCAGAGAGGAGCTGGCTTTTAACCTGGCACTTAAGCAGTTGGCCTGACTGACAAGGAGGCCGAAGGAGTTCCAAGGGGAGAACGGACCATTGTGGGTAGAGGTTCAAATGCAAAAGAGACAATCCAGGTGGGGATAAGCCTGAGTTGGTGAGCAGAGAACCAACCAAGGGTTTGTCCTGCCTTTCAGAAAAGTTTATTTTTCACTTGGGAAGCATGGGAACCATTGAAAACTTTTGAGCAGGAGAATGACAGCATCAGATTTGAGGCAATGAGGAGACTGGTCCCGTTGGGCATGACCCTAGATCAGGGCTTCTTATTGCGACTTTGGACTTGCAAGAGTTCCGTGGATAGAAAGCTTGGGATCTGTGAACTTGGATGGGGGAAAAAAAATAACATTGTCACTAACCTCTAACTGAAATTGAATATTTTTTTTCAAATACAAATCTGGGCAACAGATCACAGTAGAATTAGCAGAAGAAATGAGTTTATCACCAACAGAAATAAGGTATTTTGATACAATAATACAGTTGTTGCAGATATCTCAAAATATCCTTTGCACTTTTCACTAAACAAATACTACTGTAGCTGTTAGACCCACAACTACATTGTGTCATTTAATGAATTAATAAAGAACTATGTATATTATTGGGGCTTCCCTGGTGGTTCAGACGGTAAAGCATCTGCCTGCCAATTAGGAGACCCAGGTTCGATACCTGGGTAGGGAAGATCCCGTGGGGAAAGGAATGGCTACCCACTCCACTATTCTTGCCTGTAGAATTCCATGGACAGAGGAGCCTAATGGGCTACAGTCCATGGGGTTGCAAAGAGTCGGACAGAACTTAAGCATAATTTAACATACACATTTTTAATAGAATTCAGCTTTTGTGATTTGTGTTTAATTTCATAATGTAAACACAGTATTCTGAGGTGGAGTCCACAGTCTTTGCTGGACTGCTGAAGGGATCAGAAAGGGTCAGAACTCACGGACCAGGGGAAGGTGACTGTGGGGAGGTCATTGCAGCCTCAGGCAGTGGTGAGGAGGCGGTGAAGGGGGAGAATTTGTGGGAGATTCTGGAGACAGAGTGAACTTTATTTGAGACATAAAGCAAAGGGACAGATCTGCATGTACTATACATTCCCCATGAGGTTTCTGGCTATAGCAGGATGCTTCCTATTGCTTATTACCTACCACTTCCTTCCCATTACTATGGTTTTGCAGCTCTTATATTTTTACCAAAGTCCACATGCAGCGTGGATCAAAAAGCCAAGGAGTATGGAAAGACAGAAGGAAAAACAACCATCCCTTGTTCCCCTCCTCTATGCCGGCCAGCCTCACAACTTTTTGAAATCTTAAAGTGGTATCTTCTCTCCCTAGATGGCAAATTCTGTGCTGGTAGTGTCTTTTAATTCCCATTATGTTTTTCATTTTAGGTGTTGAATAAGTGACTGATAGATTCCAAAGGCACTTTCTGTTTCAAGGTCACTGTATACATCAGGTATACCATACTGTATTTATAGAAGTTATACTAACAATGACACTCTGGGAAATGGTTCTTTCCCCTCAATTCCCATGTTTTCTGTCATTTGTCTTCATATGAAATAACAGAACATGCAAATAAAAATTCCATTTACTTAGGCTATCTGGCTTTTTTGTGAACATGAGTTTAACATGCTGATGGGTTAAATAACCCTATGTAATCATAAACCAGAAATTGAGAAGATGGATTTGAAATTTCCACCCATTACTTTTTTTGGGGTTGGGGGATATTACTTTCTTGGTATATGTGAGTGTGTGTGTGTGCATGTGCACATGCACACATGTGATCAGTCTGACTCTTTTAGACCCTATGGACCAGTCCATGGGATTTTCCAGGCAGGAATACTGGAGTGGGTTGCCATTTCCTCCTCCAGGGGATATTCTTGACCCAGGGATTGAACCCATGTTTCCTGGGTCTCCTGCATTGGCAGGTAGATCTTTACTGACCCGGCAGGAAGCCTGATACTTTCTTGATAGCAGGAGTTAATTTCAGTGTTGTTGCCCAAGTTGTAGACTACAGATGGAGTTGCCACTGACCCCTTGGATTGGCTGGCTAAAATTCCTTGCCATGCTTCTTGTGGGGTCCAGGAATGTATAGTTTTGTGGTCTGATATATTTTGATGGTTGCCAGATAAAATTGATGTCTGGCATTTTTTCTAGGAAAAACACATTTAGACATTTCCAAGTTGATTTGTAGGAACTTAGTGTTATTAGAATTTTGTGGCAGAACTTTTACTCAAGTGGCAGAAGAAATAAAAGAACTTCAGTTTTGAAGGCTGTTAACAGCACCTTCCATTTAGTGCCAAAGCTGAGAAGGCTAACAAAGTAATGAATTGTTAATATGGATTTATGACAAAAATAAGCAAGTATCTAGACTTTTAGGAGTGACCAATATCATAAAATATGGTTTTAGCTACTGACACTAGATTAGCTTCCAAACTTTTTTTAAAAGGCACGTTTCCCCCTTATTTTCTAATAACATTTCTCAATTCAGTAACCAGAAAGACTACTTTCAGGTTAAACCTTGAGATTTGATTCCTGTTTACTGTTCTTGCTGTTTTATTGGGGGGAGAGAAAAATGGAGAAATGGACTGCGGAAAAGTTATCTTCTCAAATTACAGGTGAGAATCACGGTCATTTCCTTCATTTACATTCTAAATATCTGAAGAGCAAGTTAAAGATTGTTTGTGAACAAATGAGAGGGATTACCAAGTAATATAATGAGTTAACTCTTTAAACTTACTGGCTTCCCCCTTAAACACTAACTGGCCAGATAACAAGTTTTTACTTGTTGGCACTGCAGTTAAGCCTCAGAATACTCGAAGCAAAATGACCATTTTTCAAAAACTGCTTCACTGAAATATAATTTTAGTGGAGGAACGTTTTAGATTTAGAAGAAATGTGTAAGCTACGGAACTTCGAACCCTACATTTCCAAAAGACATTTAATGAGCGGGTTAATGGAACACCAGAAGAGAGGACTCTTACGGTTAATCAAGGCGGTGAAAAACCAAGATTCATTTGCGGAGACTGGGCACAGTTGACTTTGATTTAGAGGCACAAGACCAGAAACGAAATAGCTCGACTGGATATTTCTAGGAACTAGTTAAGGGAGAATGAAAAAGACAGGAATGAGGGCAGGAAAGTGTGTCTTTGCCCGAGGAGGAATTTCACTTGTGAGAGTTTCTGCTCTTTCTACTTAAGAAGTTTCAAACGGAACTGCTACAGGGGCTGGCTCTAAAGTCTGCGACGTGCACACGGGCTGTCGACAGGGAAGTGATCCTGGCGCCGCTGGGTGATGTAGAAAAAGTTCTTTGTGTGTAGCCGGCTGCGGCCGGGGAGCTCCTCCCAGAGGCTTCCTGGCGCTGCTCGCTCGGGGCTCCTGGACCTCCTGTAACGCAGCGTCGGAAGAAAGATGTTTAGAAACTGACCGACGTCAACGTGTTTCATAATGGAAACACCCCAGATGACTGTGGAATGGAGAGTAAACGACTGTTTTGAACATTCCACTGTGTAAGCTAATGAGTTAACGTCCGTTCACGTAGGCTTAGTTATCCTGGTACAGATGAGAAGAACGTGAAAGTGGCTTTGGATGACTGTCCCATAAAAGAGCATAGTTCTGTTTCTGTTCATGTACGTTTAGTATAAGCTTTTATTATTAGCTAGTCTTTCAGTTATTCTAAAAGTAATAATGTAGTTATTGTCATGATTAGAAATTGAATCTGTTCAGAAGGTTATGAAGTGAAAAGTAAAATCGCAAACCCTGCTAATCCCACTCTCTAGAGGTCACTATCATTAAAAGTTTCTTTTTGTTCTTCCATGATTTTTTTTAATGTAAGATAAGCATATATTTAAATCGTTTTATAAAAGTGCACACAAATAGCATCATACTATGCATTCTGTTCTGCAGTTTGCTTTTTAAAATTAGTATTTCAGACCTCTCTGCAGCTATATACCCTTCTATATCTTTTATGGTAACAAAAAAGCTCTATATCATTCTTTTTAACATCTGTACAGTATTTCATGATATGAACACACCATCGCTGATTTAATCAACCCCTTGTGGGCACTTAAGTTGTTTCCAGCTTTCTGCTATTGTGAAAAATGATGCAGTAAACATCACAGAATAAATCTCTATACTAATGTTGCTGTGTATCTGTGGGAATATATGTTGAGTAAATTTCTAGCAATGGAATTTTAGGGTCCAAGGATATGTGCGTTAACATTTTAATGGATGTTTCCAAATCATATTCCATAAAGTCAAGTCACTCAGTCATGTCCGACTCTTTGTGACCCAGTGATTTGTAGCCTACCAGGTTCCTCCGGCCATGGGATTTTCCAGGTAAGAGTACTGGAGTGGGTTGCTATTTCCTTCTCCAGGGGATCTTCCCAGCCCAGGGATCGAACCCAGGTCTCCTGCATTGCAGGCAGATACTTTACCGCCTGAGCCATCAGGGAAAGGTTGCCACAATTAATGCTTCAGGTTTAAATAAGTAACTGTCTTAAACTGATAAGTATAGTTGAGGGTTTTCCTTAAAAAGCTGTTTTATAATTTATAAAACAGTTTTTATAATATATGCTGTTTTATAATTTACAAACAGCATATTTAATATTCAGACCAAATAAGCCTGTTCTTTCGCTGATTAAATGACCTTGAAGTTGAATCTCTGTCCCACAAAGGATGTCTCTGGACTGTGAAGTACCTACCCCTAGTCTTTAGAACCAGCAAGAGGCCAGGCCCAGCAGTCTGTAAACCTCAGACCTGGCATGACCAGAGATGTCCAGAGCTTCATGCTTTGACTGAGGCTTCTGTTAAAACAACCGTCGTGAGAAATCCTGTGGCAGAATCAAAAACATTTTCTTCTGAATATATAATAATATCACCTTCAATTAGTTCTGTTCAAAAGACGTTGATTAAGCACAACTATGGTATAAAGTCCCTCCTTTAACAATCCATTGTCATCCCCACTCTCTCCTTATCCTCGTTCACCCTCTTTTCTGTCTCTTTTTGTGTTTGTTTCTTTGCATACCAACCGTGTATCCTCTGTACCTACTCATGGTACCAGAGGAGTGGCCGGTTCAAGGGACAACAAATTGATTTCCTGCAAGTGAAAGGTGGTCCCAGAGAGGGAGTTAACTTTGCCTGTGGTTATTACAGTGATCTAGCACTGTATCTTGATTCAACTCCCCCATGGGATATTTGGTCTGCTTATGACATGAAATACTAAAGCATTCCACATATACAAAAACACTTCATTTCTTATCTTCCGTTTTAGTTTTTTAATAGTTAACACTTATTTCAGATGAAACAAAGATACAAGTCAAGTTTCGAAAAAGTTGCAATTCAAGTTATTAAGTTGTTTCATAAACAGTCATAACCCCAAATACCTTTGAGATCATAGCCAATTCTGGGAATTACAGAATTTTGACAAGTATTTTATTTCACAAATTACCTGTTTTTTGGAAAATGACCCTTTCAAAACCTGGCTCTTTCACTCTTGAAACATCTTAAACAAAGACACAGTCACTTTAGAAGAGGATTTAGCTGTCAGCAAAAAGAGGGAAACAACCAAACTAAATTAAATTTCCCATTTAAGGTCTGAATCTCAGTGACTTTGTAAGCTATTTCATTATCATACAGGGACTTAACACCTTGAAGGAAGTAAACCAACAGGCATAGAAAAGCTGTCTAATCAAAATTCTTAATTTCTAACTCTCAATTTCCCACTAACACATTAGAAGCTAGCAGGAAGAGAGAGGAGGTGAAATGTGTTGTTTCATGTTGTCCCTAAATAGAATGTTCTTCCCAACTGGCAGGAAGCACCTGGGGGATTACTTGCTTTAGAAATTTGGACGTGTTTTTGAAATAAGAAGGGAAAAATAAATTGATTTCTAGGTTCAAGTGATTTTAAGACGTTCACATACATGCATTATTATAATCTGAAATCTCATGATAATGAATTCAAGTTAAAAATTTAAATTTAGGGAAGACTAGCATCAAGATAGGGAATTGAGATAGGAAATTTCAGCTAACTTTGCATCTCCTTTTCTGACTTGACTAAAATTGACCTTCAATATTACAGTACTTTCATTTTTACAGCTCTTTATATATTCTGTAAAAAAACTTAAAAGTGAAACAAAGACATTTCTTGACTATTATAATCTCTACTGACCAACTTTTCTTATTTTTTAAATCCATTAAGACTTTAGAAAATACTCTTTCCAAAATTCATCTTTTAGTTAACAATTTACTAATGGAATTGATGTGATTTTTCTTTTTCTACTTTTACTTTTCAGAAGAAGGTATATTCTGGTTCCTTATATTATTCTTATCTGATTTCTTTAGATGTACTTCTTTTTTTTTTTTTTTCTTCTTTTGTAGTTAACATAAAATCAATTCATTGCAGAGGATTCTGTTTTGACTGATAATATGAATGCATATTTACCCACATTGCTAGAAAAAAGTGTTATATAAGAGAGTTAGCTTTTGGACACTGAGAGTTAAGGGAGAAATTTGTACTTGTAGACCATTGATCTTTGTGTTTTAAATAAAAGTTTAAAAAGAATTTCACCATTATATAACCAGTACCTTAAGAAAATGTTACTACATTCTGTTAATATTGAATTAACAAGTGACAGTTCACAGAATTAGCAAATTGAATCATCCAACTGGAAACACAGGGCACCGATTCTTCTGGTCAGCAATACTTTAAAAGTAAGGATTTATTGAGAGCTCTTTTATTACTTTGACTTTATTTCTTTTGCAAAATATGTGATGGGTATTAAACTGAGATTTACTAGGGTACTTAAAATCCTGTCAAAGTGAAACAAAAACTTTTTGTTGTAAGTATTACTGATTTAAGAGCATTTGTGAGGGGGGATGGTTATGCTTTTGGAGTCTCACTCATTACTGAAAATAAAATATTCTTGAGTATTTCCCCCCTTTTTAGAGTAGATGTGTATTTTACTGATTCCAAGCTGATACTTCAGGAATACTTCACATATTTTAACTAACTAACTTTTGTGATTTGGTTTTAAAAATGAGTTGCATTTTTAGATTGTACCCTCTTTTAGATACCTGATTTATGTATTCCTAAAGACATGTTGCAGAACCTGTCACTGCAAATTGAGCTGAAACACTGGTCCTTTTTACCATCCTTTGTTGTTCAGATTTCAGAATTTCAAGTGGGTTTGTTGTCAACTTTAATGTACCTTTTGAGAATAAATGCAGTCTCCAATTTCTTGTGTGTGTGTATGCTCCTGGAGCTGGAATGCTTCTTTTCAGCCAACTGAAAGCAGAGCCTGGTCCGTCTCCTCTCCCAGATTAAATCTAGTTTCGGTCGTTTTAAATTTAGTTGTGACCAAAAGAAGTGCCCTCATTTTTCTTTTTAATTTTCAGTGACCAGAATCTATAGTCTTGCTGTAGTCTTTGGGAACTTTCAGTATGTAGCTACTTTTGGCTTTACATCTGGTTGCTCTAATAGTGTCTGTATTCTTTGGGCTTTAAATTTGTGATTATACCTTCTTGTCATTTGCAGGGTTACACAGACACAGTGAGCCGTTTTGTTTTATATTCTTTTCTTTTTCTGGTTGGGATATGGTTCTCCCAGCTATTTGCTAATAGGCAATTGTGGTCATTTTATTGAGTTTGCCTCACCCCTGTCCTTGTCCCGACTTCCCCTTACCCACAATTTAATACTTCTCAGTAAGACCCTTCACACTTCACCTAGCACAAAAGCCTGATTGTGTGGTTGAACAGTATCATGCATAGTCCAGTCCTTGGGACAAATAGTAGATGTATTTGGGTTTATTTCACAGGTAATAGGCTGTGTTCTTTGACTTAATTGCTCTCTTACTACATGGCAAGTTTTATGCTGCGCACTTTACATATATTATTTGACTTAAACACTGCGAGTGGCATATAATCACAGTGTCCCCATTTTGCATATGAGGAAGAGGTTGAAACAGAAGGCCATCCCTTTGCCAGGTGGCAGAGTTTGAATCTGAAGCCATGTTATCCGATTTTAACATCTGATCCATTGTGCTGTGTGCTGTGTTGTGTCCGACTCTTTGCAACCCCTTGACTGGTGGACTGTAGCCCACCAGTCTCCTCTATCCATGGAATCTTCCAGGCAAGAATACTGGAGTTGGTAGTCATTCCCTTCTCCAGAGGATCTTCCTGACCCAGAAATCAAACCCAGCTCTCCTGCGTTGGCAGGTGAATCCTTTACCACTAACACCACCTGGGAAGCCCCCCTGATGTATTAATATGATCTAATATCTGGGATCTCCAGCCTTGCTATGCAACCCGAGTTAGTCGCTGGGAGCTACTGTTATATCAGAGGAAGGGCTCCCAAGGGATCCAGACTTGTGCACTTGCTGACTTGATTGTTCAGAGAAAACTAGAGTTTCTGCAGGCCTCCCTGCCCTGCCCCATACACTACCTGCTACAAATCACTTTTGTTCTTGAGGGCCTCACTGGTCTCATCGGTCAACTAGAAATAATATTACTTTAGGTAAATTATTTATTGTTCTGTTTGTAATTTTTAAAAATTTTTGAAATAGCTCTAAGTTTATATGAAAACTGTAATTATAAATGTAGTTGCAAAGATAGTACAGAGGACAGAGAGGAACGGTGTTCCCTTCGCCTAGTTTACCCCAGTGGTTACATCGTATTTAACTGTGGCATAAGCAGAACCACAAAACTGACCTTGGTATATACTGTATGCATGGTTCTGTGCCATTTTATCACCAGCAGGTTAGTGTCGTCGCCGTCAAAAGCAGGATGCAGAGCTTTTAAAACAATTGTATTTATTCTGCCGTGCCAGGTCTTAGCGGTGTGTGGGATATCCGTTGCTATGTGCAGGATCTTCATTGTGGCATGAGGCATCTTTAGTTGCAGCGTGAGGGCTCTTTAGTTGTGGCATGTGCGATCTAGTTCCCTGAGCAGGGATCGAACCTGTGCCCCCTGCATGGGGAGCATGGAGTCTTAACCACTGGACCATCAGGGAAGTTCCAGAATGCAGCACTTTTTAAAAAAAACTTTTTATTTTGCATTGGAGTATAGTCAGTTAACAATGCTATGATAATTTCAGGTGGATAGCAAAGGGACTCTGCTGTACTTATATATGAATCCATTCTCCCCAAAACTCCCCTCACATCCAGGCTGTCACATAACATTGAGCAGAGTTCTCTGTGCTATACAGGATGCAGAACTTTTTTTTTTTTTTTTTTGATGCAGAACTTTTCAATCACAATTAAGATCTCCTTCATGCTACCTGTTTGTAGTGACCATCCTCCTGTCCCTAACCCTTGGCAACTATTGGTTTGCTCTCCATCTCTATATATTTTATTTCAAATCTGCCTCTTAAAAAAAAAAACCTGTGTTTTTATTATGAAATATCTTGATCAGAAAAGTACAGAGACTACTGTAACAATACTTCATAACCACCATTCAGATAAACAGATTTCATAAGTGTTCTGTTTTTCTTTCAAAAGTTAAAAAAATAAAATCACAGATGGAGTTTAAGGCCTCTTTGTTTTCCTCTCTGATTCTTCTGACGGGCTTCCCTCCCCTGAGATAAACTCTACCCTAAAGGTATTGTGTATCCTTCCCATCCATGTTTTTAATCTTTGACAATGTAACTAGAAGCCTATAAATAACATATAACATAGTTTTGTATGTTTTTAAATTTTACATAATAAGTCAACAAATATTTATTGAGTGCCTACTATGTGCTAGGCACTGTTCCAGACCTTGGGAATATAGTGGTAAATATATAAATTTATGAATATATAAATCTATGAATAAATGAAATGAATGAATGAAATAATTGTACATATCTGTAACTGTGTGAAGATGATGAAACACGATACTGTGGTTCAGATGATTGGAGGTAGGGGAGTGAGGCAGTTGGCAGGATACTGAGGAGAGGCTTTGCTGAGGATATTGCATTTAAAAAGGAACAAGGCCAGGCTTGCCTGGTGGCGCAGTGAATAGGAATCTGCCTGCTAATGCAGGGGGCATCGGTTTGATTCCTGGTCTAGGAATATTCTGCATACAGTTTTCCAGGGATGAGATCAGTCAGGGACATAGTGATGGCTTCCACTCAGATGAAAAAGCTTGGTATCATCTTAGCTTTCTGCAATTTGCCTTTAAGATTCAACACTGTGGTGGGAGATTTACTTATGTTGATACTTTTCAAGTTAACTCATTTGATTAATTCATTTTGCTCTGTATATCCCATTTCATGAGTGTGCCAAATTTTATTTATTTATTCATTTTCTTACTAATAAACTTTAAAATATGTCTATTTCTTCTATACGTGGTTCTGCCCAGAACATCCTAACATGTGGATTCTTGTGGGTAGGATACAAGTATTTCTCGGGGGGTATACATTTAGCAATATCTTTGCTGGGGTCTTTAGGTGTGCTCACTGTCAAATTTGTCAGATAGTTTGAAATTGCTGTCCAAAGAGATTGTATCAGTTTATAGTCACTAACTCTGTGTGAGAATTTCCTTTCCCCCACATCCTCAACATTTGCTATTGTGTTTTTAGCCACTGCCAATCTAATGGATATGACATGGAAGGTCATATCCTGTCTACTAGCTAGTATGCTTTTTGGCTCTTCGGGTTTCTGTTCTGAGAATTCCTTGTCCTTATCCTATGCCCGCTTTCCAGTTGGGCTGTTTGATTTGTAAGTTTTCTGCATATTCCTGGGTATTAATCATTTCTTGAATTTTATGCATTGAAATATACATTGAAAACACCTTTTTTGGGTTTTATGCATTAAAATAGGACTTTCCTGATAGCTCAGTTGGTAAAAAATCTGCCTGCAATGCAGGAGACCCTGGTTTGATTCCTGGGTCAGAAGGGAGAGGCTACGCACTCTAATATTCTTGGGCTTCCCTTGTGGCTCAACTGGTAAAGAATCTGCCCACAGTACTGGAGGCCTGGCTTTGATCCCTGGGTTGGGAAGATCTCCTGGAGAAGGGAAATGGTACCCACTCTAGTGTTCTAGCCTGGAGAATTCCATGGATTGTATAGTCCACGGGGTCATAAAGAGCGACTTTCACTTCACTTCATGCATTAAAATATTTTCTAATTTTCAGCTTGTCTTTTCACTTTTTAAAATGATGGTTAACATTTAAAATTTTAGCATTGTCAGATTTACCAGTCTTATTCTTTGTTTTATCTTCCCAAACCCCAAGATCATAAAAATATTAAAGTATTGTTTTCCACTTTAGCTATTGAATTGACATTAAAATTAATTTGTGATGGGGGAAGTATGTATTAAAAATTTATTTTTCCATATGGAAAACTAACTTATCCAACACTATTTATGGAATAGTCTTTATCCTTTCCCTACTGATTTGTACGTTATCTCTGTTATTTATCGAGTTTTCCCATAAGCCTGGATCTGTTTACAGGTTCTGTGTTCTGTTCTGCTATTCTGTTTGTCTGTTTCTCCCCCAGTGCCATTCTTCTAAAAGTACTCTAGCTTCATAATAAGCTTTCTTATCTAGTGTGGTGAATTATCTTTGCTCTTCTAAGTTATCTTCTTATTTTTTTGTTCTGATATTAACTTATGGATCAACTTGTCAAGTACCATGGGAAAAATTATGGATTTTAATCGTAATTACAATGAACTTATAGACAGATTTGGGTCTTCCCATTCCATGTGTGAACATGGCATATCCTTTCACTTACTTAGATTTTTTTGTGTGCCTCAATCAAGGTTTATCCATAAAGATCTTATATTTCCTTTGTTAGACTTTTTTTGTAAGTTCTCCAGGTTTTCGTTGCTACTGTTAATGGAATCTTATTTTCTGTTGCGATAAGGGATCATTACCTTTTTTTTTTTAAATATTCATTTGTATCCAGCAATCTTTAATTCTTGTGGTTTGTCAAGAGTCTTTTGGATTGTTTTTATTGTAGACAGTCACATTGTCTGCAAATTAATGTATTAGTTTTTTCAGTTAACCAGCATGTGAATGATCTTAAATCCTTTTCATAATCTAGGATCCATGATTTTATTCAGTGCTTTTGTATCTGTGTGTGAGTAAAATTTTTGCATGGATACTCACTCTTAATGCATCTTGATACACTGTACAACAATCTTCTTTTATTCTTACCTCCCATTCCTTTCTCTATAGACTTTACTGAGAAATTTTCACCAAAATTTTGATAACAAAAATAGTTATAATAAAGAAGTCATTAAGATATTAGACATCGTCCCTCAGTTGCTGGTGACTGTGATAGCTCTATAGACTCAGACACATGGGGCGCATATTATAGATTGCAAGATGAGGTCAAGAAGAAACAAGAAAAAGAAAACTTGTCAACCCTCTGTATTTATAGAACACACACACATACACACATACATTCCATACCTGTGGGTGTGTGTGGGTGTGTGTTTGTGTGTGTGTATAGTCAAGTGAGCTATCCAAGATGCTGGCATTGAGATCATGTTTTCTGTAGTTGGAAACATCAAATGCAGGAAATGTGTACAGTTTCCAATTAAGGTTCAAAGCTGTATGGCAGGTCTCTAAGAGACTTAGAGAGGTATTATTTCTGGAGGTGGGTCCCTTGAACCAGGAGTGGATCAAGTTTGGGTGGCTATCAACTCTAGGATTATGGAAAAGGCAGTGGAAACCCACTCTAGTTCTCTTGCCTGGACAATCCCATGGACAGAGGAGCCTGGTAGGCTGTGGTCCATGGGGTTGCTAAGAGTCGGACACGACTGAGCGACTTCACTTTCACTCTTCATTTTCATGCATTGGAGAAGGAAATGGCAACCCACTCCAGTGTTCCTGCCTGGAGAATCCCAGGGACAGGGGAGCCTGGTGGGCTGCCGTCTGTGGGGTCACACAGAGTCAGACACGACTGAAGCGACTTAGCAGCAGCAGCAACTCTAGAATTATGGTCAGAATAGTCCACAGGATGGGTTGTAGCAAAGTCCCCTTCACTGCTCTAGTCTTGGGACATAAGGAAGCTCCTTTCTGCATCAGAGCCATGTGTCCTGTGATTCCCTAAGATCCTGGCCCCAGCAATACATGGGGTGGTGGTGGTGAGAGAAAGAACCAGGAAGTGCCATCTGGGCAGTCTCCTGGGTGAAACAGGAAGGATCATACATTTGTCTTGGGATGCCTCTCAAGGGCCTGGCCTAGAGAGCTTTGCTCGGCCTGCTTTTCTGGGTTGTCCAAACCTCCCTGGATTGAGGTCCAGTCAGGATGTGGTCTGAACTGAGAGGCAGTTGGAAGGCCATTTGCTCCACCACTGAATCTACTTGGTCAGAGACCAAGTCATAGCTGTTCCCCGAAGCTATGAGAGTAAACACTGCCTCCTATTTTTAGTAGTTCATTGCTTGCAAAAATAGCTTGAAATCCAGACCTATGAGTCTCAGCAGCCTTCAGCTTAACAGGCTACCCCGTGATAATAGCCACTTCAACAACGACAGTTAATAGTTACCACTAACAATTACCCAGAGTTACTGTGTGCCGGTGTTGTGCTGTGTGCTCCATATGCAATATCATGTTTCATCCTCACACAGGGTAGTCATCATTATCATTCCTGTTTTTCAGATGGGGAAACCAAGATTCAGAAAGGTTGGTCCACCCGTCCCAAGTCACACAGCCCTTCAGAAGCAGAGCCTAGTCCCGAGCCCAAGTCAGCCCAGCTAGACGCCATAGTTATCATTTTCGACCACTTCTTATTCCTGCCTCAGTGGTGGGATGTCTATTACATGGAATCTGGTCTAGGTTCCTCAATGAACTTTAGTTGATAATAGGATTCAAATTTAAAAAAATCAAGCGATTAGGTCCATCTAAGTGGGCAGTATTAAATGTCATTTTTCTTATTGTTTTCTTATTTTGTAAAAGCCATTGGATTTACAAGTTACCTTGTTCTTCTCATCATGTTCTCTTTTTATGGAGAAATCCAAGGTATTTTTCCAACACAGTGTTATTTGGGGTAATTGCTTGACAATTTGAAGGGCGTCCAGCAGTTGTGTAGTCTTAAAATGGCCAATATTACCATCAGAGTATGAGCAAGCTCCAGGGGTGGGACCAGAAATGTGGCTGTGTGTTCCCTGTTGATTGCTTTAGCAGAAAAATCAAGTTCAGGACCTTGTGTTTACTGAAATGACTGGCACACACTATC
The DNA here is from genome assembly GCF_023699985.2 of Odocoileus virginianus. Taxonomy (NCBI): domain Eukaryota; kingdom Metazoa; phylum Chordata; class Mammalia; order Artiodactyla; family Cervidae; genus Odocoileus; species Odocoileus virginianus. Next base: position 21,364,533 of record NC_069697.1, read on the forward strand.
AGAGTAACTGCACCTGGAAAATTTCTGACTATTGATCTCATGTGAATGGCGTCTGAGAAACAATAAGTGATGGCTTAGTTGCCAAATAAAAGTCCCAGGAACACCCACATGGAGACTATCTACTTGTTTTTAATTTGACAGCTCTCCGAGGGAAAACACCGTGGTGCCGGTCATTTCCTGATGAGTCCTCATTGTGTGTATGAGTTTATAAAAGCGCCACTATTTATAAGGCGAGGTGAGGTGGAGGGTGGCAGCCTCACAGAGTGCCTGCATTGGGAGTCATCAGAGTCTAGGCTCTTTCGCTTGCAAGTAACAGAAACCTTCACAGTAGCTTAAGCAAAAGTAAATGAAGGATAATATTTACAGATATACACATGCATGACATCACATAAATAGGACAAGGGCTTTACTCAAAGGATGCAAGGTTAGCTCATGAAATCCAAGGATGACCAGTGTTGGGGGCTTCAGGGGAGACCAGCATGCCTGTGCTGTAGGGTGACTGTCCTCTCTGGGATCCGTGGCCCTTATCCCTGCTTCTGCATCCTCCCTCTTGTCTCTGGGCCAGCTCTATCTGCTTTTCTGTGCATGGCCACTGCTCAGCTCACAATGTCACCCTTCCTTGCTTAGCTTATGTGACCAAAGGACCCTGACTCTGTACCTTAAGTCCAAATTCTGGTCGGACATTGGAACTGACCCCGCCTAGCTCAGGTCAGCAAGTCCAGTTGTCAGCTCTGGCTTGGGAGGTGGGGCAAATGGGTTCAGTTTCCAAACACATTCTTTTCTTTCTGTTCTTTCGAACACATCGGTTCTAAAAAAAATTGTCACTGTTACTCCTCTCATGGTGGGGAAAATGTGAGAAATAGGTGTTATCTTTGTGTGATTAGGCCATATAAACAAAGTATGGGGAAGATACACGTTTCATAAAATTGATACCCCAATACCTGCATTTTTATCCCTAGGCCCAAGAATAAATGATTCTTTTGAGTCTAAATCTAATATTTTTATGTTTGAAAGAGTGTCATTGAACTCCTACCAAAATTAGTCACAAAAAGTATAATAAAAAAGTAGTTTTGTCAGACATACTGTTTTGTAGATAGAATTATGTCTATCCACTGGAAAAGACCCTGATGCTGGGAAAGGTTGGAAGGCAAAAGGAGAAGGGGGTGGCAAAGGATGAGATGGTTAGATGGCATCACTGATTCAACGGACTTGAATCTGAGAAAATGCTTGGAGATAGTGGAGGACAGAGGAGCCTGGTGTGTTGCAGTCCGTGGGGTTGCAGAGTCAGACATGACTTGGTAACTGAATAACAACAACATGTCTATCTAAATATACCTGAATTGAATATTTTAAGAAATAAAAAACTGTGATGGGTGTTTTAGAAAGTTAGACTACATTTGTAAAGTTATCTATTCACATATCTGTTGGAAAAGTTCAGAAGTTTTACATGTTGGATTTAGAAAATATATTTGCTTACATACATAGGGTAAAATATTTAGGAAATAATGAGCCATGTTCTCCCACCTACTTCCGTGCCCAACCTGAGTGATCATAGTGATTTTGTAAATCAACACAGCTTCTCAGTAGTTCTTTAAAACTCCCTTACTTTTTATTTAAAAACTGTGCTTATAAATGTATTTTAAATCCACAAAAAGCATAGAGAAAAATATTACACTCCCCGACCCGCATTTAACAAGGCTGATTGTTATGACATTGTTTTTTTTATAGTCTCCTAAATGAGCAAGTTGCCAAGTGTTACACCCAATGTATATAAGTAAGATTAAATATATGTAAAAGTAATATTGTAAGATTAAAACTTTTCCAAAGCTGCCTTATATATTTCTTATGGATGTATATACTCATTAAGACATAAATACATAATGGGGTATGCATGTGAATGCAGAATTCCAAAGAATAGTGAGGAGAGATAAGAAAGCCTTCTTCAGTGATCAATGCAAAGAAATAGAGGAAAACACTAAAATGGGAAAGGCTAGAGATCTCTTCAAGAAAATGTGAGATACCAAGGGAATATTTCATGCAAAGATGGGCACAATAAAGGACAGAAATGGTATGGACCTAATGGAAGCAGAAGGTATTAAGAAGAGGTGGCAAGAATACACAGAAGAACTATACAAAAAAGATCTTCATGACCCAGATAACCACGATGATGTGATCACTCCCTTAGAGCCAGACATCCTAGAATGCTAAGTCAAGTGGGCCTTAGGAAGCATCACTACAAATAAAACTAGTGGAGGTGATGAAATTCCAATTGAGCTTTTTCAAATCCTAAAAGGTGATGCTGTGAAAGTGCTGCACTCAGTATGCCAGCAAATTTGGAAAACTCAGCAGTGGCCACAGGACTGGAAAAGGTCAGTCTTCATTTCAATCCCAAAGAAAGGCAATTCCAAAGAATGCTCAAACTACCGCACAGTTGCACTCATTTCACAAGCCAGCAAAGTAATGCTCAAAATTCTCCAAGCCAGGCTTCAACAGTATGTGAACTTCCAGATGTTCAAGCTAGATTTAGAAAAGGCAGAGGAACCAGAAGTCAAATTGCCAACATCTGTTGGATCATCGAAAAAATAAAAAAAATTCCAGAAAAACATCTTCTTCTGCTTTATTGACTACGCCAAAGCCTTTGACTGTGTGGATCACAACAAACTGTGGAAAATTCTTCAAGAGAGGGAAATACCAGACCACCCTACCTGCCTCCTGAGAAATCTGTATGCAGGTCAGGAAGCAACAGTTAGAACTGGACATGTAACAACAGACTGGTTCCAATTGGGAAAGGAGTACATAAAGGCTGTGTATTTATTTATACAAAGGCTGCTTATTCAACTTATATGCAGAGTACATCATGGGAAATGCCAGGCTGGATGAAGTACAAGCTGGAATCAAGATTGCTGGGGGAAATATCAATAGCTTCAGATACACAGATGACACCACACTTATGGCAGAAAACAAAGAACTAAAAAGCCTCCTAATGAAAGTGAAAGAGGAGTGTGAAAAAGTTGGCTTAAAACTCAACATTAAGAAAACTAAGATCATGGCATCTGGTCCCATCACTTCATGGCAAATAGATGGGGAAGCAATGGAAGCGGTGAGAAACTTTATTTTTGAGGTTCTAAAATCACTGCAGATAGTGACTGCAGCCATGAAATTAAAAGATGCTTGCTCCTTGGAAGAAAACTTATGACCAACCTAGATGACATATTAAAAAGCAGAGAAATTACTTTGCAGACAAAGGTTCACCTAGTCAAAGCGATGGTTTTTCCAGTAGTCACAGATGTGAGAGTTGGACTATAAAGAAAGCTGAGTGCCAAAGAATTGATGCTTTTGAACTGTGGTGTTGAGAAGACTCTTGAGAGTCCCTTGGACTGCAAGGAGATCAAACCAATCAATCCTAAAGGAGATCAGTCCTGAATATTCATTGGAAGGACAGATGCTGAAGCTGAAACTCCAATACTTTGGCCACCTGATGTGAAGAACTGACTCATTGGAAAAGACCCTGTTGCTGGGAAAGATTGAAGGCAGGAGGAGAAGGGGACGACAGAGGATGAAATGGTTGGATGGCATCACTGACTTGATGGACATGAGTTTGAGCAAGCTCCGGAAGTTGATGATGGACAGGGAAGCCTGGCGTGCTGCAGTCCATGGGGTTGCAAAGAGTTGAACATGATTGAGCAACTGAACTGATTTGACACAACACGGAGGTACTCAACCACTTCAAAAGGGTTGTTACCTGTCAGAAACTTAATGGGTGAGGTCAGAGGCTTCAACTATATCTGTGATGCTTTATTTAAAAATTCATCTGAAGCAAACATGGAAAATGTTAACAATTGTTCATTCTTGGAGGTTTTCAGTATAAAGCATATGGTGAGACGACTTGACTTCTCAAGTAGTTTAGACATGTTTTCCTTCCCCTCAGGCATGTTTGTAATGAGTAAAAAAGAATCAGATGAAATGATCATAGGTGTTTATTGTTTAGTCGCCAAGTCATGTCCAACTCTTTGTGACCCCATGGACTGCAGCATACCAGGCTTCCCTGTCCTTCACTATCTCCTGGAGCATCCAGAGGCTCATATCATTGAGTCGGTGATGTCAACCAACCATCTCATCCTCTGTTGCCCCCTTCTCCTCCTGCCCTCAATCTTTCTGTCTTATATAAGCCACTCTTCCTTTGAGTCTCTGTTATGGCTTATAAAACAGAGAATTTTACTTGTCACTCACAGAAGAGTCAGGACATATGGAGTCCACAGCTGATCTGGTGGCTCTGGGAAAACCAAAGGTCTGAGTTCCTCCTGTCTTATGGCTCTGCCGTTCCTAGGCATTGCCCTCATACCCACGGTCCAGGATGGCCCATGGCTCTCCATCACTTCTTGTTGCTCTTATTTCTTTGACCAGAATTTAGTCACATGAATACATCTGGCTGTAAAGGAAACTGAGAAATGTTGTCTTTATTCTACACAGCCATGTATTGCGGCTACAAAAATTAGGATTTCTATTCTTATAGAATAAGAGGAGATGGGTATGGGGGGGCCACAAGAAGTCTGTGCCACAAGCAGAGTTTCTTTTCTTAAAATTTTAATTTTGTTAGAGTATAGTTGATTTACAATGTTGTGTTCATTTCATTTGTTCAGCAAAGCGAATCAGTTATACATACACATATATTAATTCTTTTTTTAGATTCTTGCCTCCTTTGTTGAAGATTAATTGACTGTAGGTTTATGGGTTTATTTCTGAGCTTTCTATTCTGTTCCATTGGCCCATATGTCTGTTTTTGTCTCAATACCACACTGTTTTGATTACTATAGCTTTGTAGTATTGTCTGAAATCTGGGATGATTATGCCTCCTACTTTGTTCTTTTTCTTCAGGATTGCTTTGGCAATTCTGGGTCTTTTATGATTCCACATGATTTTTAGGATTATTTGTTTTAGTTCTGTTAAAAAAGTTCTTGAGTAGCTTGATGGAACTGTATTAAATCTACAGATTGCTTTGGGTGGTATGGCAGTTTTTAACAATATTAATTCTTCCAATCCAGGAACATAGAATATCTTTCCATTTCTTTGAATCGTCCTCAGTGTCCTTTTTAAATATTTTATAGTTCTCAGCATATAAGACCTTCACCTCCTTGTTGAGGTGTATTCCTAGGTATATTATTTTTGCAGTTCTGATTTAAAAGGTATTCTTTTTCTTACATTTCTTTTCTAATGTTTCATTGTCAGTGTAGAGAAATGCAACCAATTTATGTATGTTCATCTTGTATCCTGCTACCTTGCTAAATTTGTTTATCAGTTCTAGTAGTTTTTGTGTGGAGTCTCTAGGGTTTTCTACATATAGTGTCATATCTGCATGTAATGACAGTTTTACCTCTTCCCTTACCATTTGGATACCTTCTATTTCTTTTACATGTTTGAATTCTGTGGCTAGGACTTCCAACACTTTGTTGAAGGGAAGCTGTGGGAGTGGGCATCCTTGTCTTGTTCCAGATTTTAGTGGGAAGACTTTCAACTTTTCACCATTGAGTATTTAAAATATTGGGTTTGGGTTTGTCATAAATAGCTTTTGCTATAGTGGCTATGTCCACACTATACCCACTTTGCTAAGAGTTTTTATCATGAATGGATGTTGAATTTTGTCAAATGCTTTTTCTGCATCTATTGAGATGATCATGTGGTTTTTGTCTTTTCTTTTGATTAATTTGTGTATGTTGAACCATCCTTGTGAACTTGGGATGAATCTCATTTGGTCATGGTATGTGATCTTTTTTTATGCATTATTGGATTCAGCTTGCTAATATTTTGTTGAGAAGAGATATTCTTTTCAATCTTACAACACCACCAAGAATCAAACCTGAATTGGCCCATTAACACATGAGAAAAAGAGAGATTAAGTTACTTGCTGAAGATCACACAGCTAGTACTTCATGGAGCTGGGTGAGGCTTTGTTTTTTTTTTTTTTTTTTCCATTTATTTTTATTAGCTGGAGGCTAATTACTTTACATCATTACAGTAGTTTTTGTCATACATTGAAATGAATTAGCCATGGATTTACATGTATTCCCCATCCTGGTCCCCCCTCCCACCTCCCTCTCCACCCAATCCCTCTGGGTCTTCCCAGTGCACCAGGCCCGAGCACTTGTCTCATGCACCCAACCTGGGCTGGTGATCTGTTTCACCCTAGGTAATATACATGTTTCAATGCTGTTCTCTTGAAACATCCCACCCTCGCCTTCTCCCAGAGTCCACAAGTCTGTTCTATACATCTGAGTCTCTTTTTCTGTTTTGCATATAGGGTTATCGTTACCATCTTTCTAAAGTCCATATATATGTGTTAGTATACTGTAATGGTCTTTATCTTTCTGGCTTACTTCACTCTGTATAATGGGCTCCAGTTTCATCCATCTCATTAGAACTGATTCAAATGAATTCTTTTTAATGGCTGGGTAATATTCCATGGTGTATATGTACCACAGCTTCCTTATCCATTCATCTGCTGATGGGCATCTAGGTTGCTTTCATGTCCTGGCTATTATAAACAGTCCTGTGATGAACATAGGGGTGCACGTGTCTCTTTCAGATCTGGTTTCCTCGGTGTGTATGCCCAGAAGTGGTATTGCTGGGTCATACTCTCCAACATAAATCACAGCAGGATCCTCTATGACCCACCTCCCAGAATATTGAAAATAAAAGCAAAAATAAACAAATGGGACCTAATGAAACTTAAAAGCTTTTGCACAACAAAGGAAACTATAAGCAAGGTGAAAAGACAGCCCTCAGATTGGGAGAAAATAATAGCAAACAAAGAAACAGACAAAGGATTAATCTCAAAAATATACAAGCAACTCCTGCAGCTCAATTCCAGAAAAATAAATGACTCAATCAAAAAGTGGGCCAAAGAACTAAACAGACATTTCTCCAAAGAAGAGATACAGATGGCTAACAAACACATGAAAAGATGCTCAACATCACTCATTATCAGAGAAATGCAAATCAAAACCACAGTGAGGTACCATTACATGCCAGTCAGGATGGCTGCTATCCAAAAGTCTACAAGCAATAAATGCTGGAGAGGGTGTGGAGAAAAGGGAACCCTCTTAACACTGTTGGTGGGAATGCAAACTAGTACAGCCGCTATGGAGAACAGTGTGGAGATTTCTTAAAAAACTGGAAATAGAACTGTCATCGCACCTTTTAAAGCAATCATCTGGGAAGGTGCTGTGTGCCCTGTCCTTTAGAGTTGAAAGCAAACACACATTTAATTGTGTTCAAGGAATTTTGTGACATTTCTTTAACAATGGGTAGTACATTTGGATGTAGTCCAATCAGAACTAGGAACCTAGACCAGGGAAATGTCATTCTTTAGTTTGATTCAGATTGTACCTGCCTTGTTAGTTGAGAAAATGTGCCTCCAAAATCTTAGTAAGAAGGAAATGTTTAAGTAAGTATATGTTCTAACATCTTATTCTAAGCCCAATATTAAGACTGAGGAGTATGTCCTGAGCCTATATAAAAAGTGGCAAATTTTCTAAAAATGACTCTAAGGAGAAAAAGGTAGCATTGAAACCAGATGTTGCTTTTAACACCATCCAACCACCAGCATTTTCTATGCAACAGAACTTGGCAGAAGAATGGGCACTTTCTTCCACTCAGATCACAATTTTCAAGAGATGGCATGTGCTGAAAACAAAATTTCAAAAGGGAAATCCATTTTCCTGAAGTATACATCTGACATTATTCAAGCTTGTGCTGAAACAAAAGGACACACCCCAGGAAAAGGCACAGAGTTATATCTGTTATAGATTTCTGCTTTTGGAAATGCTGGAAGTTGAAGTCTCTGCATGATGAACACAGGACTAGGGTCAAGATTAGGGTAAAGCAAGTGAGGCACTCACTTCTGGCAGCAAAATTCCTAGGGATACTGAAAAACTTTTTAATCAAGTAAAATTATATATTAATGCAAAAATTTAAAAATAAATATGAAATCAATTCATAGTGAAAAAAATAACAAAATTTTAAGTGAAGACAGGCTATTGTTGATTGTGTTACTTCTCTGCATTGTTGTGTGATGGGAACAGCCATATCCAGTCAGTCCTGCGTTTCCTGGCTCCAAGGTCCTCAAATTGTTCACCAGGCAGGTTTATATTATAAAGTTTGACAATGTATGCAAAAGATTAGGCAATGCAAGGCTTTATATGTTGTCTTGTCTTTAAAAAATTTTATGTTGAATTGGAGGATAATTGCTTTACAATATTGTGTTGGTTTCTGCCATATATCCATGAGTCATGGTTGTTATGTCTTTTGATCATAGAGCTTTTATGAATTTTTTTCACTTATTTCAAAATATTTTGGAGGATATTTTGATTAATGTATATAGGAGTGGGTATTTCTCCATTGTCTCAGGCTCCAGTAGGGCTCCAGAGAGCACTGTTCTGGAACTCTGGGAAGCCTGCTCTTCATTCTAAATGAGAGTTTGCTGAAGAAGTGCCAAGTTCTTGGGAGTTCTAACAGTGTTAGTTCCATCTCTGAGAACATTTAACTAAATGTGTGACTGCTTGCCCTTCAGTCACCATGCCACAAATGTCCTTAGTTTTTTTCATTTACACCAGACAAAGCCTTTGCTTAGTTTATCTAGAGATGTATTAATACCATCTCAATTAGGTTGGAAATCCTCTAATACTCATCTTCCCAACCCTTCCCCTCACAAATTAGGTCCCTCTTTTTTCTCTCCCTTTAAAAATGCCTATTATAATTTACCTGCGTATGGTTACTTCACACCTGCCTTCCCTGCTAGACTGAAGCATTATGAGGGCAGGGAGAGTGTCTGGCTGACATCACTCTGTCCCCAGCACCTAGCGGAGACTGACTAATGTAGGGAGTGCATACAGACTTTCTAATAGCAAATGAATTTATAAGTGATTTGTCCACACTGTCTAATTCTAAGTGAAGTTTCAGATGTGTAATAAATGTTTTCAGTATTGATGCTATAAATTTTTTTTTTGAAAAATTGAGAATGCCTTCAAATGTCAGTTAAGCAATATTTCTCCTACCTGCTTACCACTGTTATACTTTGAGTGATGTTTTGCGATATCTGAAAAGGTAACAATGCAAAGGCACTTGGGCTGAATGGGAAGAGCATTGGTTTGGAAGTCAGGAGGCCCAGGTGTGAAGGGTGACTCTAACAGAGAAGGAGATGCTTTTGATGGGATGGGCTGGGTTTCCTCCTGCAGTCAAGCAGGCCTCATTCTCGTTCTCTTAGACGTTGTTGGCCATGAGCAAGTCCCTGAAATCCAAAGACCCCTTGTTTTCTTTAAGTTTGCTCTGTTATTGTTCAGTTGCTAAGTCATGTCTGACTCTTTGCGACCCCATGGACTGCAGCGTATCTTTCACTCTTGAGGAAGCATGGGTTTAATGAAACCAACACAGGCTCTAGAAAGTAACATTCTTGAACTGCTTTGGCTTACTAGCCTATAGTGATCCTATAGGCAGGTTACTCACTTGTTTAGATCTCAGTTTTCTAGGTGAGGATTAAAATACCTACCTCTCTGAAGATGCTGTATGATCAAAGAGATAAAATAAAGAGCATCTATCCAAACTTTTGACCTGCAAAGGATGCTCAATAAATATTGGCTTACCTTAAAGCAGTAATTCACAGCTGTCCCCAGAGGATTTGCAAAAATCTTCAATGGAATCTTCAAGCATCTCACCCACAATATTATATTAATTTTAAAGTACACATACTTCTGTTAAAACAGTGGTTCTCAGACTTTAGCACACATGAGAATTATGTGAAGTTAGAGTAATCAATCCATTTCAGATTGCCCTGGACTTTACAGTTTTAACACTGGAAATTCCTTATCTCAGGAGGCTCCTCAACCATTGACAATTTTGGATGCTTGGTCACTCTGCCAGGAGAATTATTCAAACCCAGTTTTCTGGTCTCCCAGTTTCAGAGATTCAGAATCAGCCAGACTGGTGTGGGATGTGTGCGTGCTCATGTTCAGTTGCTCAGTCGTGTTTGACTCTTTGTGACCCCATGGACTGTAGCCCACCAGGCTCCTCTGTCCATGGGAATTTTCCAGGCAAGAAGACTGGAGTAGGTTGCCAGTTCCTACTCCAGGGGATCTTCCTGACCAAGGGATTGAATCCATGTCTCTTGTGTCTCCTGCCTTGGCATTCAGATTCTTTACCACTGAGCCTGATAATTTGCATTTCTAGCAAAGTTCCAAGGTGCTACTGTAAGTCTGAGGAACATACTTTGAGTAGCTCTAAGAATACCTTCTCATATTATTGCCTGTGGTTGGTGTTCCACTTCTAAATGTGAAGGATCACTCAACTTTAAAACTTCGCAGGGGTTCTCACAGTCCATTTTGTAGACGAAACGACTGAGGCTTAGCAGGGGGTTAGTAATTTGGTTGAAGTCACATAGCTAGAAAGTGACTCAAACCCAGATATGACACCAAAACAGGCTTTATCAGTCTTGTCCTCTTAAGCCACAAATTTCCAGGCTCCCACTGCTTTAGATGGGATGAATTCTCTCTAGGGAGGTGCACTAGTCCCCCTACCCCTGGAGAGGAATGCACTTCTGGCCAGTATTACCATAGATCTTCCGTAGACTTAGCAGAGACTCAAGTGGGGACTTCTGCTATGCACCTTATTCTTACATATACATACTCTTTCTAATGAAAAAAGGAATTGTCACTATGTGATTTTTGCTTTGCAGATTGCCTTATTTCAACAAATTTTACACCACCAGATATAGAAATCAGTACATAATTGCTTGAAAAAATATTAAAAAAAATTCTCTTTCATTACAGTGTATTACTCGCTGCCTTGAGAGTCATCTTATTCTGTTTCAGAACAGTTGACTTGATTTCTGCAGTTCCCAAAATGCAGCATTGCTAAATGAGTGTAAGAATAAGTCAGATCTAAAATCTTATTGAATTTTGTTATAATGATCAATGCTATTATGTGTAAATTGAGTAAATTTTGCTTTGGTCTTCAGTTTACATTGATTGCTTTCCTTTTTCATTTCCCACAAAGGTGTCCAAGTCAGCTATCTTCTCTGTTTTCCTTAAAATTCCTCTCTCTGCTCAGAGAACTGGCTAGTTTGATCTCAGCCCCCATCAGTTTGTTGTGCTCTTGACTCCATGAGCATCAGGCCTGTCACTTCTGGCTTCATGTGGCTCCAGGGAATGTTGTTCTTTGATCTCAAGAGATGGGAGAAGGACCTGGGAGCAATACCTTCCTCATGGGATTGTGAAGTGAACTAAAGGATGAATTGAGAGTGCTGAACACAGTCATTGACAGGTGGCGCATAATTCCTTTGTCCCTTCAGGGATGCTCTGCAACCCATTTCCCTTCCCACGCCTTCCCTATCCACGGCTTTGCAGATGGGCTTCCCTTACCTGAAACCCAATGTCTCCTTTTCTCTTGGCTGCACTTTCTCAGGTACTGTGCACCTCTCCTTTGCAGCCCAAATTGCTGTGCATTATGCACTTTTTTATGATTGTGTTATGGCTGCTGCCCCCTCTATCAGACTACATGAACAGGGGGCTCTGATGAGCTGCTCATATCTGCCTTCGAATCAAAGGCTATTATTGCCCCTGCTGCTGGAAATGTGACCTCTTTGGCCCTGAGTCAACTGAAGAGAAATGCCCAGTACCCCCACCCCCGCCCCACTGCCCCGAGGCCACACTCCCTTTCAATGACTGATCTACATGGGGGTGTGAAGGTCTGGCTTTCTCACTTAACTGGGGACAGGTCTGAAAAGTCACCCCTCTTTGGAACCCCATGTGGGGCTGGCTCAGGCTTCCCTTGAGGCTGTTTCATATTTTGACTGCATCAGAGGATGCTCAGTCCTGCTAACTTACTTCTCTGCGTGGTTGTTACTCCTAAGAGCACTCTCTAATGCAGTGTATGCTTTCTAATCTGTCTCAGAGTCAGCTTCCTGGGGAACACAACTTGCACCTCTGTATTCTCAATAAAGGTAAGAATTACACTAGCTTTTGCCAATTGTGTACATTCTCAGAGCCCGTGAAAGTCCCTGGTACCAGTTGGATCTCAGTAAATATGGAATAAGTGAAGGAATCCTGATAGTAGTACCACTGGTAATTTCTGTTTTATGTTCCACCCCCCCTCTCCTTTTTTCAAGGGGAAATATAACTTTTACCCAAGAATTTGTTGGGGTTCCACTCAGGGATTGATTTTGTTTCTTTTCTTTCCCCCCTCCTTTCCTATTCTCAGGCCTTTCCCCCTACCCATCTCCTTTCTCTTTCTCAAATCCCTGCCTAGCAGTCGCCCTTAGATGCAGCTGAGGAGGGAGGAGGAAGCCTTGGGAGTGCAGCTGAGAGATGGTGATGGGAAACAGCTAAATTACTTCAGAGGCCAATTCAGAAACTTCAGCTTCCCTTCTATCGGGAGCCTGTGTGGAGCCCTGTGAAAAAGGGTAATACCAAGGAACAGAGGAAATCAATATCTGAAGGCTCTACTAATTGCATGGCTGTCAGAAGGTATTTTCTCATTTTGAGTGAGAAGAAAGGGCCTTTTAAAATGACAAAGCTCTCGTACAAATAGAAACAAAACCGAGAACTCACACTTTGAGTTCACATGAAAAATGGTCTCTTTGTTATTAATCTCTCATCCTCATGTAAAGCTTCGGCAGTCAGCACTTTATTTTTTGCAACCCATTTTTTTTTTTTTTTTTTTTGGTTTTGGCTTCTTTCAGCCCTTCCTAGGAAAAAGCCTTGGATTCAAGTATGAAGCCTGGGTTTGAGATCAGCTCAGTCACTTTACTAGATGTGGAGGGTCTCTGAGCCTCACTTCCTTGTCTATAAGATGGGCATTTGCTAATTAAGTCACTGAGTTGGGTTACTGAGAAGCTTGAATGAGACAATGGATATAAATAGGCTTTGAAAATTGGACAGACTCTAAGGAGATGTTGTCATTGTCACTGTCATTGCTACTTAATCTTTAGTGAAATAGAGCTTGAAAGTTAAAGCTAGTCCAAAAAAAAAAAAATAGAATGCATTTCCAAGTTAAATATAAGCTAAAAAAAATTACTCCTCATTCTGCAGGACATTTGGCAAAGGTCCCTGTTATCTTGCATGATTAAGAATCGACTGTCTTTGTAGTGGACTGAGAATGTCAAACTTCTGTGGAAACCAGCCATTTTTTCATTTTTTCCTTAATTTATGACAGATTTAGCCATTTCTTTTCTAGGTCCCATTTTAGGTTGATCAGGACTTCCCTGATAGCTCAGTTGGTAAAGAATACAGGAGACCCTTGTTTGATCCTTGGGTCGGGAAGACCCCTGGAGAAAGGAAAGGCTACCCACTCCAGTATTCTGGCCTGGAGCACTCCATGGACTGTATAGTCCATGGGGTCACAAAGAGTCAGAAATGACTGAGCGACTTTCACTTAGGTTGATCGGGTAGATGTTGTTTTCACAACTCAGTGCTTCTCCTTGTTTCTCTTCATTCTAAGGCAGTCCTGGTATTCAGATGCATCTCTGCTTTTCCTCCAGACACAGGATTCTCTGAGGATTTATGCCATTAGGAATAATCTCTTACCATCAAGCCTAGTTGTGCAGAGTGCCATGATTTTCATTGGGCAGACCAATGTTCTGTAGAATACAGGACTTTCTCCCTTCTGTAGAAGGCAGACCCATGGGCCTCTGTGAGCAGCCAGCAGGTCCCAGGTGTCTCCACTGGGTGCCAATGGATTGCTGTGCCTGCATGCATGTATGCCAAGCCCCTTCAGTCGTGTCTGACTCTGTGACCCTACCGGCTGTAGCCCTCCAGGCTCATCTGTGCAGGGGACTCTCCAGGCAAGAGTATTAGAGTGGGTTGCCATGCCTGCCTCCAGGGGATCTTCCTGACCGAGGGGTCAAACCAGTGTCTCTTAGGTCTCCTGCATTGGCAGGCAGGTTCTTTACCATTAGCGCCACATGAGAGTCTTTGTAATAATATTTGGTGGCTAAGAGATCTTGAGTTGTTTTGTAATCAGCTGTGGGGTGTGATTTTTAGCAGAGACTTACAGATCACCTTTAAACATTTTGTCCCAGGTGCAGGCATTTTTTTCTGAAGAGTGAGATTTATGTGGAACGAGGTGAAGGTATGAACAAACAGACATACACACAACAAAACTACAGAAGCCAGTGGTCAGATACTGGGTATTGAAGTCCTTCCTCTATCATTATGATGGCGTGATCATTGACTTCTTTTTTTTTTAGTTAAAAAGATTTTTTATTTTTTGGCTGTTCCGGGTCTTCGTTGTTGCACATGGGCTTTGTCCAGTCATGACAAGTCAGGGCTGCTCTCTAGTTGTGATATGAGGACTCCACTGCGGTGGCTTTTCTTGGTGCAGTCTGTGGGCTCTAGAGCACGAACTTCAGCAGTTGTGGCACACGGCATGCAGAATCTTCCCAGACTAGGAATCGAACCCCTGCCTCCTGCATTGACAGGTGGATCCTTAAACATGGAACCACCAGGAAAGTCTGTAATTACAGACGTCTTGAAGACAACTGGTCTTATGTCTCCCTGACCCCACATGATACTGGTAGATGCTTTGTAGATATGAGAGATACTGTGTTACCTTCCTGCTTAACATCCTTCAGTGACTCCCGAGGGTCTCCATGGTACTCCAGGAGGTACATCTTCTTGGTTTGGTTCCTCCAGGTCCCTTATAATCAAGCCTGGCCTTACCTCTTGCCACTGTCCCATTTAAATTCCACATGGCAACCACTTGCAACAAACTGCAATGCTTGAGTGCAACAAACTGCAACAGACTGCCCCGACTCGCTGTGTGTGAATGCTTGTTCCTGCTTTTCTTAACTGGCTGGATTCTTCTTTCTCCTTCCACACCCTGTTCAGGATCTCTTTCTTAGAAATAACTTCCCTGACTATTCTCTCATCTCCTTATACCCCAAACCCTATCTCCCACTGGGTGTTGTTTCTCTCACTTGATCTGCCTTACCATCCTGCCACGGTCCGTGACCTTCTGGATTGTCAGTCAGCGGTTTGCTTTTGTGTGCCCACCTCAAGACTGTTGTCTTAGAAAACAGGGGCTGTGCCTTGCTTATGTTCATTTCCAGAGCCTAGTACAGTGCTTGGGATATAGGAAGTGCATGATCTTTGTTGGTGGAATTAATCAATGAATGACAGTTCTGATTCCATCTCTTCCTCTCCACTGGCACCAGCCTCTCTGGCTTGTGTCTCTACAGGGTTACTGGGGGCAGAGATCCCACAGAGCAAATGGGGAAGGCCTGCACTGTGGTGGGTCTTACCCAAATGACTTATCATGTAGGTGGTTATGTCCCTACTGCTTCCCATTTTAATTGGCTTGAGAAATTATTCTTTGGGATGTAAAAATACTATGTAGCATGCCCATGAGAAATTAGGTAGAGTTATGAAGACTCAAACTTCATAACTTCATTAGAGGTTGTAGGATCCATCTGTCTTTTTTTGCAGGTGAGAAACCAGGCCCAGAGGTGTAAAGATTTGTCAAGCTCTTATGATTAATTAATAACTGAAGCGGACACCTGTGGCTGTTGCCTTCTTCAGTCCTTCTGGGGAATCAGCCCCTTCCACTCTGTCCTCGTAACTCGGGTAGTGCTAACTTTACTCCCAAATCCACAGTAAGCAAATGAGCTGAGCCTCACCAGATAGAGCATCAGGACATGTGTTCCCAGGAGGCTAATCAAAACTAACGAGATTTGATTTCAGGACATTGGAATAGAGAAGTTCATGGTCTTCGCTGGGCTTGCTGGGAGGGTAGGACTGTAGGCAGAGAGCCAAGGACAGCAGTGCCAAGATGTGGAGCAAGTGAGTCTGTCTTTAATGACATCTTGGAGACCCTGATATAACTGTATCTGACCCCTGACCCTGGTAGGAACTCATTCATCTCTGGACTTTTTTTTTTTGGTTTGTTTTTTGCTTAAGTTGAATGCTGTCACTTTCAACTAATTAGTTATCCTAACTGATGTCATGTTAGAACTAGAACCAGACCCTTTAACTCTCAAATGCAGTGCTCTTTCCACTAAACCATCATGGGCATTCCTTGGATAAATCCAATGTCACTCATTATCACGTAACAGAATGCAGAACTGGGAGAGAATGGAGGCAGGAGTAGGGCTATGCGTGCTTCCAGTGAGGGACTCTGGGGCCAGTGGGAGGTGTGAGGTCCCTGGAGTCACAGGAGGGACCAGAACTGGAGTGAGCAAGAGAGTCCATTCAGACCAAATCTTGCCTGCTTCCCTGTTTTGACCCTGGTGGTGTAATGAATGAGGGCTGGCGGGGCAGGGACGGGAGGCTTCCTGTGACTTGGGGGCAGATTCAGCTGGACTTTCCTTCTGATTAAAGAAGACACCTTTTAGTCTGGACCTGGGAGAGCTGCTGGGGTGTGGACTAGGAAAGCAATGACAGAAGTCAAGACATCACTGTTTTATTCTTAACATCTCATGAGTCATCTAAGGTGTGGGAAAATGTTATTCTGCATGACAAGCACAACCATGATAAACAGACATTCTAATATATACCCAGGGCTACTGATGTGACTGTGCTGGGCCGTGTCCATTGATGGGGATCCACTGTGATGTGCTAATGAAACTGCTTCAGGCCTTGGGGATAATTTGGTTCCTAGTCTCTGAGGTCAGATCTTCATCACAATGCCCAGGAAGCATGAACTGAAACTGAGGTCTGGTCCCTAGTGGGAATCCCATGCTGCCCACACACCATGATGGGACTTTTAGAGGCCAGCTTCATCCATCCCACTTACATAACTCTCATCTCTGCCTTCATCTAAAGTTCCAGAAGAAGCTAAACTAAATTATGGTGCTAGAAATCAAGGTGATAGTTACACTGGGGGTGGGGTGAGGAGTGACTTGGAGAAGGCAAGAGAAGGGTTCCTAGAGGGTGAGGTTCTTAAACTCTGTGTTGGTTATGGAAATGTTCAGTTTGTGAAAATCTATAGAGCTATATATTCTTATGAGTGGTATTCTTTTCTGTATGTGTGTTACATTTTAATAAAATCATCACGTTATGTTAAATGCTGTCATTGTAGGCCATCATTTGCTGCTGGGAGGTCTTAGAATCAAAATGAGCTGGGACCACTGAAATTATGTGATAATACTATTCTGTTATAAGATGGGCATACAGATGATCCAGGATATGTTCATATTATTTTTGAAATATATAACCACTAAAATAAAAACATAAATTAAAAAACTATAGTAGTGTGCTCACCATCCTCTAAGGGTCTAGGACACTGGTTGGGAAGAACTGAAATATGATGATACCTCAGGGTCATAGTGTTAATGAATCTCGAGTTCATGCACATCTCTCCACTGCCATTGCCAGCCTTCTAGTTCAAGCTGCCAGCAGCTCTTCCATGGCCATAACCTCCCACTCTTGCCTGATGCATAATCCATTGCCCACACAGTGGAGGATTATGGATTCAAAACATCGCTCAAATTACTCCCCAACCTGCAGCCCTCCAAAAACATCCTAATACAGCTCGTCTCTGAGTCCAGGGCCCTTTCCACAGCCCACCGCACCCAGCGCTGACTGGCCCCTACGCCTCTCTGACCATCCTTCCTCCGCTCTTCCTGTGGGTCACCGATTTCCAGCCCCAGTGGCCTCTTTTCATTATTCCAACACCTCATACTTGTCTTCACTTTAAACTCTTACATAGCACTTCTGCATGAAATAGGGGTCTCCCAGAACTTTGCATTGCGGGCTCCCCCTCAGCCTTTAAGTGTTCAAAGGTCACCCCCACCCCTGTCGTAGCCTCTCTCTTTATCACATTACCTTATTTTCTTCTTAGTACCCACGGCTATTTTGCCTATGCAATTGTTTATCAGAACGTAGGGGCAAGGATTTGCCTGCCTTCTTCATCATGTATGTCAGTCAGAGTCCCAGTAAGCAGCAGACTCGAAAGAGTTTAACTGAAGGGAATTGAACAAACAGACCCTGTTCAGGGTGAAGGAAACCCACGAGGTATGATGGGGGCCCCAGAAAGTGTCATCCCCACTGCTTGGCACGAAGGGGCAGGAGGTGGGAGCTGTCCCCCAAAAGCTGAGAGCTGTGTTAAGGAAGAAGAGCCACCTACCACCCCCATGTTGAGACAGGGAGGAAGTGGAAAGCAGGATAAATTGTCCAACTTCTTTCTCCTCCCACCCTCAGAACTCCTGCCAGTGTTTCCAGCTGGAAGCCAGAGGGCACAGGAGCCTGGGTGATGCAGTGCATGGTCAGGACCTCAGGCTCCTGGGGCACAGCACAGAGCAGCAAGGAGTGTGGAGTGGAATTGGATGAGAACGGACCAACAATAGCCATAGCCAGCCCAGTGCTGGCACGTTGCGCGTGCTCAACCCTTGTTGAATGAGTGAGTGAGTGGACGAACAAAGAAAAAAGAAGAGAAAGAGATAGCAAAAGAATTTGCTTTAACAATTTTCCACTATGGGCCGGGCATCCTATATAAATGATCTTATCTAACCTACACGGAAATCCTCTGAGATGTATTATTGTTCCTGCATGCAGGTAAAGAACCTGCGACCTCAGAGATTAACTTCAGTCATTTACAGAGCCAGGGTCCCAATTCAGGCCCTAGGTTCTTTCCACTGCATCACATTAAACATACCTTGCATGTTTCGATATCTTCATCAATATGGACTGATGCATCCCACCAAACTTTGCATCCCACCCCCTGCTTAGAATGCCCTTTGGTCTCCTGAAATCCTGGTAAGCCTCTGGTTCAACTCCCACTCTGCTCCTCTTCACAGCCTGCCTGGGTCACCACAGCCAGAGGTCAGCTTTCTCTCCTCTGAGTATTATAGCAACTGTTATAAATTGTCCATTTCCATTGCCAAATTTCTTTATGATGTCATTATTACAGAGCATCTCATCTCCTTGATTATTTTGAAAGCTATTAGAAGCAGGAAGAAAGTTTTTTTTGTTTTATGTCATTATTTTGCATCTACAGTACTTGGTAGTTAACCAATAAATATTTGTTGGTTTGTCTGTTATATGAGACTTGTATTACATGAGTCATTTCCAGTGTTTTTTATTCTTTAAGAAAAATTCATTTAAATGATGTGTTTTGATATATGCTATATAAACAACTTGTGTCCTTTTCTCATTTATTATTGGATATTAAGTATTTTTCTATTGCATTCTTTGTAAGCAACGTTTTTAATGGTGATCTAATAGTCAATCCTATGGATATATCAAAATACACTTTTTTATTGCTTGACATTTAGGCGTATGGCTTTCCCACACTCCCTTCACTTCTACCCCATCAATGGTGTTATAAACATTTTTGGAGTTGCATTTCTCCCATTGGAATCACTTCTGTAAGAGCCCATTTTTAGGGAATGTTTGATTAAGACTGATTAAACACTATGGTTTTTAATTCATACCAAGTGAATTTAGCTTTGAGATTCTGTCCATCTTGGGGGGACAGACTTTAAGGGAAGAGTCAAAATAATATCTCCTACTGTATGCAGATGTGTATACCTTTGGAGCCAATTCATCCTCCATCCATCCATCCAGTCCACACTATCTAGGAGCCTTGGTGAAGTTGGCTGACACCTTGAGAATTTGGTGGTCTTTTCTGAAGATACAACATTTCATCAGGTTCAAAGCATCCCTGTTGTTTGGTGACCAAGAAGCTGAGCACAAATGTCATAACAGCTGTTCCACCTTCCAGCCAAGACCATATAGATTTCATTTATTATGATATTGATCACCTGCCTGGATATTATGGCAGCTTTTGAGGCACCAAACTGAAATGGCAACTGTCATTAATATCTAACATGCCAAGCTGTCCTCTTTAGCATCAGAAAAATCCCTAATTGTATTTCTGAAATTGCCTCAAGCATAGGAGGGGATGGGGTTGGGGAACTTACATAGACTATCAATTACAGGCCAGAAATTTGTATGGAATATTTTACAAGCAGAACGTATTGACTGTTGTTGTTGTTTAGTTGCTAAGTCAGGTCTGACTCTTTCCAGGGTGCTCTGATTAAATGTGAAATCTGGAGCCAGATTACCGAGGCCCAGTCTCACATTCCTGCTGCACGTCATCATGGCTGTGTGACCAGAGCAAATTGCTCAACTTCTCTTTTCCTTACTTTCCTTTTCTGTAAAGTGGAAGTGGCAGTTACATCTCCCCGTAAGGTTGTTGTAAGGCCTGGTTACATATGAGTATTTGATTGGTAAAGCAAGCAAAATGAATGATGCCTTGCCCATATTAAGTGCTATGTGAGTGTTTGCTATTATTACTGATCTTATTTTAAACACATTTAATTCAGTACTCACAGAAACTGTCAGAGGTACTTCAAGGGTTGAAAACAGTGTCTGTGGGCTGAATTTGGCTTCCAGATGTCTTTTGTTTGGCATGCACATATTTCTTTAAGCCAACATTTAAAAAATCTGGACTCCTGGCCCTTCTTGAAAAATCCTCCTCTGGCAGCCACCAGTGGAAGCTGAGTGTGCCCGACTTCCTTATTTATTTTTATTTATTTATTTGGCTGTACTGGGGTCTTAGTTGTGACACATGGGTTCCTCAGTCTTCAATGAGACATGTGGGATCTTTTGTTGTGGCATGCAAACTCTTAGCTGTGGCAAGTGGGATCTAGTTCCCTGACCAGGGATCGAACTTGGACCCCCTGCATTGGGAGCATGGAGTCTTAGCCACTTAGCCACAAGGGACGTCCCAATGGTTGACTTCTTCAGATGATGAGTGCCCCTTGGCAATGTGCCATAATGCAGAGGAGATGATTTCACGGTGAGTGATAGAAATCCAACTAATAACTTCAAGTATTTATTACCTCAGTTAAGGTAGGGAAGCTCCAGGTTTCATACAGTGGCACAAAAATGTTGTCAAGGGCTACTGCCCCCTGCCACTGATGTTTTCCACCTTTTTCCTCTGACATCTTCAGCAAGTCTGCTGTGATGTTCCTCTCATTTCTATCAATGCCTCCAAATGGTGCTCATGTCACATGAAGACACACACATGTCCAGAAGAAGAAAGCTTGTCTTCCCACTGGTCTCTCCCCATTGTTGTAAAAGTAAAACTTAAAAAAAGAAAAGTCCCTAACTGACTTCCCCTGAATTCACCAGTGACCAAGACTGGCTCGTATACCAGTATCCTAGCTGCAAGGGAGCCTAGGAAAGCATGTCTCACACTTCTTGCTGCTCTAAGTAGGAAGGCAGGATCTGCCTACAGGAAAGAAGAGGCAAGTTTATTTTTTATTTTATTTTCAAACTTTAAACTTTTTATTTTGTATTGGGGTATAGCTGAGTATGTTGTAGTAGTTTCGGGTGAACAGCAAAGGGACTCAACCAAACATATACATGTATCCATTCTTTCCCAAACCCCTCTCCCATCCAGGCTGGCACATAAAATTGTGCAGAGTTCCATGTAAGAAGCAAGTTTAATGAATAGGCCCTCATGATTACCAGGTACATCTCACTTAATAATCACTCAGTGCTTACACCTAGCTCCCTCTACTTAGTTACTTACCTGTCAGCAACTGACTTTGTGATTCTTGGGGAAGACAGTGTTTCCCCCATTTTACAGATGAACTAAAGCTCATAGAGAATATATGATTTACCCAAAGTGGTACAAGTAATAAATGTTTAGCAGAATGCCTAAGTATTCAACAAGTGATATTTACTAATTGTTTCATGGGAAGTTTGAGACATAATTGATTTAGGCAGATTTAAAAATTCAATTTGAGTTATTTAGAAAGGAGTCCCACATAACCTCAGATGACTTTGCTGTTTAGAGTTTGAAATACAGTTGGGATATTAACTCCTGGCTGGATAATCAACAGTAACAAGCAGTATTTATGGTGTCTCCAGGTGCACATATAAGAAGACATTTAAGGTACTAGACAGGGATATGGGCACAAATCTCTAGGTACTCATTACCCAAAAACTCTGGAGGGCTTTGTTTTATAAAAAACAGTGTAGGGCTTGTGGATGTTGCAGGCATCAGAAATTGTTGGAGAATCTTGACAGGACTTACAAAGCTGTGCTATCAACTAAGTGGGGGCAAAGCTTTAACAGAAACTGAGTATGTAAAGTTGGCTTTGATTCCATATGAAAGATAGAACCTGAACCAAGCTCCAGTAAGAATTGCTGGAAAGGATCTCGTTGGCTGAGGAGTCATAGTGGCTGATGCTTCTTATTGTTCTTTTCATCTATACCTTATGATCTGCTTTTAGTACAGGCAGGTTGGAGCCTAGCCCTTCACTAATCCCCTGAGATAATCTTTTTAAGACTCTCAGCAACAAGGAAGGTCCCACTTTTCCCCCCACCTGTGATGTCTCTTTCAGATCCCTTCACTGATCAGCTTGCTCTTACTGGCTATTTCCCATGCTGAGTCACTCACCGATAATCTGGCTGTCTTCCGGGGAAGCCAAATGATTTTAAACCTTTTCCATGACTCATGTATTCTTACCAGTTCTCTTATTTATTTTTTGTTGATGTCTCTCTCTCACACACACATGCAGAATAGGATGCTAAAAAAAAAAAAAGAGTTTCCATTACTCAGTCACAGAAAACCAAATCTCTGCTTTGTCAGTGTGTCTTCACTTATATTTTAGTTTTTTGTTTATGTGGTTGAAATAAAACTTTGATTGTTTAATCTTTAACCAAGTCCCAAGTTTAACTAAGAGTGTCAAATTCAGGATTCAGCACTGTGAAGCTTTCTTGATGGGAAAGAATGCCATATCATTACGATTTGGTCCATGGGTGATCAGTTGCTTTGCTGTCTTCAACTGCACCGACATCAAACCCTGTATCTGAAATCACTCAATAATGAAACTAACAGAGTCAGTGGTGCAATCTTATTTTACTATTTTTAAAAAGCCCCCAAAATATAGGGTGCTGTGTATGAGAAGTCCTGATGAAAGGAACAGTAGAAATGAGAGGATGCAGAATGGATGCCACAGTGAATACTTAGTCCAGCTCTTAAACTGTTCTAAGACTTGGCTGTTTCCTGTTTGAGATCATTGCTTAGGTCTTCCTAGATGGTCCCAAGTGGCTCAGTGGTAAAGAATCTGCCTCAGGGCTGAAGATGCAAGTTCAATCCCTGAGTTGGGAAGATCCCCTGGAGAAGGAAACAGCAACCCACTCCAGTATTCTTGCCTGGAAAACCCCATGGGCAGAGGAGCCTGGTGAGCTACAGTGCATGGGGTCGCAGAGTTGGACATGATTGAGCATAGAGCATAAGGAGTATTTAAAATGAGGCTCTTTTTGTTAATTCCACAGCTGCCATTTTGTCTGAACAATGTGCTCCCTGAAGGCTTCTGAAGGAATGCTAATCTCTGTTGAATGCAAACATACCTTTACTGGCTTTGCTAAATCTTGCTATTCCTAGAGGACTATTTATCTATGTGTTGCCTGTTTAGATTTGCCTATTCTGGGTGTTTCATGCACATGGAGTTATGCAATATCCAGTTCTGTAGCTCTTTGTGCCTGGCTTTTCCCTCTTGGAGTGTTTTCAATATTCATCCAGGTTATGTGGTTTAGTCGCTAAGTTGTGTCTGATTCTTGTGACTCCATGGACTGTAGCCCACCAGGTTCCTCTGTCCATAGGATTTTCAGGCAAGAATACTGGAGTGGGTTGCCATTTCCTTCTCCATGGGATCTTCCTAACCCAGGGATTGAACCCAGGTCTCCTACACTGCAGGCAGATTCTTTACTGACTGAGCTACCAGGGAAGCCCATGTTATAGGATATATTAATACTTCATTCCTTTTTACTATTGAATAATATTCCATTGTGTGAATATACTACATTTTATTTATCTGGCCATCAGTTGATGGACATTTGGGTTGTTTCTACTTTTTGGCTGTTGTGAATAATGCTGCTATGAACATTCATGTACATCTTTTCATGTGGACATACACATGCTCATTTCTCTTGAATATTAGGAGTAGAATGCCTGAGTCAGATGGTAACTATGTTCAGTGTTTAACATTTTAGGAACTTGTAGAATTTTTCCAAAGCAGCTGCATCATTTTACATTCTTACCAGTGAACTATCCTATCAGTTTCAAATTCTCCACATCCTCACCCACACTTATTATTATCTGCTTTTCTAATAATAGCTGTCTTGGTGGATTTGAAGTGCTATCTCATTGTAGTTTTGATATATGTTTCCTTGATGGCTGATCAAGTTGAACATCTTTTTATGTGTTTTTTGACCATTTATATATCTTCTTTGGAGAAATGCCTATTCATATTCTTGGCTTATTTTGTAATTGCTGTTTTTTGTGTTTTTATTATTGAGTTGTAAAAGTTTTTCATATATTTCAAATAGAATTCCTTTTTCAAATATATGAGTTGCAAGTATTTTTTCCCATTCTCTGAGTTGTCTTTCCACTTTCTTGATAGTGTCCTATGAAATAATAGTTGTAAATTTTGATGAAATTCAGTTTATCTGTTTTTACTTTTGTTGTTGTGTTTGTGGATTCCCTGGTGGCCCCAAATGGTAAAAGATAGTAAAGAGTCTGCCTGCAATGTGGGAGACCCATGTTTGATACCTGGGTTGGGAAGACCCCCTGGAGAAGGAAATGGCAACTCACTCCAGTATTCTTGCCTGGAAAATCCATGGACAGAGGAGCCTGGCAGGCTGCAGTCCATGGGGTCACTGTGTTTTTTGGTGTCATATCTAAGAAATCATTGCTTAATCTATGATCATGAAGATTTCCACCTACATTTTATTCTAAAGGTTTTGTAGTTTTGGCTTTTACATTTAAGAGATTTTTGATCCATTTCAGTTAATTTTTGTAAGTGATATAAAATAGAAGTCTTACTTCATTCATGTGGACATCTAGTTGTTCCCAGTACCATTTGTTGAAGAAATTATTCTTTCCATTCAATCATTTGGGCACTTGTTGAAAATCAGTTGACTATAAATGTGAGGATTTATTTCTAACTCTCAATTCTGTTGATCTGTATGTCTGTCTTGTGCCAATACCACACTGTCATGCTTACTGTAGCTTTGTACTAAATTTTATAATTGGGAAGTGTGAGTTATTCTTCTATTTCAAGATTGTTTTGGCTATTCTGGATCTCTTGAATTTTCATATGAATTTTAAGATCAACTTGTTAGTTTCTACAAAGAAGCCAACTAGGGTTTTGACAGATTGTGTTGAATCTGTGGACTTATTGATAGAGTATTGCCATCCTAACAATATTAAGTCTCTTGGTCAGCAAACATGGCATGTCTTTCCATTTATTTAGATCTTCTTTAATTTCTTTCAGTAGTATTTTGTAATTTTCAGTGTATACACTTTGTGCTTCTTTTCTCAAATTTATTAATAAAAGTGAAATTGTTTTCTTAACTTCATCTTCAGAGTGCCTATTGCAAGTGTATAGAAACACAGTTGACTTTTATATATTGATCTTATCTCTTACAAGCTTGCCTAACTCATTTTTTTAGTTCTAATAGTGTTTTATTTATTTATTTATTTTTTGGTTAGTGGTTTCCTTCTTCCTTTTTCTATATACAAGATCATGTCATCTGTAAATAAAGGCAGTTTTACTTCCTTTCCCATCTTAGTTCCTTTTATTTGCCTAATTCACTATAATATGGTGTTGAATACAAGTGGTGAAAGTGAATATCCTTATCTTGTTCTTAGTCTTAGGGAGAAAGCATTCAGTCTTTCATCATTAAGTATGATGTTACCTGTGAGTTTTTCATAGATGACTTTTCTCAGATTAAGAAAACTTCTTTCTATTCCTAGTTTGTGGAGTTTTTATTTTTTTGATTAGTGAAGAAGCTTTGGATTTTGTCAAATGCTTTCATGCATTTTTGCACCTGTGCTCATAAGGAATATTGGTCTGTAGTTTTCTTCTTTTGTAACTTCCTTTTTAAAAAAAAAATCTCAAACTTCAGTTTTATTTTTCAAACACTCGAGGACCTAGAAATCAACATAGTTATTAACTTCTGAGATTCTTATGTTAGGAAAAGAGTTCTGCGCTACCACACTGATTCTGTTCAATACTTCAAATCCCGTAAAATGCTGTTTTAGTATTCCTTAAAGCAATTGTATTTGTGTAATGCTTGCACAGGAAAACAAATTGTATGATGGCATTTGAAGAATGAAAAAGCAAAATGAAATTGTCACAACCATTTCTGTGTTCGCTCTACATGCCTTTTCCTTTTATTAACAGAGTCTATAAAAATAGCAAGGAGAGATATAGGAAAGTTTATTATAGACACAGAATCTTTTATAGGAACTTGGAATTTAGCAGATGTTTTAAGTCAAAATTATATAACAGAAGCATTTGCAAAGTTTTCTGGTTTTAGTTTCATGGTCGAACTGGCCTCATAGAATGAATTGGGAAGTTTTCCTCCTCTTCCTATTTTTTGGAAAGAGTTGTGGAGAATTGGTGTCATTTCGTCTTTAAATATCTGTAGAATTCACCAGTGATGCAATCTGTGCCTGAGGTTTTTCTATGGATAGTTTTAAAATTACTATTTGTTTTAAAACATAGCTTTTATTATTATTCAGGTGTGGTGAGGCCATTTGATCAGGAGATGATTGCCATTGAAAAGAGTTTTTTACTCATAGTTCTCAAGTTCCCACGCACATAGGGAAATAACAGGGTCAAACAGGAGACAAAAGCAACTAGGGCAAAACACTGGCAACAACTCTTTCATTTTTTTTTTTTCTTTGAAAGGCAGTGTTAGCAGGTTTAGGGTTAGCTGTTCTGAATTTCAGCAGGCTTTGTGCTCTTATTGTCAAGTATACTATGCTTCTATATGTTGAATGCCCAGCAATACAATTCTGTACATATTGCTTTATACAATTGCTTTTCAAATAGGGGAAGAAATATGCATTCATCCTTTCATGTAATTACTGATATAATTACCTCTCCCAGTGCTCTTTGCTTTTTGTGTGGGATCAAAGTATTCTCAATGGTCACTTGCTTTCAGCTTGAAGAATTTTCTCTAGTGGTTCTTATAAGATTAGCCTATATATATATATATTTTTTTTCTTTGTTTTTATTAAATCTTTCTTGTTCTTCACTTAATAATATACCATGTCATTTCCTGGCAATTCTTCTTCAAAAATACAGCTTATACCTACATAATGTTTTGTGGTTAACAAATATCTTTTATCCTAAGGAGTTATTTTCAACCTTTCATTATTACAAATGATGCTATTATAAACATCTTTGCATATGCATCCTTTAGGAAACACATTTTATTTTTAAAGTAGGTAATTAATCTGAGAGTATTTATATCTAAAACCATTCAGCCTCCCTTCAGAGGTGTTCTCCCTGCCCATCTCCATCTCCTCAAATGTAATCATTCCTATAAGCTTGGTATGTACTTGCGTTTTCGTGTACTTGCCTATGGATTGAAAGAGAGAAGAAAGGAAGGAGAGAAGGAGGGAGGGAGAGGGAAAAAGAAAGGGAAAAAGAGGGATTTTTTTGTTTGTTTTGTTGCTAGTTTAGTTTTGCATCGGTGGGGTCATCCTGTATGTCCTGATTTTCACCTTGTTTTCTTTAACGGCATGTCTAGGAGACCTTTCCACATATAATTTGAACTCATTCTTTGTTTAACTGCCACGTAGAATTCCAGAGCCATTTAACAAACATTTATTGAGTTTCCTACTGTGTAGTAGAGTCTGGGGATTCTGAGAGACTATATCCTCACAAGCTTTACTGTCACAGTATGGATGTACTAAATTTAATATTCCCATTTTGATGAATGTGTAGATTTTCCCCCGAAGACAGATGCTTAGGAGCAGAGTTACTGAGTCAAAATATATGAAAATTTAAAAGTATCTTGACATGTACTATAAAACTACTTTCCAGGAAGGGAGACCAGTTTATATTCCCAAGAGGAGTGCTAGCCTGCTAATTTGGTAGATGGAAAATTTCAGTCTAAATATGCATTTTTATATTACTACTGAGGTTGAATATTTTTCCATATTTATTAGCCAATTACATTTTCTTTCTGGGTTGTTAAAAAGTTTTTTTTTCCCCCCCAGCTTTTAATAAGGTCTATTTTTATGTTTTCTTTTTTATTTACATAAATGTTTAATACCTAGTAGGTATGTTTCTTTTGTAGTTTTTGTTGTGAACATTCTTTCCTATTTGCTTTTTGTATCTAATTTTTTAAATGACTCCTTGATGAAGAGAAAGATTTTATTTTTTTAAAGTTTCACTTTAATGGAGTCAAAGCATCCATTTTTTCCTTTCTTTTTTTTCCCCATTGCATTTATGCTTGCAAAGTGCTTCCCAAAATCAAGATAAGATAGAGAATCATATATTTGTTTAGCTATTGGTTTCATTTTTAACATCAAATTTTAAAAAATCTGTGTGAAAAAAATTACAACTTTAAATTTATTATATTTTTCCCTAAATTGTTCTCATACAAATTATTCAGTGACTCCTCCTATGCTCATTGTATCTGATACCACAGAATTCTGTGTCCATACATCCATGCATGACCCTTTTCTTTCTTTTTATGTTCATGAAACAAACATTTATTTTTTTATAGCTGATTAACAATGTTTTAATAATTTCAGGCAGACAGCAAAGGGACGCAGACTTACATATATATGTATCCATTCTCCCCCCAGTTGCCCTCCCATCCAGGATGCCACACACATTGAACAGAGTTCCATGTGCTATAAGTAGATCCCCATCAGTTATCCATCTTGAATATAGCAGTGTATACATAGAGTGGCTGAACTGAACTGATACATAGCAAGACCCTTTTCTTTGTTTATTCTTGTTATTTTCATCATTGATCCCACTCCTGTTTTGTATGTAACATAGAGCCCACCTATTAAAATGTGCTTTATATAGGTCCTTGAATAATGTGTGTGCTTAGTCGCTCAGTAGTGTCCAACTCTGCAAGCCCATGGACTGTAGCCCACCAGGCTCCTCTGTCCCTGGGATTCTCCAGGCAAGAATGCTGGAGTGGGTTGCCATTCCCTTCTCCAGAGGATCTTCCTGACCCAGGGATTGAACCTGGGTCTCCTGCATTGCAAGCAGATTCTTTATCGTACGAGCTGCAGGGAAATTCCTTGAATAATGTGTACATCCTTATAAAATATGAATCGGTTGTTGCATGTGCTTAAAATGTACATTCAGTGTAAAATCCCATGGATCATTCTGTGTTTTACTGTATCAGTTTCATTAGACTTGCAGCTATTTTGTTCATCTTTTCAAATAATCTATAGTTTATTTATTCATGTTCTCTATTTTATTTCTGTCCCTACCATTATTATTTCTTCCTTATGTTTCACCAGGCTTAATTTTTTTTCCAGTTCCACAAATCAAGAGTTCAGCTCATTTTCTTTCCTTTTCCTGCCCCATGAATGCAAGCCTGGTCATTCACCACCTTGCTAGGACCCAACACCCTTCAGATATCATGAAGAGTCATTTTGTTAAATTGCCCCTTCTGCCAGTTCTATTGAGATTCTGGTTAGGATGGGGGATTTTAGGTATTTGATTGGAGTTGCATTAACATGAATTTGGACAGAATTAGGCATTTTACAATAGTTAAGACTCTCTTATTGAAGGAATGTGCTAAGTGTGTTAGTTTCCCAGGCTGCTGTAACAAAATACCACAAATGGAGTGGCTTAAAATAAGGGAAATTTATTCTCTTGCAATTCTGGAGGCTAGAAATCCAAAATCAAGGTGTTGGCAGGGCCATGCTCTCTCTGAAGTCTCTAGAGGAGAATCCTTTATTGCATTTTCTAGTTTCTGGTGGTTGTCTGTGATTCTTGATGTTCCTTGGCTTGTAGCTGCATCATTCCATGGTCTGCCTCCATCATCACAAGGCCATCTTCATTTTGTGTATGTCTGTGTACAAATTTCCTTCTTATAAGGATACCAGTCACTGGATTAGGACCCGTAATGATCTGATTTTAGCCAAGACCCTATTTCCAAATATTGACAGGTTTCTGGGAGACATTATATGGGGTGGTTTTTCAACCCAGTACAGTAAGGCCCTTTCTTTTTATGTCTTTGTGACCATTTTAAAGGGAATATGTACATAGTTTTTCAAACCATCACATTTTTGAACTGGTAATTACTATTAAAGGAATGCATTTTGGATAGTGGAAGTGGGAAGACTCCACCAGATTCCTACTAAGCTCTCTTGTTAGTAGAAATGAGATTTCCATCAGTAGAATCAGAAGGAGATTGTTAATAAAAACTGGACCATTACTTCTACCCTTCCTAGGACTTGTTCTTTTGTCGTTTTCTGTTAGTTGATAACTATGTGTTTTTGATCAGATAAATTCCCTTTTAACTTGGCAACAGAAGAGACTTTCTGGGCTGATCAGAAAGGACAAGTAAATTAATTTTAGTATGAGCTAATCAGCAGTTTGGCAGTAGGTGGGGCCGACCCAGGCATATGGAATGGATACTTCAGGTGATGAAGGGGGCAACAGTGGGAGGAGGAATTCTGGGAGAAAGAGTTGTTTCCCTCTCAAGTTCTGTAGCCATTCATTCAGTGTCTAGGCAGAGAGAGTAACTGGATACCAAGAGTAGTGGGGAAAACATATGTTTGACTCTGACATTTAGCAATTGACCTCTGGGTGAGCATCTTATTGTCATTGAACCTTAGTGTTCTCATCTGAAAAATGGGGCGATAATACCTCAGAATGTTCTTATTAAAAGTTTATAAGATCAGGATTTCCCTGGCAGTCCAGTGGTTAAGACTTCACCTTCCAACACAGGGGGTGAGGGTTCAATTCCTGGTTGGAGAGATCAGATCCCACATGCCTGGGGGTCAAAAAACCAAAACATAAAACAGTAGCAATGTTGTAACAAATTCAGTAAAGACTTTAAAAATGGTCCACATCCAAAAATCTTTTTTAAAATAGAAATGTATGAGCTAATATAGAGAGAATTCCAAGCACAGTGTCTAGTCCATGGCAGGTGTTTTAAAAATGTTGCTTCCTTTCTCCAAACACTCCTCGATCATTTCCCTTTCCATTGGAATGTTAAAAACAAAAGGCAAGGGAACGACTGCTACAATTTTCATGGAATGTGAATATCTCAATATTTCATTCACAATTCTTTTTCTCTTTATTATCCCAGCTATGTTTCTTTCAGTTATTGCAAGTCAGGACACAATTGGCAATTAAATTGTTGCATGGGTATCTGAAATGCAAGGAAAACCAATGAAGGAAAACATGCCTTGCTCTTTCATTCCTGTTCTTCTGCACTTTAACCCAAGCCTTTTTAGTTTCCCAAACTGTGTCATTTTGTCAAATATCTGAATCCTAGAATATAAGCAGGTGGTGGGTAGAGGTAGTCCCCTTTGTATAGAAAAATTTACAGCTTCCGTTCCAAGAGTTACATGGCACATTTGCAGTATTTTTTCGTCTTATTCTTTCACTCCATTTTTACACTTTTGCAAAACAAGTGCTGTTGTTAGGTCTCCTAAGTACCCTTGTGAACATTGGAAATAGTTCTGTTGTCAAAATCTTTGCAGCTGGCTCCCGGCTAGTGTTTTGTAATCCATTCTGAAAATCTGAATAGTCCCTAGTTTTTCACATCGGTTGTGTTTGCCATCTTAGAGATAATTCTGAGTAATGATATGACTTTAGGAGGCGTTAGGAATTCAGATTCCTAAGGCTGATAGAAACTAATTCTTTTCTGTTTGGTGTTACAACTTTCCTCAAAGGCATTATTATTTATTCCACTTCTAAGCATGGATTTGTCCTTGAAATCTGTGTGATTTATCCTTGATATGTGTGAGTGTTTTCTAAGTTTTCTTTTCTTTTTTTATTTCTATGTGAATGATTTGTATAGAGCTTCAGACTTATGAGTGGGTACCAGGCTTTTCAATTTCATGGACCACTGAGAGAGAAAACAAAAAAGGTAAGGACTAAAATCACGTTGCCAACATTTTATTTTGCCAGGAGTATATATTTGAAAAAAAATTCCACTATTTTCTATCATTGTCACTTCATAAAAGGACATCTTAACATCAAAACAAGTTAAGGAAGTAATCTTGCAATAAATGACAGTCTTTCAAGTGGAATGTAATTTTTTTTTAAAAAGTGCTACATTGTCCTTTTTGCCTGGGTCCAGTCGAAATCTCTATAAAGACGTATGAGAACTGCTGCCTTCAGAGCACAATCTGTGTCCTCTTAACAGTTGTCTTTTTGTGCTTTGTTACCTTCATTTTGCCAAGGTTGTTCCTACCGGGCATTTCCCCCTCGTGCTCCAGAAGCAGTCAAAGCCCTTTCCCTCTGGCCCTGGCTTCACTGCGATTCAGGAAGACCTTGATCGTCAGTTCTGTGAGGCTGGATGTCATAGGAGCCAGTAGTGAGAAAGCCCAGCAGAGGCGGCAGCTGTTAGTGCTGAGGAAGCAGAGCAGCTGTTCGCTATCGTTCCAGAGCTGTCTCATCATTTGTTGTGCACAAAGGTGGCTTTACAATTCTCCATGCTCGTCCTTCTCCCCCAGCCTCGGAGGACCCGATGCCTTTCATCTTGGTGCCGAGACTCAAGGTCTTGGCCATTTGTCTTCCTTTCCTTCAGGGTTTTCAATAGACTTTTTGTGTCATAGACTGGAGTGGTTCAATGTCAAATACAAAACACAGGCCTCTGGAGAACAAGGATCCCTGTCCTTTTGGCTTTGATCAGATTTTCTTTCTGAATTCCAAGTACAGCCTCTGCCCATCTGGGAAGAAGAATATGAAGAGTCTGGTGTGGCTGGATTTTCGTCTCTGCACCCTCCATTTCAGTCCCATCCACCTTTCTTCCTGAGAAAGGCTTGTGGCTTTGTGCTGTCATTTGCTCTTCCTCCAGAGGGCAAGTAATCTGATAAAACCACTCACAGGAAGGGACTAGAAGCATAATTTCCCTGCTGCCAGATGTTCTTACACACTATGAAGTTGAAAAAAGAACTCAGTTTTGGAGTTGAAATAGTTAATTCCAGCCCTGGCTGTAGTTGCTGTGATGGGCTTGAACAATTGATACAGTTTCTGGGAGATTCTGTTTCTTCCTCAACAAAAGGAGGCTGATAATTATATCTATCTCACAGGCTTCTTGTTGTGTTCAGTCACCAAGTCGTGGCCAGCTCTTTGCGACCCCATGGGCTGCAGCACGTCAGGCTTCCCTGTCCTTCACTCTCTCCTGGAGTTTGCTCAAGCTCATGTCACAGGCTTGATGTCAAAATTAAATGTGAATGCGAGCAGTCAAAATGCTTTATAATCTGAAAAGTGTTTTAATGATTTGCTAGTCTTTTCCTTGGGTTTGCAAATAGTAGAAACCTGCTTGAGCTAGCTTGAGTAAGGATACTGGGTTTGACCGAGTCTTAAGTAAGGCAACATTGAGGTGCTGTGGGAAGAAGCCATGTGGTTCTTTCCCCACATACGGCAGATCCTTCTAGGGTTCAGCAATATCTGGTTCTGATCTTCTTCATAGACACTCAGTGAAGCTGTATTTCCTAGCCCTACTTGCCTCTAGGTAGAACCATATGACTGAGTTCTGCCAGTAGACTGTGGGAAGAAATGATGTATGCCTCTTCTAGTCCTGGATACAAAATGTCCCGTGTGCTGGGATGGGGTGGGATGATGCCCAGGGGATCTTGAAATCAGAATACTGTAGAGACATGAGATGATATGAAAGGATTCTGGGTCCCTGAGTCACCACTTGGAGAGAGCTGCATGGGGGAGCCGCCCAACCATTAGTATTGGACTTTGTGTGTGCAAGAGATAAACTTGTATTGTGTGAGGTCACTGAGATTTGGGATCGTTTCTTACAGTAGTTGGTCTACCCTAATACACCATATCTTGAGTCTGTATCCCCTTGCCGCTGGTATCATTTATCTTCCTTGCCGCACACCAGCTTTCTCTGCCTTGTTATTCATCATGGTGAATAATGGCTACCATCAAAAGCAGCTAAATTGACCCCTCTTCCATTCAAGAGAACAGCTTGATTGCAGCTAAAAACACTTATTTCATCATATTTCAAATTCCTTCAAGAGAATTGAGTTAAGTCCAGCTGGTATTGGATGCTGATCCTGGTCCAATCCATATTTGACATCTATAAGGATGAGGAGGAGGGGCAATTTTCAGAAAAACAGTGCTTAGCAGCCAGATCCAAACATATTTACCTAAGTGCTCTATACTTGCTGTTAACATTTTAAGAAGAGGAACATGGGAAGGATGCAGACAGTTTCCTTCTGATACACCCCTGAAAGAATGAGTCTCTAAGGAAGGCTTGGCTTTTCAATCATCAGGTAATGGTTTACTTTACGCTGGGTAGTGTTTCCCAGTTGCCCGCAAGCTGTATTGGTTCAATGTAACAATATTGCCTATATGCAGGGTGGTGAGGTGCTGGTTAGCAGCTCTATCTTCTGGCTCATGGGCCACCCCAGGCCTGATGACCACACTCGTACCTGCAGTAGGTGGGAGGTGGAGGTCACTGTCTGGTGCATGGGTGCTTCAAGTGGAATTAAGCAAAGTTCATAAAGTGACCTTGGGATGGTGTTGTAAAAGGTGACAGATAAGAATAGGAGTT
This sequence comes from Odocoileus virginianus, assembly GCF_023699985.2. Classification (NCBI taxonomy): domain Eukaryota; kingdom Metazoa; phylum Chordata; class Mammalia; order Artiodactyla; family Cervidae; genus Odocoileus; species Odocoileus virginianus. The sequence goes on from NC_069697.1 coordinate 21,399,056, forward strand.
TGATTCCTTCCAAAGCACAGAATGAATATCACAAACAAAAGGTAGCCACAGAAATGTCTGCTTTTCCATGTAAATAATTTCCCCCATCAATGTCACCTCCCACCACCTAAAAGTTGAGGTTCTGGTGAACAAGGCCCTTGGTGAACGGCTCTCTCAGCCTGATGCCCCAGTGGGTCCTCACACACTCCATCCCTCAGCTTCCAACCAGACTGGACCATGAGCATTTCCCCCCAAAAGGGCCATGTTTTCTGAAGCTTCAATTTTCAGTGTATGCTTTCTTCTTTTCCTAAAATATCCCCCTTCCCTTCCCTGCAAAGAATCCTGCCTAGTGTCAGGACTCAACTCTAGCACACCTTCCAGGACTAGCAACCCATAGTTAAGGTTAAGCCATTTCTTTTTCCTGCTCCATTGTAATATCTAAACATGCTTTGTTTTTTTGAACATTTTTTTCTCTCTCTCTAACTGCAAAGATAAAAAAAAATGTTAATACTACCAACTTTGGAAAGTGCAAATAAACACAAAAAAGAAGATAAAAATCTGCCATTATCCCACCCTCCAGGGGAAATATATGTGCAGTGCACATGCACACACACACACACGTACACACACGTACATACACTTTCCAAAAAATTTTTGTTTTTGTGTTTGCTTTTTCCTCTTAACAAATATATCATGAAGAATTACCTATATGTTTATAATATAATTTTTTAATGAATAAATAATAACCTGTGGTACCCCATAGTTTATTTGATGAAACTTATTGTTGGATGTTTATGATTGTTTCAGATATTTCACTGTAGTAGATAATCCTGGGATAAATAACCTTGGATGTAAATCCTTGCATACCTCTCTGGTTATTTCCTTAGGGTAAAAACCTAAAAAGAGAGTTATTGGGTCAAGGAGTGTGCAAACAAGATCTAAAGGCAAGATTGTAAAGAGAATGACTGTCTTGGGAGCCTTTTTCAGAAGAGGAAACCATTCCCAGGAACGCTTCTCCCCAGATTATTACTCTCTTTGTTTCAGGGACAGAATTGCATACCGTATATATGCAGAAACCAGGTACTGGCAAGGGTAGCAAGACTACGTTTGGCTTAGACCACCCAGATGTATCCTATCACATCCAGTACTTCGAAAAATGGTCTTTTGTTATTAAGAAAGATTTAAGAGTAACTTTTATTTCACATATTACACACATATTGATATCCTTTCAAAGGTGACTGTATTTTACTTTCTGAACCTTACAGAGCGCAAGGTTTTGTCTGCCATAAAATCAGCTCCAGATAGAGGCTTGTCAGATGAATGAATGCCTACATATATATGCCTTTACACAGTTTGGTGTGTATCTTATAATTCTGATTAAGAACAGGCGGGAGAGTCATTCACCATACAATTGACCTCTAGAGACTGGATAGTTGAGGGATACAGACTCAAGGCAGCCTGGGAACAGAATAGGAGATTTTCCCAGGACATAGCAGGCAACCTCAGCTTACTTTTCTATTAGTTTAATGTATTTTCCATTGGCTAGCTTTTTTTTTTTTTTTGATTGCCAGGTATCTTTCTATTTTACATCCATTTAAAAACAAACAGATAAATATTAACTATTAAATGGCAATTAAAACTTTAACCACAATGAAGACATCCGTAAGAAAATTTACCAAGAATCTCTGACCACTGGCTAATTTTTAAATCAGTTTTACACTAACTATTACAATGCCATCCTTATTTAAACTTAAAGATCACTGATAAGCTATGGAGAAAAATATCCATCACCTGGAGAAATAAAACAACCCAGGTATTAGTTACAGAATTGTTCACCTGTGAATGAGTCCTAGTATAATTACTATGAGAATGAATTTGCAGTTGGAAGTTGTCATGGTCTCTTAAGTCTAAAGTTATAGAACTCTGGGGAGTAATAGAAAGAAATATCAGTCTTGCTGAAGAATTAATATGGTAAGTCATCAATTTGAGTCCTGAAGTTAATGGGAAACGAATAAGTGTTTGTGTGTAGGGGGTATTTCTATAAGCTTCTTTTGACAGTGGAAGGGTTGGACATTTGTCTTCTAAACCCAGGACCTTGAATAAGAAAAGTGCCCAGTTTTTAAATTTCATAACTAAAAATAAAAAAGTGTTTTTAAAATTTGGGGAGAGAAGTTAAGAACTGCCTTCTATGGAGCCTTAGGTAAATGAACAGGGCTTCCTTTTTTATGTGGTTGATGATGTCCATCAGCATGGTCATATATCAGCATCATCTCCAAAATGATGAATAATTACGCATCTTTTGGTCCATCGATAACCAACTACTTGGTTATGTTAACATAACCAAACTTCATGTGAAAATAATAATTTATATTTGTAATTATTGATAGTGCTATTAAATTGGTTTTTATAGTAATTTATCTAAATCGAACAGTTTATATTTCTGGTCTGCTTTAAAAAAACCGTAGAGAATGAATGCATCAAATCACTTTCTTAGTTTTACTGGGATTTTTCAATAATTAAACATTGAAATGGCTTTTGCATGAAGGAGATGTGGACTGTTCATGGCTGTGTAATTGACTATGAAATTCAATAATCCTCTAGCGTCCAAACATGAGACCAATCAATGACAAGCTGATGAGAATTAATGAAGTGAATTATGAAGTGTTAATTTTACAACTCATTGGCACTCAGTTGTGTGAAAAGATCATATAAATGTGCTGGTAAGAAAAACGCCCATGTGATTCTGCCACCATTGTCCTCTCCCTGTCTCACTCAGACACAAATCTGAGCATAGCTAGTAATCCTCAGAACCCAGGTTCACTTTCCAGTTATGTCCAGAGGTGGAGGATGAAGTTTGGACTGATGTTACGGACTGAACGTTTGTGTGTCCCTCCTTCTCTACCCCTGCTCCCCAATTCACATATTGAAGCCCTAACCTTCAAAGTCAAGGAGTTAGAGAAGGGGCCTTTGAGTTAGGTTAGCTCATGAAGGTGGATTTTCATGATGGGATCAGTGGCCTTATAAGAAGAGAGAGACAACAGAGCTGTCTGTCATGTGAAGACACAATGAAAAGGTGGCCGGGAGAAGAGTGCCCACCAGGAATCAAATTGGCCAGCACCTTGATTTTGGACTTCCTGGCTTCCAGAACTGTGAGAAATAAATGTCGTGGGTTTAAGTCACCCAAGCTATGGTATTTTGTTATGGCAGTCTGGGCTAAGACAGACTGAGATTTAGGCTTATGAGGATTTGATAAACAAATTGGACTTCTCAGATGTTTTGTTCCATGATTATACCTTTCTTTGTATTAATTTCATTCCTTTTTATTAACAACTTTATCACACTTCAGCATTTATAAAGTATGCAATTTGACTTTATTACTTTACTGTGCAAATATTTATTAAAAATATACTAATGTAGCCACTCTGGCCTTCAGCTTTGAATAAGATATTAAGGTGACTAAGCATAAGTGAAAAAGTTGGCTTAAAGCTCAACATTCAGAAAACTAAGATCATAGCATCTGGTCCCATCACTTCATGGGAAATAGATGGGGAAACAGTGGAAGCAATGTCAGATTTTTTGGGGGGCTCTAAAATCACTGCAGATGGTGATTGCAGCCATGAATTAAAAGATGCTTACTCCTTGGTAGGAAAGTTATGACCAACCTAGATAGCATATTAAAAAGCAGAGACATTACTTTGCCGACAAAGGTCCATCTAGACAAGGCTATGGTTTTTCCAGTGGTCATGTATGGATGTGAGAGTTGGATTGTGAAGAAAGCTGAGTGCCAAAAAATTGATGCTTTTGAACTGTGGTGCTGGAGAAGACACTTGAGAGTCCCTTGGACTGCAAAGAGATCCAACCAGTCCATCCTAAAGGAGATCAGTCCTGGATGTTCATTGGAAGGACTGATGCTGAAGCTGAAACTCCAATACTTTGGCCACCTCATGCGAAGAGCTGACTCATTGTAAAAGACCCTGATGCTGAGAGGGATTGGGGGCAGGAGGAGAAGGGGATGACAGAGGATGAGTTGGCTGGGTGGAATCACCAACTCGATGGACATGAGTTTGAGTAAATTCCAGGAGTTGGTGATGGACAGGGAGGCCTGGCGTGCATGATTCATGGGGTCGTAAAGAGTCGGACACGACTGAGCAAGTAAACTGAACTGAACTGAAGCATAAGTACCTGCAATTGAGAATCTAACAGTTTATATAAAAGGATAACTGAGTTATAAAAGCATAACTAACAATAGAGGACTGAGCTAGATCTGTGGGAACCCAGGGAGTGAGACTTCCAGAGGATTCCAAGAAGGCTTACAAGAGGGGTGACTTTTGAGTTTTACTAAATAATAAAAATGCATGTGAAAATTAACACTCTAAATTATGAAACATATTAAATATACATAAAACACATAAAATACTATTACAAACATCGGTATATCCATTACTCAAATGAAATACAAGTAAGTTTTCTTATAGATAGCTCCTCTTCACTGTTCTTTTTTAATTTTTAGAAATAAAATGCAATAGTTACAGATTAAGTTCTATCCTTTATCCCTTTATTTTTTTCTTATCTAGAAGTAATACTATCTGCAATTGATGAGTGTCATTATACATATCTTGGAATGCTTACTACATAGGTGAGTATGTATACATAGAACAGTTATATGTATGTTTTAAATGCACTTCATAATGTTCTTCTAAAATTTGCCATCTTGATATTAGCACATTTTTGAGATTTAGTCACATGTGGATAAGTTATTCTTCTACTTTTTCGGGGAGTGCTATGAATCAGTAATATAATAAACTGTCTTATAAAAATCTCATATGCATTTGAAAGAGTATTCTTCAGTTGCTTGGAAATGGAGCTTTTAAACACCATTTTAAAGAAATGCTCAGACTACATTTTAATCATTTCAAGAAAGTGTTGTTCTAACTCACGGAATTACTTCATCACTTAAACACAAACTGCGATACGAATCTTGCTGGTAACAAAATAACACCATCATTATTTATGGAGACTTCCTATATGATAGGCACTGTTAACATGTGGTACATATGAATTACTTCTTTCATCATTTACAGCTTCACCTGTTCTTTTTTTTTAATTTCAACTTTATGTAACCAAAAGCTTTAATTTTAATAAGGTCCAACTTAACCCATTTTTTATGGATCATACTTTTTAAAAATTATCACTGTAGCATAAAATTTACTACCTTAAGCATTTTTAAGTATACAGTACAGTAGTGTTAATTATAAGCATATTGTTGTGCAACAGATGTCTAGAGCTTTTTCATCTTGCAAAACTAAAACTCTGTACCCGTTGAACAACAGCTCCCGGTTTCCCCTCCTCAGCAGCCCTCATAAGGACTTGCACATTTCTGTTCCTATGCATTTGACTGCATTTAGATATGTCAGGTAAGTAGAACCATACAATATTCTGTGATTGGCTAATGTCACTTAGCATAATGGCTTCAGAGTTCAGCTGTGTTGCAGTGTGTGACAGGATTTCCTTCTTTTTTAAGGCGGAATAATAAGACATTGTACGTAAATATCACATTGTGTTTATCCATTCCCCTGACATTGACATTTGATTGCTCATACCTCTTGGGCTATTGTGAATACTGCTGCAGTGAACATGGATGTGCACATATCCCTTTGAGGTCCTGTTTTCAATTCTTTTGGATATACACTCAGAAGTGGCATTGGTAAATCATATGGTCATTCTATTTTTAACTTTCTGAGGAACCTCTATGCTGGTTTCCGTAACAGCGGAACCATTTTACATTCCCACCAATAGTATACAATTGTTCCATTTCTCCACATCCTCCCAGCATTTGTTATTTTCTGTGTTTTGGATAGTGGCCATCTCATGAATGTGAAGCAGTATCTCATGGTGGTTTTGATTTGCATTTTACTCATGATTAGTGACCCTGAGCATCTTTTCATATGCTTTTTTGGACATTTGTATGTCTTTGGAGAAAACTCTGTTCAACTCCTTTGCTCATTTTTTCCCAATTCATATTTAAAATATCTTATACAATTTTACACTGTGTCTAGCTCTTTCGCGACCCCATGGACTGTAGCCCACCAGGCTCCTCTGTCCATGGGGTTTTCCAGGCAAGAATACTGGAGTGGGTTGCCATTTCCTTCTCCAACACTGTGTTTACAGTTTATTACAAAATATTTGCTATATTCCATTGTGTTGTACAATACATCCTTGTAGCCTGTCTTACACCCAGTAGTTACCCTCATCCTTACATTGCTCCCCTTCTGGTGGTAACCACTAGCTTATTCTCTATATCTGTGAGTCTGTTTCTTTTTTGGTATAATCACGGTTTTGTTGTAGTTTTTAGATTCTACATATAAGTGATATCATACAGTATTTGTCTTTGTCTGTCTGACTTACTTCACTTAGCATAATAATGCTTTTGCTGCAAATGGCAAAATTTCATTCTTTTTACGGCCGAGTAACATTCCATTGTATATGTGTACCACATCTTCTTTATCCATTCATCTGTTGATAGACACACAGGTTGCTTTCATATCTTTGCTATTGTAAATAGTCCTGCTATGAACATTGGAGTCTATATATCTTTTTGAATTAGACATTTGTTTATGATCTTTGGAGAAATGTCTGAGTGCTGTGCCCATTTTTTTTTTTAAGGAAAAAACTGAGCTATTTGTTTATTTTGTTGTTGAGCCTCCAGAGTTCTTTATATATTCTGGGGATTAACTCCCTATCACATATATGGTTTGCAAGTATTTTCTTCCCATTCCACAGGTTGCCTTTTCACTCTGTTGGTTGTTTCTCTTACTGCATAGAAGTCTGTAAATCTGAGGTGGTTTTATTTATCTATTTTTGCTTTTGTTGTTTATGCTATAGGTGTCATATGAGGTAGATCTTGAGATGCCTTCCTGAAGTTAGTCCTCACATAAAACAATGTTGGGGAAGTGGGTTCTGTGCTCCCAATTTGGGATGGTAGTTTTATTCTTTCCTTACTGTAACCTGCTTTTTCTTCCATCCTTACCTTCAGGGCCTGCCAGCAGATATTATTTGAGACTTTCGTGGCTTGAGGTTCCATTAGATTGGGTCTTGAGTACAAAATTTAGTTTAGGGACAAGTTAAGAAACTTGCCTGAACCATGACTAGCCACCTACAGACCTGGACTTGAACTTAATCTGACTTCACTGCCTCTCTTGGAAGCTGTCTCACATACCACCTCCCCTCCAGCCTGAAAAGCCAAGTAAGAAGAGGGGCCTTGGGATATTTATCATGACTCTCAGTTATTGAAGTCTTCCTACATATCAAGCACAGCACCGTAAATGCTCACAACAACCCATTTCAATTATTAGCCCATTTTACAGGTGAGGAAACTGAGACAGCAAGGAACTCATTTACTTGCCTAAAGTCACACAGTTTTTTAGTGGTGAGGAGGGATTTCTATCTCGGCAGCCTCCAGAACCTGGCCTCCTAAACTTTGTCTTCCCCTGGGTGAAGGGATGTGTCTCATCTCCATTCCTGAAGTGTCCCTGAGGCCTTATTTGTCTGAGAATTAAGTCCATCTAGCTTAAGAGCCACCTCTGCGAAGTGACGACTCAGTCCTGGGCTCCTGAGACCACAGAGAGCAGGCTGTGCTGAGATTTGGGCTCTAGACAGTCCCCTGGCTTTGCTGTGGGAACTGGCCAGGCAATTGCTTGATGACAGTTTCTCTTAGGCAGATCATATATTAGAGCCAGCAAGTAGGGCTGGCTACATGACTTACCAGGCTCAGTGCAAAATAGCAATGCGAGTCCCTTTGTTGAAAAAGCCAGGAGAAAAGTGCCAGTAAATTTGTTAAAATATAAAGCTGTTTCCTTTCTTTCAGTCTCTCTCAACATGGCATGATATTTTTTGTGTGCTATTTAATGTCTTTCTGCTGCTGCTGCTAAGTCGCTTCAGTCGTGTCCAACTCTGTGTGACCCCATAGACGGCAACCCACTAGGCTCCCCTGTCCCTGGGATTCTCCAGGCAAGAACACTGGAGTGGGTTGCCATTTCCTTCTCCAATCCATGAAAGTGAAAAGGGAAAGTGAAGTCGCTCAGTCATATCTGACTTTCAGCGACCCCATGGACTGCAGCCTACCAGGCTCCTCCGTCCATGGGATTCTCCAGTCAAGAGTACCAGAGTGGGTTGCCATTGCCTTCTCCAAATGTCTTTCTAAGTAAAGAAAAGTTTAAAAATTTAAATAATTAACATCAATCTTACTTTTCATGTTTATATCATGCAATACCAGTTTTAAATGTAAACATCAAGCATTTAATTCATGTGTGGAATCAAGGGATCACGTAAGTTATATTCTATGTGTTCTACATACATATTTATTTTGTTCTTATCATAACCGTGGAAATGCTGCACCAAAGTAAACTAACTCAGTAGTTTTTATTTCACTTCTTAATATGCACACTTGTATCAACACTCTACAGAAGCTGGCAATTTCATAATACTATATTTGCTCTCATCTTGTCGTCTGTCATGCTCAATTGTGTCTGACTCTTTGTGACCCCATCGAGTGTAGCCTGCCAGGCTTCCTTGTGTATGGGATTTCCCAGGCAAGAATACTGGAGTGGGTTGCTATTTCCTACTCCAGGGGATCTTCCCAACCCAGGGATTGAGCCTACATCTCTTGCGTCTCCTGCTTTGGTAGGCAGATTCTTTACCACTGAACCACCTAAATTTGCTCTAAGATTCACTAAATTTCCACACATCATGGGTCTGAAATTCTGTGTGAATGGGACGTCACGGAACTGAGAGTGCACAAACAGAGAGCATATCTCATCTGCTCATGGGCACATGTCATCGTCTTATTAGATTTCACTCATAAAACACAAGTTCAAAGATGACATCATGATGAATTTCCAGACAGTGACAGTATAGCATTAAACTAGACACGGGCCATTCTGATCAGAGCATGAGGTGGGGTGTGACGCCACACCTCACGCTCAGGAGGCCAACACTGCTCAAAAGGACTTTGAGGCTTCACTGAAGTGCGTACATTTGTGTTAGTGGGAATACTACGTAGCCAGAGCAAGGTGACTTCTGGCACCTCCTACATCAACCAGATTTAGGTTCATCCTGAGCATCTGATGGAAATGGAAATGCATGACATTCTTAATGATCCAGCTCTAAAATTCATAGCTCGGAAGGGCAGCTTTTAGCTCTTTATCTTTCTCTTTTTTAAGATGAAGCCTATTTTAAATATAGAAAAACAGACAGAATACTATACTGAACATCAATTAATTTCACAAGCAAACATTGCTAACATTTTATCTTTTCAGAGTCTTTTTTTTAAATTAAAAAACTGGGATATTTTAGGTAAAGATAAATAGTCTTTGTCTTCCGCCCCCAGTCAAATCCCACCATCTCTTTAGAGGCAGCCATTGCTGTAAATTTGGTATATATCCTTCCAAGCCACTTAAAAATACTTTTACTTACATATAGTCATGATAAACAAGACAGAAGTTTCTGTATGTATGTTTGGTTTTTTTTCTTAAGATTTATACAGTGGTACCTTACAATATTATTCTGAAACTTGCTTTTATCTTCATGCAACACTGTATTATTTTTGAAGGTTGAGAAAAATTTTTATTTCAATTTTATTTATCAATTTATTGTTTTATTTCAGTTTTCAAAAAAATTATTTATTTTAATTGGAGGCTAATTACTTTACGATATTGTGGTGGTTTTTGCCATATATTGACATGAATCAGCAACGGATGTACATGTGTCCCCCCGTGTACACCTTTCCACTGTGTACACCGGCTTTGAGTGCCCTGTTTCATGCATCGAACTTGAACTGTTCATCTGTTTCACATATGGTAATATACATGTTTCAATTCTGTTCTCTCAAATCATCCCATCCTTGCCTTCTCCTGCCGGGAGCCGGCACACGAGATCCCACCCATGACAAGGTCATGAGGAGAAAACCTGACAGGCAAGGCGGATCAGGTTTCCAGGGATTCCGAAAAGCTGCCCCCCGCAGTCACCTTAAAGATGATATCTGTCTTTCTGATGCCTGCTTCAATAGACTACTCCATAATTTCTGTGACACAGGCAGAAGGCCTTCCCAGATCTCTTTCCAAATAAGAATCAATTTAGAACTTTAATCAATAAGTTTCCCGGGTGGTGGTATTTTATGAGATTGTCCAGGATGAAAGGAGTGTTTTAATTTAAACTCCTTTGCTGGTATTTTAGTTTGTTTGACAAATGCATTTATGCCCTTGGTACTAATATGCATGATTGCTTATAATACCCTAATCATAAAATAACATAAAGAACCTGATCATATAAAGGCCCTAATAGACATAGAGCCCTTCGGGGGGTGAGGAAGCCCTATTAGAAAACACAAGAAAAATTATTCTAAAAGTAGCTATTGGGTTAATGTTTGCTTGCTGTGTTTTTGCTCTTAATGTGCTAAGGTTGTGTTATAGAAACCATTGTTAATATAGTTCTAGATCTAGAAAGATAAGAGCTTAGCCCTAGTGTGGTAACAATGAGATGGTTGCTAATTGTCAGCCAGGAGTGTTAGGCAGAGGCTGCCTCACTGAAGCTGCAGAGTCTGTGTGGGGTAAACTTCTTAGATAAATGCAACTGACAACTTCTGCAGAAGGATTAATTTTTGTGTTAACAAGGTTATACTTCTACTCTGTACTGTTGCCCTATGAGACTGCTACCTTTCAGTTAAGGTCACCATAAAAAGAGAAAATAGGTTTACATTCACCTGACCTGCATAAAATGTTAATAGGCCCCAAGGCCAGAAGATAATGTACAAGACCCTCATGAACAAAGAAGTATGCAGAAAACACCCTGGTTTCATGAAGGACAAGCTGACGTCTTGTTAAACTATCTTTCCCTTAGAAATGTACTAACTTAGGGTATAAAAGCCACGGGAAAAAATAAAGGATTGCCAGACTCTGCCAGCTGCACCCCCAGTCTGGTTTCTCTCTCTCTCTCTCTCTCTCTCTCTCTCTCTCTCTCTCTCTCTCTCTCTCTGCAGATTTGGCCTTATCAAAGCTGGTCCCACGTGTCTTCTCTCTCACCGATGCCGTTCATCCTGAGGGTATCCCCTGGATCCTGCCGAGGCTGGACCCAAGCATTCTCCCACAGAGTCCAAAAGTCTGTTCTTTATATCTGTGTCTCTTGCTGTCTTGCATATAGAGTCATCATTACCATTTTTCTAAGTTCCATATATATGCATTAATATACTGTATTGGTGTTTTTCTTTCTGACTTACTTCACTCTGTATAATAGGTTCTAGTTTCATCCACCTCATTAGAACTGACTCAAATGTGTTCTTTTTAATAGCTGAGTAATATTCCACTGTGTATATGTACCACAATTTTCTTTCTTTTTTCATTTATTTTTATTAGTTGGAGGCTAATTACTTTACAATATTGTAGTGGTTTTTGCCATACATTGACATAAATCAGCCATGGATTTACATGTGTTTCCCATCCTGATCCCCCCTCCCACCTCCCTGTCCATCCCATCCCTCTGGGTCTTCCCAGTGCACCAGCCCTGAGCACTTGTCTCATGCATCCAACCTGGGCTGGTGATCTGTTTCACACTTGATAATATACATGTTTCAATGCTATTCTCTCAGATCATCCCACTCTCGCCTTCTCCCACAGAGTCCAAAAGTCTGTTCTATACATCTGTGTCTCTTTTTCTGTCCTGCATATAGGGCTATCATTACCATCTTTTAAAATTCCATATATATGCGTTAGTACACCGTATTGGTGTTTATCTTTCTGGCTTACTTCACTCTGTATAATGGGCTCCAGTTTCATCCATCTCATTAGAACTGATTCAAATGTTCTTTTTAATGGCTGAATAATATTCCATTGTGTATATGTACCATAGCTTTCTTATCCATTCATCTGCCAATGGGCATCTAGGTTGCTTCCATGTCCTGGCTATTATTAAACAGTGCTGCGATGAACATTGGGGTGCACGTGTCTCTTTCAGATCTGGTTTCCTCGGTGTGTGTGCCCAGGAGTGGAATTGCTGGGTCATATGGCAGTTCTATTTCCAGTTTTTTAAGGAATCTCCACACTGTTCTCCATAGTGGCTGTACTAGTTTGCATTCCCACCAACAGTGTAAGAGGGTTCCCTTTTCTCCACACCCTCTCCAACATTTATTATTTGTAGCTATTGTGACCAGTGTGAGATGGTACCTCATTGTGGTTTTGATTTGCATTTCTCTGATAATGAGTGATGTTGAGCATCTTTTCATGTGTTTGTTAGCCATCTGTATGTCTTCTTTGGAGAAATGTCTGTTTAGTTCTTTGGCCTATTTTTTGATAGGGTTGTTTGTTTTTTGGGTATTGATTGCATGAGCTGCTTGTATATTTTGGAGATTAATTAATTAATATATTTGGAGATTAATTCTTTGTCAGTTGTTTCATTTGCTATTATTTTTTCCCATTCTGAAGGCTAACTTTTCACCTTACTTATAGTTTCCTTTGTTGTGCAAAAGCTTTTAAGTTTAATTAGGTCCCATTTGTTTATTTTTGCTTTTATTTCCATTACTGTGGGAGGTGGATCATAAAAGATCTTGCTATATGCCAGAGAGTGTTCTGCTTATGTTTTTCTCTAGGAGTTTTATAGTTTCTGGTCTTACATTTAGATCTTTAATATATTTTGAGTTTATTTTTCTGTATGACGTTAGAAAATGTTCTAGTTTCATTCTTTTACAAGTGGTTGACCAGTTTTCCCAGCACCACTTGTTAAAGAGATTGTCTTTTCTCTATTGTATATTTTGTCCTCCTTTGTCAAAGATAAGGTGTCCATAGGTGCATGGATTCATCTCTGGGCTTTTTATTTTGTTCCATTGATCTATATTTCTGTCTTTGTGCCAGTCCCATACTCTGTTGATGACTGTAGCTTTGTAGTATAGTCTGAAGTCAGACAGGTTGACTCCTCCAGTTCCATTCTTCTTTCTCAAGATTGCTTTGGCTATTTGAGGTTTTTTTTTTGTGTGTGTGTTTCCATACAAATTGTGGAATTATTTGTTCTAGTTCTGTGAAAAATACTGTTGGTAGCTTGATAGGGATGGCATTGAGTCTACAGATTGCTTTAGGTAGTATACTCATTTTCACTATATTGAGTCTTCTGATCCATGAACATTGTATATTTCTCCATCTATTTGAGTCATCTTTGATTTCTTTCATCACTGTTTTATAGTTTTCTATATATAGGTCTTTTCTTTCTTTAGGTAAATTTATTCCTAAGTATTTTATTTTTTTCATTGCAATGGTGAATGGGATTGTTTCCTTAATTTCTCTTTCTGTTTTCTCATTGTTAGTGTATAGAAGCACAAGGGATTTCTGTGTATTAGTTTTACATCCTGCAACTTTACTGTATTCATTGATTAGCTCTAGTAATTTTCTGGTGGTGTCTTTAGGGTTTTCTATGTAGAGGATCATATCATCTGCAAACAGTGAGAGTTTTACTTCCTCTTTTCTAATCTGGATTCCTTTTATTTCTTTTTCTTCTCTGATTGCTGTGGCTAGGACTTCCAAAACGATGTTGAATAGTAGTGGTGAGAGTGGGCACCCTTGTCTTATTCCTGACTTTAGAGGAAATGCTTTCAATTTTTCACCATTGACGATAATGTTTGTGTGGATTTATCATAGGTGGCTTTTATCATGTTGAGGTATGTTCCTTCTGTCTGTTTTCTGGAGAGTTTTGATCATAAATGGGTGTTGAATTTTGTCAAATGCTTTCTCAGCATCTATTGAGATAATCGTATAGTTTTTATCTTTCAATTTGTTAATATGGTGTATCACATTGATCGATTTGTGAATATTGAAGAATCCTTGCATCCCTGGGATAAAGCCCACTTGGTCATGATGTATGATCTTTTTAATATTTTGTTGGATTCTGTTTGCTAGAATTTTGTTTAGGCTCAATTTAATACATAGTACTAGTTTACTCCTATTTAATGCTATAGTACATTTTACGAATGTGCCACATTTTATTTACTTACTATTCTGGTGGATGGTTTAGTTGTTTCCAGTAGTTCACTGTTGTAAACAGGTCTGCAGTGAACATGTTTTTTGCACATGTGAGTTTCTCTAGGATGGGATCTGACATGTACCAAACTGCTCTCCAAAGAGGTTGTGCTAATATACTCTCTCACCGGCTGTGTGTGAGAGTTTGCAGTTCACTACATCCTGGACAATGCTGGATAGTGTCAGAGTTTTTTCATTCTTTCCATTTTGTAGACTTTAAAAAGACCCTGATGCTGGGAAAGGTTGGAGCAGGAGGAGAAGGGGGCAACAAAGGATGAGATGGTTGGATGGCGTCACTGACTCAATGGACATGAGTCTGAGCAAACTCCAGGAGATTGTGAAGGACAGGGAAGCCTGGCGTGCTGCAGTCCATGGGGTCTGTAAGGACATGAGAAAGTCAGAAACAACTTAGCGACTTAACAACAACAAAATTCCTCAGGACTTGGACAGAAATAGTTGTAGGACCTAGGACTTCTCTCCCTAACACAGGACTTGGGAATCAGCTTATCTTCAGTTTTACTTCTTTACTTATTTATTTTTGGCTGTGCCACATGGCATGTAGGATCTTAGTTCCCTGACTGGGAATCACCCCACACCCCCTGCAATGGAAATGCAGAGTCTTAACCACTTGGACTCCAGGGAAGTCCCAGGAGTCAGTTTAAATATTAATCATTTATGCACTTTCCCCTCTACTTTGAATAATACTTTCAGAGACAGTTTAAGGCAATTGACACAGTTGCAGGCCTGGAGTTTGGCTTTTGCCCTGATTCACCTCCTCACCCCAAGTCTGGTGGTGAGGGGATGCAGTCTGTCTAGCCTCCATTTCAAACACCTCCTTGGGAAACACAACTACTTGTCTTGTGTGTTTTTCTGAGTATGTGTGGAGAATGGGGGCAGAGTGTCAAGGGTGACATTATCTACTGTTATTTGAAGAGTCTGGGACACTTCAAGATAGAGCTGGAGATAAACTTCAATGAACCAATGAATTTTAAAAGTTTCATCAGAATAGGCTCAGGCGTTATTAATGCAATTGAGGAGAAAGTTTGTTTGGATGGAGATGCTGAATGATTCAAATCTGAAAGGTTGATGTGATTCTGCTTAGTATGAAAACAAGGTGTGCTTTTGTAGATCAACATGCTTACTACTATACAAATCACGTATCATGCTACAGAACTCATTGCTTGAAGATAATATACATAAAAAGAAATCCTCCTTCTGTGCTCTGTCCCAGAGGACTTCCTGTTGGCTGAAAGGTTGGAAGGGACAGGTATTCATTCACAGAGTTTTATAGGCGTGAATTAGAGCTTAAATCTTTTCTCAGAGGATCACTGGCCTGGAATTAAGCCCTGCATTTATGAATAATGCAAAGAGACACCAGGGAAAAGGGCAGTGTGGCGGCTGGGTCTCTGTGTAGCCACACTCCTCAAAGCTCTCTCCTTTACTTAACCCAGACCTGGGTTTGTTTACTTGTGAGCTAATTAACCTTTAAGCCTTAGTGTTCTCATCTGAAAATGAGGATGATAATAATTCTGACTTCACAGGACTGTTGTGACAATTAAAATAGATAATGCATTTGAAGTGCCTATAGGGAAGCACTTGATAAATGCCAGCTCTTCTTATTATTAGCTTCTAACCTCTCTGAATTCTTAAAAGGCTTTTGGTGGGGTGCCTCATCATTTAGTAGTCAATAGCATACTGTCTTGTATAGTTTTCTAGTGTTACTTCTGGGTTAATCTCTCATGCATCATTGATCTTATGAAGGAGATACTATCTTAATGTCTAAGCCTGCTCCTTTACAATGTACAGAATGTGCCCACAGATATTCTTTTACATGTCTTTTGAATCTCTCACTTGCCCAGCCCACAGCTGAACACAGACGAGGTGGTCTAAAATATGTATTGATGGATTGATACTTCTTTGTCAGAAAGATGAATCCCTCCATAAGTTACTGCAATGACTGTGAATCAAAGAGCTTCACTTTGAAGAAAGAGCACAGTGCATTTTAAAACATCATAAAAGAAAGCTTCTTATCTTGAGAATTTTTGTCTGCTAGATTAAATACAAAATGATCATTAATCCTTTTCTATGGGAGCACTCTGGAGAAGTTAAAAAGTTCCTGTGGCACACTGTCCCTTTTTGAAGAGGAAAACACAATACTGTAAAGGTTCATGGGAGTCCATTGCTAAGCAACAGAGCCAAGTCTGGACTGAACAGGGGTAACAATTCTTTGTTCAGTATGATGAATTACGAAATAGAAAATGCTTAATAGAATCTTCAGTCAGTTCAGTTCAGTCACTCAGTTGTGTCTGACTCTCTGCGACCCCATGGACTGCAGCATGCCAGGCCTCCCTGTCCATCACCAACTCCCGGAGTTTACTCAAACTCACATCCATCAAGTTGGTGATGCCATCCAACCATCTCAACCTTTGTCATCCCCTTTTCCTCCTACTTTCAATCTTTCCCAGCATCAGGGTCTTTTCAAATGAGTCAGTTCTTCGCATCAGGTGGCCAGAATATTGGAGTTTCAGCTTCAGCATCAGTCCTTCCAATGAATGTTCAGGACTGATTTCCTTTAGGATGTACTGGTTGGATTTCCTTGCAGTCCAAGGGACTCTCAAGAGTCTTCTCCAGAAGGCAAGGGCGGGATGTTTCAAGAGAACAGCGTCGAAACATGTATATTATCTAGGGTGAAACAGATCACCAGCCCAGGTTGGATGCATGAGACAAGTGCTTGGGCCTGGTGCACTGGGAAGACCCAGAGGGATCGGGTGGAGAGGGAGGTGGGAGGGGGGACCAGGATGGGGAATACATGCAAATCCATGGCTAATTCATTTCAATGTATGACAAAAACCACTGCAATGTTATAAAGTAATTAGCCTCCAACTAATAAAAATAAATGGAAAAAAAAAAAGTCTTCTCCAGCACCACAGTTCAAAAGCGTCAATTCTTTGGCACTCAGCTTTCTACATAGTCCAACTGTCACATTCATACATGACTACTGGAAACACCATAGCTTTGACTAGATGGACCTTTGTTGACAAAGTAATGTCTCTGCTTTTTCATTGTCTATGTATATGCTGTCTAGGTTGGTCATAACTTTTCTTCCAAGGAGCAAGCGTCTTTTAATCCCAAGGCTGCAGTCACCATCTGCAGTGATTTTGGAGCCCAGAAAAATAGTCTGTCACTGCTTCCACTGTTTCCCCATCTATTTGCCATGAAGTGATGGGACCGGATGCCATGATCTTAGTTTTCTGAATGTTGAGTTTTAAGCCAACTTTTTCACTCTCCTCTTTCACTTTCATCAAGAGGCTCTTTAGTTCTTCACTTTCTGCCATAAGGGTGGTGTCATCCCTGCAAAAATAACACTCATTATTTTTCAAAGCACTAATCTGAAGTTGATAGCTAATTTTCATGGAATTCTCTGATAATAGGGCTTCCCTGGTGACTCAATGCTAAAAGCATTTGCTGCAATGCAGGAGACATGGGTTCCATCCCTAGATCAGGAAGATCCCTTAGAGAAGGAAATGAAAATCCACTCCAGTATTCTTACCTGGGAAAGCCCATGGACAGAGGAGCCTGGAAGGCTACAGTCCGTGGGGTCACAAGAGTCGGACACAACTTAGCTACTAAACCACCACCACCATCTCTGACAGTAACCTATAGTTATGTTTTCTGAGTAAAAGAGTTCAGCAAGAAGGTTTTGAATATTTATTTTTGTGGAAGACATGGATCTGGCATCTGGATTTTAAGTCACCATTCCCTGTGTTCTAGAATTAATCCAGGATTATAAAAATCCACCTGAAGTAATTTCAGTGTTGGCTAATCTTGATGGAAATGTGTTTATCACATAATTTAAAACAGTGATCTCCAGATAGCATCCCCTGGGAACTCGTTAGAAATGTAAATTCTTTTTTTCTTTCACTTTATTTTTTTTAATTGAAGGATAATTGCTTTACAGAATTTGTGGTTTCATCACAGAATTTTGTGGTTACATCAACAAGAATCAGCCATAGGTACATCCATGTCCCCTCCTTCCATGTGGGATCCTGCCCATCCCACCCTTCTAGACTGTCACAGAGCCCCCGTTTGAGTTCCCTGAGTGATACAGCAAATTCCCATTCTTGAGCCCCATCCCACGACTACTGGATCAGTGACTCTGGGGTTAGGAACTAGCACTTCGCTTTTGTAAGCCCTCCTGGTGATTCTGATGCTGTATAAATTTTGAGAGCTTAGAGACTCAGGATAACTGTGTGAAACATGTTAAAGGAGACAGTGAAGAGTTAAGTTCAGTTTGGCACTAATGCATCATCTTGAGCTACTGTTGAACTGTTGGACCATTTTGGACTGGGAAGAAAATTACTGTTGTAATTCAGAAAGTAACTGCAGAAGAAAAAGGCACATGTAATGGAGGAGAGTCTTTTTTTTTTTTTTTTTTTTTTAAATTTTTATTAGTTGGAGGCTAATTACTTTACATCATTACAGTAGTTTTTGTCATACATTGATATGAATTAGCCATGGATTTACATGTACTCCCCATCCCAGTCCCCCCTCCCACCTCCCTCTCCACCCGATCCCTCTGGGTCTTCCCAGTGCACCAGGCCCGAGCACTTGTCTCATGTACCCAACCTGAGCTGGTTATCCGTTTCACCCTAGATAATATACATGTTTCAATGCTGTTCTCCTGAAACATCCCACCCTCACCTTCTCCCAGAGTCCACAAGTCTGTTCCATACATCTGAGTCTCTTTTTCTGTTTTGCATATAGGGTTATCGTTACCATCTTTCTAAAGACCATATATATGTGTTAGTATACTGTAATGGTCTTTATCTTTCTGGCTTACTTCACTCTGTATAATGGGCTCCAGTTTCATCCATCTCATTAGAACTGATTCAAATGAATTCTTTTTAATGGCTGAGTAATATTCCATGGTGTATATGTACCACAGCTTCCTCATCCATTCGTCTGCTGATGGGCATCTGGGTTGCTTCCATGTCCTGGCTATTATAAACAGTGCTGCGATGAACATTGGGGTGCACGTGTCTCTTTCAGATCTGGTTTCCTTGGTGTGTATGCCCAGAAGTGGGATTGCTGGGTCATACGGCAGTTCTATTTCCAGCTTTTTAAGAAATCTCCACACTGTTTTCCATAGTGGCTGTACTAATTTGCATTCCCACCAACAGTGTAAGAGGGTTCCCTTTTCTCCACACCCTCTAGGAGGAGAGTCTTTAAGGTAGCTTTCAATTACTTCCTCCTGAAATTGGAACCAATTAGAAATGCCTTCCACCGGTTGCAGTTGTGACAATCAATTTTTGAAGAGTTTATTTACCAAGAATATATAATAATTTTTTAAAACTTTTTCTCTAGGACATGAAGGAGGAATGATGTTCATCACTTGTTACATGAGGGATTGATAACTTGAAACTTTTTAAATAAAGTAAAATACAAAGTCTAGAAAAAAATATGTGCAGTCAGTATCACAAACTTGACATAATTTTGGAAGTTAGAAGTAATGAATATTAACTCCAGAAAAATGACTGAAGGGGTCATTGCTCAGTTATAATGTATATTGAGAACTAAATTTGGTAAATGATGTAATTTCATTCTATCAGCCACTAGCTCTGCAGTTACAAGTCACTTTACCCCTCGGTGCCTCTTTTTTTTTTTTTTAACTTTTGTGAAATAAGAGGCCCTTTCTTAGCTCCTTTCCATTTCCAGAATTTTGTGATTGTATAAATAATGCACACTGTGAAATATCTCACGTTTGTCCCCAAAGAGAGAGATACCCACTAGCTCACTTGATCTTTATGAGAACCCAGCTCTTCTGTACAGTAAAAAATATGTTTAACTTTGTAGACCTAAATCTTAGAAAGCATGTAACAATCATTGCATAGGTTCTTCAGAAGTTTCAGACATTTAATAATTAGCTAATTTGGCAAATGCTGTTTTGGATAATGTCTCGCTATGCCTGCAGGATGTATCATCATAGGAAGAACATTCTTATGTTATCCAAGCCTTGATCTCCCTGTGCCTCCAAGTGAACATTACCTGTGTTATCTTATAGGAGAAGGACATGAGCTCTAAGCTGAGGCTAAGCTACCCTGACCTTACTCTCCTGGGTGAATATTCACAGGGAACCTGACCCCATCCGAAGGGAGCATGCTATCATTAGGCAACCTAGCTTAGGTTGGGACTTAGGTCTTTGGGGTAAGACTAATTTGTATTTGAATTCTGGCTCGGCCACTTGGCTAGTTGTATTTCATAAGGCTGTTTTATTCAAAGATTGAATAAAACTAGAAATGTTATGTGTGAAGAATATCTATAGTTCCTGGCCCATGTAAATGTTCAATAATTGTTAGCTTTAAAAGTTGAGGTTAAAACAGTTGAGGGAAATTCAACTCAATAAATGTGTTCTAGGCTTATTAGCTAACTGATTCATTGATTTCTTAATTCAAGAACTATTTATTAAGCAACTGCATGAGTCAGATTCTCTTGTAGACATTGGAAATATGACAAAAATATGATTTATAAAGATTAAATTTGAGTTGCTTATTGACCTCTAAGTGGAGATGTCAAGTAGACAGATGGATACATGAGAACAGAGCTAACTATTTGGGAGATATTTTTTACCTTTAGATAATATTTAGTGGAGTGGGTTGGTTGAGAGCACTTAGGGAAAAGAGTACAGTTAAAAAGGAGAAAAAATTCTAGGAGCACCCTTAAAATTTCAGATACAATGACTCATAATAAAATCTTATAGTAATAACATATAACCCTTATAGAATTTGCTACATAAAAATTTATTGATAGGAATTTTTTATTTTCTTATATTCTTAAAATTTTTTTTATTGGTGTGTAGTTGATTTATAACATTGTATTAGTTTCAGGTATACTTATATAGAAAAGTAAGTCAGTTACACATATGCATACATCCACTCTTTTTTAGATTCTTTTCCTGTATAGGCCATTACATGGTATTGAGTAGAGTTCTCTGCGCTCTCCAGTGGGTCCTTATTAGTAATCTATTTGATATAGAGTGATGTGTATGTCAATTCCAATCTCCCAGTTTATCCCTCCCCCCTTACCCCTTAGTTACTGTAAATTTGTTTTCTACATCTATAACTCTATTTCTGTTTTTGTAGATAAGTTCATTTGTACACTTTTTTTTTTAGATTCTACATATAAGGAGTATCATGTGGTATTTTTCTTTCTCTGCCTGACTTTTTTCACTCAGTATGACAGTCTCTAGGTTCATCCAGATTGCTGTAATTGGCGTTGTTTCATTCTTTTTTATGGCTGAGTGATATTCCGTTGTATATGTGTACCACATCTTCTTTATCTAGTCCTCTGTCATCAAACATGTAAGTTGCTTCTGATGTCCTGGCTGTTGTAAATAGAACTGCAGTGAACACTGAGGTGTATGTATCTTTTTGAATTATGGTTTTCTCTGGATATATGCCCAGGAGTGGGATTGCTGGTAGCTCTATTTTTAGTTTTTTAAGGAACCTCCATACTGTTCCCTCTAGTCGCTGTACCAATTTACATTCCCAACAACAGTGTAGGAGGGTTCCTGCTTCTCGACACCCTCTCCAGCATTTCCTGTTTGTAGATTTATTGATGGTCATTCTCACTGGTGTGAGGTGATATCTCATTGTAGTTTTGATTTTCATTTCTCATTTTAGTTTTGATTTCCATTTCTCTGATAATGAGTGATGTTGAGCATCTTTTCATGTGCTTTTTTTGGCCATTTGTATGTCTTCTTTGGATAAATGTCTATTTAGATCTTCTGCCCATTTTTTGATTGGGTTGTTTGTGGTTTTGATATTGAGCTGCATGAACTGTTTATATATTTTGGAGGGTAATTCCTCGTGAGTTGCTTCATTTGCAAATATTTTCTGTCATTCTGAGGGTTGTCTTTTCATTTTTGTTTGTGGTTTCCTTTGCTGTACAAAAGCTTTTAACTTTAATAAAATCCCATTTGTTTATTTTTGTTTTTATTTTCATTACTCTGGGAGGTAGATTGAAAAAGACCCTGCTGGGCTTTATGTCAAAGAGTGTTCTGCCTATGTTTTCCTCAAAGAGTTTTATAGTATCCACCCTTACATTTAGGTCTTTAATCAATTTTGGCTTTACATTCTTTAGCGTACATAAGTGGAGATCAAAAAGAAGTGTGGTTGTAATACATTGGTCTTACATGCATTCATCTGACCCGTATTTTTGAGCTCCTACTGCAAGGTACCATATTACGTTCTATGTGTAAAATGAAACCAATAAAACAGTCATGTTGTTTGTCAAACTTATTTACTGAGCACATGCTGTGTATACAGTACTTGATGATTTGAGGAGAGACCACAAAAATGGAAAATTAATTCTCTGTCTCTAAGAGAAGACAGTCTAAAACTGCCACTCAAAAGGAGAACAAACCACCCAAAAGTGGTTAAGAACAGTGTTTCCTTTTCTTTTTGCATATCTGATATTCTTAGGCCATTAAGAGAAATCTTTGTGGGCCAAAAGAATTTGGTGAGGTAGGTCACAGTTCATAATTCATTTTTCTTCTCCCCTCCCCTCTACTTGGCTGGTCAATGGGAGAGTGTCCCTGGGTGGAGAGAAGCTTGTTTCAGCCCATCTCGTACTTATAGTTAGTTGACTGCTACTCCAAGCATCCCAGCATTTATATTCTCATTATCTGCGGAGAAGAGACAGCAAGAATCCATCAGCATTTGTAATGGTTAATCTCTTTTCCCTATGAAATCAAACAGTTTCCCTGAGGAGCAGTTCTAGTTTGTCCAGAATTCTATACTTCCTGTGTAGCTCGTTGATGGAGTGGATGCAGGCCCACTTATCAGTACAGATGGGGAGGAAAGGAAGGACCCTCTTCTGAACTGTGGTTGTATTCTTCTTCTGACTAATGGTTATATTTGCTTTATTAAGATGCAGCTGAAGCTTTTGGAGGAGTGTTATCAGAAAGAACAGCCTGGCATCAATTATGCTGAAACAATCATTATATTTAGTAGTCATTGTCTAATCTCTAAATGGACTTTATTAAATAAATCCAGATAAAAGCTTAATTCATTCAACTACATGGTGCATTAATGATAAAGCATCCTGGCAGACTCCTGATTATGGAGTTCTGCTTGGAAAGTAATTCTCAGTACAAGGTCCATGTGACCTCTTTTTGTGGTCACTGTGGCCAGTTGGCAGTAGAAATACTTAGGGTCTTGGAGGGGGTCAAAATAATTCCTTTGTGCTTTATGATATCACATTCTGTGGTCTCAGCCAAATACTTGGCCATATGCTTAAACGGCTTCAAATGTTCTTTTGTTGTTGTTCATTGAGAAACATTTTGACCCTTTTCCCTGATAACAGCATAGCTTGCTTCTATGTCACTTTGCTTGAACAAGGGAAGGTTAGCTACTAAATTGTTCATTACAAAATGTTGTAATGACCAGGGAAGTCCATTGGCTCTCATAAAAGTTTGCAGTTTAGGTTTTTGTGAACAATCCTAGGATTTTTACAGTAAGCAATATTTCAGTTCAGTTCAGTTCAGTCGCTCAAGTCATGTCCGACTCATTGCCACCCCATGGACCACAGCATGCCAGGCCTCCCTGTCCATCACCAACTCCCAGAGCTTGCTCAAACTCATGTCCATTGAGTTGGTGGTGCCATCCAACCATAAGGTATCAGAGAACTGAAGGAATCATTAGAATTCATAATTTAATAAAAGAATAATTAATTAGTGCACATGATTCAGGTAATATTATCTACAGCATAATACCTTTAACAATTATAACAGTTATAACAATTATAAACAATTAAAACAGTTACAAAAAAGTTATAAATGTAACAAAAGAAGATATACTTTTGTTAAAATTTCCAGTTTTATTGTAAAATGGAAATTAATTCCTTGTGAACTAATTCATGACCTATTTCTGTAACTGTTTCACGTGTGCTTGAAAATAATCTGTTTTTCTCCGTGGCTTAATACCCACATTTATGAAACAGGAGGAACCAAAAATATCCAACTCCTTTGATTTTCGTTTTGGAGTTTGAAAAACCAAAGACCAAACTGAAAGACAGAAGAATATGATATTTGTTCCTTTTGACTTTCACTGGCAAACTCACAATGTGTATATCTTGACACAAGCAAGAATATAAGAGATCAAGAAAAAGGAAAATTGCTGTCCTTCCTGAAAATAGATTTGTTACCAGTGAGTAACAGGTGCTTAATCCTCCGTGGGGGCACAATTCCAGCCTACAGAGGGGGACGAGATGGAAATGGAGGAGTAACCACCTGTGATAGTGATTCCGATCTGTGTTTGATCTGTCTCTGACTCCTGCTGGCCGTGGATATTTATAAAAGGGAAGCCGAACCTTTGCTGTGCTGCTCAGACTATCATTGTGTGCTTGGGTGGGGTGGTGGTCCTCCAACAGGCTGACTAATAGCAGCTGGCTAGTCTAATCAGAGAGCCAGCCTGGTCACTTAGGAGGCAGCATGGATGCTTACCTCAGTTTTCCATTGGAAGGGGAATTTGATGGTCAATGGCTTCACCTATGGATATAGATGAGACCCTTAATAGCCAACCTCTCAGGCCGTTCACCATAAAGATTCCATGCACCTTGGCTCCTGCAATAACTTTTCTCATTCAGTCTCTCTGTTCTCTTCTGTGAGATCTCATGGAAGCCACTGTTGGCCTTCTACCTCCTCCATTTGTCATCAGCAACGTTTCCTTCTCTTTCCTAGGAGATCTCAGCCTTTCCAAATACAACGAGTCATTAAGAAGTGTTTTCAAAATAGGTATTTTCATATGGGTGTATTTGATCTTATTTATTTCAACTTTGCTTTGAAAATTATCAAAGTTTAGAGTTGAAAAAAATACATTTTTTTTTCCTCCCCACAAAGTCAATAACCTCAGCTATTGGCACTGTCACAAGAGGTCTGCACTTTAACTGGATGAACACAGAGAATAAAGTTAACACACCCCAGGAAAGGGCAGCAATTCCAGAGTGAAAGAAGAGGGGAGAGTGAAGAAGGTACCTGGAACTCAAGAGTATCAAGAGTAGGAGGTGGCACCAGAATGACTTCTAATATTTTGGTTGTCATTAGAACAGTAGACTTTTCACCATGCGGGGGTGTGTAGTGTACTATGCACTGGAAAGAGCATGATATCAGAAGGACCTGGTTAGAATTCAGGTTTTGCTATTCAAAACCTATTCAGGTTTTACTGGCTGTGAAATTTTGGTTAAGACACTTGACCACTTTGATTCCATAGTCCTCACATGTGTAAAATGCTAATTATAATAATAACACTTGCCACTGGATGTAAAAGTATTGTCACTGGCATAGTAAAATGGTATAGTAATACTCTAAACTGGTTACAAAAATTAGAACATTTTGAGGAGGGAGGTTTACATTTCCACTGATGGTCAGTCACTTGCTCTATCATTGTTGAGAAGAGGGTAGGACTCTGGAGTGGGGGTTTCTTGCTTTTCTCATTACAGGACTGATTGACTTGTAAACTCCATGTTCTAGTTTGGCACTATTGCTTAGGGAGTCAATCTTAGATGCCGAGACCTTCTCCAGCCTTTCTGATGATTGTGCGTGCATGTGTGCGTACTAAGACACTTGAGTCCTGTCAGACTTTTTGCAACCCTATGGACTCTAGCCTGCCAGGCTCCTTTGTCCATGGCATTCTCCAAATAAGAATGCTGGAGTGGGTTGCCATGCCCTTCTCTGGGGGATCTTCCTGACCCAGGGATGGAACCCATCTCTTACCTCTACTGAATTTGGCAGGTGAGCTCTTTACCACCAGTGCCACCCGGGAAGCCCCTTCTAATGACAGTTAGTCGCTCAGTCATGCCCAACTCTTTGTGACCCCGTAAACTGTAGCCCGTGAAGCTTCTCTGTCCATGGAATTCTCCAAGCGAGAATACTGGAGTGGATTGCCATTCCCTTCTCCAGAGGATTTTCCCAACCCAGGGATTGAACCCTGGTCTTCTGCATTGCAGGCAGATTCTTTACCGTTTGAGCTACAGGGAAGTCCTTCTAATGACAGTAATTGTCTGCAATTCCTCATGACAAACCCCTTTCTTTCCAGAATAGCTAGTTGATTGCTGTAACTGAATCCTGACTGCCTTGTAAACTCTTTGTGGGCAGTACCTCTGTGATATAAAGGAATTATCTTATATTTGGTGGTGGTCGGGGTCAAGGGCAGCAGGGCAGATTATAAATAAATGATTAAGTAAAAGTTTTAGCAAGATAATGACACATACTCCATATAAAAACAAAACTGGAACTAAGGGGATGAGGAGGTGAATGTTGAAATTTTAAACAGTTTGGTGGTCGAAACTGCTGCTTTGAGTAACCGTGGTCCTGGAAGGCCTCCCTGATAAGATGACTTTTGAAGCCCAACTATCTGTCAATTGAGTACAAGACCCAGGTGGAGATAATGAATTAAAATGCAATTATCCAATTACTTCTTTCCTTATTATCTAAGGAAATGATAAATGATGCTATTTCCCACCTCTAGGTAGTTATTTTATTTACCCGCAGCAAACATGGCAGAAAAAGCTTCATCCTGGGCCACCAATAAAGATGACCACAGTACTTCCTGTGCTTGCCCTTAACAAAGATGGAGTCATGACTTCCTGTTCAGGGGTTCTTTGCCTTCAACAAAGATGGTGCTTATGGTACAGGTTCCCTGACAGTTTGGATTCCGGTTGCAGTTTTTTCCCCCCCTAAGATACGTGTTTGCAGACGTAAGTAACAGGAAACTGGCAACCCCCTATCCATCTTCTCTCAAGGACCCCGCGCCGTGGCGTCTGCGGCCTGGGCTCTGTGCGGCTCCCACGCTCGCTAACTTCTCGCGGCGTTTTGGAGCCGGCCGGGTTGGGGTGGCGGTGGGGGTCCCAGGGCCGCTCTCCCTTCGGTCCGTTCTGCAAGTCATTCCCAGCACCCATTTTTTTAGCGGGTCAGGTTTCCCGAAAATCTTTCGTAGTTCTTCCTGTTCCTAATACCACAGAACTTCATCTGGTTAGGAAGGGAATGAAAAGAAGTTCCACAAGGGCGGGGGCCGCCAAGGTGCACACCCCTCTGCTCACCTGCCGCCTCTTAGGGTCGCCCGCCTCGCTCGTACTTTCTGTTACTTTCCGTGTCACGAAGCTCCACCTGCCGCCCTCGCGGCCCCTCCCCGCCACTTACTCTCCTAGCCATTGCTCTGCTCACTGGTGCTGTGGTCTTGGAAACAAGCTTTCAATGCTGTGTGGATTGTTTTGTTTTATTTTTAGTCTTTTAAAGGAAAAGAAAAAACACCCACAACGTTAAATGTCCCATACATGTGTGGCCATGATAGTGTTGTGATGGAGATTCGAAATCCTTCCAGACAAGGGCTGGCACTTGTGATTGTAGATATAAGATGTATATCGTAGACAGGGCATGAACGCTTCATGTTTTCCTTGAAGGCAGTGGTGTATAGGCCTTTTCTTTTAGGGAAAATGACCCTTAAACTTACTGGTACTTGCCGGTTTCTGGCCCCACTCCCAATGTTGGTCAGGTTCTGCAAAAGCACACGGTCTAAAGGGCACTTGCGTGCACCTAAGCCGTTTCTGCGGTGGTGGGTATCTCTGATGACATCAGTGTTAAAAGCACTATTTCTTTACAAGTTTTTTTAGAATGAAATGCTCCTCTCTAATCCTAAGATAAAAGTTGCTTTTTAAGCAGGGTCTCTGATCCACTTTCCCCCAAATCTCTTTATAGAACAAGGAATGGAGCTAGGTTCCCATTGTGTAGAAAAGAAAAACAGAGAAGACGATTCATGTTCAGTGCTGTTCATCATGTCCTGAACCATTCAAAATGAATTCAACTTGGCTTAACAGCCACTGTGGCCTGGTGCTTTGCTAGGGTTCAAAGATGTCCATGACCTTAGGGAGTTTACATTGTAAGACACTATCTTTAGGGGCTCATCAGACTTCCTGTGATCTGAGTTACCATTTTGTCTCTTCCCAGGGGGAAATGGAGGCTAGAGACAAGCAAGTGCTTCGCTCCCTTCGCCTGGAGTTGGGTGCAGAGGTACTGGTGGAGGGGCTAGTCCTCCAGTATCTTTATCAGGAAGGGGTCTTGACAGAAAGCCACGTTCAAGAAATTAAAGCTCAAGCCACAGGCCTCCGGAAAACAATGCTACTGCTGGATATCCTCCCTTCCAGAGGTCCTAAAGCCTTCGATGCATTCCTAGATTCCCTGCAGGAATTCCCTTGGGTAAGGGAGAAGCTGGAGAAGGCAAGAGAAGAAGCCGTAGTTGAACTGCCTGCAGGTAGGCCTCAAAAAGTTCACTCCAGGCCAGCTCCAAAATTGTTGGAACTATGCCCTTTGGATTTGAAGTTGAGATTTTAGTCTGGGTGGAGCTCGGTGAATCCTGAAAGTGGGTAAAGAATTTGGTCTGAAGGCACATGCTGTTGGAGGGACCAGATGAGGAGATGGAATTATGAAGTGCAGGGAAGGATGGAGAGGGTGAGGAGGGAACTCAGAGGATACATTTAGAAATACTTCCAGGGAAAGTTGGCAGTTCACTTGGGAGGCGTGCTCTCATCTGAGAGCCAGGACATATCTTAGTCCTTGGCATCGGAGCCATTTAGAAAGTGTAGATGGGAAAACAGGCTTTAGGCTTCTTGATAACTGATTCGTGGGGTGCCAGAGCGGCTAGCTGGAAAAGGTCGGACTCGTGAAGGAGACAGTCTCGAGGAAGGCATGCCTTTGCACCTGTCCCCTGGGCTGTCCTGCATGGCCAACGGGAATTATTTGGAAAGCTGGCTTAGTTTGTTTTTAAAGGCATCCTTTTTAGTTTGGCTTTGTTCAAACACTCAGAGTATTTAATTTTATAAGGACATCAGTTTTTTTGTGGTGGGCAGGGGGTGTCACATTTTGATTTTAAGGAAAGTTGGAAGCTATGGAAAAGAGAAACAGTCCTGGTGCTATCAGCCTGGCTTGTAGCAGGAAGAAGATGTGATAGGAAATACTTGTTACATGCTTGACATTCCCCTGTCTTATACTTTCTGTAGAGACTGAGGAGCAGAGAACTGAACTGGCAAAAAAGGAAAAAAGAAAGCTAAGGTTTTTACAGCAAAGATAATTAGAACTACTCCAACTTAGGGGTCCCCAGAATTTGTTGTTGCTGTTTTTTAAACACCAATATAACTGGTAAAAAACAAACAAACACAAAACATACCAGTAATAAAAATATCACTTGTGGCTTAGCTGGTAAAGAATCCGCCTGCAATGCAGGAGACCTGGGTTCAATCCCTGGGTTGGGAAGAATTCCTAGAGAAGAGAAAGGCTACCCATTCCAGTATTCTGGCCTGGAGAATTCCATGGACTGTATTAGTCCATGGGGTCGCAAAGAGTTGGACATGACTGAGCAACTTTCACTTCACTTTGTTATTTTTGCCCCATGGTCCTCATATTTTGAATGATTTTCCAGACCACATGTATTAAATAATACTGATTAATTCTTCTCTTTTTATTAATGACATATGTCTGAATATTTGATCTGTATGAGATAACTGGTTGACTTAGGAAGGCCTGTGGAAAAAGCAAAAATATTTTCATTTCATTCAATTGAATTCAATATTTCAGTTTTCAAATTGGATTATCCTTACAAAATAAAATACTACAGGTGTGTGAACAAAGCCAAACTGAAGTAGCTAAGATGTTTCTACCACTTAATTGAAAGCAGAATAAATAACGTAGAAGTGGGGAAATGGTAAAAGAAATGTTAGGGAGTCCATGTCACATGGTATTTGACTTAGAGGTCCTTCTTGGCAATACATATTTGGAAACAACAAAAGAGGCAAAATGAAAGCTTGTTACGACCAAAATATTTAATTTAATTTCATAATCATTGTAGATGTTGTAAATAGTACTTTTGTATGTTGTTCAAAGAGGTGTGACCCCATTTTCATTTCTTGCAGTTCATTCAAAGAACAATTAAAATTGAAATTATTCTTTTACTAATGTGAAAGTTAACAGAGATGTTGAAGAAAAAAAGTTTTGTTTTTTTTGTTTTTTTTGTTTTTTAAGTGAGCAGCCTGAATCATTAGAGTGGGGGAAAAAACTGAAGTTTGGAAAAATAACATTAATTTGTTAATTCTGTGGAAGTGGTCAAATGGAACAATAGGTTGGCTGCTGCACAAATGAAGTCCTCTTCATTGTTTTACTTCTTGTTGAGTAACACTGCTATTGAAAGAAATATCCTGAAGAGAGAGTTTGATTTATGTAATGTTCTGTGTAACCTCCCACAGTGGCAATTACTCAAACTCACTTTTAAATAGTTTTTGTTAATTATTGAATATTTTTAAGTAAGATTACAAAATATAATAAAGTATGAAGAATAATGGTAAAGTGAATACCTATTTCCCTGTCAGTCAGTTAAAAAAATTTTTGCATGGCATTTGAGGACCCCTGGGTGTCCTCGCAATCTTAGCTCATCCCCAGCCTCTACTCACTTTAATAAACCCCGAATTTCGAGTTTATCATTCCATTTTTCACTTTGTAATTTTCCATTTTATAAAAATCACTTTTAAAATCAACATATGTTATGGAAAATTCACTACACCGTAGGTTTCAGCACTATCTATGTATGTAAGGCATGGAGGAAATGATATACTTTAAAGGAGTTGTTAGTTAACAGCCTTCTTTATTTGAGACCTTAAACCTTAAGTTTTATATTAATTAATTTGATGGCAATATTTTAATTATAAAATTAAATTAGGACTGAATTGGAAACCTATTTAAAAACATTCTATGAAGAGTACTAGACTTGAAATGCCTTCAGTTTAATGTCCCTGTAAAACTTGCAAATGGACCCAGAGGCCTATTTCCCAGGATCCCTGTGCTTCTTTGGTGTTGTAATGGAGTAATTTTAATAAGCTTTTAAATAGTTCATTGAAATTTTTTTAAAAGGCATGTTTGAATTTTGAGGAATTGGAATGTAGGAAAATGTGGTGCTTATATATATGTGGGTGTATACGTGAACCTGTTCTGACTTCTTACTCATTTTGGTTGCAAATATTAATTAATTTGTGTAGGCTTGGTGGTCTCCTCTTGGGAGGCTTTGAAAACAAATGGGGAGGAATGGCTTTCTCTTTGGCCAAGGGGTCAATCCTGTTTGACCTGAATGAACTGATTTTATTTTATAAAAAATTTTCTTGTTTTGGTCTTCTTGTTTGGTTCTTGGTTTTCCTTTTGTTTGTCTGGTTAATTTTTGTGTTTCACTTGTAAACTTTGAGCTACCTCAAAGGCCATATTTGGTGATTAATTCTAGTTAGTTGCTTTTAATTTATTTTCTGGGTGTCATTTTTTAGAAAAGAATCAAGTTGTATCTTGATTCTGTCTGTTCTTCTAAACTGTGCCGCCAGGAAATCCCAAAACATAAAAACAAAAAAGCAAACACCAAAGAAAATACTTTAAATCTTTGATGGTCTCGGAATATGCCTATATAACGGGTATCCCTATTTTTGTTATTGTGTATTTTTTAAAAAGCCCAACACGTTAATGGATGATTGACTTCTTATTTTTCTCACCTTATAAAGACTTTTATGTTTTAAAAGAGGAATTCTGGTGATAAAATGACTTAATCCATCTTGGCACCATGGAAGGAACACTTCACAGTGTGTCCCTTACTGGCCAAGGTCACACACTAGACACTAGATCAGCTGGAAATCCTCCCTGGGCTCCTGGCAGGTCACTGAGAGGATGAGGACAGTGCCGAATCAGGGTAAACGTGGCATGTGCTTGCCTGCCTGGCTGCCCACTACTCATGGGCCTCTGTCTAGTCTGACAAGCTCATGCAGGTGTCTGAGCTAATCTGGATCTGGAAAGGAGGTTTGTCAGCAGCCTGGTCTCACCAGCTGGTGGGACTTAGCCTTAAGTCATGGTGGGAGGGATTTGTGGGTCCAAGGACTCCCTGTTCTACCATGTTGGCCCGCGCTGTGGGACTGGGTCTCTGCCGTGATTCCCACTTAGCAGCCAGCCTGGCAACTCTTCTTTTAATTCCATTCCTTTTTAGGCTCAAGAGTTGTTTTTTTTTCCTTCCTTCCTCATTGGGCTAAATTTCTGCTTTTATAGTCTCTTAGCCACCAGCAAGGATGAAGGACAGATACCTTGGAATGCAGCTCATCACCTCCTGTATTAGCCTCAGATGCCTGCTGTAGTAGCTACCCTGGGGCTGACATTTGTTGTAGCTTTGCCTGAGCTGGTTCTCGTCATGGACCCTTGCCCTGGCCTGTGTGGCTGCCGTCACCAGAGCAGGATGTAGGACTGGCTTGTTTCCCCTCTACCCCAGAGTCTCCAAGACTCAGCCTGTCCCTTTTGGAGCTGGCCTTGTGTGACCACGCAGAACCACACCATCCACTGTTTCGGGATATATTCAGGCTGTCAGATGTATACTTGGATACACCTGAAGTTCCTGAGCAATAAAGGGAAAAAGAAAAACCTGTAGGTATTGTAATAGGTTTATTAGAGAGATTTCTAGGGTGGGATTTTTTAATCATAGCATGAATTCATACCTACTCTGGGGCTTCCCTCATAGCTCATTTGGTAAAGAATCGTCTGTAATGCAGGAATCCACCTGCAGTGCAGAGCACCCTGGTTTGATTGCTGGGTCCAGAAGATCCCCTGGAGAAGGAAATGACAACCCACTCCAGTATTCTTGCCTGGAAAATCCCATGGACAGAGGAACCTGGTGGGCTGCAGTCCATGGGATTGCAAGAGTGAGACACGACTTAGTGACTAAACCACAACCTGGGTATGGTAAGTTCAGTGTCGATCTTAGTTCATCAGACTCATGATGTGTCCAGACGCTTCCTCTGTGGCTGAGTAGCGTTCACTCTACTCCTCATGCTAAAGGCAGAGTCTACAGTGAGCCTGAGTGTCTGTGTGTCTCCAGCACAATTATCATATACTTCTTGAGGACTAAGTAAGTGCCAGGCACTAGTTAATAAAGATGCAGGAAGGCTCTCCAGATAAACTGAGAAGATCCATTCATTCATTTGGCAAATATTCGTCTTGACCACGTGGCAGACATTGGTGCTAGGGGTACTGTAGTAAACAAACTCCCGCTCTGCTGGACTCCTACTATCCTGTAGTCTCATGCGGACAGACAACAAGGAAGTGAATGAACAATACATCAGGTTGAGAGTGCTTTGAAGAAGAACACCATGCAAGGTGGTGAGGAGGGGCTTTCCACAGTATATTGGGTGGTCAGAGGAAGCTGCTTTGATGGGAGGACATTCAGCAGAGACCTGAATTCTTTAGCAGAGTGGATGCCTGGAGGAAAACCTATCAGATAGAGGGGACCACAAGTGCAAAGGAACTCAAGTGGGAGCCTCAGTGACAGCGTGGCTGGAGCACAGAACTTTCTGGGAGAATAGCCTTCCTTTCGGAGAGATGCTGCGTCCTGTGGCTGGTCGCTAAGGCCCAGTTTCGGCTGTCTGTTGTTGTGCTTCCCAGAATGTGCGATGCGTGCACAGCCATGATCTTGGGTGGTTCTTAGAATGTTTTCAGGTGATATGTGGACATGGAATTAATCCTGTTTTAGTCCAAGGGAAAACCTCCATTTGGTACAAATATTTCTGTTACATCTCTTGCAACCCTTGACAAGTTTTCTTCTTAATAGACCGAAAAAGCTCCTCATGCTTAAAGCCTTTTGTGGACAACAGTATTGAGTTAGGATTCAGTTGTTTTGCTTTTTTTTTCTTGTATTACTGTAGTGGTTTTCTTCCCTTTATGACAAGTAAAACAGGCTTCTATTTTTGAAGTTCCTTTAAAACACATTGTATTTAAAAATGAGTTAACATAAAGGAAAATATTAAGAAAATAATGATGTTATGAGATACAGCAAAAAGTGTGAAGATGTTTTTCATGTATTTGCTCTTTTAAAAAGAGCAACGGGAGTTTGGGGACAGGAAGCTTAGTGTGGCTGGCATAGTTGGGGCAGAAAGGCTCCAAGCATTGTTCAGACAGAAGATAACATCTAGTCAAGGTACTTTACTGTTTTGCTTATTCAGTGGATGCACAATGGCTGGCAACTGGTTAAATTTACTTGCAGAATTGTGAGAATGACTGAATTTTAAGTTGTCTCAATTGTAAATGCCTTCATTTGCTAATGTAATAAGGTAGCAAAATGGAGAAACATCCTGGTATTCCGCACTTTAAGATTGGAAAGGTAATGATCATAGATCATTTAATTTTTCCCTGAGAAAATCAAGTGCTAGGGAGATGTAGGCAACTTGCCCACAATCATACAGCTAGTTAATGTAATTTGTTGCCAAGACCAGAACCCAGGCCTCTTGACTCTGGATTTAGGACATTTGCTATTTAATTTTGGCTCCCTACTGGCTGAGAAATGGAACTGTATAAAGCTGTGGTGTTAATAATCAAAATTAGCCTTTAAAAATTGTACTTATGTTTTTCTCTTCATTTTAAGGGGAGAATTTCAAAGGCTTTTTGAGGTATACTGGAGTGAGATTTTCCTAAAATATCTTATTTTTATTGATGCCAATTTTAATCATTTAAAAGGAAATTTTGATGGTTCAGCCCTACGTTTTGTCAGAAGGCTCCTCCTCCCACCCATCCCTCCCCTCTTCTGCAAGGCTGACATAAAGGAAGAGCGGAAGACTTTTATCAAGTATTTATGGGACTGATGAAATAATGCATCTGTTGGCAACAAACTGCAGCTCTTTCTAGGAACAGCAGACCATGTGACAGGTCTCTCCCCAGCAGGGATGCTTCCATATCACTCTAAAAAATGGATTTAATGTTATTTCCTTTTTGAAATTCTCCCTGTGGTATTTGTTTCTCTCTCCTGTGGATGTATGGGTCACTTGGCTCTATCAGTCATGCTACTGACCATCAAGGTTGATTTAGCTCAGTGTTTTTCAACTCTGGCTTAAAACAAAAAAAAGCAACCAATGAACCTCAATATTTGCCTCAGGCCAGTTCATGCCAAAATCTTTGGAGGTGGGGTCTGGGCAGTGGTGTTAAAGACAGAGGTGCATACACAGGCATGAACACTTTCCTAGGTAATTTTAAAGTGCTGCCAAGGTTGAAAACCTAAAGACCTCACCATCGGATTGGGCTCCTTTTTCACCTGTTGCTTCCCAGGAACGGGCCTCCCAAAGCTTTGTGCTTGCTTGAAGAGTTGCTCTTATTTTCAGGTGGGGGACCTTGAAGAGAAGTAGGAATGGAGATGTAGAAGGATAGGTAATTTTGTTTTAAATCAGGGCTCACCATTGTTTTTAATTCTTTGAATTCTGTGAACAGTGTAGCTGAAGAATGTTCTAGCATTTCACACCCCATGCAGGTGTGAGTCTACTACCACCATTAAACTCCATCAGAGCTCTGTGGGGGTTCATAGGCTCTGTGTTCATGGAGAAAAACTGATGAGAGGGTTTTGAATTATCTGGTGAATTTGGATTTGGGGGAATTACTTTCATTGTCTGTTCACATTATTTGGTAATTACAGACCGCCCACAATACTGTGAGCGCTGGAGATCAAGCTGTGTCCAAATGGAGACAGAAATTGCCAGCAGAGAGTGAGTTGAGTGTTGCTGTCAGCCTTATGCTTGCGTGCATGCTCAGTTGCTTCAATCATGTCCAACTCTTTGTGACCCTGTAGACCATAGTCCACCACACTCCCCTGTCCATGCGATCCTTCAGGCATGGATACTGGAGTGGGTTGCCATTTCCTCCTCCAGGATATGTTCCCAACCCAGGGATTGAACCTGTATCTCTTCCATCTTTTCATAGGCAGGCAGGTTCTTTACCACTAGTGCCGCCTGGGAAACTGTCAGCCTCAGACGGAGTTGATGGTGGCTTAAGGGTTGATGAGAGGAGGAGAGGCACAAATGGCCAGTCGTAAAGACTGCGACTGGCTTGGTCTGTCTGTCTGCCCACAGTTTCAATTTATAATCAAAAACAAATTTTAGTCTTTTCTGTGTCTCACAAGAGCTTCAAGTAATACCAGTGGAATAATAATCACAGTATTTATTGGGGGCTTACTTTACTATGTGCCTGGCACTGTGCCAGGATCTTTGCATTTATTAATTCATTTAATCCTGACAGTAACTTGATGAGGCGGAAGGCATTATTACCCTCACTCACAGAGATAAGTCACTTGCTCAAGGTTATACAACGTAGTTAAGCCTAATTTGGAATCTAGAGACTTTGGCTTCAAAGACTGCTGATTCATGTCCTGTAAAGACACTTTCTCAAAATTCTCATTTCTCTCCTCCCTAATTCTGAGAGCCTGTGGTGCTTCAGAGCCTGTTATCTACCAGTCTGCTTTCTTCTCCTTTCCCTTACTTCAGGCTGTCTCAGAAGTGCAGTGTCAGGGGCTTTTTTTCTCTTGCCCACCTATTGTCTAAAGACTGATTCCTGGTTGGTCTCTTTCTCCTGCATCTCTCACTTTATCCTTTTATTTTAGGGGGAGGAGTAGGGTGTAATGTGAGAGTAAAAAACAAAAATAAAGAACAAATAACCCAAAAACCTCAATCTTCTTGGCTATGGTCAGGAGATGGTGCATTGGCTCTCCTAATCCTGGAATCAGGCTCCACTTTTGAAGCTCCTAAATCATGCTATGGAAAGTCATCAGTTGCAATAACCAGCTTTTCTGGTGGCTCGGCCTCAAGAGTTAAACTGTACGTTTAGCAAGGTAGTGTTCTCTTTTTATGGGTATAGTTCAGACTTGTAGGCTGCTGTTGTAGCTAGCTGCAGGAATGTTTGCCTTTACTTAATTTTAATAGGCAGCTGTGTTTATACTTGTTCCTCAGTTTGAGCAGTAAGGAGTATATGAATATGATTCTTTGGAGGACTTCTACCCCAGAAGGGAAAAAAGAGTACATTGTCCTTTTCCAAACAGTAAATTTTAATTGAGAAGGAAATGTAACTTCTAGAAGTTTGGGGCAGGTTTTAGTCTTAGGCTTTATTTTTGTTAGTGTTATAAAAGAAATCTTAACTCCTTGTGAGAAGTGCCAAGTTGACAATTCCTGGAAATGTTCATGTTCTATTTATGCTCAGCACCAAAGCAGAGAGGGTGGCGACGCTGTTACCAAAATAATACTGCTGAGATGTAGTAAGTGGCAAACGAGAGGCTTGTGGTTTTATAACCTAAATATAAGACTTTGAAAGCATCTCTCAGCCCCCCATTTGTCCATAAGGTGTATGGGGGCTGGGTGGTAACGGTGCCGTTGTTATGGAGAATTCAGAACAGTCAGAGCATGTCTTCTGGGACTTGTCCTGTTGTCAGAATTGGGGAAGGTTAGAGCCAGAAGGTACCTCAGAAACTTTACAGATGGGGAAACTAAGGGTCAGTCAGACATGTATGTGGGGCCGCTGGTTCAAGCAGTAGACCTCTTGCTAACATAAGCAAAAGTAGGAATTTCTCTAACATGCACTGGGTAGTTCACAACTTAAAAGGAGTTGCTCAAATTCCCAGACTTGGTAAGGGCAGGAGTGAGGCAACCCTGGGGATTTCTGGGCATTGATGACTGTCTGCAGCTCCGTTCCTCCCCTTCGTCTTCTTCCAAGGTCCAGAGTCCAGTTAGCTTGCGTTGAGTCCCGAGCCCTTCCCTTAGGACACCAGAGTCACGTGGAGTGAGCGGGACAGTTCCACAGGAAGAGGTGAAAGCTGATTGGGAAATGTCGGCTGTACTGCATCACTCCTGTTCCTTTCATTTTTAACAGGTTCCATGTTTGTGGGACTGGAAAGAAGTGGTAGCCCTTTAAGGAGGAGAATATTCTACATCTTATTTCAGCAGGGTCTCAGTTGAAGACCAGGGATGGTAGGAAGAGTAAAGAACTGTTTTGAAAGAAGATAGGTCTTCTGAAACCTTTTTGATAGATACAGATTTTCAGTAGGTATTCATTATCTATTTCAATAGGGATTAATCAGTAATAATCAGATGATATTGGGGAAAAAATGGATTGAGCATGTTGAAGTAGAGAGGAGGTTAGAAAGAGAATTTGGATAGAGTTCTAGCCTCAGGGCTTTATATATATAAACTTTATCTTCATAGAGCTTTGAAGTAGCTACATTATCATTATTAGATAAATTTCCCAAGCTCACACAGCTCAGTAGTAGCAGACCTCAGATTTGAACAGTGATGCTCTGGTCCGCCAGTCTTATTGATCACTAGGTAATCCTGCTGTAATTCCAGTTCTTGGTTCTGGTTGGAGTCACATGTCTTAGATGAGCTGACCTGGGCTAGCGACAACTTCTTTATTTTCTGACCCTTTCTTGCCTTGGGTCTCACCTGTGGCCAATATTTGCATTGATTTTTTTTTTTAAAACAATTTACCATATAGGAAATTGAAAGAAATACCAAAAAAGATAAAATATGTTTTCTAAGAAATGTGATTAGACATAGATTTTAAAAGAGATTGGCATGGCAATTTTTGTTTGTTGACTCTTTATTTCAATTTCTTTTTATTCTTAATTAGTCATTTGATGGTGCCATGGGAAAATGTGCTTCTTCAGGCCTCTCATATTTGTTTAAGAGGCATTTTATTCCTTCATGTGCCTGCCAGAGTCCATTCTGGAGACAAAAACCACATAGTAATTTGAATAAGGAAAATTTAATATAAAGCATTACACACTAGTAAAAAGTTAACAGTGCTTAACTACTAATAGGGTGAAAGAGGTCTCCAAGGAAAATAGGAATAACAAATAGAAGAAGCTAAGTTTTTTGAGGGCTGAAGTGAAGTACAGGATGCAGGCACTAAGAACTTGCAAGAGGCCCCTTTCCACCCCCAAGACTGAGGTTCAGACCTCACTGAAGATGAAGTAACTGCTACATGAATATGCAGCCTGCTGGTGGCCACTGAACTTGCTGGAAGCTATACTGGAACTGGTTTGTAAGAGCAGCTTACCAGGTTGAAACTTGATAGAGAATGCAGTACTACACTTTAGAGGGGATAAAAGTGAAAATGAAAAACGAAAGTGTTAGTCGCTGAGTCATGTCTGACTCTTTGTGACCCCAAGGACTGTAGCCTGCCAGGCTCTTCTGTCCATGGAATTTTCCAGGCAAGAGTACTGGAGTGGGTAGCCATTCCCTCTCCAGGGAATCCATTGCAGGCAGATTCTGTACCCTCTGAGCCACCAGGGAAGCAGAGCATCCCAAACTGGGATGAAAAGCCCTTTCCTCTGCAGTTGTCTTGGAGGATCTCACCAGTGCCCTCTATTGATGAAAACTAACACTGTACCATCTGACAAAGGAGAAATGTTTCCAGGGTCCGGCCCCAGTATCATGAAGCAGGACAAAGAGGGTAAATTTAGAGCTAAGAAGTAGTATGTTGGGGTTTCTCTCATGGCTTGGGGGTACAGAATCTGCCTGCAATGCAGGAGACTATCACAAGAGTCAGACAACTTAGCGACTAAACTGCCACCAAATAATATGTTGCTAATTGGTGACCCCATGAACTGCAGCACACCAGGCCTCCCTGTCCATCACCAACTCTTGGAGTTTACCCAAACTCACATCTGTTGATTCGGTGATGCCATCTAACCATCTCATCCTCTGTCATCCCCTTCTCCTCCTGCCCCCGATCCCTCCCAGCATCAGGGTCTTTTCAAATGAGTCAGATCTTTGCATCAGGTGGCCAAAATATTGGAGTTTCAGCTTCAACATCAATCCTTCAAATGAACACACAGGACTGATTTCCTTTAGGACAGACTGGTTGGATCTCCTTGTAGTCCAAGGGACTCTGAAGAGTCTTCTCCAACACTACAGTTCAAAAGCATCAATTCTTCTGTGCTCAGTTTTCCTTATAGTCCAACTCTCACATCCATACATGACCACTGGAAAAACCATAGCCTTGACTAGACAGACCTTTGTTGGCAAAGTAATATCTCTGCTTTTTAATATGCTGCCTAGGTTGGTCATAACTTTGCTTCCAAGGAGTACACATCTTTTAATTTCATGGCTGCAATCACCATCTGCAGTGGTTTTGGAGCCCAGAAAAATAAAGTCAGCCACTGTTTCCATTGTTTCCCCATCTACTTGCCATGAAGTGATGGGACCAGATGCCATGATCTGAGTTTTCTGAATGTTGAACTTTAAGCCAATTTTTTCACTCTCCTCTTTCACTTTCACCAAGAGGCTCTTTAGTTCTTCTTCACTTTCTGCCATAAGGGTGATGTCATCTGCATATCTGAGGTTATTGATATTTCTCCTAGCAATCTTGATTCCAGCTTGTGCTTCATCCACCCCAGCATTTCTCATGATGTACTCTGCACATAAGTTAAATAAGCACGGTGACAATATACAGCCTTTACATATTACTTTTCCTATTTGGAACCAGTCTGTTGTTCCATGTCCAGTTCTAACTGTTGTTTCCTGACTTGCATACAGATTTCTCAAGAGACAGGTCAGGTGGTTTGGTATTCCCATCTCTTTCAGAATTTTCCACAGTTTATTGTTATCCACACAGTCAAAGGCTTTGGCTTAGTCAATAAAGCAGAAATAGATGTTTTTCTGGAATTCTATTGCTTTTTCGATGATCCAGTGAATGTTGATAATTTGATCTCTGGTTCCTCTGCCTTTTCTAAATCCAGCTTGAACATCTGGAAGTTCACGGTTCACCTATTGCTGAAGCCTGGCTTGGAGAATTTTGAGCATTACTTTGCTAGCATGTGAGATGAGTGCAATTGTGCGGTAGTTTGAGCATTCTTTGGCATTGCCTTTCTTTGGGATTGGAGTGAAAACTGACCTTTTCCAGTCCTGTGGCCACTGCTGAGTTTTCCAAATTTGCTGGCATATTGAGTGCAGCACTTTTACAGCATCATCTTTTAGGATATGAAATAGCTCAACTGGAATTCCATCACCTCCATTAGCTTTGTTCGTAGTGATACTTCCTAAGGCCCACTTGACTTCACATTCCAGGATGTCTGGCTCTAGGTGAGTGATCACACCATCATGTGAATTGGTACACTTCTTCTGTAAAAGGATGATAGTAATAGGAATCACTGTAGTATTAATAATTATGTAATTCACAAAATAGTTCTTAGAACCTGGTTTATTCATGCATTCATCAGGCCGCATTCATTGAGTATCTACTGTTGCTGGCAGTTTTGCTAAGTTTTTGAGATTATGATTGAAGTATATTTCTTATCATAATCTTGCAGAATCTATCTAACATAGTCTGCATGTGTGTGTGCTCAGTTATGTCCAACTCTTTGTGACCCCATAAACTCTAGCCCACCAGGCTGTTCTGTCCATGGGATTTCCCAGGCAAGGATACTGGAGTGGATTGCCATTTCCTACTTCAGGGGACCTTCCCAACCCAGGAATCGAACCTGTATTTCCTGCATTGGCAGGCAGATTCTTTACCACTGAGCCACCTAGGAAGCCTCTCGCATAGTCTAGATATGTGTTAATCCTCACATGTTTATTGAATGAATGGCTATAAAGATAAAGTTATGACCAACCTAGGCAGCATATTTAAAAGCAGAGACATTACTTTGCCAACAAAGGTCCATCTAGTCAAGGCTATGGTTTTTCCAGTGGTCATGTATGGATGTGAGAGTTGGACTGTAAAGAAAGCTGAGCCCTGAAGAATTGATGCTTTTGAACTGTGGTATTTGAGAAGACTCTTGAGAGTCCCTTGAACTGCAAGGAGATCCAACCAGTCCATCCTAAAGGAAATCAGTCCTGAATATTCAATGGAAGGACTGATGCTGAAGCTGAAACTCCAATACTTTGGCCACCTGATGCGAACAACTGACACATTTGAAAAGACCCTGATGTTGGGAAAGATTAAAGGCGGGAGGAGAAGGGGATGACAGAGGGTGAGATGGTTGAATGGCAACACCGACTCAATGGACATGAGTTTGGGTAAACTCCGGGACTTGGTGATGGACAGGGAGGCCTGTGCTGCAGTCCATGGGGTTGCAAAGAGTCGGACAAGACTGACTGAACTGAACTGAACTAAAAGGCAGAGTCATATCCTCAAACAGGTTATTTATTTTTATTTTTTAAAAGGTTTTTTTTTTTTTTAAACTTACAGAGATCTTAGTTTCCTGACTGAAGTTCGAACTCAGGGACCCAGCAGTGAAAGCTCTGAGTTCTACCAATGGACCACCAGGGAATTCCCATCAAAGTATTTAAATTGTAGCTGGGGAGAGGTGGAGGCAAGTGCATAAAGTGTGATATGGTGTTCTGTTTATCTTTTGCTTGGAACAAGCTACTCCAAAACTTAGAGGCTTTGCCCATGAATGTGCAGTCTGAACGGGGCTCAGAAGGGACAGCTCCTTTTTGCCCTACCACATGCCAGCTGGGATGGTTTACCTGGGCCTGGAGGATCAGTTCCCCAAGTGGGCTGCTCACGTTTCTGGTAAATTGGTGTTGCTTATTGGATTCTTTCCACCTCGGCTTTTGTACAGGTGGCAGGGGTGTTCCTCACAGTATGGTGGTTAACTTTCAAAAGACAGGAAGTAGAAGCTGCTAGTTTAAGTCTTGGATGTGGATACTCTCATAGTGTTGACTTTCACTGTGCTCATTCAGTTAGGTGGCCCCGAAGCCCAGATTCAAAGAGAGGAGATAGAGACCTCACATTTCCAGGGGTCTATGTTGATCACTTGGGGGTATCAGATGTAGTGTTTTAAAATAAGTATATGTCTTCTCATAAGTGGGAAATCAGCTGCCCTACATGAAAGTGACTTGTAAATTAATAACAAATGCTTTTTAATGTGTAATAAAAAATATGCTTTTAAAAGTGAAAATAGATTTTTTCTGAATGTAAATCCTTTTTTTTTTAAATAAAAAAGAAAGGCTCCAGACAGATATCAAAAAAGTGGAAATCACCCATAATCTTATTGCCCAGAGAGAACCATGGTTTATAATAAATGATTAGTGAAATGTAGTGTTTGGGTTTTTGCCATAGGACGTTTTGTTTTAGAAGTTCTCTCTTTTTTGAACTCTAGTCATTTCTAAAAAGTTATTATTTACTTAATACCAACACTTAAATCCACATGATGCCAAATGGAGAAAAAAATCCAGAAGGTGTTATGTGTCTTTGTGTAAAAATATATTTATTTTCTTCAGAGAGTAAAACTTTCTGAATCAATTTGAAGTCGTCTTTTCACATTATTATTAAGGCCGGTTGTTATTTCAGTTAGCAGAGGATGGGGGTGGGGAGCATTGGACTTAAATGACCTTCTCCAATGACTCTTAAGGAACTATGAGTAGTATTTTTCACTCTGCTGTTTAAAGTATTTTTCTGTTTATCTTTCTATGAGTATTCTATTTCAAAGTGTTTCATTAGATTATTATATAACCTGATTTTTTTCCAAGTCTCCTGTTCGTATGCATTTAAATAGTACTGTATTTCTAAATCTTTCTTCATTGTTTTTCCCAAACTTTTGGATTATATGTGATTAAGGCTTTGCCTGTGGCATGTTGAGATATAAGTATATCCTTTGAATTGATTAGATTTGTAAATATGCAAATGTTCTGAATTGTAGGTTTGATCCCCGCCCCCGCCCCCCCCACCGTCACCCTTGCACTTGGAAAGGCATTCCTAGTAGCTTTTTTAAAAAAACAGAATCAGTATA
This sequence comes from Odocoileus virginianus, assembly GCF_023699985.2. Taxonomy (NCBI): domain Eukaryota; kingdom Metazoa; phylum Chordata; class Mammalia; order Artiodactyla; family Cervidae; genus Odocoileus; species Odocoileus virginianus. The sequence continues at coordinate 21,442,680 of NC_069697.1, forward strand.
TTTCAAAGAACCTGTTAAAACCTTGGGCAGAATAGTCATATCCTATCCCTCCCCACTTTTTATTACCAGGGTAAATTCCATAAACCATTGTAGGAGCGGCTATATAAGGCAGATTAAAAAAAAAAGTTATTTAAGAAACTCTAAAACTTTGCTTCCTGCATTATTTCAGCAAGTATTTATTGAGTATCTGCCACGTGCCAGGAGTTAAACAGGTAAAAAAATTAAGGTAGAATCCCTGCCCTCAGGGTGCTCCAGGTAAATGCGCTGATCCATGTGAAGTGCTTAGAATAGCCTGGCATATTTTACACATTCAGTTAATGTTCGTTGAATGTAAGAATATTAGTTATTGCTGTTATTGTCATTAGAGGTAACTGGAGTTGTGCTGTGTGAAAGGGACAGTGACATTTCTAGTTCACCTGCAGTAAAACAGAATTGGGAAAGGCCCTAAAGAGCATGTGTGTACCTTATTATGTTGAGCGTTAAGGGGGTAAGTAGAAGCTCATGGGGCAGGCAAAGGGGAAGGGCATCCTAGGTAGAGGTAACAGGAAGTGCCATGTTCCAGAGGCCGTGGCTGTATGTTGTGTGTGCCTGCTGCCTAGTGAGGCGGTGGGGATGGCAGCTAGGGCTAGGGCTTCAGACCCAGGACTGTTCAGCAGGGACCTTGAGTGCTATGGAAGGGTCCAGCAGGGGTGGGGCACAACTGATAACTTTTGAGAAAGTGATCCACAGGAGCAGACTTGCACTCAGCTCACTCGGGAGCATGTGGTTGGGAAACTGGAAGCTGCTGGAATATTTCATATGAAAAACTGTAAAGACAAGGCACTGGCATTGAGGATCGAGAAAAGGGAAAGTGGGCTTGAGAGAGATTTTGGAGGAAGGACTAGTACAGGTGTTCTCGATGAGGGGATATGGCCCCAAGGAGGTAAAAATTGGTTGAGGTGATGTGAAAAATTCATAGATGTTACAGTGGTTTATGGTCTGTGAACTAGAGGAGTGGGGTGGGGATGGGTGAGAGGGTGGCTCAAGAGGCAGGGGATATATGTGTGCTTATAGCTGATTCACGTTGTACAGCAGAAACTAACATACTTCTGTAAAGCAATTATCCTCTAATTTGTTTTTTTAAAGGGCCACAGTAATAAACAGATACACAGTCACCCATGGTATTAAAACTTCATGGGAAGGATACAATTAGGAAAAAATATCGAGAAAGTCTCTTAGGAGACAATAATGAGAAATAAGGTTGAGAAGCACTGAATTGGAAGGACTTTGTTATTTGACTCAACACTGAGGGAGAAGGTGGTTTCTGGGATGACGCCCAGATTTCCGGTCTGGACAGTTACTGGAATTCACCGAGACTGGTTACACAGGAGGCATGGTTGATGTACACGTTACGCTCATTGATTTTAATCTGGTAGTGACTCCCATTCACTGGGCACTTATTGTGAGCCAGCCCCTTTGGGTGCTTGCTTTACGTTTGTCAATAGTGTGAAGTAGATACTATTTTTGTTTCCATTTTTTCAGATGAGGAAGCTGAGAGCCAGCCCCGGGCCAGTTAATACTTCCTTCAGTGAAAATGCTTGGTGAGCTTTTGGAGACATGGGTCTAGGTTCAGGATGAAGTCCTACCTTTTGTTTGTTGTTTGACCTTGGGGAATGTTTATTATTTTTTTCCCTGAATGTAATTCCTTTGTGTGTAAAATGCATCCCAGGTAGCCCAATGGAAAAGAATCTGCCTGCCAAAGCAGGAGACGTAGGAGACCAAATTTGATCCCTGGGTCAGGAAGACCCTCTAGAGGAGGAAGTGGCAATTTCAGTATTCTTGCCTGGGAAATCCCATGGACAGAGGAGCCTGGAAGGCCGGAGTCCATGGGGTCGTGAAAGAGTCAGATACAACTGAGCGACTCAACACGTTTGTAAAGAAGAGCTGCCTCGTTGCTTTTCTCCAAAAGTAGTTGTTCAGGTTAAATGAGTGGAGAAATGAACAAATCTTCTACAGCATAGGGTGCTGTGTATATATAGGGAGTATTTTTAATGTTAGCTGGTATGTTATTTGGTACCCCATGGTAAGGGGCTTCCCTGGTAACTCAGATGGTAAAGAATCCTCCTGCAACTTGGAATATCTGGGTTTGATCTGTGGGTTGGGAAGGTCCCCTGGAGAAGGGCATGGCAACCCCCTCCAGTATTCTTGCCTGGGGAATTCCATGAACAGAGGAGCCTGGCAGGCTACAGTCCACGGGGTCGCAAAAAGTCGGACATGACTGAATGAGTTTCATTTCACCCCATGGTAAACCCCATGCCGTTTTCTCCCTTGCCATACCTCTTACCTTTCTCCTCTTTGTTCAGGTTGCTCCCAGAGGTATTGGAAGACAGAATGAGAAACCCCCCACCCCACCACCGCCGCCATCCTGCCACCATTTTTGTTGCGTATCATCTCATTCTTCCCCATTTATCCATCCCAGAAGATGACTCAGGAAGCTTTTATTTCTTGGGGTTTTCATGAACATCCTCCCATCTAAATCCAGTGATTTATTCTCAAGCTATAGTCTTTTGACTTCTGCCACTTACAGCTGTTTTCACAGAGGTTATCAGTGACCTGTGGTTAAATCGATTGACTTAACTTTTCAGGTTGCCACTTGGCAACACCTGACATATCTTGGCAGCATCTGACATGGGGGCCACTCCCTCTCTCATTCTTGATGTGGCCACCTTCCTGGGTTGTGTTTTTCCTCCTGTCTCTCCATCTACTGCTTCTCTCAACTTAGTCTGCTTGCCTCTTAAATGCTTGTCTTCTCCCAAGTTCTATCAAATCCTTCTTCTCTCACTGGCACTGTTCTTCTTGGACAAAACCAGTCTGTACCCCTGATTAGATGACCACCTCAAAGTGAACTGCTTCTAAATCCCTGCCTCTGGCCCAAATAGATAGCTGCACTTCAGTCCTTGGTCCCTTAGCTCATCGTGACCAAAAGACAACCCAACCTCTCACTCATCAGACTTTCTCCTTCTCAACAATACTTATTTTCTCCAGTTTAAAAATATATTTCTATATATTCTCAATCAGAAGGTAGCCTTTTTGTTGTTGTTGTTATTGTTTGTTTGTTTTAAGCACTTATTCCAGACATCATCTCTTTCTTAAAGCTTTGCCTGACCACTTCCTGGATGGCTGAGAAACTCCTGTGTTTCCAAAAGACTTGGGGTACATTTCTGTTACAGTGCTTTCATACTGTGGTGGAATTTTGTCCTCCAGCAGGCCGTGAATTTGGCAAAGGCACAAATTTAGCTTTTCATCCTTACAGACCCAGAACCTAGCATGTTGCCGGATACCTAGTGGGGCTAACACATGTTGGTTGAATGAGTGAATCTGTGTTGGCCTTATTTGCTCCCACCTTCCTCTTATAATCTCCATATGCTGTAACTATTTATATTAGTTTGCTTGGGTTGCCACAATAAAATACCCAGAGCAGGTGGTTTAAGCAACAGAAATTTATTTTCTTATAGTTCTGCAAGCCAGAAGTCGAAGACAAAGCTGTGGGCAGGTTTGGTTTCTCCTGAGGCGTCCTCTTGGCTTGTAGGTGATTGACCTCCTGCCTCCTCTTCACAAGGTCATCCCTGTTATATGTGCATCCCTGGTGTCTATCCCAGTGTCCTAATTTCCTCTTCTTATAAGAATACCAAGCAGGTTGGATTAGGGCCCCTTCATTGGCCTCGTTTTAACTCAAGTTACTTCTTTAAAGACTCCAAATACATCAGTCGTAGGTATTAGGGGTTAGGGTTTCAACATACTAATTTTGGGAAGATAAGTCAGCCCATAACACTATTATCACATTTTATGGAAGTTTATCTTATTTTTCAGCTTTTCCTCAATAGCCAGCAGATAATAACTGTTTAGTTCTTGACCCTCCATGAAAGTGATTCTTTGGCATTTCATAGTAGTTTCTGTTTAGTGTTTGCTGGATGCTATTCATTAGCCACTCCTTTTACCAGATTTGAAACAGAATTTGCTCTGTTCTCTGTGCAGCTTTAGGCTCTGACCCGTCTGTCTGGGTATTGATCCATTTTATCAGTGTTATTAGCAACTGCTGTAATACTGAAATCTCACATGGGTGGGTGTTCCCTAACTTTCTTCTTGCTGAAAATGCCAGTTCTGGGGGTACAGGGTAAGTACTGGAGTGAGTACTACGCTCAGGGGCCCCAGAGCTGAAGCCCAGCTCTGCCCAGGGCCGTATCACTTTAAAGATGATGGGACTTTGAAGACTGAACTGATAATTCCTGGGAGCTCTGTACAAAATAAAAGCAGAAAGAAAAATCGCCCTACCAACATGCTCATACCGCAGCAGGCTTCTAATAGCACACTGTCCATTAGTTTTGTGCACAGAGTAAGTAGCTTTGGTTCTTTAGTTCTGGGCTTGTCCATTAATCTGCTGTTTGGCTTTCTTACAGTTTAATCTACATCCTGTCCCTGAGGCTAGTCATTCACTGACATCCCTTTTGCCCTTTCATTTCCCACCAATGCCCAGGTGTCTTGGCCTCCTGCTTCTTTCTGTTACCACGTGCACCGCCCCCCCGCCCCGCCCCAACCAATTACTGCCCCCTCTTCCCTCCCAGCTTTCACCTCCTTTGGATTCCTCTCCCCTCAGGCGACAGTCTTCTAATTTCTCGTGGGCATCCCTTCCTCTTTTATTCACTTTCTGTTCTTTCCTTCTTTCCTTCCCCAACGGCCTTCTCCTTTGAAAAACAGGCTGAACGCCTTCTAAGTTCTTTTTGACTTTTTGTTGCCACCTTGTCTTTGCTGTAAAGCCGGGGTTGGCAAACTGCGGCCAAGTCCTTGGGAGCCACAGACTGCTGCCCGTTTCAGTCTGGCCTGTGAGCTAAGAGTGGTTTTTCTATTTTTAAAGACTAGAAACAAAGACGAAACAAAAGAAGAAGAAGATTTCTTTTGACCTGTGAAAATTATATGAAATTCAGAATTAGGGTCTATAAAGAAAGTTTGGCTGGAACGCAGCCGTGCTTATCTGTTTTCTGTGGCAGCTTTCATGCCATACCGGCGGAGCTGAGGAGTTGCAGTAGAGACCTGGTGGTTCACGAAGCCTAAAAAATATTTACTCTTTGGGCCTTTACAGAGGAGGTCTGCCCATTCTTCGTATAAAGAGAGAGAAAGGCCAGAAAATAGCCTTGCATGACAGGAATCAGCTTTGTTTACCCTTCTTTTCTTGGTGCTTACCAGAGGGCCGGATTAAAGCTAATGCTTAGTTCTAAAATTGTTTTGAGAGTCAAAACTGGAGAGGCCTTTCTTCAGGGCAAACTTTTCCTGTGAAAGTATGTCATTATCTCTGCTGTTCCTTTTGACTAAAATTTTGCCAGAAGAGATTTGTCATACCAGTGCCATTAAACCTTTTCTTTCATTTCTAAAACTATACATAAGAGAAAATGAATTAGGTAAATTAAACAGATAAAACTCCTTTGTACTCTGCACATTCACACGAGGATTTAATTTCAGCTTATCCTGTATACTCACTCATGGTTTAGCCTCAAAATGTTTAAGTATTGGGGTGATGAGATAATGTTAGCGTTTAAGTACTAACCACAGAAGGAGTTGAGCAAGGTTTGCAGTCATGAGCATTTGCCTTTTGTTCCCATCCACTAGGTATTTTGTGTATTTTTTTTCCGCAACACCCCACCTTGTCTTTGTTTTCATCTCCTTTAAAGGAAATTATCACTGAAACTCAAATCTCCTGACAACTAATGCCAAGCAAGGGTAAGAATTTCTTCCTGTTCATTCCTTGAGATAGCCATTGTGCTATTTCTGTCCATTATTCAGAAATTGGGCTGTATTTGGTTTCTCAACCCCTAAGGCATTTGTTAACAATACATTTTGGGTGTTTAGGGAGTCCTGTGGGCTCCAAAAGGCAGGAAAAGGGTTCATCAGAAATGATAGGTAGAACACGGAGTCTGCAGTCTGTACTACAAGAGATGGGTGACCTGTACGTGAAATTCTGAACATTTAACAGCAGCTTACAAAGAAATACCAATGAATTGAGGTCCACCAGAGCATGCAGCACACAGGTGTGATCTGTGTAGAGGGGAGGGTAGAGTAGGGAGTGCTTCTAGGATGATTTTGGATTTTAAGGAAGGTAGTCTTTGCTTGGGCTTCCCTGCTGGCTCAGACGGTAAAGAACCCACCTGCAATGTGTGAGACCTGGGTTCGATTCCAGGGTCAGGAAGATCCCCTGGAGGAGGGCATGGCAACCCAGTCCAGTATTCTTGCCTGGAGAATCCCATGGACAGAGGAGCCTGGCAGGCTGCAGTCCATGGGGTAGCAAAGAGTCAGACACGACTGAGCGAGTAACACCAACAGTCCTTCCTTACTGGGGAAGAAACCAGTCTAGACAAAGTAGATGCTGAGTGCTATCTCCTAGACATCTTCTCAGGGTGACTTGCTGACCATTAAACCCATGGCATTGCAAATGGAATGAGTTTTTCCCCAGTAAATCCAGCTCTTCTTCTTACCTCTATAGTCTTCTCATCCACATCATTTTTGTTTTCTGAGTTACGTACCTGCCCTGTTTACAAAGTAGGTTCTTGAATGAGTGGGTTCTGTGAGGAGAAAGACAACACATAGATTGTTTGACTCAAAGGAAGAATGTATTTATTTTTTAAAAAAACAAGAGGTAAAAGAGGGAAGATGTGTAGGTGGATGATCTTGTTATCAAAGCACTGGATCTGGGCTTGATAGAGCTGCGGAGTGAGGCTTGAATGTGAGGAAACTGGCTTAAGGAGAGAGAAAAGCATCCCTCTAACTCCCATCTTCCAGAGCTGACTTCAGTAACGGCCCCCTTTCCTCCAGATTTCCCCCCAGATTTTAGTTGTGATTAGAGAGTTTAATTCCACTTCTCACCTTAACTAAGGAACTTCTTCCTGAGTTGGCTTCAGGTTGGTGCTGTTGCTGGGTCCTGAGAGTGATAGGCTTTGGTTGGGGGATCAAGAATCCCACATCTTAGGTGGCATCTGACTGTGGCTTAACTTGACATGACCCTGCAGTTTCCCTTGTGAGAGGGAAATGTCTCCACCTGTCCTTTGATTCCTTTTCAGGGTTCTTCATGCCCCCAGGCTTCGTAAAGCATGATTCAGTTTGTCCCGCCATTCCTTCCATCCTTCCTCTACCCCGCAAAACAAACGAGCAAACAAAATCCCTACAACTCTTCCCAGGCCAGTGCACTTTCTCGGTACCGACCGAGGTGGCCTGCAGATGGGGACACAGCTGTTGGTCTTTGGCATTGTTGATGGTTCTCTGCAGGGCCTTGAGAGCGGTGGCCCTGGACAAATAGGATAACCTCACCCACCCCGAGATCACTGGTTTTTCTGTACTGTGGACCATTCAGATTTGGTAAACTGGTGCTGGAGAAGACTCTTGAGAGTCCCTTGGACAACAGGGAGATCAAACCAGTCAATCCTAAAGAAATCAACCCTGACTGTTCATGGAAGGACTGATGCTAAGGCTAAAGCATCAGTACTTTGGCTACCTGATGTGAAGAGCCAGCTCATTGGAAAAGACCCTGATGCTGGGAAAGACTGAGGGCAGGAGGAGAAGAGGGCGACAGAGGATGAGATGGTTGGATGCCATAATTGACTCAACGGACATGAGTTTGAGCCAGTTCCAGGAGATAGTGAAGGACAGGGAAGCCTGGCGGGCTGCAGCCCAAGGGGTTGCCAAGAGCTGCTTGACTTAATGACTGAACAATAACAACAAATTCTGATTCATTCCACAAATGGCTTAAATCATTTGCACTGTGTTGTTCAACTCAGGAAAGGAAAGCGTAGACATTTTAATTGTTTTAGAAAGTGTTTCACATTTAGATCTTTAATCCATTTTGAGTTTATTTTTGTGTATGGTGTTAGAAAGTGTTCTAGTTTCATTCTTTTACAGGTGGTTGACCAGTTTTCCCAGCACCACTTGTTAAAGAGGTTGTCTTTTTTCCATTGTATATCCTTGCCTCCTTTGTCGAAGATAAGGTGACCATAGGTTCGTGGATTTATCTCTAGACTTTCTATTCTGTTCCATTGATCTATATTTCTGTCTTTGTGCCAGTACCATACTGTCTTGATGACTGTGGCTTTGTAGTATAGTCTGAAGTCAGGCAGGTTGATTCCTCCAGTTCCATTCTTCTTTCTCAAGGTTACTTTGGCTATTCGAGGTTTTTTTTGTATTTCCATACAAATTGTGAAATTATTTGTTCTAGTTCTGTGAAAAATACCGTTGGTAGTTTGATAGGGATTGCATTGAATCTATAGATTGCTTTGGGTAGTATAGCCATTTTGACAGTATTGATTCTTCCAATCCAGGAACACGGTATATTTCTCCATCTGTTTGTGTCCTCTTTGATTTCTTTCATCAGTGTTTTATAGTTTTCTATGTATAGGTCTTTTGTTTCTTTAGGTAGATATACTCCTAAGTATTTTATTCTTTTTGTTGCAATGGTGAATGGTATTGTTTCCTTAATTTCTCTTTCTGTTTTCTCATTGTTAGTGTATAGGAATGCAAGAGATTTCTGTGTGTTAATTTTATATCCTGCAACTTTACTGTTTTCGTTGATTAGCTCTAATAATTTTCTGGTAGAGTCTTTAGGGTTTTCTATGTAGAGGATCATGTCATCTGCAAACAGAGAGAGTTTCACTTCTTCTTTTCCTATCTGGAGTCCTTTTACTTCTTTCTCTGCCCTGATTGCTGTGGCCAACACTTCCAAAACTATGTTGAATAGTAGTGGTGAGAGTGGGCACCCTTGTCTTGTTCCTGATTTCAGGGGAAATGCTTTCAATTTTTCGCCATTGAGGGTGATGCTTGCTGTGGGTTTGTCATATATAGCTTTTATTATGTTGAGGTATGTTCCTTCTATTCCTGCTTTCTGGAGAGTTTTAATCATAAATGGATGTTGAATTTTACATATACACCATGGAATATTACTCAGCTATTAAAAAGAATTCATTTGAATCAGTTCTAATGAGATGGATGAAACTGGAGCCCATTATACAGAGCGAAGTAAGCCAGAAAGATAAAGACCATTACAGTATACTAACACATATATATGGACTTTAGAAAGATGGTAACAATAACCCTATATGCAAAACAGAAAAAGAGACTCAGATGTATAGAACAGACTTGTGGACTCTGTGGGAGAAGGCGAGGGTGGGATGTTTCAAGAGAACAGCATCGAAACATGTATATTATCTAGGGGGAAACAGATCACCAGCCCAGGTTGGGTGCATGAGACAAGTGCTCGGGCCCGGTGCACTGGGAAGACCCAGAGGGATCGGGTGGAGAGGGAAGTGGTAGGGGGGACCGGGATGGGGAATACATGTAAATCCATGGCTAATTCATTTCAATGTATGACAAAAACCACTGTAATGTTGTAAAGTAATTAGCCTCCAACTAATAAAAATAAATGGAAAAAAAAAAAAAAAAGAAAGTGTTTCACACCTGCTGCAGACTCCCAGAGCCAACCAAATGCAGATTTTCGCTCCAAGATTGCTGGCTTCGTGCTATGTTCTTGAGAGCAGAAGTGAAAACAGCTCTGGACAAAAAAGCAGTTTCGTTTTAGAAAGAGAAGGAGAGCAAATAGGCTGCCCCTAAATGTGCCACTTTGGCATGTGGATTGTTTTGAGCTGAAGGCAGTCAAGACCCAGCAGATTCAAGAAGAACTTGTACCTCTCCCTTAACTACCTAAAAGAATTTAGACTGGAGGCCTGGCTCAGAAGGAGAAGTATTATCAGAGATTAATTTTTATCTGAATGACCTTATCTGTTTGTCAGGGTGGATATCTTATTTACTGAACATCTGATCTTCTTGTGAATTCATCTCTCCTCTAAAATACTCTCTTCTCCTTTGAAGCCCCAGGCCCCTATCCCATTCCTTAGCTCAGGATTTTACATAAGGTTCAATCTCCCTACTCTTCCTTGGGTTTCATATTTTTATTGGGCTCCTGTACATATAAAATTAAATTTCTTTTCTCCTGTTAATCTGTCTTAGATCACTTTAATTATTAGGCCAGCCAAAGAACCTAGAAAGGAAGAAGGAAAATTTTTTTCCTCCTTTACAGAAGTAAGAAAACAGGTGCTGTGAAGAAAACAGATGAAAATTAGGTATTATTATGTATTACTTCCCCCCGCCCCCAGGTCCTTTTAGTTTAAAGAACATTTGAGATAACAAAGACTTACTGTATAGCATGTGGAACTATATTCAATATATCATAATAACTTATAATGGAAAAGAATATGAAGCTGTATACCTGAAACTAGAATAATATTTTAAATCAACTATAGCTTTAATTTAAAGAAAGAACATTTGAGTAATGGAGAATATAGTCAAAAGAACTAGAAATCAGTTTATCTAGGTTCAAGTATTGCCTTTTTCCCACTAGTTCTGTATCCTTAGACAAGATTTAAAAAAATAACTTTTTACTTTCTAATAATTTTAGTAGAAACAGTTGCCAGGTGCCACCACACCACACACATCTCCCCCCCATGAAAATATCTTACATATCCATAGTCCATTGCCAAAACCAGGAAGTTGACATTGATTTAATACCATTAACTCAAATACAGCCCTTACTGGGATAGTTTTTACATTCACTCTGCACATGTGTATAGTTCTATGAAATTCTGTCACATGTGTAGATAGATTTGTGTAAGCTTTTGATTTTTAATGCACACTTATCTTGAAATTATTTTGAGCCTTTATGTGAATAATTAGTAGTAGCAGAATAGCAAAACTGGAAATGATTAATCTGGAAATCTCAATTTAATATTCTTAATTAAAAGACTTCTGGATTAGGAAGTAGAAGGGCAGGCTGTATTGATGATCCCAGCTCTCCAACTGGAGAAGAAATGAAGAAGCTACATCAAACAGAAATCTTGATTTCCCATGGTTTCAGCCAGAAATCTAGAACTCATCCTTCTTTTGTCTTGCTCTATACCAAATGTCCTCTCCAATGTCTAGCCTGTGAGCATGCCTTCTGAAATATTCCCCAAATCTATCAGTCCCCTTCCCTTGTTGGAATGACTGCAGTAGCCTCCTGGTACAATCCACTTTCCCCGCAGCAGCCATAAGCATCTTTTAAAAATATAAACCAGGTTATGTTTCTGCTCGGTGTCAAGCCTCCTCCAGTGGCGTCCCTTTGACCTGGGAATCTGATGGAGCTCCTCCCCAGAGCCGCGAGGCCCCTGTGGTCTGCTTCTCCCATTCCGTGGATGTTTTCCGCCTTCTTCGGTGCTCCAGCCACCCTGGCCTCCCTCTGTTGTCTCTCTGGTTGGCCACAGTAGTCCTCCTGTTGGTCTTTGCTCCTGCACTTCTCTTGGTTGGGTGTGCCTGGCTCCTAGTTTTGCTCTGACACCTTGTTCCTTCTGGTCATTTAAGTGTCAGTCCAAAGTAGACACTTCCCAAGTCACTTTCTATCACATCATCCTGTTTTATTTCCTCCATCACATCTAACATGATCTCAAACTATCTTCTGCACTTGATTGGACTTGTTTTTACTTGAAAAGTGGGGTTGCCATAACTTCTGGGTAACCCTCAATCCTGGAGCCTAGGACAGTGCCTACCCCATAGAGGGCATCCATAATTATATTTTGAATAGATGCATTAAAGCACCAGGTAAGCACAGAGGTTTTTAACATTGAAAAAATTACTTAGCTAAATGAAGTAATTTGATGTTTAAGATTATTAATTTTTTACCCATATTTTGGACTCTTGAGAACATTGTGATTGAATTCCTGTATACTGTGGATTCTCTTTATGTACCCATGTGTTAATAACGGATCTTTTTCTGAAGCAGAACCATGTTAAATGGGAAAGATAAGTCTTTTGTACCCTGGTAACAGGCTCCTGTTTGCCTGAACATGTCAGACAGACTACCTTAGTCCTTCGAAGTAGTAAAGTTGAAATACATTGACTTCCCCCATCAACTGAGCTTTTTGCATTAGAGAAGACTATTGAGCAGGTTTTCATATAGAAGGTGCAAGAAACTTAGTATCATGTGGTTTGACATTTAGGCAAACTTGCTTTCATTATTTAGTTTAGGTTGAACACATCCCTTTTCTTTTGAATTTAATGTGTAAGTAATGACTCCCCATGGAGTACGCAATGGCACCCCACTCTGGTACTCTTGCCTGGAAAATCCCATGGACGGAGGAGCCTGGTAGGCTGCAGTCCATGGGGTCGCTAAGAGTCGGACACGACTGAGCGACTTCACTTTCACTTTTCAGTTTCATGCATTGGAGAAGGAAATGGCAACCCACTCCAGTGTTCTTGCCTGGAGGATCCCAGGGACGGGGGAGCCTGGTGGGCTGCCGTCTGTGGGGTCGCACAGAGTCGGACACGACTGAAGCGACTCAGCAGCAGCAGCAATGACTCCCCAAACTGGGAGACATGGAGCCGCTACTGTTCTGACTTAAATGGAAGGAATAGAGTTTATGTCCTTTGCCTCATTTCTTAAATTCCCATCTGACTTCCATTTATTGATTGTCAGGGTCATGTAATCAAATGTTTCTCTATTTACTTTTAATGGTATTTCCTGCCACTTGTGCCTTTTAAGCAGTTTTAGAAATGTGATACAGTGTAGGAATATAAATACATATGTTTTTAGACATGTTATGCTGAATTAGTGATTTACTATAAAGCAGTGATTTACTGCTGCTGAAGGAATGGTTTCTATGTGAGAGAAATGGTTAGTCTGTCACTGTTTTTATCAGAGGTTAATACATTTTTTTCTTCTCTAATTAAATTCTGGTGTTCTTTTTTGAAAAAATGCATGTACCTGTATAGCTTCCAGTAACGTAATTGTTGATTTTTTGGTTCCTTCTGTTGTGTTTTTATTGTTGTTATGGCTAATGAATTAATTTCCAAACAAATATATACTTTTAAACCTGGAAGATGATTTTTTTTTCCATTTATTTTTATTAGTTGGAGGCTAATTACTTTACAACATTGCAGTGGTTTTTGTCATACATTGAAATGAATTAGCCATGGATTTACATGTATTCCCCATCCCGGTCCCTCCTCCCACCTCCTTCTCCACCCGATCCCTCTGGGTCTTCCCAGTGCACCAGGCCCGAACACTTGTCTCATGCATCCAACCTGGGCTGGTGATCTGTTTCCCCCTAGATAATATACATGTTTCAGTGCTGTTCAGAAGATGATATTTATCTCTTAAGAGCATTTGCCATTGTTATGCCCCTAGCTTATAGGGTGTTTTCTTGAGAATTCATTTTCTTCTTGTTGATTTTTTTAAATGGTGTACTCATGGTGAGTGTGAATTCATATTATGAAAAATGTGAGGATGGAATATGATTAGACATAATTCAAAGTAGTAGTTTATATGAAAAATTGAAACTCTAAAGCATTTATTGCCAAAATTTGTTCTTTTTGTGTTACCCTCCACCCCATGTCCTCTTAATGGTTCTGTGTTTTAGGTGAGCCAGACATGGCTTGAAGAAGATAATGGGGGAGAGGGAGGTGTCAGAAGGGTTTCAAGGGAGTGGGCTGCTTTTCCAAGAGCCTCTCACTTGCAGGGTCTGAAATGACTGTTTTGGGAAGAAGTGATATTTACACTGAGGTGGTAAAAATGCCTGCTCATTTTGAGGAGCTTTTGCTTTCATAATAGAACATTACTATGCAAGCAAAAGGATGTTTTAAAGGAGAGAACCATTTGCAGTTGAGTGTTTTCCATCAAGTAGGATCCGACAGAGAATAATTTTCATAAATCCTTAGTACTGCATGCAATCATAAGTTAAGAGTTGAGTCTTTTTTTTTTTCCTTTTCTTTGTGACCGTGCCATGAGGTTTGCAGGATCTTAGTTCCCTGGACCTGGGTTTGAACCTGGGCTCCTACAGTGGAAACATGGAGTCCTAACCACTGCACCACCAGGGAATTTTTGGATCTTTTTATCTTTATGATAGAATCGTACATTTCATTTCTAATTCCCACCTGTGTTTTTAAGTAGTATAATGAAGTAGTGTTTTAAGCAGTGTTTTCTTGCCTGCAGGGTGACTGAGTGAAACTATGCATGATTTTCCCGATGGTGTAATTTTGTGATCTGTATAATCCAGTGTATGGCTATGGCTTTGCACTAGATGATTTTCAGGTGACTTTTGTTGACCTGCAATCTTATTAAGTAATATTGATTCAGGGTACTCATTCAAAGTTACCTAATTTGTGTCCTTCATATCCTAAAAATCAAATCTCTGAGCAGAGCAGTTGTTGGATTTAGGACAAATCTTGGACTGAATGTATCTGTCACTTTAACAAAAAATCAATGGAGAGGCACTCTGTTAGTAGTGATGTTCTGTGATGATTCTTTTCTTTTTAAAATAAAAAATCTATTGCTATATAACAAGCTACCCCAGAACTTGGCAGATTCAAACAACTGTTTTATTTTGAAGGTTAGGGATTCAGGAAGGGCTCAGCTGGGTGGTTTGTCTCTGATATGCATGCTGTCAGTTGAGGTGGCTGGAGCTGGAGGATCTGCTTCTCAGATAGCTTTTTCACTCCTGCATCTGGTGCCTGGGCTGGAATGGCTGACAGTCGATTCTGGCTCTTGGCAGGGGGCTTGGTTGGGGGCTGTTAGTCTGAGCACTGCCACATGGTTCTCCATGGACTTGGGTTACTCACAACATGGCCACTGGGTGTTTAGAGGGAGCATTTCCGAAAGGTGTGGGTGGAAACTTTAAGGGTCAGGCCTTCTTATGACATATCCCTGTGCCTCCCAGAATACTTTCCCTGCGTATGATTGGTTAAGTCACTAAGAACAACTCAGACTCAGAGTGAGGGGAGTTACCCTTCACCTTTCAGTGGGAGAAGAAGCAAAAAATTTTAGGCTGTGTTTAATAGCTGATGATGGAATCACATCAGGATAGTATTTATTTAATTGCAATTAATGCCTCTCCTAAGGTTCATATGGCTTAAAGTATAAATACTAATAAATAGTTCCATGTACTGGGACCACTATTTCAAGTGATGCAGTCTTCATTTAAAGAAAAACTCTGATGTCATTCATTCCAGACATTTAATGCCCTAAAAGTGGCATGACTGTAATCTTATAATATCTAGAAAGATGTCAGTCCTCTGAGTCATTGGGCAAACTAGCTTGTCGAAACAGTTCAAAGGAATCATAGATCTTACAGCTGGAAAAGACTCTAAGGGATTACATCATCATTATCACCTTCCAAAGAGATTTATTGAGTTCCACTGCGTGCCAGGCCCTAGGAATGTAGAGGAGAATATGACATAATTCTTGTCCTTGAGACATAGTTGAGAAAATAGGACTGATGCATAAGAGATGAATAGAAATCCATAGACTGAGTGGCAATTATAAGTACAAGTGAAATGTGTATAAGAAGTGATCGGTAGAGGCTGCTGGGCTGGAAAAAGGTGTAAGAAGAAAGGCTTCCCATCCCAATGAAAATGGAATCCATTACCTGCAAGTCCCTATGTGACCTGGTTCCCCGCTTCCTCTCAGCTCCTTTTCTGCCTCTCTTGTCATCACTCACTGGCCTCCTTTCTTGAATATGCAGGCATTTTAGGACCTTTCTATTTGCATGTTTTTCTGTCTGGAATGCTCTTTCCCAAGATATTCTGATGGTTTCTTTTCTCAGTACAATCAGATCTCTGGGCTAATGTGCTTTCCTCAGTCTTCTCTGACTACCTACCCTGTTTGCTTCCTATCCTTCATCATTGTTTGTCTCCACAAATGCAGGGCTGTTGTCTGCCTTGTTCATTATTGTAATTCAACACCAAGAACAATGCCCAGCAAGTAGCTGGTGCCCAATAAAAGAAATAATTGAATGAATAAATGAGTAAGTGAATGGAGAACCTTGAAATAGCGGAAGGACTTAAAGCGAAGAACAGATGATGTGGCTTGCTAACTGCAGGATACAGTGAAAGAGAAATGAAAGTGTGGTCCATTCATGGTACATTCATGAATCATCTGTCAGTGCACTGACATCAGGGGTTGTTGTTTTACAACCTTGGGTCCTTCAGACCACCCTCTTCTTAGTTCCATGTGATAAGCACTCAATTAGGGCTTATACAGGGAGCAGTTTATTTGAACTAGAATGGCTGGGTCATACCTGGTCTCTGTTGTAGGAGAACTTGCCATTCCTGAAAAATACTCTATACTGTCCCGCATCTTTGTCTGTGCTCCTGTTTCTCTCCGAAGTATCCTGTGTTTTGTCTTGACATTGAAATTCCATGTGAATGATCCATTTCCTCCATTGTACTTAATATGTACCTGACTTGATTATCACATAAGGACATTCAGCTTCAACTGGAAGTATTTGTTTCTTTCACTTGAATATAAACTTTTAGAGGGTAGAGCCTGGGTCTAGTTCATCTTTTATTTCCCCAATACAGTACATCAGTTCAGTTCAGTCGCTTAGTTGTGTCCAACTCTTTGCGACTCCGTGGACTGTGGCACGCCAGGCTTCCCTGTCCATCAGTAACTCCTGGAGCTTACTCAAACTCATGTCCATTGAGTTGGTGATGCCATCCAACCATCTCATCCTCTGTCATCCCCTTCTCCTCCTGCCTTAAGTCTTTCCCAGCATCAGGGTCTTTTCAAATGAGTCAGTTCTTCACATTAGGCGGCCAAAGTACTGGAGCTTCAGCTTCAGCGTGAGTCCTTCCAATGAATATTCAGGACTGATTTCCTTTAGGATGGACTGGTTGGATCTCCTTGCAATCCAAGGGACTCTTAAGAGTTTTCTTCAACAGCACAGTTCAATAGCATCAATTCTTTGGTGCTCAGAGCTTTCTTTATGGTACAACTCTCACATCCATACATGACTACTGGAAAAACCTTAGCTTTGACTAGATGAACCTTCGTTGGCAGAGTAATGTCTTTGCTTTTTAATATGCTGTTTAGGTTGGTAATAGCTTTTCTTCCAAGGAACAAGCGTCTTTTAATTTCATGGCTGCAGTCACTATCTGTAGTGATTTTGAAGCACAAAAAAGTAAACTCTCACTGTTTCCATTGTTTCCCCATCTATTTGCCGTGAAGTGATGGGACTGGATGCCATGATCTTAGTTTTCTGATTGTTGAGTTTTAAACCAGCTTTTTCCCTCTTCTCTCTGACTTTCATCAAGAAGCTCTTTAATTCTTCTTCACTTTCTGCCATAAGGGTAGTGTCACCTGCATATCTGAGGTTATTGATATTTCTCCCAGCATTATTGATTCCTGCTTGTGCTTCATCGAGCCCAGCATTTCCATGATGTACTCTGCATATAAATTAAATAAGCAGGGTGACAATATACAGCTTTGAGGTACTCCTTTCCCGATTTGGAACCAGTCTGTTGTTCCATGTCTAGTTCTAACTGTTGCTTCTTGACCTGCATACAGATTTCTCAGGAGTCAGGTCAGGTGGTCTGCTATTCGCATCTGTTTAAGAATTTTCCGCAGTTTGTTGTGATCCATGCAGTCAAAGGCTTTGACATTGTCAATAAAGCAGAATTAGATGTTTTTCTGAAACTCTTTGTTTTTTTGATGATCCAAATTATGTTGGCAATTTGATCTCTGGTTCCTCTGCCTTTTCTAAATCCAGCTTGAACATCTGGAAGTTCAGGGTTCATGTACCATTGAAGCCTGGCTTGGAGAATTTTGACCATACTTTGCTAGTGTGTGAGATGAGTGCAATTGTGTGGTAGTTTGGACATTCTTTGGCATTGCCTTTCTTTGGGATTGGAATGAAAACTGACCTTTTCCAGTCCTGTGGCCACTGCTGAGTTTTCCAAATTTGCTGGCATATTGAGTGCAGTACTTTCACAGCATCATCTTTTAGGATTTGAAATAGCTCAACTGGAATTCCATCACCTCCATTAGCTTTGTTCGTAGTGATACTTCCTAAGGCCCACTTGACTTCACATTCCAGGATGTCTGGCTCTAGGTGAGTGATCATACCATCATGATTATCTGGGTTGTGAAGATCTTTTTTGATAGTTCTTCTGTGTATTCTTGACACTTCTTCTTAGTATCTTCTGCTTCTGTTAGGTCCATGCTATTTCTGTCTTTTATTGTGCCCATCTTTATTTATGTATACAGTACACAAGAGATTCTTAAATAAAAACATTAATTTTAATTAAATATAGAAACTAGAGTCCTTATGTAAAACAAATAACATATGCCTAAAAATCAGAAGAAGCGGTGCCAAATTCCCAAGGAAACTTGGGAATAATAATATAATATTGTTATAATTATATAATATATATATATATAATATAATAATAATAATAATGAGGTATCTTCATCTATGGATTTTTCTGGTTGATTTGATCTGTTTAACGTCCTCAGATTGCATTCATGATTTGCAAAGGGCCCATAGAATCAACAGCTTACATGTTACACATTTTATTTCATTATCTCTTGCTGCATAATACAGCACCATAAAATGTATTGGCTTCAAACAATGACACTATATTATTTCACCAGACTCAGCTGGGTTGTTGTTTTGTTCCACATGGTATTGGCTAGTGTCATCAGTATACCATATGCTTTTGGTTTCAGAGCTTGGCTAGGACTGGTATTGGCTATAGAAGGCACACCTTTGTTCTCCTCAATAAGACCTCAATTCCTCTGGTTTCTAGGCCAGCCTCCTTATAGTGTGGTGGCTGGATTCCCAGCATGGGAGATGGAGGTGGCCTCTTTTCTTGAGGCCTAAATCTGGACCTGGCACATCATCACTTCCACCACCTATTGTTGCTCAATGTGAGCCACAAATTCAAAGGGAGGGGAAGTAAATGTCATTCCTTAATGGAAAGGGGAGCATGCATATTCAAGGATGGGAGAAATTATTAATGGCAGTGTTTACAGGCAATATACATCAGCATGCTTAGATATTTATTAATATTGCCTTTTCAGTGGGAAGTAGCATGATGTTAGTCAACTCCCAAGCCTCTGAGTTTGATTTGAACTGTTCGGTTTTGAGTTGTGAATTGAGAGAAGTGCTGTGAGTATTTTGGACATAATTGAATAGTTGCTGAAGATGATTACTGTCTGTGTTGACCTCGTTTTCTGCTCTCTTGCCTTTATATTGTGTTGTACATGTTCCCTTGGTTTGAGTAGAGGTTGGAATCAGAAGCCAAAAGATCTGAAAAGTGTTCCTGAACTCTTCTCCGGCTCTCAGTGTAACTTAGAGCAAGTGACTGTAGCAGCAGGACAGGTAAGCACAGACCACGAAGCAGAAGCTGATATTTAACGTTAACAGATGGCAGAGGAAAACTTGAGGTACTCAGCTGTTTGGCCTCCAGTTTCTCTGTCCTAACTGGCTTCTTTGATTCCATTTTTCCCACATTTAAAAAAGATTTATATGTTTAAAATATGTAAATCAGATCATGTCATTCTCCAGCTTAAAATACCCCAGTGGGTTTCTGTTGTACTTGTAATAAAATGCAGACTCATCATAAATTGGTTCCTGTTCCCACCTTTTCAACCTCCCCTCCTATGACTCTTCTCCCCTGCTTTATGTTTTAGCCACATTTTGTTTCTTTTCTGTGTCTGGAGCCTCCTGGTTTCTTTCTTCCATGTCCATCCCATCTTAGGACCTTTACACTTGCTGCTCCCTCTGTCTGGAATACTCTTTCTCTAGATCTCTGTGTGGCTGGTTCCAGATGAGCTGAGAGACCTGTCCTGATTGGGGGTACCCCAGGCCTTCTTGCTCACAATTTCTCCATTCTTTTCTTTCCAGCACTGAACCTATTTCTGTTTTCTCAGGTATAAAAATGGGGCTAATCAGAAACTAATGAGCTAGAAAGTCCAATTATAAAAATTCTTATAAGAAAGAGGGAAGAGTTATCAAGTTTGCCTAACACCTGAGTGCAGTGTACCAGGTGCCGAAGTTTTAGTAGAATTCAGATAGCTCCTGATGAGTTGTGTAATTATGGAGCTTTTTGTGAGAAATTCAGAACAGAGCTTTAGCAGCAAGCAACCAGACTGTCCACATTTTGCAGGGGACCTTAAGGAGAAGGGAAACTCCTCAGTAATCCTGGGACCTGGTCAGTTCAGTTTAGTCACACAGTCTTGTCTGACTCTGTGACCCCATGGACTGCAGCATGCCAGGCCTCCCTGTCCATCACCAACTCCCAGAGTTTACTCAAACTCATGTCCATTGAGTTGGTGATGCCATCCAACCATCTCATCCTCTGTCGTCCCCTTTTCCTCCTGCCTTCAATCTTTCTTAGCATCAGGGTCTTTTAAAATGAATCGGTTGTTCACATCAGGTGGCCAAAGTATTGGAGTTTCAGCTTCAGCATCAGTCCTTCCAATGAATATTCAGGACTGATCTCCTTTAGGATGGACTGGTTGGATCTCCTTGCAGTCCAAGGGACTCTCAAGAGTCTTCTGCAACACCACAGTTCAAATGCATCAATTCTTCAGTGCTCAGCTTTCCAATCTCACATCCATAGATGACTACTGGAAAAACCATAGCTTTGACTAGATGGACCTTTGTTGGCAAAGTAGTATCTCTGGTTTTTAATATGCTGTCTAGGTTGGTCATAGCTTAAGTTAAATAAGCAAGGGGACAATATACAGCCTGTATGTAAGAGTAAATGTGAATCCTGAGTTAATGATCCCCCTCAGATGACTATTGTAAATAAAGACATCTGGAGTTGGTCAACTTCAAAAAATAAGAAAATGAAAGTGAGGTTGATAATAACAGAACATACTTCATAAAGCTGTAATGAGGATTCATAAGTTAATATTTAGAAAGATATCTCACACGTGGTGGGCTTTCCTGATAGCTCAGTTTATAGAGAATTGGCCTGTGATGCAGGAGACCCTGGTTCAGTTCCTTGGTCGGGAAGATCTGCTGGAGAAGGGATAAACTACCCATGCCAGTCTTCTTGGGCTTCCCTATGGCTCAGCTGGTAAAGAATCTGCTTGCCATGCGGGAGACCTGGGTTCGATCCCTGGGTTGGGAAGATCCCCTGGAGAAGGGAACAGCTACCCACTCCAGTATTTTGGCCTGGAGAATTCCATGGACTGTGTAGTCCATGGGGTCACAAAGAGTCGGACACCACCGAGCGGCTTTCACTTTCCCTTTCTTGCACATGTTATGCTCACAAATGTGAGCTGTATTATTATATCCTATTTTACTACCTGAAGCTGTCTTGCTCATTTATTTTCTTTCATCCAGCACTAGATTGTCATCTCTTTGCAAGCAGGGACTGATTTTGCCTGTCTTGTTCATGTCCCATTCATATTCCCATTGTTTTGGCATATACAGTGTATCTTTAGCATGTATCTGTAAAATGAGTAAATCAAAGACAGAATGGTCATCCTGAACAGGTCAGTAAAATTCATGGTAACATACAATTAAAGCTTGAGAAAGTTCAGTGGATTGTAAGAGATTATTTAATTGTTCAAAATGAGTGTAAGATATTTTGATCCAGAAGAATTGCACTTTAGTAATTGTAATTGGAGATATTGTTTTATTTTTATGGAATTTTGGAAAGTGGAGAAATGTCAGAATTATGAAGGAAGGTAGATGCAATCCTGATTTTCAGTAGTGAGAAATATGGGTTCAAAAACCATAGACTTGGGAATGCTATGGTGATACAGTGGTTAGGACGCCACACTTCCACTGCAGGGGTCATGAGTTCAGTCCCTGGTTGGGGAACTAAGATTCTCATGCCACATGGCACAGCCAAAAAGTAAAATAAAAATATTAAAAGCAAACAAACCATAGACTGAGAAGGAGCTCTATGCTATTTTTGGGCAGAGTTCTAGAATGGATCATTGAAAGGCTGATTTGTGAATACTGAGTAGTGTTGCTTAGTGGCAAAGTGGGACTCCATTTAAGAAAAGAGGCCTAGAAAAATAAACTGATTTTTTTTCAAGTCACTTCTTAGTTTGGTGGCAGAATCAAAATGAGAATAAAGACCCCCTGATTCTGTTCCAAGGGTGTTTTCAAACTGGGATATTAGAGCGTCTCAGATTCTATATGCCATAGAGACTTTTTTGTGTATTTTTATTCTGAGGATAAACTGAAAAAAAAAAGAGGCACTTTTATTTTTATCATTATTTTTTTTGCCATAATTCAATTTTCTTTAACATACCAATTCTTGCAGGGCCCAGCACAGTCAATATTTCATGAACCTCTGGGTAATATGTTCCCTAGACACCTTTTTTTTTCCACTTATTTTTATTAGTTGAAGGCTAATTACTTTACAATATTGTAGTGGTTTTTGCCATACATTGACATGAATCAGTCATGGATTTACATGTGTTCCCCATCCTGAACCCCCCTCCCACCTCGCTCCCCATCCCATCCCTCTGGGTCATCCCAGTGTACCAGCTCTGAGCACTTGTCTCGTGCATCCAGCCTGGACTGGCGATCTGTTTCAC
The DNA here is from genome assembly GCF_023699985.2 of Odocoileus virginianus. NCBI lineage: Eukaryota > Metazoa > Chordata > Mammalia > Artiodactyla > Cervidae > Odocoileus > Odocoileus virginianus. The sequence goes on from NC_069697.1 coordinate 21,465,061, forward strand.
ACTTGATAATATACATGTTTCAATGCTGTTTTCTCAGATCATCCCACCCTCGCCTTCTCCCATGGAGTCCAAAAATCTGTTCTATACCTCTGTGTCTCTTTTTTTGTCTTGCATATAGGGTTATCATTACCATCTTTCTAAATTCCATATATATGTGTTAGTATACTGTATTGGTGTTTATCTTTCTGGCTTACTTCACTCTGTATAATGGGCTCCAGTTTCATCCATCTCATTAGAACTGATTCAAATGTATTCTTTTTAATGGATGAGTAATATTCCATTGTGTATATGTACCACAGCTTTCTTATCCATTCGTCTGCTGATGGGCATCTAGGTTGCTTCCATGTCCTGGCTATTATAAACAGTGCTTGATGAACATGGGGGTACACATGTCTCTTTCAGTTCTGTTTTCCTTGGTGTGTATGCCCTGAAGTGGGATTGCTGGGTCATATGGCAGTTCTATTTCCAGTTTTTTAAGGAATCTCCACACTGTTCTCCATAGTGGCTGTACTAGTTTGCATTCCCACCAACAGTGTAAGAGGGTTCCCTTTTCTCCACACCCTCTCCAGCATTTATTGCTTGTAGACTTTTGGATAGCAGCCATTCTGACTGGTGTGTACTGGTACCTCATTGTGGTTTTGATTTGCATTTCTCTGATAATGAGTGATGTTGAGCATCTTTTCATGTGTTTGTTATCCATCTGTGTGTGTTCTTTGGAGAAATGTCTGTTTAGTTCTTTGGCCCATTTTTTGATTGGGTCATTTATTTTTCTGGAATTGAGTGGCAGGGGTTGCTTGTCTATTTTTGAGATTAATCCTTTGTCTGTTGTTTCATTTGCTATTATTTTCTCCCATTCTGAAGGCTGTCTTTTCACCTTGCTTATAGTTTCCTTTGTTGTGCAAAAGCTTTTACATTTCATTAGGTCCCATTTGTTTATTTTTGCTTTTATTTCCAATATTCTTAGAGGTGGGTCATAGAGGATCCTGCTGTGATTTATGTCAGAGAGTGTTTTGCCTATGTTCTCCTCTAGGAGTTTTATAGTTTCTGGTCTTGCATTTAGATCTTTAATCCATTTTGAGTTTATTTTTGTGTATGGTGTTAGAAAGTGTTCTAGTTTCATTCTTTTACAAGTGGTTGACCAGTTTTCCCAGCACCACTTGTTAAAGAGGTTGTCTTTTTTCCATTGTATATTCTTGCCTCCTTTGTCGAAGATAAGGTGTCCATAGGTACGTGGATTTATCTCTGGGCTTTCTGTTTTGTTCCATTGATCTGTATTTCTGTCTGTGCCAGTACCATACTGTCTTGATAACTGTGGCTTTGTAGTAGAGCCTGAAGTCAGGCAGGTTGATGCCTCCAGTTCCATTCTTCTTTCTCAAGATTACTTTGGCTATTCGAGGTTTTTTGTATTTCCATACAAATTTTGAAATTATTTGTTCTAGTCCTGTGAAGAATACCGTTGGTAGTTTGATAGGGATTGCATTGAATCTATAGATTGCTTTGGGTAGTATACTCATTTTGACAATATTGATTCTTCCAATCCATGAACACGGCATATTTCTCCATCTGTTTGTGTCCTCTTTGATTTCTTTCATCAGTGTTTTATAGTTTTCTGTATATAGGTCTTTTGTTTCTTTAGGTAGGTATACTCCTAAGTATTTTATTCTTTTTGTTGCAAAAAGAGGCACTTTTAAAGACAGTTTCTCAGTTGGGGAACATTGACCCCTGGAAGTTTGAGGACATAACCACAAAGGTCCACGAGATTTGATTGTCCTTCCCAGTCCTTTAAAAGAGATCTGTATAGTACTCTAGGTCAAGAAACTTGTGGCTGTGACCTTTTGCCAGTTTATCTGATTAACCACACAGTGTATGTTGTCCATCTATAAAAAACAGCACATTCTTCCCTCAGACCTGTGCTTTCCTGTATGGCAGCCTCCACTGCATGTGGCTATTGAATAATGAAATGTGACTGCTCCAAAATGGTATGTCCTGCAGTGGAAAAATGCATCTTGAATTTCAAATACCTAGTACCAAAAGAAAAAAAAGTAAAATATCTCATAATTATTTACGTTATTCTGAGTATCTGTTGAAGTGAAAAGGTTTTTGATAAATTTGGCTACCTAAAATATATTATCAAGATTAATTATACTTCATTTTTCTTTAAAAAATGTGACTACTAGGTCCATATAAAATTTAAAATTATGTATGTAGCTTGCATTGTTGGATGGTGCTGCGCTAGAACCTGTTGCCTCTTCCAGGAGGAAAGGTAAAGGAGTTGGTGAACACTGCTGTGCAGATGAGGTGATATGACAACTGCTTTGATCCATTTGGGTGGCTCTCATTCATAGAAGAGATTCTATCTGTTGTGTATTTCTCAGATGGTGGAAGGAAGACAAATAGCTGGAAATGTCAGGTTAATATGAGAAAGATGTTTCTAAAGTTGTCCAGATATGGTTATGGGCTCCTTCTAGATGTAGCAAATCCCTCATCATTATTATATCCCTCATGCATTATTCAAGCAGCAGCTAAGTTGCAGCTTGAAAGATTATTTAGAGAGCTCAGGTGGTTAAAATGAATTCCCTTACCAACCCTGAGATTCTGATCCTGAAATGAAATCAGGCCAAGGGCTGGCTTGATAGAAATATGAAATAGATGGATTCTGTGGGCAGGAGAAGAAAACAAAATTTCCTTCATTCTTTGTGTCCTTTTTCTTTAAACTTTCATTTGAATGTTTTTTAGTTGAGGAGCTTTGCCTTCTTGGTTACAGACAAACATTTGATTCTGTAAACCTGGTGAATCTGGTGAGTAGTGCATTGGTTGGGAACGTGCTTGCCAACAAGTGAAGCAAATGGACAAAATCCACCAAACTGACAATGCAAAGTGATTCGAGATCCCTTTAAATCATTTAGCAGGAAGTGTGGAAGTCAGCTGCTTCTGGCATTGGTTCATTGGCTCAAAGGCCTCAGGGCGAGCATCTCTGTCATTGATTCATTGGCTCAAAGGCATCTGGGTGAGTGTCTCTGTTCTTCTCTTGGCTTGTCTTTTCCTTCTGATAGCAAGATGACTGCAGCTACCAACAGTGCAGCTCTAAGACTCAAAGCTAGGGGAACGAGTAGCTCCTGATGCACCTGTCACTTTTATCAGGAAAAGCAGTAGGCTTTTCAGAAATTCCCAGCACACTTCCTCTCTTGTTTCATTGGCTGAAACAGTCATGTGACCACTCCTTGCTGCAAGCAAATGTTTGTTGTCCTAGCCTGTAGAATGGAGACAGTACAAGAGAAGAAGTTTGGGAATGGTGGTTGAGTTAGCCTGAAGAGCAGAGTCTGCCACATATTAGCCTCATGTGTGACTGAGGGTGCCACTCCCAAGTCAACAACTCCTTTAAAAAAAATGGGAGAGACTTCCCTGGTGGTCCGTTGGCTAAGACTCCACACTCCCAATGCAGGGGGCCCAGGTTTGATACCTGCTTAGAGAACTAGATCCCACATGCCACAACTAAAAGATCCTACATGCTTCCACTAAGACTCAGCACAGCCAAATAAATAAACAAATAAAAATAAATATTTTTTTTAAAAAGATGAGAAAACTAAGGACCAGAGAAGTTGACATCTTTGATTCTGATATAAAACATGGGTTTGATCCCTGGGTCAGGAAGATCCCCTGGAGGAGGAAATGGTGACCTACTACAGTATTGTTGCCTAGAAAAATCCCATGGACAGAGGAGCCTGGTGGACTGCAGTCCATGGGGTTGCAGAGTTGGACATGACTGAGCGACTGAGCACATAATTACTTGTTCAGTTCAGTTCAGTTCAGTTGCTCAGTCGTGTCCGGTTCTTTGCGACCCCATGAACCGCAGCACGCCAGGCCTCCTTGTCTATCACCAACCCCTGGAGTCCACCCAAACTCATGTCCATCGAGTTGGTGATGCCATCCAACCATCTCATCCTCTGTTGCGCTCTTCGCCTCCTGTCTTTCCCAGCATCAGGGTCTTTTCAAATGAGCCAGCTCTTTGCATCTCACTTTGCCCCTCTACCTTACTAACTTCACTAGCAAGGAGAGCATTTTCCCAAGTGATAGGGCACATTGGATATAATTGTCACTATCTTGGATCCTTTTAACGTAGGTTTAGACATTTTGTTTTATTGCAAAGGAATTTTGAGTAAATGGTTGTAAAACTTGTAAGGGACAGCCTTATTATTTTTACATTCATCTCCCATTTTGTTTTATTTCCCTATCAGTGTTCCCTGATAACAATATGGCCCTGATAACCAATGGCCCATTATGAGTTTCAGTGAAATAATGTTTGCCTAAAAGTAAAATAGCTTTAAGCCACCATGGTTACTGGCAGTGTTCCGCTGACTATCTGATTGTCACTCACTGCTTCACATACTCCTTAGATATGCAGTTGCATAATCTAAAAGTGTTCTGCTTTGAAGGAAAAAAAATACTATTGATGGATTGTAAAAATGAAAATTGAACCAGTTTCTACTACCTCTTCTAAAGGCTCAAAACTCCCCCCTCCCCTGTACCCTGCCCTACTGCTCTCAGCAAAATCCCCTGTGAACTATACTTTGAGAAATGATGGTGGTGGCAGTGTTGTGATGGAATTTGTGAGAGCAAGGAAATGGAAGGTTGGACATATGTAAGAATATCAAGTTTTGATGAAGAGAATTGACCCGTGGAGTACTGTCAGGCAAAATGAGATTGGTGTGTAATAATGGAAGTAATTTCACATATGAAATAGTAAGAGTCCATTGTGGGTTGAGAAATTGGGGACGTTTACTTTGACCATTTAATGGGCAGAAAATTTGAATAAGGAACTAGCTATGTGTGGAATCTTCCTTCTGTCTCTTCATTGTTGGGTTTTCTATATACCTCTGTCTTCACCTCTTAATGAGGTAGGTATTTCCCCCATTTTGCAGAGAAAGAAGTTCAGAGAGATGAACTTTTCCAGTGGTTGAAAACTAATACATCATGGTGCTGTTACTGAAACCCAAGACTGACTCCAAGACCTGTGCTATCCTACTGAGTTCATCTGAATGTTTGCAAAATCTGCAGCTCTGATTGCTTTTGTGGTTAATGTTCTTGAACTGCCAACAAGTAAATGGCTTAGCTATGTAATGAGTTGAGCCTCTTTAACTTTGTTAGGCCTCTCATGAGAGACCATCTATTATTTATTTGGGACAATCAATGCATTTTTACATTTAACTACATATTTGATTTTTCTCAGGTCTTACTTCTTGTATTAGTGAACCAAGCTTTACTAGTACCCTTTTTTTGGAGGGGTACTTGTCTTTTCAGGGAAAAACCTTACTTGGGTAAACAAATACATGCCATGACAATAAAGAAGTATATAAGTTATTATTTTTCCCCATTCTTTTCTGCCGTGCATCTTATCAGGTAGAAGTTTGGTTCTCATAGCAAGAAAGAACAAGTAGCAACTTTGTGAACTGTGGCATTTGAGATTAGACTGATAAGATAGTGACCTACAGCACACTAGTTAACCAAAAGGAATAGAGCTGCCGCTGAAGAAGACAGAGGAAGGTCTGTTGTAGCTGAGAGTACTCTTTGGCATTTGGCCATCACGGTATCACAATAACATGAAGAAGCAGGAACCTTGGAATTGCTTTCTTTTATATTCCTTTCCTGGATAATTACCAACCATACTCAGATTTTGAAAAGTCCTTTTATTTTGTGATTGCATCTTTCAGCAACAACTCTTATTATCCTGTTATGCAATTTGTCTCATTTATAATGCTCAGGTGGGAAAACTTTCAGCCTCAGCCATCATAAAGATCACCACGATTGAGCATTTTGTGGCGCTTTCACTTGTTTTGCTGTTGAGAAGGCAGGGTTCAGGGCAGGTGAATTCTTTCCAGATGCGTTTTTAAATGACCGAATAGGTCCCTGGGGTCTCTTCAGGATAGCCCAAGTGACTGTGTGTTCTCACCCCCTTCATGCACATGCAGCTTCCTGAGGTCACTCTGGGAGGGCTCTGTGGTTGTGGGATGATTCCATGGTTCATACTAAACCGAGCAGGATGGGTAAGTCGTCCTCCAAGCAGCAAACCCCTGGGCTTTCCAAGGTCTGCTTGTTTGGATACCAGAACCTGTCCCTCTCCAGGAGACACAGCAGTTTTGCTTTCATTTGCTTTCTCACCATTTTAGGCATGAAATGGAACCATTTTCTCCCAGAACACAATGTTCCTGTGTAGAAGTGAATGATAGCACTTCACAAGCTTTGAGGAGTCCAGAGTCAGGCCCGTTAGTAACTGACACTGTAATGACTGAACTTGACATCAATGGCCTTCTCCTGAGGTTAGTGAGGAGGGGAGGTGACCGACTATGCCCAGCAGCCAGCTCAGCGGCGGGCAGCCAGGATGGCTGAGCCAGCCGGAGAAGCCTGCGAGTGGATGGGATTTTCTGCCTTGTCCTGACGTGGGAGACAGAGCATGCCAGCCTCTGCATTAGGTGCTCGTTGGGCCTAGAGGACTGAATGCAGCCTTGAGATGTGCCTCTTCTTGCCAGCCGTGTTCAAGGGAGAATTGGGACCCACCTTGGGGGTTGGGGAGAGCTCTTTATGAAGCTTTTCCTGAGCTCCCTGGAGGAGGAATCTATTCCTGGAGGAGGACATTGCGTTGTTCTCCTGGGCTCACCTCTAACACAGAACTTATGTTATGCTTGTCTGTTTTCTTTTTTATTTCCCTAGACTGTGAACCCTTGAAGATCAGGGATTGTGTCTTATCACTGTTTTAATACTCAGTTTCTATGATGTGTTCAATAAATGTTTGTTTAATGAAATACTAATGTTCACTTCCTTTCTTCGACATGGTACTCCATCCTGTCCAAGGATAGAATCATATCAGAAATTATACCAGTTATCTTCAGTTGGTACTTACACTAATGAAACCCAGTAGCATAGATGTAAGTAGAGTTGAAAAGTGAAGGTGATTATAAAATACATAGAAATATACTTAATAAGAATTGGTCAGAATTTATGTGAAAAAGACATCCAGACTTAACTGAGGCACATAATAAAACACTTGAATAAATAGAGGAAAAACACATCATGTATATTGGCTAGAAGAGTTGATATAGTTAATGTATCTATCACTTTTGTCCACCTTAGTCTAAAATTTAATGCTATTACAGTAGAACTTGCAATAGGATGATTATTCCATGGAGCTTCCTAAAATAAGTCCAGAATAATATTGTTTGAAAAGAATGAAGAATGAAAAACGGGAGATTTTTATCTCATCAAATATAAAGACATTATAAACTATAGGATTCCAAAACTTGATGAAGACATTTTAAGGAACAAATGTAGACTTCATTACCATAGATGTAAAAAATCCTTAAAAATATTGACAAGTTGAATCTAGCAAAATAGAAAAAGGATAATAAATTTTTACCAAATTTGTCTCAGAAACTCCAGATCAGCTTAGTGCTTGAAGCTATGTACTTTGTCATGTTAACATAATAGAAATTAGAATGGAATTTAGAGCTAGCCTAAAAACAAACTTGTGTATGCATATGGAAACCTATGGTACATATGGTACAAACCCACATTCCCTTATTTGAAACATATTTCAGAATTTAGATTTTTAAACAATATCTCATAGTCAAACGTGTCTATTTCAATAGCAGAACTGATTAGTAGTGACACTAAGTGGAATAAAGACCAGAAATAGCATCAACATTACCTCAGGTAAAGCTTTGCCACCACATAATTTTGGCACCAAACTTTAAAAAAAAAAACCCAGAAATTTCTTTGTTTTTAATATGTTTATGATTTCAGAATCTCAGAGAAGGAATTATCTACTGTTTTACATAGAGTTGGCACATTTCAAATCATCAATGACAGGATTTCTGAAGGATGTTATGATTACATACAAGTCATTTAAGAGAAAAAGAAATAAAGTTAAATCCTTACTTTATAGCAAAATTAATTTTTTTCTTTTTTTTTTTTTTGCTGTGCTGCATGGCTTGCAGGAACTCAGTTCCCCCACCAGGGATTTAAAAAGGATCCTCATTGCCAGGGAAGCTCAGGATGTGGAGAAGCCTGCATGTCAATTGGCATGATCCTTCTGGAAGGCCGTTTGGCAATATGTATCAAAAGTCACATCCTTTGACATAGTATTTCTACTTTTAGGAATCTATCTGAAAGGGCTAATTTGACATTCTCACATGTACAAGGATATTCAATTCAGCATTGTTTATAAAAACACAAGGTTGAAGGAAGTTTACTTGTCCTTCAGTGAAAGATGGGTTAAATGATTTGGGGGAGAACTGATGACATAGATAGAACTGTATTTATTAATTGTTGAATATTGTCCTCCTCAAACTTGTTATTGGGTAGGAAAATAAAACAAAGCAAAACAAAACAGGTTGCAAAACAGTACATGTGGCGCAACCCTATATTTGAGAAACTCAAAATGTTTACATATGTGATTATGCCAGGAAGAAAGTCTAGGACACAGTGTAGACAGTCATGTAATTAGAAGTGACTTATTTTCTTTATATTTTATGAAATATTTATTGATTTATTTTTGCTATACATATATACTCTGGTTTTTACAAAGTACTTAAAATATATATATATAATCTTCTGGTATTGATGGAACATCCCAACTTGAAGATTAAGCATGAAACTTGGGGATCTCATCCAGGTCTGTAAATTTACTTTGCTTTTGTTAGCAGGTATTTAGGTACTTCCTGTACTTACATTTTACTCTTTGAAAGTTGACACAGACATGAGTTTACATATACATTTGATTTCCCACGTGTTCTTCCAAGAATTGCCAGACTTCTTTTTCACTTATTGTGTTTAAAGTCACAGTTTGCCAGCTATTTGGCTTACAAAATCCAGTCAATGTGAAATTGACATGAATAAACTTTTTAATAGATACAAGGAAGTCCTATTCACGTTTGCCCAATTGGGAGATCAAGGTCAGATTTCCTTATTGGGCTAATATCTTCTTAATAGTAAATAGACTTTTCAAAAGTAGTCTTAATAAATGTAGCTGAGGCTCAGTTGGTGAAGAATTTACCTGCAATGCAGGAGACCCAGGATACGCAGGTTCAATCCCTGGGCTGGGAAGATCATCTGGAGGAGGGCATGGTAACCCACTCCAGTATTCTTGCCTGAAGAATCCCATGGGCAGAGGAGCCTGATGGGCTACAGTCCTAAGGCTCGAAAAGAGTTGAACATGAACTCTTCTTCTGAGTGACGAAACAGGAGTCGTCCTGCCCCAGAAAATGGTTTAGAAAAGTATTATTTCTCATAGGGAAGCAGTCATGTTGAGAATATCTTAAAAGGTTTGATATAACCCAGAATTTACTATGAAACTGTGAAAATTAACATAAGGCATGTGAACAGTTTGCACAGTGTTTTTCAGCACCTTTCTAACCATTCACATTGTTTAGTGATGAGAACTGTGGACCAAGGAGTGTATATTTTGGTCATGTTTGAAGATTTGGATGCAAGGATTTGAGTTCTATTGGATTGAATTGGCAGTTTAAGACATAGATTTTTTTAATTGCTTACCAAATGAAAAGGGAAAACACTTGTAGTGAAGTTGCTGACTGTAGATAGTTCTAGAGGCCGTTTAGGGTAGCAGAACAAGGTGACAATCACTGAGCAAATGATTAGTAATGGGCTGTTAGACACAGTGTCTTTATGTAGTAGTTATTTTAAATTATCTTTAAAGTGGTTTATTGACCCTATTCTGTTTTGACATTCTCTTTGAAAGCTGCATGTTACACTGATACTATTTAAATAGTGGAACTCTTCTGTAGCAGTTAAGAAGATGCATTTTGGAGAGAGGTAGACCCAGGTAAAATCCAAGTTTGACTACATGGTAGTTTGTTGGCCTTTGGCAGGTTACCCAGTCTCTCTAAGTCTCTCTCAGTTTCTTCATCTCAAAAATACCAACCTTACAGGGCTGTTGAGAGGACTAAATGAGATAATTCTCATAAAAATCTTAATAGGATCTGACACATAGTAAATGTTCAGGTTGCTCTAATTATATAGTTCAATCTCATTCAGAATTTTTTTTATAATATTTTGTGGCATAATGGAAAGAAGACATGTTACTGTGAAATGGATGCATGTTTGAACCCAGGCTGTGTCCATTAATAACCCCAGAATCTTGAGCCAATCACCTATGTGCTGAGTCTGAGTTTTCTCCCCTGTGAAACGGGGTCTGTAATACTTACCTTGTCAGATGTTGTGAGGATTAGAGGTGATAGGCCAAGTGTCCAACTCTATGTTTGGAGCAAATCAATAGATATTCAATGAATGATAACTATTGTTGTTGCTATGAAAGCTAATCAATTTCAAAGAACATCTTAAGGGCTTTTTATAGTTTACCTCTTTGTTTTTTACCTTTAGTTTCATTTCTTTAAGAAACTGGGTACACATAACCAAGACTATGCAATATTAGACAAGTTAAAGGAGTTATATAAAATTGATCATAATACTGCATTTGGTAAACCAAAAGAATAAGAATCTGAAGTAATGAATTATATTGCTACAGAAGAATGTATACCTCGGGCCTGGCCTTGGGGTAGTTTTTCTTCGTAAACCTGCCTATCACAATTATTGGATTTGTTTGCTGCCTTCCTCCCAATTTGGAATAGTTAGAAGATAAGCTCTATGAAGGCAGGAACTCTGGTTATCTTGTTTCCACTACTGTTTCCCCAGCTAACATTGGGCTTTATATTAGATGCTCTAAAAATATGGAATAGAGAGTGGCTGGAGCAAATTTATGCTTTATTCAGTCCCTTCTTGAATCTGATTCTAACAAGGAAGTTCATGAAATGGTGCAGGTATCCCATGTTTTACTAATGTTTAAATAAGAAAGGGGAAAGCCACTGCTAAAATTTGGAAAGTTTGTAAAGTAGCAGCAAAAAGTGATGAAGGGCAGAAACAAGACCCAGTACAGAACCAGGGGAAAATTGAATAAAACAAGTTATCTGTCTTTGTGTCCCTTTCCCATTAAACTTTAAGAAATTTAAAGTCAAGCACCAGAACTTGTTTATTTCCTGTATTCTAAAATGAAGCACAGTTCCTGGCTCTTAGTAGCTGATGAATAAATGAATGAATGAATGAATGAATGAGACATCTCTTACCTTTGAACTGGCCTTCTTGTGTTCTTAATGCTGAAATTAGAAAAAGGTATAGATCCTTATTGCCAAATTCAGACTTAAATTGAAGAAAGTAGGGAAAACCACTAGACCATTCAGTTATGACCTAAATTAAATCCCTTATGATTATACAGTGGAAGTGAGAAATAGATTCAAGGGATTAGATCTGATAAGACAGAATGCCTGAAGAACTATGGACGGAGGTTCATGACATTGTACAAGAGGCAGTGATCAAGACCATCCCCAAGAAAAAGAAATGCAAAAAGGCAAAATGGTTGTCTGAGGAGGCCTTACAAATAGCTGTAAAAGAAGAGATGCTAAAGACAAAGGAGAAAAGGAAAGATATACCCATTTGAATGCAGAGTTCCAAAGAATAGCAAGGAGAGATAAGAAAGCCTTCCTCAGTGATCAATGCAAAGAAATAGAGGAAAACAACAGAATGGGTAAGACTAGAGATCTCTTCAAGAAAATTAGAGATACCAAGGGAACACTTCATGCAAAGATGGTCTCAATAAAGGACAGAAATGGTATGGACCTAACAGAAGCAGAAGATATTAAGAAGAGGTGGCAAGAATACACAGAAGAACTGTACAAAAAAGATCTTCACAACCCAGATAATCACGATGGTGTGATCACTCACCCAGAGCCAGACATCCTGGAATGTGAAGTCAAGTGTGCCTCAGGAAGCATCACTATGAACAAAGCTAGTGGAGGTGATGGAATTCCAGTTGAGCTATTTCAGATTCTAAAGATGATGCTGTGAAAGTGCTACACTCAACATGCCAACAAATTTGGAAAACTCAGCAGTGGCCACGGGACTGGAAAAGGTCAGTTTTCATTCCAATCCCAAAGAAAGGCAATGCCAAACAATGCTCAAACTGCTGCACAATTGTACTCATCTCACATGCTAGTAAAGTAATGCTCAAAATTCTCCAAGCCAGAGTTCAACAGTATGTGAACTGTGAACTTCCAGATGTTTAAGCTGGATTTAGAAAAGGCAGAGGAACCAGAGATCAAATTGCCAACATCTGTGGGATCATTAGAAATAGAAAAACATCTGCTTTATTGACTATGCCAAAGCCTTTGACTGTGTGGATCACAACAAACTGTGGAAAATTCTTAAAGAGATGGAAATACCAGAGCACCTTATCTTCCCCCTGGGGAATCTATATGCAGGTCAAGAAGCAACAGTTAGAACTGGACATGGAACAACAGACTGGCTCCAGATTGGGAAAGGAGTCCGTCAAGGCTGCATGCTCTCACACTGCTTATTTAACTTATATGCAGAGTACATCATGCAAAACGCTGGGCTGGATGAAGCGTAGACTGGAATCAAGATTGGTGGGAGAAATATCAATAACCTCAGATATGCAGATGACACCACCCTTATGGCAGAAAGTGAAGAACTAAAGAGCCTCTTGATGAAAGTGAAAGAGGAGAGTGAAAAAGTTGGCTTAAAGTTCAACATTCAGAAAAGAAAGATCATGGCATCTGGTCCCATCACTTCATAGCAAATAGATGGGGAAACAATGGAAACAGTGACAGACTTCGTTTTTGGGGGCTCCAAAATCACTGCAGATGGTGACTGCAGCCATGAAATTAAAAGATGCTTACTCCTTGGAAGAAAAGGTATGACCAACCTAGACAGCATATTAAAAAGCAGAGACATTAGTTTGCCAACAAAGGTCCATCTAGTCAAAGCTATGGTTTTTCCAGTAGTCATGTATGGATGTGAGAGTTGAACTATAAAGAAAGCTGAGTGCTGAAGAATTGATGCCTTTGAACTATGGTGAAGACTCTTAAGAGTCCCTTGGATGGCAAGGAGATCCAACCAGTCCATCCTAAAGGAAATCAGTCCTGGGTGTTCATTGAAAGGACTGATGCTGAAGCTGAAGCTCCAGTACTTTGGCCACCTGATGCGAACAACTGTCTCATTTGAAAAGACCCTGATGCTGGGAAAGATTGAAGGCAGGAGAAGGGGATGACAGAGGATGAGATGGTTGTATTGCGTCACTGACTCAATGGACATGAGTTTGAGTAAGCTCCAGGAGTTGGCGATGGACAGGGAGGCCTGGCATGCTGCAGTCCATGGGGTCTGAAAGAGTCGGACACAACTGAATGACTGAACTGATAGTATGATTTAGAGAAAGAATACCGGAGATAGAACCAGAGAGACACAGGTTTAAAACTGCATTGAAAATAGGAATAATTATGCCTTCCAAGTGGGTCTATTGGGAGAGTGGTATATGAAGTGAGTGGCACATGTAAGAGGTCCTCAAGGGATCTGAGCCCCGTTTTCTGCCTCTCTCTAGTTGGTCTTGTCTGGGGAAAACTTTTGAGGATTATGGTACATATATTTTTAAAATGAAGAAAGAGAACCTCAAAACAGAATCATAGCAGTGGAACTATGATGTCAATCAGTACATGGCACTTGCATTTGTCAGAGCAAGCATGTTGCTGGAGTCTTAAACAGCAGTGGAGGACGTGGTATAGGAATTGGGAAATAACATTCCTATTATGCTTGTCTGTGGTCAACCTATTACTAGAAAAAGAAACCAAACTGATCTCTTTTTTTTTCTTTTTTACGTGTCTTTTTATTTATTTATTTTTTCTTTTTTTTAAAATTTTTATTATTATTATTTTTCCATTTATTTTTATTAGTTGGAGGCTAATTACTTTACAACATTGCAGTGGTTTTTGTCATACATTGAAATGAATTAGCCATGGATTTACATGTATTCCCCATCCTGGTCCCCCCTCCCACCTCCCTCTCCACCCGATCCCTCTGGGTCTTCCCAGTGTACCAGGCCCGAGCACTTGTCTCATGCACCCAACCTGGGCTGGTGATCTGTTTCACCCTAGATAATATACATGTTTCGATGCTGTTCTCTTGAAACATCGCACCCTGCCTTCTCCCAGAGTCCACAAGTCTGTTCTATACATCTGAGTCTCTTTTTCTGTTTTGCATATAGGGTTATCATTACCATCTTTCTAAATTCCATATATATGTGTTAGTATACTGTAATGGTCTTTATCTTTCTGGCTTACTTCACTCTGTATAATGGGCTCCAGTTTCATCCATCTCATTAGAACTGATTCAAATGAATTCTTTTTAATGGCTGGGTAATATTCCATGGTGTATATGTACCACAGCTTCCTCATCCATTCGTCTGCTGATGGGCATCTAGGTTGCTTCCATGTCCTGGCTATTATAAACAGTGCTGTGATGAACATTGGGGTGCTGTGATGAACATTGGGGTGCACGTGTCTCTTTCAGATCTGGTTTCCTCGGTGTATATGCCCAGAAGTGGGATTGCTGGGTCACATGGCAGTTCTATTTCCAGCTTTTTAAGAAATCTCCACACTGTTTTCCATAGTAGCTGTACTAATTTGCATTCCCACCAACAGTGTAAGAGGGTTCCCTTTTCTCCACACCCTCTGCAGCATTTATTGCTTGTAGACTTTTGGATAGCAGCCATCCTGACTGGCGTGTAATGGTACCTCATTGTGGTTTTGATTTGCATTTCTCTGATAATGAGTGATGTTGAGCATCTTTTCATGTGTTTTTGTGCCATCTGATCTCTAAAGTCCTTAGGTTCAAAGGTTCAAAGTCCTTAGGTTCAAAGTCCTTAGGTTCAAAACTTTCTGTTTTGACTTCCACCATTAATGTTTTCCCATCTTCACTTAAAAATATCACCTAACCCCAGCTCTCCCTCAGATTCTTCCTTCTCCTAGAGTTATTTTGTTCTCCATAGTAAACTCTCTCTTTTTTGTCCATCAATGACATTTCAAATACTTTTGATGGATTGATGGAAGACGTGTTAAATTTTGATAGATTCAGTAGTTTCCTTGAGCCCCACACTGATTTCTTTTAGGATGTGACTAGGTAGCCTGATTATTCCCCTGTTCCCCAGCTCCCACCCCCATCTAATTATGCTGGAGAGGACAGAGAAGTGTGAGCAGTTTTTCTGTTCCCCTGAGGACAGACCTGGAACAAATGGTTTCAGACCATGGCATGATAGACTTGGGATCAACCAGCAGGATCTATATGAACCTTGCACTAGGCTCATTACGTTTAAAAGCTAGAAGTTATTTCACAGCTACATCAGGTTAGTTCTTGTTTAGAGGACCATGGTTTTGTGTGTGTGTGTGTGTGTGTGTGCGCGCAAAATATGCAGGGCACTGGAGATACAAGAACAATTAGCTTCTCAAGGAATTTGAGTCCAGCAGGGGAGACAGACGTGAAAAACACAGTACTGTCTGATAGAGGCAGTGCAGGTATGTGTACACGTGACATCGGAGGCAGGGATGGACTTCGATCTGAGACAGGTGAGCCTCTTCATAGGCCATCTATTGAAGAATAAATTAGAGCTTGCTCTGTGGACAAGGTTGGAGAGTGTGTCCCAAGTAGAGGAAACAGTGTGTGGGGAGACAGACAGATGTGGGCTAGCACGGCGGGTGCAGGGAGCTCCCAAGTAATTAGATACCGCTGGATTGTCAAGTACAAAGGCCATTGTCAGGTCTCGCAGTGCCAAGGTAGGTTATGGAATCTATTTCTTTTAAGTCTTGAAAATAAAAATGAAGCATTTATGTCTCTTAGGTTGGTTTGGGTAGTATTTTTGCCAGAGATAGGGGCATATACTATATATGTCAGAGAAAAATCAATGACTATTCTGTAAACATGGACATTGTGTTAAATAATTTTAAAGAAAGGACCCAAACCTTGCACTTTACTGGATTTGCTATTCTGGGATGTACAGTTTTCAAGTCACATAACGAAGACACTGTGTTTTGTGGAACTGTGCTCTTTCTTCATGAAACAAATGCATTCATAAAATGCAGTACAATTTCAGTGCCCCCTGTTCTCCATTGGAGGAGTGTTTTCTTATGGAGCAGAGGTAGTTCCCAGAGAATCAATGTAACAGAATTAAAATGGAGGGTGGCCTTTCTTAGGTCACTCTTGGCTGCCTGGGAGTGAAGTGGAACCTTCGATATTGTGTACCTTTAAATCGTCCATGTTGCCTGTTTCATGGCCTTCCCAGGCCAAGGAACTGGGTAGTCAGTTTCTAGTTCTCAGAACCGGAGCAGGACTGCTGTGCTTGCAGTTGCATGCTTTTTATGGAACAGGGAATGTTGTTTAGGGAATTTAGGCAGCTGGAACCTGCCGCATTAGCAATTTGGACGCAGGAAGAATTTCGGAGGGAGAAAATAAAGCTTATTATATAATTTCATTTGGGTATTTAGGAGGCTGAGAAGGGAGATGAGAGTATTATGAAGGCAGGCAGGAGAGTTTCATAAACAGCTCCCTTCCTCCCTCTCTATTCATTTTTACTGTAAGAGCTGGGTTTAAATAGGGTGATCACGTGGCCCATTTTGAAAAGGGCAGTCATGTTCTTCTGCTATTTCTTAGCTGTTTTGTCAGTTGGAGCAAAACAACAGCACTGCTTACTTTTTTTGCAGGGTTAGAGGAAAAAGGAAGGGCTGGCAGAATAATGAGGTGGGAAGCTAGATGAGAGAGGAGAGGCCAAAAGTGTCAGACTGTGGGGACGAGGACCTGAAGGAGGCCCCTTTGGCCTCAGGGATGGGGCCTGGAACTCTGCCTTTTTGAAGCCTGTTGACGATCTCATCCTAATTTAGCCTTTTGTGGAATCTTCCATGAGGTGCAGTTGCCAACTTCAGCCTTCCTAGAGAATAGAGGCTGCTGAATGTGTTATGAAGTCTACCCAGAAGAGTCGGTGAAGCAGGCCCCCTCCTTAGAACCAGAACACTAACAGAAGGTGAAAGTGCACCCCTCCTTTAAGAAAGCAGAGTCAGTCCCTCACACCTGCCTCACCCCCACCCTGCCCCACCCCACCCCCACTGCACAAAAGGGAAAAAAAAAAAAAAACCCAGCTCTCAGCAAAAACCAAAATTGACGTCACTGTAACCTTTGGGTATTCTTTTCTGTGTGTAAAGTGTTAACCTCTTGTTTCATCTTTGTAAACAATGGAAATCTCATTTCTTTCCAGAAAATTACAAAAGATAACAGGGACCAGATTCAAGCAGAATAAAACTTATAAATAACTCAGAGAGTCTGGCTTAAAAAAAGAAAGAAGAAAAGAGCATGTCTTCTCGGCCTTAAAATATGTCTTAAAGGGAAATCATTTAGGTTCTTGGTGGTTTCTTTCTTCTTCATGCTAATTTCTATTAGCAGAATGTGATTATGAAAGGATGCGGGGAGTTTGGCAAGAGAGTTTTGTATATTTGTTTTTCCTGTCTTCTTACAGCAAAATACAAAGGTATATGACCTTAGAGATGCTTGAACTGAGCTATTCTGATTGACAATGGTCAGGACACAGTAGGATATATAATGTCCAGGGATGGGCAGCTGCTGCTTGCCTGATAAAGAACCTGGCCGGCTGTACTTTGCATCTCTCTCTCCTACACCCCAACAGGGAGATTTGAGCAGGGATTAATGTAGCCTCTTCCCCTTTTAAAAAATGTGTCCCCTGCTCATTTCCAACACAGATCTGAGGTAGGTATTCACTTATCTTAACAGAATACATCTCTTGAAAGTATAGAACATACTATTTAAAATATGTTACTTAGACCTTATTACATTATTCTGTTTTTAGGGTATGTCAACGGGCTAAATTTGTCTGAACTACCGAGATTTAGACTATCTAACTTTTATTGGCATTGGAGGATTTCTCTTAAAAAAGAGCTATTGAGATTACATATCAATATCATATAAATCTTTCTAGGAAAATATAATCGAAAGCATCAAGGTTCCTACAGTTGGTGGTTTCTATTATCTGGGTTCTCAGAGCTATGACAATGTCATTGAATTTCAAGAATTCAAAAAGAAAGAAAATTCGTAGTTTTGAAATGGAGAAAAAGAAAGATCCTGGAAGTTGTCTCTGTTTTTAAAATAGTCATTCCTACCTTAAACATACAAAAATCAGAAAATTATTTTTCATTTTTAAAGAAAACACTCTGCCAGGTTATACTTCTGAATTAATGCAAAGACCAGTATTTTATAAATAATATTAGTAATAATTGTGGAGCCTATTTACAACTCTGCTTTTGATTTATTGCAAATATGCCTTCAATTTTCTTCCTCATTACCAGTTACCTTCTTTAATTATAATAGGACTTTCCTACAATATTTGTATCATTTATTTTGAAATGTCTAACTTTAAAAGAGGTTTGCTGATTTTTATAGCATAAAATGCAAAGGTCTTTACTTTAGGATAACAGATCATAAACTAAAACATTACTGGGGTAGTTTGGCCAAGAATACAAAATATATGGAAGGAAAAGTATACTCACCTAATACTGTGTACATTTTTACAACAGAGTGAAAGACATTTGGATTTAGAGTTTTAACTAGTAGTAACCTTATTTGTTTGGTAATGATTTTTTTTTCCATTTATTTTTATTAGTTGGAGGCTAATTACTTTACATCATTGCAGTGGTTTTTGTCATACATTGAAATGAATTAGCCATGGATTTACATGTATTCCCCAGGTAATGATTTTTGAAATAGAAAAAAAAAGTCTGCTGAAACAGACAGGCACTTACTAGATATTGAACTGAATGAGCTGAAGTTAGTGAAACAGGGTAATTAGAGCAACTTTATCAACATCTAAATATTTCTCCATTTCTTTAACATTTCAATTAAGTGTGAAGAAATCCCAGAAATGAGATACCCATTAGCTATGTGAAAAGAATTCTGAGGATTATAAACTATCTACATTTTTCTATGGCATGAATACTGCCCCCTCTTTTTTAAAACATAATTTGGAGGGGATTTTAAAATTTGTTAAGCTTCTCTAACACTGTGGTTTACCACTTTTATTTTTTATTAAAAAATGTAAAAAAGAAGCTATTTGAGTCAATTCATTTTTGTTTGTTATTATGATTAAAAACTAGTGGGCTGTATTCTGTGAAAACCATATTCTTAACGTCACTACCTACGTAGAAAATATAGGAGTCATTCTCGATCATTCCTAATCATTTTGAAATTCTCTGGTTATTTTTTTTAAAGGCCAGAATTGACTAATAGTACTGTGTGACTGGTTATTTATTCTTGTCATAGTAGTTTAGTTATTTTTGTATAACATTAGTTTTTCCATAATAGTTGGAAATGATTCTACTTGTGATATTAAAAAATATGTAAATTTGATAATTTTGTTGTAAAAAATACTTAATACCTGTTCAAAGCTGTCTGACTTTCGGTTTTAAAACAGTTCTGTAGTTTGGTGAGTCCTGCAGAAATTCCAGCTTTCTCCGTGGCCTGCCAGCCAAATAATTTTTGCAGCATTTTCCTTTGCTTTCTTATAAACATTTAAACATTTTCTTTGCTTTTCTGTAAGTTCAACCATTAAGTTAGAAAGCACTGAAGTTGCTATTTAGCTTTTTGCTGTATTAGGGAGGGATGATAGATTTTGTGTATTCCCTGTGAGTTGTTAGAACAGAAATACTGAGGACTGCTTATGGAGCTGTACACTTGCCCTATTACAGATGAAATGACTCTGTCTGACGGCATTGCTTTAGAATGAGTTTTGTTGCTTTCACACTCAGGGAAAGATACTTAATTTTACTTTTGTTCGGAGGATCATGTAATATACTTCTTTCCCATCTTGTGCTTCCAAAGCACTGGGATAAACACTGAATCCTTTTAGGACTGCAGGTTGCTGTCTGATTTACTAGAAAGCATGATGCATGCAGTAAAATAGTAGCTAATGATTACGCAGTCCCACCTTAAAGGTTATTAAGAGAAAAAGTTAAAATATCAAGGAAGGTGCTACTGTAGTAAAAACGTTATTTCCTCTGTAAAACCCTGGTGTCTCATAGGAAGCCTTGGGTCTTATCTCAGCTACCAACAGTGTTTAAATATGAAAGTAAAGATGATACAGGAGTTCATTCTGTTTTAAGGCCCACTGTTCTTAAGGTGCGTGGTTATTAATCTTGGTTTGAATGTATGAATTATATAAGATTAATTTGCAGATAGGGTCAATGGAGGTTAGTGCATGGGATTTTAGAATGAGGAGGCAGATATAATTTTACTCATCAGCCTTTCTGCCTCTGTTTTTGACTCTTTGGAAATGCTGTTAGTTTTACTCTTTTGTTTTCTTCAAGCTGTGGTCAAAGTAAATAGGCTTGGAGAGAAAAACTCATATTATTCTCTCTTTTGTGAGATAAGGGGGTTGGATTGTGTTCTTTCTAGACAGTTTTCAGGGACCTGAATCTCGGATTCTGAACTCTGACTACTCATTCTGAACTCTCTACCTTTCTACTCCGCCAGCATTTTTTTGTTATCTGATTTGCAAGTCAATATTATGGAAAGTTTCTATTGTAATGCAAACAGCCTCAGCTTCAGGTTCCAGCTGATATCCACAACCCAAACAGGCTATTTAAGCCACCTCGGAAAGAAAAATCATTTTAAAAGATGGCAAACTTTGCTTTCATGTTCACCCCAAACGAAGTTCTGGAGCAGCATCTGGCTGTGCAGAGCAATCCAATCTATTTTAATGCAAAGATTTTCCAAGAAGGCAGGAAACAGTCAAGGGGAAGGCTTTCAGGCATCTGCTGTTTCGTTTCCAGATCCCTTGTGTTAATTTAATGTTTCTAGGGAACCAGGCTCGTTCTCTTTTCTCAGAATCCCTTCTCTAGGAACTGGTGAGTGCGGTGGCGCTGTGGGAGCAGCAGATAAGCAGACAGCTTGGCTGGGGCGCGCGGCGCTCCTCTGCAGTCCGGTCACCCCACCACCCCGGGGGCGCCCCGGGAGTGCTCTGCGGGTGACTCGGCGGTTCCCCTCCGTTCCCAGCATCTTACGCAAAGGCGGCGCTCGGAGTGACAGAGGTATACTTGAAAGATGTGTTTATTTGCATTTGTCCACTTTGGCCTTAATGAAAGGTAACTAGGAAGTGATTGGCGGCCCTTCCTCAACCCAAACCGGGGAAACCCGGCCGATCTCAAGGAAACCAAACCTAACACGAACCTGAGCGAAACGTGAATCTTGCATTAAACACTTGCATTTCTGTTCGGGAAAGAAAATCCCGGGAAAGTTGGCATTCCTTACGAGAGGCTGCTGCCCATTCTCGGTGAATTAGCCATCGCAGGTTGCCCGGAGATTTCTTGTCCTTGTGCGATGAGCAGGTTCGGCAGATTTTGTTTTGCAGGGAACTGTACTTGTGGAGTCAGGTGTCCTTGTGGAGCCAGAGCATTAACGCCTTGTGTTCCGGGGCCCTTATCTTCAGGGAGGAACTCTTCCCATTCTTATCTCCCACTTTACAACCAGAAGGATGCATCCGAACTTCCCTTCCGAAAAAAAAAAAAAAAAAAAAATTCTGTAGAATCAAAAACAACAAAAAAGGCTGTCTTTTAAAATACTTTCGTTTTTGTATATTGGTATCTGTTACTCCTGTTTAGAAACTTAGAATGCTAGTAGTTTATGTTGCTATGAGAATTGCCCTGCATACCTAAATGTTAAAGTTTAATGAGTTTACTTGTAAATTAGCTAGTACTCTGATAATGCCAGTATGCTTCTAGCAGCCAGTCTAACTGTGACTAAGTTGATGGAATCACAGAATCTAAGGTAAAAGAGTGTAGAGGTCATTTAGGCCAGTTTTAAATGGAATTGTAAGAAACTCTCTTATAACATTTCTGACTGCTTTTTGAGGTAGTCCGTTCTTTTGCTGGAGAGCTCTGATTATTATTATTAGAATATCATTCTTTTTACTAAATTGAGTTCTCTCCTTGGTTCTTGTTCTTTAAATAATAAAAGTCTAAATTATTTTTCACGTATTTTAGTGAGTATGTTATATACTTGGAGATCATAATAAGACAAGAGATTAGATTCATAGTAAAGATAACCATATTTGGAGCTCCAAATTCTTGCTTTATGCCTTATGAATCTCTTTTGAACTGCTTAGAAACAGTGGCAGAATTTCCCATCTCAGGGTAGTACTTGAGATTAAGCAATAAAATGGTATATTGGCAACACAGTTTTCATTTAAAAGATCCCTTTGATGATTTTATGCTTATATTCAGTTTTCTGTTATGGTAAGTTTTTTTGTTTACTTTTAGTTTTCCATGTAATGTTCTGTGCTTTAGCTGAATTCATTAAATGAAGATAAGTTTACTGGGCTCAGAAATGCCCATCTTTTGGTTCCTTTTTGCTTTACCTCTATTAGTTTTCTACTGCTGTTATAACAAGTTACCACAAAGTTAGCAGCATGCAACAGCATCCATTTATTGTGTCACCTTTCTGTGGCTCTTCTCGATTCTCTGTTCAGGTCCTCATGAGGCCCCATGTCAAGATATCAGCAGGCCTGGACTCTTACCTGTAGATCCTGGGGGAGAATTCAGTTACACGTGGTTGCAGGACTGAGGTCCCGTTTCCTTGCTCGCTCTTCGCCAGGGGTCTTCCTCAGCTCCACGTTCTTTGACTCATGGTGCCCCGCCCCCCATCGCCAGGGCCAGCAATACTACGTGGCATCCTTGTGCTGTGAATCTCTCTGCCTTCCCTATCTGTTCTCTTCTCATGCAGTTCCATTGGGTCCACCTGGATAAAGTCAAATGATGAGTAATCTTAATTACCCAGCAAAATCCCTTCACAGTGGTACCTAGCTTAGGGCTTGATTGAATACTAGGGGACGGGAATCTCGGAGGCTTATCTTTAGAATTTTGTTTACCTTTTTCTTCTAGTGACAGGTTTTCTGGGGTGGTAATAGTCACAATCCCACATTTTAAAGAGATTTTAAGCATCTTAATTCTCAAAAGTTTGCAGAATAAAATTAAAACTAAAAATGTCAGGTAACATCAAATATTACTTACAAAGAATTTTTAGAGGTTTAATAAAATAATAAACAATCATAAGTTTTTTTTTAAACTCAAACTTCTGTATTGTGAAGCCTTTCCCAATCTTCTTCTTTTGTTTTTGGCATTATTATAGGATAGCATCAGATAGGAATCAGTTTATAGTACCAATACTGTATACACTACTAATAATTGTATTTTGAAAAGATTGGTTTTCCTCTGCAGTCTCATTTCGGCCTTGGAGAATTTTTTTATATATTCAAGTAGAATTCTACTAGAATCTAATTTTAGATAAGAAACTGGGTCCCCTGACCTAGCTGCCACTTACTCATACCTAAAATGTGCTTGAATATGCAACTTCCTAATTGTAGGGCCCACACAAAGCCCCTCTTCACTTTTTGTCAGAACTACATAGTTCTTATGCCTTGGGGTAGGGGGAGTGCAGGTTTACGTTTTGCATCCTAATTTACTATTTATGAATCTTGACTACCATGTCTTACTTAAATTCTAATTTTTCCCTTCAGAGATTTTTAACTAGGCAGCAATTCAGAAGTACAGATTATACATGGGAAAATTCTAGTGCTTTGGAACTACCGAAAAGAAACTAAAAGGATGCTCATCAGATGCAGCAAGTAGAACAGAAAGTGGCTCTTGGGGAGTTTTATGAATACTCTTTAGGACTTTCCCACCTTCTCCTAGGAACTCCTGTAAGAAGGGGGCCTGGTGCAAGGAGTGGTTATCTGCTGGCCTCAGGCTCAGATGCGATTCTGTGAGACGTAGCTGACCGTCTGGAGACCCAGGGCTGAGGGATAGGCAGCGCGTATGCTGACAGCCGAAACTTGTGCCTCAGGCCTCAGATGAGGCAGTGCTCAAGTCGCAGCCACACGTCTCGGGTGGCTGTATACTTGAAGCACACAACTTAGCTACTGCGTTTCCTTTGCTTTCCTTAATTTGGGATAATTTTCATGTAATGAGTGATGGTCATGGGCATTTTTATATAGAAGATTTGAATTATGTCTCAAGCCTTTGTGCAGTTGATCAAGCAGAATGATTGAGAGTTCTATTATTTCTGAAGTCTTTTTAGCTGGAAGTGCATGGATCCACACCAGTTCATTATCATGCATACAATTACTTGTTTACTTCTCTACAGTCCACCTTATTACAAAAGGATTTTGAGGAAATTTACACATACGTATATATCCACCATCATCACTCCTACCACCACCACCTAAGAGAAATAGATGAAGCAACTGTACAAAAGGAGCATAAAGTTAGGAGAAAAATAGCGAGGCTGGTATGGGAGGGTTAGTGCAAAGAAAATGTAGTATAAAATTCTATCCTGGTGCTGGAACTAGACTATAAATTTGGTTTTGATTTGTTTGTAGCCAGCAAAACAAAATGGCAGCAAAGTAATCAGCTACAGGATTCATCACATTCATAAAATGATTATAAGAAGATTGGAATTTTCCTTTGAATTCATCTTGATGCTTTCGTTCTGCTGGAAAGGTTAACTTTGAATTGCAATTACAGTTATAAAAACATAATTTTGGCTTTAGTAAGAATGAACAGAATGGCAGAATGGGAGCAGTTAGCAGGATTTCTAGTATTCCCTCTCTTTTCCTTGGTCCATGTTCTGATATTCCAACACATTCCAGTACTCTCCTCAATGCACACAGAGGTTTAAGGAGACTGGCCATTCTTTTCGGAAGCTGGAGACTTCCCTGAAGATTCTGTGAGAATGGGAAGCAGAGTCTGATTTTTTTTTTCTAGAATGGAAACCTTTTATCATGAAGAATTTTTTCTTTATTGTATACTTTTATATAGTTTCCAACCCATGAATTAGTGGTATTCCAAAAATTCATTTTTAAGTTGCTTGTTTGGAATTAAGAATATATTTTACCAAAGAAATGATGTTGTCTACAACCTAATTTCAGACTTGCAGTGTACCCAAGGTTCAAGGAGGTTAAATCTGAATAAATACAGGTCTACAGTTCTGTATTCAAAACCTTTGAGGCCAGATTTTGCTGACTTTGAGTTTTGTTTTGTTTTTTGAGAAGGATAATACTGTGCATATACCAGTTATTACATAGCACTGCAGTGTGGTCTGGAGCAGGATCCTATAATCAAACACATTAATACTTCTGCAGTGAAACTGATGAATATTCACACTCAGTGGAATAAATAAAAACTATAAATAGCCTTATGTCAGTTCAGGTCGGGTTTTGTCGCCAAATGAATTCAGGTCAAATGAGTTCAGGTCAGGTCAGGTTTTGCTGCCAAATGAGTTTGAAAAAACTGGTTTTCAGAGCATTTTCGATTTCAGATTAGTGGATCTCTATTATACTTTTTTTTTTAAATAAAAAAGCTACTAGTGTTATAAATCCTAACTACAGTGCAATGTTATTTTATGGAAAAATGTGTTGAATTCCAATTAGGGAAGCCAGTAAATCATCACTATATTGCAGCCCTACAGCAAGAGTGAAGTGTTTCCATAAGGCTTGATCAGAACAGAAGCACCCTCTTCTCTGTAACCCAGGAAAGGGCCTGTGTCAGGCAGGTGCTGGTGAAGGTTCAAGGCCACGGGCCAGGGACTGGTAAGAAGCGTGAGAGAGGGAAGGTAGGAGAACAAGATGGGGGACTTTCTTTCCCTTCCCTTATTCATTTCTCTACTCCCCACTGTTTCCTTTCTCGTAGGTCTTCCTTTCCTTTGAATGCAGCAATGATGTCAGGGATGGTATTTCCTCTTCCCACCTTTCTCCCAAAACTGCCTGTAAAGGTACCAGATGGTGCCAGAAATAAAAAAGTTCGAAAGGTAGTTAAACTTAGGTCTAGATCTAGCCTCTGCCACCCTCCAGCTGTGTGACCTTAGGTGGTCGGCTCCAGTCTGCTTCACTGGGTGGTTGAGAAGACAGTAGGTTCTGAAGTCAGAGCGATGCTATGTGCAAGCGCCTCACACGGAATGGTGCTCGATAAACGGTGGCATCCTTCCGCACGGTGGTCCCCTCACATACCTTCTGGTAACTCTTTCCTTCTTCCCCTAAACCTTGGCCAAGAAGCAGGGAGCCAGGATCCAGTGGAGATGTGGTATGTCTGTAAGTGGGAGGGGAGAAGTGATGTATGTGGCAGTTGTGATGGAAAAGTGCTCTGTAAAGGCATGAAGGCCTTAAAATGTGTCTACTTGTTTCTGACTTGACCACGGCATCCAGTTCCTGCTTAGGGTCTGATCTAGGCTTGATAAACCCTCAGACTTGGAAGTTTCTGGAAGAAAGAATCAGCTGCTGGCTCTTCTGGAAGTTAGTCTGGAACCTAAAATATCTTTGGAGCTTACATGAAAGTTGTTTGCAGCCACAAGGCCTGACATTGCCCCATGGACCAGGGCTTAGCAAGAGTAGCAATAAGACTTTCAAGAAGCCACTAGAAATTTCACAGCTTTTCTGGGGCTTTGACACAGGCGCTGCTTGGTGGCACTCTAGCTCTTCGTATTGACTACATGCATTCTTTCAATAATCTTAAATGCTTAGTTAATCCCAGGCACTGTTCTAGGATTATAATGGCATAGACAAGATTCATGCTGTCATGGAAACAGATGCAGGTACTGTGTTAGAACATGGTAAGATGTGAATGGGTGGGTGGGTGAGTCGAGCTGGTTAGGGAAGGTCTGTTTGAGGAGGTGATGTTAAAACTGAGACTTGAAGGATGGGTAGTACATAGCAATGCGAGGAGCATCCTAGATAGAGGGCTTGCAAGTTCAGAGGTCCTAAGATGGGGAGGAGGCTTCCCTGGTGGCTCAGTGATAAAGAATTCACCTGTTAATGCAGGAGATGTGGGTTTAATCCCTGGGTCAGGAAGATCTCTTTGAGAAGGAAATGACAACCCCACTTGCCTGGGAAGTCCTGTGGACAGAGGAGCCTAGCAGTCCATGCAGTCGCAAAGAGCCGAACATGACTTAGCAATTAAACAACAGGATGGGGAGGAGCTTGGTGTGTCTTAGGACCTACCAGAAGCAGATTATTTGAGTTTCTTGAGCAAAGGGGAGAGGACCAGGTGTAGAGGGGAAGGCAGGCTGGATCTAGACCGTATTGAATCTTGTGTGCCCTGGATGGGAGTGTGAATTTCATCCAAAGAACAAGAAGCCCCTGAAGGCTTCAAGCAAGGGAGGAGCATGGTTTGCATGATGTCCACTTGGCCTCTCAAGCGGACATCATGTCATATTAGAAACTAGGCTAGGCTCCTTTGGGAATATTCCAAGCGTTTCCCTGGGTTTTTTAAACTCAGATGTGAGTACTTTGAAGTAACTTGTTTCTCTTTAGTTTTTAGGTTTTCTCTTCAAATCCAATTGACTGTCATCATAAATTTAGCTTTTTGGTGAAGGAAAACAGAGCAGTCACCTTTGTAAGATTGAGCAGTTCTCCTGTTACCTGTTTCTTTTGTTTCCTACTATGTTTTTTGTTTGTTTATCTTCCAACACACACACCCGTTGCTGCCAACATTGACATGCTTTCTCTTCTAATCCTTTCTCTTTTCCTCCCTTGGCTTTGCAATTATGGTAGATTTTTTTTTTGTTTGTTTGTGCGTTTCTTCCCTGACTGTTAAGGCATTCTCTCCTGGCTATACTCATTTCCTTTAAAGAACTCTGTTTAATATAGCAAACTTAACACAGCTCCTTGTACATAGTAGGTACTCAGTGAAGTTTTGTTCTGTGACTGAATATACAGTGAGGTCTGCAGGGCTTTATGATGATCATGAAGATGAATAGGTCAATTTTATGCCTGTAAGCATGCCACTTCAGGATCTAAAGTCAGTTATTTGTCAGGAACCCTAATAAAGGGGAGGTAAGGATGGTGTGGAAGGAGCTTTGGAGGATGAATTTGACACTGAACCTCAGATACAGCCTCTGTTCTGGTTTTTTATTTAGGCAGATTTCTCAGGGAGAGAAGTATAGTTGTTGTTATTGTGGACAACTGAATCAAGCAGTTAAGAAAACTGTTTTGAAACTTGGTAATAATTAGATGATAAATTAGAAATACAGCCTTTCAAAGTCAAAGTAGAGCATTGTCTAATAAGACCTAAGAGTCATCTGATTCTTTGAAAACTGGAACTTTGTTTTACTTACTATTTGCTGTTAATTAGTACTCAGCCTCTGTTAAAGTTAGAACTTATAAAAAATTGTTATTGATGCACATAATTTCTTGCAAGTAGAGAAGATAGCCCCAAAGGTTATATTTTATTGCACTATAGAGTATTAACTAGTTTTGTATATAATTTAGCAATCTTGTTCCAGTATTCTTTTTTTTTTAATTTTTATTCTATCAATTTCTTTGCCACCTTGCTGTCTTCCTCATTATGAGTTACATAAGTTTTTGACATGTGCCCAGTATATATTGGTATGTGAGTTATATTTCTAACTTTTTAAAACTTTTATTTTGACTTTCATATTCAGTAAAGTCCTTAGACATGCGTGAATGTGCAAGTCACTATCCAAATTCCCCTCATTTTATTCTACCACATGGGCTTCCGTGGTGGCTCACTGGTAAAGAATCTGCCTGCCAATGCAGAAGATGTGAGTTCAATCCTTGGGTCAGGAAAATTCCTTGGTGAAGGAAATGACAACCCACTCCAGTAGTCTTGCTTGGGAAATCACGTGGTCAGAGGAGTCTGGCAGGCTACAGACAATGGGGCTGCAAAAGAGTCAGATACAACTTAGCAACTAAACAAACAACAGTGCTGTCATATAATTTCTGAATGGGAACATCATAAATGTCACAGTAAAGGGCCTTATAGTATGATATAGAGGTAAACATTTTACTTACAGAAAACCTGTACTTTAAGAGGGTATCTGTCCCCGTATAAGTTCAATATAAGTAATCTTAACAAATTTTAGACCAGTGTCGGGGAAGGTTCTCATTGAATTAATCTGGGTACAAGTCTGTACCTACCATGCTGTTTCTTGTATGGTGGCAAATATAATAAGTAAACTCAAGGGACATTCCACAAATATAAATCTTGCTTTTTTTTTTCTCTTTAAAAAAAGCCTGAACATCATTATAAGAAAAATTTGATTCTGAATTATTGACCCTAAGCAATCACTAGGCCAGTAGTGTAGTAAGTCATGAAGTATAGGTGACTAAATTCTTACCAATCACATTTGGAAGTTCAGCACTGGATGGTGTTTTTTCCTTAGAGACACCTTACCTGCAATGAGGGCAGCCTGTCACCAGCTGATGCCATGTTCTTAGCCTCTTGGTCTAAACTGGAAATTCAGTTCAAGTCACTATTAACTGAACTGACATTAGTATGTATTCTGCCCCATTAAAAACTGTTATGAAAAGGAAGATGGATACCGTATTTGAACAGATGACACATTAAGAGAAGAACTGAAGGAAATAAAACATTCATTTAGTGCTTTTTGGTAAATTATTATTTTCTCCAATCATCACTTAAAGGAGTCCTAGCTGTGACCTAGTTAAGGTTTTAGTCTAATGCCTTACACACTTAACTCAGTCTTTATCTTTGACTGCTCCTCTCTGGATAGCTCTGCAACTGGAATCTCCTTTTCAGAGCTTTGTTGTCAACTTCTGCAGTTTGTTTATACTGTAGTCACGTAAGGGTGTTTGTATACCTGCTTTGCTAGGGACTGTCCTGTTTTGTGCTTCTTTTCTCAACAACATTCTCATTTACTCTCAGAAAAATCCATGTTTTTCATGATAAATTATATGGCTACCTCGCTTTACCCTGGCTAGTTGTTGTAAAGACTTATTGGCACCAATCTTGTCTGCTTTCTTTGGTCTCTCTACTCCCTTTATTCCCTTCCCCACATATGGTAGAAGCCAAAAAAAATAGAGTAACACCCAGATGAATGTGTTTTCCCAATTCTTCCTACTGTCATTTTCCCCTTTTATAGGGAACGGCCTCATTTATTTATTCCTACATCATGCTAAATTATATTTATTGAGCTCTTATTACATTCCTGACACTGGTTTTTTTTACTAGGATTAACTCAGTTCTCAACAACAATTGTATGAGATACATGCTATTACTATTCCCACTTTATAAGACTGAGTGGATGAATAACTTGTCTTGGGTATGGAGCATACCTTTGAACTTGGTTAGTCTGACTTCAGAGTCCACACTGTTGACTACCAGTATATAAGAATTGTTTATTTAAGTGTATGTAGTTGTTGGTCTTAGTTTGAATTAATAGTTAACTTCTAATTGTTCATTTGTTAGCTAGCAACAACAATATGAAGTTTTATGTTAGCAATCTATTGCTGTGTAATACACCCCTAAATCTAGCAGCTTAAAATAATAAGCATATATTATCTCACAGAGTTTCCATTGCTCAGGGATTTAAAAGTGTCTTAGCTACATAGCTCTGACTTGGTGTCTCTGATGACATCTCAAGATGTCAGCTGGGACCAGAGTCAGTTCTCATATGGCATTGCACTCATATAGTACAAGTGCCTAGCATTATGCTGCTTTTTTTTTCTTCTTCTTTTTTTGCATTATGCTTCTTGATGGTGATGTAAACGCCCGGCTTGATTTCTGAGGCATCCATTTCAAAGACATCATCTTGAGTAAACATATTGCCAGCTCTATAACACTGCTGGTATTAGCAAGACAATTAGATAAGGAGCCTACTGCCTCCACCCATGAATTTCCTCTTTTATCTGGGTGCCCTAGATAACTGACCACTTGAGTGACCATGCTTCTCCTTTCCCATGCCCTAATGCTTCATGTTTGCCAGTGAAGGGTGCACCTGTGAAACCATAGGAACCCTACCCTCAGACCCTGTTAAAAGCAGAGCCTCAGCCCCAGGTCTTCCTTTCTGTCTCTCTACCCATGACCTCACTGTGTTGCCCTCAGGCATGCTCTGTACCCTCCAGGACTTGTGAGTGATAAATCTTGTTTTTCATAGTTCTCTCATGATTTACTGCAAGTGCATCTTGAGATCATAATAAGAACCACAGGACTGGTCCAGCCATAGCCCTGGCTTCAATCAGGAAAATGTCCATGGGGACTCGACAAGCCATACAGGTCTGGGTGATGCCTTAGGCACTTCTAGCTCATAGCATCGCTGTAGTAGGCTGCGGCTGAGCCAGCTCATGCAGTGTTGGCTGTTGGCAGGTCTCATTTCCTTCCCGTTCGGGTTTCTCCCGGAGCTGCTTGGGTGTGCTCACAGTATGGAGGCCAGCTTTCCCCAGAGCCAGCCAGCCTGGAGAGCAAGGCGGAAGCCAAAGTGTCTTTTGCAGCTTAGTCTTGGAAGTCACATTTCCCTGACATTTTTGTAATATCCTGTTGGTTACATAAGTCACCCTGAGTCAGGGAGGAGGGTGGGAGGGCTCCACAAGGGTGTGAAAGAATCACTGGGCTATTTTGCAGGCTGGATCTTACCAAAAGGCTAGTGTATTTTAAAACAAACAATTAAAAAAATTTTTTTCCTATTCTTTTTCATTATGATTTATTATAAGATATTGAATGTATTATAGTTCTCTCTCCTATACAACAGGACCTTGTTATTTATCTATTCTATATATACTAGTTTTCTTCTGCTAACCCCAGACTTCCAATCCAGCCCTCCCCCACACCCTCTCCTCCGTGGCAACACAGGTCTGTTCTCTGTGTCTGTGAGTTGGTTTCTGTCTGTAGATAAGTTCATTTGTGTCATATTTTAGATTCCACATGTAAGTGCTATCATATGGTATTTGTCTTTCTCTTTCTGACTTTTTCACTCTGTATGATCATCTCTAGTTCCATCCATGTAGCTGCAAATGGCATTTTCATTCTTTTTTATGGCTGAATAATATTCTATTATGTATGTAGTATTCTATTATGTATGTGGATAAATGTATCTTTATCCATTTCATCTGTAGATGGATATTTAGATTGCTTTCATGTCTTAACGATTTACAATAGTGCCACTGTGTACATAGGATTGCATGTATCTTCTCAAATGATAGTTTTGTTTGGATATATGCCCAGGAGTGGGATTGCTAGATCATATGGTAACTCTATTTGTAGTTTTTTGAGGAATCTCCTTACTGTTTTCCACAGTGGCTGCACCAGTTTACATTCCCACCAATAGTGTAAGATTGATGGCTCCCTTTCGCCACACCCTGTCCAGCATTTGTTACTTATAGGCATTTTAGTGCTGGCCAGTCTGACTGGCGTGAAGTTGTACCTCGTTGTAGTTTTGATTTGAACTCCTCTAATAATTAGCGGTGTTGAGAATATTTTCATGTACTTTTTGGATACCTGTATATCTTCTTTGAAGAAATGTTTGTTTAGTTCTTCTGCCTATTTTTCGATGGGTTATTTATTTTTGTTATTGAGTTGTCTGAGCTCTTCTATCTTGAAAATTAAGTCCCTGTTGGTCACACCATTTGCAAATATTTTCTCCCAGCCGGTAGGTTTTCTTTTTGTCTTGTCCATGGTTTCCGTTAAAAGCAAAAGCTTTTAACGTTGATTTAGGTCCCATTTGTCTTTTTAAAATTTTATTTATTTATTTATTTTTCCCTTGGATTCCCTGATAGCTCAGTTGGTAAAGAATCTGCCTGCAGTGCAGGAGACCCTGGTTCGATTCCTGGGTTGGGAAGATCTGCTGGAGAAGGGACAGGCTACCCGCTTCAATATTCTTGGGCTTCCCTTGTGGCTCAGCTGCTAAAGAATCCGCCTGCAATGTGGGAGGCCTGGGTTCGATCCCTGGGTTGGAAAGATCCCCTGGAATAGGGAAAGGCTACCCACTCCAGTATTCTGGCCTGCAGAGTTCCGTGGACTGGTTAGTCCATGGCATCACAAAGAGTCGGACACGACTGAGTGACTTTCACTTTCACTTTCTTTGCCTTGGCGGACTTGACCTAAGAAAACATCGGTACGATGTCTGTCAAAGAATGTTTTTCCTATGTTCTCTTATAGGAGTTTTATGATGTTGTGTCTTATGTTTAAATCTTTAAGCCATTTTGAGTTTATTTTTGTGTATGATGAAAGGCTGTGTTCTAACTTCGTTGATTTACATTCAGCTGTCCAACTTTTCCAACACCACTTGCTGAAGAGACTGTCTTTTTCCCATTGCATATTCTTGATTTCTTTGTTGAAGATTAATTAAACATAGGTGTGTGGGTTTCTTTCTGGGCTCTATGCTTTTCCGTTGATCCATATGCCTATTTTCCTGCCAGTACCATACTGTTTTGATTACCATAGCTTTATATTGCAAAGGGTTATACCTCCTGCTTTGTTCTTTGTCCTCAGGTTTGCTTTGGCAATTTGGGTCTTTTGTGGTTACATATAAATTTCAGGATGGATAAGGAAATGGCAACCCACTCCAGTATTCTTGCCTGGAGAATCCCATGGACAGAAGAGCCTAGTGGTCTACAGTCCATGGAGTTGCAGAGAGTCGGACACGACTGGGTGCACACACACACACACACACACACACATTTCAGGATTGTTTGTTCTAGTTCCTGTGAAAAATGTCATGGGTAATTTGGTGGGGATTGCATGAAATCTATAGATTGCTTTGGGTAGTATGGCTATTTTAACAGTATTCTTCCAAACTAAAAGCATAGAATATCTTCCTAATCTTTAAAATCATCTTGATTTTCTTTTATTAATATTTTATAGTTCTCAGCATATATGTCTTTCATCTCCCCAGTCAGGTTTATTCCTAGGTATTTTATATTTTTTTGGTGCAATTTTAAAAGGAATTTTTTTTTACTTTGTCTTTTTGATGTTTCATTGTTGGTATAAAGTAATGCAACTGATTTCTAAAGCAGACAATTTTTGAAGGTTTAACATTTTAAAACCTAAAACAGATTCTTTTCTTTTTTTTAATTAAAGGATAATTGCTTTACAGAATTTCGTTGTTTTCTGTCAAACCTCAACATGAATCTGCCATAGGTATACATATATCCTGTCCCTCCTGAAACTCCCTCCCACCTCCCTCTCTATCCCACCCATTTAGGTTGATACAGAGCCCCTGTCTGAATTTCCTAAGCCATACAGCAAATTCCCGTTGGCTATCTATTTTACATGTGGCAATGTAAGTTTCCATGTTACTCTTTCCATACATCTCACCCTCTCCTCCCCTTTCCCCATGTCCATAAGTCTATTCTCTATGTCTGTTTCTCCGTTCAGTTCAGTTCAGTCACTCAGTCATTTCCGACTTTTTGCAACCCCATGGACTGCAGCATGCCAGGCCTCCCTGTCCATCACCAGCTCCCAGAGTTTACTCAAACTCATGTTCATTGAGTCAGTGATGCAGTCCAACCATCTCATCCTCTTCATCACCTTCTCCTCCTGCCTTCAATCTTTCCCAGCATCAGGGTCTTTTCAAGTGAGTCAGTTCTTCCCATCAGGTGGCCACAGTATTGGAGTTTCAGCTTCAACATCAGTCCTTCCAATGAATATTCTGGACTGATTTCCTTTAGGATGGACTGGTTGGATCTCCTTGCAGTCCAAGAGGCTCTCAAGAGTCTTCTTCAACACCACAGTTTAAAAGCATCAATTCTTCAGCACTCAGCTTTCTTTATAGTCCAACCCTCACATCCATACATGACTACTGGAAAAATCATATCCTTGATTAGACGTACCTTTGTTGACAAAGTAATGTCTCTGCTTTTTAATATGCTGTCTAGGTTGGTCATAACTTTTCTTCCAAGGAGCACGCATCTTTCAATTTCATGGCTGCAGTCACCATCTGCAGTGATTTTGGAGCCCAAGAAAATAAACTCTGTCACTGTTTCTGCTGTTTTCCCATCTATTTGCCATGAAGTGATGTGGCCAGATGCCATGATCTTAGTTTTCTGAAAGTTGAGCTTTAAGTCAACTTTTTCACTTTCCTCTTTCACTTTCATCAAAAGGCTATATCGTTCTTTGCTTTCTGCTATGAGGGTGGTGCCATCTGCATATCTGAGGTTATTGATATTCTTCCCAGCAATCTTGATTCCAGCTTGTGCTTCATCCAGCCCAGTGTTTCTCATGAGGTACTCTGCATATAAGTTAAATGAGCAGGGTGACAATTTACAGCCTTGACATACTCCTTTTCCTATTTGGAACCAGTCTGTTGTTCTATGTCCAGTTCTAACTGTTGCTTCCTGACTTGCATACAAGTTTCTCAAGAGGAAGGTCAGGTGGTCTGGTGTTCCCATCTCTTTCAGAATTTTCCACAGTTTGTTGTGATGGAAGCAGAAGTAGATGTTTTTCTGGAACTCTCTTGCTTTTTCAGTGACCCAACGGATGTTGACAATTTGATCTCTGGTTTCTCTGTCTTTTCTAAAACCAGCTTGAACATCTGGAAGTTCACAGTTTACATACTGTTGAACTCTGCTTGGAGAATCTTGAGCATTACTTTACTAGCATGTGAGATGAATACAATTGTGCAGTAGTTTGAGCATTCTTTGGCATTGCCTTTCTTTGGGATTGGAATGAAAACTGACCTTTTCCAGTCCCATGGCCACTGCTGAGTTTTCCAAATTTGTTGGCATATTGAGTGTAGCACTTTCACAGCATCATCTTTTAGGATTTGAAATAGCTCAAGTGGAATTCCATCACCTCCACTAGCTTTGTTCGTAGTGATGCTTTCTAAGGCCCACTTCACTTCACATTCCAGGATGTCTGGCTCTAGGTGAGTGATCACACCATTGTGATTATCTCAGTCGTGAAGATCTTTTTTGTACAGTTCTTCTGTGTATTCTTGCCAACTCTTTTTAATATCTTCTGCTTCTGTTAGGTCCATACCATTTCTGTCCTTTATTGAGCCCATCTTTGCATGAAACATTCCCTTGGTATCTCAAATTTTCTTGAAGAGATCTCTAGTCTTTCACATTCTATTGTTTTCCTCTGTTTCTTTGCTCTGATCCCTGAGGAATGCTTTCTTATCTCTCCTTGCTATTCTTTGGAACTCTGCATTCAAATGGGTATATCTTTCCTTTTCTCCTTTGCTTTTTTCTCTTCTGTTCTTTTCACAGCTATTTGTAAGGCCTCTTCAGGCAGCCATTTTGCTGTTTTGCATTTCTTTTTCTTGGGGATGGTCTTGATCACTGCCTCCTGTACAGTGTCATGAACCTCCATCCATAGTTCTTCATGCACTCTATCAGATCTAATCCCGTGAATCTATTTCTCACTTCCACTGTATAATCATAAGGGATTTGATTTAGGTGATACCTGAATGATCTAGTGGTTTTTCCCCACTTTCTAAAATTTCAGTCTGAATTTTCCAATAAGGAGTTCATGATCTGAGCCACAGTCAGCTCCTGGTCTTGTTTTTGCTGACTGCATAGAGCTTCTCCATCTTTGGCTGCAAAGAATATAATCAATCTGATTTCAATGTTGACCATCTGATTATGTCCATGTGTAGAGTCTTCTCTTGTGTTGTTGGAAGAGGGTGTTTGCTATGACCAGTGTGTTCTCTTGGCAAAACTCTATTAGCCTTGGCCCTGCTTCATTCTGTACTCCAAGGCCAAATTTGCCTGTTATTCCAGGTGTTTCTTGACTTCCTACTTTTGCATTCTAGTCTGCTATAATGAAAAGGACATCTTTCTTGGGTGTTAGTTCTAGAAGGTCTTGTGGGTCTTCATAGAACCATTCAGCTTCTTCAGCATTACGGTTGGGGCATAGACTTGGCTTACCGTTATATTGAATGGTTTGCCTTGGAAACTAACAGAGATCGTTCTTTCGTTTTTGAGATTGCATCCAAGTACTGCATTTCAGACTCTTGTTGATTGTCATGGCTACTCCATTTCTTCTAAGGGATTCTTGCCCACAGTAGTAGATATTATGGTCATCTGATTTAAATTCACCCATTCCAGTCCATTTTAGTTCACTTATTCCTAAAATGTCGACGTTCACTCTTGTCATCTCCTGTTTGACCACTTCCAATTTGCCTTGATTCATGGGCCTAACGTTCTAGGTTCCTATGCCATATTGATCTTTGCAGCGTTGAACCTTGCTTCCATCACCAGTCACATCCACAACTGGGTGTTGTTTTTGCTTTGGCTTCATCTCTTCATTCTTTCTAGAGTTATTTCTGCACTGATCTCTGGAAGCATATTGGGCACCTACTGACCTGGGCAGTTCATCTTTCAGTGTCCCATCTTTTTGCCCTTTCATACTGTTCATGAAGTGGTTTGTCATTCCCTTCTCCAGTGGACCACATTTTGTCAGAACTCTCCACCATGACCCGTCTGTCTTGGGTGGCCCCACATGGCATGGCTCATAGTTTCATTGAGTTAGACAAGTTTCTCCATTGCTGCCCTGTAAATAAATTCTTCAGTACAATTTTTCTAGATTCCATATATATATGTTAGAATACAATATTTATCTTTCTCTTTCTGACTCACTTCACTTTGTATAATAGGTTCTAGGTTCATCCACCTCATCAGAACTGACTCAAATGCATTCCTTTTTATGGCTGATTTTTTTTTATGGCTGTAATATTTCATAGTATTTATGTACCACAACTTCTTTATCCATTCATCTGTCGATGGACATCTAGGTTGCTTCCACGTTCTAGCTATTGTAAATAGTGCTGCAATGAACAGTGGGATACATGTGTCTTTTTCAGTTTTGGTTTCCTCAGGGTATATATATACCTAGGAGTGGGATTGCTGGGTTATATGGTGGTTTCATTCCTAGTTTTTTAAGGAATCTCTATACCATCTTGCATAATGGCTGTATCAACTGACATTCCCACCAACAGTGCAAGAGTGTTCCCTTTTCTCCAC
The DNA here is from genome assembly GCF_023699985.2 of Odocoileus virginianus. Lineage (NCBI taxonomy): Eukaryota > Metazoa > Chordata > Mammalia > Artiodactyla > Cervidae > Odocoileus > Odocoileus virginianus. Next base: position 21,502,727 of record NC_069697.1, read on the forward strand.
ACCCTCTCCAGCATTTATTGTCTGTAGACTTTTTGATGAATGCCATTCAGGCTGGTGTGAAGTGATATCTCATTGTAGGTTTGCTTTGCATTTCTCTAATAGTGAGCAATATTGAGCATCTTTTCATGTGTTTGTTAACCATCTCATATGTCTTCTTTGGAGAAATGTCTGTTTAGGTCTTTTCCCACTTTTTGATTGGGTGGTTTGTTTTTCTGGTATAGAGTTGTATGAGCTTCTTGTATATTTTGGAAATTAATCCTTTGTCAGTTGTTTCATTTGCTATTATTTTCTCCCATTCTGAGGGTTGTCTTTTCACCTTGCTTTTAGTTTCCTTTGCTTTGCAAAAGCCTTTAAGTTTAATTAAGTCCCAATGTTTACTTTTGTTTTTATTTCCGTTGCTCTAGGAGGTGAGTCATAGAGGATCTTGCTTTGATTCATGACATCAAGTGTTCTGCCTATGTTTTCCTCTAAGAGTTTTATAGTTTCTCTTCTTACATTTAGGTTTTTAATCCGTTTTGAGTTTATCTTTGTGAATGGTGTTAGGAAGTGTTCTAATTTCATTCTTTTACATGTGGCTATCCAGTTTTCTCAGCAACATTTGTTGAAGAGGCTGTCTTTGCCCCATTGTATATTCTTGCCTCCTTTCTCAAAAATAAGGTACCCTTAGGTGCATGGGTTTATTTTGGGCTTTCCATCTTGTTCCATGGGTCTATATTTCTGTTTTTGTGTCAGTACCATACTGTCCTGATGACTGAGGCTTTGTAGTATAATCTGAAGTCAGGAAGGTTGATTCCTTCAGCTCCATTCTTCTTTCTCAAGGCTGCTTTGGCTATTTGGAGTCTTTTGTTTTTCCATATGAATTGTGAAGTCTTTTGTTCTAGTTCTGTGAAGAATGCCATTGCTAATTTGATAGGGATAGCATTGAATCTGTAGATTGCATTTGGTAGTATAGTCATTTTCACAATATTGAGTCTTCCTATCCAAACTTAGATTCTTTTATCTGCAAATTAAGTGAAGTTTTTTTTTTAATACCCATATCTAGTTGCTTTTCTGAGTTTTCCACTGACACTAGAATATTTTTGTATTTGTATAAAAACTACAAATATTATTTATCCTCTGGTACAGACTGAACTCAGAAGTTCTATCTAAAAATGTGTGTTGACAAAGGAACAGCTTTTGAATACCTGATAACAGTAAACAGAGTGCACGCAGGCACCTAACTCTGAAGAAAGAGTGAGGAAGCACAAGCTAAGATAGTTTTTTACTTCGAGAGGTTTGAGGTGAAGGGGCAGGCAGGTACTCTCTGTGTACTTGAGGGAGCCGTTTTACTTACCAAAGGTGCCATGACTGTTTTTCTGGATCCTTGTTCCCTCTGAACTCCAGTGGAGGATAAAGCAGGGTCTTTGCTGAAGGTTTCCAGGAAGCATTCCAAAGTACAGTTAGCATTAAGGATTAGGGATGGTGACCATCTGGCCTACTCATAATGTGGAGGCCTTTTGGTTTCACTTACAAGGCCTTTCTGTTTAGGCCTTCTAAGGATATCAGCTATGTTAATATTCAAGGTGGGGATTTTAGGTTGTGATAGTGATCACTGAGGAATTTTGATAGCTCATTTTGCCAACTACTGTGACCACATCCCCTGTTAAATCTTCAGGAGAAATAGGCTGGTGAAATTAGCACTGTTTGTTTATACTATAAGAGCCTGAGACACCTGTGAATTAGTAGGTTAGCAGACCTGAGGCACTTGGACACATTCTTGTACTAAGGGCTGTAGCTTTTAGTTATCTTGGGTAAAAGACATGATCCAATCAATTAGGACAAAGGCTATATCTAAGTGTTGCCTTGTCCCTCACAAAGGAGTGGTGGGCTTATGAGGTCGCATGTCAGAGGAGTCCTGCATCTCACCTATGTAGGCTTTTATCTTCTAATTTGGAACATCCTTCACCTTTATCCTAGCTTCATCCTGTACCCTACAGAACAGTGCAGGCTTAAGCAGAACTGGTATCAGCTGCTTATTCCAGAGCTTTTCTTGTTCACTGCCATATCCTCAGCATCTAGAATGGCCTGATAGATAGGAGATGTGCAGGAAATACTTTTTGAATGAAGAAGGGCACAGTCTTCCCAAGTGGCGGGTAGCCTTTATGTACAGGATAAAAGAGGGAGGTGTAATCCAAAGAAGAAATGGGTCCAATGGGAAAAAGCTAATAAGACATGCCATACAGGCATAAAACCATAACCTCTTAGCTTGTCAGGCATTAGGGAACATCTAAGTAGTGAGGACACATAACCTCCTTGCCTTCATCTTTAGGTACTAGTATGCCTTCTTCCCTTTTCATATTATCCATGGAGTTCTCATGGCAAGAGTACTGAAGTGGGTTGCCATTTTCTTCTCCAGTGGACCACATTTTGTCAGAACTCTTCACTGTTACCCATTCATCTTGGGTGGCCCTGCATGGCATGGGGTGAAAAGAGAGAGTTGAAAAAACTGGCTTGAAATGCAACATTAAAAAAAGAAACACTAAGATCATGGTATCTGGTCCCATCACTTCCTGGCAAATAGAAGGGGAAATAATGGAAACAGTGACAGATTTTGTTTGTTTGATTTCCAAAATCACTGGGGATGGTGACTAAAGTCATGAAATTAAACGATGCTTTCTCCTTAGAAGGAAAGCTATGACAGACCTAGACAACAGATTAAAAAGCAGAGACACTACTTTTCTGACAAAGGTCTATATAGTCAAAGCAGTGGTTTTTCCGGTAGTCATATATGGATGTTAGAGTTGGATCATAAAGAAAACTGAGTGCTGAAGGATTGATGCTGTCCAACTGTGGTGGAGAAGACTCTTGAGAATCCCTTGGACTGCACGGAGATCAAACCAGTCAGTCCTAAAGGAAATTAACCCTTAATATTCATTAGAAGGACTTAGGCTGGAGCTCCAGTACTTTGGCTACTTGATGTGAAGAACCAACTCATTGGTAAAGACCCTGCTGCTGGGAAAGCTTGAAGGTAAAAGGAGAAGGGGGTGGCAGAGGGTGAGATGGTTAGATAGCATCGCTGACTCAATGAGTATGAGTTTGAGCAAACTCTAGGAGATAGTGAAGGACAGGGGAGCCTGGTGTGCTGTAGTCCATGGGGTGGCGAAGAGTCGGACTGACTCAGTGACTGAAAACAGGCTTTCTTCCTCCTCCTGGCATGCCTACAGGTGGGAAGCCTTGAGCGCCCTCTTGAGGCTGAACATGCCACTGATAGAAATTTCTTTAAAAGTTCACTTTTTTACCGTTGTCTTGGAGGAATCCCTTTTTCATCTAAGGGATGAATGCATTGCAACCTTTTAAGCACAATCACTTAAAACTATTCCAACAGTTGTGTTGGAAACTTTACTAAAATATTGTATATTTCTCCATCTTCTTAATAAAGGACTCGAGATATCGTCTGTTTTCCTATTATTTCAGGATCATTTTGGAAATACCATGCTATAAATACAGTGATACATTTAGGGTTTACTGCAGATGGATTTTTTCCATTACACTGAAGACCCTTTATTGTTGTGCTTTTTGAATTCTCGCACCCATTTTTCGTAGTTTTTCTCTGATAGGCATTCGTGTTCACTTCCTGATGCCACTCACGTTTCTCCCCAAGGGCTCCCAGTCCCCAACAGTAGATTCTCTCTGGTTATGTGTAGGAAAGTAGATGACTGAGTTTATTAGGTTTTCAAAAATACAAGGGAACTTTAATATGGGGACTTTGTGGTATCTGTGCGTCTTCTTTCTAGTTTCCCCCATCTCTAGTTCTTCTCAGGGATATTCTAGAAAGTTAGGCTCATCAGACATGTGACTTCTGAATAAGTGACATGTTAATGACTCTTATAGTTATTCTGTTCCAAATTTTGAAAGTAGTAGGATATCAGTACCAAAAATAAGCTATTTTGGTAGTGGTTTAGTCGATAAGTCATGTCCGACTCTTGTGACCCCATGGACCAGGGGCTCCACCAGGCTCCTTTGTCTATATGATTCTCCAGGCAAGAATACTGGAGTGGGTTGCCATTTCCTTCTCCAGGGGATCTTCCTGACCCAGGAATTGAACCCAGGTCTCCTGCATTGCAGGCAGATTCTTTACCATCTGAGCTACGAGGGAAGCTATTTTGAGCAGCCACTTTTCTTAGCCCCATTGTCATCAGAGCTTGAGAAGAAAAAAACAACAATAGGATGTTGTTTATCCAGTCTTTCCATTTCTGGGTAAGAAGGAGGAAGAAGGGAAGAGAAAATGTGTGGGGCTGTGTCATGTTCTAGTAGCCAGTTTTGAAAGATTCCTCTAACTTTGGAGTGGAAAAATGGATTATAGAGGATTAAGGGGGGAGCAGGGAGGATGGTCAATATGCCATGGCAGCTGTCCATGTGAAGGATGATGGTGACTTGGACAAGTGTAGAAATGGTGCATGTAGTAAAGAATAGTTGGACTCAGAGTATGTAACTGAGATAGTCCTGACTCTATAGGCTCTTATTATATTAGAGTTCAGTAGTGTTTACAGCCTGCATTTGTTTTTTTGTTTTTTTGGTATATGAAAATTTATTACTATCAGGCTTTCATCATCAAAATTTATGATCTTGGTCTTTCCTTCTTGCCTTTGTATAAAGCCAAAAGAGAGACACTGGCTACTTTGACAACCTTAAAGCCTGCATTTGTTTTTAACTGAAGGAATCAAGTGTATCAGTTCTTCCTCATTGGTACTGATATTACCATGGTTGGATTTGCTGCAAAAATTACATTACCAAATACAGTATAGAATGAAAAACAGTCCCTATCCTATGGGCAAACAACCCAAATTTTTGAAGTTAGAATCTAGAATGTGGTGCTGAAGATGTATTAGGACACATGCTTAGCAAGGAACATACAATTTTTCCCTCTTGCAATTGTTATTATGTAATTCATCAAGCAAACATAGTTTGGGGGCTTGCATAGAAACTCCACAGTTTTAAGGAAATAAACACAAAGCTCCAAATAAATAACTAAATATTCCTCAGAGGATATTAAGAAATATAATTTAGAATTTAACTCATTTCCTTTAGCTAAATTTCTTGTGAGTCTTTAATAGTCCATGACAGCATCGCATGAAATAAGCATCTTTTTCCAGGGTTTTAGATGCAATGGAAGGCTTTTGCATGTATCATTCTCATATTGTTTGATTTATTGTTAGTTTGATTTATGTGAAAATTTTATCCTTAATTTTAGATTTAGTAGATTTTAACCTGATATCACTTTATAGAAATTTATATTCAAAGGCTTTATTGAAAGCCTGGGGGTACACATTTTAACTATAAGTGTCCTATCTTATTATTTTATTATAAGAAAGAAAAGTATGGAGCCTTGTGGCTGGGACTATTCATGCTCTACTTTTATAAAATCAAGTTCTTATAATCATCTTTGCAGCCATTATTTGTTGTGCTTTTGCAGTACCTTGTTTATTCCAAGCTATCCTTACAGGTTTCTAGGAATTCAAGGGCCAAGAAACATTCTACTAAGAATTTGAAATACCAAAGCACTTAATTTTATGAGAGTGTTGAGTGTTTACTCCTTTTTAAGTTTTGAGGACCAGCAAAATGGAGAAGTGTTTTGTGTTACACAACATGTTGTATTATAAATATCTTTTACTTTTATTGCCCATGATGTAACCAGCATGGGAAAAAACAAAGAAAAAATAATTGTTGATATGACCTTGCCTGGGGCGGGGGATGGGGCATGTGACACAAGAAGAGATCTGTTACCAATTATAGTAAAATTATTAGCATTAAAAAGAGTTGCATAAATGAATGAGTAATAATCAAACTTACAACAGTTTTCCTGAAAATCTGCTATCTTCTTTCATCTTTCTTTGCTTAGGTACTTGATAAAGGGGAAAAAAAAAATCCTCTTGGGTTTTTTGGATGAAAAACTAATTCCGTGATTTTGCTCTCTGTAGCCCTTTTCTTTGATTTTAATCCCCAGAGAATACCATTTGGCTATTTTGAAATTATTTCCGTTTCCAACTGAGCTTGTGCTTGGCCTGCTGAGCGTATTTCCCATCTCATTCTGCCTTTTCCTCTGGCCCACTGCTCCCCAGCTCCCACCTCTTTTCCTATCGCCAAGGAAGGAAATTGTTAACCACCACTTTCTCTTTTATAAACGGACTGAAAAGTCCCTTCGCTACAATACATTCACAGGCACCCTACCTCATTCTGATCCCAGAAAAACAAGCAACAGGAAATACAGGAAAACACGCCGCTCAACTCAACCCAGATAGACAGAATTGGCCAAAGGCAAATGCCAGAACAACAGAGACTGTTCATTTGATTTCCAGGAATGGAGGTTATTGGTAGTCTGCTCTTTTCAAAATAAACTTTGATCTGGAGCTGATCACCTTGATAGTTATTCCCTTCGGATGCTCAGGACTGGCAGCTGCCCTTGTTGGGTTTTCAAGGTCAGTCTGTTAAGTGCAGACATAATGGGCTAACCTACCTCCAAGAGAAGTGGAGAATACTGGTCACTTGTCAGCCTGGGCCCCAAGGTAAAGGCAGCACAAGGGTGTGTGTGTGGGATATTCATTTGAAATGGAAAGGAGATAGAAACGAAGATAGGGAAAACCACAGAAATGTGGCCCAAACAATTACAGCCAGGAGAAAACTGGTGCTGTTTCTATTTAGTCGTTCTGTCATATCTGACTCTTTGTGACCCCACGGACTGAAGCCTGCCAGGCTCCTCTGTCCACGGGAATTCCCAGTCAAGAATACTGGAGTGGGTTGTCGTTTCCTTCTCCAGGGAATCTTCCTGGCCCAGGGATCGAACTCAAGTCTCCTGCTTGGCAGGCAAATTGTTTTACCACTGAATGACCTGGAAAGCCCAAGAAGAAAACTATTACCTTACTAATCTGTGTGTTATGTATCAGCTATAAAGGCATTTTCTCTAATGTTCATGTTCCCTGTAGACTCTCCTTCCTGATCTCTTTCTTACAATTTCCCTATTTCCTCTCCTTCCCCCCCCCACCTTTGTTTTCTCTCTTCCTTATTTCCTCTCTCCTGAATCTTTCTGCTTTTGTTGTTGTTCTTTTTGAGCTTAACCTGGTGCTGTGGCAAAAACAAAGATGATTAAGAACAAATCTAGCTTCCCTGATGACAGATCCGTATACAAGTGACTGTAACACAATGTACCCAGTGAGAATACTGTTCTGTTCAGTTTAGTCGCTCGGTTGTGTCAGACTCTTTGCGATCCCATGGACTTCAGCACACCAGGCTTCCGTGCCCATCACCAACTCCCAGAGCCCACTCAAACTCATATCCACAACGAGCTAGAAAACAAAATTCCACGGGGTTCTGAGGTAAAAACAACATGTTTATCATTTATGGGGAGACATGACTTTTTGGACTCATTTGTTCACTCATTCATTCACTAACCCCTCCCTCCATCTGCCAGGCATCCTGCCAGGAACTGGCAGTGACAACAGGGGCAATGGTGGGTACGATCACTGCCTCCCAGGAGCTTGTATGCTGACGGAAAGACTAGAAGCAGGCAAACGAATATCAAATAGTTACAGGTTGTAAAAAGGATGGTGAAGGAAACAGTTGCTTTTCGCAGTGGCAGCGAGTAAAGGGTGAAGCTGTTTTCCTTGTGTAGCCTGCAAAGGGATTTAGGAGGGGTATTGCAGGAGATGGCTGAAGGATGAGAGCAAGCCCGTCTTGGGGAGAGGCAAGAGAAGAGTGGCCCGAACAGAGGGAATGTCGGTGCAGAGACTCAGAGGAGAGGAGTGGGTCACTGTAGAGCTGCCAGGAGGTTGGGATGGCTGGAGGACCAGGGTGGGCATGGCCAAGGCAAGATCCAAAAGGGAGGGGCTCTGCATCCTTGAGGAGCTGGGGTCGAATTCTGGGTGGAGTGGAAAGTCACTGAAAAGGAGTGTCTTGCTGGGATTTTATTTTTAAAAACATCCAATCTGTTTGAGGTAATGGAGAAGACATTTTAGGTGGTGGCCAGAGTGGAAGCATGGAAATCACCCCCCAAAATCTCTCTACTATAGGGGAAAAAAAGGAATATTAGAAAATTATGGGATTAAGAGGTATGTTATCAACATGGCGACATTTTATCTGGGCTTTTAAGACTGGTTGGAGTATTGACAAGCAGAGATTTGGAGCGAGGGGAATTTCTAGAGCAAGAGGCAGAGCGACCCAGGTATGGAGGGTAAGAGGCATGAGGTGATTCGGCAAAAGGCCAGCTTACTTGGTACGACTGAGCAAGAGGTGAGGGTGACTGAGATGAAGGTGGCAGTGGGGAGAAGTGGGGAGTGGGGCTTCAGATAGAAATCAAGGATGACTTCTGGTTTGTGAGACAGAGATGTGGCTTGGTGGAGTGGCCATCAGTGGGGTGAGAGACCGCTGAAAGAAAGGCAGGTTCGGTTGTGCAGGGAGAAGGGAAGGGGAGGTCAGTTGGCCTGGCTTGGCGTCTCCTTTGCAGTGTCTCCTGACAAGCTCTGACTGCTCCTCCTGACTCTCTGCAGCTCTTTCAGTTTCTCTGTTACAGCACTATTAGGTGGACTCTGTCATATTTTCAGCAAAAATCACCATGTGACCACATTGGACTTATGAGCACTAGTTTCATTTTGTGACAAATAGGAATGAAGAGAAAAATCCTCAGTAACTTCCCCAATTTTAATTCTCTGTTTCTCAGTATGCTTTGGGTCCTGATGCGTTTCTTGCTAATTTTCAGAAAAGTCCTGCCCGTGCTTTAAAGTGAAAGAAGGCAGATAAGTCCTGTGAGTTCAGAAAACTGCCATGTCTTCTTGGAGGCAGAACTTTGCTTCCCTGCATCTTTGGAGCTTTGTTTCTCCCCAGCATTAAAGGAAGTGCTACCCAATGGCAATGAGCTCCTCAAACGAAGACCCAGCTCAGCAGAAAGTGAAGCCCAATAAGTTGAAAAAAACTTTGAAAAGGCTAATGGCTTGAAACCCTTTTTTAAGCTCAAGAAAGGACTCATTGTCTTTAAAGTGATAGTCTACTTCTGGGTTTCATCATATGTTCTGAATGAAGAACATATGATAGAGAGTAGCAATAGCTCCTCTTGAGTTATGTCAAGCAGTGATGTTAATTGCCACTGTTCCTGGGATGGGGCTGAGAGCAGTAAGGAATCATGAGGCTTGTTCCTTTCCTTTAAGGATTTGCAGTGTGTTGGAGAAATACGCCTGATTTTCTTGAACCAGCTCATAAATGCAACGGGAGTGATTGGGAGCTGAATCGTGGAGAGGAGAGCCGTGGACATTCAGAGCAAGGGGAGGTCGGTCAGGAAGAGCCGTGAGGTCAGTGAAGTCCTACGGGCCATAGGACTTGGCTCTTCAGTGTTTGGTTGAGTCAAGGTGAAAGTTGAGCTGAACCCTAAATGATATACCTTTATTTATGATATAAATGATATACCTAAATGATAGACCTTTACTTAATGCTCTGTCTTAAGATCGAACATTTTACTTACTTTGAACTGCTAACTTGCACAAGTTCCAAATGGCAAAGGTCTCCTTTCTACTCCTATCCCCAGTCCCTCAGTCTCCCTAACCTAGAGTGCCTGCCATGACTCATTTCTTGCAATCCCTTCCGGATAGAATGTAATATTTTTACACATACGTAGGGTTTCTTATTTGAATTGGTGAAATGTTTTCATTTTTAAAATGTATCCCTTCCTAAGTGCTAAAATGTAGTAAAGAACATGAAAGGTAGAAAACACCCAAATCAAACAAACAGAAACCCAACAAACTGCTTTCCTGTTGGGAAGCCACAGCTGTGCTGGTCTCACTTAATGGTGGTGGGCAACACCTGGGTGAGAAGTGCTTTCCCTGGGGTGTTTGCATCCACACCAATGGGAATAGCCCTGGGGGAAGGCAAAGCAACCTTGAACCCTCCCCGGCTTGGAGAACGAGTCTTGAATGCGATCCTCTGTGAGAACCTCACAACTCTTTCCCCTGATCTCCATGACAACTCAACAAGGTAGGCCTTTTCCTTCCTTTCAGATGAGAAAGTTCAGGGCAAATAGGAGGTGCTGTCAGGCTGTGGCGCTGACTTCTACACCTGGCCTTGCTCTGCACTTCTGGATAGGATGGTCTGTATTTCTGGAATCGCTGTTGCCATATTTTTCTCCCGTGGCTGTATGTTCTGAGATGTGGAGGTGAACTTGTGGTGATCTAAGAAAAAAGTGACCCGAAGTTTTCTTCCTCTCTATTAAAAAAAAAAAAATCTGCTAACAGGAAAAGAGTAAATTCACAACTCAGTTATAGGGGCTGTAAGGCAAGGCATATTTTCTTTTTGTGTGGCTAAACTGCCTCTCTCATTTTGAGTTTTTGAGCCTGAAATGATGAGTCTTATGTATAACAAATATACTTCTAATGAGCATTTTGGATTCAAGTTTAGAAATTCTTTTTTTTTTTGGCTAGCCTCTTGTTTGAAAAAAGATTGTTAAAGGCAAAAAACTAAAATTGGGAAGACAGTAGTCTTCTTGCTTTTCTGCACAGGGAACGTTTTAATTTCATGTGCATGTGTGTGATTGTGGCCCAGGCCGCGCTCCCAGTGCCCCGACCCTGTGACAGAGGCTCCACATCCTTCCTCCACCATCTCAGTGATGACACCTGGTGAATTTGAAGCAGAGGCTGGGAAGGAAGCGCCTGTCTCGAACTTATTTGACAGGCTGTTTTTGTTTGCTTTGGGGAGGCTGAGTAGATCTGGTTAAAGAACATGGACTCTGGGTTTGCATCTTGAATTGTCCACTTCCTCGTCATAGAACCTTGGGCAAGTTATACCTTTAAAAGTGAGGAATAGACTAGAATGTCTACTTCAAAGCTTTGAATGAGTTAAATGAGTTTAAAGCACTTAGAACACTGTTTGCTGCTGCTGCTGGGGCTAAGTTGCTGCAGTCGTGTCCGACTCTGTGCGACCCCATACACGGCAGCCCACCAGGCCCTGCCATCCCTGGGATTCTCCAGGCAAGAATACTGGAGTGGGTTGCCATTTCCTTCTCCAAAACACTGTTTAGCCCAAAGTAAACATACTCTTGGCTATTATTATTATTTTTCATAGTCCCACCCTATTTTCTAGTTTCTCTTCCTACTTTCTTTGTGCCTAGAATATAAATGCATTGTCTGTGGCTTCCATCTGGGCCCTTGAGGGAGAGGCCAAAACAAGAGTAGTTCATTGGCTCTGAAACCATTGAGGTGTTCACAGTGTCTCCTGCCGCTTACTCATGATCTTCTTGTTAAATGAGAGAAATAAACCCTATTTCTTTAGGTTGCTCTGTCTTCCCCACAGCCCGGGAGCAGAGAGAAAGTATGACTTATCCAGGGAATTTTAAGGAGCTCAGGACGATCGGGAGCAGAGTGCAAGGAGCCAGCTTGGGTTGGGAGATGACACTGGAACCATGTATACGGCTCAGATTTTGAAGAGTTTAGTTGGATTTAGGACTCCCCCCGCACCCCCGGATGAGCTGTCTTACTCAGGTAGTCAGACATGACCAGTGACTCAGATGGTAAAGAATCTGTCTGCCATGCAGGAGACCCGGGTTCAGTCCCTGGGTTGGGAAAATCCCCTGGAGAAGGGAATGGCCACCCACTCTAGTCTTCTTGCCTAGAGAATCCCATGGACATTGGAGCCTGGTGGGCTACAGTCCATGGGCTTTTAAAGAGTTGGACACGACTGAGTGACTAATGCACACACAGACATGATCAGATTTTTGGCTTAAGAAAGATCACTGTGAAGGTGAGAAGACAGCCTTCAAACTGGGAGAAAATAATAGCAAATGAAGCAACGGACAAAGAATTAATCTAAAAAATATACAAGCAACTCCTGCAGCTCAATTCCAGAAAAATAAAAGACCCAATCAAAAAGTGGGCCAAAGAACTAAACAGACATTTCTCCAAAAAAGACATACAGATGGCTAACAAACACATGAAAAGATGCTCAACATCACTCATTATCAGAGAGATACAAATCAAAACCACAATGAGGTACTATTTCACACCAGTCAGAATGGCTGCTATCCAAAAGTCTACAAGCAATAAATGCTGGAGAGGGTGTGGAGAAAAGGGAACCCTCTTATACTGTTGGTGAGAATGAAAACTAGTACAGCCACTATGGAGAACAGTGTGGAGATTCCTTAAAAAATAGAAAATAGAACTGGAAATAGAACTGCCATATGACCCAGCAATCCCACTCCTGGGCATACACACCGAGGAAACCAGAATTGGAAGAGACACGTGTACCCCAATGTTCATTGCAGCACTGTTTATAATAGCCAGGACATGGAAGCAACCTAGATGTCCATCAGCAGATGAATGGACAAGAAAGCTGTGGTACATATACACCATGGAATATTACTTAGCCATTAAAAAGAATGCATTTGAATCAGTTCTAATGAGGTGGATGAAACTGGAGCCTATTATACAGAGTGAAGTAAGCCAGAAAGAAAAACACCAATACAATATGCTAACGCATATATATGGAATTTAGAAAGATGGTAATGATGACCCTGTATACGAGATAGCAAAAGAGACATAGATGTATAGAACAGTCTTTTGGACTCTGTGGGAGAGGGTGAGGAGGGATGATTTGGGAGAACGGCATTGAAACATGTATATTATGATATGTGAAACGAATCACCAGTCCAGGTTTGATGCATGAGACAGGGTACTCGGGGCTGGTGCACTGGGATGACCCAGAGGGATGGGATGCGGAGGGAGGTGGGAGGGGGGTTCAGGATGGGGAACCCATGTACACTCATGGTGGATTCATGTCAATGTATGGCAAAACCAATACAATATTGTAAAGTAAAAAAAAAGATCACTGTGGCTGCTCTGTGAACATTGAATTGGAAGTGATAAGACTGGGGGCAGGGAGACCTGACTGAAGGCTCCATATGCAGTCACTAGCCCGGGCGAGTGTCAGTCGCGGGGATGGAGGCAAGTGACAGAGTTCTGGAAATGTTTAGGGAGAGAAGAGAACAGGTCTCATGTGCAGAAGAGGGAGGAGCATGCAAGGACAACTTGGGAGTTTCTGGTTTGTGCAAAACTGCTTGGATGGTGGTGTTCTTAGCTGAGGAGTGGTTCTTAGTCCTTCTCTTGATGGGGTTTAATAAAGTCACTGCAGCACTTCATATCATATTTCATTTCGTATCATATTTCTTCATGCTCTTTTTTTTTTAAACTCCTTTTTCTTCCTTTTTACTTTTTTCATCAGAGGAGGGCTTAAGAGCCTCAGTTGTGTAGGAAATTCACCTTCCTGCTAGGGAAGTGTCTGTGGTATTCTTAGAACAGTTTTCCTCCTAACTACAGAATTCTTTGTGGTATTTAGTAATTATTATTATTATTATTTGTCTACAGGGAGTGGAATGGAGAGCATTATAGTATGTAAAAAATGTTCTCTCTCCTAACAGCTTTTTGATGCAATTTTATGTGCCAGAAATTATCTTTATGGAATTCAACTTTCTGTGAATGTGGTAAAGAGGGTAATACCTCATTTTAATGAAAGACATTCATACAATTTTGAACTATTTGAGAAGGAAATCTCTATGGAGACCTGAACTTAAGGGATCAATAAATTTCTCTAATTCAGAAATTGAGATATGGCTGAATGGATATTTTAAATCTTGAGTGTGGTTATAAATTGGAAATTTAGATTAGGTCCAATCCAAAAAGCAAAAAAGTCTCAATATTTTTGAACTTATTAGTGAGTAGACTGTGAGCTTGTCATGCTTGAAGATAAACATCATTTTAGCACAAATTTCCTGCTGCTCCGGGAGTAAGGGGCTTTTTGAAGTCATTCAGAGAAAGTTCAAGAGGGAATTACTGATTTTATTTTTTGTTTTTAATGAAGACTTAATAATAGTAGTAAAAATAATGATGCATTTCTCTTTGTATAGTGCTTAGTAGTTTACACTGCCCTTTAAAATGCATGATCTGTTTAGCCCCATGTGAAGTAGGCAGGACAAATATTTTATCTCTGCTTCAGAGATAAGGAAACTAAGATCCAAGAGGTTTTCCTCAGGTCATCTGATTCCTGGAGCAGTCCTTTTCCCAGTAAACGCCAGCTTCCCTGTGCCTTAGAAAGGTCTTCACAGTGCAGCTGTGTGGTGGGAAGGGAACCTCTTTAGGGGGGTGGTGAGCGAACTGGTCTCCGGGTGTGCTCGCCTAGGATTATGTTAGCTCCACTCACACATATGAGTGGAAACAAAAAAGATGTTGGACTAAGTGTGATCAGCTATTGCTCATTTTTTCCCCCAGTAAATTTTAGTTCTTTATCTCTTCTCTTCCTCTAGGATTCTTCAGGAAAAGCATTCATTAGTTAGTGCTACAGCCTTTAAACATTTTTTGAAAAATACTTTACATTGAGAATGTTTTATCAACTTCTTTCCTGTGAGTTTATAAAAGATTGCTGTGTGTGATCTTAGCAGAGTGTCTTGGTTCAGAGTGAGGAGCTCCGACCAGTAATCCTGGGAGGCATAGTTTTAGAGCCTTTAACAAACATTTCGAAAGTGATTGAAATGGACATCCTTAAAGATGTAGTTTGTTGCCATCCGGGGAACATTTGCATAGGTTTTAAAATTATTCGTATCTGAAAGAATGGCATTATACAGGGAAAATATTTTCGAAATAGAGATATCCTATGAAAAGTGAAAGTGAAAGTTGCTCAGTCTTGTCCGATTCTTTGAGAGCCTGTGGACTAGATCATCCATGGAATTCTCCAGGCCCGAATACTGGAGTGGGTAGCCTTTTCCTTCTCCAGATATCCTATGGGAAACTCCAAATGCCTGCCTGTTCCACCTGTCATCCACCTTCTGACAGCTTGAACTAGCCAGGTTACTAAGTCTGGTTATTTTTGAGACTTTTGCCTTACGGTTTCCATTGTGAATCTTCAAGCTTAGTGGATAGACAGCTCCATCCAACATCTTTCCCCTCTCTTACAGTGTCTGTCACTACACATGATTTAGCCAAAAAATATGTGATCCTTTAGTGATGGGGATGTAGTAAGGGAATCCTCAAAGTAATTGAAGCTACTGCTTTTGCTTTGAAACTTTAAATTTTCTACTGTGGTATAGCCGATTATACCCCAAACCTAGACAAATCTAGACAGCATAATAAAAAGCAGAGACATTACTTTGCCAAGACAGGTCCATATAGTCCAAGCTATGGTTTTTCCAGTAGTCATGTATGGATATGAGAGTTGGACCCTAAAGAAAGTTGAGCGCGAGAGAATTGATGCTTTTGAACTGTGGTGTTGGAGAAGACTCTTGAGACTCCCCTGGACTGTAAGGAGGTCAAACCAGTCAGTCCTAAAGGAGATCAGTCCTGAATATTCATTGGAAGAACTGACACTAAAGCTGAAACTCCAATCCTTTGGCCACCTGATGTGAAGAGCTGACTCATTGGAAAAGACCTTGATGCTGGGAAAGATGGAGGGCAGGAGGAACAGAGGATGAGATGGTTGGATGGCATCACTAACTCCACGGACATGAGTTTGAGCAAGCTTCAGAAGTTGGTGATGGACTGGGAAGCCTGGCATGCTGCAGTCCATCTGGCATGCTGCAGTCCATGGGGTCACAAAGAGTTAGACATGACTGAGTGTCTGAACTGAACTGATAGCCAATTAACAATGTTGTGATAGTTTCAGTGAAGAGACTCAGCTATGCATATACATGTATCCGTTCTCTTCCAAACTCCCCTCCCATCCAGGCTGCCACATAACACTGAGCAGAGTACTCTGTGTTCCACAGAAGGACCCTGTTGGTTATCTACTTTATATATAACAATGTGTACATGTTGATGCCAAGCTCCCTAAGTATCCCTTCCCTCAAGGAGCAGGTCAGGTGGTCTGGTATTCCCATCTCTTTCAGAATTTTCCACAGTTTGTTGTGATCCACACAGTCAAAGGCTTTGGCATAGTTAATAAAGCAGAACGGCATGGAAAGTACAAATTTTAGGATTGTTTTTTCTATTTTTTGTGAAAAATGCCATTGGAATTTTGATAGAGATTTTACTGAATCTGTAGATTGCTTTGAGTGTGGACATTTTAGCAATAATTTCTCCATTCCTTGAACACATATCTTTTCATTTATTTCTTTCATCGAAGTGTTACAGATTTCAGGATACAGATCTTTCACCTCTTTGGTTAAATTTACGCCTGTATATTTTGTTCTTTTTGATGCTGTTGTAAATGGGGTCTTTTTTTAACTGGAGGATAATTGCTTTACAATGTTGTGTTGATTTTTGCTGTACATCAGCGTGCATCAGCCAAAAGTATATATATATTCCCTCCCTCGTGACCCTCCCTCCCACCCCACCCCTCATCCCTCTTCTCTAGGTTATCCACAGAGCACTGGGCTTAGCACCCTGTGTTTTGCAGCAATTTCCCACTAGCTATCTAGTAAATGGGGTTATTTTTTCTTAATTTCTCTTTCTGATAGTTTGTTGTTATTTTATAGAAACGCAGCTGATTTTCATATATTGATTTTTTTTTTATCCTGCAACTTTACTGAATTCATTTATTAGTTTTAAGAGATTTTTAGTGGAGTCTTTTAGATTTTCTGTGTATAATATCATCTCACCTGCAAACAGACAATTTTATTTCTACTTTTCTCACTTGGATGCTTTTTATTTATTTATTTTCTTTCCTAATTGTTCTGGCTAGGACTTTTAGTACTCTGTTGAATAATGTGGTGGGAGTGGGCATCCTTACTTGTTTCTGATCTTAGAGGAAAAGCTTTCATGTTTTCACCACTGAGTATGATGTTAGCTGTAGGCTTGTCATATGTGACCTTTATTTAGGTACATTCCTTCTGTACCCAATATGTCATGAGTTTTTCATGAAAGGATGTCACATTTTGTTAAATAATTTTTTTACATCTATTGAGATTATCATATTTTTAATTCATTTTATAATGTGTATCACATTTATTTATTTGCATATATTGAATCACTTTTGCATCCCAGAAATAAATGCCAACTTGATCATGGTGTATGATCCTTTTAATGTACTGTTGAATTCAGTTTCCTAATATTTTGTTGAGTTTTTTATATCTATGATCATTATGGATATTGACCTATAATTGTATTTTCTGGTAGTCTTATAAAATGAGTTTAGAAATATTCCCTCCTCTTCTATTTTTTTGGGAGAGTTTGAGGAGGATTGGCATTAATATTTTAAATATTTGATAGAATTTACTAGTGAAACCACTTGATCCTGGATTTTTCTTTGTTGGGAGGTTTTTGATTACTAATTTAATCTCCTTACTAGTAATTGGTCTGTTCAGTTTTCTGATTCTTCATGATTCAGTCTTGGTAGGTTGTATGTTTTTAGGAACTTATCCACTTCTTCTAGGTAATCTAACTTTTTGGTGTATAACTTTTCATAGTAGTTTCTTATGTTCCTTGGTGTTTTCATGTTATTGTTGCAATGTCTCCTCTTTCATTTCTGATTTTATCTAATTTATTCAATGTTGATGCATAAATATCTATAATTGTTATATCCATTTGATGAATTCAGTTCAGTTCAGCTGCTCAGTTGTGTCCGACTCTTTGTGACCCCATGAATCACAGCACGCCAGGCCTCCCTGTCCGTCACCAACTCCTGGAGTCCACCCAAACCCATGTCCATCGAGTTGGTATTGCCATCAGCCATCTCATCCTCTGTCATCCCCTTCTCCGCCTGCCCTCAATCTTTCCCAGCATCAGGTTCTTTTCAAATGAGTCAGCCCTTCCCATCAGGTGGCCAAAGTATTGGAGTTTCAGCTTCAACATCAGTCCTTCCAATGAACACCCAGGACTGATCTCCTTGAGGATGGACTGGTTGGATCTCCTTGCAGTCCAAGGGACTCTCAAGAGTCTTCTCCAACACCACAGTTCAAAAGCATCAATTCTTTCGTGCTAAGATTTCTGTATAGTCCAACTCTCACATCCATACATGACTACTGGAAAAACCATAGTCTTGACTAGACGGACCTTTGTTGGCAGAGTAATGTCTCTGCTTTTTAATATGCTGTCAAGGTTGGTCATTACTTTCCTTCCAAGGAGTAAGTGTCTTTTAATTTCATGGCTGCAATCACCATCTGCAGTGATTTTGGAGCTCAGAAAAATAAAGTCAGCCACTTTTTCCACTGTTTCCCCATCTATTTGCCATGAAGTGATGGGACTGGATGTCATGATCTTAGTTTTCTGGATGTCGAGCTTTAAGCCAACTTTTTCACTCTCCTCTTTCATTTTCATCAAGAGGCTCTTTAGTTCTTCTTCACTTTCTGCCATAATGGTGGTGTCATCTGCATATCTGAGGTTATTGATATTTCTCCCAGCAGTCTTGATTCCAGCTTGTGCTTCCTCCAGTCTAGCATTTCTCATGATGTACTCTGCATGTAAGTTAAATAAGCAGGGTGACAATATATAGCCTTGACATACTCCTTTTCCTATTTGGAACCAATCTGTTGTTGCATGTCCAGTTCTAACTGTTGCTTCCTGACCTGAATATAGGTTTCTCAAGAGGCAGGTAAGGTGGTCTAGTCCCATCTCTTTCAGAATTTTCCACAGTTTATTATGATCCACCCAGTCAAAGGCTTTGGCATAGTCAATAAAGCAGAAATAGATGTTTTTCTGGAACTCTTGCTTTTTCAATGATCCAGTGGATGTTGGCAATTTGATCTCTGGTTCCTCTGCCTTTTCTAAATCCAGCTTGAACATCTGGAAGTTCATAGTTCACATATTGCTGAAGCCTGGCTTGGAGAATTTTAAGCATTACATTACTAGTGTGTGAGATGAGTGCAATTGTGCGGTAGTTTTTTGGCATTGCCTTTCTTTGGGATTGGAATGAAAACTGACCTTTTCTAGTCCTATTAACCCTTTTATAATTATATGATGACCTTCTTTGTCTCTTGTTACAAGTTTTAGCTAAAGTCTATTTTGTCTCATAGAATTATAACTATCCCTGTTTTCTTTTGGTTTTCATTTTTATTAAATATCTTTTCCCTTCACTTGCAGACTATTTGTATATTTAAGGCTGAAGTGAGTCTCTTATATATAGCATATGGTAGAGTCTTACTTTTTAATCCACTCAGTCACTCTGTGTCTTTTGATTGGATAGTTTAGTCCATTTATCAATACCATTCAAGTATTGGTAGGTATAGACTTACCGCTGCCATATTGTGAATTATTTTTTGGCTTTTTGATAGTTCTTTTCTTCCTCTCTTACTTTCTTCTTTTGTGATTTGATAATTTTCTATAGTCATATACATAGATTCTATTATCTTAATTTTTTCGTGTACATACTATAGGCTTTTCTTTTGTGGTACCACAAGACTTACATAAAATGTCTTGTATTTACAACAGTTTATTTTAAGCTGATAGCAACTTAACTTCAAATGCATACATTCAAATGCTCTACATTTTTACATTCCCCTATACCCATATTTTATGTTTCTCATGTCACACGTTACATCTTTTTATATTGTGTGTCTATTAACAGATTATTGTAGGGATAGCTACTTTTAATACTTTTACCTTTTAACCTTTATACTAGAACTATAAGTTATTTATCCATCACCATTACAATATTAGAGTATTCTGAATTTAGCTCTGTGTTCACCTTTATCAGGGGATTTTACTATCTTTCAGATGTTTTCCTGTTACTAATTAGCATCTTTTTATTGTAGCTTAAATAGCTCTCTTTAACATTTCTTGTAAGGCTAGTCTAGTGATGATTAACTCCTTCAGCTTTTGTTTATCTCTTTATCTCTTCTTTAATTCTGAGTGACAGCATTGCTGGGTATAGTATTCTTGGTTGGCAACTTTTTTCTTTTAGCACTTTGAATATATTATTTCACTTCCTTCTGGCATGTAAAGTTTCTGCTGAAAAATCTGCTGAGGGTCTTATGGGAGTTCTCTTGTATGTAACAAGTTGTTTTTCTCTTGCTGCTTTTAAGATTTTCTCTTTGTCTTTAATTTTGACAATTTAATTATAATATGTCACTGTGTGGGTCTCTATGGGTTAACCTTATTTGGTACTTTTTGGACTTTCTGTATTTGGATATATATATCTTCAGATTAGAGAATTTTTCAGCCATTATTTCTTTTTTTTTTCCATTTATTTTTATTAGTTGGAGGCTAATTACTTTACATCATTACAGTAGTTTTTGTCATACATTGAAATGAATCAGCCATGGATTTACATGTATTCCCCATCCCGGTCCCCCCTCCCACCTCCCTCTCCACCCGATCCCTCTGGGTCTTCCCAGTGCACCAGGCCCGAGCACTTGTCTCATGCACCCAACCTGGGCTGGTGATCTGTTTCACCCTAGATAATATACATGTTTCAATGCTGTTCTCTTGAAACATCCCACCCTCGCCTTCTCTCAGAGTCCACAAGTCTGTTCTGTACATCTGAGTCTCTTTTTCTGTTTTGCATATAGGGTTATCGTTACCATCTTTCTAAATTCCATATATATGTGTTAGTATACTGTAATGGTCTTTATCTTTCTGGCTTACTTCGCTCTGTATAATGGGCTCCGGTTTCATCCATCTCATTAGAACTGATTCAAATGGCTGAGTAATATTCAGCCATATTTAATGGCTGAGTAATATTCCATGGTGTATATGTACCACAGCTTCCTCATCCATTTGTCTGCTGATGGGCATCTGGGTTGCTTCCATGTCCTGGCTATTATAAACAGTGCTGCGATGAACATTGGGGTGCACGTGTCTCTTTCAGATCTGGTTTCCTTGGTGTGTATGCCCAGAAGTGGGATTGCTGGGTCATATGGCAGTTCTATTCCCAGCTTTTTAAGAAATCTCCACACTGTTTTCCATAGTGGCTGTACTAATTTGCATTCCCACCAACAGTGTAAGAGGGTTCCCTTTTCTCCACACCCTCTCCAGCATTTATTGCTTGTAGACTTTTGGATAGCAGCCATCCTGACTGGCGTATAATGGTACCTCATTGTGGTTTTGATTTGCATTTCTCTGATAATGAGTGATGTTGAGCATCTTTTCATGTGTTTGTTAGCCATCTGTATGTCTTCCTTGGAGAAATGTCTGTTGAGTTCTTTGGCCCATTTTTTGATTGGGTCATTTATTTTTCTGGAGTTGAGCTGGAGGAGTTGCTTGTATATTTTTGAGATTAATCCTTTGTCTGTTGCTTCGTTTGCTATTATTTTCTCCCAATCTGAGGGCTGTCTTTTCACCTTGCTTATAGTTTCCTTTGTTGTGCAAAAGCTTTTAAGTTTCATTAGGTCCCATTTGTTTATTTTTGCTTTTGTTTCTAAAATTCTGGGATGTGGGTCATAGAGGATCCTGCTGTGATTTATGTCGGTGAGTGTTTTGCCTATGTTCTCCTCTAGGAGTTTTCTAGTTTCTGGTCTTACATTTAGATCTTTAATCCATTTTGAGTTTATTTTTGTGTATGGTGTTAGAAAGTGTTCTAGTTTCATTCTTTTACAGGTGGTTGACCAGTTTTCCCAGCACCACTTGTTAAAGAGGTTATCTTTTTTCCATTGTATATCCTTGCCTCCTTTGTTGAAGATAAGGTGACCATAGGTTCGTGGATTTATCTCTGGGCTTTCTATTCTGTTCCATTGATCTATATTTCTGTCTTTGTGCCAGTACCATACTGTCTTCATGACTGTGACAGCCATTATTTCTTTCAGTACACTTTCTCCCCCTTCTCTCTGTCTTTCTTTCTCTTGTCTATTATGGGATGCTTAAATGCAAATATTGATCTACTTGGTGCTGTCCCGCAAGTTCCTTAAGCTATTGTTATTCTTTTTTATTCTCTTTTCTTTTTGCTTTTCTGGATGAATCCCACTGCCCTGCATTCAACTTTGCTGATCCTTTCTTCCCCTTGGTCTAGTCTGCTGTTGAGTTCCTCTACTGAATTTTTCAGTTCAGTTATTATATTCCTTAGCTCTATTATTTATTTTCATTACTTTTTAACATTTTCCATCTCTTTGTTGAAATTCTCACTTCATTTAGGCATTGCTCTTCTGACTTCAGTAAACATCTTAATGATCAATATTTTGAACTCTCTATAAGGTAAATCACTCATTTCTATTTTATTGAGATTGGTTTCTGGAGGTTTGTCTTGTTCTTTTGTTTGGAACATTGTCTCCTGTTTCTTCATTAGCCTTATTCTCTGTGTTGGTCTATGCATTAGGTAAAACAGCTACTTCTTCCATTCTTGACAGTGTGGTTTTATGTAGGAGTTGAACCTTATCAGTCAACCCTGTCAGAGCTCCTTGTCTCTCAAAGATTGTCCATCTCCCATCTTGGTCCTTTGTGGCTCCCAGGAGTAGGATTATAGTCACCTCTTATATGCGTGCTAATTTGAAGCCAGATCCTCAAGCAGCGGTCCCAGGGAAAACTAGAAGATGGGCATTTTCGCCTGTTCCCTCTGTGTTGAGCCCCGATGGTATAAGAGTGGTATAGGTTCCACTCTTGAAATCTAGAAACTTAGTGATTTTCAGTATTTTTCAGTTTGATTGGAAAAAATATCATTGTTCTTTTCAGTTTGCACTTTTATTACTAGTGAGATTGAGCAAGTTTTCAGTTGGTCATTTGTAGTTTTGTGTGTGTGTGTGTGTGTGTGTGTGTGTGTGTGAATAGCCTGTTTATGGCTTTTCTTATTTTCTATCAGTATTTTTATTTCTTTCTTACCTATACATAAGTGCTCTTTATGTATCACAGATTAAAAACCTTTTGTTATGTATATTTTCAAATATAAATCTGTATAATAAATAACTAACCAGTATACTTTTGCTGTTAGAGTTGGCCTTTGCAAAGGAGCAAAAAAGGAGTCCTGTTTAGTCTGTTTAAATTGTGATTATTTCTCAAATATTTATATCCTTTGCATACTTAGTAATATTATAGTAATAATGTGCTTTGTAGCAGGGACTGATAGCAACTACATAAAATAGAAGTAAGATAATTTAATAGAGTAGGAAAATCATTAAAATTAGAACTAGAAGTCTGGGTTCCAGACCTGGCCTCACCTTTCTTATCTCTGTGATCTTGGTTAGTCCACATATTCTCCCTGAGCCTTAATTTTCTCATCTATATGGTGGTCAAATTTATATTAGTCTCACGGGGCTAAGATGAGATCATGTGTGAAAAAAATTATTGCAAACAGTAAAAGTTACACAGTACAAGGGATGATGCTAATAAGTGTGGCATAAGTGTGTAGCAGGTTGAATGTTTACTTTGTTAAAATGATCATCTTTGAGGTAACCTAATTATAAAATATTTAACCTAACATCTTTCTGAGTCTGTGGTTTTTTGAGTTTGTACTACTTTGCAGGAGCCTTTAAAAAGAAATAGTTTGCTGTTCAAAAATTCAAGCTGGTGTTCTTTGCAGCAATGCAGAACATGTTTGTGGTGTGCTGGCTTCTAAGGCACTGGGCTTCTGTCTCCAATATTGACACCTTTGTGAGCTTATTAGCCACCTTTCTGGTAAAAGCTATTTTGATCTGTGACGAGGGCATTGCATTAAAAGGGCATTGATGTTGAAAATCTATATTTTGGTCTTTTCATTAAAATGCACTCTTCACAGAAGAGGCAGTATGAATTTGCATTGCAAAGGATAGCTTATTTCTTTTAAAAACTCTTGAAACCAAGTAATTTAATTATGTCTCTGCCACAGCCTTTTATCTTCCTCTGCAAAGGAACTCTGTTTCCTCTTGATGCTTCATATTGGAAGCCGGTCTTCTTATTCTCAGAATTAATTAACATGCAAATACTTGTCTAGAGACTCAGGAGCACTGCTTTTTTTCCATTAGCATTTAAATGTCAGTCTTAATGATGTCAGATTGACTCTTTTAAGGGTAAATTAAAATGGTATACACATCATCTGATTATTTCCCAGAGCACGTTATTGGTATTTCTGATTATTTGGTCTTAGTGTGAGTTTTATCTGCTACTGTTCCCAGGCTAATTGAGTCAGATCCAAGACCATACAGTGTGTATGTTGTGTTAGTCGCTCAGTTGTACCTGACTCTTTGTGACCCCATAAACTAAAGCCCACCAGGCTCCTCTGTCCATGGGATTTTCCAGGCAAGAATACTGGAGTGGGTTGCCATTTCCTTCTCCAGGGACCATACAGTAGTACCCAAATGAAATCTCTAGTTTCACTTTCTATGGTTTCAGTTACCTACAGTCAACTGTGGTCCGAAAATAGTAAATGGAAAATTCCAGAAATAAGCAATTCATAAGTTTTAAATTGTACACTGTCCTGAGTAGTCTGATGAAATCTTGGTCCATTCTGCCCTGTCCACCCAGAATGTGAATCATGCCTTTGTCCAGTGCATCCCACCTGTTAGTCACGTAATAGGCATCTCAGTTATCAGATTCACTGACTCGTATCACAGTGCTTGTATATTCAGGTAACCCTTATTAATGGCCCCAAAGCACAAGAGTAGTGTTGCTAGCAATTCAGATATGGGAAAGAGAAACTGTCAAGTGCTTTTTAAAGTGAAAAGCTAAAAGGTTTTGACTTAATAAGGAAAGAAAAAAAATTGTATGCTGAGGTTGCTAAGATCTACGGTAAGAATGAATCTTCTATTTGTGAAATTGTGAACAAGGGAAAAGAATTTTGTGCTACTTTTGCTGTAGCACCTCAAACTACAGTGATACTGTGTGATAAGTGTTCAGTGATAAGATGGAAAAAGGCATTAAATTGTGGGTAGACGACATGAACAGAAAATGTATTCCAGTTGATGGCAACATATCACGCCAGAAAGCATTGAGTCTATACAAAGATGATAGCAAGGGATCCCCTTAAGTGACTGACACTAAGCCATTTACTGCAGGTGAGGGATGGTTACACAGATTCGGGGATAGGTTTGAACTAAAAAATAGATTACTGGAGAGGCTGAGTCTGTCATCAGAAACCACTGTCACATTTCCAGTGGGGTTTTAGAAGTTGATTAAGGAGAGAGACCCCATTCACATAACTTATATTACAATGTATTGTATAATTGCTATATTTTTAGTTATTGTTGTTATTCTCCTACCTAGTTTATAAATTAAACTCCATCATAGGTATGTATGGGCTTCCCTGGTGGCTCAGATGGTAAAGAATCTGCTTGCAATGCAGGAGACCTGTATTTGATCCCTGGGTCAGGAAGATTCCCTGGAGAAGGAAATGGCTACCCACTCCAGTGTTCTTGCCTGGAGAATTCCATGGACAGAGGAGCCTGGCGGGCTACAGTCCAGTGGGATTGCAAAGAGTCAGACACGACTGAGCGCCTAACACACACATAGGTATGCATGTATAGGAAAAAACATAGAAAATGCACTCAGTACTATCCATGGTTTCAGGCAAATGCTGAGGATCTTGGGACACAGGCTGTGCAGATAAGGGGGAACTACTGTACTTGATTGCTGAAAAGCTGGATTATAGCCTTTCTTTGCCTATGGCTTCTAGAAAGGCCTATTTGCCATACCTTACACATCTCAGCACCAAGTGGGATGCTACGGTGGAGAACTGTAGCATCTATAGTGCAGGAGCAGCACCTGCAGAAACTGTTAGCAACAGGCCAAGGTGCCCAGGAATTAGGTGTAGAGGGGCTTGGGTAGCAACCATATGGTATGGAATAAAGAAGATGGACTTTAGAGTTAGTGACTCATAGGTTCAAATCTTGACTGTGTCAGTTTGAAGCTATGTGACCTTCAGCAAATTACTTGTCTTCTCTGAGACTCAGTTTCCTTCCCAGTAAAACACAAATAGGAACATGTACCACTCAGGTTGTTGGGAGGGTTAAAGGTGATAATGTGTATTAAGTACTACACAGTCAGAGCAACCTATCTGCTTTATCAGAGAACCCCAAATTCTAGTGATTTATTTAGATTATTTCCATCTGTGGGAGGGCAGACTGTTCCATGCAGACAGTCAGCCACCCAGACTTCTTTTAGCCCGTGGTTGTGCCATTCCCTAAGGCTGTGTAGCCCTTCACTGGATTATTTATCTCTTGCTGGCAGGTGAAGAAAGAGTATGAGCATGTGGATTGTGCAGGAGGCTTTATGGGCCAGGCTGGAGATGGTGCACAGCCCTGCCACTCATCTCCTACTGGCCAGAATGCACTTCCATAGATGCACCTGCTTCCAAGTTAGCCTGGGAAATGTGTGTCTAGGGGGAAGGCAAAATGGATTTTTTTGGTGAACACATAAGTCTTCCACTGTGCTGCTGCTGCTGCTAAGTCACTTCAGTCGTGTCCGACTCTGTGTGACCCCATAGACGGCAGCCCACCAGGCTCCCCCGTCTCTGGGATTCTCCAGGCAAGAACCCTGGAGTAGGTTGCCATTTCCTTCTCCAGTGCATGAAAGTGAAAAGAGAAAGTGAAGTCGCTCAGTTGTGTCCAACTTGTAGTGACCCCATGGACAGGCATCCAGTAATTTGTGTTGAGCAAATGAAAGAAAGAATGAATGCATTCTCTGTTCATTTTCCTCTCCATGGACTTATAGGGTGTTAGAGCTGATAAGGGGCTTTAGAAGTGATTAAGTTTTGCTCTCTTTATTTTACTGATGAGAAACCTGAAGGCCTGAGGAACTTAGTGACCTAATTAAGATCTTCCAGACATTAGTGGCAGGACTAGAGACCTGAATCTGCTTTCCCAAAAGCTTCTGTTTATTCTGCATTTAATTATTTACAACATCATTCTTTGTTTTGCTCTTTGGCATGTGAAGATGAGGAGTTTTAACACGTTAGTTTGGTCATTGTAGGTAGACTTCAATTTTGTTTGAAAGAGGAATATGGTATTTTAGGGTGGTGGGAGAGAGACCCTCAGAGGCTGGAGACTCCACAGATTTTTAGTATTTTGCACCAAGAGTGAAAATTAATCTTCATTCACCCACTCATGTGTTTAAGCAAACTTTCTTTAGCCTTCTTCTATGTATAATGAATTATACAAGGTGATGTGGATTATACAAGATGGTTATTAAGTCAAAAACATTCACAGCTTGAGGAAAGTGTCAAATATTCAAACAATTATTATTATATAAGATGAGAGTGCAGTAGAAGCAGTACTATAAGGTGAAAGTGACCAGCTGCTGGAGTTAGAAGGAGAGGGAGTATGGCAAGCTTCATGGAGGAAGTAGGTCTTGGAACTGGATCTTAAAGAATCCAGTTTACTGAAAATTTGATCTGCTCTGAAACGTACACACTGGTGTATAATTGGTGTGGACAGTGACTGCAGCCGTGAAATTAAAAGATGCTTGCTTCTTGGAAAGCTATGACAAACCTAGACAGTGTACTAAAAAGCAGAGACATCCCTTTGCTGACAAAGGTCCATATAGTCAAAGCTACATTTTTTTCCAGTAGTCATATATGGATGTGAGAGTTGGACCATAAGGAAGTCTGAGCGCTGAAGAATTGACGCTTTCGAACTGTGGTGCTGGAGAAGACTCTTAAGAGTCCCTTGGACTGCAAGGAGGTCAAACCAGTCAATCCTAAAGGAAATCAGTCCTGAATATTCATTGAAAGGACTGATGCTGAAACTGAAGCTCCAGTGCTTTGGCTACCTGATGCCAAGAGCGGACTTACTGGAAAAGACCCTGGTGCTGGGAAAGACTAAGGGCAGGAAGAGAAAGGGTGACAGAGAATGAGATGGTTGGATGGCATCACTGACTCAGTGGATGTGAGTTTGAGCAAACTCTAGGAGAAGGACAAGAAAGCCTAGTGTGCTGCAGTCTATGGAGTTGCAAAGAGTCGGACACAACTTAGCTACTGAACAACAACAACAACAACAACAACTACTTGCCTGGTTGTGGCTGTGCATTGAGAAAATGGGGTAAGAAAACCAAACAGACAAAAACCCAAAGCTGTGATCAAGTTTCCTGTGTTTAATAAGCATTCAGCACTCACATTTACCACATCATTTTGTTGCAATATTACCAGTAAGTAATTATATACGACAACCCTTGAATGCAGGTGAATCATTATCAACAAATATTTTATTGTGAGCCAGCAAATTCTTGACACCATCCTTTTAGGTTCAGTGGGCTTTGCATAATTTTTGGTTAGGTACAGACCCTTACAAGAATTTGTAGAGGCAAGGATTGGAAGGATGATATTCTAGAAAACTATGGATCAGTATAAAGGGAAGGGGTACACAGACACTGTATATGACCCATGAAAATGTATATAGATTGAGATCAGGAGGCTTGATTTTCAGAGGTATATCTCTGAGAGGTACTATTTGGAACCTAGATTTGTAAAGGTTGGAGATGCTTTGGAATTGGCATCTCACTTTTAGCTGTTAAGTCATAATAATAGAAAGAGCATGGGCTATTCCATAATCTGCAAGGAGAGTTCTGATGAGGAAAGGTTCAGTTGCACAGAAAGTGGCAGAGGCTGGCCGAGCACCCAGGCTTGTCTGAAGTCAGTCCTCCCACAGCTCCATCCTGCCTCTTTGAGAGAGTGCAGGCAGGGGTCAGAATCCCATGAAGCTTTCCATTCTGGAGGTTCGAATCAGGGTTGCCCAGGATCAGCTAGGAAGTAGGCAGTGTTTGTCTTCAATACATCCAGCTCCTCTTTGGTGTGTCTTTCCTCTCGTTAGCAAATCTGTGCTCACATCCTCCTATAACCTTTTCACAGCAGAGTGTCATGAGGATTCACATTACTTTAAAATACACATTTTAAAATTTAAAAGCATTCTTATACATTAAGATGGTGAAGGACAGGGAAGCCTAGCATGCTGCAGTCCATGGGGTCTCAAAGAGTCGGACCTGACTGAGCGACTAAAAACAACTGTCTCTCTGTTTCCAAACCTTTAATCCTCACTGAAAAAAAAGTAGCCTTCTAGACATTTTATTTGGACATACAAGCACACACATGTATATCATTTTTTATTTAAGTGGACTCATTTAATGCATTTTCTTTAACTTGGTTTCTGTAATTAACATATGAATTAAAAGCTAATTAATAGATTTTCCTACTACTATATAGTTCTACGTTATTTTTGTAATCAGCAGAATAATCTCTGTGGTGCTTCTACATGATTCTTACTGAATAATCTTTAAGCTTGTTTCCTTAATTCTTAGCTATTTATTATACACTCTGCTGCAGAGAACCTCCTTGTAGCCATCTGCACCCTTGTACAGGAGTTATTTGCAGGGTATTTATAAAGGAGTTCCTAGGTCGAAGAGTATCTGTATTTAAAAGGTTTGATAGGTATTGCTGAACTGTCCTCCAGAAGGGCTGTACTTATTTTTCATTCTGTCCACAGTGTATGCGAATTCTTTTTTTTTTTTTTTTTTTTGTATTTTTCTTTTTAAAGAGGATCCTGGACTTTGGGCCAGAGAAGAAGAGGCAAAGAGGAGATAGCCTGCTAAAAATAAGGAGATAGCCGAGAGAAATGAAAACATATGTTCACACAAAAACTTGGACATAGCAGCACTGTTCATTATAGCCAAAAAGTGGAACAACCCAAATGTCCATGAACTGCTTAATGAACTAACAGAATGTGGTATATACATACAACGAAACACTGTTCAGCGATAAAATGAATGCAGTACAAATACATGCTATAATATGAATGAGCCTTAAAAGCATCATACGAAGTGAAAGAAGCCAGTCACAGATATCGCACATATTTACGTGCAATGTCCAGAGTAGGCAGATCCATAGAGATAGAAAGTATATTAGTGGTTGCTTAGGGCTGGTTGGTGGGGTAGGCGGGAATGGGGGTTTGAGAAATGACTGCTAATAGGTACCGAGTTTCTTTTGCTGGTGATGAAAATGTTCTAAAATTAGATTGTGGTTATGGTTACACAAGTCTGTGAGTATGCTAAAAACTATTGAATTGCACACTTTAAATGGGTGAATTTTATGGTATGTGAATTATATGTCAGTTAAGCTGTTGGAAAAAAAAGAGTGGTGGCAGAATGCATAGAATGGAATGGAAAGGATGAAGATGTGGCCATTAGCATGGGCCTGTGGGACAGACAAGAAGACCCTGTTAGAGTCACATGGCAGGGAATTCAGACGGTGAAGGCATTCCTCTGGGTGACAGACAGAGTGTTCAAGCAGCTGCTGATAGGCAGCTGCAGAGGTGGATGGTGGACTTTCTCCCCCCTGACAGCATGGGGACAAGAGGCACGCCCTGGGCAGGGAGAAAATGGGGGCTAGTATGCTGAATTACTGACTCCTTGTTCTTGTTCCGCCCTTCGAATGCACAGCAGATACTGTTCTCCTGGAAGGCGGCAATAGCTTCCTGTGCTGACCTAGAAACGCCTGCTCTGCTCCAGCATTTGGAAAAGGAAGGTCAGAGAGGGGAAGCTGAGCTCAGCTGCTGAGCCAAGGAGAAGGGCAGGAAGACCTGAGGTCACAAGGGACAATGGATCCTTGCTCGTGAATAAGAGCAAGTGGTCAGTTTTGAATTCGGCAATTAAGCTTTTTCTACACAGTAAAATGAGTCGTACTTGCAGAGTCAGACACGACTGAGCAATTGAACTGACATAGTGGAGCTGACTGTTCTGGAATGTTTGCTAGTAAATATCATGCTAAGGTGGTTTAAAAGGAAGTTACGATTTTAAGTGGCCTCTGAGTTGTGCTGATCAGTAAAATTTCACTCAAGGGAAAGGGGTTAATTTTGCAATAAACAGTGAGGGTTAAAGGAAAATCAACCTGCTTTTCTGCAAGAGCCTGGTTTTCTTTGTAACTGCTTGAACATGCCCTCTACTTCTCCTCATTCCCTATCATGGTGATTCTGTAGCACAGATTCGACGGAACTGTAATATCTGAAACCGCCTTAATTACTTTTAGGTCTGAGGCTTTTGACTTCAAAAAGAGCTAAAGTAGGTCTCCATGGTTCTGTTTTGAAGGTTAATCATCTTTAGGTGGCTCTGACTGGTTTACCAACAGTTTGCTTTCAGAAGCCCAAGACCACACATGTTTGGATCAGGATACATCCTGATGCAAAATGCTTGTGTCAGGTTGAAGTCTTTTTCTTTGTCACTGTGTTTGATCCACTCCCCTCACTATTCTTTATTCTCCAAAAACTTCATGTCAGTATATATGATGAATATTGAACTCTTAGTCTTGGTGCTTGATTAGGATGTAAACAGGCATCTCATCCTCTTCTGAACCTTCCCGAGAAGTAACTTTCCCTCCCATTTTATTTGACTTGCTAAAGAACCTTTGGCATTGAGAGAAAATTTGGCTGATGATTCAGTGTGAGGGAGGGGAAGAGAGCAGTTCTGGCAGATGCATAACAACTGGTGGATATTTTTATATTTATTGCTATTCTTAGTCTAAGGTCCGTAGTTAACTAGGGAGTAACTAAGCTCAGTCACACTTATTAGACTTGGAGATTTTAGTTTGCATATGTCACTATCTAGGCCTTTGGGAAACTTCCATATGTTTAGCTGATTGTAGAAATGCAAACCTTCTCTCATGGAATTCCCCTCTCATTCAATAAATGAATAAACTTCTAAGAGATTAAACTGTGGGATAGTTAAAATTGCTGTTTATTTCTGGCTATTAACCAAATCCTAACCACTGCACATAACAGCATAAGATTTTTGTTTGGTTTTGGCTTGTTTTGCTTTTTGGTTCATTTCCCTTAATGTATTTTAAGGATAATATAAAATAAGTTATGGCTTGCATTAGTATTCTTTTTTGTGTTCTCGTATTAGAATTCTGGAAGTAGCAGTGAATTCACAGGAGGACTCAAGATTGTGAGAAACCATATGTTGATTATATCTTAATTTTAAAATTTAAGAAAAATAAAACAAGTATAGGTGCAGGGTGTTTCCACCACTTACTGAGTTGGGGGTATAAACTTTCATCCATTGCCAGCCCTTTTGAAAATTGTGACTGTGAGTTGTCATGACTTAACTTCAAAGCACAGCTTGTTCTCTTGGTAGCAGAGCCAAACCATTTTAATTATGCCTGAACAGCTATTATAGGTTGGTGTAGACAAGTGAGTAAGAGTCTTACTTTGCTGGTTGATGATATTGCACGTATTTCAGTTCAGTTCAGTCGCTCATTCATGTCTGACTCTTTGCCACCCCATGGACTGCAGAACACCAGGCTTCCCTGTCCATCACCAACTCCTGGAGCTTGCTTAGATTCATGTCCATCGAGTCAGTGATGCCATCCAACCATCTCATCCTCTGTCATCCCCTTCTCCTCCTGCCTTCAATCTTTCCCAACATCAGTGTCTTTTCCAGTGAGTCAGTTGTGCGCATCAGGTGGCCAGAGTATTGGAATTTCAGATTTAGCAACAATCCTTTCAATGAATATTCAGGACTGATCTCCTTTAGAATTGACTGGTTTGATCTCCTTGCAGTTCAAGGCACTCCTAAGAGTCTTCTCCAATACCACAGTTCAAAAGCATGTTCCTCGATGCTCAGCTTTCTTTATAGTCCAGCTCTCACATCCATACATGACTACTGGAAACCATAGCTTTGACTAGATGGACCTTTGTCGGCAAAGTAATGTCTCTGCTTCTTAATATGCTGTCTAGGTTGGTCATAGCTTTTCTTCTAAGGAGCAAGTGTCTTTTAATTTCATGGCACATATTTAGATTCAGCTAAATGTAAAAATTGCCACCAGCCAAGATAAAGTCATTGATGAGGACCTTAACTTTCTCAATGTCCGATAGATGCTTTGTAGAAAGCCAAACTCTTTCTTTCATTTTCTTTTTTTAAACCACAGATTGAGAAAGCAATGTGATGGAAATACTACCCTGAACTTGGTTCTAACTAATGAGAAAAACTGTTTATTGAAGTAGAATTGACTAAAATCTTGGGAAGGAAGTAACCATGACAGTATTATTTTGTAACTTCAAAAGAAAGTAAAGTGGGGTATAGCCATATAGTGACAGTGACTTTAGGAAAATACACAGTTAGAGAAAGGATAGAAGTTTTTCAATCTCCAGAGACTTGAAAAGTGAAAACAATACAAAAAGAAAGGCAGAAAGGAAGAAAAAAATTGACAGCAAAAGTTATAAGTTGTGGAAATGAGGAAGAAAAAAGAGAAGGAATCATTTTAAGAACAGTGACGCTTTGATGAACTGGGGTGTTAAGAGAACATGTACAGAAGATTGAAGGACAAGCAGAGGCTCAAGGACAAATGCAGAAGAGTGGCATAAAACCAATTTCAAGTTCAGACTGAGCTGAGGTTGGAGTGAATGCTAAAGACAACAGAAAAGGGCTCTTTAAAGCTATGTTCCAAATAAGAACAAGTAAAGGCTAAGCTCATTGCTTGGGGCAGATGAAATAATGTTAACATGATGAAAAGCAGGCCCACTCAACTACTTGGCTTCTCTCTTCCTCTATCAAAGAGAGTGATCTTCAGACTGGAATGTGTAACATAAACTTGGTTAAGAATAAATTGAGGCACAGAGGATCAGTGATGATAATAATAGCTGCAACTATAATTTCTTGAGATCTACTCAGGACCAAGTATTAGGAAAGATAATTTAGTTTTGTTTTTTCCAAATTCTTATGGCAGCTTTTGCATAGTAGAGATTATTGTCACCGAACCCATTTTACAGGTGAGAACACCAAGGCTCAGGAAGATTTAGTGACAGGCCTGAAGTTATACATCTAGTAAGTGATGGGCTGAGATTCAGATCCAGGCCTGACTCTCTTGCCTGGACACCCTGCTGCCCATGCCTTTCAGCCCCAGCTGTTTTAAATCAGATTGTGTCTTTCAGCTTAAGTTATGTTCTGAGACACAGAAACGGACAAAAAATCCAATAGATGTTATTGAAAATCCATAGTGTGTAATCACAGGGGAAACAAGAAAAATGGAATATCAAAATGATGAAAAACAAAGACTGTCTTAATTTCCTTTTTAAAGGTTCTCCTGAGACTACCTCAAGCAAAGAGTCAATCCTCAGGACACTTGAGATTTTGTTCTGCAAGTAAACAGTTATAAATGAAAGCAAGGATCCTTAGGGCAGCAAAGGTTCACAAAGCATCCCAAATTAGACACCCCCAACTCCCTTCCTTCTTAATAATATAATTGGTAACCCTATCTTTTGACAGAGAATCCCATATGGCTTATAAACAAGTTGAATTAATCTAGGCTCAATTGAGTAGATTCATATTTCTTTGAACTCCTTTACACGAATTATCAACTTTAGACAAATAGGCTTTGTTGTTGCTATTCAGTCGCCAAGTTCTGTCCTACTCTTTGCCACCCCATGGACTGAAGCACGCCAGGCTCCTCTGTTCTCCACCATCTCCCGGGGTTTGCTCAAATTTATGTCCATTGAGTAGGTGATGCTATCTAACCATCTCATCCTCTGGGTTGCCATTTACTTCTCCAAAGGATCTTCCCAACCAGGAATAGAACCCTAGTCTTCTGCACGTGTCTCTTGTATTGCAGGCAATTCTTTACTGTGAAGCTTCAGGGCTTCCCAAACAGGCTTTAGTGAACTCAAAATGCCATATTTATGGCGTTTCTCCTGTCTATTCATATAGCAACTCTGTAAAAAAAGGAAATGAAGTTTTTTAGCCTGAATTGTTCTTGCTAAAACCCTTGTGGTTTCTGGTATTTGTTGCCTTCTGAGTGCTTATGAATTATCTGTGTCAGCATTCCTCAAGCTGTTTTCTGAAGAATTCTGTAGATGTTGGAAAGTAAATAGGTGTCATCTTATGAAAACGCAGTTTGGGAAATGCTGATCTGTATAACAATTTATTCTTAAACTTTGCCAGGGATAGATATCAAGTTCATGGATCTATGATTTAAGGAATCAAACTCTTTCATTGTTTAAAAAATCTGGGCTGGATTGTTTGCATCCTCTTTGATTGTTCAGAGTATTCCACATCTTTATACCTATCAGTTCATTTTAGCACCCTAGAATATAATTTACCTTGGCTTGGTGACTTGAAGTCCTTTAAAGGAGTTAGGCATACTCTTACTTTTGGGGCTTTAATTCCTGCTTATGCTTTTTACCTTTTGAGGGTTTGAGGAGCAATTAGATATGGCATGCCTAATATCTGATGGGTTAAAGTAGGAGCAGTAATTGAAGTTACAGTTTGAGAGATTTCACATCTTTATAATGAAGGGCCTTCTAATAATTTGGAGGAGAAGCAGAGATTATATTTGTTAGTGACATAAAGAGGAGATTAATTCATTGGATGAGGTGTTAGAGAAGATGACCTTCTCACACTAAGATTTCGTGATTACAGATGTGTTTGTTTCATACTTAGTGAAAAATAGGATAGCCCTTCCATGCTATCAAAATCTTAGAAATCAAAGACTATTTTTATGGTACTGTTAGTATCCAAGAAAAGCATGTGCAGCCTCAAGTTCTGAAGAGTAATTGGTGACTTGGTTATTCAAAGGGGATAGGTGGCTGGGCTATAGATATATTTTAGGGACCCTTCAGTTTATTACAGTGAAATCATTACTGCCTGCTCTTCAGTAGCACTTCTCTAAGTGGTTTTGTTTTTATTGATAATCAAAGAAGAGAAGTCAAATTTTGGTTAGAACCCTATTTGCATGTAACAGGACTGTGGTGAGATTAAAACTTTGCAAACATTTGAAATGAAATGGAGTTAATTGACAGCATCACCCTGTAGGTAAGTTGGAAGCAACACTCGTTGAGATTTTTGTCAGAACAGAGAGTTGCAGTCAGTATTCATTTTTTCAAAACAAGTAATGGTTCTTTGAAAATAGCTCATTTCCCCCACAGTAATGAATAAATTACCTAAAGTAATGGGATTAACCAGATTGTATTTTGTTGTCGAAACAAAACATTGCCAGGAGTATATAACTGGTATCCAAGACCAGACTGGGTGAATTCCTTGGCAGCATCAGCATTTGAAGAATATAACAGAGAATAAGTTTGCAATATTCAGTGTACACTTGGTCTTTAACAATATAAAATGAAAAGGGACTTATAAAATATGACTGTTGATGAATAGATTTGCATCAAGAGTAATGTTGGAGTAACCATCACTAGTCTTGCCTGATCATGAGAATTGTGGGATATTGATTATGATGGTAGGGACAATTATAACATATTTTATGGGAGTTTTATAACTTTCCCCTCCCTGTTCCAAAGTGTTTCAGAGCAGTCACCATACTGTATTGTCAAAATGGACTCAAGTGTTCTCTTTCCTGGTAGATTGTAAGCTCCTTGAGGGCAATTATGGAATGTGTCTTAGTCATACTGTACTGGACTCTGATCCTGATGGCTGCATGTAGCTACTAGTCTGATGATCACTAGACTTCACTGGGGCCATGACATCATGATAGTCTACGCCCCCTCATCGGCTCAGTTGTGCGGGCTTCTAGCCAACCTCGGTGGCTGTAGCGAATGTTTGTTGAGTGAACAAAGGGAGGAATGAATGAACAGGCTACCTATTTTTTGCTATGTACTGGCAGGCCGTTCTAGAAAAGGACTGACTGATGCAGACACCAGTATTCTACTGTGCATGTGGCAACCAGGCACTGCTTCATGGTGCTGGGGACGTTGTTGCAGTCACCTCCCTTTCCTGCCACTTCTGAAGCCCTTCCTTGCCAATCTCCCTGTTCTAAGACACACAGCACAGTGTAGTTTTCCATCTTTCTTTTTTTTCTGAGTCTCAGTATTTTTGGAATACCTCACACATACCAAGTACTGTGCTAGTGCTTTTCCTTATGTTCTGTATTTCATCATGTACACTGCTTTCGGTTTGAAAAATATTTTACTGGTGTGGAAACAAAGACCCAGAGCTCCCCAGCCCATGGTTGTACAGAAATGAATGGGAAGTGCCAGGGTTCAGCCCAAGTGTCTCTGATTCCAGATGTCACATTCCTTCCTTTATACCATGCAGCCTCACTGAATTGTGCCTCGTTGTTGCTCTTTTATTTCTCTCTGTCTGCCATCCCTGTCCTGCCTCACAGGCTGTTTCCTCACCCAAAACACAGATGGGGGGGGTGGTGAGTCCTTGAAATAACACTTTTCAAAGGATACTGAAATTGTTCACATCTTATATGATGTCCCCAAATGTTCGGCCTTGTTTAACCCTTTGGTTATAATTAGGCCATTTCCCACTGTGATTATTACAACTTAGCCTTCGTGTCTCCCGTTTCTTTTCAGACAAGTCTGAATACTATGGAAGAATTCATCTTCCTGCCAGGCCACCTGTGCCATTCTTCCCAGTATATCCTACAGCGACTCTCCGTCTTTCCTTCCAGAGAGGCAGCCTTGACGGCTGGTTGAGGTCATGGTTTCTGGAGTCAGAATGCTACAGTGGGAACCCTGACTTTTGCTTCCGGCTAGCTGTGTTACCTGGAATAAGTGGCCTCTGTGCCTCATCCCCTCACCTAAAAAATGGAGATGAAAACAGTACGGCCATCATAGGATTGTTGATTTAATCCACGTAAAGCCAAAAGCACGTACTTAGACCCTCAATACATTTTAAGTATTATTTTGAATAAAGACCAACAGGCTCACTCATGGTTTAAGATTCATCCCTGAACTGCTTCAGTACTCTAGATCTTTTGATTCTCATTCACTCTTCCTTTTCCTCGGCCTCCCATCTTCTGCCTGTTCCTCCCATCTATCAGCAGATCAGCCCACCCCTGGAGCCTGGACATCATCTTCCACCTGCATCTCATTCTCTGGGCCAGCCTGATCCTCCCTATCTGCGTCTGTCACCTGGCCTCCCTTACAGAGCCTCCAGAGCCTTCCAAAATCCTTTGTCTTTCATGAAACCTTTCTTCCTGAAGGGAGAGATGGGAATAATTCCCCTGCTTGTACCTTTTCTGAATGTACACCTTCGCCTCACCAAAACACAGTGGTATTGATGTACATTTGTGAAAAGAAGCCATTTGATTGCACTGCTTGCTCTGAATCTAAATGTGTGTTTGGAAGATCAGCGTTCATTAGAAAGGGGCACTTTTTCTGTCTGTGCCTGTTCTGAGCCCGTACCTCATGGGAAATAAAGGCTCTGACTTCAGAGGCCCTAGTCCAGAGTCACCTGGCCATCTGTGAATAGTAGATTCTTGATTCAGACGAAAGGCAGTTTGAATTTAATTATCCACACACAAAAAATAAACCCGTAATCCCTAATGTACATTTTGAAAATGGATGTTTAATGCTTTACTCAGATCTAACAGTTGAAAGACCATTTAAAGCCTCTCATCTTGCATCGGGGGTTTTCAATTTCTCTGCATTCTCAATAAATGTTGACTAAAGGTATTTTCCCCAGAGTAGACATAGAAAGGGACTCTTGAGAGTCCCTTGGACAGCAAGGAGATCAAACCACTCAATCTTAAAGGAAATCAACCCTGAATATTCATTGGAAGGACTTATGCTGAAGCTGGAGCTCCAGTACTTTGGCCACCTGATGTGAAGAGCCAACTCACTGGAAAAGACCCCAGTGCTGGGAAAGATTGAGGGCAGGAGGAGAAGGGGGCAACAGAGAATGTGATGGTTCTATGGCATCATCAACTCAATGGACATGAATTTGAGCAAACTTCGGGAGATGGTAAAGGACAGAGAGGCCTGGTGTGCTGCAGTCCATGGAGTTGCAAAGAGTCGGAGACAGCTGACTGGCTGAACAACAACAAAAAGACAGGGAAAACATCCATCCTTCTTCCCATCCATTCATTCCCCCACCCCCCTACCCTGCTGCTACTGAAAACCTTCTTATTTACCCTTGTATATTGTTTGTCCCTGCCTTGTCTTTCTGCTTGGATTGGAGAAATGACTTTCACAGTCAGTGGCAGGAACTGTTCTCGATCCTTAAGAAAAAACTGCCACTGAATAGTGCATAGTCTTCTACTTTGGAGATATGACAAAAATTATAGTGGTTTTGCCTGTCATTTAAAAAATAAACAGACTCTGAACCTGTCTGGATTTATTGGCTTTGCAGAGCCAGACTGAGAGTACACTGTGCACCAAATTATAGCAGAACAGATTCTTCTTTAGGACATTGATAGTGGCTTGGGCTTTTCTTCCTTTCTGTGTCTCATTACTGGCAATGAATTCTGAAGCATCAAGCGTTTTCCACCTTTGTATAAAATTAATCAAAGGCAGACTCGGTGGCCTTGAGTTATTTTTCATCTCTGTGTTGGACCAGATCCTTGTCATGACTGCCTTGTGGTGTCCTAGACAGAGGTGGGTATTCCTGAAGAACAGCATATATTCTATAAGAAATGCCTTTTGGATGCTGATTGGCTAGTTCTTTTACGGGAACCTTGGAAACAGTGAAGGAATAGAGGCATTCAGGGCAAGAGATACAAGTCTTTGTTTTTAATCTTTAACCTGAAATGTTGGAGTAGGATATTTGTTAATGGAGAAGATGGAAATATTACTTGAGCAGAAGTCCTTTTTATTGCTACATCTAAACTTTTACATTTACTTTAGTTTCCAGACTGCTGTCTTATACATAATTGAATTTTAACTTCACAGCAATCCTGTGAAGTTGTAAGGAAGATATTTATTATCTCCAACACATATACAAATAATCATTCCTGAAGAGGCCAGATCTGATCAGGTTGGCTTGTGACTGAACCCAGATGTCTGTCTTCCAGTTCCAAGTACAGTGCTTTCCCCACTAGATGAGGTAATCTCACTCTTGATGGTTCAGATGGTCTGGGCTTGGGCTTAGAAATGACACTTTTGTCACACACTCCTGGAGACTGATTGTGATGAAGGTATGTACTGGACCACACTTTAACCACCCCTTCCATTCTTGTCCTCATTAATGAGAATCTAGGTTTCAGCTTCTTAAGTTAATTAATTATGATGTATTAAAGTATAAGTGGAACAACCAAACACTTACACTCCTCCTGATATGACCTGATAGAAATGATATTAAACATATGGTTTTTAAGATGGAATGTTTAAGACTGAGAAGTTCATTTAAATACTGTGGCAAAAATAAAAAATGATACATGCACAAGTTTATTTATTATACCATTGCTTGTGATAGCTGAAGACAGTAACCTTCCACGTATCTGTTAAAAAAGGAATGGTTGAATAACCAAGTGGTATAATCATAAAGAGGAGTATGAATCTAAGAAGGAATGAGAAAGATTTCTATTTCTTTCTATGAAGTAATCTTCAAGATTTATTAAGTGATTAAAAATAAAGCAGAAAAATTGTTTATATAGTATCCTACTTGCAGCATGACATAGGAAAGAAAATATAAATGTGTTTATGTATATGTGGGTGTGTACTTCAAGGTAAATCCCCATAGAGAATTACAACTAATAAATGTAGAGGATGTTAGAAATAGGAAACCACTATTTCACAACATCCAATGAAATAATGGAGTGAAGCAACATTGGCAGTCATTAATGGATGCTAAAATCACTGGGTGAAATTGGAGCTATATAACTGAGAATCAGCCTGATAACACTTGAACTCACCAATCAATCTCAACATCACTACAAGTGGAACACCAAACCCTTATACCACTCCTGGAATTACTCTTGCCCACACCCTCTCCCTTCAAATTTGAACCAGACTCTCATCAAGCTGCTGTATCTAAGTACTAGTTCACCTGAAAAATACAGGAGACAGAGGAACATGTTAAACACCACCAGGAGAGTATATCAGTCAAGTCCTAAATGTGAGAAGTTCTACAAAACAAATGACTCAATGCCTTCAGTAAATAAGTATTATGGGGAAAAATTAGGGAGGGGGAACTGTTTGTTTTAAGTGAAAAAGGCTTGCTGCTGCTGCTGCTAAGTCGCTTCAGTCGTGTCCGACTCTGTGCGACCCCATAGACAGCAGCCCACTAGGCTCCTCTGTCCCTGGGATTCTCCAGGCAAGAGTACTGGAGTGTGTTGCCATTTCCTTCTCCAATGCATGAAAGTGAAAAGTGAAAGTGAAGTCGCTCAGTCGTGTCCAACTCTTTGTGACCCCATGGACTGCAGCCTACCAGGCTCCTCCGTCCATGGGATTTTCCAGGCAAGATTACTGGAGTGGGTTGCCATTGCCTTCTCTGAAAAAAGCTTAAGAAACCTATAAACAAATGCAGTGTATCACCCCTGTTGGGAACTTGATCTGTTCAAATGAACTATAAAAATGCCTTTCTTTTTTAAACAATGGGAGAAAATAAAACATTTTCTGCTTATTACATTTTATTAAGAAATGATTGATAATTTTATTGATTTCGATAGGGGTATTGTGGTTATTTTTTTAAAAGCCCTTACCTACTAGAGGCACTTGCTATTGAATTGATAACCATGCCTGAGATTTTCTTTTAAAATACTCTGTCGAAAGGACATTTGTTTAGCCAAATAGAAGAAATCAGAATGGTAGAATGTAATCCTTGTTGAATCTTGGTGATATGTTTGTGGGGTTGTTTACACTTTTCTCTCCACTCTATTGAATATGGAAAATTTACACAATAAAAAAGACCAAGTTGTACTCTTTTAGAGGCAGAATCCTGGCCCAAGTCCTGAATTGTAGCCTCTGTTTGTGTAACTCAGGGAGAATCACAGCCGCTCACTCCTCCTCCTTTCCATCCTTTTTATCCTTCCTCAGTTCCTTCTGTTTCATCAAAAACTATTTACTGAACCATATTTTGCACCAGGCACTATTCTGGCGCAACCAGCTTTATGAGATACAGATACTCTTACTGTTCTCACTTTACAGATGAGGAAACTGAAGCTTAGAGAGGTTAAGTTTTTGCCCACAAACCCACATCTGCCTGTCACCAAAATCTGAGCTCTTAGGTATTTTGTGCTGCTTCCCAAGAGTAGTCCTTTCATTTTATAGTTTCTAAATTTCATTTATGGATACATTGTACACAATGAGTAAATAAGGATAAATCAAGTGGAGCAGCGTCTATACATTACTTGTGTGTGAGAAAGATATAAGATCTCTTTCTTACTGTAATACTTACAAAGACCTAATCAAAGGAACTTCCCTGGCGGCTCAGATGGCAAAGCGTCTGACTACGATGCGGGAGACCCCAGTTCAAACCCGGGGTTGGGAAGATCTCCTGGAGAAGGAAATGGTAACCCACTCCAGTATTCTTGCCTGGAAAATCCCATGGATGGAGGAGCCTGGTGGGCTACAGTCCATGGGGTCACAGAGAGTCAGACACGACTGAGCGACTTCACCTTCAATCAAAGGAAAGGGCTTCCCAGATAGTGCTAGTGGTAAAGAACCCACTGGCCAGTGCAAGAGACCCAGGAGAGGCGGGTTCAATCCCTGGGTTGGGAAGATCCCTTGGAGAACAAAGTAGCAACCGACTCCGGTATTCTTGCCTGGAATACTGGAAATTTCCATGGAGAATTCCACAGACAGAGAAACTTGGTGGGCTATAGTCCACGGTATCTCAAAGAGTCGGACATGACTGAGCCACCGAGCACATACACACACAATCAAAGGCAAAGTGGAGATGAGAGCGAAATCCATAGCAACTTTCTTCATATTCATGAAAAAGTAAAGCTCTGTGAATTGTAACTTAAAGTCACAAAATAAGGGCTTATGTATCCTTGTTCTTCAACAGCACACACTTGATCATCTTTTTTCTAAGAATGAAGGCCAGAGGAAAAACGGCTGATTTCATTTCTCATGTGTTTGAACAATACTTTTAGGACTATTGAAATGGAGAAGTCCTTTCAAACTAACAAAGCAAACAAATAAAGTCT
Source organism: Odocoileus virginianus (assembly GCF_023699985.2). Taxonomy (NCBI): domain Eukaryota; kingdom Metazoa; phylum Chordata; class Mammalia; order Artiodactyla; family Cervidae; genus Odocoileus; species Odocoileus virginianus. Next base: position 21,545,303 of record NC_069697.1, read on the forward strand.
TGAACTTCCCGTGGGCCACAATTCGCTTTACCATCTCGCAAAAGCATTTTGGCATTGGTAAAAGCAGGGTGTGCCCATGGGCTTGCGCAGCCATGCCCCTGTCATCTGTCGTGTGTGATGCTCTAGATGGAAGACACAGCAGTCATCACTCGGGAACAAGAGCGAGTGCTGGCCTGAATTCCTGCCGCTGGGTGTGTGCGAATCGCACCTTCCACTTTACCGGATTGAGTGTGCACACCCCTGCCCTGTGCCACTCTGTGGCTGCGCCCCCACAGTGACGCATGCCCTAGATCTCTCATACGATGCCTCAGACATCTGTCTGACCAGAATCTTAGAAAATTAGCCTATGGGTCTGACACTGTTGTTTCCTTTAAGAATCAAGGCATTAGATACAGTCAGGCTGAATGAAAACATTCTACCCATATCCAGGGCATGCCAGTGAGAGCATTCAAAATGGATGAATAGTAAACTATATTGTTAATATTTATGGAGTCTACTGGATGCCAGGAACTTTGCTGAGCCCTTTAAATACCTAATCACATTTAACCCTCTCAGTAGTTCTCTTTTATATTAGAGGTGGCTGAGGCACAGAGAAGTTAAGTGACTCACCCAGGGTTACACAGTAAGTAGCAGAACTGTCAGGAAGTTTCAGACCACCAGCAGAAAGATGTAAACATCCATTAATCCACATGGCCATGACTTGTCCCTCTATGGACTTTCAGGGCACCTTAAAAACCTTTGTTATATATAGAGCTCCATTTTACAGTTTTACAAATGTCTGGAGCTAAGCAGAAAGCAATGAAGAGACTGATAAAAGTACACAAAATCCATGGTATTTGATATTAGATACACAGAGTTGATAATAGAACACAGAGTCCTAGACTGATTTACTGGCTAGTGGGAAAGCCAGTTGGCTTGGCTACCTTGCAAGATGGTTAAAGGACGTAAGCATGGATATTCATTCAAGACTGTCAGAAATTAGGTCAGAAATGAAATAAAAACAAATGGCAAAGATACCATCCTGATATAAATTTTAAAATCTGCTTTGAGTAATGGAATCGGTGTCTATTCCTTATTGATTTATAAGAAGAGTATGGAAACTGCTTGTTTTGAACTCCTAAAACCTCTTCAGACCCAACTATTATTCATTATTAATGTAGTGTACTCTTCTTAAAAGAATAATGTTTCACAAATGCTGTTTCTGGCTTCAATCACATATAGAAACATTGGAATATGTACAGCATAGTGTTTTACTTTTTTTCTTTAATAGGAACTATATTTGATAATGCATATGCTGCAAACACCTCTAAAAATAATTTACAGTTGGTAAGTTGTTTCTTTAGTGTCTTTTCCTGGTCTTGGAGAGGAAGGTTTAAAATTTATATTTGATAAGGTTGGGAGTAAGGAGAAGTTTTGCCAGCTTATATAATTGGAATATGCTTTAGCATTTATGTAATAATTGAGAATGACTCAGAATAATTTTTCTCTGGCTAATATCAGAAATAAAAGTAAAAAATTATATCTCCTCTAGAGGGTTGTAGGCTCGAGTCAGTCACTGGTATGCATGACCTATGAGTCACTTGCTAGATATCATTGTCCTCATCTTCCTTATCCCTGACCTGTGGGTGAGAAGTCAAGGATGCTTCTTTGGGGTGTCCTTCATAGCTTCTTTTACTCTTTAGTATTCAACCACACTGCTGCGCAGCTCCTGGAGAACAGAAAAGGGAGGCCCAGGAATGGATCTGTAAAAGCAGAGTAATTGGTACATAGGAGATCTCTGGGGAATAAAAGAAAAAAGATGATTTGCTGTCTTGGCAGTACCAGCAATATTTATAAGTGATGTGAGCTCATAAAGGATTTTGGAAGAATAGTGATCCCTCGCTTCCCTGCTCATTAACCAAGACACATGTTTGGTTACCAGTGAGAATGGGTAGCAAAGCCTACAAGAATAAGAACATTCCAGATCTAGTCCTGTGGCTCATGACCACGAGCCAGTCTTTTAATTCTTTGACCTTAGATCCTATGACTGTGCTCTACTTCATTAAAATGGTATGATTCTAAGTTTCTGTGAGATATCCAGGTAAGGCAGGACAAGTGGAGTATTAGTTTGGTTTTGCTTTAAAAGAAAGTACTGGTGAGGCAGCAGGGCATAACAGGGATGATAGACTCAAATGCAGTGTCTGCTGCGTGAGTGAAGTGAGTTTGGTATAGGGGAGGTACAAACGCAAAACAGGTTTTTGACCACTGACAATTCATTTCATTATTATTAGATCACTATTGTAGGCCACATAGGGCTGGCTGGGGGCCTTCTGAACACGTCTGGCCTGCTGTCCACATTTTAGAGCTAAGGGACAGGCATTTTGATTCTGACAAAACTGAGTGTGAACCTTAGCTCTGCCTCTAATAAATTATGTAAACTTGTACATCTGTATTAATTTCTCAGTTTCACGGTTATTTTGCCTGTAGAAATGGGAATGATAGTACCTCTTTTGTTAGCTTTCCTAAAGATCACACACCGTGGCATGTAATGCCCAGCAAGTGCATTCTAAATTCTAAATGTTAATCATATTACCTTTGCTGTGGTGGTGGATTTTATATCTATCTATCTATATATAAAATCTCATTAGCCAGTTGCTCAGAATTTAAAAAAGAATGGTAGATGCTGGCGCTTTTTCATAAAATTCTGAAATTTCTTTAACTTGCATTTCAGTTACTTAGAAATAAGGATTTCATCCCAAAGAGACATCACTCGGAGGGATAAGTTTTGTATTTGCCAGTGGATTAAAGAGGCAGTAAAATCCACTAGATCTTCGATTACTCTCAAAAACCACCTTTGAAGATGAAGAAACACGAGGTCATATTTCCTCCTTAAGAAAAAGTCTGGTGGATAAAGGCCTCATTGTTCCATAGTTTGATGATTCTCAAGGGAAATGTATTTTGAAAAACATTTACTTCCTGACCTACTATGTGCAGGGCTGTATCAGGGGAAAAAAAAATATAAAGATGACTGAGATGTAGTGGGATTGCTGTATACAAGAGCATCCTGGCTCTTTAGACCACAGTTTGTGCAGAATCCCACGTGAATTCTCCTTGAGAGGCTGCAGAGACGGTCCTGGAGTGCCGCTGGTCCTTAACGTGTCTTTGAAATCGCTCACTGGAATTTGCCTTTAGAGCCCTTGGCACATTTTTGCTGAAGATTTTTTTACGCTGATGGTATTTATTCTTAGAAGGTGGATTTGATTTGGGGGACTGGCCAAGAACTGTTCATCACTATGTCTGCCACATAGGTGGCGACCAAATTGGCTAGAATAATGTTTGGTTAAAAATAAGCCAGGGCCGTAAGTTATATGACAGGTTTTCTTGTATGTCATGTAAACTGATTATGGAGACGAAGGCAGCTCCAAAAGAGGTTTTCTGTATGTTTTTTGCTCAAAACCAGTCCAAAAAATTCCAGTCTCACTGGAATATCTCTGTAGCTTCCCAAAAGGGCTGCTTGAAAGGGAGAGGAGCTTATCTGTGCACATGTTGTAATAGGTGCCCTTAAAGAGCCTTGTAAATACTTACCTCTTTGTAAACACAGTTTTTTTTTTTTTTTTTTTTTACCCCTTTTAAATGTTATGGCCTTCTACCAAGCTCAGGGATATATTACTTCCAAGAAAATGAAACAAGTCAAATCTACTCTAAGGAGACTTTAATGGGAAAAAATACCTGTTTATACTAAGTCTTTAAAGTTAGCTGGATGGAAACCATTGCCTCATTGTTGACTATGACTATTTTACCAAGATTTAGGGGCAAATAAATTGCCAACCCACTGTTGAAATTAGAATGAAAGTGTTCTGTGGTATGGCCCGCTGACCTCATCCGTGCATTGCACAAACATCTTTTGATGCCAACTGTATGCCAGTCGGGCTTCTCAGGTGGCTCAGTGGTAAAGAACCCACCTGCCAAGCAGGAGCTGCAGGAGACATGGATTCGATCCCTGAGTAGGGAAGTCTCCCAGGAGTAGGTAATGGCACCCCACTTCAGTATTCTTGCTGGGAGAATCCAATGGACAGAGGAGCCTGGCGGGCTATAGTCCACAGGTCGCAAAGGATCGGACAGGACTGAAGTGACTGAGTACACATGGACATATGCCAGTCGTTGTGAGGCATTTGCGATAATGACGAGAAGGATACAAACTTCACTCAAGGAAGCCCACTATGCAAGAATACAAACTTATTCAACAAGTAACTTGAGTGGATTTAGTAGCTTCCAGGGAACGGGGGGTCACTGCATCTGTCTTGAGCAGGCTGTGCTGCCACCTGGATGTAGCAGGCTCTGTGAGAGCTTGAAGGAACCAGAAGACAAAGCATTGAACTTGCAGTAGTTTATAATTTTAGGGAGAGAACATAGGGCGATTGACTGGTTTAGAACAGGGACTGACTAAAGGACACATGCAAAACAATGTTAAATTTAGATTTTTGTTTTTGATTAAAAATTTTTAAAATTATATAACTTATAAAAGTTGAGAGCAAAGCAGTGGTTGCCCTGGATTTGGGAGGCAGTGATGACAAAGGGGCAGACAGAGACTTTGGGGGATAATAGATATTATCTTGGACAATGGATAATGGATATTGCCTTGGTTGTGGTGATGGTTTCATGGAGGTATGCCTATATCAAATTGTATCACAGTGCATACCAACATATATGCAGTTTATTGTATGTCAAGTATACTTGAATAAGGTTGGTAGAAATTGTACAATTTCATTATTCTGGAAGGAGGGATATTTTGGAAAACACATTTTGCTGTAGAGAATAGCATTCTAGAAAGAAAAACTAAACAAGTCCCAGTTATTCTGTTTTATTTTTTTCTTCCTTGACAAATTCTCTATTTTGGGCTCATTAGTGATTTTTCCAATATGTAAAAGTAGTCTGAATTCTTTAGAAGGTCCTTTAAGTTTGTGATCTAAGTAGTAGACATGGTTTTAGAAAATTGTGTGCCTATATTGCTTCTGTAAATTGGACACAAGGCCCCTCCCATACCTCCCCACCCCTGCCCTGCCCCCAGAGGACCCTGTCACTTAATGGAATTATGCAGGAACTCTTACTAAACAGTGGGGCCCTAGCCCAAGTTCCCAGAATCGGGGATGTTGTCAACTTCCTCACGATCACAAAGTCACAGTCCATTTGAAAAATACTTGTGGAATTCTGCTCAGGAAGAACTTTGTTTCCCTGGGTGGAAGCAGTACATGTTCTCCTTTCTGATAACTATAATGAATGCTACTCCTTTCTTCTTTCTGGCTTCCAAGAAACTCAGAAGTAAACTTAACTTGAAGCATACAATCATGGTATGCATACTTGTGTTCATATTTTCACTGGTCTTGAATTTCCATTTTATTTATATTCCCCTCCCTTAAGACTGTATTTTTTGAATATTGATACCTTTGTATGATCTTGATGGAAATCCCCTAAAATCCTTTTTGTAGTGACTCAGAGAATGAAATCTGCTGACTATGATTTAATCTGCTGACTTTTCTTTGGGCAAGGGATACTTGGACTAGAAAACCAAAGATTATAGTAAATTTGGAAAACCAATATAGTTCTTTATGTTTAAGCATGATCAGTCCTCAAATTTTCCCTAACCTTAGGAATTAACTCTCTTGGTCCCAAGTTTTAACTAGATGTGAATTTCTTATGAAGAATAATCATATTTACACCCCTCAAAAGAAAGAAGCCACTTAATTAATGGTGATTATTATCATCATCTCCTGCAAAAATAAATCATCTCTCTCTCTCTCTCTCTCTCTCATACAAATGCCCCCAGACCCCTCTCCCACTTTTCTTCCCTCCTTTCACTCAAAACATTGTGTCTCTGCTACCATAGGAGCTGTTGAAGGGAAAGAAGTTAGATTAAACAAAATACTTTGTTGTTGCTCAGTCGCTCAGACATGTCCAACTCTTCGAGATACCATGGACTGTAGCATGTCAGGCTTCCCAGTCCTTCACTGTCTCCCAGAGTTTGCTCAAACTGATGTCCATTGAGTCAATGATGCCATTCAACCATTTTGTCCTCTGTCACCCCCTTCTCCTCCTGCCCTCATTCTTTCCCAGCATCAGGGTCTTTTCCAATGAGTTGACTCTTCTCATCAGGTAGCCAAAGTATTGCAGCTTCAGCATCAGTCTTTCCCATGAGTATGCAGGTTGAGTTCCTTTAGGATTGACTGGTTTGATCTCCTTGCAGTTCAAGGGACTCTCGGGAGTCTTCTCCAGCACCAGTTCAGAAGAATTCTTTGTCACTCAGCCTTCTTTATGGTCCAGCTCTCACACCTGTACATGACTACTGGAAAAACCATAGCTTTGACCATACAGACCTTTGTCAGCAAAGTGATATCTCTTCTCTTTAATATACTGTCTAGGTTTGTCATAGCTTTTTCTTCAAGGAGCAAACATCTTTTAATTTCATGGATGCAGTCACCATCCACAGGGATTTTGGAGCCCAGGAAAAGAAAGTCTGTCACTATTTCCATTGTTTCCCCATATACTTGCCATGAAGTGATGGGAGTGGATGCCATGATCTTAGTTTTTTGAATGTTGAGTACATTGTTTCAAAAGAGAGAAAAGAAACCATGAAAATAATCCTAATGAATTTTTTATTTCAAGGCCAGCTTCCAGAAAATGCCCTATGGTGGCCCAGACTGTTTGAATTTTTTCACGAACCATTGTTCCTCTAAGTGTCCAGTAATTAGATATTTTGATAAGAACATTCTTTCAAGAATAGAGATACTTCTGAGATTCTTAAGGTGTTAATAATCATATAGAAGCAATTGTAAATTCTTAAAAAAGCATTTTGCTCCTCACACCTAGCTGGGGGTAGAGAAAGAATTTATTTTTGAAGAAGAGTATATTCTGAGGTGTACTAGGGGCTTCCCAGATAGCTCAGTGGTAAAGAACCTGCCTGCCAATTCAGGAGACGTGAGACGTGGGTTCAGTCCCTGGGTCGGAAAGATCCCCCAGAGGAGGATATGGCAAGCCACTCCAGTGTCCTTGCCTGGAGAATCCCATGAATACAGGAGCCTGGAGGGCTACAGTCCATAGGGTCGCAAAGAGTCAGACGTGACTGAAGCGAGTGAGCACTCAGGTATACTCTGTGGGAGAGCTGACATGGTAAGCATTACAGTAAGACTGTGGACAAAATAAGTGTACTGGGGTCTTAGAAAGCAGGAGTTCAAAAGCAGGACAGGCTTGCAGAAAGGTGCTGAGAGGGGGCTGAAGAAGCTCTTCAACCTATTTTATAGTGTTCTTTAAGGCAGGCCTGGTATTCATGAAAGGATTAATTCATATCTTCTCAGTGCTTTCTGCACCAGGGTTCCAAGATCCCGAATCCAGGCCAGTACTGCTCTTAGTGAATATAAGTTATCTCACCTATATCTCACCTTATTTGCTTTGTCCTTGCTGAAGTGTTTTAAAGAAAGTCCTAGATAACATGACATTTCTCTCTTAAATACTTCAGAATTCATCTTTAAAAAAGTTTTTTTTGTATATAACATATTAATCTTATGTAAGAATAATGAGGTAACGATATTATAATATGTATGATGTAACACCTGGGCTTCTCGTTGGGTTTATTATGCATTAAATAGATTTGAGTATAGTTTTGGGTATAAAGCTTCCGTTTATGCTCTTATCTCTACCACTTAAGTCAATTTCAAGCTATAATTTAGTAATTTTCAGTGTTCTTAGAACCCTGGTGTCACAAACTGCAATAATAGTAGCAATTGTTGTTGTAGTGGGTATAGTATTTTTTATGGAAAAATATAGAACTTAATATGTGCCAGTTACTGTTCCATTTATGGATATTCACTCATTTAAAGATAATAGGCATCTACTATTATTATTCCCATTTTATAGATGATGAAACTGAGGAACAGAAAATTTAGATAAATTAGCTTTCCAAGGTCACACAGCTCTTAAATAACAAAACCTTGATTTGAACATAGACTCTCTATATCCAGTTAGAGCTCATAATGGTTATACTGTCTCTACAGGATTGAGGTTTTCCACAGCTAAAATGAAATTATAAAATCCCCCTCAAGTCATGGAAAAAATTAGCAATATACAGAGTTTCCTAGGTGTTAACTTTTTCTTCCTCAAATCTTTGTACCCTGGACCACAGTTAACCAATGAATGAACAAATTAGTGTTAATGATACAAATATGCATCACTGCATATTGAGGGTTTAGCCAAACAACCCACAGTAAACTAAGTTGTTGCTGAAGTAATTTGAAGTCACAAAGTAAAAGTAGGAGAATTGCAGGCACAAGTAACTCAAGACATGCATGGGTGATTAGGCATTATTCCTCCAATTTACAGACATTCCCACCATCTGTAAGTGTTCTGCCACAGTGCCAGACATTGTATGACAGTCAGACTGCTTAGTGTAATTTTGAATGAAAGTCATTTGCAAACTCTAGTAATGTACTAATTTTAGTAAACCTAAATAACTCACTTAATAAGTTATACTACTTATTCATGCACAAGAACAAAACCACAAACTTGGATTTCTTCTTCCTCCATCCATGAGAGCTGAGGAAAGAACTTGGGTGTGCCCAGCTTGCTGCTTACCTGGAAGCCCCTCATGGCCCACCTGCAGACGGTGGGCCATAATTTGAGAATCCCTGCTTTAAAGGAAAAATAACTTGTATACCTTTTATTGAAGTTACTCTGTTAGTGTAGTGGAGTTTGAATTTTTTCAGCGATAGCATTGTTTAATCAGGCTTTCTGTTTTCCTTCTTCATAACAGTATTTCTCACTTAAAAATAAACTTTCCTTGAAACAATGTCTGGGCTTTTCTTCAAAACAGCCCTCCAGGTGGAGAATTGGGAATGAGCTGAGGGTAGGGGAGGCAGATGAAGTTTGATGGGGAGGAGAGAGCTGTCAAAGCTGGATAACATGGGGCATTCATCCACTATTCTGTTTTTCTATGTCTTAGAAAATAAAAGTTAACAACAATGACAAAAAACAACAAGAACAACAGCAAAAAACCCTTCCTCAAGCCCCACCCTACCCACTGCATTTCTGTGGTCTCCTTTGTCACAGAGCTTCTAGAAGGAGCTCTCCACATAACCTGTTTCTCTTTCCGCATCCCCCACTGTGTTGTCACTTGGGTTAGCGCCCATCCCTCCAGTCCACAGGTGCCTCTGTGAAGGTACCTCTGATCTCCATCTTTTTTTTTTTTTTTTTTTCTGATCTCCATCTTGCCATATATGGTGGTTGATTCTTTTTTCACATTACTTGACTTTCAGCCATATTTGATATCACAGGTCACTTTTTCCTTCTTGGAATATTTTCTTGTCTTGGCTGATGTCAGCTTATACCTGTTGTTTCTATACCTTCCTGATTGTTCTTCCACCCCCTGAGCTCTGGTTATTGCAAAGCCTCCTGGGACTTCTCTATGCGCTTTCTCTGGGCAATCTCAGTGGATCTTATTGCTTTACCTACTTTCTGTTTACTAACATCTCTGTAACCCTGACTTCCAGACTTGAAGTCTGAGACGCAGCTCACATTTTATATCCCGAGATCAGAACTCTTCATCTCACTCCTTCTTTCACCATCAGGCCTGGCCCTCCCCATTATCCACATCTCAGTAAATAACCTCATTACACACCCAACTGCCTGAGCCCCACACCTGAGCACCATCCTTGATTGCTCTGTTCCCCTCATCTCCCACATCCAGTCTGTCAGGATCACCTCCTGAAATACCCCCATATTTACCCAGATCCGTCATCTCCTTCTCTATGCTACCACCCTGTGCAAACCTCTGACATCTCTCGCTGGACTTCCAGGTGCCCTCCTTACCTGCCTGTCTGCTTCTATGCTTGCACCCACAGTCTCCCTGAGATAGCAGCTGGAGGGGTCTTTTAAAATAGCAGTGTCACTCTCCTACTTAAAATCCTCCATTGCCTTCCTGTCACACTTAGAAGAAACTCCAAACTCCTTTATCTGGTGGCTCCTGACTATGTCTGTACCTTATTCTTCATCACTCTCCCATAGCTCATCACTTTCATCAGATCAGATATTTCTGATCTTCAGCTATCTCAAATGGGGGTCCTGCCTCAAGTCTTTGCAGTTCTCTCGCTGGTATACAGGCCCCTATATAAGACTGACTTCCTCTCGTTACTTAGGCCTTAGCTCAAGTCCCCTCCCCTGGGAGGGTTTCCCTGAGCACACTACTTAAAGCATCTGACCCTAGGTCACACTCTAGCCCAAAGCCTGTTTTCTTTGAATTTATATATTAATAAAATATGCATACATATTTGTGTATTTGCATACTTACTTTTGCCCCTAACCTATGAACCCCAGAGTACAGGTTCTGTCTTGTTCAGTACTGGATCTCTGGTACCTAGGACTGTATCTGGAATATACAGAGGCATACTTATTGCATGAATAAACAAACAAATGACTTTAGTTCCTGATTCCCCATCAAAGACCTTGGCTCTCAAGGGCTAATTTAAGCAACCTTATCCTTATTTCTTCCCCCACCCTCCATCCTCTGCTCATCTGGGTGCTGTGCTTATATACTGGGTAAACCTTGTTTAACACTCTTAAATCATTAAAGAAATACTGTACTTTAGGATCTTTGTAATTTCAGATTCTATCTGGGGTGCCATATGGAAGGGTCTTGTCGTGTTTCCCTATTTCTCAAAAAGACCCTTTCATGATTGCTTGCATTTCTTCTCCAGCAGAATTTGAACTTTACACCCTTCATCAACAGGGCCAGGACCTTTCCTTCCTCTGAACCAAGAGCAACAGAGATCCACCGGCTCCATTCACTCTTGGCTCTAAGACACACTTTTTTTTTTTTAATCTTTCTCTGCCTATTTTTCATTGTCAATTTGCTTCTCCTTTCCCTTCCCCTCTATGCTTCTCTTCCTGCAGAAAACAAGTCATCAATTTCTAGTTTACTTAGATCAAATGCTAGAAAGGTCATTCCCCAGGCTTGTCTATATAACTAAAAGCTATGCTCACATTCTAATTTTAATATAATCGAGCAACCTTCTGTAAAATAACTAGAGCAGGGGTAAAGTCATGAATTTGACTATCAGGTCTGACTCAGAGATTGGAGCAAATTCTAGCCTTCTCTAGAGAGAGCATAAGGAAACTCCTGATCAAAGTGGAATCCTTTCTCATGTCCTAGAGTAGGTTAAGATTTTAAGAATCTTCTGGATTGGGGATAAGTTGGAATCACCAAATTTTGTCTACCTATCTCATGAGTACAGTAATAGCTCTCTGTTTCTGCTTGATAAAGTGGTTGAGAGGTTAAAGTTTTTCCTTAAGTTATAATTCTTTGAGAAAAATTTTAGGCTTTTTCTCAAAGAATTATAACTTAAGGAAAAACTTTATATAAAGCTAAGCCATTGAGTGTTTTTTTTTTCTTTTTCTTTCTACTACAGCTAACAATTTTGTGCTTGACATTCTTTGCAGGGTATAAATAGAAGACTGTTGTTTTGTCAAGTCATTCCTTATGAATCATTATATAAAAGTTATCTGAATAGTACTTATTCCTTATAAATGTTAAGTATTTACTATTAGATCAGTGAAAACATTTTAATGGGGCTAGACCTTTCCTTGTCAAGGTTATAATTTTTCTCAAGAGTTTTTACTTGAAGCCCCTGTTTCCTGAGGCCCTAGAGTTAATGGGTCTCTTTGACATGAGTAATTTTAATTTTGCTAGTTCATATCCTCCTCTGCCTCTGTTAGAGTTCCAGCCCTTTGCAGATCTCTCTTCCACCCTTGAGGTTGGCCCCAAGGATGCGTCACGTGTCCTGGTGCCACCTCTGCTTCTCGTACCAGCCATTGTCGCATCCCTTGGCGCAGCTGCTGCTTCCACTGGGATCAGCCCCTCCTTTCCAATATAAAATTTAGCTCGGGAGCTAGGGAAAATGGAAATGCTATCATCTGAACATCTGGCAGCCCGCATGGCTTCATGAAGGAAATAACCTTGAAGAAGCCACCTTGATGAGTGCTTGAGGAAGAGGAAGAGGCCCCGAAGGCCTGCATTCTGGCAGAGCTTCTCTGTGCGAGTCCCGGGGACGCACTTACTGTTGTTGAGAGAGTGAGGCGGGTAGAGGCAAGAACGAAAGTGAGGGGAAGGTGCAGGAGCGACAGAGCACCAGCTCAGGGCAGGAGATCGCGGGTGGGGCTGGGGGGACACGCTGCCACTGCCCCTCGTGATCTCTGACGTGTCTGGGAGGTCTCCCCTCTGCCTGTGCCCACCCAGCTTGGAGTGGACTTCAGGGGTGAATGTAGGGACGCAGAGGTTCGCAGGACAGTTGATGCAGTACGGGGTGGAGACAACACTGATAAGATCTGGAGCCCAGAAAGTAAAGGTGGCCCGGAGAATATAATCTCACCAAATGCTGAGAACTTCGGGATCCCAGAGGCTATAGAGTTCATGAAAGCTTGCGCTGATTTCCTGAAGGTCAGTGAGAGCCCTAGCTAACACCTGGGCTACATCCAGCTAGTACCTGGTAAGATGTTGGCCAAAGAATTTTACCACTGCAGGTAGGTGGCTCACCTACTAATATTGGGTTTTATGCATTTGGTATGTTTGTATGTCTGTGATTCTTTTAAAATTTCTTTATTGCACAAAGAACATTATAACAATTCATAACTCTATACCAAAAACAATATTAAATCAAAAGACAAAGGGACACATTCAGCCAAATGTGTCTCGAATGTCTGGCAGAAAGGTCGTCAGGGTGGGGCTGTGTGAATAGAGCCCAAGGGAGGCAGTTCCTCTCGCTCAACAGCTCTCAGAACTGAGTCCACAGTCCCAGCACCCTGTGAATCAGCTGTTCTTGTTTTTCCATTCTAGTAGCATCTTTTAGACTTTGGGTAATTTATTTTGAGAATCAGTAAGGTTTTGTGCAAGACGGGAAACAGTCTTTTCCTGCGTCGTGTGAGCCTCAGTTGAAGCAACACCTCCTTTATTAGTCTCATCAAGCTTCACTGTGACTCCTCATCTATGCTTCTTTCTCATCCCTGATCAGATAGCGCTTTGTTCACTTCTTGGTTTCTACATTCAGCGCATTATTTGTAATTGGTTGCGTGTATCTGTTTTCCAGGAAGTTATACTTATCTTGAAGGCAGGAAACTGTATCTTGTCTGTGTTTTGTGATTCCCTGGAAATGTCTGCTGAATAAATATCTTGGGAGACATGAGTAAAGGTATACTAGAAGTGTTTTCATTCCATCTTCACCCTGGAGTGAAGGGTAAGTGAAGAGGTATAGTGAGAAATAAGATTGATGAAGTAAAATAAGAGCTCCGTCAGTCACCGTTCTAAGCATTTTATATATATTCATTCATTCCTTATAACAACTCTGGAGAGATGGCAGTTATCATCCTTCCCCATTGTACAGGGGTGGAAATGAGACACAGAGAGGTCAAGTGACTTGCTCAAGGTCACAGAGCTAGTAGGTAGTGGTTGGGATCTGAACTCCACAGGCTAGACTCTGAACCGTTATTCTTTCTCTCTAAGGTTGGACGAGACTGTGAGAGCTCAGGTCCCTGGCATGTGCTAGCCACCAGGTCACAGCTGTTGCTATTACTGTAATATTACTAAAGAGCTGAACCGAACCACATGGCTGACTCCTTGTGCAAACCCTTCCCCTCCTTGACACTGAGATAGTGAGGACACGTGAGGCCTAGGACAGCAAGCTGAGGAGTGCTGAGGAATTGCTCCCTGTGGTCCTGGGAATGCCAGCCAGCAGCCCACCTGAGGCCTTGGAATCTGGGCGTGTAGCCACAGGTGCCCAGCCCTCTGCCAGCCTGCAGAAGAGAAGGGGACTCCAGGAACAGAGTTCTGAGAGCATAGGTGGGACCAGGCCAGGGATGGAGAAAGGGTGTATGCTCCCACCTGTCTGTGTTGTGGTTTCCTTATCTAAAATGAACGACTTGGAACTGTAGTATTCTTTTTCAACTTGAGGTTTGAGGACCCAGGGCATCCAAAAGTTCTATATGAACTAGGTATTTTTATTTAAACATAAATTGAAAAGTTGTGCTATGTGCTCAGTCACGTCCGACTGTTTGTGACCCCATGGACTGTGGCCCACCAGGCTCCTCTGTCCATGGGATTTCCCAGGCAAGAAGACTGGAGTGGGTTGCCATTTCCTCCTCCAAGGGGGATCTTCCTGATCCAGGGATCAAAACCTCATCTCTTGGGTCTCCTGCATTGGCAGGCAGATTCTTTACCACTAGTGCCACCTGGGAAGCCAAATTTAAGCGTGTTTGGGATCACCTCCTAAGGGACTCTTGCCCCTTGATTCGGATTCCTTAAGTTGCGTTTGTGATGGTGACTGTGCAGGGTGTGTAAAGCAGCCAGATTCAGGCTTTTTGAAATTTATTTTACATTTTAACCCAGAATACACATCCATGTGAACATAAACACAACAAAACATTTCCTCAACTATCGTTTACCCTTTTCCAAAGGAAGTACCCGTTGTTCCTCTCCCTTCCCCAGCTAGTCACGACCTACAGTCTTCAGTTAGAAAGACCATGGGATTCAACAGTAAGCGAGTTCGGGCTGCTGTTTGCTTTTGAAGTGGAAAATTGCCACAGAAAGATGTTTAATAGAATAAATCTTCAGTCATTTAACTGATTTCAGAGATTTCAGTAACTTAAGAAACTGAGTCATTGACTCGAGGTTATGAGAACAAAGCTAAGGTGTGAAGTAATGACTGTTTTGTTCTTGATCACTGAGGAAAATACACAGGCAGTTTAATCTGTTTATGTCTGTGAATCAGAATTACAGTCGATTCTTGAGCTGTGCAGGTCCATGGATGCGTGGATTTTTGTGGATTGTTGTGGTTGATCAAATCTGCAGATGTGGAGCCACTGATGGGAAATCAGATGCAGAGGGACAAGGGCCGGCTATTCAGTTATATGCAGATTTTTTGACTGCTTGGAAATCAGGGCTCTTAATCCCCCGCCTTGTTCAAGAGTCAACTGTACTCACCCCCCAAAAAACTAAATCAGAATCTGTTTGCTGTATGAACAGAGTTTTGTAGCAGAGATTAGTAAACTGTTCCATCAAAACAACCAGTGCCCCAACACCCGGTGCTTTGTGAGGAGATGTAGTGCATGGATGGATCCTGTCTCTAAATATACCAGCTTACCTCAATTCATGAGCACAAAATATGGTCACCAGTGGATAGTGGGTTTTTTTTTTTTCTGTTAAACTTGATTTTTTAAATGTTATTTATTTTGGAATACACTGTAAAGTGGATGACTCATTTATCTTTTACATTTTTTTCACATTTGGGTAATTTTATTCTTGTGGCGGTGGTGAGTATGGTCTTCCATTCTCTATAAACTAGTAGTTGGATCTAGAGGTTTGATTAAGCTCAGGCTGAATAGTTCGGGCAGGGATCCCTCATTGGTGGTGCTGTGTGTTCTCAAGTACCTCACGTCAGTGGGGGAGCATAATGCTAGGCAGTCTTGTTGGTAATGCAGGGAGGAGGCCCACCTCCCTAACCGGTCCACCTGCCCGGCGCCATTTGTGAGCAAGAGAAGAAATAGCTACTGTATTTGCACCTACCTTAACAAGTGTGGGGCTTCTTGGGTAGTAAAGAATCCACCTGGCAATATAGGAGACACAAGAGACATGAGTTTGATTCCTGGGTCAAGAAGATCCCCTGGAGGAGGGCATGGCAACCCACTCCAGTATTCTTGCCTGGAAAATTCCATGGACAGAGGATCCTGGCATGCTATAGTCCATGGGTTTGCAAAGTCTGACACGACTCAGCACACACACACACACATAACAAATACACTTTCCCTTAAAGTCATTCCACATCTACCTTTTGGCATCAAGCATCTAAAACCATCCAAAAACTGTAAGTGCCTGCCTTGCCAATAAGCTGTTAGCAAGTCTTAACTCAGGAGATCTGTCTCTCCTGGCATTCTGAGAAGCAAAAGTCTCAGATTACTTCCAGCTGAAGTGGAAAATAAACCAAACAAAATAGAAACTCATCTGTGGTAGGCCGAATGATGACCCTACCACCCCCGAAGTTGGACACATCTTAATCTCCAGGACCAGGGAATATGTTACCTTATATGGCAAAAGAGACTCTTCAGATGTGATTAAGGGTACTGATTTTGAGATGAAGGGATTATCCTGGATTATCTAGATGGATCCATTCTAATCACATGAAGAAAAGAAAAGGAAGGCAGAAGAGTGGGTCAGAGAGATGTGACGTGAGGATTTGGCCCACTTTGAAGATGAGGGGAAGGGGCCATGAGCCAAAGATTTCAGGATGTCTCTAGAAGCTGGAGAAGGCAAGGAAGCAGAATCCTTCCTAGTGCTTCCAAAAAGGAACACAGCCCTGCTGATGCCTTGATTTTAGCTCGGTGAGATCCATGTCAGACTTCTGCCCTACATAGCTGTAAGATTAAATTGCTAGGTTTTCTGTGGTAGCAATAGAAGACTAATAATACCATTTCACAAGAAACAAACTTTTCTATCTGTCTATCTCTGTAGAGCACGTACGTACGTTTAAAGGTCTTTAGTGCCTTGTATCCATCCCTGGAAGCTCGGGTGCTTGCTTAACTGCATTTTGACAAGATTGACATTAATGAGCATGTTCCTAGGCAGCTGAAATATATCCAGGCTGTTAAAATGATGTCAGACACTCAAGAGCAAATGTAAACATTTAGTCTTCACAGGTATTGTTGCACACATCTCCATATTGGAATTGCAGAGCCAGGTGTAGACCAGAAACATCTGAGAGGAACTTTTCGGTTTTCAGCCGATATCTGGCAGGTGTTGACATAGCCAGACCATGTGAGATCTGGCTGGAACTAAAGAAGTCCCCGTGGCTCTGGAGAAGAATGAAATGTGGCCCTGGATGTCTGCTGGAGTCATGGGGCATTCATCAGGATGAGCTGCTGAATGTTGTGGTCAGGCCCTTGGGCAAGCGACACAATAGAGATTTTGTTTCCTTCTAAATCACCCCCCCTCCCCACCTACTGTTGAAATGTGGCTAGCTGCTTCATCTCTCTGTTAGGGTGTCACCCTTCTAATTCACACCAAGTGAAACAGTTGGAAAATAAAACCTCATGGCCAGGAAGAGGGGAGGAGGAGGGGAGTAAACACATAACTAGGACCAAAAGCTGAAAGATTAATAGATTCAGATTGCATCTTAGTTTGTCCCTAGACCCTTTTTTTGACCTTGCACTGATTTCCCTGATCCTTAACTTCCCGGAACTCTAAAAGGTGCTTATTAAGCACTTGTCACACAAAGGTGGTGAGAACTGATAAGTGGTAGTTATGGACGATGAGTTAGCCAAATGTAATGACTATTGCCTTTAAGGTTTCCCAGAATATATATTCAAGTTACTTTTGTTTTAAGGACCATGATGAATTCAATAAGGCATTTCTGAGTAGGGTACCAGTTATCTTTATGTCCTAAGTATTCTTAAAGTGATAGTAATTTCCTTGTTGTAGCTATAATTCATTCCCTCTGGTGGTTTTGAAACTAATAAGGTGTCCTCGACCCACTAATGAGCTGCTTCTGCTTTTCTTCTGCTCTCTCACCCCTTCATGCCTTACCTGTTCTTGCTGAGCGATGCTGTGAATATAAAGCATACAGTAATTGCTTTATTTTAGTGTTTTGATGTGTAGTGTTTATAAGAGATCAGGATGAGACTTTGGGGTTGCTAACACTTTCACCATAGAGTCCAGATTATTTTTCAAATAGTGGTGAGTGACTGAAGATAGTCATCTGACACTCTCTCCCATCCTAAATGAAATGTAAAATAAATATTTTGCTTAAGTGCTGGGAGTCAGGGAAAGGTGCTGTCTATGTGTCCAAAACCAGAAGGAGTTTTTACTAGATGTAGTCTTGCAGGTTCTGGAAAATTCGTTTTCAACTCAGCTTCACAAAACAGAAGCATTTTCTTGAGAGAAGTAAATGTAGGTCCATGGTCTTCAAACTTTTTGCTGGATGCCTCATAAAAGGATTAAAAAACAAAAATGTACTTTCTTGCATTTTTAACTTGACATCTAAGTGTTTTCATCATTTTTTTTTTAAATAGGAGGTAGAAAACATTACATGTTTCATAAGTTGAAGGAAGGTGAACATGGATCTTGTATGAAATTAATTGTTGTTTGACATGATTTGGTAAAATAGTTTTTATGACCTCACTGAATACCACATTACATCTGTAAAGAAATCAATTAAAAACAAAACTTATATGTAGACCTTGTTCAGAAGATCTGAGGAAATCTAGAGGCTTCAGATTTTTTTTTTAATTGCAGTTACTTTTAAAATAATCCACATCACTAATTTATTACCTTTCTGAATTCAGAACTTCCTAGCCTGTCCAAGCTCACCTTTTCAGACCTGTTTACAGGACAGGGGAAGACAGAAAAGCCCATGGCCTCCCCAGACCAATATTTTGAGTCATGCAGGGCAGCACACCTTAGTAAGATTGGAGATATTTGAACAGTATGACTTTTTTTTTCCCCTGTAGAGTGGGAGAAAGAATATTGCTTATGCTGGAAATCTCTCAGGCAGTTTTAGAAAAAAGTGCAGGTGCAAGTTGAGGATATCGAAATTAACTTTGTAAAATTGTGCTTTAGAAGGTCCATTTGAAGACTTTGAAAATTGCTGGCATAGAAACTTCTGGGAGGGATCGTGGCCCTAATAGATGACTTGCAGCCTCGTCTGTTTCTGTTTTGTTTGTATCATTTTTTTTTTCTTAGATACCACATAGAAGTGATATAACATGATATTTGTCTTTCTCTCTCTGACTTACCTCACTTAGTATGATAATCTCTAGGTCCATCCATGTTGCTGCAAATGGCAAAATTTCATTTTCTTTTTATGAATGGTTAATATTCCATTGTATGTTTATATCTTCCCTGGTAGCTCAGCTGGTAAAGAATACACCTGTAATGCAAGAGACCCCGGTTCGATTCCTGGGTCTGGAAGATCCCCTGGAGAAGGGAACAGTTACCCACTCCAGTACTCTGGCCTGGAGAATTCCATGGACTATACAGGCTTCAGCAATACGTGAACCATGAACGTCTAGATGTTCAAGCTGGATTTAGAAAAGGCAGAGGAACCAGAGATCAAATTGCCAATATCCGCTGGATCATCGAAAAAGCAAGAGAGTTCCAGAAAAACATCTATTTCTGCCTTATTGACTATGCCAAAGCCTTTGACTGTGTAGATCACAATAAGCTGTGGAAAATTCTGAAAGAGATGGGAATACCAGACCACCTGACCTGCCTCTTGAGAAACCTGTATGCAGGTCAGGAAGCAACAGTTAGAACTGGACATGGAACAACAGACTGGTTCCAAATAGGAAAAGGAGTACATCAAGGCTGTATATTTTCACCCTGCTTATTTAACTTATATGCAGAGTACATCATGAGAAATGCTGGGCTGAAAGAAGCACAAGCTGGAATCAAGATTGCTGGGAGAAATATCAATAACCTCAGATATGCAAATGACATCACCCTTATGGCAGAAAGTGAAGAGGAACTAAAGAGCCTCTTGATGACAGTGAAAGAGGAGAGTGAAAAAGTTGGCTTAAAGCTCAACATTCAGAAAACTAAGATCATGGCCTCTGGTCCCATCACTTCATGGCAAATAGATGGGGAAACATTGGAAACAGTGTCAGACTTTATTTTTCTGGGCTCCAAAATCACTGCAGATGGTGGTTGCAGCCATGAAATTAAAAGACACTTACTCCTTGGAAGGAAGATTATGACCAATCTTGAGAGCATATTAAAAAGCAGAGACGTTACTTTGCCAACAAAGGTCCATCTAGTCAAGGCTATGGTTTTTCCAGTAGTTATGTATGGATGTGAGAGTTGGACTATAAAGAAAGCTGAGTGCCGAAGAATTGATGCTTTTAAACTGTGGTGTTGGAGAAGACTCTTGAGAGTCCCTTGGACTGCAAGGAGATCCAACCAGTCCATCCTAAAGGAGATCAGTCTTGGGTGTTCATTGGAAGGACTGATGTTAAAGCTGAAACTCTAATACTTTGGCCACCTCATGCGAAGAGCTGACTCATTGGAAAAGACCCTGATGCTGGGAGGGGTTGGGGGCAGAAGGAGAAGGGGACGATAGAGAATGAGATGGCTGGATGGCATCACCAACTCGATGGACATGAGTTTGAATAGACTCTGGGAGTTAGTGATGGACAGAGAGGTCTGGCGTGCTGTGACTCATGGGGTCGCAAAAAGTCGGACATGACTGAACGACTGAACTGAACTGAACTGATAGAGTCCATGGGTTTGCAAAGAGTCGGATACCACTGAGTGACTCTCACTTTCACTTCATATATATGTGTACACATACATATATATGTATACATATATATATATATATGTATATACAGCACATATGTTATTCATACATATGTTGATGGGTACTTAGGTTGCTTCCATGTCTTGGCTATTGTCAGTAGTGCTGCTGTGAACATTGGGGCACATGTATCTTTTTGAATTAGAGTTGGATCATGTGCTAACTCTACTTTTAGTTTGTTAAGGACTGTCCATGTTGTTCTCCACAGTGGCTGCACCAATTTACATCCCCACCAACAGTGTAAGTTTCTCCACATCCTCTCCAGCATTTGTTACTTGTAGACTCAATGATGGCTGCATCTTCTAACTATAAAAAATGCTTATCACTTAATAGAATCAGCCCTCCAGGAAAATGCACCATGTTTATCCTGTTGCCTTGCATACTGCTTGTGCCCCCAGGAAATGGTTCTGCCTCAGTTGAAGGAACATGGATCTACTGGAAACCACACTGGGTCAGGGATGGAGGTCTTTGAGCACTTAATCCCATCTTTGCATAAATTAGCTACATGATCTTGGGGAAGTCATTTAAAGCAATCCATCTCCATTTTCCTTTATCTGAATTGGAGGGGCATGAGCAATCAGACTAGATAATCAGAGTCCCTTCCTTCTGTCATTGTGTAATAACAGAATCTGGAATGCCAGAGCCCTCTGCGGGGCTTGAGTGGTTGCATTTTAAACTGTAAGGTCTAGTTTGTACAACTTAACTGCCCTTATCTCTTTACCACTTCACAATCACAGTAAATAGTTTTCATTGTAATGTAAATAAATAATGAGCGAGCACCTCGGCATAGCTGGTTTTCACATTCCTTCTCCCCTTTTCTATCTAGAGAGTAACATGAATTAAATCCACAGCCCTCCCTTGGCAAATAAAGACATGGGCATAAAATTTCCATGAATTTAGCCAGATCTGAAAGAGACACATGTACCCCAGTGTTCATCGCAGGACTGTTTATAATAGCCAGGACATGGAAGCAACCTAGATGCCTAGAATTAATTGTCCTTTATAACCATTTTCTCTTCTGCTGTCTGTCATATGCAAAGTGGATAACTTGTTCCTGGATCCAAGGAAAGCAACCTCTGGCTCAGACTTGAGTTCTACTTCAGTCTGTGATTTACAGTTGGTGTAAAGTTTGTGTCTGGAGTTGGTTAGTTATAATGCAATTGCAATACAAGGCATCTTGAGTTGATTTTTGTCGTATCCTGTATTGTTATGTAAAGTGCTAACTTTAATCAGGAATTGTTTCAATAAAATCTCCTTACTTGTTCTGAATGCAGTTTCTCTTCTTTTGTATAAGTTTTTTTGTATGGTTCAAATTAGTGTGGGAAGAATAGGCAGGAAATATAAATTTAAGCTACACATGTTAAATCATAAAAGAATTACATCACAAAGCATTAAAATGGTGTGTAGAGAACTTTGCCAACATCTGACAGAGTTGTGGGAATTGTATAATTAGGTAAGAACAAACACCTATTCTGTAACTGGAGATCAAGTGTCAGAGTCCCTTTCCTTTTTTCACAGGATGCTAGGAATCTCATCTTGCAAAAATGTCCTGAGTGGCCAAGTCCCACAGAACTTAAATCCAGCGATACACTGCAGAAGTTGTCAAGCAATGCAGTAGTCTTTGGGCTTTTACAAAGCAGTAGCAATTAAATATGACTTTTATCTCCTTATGCACTTTTCTGTGCCTAAATGTAGTATCTCCTCCTGCATTCACGTTGTACTCCCCATTAGAGAAATCGAAAAGACCAGTATTGTTGGTTTCTTTTGTCTCATCCATATTACTATTTTAGGTTGAGGTCTCTGGTTCACCTACTGGGGTCTGTATGACAGATTATCTCAAGGCCAAAGGGGCCTCAGTGATGCAGATGCCAGGAACAAGGGGAACTTGCTGGCATGGTCTGGGCTTCTCCTGGATTCTGTGGATATTGGGGAACCAATGGCCTGAGGAAGGGGATGGAGCTGGGCTAGAGAAGGGGGCAGAATGAGCTTAGAGCTCCCCAGGAAAGGGGAAGAATATATGCTTGAAAAAAAGGCTGTTTCTGGGGTATCTGAGAGCAGGTTGGAGTCTAGGGCAAGCCGGGAGCACATTTTACCCCTCTTGCTGAGGGTGTTGCAAAAAGAAAATGGATCTGGAGCCAGAGGATATTGCCTGCAGACTGAATGCTGAAATGGAGGGGCATGGACAGGTAGGGGGAAGCAGGGGCAGTGATTGTCAGAGCCCGCTGCTCAGGCAGGGTCTCGCCGCTGCCGGCCGATTCTCTGGTGGGGCAGTGCCAGTCATGAAGTACAGACCAGAATTTGGTGTTTTCCCATAGCTGCTGTGGTTCACACAGGATCTGGTGTCTTGTTATGGGCAGATTGTTCCCACTGAGCACAGAGACTCTGCTGTGAGCAGGGCCAGTGGATCCTCTGAGGAACTGGATGGAGTCCCCATTCCAAGATAAGCAGTTAGGGGGTCGGGGGAGATGGAGAAAAGCCGACTTTACCTTCTGTTTGTGTGAGTTTTTAATGAACTGGGTAGAATCCACATTCCCCCCAAAGTAAGTGAGGTTCTAGTGGGGTTACCCAGTAGGACTGCAGTTTGACTGCAGTTTAACTTGTTTGAAAGATCTGAGGGAGCGATTTAATCTACCTGCATCATGAATCCTAGAATCACACGTACACAGCAATGAAAGAAAACACTGCCATGGGAGACAGAGTGATGCAACCAGTGCAATTTCTGCTGCAGTGTCCTAGAAACTTTTGAGTACGCAGAGGAAAACAAGGCTGAAACACAGGCCTGGCAGCCGGGAGTCCTGGGCTCTCCAGCTCAGCCTGCCTCAGGGTCTCTGAGCCGCTTCTGTCCAGTGGGAATGCGGGCAAAGATGTCTCAGAAGACAAGTCTTTCTAATAAATTGAAATGTGACTGAACCAACAGTGATCAACAACATAAACATGAAACCTCAGTTCATGATTCCCTTTGTTCTGTCGTAGTGTATGTATGCAGCTGTCTTGAAAATAGACCATCAAAACTTTACTGTATCTATTATATGTGCTCTCACATCTTATTCAAATTATGCCCATAATTAAAAAGCTTTATCCATCAGGGATTCTCTTCTGGGGTTGGCATCACACCCTGGGGTGCTGTTAGCATCCTGTGGGAGTGTGTTTAATTTTTTATTTTATTTTTGTGGCTGCATCAGGTCTTAGTTGCAGCAGCAAGATTTTTGTTGCAGTGCACGGGCTTCTCTCTAGTGGCACGCAGGCTTGGTTGTCCCATGGCACATGGGATCTTAGTTCCCCAACCAGGGATTGAATCCATGGCCCCTGCGTTAGAAGGCGGATTCTTAACCATTGGACCACCAGGGAGTCCCTGGGAGTGTTTTCAGATGTCACAGTGATCAGGGGTGGGATGCTAGTGACACCTGATGGGCAGGGGCAGAGCTGCTATGTCATACTCTGGACAGTTCTGCAGAGAGGAGAATGGTCCCACCACCCTCATGACTTCCATATGTTCTGCCAGGTTTTCAAAGAATCCAACTTTGTTTTACACATAAATGTATGGTAATTTTTGTGTCTAAAAGATATACACGGATTTCTCCAGGAATATAGATAAGCAGAGGAAAGATTGTGCTCTGTTTTGCTCAGAGTTTTATGGAGTTATTCACCATTTCAGAAAAATCATCTCACCATTAGGAAACACTGAAGATGTTTGAGTCAGCAGAACAACATACCGTACCATCTGCATTGTAGCTGTCACATCCATGGTGATTCTATAGGTGTGTGAATCTGAAGCTTCACTGTACTTTAGAGCAGTCATGTAGAGTATTTATATATTGAAATACATAATTTTATAGAAGTTATGCTACTTTCATTTCTCCTTTGTATTACAGTTTGCACATTAATTTTAAAATATTTATAGGTACGTTACATTATTTTATATCAGATTAGCAAATAACAGAATTGTAAAATGTTGGATTGTAAAAATTGCATTGTAACTGATTGAATTGAAAACCACTGGACCAGAGGGTCCTAAAGTCCCTTTTTGCTTTGAAATTCTGTTAACCTATCAGATTACTGAGTGTGATGCCTTCATTTTTACGGGTAGGTAAACTGAAGGTAGGTAAACTGAAGCCCTCTAAGTCTTTCATGCATTGCATTCAGCCAGTATCTATTGACTACCTCCTAGAGGTGTGGATACCCAGTGGACAAAAATCTGATCTCTGTCTTCAAGCAGTCTTCACCTTGGCAGCCAAGAGGAGATATATGCCAAGAAATAAAAAATAGAAAACCCCAGGGCTAGTTAGTAGCTCAGCTGCATCTAGAACCCACCATTGCTTTGAAGACTGGTTCATTTTTTATGCATGGTACTCCCTGGGCCCGAGGTGGAGCCTGGCATTCTGAGGCTAGAAATGTTTCTATCCATCTGTGATCACTGAAGACGGGTAGACTGGGAGGAATATACCACCAGCCAAAAGAGAACGATTTTATCTGCTCTCTCCTCTCTCCCCCTGGAATAACAGAAGCCTAGGAGTGGCTAGTTAGCTTCCTGCTGCTCACTCAGGTGAAGGGTGAGGACTCAGCATGAGGATGGAAGCAGTGAGAGGGTGAAGAGCACAGAAAGCAGATGCCTCAGCTCTGTCCTCCAACAGAGATAGAATGCGAGCCACCACGTGAACACCTGTGGGATTTACATTTTCTAGTATAAAAGTGTTAGTCATTCAGTCATGACGGACTTTTTGCGACCCCATAGACTGTAGCCCACCAGGCTCCTCTGTCCATGGGATGCTCCAGGCCGGAACACTGGAGTGGGTTGCCATTCCCTTCTCCAGGGGATCTTCCCGACTCAAGGATTGAACCCAGGTCTCCTGCGTTGCAGGCAGATTCTTTCCTGTCTGTTACATTTTAAAAAGTAAAAAGAACATGTGAAATTAGTTTGATTGATGTATTTAACCCAGTGTATCCAAATACAATTATCATTTCAACCCGAAAGGAATAGCAAACAATAATTAATGAGGTATTTTACACTTGTTTTCCACACCTAAGTCTTCAAAATCTGGTGTGAGCTTCATACCTGCAGCACACTTCAGCGTGTGTCAGGCTCTTTTTAAGTGCTCAATAGTCACATGTAGCTAGTGACTACCATGCTGGATAGCACAACTATATAGCAAAAGGACTTTTTAGCCCTTTTTCTGCCTGCATCCTGTTCCCCTATCTATGCACTCCAACAGAACTGCTCTCATTATAAGCAGTGACTCCTCATCGAGAGGACAGTCCCATCCCTGTGAGACGACAGTGGACGGAGAATGCGGGTACAGGTACCATTACCCACCCACTCTCTGGACAAGAGTCAAAGGCTCTGAAAATACAGGAGGTTCCTGCCAAGTCTTACCTGCCCAGTTTAGTGTGCTGGGGTGACAGCTCCAGAAGGGATGACTGCTGATTTGGAGTGAGAGATCTGGATTTGGAGAAGTGACCAGGGAATTCGAGGGCTCAGCACAATAGAACTTTACAATAGAATTTCACAAATTGACTCTTTTTAAGTTATGTCTTTTTCCTTCTCATTCAGTCTTCATCTTATCATTTAGCTCCTTTTGGAAATCACAGGCTGAGGGTGTTGGGCCAGGTGACTTCCCAAGGACGCTCCCTGTGCATGTTACTGTCTCAAGCCCATCAGAACACGGGACCTGGTCCTTCAAGGGACTGCAACCCCTGACCAGGTCTCCCCAGCAGTGGCTCTGAGGTATTTGAAATGTGTTTTCAAAATGCCTCGGAGCCATGTTCAGGGCTGTGTGGGTGGTGGGTGGGTGGGGGCAGAGAATGTGGAGCCTGACTGGGCCAAGTGCTTTACGTAATATATATCACCGTGCTAAATCGGCAAGATGATCATTTGAAGTAGATCCTAGATTTATCCTCATCCTACAAGAGGCAATGGAGGGAGAAAACCTGGAGTAACTTGCTCCAGGTCGCAGTAGCTATCATCATCCCATTCTTTATGGTTGGCTGGCAGAATTTTCTCTCTTGGCAGTAAGCTGCCAGCCCCTTCTTATTCATTTTTCTTTTCCATGATACCTTCTTCTCCTCCACACTGCCTCACCTCTTCACCACAGAGGTGCTTTAGGTAAGATCTCATCATAAAACGAGTTGAGGGCTTCTAACCCACTGTCTGTGGCCTTCAGATGGGCATTTCCCTTGACGGCTCAGATTCCTTCTTCAGGAGACTCAATCTGGGGACATGTGACATTCAGCTTTTATCAGGTCATTATTCAGCCAGTCAGGGATCCATTTTTCCTGTCTTCTCATGGGATCCAGATCAGGGAGCTGCTGCTACCACCTTAGCCTTTCATCAGAAGAAAGTCTGCTTCCCAAGACCAGAGGGTGCTGTGTGGCCACTTGGCAGGCCTTGCACATGGACAGTGCCTTGCCAGGATACCCCTTCTCCAGGCCTTGTCCTCAGCTTCACAGACCAAGGGATTCCTGGACCAGAACAGAGCAGTCTGGGAAAGAAGATGGAGAAAGTAATTCATGAGAACCAATCTTAGAGACTGGTGGAGAAGTGACAATGCCCATTCATTAATGTGTTGGAAAGAATTCTTCCTAAGCAAACACAGATATTCATGTTTGCAGGTTAGCATATTTTTCTCCCTGCAGAAAACCTTGTGTGAGGAGCCAGACTTTTTTCAGAAGGTTGTGTTAACACACCTGGAATCAGAACTAGGAGAGCTATTAGATTATTATTGAAAAAGTTAAGTATTAGTAGTTGAAGAGGACATGATACAAAAGGGTGCTTAGTGAAAAAGCTCGCCTAGGCCTCCCCTGACTCTTGCTCCTTAGCCCCTTCCCCAGAGGCAACCCTTATTAATAATGGACTTCTTCCACATGTTGGATTGTCTGAGGCCTCCATTTCCTGAGCAGGGAAGTTCCTGCTGCACCGGCTAGGTGCCTTCTACCTTCTGGTTAGGATACCTTACTTGACATATTAGTGGATGGGAGACAGGAGATACATGAGCAGTGGGAGTGACAGAGGCAGTTGGGAGGAGAGGTGCGCAGGAAGCTGCTGAGTTAAAAAGATCTGCATTCTCTAGAGGGCAGGATACAGAGCAGGGGTGAGGAGTGAACCAGGCACTTCCCAGTGACACTCGGAAGGAGTGCTCCCAGGTCCCTGGTCGGGAGCATATGGTGGCTATTCCCTGACCCTTCCTAGGCCCTGGGGAGCAGAATGGGGAGGAAAAACATAGAGCACGAGATAAAGGGGAACTCTGCCCCAACTGTCTTGAAGGAACAGCACCTGCCCCAGAACAAGAGCCCCAAAGAGACAGAGCAAGATCAAAGGCACTGTGAGAGGTGTCCCATCCCCACCGCCCCCTCCCAGGCCCCAGAGCAGCGACGCCATGCAAGGTCAGTCATATCATATGGTGCAAAAAGGCGCCTTCCAGCTTCAACACTGTGACCTGGAGACAGCGCTGGAGAAGGTCTGTAGCAAGAAGGAACAATTAGCCGATTCATTATGTTGACATTTCTAACCACAAAATAAGGCCTTTCCCCTTAATTAGGGTTGTGACAGATAAAAGCGTATTCCCAGCCGACTCCTGTTATTCACACGGGCAGGCCTATTATCCCTGCTTGGTCTGGCCCTGTCTGTGTATGAGGGCTTGCTCTGTGTGTGCACTCTTGGCAGCTTTGTAAAGGATTCAGAGGGAATAAACACAGGGCCTGCTTCCTGCCCTGCATCCAGAAGAGAAGACGCATTCATACATATGGTCTAAGCCAGCAAACTTTGGTGCTTCAAAAGCAGGAAAAGAGCTAATCAGTGGGTGGGGATGTCTAAGACCAGTTCATGTGAGGAAAATAAAGCTAAAGAGGGATCTAGAAGCCAGTTCAAGTGAGGAACCAAGGGTGGTTAGTGTGGAAGAGAGGAACTAAAAGATGCCATGAACATCATCTCCGATCTTTGAAAAGGTGGTGGAGTGTAGTGTGTGGGGGCTGAAAGCCAGATTAGTGTTGTTTAGTTGGTAAGTCATGTCCGACTCTTTTGCGACCCTGTGGACTGTAGCCCCCCAGGCTCCTCTGTCCATTCGGATTTCCCAGACAAGAATACTTAAGTGGGCTGCCATTTCCTTCTCCAGGGGATTTTCCCCACCCAGGGATCAAACCCGTATCTCCTGCTTGGCAGGTGGAGTCTTTAGCACTGAGCCACCAGGGAAGCCAAAACCCAGATTGCCCAAGTTTAAATTCTGGTTACGGCACTTTACAGCCTGTGTAACCATGGGGAACTTACTTCATCTCTCTGTGCCTCAGTTTCCTCATTTAAGGAAGTGAAGATGATATAATGCCTATCCTACGGGGCTCTTGTGAGAACTGAGTGGGTTACAAAATGGTGAGCTCTTGTAACAGTGCCTGACAAGGTAAGCACTGCAAGTATTTGCTACTATACATAAGATGACAGGGAGCAGAAAGTTGGTTGCACCAGATAACCAAGGTAGAATCAAGGATGGAAAATCTACCTTAATATATAGATTAGCTTCTTTTATTATTAGAGTTACCCAGTAAGGGACTTGGAAAAATAATAAGCAAAGACAGCACTAGAGTCCGAATGGATTTATTCTCCAGTCCAGACCCATTTGAGTTCTGAGCGTCTAGTCATCCTGACATTTCCATTTGGATGTCTTCCAGGCGTCTCACATTTAACATGTTCAGAACTCGTCTGGGTCCTGCTTCCACCTGTTTCCACCCTCAGTCTTCACCATCTCAGTGCTGGCAGTGACAATACCAGCCACCCGGTCACCCAAGGTAGAAGTTTGACAGTCATCTTTGACTCCTCCGTCTACCTCGTCCCCAAAGTCAGTAACCTAGAGTTGTCCATTCTGCCTCTTCAGTATCCCTGGTGTCCATCTCCTTTTCTCCTTAGTCACGGCCTCTATTCTAGTCCAAGAAACGATCACCCTTCCCTTGCAGTAACTCACTAACTGGCCTTTTGCTCTTACCTGTACCCCGAAGCCAGAAAGCCTACAGGGCACCTTGGTGTACAGAAGTACACTGCCCGTATGAAGAGAGGCAGCCCTGGGCCAGGCCTTCGGGAGCAGACTGGGGCCAGATTTCGCCCCTCACTTGTCTGCTTGGCCAGCACCCTTGTGCTTCCACACCTGCTCAGCCATGTGCAGTGGCCCTTCTTCCCAGATGATTCTCCCACCCGCAGTGGGAGTGGTCTTATTAAAGTGTAAATTGGATCGTGCCCCACTCCTCTGCAGTATTACCCCATCCACAGTCCTTCAGAGGCTTCCCTGGTGGCTCAGCTGGTAAGGAATCTGCTCGTGATGCAGGAGACCTGGGTTCCATCCCTGGGTTGGGAAGATCCCCTGGAGAAGGGAAAGGCTACCCACTCCAGTATTCTGGCATGGAGAATTCCACGGACTGTATAGTCCATGGGGTCTCAAAGAGTCAGACATGACTGAGGGACTTTCACTTTCACAGTCCTTCATGGCTTTCTGTTGCCCTTGAGCTCTGAATCAGATCCAAGCTCCATCCTGTCATTTATAGTGATATATTAATATCCATCATATTAATGTATTAATTGTAAAAATAGCCACTAATCAGGTCGGAGTGCCGAGGCCATAGACTGAACACCTAGGGGCATTCACATTTTATTTGGCTTACACAGCGTTTTTTTAAAAAAATTTTTTATCAGTTGACACTATTTCAAATTGAGATTCCACTTAGAGTATAGATTCTTGGCTTCTCTTAGAAGATTAGAAAATGTGGAGTTGAAGGACCCTCCTCCTCCCAGGGTGACACTTGGCTGGTGCTGAGTGGCAGCTGCTTCCCCAGCTGGGGTGTGCGCACTCCGGTCTCCCCTAGTCTCCCCTGCCCCACAGTTTATACGTACTTCTTGCATGTTATCTGCTAGGCCCCAGTAAATGTCTGCCTTTGCAGCTCCTAAGCTCGATCAACCCCTTCACATTACAGTGACGAAGCTGAGGCTAGAAAGGGGGCATTTTAGTCTCAAGGTCTAGTGCTGGATCATGAAACATCTCATGACTTCTGCCCTCTCTACTAACTCACAACTGCCTCTCAGTTACTGAAGGAAAGAAAACACACCATGAAACCTGGTTAATTATTCTTCCTGCTGTGTTTGCTGGCCACGCCCTTCTGTTATCTTGCTTGTATCTGTGACCACATGAAAATTAGAACACTTGGTCTAAAGGATTGGGATGTTGTTCTGTGAATATCACCAATTGGGCATGAGAGTCTAGCTAAAATAGGAAAAAAGGAGAAATGGGGGAGGATCGGAAATGACAGGAAAAATAAAATCTTTTGAGAGGGGGCACAGTCTCCTCCTTGTGGTGTTTCAGAAAGGTGGGGGGCTGGCTGAATCACCGCCTCTTCAGGGATGTGGAACTTGAGATGCAGATGGCAGTGAGTCAGGGGCAGAAAAAGTACTGAAGAACACAGCTTGGGCTCAGTGCCCCATACCACACTGTCACACCCTGAGAATGACCATGCACAGATCCATCATTGCAAAAAAGGGAAGTTTGCAGTTTACCTTGGCAAATAATGACTTTGGCCAGTCAAGAGGAATGGGAGTGAAGCACAGCCCTAGAGCCTTGAGTCAGATGAAAATCGTCTTCCTGTGTAACTCACTAGAGAAGGCAGCTACATGATGCCACAGGGAAATGAGTCTTGACAACCACCAGGTCCTCCCGGACACTGCATCCTCCTCGAACCACAGTGCGTCTGTGCCGTGAAGCTGAGGGGCAAGACTGCTCCGAGTCATGAATGACACTCCATCCTCCTGGCAACTCTGGGATCCTTCTTCATCAGCTGCGGAAAGGCAGGCTGCTTCTGAGGAGGGAAAGAAGTGACCAGATGGGTTCCCAAAGGCAAGCCATGCGAAGGAGTTGATGTTACATGAATTACCCTTGGGAGCTGGGTCTCTACTGTAGTGTTCTCTTTTTTGTTTCACATTGGAGTCTAAAAATGTTTGATGATTCCTATAGTACTCTTAAAAATCTACATTCAAATGTATCTAAGAACTTTTTCATATATTAACACTCTTATGATTAAGCCTGTGTAATTAGAATGTTTTATCAATACACTGTATGCAAAGTATTTTCCTTTAGAAATAGATGTAGAAATCAAGTGCTCTCTTTCAAATCTCTGAGCCATTGCTCAACAATGGAAATCAGGCTTATGATTTTATAGATTGTCATCTCCTTACAACAGCAGACTAATGAACACAGTGATTTAAGCAAACAAAATGTACTCATTTAAGAATAGACTCACATTGCTGATTTCATTTCTAGAATCCTTTGGGCTTTTATGTTTTTCCCCCTTAAAGAATATACCAAAAGAATGAGTAATAGATCAGTAACACTCATCATCCCCTTCCTTTAGACAAAAGTAATTTTCAAACTTCAGACTAAGATTACTTCCATTAATGGTGTAGCTCTATTAGTTGACTGGGTCAACAGGAATAGAAAGGTTTTTTCTGTTTCTTTTAAGAATTTTCTGCCACCAAGTTCTTTCAGCTAAAGAATGTTCATTTGTTATAATACCTCTTAGTTCAGGCATTTACTTTATTCATCTGAAGTGGGGGTCCATTGCTCTTCTCATCTTTTGTCTTAAGCGAGGTCTTTTTCCTTGCCTGTGGTTCATGGAAAAGTGGAGAAATGATTTGTGTTGAAAGTGTAGGGAGAGTCTAGAAGTAGGTAGTGGAGATGAGTGTGGAGTGGGGAATTGTCAGAGTGGAAAGAAGTAGGGCTGTTGGAATGGAGTGGTCCAAAGAAACTGAGCCCTGGGCGGGTCCCAGCATAAAAACCCAGATGCTGAAGTCTGGGAAATTACCAACAGACAGCCGATAGTTGAAGCATCTTGGGCGCAACTGCTCTCGGCAGTAAAGTGCTGAGTTATGGAGAACACAGTGACCCATGCTGACAAAATAAGGAAATCAATGGCTTTTCCCCACTGAATGGAAATTTGCTTTTTCCCATGTTCCAAAACACTGGTTCCAGTTTGGTGCATGTTGTTTTCATTTGTAATAGTCTGCCTTGACAGTTCCGGAAAACTCTCCCATGCATTGTGAGTTTTGATGTGGGCTCTATGGTGGCCTTGCCGTCACCTCTAGCCACCATCATGACACACCCCAGGTCTTGTTTTCAGTGTCTCGGCATACTTTCCAAGGCTTCCAGTAATTGATTGTGCAAAACACAAAACCAAAAGCAGATGGGACATATGTAGATAAGCTGTTTTGTTTCTCATCCCTATAATTTCCTAGGTTTGATAGCACTTCAATTTTCTAACCATAAAAGCTGCTTCTATGCTCTTTGGAACACACATACACGCACACCATGCTGCCAGTAAGTAGGCTAAATGAATATTATAGGTGGCTTTCTCTTGTTGTTGTTTTTCTTTCCTTCTTTTTTAAAGAAGTACCTTGCTGCTAGAGAAGGAAATTCAAAAAATCGGCTTCAAGTGTTTTTGTTAAAGCTCAGTTTACTTAATGGAACTATTATGTTAACACAGAAGAATATTTTAGAGTGACATATCATAGCTAAAGCTGATTACTAGAGTCTGCATCTTCTGGACCGGGGCACGGGAGAGGGAAGATTGACTCTTCTGTCCACTGAATGTGGCTGACAACAGGAGGTAAAAGCTGCCGCTAGACAGAGTGCAGCATTTTGGGGGGGAGGGTAAAGCACATTAAAGGAGGTGTCCCTTTGGAGCCATTAAATGCGCATGTTATCTTTTCAATGACATAGACCTTACCGGCATGGATTTACAAGGGCTTTAAGTCCATCATGAACATAAGTTTTGGTTGTCCGTATTATTTATTAAAGTGCATGAGTGCCTGCTCAGTCGCTTCAGCTGTGTCCAAGTCTTTGTGACCCCGTGGACTGTACCCTGCCAGGCTCATGAATCCATGGGATTCTCCAGGCAAGAATACTGGAGTGGGTTGCTATGCCCTCCTCTAGGGGATCTTCCCAACTCAGGGATTGATCCTGCGTCTCCTGCATTGCAGGCAGATTTTTTTTTTTTTTAAACTTCTGAGCCCCCAGGGAAGCCCACCTACCCCCAATTTTCAGTCTGTAAAATGAATAAATTCTTCTCTGCGGGCAACTTCTTTGCACACTGGCTCCAGGCCCAGCCATTTAGTAGTGTTTCTGGGTATCCGCACAGTTTGGGAACTATATCGAAGCAGAACGAAATCATTGCCCAGTAAGCCTCTACCTCTCTTAATGGATTTGCTAACACTCATCTGGTCAGACAGACAAGAGAGCATAGAGAAACTCACAGGAGGAGCATAGACTCTGGAGCCAGATGGACCCAAATTTGAAACCAGGCTGTCACTTCTTCAAGGGAGTGATTTGGTCCAAGTCATCCAGCTTCTCCTAATAGTAATGCCCTCCTTATAAAAAGAATATGACGATTATACCCGTCTCATGGTGATGGCTTTAAGAGTAGAAGTGTTTCCTTTGTCTTCCCTTTCCCTTGTTTTAAAATGACACAGGATGGAGCACACTTCAGTGAGAACTATTTGAAACTAAAGGGGGCTGTGTTTGAAACTATGTATAAATGTGGAGCAGGGCATTTGTCATATGAGTCAGGCAGTGAGAAGGAAATGACTTATCTTGCTTGTCTTCTCTGTTATCCATCCAGTAGCTAGGCGGGGAAAAGGAGGGACTCATTAAGGAAGCCCCTTCCACGTGCCCTTCCTCAGCCCCTCTCTGGTGCCGAAGGGGCCACTGCCCCAGCGAGGGGTCGGCAGGACCTCGCGGGCAGGGCCTCTCAGGCCCGGCACTGCACGGACCCCACCCACACAGGCCGCCGGGCGTGGGGGCCGCCCCATATGTCCCCTCTCCCCCTCCTCGGAGCTGCCCGATGGCATTGTTTTTCCCATGGATAAAAGTACAGTTCCTTTTAAATGAACAGAAATTGAGACAAACACATCCCCAGAATCTGACAAGTATTTACGGAGTTCTGTGCTTTTATTTTCTGTTCTGCCTGCAGAGTGCGTAAATGGGAGGGCTAAACTGTCTTCAGGAAAATCTGAAAGCCAGGGACTTATTAATAGGCTTGACACCTGCCTCCATGAGGAACTTCTGAAGCCAGAGATACTCTTTGTAACTGCAATCCATCTGTTGCACAGATTTTTAATTCAGATATTCTTCCTTCTTGAGCCAAGGCTGAGAAAGCAGCCAATTTTGTGGAAAGATCTCTTTAATAAGAAACGAATAAAACTATCAGTGCTAAATAAAGTAGACCACTGTGAAACTTGGGTTAAATCCCACAGGGAAGAGTATGTGAGATTAACTGCATTATATAACAAGACCGCCTTTAATAGCTGGCACGGTTCTTTTTGTTGTTCCAAGGGAGAAGCAGCCAAGGCTGGGGCCAGAGCACATGATATTATTTTTTTTTTTTTTTTTATTTTTTTTATTTTATTTTTTTTTTACATGATATTATTTTAAAGTACTGCAGCCTTTGGAATTTTTCCTCAGAGAGATGTCAGGAGTCAGAGTTGTACTTTGATTTATGGTTGCTTTAAATGTTTAACACTTTTTACATTTCAAAGCTACATCCTCTGCTTCTAGCAGCCCAGGGGTGCATTTCTGTTGCTTTTGAAAGATCATTTTCAAATAGGAACTCTCACAATTATGCAAAAAAGGAGGTTCTACCCTCACAGGGTGTTTGAGTGATTTAAAATGGACAAAAGGAATGAGGCCGTAAAGGCAGGACCCTGTAGCCATTTCCTCAGCTGCCTGTGATGACCCAACAGAGAACGGGCAGCTGGAGAGAAAAGGATTTTCACAGCAGCAGCGTATTTATTTGCCCAGCAAACATCATTGGGCCAGGTCTTCCTTAGATCTCAGAGAGCTCACCTTCAGGTCTGGTTGACAGGGAAGCACTTAGGTTGAACCACATGAAACTGCCATTTTTTAGATTAGAAATAGTTGGTAGTGTCATAATGGCTCAACTTAACAGTTGGTTGAAAAATTATACCCATTGATAAAGATTGTAGTAGGGCCAGCATGTGGTGCTATGGGAAAGTCTAGGAAAGAGGACCTAACACAGTAACTGGGGTCAGGTGAGAAGAAAATGACAGCACAACTGAGTATTAGTTTTTTGTTTGCTTGTTTTATTTTATACCACTTTACTGAGGTATTATTGGCATGCAGTGAACTGCGTGTGTTCTTAGCGTATAAGTTTGGACACATATGTACCATGAAATCTTCACTATGATGAAATAATGAACATATCTATCACCCAAAAGCTTCCTCCTATCCCTTTGTAATTCCTTCTTTCTGACACCCCCACTCTGGCAAACACTGATGTGCTATCCTTATACATTATTTCATTGCCTAGAATTTTATATTGGTGGAGTTATACAGTGCTGTTTTTGGTCTGTTCTTTTCACTCTGCATTGTAGTTTTCAGATTCATTCATGTTGAAGTGGGCATCAATATATTTCATTTTTTAAAAATTACTTATCAGTATTTCAATGTACAGATATACTACAGTTTGTTTTTCCACTCACCTATTGATGGACACCTGTGTTTTTGGCCATTACAATTAAGGCTCCTCTGACCATTCATGTACGAGTCTGTACAGACATAGGCTTTCTTTTCTCCGTGGTTCTCATGTACAAGGGAATTGGCTGTGTTGTATGGGAGATGCATGTTTACCTTCTTAAGGGACTACCAAACTCTTTTCCAAAGTCCCATCTTACTTTTCCATCTGCACTGTTCCTGCACATCCTCAGCAACATTGTATTATTGGTCTTCTTGATTCTTACCACTTAATAGGCACATAGTGGTATCTCATTGTGGTTTTCATTTAAATTTCTCTAATGACAAATAATGTTGGGCATTTTTTCATGTGTTCATTTGCCATCCATTTATCTTGTTAACTGAAGTATATGTTCAAGTTTTTGCCCATTTCTAAATTGAGTTGTTTATTTTCTTGTTAAGCTTAGAGAATTCTTTGTATATACTGTATATAACTCCTTTATAAGATATATTGAGACTGCAGAAATGCACCTGGGAGGTGGTTCTGAGGAGCTCTAATTCTTTATGTCTCAGTGCAGAAAGACTTCATTGATAGGCAGTGATAGATAAGAAGCAATTTATTAGAATAGGATGCTTGTGAGGTTTACAAGTGGGAGGCAAGAGGGTGCTACTCCAAAAACTTAGTGGGTTACCATTTTATAATCAAAGGACAAGTGGGGAGAGGGAGAAGACCACGTCTTCCTCATTCTTGAGTAGATGTCAAGCTTCCATTATCAGTTTCTCCTCCACTTTGGACAGGGCAGTTTTCTTGTCCCTACATGGTCAAGCCTGGACAGTTATGGTGCAATGGAAACTTACAAAAAGATGGTAACATACACTAAAATATAGTAAATCATCTCAGGTTTCAGGATAATATCTCCTCTGCCTTTTATTTTTTGTTTTTACTATGCACAGAGGAGTATATCCTGAGAATCATTCATTTACTGACCTCACTGTTCAGGATGTGGGTCTCATTCCACCATTGTTTCATAGTTTTGGGGCATGTCGCATACTTCTTTTGCATGGTTTTGTTGCTAAGCAAGCTTGCTTGGTATTGTGATTAAGCAAACCTGCTTTCATGACCGATCATTAATTTACAGGTATCTCCAATACTTTTTTCTTTATTTGCAATCCTTTAGTAGGATTAACTATTTAATCACCTATTTTGTCTCTTTACTCTGTCCCTGTCAATATGATTTGCATGTAGCTTGTCTTTTCGTTTTCTTAACATTGTCTTTCAAAGAGCAGAAATTTTGCATTTTGACAACATCCACTTTATCAGTTTGCTTTTATATTGATCATGCTTTGGATGCTATTTGTAAGAAAACTTTATATAAGCTAAGGTTCCGAATGTATTTGTCACCTGTTTTCTTCTGGAAATTATGTAGTTTTAGGTTTTTCATTTGGGTCTATGATCAATTTTGAATTAATTTTTGTATGTGGTATGAATTATGGATTGAACTTCTCTTTATTGTTATGCATATAGATAGCCAATTGTGTCAGCATCATTTGTTGGGAAGAGTGTCCTTTCTCCAGTGAATTGCCTTTGTTAACTTTGTTGAAAATCAGTTATCCATAAAGGTGTAGATCTATTTCTGGACTTTAATATGTTCCATTGATCTGTTTGTCTATCATTTTACTAATATCCCATTCTCTTCTTTACTTTTAGAATAAGTCTTGTAATCAAGAGAGTGCTAAACAAAATTAAACTTGCATATATTAGTAATATAACATCTTTAACTTGGTGTAAGTGTGACACATTTTCTTGCTTTCCTATGTAATGTAATTTCTCTAACTTTGTTCTTTTTCAACATTGCTTTGGCCCTCACAACTCCTTATAAGTTTTAGACTCAGTTTGTCAATTTCGGTTTTAAAATGTGCTGGGATTCTGATGGAGAATAATTTTAATTGAGAGTTTTAGGTCTTTTAGGGCTTTCATGAGGATGTATCTGTAGGAGGAAGGTATTCAAACATCACTTTTATATCTGAACAACTGGAATTTTGAGACCAATACAGCATTTAAAAAATTTTCCACAGTCTTGCTTCCAAGTTTATTGAAAACCCACCTGTGCAAAATTGTGTTATTCAATGCCAGAGGATACAAGGGAAAATAAAATGTTCTAATTTTGGTCCTTATTTCCTATGATTCTATGTTTTGTTTTTTTTCATCTCCTCCCATTGAGAGAGAAAGAGGATATAAAGACAGTTCTCTCAAGCAGCCTTTCGCCTCTGGGAGAAGATCACAGATATGGGGAGGGTCTGTGCTTTCTTGAGTGACAGGGGTCCTCTTTGCTATGCTTTCTTTCTTACCGCAGATGGTGGAGGCTCATTCACGCCACACACTTTTGTCCCATTGCTTGGTACAGATCACACACCTGTGGACCCAGGAGGACCTGTGCATGGGAAAGCAGCCCAGCATCTTGGCTTTTACGAGCACTGTGGAGAGAGCAGAGGTTCAGAGGTGACCAACCTGAGGATGACTCTGGTCAATGGACAAGCAAAGCCACAAATCTGGAACTTTATGAAACCTCCCAATTTTCAAATGCTTTCGCTCTAGTTTTTTGTATTGCGCAGGCCAAATGAAACACATCTGCGGGCCAAATTCAGTCCGTGGGCTCCCAGCGTGCAGCCTCTGATGGATGGGCTCTTTTATTTGCTTTCAGGCTAAGCTCTTTCATCCGCTCCCTAAAGGATTTATTTCAACAATTGCTTAATGAGCACTTATGATGGGTCTGGAAGTACTCAGTGCCCAGGAAATCAACCAGGGGTGAGGAGGGCCTTCTCACCCCTGTGCTCGAGGGGTTCCTGCTCCAGCGTGGAGCTCAGGTGTGGTGCAGAGAACTATTCCAGCACCACCTCCTATTCTCTCCTGAATCTGCCCCTTCCCTGTACCCTCACTGTCACTCATGTCAGGCTTTAAAGAAGGGCATGATTGTGCTTGGAGGAGTCCTGGAAGGCTTCTCTGAGGAGGTGACATGTGAGCTCATTATTGAATTAGCCAGCAAAATGTCCACTCGAACAATGTTGCTACATGTTAGTGGAATGTGAAGTCACTTTAGTGGTTGCTGATCAGTATTAGAGCAAAATAAAATACAATAGGATAACATATAGTAAAGGAAGGGATTTTTTGTTTTGTTGAACTTTTAATTTCACACACATATATGTGCATATGCTTCTAATACATCTACATTTGTTTAAAAAAATGTTAGTTAAAAAACAGAAAAACATAGTCTGGAAAATTTTTCATTTTGGGGAATGTTAAAAAGGAGATTAAAAGAAAATTTCTTAACAATGATCTTATATTTATTATAAGTTCCCTTCATAAATATGCCCCCCAATTGTTAACTTCAGCTGCGTATTTGTAGCTGTAAGCAGGCACTCTCCCTGCTGAGATAGGCATCTGTAGATCAATGTCTTCAGAGCTCCATGGACAATTAATTGTGAGAGTGAGCACTGACTTTAATTCCTTTCATTTTATTTTTTTCTTTGATGAAATAAATGAGTTGGGTTAGATAGATAATTGGAAAGACCTAAGTTCCACAGAGGTGCTTTAGACAAACTGCAGGCAATTTACCTAAGTAGCCAAATTTGCCTACTGCTGAATAACACTAAAAGGTACCCAGTACATCAGTTCAGTTCAGTTCTGTTCAGTCACTCAGTCATGTCTGACTCTTTGCGACCCCATGAATCTCAGCACGCCAGGCCTCCCTGTCCATCACCAACTCCTGGAGTTTACTCAAACTCATGTCCATTGAGTCGGTGAAGCCATCCAGCCATCTCATCCTCTGTCATCCCCTTCTCCTCCTGCCCCCAATCTCTCCCAGCATCAGGGTTTTTCCCAATAAGTCAACTCTTCACATGAGGTGGCCAAAGTACTGGAGTTTCAGCTTCAGCATCAGTCCTTCCAATGAATACCCAGGACTGATCTCCTTTAGGATGGACTGGTTGGATTTCCTTGAGGTCTAAGGGACTCTCAAGAGTCTTCTCCAACACCACAGTTCAAAAGCATCAATTTTTCAGCACTCAGCTTTCTTCACAGTCCAACTCTCACATCCATACATGACTACTGGAAAAGCCATAGCCTTGACTAGATGGACTTTGTTGGCAAAGTAATGTCTCTACTTTTTAATATGCTATCTAGGTTGGTCATAACTTTCCTTCCAAGGAGTAACTGTCTTTTAATTTCATGGCTGCAATCACCATCTGCAGTGATTTTGGAGCCAAAAAAAAATAAAGTCTGTCACTGTTGCCACTGTTTCTCCATCTATTTCCCATGAGGTGATGGGACCAGATGCCATGATCATAGTTTTCTGAAACTTGAGCTTTGAGCCAACTTTTTCACTCTCCTCTTTCACTTTCATCAAGAGGTTTTTTAGTTCCTCTTCACTTTCTGCCATAAGGGTGGTGTCATCTGCATATCTGAGGTTATTGATATTTCTCCCAGCTGTCTTGATTCCAACTTGTGCTTCTTCCAGCCCAGCGTTTCTCATGATGTATTCTGCATATAAGTTAAATAAGCAAGGTGACAATATACAGCCTTGACGTACTCCTTTTCCTATTTGGAACCAGTCTGTTGTTCCATGTCCAGTTCTAACTGTTGCTTCCTGACCTGCATACAGGTTTCTCAAGAGGCAGGTCAGGTGGTCTGGTATTCCCATCTCTTTCAGAATTTTCCACAGCTTATTGTGATCTACACAGTCAAAGGCTTTGGCATAGTCAATAAAGCAGAAATAGATGTTTTTCTGGAACTCTCTTGCTTTTTCGATGATCCAGCAGATGTTGGCAATTTGATCTCTGATTCCTCTGCCTTTTCTAAATACAGCTTGAACATCTGGACATTCAAGGTTCATGTATTGCTGAAGCCTGGCTTGGAGAATTTTGAGCATTGCTTTACTAGCGTGTGAGATGAGTGCAATTGTGCAGTAGTTTGAACATTCTTTGGGATTGCCTTTCTTTGGGATTGGAACGAAAACTGACCTTTTCCAGTCCTGTGGCCACTGCTGAGTTTTCCACATTTGCTGGCATATTGAGTGCAGCACTTTCACAGCATCATCTTTTAGGATTTGAAATAGCTCAACTGGAATTCCATCACCTCCACTAGCTTTGTTCGTAGTGATACTTTCTAAGGCCCACTTGACTTCACGTTCCAGGATGTCTGGCTCTAGGTGAGTGATCACACCATCGTGGTTATCTGGGTCATGAAGATCTTTTTTGTACAGTTCTTCTGTGTATTCTTGCCACCTCTTCTTAATATCCTCTGCTTCTGTTAGGTCCATACCATTTCTGTCCTTTATCGAACCCATCTTTGCATGAAATGTTCCCTTGGTATCTCTAATTTTCTTGAAGAGATCTCTAGTCTTTCCCATTCTGTTGTTTGCCTCCATTTCTTTGCATTGATTTCTGAGGAAGGCTTTCTTATCTCTCCTTGCTATTCTTTGGAACTCTGCATACAAATGGGTATATCTTTCCTTTTCTCCTTTGCTTTTCGCTTCTCTTCTTTTCACAGCTATTTGTAAGGCCTCCTCAGACAGCCATTTTGCTTTTTTGCATTTCTTTTCCTTCAGGATGGTCTTAATCCCTGTCTCCTGTACAATGTCACGAACCTCCATCCATAGTTCATCAGGCACTCTGTCTATCAGATCTAGTCCCTTAAATCTATTTCCCACTTCCACTGTATAATCATAAGGGATTTGATTTAGGTCATACCTGAATCGTCCTTACTTTCTTCAATTTAAGTCTGAATTTGGCAATAAGGAATTCATGATCTGAGCCACAGTTAGCTCCCAGTCTTATTTTTGCTGACTGTATAGAGATTCATCATCTTTGGTTGCAAAGAATATAATCAATCTGATTTCGGTGTTGACCATCTGGTGATGTCCATGTGTAGAGTCTTCTCTGTGTTGTTGGAAGAGGGTGTTTGCTATGACCAGTGTGTTCTCTTGGCAAAACTGTTTTAGCCTTTGCTGTGCTTCATTCCATACTCCAAGGCCAAATTTGCCTGTTACTCCAGGTGTTTCTTGATTTCCTAGTTTTGCATTCCAGTCTTCTATAATGAAAGGACATCCTCTCGCACTGCCATATAAGTACCGCGAGCTAACCAATTGCGCCACTGGAACTTCTGAAAAGGACATCCTTTTCGGGTGTTAGTTCTTAAAGGTCTTGTAGGTCTTCATAGAACCGCTCAACTTCAGTTTCTTCAGCATTACTGGTTGGGGCATAGGCTTGGATTACCATGATATTGAATGGTTTGCCTTGGAAACAAACAGAGATCCTTTTGTCGTTTTTGAGATTGCATCCAAGTACTGCATTTCGGACTCTTTTGTTGACCATGATGGCTACTCCATTTCTTCTAAGGGATCCTTGCCCACAGTAGTAGATGTAATGGTCATCTCAGTTAAATTCACCCATTCCAGTCCATCTTAGTTCGCTGATTCCCAAAATGTCCACGTTCACTCTTGCCATCTCCTGTTTGACCACTTCCAATTTGCCTTGATTCATGAACCTAACATTCCAGGTTCCTATGCAATATTGCTTTTTACAGCATTGGACCTTGCTTCTATCACCAGTCACATCCACACTGGGTATTGTTTTCGCTTTGGCTCCATCCCTTCATTCTTTCTGGAGTTATTTTTCCACTGATCTCCAGTAGCATATTGGGCACCTACTGACCTGGGGAGTTCCTCTTTCAGTGTCCTATCATTTTGCCTTTTCAAACTGTTCATGGGGTTCTCAAGGCAAGAATACTGAAGTGGTTTGCCATTCCCTTCTCCAGTGGACCACATTCTGTCAGACCTCTCCACCATGACCCGTCCGTCTTGGGTGGCCCCACAGGGCATGGCTTAGTTTCACTGAGTTAGAGAAGGCTGTGGTCCTTGTGATCAGATTGGCCAGTTTTCTGTGATTATGGCTTCAGTGTGTCTGCCCTCTGATGCCCTCTCGCAACACCTACCGTCTTACTTGGGTTCCTCTTACCTTGGACGTGGGGTATCTCTTCACGGCTGCTCCTTACCTTGGACGAGGTGTTGCTCCTCTCTGCCGCTGCCCCTGACTTCCGGCGTGGGGTAGCTCCTCTCAGTCATGCTTCCGCCGGGTCTGTTGCAGCAGGCACACTTCTGCAGCCAGTGTGCTATAGACCTCAAATGTTCACATGCTAAGTAAGTCACTTCAGTCATGTCAGATTCTGTGTTACACGAAGACTCTAGCCCGCCAGGCTTCTCTGTCCATAGGACTCTCCAGGCAAGAATACTGGAGTGGGTTACCATGCCTTCTCCAGGGGATCTTCCCCACCCAGGGATCAAATCTGCATCTCTTAGGTCTCCTGCATTGGCAGGCGGGTTCTTTACCACTGACATCTGTGAAGCCCCAGATGTCAATATTTACTAAATTAACATATCTATCCTCTGAGTGCCCTTGCATTTTATGTGATACTAGGCATACCTGAATTAGGTTGATATTTATTACTGAATCATACTTTAGGCACACAATTTGAAATAATGCAAATCCTAGAATATTTGAATTTTGACAAGAATCACAGAATTCCAAAGCCAAGAGGATTCTCTACATTGCTTCAGCTCTTGCTCGAAGCCAGTGCGCCTGCATTTTGCCAGGTTAGTCTCCCACTGTGTGAGACCTTCTGAATGCATCCCCTTTATAAAATGTAACTGCTCTGTATGTTTTTAAACTAAAGTCTTAAAAGTTATTTCTTGGGAGCTGTGATGTCCCAGATATGTGCTTGGTCCTTGCCATGAATAAGACAGGCACAGTTTTCTACCTCACTAGAGCTCATAGTTCACCATAGTAGACACCAAATTTTTGCTTTCACATGGAGTTCATATGCGCTTACAGGTTAACCTTTTTGGGCAGAACTTACATTCAGGCTTTGCCTGCTTCCCTGTCCCTATAATATGCAATCAGGTCATTGACTTAGAAGGGATCTATCCGACTAATACAAATCTGTGAGACTATTGTCTCCCTTCTTCCTGATTCCAAAATTATGTACAGTACTTGCAACTAACATTGTTCTCAGTTTTTCTTTTTTTTTCTTTTCCTGGAGTTATATTGCATTTGCAGTCAATTAAAATATCAGGGTCTTTTCCAGTGAGTCAGTTCTTCATATCAGGTGGCCAAAGTATTGGAGTTTCA
The DNA here is from genome assembly GCF_023699985.2 of Odocoileus virginianus. Lineage (NCBI taxonomy): Eukaryota > Metazoa > Chordata > Mammalia > Artiodactyla > Cervidae > Odocoileus > Odocoileus virginianus. Next base: position 21,589,320 of record NC_069697.1, read on the forward strand.
ACTTCAGCATCTGTCCTTCAATGAATATTCAGGACTGATTTCCTTTAGGATGGACTGGTTGGATCTCCTTGCAGTCCAAGGAACTCTCAAGAGTCTTCTTGTACACCACAGTTCAAAAGCATCAATTCTTTGGCCCTCAGCTTTCTTTATAGTCCAACTCTCATATCCATACATGACTACTGGAAAAACCATAGCTTTGACTAAGATGGACATTTGTTGGCAAACTAATGTCTCTGCTTTTTAATATGCTATCTAGGTTGGTCATAACATTTCTTCTAAGGAGCAAGCATCTTTTAATTTTATGGCTGCAGTCACTATATGCAGTGATTTTGGAGCCCCCCAAAATAAAGTCTCTCACTGTTTTCACTGTTTCCCCATCTATTTCCCATGAAGTGATGGGACCAGATGCCATGATCTTAGTTTTCTGAAACTTGAGCTTTAAGCCAACTTTTTCACTCTCCTCTTTCACTTTCATCAAGAGGCTTTTTAGTTCCTCTTCACTTTCTGCCATAAGGGTGGTGTCATCTGCATATCTGAGGTTATTGATATTTCTCCCAGCAGTCTTGATTCCAGCTTGTGCTTTATCCAGCCCAGCATTTCTCATGATGTACTCTGCATATAAGTTAAATAAGCAGGGCCACAATATGCAGCCTTGATGTACTCCTTTCCCTATTTGGAACCAGTCTGTTGTTCCATGTCCAGTTCTAACTGTTGCTTCCTGACCTGCATACAGGTTTCTCAAGAGGCAGGTCAGGTGGTCTGGTATTCCCATCTCTTTCAGAATTTTCCACAGCTTATTGTGATCCACACAGTCCAAGGTTTTGGCATAGTCAATAAAGCAGAAGTAGATTTTTTTTTTTTTTAAGTCTCTTGCTTTTTCAATGAGCCAACTAATGTTGGCAATTTGATCTCTGGTTCCTCTGCCTTTTCTAAAACCAGCTTGAACATCTGGAAGTTCACGGTTCACGTATTGCTGAAGCCTGGCTTAGAGAGTTTTGAGCATTACTTTACTAGCGTGTGAGATGAGCATAATTGTGTGGTATTTTGAGCATTCTTTGGGATTACCTTTTTTTCTAATTGGAATGAAAACTGACCTTTTCCAGTTCTGTGGCCACTGCTGAGTTTTCCAAACTTGCTGGCCCTAATGCTTGCAAAGAGTCGAACACGACTGAGCAACTGAACTGAACTGAACTGAATGCTAGGAAGGATTGAAGGCAGGAGGAGAAAAGGACGACAGAGGATGAGATGGTTGGATGGCATCACCGACTCAATGGACATGACTTGGAGTAAACTCTGGGATTTGGTGTTGGACAGAGAGGCCTGGCATGCTGAAGTCCATGGGGTCACAAAGAGTTGGACATGACTGAGCAACTGAACTAAACTGAACTGAAAACATCTGAATCTTTTCTCCTAAACTGCATTTGAGGCTTGTTGAAAACAGACTCTATCTTTTTTTTTTTAACCTCACCACGTGGCATGTGGGGTCTTCGTTTCCCAACCAGAAGTCAAACCTGCGCCCCCTGAATTGGAAGGTAGAGTCTTAACAACTGGACCACTGGCAAAGTCCTCAGTCTGTATCTTTGTAATTGGTTTTTTCAGTTTGGTAAGATGTTGCATTTATCCTAAAACAAATTAAATCTTGTTGGTGTCATTCCATCAATCTGTCCAAATTATTTTGATTTCTTGATTATGTCAGTCAGTGCATTAACTGTCCCTTCCAGTTGTGGGAAGGCAGCAAATTAAAAAGCCTGCTTCTATCTCTCTCCCTAGGTTGCTGATAAGAAGACTAAGTTTCATTTTTAAGATAATTATTGTGTCATAGCTTTGAAAGGTTTTGCTTGGCAAATTTACATGACCTTCATCCTTTTTAAAATCTTTGGTCTTATCACCAAGCCACACAACCCTGCTGAACTCCCATCAAAGGAACATACTTTTGATGCCTAACTAAGGTCAAGTTCTGTAAGCACTCCTTAATGGTGATCTTGTCCTCCTAAGTAGGTTTAGGACCAAGAAGGAAAACATGACTCTATCAAAGTTGTTACTTTATAATTCTAATATACAACTGAAGCTTCTTAAACTAGCTCTCCTTATTGACCAGGGACTAGCAGCAAAGACAGAATCAAGTGACATGAGGGCAGCTTTTTTCTCCAGTTTGGGTATCAGTTTAAATATTTATGTATCTGATCTTGAGAGCCAAAATAAATTTACAGATACTTCTAAATAATTTTGAAAATTTTGGAGAACAATCATCTGTGGGAAATACTGTGATTAAGGAGTTCATTTTCCCCATTTAGAAAAGAAAAGAAAAAAAAAAAGCTTCAAAACTTTATATCCTTATCATGCAACTTCCATATGAATGGCTTTAATATCATCTGCTAGACCATAGGAGGAGGCAATGGCGCCCCACTCCAGTACTCTTGCCTGGACAATCCCATGGATGGAGGAGCCTGGTGGGCTGCCGTCCATGGGGTCGCTAAGAGTCCAACACGACTGAGCGACTTCACTTTCACTTTTCACTTTCATGTGTTGGAGAAGGAAATGGCAACCCACTCCAGTGTTCTTGCCTGGAGCATTCCAAGGACAGGGGAGCTTGGTGGGCTGTCGTCTATGGGGTCACACAAAGTTGGACACGACTGAAGCGACTTAGCAGCAGCAGCAATAGACCATAAAAAAACAGTGTTGTCATTAACGTTGAAAATTTACATTAGTCATCCCTGCACTCTGAGTAACTGACAAGGCACTTTGGAATTTTGTCTGTCAACAGCTACACTGTTTTTAAGTTGGAAAGGTAGTTTTTTAAGTACATGTTTCAATAAACCAAGTAGTTTTTTGCCATCTGCCAATGAATTTGTGACTCAGAAACAGGGCCACATTATGAAATTTCGTGGACTGGAGGCACTGCTGATTCTGTGGGCCTTTTCCTCCATAAAAAATTATGAAAAAATACAGTTAACCACTGGGTTGGTATAAAGGTGAATATATTCACCTGGATGGGAGGGCAGTTTAGGGGAGAATGGATACATGTATATGTGTGGCTGAGTCCCTTTGCTGTCCACCTGAAATTACCACAGCATTGTTGATCGGCTGTACTCGATACAAAATAAATGTTTTTTTTTTCAATAATTTATATTAGTATTATATATTCAAATATTTTCTTTGACCTGAAGTTCACTTTTTTCTTCTGATTTTCAAAGAAATTAAAACATTTTCATGGGTCCCCAAAAGTACTGTGGGCTCTCTCAGCACCATTCCCACTGTGCATAATGGGTAACTTGGCTCAGATTAGAAGTTGTATTTCCTCTTCAATTTATTAACTGTACTTTTTGCATTTAACATCCATATCTTTTCGATGGGAAAAACCAACTCTGTTTCCATAGTACACCTCTGTTAAACTCAATAAGCACTGCATATTTGGTAGAATGACCTGTGTCAGCAAGATATGTCTCAAAAATTGGTAGAATAGAAATGTACGTCCTTTACATACCTGATTCAAACCAACTGCCTGGCCTGAATCTATCAGCATTTACCCATTCTATCATTTCAGACAGTGCTAAGTCTGCATGCTAAGTTGCTTCAGTTGTGCCTGACTCTGTGCAACCCTATGGACTGTAGCCTGCCAGGCTCATCTGTCCTTGGGATTCTCCAGGCAAGAACACTGGTGTGGGTTGCCCTGCTCTCCTCCAGGGGATCTTCCCGACCCAGAGATTGAACCTGCATCTCTTATGTCTCCTGCATTGGCAGGTGGGTTCTTACCACTGGTGCGATCTGGGAAGCCCATATGGTGTATAACAATCATGAAATAGCACTCCTTTAATCCCTGTTCCTTTCCTGCTTGCAATATAAAAAAAAAAAAAATCTCTTTTGCCATCTGGTGATTTTAAGGCTTGATAGTAGAAGGCCAAGTGTTGTTTCTAATTCATTCATATTCTAATGATTCTACTGTGTTTATAGAAGTGATACATGCTCATTATAAAAAAAATTGAAGGAATGCAGAAAAGTAAAAAGAAAAAGATTTTTTAAAAATCCTAATGCTCAGAAATAAGCCTCATTAAGTGAACATCCTGTTGGACATCTGACACCTCTCTAAACTTGTTTGCAGATGAAAAAAATGGATGGATGGATGATAGGTAGGTAGATAGAAAGAAATGCTTTCATTAAAGTAGCGTCATATACTGCTATTTTTTAAATTTTAAAACTAATGTATTTAATTTCATTTGAAGTTAACTGAATGAAAAGAAACTAAGTAAGAATTAAGAAATTAGTAAAATTTAAATAAACATTTTTTTTTTCACAGTAGGAGATGTTATTTTTTCCCCCTCCTTAGGTTAAGAAAAGAGATGATTAACTTGATGTTTTTGGTTCTGGCTTTTCTTTTTCTTCAAGTGTATTTCTTGGTAGATCTTATTGGTGTTCACCCAGTTCTCTCCCTGTTCTGGGGTACAGGAGAATTGTATTTTCCTTACTCCTTTCAAGTTAGGTGTGATCTTATGACTGGCTTTAGCTGCACAGTGTGAGCAGAAATGACTTGCATCACTTATGGATGGTTGTATTTAATTGCCAGGTCTCCAGTCTCTCACCCCTTCGCTCCTTGTCTTGGTGAGCATGGACATTTATGTGATTTGTGAATGTGGGGAGCCTAAGCCAGTGTGGGTATGAAATGCATTGCCAGCTCAGGGAGGCACTCCCCTGAGCAGTCATGTGAGGCTGTGGTGGATGGTATGTGAGTGAGACATGAACTCTTCTTCTGTTAAGTCATGAGATTCAGGGCTTATTTACTACCACAGGCTGTCCTGCCTGCTGCTGTCTCCATCTCAGACAATATGGATTTCCCTGCCATGATAAATGAGCTCACAGGCACTCTCACTCTTTCCTTCCTTCCGTCTAGATTTTGGTTTATTACATCGTTATTTTCTTGCAGTCAGAGTATTTAGTGTTTACATTCCACAGTATTCTATCATCTAGCCTTGATTTTGATTGGTTATATTACTGTTTTCATATAATCAAGACATGTAACATTATGTTCTGTTCAGTTGTTTAAAATTAGTTTTATACTTAAATAAATTCAATATCCAGTACTGATCTTTTTACTGTGGCTTTCAAATCACTCTTATCAAGAAGCAAGTCAAGGAGCTTAGAGGAAACTGTCTGGTAGGAAAACGTTCCACTCGAGAAAGGAGGAATATTTTATCATTTGCATTGCTGAAGTTGTTGTTACGTGGTGATATGAAAAGCAGACTGATTTTTTAGTGGTTTCATTTCTAATTTTAAATTCTCTATAAACAATGCCTTTTTTGTTGCTTGCATCTGAAGCAAACCATTTCCATCTGCCCATCCTCCATATGCCACTGTTGATATTTTTATTTTATTCATTGCACTGACTAAATTGTCAAGACTTTTTAAAGGAAGGCTCAGAATGAAAGTGAATTCTTATGTTGTTTTTATGTTCTACAATATCTACTGATTATCTTTTATTTGAAAATCATCTTGACTAAGAATAATATTCAGAGACTACACTTTTATCCCCCTTAAACATTTTTGTGAAATTGCTTTGTCTTTTACATTTAAAGCACTGTTAAGAAATTTGACTTTCTCCTTTTATACAACTTGATTTTTCTTTCTACTTGAAGGATTATTTAGCCAGAATATGCCTCATAGTTGGTTATTCTATGTCAGAAATAGAATTCAATTATTTAGCCAGAATATGTCTCATAGTTGGTTATTCTATGTCAGTTTTTTTTTTTTCTTAAAACAGAGTTTGCTCTTTCAACTGAGAGATTAGATTCCATTGTGTATTCATTTTAGGGATATTTTCTTGTGTTAGATTTTTGAATACTTTGGGCTGGATTTTTTACTTCAGGAATACCCATCAACCTTTTAATGGACTTTATTTTTCTGTCCTCTACATCTATCATTTTTCTCTAATCGCTTTAAATTCTGCCTTGATTTCAAGCCTTTCCTGAATATGAATAATTTGGAGTCATATTATTGCTATTCTTTGGTATTTCTAATTTATGTATTAGTTTCTAGGTGATGCTATTTGATCATCAATTTATCATTTTGGTATGACAAGCTTCCTTTAAAATCTCATTTTATTTGATCATCTCATTGCTAAGTTCTTATTTTTACTATATTCATGTTTCTATTATGCTTTTAAGTTATTCTATAACAAATTACTCTCTCTTATTCCTTGAGGATCATGAACTTTTATCTTTATATATATATATAATGTCCCCTTTAAAAATCACTTGTTATGGTAGAATGTTAGTTGCTGTGCTATTTCATTCCATCTTGCCCATGTTTGGGCAGCCATGCTCAGCCTTTGGTGCTGTAACAGACTGGAGTGGTTTCTCCTTGGCACTCCTGTAACCCTCTATCTGTTGCCCCTTGAAGACTGGATATTTCCTATTCTGTCCACTTTAGCTTAAGGGCACTCATCAACGCCCTGCAGTGTCTCTCCTGGGACCCAGTGAAATGTCTCATCATTTCTTCCAAGAACAGCCGTCTGTTGTTGTTGTCCATATTTCTGATCTTCCCATCCTTCACTGTGGCAATTACCATCCCCAGTCTACTGAAGTCATAGGAGAGAAAGTGAGAAGAAAACCCACCTAATTCATTTTTCCTTTCCAGATTTGGGGATATCAGTCTTTCTTTTAAAGTTGAGTTTGATGCACCTTCAGAGAAGTATTGGAGTGTGGTTCTGCCATTTTTGGGGGGAGGGGCGGGGAGGATGGCTTCTTTTCATTACCTTTTATTTCCTTAGATACTAGTGGGTTGGAACCAGAGTATTTACCCAGAAGCCATCTTGGGGTCTGTCAATGGTTCTAACTCTCTTAAAATTAAACATCGAGGTAGAGGGAAGAGTCCACTGTGGCCCAGTTCAGACAAAGAATGGGAACCTGCACACCCTTAACCTTGACAGTATCTTCCTGTTACAAAGTTGCCCCTGCCTTTTAAAAATCTGTGTTCACTCCCAGATGATACAATAGTTTCTTTAGTTTTTAAGTTCTAAGTAACTAAAAGTAGTCACTCTTGGCAATACTGTAGCCATAGAAAGCACAGCCAAATGAATATGCTGTAATCGTAATGGATCCTTCCTTTTAATTTGTTCATTTATCCAACAGTGTTCATTTATGTAGTGAGTACCTACTGTGTGCTCTTCTTGGTGCCTAGGATACAACACTGAACATGACTGAACAAAACAGACACAATTTCCCTTCCTGTGAGGAGCTTACATTATAGCAGGGATGGGGTTTGTGTATGGAGTGGGGCGAGCAACAGCAAATATAGCACACCCTTAACATACACGGTATGTTTGAAGGTGATACGAGAATAAGGAGAATCACAGAGTGGAACGGGAGTTGTAACTGGGAATCGGGCAGTCAGGCAGGGTTCCATCGAGAAGTCACATTTGATGGAGGGAGTCAGAGGAAGAGTGTTCCAGGAAGAGGGACCAGCGAGCACAAGGCCCTAAGGTTCCAGGCAGGCCGGCGTGTTCAGAGAGCAGGATGAATGTTAAATCGATGGAGTTGGGTCAGTTCTGTGCAAGTATGTGAGAAAAATGGGTGGCTCAGCAAGTTATAACATGAACTTTTAAAGTTTTTAATACTGTTTTGAAAAATTTACTAAACCAATGTTCAATTAACTTTTTTTTTTTACTATAGAAAGATAAGTTTCCATGAGCAATATTTTAAAAGCAGGAACAAGCCAAAAAACATCAATAAAACCCCAAAGATCTTGGTTCTCTTTTAGAAGACAAGTAGGGGAAAATGATGCAACAATATGTGAGTAACTGTTGTTTAATGAGAAGTCAAAAAGCATGAGACGTGCAGAAAATAAAATTTCTTTTTAAAAAGATAGTGTAATATGTCATATCTAAATAAGACCTTGGAAGTCATCTGGTTTTATGCTTTAACAAATGAGAAAACAAGAGAGGCTAAGTGATATAGCCAGTTTTATGACAAGTTGGTGGCAGATTTGAATTTAGATAGTAGCCAGGCCTGCTCATTCTTAGCCCAGAGCTCTGTCCACCCTGCCTCCCTTCTTTTAACTCAGTGAGAACTCAATTATTGCTACTAGTCTTGTCATTGACCTTCCACAGACTCGATGGTCAAATCAAGTTTTCCATGACAAATAGGTCTGACTTACTTGCATTTTGCAGTAGGACCTTCATCTAGCTGGAAATCAGTTTTAGACCAGTTTATTAATATTTCTCCACCTCTCTGGGGACACAATTGTTCTCTATGATTACCTACCAGAACAAGTGGCTCTAATTACTTTTCTTTTCAAGATGCTTTTCTTTTGTTTCCAGGCAGCCAGTCGCTGACCCAGAGGGATTTCTCTGCAGGACCATTGCACCTAGGGATCCAGATTAACACGTGGGCCCTGGGAGGTGGCCTGTCATGTAGTTTTGTCAGCCTGGCAGCCTCCCCACATTTCCTTCCCTTCCATAACTAACTATTCTGTCTTATACATTATTTTATTTGTATATTTTTTTATAAATGGTGTTGTTTTAGACATGTATATTAAAATTCACATTGTTGTAGAGATCATTCTTTTAACATTTTGGCTTTAGTTCATCCTTTCTGACTGCACAGTATTCCCTATGTGCTCCTTCATATTTATCTATCTGTTTCCCTCGTAATGAGCTCTTATGTTGATTTCGGCTCCTTTCTTCCCAGTGTTACTTGATATAAACAACCTCATACACAGTCCCTCATGGATCTGATGGGAGTTCTTCTGAGATATATAAGCCCCAAAACAGGATTGCTGGGTTATAAGGCTTATGTATATATGTTTGCTAACACAAATGATTTAGCCGTGTGCAAACAACCTTATACACATCCCTTATTGATCTTTTTCAGAATTTTTCTTGGGTACATACACCGTGGAACAAGGTTATAGACTATATTCAGTTTTATTCACATGGCTGACTTGCTTGTATTGATGGAGTGGCTGCCCAGTCTTCATTCTTATCAGTAGTGAATAAAATTTCATACTCTGATGCATCCCAGTCAAAACTTGTATTGTCTAGATTTCTAAGCACATCAAGTAATTTATCATTGCTATTTCATTTGTTATTTCTTAAATTTCTGCATTTGAGCATCTCTTTTTATGTTTGCTTTTGCATTTCCTCTAATTCAAATCACCTGGCCATTTCTTTGTCCTTTTACCTTTGGAAATTCTTATCTTTTTTCCTATGGTTACAGGAGTACCTACCTTATAAATCCAGAAATTATGCCTCCTTTGGTTTCAGACATTAACAGATGTCTTTTCCCATTCTGCTCTGTCAACTTGAATCGTAATCTCCTTTGATGTAAAAGGTTCATCTGATCATCTTTGGGGGATTCACTTAAAAAGTCACTTCCAGCATGTGAGAGGGATAAATTAGAATTAGCATATACACAGTACTATATATAAAATAGATAACCAGTAAGGACCTACTGTTTAGCATAAGAAACTATACTCAGTGTTTTGTAATAACCTGTAAGGGGAAAGAATCTGAGAAAGAATACACAGAAACACACATATAAAGCTGAATCACTGTGTGGTACACCTGAAATTAACACAACGCTGTAAATTAACTGTGCTTCAATTTTTAAAAATAATACATTTTTTCCCTTAAACTAAAAAAAAAAAAAAAAAGCCCATTTCCACCACAAGTCATAAAGACAACTCCAATGTTATTTTCCATTAAGTTTATACTTTTGCCTTTTATGTTTGGGCCTTTATCCACATGGACTCTGTCACTGTTTATGGTGTGATAGAAAAGTCCAGTTTCTTTTTATATAGAATTAGCTAGTTTTCCCCAGTTTGGAGAAAGCCTCTCCTTACCCCATTGTGAACTTTTAATTGTCATTATAAGCATTCTCATCTTTATGTCATACGAATGTCTTCCCAGCTAGCAAAAGAATAACTTTCCATTTATTAAAATCTTGCCTTATATCTTTTAATAAAGGCTTAAAAATTTCCCCAGAGGTCTTATGTAATCTTTGCTAATTTAATTCTAGATTCTTTGTCGTTTTCATGATTGTTTTCTTTTGTATTTGATTATTGGTAGAATGTAGAAATGCTGTTTTATTGATTTTTGTTTTGAGTTGATCTTATATCTGCAATTTTGCTCAACCTTCTTATTTGTTCTAATAAATTGTCTATTGATCCAGGCCTTTTTCTACTTATTAGGTCATATAGTCTGAAAATGCTCCCCTTTAAGTGCTAATACATAATTTCTTTATCTTTATTTATAGCTCTGGACAGGACTGTCTACTACTGTATTCAATAGTAATATGGTGGTGCTAGTGGGCATACTTCTTCACATTCTTAGAGCAGATACATTTTAAAGTTCATTAAATCAAATGCTTATTGAAGGTTTTTACAATTTTATCAAGTTTTAAAGACTGCTTATATTTCTGGTTTTTGAAGAAAATGAATTTAATGATAAATAAGTATCAAATTTCATCAAATCCCTTTTTTTCATCTATTAAAATAATGAATTTTATCTTTTTGGCTGTTGATATGTTGAATTAGAAGAAGGCAATGGCACCCCACTCCAGTACTCTTGCCTGGAAAATCCCATGGATGCAGGAGCCTGGTGGGCTGTGGTCCATGGGGTCACTGAGAGTCGGACACGACTGAGCGACTTCACTTTCACTTTTCTCTTTCATGCATCGGAGAAGGAAATGGCAACTCACTCCAGTGTTCTTGCCTGGAGAATCCCAGGGACAGAGGAGCCGGGTGGGCTGCCGTCTATGGAGTTGCACAGAGTCGGACACGACTGAAGTGACTTAGCTTAGCTTATGTTGAATTAATTGGTAAATTTTATGATGTTGAGATTATTGTAATCCTGAGATAAATTCTCTGTTTGTTTATAATATATTCTTTTAAATATTTTTTAAACCTGTTAAAAAAGCTGCTCTTCCATAACTCTTTTAATTTTTCTTTACTTACTTATTTTATTCCCGGTGGGCTGGGTCTCTGTTGCTACGCAGGCCCTTCTCTAGCTGTGGCTAGTGAGGGCCGCCCTCCAGTTGCAGGGTGCGGGCCCCTCACTGCAGTGGCCTCTCTTGTTGTGGACCGTGGGCTCGAGGGCTCGCAGACTGCAGCTCCTGCGGCATGTGGGCTCGGTAGCTGTGCACACAGGCCCCGCTGCTCCGCAGCATGTGGGGTCCTCCTCGACTGAGGGATCCAACCTGTGTCTCCTGCACTGGCTGCCGTATCCTTCACCACTGAGCCACCAGGCACACCTATTTTAAATATATTTTTAAAAACTCAAATAGTTACTGTTTAGGATTTTCGCATCTAAAATTATAAGTGAAGTGAGCCTCTGATTTTTCTTTTTTCTCCTTGTTGCTTGGGATAAAAAGTATAGGAGTCTAGTAAAACGGCCTACATAGTTTTCGTTCTTTTTGTATTTTCTGGAGCAACTTACATGAGATAGGAAATGAAATGTTCCATGAATGTTTGATACAACTAATGTATAAAACCATAATGTATAATGTATAAAAGAGCCCAGGGCTCTTTAGGGCTTTGATTACCACTTCAGTGTGTTTGAAACTTTCGTTTATTCAAGTTTTCTATTTTGTTCTATACCAGCTTTGGCATTTTATATATTCCTAGTAATGTATCACCTCATCTACATTTTAAGAATTTATTAGTTTACTTGTAAGTGCTTATAGATCATTGCTCAGCAATTTGTCACTCCTTTCACCGCATGAGATGATTTGATTTCTTTTCTGTTGGCTTTGGTCTTGGCCATATGTCTTGCTTTGGTCCATGGAACATTAGTAGATTTGACCTGAGCAGAGGCCTTAAATGTCCTCGAGGCAAGGTTTTTAGCCTTTTCTCCTAAAAAGTGGCTATCCTAGAAGGGCACAGTCTCTTAGCTCAACTATTTTTTTTTTTTCTGGTCCAGCAAACTGAAGCATGTGGCACTTCCCTCAGTGAGTTAAGGAGTGTGGTATGTATCACCAGCTCTCCAAAGACATGTGTATGGTTTTCCAAAGTACTACCCCATCTGCAACTGAGTCACTTTATAAAGCACTCATATGTGCTTACAAAACCTCCAGTTGTACCTCCAAATAACAGGTTTAAAAGGGAGTTCTATAGTTAAATCCTTTGCGGTAATTCTAGAGCCCTGACTGCAGCCTCATCCGACTTTCCCAGCAGCCACTGACACATCTGCCATGCTTCTCCCCAACTCCACGGCCTCAGTCTTCGAACTGTGCTTTTGAACTCTGTACAGGTCCTCTTCTCAGGTCACTGTTAAGGTGGCCTCATGTCTCAGGGCGCAGGGTACAAAGCAGAGGGCAACCAGGCAGGACACGGGGCCTGTGGACTTGCCCTCACCAGCCAGGGTAGAGCAGAGAGTGCTGTCTGCACTGAGGTTTGTTGGAGGTGATGACTTTTTTCAGTAACAAGTCAGAAACACGTAGCTATTAGAGAGGTGAGTTGGAAACTTGACTTGGATAACCTTTGATTTTAAGAATGTCACTGGAAAAGTATATGTTAAGTTGCATATTGTGCTCAGCAAGGGGCTGAAGTTTGTACAGGAAGGACACAGAAACAGGAGACGTGGTCTCTGCCCATGAGGAGCTTGAGAGACAGTGATGTCATATAAGAAACAAAGAAGCTGAATGGAAGGGTTTAAGATTTAAGCCCAGAGCGGCCACGGTTAACCACGAGTGCGGGAAGACGAGATAGTGGTTGAGAAGGGGAATCACCATGCACATTTCCTTCGTGTCGTGCCCACAGAGTTGGAGGGTGGAGGGGAGGTGGGGGGTAGGTGGGCAGGTGGGGGTGGGTGGGTACTGGAGGTGTTCATCCCTTCAAATGGATTTTCATCGTGGCAGATGGGTTTGTCAACAAATATTTCTTTTGAAACAGGTGAGTTTTACCTTCACCAAGAATGGGATTAAAGGATTGCACAAAAGAGACAGGATCTATGTAAGGGAGAACAGTTGTCAGTATAAAAGGAGTTAGATGCCTGTTTAGGACTTTTTTTTTTTTAAAGAATGGACATTCTTCTGTCCCAGTATCTGGTGGTTCTTAACTGGGGGTAGTGCTGCCTCGCTCCAGGGCGTGTGGATACGTGTGCTCAGGCTGGGATGGGGATGTGACTGACATGTAGTAGGTGTAGGCCGGGGGTGCTCCAGAGCCTGCTGTGTGCTGGAGACAGCCCCGCATGATGGATTGTCCTGCCTGAGATGCCACTAGCTTACGTGTTGAGAAACACTGGACTTCCCAAACTTCAGTCATTTCTGTCCTACTTGTACAATTCCTGCCTTATTTTTGAATCACCTGTATTGCTAATTTAATGCTTTTATTTAAATCTACTTTTTATTTTTAAAACTTATGTTTTTTTTTTTCCCAGTCTGTTTACTTTTTGGTCATTCTACATCTGCTTTTTAATTTACTTACCTTAATCCTTGCAATCATGGGTTTGAAATGCTACTTGTACTTTTCTAACCATGTTAAGACAGATACATGACTGTTCTGATACAGAATGTTCCCCTGTGTACCCCCAGCATCATCTTGCCCACCACCATTGGTGTGCACATCAAGCATCGAGGGACAGTGGCCAGATGGTCACAGCGGATTAACTTCTAGCTTGACCTGATTTGATGTAGTATGTCCTTGGGAGTTGACACTACTGCCTTAGGGCTCTCGTTTTTAATTAACCTCATATTCAACAGAATTCATGAGCTGGAAGGGCTTCATGAGGATACTTTTCCAGACAGAGGTCAGACGACCCAAACAGCTGTTATTCTCTGTGTGTGTGTAAGGTCTCCTTGGAAGGGCTTGATTTGCTCTTGGCTGGGTCATGCCTATGTGCCAGTTATCTTTGCTCAAGTCTGTATCTGCAGACTGCTGGCCATCTCCCAGTTATGTGGCAGTATTCACAGGGATATGTGACCCTGAGAGTGTAGGGGAGTAGAGCAAATACTGCCCTCACTTCCGCATCATTGGCTCAGAGCATATGTTGCATAAACAGTTGGACAAGAGTCAGAATGATGATCGAGTGTAGCAGAATCACAGATGTTCCCGCCCAGCACCCATTGAACTGACCCAAAAAGAAGTTCAGAATAAAAACAGAACCCAGCAAACAAGAAAACCAATCACAGCTTTATGCCAAGCACTTTGAAAAGTGCCAGGCAAAGAAGGAAACCTCCCATCCTGACCCCTCAGGAGCAATGCTGGAAAAGGAAGGTGAGGGGCCAGCAGCCTGAGGGTTCCCAGTCATATAGGTCAGTTGGAAAGAAGCTGTCTGAGGAGGGCGGGCAGCCTCAGTGATGTCAGGCAACACCCTCTGCAGAGGCGGGAAGGCAACTCGGAGCAAGCTGTTGCCCCAGTTACGGGAAAGAGATCATAGAAGTGAATGCCCCCCAGCAGAGCAGGCTCTGGTATAACACATTTAACTGGCTTTCAAAAGAGAGAGCAGGCCTTCCCTGGTGGGACAGTAGTTAAGAATCCACCTTGCAATTCAGGAGGACACTGGTTCACTCCCTAGTCTGGGAAGAGTCCACATGTCTTGGAGCAACTAAGCCCATGCACTGCAACTAGTGGGCCCACACCCCCTAGGGCCCTTGACTCCCATACGAGAGGAGTCACTGCAATGAGAAGCCCGTGCACCACAACTAGCCATGTACCCTGCTCACTGCAACTAGAGAAAGGTGTCGCACAGCAGCAGAGACCCACCACAGCCAAAAGAACGTTTTGGTACATATACACAATGGAATATTGCTGCTGCTGCTGCTGAGTCACTTCAGCTGTGTCCGACTCTGTGTGACCCCCTAGATGGCAGCCCACTAGGCTCCTCTGTCCCTGGGATTCTCCAGGCAAGAACACTGGAGTGGGTTGCCATTTCCTTCTCCAATGCATGAAAGTGAAAAGTGAAAGTGAAGTTGCTCAGTCGTGCCCGACTCTTAGCGACCCCATGGACTGCAGCCCACCATGCTCCTCCGTCCTTGGGATTTTCCAGTCAAGAGTACTGGAGTGGGGTGCCATTGCCTTCTCCGAATGGAATATTACTAGCTATTAAAAAGAACATATTTGAATCGGTTCTAATGAGGTGGATGAAATTGGAGCCTATTATACAAAGTGAAGTAAGTCAGAAAGAAAAACACCAATACAGTATATTAACGTATAAACATGGAATTTAGATGACCATGGTAATGATGACCCTACATGCGAGATGGCAAAAGAGACACAGGTATAAAGAACAGACTTTTGACTCTGTGGGAGAAGGCAAGGGTGGGATGATCTGAGAGAATAGCGTTGAAACATGTATATTATCGTATGTGAAATAGATCGCCAGTCCAGGTTCAATGCATGAAACTGGGCACTCAAAGACGGTGCAGGGGGACCACCCAGAGGGATGGGATGGGGAGGAGGTGGGAGGGGGGTTCAGGATGGGGGACACATGTACACCCATGGCTGATTCATGTCAATGTATGGCAAAAACCACCAAAATACTGTAAAGTAATTAGCCTCCAATTAAAATAAATAAATTAATTAGAAGAAAGAAAAACAAACAAAATCAGTGTGTAGCATCTCCAGCAAAGGCTGGCCCTGTGGGTCCTACCTCTCCTTCATGGCAGAGCACCACACAGAAAGCCACAGCCAACCCCAGAGTGTAATCCCCTGTAAGTGAATGGACTGTCAAGGATATATCAACTTACTGTAGGTGACCAAACAGAGTTCTGAACAGAGATACCCACATCAAGTATGAACAAGATGAAGCTAAGTGTTGTGAAAACACTGCATACAAGTGAGGAATGAAAGACAGAAACACAGCTTGCAAAAAATAAACATGCAACCAATCTGGTTTGGGACAAAAGTGAGTCCAAGAAAACTCAATCTCATAACCATTTCATGCTGTAGAAGAGTTCAGTGTCAGTTCAGTAGAAATAAAAACTCAATGTTATGATTAAACAAGATTCTTTTCATGTTTTATCTTTAATTGTAAAATATACAACTTGCTATCTTTTCCATTTTCAAGTGTGCAATTCAGTGGTTAAGTACATCCATGTTGCTGTGCAACAAACCTCCAGACCTTTTCATCTTGCAAGTCAGAAACTTTGTCCCCGTTAAATAACAACTCCTCATTCGCCCCTCCCAAGACCCTGGCAACCATCATTCTTTCTGTCCCATTAAATTTGACTGTTCTGAGTACCTCATGTGAGTGGAATCATGGTGTAGTTGTCTCTTTTGTGACTGATTTATTTCAGCTAGAATAATGTCCTTAAGAATCATCCATTTTGCAGCATGAGTCAGAATTTTTTCTTTCCTTTTTAAGGTTGAATAATATTCTGATGTATAATATACCACTTTTTATTTATCTGTTTATCCCTTGATAGATACCTGAGTGGCTTCCACTTTCTAGCTGTTGTGAACAATGCTGCTTGAAGATGGATGTACAATATCTCTTTAAATCGCTACTTTCAATTCTTTTGGGTATATAACCCAAAATTAGAATTGCTGGATCATAATTCCATGTTTAATTTTTTGAGGAACTGTTTTCCATAGCAGCTGCACCATTTTACATTCCCACCAAGAGCACTTAAGTGTTCCAATTTTTACACATTCTCACCAGCACTTATTTTTTTTTGATAGAAGCCATCCTAATGGGTGTGCAGTGGAAAGGGATTTTTAAAGATTGAAGGGCCAAGAAAAATTGGCAACAAAAATATGATATAAGATTAGAACCAGGGAATTCCCTGGTGGTCCAGTGGCTAAGACTCTGGACTCCCAATACAGGGGGGCTGGGTTCGAACCTTGGTCAGGGAACTAGATACCACGTGCCACAACTAAGACCCTATGCAGCCAAATAAATAAAAATAAATATTAAAAAAAAAAAAGATTTGAACCAAAAGGAAAATGCTGGAGAGGGTGTGGAGAAAAGGGAACCCTCTTACACTGTTGGTGGGAATGCAAACTAGTACAGCCGCTATGGAGAACAGTGTGGAGATTCCTTAAAAAACTGGAAATAGAACTGCCATATGACCCAGCAGTCCCACTCCTGGGCATACACACTGAGGAAACCAGATCTGAAAGAGACACATGCACCCAAGTGTTCATCGCAGCACTGTTTATAATAGCCAGGACATGGAAGCAACCTAGATGCCCATCAGCAGACAAATAGATGAGGAAGCTGTGGTACATATACACAATGGAATATTACTCAGCCATTAAAAAGAATTCATTTGAATCAGTTCTAATGAGATGGATGAAACTGGAGCCCATTATATAGAGTGAAGTAAGCCAGAAAGATAAACACCAATACAGTATACTAACGCATATATATGGAATTTAGAAAGATGGTAACGATAACCCTATATGCAAAACAGAAAAAGAGACACAGATGTACAGAACAGACTTTTGGACTCTGTGGGAGAAGGCGAGGGTGGGATGTTTCGAGAGAACAGCATCAAAACGTATATTATCTAGGGTGAAACAGATCACCAGCCCAGGCTGGATGCATGAGACAAGTGCTCTGGCCTGGTGCACTGGGAAGACCCAGAGGGATCGGGTGGAGAGAGAGGGGGGAGGGGGGACCGGGATGGGGAATACATGCAAATCCATGGCTGATTCATGTCAATGTATGGCAAAAACCACTACAATATTGTAAAGTAATTAGCCTCCAACTAATAAAAATAAATGGAAAAAAAAATACAGAATAGCCCTAAGTGGTAGTCAAATGAATGGCATGGTGGAAAGGCATGAGATAATTACTGGAAGGAAGTTGAAATGATAAGAGAAAATGATAGCTGTAGAAGATAGGCAAAACCATCCAGCATGAGGAATAGAAAAAAATAATACAAAGATATAACTCAGAATGATTTTTTTGAAAAGAAGGAAGAACTAAATCTTTGGTCAGAGGCCATGCTGCATATAGAGTGACCAAGATAAACTCTGGTCTAAAGCTTCAGTATTGCAAACTCCAGAGAGAAAAAGCAGGTTATCCCTAAAGGGGGATGATGAAGATAGTATCAGAATTCTCCATACCAGTTTTCTCTACCATAAAATACGAGCAAGTTCTACAAATGTAAGAGAAATAAAATTATTTAAACAATATAAAATTATATTCATAATTTAAAATATAATATAATAGGACATTGTTTTTGTAAATATTGTTCTTGTTCAACAGTGAAGGCACTAAGCAGATAGCCTTGATCTGAAAGAACTCAAGGAATATAGTAACCATGAACCTTTCTTGGAAAAAAAACCACCCTATGGAGAGATTGACCAAATGAGACTCAAATCAAAATAACAGACTCAGGAGCAGAAAAGCTGTGTTAAAAAAACAATAACAACAACAAAAAACACTGGTGACCATTCAAACCATTATAATGTAGTTTTAAGACTAGATAATGGGGGACAATTATTATTGCAGAAGCATGTAAATGTTGTGCATCCAACAAAATAAACATGATAGAAGCAGCAAAAATCAAGAGGTATGAGAAAAAAGAGAATATAAATACAGCATTAATGTGGAAACATATTGTTTACCTGTTAAATTTTCATTAATCTTTTTCTCAGCATTAAATATTTTGTGTATTTGTTTTTTATTATTTGTTTTGGGTTTTTTTAAAGCACTTAATTGTAGATCAGAAAGTCATTTAGTGTCACCTCTGCTGGTTTTCCTTGTTATATTTAAGCAAAATTAAGTAACTCTTATTGAAAAAGACTGTTATATTCTCCTTCTCATAGTATACACACATAAAGAGATGTCTGGAATGATGATCATGAACTGTCAATAAGATGGTAGGATAGTGGAAATTTTGTTTTCTTCTTTGTACTTTTTTGTATGTTTGAGCCCATATTTTTAGAAAAGCCATAGAAGTGCCAGTATTAATATAAAATATTGCTCAGTAGTATCATCATTCTACTTTGCTTCTTAATCATTAAAAAAAAAAAAAAAATAGCAGTCTAGATAGATACCAGAAAGAGTCCTTGGCAATATTTTTGCAACTTGTGCCTAAGCTGTTGGCAACTGCCTAGAGACCAAAGGTCCATGCCGTGGAAGATATCAACTATTCTAACAGGATGCCTCTTGCCTTCTCATTGAATTCATAAATCAAAACAGTGAGCTGTGAGTGTGAAGTGGGATTGACCTGAATTCCTGGAGTGCTGGTGACAGAAAATGTAGTTCAAGGTGCTATTGTATGGAAAGCTGAGCTTTCAGTCCTGGTCTAACCCATGACTGACACCATCATTTTGGGTGTTTGGAGTGTGTCTCAACCTCTGCTCTTTGCTGCAGTGACTGTCTTTCACCTGCCATGTTCTGTTGCCTCAGGGCCTTTGCACATGCCTTACCCATTGCATAGGGTACCCTCCTTTCCTTCCTCTTCACTGGACTCCTTCTCCTCGTGCTCAGGACTTAGCTTTTAATTTCCTTCTTCTGGAAGGCCTTCTGTATAACTAGTGGCACCTTTTAGTACATCCATAGTCACTCACTTGATGTTAGGCTTCCTCAGCAGACTGGCCTTGGGGAGACAGGGTTCGAGTTTAGGGAGTGCAATGTCGGGTTCTCTCATTGCCCATCGGCAGCACGTGCTTGCTCCCCTCTTCTGAGCTCAGCCAGGTGGTCATCCTCCTCCTGTGATCTGTGCTGAGCTCAGCCAGGTGGTCATCCTCCTCCTGTGATCTGTGCTGAGCTCAGCTAGGTGGTCATCCTCCTCCTGTGATCTGTGCTGAGCTCAGCCAGGTGGTCATCCTCCTCCTGTGATCTGTGCTGAGCTCAGCCAGGTGGTCATCCTCCTCCTGTGATCTGTGCTGAGCTCAGCCAGGTGGTCATCCTCCTCCTGTGATCTGTGCTGAGCTCAGCCAGGTGGTCATCCTCCTCCTGTGATCTGTGCTGAGCTCAGCCAGGAGGTCATCCTCCTCCTGTGATCTGTGCTGAGCTCAGCCAGGTGGTCATCCTCCTCCTGTGATCTGTGCTGAGCTCAGCCAGGAGGTCATCCTCCTCCTGTGATCTGTGCTGGTCCCTCATGGCCTTTTAGGTTTTAATTTTTGCTTCGGGCCCTTCTTAGCTCATGCCTCTGTAGAAACTCACTTTTCTCAGAGGTGTTCAAGTTGGTCAGGCGAGACTAGCTGTTCTGTACAGCCTGTTACCCTCTAGCAAATTACCCTCTAGCACTGGCCATTCCTACAGGAGACAACACCACCCCTGCCCCCACAGGCCAGTTCCAGAGGGAGGAGGGCCACGAAGGCATCCTTAGATGCCTCCAGAAGCCTCAGCTTGGCCTCCCTAGTAAAGGAGATGGAGGTGAAAAATGCATGTTACAAAGCATCGTGTGTTTTAGTCGCTCAGTCGTGTCCAACTCTTTATGACCTGATGCACTATAGCCTGCCAGTCTCCTCTGTCCATGGAATTCTCCTGGCAATAGTACCGGACTAGGTTGCCATTCCCTTCTCCAGGGGATCTTCCCAACCCAGGGATTGAACCTGGGTCCTCTGCATTGCAGCAGATTCTTTAACATCTGAGCAGTACCTGCAATGTAATCATAAATGTATGTTTTATGCATAAAAGACTGAAAAGAAATAGATCAAAGTATTCTGAATGGGTTTCTGATGGGATTTCAAATTATTTTTATTTTCTTGTTTTCACATTTTCTGTAATAAACCTGTCCCTAGGTGCTAAGTGTTTCCTAAGCCCCTACATATGGCTTTTTACTGAGCAGCCCCTGTGAAGACTAAAAGTGGGCCCCTGCCACTTGGGATGTGTGTCATCCCCCACATTTTTCATTTCTGCCTGTCCCTACCCCATCTGATGTGTTTGGGCTTACCTAGTGGCTCAGACAGTACAGAATCTGCCTGCAATGCAGGAGACCCGGGTTCGATCCCTGAGTTGGGAAGATCCCTTGGAGAAGGGAATGGTTACCCACTCCAGTGTTCTTGCCTGCAGAATCCCGTGGACAGAGGAGCCTGGTGGGCTGTATTCCATGGGGTCATGTAGAGTCAGACAGAACTGAGCATCTAACACTTTTCTCACTTTCTGATGTGTCGGTGCCCTCTCTTCACCATGGTGTCTTTCTCCTCCCCAGATGACCGGATGACTGGAGTCCCCCCGCACATCCTGCACAGCTCCCCGTCCGACCGGCAGATCAACCAGCTGGCCCTGAGGCTGGGCCCCGAGTGGGAGCCTCTGGTGCTGTCTCTGGGGCTCTCCCAGACAGACGTCTACCGCTGTAAGGCCAACCACCCCCACAATGTGCAGTCCCAGGTGGTGGAGGCCTTCGTGCGCTGGAGGCAGCGCTTCGGGAAGGAGGCCACCTTCCAGAGCCTGCACAGGGGCCTGCAGGCCGTGGACGTGGACCCCTCGGTGCTCCAGCACATGTTGGAATGACTGGGCCCTCGACCATGCTTGGGGCTAGTCACGTGAGCTGAATCGTGACTCACCAGGGCAGGTAGATTTGGTTGGGGTTGTTGTTTGTCGTGGTGAGTTTTAGATGAGAGGACATGATGGAATTTGCAGTGATTTTTAGATGAGAGGACATATTGGAATTTGCACTTGATGTTACTTGAAAAGTGGGATTACACAGTAGGTTTGCCAAAATGAATTGACAATTGACTTTCTAATTGCTCAAATACTGCATTTTCTGAATTGTGCAGGTTTTAATTGTGTGGTTGCCTTTTAATAGACTGGTGAGTCCTACTGATTCAAAAAAAAAAAAAAATACAGGTGTTCTGTATATAAATCATCCACTTTTATGTTGCCTGGGAATTACACAGTGTACTTAACTATTAATCATGATAATAATAAAAACAAATTGCTCTATGTAATGTAGCCCTTTCATGAGAAAGTATTGCTTGTTTTTTTCCCCTTTCATTCTTGTATTGCCTAGATTTAGGGTGTAAAATTACGGTAGTTGTGTCTTTGGAACAGAATTGATAGTAACAGTGGAATAGTTACTTGCTCTAGTCAGGATGAATAGCTCGGGCAGGGTGTCTGCATTAAAGTTAAGACACTAAAGCTCCCCGCAAAGACCAGTTCAAGTACCAGCATGCATACCTGATCCCTTGATCTTTAAAAGATATGCTTAAGAAAATCCCTTGCCCTTTATTTAAAGAACTGGAGGTTGGGGGACAGTGTGGTCTTTCTACTGAAGCTGTGATGATTGAAGCGTTGTGCTCCTAAGGACTATGAGTTAGTCTTCTGACTTTTTAAAATAACACATGCTATTTGTCAAATGCTTTACTGTTTTCAAGGCTTTCATACATAAGATCTCATTTGGACCTCACAAAAAGCCTGTGACGTAGTTGAGCAAGAGTTGAGCTCCATCCTGTAGCAAGATGGACTGATTTACTAGCGGTATCTCCTCAGACAAGTTACTTCACTTCTCTAAGCCTGTTTCTTCATTTGTAGAGTGAGGCAATGATTGTCCTCACCTCCAAGATATTTGTGACAAGTAAAAGAATAACATCTGCCTCGGGCTCATCCAGTGCCTGGCCCATCCTCAGCTCTTGGGAAATGGTAACTGTTAATTCTCTGCTATGGCTAAACATGGATACAGTTCCCAGATCAAGTGGAACAGTGGCTCAAGCTGAGGGTTCTGTGGGAAGTGCTGTAACCATATTTCTGGTTAAGCTTTAAAAGGTGATCTGCTTTTATTAATGCTATTATGGGTCCAGTAAAGAGAGTACGGATTTCCCTGGTGGTCTAGTGGCTAAGACTTATGCTCCCAATGCAGGCGGCCCAGGTTCGATCCCTGGTCAGGAAACTAGATTCCACATGCCGCAACTAAAAGTTTACATGCTGCAGGTAAAGATCAAGGATTCCTCATGCCGCAACTAAGACCCAGCATAGCTAAATAAATAAATAATAATATTTTTTAAAAAAGAGTAACAGGTAAACATTCCCATCTGTGCTCCATCCTTTGAAATAATTGGAGACTCTTTTTCCCAATACCAACCTAATTCAGAGTTTTTCAAAGGGAAAAATATTCTGAGGACAAGCATATGGAGTAGTGAGGTTGGACAGAAGGTAGGTCTTCAAAACGATGACAGTGGTGTGTTAATTATATTCTGTCAGATGTCTGGTAACCATATTCTCTTTCCTAAAAATGATTGGTTATTTAACAGTTCAGCAGTTTGGCAGTTTGGTTCACTGGCCTTATCACCTCTTATTTACCATTCTGTAGTCCAGTCATTAATTCATGACCTTGTAAAATCCTTACACTTTTGGCCTCATCACTGCACTGAGTGACTGATTGTACTTCCACAGCATCTTCAATAACTGCTTGTCACTTTGAACTCTGGACTTGTGTTGCTGTTCACCCCCCTGGATTTGCTAACAGAGAGTTGTTTCAGCTTTTGTTCTCACCACATTTATGGATGAGTGAGTATAGCTGGGCTGAACTGCATCCAATTAGATGATGTTTTATTAATGGATCTGATGATTAGGGGCTTCCCAGGTGGTGCTAGTGGTAAAGAACTCACTTGCCAATGCAGAAAACAGGAGAGACGTGGGTTTGATCCCTGGGTCGGGAAGATCTCCTGGAGGAGAACATGGTAACCCACTCCAGTATTCTTGCCTGGGAAATCCCATGGACAGAGGAGCCTGGCGAGATACAGTCCATAAGGTTGCAAAGAGTCGGACATGACTGAAGCGACTGAGCATGCACTGATGACTAGCTGGCGCCTTCCCGACATTTATCGGGCATCTGTCACACACAGACACCTGTGTGCTGTCAGCAGTGAAGGGCAGTTCGTTAAGTTGTGCATGATGGGCTGCCAGGTTATTAGGGAACTCTGGTTTGTCGCCTTTAAAGAGCAGGGTGTCTCTACCATCAAAAAGCAACTGCAACTCTTTAGGCCTGCTTGTGTTCTTGCAAAAGATTTGCAGAATGGAAGAAACAGTATCAGCTTACTGCCTAATTTTTACCTCCTGCTGAGAAGAGTGGTCTACATCACGTCTGCCTACCACCCGAGAGAATCTGATGGGGGTGTACCTGCAAGGTACACCCGTGTGTTTTTGTACAGAAGATTCTATGATCCCAGCAAATGCCTACCCCCCCCAATAAAATTTTGAGTGAGTACAATGATGTGGCAGAGGATTTGTAGCTGCTGCCAAAAAATAAAGATTAAAAGCCTTACTCCACTTTGGTGGGGGGTGTACGTGTATGTGTGCACATAGACACATGGATGAGTATGCCCCCTAACTTTTTAAAAACTTTAACTTCTATGAAATTTTCTCAGTATATAAATAGAACATCTCTTTTTTTGTAGCAGTGAAAAATTACCAGTGAACAAAAAGAAAACAATAAGCTTCTATTCCCATCTTCCGAAGAGCAGTCCTGTTTACAGCCCAGTTTTGGTGTCTGTCCTCCAGTTCCTTTGCCGTGCCTGCATATTCTTTCTATAATGAAAACAGGATTGTATCACACGTGCTGTTTCACAACTGGCTTCTTTGATTTGATGTATCACCATCTTTCCACGTCATTAAAGATTTTTGTTTACCAGTGATTTTCAACATCCTTGGTGTTTGTTGCGAACTTTCAAACCCTATGATTTTTAGCTGCATACTTGAAAAAATGAAAAGACACCAGTGACTAAGGATACAGATGTCTTTTTGTTGTCAAAACATCCACCATAACCCCACTGTTGGCTGTTCCCCCTTTAGGAGCCCTTCGTTACTTGAGTAGAGCTATTGATGGCCCCCACTGTGCACTCCGATGTCCTCAAAAGGCAAAAGTTGAGCACATTCCTGTAAGTGTCCTGGGCTTTAGTCTGAGTTTTTAATCTTTCTTACAGCATGATACGCTTTCTACTGCAGCATGGGATCCACTCAGCTCTGTGTTCTCTTCCGCCAAGAATAGGTGTTCCAGGGCACAGGAATATTGTACCTATTGATTCACTTTTGGTGCAACACCAGATTTGATCTCTGTGCAGCTGCTGATCTACCCCATCGTTTTTAGTGGTGGCGTACTTTCCAGGAGATGCCTATGCTGTGACTTGCTGACCACTTTCCTGTTACTTGAGGTGGATCTGTAAGTAGTTTTTTCCTTTTTCACTATAAACAGTAATGCAAGGGAAGTCCTTGTTAAATATTTACGTTCACCAGAGGTTGCAGAGACAACTGAGGCCATAGGATGAGTCTGTGTTCATCCTTTTCTCTGGGTCAGGGGTCCCCAGCCTTGGGGTCACAGACTGATAGCCATCTGCGGCCTTTTAGAAACTCCCCCCACCCCCACCAAGCTGCACAGTAGGAGGTAAGCGGCCGGCAAGTGAGTGAGGCTTCATCTGTATTTACAGCCACTCCCCATCACCCGTATTACTGCCTAAGCCCCACTTCCTGGCAGATCACCAGCAGTAATAGATTCTCATAGGAGCACGGACACTGCTGTGAACTGCACATGCAAGGGATCTAGGTTGCGCTCTCCTTACAAGAACCTAATGGCTGATGATCTGATTCTGCATTATGATGAGTTGTATTAATTATTTCACTATATGTCACAATGTAATAATAATAGAAATAAAGTGCACAATGAATGTAATGTGTTCAAATCATCCTGGAACCATCCCTCCCCCAACCCCACCCCAGTCCATGGAAAAATTTTCTTCCACCAGTCTCTGGTGCCGAAATGGTTGGCAACCACTGCTCCAGGAAATTCCTGAAAAGTGGTAGTTCTGGAAAGAGACTGCCCTCATTCTCAGGGGACACTTATTGAGAAGCTCCTGTAAGCCAGTTACCCTAAGTTGGGAGGCAGAAAGGTGACCGAGAAACACACAGTCCCAGTCCTCCAACTGTGTTTGGCCAACGAGACCGACATGGATCTCCTGTCACAGCACAAAGCAGTGAGGTCCGGGCCTGAGTAGTGGGTCTGTGGGAACACAGAGGAAAAAAGGATTCACCCTGCCTCATTTCAGAGGTGAGAGGCATGGAGAATACTCACAATACTCACATAAGGCTCGTCTGTTTGGCAAGTAACTCTGCCTTTCTGTGCCAATTTCCTCGTATGTAATGTATGCGGTAACTGTCCTGTGCTTTACAAGGAGGCTTAGAACAGTGCCTGGCACCACAAAATGCTTTTGCTGAATCATTGAGATGAAATATTTTTAGTCATCAGGGTTTTTCTAATATTCTCACCCCTCCTGGGGCCCTGAGAATTGTGTTCAGAATCCCCCTTTCCTGCTGTGATTTGCACGTGCAAACAGGAAGTACATGGTCCTTCAGTATTTTACCAAGGCATGTGAACTGGTAGGCACACTTCAGAGTGTATTCTGAATTGGGATGGGATTCCGGTCTAACACTCGGCTCTCATTAAATGAATCCCTGCAGTCAGCAAGCTGGCAATTTATATGCACTCCCCAAGATACAGAGATAAATAAAACATAGTGCCTGCCCCAGAGGACCTCAGCCTGTTGAGACCAGCGTAACAGCTAGCAATTATGACACGTTTGGCCAGCACAGAGGAGGGAGCAATTAAGTTGGCCACCGAGGAGGTGACACCTCAACTGAGCTTTTTGTCGGTTCTGCCCAAGTTAGTGCGTTGGTCCCTTCAAGGGAAGTTAATGCATGTGAATATCAGAATTCCACTTAATTTATTTTACATCCAGTTTAAAAAGTGGCACTTCTTGCTATGGGTCTGCAAAATGCTTCCAAGTTACTGTCTCAAGGCAAGTTAGAAACTGAGAGAGTCTTAGCTTCTTAGTTAGAAAATAAGAGGCTCTTATGGATAGACTAAGTGGCCAATACTGTCCCATTTTGTACCTGAAGACAACAGCGATGTTGAGAAGCATGTGGTTTATTTAACCACAATGGAATCAGACCGGGCTTCAGGTTTTAGGCAGCAGGCATATTTGGGGCTTCTTTGTGCCATCTCTAGCCCTAAGTTCCTCCTCTGAAAGCCCCACAGGTTAAAATTAGATGTTGCTGGCACACAAGGAATGTTTTTAATGTAATAACTGCCTGTTTACCTCTTAGAACTGTAAACAGCCTAGAACAGGGATGTCTATCTTGTTGGCATTTGCTGTTTCATAGGAAAACAGCAGTCTCACAGAGATACAGTTCAGTGAGCCAATTAAGGCTTGCCTGTTAAAATTATGCAAAATATATGGCAGTAACTATAAAAGCTGTTATTAATTCAAAGCATAGACCATGAAATCCAGGTTTCAGTGCTTACAAAGAAAAAAAAAAATGGATCAAACATCTTGGTGGCACTCATGTGTTTCCATTTCAATTTCACATTGTCTCTAGCCAGTGCTGTTTTGGGTATCAGATTACAGTCCTGATGGAGAATACTTGTGGAAAATATCCATTCTGCCCAGATGTTTATGTCCCCTCCTCCTCCAGAATTCATGTGCTAAAATATTAACCCCCAGCGGTGAGGGAATTCAGACATGGGGCCTTTGGGAGGTAACGAGGTCGTAGGGCAGAATCCTCAAGGAGTGGCCCCACTGACCTCCCCGGCCCCTTCCAGCATGCGAGGACACAGCAAGAAGGCTCCAGCCGTGTACCAGGAAAGGGCCGTGATGCTGCCTTCATCTTGTACTTCCCAGCCTCAAGCACCTCACCTTGAGCAGTAAATTCTTATTGTTTATAAGTTATCCAGTCTGTAGTGTTCTGTTATATCAACCCTAACAGACAATATCAAATGGGCTGGATTTAATCATATAACCTCCCTCTTGTCGCCTTCTAGGAAATGAATTGATTTAGTCAGACTTTGCTGATACCAAACGCCTTGGCATGACTTATTGGCTCATGGCTGATCCCAGGAGAAGATTGAGTGCCTACAAATGAAGTAAGTAAGCCTATTCATAAACTGGTGGTAAACTTGGTACTCCTGGGCATGTCAGAGCCAGTGATGAAGGAGAGCTGTCTAGATAATATTTCTTCAAAGGACCAGAGTATCTGCAATAGGTAATATTTCTTATCCATTCAGGTGGCATGGATCCTTAAAGAATGTGAGAAGACTGTGGAATCATTCTTTAGAAAGTTGCACATGCATGCGTGTACATACACATGCGTACGCATGCACACACACACATACACACACACAACATATGGTGTATAATTTTTAGAGGATTCCCAGTATACCTGAATCTAATTTACTCATCCCAAGAACGCTGAGTCTGTAGGTTATAAATGGGCCCTTGGCACCAGACTTCATTAGCATCTGAGCCCAACTGATCTTTTTTTTTGGCTTTGTAGGGTATTTGGAGGGCTTGTGTCTAACAGAATGGAACTAAGTGTTTCTCTGGGGTTGCTCTAGAATGTAAACTCTGGTGCGTGCGTGCTCAGTTGCTTCATTTATGTCCAACTCTTTGCAACCCCATGGACTGTAGCATGCCCAGCTCCTCTGTGCCTAGGTTCCTCTAGGCAGGAATGCCAGAGTGGGTTGCCATGCCCTCCTCCAGGGGATCTTCTCGACCCAGGGATCAAACCTGTATCTCCTGCTTTGTGGGAAGATTCTTTACCCACTGAGCCATCAGGGAAGCCCTGTAAACTCTAGTAGGAAGGACTAACAAAGGTATTGGAATAAAGTTGAAGCCATTTATCTAAACCCTAATGTTTATACAGCTGACCACAGATCTTCTGCCCAATGGGAGGGCAGGCTGATGGACCTCTTGTATATGTACCTTGGAAAGGTAAGAGCGTGCAGACATGAAGTGTATGACTGTCCCTAGCTTCTAGGAACATCCTGCCACCATCTCATTTCTTTAGAACCATGGATCCTAGACAGGGAAAGACTGAGAATTTTGTGCCCAGCAGAAAGGAGATAGTTAATTTCAGGAAGAAATTATATAGAGCCACATCTACTTTATATACTAGGAAATTATTTCCAACAGTATCTTTTTGTCCAGCCATCTGCTTGAAACAAGTTTCTATCAGCCTCTGGAAGTAGTAATTATTTGCTTCTCTGAAACTGAGCTCCATGCTGGCTTTCTGCTAAGGGAGTAGACCATTTGGTTGTCTGTGGTCTATTGTCAAGAATTATTTTGACACTTACTATTGTTAGCTGTTGATTTTCCAACGGATACCATCTTTGAGGCTAAAAATAAATCCTCCCACCACAAGTCCCCTCTCTATGAAGTGTGAAAGACAATATGCACCAGTCAATTATGGATATAATTTTGCAATAGGGAGAACGCTTATTAATGAGGAATGTCTCAGAGAAAAGAGGCGTGAGTTTTTATAGAGGCTAAGAGGACTTGCCTTGGACTTGTGGGACTCCTGAGACGAGGTGGAGGTGGGTCTTATGTCAGAATATGGGAAGGCTGGGTTGTCCTTTGTGTTTCTTGGAACACAAAGAGGGGGTATTTCTTAACCATCATTACTTTCAGAGAGCACAGGGCTAAGATAAACTCCATCATTGTCAAAAGTCACATCTTCTTTGACTTTTAAGAACCTAAAGCAAATCTGAAAGAAATAAAAATGTTTTTGTAAGGTTTAGGTATGATATAAAATCAGAATTCTGGCATCTCAATTGCCTGTTCTAGAAAAGACACTTCATTGAGGTTTTGATTTGCATTTCTTTGATAATGAGTGATGTTGAGCATCTTTTCATGTGTTTGTTAGCCATCTGTATGTCTTCTTTGGAGAAATGTCTGTTTAGATCTTTGGCCCATTTTTTGATTGAGTCATTTATCTTTCTGGAATTGAGCTGCAGGAGTTGCTTGTATATTTTTGAGATTAATCCTTTGTCTGTTTCTTCATTTGCTATTATTTTCTCCCATTTGAAAGCAATAAATGCTGGAGAGGGTGTGGAGAAAAAGGAACCCTCTTACACTGTTGGTGGGAATGCAAACTAGTGCAGCCACTGTGGAGAACAGTGTGGGGATTCCTTAAAAAACTGGAAATAGAACTGCCATATGACCCAGCAATCCCACTCCTGGGCATACACACTGAGGAAACCAGATCTGAAAGAGACACGTGTGCCCCAATGTTCATCACAGCACTGTTTATAATAGCCAGGACATGAAAGCAACCTAGATGCCCATCAGCAGACGAATGGATAAGGAAGCTGTGGTACATATACACTATGAAATATTACTCAGCCATTAAAAAGAATTCATTTGAATCAGTTCTAATGAGATGGATGAAACTGGAGCCCATTATACAGAGAGAAGTAAGCCAGAAAGATAAACACCAATACAGTATACTAACGCATATATATGGAATTTAAAAAGATGGTAACAATAACCCTATATGCAAAACAGAAAAAGAGACTCAGATGTACAGAACAGACTTTTAGACTCTGTGGGAGAAGGCGAGGGTGGGATGTTCTGAGAGAATAGCATTGAAACAAGTATACTATCAAGGGTGAAACAGATCACCAGCCCAGGTTGGGTGCATGAGACAAGTGCTCAGGGCTGGTGCACTGGGAAGACCCAGAGGGATGGGATGGAGAGAGAGGTGGGAGGGGGGGTCAGGATGGGGAAGGCATGTAAATCCATGGCTGACTCATGTCAATGTATAGCAAAAACCACTACAATATTGTAAAGTAATTAGCCTCCAAATAATAAAAACAAATGGAAAAAAAATTAAAAAAAAAATAAAATTCAATGAGAAAAAAAATAAATAAAGAAGAACTGGTGACAAAAAAGAAAAGAAAAGACACTTAAACTACTTCTCCTTTAACTCGAGTAAAGGATACCAAATAACCTACATGACCACAGCTTAACAGAAGAAAAGGAATTGAAGCTATCATGGCTTTCTTAGGAACCTGGAGAACCCATGGAATAATTTTCAACTTGGGCCAAAGATGGGAACTCTTTCAGAAGTTCATTCGACATGTATATTTTTGAGCACCTGTAATAGTCAACGCAACATTCCAAAATTTCTCCCCTTGTAGAGATCCCTGCCATGGAAAAAACCAAGCAACAGAGAGACTGGGAGAGCCGGGGGATGGAGCCTAAGGAGACATGAGTAAAAACCCGGAGGAGATGAGGACAATAGCCATGCTGAGGTCCAAGAGAACATTTTGGATGAGGCGAAGAGTAAAATGTGAAGGCTTTAGATGGACGCTTGCCAAACACTTTTAAAAAAAACAAATGGGTCAGAGTGGCCTACAGCGCAGTGGGCAAGAGGGCACGTAGTAGGGGCTGAGGTCAGAGAGCCATGGGAAGCAGAGAAGGCGGGGTCTGACGGGCCACTGTGATGACTCGGGGTAGGATGGGCAGCTGCTGGCTGGTTTACAGCAGAATCAATCTCTCTCCCTCTCGCTGATGTCTTAAGAGGGCTGGAGCAGGGAAATGGTGAGAAGGCTCTTACACTAATCATGAGAAGTTGGGGTCTCGGATCAAGACAGTCATGGCAAAGTGCACTGGGCATGTGGTACCCTGCTCAGCTCCCCTTCAGAAATGACGTATTTATTCCTCCAGCAGCTGGGAGGCCTCCAGCTAATGGCCTTCGCCTGTCATTCCTCTTGAAGAGTTGCCTCCTCGGAGGAGAGCTGCTTTATCCAGTGGCCTCCGGCCTTCCTGGGGTAGCCTGTGTCCAGTGATGTGTGGGCAGAGGGTCTGAAGACCTGGCTTCTCACCTCAGTTCAGCATAGCTCCCAAGGGCTGTCCCAGCTCAGAGCTCCGTGTGGAGCTTCAGTCAGCTCAGGCCTTCTCTGTGACAGTACCCCAGCTGCACCCCTCCCTCTTCCTAAGCTGTTTCCTTCCTTTCTGTAGATATTCCCAGGAGCACACCCCTGATCACCTTGCTTCGCTTGGCTCCATCCCAGGGTTAGCTTCCAGGAGAACACCTCCTGTGATGTGGAGGTGGTGAGTGGGGTCAGACTCTGAATATATTTTGAAAATAAAACCAAATGGACATTCTGATGGATTGGATATGATGTTAAAATGAAAGAAAATTCATGATGAAACATCAAGATCGTGACCCTAACAAAAGGACAGATGAAATCACTGTGAACCCATATGAGAAAGACCATGTAAAAGACATTTTTTTTTTTGAGAGGGGCAAGGGAGAATTTAGGGAATAGATTAGAAATAAGAATAAACTCTTAATATTCATGCAGGTAAAAAGATGGCTTCCATTTCCAGGAGCATATTCTTAATTTTGAATATGCCCAACATTATACATTTTTAGGTAGAATCTGTTGTAGCAGACATTTCATTTAATTTGAGGAATATCAGAGTAATTAAACATAGACAGAACACATATGTTCAGTCATTACCCAGTGATTGCTAATTCACAGAGACACAAGCAGTGTAAGAGGTTTTATAAGGGAACAAACAGCCATTGGCACATCCACCAGGATACACATGAAGAAGTATTTTTCCTATAAGACCCATGGTATCCATAGTACATTTAGGGGCTCTTATGAGCTTTGCCGACCAACTGCATGTATCACAGCCCAGACAATGATCCCAAGGCAACATAGAAGGGATCACACTGATGGGACACCACCTTTTGTAGATACAGTTCTGAGAAAGTTCACTGTGGGGAACAGTCTTTAGGACATGAATCTTGAAGTGGTGCTTTGCCTGAAGTGTGTAGTCAGTGGGGAGGCTGAGAAAGGCGTTTCTAGAGGATGGAGGGATGTGGGAGAAGGCCCGGAAGTGAGGATGGGTAAGGTGGGAACAGCAGTGATGAGTCTGCCTCCCAGGAAAGCAATATTGACCAGGTAAAGTGGGACAAGTCTGTTGACTTTTAAACCCAGGAGGGAGTTTGGGTTTCACATTTTAAATAACCCAGGGAACAGAAGAAATATTCTCAAAACCTTTAAGTTGCCAGTGAGCTTTGTGAATCTCCAAAACGGAAATATGCAGTATTTCCCAAACTTATTTGACAAGTTTTTTTTTTCCATGACCACCTATGAGCAACTTTTGAAAGATTTGTTCTACAGACACATTGAGGCAGAGGACATTCCACCTTGGAGTGCACTGGGAAAACTAGGGGCTCCAAGGCACCAAAAATAACCAAGATTTTTAAAGGGCATGAATGGTATCTTGGGTAGTGTACAAACAGCAACAATTTATTCTCATCCTCACAATTCATCCTCACTTGGAAAGAGGCTCGCGGCTTTCTGAGAACTTTTCTTCTTCTCTAATGATTGATAAGTCTGTCCCATGTTTCATAAAATGATTCCTGCATTCTTGCAGAACACTCTCTTGGTTCGGTACCTAAGAATACCTTCTTGCATTTGGTTCAAGCAATAGCTTGTACTGCCTGTTCACCAGCAGACAGCGGGCGCTCTCTCTGGTCATTGTCAGGTGCCAGGTTGCACCTGTAAGACAAGGAGGAAGAAACTGGTCTTGCTCCTAACAGCAGCCCCAAACCAGGAAGTCTCTGTCTGCAGCCCCAGGCCTTTTCTGTCGGTCTGCATTCTCACCAGAACTTCTTATGTCTTTGCTGTCTTTTCATTTGGCTTCTCATTTGCTTACTCTGGGCTTCCCTTGTGGCTCAGCTGGTAAAGAATTCGCCTGCAATGCGGGAGACTTGAGTTCGATCCCTGGTTTTGGAAGATCCCCTGGAGAAGGAAAAGGCTACCCACTCCAGTATTCTGGCCTAGAGAATTCCATGGACTACACAGTCCATGGGGTCGCAAAGAGTTGGACACGACTGAGGGATTTTCTCTTCACTCACTTGCTTACTCTGGTCCCTCTTCCCTCCCCACCATCCCCCGACCAAACCACTTGGTAACTGAACTTGAATTTTATCTTCCCTTCATTCTATTTTTAAAATATCTGAAAATAGCTTGTTCTTCCAGTGAGGCCTCCAGCAAGACTTTGACTTTAGTGGTAGTTCCCATCCAGGAGTGGTGTTACATCTCCCCAGCCTTCTACCATGTGGCATTTGGAAATGTTTGGAGGCATTTTGTGGGGAGTATCACTGTGCAGTGTTGAGGGTGCTGTCACCTTGAACTGGGCAGTGGCTGGGGCTACTGATCTGCAGGCCGTGTGGGAACTAGCCCTCCACAGTGAAGAGCAGCCCCGCCCAAAATGCAGTAATGACCCCGGTGAGCATCACTGTGGGCTTCCCAGACTCTGGCCCATCTGAGTACCACTTGGATCATTTTTAGCTTGCAATGCACCACCTGGGCCAATATTTTTTTTTTTTTTTTGGTAACTCACTTAATTCTTTTTTCTTTAAGCAATAGTACTTTTGAAATAATGGATCAGTGCTATTTATAAAATGTTATTTAAAGTACATGTAAAAATAAATACCCAACACCTCACACAAAATATTCTTCATTGATGACACATATGAAGTTTGGGAACATTGGGCCCTGCTTATGGCCACACGCCTTTTCTGGGTTTTGATGAGGGCATTAGCCTCACACACACTTCTCTTCTGAGCTATGAAGGTCTAAGCAAGTGGACTTGATGGACTCCTTAGTGTGGGCCTTATGAGGTCAAAGGTCACATATCTAATGTCCCATTAAGGTCATTTTTTTTTTTTTGCCTGCATGGCATGTGAGATCTTAGTTCCTTGACCAGGAATCGAACCTGTACCCTCTGCATTGGAAATGTGGAGTTTTAACTGCTGGACCACCAGGCAAGTCCCAAAGGGCGTTTCTTTTACATAAAGAAGAAGTCTCCTCCACTGGCATTTTACCCAGGTCAGCTATCTTTGCTGGTGGCAAAGTCAGAGGATAAAAATGGAGCTCCTTTGGCATTTGCCTCTTTGTAGACTCCATGAAGAGAGACCTGCGTCTCGTGTATGCCACCTTTCCTAAAGCAGGGTGACACATGCTTGGTTATTCATGCAAGTCTCAGGGAGCAAATGAGCGCATGAACAGGTGCTTGTCCCTCCCGCTGGACAAACAATGGAGGACTGCAAACGTGCGTATCACCAAGTCCAAAAAGTGTTGCGTTATGGTTCCTTGGGCAAGTTCTTTAACTTCTCTGTGCTTCAGTTTCATTACCTCTGAAATAGGGTTGTAATAATACCAACCTCACAGCACTGTTGTGAGTCGTCAATGAGATCATGTTTGTGAAGTGTGTCAAATAGTTCCAGGCGTAGAATAAATGTTATAGAAATATTTGGTGATGAATGGATGGTGTCTGTCTTATGCTCAGGTTTTCTCTGTTTGTTGAAAGAGTGAATCAACAGGTGCTGGAACGCAGTGTCACTCTGCTCTGTGTCCTGATGTTCAGCAGCAGATGTGGAAATAGAACATCCCCAGCTCCAGCCAGGTGGGGGGTGGGGAGGATTCTGGACCGGGGAGGGGGGGTTCCTGCTCCAGTTCCCAGCACAGGAAGAGGTCTTCCAGAAACCGGTAACCTAGGGTGATGAACCCACCCCCTCCTCAGTCCCAGGCCACACAGAGAGCTCGTCCTGGTTTTTGTTGAAGGCAGTACTAGAACGTGTCCAATGAACTCAATTCCTGGTCGTCTCAGCTGACTCATTCTATGGGAACACTGCATCCACAGACGATGAGTGTGAGGAGGTGGGAGGGAGGACAGAGGAGAGGAAGCAGTACTGGTGGAGCATCTCCTAGGAGCCAGGATTGGAGAAGGTGATTTCAAGTGTATCATGTCCTTCCATACACTGACATCCTTCAGTTCAGTTCAGCTCAGTCGCTCAGTCATGTCCGACTCTTTGCGACACCATGAATCGCAGCACGCCAGGCCTCCCTGTCCATCACCAACTCCTGGAGTTTACTCAAACTCATGCCCATCGAGCCAGTGATGCCATCCAGCCATCTCATCCTCTGTCATCCCCTTCTCCTCCTGCCCCCAATCCCTCCCAGCATCAGGGTCTTTTCCAATGAGTCAACTCTTCACATGAGGTGGCCAAAGTACTGGAGTTTCAGCTTCAACATCAGTCCTTCCAATGAACACTCAGGACTGATCTCCTTTAGGATGACTAGTTGGATCTCCTTGCAGCCTAAGGGACTCTCAAGAGTCTTCTCCAGCACCACAGTTCAAAAGCATCAATTTTTCAGCGCTCAGCTTTCTTCACAGTCCAACTCTCACATCCATACATGACCACTGGAAAAACCATAGCCTTGACTAGACGGACTTTTGTTGGCAAAGTAATGTCTCTGCTTTTTAATATGCTATCTAGGTTGGTCATAACTTTCCTTCCAAGGTGTAAGCATCTTAATTTCATGGCTGCAATCAGGATTTCAGCCTGATTTCCCTTATTTTACAAGTTAGGAAATGGATACTCAAGTAAGTTAGCTAACCTAACCAAAGTCATACAGACCAGTGTCATAGTTTGAACTCAGGACCATCCAAGTGGTTTCATAACCCCCTGAGGTGCTGCTGAGGACCCCAGCATGGCCCTGTCACCTTCATGCTGAAATATTTCCAGTCTACCTCCTGGGGTTTTGGTGTCAGCAGCTCTCCCCCCTCATTACAGAGAGCAGGTGGGTGACATTCATAAAACAGAAGGTCTTAGGAACTCCAGCCTGCTGCCAGCCCTAGAGCCACATGAAATAGCACAGCAGAGTGAGGTTGCTTTACTGCCCCGTGGAATTGCGTCAAAACCAAGATAATCCGGCTGAGACAGTCTGCAAGCAGGGGCAGGAGCTTTTGAATAAGGTATTTGTCTCGTCGGCTGAAGGAAGAGAGCTCTATTCGTGGTCTTCTTCTAACAGCCCTTTGCATGAGAAAGTGTAGGAAAAGCCAGAGGAGAGGCTGGTCCCCTTTCTGTAAGCAGAGAGATCCCACGTCCCATCCCTGGGAAGATGATCAGAGATAAACAGTTGAAATTTCTTTCTCCCACAATTATGGGGCAGCACTAAGACGTCTTAGTATCTGAGTGTTCTGGGGCGTAGTCTGCCTCTTTGTAGCCAAAGGAAACCTGAGCTGCTTCCTGACGTCACTAAAAGTCCTTGTTCCTCTCTCTCCCCACCCCAAAACCTTCCTTCTGTCCCCACGGAGAGCAGACTTCAACTCTGTGTGCTGAGTGAAATGTCATTAGTCCCCTCTGCCCTCTGAGGAATAGTCCTCCTGCCCTTTATAGATGACCATAACTGTACCCTGCCTTCTGAACAGCTCATCTTATTAAATCATCCACAGGATTGGGAAATGACCTATCTTCTGAGTTTATTAATTCCAGTAAAGATGATGTGAGGTCCCTGTGGTCAAGTTTGAAGTTTGGGCTTCCATGAAGTTTGGGCTTCCATGTTAAAACCTGAGGCATCCCTTTCTAGGCGCCTGTCAGTGGACTAAACAGGTCTCCAGCCATCGTGGCTGTCCCTTTCTAGTTCAGGGCTTGCCTTGGCAGGAATGGCCCCAGTATTCAGGATTCATGGTGAGTGCTTCAGGCACAAAGGTGTGTGTGTGTGTGTGTGTGTGTGTGTGTGTGTGTGTTCACTGCTAGAGTCTCCAGGCACAGTTGACACCTGTAAGAACTTCTTCCCTTTTGGGTCCAGGCTGCTGGTGACCCATATCAAGTCAGCACAGCTTCCTCTTCTTTTCAGTTCAGGAAATCTCTCCAGCCTCTGCATCTTACTTGCCACCTCAGACTTCTCTGCTCTCAGCTAGATCATTTGTTCACTCCTTTAACCATTATTATTATTATTACTATTATTATTTTTTTGTAGAACCACCTAGTGCTGAGCACAGGTAAGGGACATCACAACAAAACAAGCGTAGATCCTGGCCTCATGGAGCTTACCATCTAGTGGAACTAGGAACCATGACAAGTGATGAGAAGGGAAAGATCAGCAAGCTATGAGAAGGGAGCCTTCCTGTGAGGACATTCTGGTTCCCCACTCTCCCCCTTGCTGCCTCAAGTCTCAGTCCTGGGTTTCCTTCATTTTTTTAGCCTTCCACTTTGGTGACTTAGTTGCACTATTTATTTGGCTTTTGGATCCTTTTCTCCCAAACGTTACCTTCATAAAGTTCATTGGTTCCATGAACTACAGCTGTAAGTTACAGGGTAAAGGCTATCCATAATGATATTTTACAAGTGCTGGTCTGTGACTGTGGAAGTGGGGAGAAGGTTGGCATGATGCAAAACAGCTTGAAGCTGGAAACAATACCACAAGTTCAAGATCCCAGTTCTGCAGCACTGGCATTGAGGTGCCATCTCTGGAGCCCTTCACCCTAGCTGGACAGTCTGCAGGCAGGGGCAGGAGCTTTTGTCCTAATACTGTCCTGGGTCCTGCATCCCAGGACCCTAGTATTCCAGAGGGGGTGTCATATAATATGACTTCATTTGCCTACAGGACTTAGAAGAGCATTGTTTCATTCATTTACTAATTCAAAAAATATTTGAGCCAGTGATTGTTTTCCAGCCTTAAGCATTATCTACTGCCTTCTCACTGTGGAGTCACCATGGAGTCATCTCACCTTCCTTTTGTGATTTCATTCCCTCTGTTTTCTTTTTTTCTTCTTTCTATGGCTCACACTGGATTTAGGTATCAGACTTCCAGGCTTGGTCTTTAAATGTTATCTTTTCTCTCCTATATTCTGTCATTTTGTTGGCCTTTGGAGTTTTATCAAATTTTTCTTCCAATCTTTTTATTGGATTTTCAAGTTATGTTATATTTTTTCATTTCTAAGACTTTTTATGACTACTCCTTTTAAAATCACATCCTATTGCTTTATGTTTCCAATGTATTTTCTTAGTTCTCTGATAGTTTTCTCCTTCAAATTACTATAGTCTCTTTGTTTTTCATCTCTTTTATGTTTGATGCTTTCTTCAAATGTCTTGTGATTCTTGGCTGTCATTTGTGTTTCCATTGGGGCACTAAAATCTTAATGGTAGCTCTGTATTGTGGATGGGGCTTGAAGGCCACCAGATCACACATAGAAGGATGAGACTGGGCTGTTTAATTGGGTAACCAATGTCAGTATCTTTAGATCTTTTCTTTTGACTTATCAGATGTTTTTCAGAGAAGAATTTTGTGATATCCTGCATTGTATTCTGAAAACCATGTGATGAAAGAGAGCCAGTAGCTATAGCGGAGGGTTTCAATATTTAGTATTTAATGCTTCTGCTTTCAAAATGACTACTACTCTCAACTATACCATGTGTCCTCATCCCAGAGATCTTTTTTTTTTTTTACTTTCTTCCCAGAAACCTCCATTTCCTGCTGAAGTAGATCAGAATTTATCACCTGGTTGCATAAAGTGGGAAAGAGGATTTGTAGAGAGGAGTGTTCTAGCTGACTCTTAGACTCCTGTCCTTTCCTTTATCCCCAAATGATGCTTCTAATTCTTGAGCCTTTGGAGAAAATGGGCTATGACTTAGCTTACTCACTTAGAACATAACTTTCCTGGGTCTGCTAGGTCAGTTGTCTTTCCTTCTTCTGTTTTCTAATTTGCAACACTGTGTGGTTATCATTTCCTCTCCAGTTATCTTTTCCCTCTTAGATTTATGTCTTATAAAAATAAATTTCTTCATGTCAGTTAGTGAGAATTCAGAGAAAGTACAGGAACATGTTTATGTTTAGTTTCCTACCTTTAACTCTCCCTTACATATATTTTACTAAGAAAATGGTCCAGTATTTTATTTACTGTCTTAGTGGCTACTTTTTTAAATTAAGGAAGGTAAAGAAGCTACAGTAATAATTTTGGAGACATTTTAGAGCATTTCTTACTGACAAAGTTGTTTTGAATCAATTGTTGCAGTTACGTGGTTCAGATTGCAATGCCCTTAATTCACAAAGACAAAACTATTTTAGATTTGGGC
Organism: Odocoileus virginianus; assembly: GCF_023699985.2. NCBI lineage: Eukaryota > Metazoa > Chordata > Mammalia > Artiodactyla > Cervidae > Odocoileus > Odocoileus virginianus. The sequence goes on from NC_069697.1 coordinate 21,628,864, forward strand.
TGCTGCTGCTGCTAAGTCACTTCAGTCGTGTCCGACTCTGTGCGACCCCATAAACGGCGGCCCACCAGGCTCCCCCGTCCCTGGGATTCTCCAGGCAAGAACACTGGAGTGTGTTGCCATGGATGAAAGTGAAAAGTGAAAGTGAAGTCGCTCAGTCGTGTCCGACTCTTTGTGACCCCATGGACTGCAGCCCACCAGGCTCCTCTGTCCATGGGATTTTCCAGGCAAGAGTACTGGAGTGGGGTGCCATTGCCTTCTCCTTTAGATTTGGGGGAATGACGTAAATTGTGAAGATAAGTGAGAGGATGTGAAGGGAGTGAGGTAAATTGTGAATATTCATGGTGGAGCAACACTGAAGAATAAAGCCCTGGGCCAGGTTGAACTGGAGATGGTGTTTTACCAGCAAAGTCAGGAAGCATGCCTGAAGTAGAATCCAAGTTTCTTTGATTAGGAGCCCAGAAATATAACTGGTCTTTATAAGGAGTTGCATTCAAGAGAAAGTAGTATCTTTCAAAGACCATTAAAAGAATTCTAATTCAGTGTTTCCTCCCCTAGAATAATTATTCTATGGGAAAGACCAAAATAATAATAACATACAAGGAAAATTGAAACAACCAAAAAGTACATTAATAGAGGATTATTTAAATTCATGATGCTTCATACCCAAATATAACTGGTCTTCATAAGGAGTTGCATTCAAAAGAAAGTAATTTAGTACCTTTCAAAGACCATTGAAAGAAGTATGATTCATAACCCACAACCCCATTTAATAGTTTACCTTTGTTATACAACCTTATCATCAAATACTTAGAATGCCATATGTCAGACAAAGGAAATAAGGTCAATTAATGTATATTGACATGGAACAATAACTAAAATATCTTGTTCAACTTTTAAAATGTTACAAAGGAAAATATATAGCATGACTTCATTTTTGTTTAAACATCTATAAAGGCTTCCAGGTTCAAGTAATGGCAAGTAGTTTTATCAGACTAAACATCCTACTGATAATAATTATAAACTCTGCTTATATATCTACTTCAGTGCACTAGAGAAGGACTAAAATCATATTTAACTGGCTTTTTTGCTGCAAGCATTCACTAGTCTGCAGAACACACGTATTGGACTAAACAGTTAGAAACCAGACTAGAAGGCTGCCAGAGCAACTAGAAATTGAAAGGAGCAGGGAAATCCCAGAAGGTTAGGCATGATGGTGGTGGGGAGCCCCCAGATCTATGTACGAAATCTTCTCAAAAGCTTGGCTGACTCTTCAACTTCAAATGCACAGGGCAAGATTCCAAGGAACAGAGCAGAAAACAACAGCTGGATGGCTGAAAGAACTGAGCAGGGATTTCAGCAGCTGCCTGGTGCTAAGGAGACAGAGTTTGAAGTTAAAAACTACTAAATTAGAAGGGTTTGATAAATATGCCTTGCATTTCTGTGATTTGCCAGAAGCGTCATGCCTTAGATATAAGGACCATATCTCAGGACTCTGAGCTAAGGACTATGAGCCTAGGACTAAGGATAAAATTAAAATGTAACTAGCCTAGCAAAAGCCAGAAACAAGCCTGCAGAGGAGTAATGTTATCCACAAGACATTTAATGCCTTCTGGAACAAAATTTCAATACTCATCAGAGGAAGATAGCAGAATTTAGAATGTCCACAATGTGTCAGGTACAGTGTCTAGTATACAATAACAATTACCAGACACACAAGAAAGCAGAAAAGTATGACCCGTAATAAAGACTCCAAAAAAAAAGAAGTGAAATAAGGAGGCCCACAGACAAAGCAGATATTAAAATTAGCATAGGAAGACTTTAAAATTACTATTATAAGTATGTTAAATAATTTACACAGAAATTGATATAATCTGTGAAGCCATAGGGATTTGGAGAAAGATATGAAAATGCTGAGAAAAAGAGAAAGATCTGGAAATCACAGAACTGAAAAATACAATATCCGGAGTAAAGAAGAGAATATCTGGAAAAACACTGGGTAAGTAAATGACGTGAGTCTGGAGATGGCAGAAGGAAACATCAGGTAACCTGAAGAAAAGTCAACGGAAATCACCAAACTGAAAAGGGAGGGAAAAAAAAAGAACAGAGACCCAGTTACTTATAGGAAAATAAGCCATCTAACATACATGTTATTCAGAAGGAGAATAGAGAACTAATGGAACAAAAAATATTTAAGAAAGTTTTGGCTGAATTTGATTAACAATATCAATCTATATATCTAAGGAACCCAGTAAATCCCAGAGGGAAAAAACAGAAGGAAATTCATATCAGGAACATAATTGTTGAATGAAAATTACGGATAAAGAAAAGTAACTCAAAAATATCTCAAAAGAGCCAGACAAAAGACACAACATATACCATAAGAACAAAGATAAAATGACTGAAGATTGTTCACTAGAAATAACAAATAAGGTGGGGTTGGAGCAGGACTTCCCAGGCCTTATTTTAGTTTATTTTATTTATTTTTGGCTGCCCTGGGCCTTCATTGCTGAGCACGGTCTTCCTCTGGCTGCAGCGGGCAGGGGCCGCTCTTCACTGCAGCGCACAGGTTCTCCCTGAGTACAGGCTTGTCTTATTGTGGGGCGCAAGCTCGGGGCACATGGGCTTCAGTAGTTGCGTGGCCGGCTCAGTAGTTGGCACAGGGCTCAGACGTTGTGGCACACCCACTCAGCTGCTCCTTAGCACGTGGGATCTTGCCCACACCAGGGATCAAGCATTGGCAGGCAAATCCTCAACCACTAGACCACCAGGAAAGTCCCCCAGACCTTCTCAGCAAAACAATAAGATGTACTCTAGGACCCAGGAGCAAAATAGGAAGTTACCACACCCCAAAGGAAGGTTTTGAATACACTTCTTCTTACACTGGCTCTGGCACTGGTGTCTCTTTGGGGATCAAGGGGAAATATTAAATAGTTCTAGACAGATTCCAATGTCGCAAGCCCAGGGTAAGACTATGCGGTTCACTGTTTCGCTTTCTGACTCTGCCGCTTTTAACATTCTTTATGATCATCTTAACAACTGTGGGTTTAAGAATATGATTGAGAAAGGGCCGCTTCAGGAGCATAAGGACAGAACATTTGATCCCCTCACAAACCCTCATATATTCCTGACACTCCGCACCACCATCACCCACCAAAAAGTTTTTAAAGAAGAAACTTTTGCTGACACTATGGAAATATTGGACTTCTCAGATGGCTCAGTGGCAAAGAATCCACATGCCAGTGCTGGAGATGTGGGTATCATCCCTGGGTTGGGAAGATTCCCTGGAGGAGAGCATGGCAACCCACTCCAATATTCTTGCCTAGAGAATTCCATGGACAGAGGAGCATGGAGGGCTACAGACCATGGGGTTGCAAAGAGTCGGACCTGACTGAGCATGCATGCATGCAAATACTGCTTTACTCCCTGATGTCTGAAAACCAGCAAGATAGGTGGAGTCTTCAGGTCTTCTTTGGAACCCCAAAAATCTCTTTGTGCCTTTCAGTTGCTCCCATAGCTTTGACAGAAAGCCTTATTTTCAGATAGAGTTGATATTTACTCTAGCTGACCTTTGTTCATAAGTCCTCTTTTCCCTACTGGTTTAGGTAGATTTGTTTTTGTTAGAATCAAACTGAGTCATAGGCTGCCTTCTCAGAAATAAAGACAAATACCTCATCAGGAGACTTGTTTAGCTATCCTTGGGCAAACACCAAATTGAATATTTAACATTTCCTTTCTTTGAAGCTGGAAGGAAGGGTAAGATGGTCCAAGGAAGCCAAGTCCTAATTCCAAGAAAGTAGAGACACTATTTGTATAATTTCTTTAGATGATTATCATTTTTAACCAACAGCTGCATGATCAACCTCTGCGACCACATCAAGGCGACGATGTCAACCAAACCTCTGTTGGCCTGTCTGCCCTAAAGCAACAGATTTTGTCTTCTGGTGATGATTTGATGAAGCCCGGGTCATCCTTGCGGGGAGGAAGTGAAAAAGAGGTTCAGACAACACTTTTTTGGCAGCAACTATATTTCTATGGCTCATTTCTTTTAACACAAAAAGATCATGCGTGATAGATACGTCAAAGCTCCTTAGACACATGTCCTGTTTCATGTGTGTTTTGCAGTGCTCAAAAATAAAATAAAGTTATCTTTTGTAGCTTCCAAGAAAAACTCCCTCTTCTTTTTTGTTTGGCGCACATCTAAATCCCATCATCATCTAGGAAAAAGAAGAGGATGAAGACTTTCAAAAGATTTGGCTTCCTCACTACCAACGTCATATTCCACCCCCACATACACAGGCATGTGTAGAAGAGAAGGTACTGTTTGTCTTTCTGGATCTCAGTTGGCACATTTGATTTGAGTAGAGAAGCCTTGTGTCAGCCAATATCTATTGCACAAGGTTGCCCCTGAGACTAGTCATCAGAAACTGGATTAAGTAGAACTGTGTGCTCAGATAAAATGGCTCCTTGGGAGATATCCCAGGATGATAATAAAATACTGTATCCTATACCAAAGAAGTGAGTCATTTGAAAATATATGCATATATAAGATTTATATACATGTATCAGTTCAGTTCAGTCACTCAGTCCTGTCCAATTCTTTGTGACCCCACGGACTGCAGCACGCCAGGCTTCCCTGTCCATCACCAACTCCCAGAACTTGCTCAAACTCATGTCCATTGAGTCAATGATGCCTCCAACCATCTCATCCTCTGTTGTCCCCTTCTCCTCCCACCTCCAGTCTTTCCCAGCATCAGGGTCTTTTCCAATGAGTCAATTCTTCCCATCAGGTAGCTAAAGTATTGGAGTTTCAGTTTCAGCATCAGTGCTTCCAATGAATATTCAGAACTGATTTCCTTTAAGATGGACTAGTTGGATCTCCTTGCAGTCCAAGGGACTCTCAAGAGTCTTCTCTCACACTACAGTTCAAAAGCATCAATTCTTCGGCACTCAGCTTTCTCTATAGTCTAACTTACAACCATAAATGACATGACTAGTGGAAAAACCATAGCTTTGGCTAGATGGACCTTTGTTGGCAAAGTAATGTCTCTGCTTCTTAATATACTATCTAGGTTGGTCATAACCCTTTAAAAGGATGCATGGAGTAAAGATGACAAAGGGACAGAGAAAATAAGGTGACTACTAAGCCACCTTCTTAGGCACTTAACACAGAGGATGCAGTGAGTAAGAGAGAGGGCTGAGTCCATATATGAGAGTCAGGAGAATGTGATAGAAAGGTATTAGAACCAGAAGCCCCATGTTAAGTCCCAGCTCCATTCTGTGTTAGTTCATGTGATCTGGGTACTCTCTCCTCAGTTTCTTCTTCTGAAAAAAATTGGCATAATATTTGCCAACTTCTCAGGATGATTGAAAGGATAAGAGGAGGTACTAACCGTGAAAAAATCTCCAGGGAGTGCAAATACTGGGCAAAAGGTAAAGAATCAGTTTGGGGAAATCTATACAGTGTCCAACTGCCAAGCTAGGATAGCCATGCCTTCAGCTTCTTACATTTTGCTTCCTCTAAGATTTTTGGACTCCTCACTTTGCACATTGCACTCCTACCTCTCCATATGATGTTATTTCCAGGTCTGGTTGCTCCAACTGAATTCTGGACCCAGAGTCCCAAGAGGTCAGCGACTTGGTTTTCTATGAGGGATGAGGTTCCCCCCCCCTCCGCCCCGAAAGCCATGAGAATGAGCAGAGTATGGTGCATACTACTTTCCAGGGAAGGAAGCAAACAGTACTATTATTGGAGAGGAGTCTTAAAAGTTTTAGCTGCCTCAGTGACTGTAGCAATTGAGACTGGCTGGCAACTGTTTTTACTAACAGTAGAGAGTCATTATCCTAGAAAATCGTTTCAATCTGCTGACACTCCCATGCCCAAGGCAGAGAGTGAGATGTGAGGCTGGAGTCATTCTCGCTTTGCAGAGGAGAAAGCTGAAGTTCAGAGGGGTTTGGTAGTTAGTCCAAAGTCATAAGCTTGTAAATGGTAGAGTTAAGGCTTGAATGAAGGTCTTTGCACTTTCTGTAGTGGAGATACCAGGGGGAGTCTTACCCATTTTGAATCATCTACCTATGTTTGAAAATGAGAGAAGATGTATAGGGAAGTACTATAATTAAAGTAGATTAACCAGTTGCCCAGAGTTTGGAAACTTTGGAAATAAGGAAGTTAAAATGTTGGTTAAACACGGAAAATAAAAACCTCATCCTTTTCCTACCTCTTGACATAAGGCATGGATACACTTTTAGTAACGGATTTTTTTTCAGATACTGTCAGTAGAAGAAGATTTCAACACCAGGGCCACTGATGAGTGGAGGGTATGGAAGGTCACAGCAAAATACAGGGGACCGAAAACAAGGATTTGAAGGCATGTCAGTCTGGCAAGAAGAAATTAAGTGAAACTCAGGGGGTCCTCAGATGCATAGCAAGAGATTTTGTTTCACAGCTTCTGTAAACAAACCCCAAAATATATAGACTTCTAGGGATCAGAGAAATTATCAAATTGCCAAGGTGTTGGTAATCAGTTCTTGATATGGTTACAGCCCAGTCTAACTTGCGTATCTGATGGAAATGTTTTCCATACACTTTTTCGTTAGTGAGTTTTAAGGAGTGGATTGAACCCACAGAACCCTGACATTGATTAAACATGAGAAATGGAACAGGGAAGCAGTCCAGGATGGCTCCTAGGTTTCTGGGATCTGTGCCTGGAGTTGCCCAATGCACAGAGTTAGAGCAGTGTTGAAGGAGCAGGTTTCAGAGAGAGGTGGGTGAGTTCCATTTTGGGAATTGCGAGGGGAAGGAGTTTGTTTTGTTTTGTTTTGTTTTTTGGCTGTGCCATGCATCATGTGGGATCTTACCCAACCAGGGATTGCACCTGTGCCTGTGCATTGGGAGCGCAGAGTCTTAACCACCAGACCACCAGGGAAGTAGCAGAAATTTCTGGGGAAGTCTGCAGGACATCCAGATGGAGCTATTCAATACAAAAGATGAACCATGGGTTGGAATCTCAGCAGAGAAATCTGAATGGCTTATGGATTTAGGATAAGTGGATGATAAGTGGATGGCCCTTGAATCCAAGGCTGAAATCACATTGGCACATCCAGCATCTTGTCTTCAAAAAGGGACTGGAAGCTCCCACTTTTTCTCGATATTCTTGGTCAGATCATATACATGTGATTTAAACACAATATCCATTCTCATGTCACTTTACGCTTTTTCGAGTGGTCCCCGTCTGTCCCTAGGACTTTTGGGCAAGGTGCATAGAATGAAGCGAGTGATGCACATGTGATATCTGTCCAAGGTTGTAAAGTGCCACGCTGTGACCGAGCTTACCTCCGCCTCCTTCCTGGGCTTTTTTCAGTACCCTGTACAGTCTTTGAGGCTGCTTCTTCTAACATTCCATAAAGAATACCCTCAATTCACAGATAGCTCTGACAGGCTGCAATTCAGAGAAGCAAAGGGTCAGCCTCTCTACTGGTCTCTGTGGCTTTTAGCTCCTGCTGCCCTTACCCCATCACCCTTGTCCACCCTGTGTTGGCCTCAGCACGGTTTCAGACTGCCTCTCTCTGCCCACAGCAGGTCTGTGAGGAAGGTCCATGGCTCCTAAGTCTCTGGATGCCTGGCCTTTCACCAGTTTTAAAAAGTGGCCCAACCAGCACCCAAGTGCTCAAATGCAGAATCAGAGTGTTGTGATAATATGGAGAGATATCTGGTATGTTGGGAACAGGAGAAGGAGAAGTTTTCCTGCTAATCCAGAAAACCATAGTGTGTGGACAAGAGATAAAAAGGTCATTTGGATTAGGGGCTTTGGTTTTGTTTCTGAGTAATGGGATTCCTTTTCCGAAAGGAATTCTTGAGCAGGACACTAATACATAAAATAGTTAAAAAAAAAAAAAAAAAAAAGAACTTCTCTGATAAAACAAACAGGGGCCCTGGGAGCTGAACCAGCCTCCTGGTGGGAGTGGGGACACTCCCCACCCCCCACAGTACACACCCAGGGCCTTTTAGTCTTCTGGGAATCCTTTTGAAAAACAGTAATTTAGTCCATGCCCCAGGATGATGGAAGATGCTGAAGACTGAGAGCTCATGCTTTAGAGTCAACTCCTTTGGTTTGAATCTGTTCAAGCTACTTTTTAGCTAAGTGATTTGGGACAAGTTATTTAAGTGTTCTGAGCCTCAGGTTCATCTGTTAAATGTGAAGAGTAAGTACAGAATTGCTTAGACAGTTAAAACAGAGAAAAGACATATTAATATAAAGTACTGAGTACTGTACTCAGCATTTAGTATATTCTCAATAAAAGAAATTATTGTTGCTTGTGTTATCAGTTTCCAAACATTTAGATTTTTTAAGTCAAGCTGAAAATTTTGATTTTTAAAGATAGGCTAGAAATTTGGATTTTTTTTGGTGAGGAGTTCCCCATTTTTAAATGTTGGCAAGTAGTTAATTGAGAAAAACAACAACAAAAATAAATTGAGTTAGATGAGATGACCTCCAGCAATCCACTGGGGACCTCTGGAGTAAATAGTTCATGCATGTTTGTGCGTGGTATGTACCATGTATGATTAAGCATGTATGTAGATCCGTGATTGGAGAGGGGTGAACTGTCCTGGAGGAGGAGGGGCAGGATACTGAGCGACTGGGAGAGAGGACGAGGCCTAAAGCTGTGCCTCGGTCCATGGGTTGGGGTCGTGGGTTGCTTTAGTTGGTAGAAATTGGATCCTGCCATCCTATTGTTGGGTAAATTCATGTTTCTGGGGTGAGGGAGCATTTTCTTCCCTGACCAACCATGTTGATGCCAGGATTCACAAAGGAAAGGCTGATCCTGGCACTTTCAAGTTTGCATTCAGCTCAGGAGCTTCTGCATGGACCTGTCTTTATTTGAAATACGGATATTTTGTTCATCATGGATTTTCTGCATCAATTTTGATTTTTTAAACTCCTGTATTTAAAATTATATTTAATGTAAACTTTGTTAAGTAGGAGGACATAATTTTTTTTTGATACAGGGATAGTGTTTTAATCTTCTTTTTTTACACCCACACTACTGAACATACAACCATACTCTCTTTTTTTTCCCCATGCTATGCATCAGGTCCTTGTTGGTTATCTATTTTAAATATAGCAATGTGTACAAGGACATAACATCTTTAGAGAATAGTTGCTAAGGAGGTAGTTTCTATAGTTAGATTATCTGCATTTTATTTTTAAATTTTTATGTAATTATTTCGTTGAAATACAGATGATATGCAATGTTAGTTTGGGGTATGCAGCAAAGTAATTTGACATTTAAATACATTACAAAATGATCACCAACAGAAATCTACCAACCATCTATCCCCGCATAAAGTTATTACAGTATTATTGACCATATTTTTATGCTGTGTATTATATTCCCATGACTTACTCGTTTTGTAACTGGAAGTTTGTACCTTTTAATTTCCTCACCCATTTTGCCCACCCTAAATCCTCCACCCTTCTGACAACCACCCATTTGTTCTCATTTTTATAAGTCTGTTTACATTTTGTTTGTCCATTTTTTTTTTACATTCCACATGTAATTGATGTCATATGGTAATTGCTTTTCTTTGTCTCATTTATTTCACTTAGTATAATGTCCTCTAGATTCATCCTTATTGTGTACAATTGGCAGGTCATTCTTTTTTACAGCTGAATAATATTCTACCATATACATATACCACAACTTTTCTATCCATTCATCTATTGATGGAAACTTGGTTTGTTTTCATATCTTTGCTTTTGTAAATAATGCTGTGATGAACATAGAGGTATATATATTTCCAAATTAGTGTTTTTGTTTTCTTTGGAAAAATACCCAGAATGAAATTGCTACATCCTGTGATAGTTCTTTTTAAAAATTTTTGAGGAAACTCCATGCTGTTTTCCACAGTGACTGCATCAGTGACCATCCCACCAACAGTACATGAGAGTTCTCATTCCTCCACATCATTATTGACACTCATGGTTTGTTGTCTTTTTGATAGTAACCATTCTGGTAGCTCTAAGGTGACATTTCATTGTGGTTTTGATGAATATTTCTCTGATGATGAATAACATTGAACATCTTTTCATGTGTCTGTTAGCCATTTGTATGTCTTCTTTGGAAAAACATCTATTCAGGTCCTCTGCCTTTTTTAAAATCAGATTCTGCTTTTTATATTAAGTTTCATGAGCTCTTTACATATTTTGGATCTTAATCCCTTATTGGATGTCATGTGCAAATATTCCCTTCCATTCAATAGGCAGTCTTTGGTTTGTTGACGGTTTCCTTTGCAGTGTGAAAGCTTTTTAGTTTGATGTAGTCCCATTTGTTTACTTTTGTTTTGTTTGCCTAAGGAGACAGACCCCCCAAAATATTGCTAAGACCAGTGTCAAACAGTGTGCTGCTTATGTTTCCTTCTAGAATTTTTATGGTTTCAGGTCTTAAATTCAAGTCTTTAATCTATTTTGAGTTTATTTTCTTATATGGTATGAGAAAGTGGTCCAGTTTTATTCTTTTGCGTGAGCTTTCCAGTTTTCCTGGTATCATGAATTGAGGAGGCTGTCTTCAACTTTGTATATATTTGCCTCCTTTGTCATATATTAATTGACCATATTAACATGGGTTTATTTCTCAAACATCAATTCTTTTTCATTGATATATGTTTCTTTTCGGTGCCAATACCATACTATAGACTTGTAGTATGAAATCATGAGCAAATAACCTCCAGCTTTGTTCTTCTTTCTCAAGATGGTTTTGACTATTCAGGGTCTTTAGAGGTTCCATACAAATTTTAGGTTTATTAGTTTTAGTTCTGTGAAAAATGCCATTGATAGTTTGATAGGGATTGCATTAAATCTATGGATTGCCTTGGGTGGTATGCAGTATTAATTATTTCAATCTGTGAGCAAGGTGTGTCTTTCCATTTGTGTCTGTCATCTTCAATTTCTTTCATCAGTGCCTCACACTTTTCAGAGCACAGGTTATTCACTGTGCTATTCACAGATTATTCATAGTTAGATTTACTACTGTGTCTTATTCTTTTGAATGTATTATAAGTGGAATTGTTTTCGTAGTTTCTCTTTCTGACAGTTCATTATTAATGTATAGAAATGCCATAGATTTCTGTATATTAATTTTGTATCCTGCAACTTTACTGGATTGATTAGTTCTAATAGTTTTTTGGTGGAGGTTTTATGTTTTTCTATATAAAGTGTAATGTCATCTGCAAATAGTAACAGTTTTACGTACATTAGATCCCTTTTGTTTATTTTTTTCTCTGATTTTTCTGGCTGGAACTTCTGATACTAATTTGAATAAAAGTGGTTAGAGTGGGTATCTTTATCATTTCCCTGATCTTAAAGGAAATGTTTCAGTTTTTCACCATCGAGTATGATATTGGCATGGATTTGTCATATAGGATCTTTATTGAGGTATGCTCCCTCTAAATACACTTTGTTAAGATTTTTTATAAAAACCTTTTTCTAGATCTATTGAGGTGATCATGTAACTTTTATCTTTCGTTTTGTTAATGTGTTATATCTTATTAATTGATTTGTAGACATTGAGCCATCCTTGAGTCCCTGGGATAAATCCCACTTGATTATGGTATATGATTCTTTTAAATGATTTCTGTTTGTGATATTTTGTTGAGAATATTTGCTTCCATATTCATCAGTGATATTGGCCTGTAATTTTCTTTTTTGTGGTGTCTTAGTCTGATTTTGGATTCAGGATGATGCTGGCCTTGCAGAATCAGTTTGGAAGCATTTCTTGCTGTTCAGTTTTTTTGAATATTTTGAGAAGGATAAGTGTTAACTATTCTTTAAATATTTGGTAGAATTCACTTGTGAAGCCATCTGATGTTGGACTTTTCTTTATTACTGGTTCCATCTCGTTACTGGTAATTGGTCTGGTTTGATGTTTTATTTCTGATTCAGTCTTGGAGAATTATATATTTCTAGGAATTTCTCCATTTCTTCTAGGTTGTCCAATTTGTTGGCATGTAATTGTTCAGAGTAATAGTAACTTCTTATAATCTTCTGTATTTGTGTGATATCAGTTGTAACTTTTTCTTTCTCACTGATTTTATTGATTGGGCTCTCTCCCTTTCTCTTTTTGGTAAGTCGGGCTGAGGTTTGTCGATTTTGTGTAGCATTTCAAAGAACCAGCTCTCAGTTTCATTGATATTTTTAAGTTATTTTTTTTTTTTTTAGTCTCTATTTCATTTTTTTCTGCTCTGATCTTTATTTTTTCTTTCCTTCTAATAATGTAGGTTTCTTTTTTCTTGTTCTTGTTCCTTTTGATGTAAGGTTAGGTTGTTTATTTGAAGTTTTTTGTTTATTTCATGAGGTAGGCCTGTATCACTGTAAATTTCCCTCTTATAACTGTTTTTGCTGGGTGCCATAGATTTTGTAATGTATTTCCCATTGTCTCAAGGTATTTTTTGATTTGCTCTGGTTTCCTCAATGAGCCATTGGCTTTTTAGTAGTATATGCTTTAGACTACATGTGTTCATGTCCCCCCCCCACCAAGTTTTTATCTGGCAGTTAATTTCTAGTCTCATACCTTTGTGGTCAGAAAAGATGATATGATTTCAGTCTTCTTAAATTTATAGAAACTTGTTCTGTGGCCTAGCATGTGATCTATTCTTGAGAGTGTTCCACATGCACTTGATAAGAATGTGTATTCTGCTGCTTTTGGATGAAATGTTCCATATATATTAAGTTCATCTGGTCTAACGTGTCCCCTTAGGCCAATGTTTCCTTGTGCATTTTCTGTCTGGAAGACCTGTCCGTTGATGTAAGTAGAATGTTAAAGTCCCCTGCTATTGTTGTTTTACAATTACTTTCTCCCTTTATATCTGCTAATATTTGTTCTATGTATTTGGGTATTCTTATGTTGGGTGCACATGTTTATAAGTGTTATATCTTCTTGTTGGATTGATCCCTTTATCATTATATCAATCCCTTTTTTGTCTCTTTTTAGAGCCATTGTTTAAAAATCTGTTTGATCTGATGTAAGTATTGCTACCCAAGTTTTCTTTTCATTTCCATTTTTATGGAATATCTTTTTCCATCCCCACACTTTAATCTGTGTGTGTCTTTAAATCTGAGATGAGTCTTTCATAAGCAGCATTTATGTGGATCTTGGGTTCTTTTTTTTTTTTTAACCATTCAGCTACTCTGTGTCTTTTAATTGGAACATTTAGTCCATTTACATTTAAAGTAGTTACTTATAGGTATGTACTTATAGCCATTTTGTTTTCTGATTTTTTTTTTTTTTTGTAGTTCTTTGTCCCTTCTCTTGCTCTCTTCCCTTGTGGTTTAATGACTATCTTTAGTATTGTGTTTTGATTCCTTTCACTTTCCTTTTTGTGTATCTATTTTAGGTTTTGGTTTGTGGTTACCAAGAGGTAGGAGTGTGTATGTGGGGGGCGAGGGCGTGTATTTTTTAAGTTGACAATCTCTTAAGCTTGAATGCATTATAACAGCCATGTATTTTAACTTTTAACCCCACACCACATTTTCTTTTTTACATAATATTTTATAAGTTTCAAGTTTGTATCTTTGTTAACTTACTGTAGATATAGATGATTTTACTACTTTCTTCTTTAACCTTCCTAATAGTTTTATAAGTGGTTGATCCACTACGTTTACTATTGTTTTCTTTTACCTGTAAGATACTAACTTTTATAATCATCTTATTTCTAAGACAATTGTGGCTTTTTCTTTTCTACTTAGTTAACTCCCTTTAACATTTCTCATAAGACTGGTTTAATGGTGATGCGCTCTTTAAGCTTTTGCTTGGCTGCAGAACTCTACTGTTTCTTCTATTCTGCATAGACTCTGTCTTTATTTGAAATATTGATATTTTGTTCATCATGGATTTTTTAAATTAGTTTTATTTTTTAAAATATTTAGTTAAAATATTACTTGTTTCAATTTCTGAGTTTTTGGTGTCCCCTTAATCTTTGTGTCCAAGGAAATCCTCATTTGCCTCATTCTAGTCCCTGCCCTAAATCCTAGCCCCTGCCCTAAATCCTAGCCCCAAGTTATGGTTTAGTGGATTGTCCGTGTAACAGGCTGTCTGTTGGAGGCTAGAACTCAGCCCTTATAGCTGCCTGAGGGAACATAATCACCCCACAGAGCAGGTGGATGCTGGGGAATGCAGACCAATTTTGAGTGTAGCCAAAGTAAACAAGTAAGGGACAGATCTACTGGAGGAGAAGAGGAAAGAGCAAGACATTCCAAAGGCAAGCAGAAACTGTTTCAGAATATTTATTCTTTTGGATTCTTGGCACTTCTTATTCTTCCAGTTCCTTAGGAAGAAAATGCACAGACCAATCAACTTCCAGGGGATCAACTGTGACTGTCATCCCCCCAAGCTTACAACATTCCCCCACTTTGTTCCATTGTGAAAGGAATGAAGATTTGATTCAGAGGAGCTCAGCTGTTAATGGAGAAAACTATTTTCCCTGAAGCATCTCTCATCCAAGGCTTCCATGAAATCCCAGCTCTGGGTCTGGAACTGCCTGTGGGGCCTGGCCTTGGAGCTTCCAGGCAGGGCAAGAGCTCAGGTAGTGGGGTCTGTCTGGGAAGCGGCAGGCCTGCTCGCTGTATTTCAGTCAATGTGGCTTGACCTCCATTTCCATGGGATAGACAGAGCCACTGTGGGCACTGTCCCCACTAAGGGCAAAGTGGCTGCTGAGCAGACACCTGCCACATGGCCACTGTGCTCCACGTCTTCATGTAGATGTATTTCATCCAATCTAGAAATCCTGCCTGCCTCTGAGCTGAAGGGCAAGGTCTGGGAATTTGGCTGAATCAGTAGGAGTTCTAGATGAGCTCAACTGTTTCAGATGCAGAAAAAAAGAGAGCAGTAGATTGAGCTTCCCCATATCTTCCACCCAGCTTAAAAAATGAAGTATTGCTGATACAATCGAAATTCCTTTAAATAATTTAAGTGTCCACCCTTGAGAGAATGGGTATATAAGTGAAGACATGTTTTAGAATATTCTTCATCAGGTAAATACATGAATCAGACCTATGTGTGTCATGACAGATAAATCATAAATATTATTGAGTTTAATTCTTTCCTTGAGTGTTTCCCAGGAAACTTGAACTGGCTTCCCTATGAGAGCTCTCAGCTTAGGACAGGATTGAGAGTCCCTACTTTCGTTTCTTTCTTTCCTTCCTACTTCCTTTCCTCTCTCTCTCTTTTTCCTTCCTATTCTCTTCTCTTACCTCTTCCAATCTTGGTTTATATTCTTCCTGCCTCTCCTGTTTCTCTGCTTCTTACTCATTCTTTTCACAGTAGAAATTTGGGGTGTGGGTGTAAGTATGCAGGGAGTTGTGTGTGTGTGTGTGCGTGTGTGTGTGATGAAAAGGGTTAATACTTAGTGTGTACCAGACTATACTGGGTGTTGTCCACACATTACTTCACATAGTCAATCCATTATTGTCCCCATTTTAAGAATGAGGAAACTGAGGCTCAGAGAGGTTGCAAAATGGGCCAAAGTTCTGCAAACTGTAAACAACTGAGAATAGAGTTGAGTTCAGGTCAGCACCTGAGATCTGGGCACTGCCCACTTCCCAGCACACAGCCTGCCCCATCCCTCTACCCTTTTCCTCTCTCCTGCCTTTTCTCTCCTTCCTTCTCCAGGTATATCTCCTTCTACAATGATTTCCAGTTATTATTATTATACTTTCTGTTATACATTTCAAGGATCCCTTAAGTTACAGTTTATCAAATGCTCTTGTGAACAAGAACTTATTTGGTCTTAACAACTCCTATGAGATAGGTGAGGCCCCACTTTACAAATGAGAACCTGAGGGTCTGGAAATATGTTGAAAGCCACATAGCCATGGGCTGCTTTTGTGTCTCTGATTCCTGATGTTTTGTTCATCATGAAATTTTGACATTAATTTTGATTTCATAAGAATATTGCATTAAAATGTTACTTACTTATCTGATGGGTGGGTTTATTTGATATCCTTAAATTTTACACTAGAAGTGATGCCTCACCGTCCTCACTCTAGTCCCAGTCCTACCTATCTTTATCTAGCACAGTAGCCTCCCTTATCCATGGGTTTGTTTTCCATTGCTTCAGTTACCGACAGTCAACATCAGTCTGAACATGTTACATGGAAAACCCCAGAAACAGACAATTCATAAGCTTTAAATTGTACATCATTTTGAGTCACGTGATGAAATGTTCCAGCTCTGTCGTGTGATGAAATGTTCCAGCTCTGTCCTGCCCAGTATGTGAATCATCCCTTGGTCTGGTGCATCCTACCTGTTAGTTACTTAGAAGGTGTCTTGGTTATTAGATCAGCTGTCATAGTATCACACTGCTTGTGTTCAAGTAACTTTTATTTTCTTTAATAAGGAGCCCAAAGCACAAGAGTAGTGATGCTGGCAATTGGGATATTCTCTTACTCTGCTTAATATTTCATAAATAAAACTTTCTCACAAGTATTTATGTATAGGAAAAGCAAATTATCTTATATATATATATCTGGGGCTTTCCAGATAGCATGGTGGTAAAGAATCCACCTGACAACGCCCGAGACACAAGAGATGTGGGTTCAATCCCTGGGCTGGGAAGATGCCCTGGAGTAGGAAATGGAAACACATGCCAGTACTCTTGCCTGGAAAATTCCATGGACAGAGGAGCCTGGTGGGCTACAATCCATGGGGTTGCAAAAGAGTTGGACACCACTGAGCTTGCACACACACACACACACACACACACACACACACACACACATTCCTTTTCTTTAAAGTTGCTTGGTTGTGTCCTACTCTTTGCAACCCCATGACTATACAGTCCATGGAATTTTCCAGACCAGAATACTGGAGTGGGTAGCTGTTCCCTTCTCCAGGGGATCTTCCCAACCCAGGGATCAAACCCAGGTCTCCCTCATTGCAGGTAGATTCTTTACCAGCTGAGCCACAAGGGAAGCCCAAGAATACTGGAGTGGGTAGCCTATCCCTTCTCCAGCGGATCATCCTGACCCAGGAATTGAACTGTGTTCTCCTGCATTGCAGGCGGATTCTTTACCAACTGAGCTTTCAGGGAAGCCCCCCCCCCCACATACATGTAGGATTATCCATGTTTTCAGTCTTCCTTTGAGGGAGCTTGGAATGTATCCCCCACAGATAAGGGGGAATGACTGTACTAGAATTACAGTGTTTGCTTCTGGCGAGGTAAGCATGTGAGAATTAGTTTTACAACAGTGCCGCCTGGCCGCCTTTTCCAACACTCCATTAGTTTGGTTCAGAGAGACTCACTCCCCCAGGTCCCCTATGGGAACCTCGTCTGGTCAGAATAATTCTGTAGGAGCAAATGAGTCCCTGGGTAAGTGCAGGAAAAGTGATGCCTTAGAAAGAGGAGGCTTGCTTTTTTCCACAGGGCCCCTGCTGTTAGCCTGTGATCAGCGCTTCGAGTTAGTTAGCACAATGAAGTCTTTTTCTGAGAGGGAACTATTTGGGAATAAACTTCCATGGATACCTCCTCACACACCCCTCCAGCCCCCTCCCTTGGCTGTTAGCCCTTAAGAAAATAGAGGGAACAGCTTGATCGCAGTTTTCCTAGAAAAGCCCTTCGATGGGCCCATTATAGAAAAGAAGCTGTTTTTGTTTTCTTTGATTAATCACAGTGTCTTGTTTCCCCCAGCAAATGTGGCCTTGGATCTTCCAGTGAACACAGCCACAAAGGAAGGCCCATGGTTGCCTGGAGCTTGACAAGGACCCTGAGACTTCGTTGGGGTGGGGCCAGCTGTGGCCCTGTCCTCAAGGACTTGGCTGGTGACTTCTTACCATTGAAGCGGCTCAGCTTACCCATTTCCTTTGTGTTTTTCTGCCAGTGTGAATAAGAGAAATATTAGCCTTTAAAGATTTCTTTACAGTTCCTTGAAAGCTGGCTGGGTGAAGTCAGCCAGAGAATTATATAACAGCAAGCCTCATTTAAAGCAACAGTGCCTTTCTATAGGACTGTGGGGTTTCATTGACCAGCTTTTGTTATAAATTATAAAGAAAAAGATACAAATTTTATGAAAAAAAGATAGAGGGACCCTCCCATTCTTACTTTCTGTTCTTTCACTGAAGGGATATAATTTCTAGGGTGTTAATTAAAAAAAAAAGATACAAAACCTCTTTCAAGGAAGATAAGAAAAAAATCACGTTCATTAACCTCAGGCAGTCATAGCATGCTTAATCTTGTTTGAATTAAGAAGAAAAAAAAATAATGAAGAGAAAATCTTTCTAAAGCATTCATTTGTTTTAATTTAAGAGTTTTGGAAATTTTATAAATACTTAGCTATTTTTTTCTTTTCCTTTCAAATGGAACCAGACCCTTTGAGGGAGTGAAGGATTCAAGCAACAAATAATCTACTGCTACAGTGTTTTCTGTGGTGCTTGAATACCTCTCAAAGTATCCACCATGCATTAATTCAACTGTTATTTCCATGCACCCTTGGTTTGCCCTTCTCTATCCTTCCATTTTAGAGATAAGAAAACTGAGGCTCAAGGTTTCCGTGATGTGCCTGGCAGCACACAGCTCAGCTGCAGCCCACATTCTGCGAGTCTGTCTTTCTCTGGCATCACCCTCAGAAGGCCCCCGTCTCCTTTCCTCTGCACCAGTAGTACTCAACCAAGAGCAACTTTGCCTTCAGGGGACGCTTGACAACACCTGGAGGTGCTTTTTGCTGTCACGACTGGTGCAGGGGCGCAGTGTGGGTGCTGCCGGCGCTCAGTGGCTGCAGGTTGAGGATGCTGCTCAACCTCTGGTGGGGCACAGACGGCCCCCGCAGAGAAGTGCCTGGTGCCAAATGCAATAGTGCAGACAAGCCGTGGTCCGCATCAGAAGGAAACTCCAACCTCTGGGAGCTGCCAGAGCTCCTGTGCCCAGCGACGGGCTTGGCCTCTGTCCTGTGGCTGCCACAAGAGCCGCTGTCCAGAGTGCCCTTTGGCAGTGGCCAAGCGTCCCCTGCGGAGTTCCCTGCAGGACACGCAGTGCATCGGCTGCAGCTGATGTGTGTTATAATTTATAGTCACAGGGCGCCTGTCTTCATTTAGCAGCAAGCCTGCTGGCAGCCGCCCTGCCGGGGAGGAAGCAAGTTCCACAGAGGCCCACAGCCCCCGCCAGCTAACAGCCCGAGGTATTTGGGGACGGCTGCTGCTTGGAGGCACCTGGGAATAGGCGGGGGTGGGGATGGCGCAGAGCACGTGGTCTCCCCGACCAACCCATCCGTCAGCGGTGGCCCTGCCAGAAGATGGCCTATTGAACATTTCCAGGAATAGCACTGCCAAGCCTGTCAACTGCTTTCTTGGAAATACACTCAATAAGGATGGCGGGCCTCCAGCAGGGAGAGCAGAAAGCCTGGCCTGGACTGCAGGGCTCAGAAATGGTAGTGTAAGACTGCAGGCCCTTTCAGTGCCTTGGGGAAGGGAGCAGTGCTCCCTGGGCTTGGGAGCCTACCAGCTTCTGGGGTCGTTGAGAAATGTTTTCAGCCTGGAAGGGAGAGGACCACACCTTTCGAAAGGTCAGGCCCTGCTGACTTCTGCAATCTCGTGACCTTTAGACACTTGCTGTGTTTGTTTAGACACCAGCAGACAGGAAGGCTCTCCAGCCTGGAGGCCAGGCATTAACTAGGTATTAACTGTCAGCTGTGACTGACCTCAGTGTCATCTGGGGAGCCTTGACCATCACTCCTTTTCATGTAAGCTTCACTCCCAAGTGGAGCCAAAGGAGCACAAGAAAGGCAGAGTGTTCCCCACGCCCCCTCCCCCGGCCCCTCCCCATCTTTTCTCAGTCACTGTGCTGATATAGCAAGTTAGAGGCAAAGATGTGATCATTGAAAGGAAAGTATTGTAATCCACCCTTCCCCCACACCCCTGCAGAAGTAACCTTTCTCCTCACAGAGGCCTGACATTCCTGTTGAAGTCTGAGCACTTGGGACCCTTTGTTGCCTGAGCTACAGCCTTCTCCAGCCGCTTGGGTACCCAGGCTGGGGGATGCCCTAAGGAGACCAGCTGCCTTCGAAGAAAAACCCCTTGAAGATGTAGGCAGTATAAGAAAAGCAAGAGATGATAAAATACTGTCTGCAGGGTTCAGGAAGTATTGGTCCCTTACCCTTTAAAAGTAATAACAGAGTTACAAAGTTTACCGCAGAGCTGATATGGGACATCTGTCCATTTCTAAAAGCCACCAACTTGCAGGACAAGCATTATTTGAGGCCCACACTGAGCTACAGTTAGTTGGCAGTAGGGCTGCCAATTGCTGGAGGAGGAAATGGTCACCCGCTCCAGTATTCTTGCCTGGAGAATCCCATGGACAGAGGACCCCACCAGTCTGTGGGGTCACAAGGAGTCAGACAGGACTGAGGTGACTTAGCATGCACCCAGGGCTGCCAATATATTCTCAGACACCCAAGTAAATTTAAAGTTCAGAAAACAACAGATAATTTTTTCAGTATAAGTTTATCTGAAAGTCAAATTTATCTGGGCGTCGTGTGTTTTTGTTAAATATTGTCACTTCTCTTTGGAGGATAGTGACCTAGTTGTTAATAACAGGGAACATCAACACAGATTCAGCACATATAAAAAATCATAGTTGTTAGAAGAGGAGGAAGGCAGGAAAGGAGAAGGATAGCAATTAAGGAAAGAGGAAGATCAAGAAGAAAGGAAAACAGATGTAGTGAAGGAGAAAAAAATCTAAGTGAAAGAGAAATGGGAAGTACTAAGAAATGAGATGAAAACATCTCTGAAGGACCTAAAATGCTTTATAATGATGACAGTTCACAGGGTGCCATTTCCCTGGGAAATGCCGTTTCCTTAGCTAGCCACCATTTCTGGATCTTCTACAACTCTTTGTTCTGTCTGGTAAAACCCACAGTGACCACTTGGGAAAAATGAGTCCTCAAGCTCCAGTGGCAATATGTAGGCCAATATTACCCTGGAGACATGCTGAAACCAAACCTAAGCCTCTATCCAACCCTAAGACCTGCCTCCCACCCACCCATCCCACCCGCCACACCCATGTTGCTGTCATCAGAGGACTGTGGATTTTCAAAGAATTGTAATCTGAATGATACAATGGGGCTAGTTGTCACAAATCTACAGAAACTTTTGTTTCCAATGATGTTTCAGAAAATCAGCTTCTTTTGTCTCCTGGTGAAGGTGGTGAGGAGCAGAGTGTGCATGCCAGCAGCGATTTCCTGAATTATTAACCCCCTTGTTCTCTGACCTGCAGAGGGGCACCAGGTTGGCCTAACCTAAAGAGAAGAAGCCTTGATTGGCTTGTAGGGGGATGAGAGAGGCGGGCCTCGTCGGGAGATGGTGTCATGGTGTCGTGGCGATGGTGGTGGTGGGAAGGAGGGGACCCTGCCTACAAGCCTTCAATCACATGTGTGTCCTGGGGAATGGAAATGGGGCTGCATTTGATTACCTGGGCTGTGCTGTTAGATGCGTAACATCAGAGCGACAGAATAGGTTTCCCCATAAACTCCAGTGGGGCACAGAAGAGACTGACTCACCCACCATGTTGTGATTCTATTCCAAGCAGCTTCTCAGACTGTGTCCATTTTTGACATTGTCATTACAACAGTAGCTAACACTCACCAAAGCACCTCCCGCAAAAAGTTAAGTTCTTGTTTCAAAGTCAATTGATTGCTGAGTGTTGGGGCTGAGAATTGCCTCCAGTCTGCCCAATTCACAGCTCAGAATTCATCTTTGTCCTCCAGTCAGACCGCAGAGATCAGATCCCAGCTCCATAACTTACTAGCTGTGTGACCTTGGGTAAGTTACTTAATCTCTCTGTGCATCTGCTTCATCATCTATAAAATGGGGATAAAAATAGTATCTAGCCCAATCAGTTGCTATGAAGATTTAAGGAGTTTGTATCAAGCACTGAGAACCCAGTGTTTTACCTCTCATTTCATCCAATCCTCCAACACTTCTTAAAGCAGCTAATATTATTATCCTTATTTACATGAGGGGAAGCTGAGGTCCAGAGGGGCTAATTAGCTTGGTCAAGGTCAGTAAGTAAGAGAGCTGAGAGTCAAACCTAGACAGACTGATCCATTTGTTGCTGTTCAGTCACTCAGTTGTGTCTGACTCTCTGTGCCCCCATGGACTGCAGCATGCAAAACTTCCCTGTCCTTCACCATCTCCCAGAATTTGCTCAGACTTATGTCCATTGAGTCAGTGATGCCATCCAACCATTTCATCCTCTGTCATCCTCTTCTCCTGCCCTCAATCTTTCCCAGCATCAGGGTCTTTTTCAATGACTCAGCTCTTCGCATCAGGTGGCCAAAGTATTGGAGTTTCAGCTTTAGCATCAGTCCTTCCAATGAATATTCAGGACTTATTTCCTTTAGGATGGACTGGTTGGATCTCCTTGCAGTTCAAGGGACTTTCAAGAGTCTTCTCCTGCACCACAGTTCGAAGCATCAATTTTTCGGTGTTCAACCTATTTTATTGTTCTGTTCTCACATCCATTCATGACTACTGGAAAACCATAGCTTTGACTATACAGACCTTTGTTGGCAAAGTAATGTCTCCTGCTCTTTTAATATGTTGTCTAGGTTTGTCATTGCTTTTCTTCCAAGGAGAAAGCATTTTTTAATTTCATGGCTGCAGTCACAGTCTACAGTGATTTTGGAGCCCAAGAAAATTAAGTTTGTCACTGTCCATACTTAGAGATTCTGCCCCCTACCTGTACACTTTTATGTGTTCATTTCATAGTTTCTGCCTTTTATAACCAGGGCATTGTCTGGTGGCATTTTCATATACTTAGACTTGTGAACAAGGTACAGTATCTTCCTTAAAGCTGCTACTGCTGCTGCTAAGTCGCTCAGTCGTGTCCGACTCTGTGCGACCCCATAGACAGCAGCCCACCAGGCTCCTCTGTCCCTGGGATTCTCCAGGCAAAAACACTGGAGTGGGTTGCCATTTCCTTCTCCAATGCAGGAAAGTGAAAAGTGAAAGTGCAGTCGCTCAGTCATGTCTGACTGTTAGCGACCCCATGGACTGCAGCCTACCAGGCTCCTCCGTCCATGGGATTTTCCAGGCAAGAGTACTGCAGTGGGTTGCCATTTCCTTCTCCAAAGCTACCTGATGTATATTCTTCATGGTACAGTTGCTCAGAAGATTCAACTTCTCTGAATCTGCTCTCTGACTCCACTGGTGGATAATGATGCTGGTATTCGGGCTAGGCTAGGCCTAGTGTTGTAACAAATATCAACAACAAAGGTTTGTTTCTCCTTCATAGAAAGCCTAAGGAACTTTCTGCTGTGCATTGACCTTGTCACTCCACAAGCTGGCATGGTCACAGCCAAATGAGATAGAAGAAGTGGAGGAGATATTCCCATTAACATCCATGGTCTGGCATTGACACATGCCTCTTCTACTCACAGTGCTTTGGCCAGAATAGTCACATGGCCCCAGATGCTATGATGGGGCCATGTATAAATGTGTGGATTTTTCCCTTCCCAGAGGTCTACTGGCCTCTACCTTCATGAATAAACCCAGCTTATGGTCTCAAGTTAAGAACAATTGCTAGCTTCTTTATTAACCAGATTATGTGAATCCCTTTCTTATTAGTTATAGTCATGCATTTGTTCACTCAATAAATATTTATCAAGTGTTCCCTCTCTACTAGGTACTTTTAGGCCCCTGAGAATATGTCAGTAAATGAAACAAAAGAAAACCACTACTTTCCTAGAACTAGCTTTCCAGTGGGGAATGGAGGAGGATAGATACTTAACCTGAAAAATAAGAAAATGATATGACATACTAGGTGTTTGTATGTGTAATGGAGAAAGATAAAAGAGGGAGGGGGGATCCAAGTGTGAATGTGTATGTATCTGAGCATCGAGGGGACAGTTTTAAATAGGATGTCTGGGAAGGCGTTCCTGAGAGGGGAACATCTGAGCAGACATCCAAAGAATGCAAGAGGGCTCTGGGGTAAAAGGATTCTAAGAAGAAGTAATTGGTGCAAAGGTCCTGGGGCAGGAGACTGGCTGGTGGATCAGAGGACTGCGTGTGGCTAAGACAGAAAGCAGTAGGAAAGATCAGGAAGGGATGGGGGTGGGATGCATTGACCTTGAGGGCTTTGTTACCTATAAGGACTTGTGCTTTTACTCCTGATTAAAAAAACCTCCATTTTCTCCTCCTTGTTCTAAGAACCTGGTCCCTCCTCCACCCCACACCCCCCCACCTCCCAATGCACACACACTGTTCTTCTCTCAGCTCCCTTGCAGCAGTGCCTCTCAAACTTGAGGGACATCAGATCCACCTAGGGGGTGTAACGTCAGATTGCTGGGGTCCACCGCCACCCCGAGTCTCTGTGGTGGGGCCTGAGAACCTGCCACTCTGACAGGATCCCAGGGAACGCCAGTGCTGCTGGTACAGCGCCCACACTTTGAGAACCACGGCGGTGGTGCAGCAGGCCCTCTCTTGCTTTTCCACTTATTTCCTCAGGAGTGCTTGCCTGGATTCCTGGACAGCACCGCCTGCATTGTTTGTGAGGCCCAAGGCAAAATGAAAATATAGACCCCCTTGTTCAGAAAGCAGGACAGAAAAGATGACTGAAGGTAAAGTGTAAAGCTTTTCCTTTTAAAATATTTTATTATTTATAAGATTTTATGAGTTTTCCTTGTTAATTGTTGGTTTATCTGGAATTTTGTATGAAGGTGGTGTTCTGTCAAATGGAACAATCTTTACATTTAATTCCTATTTCTAAACCCATGGATATTTGGTTTGCAACCCTACAACCATTTTCAAAACCAGAAATTCTTAATTATTTGAAGAGTTTTAAAAAGTCCCTGATTTGCTTTATTGCAGCATCAATGTGTATACCCTTATTTTGTAATAATTTACTGACAAGCTTTACTACCTGAATGCGCGAGTGTCCTGGCGCTCAGATTAGAGAGAGAGCATTTGTGCAGATGCCACAGGGCCAGGCTCCAGGGAGAAATGAGTAAGCCCGCCTCCCACCATGGGTCCCCGTGGTGGGCCCGGAACCCCTCCCCTCTCCTAGAGTTGCCTCTGCTGACCCCACCACTGCAGCTGCTGCTGGGGCTGCCACCGCCATCAACCAGCCTGGGTGCAGGTCCCAGGCAGGGCTGCCCTCGCTGCTCCAGGTCCTCTGGACAATCCCGGGTGTGCACATGCTCGCCAGGTGGCCCGGCCAGCTGCTGGGTGCTGCCCACTGCCATATGTTAGTGCGCTCCAGCCCTCACGTGTGTACAAGGGCCCTGGAACAGCGGCTCTGCCCATGCGCATGCTCCATTGTCCTTTCTGACCTCACAGGTTCAAACGTAGCATCGTTAAAAATTTCAAGACCCAGACAAGAGAGCATTAACCAAGCACGCTGTCCAGTCTGAGTACACCTTGTTTGCACACCCACAGAACTGGTCTTGCTCCTGGACTAAGTGACTTACCCTAGGTTTGCCCTTGGAGCATCTTATATTATTCTCTAGCAGTGGGTCATTCTAAATGATTTAATGTCTGTTTTCCCCGCTGGGCTTCCCAGGTGATGCTAGTGGTAAAGAACCCGCCTGCCAATGCAGGAGATGTAGGAGACGTGGTTTCGATCCCTGGGTCAGGAAGATCCCCTGGAAAAGAAAATGGCAACCCACTCCAGTATTCTTGCCTGGAGAATCCCATGGATAGTGAAGTCTGGAGGGCTATGGTCCATAGGGTCAAAAAGAGTTGGACACGACTGAAGTAATTGAGCACTCACTTAGCTTTTCCCAATAGACAGGACCAGCAAATTATGACCCGTTGGTCAAATCCTGCCAGCTGCCTGTTCTTGTAATGAAGCTTTATTGGAGCATATTGTCACTCAATTATTTTGGTATTGTCTATGGCTGCCTTCATATTATAAGGCAGAGATGAGTAATGCAACAAGGAATATTTGGCCCAGGAAGCCTAAAACATTTGCTGTCAGTCTTTTATAGCATTTTGCACTAGACTGTAAAATCCCTGAAGGTAAGGATGAGGTCTGTCCGGAACAATGCCAGGCATATAGAAAATGCTCAGTCAGTGCTCCTTGTTGAAAAAAATTATTAAAAAATGAATACAAAGAGAGCCTAGTATTCTTTAAAGTAATTTATCTTAAAGAAAACCATGTAAATTTTGTTTGATTTTTTCATAAAATAATTATGTGTAAAGTTATTTACCGCACTGTGAGATTGGCTCTCCAGGGAAATGTAAGGTGTTTGTCAAATACCCCTCTGACATGTTGCTGTACACTTCAGACTGAAGAAGCACAGGCATTGAAAATACATTATTCCTCAATCTATACTAGTTATTAAGCGAAGTGTGGGGCTAGCCATTATGACGGGAGTGATAATTCACACTTGTATCTCACCCAAGAGCCTTTTAGGGGCTATCAAGCAAAGGAGAAAAGACTCGCAAATACATACCATATGGATAAGCAACTATGATAAGTGACATTCAGTGCAGAAGGAAATTTCTGGATCAAGTGTTGTCATCTTTCAGAGTCAAGACTCTTTACTTTTGGCTGTGAAATCAGAAGTTTCTCACCAGCCATTCTATTTGGTCTCAGATTTGATCTCTGTCCTTCTTCCACTTTGCTGGGCATCACAAGGAGCTAACTCCTGCAAGCTCCATTTCCCTGGCTATCCTGCCAGCTGGTTCCAGCTCGATTCCATCAGTGGGAGGCTCCAGAGAAAGATCGTATAACTGGAGGAAGGAAGGAGTCAGGGTATTTCTCCTCACTTTCTGAGCCTGTACAATGAAAAAAACCAACAGAGTATTTTCACAGGGTTTCTATGAGAATTAAATGAGATAAGGCATGCAAAATGCTTATACCTTGTGTATAAAATAAACACTCAAGGAATAGAGCTGTTGTTGCTTTTAGCCTTGCTTAGGTAAGTGAGAAAGAACACAGTGATCAATTAGTGATGTCTGCCAAGAGTGAAGGGTTGGGCAGTCATGCTATGTGAGCAGAGTATTGACCAACCCTGATATCTTGAAGCTGTATTGTGGAGACAGAACTGAGACAAACTGGCAGATGGCTTGACAGACGGGTTACGTCTTGGGAGAAATCAAAGAACTGGAATGGTGATATCGAGAATAGATATAGGCAAGGAACGAAAAAGAGAAGGTTTGGGAGAGAGGATTATGACTTCATTTTTAGATAAGTTGTTGGGCTCTTTCCAATTACCAAAAAGCAAAAACCCCAAAACCAAAAAAGAATACGCTTAACACTGCAAGAGATGTGGGACTTTGATAAAAATACATGTGTGCAGTGAGTTAGCAAAGAAAACCGTCTCATTAGCCCACACACTCGGACCTCACGACAAGACCACAGCAATTCCAGCTACTGTATTCTGGTCTCCTTTTGAGAGGAAAAACCACTGTTCTTTGCTTGGTGATTCTTCCTTGCTCAGGACTCTCTTTCTGGTTCTATCTCGTTTTCCTCTTCTTGCCTCTGTGCTGTGGTTATATTCTTTGTGTCCTGCATTCAGGATGATCAGAGTGGATATTTACCGTTTAGCACAGGGCTTCATTAACTGGGTTGCATTCTCAGTTCAGGCCACCTCACAGTTTCCTTAAGTCTGGCCCATACTGATGTCTTTGGCTTGGCATAGCAGCCGTGGCCGGCATAGCGGTCACCTGACACAGAGTGTCAAGGTCCACCGTTCTCAGAAGGAGCTATGGAACCAGCAGTGGAACCAGAAGGTTTCCTGGTGTAGACATGGTGAGTGAGCTGGAGATGTCATTGAGATCTCCATGGAGCTGAAAAAGTCAAACTGGGTCATGGTTTAGAAAGGATTGAGGAGACTTGATTACTTCTGCTTTTATATATCTCATGCAAATTTGATCATACAAGATCAAAATCTGTCCAAGGTGCAAGGCAAAGAAGTCAGAAATTATTTATGAAAAAAAGATGGTTCTTCCAGTGGAACCCAGAAAGCTAGACAGTTTGCAGAGGAAGAGATTCTTACTGTTGTTTATAGGAACATCACTAATTTCTTAGAGGAACAACCTAGAAATTGGCTTGGAAGGGTGGGTGTGGTGAGGTTAGGGTTTTCTTACTGCCTTGAGACCAAAATAGTCTACACTTCAAGAAAACAAACATAACAACTCAACCCTCTGTGATTCTTCCCAGAACTCTTCAAATATGACACATCCATCACACCATTGGAACTTGAGGAGCCCAGAGCTTGCAACACACATATTCCAAGGATAAGTTGAACTAAGATCATGGCATCTGGTCCCATCACTTCATGGGAAATAGATGGGGAGACAGTGGAAACAGTGTCAGACTTAATTTTTTTGGACTCAAAAATCACTGCAGATGGTGATTGCAGCCATGAAATTAAAAGACACTTACTCCTTGGAAGGAAAGTTATGACCAACCTAGACAGCATATTAAAAAGCAGAGACATTACTTTGCCAACAAAGGGCCGTCTGGTCAAGGCTATGGTTTTTCAAGTGGTCATGTATGGATGTGAGAGTTGAACTGTGAGGAAAGCTGAGCACTGAAAAATTGGTGCTTTTGAACTGTGGTGTTGGAGAAGACTCTGGAGAGTCCCTTGGACTGCAAGGAGATCCAACCAGTCCATCCTGAAGGAGATCAGTCCTGGGTGTTCATTGGAAGGACTGATGCTGAAGCTGAAACTCCAATACTTTGGCCACCTCATGCAAAGAGTTGACTCATTGGAAAAGACCCTGATGCTGGGAGGGATTGGGGACAGGAGGAGAAGGGGATGACAGAGGATGAGATGGCTGGATGGCATCACCGGCTCGATGGGCATGAGTTTGAGTAAACTCTGGGAGTTGGTGATGGACAGGGAGGCCTGGCGTGCTGCGATTCATGGGGTCACAAAGAGTCGGACATGACTGAGCGACTGAACTGAACCCCAGGTGGGCTTGGATTTGACATTAGACATGGACTCCCTCCATGCCTCAGGTTTTTGGCTCACATTATGCCTTGATGTGAAAGAAAAAAAAAGGAAAACTTGCCAGGTTCTTTCTTGGAAGACTTGTATTGTTTCCCACTTTCCCATAAACAGAACTGGGCTGAGAAGGAAGTTTTGAGGAGTACTGAGATCACACTCCTGAACAGATGAGCTGGGTTCAAATCCTGATTCTCTTGTCATCAGCTGTGTAAGGTCGTGATATCTTCATGCTTCAGTTTCTTTATCTATAAGATGGGATGAATGACTAGTGTCCATCTCACAGGGTTTTGGGAGGATTAGTAAGCTATAAGTAGCTGGTGCACGGGCCCCCCTCGTGGCTCAGTGGTAAAGAATTCGCCTGCCAGTGCAGAAGATGCAGGTTCGATCCCTGAGTCAGGAAAATTTCCTAGAGAAAGAAGTGTCAACCCACTCCAGTATTCTTTTCTGGGAAATCCCATGGACAGAGGAGCCTGGTGGGCTGCAGTCCATGGGGTAGCAAAAGAGTTGGTCACAAGGTCACGATTTAGAGACTAAACAACAACAGCTGGTGCATGGCAAGTGCTTAATGGTGTTGGCGATTGTCAACACTCTGAACAGATGTAAGAAGAAACTTTTGAAGTCCACAGAAGGCTAGAGAGACACCACGTGGGGCCAGCTCCTCCCTAGGAAGGGAAACAGTCCTCCGTGTTGGTGGTGAGCAGTAATTATGATGGAAAAAACATTTTCCAAGGTCTGGAGCTGACGTGTACTCCTTGTGACATTTTAATCTCTGAGTAATAGATTCCATTTGCTTGCAGAGCCATGCTTTTCCAGTTTATTGCTTTTTCCTCTTCTGTCTCAAACCTGGATTCCTCCTCCCCTGGGCTCCAGTCTGTCTCCAGCAACCCTGAACTGTTTCTGGACAGTCCCTATTCCGGAGCCACGGTCTTTACTCCGCTCAGATAAGGAAGCCTCCAGCCCCAGCAAGGCACGCTGCCTTCCTTGAGGAAAGTGGAGGAGGCCTACTGTGTGCTGTCTCCATCATATCGCCTTTCACGCTCCCAGCAACCCTGTAAAGCTGGCAGTGAGATGGTCTCCACTGAAGGTGTAGCCGAGGGCTCTGTGCTTGAGGTTTGGAGTCAGCAAGCCCAGGCCTGGTGGTGTCACTCACATGTTCAGTGTGAAACCTTGGGCAAACTGCTTCACTCCTCTGAGGCTTGGTTTCCTCGTCTCTAAAATCAAAGGGACAATACTAATGCCAGCCTTAGAGGTTGTGGGGAAGATTGAATTAAAGAGTATGTTGTAAAATGTATGGTGTAGCACCTAGAGTAGGGGGATATGCTCAGTAAATGCTAATTACCAATGGTATTGTCTAGAATCGAAAAACCTAAGTTAAGGTAATTATGATTATTGTTATATTTTGCAGGTGAGAAAACCTCTTTACACCCACCTCTGAGTTTAGTGCTTTTCTCACGGTACACAGTCACTTGCTTCTTCAGGGCCAGGACTAACATTCTCCTGTCTTTTATAATAATAGACATTTTGGATGGGTGGCAAGACTACATTTCCCAGCATTCCTTTTGGCTGGACGTGGCCATGTAACTGTTTGGCCAGTAGAATGTGCATGGATATGTGATATGAAGGATATGAAGGATATGAAGCTTCCTGTTAGTTGTTAACAGGGAAGAGATTTGCTTTCCTTTGCACCTTTTTCTCTCGAATTGACTACACAGACTTTAACGTAAGAAGAATATAATCCTCTATCTTGTTTGAACCGTCGTATTGGGGATCTTTCTGTTACAGCAGTCAGAGTGACATAGAGAAAGAAGCAGGTGTGTCAACAGTAGTAGCATTGATAGAAACCAGGAGATCTGGATTTCCTGACCCTGACCCTCATGTGTCACTTGACCAAAGTATTCGTTTTGCTCCCACATCTGACAACATTTATTTTGCCAGCAACTGTACTAGACATTAGCAATATAGACATAAGTAAGACACAGCCTCAGAAATGATCCTACCTACTGTGGTCTTAGCAATGTTTTCCGTGTCAATCCTCGGGGAGAATATACTCCCTTGTAGAGGATATGGATTCAATTCTAGGTGCAGGCCAGGGGTCTTGAGTAGTTTCTCTGCTGGTTCTAAAGTTCTTGTAGATTCAAAATGGGCTCCAAATCTGTTCATTTAGTTAGAAAAATCACTGGTGCCTAGGTACTTACTAGTTGCAAATCCTTGGCAAGATGTCAAACTTCAGCTCCAATCATTCAGTGTCAAATAGAAATAATAGCACTTGGAAGATTAAAAAAAAAAACACATGCAAAGCATTTAGCACTGTATCTGACATTTGAGAAACACTTAACAAATGATGATAAAGGTATTAGGCTTGATTCTCTGCTGCTCATAAAGCAAGCTGTGGAATGAGCCAGCTAAGAAGGTCCTCTGAAGGGTAAGCATCAACTTTACCCTGACCCTCATAGGTGCTATAAGGCTCAAACAAAGCTGTGTTTGTTAAAACACTTTTTTAAAGGGTGATACGGTAGTGGAGTGAAGGCTTTGTCAGTATTCAAATCTGCAACTTTCTGCCCTATCTATGTTGGGCCCTCAGATTGTTCTCCTTGTCTGACAAGATCCCATCTGACAACTGCTGCTCCAATGCAATGCTGTATTGCCAATTCTGAGAGTTTATGTTACTGGCTGTTGAGTATCTAGTGTCTATGATCATGAACTCCTTATTGCAAAATTCAAACTTAAATTGAAGAAAGTAGGAGAAACCACTAGACCATTCAGGTATCACCTAAATCAAATCCCTTACGATTATACAGTGGAAGTGACAAATAGGTTCAAGCGATTAGGTCTGATAGAGTGCCTGATGAACTATGGATGGAAGTTCGTGACATTGTACAGGAGACAGGGATCAAGACCATCCTCATGGAAAAGAAATGCAAAAAAGCAAAATGGCTGTCTGAGGAGGCCTTACAAATAGCTGTGAAATGAAGAGAAGTGAAAAGCAAAGGAGAAAAGGAAAGATATTCCCATTTGAATGCAGAGTTCCAAAGAATAGCAAGGAGAGATAAGAAAGCCTTCCTCAGAGATCAATGCAAAGAAATAGAGGCAAACAACAGAATGGGAAAGACTAGAGATCTCTTCAAGAAAATTAGAGATACCAAGGGAACATTTCATGCAAAGATGGGCTCAATAAAGGACAGAAATGGCATGGACCTAACAGAAAAAGAAAATATTAAGAAGAGGTGGCAAGAATACACAGAAGAACTGTACAAAAAGATCTTCATGCCCCAGATAACCACGATGGTGTGATCACTAACCTAGAGCCAGACATCCTGGAATGTGAAGTCAAGTGGGCCTTAGAAAGTATCACTACGAACAAAGCTAGTGGAGGTGATGGAATTCCAGTTCAGCTATGTCAAATCCTGAAATACGATGCTGTGAAAGTGCTGCACTGAGTATGCCAGCAAATTTGGAAAACTCAGCAGTGGCCATGGGACTGGAAAAGGTCAGTTTTCGTTTCAATCCCAAAGAATGGCAATGCCAAAGAATGCTCAAACAACCACACAATTGCACTCATCTCACACCGTAGCAAAGTAATGCTCAAAATTCTCCAAGCCAGGCTTCAGCAATACGTGAACCATGAATTTCCAGATGTTCAAGCTGGATTTAGAAAAGGCAGAGGAATCAGAGATCAAATTGCCAACATCCACTGGATCATTGAAAAAGCAAGAGAGTTCCAAAAAAACATCTATTTCTGCTTTATTGACTACACCAAAGCCTTTGACTGTGTGGATCACCACAAACTGTGGAAAATTCTGAAAGAGATGGAAATACCAGACCAACTGACCTGCTTCTCAAGAAACCTGTATGCAGGTCAGGAAGCAACAGTTAGAACTGGACATGGACCAACAGACTGGTTCCAAATAGGAAAAGCAGTATGTCAAGGCTGTATATTGTCACCTTGCTTATTTAACTCATATGCAGAGTACATCATGAGAAACGCTGGGCTGGAAGAAGCACAAGCTGGAATCAAGAATGCCGGGAGAAATATCAAGAACCTCAGATATGCAGATGACACCACCCTTATGGCAGAAAGTGAAGAGGAACTAAAAAGCCTCTTGATGAAAGTGAAAGAGGAGAGTGAAAAAGTTGGCTTAAAGCTCAACATTCAGAAAACTAAGATCATGGCATCTGGTCCCATCACTTCATGGCAAATAGATGGGGAAACAGTGGAAGCAGTGGCTGACTTTATTTTTGGGGGCTCCAAAATCACTGCAGATGGTGACTGCAGCCATGAAATTAAAAGACACTTACTCCTTGGAAGGAAAGTTATGACCAACCTAGACAGCATATTAAAAAGCAGAGACATTACTTTGCCAACAAAGGGCCATCTGGTCAAGGCTATGGTTTTCCCAGTGGTCATGTATGGATGTGAGAGTTGGACTGTGAAGAATGCTGAGCGCTGAAGAATTGATGCTTTTGAACTGTGGTGTTGGAGAAGACACTTGAGAGCCCCTTGGACTGCAAGGAGAGCCAACCAGTCCATCCTAAAGGAGATCAGTCCTGGGTGTTCATTGGAAGGACTGATGCTGAAGCTGAAACTCCAATACTTTGACCACCTCATGCGAGGAGCTGACTCATTGGAAAAGACCCTGATGCTGGGAGGGATTGGGGGCAGGAGGAGAAGGGGACAAGAGAGAATGAGGTGGCTGGATGGCATCACCGACTCTATGGGCATGAGTTTGAGTGAACTCCAGGAGTTGCTGATGGACAGGGAGGCCTGGCGTGCTGCAATTCATGGGGTCGTAGAGTCAGACATGACTGAGCGACTGAACTGAACTGAACTGAACTGGTGACTCAGGTCATTGCTGAGGGTTGATCTGAATGCTAATATTGCAGCACCAATCCTCTTCCTGGGGATAGTTAGCCATCTACTTGCACAGGGTCTGCCCTGCCTGGAAATCTCCATGCCTGGCTTCAATCACCTTCAGAGCTCTTCTTGGTAAAAAGGGACAAACATACCTTGGGGTTTCTGATTTCCTCTAATCTGGGAAATGTGCCATTTCCACACCTCTCCTTGTCTTATCAGTACAATGCCCTAAAAAAAAACAGTAAAAACTGACTCACATTCAAAACAAATCTTATGGTTTTAACAATATGGAGATGTTGTTTTCTTTTTCCCTTGAGAGTAGAGATAAGACTAATTCTGGTTTTCCAGGAAGCGGGATGGAGGTTGAGTAAGGAGATGGGCCGAGAGCAAACCAAAGCCCCTGTGTCCTGCACCAACTACTCTGAGCTTGCAAAGGACTGCAAAGACATGCTTGAGATGATCCACAGGTGGGGGCCCAGTGAGGGCATTCAGAGGAGGCAGCGACCTCTGGCTAGTCCAGGAGTCCAGTGGCGATCCACCAGTGGAGGGAGTTTAGCTTCTTCCCTCGGAGTCCGAGACAGGGATGTTATGTAGTGTGCCAGTTTCTAGAACAGCTTACAGGGCTGATTTCTGTCTGTTTGAGAAGGATTTGAAATTCTGAGCCATCTTCATTATACACAAGCCAAACAATCTTTATTTCCTCACTTCTTTACCATTAAACTTTTTATCAATTAATACATACACACAGGGGGAAGAACTGAGAAGATAAGTTTATGATAAAGAGAAATAGGCTCATTTTCTACTTCTCTCTAGCCTGGCCTCTTTCTCCAGAAACCATTTCTCTTTTTCAATTTAAAAGTTGTAAAGTTTCTAGTGGTTGCCTCCACATTGAGAAATAATTTGCTTTACTGCCTATTCATGATTTATCAGCTTTACACTTTACACTGACTTCCTGTTAAGATATGAGTTTTGTTTTTTTAACCCCTCCTCTAGTCCCTCACCCTTCATACTTACATCACTATTTTGAGTTCCCAGATTTTGAAATTTAGAACACTAACTGAATTTCTGTTTATCTTATACACATTACCAATGGAAACCAGTTCTTGCTAAAGAGTCAGACTTTAGAAAAGCAAAGAAGAAGAGTTGTTCTGGGAATCTAAGGTGCAGGAATGAATGCACCATCTCTTTAGGGCATCGCCTGGTGTGAATTGGTGGGGATTCTTAATTTACCAGAAAGAGAAAGTCTGATTGGCTTACACTGGGCCACATGCTCACCCATTGGCTAAAGAGTGTTTACCCTGTGGATGAACAGTTTCACTCAGCCGGCTGGTTGTGGAGGGGAAATGACCCAAAAGGAACTTGAGGTGCTATTACTCATGGTATATGCTATAGACTCCTCGATTTATAAGATATCATATATTTCATGGTCACTCCTTCCTTCTTTTCACCTCTCTTTCCTTCTTACAAATCTCATTTGAATTTATAGTTTAACACTAACAATATTCATAATAGTTACAGTCATTTCTGTTCAGGCTTTGTCTTGCTGATTTAAAAATGGAAAATCATTAAACAGCCTTTATAGCATTATCTTTCTGGAGAGCAGCACGCGATGATTACATTCATCTCCTCACAGTTTTAAATTTTTCCTGGAATTTCTAATTGCCTTAATTTTTGTATGCTCTGCTTTTATAATTTCCTTATGCTCCTAAAATGTCTCCGGCACACTCTGTAATTTATGGAAGTTCTTTTCTCCCCAGAGCCGTCCTCTAGGAACTCTCCAATTACCTCCCTCCTCCCATGTAGACTCCCATGTAGCCTTCTGGGACTGATAATTAGCTGCTGTTTTTCCTTCCCTTTGGTTCTCCCTGGATCGTATAACTTCCTCTTTCTTGATTTAATTCCTAATTTGACTGGAGCATAGCTTCTCAAGCAACTCCCAGCTGAAGAATCCATAGGAAGTGAACTTTCTGAGGCCTGTCCTGTATAAAGACGGTTATTCTGCCATCATTATTTAATGACATTTTATCTGGGCGAGAGCTCAAGTCAAAGACCATTTCTCTTCAGTTTGAAAGATATTGTTCCATTTTCTTCCAGCACCCAGTGTTTCTGTGCCAGGCAGTTTCTTTCTTTCTCCTTTGCAGGTGACCATTTTCTCTCTCTGAAGCTATTAGCGTCTTAATTTTTGGTGTTCTGAAATTTCACAGAGATGTGCCTAGGAGGGGTCTTCTTAAATTCTCACCTTTCAGTACGTAAACTCTTGCCTTTTGTGTTGGAAAATTAATTTGTATTATTGCTATCTCTCCTACTCTCTCTCTTTCCTCTTGGGAACTCCTATTGGACAGATGATGGACTTTCTGCACGGACCCTCCTGATCTTTTTCTCTCAGAATTTTAGGGAATTCATACCAAGTGAAGGAGACGGTGGTGTCATGGAGTATGGCACAAATAGAGTTGGATGACTCACTCCACATATGTTCTAGTTCACCTTCCTCTGCTACAGTGACTGGATGAATAGAACCCCTTGTGGCTAGAGATTGAGTATGTGGTCTATGTTCTTCTAATTGGATGTGCTGGTACAAGCGGAGGCAGAAGTGATCAATGTGAGGTGGTAGTGGTACTTAGGAGGATAGAATCTTCTGACTGGGAGAGGGGTAGAGGTGTCTAGTGATTCTAGGTGGTAGTAGCCAAGCTTACATCCTCAGGTCTACACTGGCTAATCAGTGCTAAGGAGCAGCAGCTGTTCCCATGTGTCTCTCAAGCAGCTGGCATGGCCAAGCTCTTTCCTGGCTATTAAATTTAAGTAGGTAGCATTCCTGGTGGCTCAGGCGGTAAAGAATCTGCCTGCAATGTGGGAGACTTGGGTTAGATCCCTGGGTCGGGAAGATCCCCTGGAGGAGGGCATGGTAACCCACTCCAGTATTCTTGCCTGGAGAATCCCATGGACGGAGGAACCTGGTGAGTTACAGTCCACGGGGTCGCAAAGAGTCAGACACGACTGAGCAGCTAAGCGCGGCACAGCACAGGTAGCATTCAGACCTGGTTTTCCATCCCTCCCCCACATTCTGTGAGCCACCCAATGTCCTCTAACAGGTCACTTTCTGCTCCAACCTGCCAGAATGGGTTTTGTTGTTTGCATGTAGAAAACTTTACAAGAAGGCATGTTCTAGGTAGTATGGAAACAGAGGCGAAGAGGTCTTTTCCTTCCTGAAATGAAAGAAATGATTTCACAGAATGAATGCCTATACAGAGACTTTTAGAGTGAGTTGAAATTTATTGAATGGACAAAGATAAAAGGAGATTTCAGATAAAATCACAAAAGTGAATGAGCTAATATACAGTCATTCATTTATTTAATGTTCATGAATATATACTATGTTCTAGGTACTGGGCTAAATTCTTTGCATACAACAGTGAGAAATGTAACCATGATTCCTGCCCACAGGATGTTTATGTATTTCCAAATTGTGCATATAGATTATGTTACCCTGAAACAACTTAGATGTGGAGGTTACAATAAAGGAATTGTGTGTCCCTGTTCGCATTAAGTACTTGCCTCTTGGGCAGTAAAGAAGAATATACTTTCTTACCTGTGTTCCTATAAATAGTGGTGAGATAATTGTCAGAATACTGGGCTAATTTGGTTTTATCCAAGTGATTGTCCTTTTCTGAAGGATCATCTTATCTATCTTCCTTAATCAGTGTCTTAACTGATGTGTTTTGGTGCTGCAGAAAATCGGGGTTAGAGGAAGACAGAAATTGAAGAGAGAGATAAAAATATGCCTATGCCAAGGCTTATTATTCTGTGTCAGGTTTCATAGTGAAAACTATCCAACTGTGAAGCCTCAGAACCGCTCTAGATACCCACCATTATTTCAGTCTCTTGGCTTTGTTTCTTGGTCTCCAAATGACCAAGACTACTCATGGCATGACAAGCCCCTAGGGACAACATGTGATGGTTGGGGCTGATGCTTCTAGATCCAGGGAAATTTGCAGTCAATTTGCAGCCACCTCTGTGTGCCCAAGATCCGCTTTACCTAGATGGCTTCATGGCTTGGCTGGGTTTTCAATTCATTAATGACTAGAAAGGTAATGTCCCTTCCTGTTTCACAATGAGTTATTGTCTATAACAGCACCATCCCTACTTTTCTTTGGCTTTCTCTCTTCTGGAAATTGGCACAGTTCATTAATTAAATAATGAGAAATGGTAGGGATCCAATTTGCTATTGGCAATCCAAGAGGCAAATTCCAGATTCCAGTAGTCAGTTGCAGAATCAAATTTTCAGAGATTTCATTGCTAGGACATTTTGTGAAACCAATTTACCATAACAATAATAGTTAACATTTATAGGATGCTTTTTGAGTGCCAATAGCTATGATAAGCATTTGTATTCATTTACACCTTTAATCCTCACAACATCACCATGGCATAAGTGTTCTCAATGTTGCCATTTTAAGATGATGGGGTTGGGAGTGGTTAAGTGTAAATTGAGTCAGTTAATAAGTGGCAGAGGCAAGATGAGAACCTGGAGTAGTGAAATCTAAGGCCTGAGCTCTGATCCACTCTGCTATATTGTCCCCTGTGGAGAGTTGGCATTTTTATTCTGATTATTTTTCTCTATTGGACATCCTTCATCATCCCTGAAATAAGAGTTTGAACCAAATTAAGATTTACTTAAGCCAAAGATTTGATCAAATTATGAATTGACCTTAGTCAAATTAGTTTCACATGTAGGCATAGCTTAACCATGAAGCACTGGACGTTCTCTCTCTGACTGGTCTGACAGGCGTAAATTGCAAATTTTATGGCTCTAAAATAGTTTGAGTTTTAACTCAATAAATGAAAGAGAAAGCAGTAACACATTCCTGGAATTTAAATTGTAAGTATATCCTCTCTAAGTTACCATCAGGTTACAGGGTGATTTTTACAATGTTCACAGAAACTCATTGGTGTTGCTACTATTTTAACACATAAATTTATTTCCAAGATGTTTAAGTGGCATATTGCAGAAAGTCAGCTGGATTTTGATTCTTAAAAATCTGGCAATGATGGAAATGGTTTTTTGAATTTAAGTGAGAACATCCTCCCTGCTAAAACAGCACTCTGATTAGATTCATTTCTAGAACTGCATTACTCACACATG
Source organism: Odocoileus virginianus (assembly GCF_023699985.2). NCBI lineage: Eukaryota > Metazoa > Chordata > Mammalia > Artiodactyla > Cervidae > Odocoileus > Odocoileus virginianus. Next base: position 21,667,793 of record NC_069697.1, read on the forward strand.
GAAATGGTATAAATTTGTTACTAAACGATCTGCAGATGGTAGGGTTTATTTTCCCCCAGTAAACACCAGAGGCTGTGATAGTGCACTTTAGAACAAATGGACTCATTTCTGCAGCCTTTTCATATTTTGCATAGCAATGTCCTGCTCATTGAACTGGGTCTCTAGTTCTTGAAAACAAAGGCTGTTTAACATTAGTGATTGCATCTTGAAAACAGAGAACTTGTTTTGTTGTAAAAGATGATTGCTTTTCTATCCTGTCCTATTCAGCAAGATAAGGACTGCCATAATTCCATGAAGAATAGAGAAACTACTGAAATGACAGAATCTTAAGAACTGAAAAGTACAGTAAGTGTCACTCTGCAGTCTCTGAGAGATGCTTATTTTTGCTGCTCTGGCTGAATAACTTCTACTGATAAGATCCTTACCACCCTGCTGAGATGACCAGTAAGAGTTTATTGAATGTGCCAGTCTCTGTGCTGGGTTCTGGGGATTAGGAGGCAAACAATACACCCATTACTGTCCTCCAGTCTCTGCCCTCATGGAGTCAGTGGTCTAGTAGGGAAAAGGCAAGTAAGCAAGCAGTTACGGTACATATGGGCTGTTTTAGTCACCTCCTATTCACCCTGTTGTTGAGGAGGGATTCCCAGGCTCAGGTTATGGGGATGGCTGAATATGTGACCGGCAGCACTGGACAGCTGAGACGAATAGCAGTTTAGCAACCACATATCCTCATGGCGGGGTGGGTGGGGATTGGGGAAGATACCACACACCATACAAAGATGGCTCTCAGGAGCCAAGTGGAACCATCAGGGTCTGTGAGAGGCAGGCTTGTAGCATCAAGAGGGTGAGGAGGCCCCTGGTTCCCGCAGGAGGATGTGATTGGCATGTTTGAATAGTTTGTGAGCCGGCAGGAAAATGAAACCGCTCAAGGATAAGTAGGAACTGCACCTGGTTGGGGGGTGGGGGGCGCGGATAAAGAGGGCTATTTAACTAGGGAGGTTATCCATCCACAAGAGCAGAGTGGGGAGGGGATCTTGCCCTTATGCCCTTTGAGGCAGGTAATAATACTGAGTGTCAAACTTAGTTCTTACACCATAGGGGATTCTATGGAGGGACAATTAAAATATGATTTGCCGATGGGGCCTAGGCAGAGGAGATTGGGGCTGACATTCCTAAGAAAGAGAACATTTAAACAGAGACCCAAAGAATGAATTGGAAGTAGACATTCCCAAAGGTGGGTTTTCAACTAGAGCAGAGAGGTGAGAGAGAGCCCAGATTGTGCATATGAGGGGGTGGGGTGGGGAGAGGCAGACTGAGAGAAGTTAGCCTCCCAGATTCTCCCTGCAGGCTTGCAGGTGGGGAAGAAGAGAGAGAGGGAAGGGGAGCCTCATCAGGGCCCAGTCATGTAGAGCCTACCTGTCCACAGCATCAGACAGGTGACCTCTATGAGCCGGAGGAAGGGCTCATGGCAGCTATGGCACAGACTGGGAGGACTTGGAAACAAAGCCCCAATCCACATGGGAGGCCCCTTCCATGTGGGGACCCGTGCCCAGCATTACCAGGTACCCCGATTTTTTTCCAGAGAAGCCATACGTTTGTATGACAAAGCTTTGTAGACAAAGCTTTCGAATTATCGACACTGGCTCTACTGGAAATTTATAAAAAAAAAAAAAAAAAAAAGCACTGCGCAAGCCAAGCAAAACCTATCATCCCACAGGCTAGTGGTGTGTAATCTCTAAGAAAAAACTTGAAAGCCACGAGAAAGAGTTGAGGGTTTACCCTAAGAGCCATGGGAGGTTTAGGAGCAATGGGGATCTACTGCATAGCTTCATAAGGGGCCAGGACAGGATCACATCTGTATGTTAGAAGGATGGCACCTATTGAAGACCAGGCGGGACACTAAGATGGCAGTGTCTCTGTCTGACCTGGGGAAGTGACTGTAAAGATTGAGGAAAGTTGTCTTCATTCCAGAATCATGTAGGAGGTAGGAGTGATAGGACACAGATGTCTTGGGGAGGGTGGGGGAAAGGAGTCAGATCTTTGACTTATCACAGTATCAGGCAGTCTGTTAGAAATCTCCTTCTTGCAACTTCTGTTTGTTGAAGGCCATCAGGACTCATCCTGAGTCCTTTCCTCATTATTCCATATGTAGGGGCTGAGGTGGATAATAATTGAGAGTGTGAAAAGTGCAGAGTTCTTTATGCCTAGCACTTTGAAACCAGAATGAATATGATTGGTGGGGAGCAATAAATTTACTTGCTGAGCCAGGCTAATATTTAATCGAATTTTTGTTTTCGGAGTTTTCATAAAGTGATGCAGGAGCCAAGCCACCCCTCAGAGGCGTGCTGGGTGCGATGGGGATTCCAGACAATGATTAGAAACATGCAAAGCAGGTAATTCACTTGGATGGTTATTCAAATTTCTTATCAGAAGTTTATATCAAACTGAGTGAGGGGGGTAGGTTCTCTGCCTGAGACTGAACATGACTAATTTAGCCATTTCTCTACATTCCAGAGAGATGAGAATTTAACACAACCCCCTCCTCTTGATAAATTCCCTTGGTATAATTTAGATTTTACCCTCAGATACAAATGTGTAAGTTGTTTTAGCCTCCCAAGTATAGACAAGTAAGGGAGTCAGCATCCTGCTTGTATAAAGGAGGCAAGTGCCTTAAACATACCTGCAAACTCCCAAACTGTGAACAACAAAAACTAGTTTAGCAGACACAAACAGTAGGCCTATGCAAAGAAGATTCTTGGAGGTTTTCTAGAAAAGCTGGATCCCAGGTATGTATGGAAGATGAGAAAGGCAGAAGGATAGTCCAGAGAACACAGGAGATCCTCAGCTTGTCCCAGGTCTAGCAGGAAAATCAAACACATGCCAGTGGGAACTCTTTCATCCTCCAAATGAAATGGAATAAACCCTGGATGCTGACTATTTTTTGGTCTTTCTTATTCTATTGTGTTGTTTTTTCTTAACAAAACACATTTATTGTAGAAGATTAGAAAATAGTTCATTGTGAAAAAATTACAAAAGTAGACACATAGAAAAAGAAAGAGAGAAGGAAGTAAGGAAGGAAAGGAGGAAGGAAAGGATTTGAGAGACTGGAGAGAGGAGAGCACTAGTAATTCCAACACCCAGAGGTAACCTCAGTGAACATTGGATGTATATCTTTTCAGTGTTTTTTTCAGTGGATCCATGTATTATTAATTTTTTTCCAAGAGTGGAGTTCTACTCTTAATAGAGTATAAGAATATCAGTCAACCTGCCTAGGTAATTTGATTTATATCATAAACTTGCATTCTCTTGGGGGAGCAGGAATAGAAATATAATCTCAGTTCAAAAATGTCCTCACTTCCTCCAGTGCTTAGTCACCAGTCCACGCAGGGCACTGTTGAGTCCTTTCTTATTCAAACTGCTGATCCTCCAGACCCCCATCCTTTTAACTATGTTTGTTTCCTTCTTGAGTCACACTCAGCTGCAAGAAACTTAGTGAGTGTGTCCACGGGCCCTATTAATTGCATGTCACTCTCAGACACAGAGGACAATTCACCAGGGCCCAGGACATGCTCCCTGGTTATGTAAAGCCTTCCCACACACACACACATCTCTGGGCCGTTTCTTTCTCTGGCTTTTTACCACCTGCCCAGCCTGTGCCTGAGAAGAAAATGCAGGTTCCTCTTTCCCAGAGTTCTGCAAATGCCCAAGGAATTGTGATTTCCCCGCTTAGTTGACACCTCCACCCCGCATCTGAAGAACATTCAGAAGGAGATTTCCTCCTTCTCATGGGATCTTCCAAATCTGTTATTCATGCTCTGAATTTTTGTTGTCACTATTGTTCCTTTTAAGGACTTTCAAAAGGAAAAGTCAGGAGAGGGTCCCATTTTCTCTCATCTGCTGTTCAATACCCATCACTCTGGCAAAAACTTCAAATGGCCTCGTTTGAGGCGTTAAAGTGTTACTCAGTTGGGACCGACTCTTTGTGACCCCACGGACTGTAGCCCAACAGGCTCCTCTGTCCATGGAATTGTCCAGGCAAGAATACTGGAGTGAGCTACTATTTCATTTGAAGAGTAGAAGGGATGAAATATCAGGAAAGTGGAAGGAATGCCAGATAGAATTTTAGAGCGAGGTCCCTCCACTGTGCTTACAGGAACTTAGGTTCCAATTCTTCCAAGCAGGCTGGGAGGGAACAACCTGGGGGACAGCTTTCTAAGAGGAGGTGTGGGGAGGAGGGTCAGTCCCTTGGCTATTCTTTATACCTGTGGTCCATGAGCTTGCCCATCTGGATGTAAACTCACAGGGGACTTCCTTGGTCCTGGTCCTTGGCCCCTGGAGCCCAGAGCAAAGGTATCCATCCAGGAAGAGCTGAGTTTTCTTTCCTCACCTCTCACCTGCACTATGGGGGCACGGGGGAAGTCCTTGAAGGCATATAATCTCCTGGAGAGAAATGCACTTTCCAACACTAATGTAAATATGATTCATGCAATTCCCACAGCCAGGCTCCTTTTAAGTCCCTAATTCGGAAACACAGGCTGGAGGTTCTTACTTATCCTCCATCCCAGAAGGAGACCCTGAGCTGGGCTTGGTCCTGCTCCAGCATCTGAAGTAGAAACCACAGCCTTGAGATGATGCCAAGGCAGCCAATTAAGAAGGTGTTGATGACACTTCCCAGAAACATTTTTCTAGATGTTTAACTTTGACCAAAAGTTTAAGCTTCTAATAAACCCCAGGAACCTCACATTTTCCAGGGAATAGTGCCTGGACTCTTAAAAACTTCCAAGAATCTCCGATTCTCAGAAGGCTTTACAGCCTTCAAACTCACCCACCCATTCAACCTTTCTGGACAAAAACAAAGGCAGTGAAGACCATATTTTCTCTGATTCCCAGCGAGTTTAGATGACTAAAGTCAGATAAGAAGCCCGGTGCCAATTAAGCCACCACTTAGGCTTTGGGAAGTGAAGTCTGGCCTCGCTGACCCTGCCCTCGGCCGCTGGGTAGCACAGGATTGGCAATGACAGCGACAGCAGCATCTGTCAGCCCAAGAGCCTGGGCTGGTGCTGGCCAGGCCTGGTTCCCTTCATCCGGAATTTTCTGTGTCCTTGCTTCACTCTGTCTTATTCAAAATGACCACAGGCTAGCTCTTGACATCTGAATGTATATGACCATCAACCCAGCAATCTTATTGGATGCCCTGCAAGTGGATGTTCATCTCTTCCATCTCCATCTTACAGATGAGAAAAGTCTCAGAGGAGCCAAGGGATTCATAAACCAGCAGACTTGAGCCTGGGTTCTGACCCACATTTGGATTTCTCAAGAGTAGGTGGGAACAAGAGAAGATCTCACAACATCAATCTCCCCAGACCCTGGGGTGATCTGGGAAGTGCAAGAAGAGGGGCCAGATTGAGTGGGAGCCCAGGGGAAACAGACATTGAGGGTCTTGGGATAGCAATTTTTTAAATCAAGTTGTGCAGAAGTAATTGAATAATTTTACAACTGGTACAGCAAACCTGGTATGTAACAGCAAATATGAACCCTGGTCATAAACACATTAACTGAGATATCCAGTGGTTGGCTAAAAGTGAGAGGGATCCACTCTCTGGGTATGGAGTGGAAGGACTAACAAGATGGTCCATGAGACCATCAGAATGTGAGGAAGGGAAGGGCATCTCAAGGCATTTCAAGGAGACTGGAGGGCAGCAAGCAGCAGGATCTGCAAACTGTTGTGGGGTCCACGGTTGGGGCACCAGGGACCTGAAACTGGAGGGACACACAGAGACTTGGCCCATGACATCTTGACTGGGGAATTCTGATATAACATTCTTATGTTTTAGACAGGTGGACATTTGTGGGTTGTTGTTTCTTGACTCAAAAGCACAAATTATTAAACTTTCAAAAAAAATTTTAAACTTAGTATTCTTTAAAACAGACGTCTTCATTCCATCATACTCTCCACTGCATCTTTGGTGCCTCCTATGCCGCTAAGCATGCTCCCCAGTCCTCACTGGTGCTGTCTCACTCCATCATCTCACCTCCCAACAATCTTGCTGGAACTGGGTCCCCTTTTAAAACCTCAGACTGCTTAGTCTGAGGCACCAGACTCCTGCCTGCCTATTCCCAGACCCCTCTCTCCCCATGGGCTGGAGGCTGCTCTCCTTCTTCAACCATGGGTGGTGGATTTGCTGTGAATAAAGTTGTCATGCCACAAATTCCTACCTGCTTTGAATATACCTTCCTTTTATACCTTTATCTAATACCTTTAAATAATATGTATATCTTTTATATAATGCATTTTAATAATAATATATATATACCTTTTTTATGATATCTTTTAATAATATCTTCCTTCACCTGGGTTCCCACTGCCTCATTCAATCCACTGAATTGGAGCCCATTATACACCGGCTCCTGCAGGAAGCACACCAGGGGTCAACATGGATACCATAAAATATGCTTCCCGTCATTCCCCTCGGGCTCCAGGGCTGAGCCAGGCACATTCCCTAGTTCTCCGCTGCTGTGCCATCAGCTCCAAATATTCCATGTATCCTTCTCTTCCCTACTCACTCTCCTTAAGGAAGACACATCACGTATTACGTAAGGGTGCCATAAGTTACAAAACAAGAACAAGCCAACTAAAGTCATGGTTATCTAAACAAAATGTCCAACTCTCACTGCAAATATTTAGGTGAGTTCCATCTTTGTGATCTGGAGTGCTCTGAAGGAGAACGTCCACAGTGCCCCCAGACAGTTTAAGAGCCGAGTGGAGATGTGTGGTCAATGCAGGGAGGCATGTGACGAAGTCCTTGTCTTTTGCCAGTTCTTTTCTACTCATTTTTAGCCCTGATGACCTAGGTTTATAGACTCAGAGAGGAAATAAGTAGTAGAAACATCATGACTGGATGTCCTAAGACCTGAATTTTCATCCTGGCTGTGTGTACCCCAACCCAGCTGTGTTGTTCCACTTCAAATCCCTTCTCCTCTTTTAAGACTTCAGTTCCTTAGCCTTAAACAGGGGACTGGGCGGGGAATGGGGGGAACTGGGGCGGGGGGGTGGGGGGGGACTGGGCGGGGGATGGGGGTGGCTGGTTGATACTCTTTCTAAGTTAGTGATTCTCATTCTTTTTGTGTTTGCAGCCTACTTTCAAAGAGCAAACTATGGTGTAGCAATATTAAAAACTTTAAGACTCAAAACAACACTAAAAATGTCAGTAATCACTAAATACAGTTCTCTAGCAGAGCAGTGTCTCCCAGTAACTGTAAAATCACCCACAGTTATGGTTCAATCTCTGGCTACGTTTCACCACTTTATGATTCTTTGAGTGGAGCTGTTTACTGCCATGACCTGCTTCTCTTGTGGACCACAGAGTCGGAACTTTCACATGTTCTGGAAGCTCCTCGACCTTTCATTTGCCTGGGCTTGACATTGTGCCCACGCCCCACAGAGCCTATTTGTTCCAAGTCTCACAACCCACATTATCTCAATGTTTCCTCTGATGCACAAACTAAAATGACTTAAGGACTCAGATATAATCCAAATGGTTTTCCACATTGAACAAAATTAGGTTAAAAATTGAGAATAACGGCTCTGTGGGCCATGACAGCTATGAAGTTCTGTATTTTCATGAATTAAAAAAAAAGTAATGTTTTGAGAAAAGAACTATATATTTGAGGCAGAGCACTTAATTAAAGCACCAAGTCCATATCAATTGAAGAAAGAAATCCTCGTGGATGAAAAAGTGAGCTCAGAGAGCACAGAGTGGCCCGAGGAGCTTGTCCAGTTTGAGAGGCAATAGCAGAGAAACGGGGCTTTCCTGGTGGCTCAGACAGTAAAGAGTCTTCCTTTAGTGCAGGAGAGCGGGGTTCAGTCTTTGGAACGGGAAGATCCGCTGCAGAAGGGAATGGCTACCCACTCCAGTATTCTTGCCTGGAAAAATCTCATGGACAGAGGAGCCTGGTAGTCTCCATGGGGTTGCAAAGAGTCAGACACGACTGAGCAACTAAGCGTACACACACACACACAGAAGAACGGTGAGCAGAATGAATCACAAAGAATGTGAGTAGCCAGATAGAGAGTCTCAGTTTCTCTCCATTTCTAAAAGGTATATTTTTTCAGAAGCTGGCATTTTGACTTTTTGGTAATAGGAAGCAGTTATTTTTAGGTTCTGTTAAAAGATAAACTGAGGCTTATTAGACATTTTGAGAGTTTATTTGAGCAAGTATCAAATCAGGCAGCTTCCAATCCCACAGATGTGATCCTGGGTCCTGGGAACACAGGTGTGTGGGGGTGTCCCGGCGGGTCTCATTCTGGTCACTAGAACTATACAGGTCCTCCTTTCAAGGAGGAAAACACATTTTCCCTCTACCTTTTAGGGTGAACACTTGGCTAAGACCCGCTTTTTTCTAAGGCATCTTGTAAATGGATAGGCTTACCCAGGTAAAAGTTCTCAGCTGTGCCCACTGTAATTAAAGATTTTTGTAAGGTTTCCTAAGGTAAGGTTAACCTGCTCACTTAACGTTAAAACAAAATTGTGTTCACCTGATACTTCACGCTAGGCCCATCAGAATCAGCCGCACCCTGAACTCAATCTGGTTTTTCAGTCGGGCCCACCCCGACTCCTGTCCTTTCCAAACTGTGTGTGAAAAAGAAACGCTCACGTGAACCCTGAAAGCTCGTAAGGCAGAAGCCCGAGCTCCGAGGTGGACGGTGGACGGGCACAGGGAGGCCGTGAACTCCCGGGCTCCGCAGGTACTGTGCCTGGTTGCTCATCGTTGTTCCTGGGCCTGCTGGGGTCTCCTTTGGTTCTCCTTCTTACTAACAGAACTGTTAAAAGATAAACTGAGTCATATTAAAATTTTTAAGAGTTTAACTGAGCAAACATCAATTTGAATCAAGCTGCATCCAGTCTAGTACAAAGAAAGGCGCTCCGGAAGCTGTTTGGCATGAACGACTTACAAACACAAGTTTGTAAGGGAAATAAACTAGGCCCAGAAGTGGGTGGTTAATGCAAAGTTACTTTCCTTCGGGGCGGGCAGGGGTCTGTCAGGCAGAGACCCCACTAGTGCGGCCCGGATGGTTCCTGACTACCTGGTTTAAGGCTCCATTTACTGGGAGAGCCAAAAATATAATGAAGTCCCAGTTGGTGATGTGGGGCTTAGCATAAGTGATGCCATTTGAGGCCTGTTGTCTTGTTTTTAACAGTTCTTAAATATGGTTGTTTGGGGGTACCAAGTGGTGGGTTCCATTGTATTCCTAGAAATTATTTTTCGTTTTCTCAAATGCCCTTTCTAGACATCGGCCGGTTGGTTTATTGTTCCGGGCACAGAAAATTATGACCAGTTTAGTGGCTGCTTATTACTGGTTGAGTTTCGTTTGTCAGAGAAGGCAGAGGATCAAAGCTTTTCAGCATTAAGCAGAAACTAGATCAAAGGAAATCCTCGTTTCACATCTCATAGGGCGTGGCTTATCTTTAAATACAGAGAGTGGACATTTGGAATCAGGTTTTTATCATAAGGCTGCTTTCTTCTGAGAAAACAACTTACCCAGCCACCCACCCATATTTGTGCCAGGAATGGGATGGGGTGTGAGCAGTGAAGCCTGTGAGCTTTCTCTCTAGTGAGTCTCACGCGTTGGTTCAATGATGATATTTTCATGTCTCTTCTGTGTCAGATGGGTGCTGAGTGCTTGGGGGTACGTTGGTGAGTGAAGACAGGCAGTTGTGTGTGTGATTGTGTTAAACTGTGGGGAGTGTTCCAACCAGGGACAAGGACGCAGTCAGGGGACAGGAGGAGGGGCGCTTCACCTGGTCTGGGCAGCCAAGAAGACCTCCGTAAACGAACACCTAGGGCCAAGGAGACCTGAACAGGTGAGGGACGGGCAGTGTGTGGAGCAGCACCTAACAGGCAGAGGAGATGAGGAAGGGGATGGCTCCTCAACAGGAAGTGAACAAGAGCAGTTCGGCCTGGGTGGAACAAAGATGGCGCTGCCAACCAGGAGCGCTGAAGGGGTGGCAGCAGGCAGACCACAGAGGGCCTTCCTTGTCAGCCAGCTTAGAGCTTGTCCTGTGTTCAAGGACCCATGAGAAGCACTGGAGGGTATTAGGTAGGAGACGAATGTGATTGACTGTGTGAGTTTGAAGATTCCCAGGAGAGGGCTGGTAAAATTGTGTGTGTGTTGGTAAATCTGAGAGTCTATGTGCAAGCCTGATTTCTCTTTTATAGTGAATTATCACTATGAAGGAAAAGTAAATCGTGAGCGCAGGCACAGGATGTCTCTGGGAAGACCAATGAAAGGCACAATGGCTGCTTCCTGGAGAGGAGCTGAACCCTGAGGGATAGAAGTGGAAGGAGTCTGATTTTCCACTGTATACCTTTGAACATTTTTGAAATGATATGACTGTGTTATCCCATTAAAGTGTTTTTAAATCTGAGCATGCATGAAAGAATTCCTTAAACAGGATAGAGTCCAGTCCCCCTGGCATGGAGGAATCCTTCCTTTTCCCTGATAGACAGGCATCCCACTGTGTCCAAACACTTTCTGTGACAGTTCCAGGGCTGAGAAGTCAAGTGTCTAGAATGTGCTCTGATGTTGAGCTGAAGTCCGTTTCCCCTCCCCATCGGTTCTAGCTCTTTCTTTGCAGTGCTGCGTCAGCTTCTTCCATTCCCCAGCCAATAAGTCATTTGCAGGAAGTTTCCCAAGTCAGAGGTCACAAGAAAAAGCTGGTAGGTGAGGCAGGTGCTGTAAATGAGCAAAGCGGGCCTTGCCAGGTCCACCTGAGCGTGCACCTTCCACCTGGAGATGGGACACAACGAGGGTGGTAGATGCCATGGCAGGAGACGGAGAGAGGCAATGAGTGTGCTTGTGCGGGCATGTGTGTGTGCGTGCTCATGTCCGACTCTGTGACCCCAAGGACTGTAGCCCTCCAGGCTCCTTAGCCATGGGATTCTCCAGGCAAGAAAACTGGAGTGGGTTGCCATTTCCTTCTCCAAGGGATCTCCCCAACCCAGGGATCGAACCCACTGGCAGGTGGATTCTTTACCATTGAGCAACCTGCAACTATTCCTCCCCAAGGAAATACTGCCCTGGAAGGAAGAGGGCCAGATATTGCCATTTCTTCCCAGGGACATCAGAAACTGAACATTTAAACAAATCAATTTAAAAATATTGGCAGCTAGTTTTTTTTTTTTTTTTTAATGTGCAGAACAAGAAAAATATATGCACAGCATGTGGGTGAATGTGGATGGCAACCAGTTTACCATGTGATCCGTCATCTTTCTTCTTAGTATCATGAGAATATCTCACTTTGTTGTATTTTTTTTAAACATTTATTTATTTGGCTGCGCCAGGTCTTAGCTGCAGCATGCGGGATCTTTATCTTTGGCATGTGTGATCTTGTTCCCTGACCAGGGATCGAACTCAGGCCGCCTGCACTGGGAGTACGGAGTCTTAGCCACTGGACCACCAGGGAAGTCCCTCACTTTGTTGTGTTCTGGTTGGATTTGCAAGGGGATGCTTGTGCCAGTACCACTGTCATTCATGTGGGCTGTTCATCAGTCTTGCTATAGCATTAGAGGTGGGAGTCAGGCAGCTGGGTTACAGTTCTGCTCAAAAGCACTGTATGATCTTGGGGAAACCACAAAAGCACGTCTTCCTATGTTTGCATTTCCTCAGTTGTTAAACTGGATCCTAACGGGGCTGCTTTACAGACGGTCTTGAGTTTCCCTTCTTTCCTGACCTTCAGAAAGTTTTGGAGCTGGAAGTCTGAGATGGGGGTGCGGGTGTGGTTGGGTGAAGCCCCTCTTCTCAGTCACAGGCGTCTCCTCCTGCCTTCACCTGGTAGAAAGGCAAGGCTGCTTTCTCTGTTCATTATCCAGCCACAAGCTTGACTGTTTTCAGTTGGGGAATTGAAATAGGGCTCTTCACTTGGATAAGATGAGCAATCAGAGGCTTCTGCTAATGAACAGGGATTGAGCTCCAATTCACAACATCTTGAGAGACAGGCCATAGCAGCATATTTACTACTAAACCGTGCCCAGGGAGGTGTTTTGCCAAAATTTGCCTCCAGTACGCTGTCAGTCAGCTAGCTACCTCCTAAGAAATCCCTTTGGAGGGGTCTCACCTGCCCTTCTCACTGTCCCATGTGTCCCCCTCGAGTTCTGGAGAGTTCTTTCCCCAGCCAGAGGCCATGTGGACAACATTGGTGATGGTGAGGTGGGAGGTAGATGGCCCTCCAGGATAAAGTGGTAGGAGATTCATTCTCTATGGACCAAAAGTCTAAGATGACAATAGCAGGACAGTTAAGAGAGGAGGCTGGACCTTGCCCAGACCACATATTTCTCCTTCTCGAGGTCAGGAGACCTCCCTGACTACACATGGACAGAGCAGCTCCTTGGAGGTCAAAGTGATGCCAAGAGATACTCTACTGTAGGCCTCTGCAGTAGAACCCATCTTGGCCAAGAGTTGTGTGTGCACACTTGGGAGAATCCTGAGATATACAAAATATGGACTCTGAACCAGGCAAATCAAAATGACTGGCCAAAGGAAACCAGAAGAAATGCCCCATAAAGGTAATCCAAACTGCCATGAGGGTGCAACTCAGGGACTCTCACTCTGGAGTCCCATGTGTCTATCAACACATACTGTACTCTTCTTCCTTTTAATAAGTACTTGTTTTATTCCTTTCCGTCTTTGTGGGAAATTTTTTCTGCAAAGTTGAAGGGTAGGACCTGGTCACTTCCCTGGTGGTTCAGTGGTTAGGATTTGGTGTTCTCACCATCATGACCCAGCCTCAATCTGTGCTCGGGGAACTTGAGCCCTGCTTCAAGCTGCTGCTGCTGAGGCCACCTGAAATCAATGGGACCCCTGCCTCCCAGCTCACCCTGCCTCTCTTCCACCCGTCTTCTTCCCCATCTTATTTTGTCTTGTCTCTCCAGGCACCGTAACATGCCTCCCATCTGTAAATACTATCAGGAGTCTTTAAAGACAGAGTATTTTTCAGTTACTCCTAGTTTTCCTTTTCCTCTCTCCTGCTAACCCCTGTAAGAGTTGAGTAAAAATTAGCAATTATAGCATTTATGTACCATCCATACAGCACAGTAAAGATGACTGTGCACATCTGATAGTTGATTTTATGCATCAAGTTGAGTGGATCAGGGGATGCCCAAAGGTATGGTTAAATGTTACCACTGAGAGTGCGTGTGAGGGTATTTCCAGAAGAAATTAGCATTTGAATCAGTGGACCCAGTAAAGTGGATTGCCTTCCCCAGTGTGGGCGTACATTAGGCAATCCACTGAGGTCTGGAATAGAACAAAAGATGAAGGAAGGAAGCATTCCCACTCCCTACCTGACTATTGAGAGGGGACATAAATCTCCTGCCCTCAGTATTCCTGGTTCTCAGGCCTTCAGATGAGGATTAGAATATACGCCATTGACTCCAGATCTTAGCCTTCTGATTGCACCACCAGCTTCCCCAGGTCTGAAAAGTGCAGATGGTGGCACTTCTCAGTCTCCATAATCTGTCTCCTTCTCAGCCAATACTTTATAAAGTATGGTGTGTGTGTATTCATATGTATGTAATATATTACTATATAAGATACTATATATATATATATACATATATTTCTGTTTGTATGCGTATATATTTTCATATGCATTACAGATTTACTGCAAGGAATTGACTAGGATATAGAATATATGGGACATATATTGATCATTGGTTCCATTTCTCTGGCGAACTCTAATACAACATCATTAACTGTGTTGGATTTATTTGGGCTTCAGTTAAATTGTTATGGTGCCATGTTGCCTGTACATGTTCTGTCTGTTGCTGTAGCTCATATAGACTGGCTGTTTTTAATACAACTTTAAGGAAAATGTAAGGCAGGGGTCACAAGTCACAAAGCAGTAGCTAAGCTGTGCCTCATCTCAAAAACTATGGGTTGGTAAAGATGGTTGTTGAAGTGAAAGTTGCTCAGTCATGTACAACTCTTTGTGACCACATGGACTAAACAGTCCATGGGATTCTTCAGGCCAGAACACTGGAGTGGGTAGTCATTCCTTTCTCCAGGGGATCTTCCCAACCCAGGGATTGAACCCAGGATTCCCACATTGCAGGCGAATTCTGTACCATCTGAACCACCAAGGAAGCCCAAAGATGAGTGTTAGGCACCTATTAAAGTTAGAACTATTTGTGGGCCCCTAGAAGACATCCTGTTGAATGAATGTGTAGGAATGTGGAGCTGCAATGCTAAGATTAATACCCATTAACAAAAGCAAAGTGAGGCATGCTCTGGGTAGTGAGGAATTCCTCCTGAGAGGAAAGAGTCCAGATGCTTGCATCCACGTTGGCACCCCAGTTGATGGCACAGGGAAGAGAGTTTCCAATATAAAACTGATGGGTCTATGCAGTGAGCCCTTAGGCTCTGAAATTCTTGTCCCAAGTTTCCCTAAGGAAGGGATATAAAAATGTAAAGAGCAACTTCCATTTCAAAGTCTAAAAAGTTTGAATATATCGTAGAGGCATAGCCTCTTCTAAATTCCAGGGCTCTCTAAATTCTAGGACTTTGGCAAGGGGTAATGTTGTAGCCATGCTTTCCAGGAAACAAACTCACGCAGAAGGACAATGCAGATAGTGGAGTGCAGTTTATTATACCGGCGGGCCCAACGCAGAGTCTCCTCTTAGCCAAGGGCCCCGACCAGCATTTGTGGAAATCTTTTATACCCCATGTGTACGTGTCCAAACCCACCACCCCAAATCCCTTGAGGCTTACAAAGGAAGGGTAAATACAATCACAATAACCCCATCATTCACGTGTGTTATGTGTTCAAACAGTTAATAATCAATAAGCCCGCGGTTACATTCCAACCAGTTAATAACTGATAAGCCTGTGGTTACATTTCGATAGATACTGTCTGGAGGCAGGGGTGATTAGTGTCTGTTTTCTCTTCTTCAAGATTCCCCTGCCCAGAGGGGGGTCTTATCCTTCCATTGTCATTCCCACAGGCGCTAAGCACAGAGTTCTCCACTGGAGAAGTGGCCGCGCAGGACCAGCACGGACAGGCCTGAGATGGAGTCCAGGCCCTATGAATTCCTTCTTCATTCCCCCCTCTTGATGCTCTTAGTTTCCATAATGAGCATCACTTATTGAGATATATTGTACCTTAGCCCTCCTGCCACCCACATGAGAGAATGCTATCAACCTCTGGGTTACAAACTTCCCAAGGCATTGTAGGAAGCAGGGCCCACAAAGCAGAATGATCAAGATTACTATAACAACATTTCACCAGACATGGCTTTCACTTGATTTTGCATATCCTCCAAGGCAGCAGATACATCTTCAGGGATGTATCAGGTCAGGGATGTACACACAACATTCACGAAAGTCCCTCCTTAGGCTGCTGTGAGTATGTCTAATGCCATCCTATTTTGAATTACTGCCTTCCTCATTTGAATCTGTTCTTCGTTCAAAGCTTAAATGGCTTTAGTACTGTCTAAGAGGGCCTGTTTAGTGAAATTAGTTAAGGCCTCTACCTTAACCATGATATCCATTGTCCCTACAGAGGGTACAAACAAGGCAGCAAGATAGTCATACCATTGGAACACGGATCATGTCCATCTCGCATGCAGATAAGGCAGGTTTGCTGGAGGCTGGTGTAGGCTAGGCTTAATACTGCCATGGGCGAAAGCAAATCCTAATGTGCAACACCCCACCCAGCCAACTGGTAACCATGGCCATAAGTTAAGCCCACAGAGCTGCTGGGTCCCATTGGGGGCTACCCAGCGGATTCCAGGATTATATTTCCAGTCGGAACCAGGCCACTGAGCAGACTGATTGGGGTGATAGGTAACTTCCAAGATTTGTTTACTTTGTTCCGGGACAAATAACAATTCTTTTGGGTCTAGGGGATGGTCTCCAAATCCAACTTTCTGTTCTTTTTGTTCCCAGCAAATAGTAGCAGGGGCAATCAACTGTCCTTTCTCAGGAGTCATCCAGAAATATTCATCCCAGGCCTGGTAGTATTGCTCAAGGTACCGGGAGGCCTGTCCCCCTTTTGTAAGGGAGCCCTTTTCCTCTTTAATTCTCATATATGAGGTATAAGCCTTTGTTATCTCCATAAGGCTGGTGTTCATGTTAAATGTAACCCTGTGTCCCTGGCCCATTGATGGCTTCTTCTTACACGAGGAGAGCAAAGAAAGGTTATGGTTGGTGAGAGAGAGGAAAGTCCCCATAACGGAGTGGCAATACCCACCAGGGGAGTCTGTCTATTACTGACAGGGGCATAGCCCCGCATACCCAACAGTTGGCGGAGTTGTGGCCCACGAGATGAAGACGCTGTCCTGTGCAGGAGCAGTGGTCAGGTTCAGAATTGCGTTGGTGAGGCCGAGCAGCAGGAGTCTTTACCCAGCTCCATCTTGTAGAGGGCTCGTCCGGGACCTTGTTTTCTTCTTCCTCCTCAGAATGATCTTGGTTTCCTGTGGGTCGGTGGGGTCCTTCTGGGTGGTCCACTCGGCGTCCTCCGGGTCAGCATGGTATGCCTTCTTTGCTCTGGTGTGATGGATCAAGGGACAATACCTGCAACTTTAACTGCAGTAGGGATAGTTAGAATAACATAAGGGCCCTTTCACCAAAGGGCTAGCAAAGCATGTTTCCAATCTTTGACCCATACTTGGTAACCAAGTGTAAACTCATGAATCTGTTCCCCAAGGGGGAAAGGCACCCTTTCTTGTACAGACTTAGTTACCCGATTTATTACCTTACCCAGTTCTATCTGCTGTGAAATCCTATCTCCCCTTACCTGAGGCAAATTTGTTGACACCTGTTTTATTATGGGAGGAGGCCTCCTATACACAATTTTGTATGGAGAATAGCCTTGGGACTGTGGGGTCATCCTGAGTCTGAGCAGAGCCGTCCGAAGCAAGTCTACTCAGGAGCAGTCAGTCTCTCTGATCCACTTGGCGAGTCTCTTTAAGTGTCTGGTTGGTTCATTCCACCATCTCAGAACTCTGGGCCTATATACAGTGTGCAGTTTAAAGTTTTGCTTACTTGTTGTACTAAATCAGCTACAAAAGCCGGGCCATTGCCTGATCCAATGCTGGTAGGAAATCCAAATCTAGGAACCATTTCCCTAAGCAGGCACTGGGCTACTTCTCATGCTCTTTCAGTCCAGGTAGGAAAAGCTTTTACCCATCTCAAGAATGCACATACCATGACCAGCAGGTAACGGTAGTGTTGGTGAGGTTTCATTTCAGTGAAGTCCACTCCCAGGTGTTCAAGGGGCAGTGTGCCTTTCAGCTGAATACCCGGAGGTTTTTGTCTGAATACCCAAGAGGCAGCATTAACCTGTGAGCAGGCAGCATGGCCTAGGTGGGTCGCTTGGTGTGTTTGGCTTACCAGAGTGTGTGCCAGCTCCTCCAGTACCAATAATTTGCCACTTGGCAATTCCCACCATCACTTTTCAGTCTTGATGGCCCCTTCCACTTTGGAATACCCGAGAGCTGTTGTCCCTGTTTTATCAGGCTAGTGCCATCAGTATATAGGACCCAATTAGGGTCTGGAACCTTGAGCCCTTCTTTAAAACAAACCCCAGATACCTTACCTCCTCTTTGTATATCTGTGCCGCCTTCTTCAACACCCGGTAACCTGCTTCCATCAACAGCTGGAGCAGTGCATTTGTCCCTTTCCAGCATTTTTCCTTGGTCTCAGGCAGCTAGCAGCAGGTCATCCCCCTATTGTAGGAGCTGACATCCATACTCTTCTGGATGGAATGAGTCCAGATCAGAAGCCAAGGCTTCCCCAAAGATGGCTGTGGAGTTAGCCTTTGTTATCTGGTGCTCCCTACTGGATCTTCCCGTTCAAAGGCAATGATGGGCTGTGACGCTGGGGCAAGGTGTATGCAGAAGGCATCCTTGAGATCTAGGCAAGTGTAAACTTTAGTCCTCGGCGGGAGGAGGCTAAGCAAGGTATAGGGGTTTGGAACAGTGGGGTGTAAAGTCACAGTAGCCTGGTTGACTAGCCTGAGATCTTGTACAGGCCTATAGTCCTATCCTCCTTCCCTTTTGACTGGCAGGATTGGCGTATTCCAAGCCGACTGGCACTCTACTAGAATGCCTGCTTGTTTCAATCTATTGATGTGGGGCAATATGCCGGTTCAGGCCTCCATCCATAGCGGGTACTGGCACTCTCTAACCGGGATGGTGCCTGGTTTGAGTTCCATTATCACTGGGGCATGATGTTTAGCCAGCCTGGGGGGAGAGGGGGGGTGTCTTCCACCCAGACCTCAGGGAATAATTGAGTTAGCTCCCTCATGCTCTTCCGGCCCACCCGGTTCTGCCTTCAGAGGCTCATGCAACCTCTACTCATCTTGGGGTGGCACTGAGAGAGAGGGCAAACCAGCCATAGAGTCCGTCCAGAAAGTGGGCCTCTCCTCAGGGGAGAAAGTCACTTGTGCTCCTAGTTTGGAGAGCAAGTCTCTTCGCAACAGGGGTACTGGGCACTCAGGAATGTAGAGGAATTCATGAATCACTTGGTGCCCCCCCATCTGACATTTTCTGGGCTGGCAAAACGATTTAAACATCTCTTTTCCCGATAACCCAGTTACATCAGTAATCTTTTTGGACAGTGGTGCCACAGGTTTTGTTACTACCGACAGTTCTGCTCCTGTATCCACTATGAAGTCAATGTTTTGGTCCCCCACTTTTACGGTTACCATGGGCTCTCAGGGACCTGATATCTCTGAGCCCTGGCAGCCCTAGTTAATTTCCAAGTCATCAAGCCCCACAAATGCGGGAGCTTCCTCTTTCTCCCTTGCCTTAGGACATTCATTCTTCCAGTGGCCAAAAGCACGGCACTGGGCACACTGATTTGGCTGTAACGGGCCCGGGGCCTCCCTTGGGACTGGTTGAAGGGCTGTCCTGTCCCTGGGGCAGATGAGGTTTTCCGGAGGGCCCGAGATAGACTTTCCCAGAGAGCAGCTTGCACTGTAAGTCTCTTGTCTGTTCTCTTTCGTTCCCTTCGGCTCTCTGGCAGAGCGCGGTCTCTGCTTAATTCCAACGTCTCCCTCCCCTTCTTGTCAGTACTCACCAGGAGAGGCGGGTATAGCTTGGGCGGTTCGGTTGGAGCCGGATCCTGGAAGTGTTGGCCAGAGGCTTCTGTCACCGGGATCGGAGCCTGCCCAAACGGCGGCTCTACGACCTCCAGGAAAGCTGGCGGAGGAGCAGCGGCTGTTGCAGAAACTTCACCTGGCCCTGGATCGGGCATCAAGGCGGCCTCCGGTCCTGGTGAAGCACTGGGAGGCAGGCGCGTCATTATCCAGCATGGGGGAGGGGGTCACGTCATCCCCGTCCAAATCCTGTAGAATTTCCTTTTTATCATCAGTCAATGTTTGTGCCCTTAATATTTTTCCCTTTCCCTTCTGGATACAGAACCTTGTCCAAGTAGGAGGGTCTTGAGCTAACCGTAGCCATGAGTCAATAGATGGATATTGATCCAGGTGTCCTGGCTCTCCTGTGACTACTGTGTAGACTGCTTCCACTAGTTTTTGAGTTCACGGTGTTCTCTGGTGGCCATCCTACTCCCATAGGGGCCATTCGACCTCCAGAATCTGTGGAGGTGGTTAGGCTTCATCTTCACGCCATAGTCTCCTCCTAATCCCTTCTTTAAAATTTTCACTCCAATACAGTTGCCTTAGATTCACTTCCCCCCATCTTGCTTACCTTCTCAGACCTTCTTGTACTTTTCCTTTTCATTCTGTCTACGAAGTTCTCAGTACCCTATGTACTTCTAATATTTCCACTCAGTGACATTTAAATTGCCATTCTGCCTCCTTCCTAATTGGGGTGAGAAGAGCCTTACCTGCCAGACCCCAGAGGGAGAAGGGGGATCGGCGTGTCTTCACCTGCCGGTCAGCACAGCTGAACCAGAACATCACGTGGTCCAAGACTGTTTCTCCCTTAAAGTCCATTCTGCCTTGGTGGGCTTGATCAGGTGCGAATGAAAACACAGATGGGTTAAATATCCCATGTCCCAGGCCATCTCCGGAAAAGCCAGTTCATACTCACTTCTGTATCCCCCTCCTTCTAGCCAAACAATTCCGAAGGGGTCAAGAATTTCACAGCAGACAAGACACCTCCTGGGGGAGGGCAGAATACAAGCATACAAGGACCAGTTTCCTATCCTAGAAATCCCCTGGTGATCGCTTGGTAATAATTTTCCCCGAGACAGCGTGGACACACCTCCTAAATGACCTTCACAAATTTCCTTCCTAACCCTAGCACACTCGTCAACCTGTGTACCAAGCAATCGCTGCCTGCCTATTCCAGGCTCCTGTGGGTCCCCGCTCCTTCTAGTCCCTCCCAGGGGGGTGATCAGGCCCCCTCTTCTACCCTGCTGGGTGGGTTCCTCCTCACCTGAGCCATCGGTTCCCCTGCTGCCATCCACTACCTGCTGACGTGAAAGGTCCGGGCGTTGAGAAGCAGAATCCTTCCAGAGGGGGCGAGGCGCCTTCCCCCGTCTAGGAGATTCAAGCTACAAAGCCTCGGGGTGGCCTCAAATGAGACCTGTCTCCTCAAAGTGAGGAGTTTCCCAGCCCATGCACCAAATGTTATAGCCATGCTTTCCAGGAAATAAACTCACTCAGAAGGACAATGCAGATAGGGGAGTGCAGTTTATTACACCGGTAGGCCCAACACAAAGTCTCCTCTTAGCCAAGGGCCCCGACCAGCATTTGTGAAAATCTTTTACACCCCATGTGTACGTGTCCAAACCCACCACCCCAATCCCTTGAGGCTTACAAAGGAAGGGTAAATACAATCACAATAACCCCATCATTCACGTGTTATGTGTTCAAATAGTTAATAGTCAATAAGCCCGCAGTTACATTCCAACCAGTTAATAACTGATAAGCCTGTGCTTACATTTCGATAGATACTGTCTGGAGGCAGGGGTGATTAGTGTCTGTTTTCTCTTCTTCAAGATTCCCCTGCCCAGAGGGGGGTCTTATCCTTCCATTGTCATTCCCACAGGCGCTAAGCACAGAGTTCAGAGTCCACTGGAGAGGTGGCCGCGCAGGACCAGCACGGACAGGCCTGAGATGGAGTCCAGGCCCTATGAATTCCTTCTTCAGTAACAGTGATATAGCTGCCAAGGAAAATGTCCATGTGAATTGAACTGTGGGGACAAGGTAACAACAGATCTCAGGAGGTACACAGAAAATTGGGCTATCACAGTAACCACAGATGGAGGTAGTAAGCCACACAGGGAACCAGAATAAGTGGAAACAGCTTGGAGGGCTTGTAGTCTCAATTATCTTAGAGGGTTGAAGCTCAGGGTCACTCATGTTATGACTGTCACCAGTGCTTTCAGTCATTTATTTTTTTATTAAAAAAAAGGCTTGTTTGAATATCTTGCAGGTGTCAGGCTCAGTGGATGTGTTGGCCTAGGTCAGGGATCTGGAATAAGTGGAAATCTGCCTGCAATGCAGGACACTGGGGTTTGATCCCTGAGTCGGGAAGATCCCCTGGAGAAGGAAATGACAACCCTCTCCACTATTCTTGCCTTGAGAATCCCATTAGATGGAAGAGCCTGGCAGGCTACAGTCCTCGGGATCACTAGAGTTGACCCGACTGAGTGACTAAACCACCACCACAGGCCAGGAATCAGTGAATCTACTCTGTAAAGGACCAGCTGGTCAACTCTGATGTTTTATCACAAAGGGAGCCATAGATAATATGTAAACAAATGTTTGCCTACTGAATGTATTCCAATAAAACTTTATAGAAACAGGTGGTGGGCCAGATTTGGCCCATGGGTTGTCGTTTGCTAATCCCTAGTTTAGAGAAACAGTCTCAGGCTGTTCTTTGATGGCTTTCCAGATCTAATCTCTAGCCCTTTCCACCCGGTTCTCTGTCTCAAGAGGCTGACTTCTGCAAAGGACTCCCCACCCTCTGGCTTCTGATTAGGTTTGGCCAATAGGAGTCACTGGCAAGAGATCAGGAGGAGGGCGGAGAGAGAGGGCGGAGGAGTTGAGTCCATCTGCTTCCTCTCTTTCGGGCTGTGCTTCCTTCGGCAGTGGTTGTGTGCCTCCTGTGGTCACAGCTCTGACTGGTGTTTCGTACCCGCGGCTGAACCTCTCATGCAGCTCCGGTCTTGGCTCCCTCCCCTTGTCCTTCAGCCCTGGGAGTGGTACTGGTTCCCCACTATTCCCAGTCCTGAGAGTTTCTCCATTCCTTGTTGGTTTCCATTCTGTTGCCCACACCTCATGTGTGGTCCCTTCATTAAACTCTCTCCAATTCTCCCTTCAAGTTTGCCATCTCTTCCCTGCTGGAGAGTATCTGATCATGCCCTTGTTGTGGACAGTCACTGTTTCTAGGTGTAGCGGTGCTGGTTCCAACCTCAAATCTAGGTGGAAACATGATCTAGGCCAATCAGAGCACTGAATCACCCAGGCCACAGTAACTGTTTCTCAAATGTTCTCATAAACCAAGTTGTCCCCATTGAAGGGAAAAACAATAGTTGTGTAGATGCTACCAGGAAGTGCTATCTACTTGAGCCTGGGATTATATGAATTTGGAGTTCCCAGTAGCTATTTCATTAAGCCTGAATACAAGGCCCAGTGCCAAGATGGCAAAGTCCAGAGGTGATCTTGTTTGAGGTCCTGGAACTAATCCACTCCTCAGTGTTTTTTTTTTTTTTCAATGAAACAGTAAAGTTCCTTGTATTTCCTTAAGCCAGTTTGAGTTGAAGTTTCTGCCATTCATATCCTAAAGCTTACCTTATAAAAACAAAACTCGTGACCACTTTAGACAAATTTCATTTTACTGACTGAATTATCTGCATAGAAAACCAGTCCTGTTTCCTCTCTGGATTAAATACAGTTACATAGAGTTCAATATACTGGGTTTCAGCAGTGACAGCAGGTACGGAGTTGATTTGCCATTGTCCCCCTTCCAAAAGGAGAGAACTCTAGAGCCCAGCAAGTATTTGCAGTTACTGTCTCCCATGTCAGACAGACACACCTCCCAAGCCATAAGCTCACTCACTTTGACACTGGACAGTAGTGCAAAGAGAAAAATTTTCATCTGAGTGAATGAGGAGAGTGGTGCCATCGTTGGCAAGACGATTACGGCGCCAACAATGGCCCCACTCTTCTCATTCACTCAGATGAAAACAAGTTGAAGCCTGGTGTTTATTAACTGTTGTAAACAAACTGTGAATTTGTGCCAGTAACCAAAATAGAGACAACTGGGTATAATAAACATTAATTCTCAAAGAGATCCTCTAACAAATAACCTAAAAGATCCTTTGTAGACTCCAATGTGTTAATTATATTATCACTAAAACTTATTCTGCTCATTGATTCATTTAAGAATTTGTTGAGTGAGTGTCAGCATGGTGCAATACAGGCAGGGCAAATAGTTTTCCTTTCTTGTGCCAATTATGGTTGTGGTTGCCCAGTGGGCTGTGTTCATTAGGCTGTGTTGAGAAAGAATGTGAGGCTAAATCTGGGTTCAACAAGAAAGAATATTATAGGCAATTAAATGTGTCTTGGTGGAAGTGGAAGAAAGGGATGCCCAAGGAATTTGTCATCTTTATGAGTTGAAAAACTCTTTGTCTAGAATGAGAAGTAGATTTGGGATAAGTCACTTCCAGTCTATGTGCTTTTATTTCTGCATTTGTAAAGTTGGAGAATTGATCTAAATAACTTACCAGCATTCCTCTTTGCTTCTCTTATTCATCTATACATTCTTTTTTAAGTTGAAATATAGCTGATGTACAGTATTATGTTAGTGTCAGGTATAGTACATAATGATTTGATATTTGCATGCATTATGAAATGATCACAATAAATCTGGTAACCACCAGTCACCATACAAAATTACTGTAATATTGTTGACCACATTCCATATGCTAAATATTACATCTCCATGACTTACTTATTCTTTATTACGTAACTGGAAGGTTGTACCTCTTAATCCCCATCACCTGTTTCATCTACCTGCACTCCCCTCCCTTCTGGCAATAATTTGTTCTCTTTATCTATGAGTCTATTTTTATTTTGGTTTGTGTGTTTTTTAGATTCCACATAAGTGATATCATGTGGCATCTGTCTTTTTCTGACTTATTTCACTTAGCACGATACCCTCTACGTCATCCATATTGTTGCAGATGGCAAGGTTTCACTATTTTTATGGCTGAGTAATATTCCACTGATTGTACCATATCTTCTTTATCCATTTTTCTATAGGTGGACACTTAAGTTGTTTCTATATCTTGGCTATTATAAATAACGCTCTAATGAACATTGGGGTATATATATCTTTTTGAATAAGTGTTTTTATTTTCCTCAGAGAAACACCCAGAAGTAAAATTGCTGAATCATATGGCAGTTCAATCTTTAACTTTCTGAGGAATCTCCATACTGTTTTCCACAGTGGCTGCACCAATTTATCCCCTTCCAATAGTGCACAAGGGTTCCCTTTTCGCACACCTTCAACAACACTGATTATTTGTTGTCTTTTTGATGATAGCCCTTCTGACAGATGTAAGGTGGTATCTCATTGTGGTTTTGACTTGTAAATCCCTAAGGGTTAGTGATGTTGACCATCTTTTCATGTATCTGTTGGCCATCTGTCTTCTTTGGGAAATGTCTATTCAGGTCTTCTGCCCATTTTTCAGTTGATTCTTTTTTTTTTTTTTAATGTTGTTGAGTTGTATGAGTTCTTTGTACATTTTGGAATCTGTCCCCTCATCAGAGATAACATTTGTAAATATCTTCTCCCCTTCTGGGCTGTCTTTTCATTTTGTTGATTGTTTCCTTCACTGTGTAAAAGCTTGTATGGTCAATTAATCTAAGACAGTCTCTTCAATAAATGGTGTTGAGAAAACCTGACAGCAACATGCAAAAGAATCAAACTGGACTACTTTCTTACACCATACACAAAAGCAAACTATTAAAGACTTAAATATAAGACCTGAAACCATAAAACTCCTGGGGAAAAAAAATATGTATGCATTCTTTTATTCATTGACTTAGGCTTAGCATCTATGGTTGATATTTCTCTTCTTATTCGGGGTAATTTTCCATTTAATGAAGGCAGTTGTCTCTAACATAGAAGCCAGAAACTTACTTTCCCAGCACACTATGTAATAGTTGGAATGCAACCATGGAATCTAGGTCTACCAGTCAGGCATATCTGTCCTGAATTTGTTTGGAAATCAGTGATGGTTAGAGGTAAGCTCTGCACAGAATTCATCTGGCAAGGATGCAGGCAGAGACATCAGTTTGTTGAGGCTGCAGTTATAGAGGGTCTGGAGGGAATGTCCAGTGTCTGGCTGTGGATGGAGTTCCATTCGGGGGCCGGGGGTCAGGAGGGATGAGAGGCTCCCTGGAAGAGGGGTTGCTGATGATTTCATTGGAGCAGCTCTACAATACAGGTAGAGGCATTGTTCCCCGGCTACAATCCATCTCTGGGCCTCCTTCAGTGACCTTTAGCTATTTAATTCTTTCCAAAACAAAATCCTTTTACTGCTGAAATGAGTCAGCATGTTTCTGTGTTCTCAAAAAGCTCAACAATTTATTATCAGGACTTCAAACAGATTTTTTTCTCCTTTAAAGATGAAAATTTTAATTCTCTTTCATGAATTATAAAGAGTAGGCTTAGCTAATGCTTTACAATGTATTTTATTGCAATTATCACGAAGATAATTGTTGCAGAGGGATCAATATGTATCTTAAGGGAAATGTTTCTCACTTTTATCTTCTTCATTATTCTAAGTGCTCTAAAGAAAATACAATTCCTTCAGTATTTATGGTTCACAGTTTTATTTTACTTTATTTATTTATTTTGTTCACAGTTTTAAATTGAAAGACTCCTCTTCTTCGTTATTGTTAGTGTGATTATCAGAGTTTCCAAGAGTGCTTGGTTAGGTTTGTATAGTTTATTTTGTTTCATTTTCTAATGATTAGAAGTAAATAACTCATGAGGGGAGGATTGCCACAGGGGTGGGGTGGGAGAGGGGATCAGGATGGGGAATACATGTAAATCCATGGCTGATTCATGTCAATGTATGGCAAAAACCACTACAATACAGTAAAGTAATTAGCCGCCAACTAATAAAAATAAATGGAAAAAAAAAAAGAAACTTACTTGACTATATTTATGAGAGTTTCTTTAGAGGATTTGAAACTTACTCCCCAAACTGTGTACAAGAAAGACCACATTGCTTCATTTTCCTTAAGTTTCACTTCAACCCCCAACCTTCATTCTTTCTGGGGTTCTTTCTCCACTAATCCACATAGCATATTGGGCACCTACCGACCTGGGGAGTTCATCTTTCAGTGTCCTATCTTTTTGCCTGTTTATGCTGTTCATGGGGTTCTCAACACAAGAACACTGAAGTGTTTTGCCATTCCCTTCAGATTTCTTCAATAAAATTTGAGATACAAAGGGAACATTTCTTGCAAAGATGGGCACAATAAAGGATAGAAATGGTATGGACCTAACAGAGGTAGAAGATATTAAGAAGAGGTGGCAAGAATACACAGAAGAACTATACAAAAAAGATCTTCATGACCCAGATAATCACAATGGTGTGATCACTCACCTAGAGCCAGACATCCTGGAATATGAAGTCAAGTGGGCCTTAGGAAGCATCACTATAAACAAAGTTAATGAAGGTGATAGAATTCCATTTGAGCTATTTCAAATCCTAAAAGATGAGCTGTGAAAGTACTGCACTCAATATGCCAGCAAATTTGGAAAACTCAGCAGTGGCCACAGGACTGGAAAAGCTCAGTTTTCATTCCAATCCCTAAGAAAGGCAATGCCAAAGAATGCTCAAACTACTGCACAATTGCACTCATCTCACATGCTAGTAGAGTAATGCTTAAAATTCTCCAAGCCAGGCTTCAACAGTACACGAACTATGAACATCCAGATGTTCAAGCTGGATTTAGAAAAGGCAGAGGAACCATAGATCAAATTGCCAACATCCAACGGGTCATCGAAAAGGCAAAAGAATTCCAGAAAAACACCTACTTCTGCTTTGCTGACTATGCCAAAGCCTTTGACTGAGTGGATCAAAGCAAACTCTGGAAAATTCTTCAAGAGATGGGAATACTGGACCACCTGACCTGCCTCTTGAGAAATCTGTATGCAGGTCAAGAAACAGAGCTGGACATGGAACAACAGACTGATTCCAAATTGGGAAAGGAGTATGTCAAGAGTAGTGTATTGTCACCCTGCTTATTTAACTTATATGCAGAGTACATCATGAGAAACACTGGGCTGGATGAAGCAGAAGCTGGAATCAAGATTGCTGGGGGAAATACCAATAACCTCAGGTATGCAGATGACATCACCTTTATGGCAGAAAGTGAAGAAGAACTAGAGTCTCTTGTTGAAAGTGAAAGAGGAGAGTGAAAAAGTTGGCTTAAAACTCAACATTCAGAAAACTAAGATCATGGCATCTGGTCCCATCACTTCATGGCAAATAGATGGGGAAACGATTTTAAACTGTGGTGTTGGTGAAGACTCTTGAGAGTCCCCCAGACTGCAAGGAGATCCAACCAGTCCATCCTAAAGGAAATCAGTCCTGAATATTCATTGGAAGGACTGATGCTGAGGCTGAAACTCCAATACTTTGGCCACGTGATTCAAAGAACTGACTCATTGGAAAAGAACTTGATGCTGGGAAAGATTGAAGACAAGGGGAGACGGGGATGACAGACAATGAGATGGTTGGATAGCATCACCAACTCAATGGACATGAGTTTGAGTGAGCTTCGGGAGTTGGTGGTGGATAGGGAAGCCTGGCGTGCTGCAGTCCATAGGGTTGCAAAGAGTTGGACATGCCTGAGCGACTGAACTGAACAACCTCCAACTACAGTATTGAAAAACAAGTGCCTAGTAGTCAGGTCTCAAAATTAGCTAAAGGGACTCTCTACCTCCTACATGTTTTCCATCAACAAACCATCCTCCCATTCTTTGAAATAGACAATAGATACTTTCTTGACTTTTTATACAAAATTCTATTCACATGCAAACTCATACTCCTTCTCTGGAACCTAACTGTTGCTCTTAAGCTCTTCTGTTATGGGAATTTTGGAACTTAAACAGTAGAGGCTTCTTTCTCTTAATGTCCTCCTAGCCCTTCCTCCCCTAGGGACTTGCAACATTCCTAGGGACCTACAGCAGAGCAAAAATTTCATGGCTACAGCTTCCAACTCCAGCCATGATAGAAAAATAGGTATCAGATTGCCTCCCCACTTTAAACAACTGTAGTGCTGGGGGAAATGTGATAAAGAACCCACCTCCCAATGCAGGAGACCTAAGAATCACACACTGGATCCCTGGGTAGGGAAGATTCCCTGAAGGAGGGCATGGTGACCCACTCCAGCATTCTTGCCTGGAGAATCTCATGGACGGAGGAGACTGGTGGGCTGCAGTCCAGTGGGCCACAAACAGTTGGACACCACTGAAGCATCTTAGCACACACACATACTAAAATAGAGGACCATGATTTATGAGAGAAGGAAACTAATGAAGTGACTTTCACATTCATCCTTATGAAAAATTCATATGTGAAAAAAAAAAAATCTGCCTGATGCCACATTGCAATCAAGGCACAGGGAAGTGGAACCCAGAATGCAGTGGTTTCTCTGAGTGGAGAAAAGATGGATTAGAATTCAGAGATGCTGAAGCTGCTGTAATTTTTAGGGTTAGGGCACCTGAGAGGAGAGGAACTCAGCATTTTGAATGAGGATCCTCTTGAGGCTTGCCTGAGTACTAAGCTGCAGGCATTCAGGGGGAGGCAGTAAGAAGTCTGACAGAGAACAATGACTTGTGAGGTGTGAGCTGAATGGGGTGTCCAGAGAGATTTCAGCTCTGATAAGCCAGAGAGCAAAGCCACCACTAAAAATCCACAGCAGTTAGCTGAGGCTCTAGAATAACCACGCTTTGGGAGTAGAGCTACTCTAGCCCTGGGATAAGAACAACTTTACACCTGCCTTTAGAAAGTCTCAAGCCAAACCTTGACAAAATCACACTAAGCTATAAACAAATTAACTGATGGCCAGAACAAAATTTAACACTTACTGAAGAATAGATAGGGAAACAATGGAAACAGTGAGAGGCATTATTTTCCTGGGCTCCAAAATCAGTGCAGATGGTGACTGCAGCCGTGAAATTAAAAGATGCTTGCTCCTTGGAAGAAAAGCTATGACCAACCTAGACAGCATATTAAAAAGCAGAGACATTACTTTGCCCACAAAGGTCCATCTAGTCAAAGCTATGGGTTTTCCAGTAGTCATGTATGGATGTGAGAGTTGGACCATAAAGAAAGATGAGCAAATTGATGCCTTCAAACTGTGGTGCTGTGAAAGACTCTTGAGTCCCTTGGATCACAAAGAGATCCAACCAGTCAATCCTGAAGGAAGATGGCTCTGAATATTCATTGGAAGGACTGATGCTGAAGCTCCAATACTTTGGCCACCTGATGTGAAGAACTGACTCATTGGAAAAGACCTTAAAACTGGGAAAGACTGAAGGCGCAGGAGGAGAAGGGGATGACAGAGGATGAGACAGTTGGATGGCATCACTGACTCAATAGATATGAGTATGAGCAAGCTCCAAGAGTTGGTGATGGATAGGGAAGCCTTGTTTTCTGTAGTCCATGGGGTCACAAAGAGTCAGACACAATGAAACAACTGAACTGAAGGAAGACTCTCAACCAGTCATGGGTAGAGGCTAGGATCTCAGGGTCTGTCTGGAGGGATCTGGAATCTTGGAAGAGATACAGCATTTACTGGCAATACCTCCTTAAAAAGAGGAGCAGGGAAACACCCTGGCTTCTCTCTGCCCCCCTTCAGTTTCCTGCTAGAGTCCTTCCATTGGCGAAGTGAAGTGAAGTGTTAGTTGTTCAGTCATGTCCAACTCCTTGCAACCCCATGGAACCTGCCAGGCTCCTCTGTCCATGGGATTCTCCAGGCAAGAATACTGGAGTGGGTTGCCATCCCCTTCTCCATGGGATCTCCCCAACCCAGGGATCAAACCCAGGTCTTCTGCATTGTAGGTGGATTCTTTACTGGCTGAGGTACCACAGGAGCCTGGTGAGCCCTGGACCATGGGGTCACAAAGAGTCAGACATGACTGAGCAACTAACACACAATCTCTAGTTTACAAATGAGGGATCTGAGGTTGAGGTACTTCCCAGGTGGCATTAGTGGTAAAGAACCTGCCTGCCAATGCAGTAGACATAAGAGACCTGAGTTCAGTCCCTGGGTTGGGAAGATCCCTTGGAGGAGGCATGGAAACCCACTCCAGTATTCTTGCCTGCAGTTCTCCCCACTCTATCTTCATTGTTGTGGATTTTCCTTCTCCAATGGATCATTTCCATCAACAAAAAAACATACTGCCCTATCTCCTATATTTGAAAATATCTTCCCTTGACCTCAAAAATTCCTCTGGTTATTGCCATATCTTTCTAATCTCCTTTGCATCAAAACTTCTTGAAGCATTTTCCTATTCATCTCCACTTCCTCTCCTCACATCGTCTCTTGAACCCACTCCACCTAACCTGTGTCATTATGGAAGTTATCAGTGACCTCTGTGTTGCCATTTTAATGGGACTTCTCCACTTCCCCAGTGGTTCACTGGTAAAGAACCTACCTGCCGATGCAGGAGATGCAGGTTCGATCCTTCAGTGAGGAAGATCTCCTGGAGTAGGAAATGGCAACTCACTCCAGTATTCTTGCCTGGGAAATCCCATGGATAGAGGAGCCTGGCGGGCTACGGTCCTTGGGGTCACAAAAGGTCTGACATGACTTAGCAACTAAACAATGACAATAGCTCCATAAATCAGTGTCGTTGGACATTGCTGATCATGTTCTCCCCCATGAAACGCTTTCTTTCCTGGCTTCTAGGATACCACTCTGTCCTTCTGCTGAGATGTGCCCTTTCAGGCTCCTTTGCTAGTTGTTTTTCAACTTCTTGGCTTCTGAACACTGACATGCCAAAGGACTCAGCCCTTGGACTACTCTTTCCTCTCTATATTCACTCCCTAGGTGATCTCATTTTGTCCCATGGGTATAAAATTTATCTAATGATAAAACCACTTGCCTTTCTATCCCCAACCTTGACCTCTTCTCTAAATCCCAGACTTTTATATCCAAGTGTCCACTCAACACTTCCACTTGCATGCCTAAGATCTTGTAGTTGGAAAACTGGAGCCCCAGGAGAGCTGGTGTGTAGTTCCAGTCTAAAGTCCTGAGAATCAGAAGGGCTGGTGGTGGAAGTTCTAGTCCAAAAGCCAGCAGGCTCAAGACCCAGTAAGAGCCAGTGTTTCAGTCTGAAGGCCAAACAAAGATACTGTCCCAGGTCAAGCAACCTAGCAAGTCAAGAGAGAGGGTCAGCCATTTTGTTTTATTCAGGCCTTCAACTGATTGAATGAGGCTCCCTCACATTAGGGAGGATAATCTGCTTTATTCGGTCTACTGATTCAAATGATAATCTCATCAGAAACACTCACAGACACCAAGAATAATGTTTGACCAAATGTCCCGGCACCCTGTGGCCCAGTCAAGTTGACACATAAAATTAACCATCGCAGTTGCCCAGAGAAAAGCCTCAGAGTTGTCCTTGACTTTTCTCTCGTACTCCATGTCAAATCAATCAGCAAACCCTAAAGGCTTTCTCCCTTCAAAGTATGACCGGAATTTGACCATATTTCGTCACCTCTACCGCTACCAGTCCGTGTTCACTGTTATCTCTTGTCTAGATGATAACTGCCCCTCTATTACTGTTGTTCCCGTGTCCCCTTTTCTGTCCTAAACACAGTGGTCAGAGTGATGCAGTTAAAATGTATCAGCTCCCGTCACTACCACACAGAAACCTCTGACTTCTCAGGTCATTTTGAATTAAAGTGTCCCCCAGCTACCTCACTCACCCCATCTCTTCCCATCCTCCCAGTGCTCACACCACATCAGCCCCTCTGACATTTTTGCTGTGCCTCAAACGCATGTGCCCAGCACATTCATTTCAGAGCCTGTGCACATACTTTTTCCTACTTTTCCCTCTGTTTTGAAGGTTTCTCCCCAGGTAGTTTTAAGCCTCACTCCCTTGCCTGCTCTATCTAGATCTCTGCTCTGTGCAGAAGACACTTTATAGAAAACAGCACACTCCATCGCTCCCTCTCCCCCACCTCCATCACTGTCTTTCTCCATCCTTTGCATTGTTTTTCTTTAAGGAACTTGCTATGACTGGCACATGGAAAATACTCAGCAATGTTTGGTTCATGAATAAATGAATTAAGCGAATTAATGTCAGAAAGCAGTCAAATCATTGGCTTAACCATCCTGCAGAATTATTACCACATGGAGCTGGCCATAAACAATAGCTTCCATACAGAGATCCATAATTATAGAATTTCCCTTGAGGTAGCAAATTATTGTCCTACATGCAATTATAGACCAGAATTCTATTTACTAATTTTTCTTACCTGCTAGGATTCTAGGAATCTAGACATTTTTAAAACCTCAAACAAAGGAAATGGAGACTGGGAGAAAATGTTCTGTATATATCCGTCTTTAAATCACTGGTGTCTGCTTCTCAATATAGCAGGCAATGAGAGCACAGCAGTGAGTGGGCCCTGTGGGACGAATCAGCAACTGTCTCCTCATTGGAAGAGATGGATAATGGAGGGCTGTTCCTTCACATCCTTACTGATCTTACGTTGTACTTTTAGAATTAACAACAATAACAGCTGTAGCTTAAAGAGCCTCCACGCAAAGTATTCTGTGTTAAGTGCTTTACTTTTCATTCTTTTAACCCTCATTATTGCCTTAGGAGCAATATGATATTTCTTTTACAGGAGACTGAGACTCAGAGTTATGTCCCTTTCTTGGCTCACATAGTAAAGAATATGAAAATAGAATTCCAACCTAAACCAGTGTGAGTCCATAACCAGCAGAACTCATGAGGATGTTTCTTTTTCAAAATGTAGGGCAATTTCCTCTCATTTTAAATTGCATTTCTTAAAAAAAAATTAATTGCATTTCTTAAAGGTGCCATGGGTCTTTGATATCTTTTGTTTGGAGTCTTCATTAACGTTACTGAGGACCCTCGCCTTAGGATTAATGGTCTTTGTGGCACAACAGAGAGAATGGATGCAACCTGGCTACAGAATCTTAGGTGACTTTGCTGACTCGTTAAGGGTGGCATTGTTCCATGTGACTTGCGAGGCATGTGATTTATGACTTAGACCATGGAGACTGTATCAGAGTAGACCATGAGACTGCGCTATAGTAGACCATCTCAGGTTAAAGGTAAAAACTCTCAAAACAGTTTTTACAGGTTAAGCCTCCTTGCTACACTTAGATGTCTTCTCATAATTTTCTCCTCAACTTGGCCCCCTCACATCATCTTTACGTCACTGCAAAGTAAGCAGTGAGGCCGTCGTGAGGGGAGAGGGTCTCAACAAAGATGAAACCGTGACCTCTGCCCCAGTTTGGGAATGTCTGTTATGTTGGGCAGGTCTCACCTGGTGATCTTATCTGCTTAAGAACTCTCCGCCTCTTGGTGCACACAGCATCAGGTCATGGAAAAACTAAAAATGGATCCTGAAGCTCCAGATGTCTCACCAGCAAGTATGTTATTTAAAACCTCTTGAGTCTTCTTCACTATAAAACCAACTCCAAAGTTTTCATAAACCCTAAACATTCCAGCTCTTTCTGTATAATCACTCTATGATCATAATTGGAGACTGACTGTACACCACCTTATCTGAAAGGGAATTTGGGCTCTAAAGAGGGACAAAAGGACTTCACTGGTGGTCCGGTGGTTAAGAATTCACCTGCCAATGCAGGGGACACAGGTTCGATCCCTGATCCAGGAAGATTCCACATGCCGTGAAGCATCTAAGCCCATGTGCCCCAACTTCTGAGCCCACGTTCCA
The DNA here is from genome assembly GCF_023699985.2 of Odocoileus virginianus. NCBI lineage: Eukaryota > Metazoa > Chordata > Mammalia > Artiodactyla > Cervidae > Odocoileus > Odocoileus virginianus. The sequence continues at coordinate 21,701,739 of NC_069697.1, forward strand.
GAGCTGTGCTTCACAGCAAGAGAAGTCACTGCAATGAGAAGCCCGCACATGGCAACTAGAGAGTAGCCCCCACTTGCTGCAACTAGAGAAAGCCCGGGCGCCGCAACAAAGACCCAGCACAGCCAGAAATAACTTAAAAAAAAAGAAAAAAAAAGGAGTGATGAAAGCACCCTCCAGGGGAGCCAAGGGGAAGCATACCCACGCCAAGATGCATTTTTTGCATACCTCAGCTCTTAAAGCACATTCTATTTCCATTTGAGGAGTTCCACTTGTAAAGTCTCCACAACAGTTAACTTTCGTTTGGTCTTTCTATGGATGACACAGTAGACATTTCCTCTCCTAGTAATTTGAACAGTGGAATTGGGTTATGATTTCCCCCCACCCCCCCACTGTTCCAGCCAATGGCCTCTGGCCTCTGGTGATGATTGCTAGACAGTTGGCCCAGTTTTCTATGGTTTAGTCTTTGGGGTTTTGCTGCAGATATTCTGGCAGTCAGCTTCTATTTTCTGGAGGGAGTTGAGTTTGCTTACCCTCCTCCCCAGGTTTGGGTTGATCTGTTCTCAGCTTTAATTGCTGCATTCATGAAATCTTGCCATAATCATTTCTTTAACCTCTGCGCAATTCAGAGATATTTGACTGTAGTAGCTGCCAAGGTTCTGGCTCATGCTTTAGTCATTGCCTGACTGTACCATTCTGAGACTAGACTCCTGGCTGCCCTTCCCATTTATCTGCCAAAACCCTATAGCCCATTTCAAGAATTTTCTTTTTTTCAGTTTCTCTGTAAGTTTCAGGTTAACCTGTTATTTGGTCAGTTTCATTGCTTATCTTTGTCTAGAGATTATGTTTTAACTTCCTACTTGTTGGAAGCTTGCTATCTCAGGACTGTCACATTGATGTAGTAATCAAATTTTGGCTTAGTACTCTGGTGTATTTCTCATAAACTCTCCGGTCCTATTTCCCCTTCCCTCAATGACCTTTTCAGCTGATGTCATATTTGGGCTGGTTGCCCCAAGAAATGGGAGAGGTTGGGTATGATGACACTGAACAAACATCCCTGGGCCATGTCAAGTCATAAAATGAATCTTAAGTTGGGAGGGCATTTAAAGTTTGGTTAGTTCAACTTGCCTCCCAACCAATGCAAGAATTTATTCTATAGCAACCATAATCCCCTCTCTTGCTTATACCCTTTCAAGCAGGGAGAATTCATTAGTTGGCTAAGTAAATTGCTCTCTTACTTCCTGTTGTGATAACTGGAATTTTTTTTTTTCTTTCATTGAAGAAAGTAAGCATTCCTTGATCTGTGGCCACGCCACTCCAACCTCTGCCTCCATGGCCATACTGCCTCCTCCTCGTCTATGTGTTCCTTCCATGACTCTTATAAAGACGCATGTCATTTGATAGGTCATAGGGCCCACATGGATAGTCCGGGATGATCTCCTCACCCAAGGTCCTTAAATTAATTATGTCTTCAAAATTCTTTTTCCAAATAAGGTCACATTCGTATGTTTAGGGAATTAAGATTTCGACAATGCACATATCTTTTCTTTGGGAGGAGGGGCATCAGTCAACCCACCAGAGTTTCCAACTGAGTACTCTTGCGAGTTACAAAATTCACAGCTCAGTTCTTTATCATTTTAGGACAAACTTGATTTTATCCATCACCTTTTTCTTTCAGTGATCAAATGTTTTATGCAAACTCAGAACTCAGTGAAGAGATTTCACTTCCAGGGTAGCACTTTGTAACTTAAGCGATTGGCCTGATGTAGGTCTATGTTATAATATCAGGAAAGTAAAAAGAATGATTATATTAACATTACACACCAAAACAAACAGATAAGCAAACAATACCCTCTCCTCTTTTTTTTTCACTCTCCCCCCCCACCCCCCCCCAGGATTTGTAGTTCATCAACTGTAACTATTTTTGCTATGGTTGCTCATTCAGACTATGTTGGTATTTTTAGTTCTCCTTATTATAAAAAAAAAAAAGACTTTCTACTTTTAATTAAAATGGAAAATTTCCACCCAACATTGGGTTGATTTTGGTCTTCTGGGAAATTCTCCCGTGTAGCCTCTGTACCTGAAACTCAAAGTCTTTATAAAAAGTACTCTGTGATGAAAGAAAAATCATCATAATTCCAAAGACTTGGCCTATAATTAGTTGCGTTTTAAAATTAATTTCATTTATCTTACTGTTTTTTGGAAGAATTAAATGTAATTTGTATCTCTGGGGTAAAAAGATCAGCTTCTTCATGTATATATTTACCTGTCTCTAGTGTTTGGTTATCAATAATGAGGCACATTTGTCTTGTTCACACCACACAAGTCTGTCTGCTTGGTGTGAAAAATATTGATATTTGCTACCCCTTCTGTAGCACATGTAAGTGATGCAGGAAGGGAAAAAGGGAGAGTTAGTAATTTGTTGTCATGGAAATGAGTTAATGCAAAGCTGGTGGTTTGAACTATGTCTCAAGATGCTTAGGAGGGGGAGGAGAAATGGTGACAACATCTATAGCCTCATGAAGCCAAAACACTTAGAGAAATCCCAGCAGGTTTTTGTCCCCTCTCTTTCCGTCCCCCTCAGGTGAACATTCAGCTGTTGGACGTTCATTGATCTAACAGAACCAGACAAGGTCCCAAGAGTTCTTAGGCTCTCTGATCATGGCATGGCTAAGTGTGGTGTTGAGTGGAAACTACTTAGGATCTCTGTGTTTTCTGAAAAAGTATGACTCCAGTTAGATAAAAGAGACCAAATATGGTGACATTTGTAGCAGCTCCCCTTCACTCCTTGCCATTAGATTGACTGTCCAAATTCCAATGATGCCCTTTTTACTAGGAATGACCCTAAACCACAGTCACTGGTACAGGGCTGGCACCCTGAATACGGACTCAAATTCAAGTTGGCCAGTCATGGTAATTTGTCTTTCTGATCATGGTGGGTTGATCTAGGAGTGGCCATCTGAGCCAGACTAGACAAGCCAAAATTGTTTCCCAGAACTTTTCAAGCTGGAACTAAGAGAAGACCATTGGCTCTATCTTAGAAGTGAGGTTGTGATTCCTTGGACCTGAAAGTGGCCACGTTGGACATCTTTTCAAAGGAATCCTTACCAGAGAGTGGAGTGTAGAGTGGCAGATGGAAGTTGGAGATGGAACTTTACCGGCAGACCTCAAGTCCCCAATTCAGTTGTCCCCAAGGTTGAATTGCACTTCCAACCTTTTCTCAGCTATGAAAATCCATTCCTATAAAGTCCTGTCACTTGACCAGGTGATCTACAGCTGGGATGCTCCCCCTGGAATTCATGAGACTTCCAGCACACTTCTCTGTATCCTTTTTGGTTGAGACCAAAAGCAGAGCTCTTTGTATTTTTATATCTCCTCTGGCATTTTCACAGCCACTGTCATATTTTACCCCAGAAGAGCTCTTGAGGTGAGTGGGGCCAATTGTCACCATTGCCATTTTAAAAGGAGGAAGCAGCTGCATTCCAGAAGGATCAAGTGTTTTGTTCAAGGCTGCTGAGTTAGTCCAAGACAAAATCAGCCTAAAAATTGGGTTTCCTGACTCTCAGAACTTTATCTCTGCTCCACTCACATTAGACCAAAAACAAATGAGCCTTGTGGTTTTGTCTTCTGGCTCTTAGTCTGAGGAAACAGAGAAATGGGCCTGGGAAACAGGCCCCTCCAGCTGGCATATCTGGGCTTTTAACAGACATACAAAGATAACGGTGGGGCATGGGGGCCTGGCTCATTCTGCCGCCTTCTCACAAAGTGGAATGAGAGAATTAGAGGCTCAGTGCTAACACAGTCTGGTGGAGGAGGCCTAGAACATGACAAGAGCAACGTGGGCTGAGGCTGAGGAGGATAATCTGACCTAAGGAAAAACCAAAAAAATGTATGTTTCTACCATCCATGCATGTCTTAGGAGAGAGACCATTATGACTGGGGCCATTTTCCAAATCAGGAGAAGGAATTTCTCTTTGCCAGGAGGGCTGGGCGTCTCCATGGAGGCAGACATTTGCCTTGACAATTACTTGGCTGTATTGCTGGATGTGGTCAACTACGTTTCCCCCTTCCAAAAGGTGAGGAATCAGAGAGGGCTAGGGTTTCCAGATGGTTCTTCCCAGCCATGCCCCTGGGAAAAGGAGCCACTGAGAACTGAGACTCCATTAGTGGGGGGGAAAAATAGTTGGAGGGTGGTGTCTTGCTGAAAACCAGGTGGACCTAGGAATATACTCTGAGGCACCTCTTTCTAGCTCAGACCCCTGAAAAGAGGAAGAAGCTTTATTGATAGCAGTTGGCTTGCTGATATTTAAGGGCTCCCAAAATTTGAAAACGAGAGAAATGGGACTGACTTTTTGAATGCTAAACTCTAATATCAGTATATATTGGGTTAGAGGGGAACGGTCAATGGAAAATGACAGGATGGCTTCTAAGGCTCTTGGGCTGGTTGATAGTAGAAGATGGGGTGGTCCAAAGGGAAATGGTGGTTGTGATGGTCAAACAAGGAATCAGAGAAGAGAGACATACAGAAACAAGTTCAAACCCTGTCCAGTGGAGAAGGAGACAGCCAATGGGCTTTGAGCATGCAGCACCATTCCTAATGGGTAAATGTACCATTGTGTTTTGAGTATTTAAATCTGGTCTGTATAACCATCCCTGTGTTAGACAAATGATGCATTAGGCTAGCTTGGCCCTGCTGCTGTAAACCTTTGGCTTTACCCAGTTCCCCTTGATCTGATGTCACATTCAACAAGCAGTCTAACAAGCAATCTCCTGACAGTTTTTCTACCTTTTGCAAGGAAGTAATGCCATCAATAAATCCTAGAGACCTCAGAGAGTCTTGGCCCTTCTAATGGTGGTTGCTCATGAAGAGTGAATAACTTGACATTCTGATTTTTTACACTAGGCCCTTGAATGTGATTAGCATGATCTTGCCTTGGAAGATACCTGCATGTGGTGCTGACAAAATCGTTTATCAATGAACCAATTATTTGCTTTTGCTGGTCTTTGTTGCTGCACACAGACTTCCTCTAGTTGGAGCAAGTGGGGGCCACTCTTCATTGCGGTGCGTGGGCTTCTCACTGCAGTGGTTTCTCTTGCTGCGGAGCACAGGCTCTAGGGGCACGGGCCTCAGTAGTTGTGGCGCACAGGCTTAGTTGCTCCACGGCATGTGGAATTTTCCCGGACCAAGGATCAAACCCATGTCTCCAGCAATGGCAGGCTGATTCTTATCCACTGTACCACCAGGAAAGTCCCCAAATCAAGTTTTGAGCTTATCAGACTTATCATCTGACTGCTGATGATTGTCACCTTGTAAGGTAACCCTCTAAGGCCAGCTGAGGAAGCACATTTAAAACTTTAACATGTCCTTTTTGAGGGGAAAATAGATACAGTAAGGTAAAAGCAGAGTGCTGGTAGTGGGGGTGGAGGGAACACCCAAGACTTAAGGTGATGCTAAAACTGTCCATAGGATGAGTGAGATAGCAGTGAGAGTACGCCTCGCAGACCCACAACCACAGGGGAATGTAGCTGCGGTTGTGTCAAATGCATTGCCTTATTTGACAGAGGCCACACTTACCATGGACTCAGTTCAGTTCAGTCACTCAGTCGTGTCCGACTCTTTGCGACCCCATGAACCGCAGCATGCCAGGCCTCCCTGTCCATCACCAACTCCCGGAGCCTATGCAAACCCATGTCCATCGAGTCGGTGAGGCCATCCAACCATCTCATCCTCTGTTGTCCCCTTCTCCTCCTGCCCTCAATCTTTCCCACCATCAGGGTCTTTTCAAATGAGTCACTTGCCACTAATGACTTAAGGCAAGCCCATTCCTGGGAGACACGGGACTCCTCTGATGCTTGGATGGCCATCTTTGACTTCCCAGCTATCTAGGCAAACCTTCTTTAGATTGCATGGCAGTTTAGAATGCTTCCATCCAACCTTCCTTCTCACTCCCCTCCACTCAGAGTCAGATTTTCATCATACTCCTTACATGTACAGTCTTATCTCGACAAGTGCTTTTCAGCTGTCCTGGATTAACACAAAGAGGAATGTAACAGCATTCCAGCAGAAGAGAGATGATGATCTCATATTGGGATCCTTTGAGTAAAGTTTGGTAAAGAAATTATTTTCAAAGGTATGGGCAGGATATAGAGAAGTCACAAGGAAGCGTGATTGCTAAGGGCTAGTGACGTACTCTTCCCTCACTAGGCCTGAGGAAGCAAGAGGAGGGGGCAGTTACTAGAATGCAGAGACTGAGAGGCCCATGGCCTTATGGGAGCTGGAAACTGCAGAAGGATGCAACTCTGCGAGACCCTCACCTAGAGGAGCTAAAGGAATCAATACTCTTGTTTCACCACCTTTCTCCCTCTCATCTCTTGCTGGTGCTCCCATTGGCCCAAGCTAGCCGGAAACTGCAGGGAAGGTGGGCCTGTTGATGCATTTCAGCTGTATGCATCCTACAGAAGGGAGGAGAAAGATGGGGAGTGAAACTGGAAAAGCTGGAGGGAGATCTCCAGCTAACAGACAACAGCAAGCTTTTGTGTGGTGGCAGCAAACCTTCCCTGTAAGCTCCCCTGCAGCAGCAATGGCAAGAGAGAGCCCCAAGCTGGCAAATTAAAGCACTCCAGCGGCTTTTCCTTCTGCATCTCTTAGCCTCAAACTCCCCCATGTGGTAGCTTTATCCTCAGGCTAGGGGGTTGATAACCACAGCCATTTCTGGTGTCATATTCAGTCCGTACAATGTCCAGAGATAGAAAAGGCCATCTCTCCTCTTGTGATTCACTCAGGCATGAGAAAACTTTTCTAGAAGCCCCTCAAGGGAATCCTTTATTGCACATGGCCACGCTGAAGAGGGAGATGTTTTGGACAAGCTCGGCTTCTATCAGGAAGGAGGAAGGGGGCTGCTGCATCCTTTTTCTACACAGTGAACAGTGCTCATTCAAATGCACAAACATCAGATTGTGTTTCCTGCTTAAAATCCTTCAATGGCTCCTACTACTCTCATGAAAAAGCCCCACATTTTCCCACAAGTATCCAAGGCCCTTCCTGCTATGGCCCCTGTCTGCTTCTTCAGCCTCAATGCTCGGCCTGCGTTCCATCCTGCAGTCGTATTAAGCCATTTGCACTTACACGAATAAACCATGCTCCCCGCTCAGTCACTTACTTCTGGGCTTTCACTGTGTCTTCTCTCTAGAGAATACACTGCTTCCTCTGGTTTTCTCAGCATCTTGGGAAATGCCCCCAGCCGTCACTTCTCAGACTTCCCCAGTCCTGCTGTGTGCCCAGGGCACCTTCTGCTTTCCCGTATAGTATCTGTCTGTATTCAGATCAGCAGGAATCTTTCCTTCTGTGATCTGTGCTCCAACAGGTAGAAGTTTGTACCTACTGCGAGGAGCTGCTGACGTCCAGGCTAAGAGCTCAGGTTCTAGCATCAGACAGCCTGGATTTGGCTGTTGGCTTCACTTCTCATAGCTAGTGACCTTGGGCAAGTTATTTAAACTCTCTGGGCTCCTATTTCCCCATCTGTAAAGTGGGGGCAATAATAGTAACTACTTCATAGGATCATTGTGAGGGTCAAATGAGATGACTCGTGTAAGGCATTCAGCACAGTGGCTGGTACCAAGTCTGTGCTCTCTAAATATTTGTGTAATGAATGCAGCAATATGGTAAACCAAGCTGGGCCTTTCCAAGTGCTCTGGAGTACTAGCAGGTATTCTGATATTCTTGCTCAAACTGGAGACGTCCACGGCCGATCTTAAATATGTGGTTGAGAATACAGAAGTATGTTGGCCTCTCAAATAACTCCCTCACTAGCCTGTCAGGTTGCTCACATTTTGTCATTACAGATTGACTCTTTCAAATTAGTGATCAATCCATGATAGCTCACTCCCTGTTCCAAAAGACTCAGCCTTACCCAACTGGTCAATGGATATTGAACTTCAAAGGAGAAGAACTCTACATAGAACTTGGGAGACAGTTGGTATTTAGACAGGTGGAGAGGAAAGGAGACAATGATCCAGATAGTGAGGAGAAAAGAGAGGGATAAAGAGTTCATGGCATGACTGAGGATAGCATGTGAATCCTGAGTGACTGGAAGGTCCCACAGGGAAATCCCTGGACACAAAAGTAGTCCCCTTGAAAAATGCGTATTCACTTACAGTTGATATCACCGAATTTTAGATCCCAAAAGGAAAATTTTAAGCTCCTTATTTGAAGAAACTTTATCAGAGAAATTTAACATCTTGACCAAAATCACCAAGTTGGAAAGAAAGACTGTAAGTCCAGGTCCATTACCAAGCCATTTCTTAATTAGCTTAGTTTCATTTCTTATTAATAAGCAGCTGAGATAATGGAGTGAGAGAAATTGGGGTATCACTGGGGTTGGGGAGAAAAGAGGAATCTTTGAAGAAGTGGAGAGGTGGGGAACTTGAGGGTCTAACAGTAAACCTCTTTTTATTTTTTAAAAATAATTTACGTATTTCTTTTTGGCTGTGCCCACCCGGTCTTCGTTGCTGTGCAGGCCTTTGTGCTGTTGAGCATGGGCTTAGTTGCCTGAGGCAAGTGGGATCTTCCTGGATGAGGGATTGAACCCATGTCTCCTGCATTAGCAGGCAGATTCTTTACCACTGAGCCACCAGGGAAGCCCCTAAGCCTCTTTTTCTAGTCCTCTTGTCTTTCTGAACAGGATCTAATCAGTATATTCCCACTGAGGTATAAACGACCGAAAAGCCAAACCAGAGGCACCGTCCTTCAGTGGCCTGTCATCAAGAGGGATCTATGTTGTAGGGGCCAGCACTGAGGAAATCTGGGTTCTGGTTTCAGTCTGTCAGTGGATCACACTATAATCTTGGGAAAAATTAGCCAATGAACCTCGTAAAACATTCTAACCTGAACATTCTTGAAATATTTGAGGACAATTGCTCTATTCCAGCCCTCTCCCCACTCCCAAGCCTTCAGTTATTCCAGTTTAATCCCTCTCGTTCTTTATGGTTCTGTAGTTTCTGGTTTAGCCTTGTTGCCCTCCTCTGGTCGGGTTGCAGGGTCTCAGTTCAAGGTACCACGAATGGAAGATAACTTTCTAGGTCTACCAGGAAATGAGTACCACCCTCTCTTTGTCATGTACCCTGTACTTCCATTAATGGGGGGGAAGTACTGGGCCTGCTGGTCAACTTCATCTTATCAGTACTTTCCTGCCATGTTGTGCCAATCCACTGGGCTGCGTTATGTATCCATCCAGCAGGGCTTTCATGGGCTAAAGATCCCTCCAATCTCTCCAGAAACAAATTCAGAAAGACATCGTGCTTGCAGAACTTCAAATATGTTATGTGGACAGAAGTCCCTTGGTTTACCTGTATGCAGGCACAGTCAAAACAGGAATTGTTATTTCTTCATGAGTTTACATGGGCTCCCAGTGGTCCTCTTCCCCTATTCTAATAATGCTCAAGGATCTTCCTGGTTTATATCCTGCGCTGGGTTGCCTCCAGACTCACTAGGCTCTCATTGTCGAGATCCACCTACTTCTCCTCTGTTTTTAAAAACAAATTATTTACTTATTTTTGGCTGTGGCAGGTCTTTGTTGCTGCGAGGCCTTTTCTCTAGCAGGGACTACTGTCTAGTTGGGGTGCTCAGGCTTGTATCGTTGTGCAGCATGGGCTCTAGGCGCGCAGGCTTCAGTAATTGTAGCACATGGGCTCAGTAGTTGTGGCTTCCAGGCTCTAGAATGCCAGCTCAGTATTTGTGGAGAACAGGCTTTGTTGCTCCACAGCATCTGGGATCTTCCTGGATCAGGAGTCAAACCTGTATTTCCTGCACTGACTTCTTTACCACTGAGCCACCAGGGAAGCCCTCAGTTCAGTCGCTCAGTTGTGTCTGACTCTGTGACCCCATGGACTGCAGCACACCAGGCTTCCTGTCCATCACCAACTCCCAGAGTTTGCTCAAACTCATGTCCACCGAGTCAGTGATGCCATCCAACCATCTCATCCTCTGTCTTCCCTTTCTCCTCCTGCCTTCAGCCTTTCCCAGCATCACGGTCTTTTCCCAATGAGTCAGTTCTTCACATCAGGTGGTCAAAATTTTGGAGCTTCAGCATCAGTCCTTCCAATGAATATTCAGGATTGATTTCCTTTAGGATTGACCGGTTTGATCTCCTTGCAGTTCAAGGAACTCCCAGGAGAAGACTTGAGAAGGGAAATCCTACCTCTCCTCTTTAAAAAAAAAAAAAAGTTTCTTACCTTTGATGGTGTCTGATTTTCTGACATCACCTCTATTTCTCTGATCATCAAGTGCTGTGCTGTGTTTAGTCACTCAATCATGTCCTACTCTTTGTGACCCTATGGACTGTAGCTCACCAGGATCCTCTGTTCATGGGAATTCTCCAGGCAAGAATACTGGAGTGGGTTGCCATGCCCTCCTCCAGGGATCTCCCCAACCCAGGGATAGAACCCAGGTCTCCCGCATTGCTGGCAGATACTTGGCCATCTGAGCCACCAGGAGGATTACGCAAAGGAGTTCAATCATCTCATTGTAAAATGCCTAATTATGTGACATGCAATTTTTAATGCAATGAGAAACACTGGGCTGGAGGAAGCACAAGCTGGAATCAAGATTGCTGGGAATCAATAATCTCAGATATGTAGATGACACCACCCTTATGGCAGAAAGTGAAGAAGAACTAAAGAGCCTCTTGATGAAAGTGAAAGAGGAGAGTGAAAACGTTGGCTTAAAGCTCAACATTCAGAAAACTAAGATCATGGCATCTGGTCCCATCACTTCACGGCAAATAGATGGGGAAACAGTGGGGACAGTGGCTGACTTTATTTTTTTGGGCTCCAAAATCACTGCAGATGGTGATTGAAACCATGAAATTAAAAGACTCTTACTCCTTGGAAAGAAAGTTATGACCAACCTAGGCAGCTTATTAAAAAGCAGAGACATTACTTTGCCAACAAAGGTCTGTCTAGTTAAAGCTGTGTGGTTTGTTTTCTTTTCCCCATAGTTTTCTTTTTTTTCCATTTATTTTTATTAGTTGGAGGCTAATTAGTTTACAATATTTTAGTGGTTTTTGCCATACATTGACATGAATCAGCAATGGATTTACATGTATTCCCCATCCCGATCCCCCCTCCCACCTCCCTTTCCACCGGATTCCTCTGGGTCTTCCCAGTGCACCAGCCCCAAGCACTTGTCTCATGCATCCAACCTGGGCTGGTGATCTGATTCACCCTTGATAATATACATGTTTCGATGCTGTTCTCTAGAAACATCCCACACTTGCCTTCTCCCACAGAGTCCAAAAGTCTATTCTGTATATCTGTGTCTCTTTTTCTGTTTTGCATATAGGGTTATTGTTACCATCTTTCTAAATTCCATATATATGCGTTAGTATACTGTATTGGTCTTTATCTTTCTGGCTTACTTCACTCTGTATAATGGACTCCAGTTTCATCCATCTCACTAGAACTGATTCAAATGAATTCTTTTTAATGGCTGAGTAATATTCCATGGTGTATATGTACCACAGCTTCCTCATCCATTTGTCTGCTGATGGGCATCTAGGTTGCTTCAATGTCCTGGCCATAATAAACAGTGCTGTGATGAACATTGGGGTGCACGTGTCTCTTTCAGATCTGGTTTCCTCAGTGTGTATGCCCAGAAGTGGAATTGCTGGGTCATATGGCAGTTCTGTTTCCAGTTTTTTAAGAAATTTCCACACTCTTCTCCATAGCAGCTGTACTAGTTTGAATTCCCATCAACAGTGTAAGAGGGTTCCCTTTTCTCCACACCCTCTCCAGCATTTATTTAAAGCTATGGTTTTTCCAGTAGTCATGTATGGACGTGAGAGTTGGACTATAGAGAAAACTGAGTGCAGAAGAATTGATGCTTGTGAACTGTGGTGCTGGAGAAGACTCTTGAGAGTCCCTTGGACTGCAAGGAGATCCAACCAGTCCATCCTAAAGGAGATCAGTCCTGGGTGTTCATTGGAAGGACAGATGTTGAAGCTGAAACTCTCATATTTTGGTCACCTGACAGGAAGAACTGACTCATTGGAAAAGACCCTGATGCTGGGAAAGATTGAGGGCAGAAGGAGAAGGGGATGACAGAGGATGAGATGGTTGGATGGTATCACTAACTCAATGGACATGGGTTTGGGTGGACCTCAGGAGTTGGTGATGGACAGGGAGGCCTGGCGTGCTGCGGTTCATGGGGTCACAAAGAGTTGGACATGACTGAGCGACTGAACTGAACTTATAGAAGTCGCTCCTTCTAATAGGGGCAGGTGTTGTAACAAAGACCACAAATAACAGGGAATTAGAAAAGATAGCAGCTCTCCTCCTCCCACACATCTCAGTAATGGCCCCCCGTGTCTGTCTTTATGCCAGTGCCAAGGATCACAGGTCTTCAATCTGCTACAGAGTTGCATCTCTGTAGAGTGGCACTTGCCCATATGGTTCAGAATGGTTCATCACATCCCCTTGGATGCCATCTATGCAGCAGAAGGAGAAAAGAGGGAGGGGGAAGGCACATACCTTCTGAGTACAAACCTGAGCTTGCATGTGTGTTTCCATTTATATCCCATTGGCAAGAATTTACAGACTTGGGCACCCAGCTGCAAAGGAGACTTGGAAATGTTGTTTTTACATTAGCTCTAATATACCCATCTGAAAATGTGTGGCTGTAGCTTTACAGAAGAAGATGGATATTGAGGAAATTTTTAAGGTCGATATTAAGGAAAATTTGGCAGAAACTGCCATACTCCAATCCTGCTTCCTTCCTATATCTCACAAGGATCCCTCCCTTCTCTCAGATCTGAAACTAAAGAGTCAATCCTATTTTTTCTAGGTCTTTATGGTCACTCACAAAATCCTATTCATTTTATTATATTTTAATCAATTCTTAAAATAATTTTCAGCCATGCCTTTTTTTCTGTTTCACACTTACTCCATCTGAATACAGATTCTCATTCTTCTTTGGCTTTGTCAATCCCATCCAAGTTGATCACCTTCCACCTGCTCACTGCTTGCTAGGAAAGGATACAGGCAAATCTTCTCTACTGGCAATGGTATTAGACATCGTTTTCTGCTGCCCTTAATGCTGATGCCTCTTCAAGTTTGGAAGTGGGGGGAGTAGAACAGATGTTCTGACTTGGTCTGTCCTCAGAAAGGATAAGGAATCACTGTTTCTTCCACTGTGACCTTCTGCCTACAGTCGGTTAATTCCTGATGACCCTGGCTCCAACCACACTTCCTTCCAGAGAACTGTGCTCCACCAGTTTATGTCATTGTTTTGCCCCCTTTGAGGAACTATGTTTTTCCATTTTGTCATTTCTTGACCAGAGTGTAAGAACCTATTAACTCATTTCTCTGAAAACATACTGTCCTCCTCTAATTCTTTCTGCTCTGAAACAAATTAATCTCCTTAAAATACTGATTCATTTTTCTAAACTCTTCCACTTAAACATTTCTAAATAATGGGTTATTTATCACAGCAGGCGTGGAAAATGCATGTTGCTTCATTCAAGGCCAACTTCAGTAATCAAGATTCTCTTTCCTGCTCAACCCAGATGAAGCTTTAGGATCCTTCTTCGACAGTTGGTGCTACCAACTAATTGGAATTGGTAAGGAAGAGAAATCTGATTTGTCACCCCTCGCCTACAAAATTATTTCTGAAAGTTGGGCTTTAACAGTCCTTCTTCTCTGAACATGAATTTTGTGCCCGAAAATCTTGCTGTTCAACATAAGCAGATCCTGTCTCCTCCAGTAGACCATAAGCTTCTGATTCTGTGTTTGCTTTTTCATTACATGTCTCGGTTCTGCTGACAGAGTTGAAACAGATACTGTTCACAGGCATCCTCAGGTCAAAAAGGAAATGTTGAAGGTGCTGAAGTCTGAGCTGATGGATGAAGGAAACAAGGCCAGAAGGGAAATCTGAACTCTAATCAGGAAAGGCAGTGCAAGGCTGTAATTAGAAAACTGGTGCCAGGTGTGAAGTCTAAGGAACGAGGCAAGGTCACACGTGGAGAAGCCAGAGCCCAGGGGCCAAAAGGGAAGGGAAGCGAGTCAGATTGCAGAGTGCAATTTGGGACAAGGCAAACAATTCAGAACTAAGCTTGTGAAAGCACTTCTTGGAACTGTCAGAACTGCCCATGTACAGGATCAGCTGTTAACACAGAACCATGCCTGTAACCCGCATCAATGCAGAGATAAGCATAAACATAAATCATAAAGTAATCCCTTCTAACACTATGTTGAAACACCATATTGAACTAGAAATTGCAGTACTTTCAGTCTCCTATATCCAGTTTTACACAAAAATATGGACTGGGCAACTTTCCTTTAAATTCTCGTACCTCTTGATGTCTATAAGACAGTGTTTAAGTCAAAATGGAAAAAAGGAAGCTCTCACTATATGCAGAAATAATCAAGCAGACCCTGAGACAAGTGGCAGATGGAAATAAGACTAGCTCCACCCAGGGCCTCTTGCAGATTAGACCCCCCATGAAGACTTCGTGGCCCTCTCCGCTCCTGCCAAGCCTGAGGCCAGACTTCTTGCTGCAGCTGCCTTTGCAAAAATTAACATCCTGCTCCTGCCAAGAAAGCAAGTGACAGGCGCAGCAGCTCTCCTTGGGTTTGTTTTTCTCCGTGGCAGGACGCATGCCTCCCGAGGAGGCCTTTGTTTGTATAATCAGGAGGGCTGCAAAGCGAAGCAGGGAGCTGAAGGTGGGCCAGGAAGAAGAGAGTGGCACCTGGGAGCCGGATAGAACCCCAAACAGCCAGGTGGTGGAAACAGGGTCGGCCAGCATGCCCCCAAGTGAACGGAGGCAAGTTGACTCATGCAACCCTGGGAACAGCTAAGTGTTTGCATCCACATGGTGAATCATCTAATGTGTAAGTCAAGCCATCAGCTAGAAGTAATCTTGGGCATAAAAGCAAATTTGAGTACTTTGCACACAAGCTAATGAGATTCACCTGTATGATCATGCAGTGCTCAGAGCTGGGGAGGTGTGACAAGGCCAAAGGAGGGATATGGCTGTGCCCTCAGGAAGCGCCTTTCCTTGTGGCCTAGAGTTTCAGCCACGTGGTGCTCTGTGTGGGGTGTGATCATTGACAAGAGGTTGGGCAGGATGGTATTTGCCCCACCCTGTACTGCCTTCAAGTCCTTCTTTATTTACAGTGCTGTGATGGGGAGGATGCCTTCTGGGTACAAGGACTGGAGAGGTGCTTAGGGTTCTTTCCAGTTTGCAATGGACTTTCATGCTGATTGTGGAATGTAACCTGCTCAGATGACCAACTGCTGATTGCTATTGGTCAGATTGGTAATGGATGTTTGGCTTTGGGCAGGCTGACATCTATTCCTTCTTCCCTTAAGAGTAGTACCTGATTCCTTTTGAAGGTTTATTCCTCTTTAGTAGGTACAGCTTGATAAGACTGTAATCAAGGTGCCCTGCTCTGCCTCAGCTGTGGAGCAGGCGTGTGACCTATGCCACTCTTTTCAAACAGCAGTGGTTCCCTGGTAAGAAAGGTAGGTGTTCTTGACACCATAAAGATCTAGAAGGTTGCTCTGGTGACAAACTTGGTTTTCCAGTCATTTCTGAATTTGGTTCTAAGAGTCTATTCTTTTTTGCTATTTCATGTCCTTCCCCCAAAATCTCCATTTTTGCTTAAGTTGCCAAGAGTCAGTTTCTGTTGCTCGTAACCGAAGACTCCTGACTGATAGAGATTCATGTAACTGAAGTTTCCACCACTACAAAGATGTTCAAAGGAACGGAGATTATTAGTAAACCCAGCAATCTGATTACATCTATGTATTTTACAAGGCTCTGTACAACAAGTCTTCTCTTCCTTACTATTCCTGCCTTGGAGTTTCTCTTCTGATTAATTTATTTCAAATATTTTATCAGCTATTACTCATGGTATGATAAACGATCAGTGAGTCATCTGAAACCTTGCTTATTCACAAATATCTTTCACCCTGACAGGTCTTATGGGGTGGGGGTGGGGTTTGTGGTCTTCTGTTTCTTGTATGAGTTATGTATTCAACTATCAGTGTGTAAAAAGAAAGGTAATCACTTGTGGAATAAAAAAATACTGTAAAATACCCAAAAATAATGGAGAAAAGGAAACAAATAATAATCAGATATTGAATTAAAGACACCATCAGTTGTCAGAAACGCTTATTTTACGTACCACTAAGAAAAAAAAAGTTGCTGATCAGTTTCAGGCACACTATCCCAACTTCAGAGATGTTGCAATACATGCGAAAAAAAGTGTGTTTTAAAGTGGTGAAATTTCGTAAGAAAGATGATAGCTAAATATACGGAACCCTTAGATAAATCTTGGATAAACTGTTAGTCGCTCAGTCATGTCTGACTCTTTGAGACCCCATGGACTGTAGCCCACCAGGCTCCTCTGTCCATGGCAAGAATACTGGAGTGGGTTGCCATTTCCTTCTCCAGGGGATCTTCCCGACCTAGGGATCAAACACGGGTCTCCTGCATTTCAGGCAGATTCTTTATCATCTGAGATACCAGGGAAGTCCACCTACATGATAAGTCCTGTTCTAAATGTTTCACATGTATTCATTTATTTAATTCTAACAATCTGAGGTAGTATGATGTAGTGTTAACACACTAACATCCACAGGTATAACTGAAAGTGGGGATCCAGCTGCTCACAGCTCAAAAGCCTTTATTAGAGGCCAAGTTGGTGGAAAGGAAAGTTTGCATTATTTTGAATGCCAGCAACTGGGGGTGGTGGGGTGGGGAGGGCAGCTTCCTGTCCAGAGGCTAAATCTTCCCTCACTGACAATCAGTGGGCAAGAGCTTTTACAGGCTGTGGGAAGGGGCTACATGCAGAAATAACACAGTCGTCTCTGATAGTCATCTTGAAATTGGTCATCCGTGGTCTGACCAGCATCATCTTGATTGTTTTGAGTACCGTTAGCCCTTAGTTCCAGGAGGGTTTGTTTCCATTTCTCTGAGGCCAGTTCTCAGAATTGTGGCAGCTTATGTCATGACTATAGTCTGGTCACCATGTAGCCAGCTTCTCCCACCTGGCAGGGCTTTCAGTGTCTGCAAAACAGCTCACAGGGAATGGCTCAGAATATTACCTGTATCCCTTGAGAAGGAACTAGAGGTCCTTGACTTTGCTTAATGACTAAACTATTATTATTTGGTCTCCTTTGACTGTTTTCCTTTATTTCTGCATTTTCTCACTTCTCTGGTTTAACTTATTCTTTGGCTAGTTTTTCAACAGACAAAAGGCAGGCAGAGGGCATGGGAGTCAAGGATCACAGGGTTCTGCTCCATTTCATAGGTAGCCAAACAGGTGACTTGAACATGTTAGTTGCTCAGTCGTGTCCGACTCTCTGTGACCCCATGGACTGCAGCACACCAGGCTCCTCTGTCCATGGAATTCTCCAGACAAGAATAGACTGGAGTGGGTTGCCATTCCCTTCTCCAGGGGATCTTCCTGACCTCGGGATTGAACCCAGGTCTCCTGCATTGCGGGCAGATTCTTTACCATCTGAGGCCTAATGTAAATTCAAATGAAAGATTTTATCTTAACTGACAATTTTATGTTTTAATCAAAGCAACAAGTAAAATTGTGTGAGAAAGTATTGCTCTGATGTTTTGTTTCAGGAGACTAATTTCTAAAATGCAACCTTCTCTTGGGCTCAAAACTTCATTTTTAGTTTTGTTTCAGTCCTTACCATTTAAAAAAGAAAGTCATTCTTTTTAATCTTTATTCTATAAAACTTATAAAGACCTTGAGTCAAAAGCTATAAATATTTTAATTCTCTACCTCCGTTGCTGGTTGTGTGCATTGAAAAGCAGTGTTACTCAGCAGTTCTCTAAAGATATTACTGGTGTGGAGGGGCTCTGCCGTAACCTGAATAAACCCCAGGGTTCCTGTGTCCAGTCTAAACACAGTGAGCATTCAAGAAACGCAGTCCAATGATGAGGTGTGATTGCTGTCTTTCTCCTTCTTGCCTTTCTCAAAAAGCATTGAAATCTGATTCACAGTTTCAGAAAATTATTTCTTAAATTTTTATTTTCCTCATTCTTCTTCTCCAAAAACTGACTCATATCTCAAAGCTTCCCAAGTCCTCTCCTCTCCCATTCTTTATATTCTGCTCCTCTCTTGGTCTTCACTTTTCTTCCCCTCCTCCTATATTTCCATTATTTTAAGTTTCTTTCAAGAAAGTTCTAGCCCTGATGGCAATCATTTCTTCCAGTTACTGAGTCTTCCACTCTTATGAGTAGTTTGATTTATGTAGGAAGAACCATGAGGTGCAAATATCAAATTAAGGGAGAGATGCTGAATAAACTTAGTAAGGTTTTCATAGAGGTGACAGGTCAGGAAAGAGGCAAGACATTTCCTTCTGTATTAATGATATTTTGCTTCTTCCTAAAAAAATGTAATGGGGTCATTTATATTGATAAACACTAGGTACCTCTTCAAGATTACAATACATTAGCATATTAAAGACACTGAGAAGACTTGCAATAAGGAGTTTTATTTATCTTTGATTAATCTATTATTTTGCAAATGTATATAAAAATGAATCTTTTTAAAGATTCACTCCACTTCCTCCCAAATACACATATAGTAATCCATGAAATGCCATTTGGATAAAGTAGCCTTAAATTACAAAAGCTATAACAAAAGTAATCAGAGGCAGACTTGGGACATCAACGTAGAATTGTAGAATGGGTGTTTCCCCGAGGACAGCCATTGTTTGCATGTGACCTGCACCTTTCACACGGCATGGAAAGCAGTGTCACCTTGCCTCTCATCTTGCCATTACAATGAGATAACTTAGCCGGAATAGCCACTGACTGACTTTGTCTGGTCAATATTTACTTAGGCACTAACTGGTTCTGCAGAGCAGTTGTCCTTGACTCTGATTTTGCCAAGATGTTCTGTGTTATTACCTCCCTGGGTATCTTGATTTACCTTGGATGCTAGCCAGACCCTAGAGCTAATGTTGGATATTAGCTCATTAGCTATTAAATAAATTTAGTGTCCCCAGGTGTGGAATGTATGATTAGATTGTAGATGGGTTTGTCCTTTGCTAGAGGTAATATGTACCTGGGTGTCTGAGCAAGTTTCCATGTGGGATTGTCTGGAAAGGATTGGGAAACAGCACCTGAAGCCACGTGCACTCACTTAGGCATCCAAAGCATGGTATAGATTCAGAAGTAGGGGCAACAGCTGATGGATAATTTACAAACTGGTGAAGTTTTTGCTGGATCTGATCACATTGGAAATCTTATACAAAGGTGTAGAGGATTCATTGTTAATTAAAAAGAAAACAATAGATAATTCTTAGGCAATCTAAGAAGCAGATTTGAATAATATGATTCTTATTGCCTACTTTCCTTGGAACTATTATAATTTAGAGCACTGCTAGAGGCCAAGATCCACTCCCATAACACTGCTTGGGGCTTCTAATTTGTTTGAGATTTGCACCAAGTCAGTATACATGACTGTATTCACTAACATTCTCATCTGAAATTCTTTGGAAGTCATTGGCTATCTTAAAGAAATTCACATCCAAGAAGTTATTCAACTTAGGCAAAATTTGGAAAAAACATGTGTCCAAAAATAGGGTACTGTACTGGTTTACTATGTTATATCAATTTATGGTAATCATTAGTGCTATCCACAAAATGTTTCCAGTTTTTCTTCCGTACACATGGCAGGATTATGGTTCTTGTTAAGTGAGGCCTTGTGACTAGCTTTAGCCAAGGAAATGTAAACAACAAAGATGCAAGTAGCATGACGCTTCCAGGCAGAAATTTTAAAGATCATTGTGTAGTTTTCCATGGTCACTTTTCCTTCTGCCTGGTCATGGCGTGGGAACAATATGAAACACAGCCCCTGGATGACCCACAATAGACACACAGAGTGAGCAAGAAATTAAAAATTGTTGTGTTAAGTCACTGAGCGTTAGGGAGTGTTTGTTACTGCCTCTTAACTTGGCCTATTCTGGCTGATACCATGCAATGGAACACTAAACAGTTCATGGAAGTAAATGGAACTAAACAGTTCATGAAAAATCATAGAGTATAAAAATTTTAGATTATAGGAAAATATACAGGTGATATATTAAGTAAAATATTAATTTTAACAAACTTTTGTTCAATTATTGCAAAATACATATGAGATAGGGATTCCTGGGATAGATTTGATCTTCAGGGTTTGAAGTTGGAAAATATTCCATTAAAATGGTGCCTTTGTGGGTGGAGACTAAAAGGTGACCTTTGCATTCAGCTGCCTCTTTGGGAACATTTAGATTTGGATCTCCAAGGCAAATATTCCTTTTCCCTAGAAAAAACAAATAATGCCCTCTTTCTAGGATCAGGAGAGGGCACTGGACCTCTCCTCCAAGGTGTGGTGAAGCTGATGATTCTTCGTACTGGGGAATGAGCCCACAGAGGGGTCATCTGGTGACCAGACAGGAACCATTCTGGCCACGGCCTCTGAACACAGACCTCAAGCTGAGACTCTAACCAGTGCCGGCTGACCTGGGAATTGGAGGGCCTGTCTTGCAGTTTGAAGGAAACAGCCAAGGAATGAGTGTTTCCCTTCCTTAGGCTCCCTGTAGACTTGTAAAATCAGTCAACTACAAAGGCTATCTGGCTGCAGCAGGCCCACCAAGGGAGAGGTCAGTCCCAGAAAAAAAAGAATGGGGGACCCTCAGCAAGGGTCATGTTCAAAGTAATTGAGAAGTCCGTGAAGATACCGGCAACACTTAACATCTGATGGAGGTGCATTCATCCCTTTCTCGGGGGCAAATTCTCAGCTCTCAGATTGCTCTGAGACTGTTGTCACGGTGACAAGGCAGGAGGAAGCAGGTGTGTGGCTGGGCTGCACCCTGGCTCACATTTTTGCTCTCTCTGAAGACAGAAGAGGATGACAAATAAGAAGGGCTCACCACAGGATGCTCTTTTCTGAGAACATGAGCAGTCCCAACAGGGTACAAGAGAAAATAGTTATCTGGAAAGGCTGCAATTAATAATGTCAGATGTAACCTTTGTTCTGATATGAAATGTCTGCACGAAGACACCACCTAAGACCTAGTGCTGTCTCTACAAGAAAGCCTTTGTCCTCAGAGGCAAAAGTCACCACTTACTCCATCGTCTCAGAGGACAGTGATCCTTCTAAGCCAGCCTGTCAGGGATCCCCAGTTTAAGCAGGGGGTCTCCAGGTTCAGTCTCCCAGCTATTAACAAATGAGCCCTTTCTGTATTGCTCCCCAAAAACCTACTGCCATGCTGACACAAATGCCACTTCTGGTCAAATTAAAATGTCATTAAAAATGTCAAATAATTACTTCAAAGCTGCGGCTATGAAGCAAAAGTAAAACACAGGTCGGAGAATTTGTGTGAATAAAATGTTCACGTGAATAGTGGAGGTGAAGAACATGTACACATATGCATGTGTGTGCTTAATAGAGAAGTTTCCACCTGAGAGGGCATTGACAGTAGCTCTAACAGCTTATATATGGCAGTGGGAGTGGAAATTCACATTTTCGTGGGTTTTTTTTTTTATCCTTCTTCACAAATGCCATTTTTTTTTCAAACATCCGTGAGCAAAAAGGGGAGGGGCATACATCACTGTTAAGCGCTTGGAAGAGGAATCATGGAGAAACACTACCCATTTCACTGATCTCGGCTCTGTGAGAGATTACACAAAGGGTTTGGACTACTTCTGGCCACACCTGGGTATGAACGTGGGAGTGGAGTCCTTAACTGGACTGGGCATTTATGTGTTCGAAAATTTGCCGTAAGTCAGAAAGTCTAGACTCCCCCTCCCCTCTGGAAATATGAGAAATATAGCACATTATGACAAACTTCAGGACTCTTTTGAAACAGGAAAAATGAAGTCATTTGGGTGACCCCTGAAGCAAGTGGGCCCGGAGGTCTTGATTAAGGCACCTAAAGCAAAGGGAAGGTGTGGTGGTTCGGCATGTGGTTCCACAGTGCCCAGGCGTCCCTGGTGGCTGAGACAGTAAAGAATTTGCCTGCAATGCAAGAGACCTGGGTTGGATCCCTGGGTTGGGAAGATCCCCTGGGGAAGGGAACAGTTACCAGCTCCAGTATTCTGGCCTGGAGAATACTCATGGCAAGCTACAGCCCATGGGTTCACAAAGAGTCGGACATGACTGAGCGAGTTTCACTTTTACTTCCACAGTGCCTGGGTCTCACCTGGCTGGGCAAAGGCAGCCTCAACTGGCAGGGAGTTCAGGACTTCAGCTAGATCTGAGTACCACCAATTTCCTACCTGAGAACAGTCATTTAATCTGTCTTTGCCTTAGCCCCTTCATCTAGTAAGCAGACATAATCATTTTAACAGCCAGAATAGCTCATAGGTACTGACTGTCTCTGTGCCTGGCCCCAGAATGAACACTTGATTCATTCCCTCTTCTTGGCAACCAATGAGGCAGGTAGTATTGGTATGTTTCACTGATTTCTAAGATGTTTATTTTTTCTTTCATGTTTTAATATTACCTGTTATTGGGATGCATCACATAATTGATAAGAGAGCATACATTTCATGGCTTAATTTATATTTTTAATTCTTTCTTACTTGCAGGGACATTGGTGGTATCCTGGATTCTTTGAGGAAACTGAGGCCCAGATAGTATAAATAACTCACCTAAGATCCCAAGCTAGAAAGTGTAGAGCTAGGGGCTTCCCGGGTGGTGCTAGTGGTAAATAACCCACCTGCCAATGCAGGAGACTTAAGAGATGCTGGTTCAATCTCTGGGTTAGGAAGATCCCCTGGCGGAGGGCATGGCAACCCACTCCAGTATTCTTGCCTGGAGAATTCCATAGACAGAGGAGCCTGGTGGGCTAAGGTCCATTGGGTTGCACAAAGTCAGACACGAAAGAAGCAACTTAGCACACACACAGCACAGGACTTGAATCCAGGCTGTTTCTAGAGTTGACTTTCCTGTAAGGAGCTGGAGATCCTGGTTTCTCCACTTACGCACTGTGTGATCTTGGGCAAGGTCTTAACCTCTCTGTACCTCAAGTTTTTCATCTGTAAAATGGTGATAATAATAATAGTGATGCTTCATAGGATTGTAATGATGATATATACATAAAGCTCTTAAATTAGTGCTTGATGTGGTAAGTTTTCAATAAAATTTAGCTATTATTAGCTTTATTTTAAAGCAAAAACTAGCATTACTTGTTAGGAATAGAGGCAATTAGAAAAAAGAAGGATGTAACTAGTAAAAGAATAGCATGTTTTTTGGCGTGTTCCTAAAATCCTCTCGGATAGACATGTTTACTATAACTGGGGAAATGCATTTGTGTTCTCTCTAAAACTGAGAGAGCAAGTAAAAGTGAAATGGGAGAATGGGTTGAGGGGGCTGGTCCTTAGAGGTGAGGGAGAAGGGGGAGGTAAGACAGACGGTTTGCCTGTGGAGTGGGAATGGTATCAGGGCTCAAGCCGGGCATGGGCACTGCCATTTGCAGGGAACTGTGTGTGCCACTCGAAGCAGTGACTGAACCCCTGACCAGAACAAAAAAAAGTGTTTTCAATCTACAAATTACTATTCACTAGAAGTCAGAGATTCCCTGTGGTGAGTCTCAACCCACATGTTCAGAAATGCAAGAAACAGGAAGGGAAGTGGACACAAGGAAAGGCAAGGTATCATGTGTAATCACAATAGGCACTGGTTTAGAGACTTGGATTTCACTTAAGAAGGAATAGGTGTGTAATGTGTTCTCATGTAAAACGTATTTCTCTCTGTGGGTCTCATTTCAAACATTTGAAAGCTACCAGACTAAAGGATATGAGATTAGATGTTGGCTGAAAAAGAAATACATAGAATATGTTTAGTGTGTTTTATATTAACAACCAAGAACCCTGCTCCTTCTGAAAGCACTCAGGGATTCCAATATACCCTGAGGCCCCTATAAAAGAGTCCCCGGCTTTGCGTCTCTGCCTTGAGGAACCTCACCACCCCTCTCCCATCCTGGAGCTGACTCTGCCTCTCCTCTGTTCAGACTTTGGGCTTTAGACCCAGTTCCTGCCTCTGCTTCCCACATCCTTTCCCATGTCATACTCCAAACCTAAACCTTCCCCAGGACAAAGCCATCTCTTGTTGATCCATGGAGCCCAGGACCTCCACACAGGATGCTTGGTCACCATGGGAGGCTAAGCTGCACCCTTTTAAATTTTTTGTTAGTGTTATTGACATGTAAACAGCAAAGAATTGGAAAAGTCACACTCCCCAGGAGTGATATTAACTTAGACCCCCTGGGGGCCCCAGTCTGATCAGCTTGATTTAGCATTCACATCAAGGGGTAGAAGGGAGTGGATCCTTAACCAAGACTCATCTCTTAGATTAGAACCAGGTAAAGAAGCTGAAACTCCAATACTTTGGCCAACTGATGCAAATAACTGACTCATTTGAAAAGACCCTGATGCTGGGAAAGATTGAAGGCAGGAGGAGAAGGGGACGACAGAGGATGAGATGGTTGGATGGCATCACCAACTAAATGGACATGAGTTTGAGTAAACTCTGGGAGTTGGTGATGGACAGGGAGGCCTGGTGTGCTGTAGTTCATGACGTTGCAGAGTCGGACACGACTGAGTGACTGCACTGAACTGAAAGCAGCTATGGAAGCATAGATCTAGCCTAATTTATACTAAACAGTGACCAATGACAAGTAATAAAGTTTTCTTCTGCCACAGGAATTAAATTAACATTGTTTTAAATGTACACATGCAAAGTTCAGAATAACATGGGATGAAAAGGCCTGTTAATATTTTGGGAGGCTCTTTTACTGGAACATAGCACAAGGCCAAGTGCAAATGGTGTGAAGCTACTGTCAACAAGATACAGGGCATGGAATCAGCCATTCCCTCCTTCCTTCTTAAGGCCACTATTCAAGCTACAAGAATTTGTGTGTTTTCTAAATTATTTTTACCTACCAGGTAAAACAATTACTGGAAATTACCAGTCAACCTCATCGGGAGGTCCCATAAGAAAAAGCAATGAAAACTTGTCTGTGTAAAATTGGAAGTTGTCAGACTGTCTTTAAAAAGGTGAGTGAAATATAGGTATTGGTAGAGTCAGATTAGTTCATTAAAATCCTCCCAAAATTAAAGAAAGTGCAAAACATGGACATCACTTCCAAAACATGGACAAAGACTTCACATGTAAGAATTCCCAAGTGGAGGCATTTAACAGGCAGCCATTGTTTGTAAGTTTACGTTGTCTGTGACTTAATTAGACATTATTATTAATGATGTCTTTTTGGTCACTCTTATACAATTAACCTTTTTCCATTAACTGTTTATTCTTCCAATTAATATGAAACAGGAAAAAACTTCTAGAACATATCCCTTGCCTTTTATTAAGAGAAAATTGTTTCTTAGATTAAGTATTTACAAGTTTACCTATGCATATAGGAACCTAACTATGGTGCATACTGAGAAATTATTGTATTGCTTCTTAAGTCTTAACAGAAATCCAGGTAGAAGTTCGCAGCAGGCAGGAGAAAAGTATGGCTAAATCCCTGGGTTCTTAAGGTATAAAGGGCAAGCTGGTCCAGCCTGAGGCGTTGAGCTGGGAGGAGACTCATGTTCCTTCATGAACATTCCTCAGAAGTGTTTCTGGAACTCCTCATTTGGAAGCTGCTTTATTTTTTTTCTTTGATTTTATTTTATTATTATTATTATTTATATTGTAGTGGTTTTTGCTATACATTGACATGAATCAGCCATGCATTTACATGTGTTCCCCTTCCCGATTCCCCCTCCCGCCTCCCTCTCCATCCCATCCCTCTGGGTCTTCCCAGTGCACCAGCCCTGAGCACTTGTCTCATGCATCCAACCTGGGCTGGTGATCTGTTTCACCCTTGCTAGTATACTTGTTTCAATGCTATTCTCTCAGAACATCCCACCCTCGCCTTCTCCCACAGAGTCTAAAAGTCTGTTCTGTATATCTGTGTCTCTTTTTCTGTTTTGCATACAGGGTTATGGTTACCATCTTTTTAAATTCCATATATATGCATTAGTATACTGTATATTGGTCTTTATCTTTCTGGCTTACTTCACTCTGTATAATGAATTCCAGTTTCATCCATCTCATTAGAACTGATTCAAGTGAATTCTTTTTAATGGCTGAGTAATATTCCATGGTGTATATGTACCACAGCTTTCTTATCCATTTGTCTGCTGATGGGCATCTAGGTTGCTTCCATGTCCTGGCTATTATAAACAGTGCTGTGATGAACATGGGGGTACACGTGTCTCTTTTAGATCTGGTTTCCTCAGTGTGTATGCCCAGGAGTGGGATTGCTGGGTCATATGGCAGTTCTGTTTCCAGTTTTTTAAGGAATCTCCACACTCTTCTCCATAGCAGCTGTACTAGTTTGCATTCCCACCAACAGTGTAAGAGGGTTCCCTTTTCTCCACACCCTCTCCAGCATTTATTGCTTGTAGACTTTTGGATAGCAGCCATTCTGACTGGCGTGTAATGGTACCTCATTGAGCTTTTGATTTGCATTTCTCTGATAATGAGTGATGTTGAGCATCTTTTCATGTGTTTGTTAGCCATCTGTATGTCTTCTTTAGAGAAATGTCTGTTTAGATCTTTGGCCCATTTTTTGATTGGGTTGTTTATTTTTCTCGAATTGAGCTGCAGGAGTTGCTTGTCTATTTTTGAGATTAATCCTTTGTCTGTTTCTTCATTTGCTATTATTATCTCCCATTCTGAAGGCTGTCTTTTCACCTTGCTTGTAGTTTCCTTTGTTGTGCAAAAGCTTTTAAGTTTCATTTGGTCCCATTTGTTTATTTTTGCTTTTATTTCCAATATTCTGGAAGGTGGATCATAGAGGATCTTGCTGTGATTTATGTTGGAGAGTGTTTTGCCTATGTTCTCCTCTAGGAGTTTTATAGTTTCTGGTCTTACATTTAGATCTTTAATCCGTTTTGAGTTTATTTTTGTGTATGGTGTTAGAAAGTGTTCTAGTTTCATTCTTTTACAAGTGGTTGACCAGTTTTCCCAGCACCACTTGTTAAAGAGGTTGTCTTTTTTTCATTGTATATTCTTGCCTTCCTTTGTTGAAGATAAGGTGTCTGTAGGTTCGTGGATTTATCTCTGGGCTTTCTATTCTGTTCCATTGATCTGTATGTCTGTCTTTGTGCCAGTACCATACTGTCTTGATGACTGTGGCTTTGTAGTAGAGTCTGAAGTCAGGCAGGTTGATTCCTCCACTTCCCTTCTTCTTTCTCAAGATTGCTTTGGCTATTCGAGGTTTTTTGTATTTCCATACAAATTGTGAAATTATTTGTTCTAGTTCTGTGAAGAATACCATTGGTAGCTTGATAGGGATTGCATTGAATCTATAGATTGCTTTGGGTAGTATACTCATTTTCACAATATTGATTCTTCCAATCCATGAACACAGTATATTTCTCCATCTATTTGTGTCCTCTTTGATTTCTTTCATCAAGGTTTTATAGTTTTCTATGTATAGGTCTTTTGTTTCTTTAGGCAGATATACTCCTAAGTATTTTATTCTTTTTGTTGCAATGGTGAATGGTATTGTTTCCTTAATTTCTCTTTCTGTTTTCTCATTGTTAGTGTATAGGAATGCAAGGGATTTCTGTGTGTTAATTTTATATCCTGCAACTTTACTATACTCATTGATTAGCTCTAGTAATTTTCTGGTAGAGTCTTTAGAGTTTTCTATATAGAGGATCGTGTAATCTGCAAACAGTGAGAGTTTCACTTCTTCTTTTCCTATCTTGATTCCTTTTATTTCTTTTTCTGCTCTGATTGCTGTGGCCAAACTTCCAAAACTATGTTGAATAGTAGTGGTGAGAGTGGGCACCCTTGTCTTGTTCCTGATTTTAGGGGAAATGCTTTCAGTTTTTCACCATTGAGGATAATGTTTGCTGTGGGTTTGTCATATATAACTTTTATTATGTTGAGGCATGTTCCTTCTATTCCTGCTTTCTGGAGAGTTTTTATCATAAATGGATGTTGAATTTTGTCAAAGGCTTTTTCTGCATCTATTGAGATAATCATATGGTTTTTATCTTTCAATTTGTTAATGTGGTGTATTACATTGATTGATTTGTGGATATTAAAGAATCCTTGCATTCCTGGGATAAAGCCCACTTGGTCATGGTGTATGATTTTTTTTAATATGTTGTTGGATTCTGTTTGCTAGAATTTTGTTAAGGATTTTTGCATCTATGTTCATCAGTGATATTGGCCTGTAGTTTTCTGTTTTTGTGGCATCTTTGTCTGGTTTTGGAATTAGGGTGATGGTGGCCTCATTGAATGAGTTTGGAAGTTTACCTTCTTCTACAATTTTCTGGAAGAGTTTGAGTAAGATAAGTGTTAGCTCTTCTGTAAATTTTTGGTAGAATTCAGCTGTGAAGCCATCTGGTCCTGGGCTTTTGTTTGCTGGAAGATTTCTGATTACAGTTTCGATTTCCTTGCTTGTGATGGGTCTGTTATGTTAAGATCTTCTATTTCTTTCTGGTTCAGTTTTGGAAAGTTATACTTTTCTAAGAATTTGTCCATTTCTTCCAAGTTGTCCATTTTATTGGCATAGAGCTGCTGGTAGTAATCTTTTATGATCCTTTGTATTTCAATGTTGCCTGTTGTGATCTCTCCATTTCATTTCTGATTTTGTTGATTTGGTTCTTCTCCCTTTGTTTCTTAATGAGTCTTGCTAATGGGACCAGCTAGACCTAATTGATATCTATAGGACATTTCACCCCAAAACAATCAGTTTCACCTTTTTCTCAAGTGCACACGGAACCTTCTCCAGAATAGATCACATCCTGGGCCATAAATCTAGCCTTGGTAAATTCAAAAAAATTGAAATCATTCCAGTCATCTTTTCTGACCACAATGCAGTAAGACTAGATCTCAATTGCAGGAAAAAAAAAAAAAAACTATTAAAAATTCAAACATATGGAGGCTAAATAACATGCTTCTGAATAACCAACAAATCATAGAAGAAATCAAAAAAGAAACCAAAATGTGCATATAAATGAATGAAAATGAAAACACAACAACCCAAAACCTATGGGACACTGTAAAAGCAGTGCTAGAGGGAAGGTTCATAGCATTACAGGCTTACCTCAAGAAACAAGAAAAAAGTCAAATAAATAACCTAGCTCTACATCTAAAGCAACTAGAGAAGGAAGAAATGAAGAACCCCAGGGTTAGTAGAAGGAAAGAAATCTTTAAAATTAGGGCAGAAATAAATGCAAAAGAAACAAAAGAGACCATAGCAAAACTCAACAAAGCTAAAAGCTGGTTTTTTGAAAAGATAAACAAAATTGTAAGCTGCTTTAGAACCTGCAGCTCCCCTGGTGGCTCCAATGGTAAAGAATCTGCCTGAAATGCAGAAGACCTGGGTTCAATCCCTGGGTCAAGAATTTCCCCTGGAGAAGGGAATGATAACCCACTGGGAGCTTGGCAGGTTACCCAGTTCATAGGGTTGCAAAGAGCTGGACACCACTGAGTGACCAACGCTTTCACTTTAGAACTTGTAGCATATTTGGGGGAATTTCTTTGGAGGTGATCAAACTTCATCCTTTAAGGATGGGTTTAATTTTCTGAAATGGCAGGAGTCAGTTGGAGTCAGAGTGACAAACCAGATCAGATAGGTAAAACAAGCTACCGCTTCAAAGTAACAAAATCTGTCCTTCTCATCTAGTTTATAAACAAACCCTGTGGGAAGGAATGTATGCTCAGTAGCTCAGTCCTGTCCCAACTCTTTACTACAGTCCACCATGCTCCTCTGTCCACGTAATTTTTCAGGCAAGAATACTGGAGCCGGTTGCCACTTCCTACTCTAGGGGCTCTTCCTGATGCAGGGATCAAGCCCCATCTCTTATGCCTTCTGCATTGGCAGGTGGATTCTTTACCCCTATGCTACTTGGGAAGCCCATTCAAGTAGGAAGGAACACACCAGTTCAGTAAGATACATGGAAAATGGCCTGAGGGGAGGAGGAGGAAATAACCAAGAAAAATATTAATTTTAGTGGCATACAGCCATGGTGAGAGAAAATAAAATAAATGTCATATTTTCATGTCTGACTTTAAAGTTTAACAGCAAGGGGGAAAATGAAGATAAGGACTACATTCTGTCTCTCTAATGAGCACTAAGTTCCAGGGCAATCAAAGATTCTAGAACTGAGAGTCAGAAAACTCTCCCCCAAATTTTCTATTCTGTGGGTAGTTCTTCTTCTTCCTCAGGACTGAGAAGTGACCAGCTCAAATTGGGGAAGGACGATGAGAAGAGAGAAGCAAAGTTCAGCACTTTCTTTGTTGGCATAAGCGTATATGATATGATAGGGAACACTGGGAAACAGAGAGAAAAAATAAAAGCCTAGCACCAAAGGATTAAACCCTGTTAATATGTTTTGGTATATCTCCTTCAAAATGTGTATGTATAATTTGTAAGTATAAATACACATTTATATAGATATAAGTAAACATATACACATAAAATGTTATTTTCTTCCAAAATGGCACACCATAGGTACTTTTTAGTAGTTTGCTTTTTCATTAACAATAGAACATGAGTATTTTACATGTCAACATAATTTTATAGGACCACTTTGCAGACTTTTCTCCAATGGAGCATAATTTGTTTAACCAAATCCTAATTTAAGACATTTACAGGTTTTTACTGCTTATGAATAATAAATGAGGTTTCCCTACTTAGGCATACAGCTTTAAGCACTTGTATAATTTCTGCCTCCCCACAGTGAAGAAAAGTTTACTGTATTTTCCTTCTAATATAAATTGAACATATTCATGACTAAAAACAACAATAAAAATATCAAACAATGCCTTGAGGAGAAAAGTAAAAGTTGCCTGAAATTCACCTTTCTGAGAAAGAAACATTTCAATGACCATCCTTTCCCATAACTCCTCGTGTATTATGTACACATAGGTACATTTATGTAAACACACACATAATCCATAAGTTTTAAGAGGGCATTTTTAAGGGGTTGGTGATATACAATTCTCTGTATCTTAAAAGCATATAATGGAAATTTCCCAGGTCAAGTAGTATAGATCATTAATTTTTAATTCTTGCATAATATCCTACTGTACAGATTTTCACAGTTCATTCAACTATTCTTTTATTAATGGACTTTTAATTTGCTACCAGCTTTTTATTATTAAAAATAATGCTGCAATAATTGTCCTCAAATATACATATGTATATACTAGGGCATTTATTTCTATACTCTAGAATCCCAGGAGTGGGATCGCTGGGTTGAACTGTATCTGCATTTAAACTTTCAATACAGATCCTGAATTGCATTGCCTTTCCTCGTTCCCATCAGTGATGGGTGAGATCGCCCTGCCTTGCCCCCTATCTCACTAATAAGAGGAGCTATTACAAGTTTATGTTTGCCACTCTGATGGAAGCATCATGGCAATTCAAATTTTCCTTTCTCTGTCTAATGTGGGAAGGTTGAACATTTTAGTGTACTTGCTTTTCTGTCAATTGCCTATTCATATCCCCAACCCCAATTTTGCTATTGGGTTAATTGTCTTTATCTTGTTAAATTGTGATTGAACTTTCTGTATAGCATTCAGTTCAGTTCAGTCACTCAGTCGTGTCCGACTCTTTGCAACCCCATGGAACACAGCATGCCAGGCCTCCCTGTCCATCACCAACTCCCAGAGTTTACCCAAACTCATGTCCACTGAGTCAGTGATGCCGTCTAACCATCTCATCCTCTGTTGTCCCCTTCTACTCCTGCCCCCAATCCTTCCCAGCATCAGGGTCTTTTCCAATGAGTCAATTCTTCCCATCAGGTGACCAAAGTATTGGAGTTTCAGCTTCAGCATCAGTCCTTCCAATGAACACTCAAGACTGATCTTCTTTAGGATGGACTGGTTGGATCTCCTTGCAGTCCAAGGAACTCTCAAGAGTCTTCTCCAACAACACAGTTTAAAAGCATCAATTCTTCTGTGCTCAGCTTTCTTTATAGTCCAACCCTCACATCCATACATGACTACTGGAAATACCATAGCCTTGACTAGACGGACCTTTGTTGGCAAAGTAATGTCTCTGCTTTTTAATATGCTGTCTAGGTTGTTCATAACTTTCCTTCCAAGGAGTAAGTGTCTTTTAATTTCATGGCTGCAATCACCATCTGCAGTGATTTTTGGAGCCCAAAAAAATAAAGCCTGTCACTGTTTCCAATGTTTCCCCATCTATTTGCCAGGAAATGATGGGACCGGATGCCATGATCTTAGTTTTCTGAATGTTGAGCTTTAAGCCAAATTTTCCACTGTCCTCTTTCACTTTCATCAAGAGGCTCTTTAGTTCTTCTTCACTTTCTGCCATAAGGGTAGTGTCATCTGCATATCTGAGATTATTGATATTTCTCCTGGTAATCTTGATTCCAGCTTCTGCTTCATCCAGACCAGCATTTCTCATGATGTACTCTGCATATCAGTTAAATAAGCAGGGTGACAATATACAGCCTTGACGTACTGCTTTTCCTATTTGGAATCAGTCTATTGTTCCATGTCCAGTTCTAACTGTTGCTTCCTAGCCTGCATACAGGTTTCTCAAGAGGCAGGTCAGGTGTTTTGGTATTCCTATCTCTTTCAGAATTTTCCACAGTTTGCTGTGATCCACACAGTCAAAGGCTTTGGCATAGTCAATAAAGCAGAAGTAGGTGTTTTTCCGGAACTCTCTTGCTTTTTCAATGATCCAGTGAATGTTGGCAATTTGATCTCTGGTTCCTCTGCCTTTTCTAAAACCAGGTTGAACATCTGGAAGTTCATGGTTCATGTATTGCTGAAACCTGGCTTGGAGAATTTTGAGCATTACTTTACTAGCATGTGAGATGAGTGCAATGGTGCAGTAGCTTGAGCATTCTTTGGCATTGCCTTTCTTTGGGATTGGTATGAAAACTGACCTTTTCCAGTCCTGTGGCCACTGCTGAGTTTTCCAAATTTGCTGGCATATTGAGTGCAGCACTTTCATAGCATCATCTTTCAGGATTTGAAATAGCTCAACTGGAATTCCATCACCTGCACTATCTTTGTTTGTAGTGATGCTTCCCAAGGCCCACTTGAATTCACATTCCAGGATGTCTGGCTCTAGGTGAGTGATCACACCATCATGGTTATCTGGGTCATGAAGATCTTTTTTGTACAGTTCTTCTGTGTATTCTTGCCACCTTTTCTTAATATCTTCTGCTTCGGTTAGGTCCATACCATTTCTGTCCTTTATCGAACACATCTTTGCATGAAATGTTCCCTTGGTATCTCTAATTTTCTTGAAGAGATCTCTAGTGTTTCCCATTCTATTGTTTTCCTCCATTTCTTTGGGTCGATCGCTATGGAAGGCTTTCTTATCTCTCCTTGCTATTCTTTGGAACTCTGCATACAAATGGGTATATCTTTCCTTTTCTCCTTTGTCTTTTGCTTCTGTTCTTTTCACAGCTATTTGTAAGGCCTCCTCAGGCAGCCATTTTGCTTTTTTGCATTTCTTTTTCTTGGGGATGGTCTTGATCCCTGTCTCCTGTACAATGTCATGAACCCCTGTCCATAGTTCACCAGGCACTGTCTGTCAGATCTAATCCCTTGAATCTATTTCTCACTTCCACTGCATAATTGTAAGGGATTTGATTTAGGTCATACCTGAATGGTCTAGTGGTTTTCCCTACTTTCTTCTATTTAAATCTGAATATGGCAATAAGCAGTTCATGATCTGAGCCACAGTCAGCTCCCAGTCTTGTTTTTTCTGACTGTATAGGGCTTCTCCATCTTTGGCTGCAAAGAATATGATCAGTCTGATTTCAGTGTTGGCCATCTGGTGATGTACATGTGTAGAGTTTTCTCTTGTGTTGTTGGAAGAGGGTGCTTGCTATGACCAGTGCGTTTCTTGGCAAATCTCTATTAGCCTTTGCCCTGCTTCATTCTGTACTCCATGGCCAAATTTGCCTGTTACAGCTGGTGTTTCTTGACTTCCTACTTTTGCATTCTAGTCTGCTATAATGAAAAGGACATCTTTCTTGGGTGTTAGTTCTAGAAGGTCTTGTTGGTCTTCATAGAAGTGTTCAACTTCAGCTTCTTCCATGTTACTGGTCGGGGCATAGACTTGGTTTACCGTGATATTGAATGGTTTGCCTTGGAAACAAGCAGAGATCATTCTGTCATTTTTGAGATTTCATCCAGGTACTGCATTTCAGACTCTTTTGTTGACTTTAATGGGTACTCCATTTCTTCTAAGGGATTCCTGCCCATAGTAGTAGCATAGATAGGGATTTTTTTAACCTAGCATTTGAATTTAAAATATCTCCCCTAAATTGTTGCCTAGTGACTTTGATTTTGGATCTCTTGTACCAGAAATACTCAAAATTTGATGTGTGTGCAATATTAATGTGTGTATGTGTACTTGACATATTCCTGTCTTGGAAAAATTTCTCCAATGCATATGTTACTGAAGGTACTATTGTTTTTTCCTAAACTCATTATTATTTATTTTTACTTTATCCTCTTTAACACATCAGGAAATTACTTTTGGAATTAATGTAAACTAGGGGCCCCAAACTAATTTTCTTCTAGGAGTATATCCAATTGGATGAGACTGTTAATTAAATTTCTCTACCATAAACCACACACAGACATATCTGCATTCTATACAAATTTTACTGACTTTTTGGTACAGTTCTATGCCACAGTTGTAACTTTTTTATTATTATTATTGCTTTTTAAGTAGTTTTAATTTAGGGTTTTAATACCACTGTTCTTTATTCATTAATTTAAGAATATTTTGTCCAATTAAAAATAACATTATACCAAATTTATATCTGTTTGGGAGAATAGATTTCTTTTTGTATAATAATAAGCATTCCTTTCCAAGAACACAGTGTAGACTTCTATTCATTCAGATCAAATTTTTGCCCTCCAGTAGGATTTTATTTTTTACATAGATCTGGTTTCTTTCTTGCATAATTTCTGTCTATTTTGTAATTTTTGTCACTATTATGAGTGGATTCTTTTCCTCATTTCCATTTTTGTATGGCTGTTGCTTATATAGAAAAAGCTAATTATCTTATATCTTTATCTTGTATCCACCCAGTTTATTGAATTCTTTATTACTTCTACTTGTTTTTTCATTAGAGTTTCTTGTTGATAGAAGTATGAAGTGATATTATCAGCAAATTCTTCCCATATTTATATAGTGAATTTATGCTTATTGCATTTGCTAGACTTTCCAAACAGTATTAAATAATAATAGTGACAGTAGGCATTCCCGTCTTGTTCTTGATTTTAATGGAGACAACTTTAACCATATAAAATCAAGTGCATTTGCCCCATATTATTAGTTAATTATGCTGCAGTAACAAAACAACTCTAAAATATCAGGGCCTCATAACAACACAAGCTTATTTTTAACTCACATAACATATTGGGTGCTAGTTGGTTGTGGTTCTGTGGCATGAGTCTTTTTTTCAGCAGCGGGGGGTGGAGAGAATATAAATGAAAGATAGAGTATATATCTGGGATCCTTCTTTCTGTAACAGAAAGAAAAGAGCAATGCCATACCATGAAATAGTTCTTTTTAAAAAATTTTTTAATCGAAGGATAATTGCTTTACAATGTTGTGTTGGTTTCTGCTATAAAACAATGTGTGTGTGTGTGTGTGTACATATATACATGTATATATATACATACACACACACACACACACCCATATACTGTGTTTAGTTGCTCTGTCGTGTCTGACTCTTTGTGACCCCATGGACTGTAGCCTGCCAGGCTCCTCTGTCCATGAGGATTCTCCAGGCAAGAATACTGGAGTGGGTTGCCATGTCCTCCTCCCGGGGATCTTCCCAACCCAGGGATCAAACCCAGGTCTCCCACATTGCAGGCAGATTCTTTACTGCCTGGGCCACCGGGGAAGTCTACGCAGACAGACAGACAGACAGACAGACAGACACACACACACACACACACACACACACACACACACACACTCCTCTTGAGCCTCCCTCCCACCTACCCACCATTCCACCCCTCTAGGTCATCACAGAGTGCCAGGCCTGACTCCCTGGGTTATATAGAAGCTTCCCACTAGCTATCTGTTTACACATGATAGTGTATATATGTGAGTGCTACTCTCTCAATACGTCCTAGCATCTCTCTCTCTGCTGTGTCCACAAGTCCATTCTCTATGTCTGCGACTCTATTCCTGCCCTGCAAATAGTTCATCAATACCATTTTTCTAAATTCCGTTTGCTCGTGCTCAGTCATGTCCAACTCTTTGCAACTCTGTGGACTATAGCCTGCCAGGCTCCTCTATTCATGGGATTTTCTAGGCAGGAATACTTGAGTGTGTTGCCATCTCCTGGTCCAGGGGATCTTCCCAATCCAGGGACAGAATCCCTATCTCCTGTGTCTCCTGCATTGGCGCAGGTGGATTCTTTACCATATGCATTGAAAGAAAGTGGAAGTTGCTCAGTTGTGTCTGACTCTTTGCAACCCCATGGACTGTAGTCCATGAAATTTCCCAGGCCAGAATACTGGAGTGGGTACCCTTTCCCTTCTCCAGGGGATCTTCCCAACTCAGGAATTGAACCCTGGTCTCCTGCATGGCAGGTGCGTTCTTTACCAGCTGAGCCACGAGGGAAGCCCAAGAATACTGGAGTGGGTAGCCTATCCCTTCTCCAGTGGATCTTCCCCACCCAGGAATCAAGCTGAGGTCTTCTGCATTGCAGGTGGATTCTTTACCAACTGAGGTATCAGGGAAGCCCACCATATGCATTAATATACAATATTTGTTTTCCTCTATCTTACTTCATTCCATATTATAGGCTCTAGGTTCATCCACCTCAGTTCAAATGACTCATATTTAATGAAACCATCCTTAATATTTCTGCTCAGAAGTGACATATATCATTTCTACTCACCTTCACAGACCACAGAAAGTCACACGATCCAGCTTAATGTCAATGTCATGAAAAAGAATAATCTAAACAGGGAAAGCAGCAAATAATTGGAAACAATAGTACAGTCTACCATATCTACCCCAGGTCCAGAATATTCTCTTTCCTTCCTTTTGTTCACAAAATAAACATGTCCATTCTTCCCCCAAAGTCCTATATAATTATGAGTGATAAGTCTATTCATGATTTTATAGTAGTATCTATATCATATTTGGATGTGACTACTCTTGATCTTGAAGCCTAGAAACTATTAAAAAAAAATTCCCTCTCTCTCTCCATATATATATATGTGTGTGTGTGTACCCTTAATGCCTCCAACATACAACAGTAGAAACATACATGGTACACCTTCTATTTACACTCCCATTGAAAGGTAGAAAGATACATCAGTCACTGATCATAGCAGTTCTGAAATCTCACCCAGGAAATGCTGTCAGGACCTCAAATCCTGGGTAAAGGAAAAATTCTTTTTTTAAAAAAAAAATTTTTTTTATTGAATGGAAGATTCTTTAAATTCTTCAAATTAGTGTTTTCATCAGAAAATTACCCAGAAGTAGAATTACTGAATCATATGGTAGTTCTGTATAAAAAGCTCATATTTTCCATAGTGGTTACACTAATTTTTGGAGAAGGAAATGCAACCATTCCAGTATTCTTGTCTGGGAAATTCCATGAACCTTGCAGGCTGCAGTCCATAGAGTCACAAGTAAGTTGGACATGACTTAGCAACAGAATTTCACTTTCACACCAATTTATATTTCCCCCAACTTTTCTCCTCACCCTTGCCAACACTTGCTATATTGTGGTCTTTTTTATAATAGCCATTCTGAGAGATGTGGGTAATATCTCATTATAGTTTTGATTTGCATTTCCCTGATAAGTGATGTTGAGCATCTTTGCATGAGTCTGTTGGCCATCTATATGTCTTCTTTGGGAAAATATCCATTCAGGTACTCTGATCATTTTCTAATCAAGTAGTTTGTTTTTTGTTTTTGTTTTTAATGTTTAGCTGTACAAGTTCTTTGTATATTTGGATACTAATCTCTTTTTGAATGTGTTATTTGCAAATGTTTTCCTCCCATTTAGAAAGTTGCCTTTTTGTTTTGATGATTCTTGCCTCCTGTGTCATAGATTAATTGACCGTATATGTATGTGTTCATTTTGGGCCTCTTATTCTGTCCCATTGATCTATGTTTCCAGTTTTGTGCTAGTACCATACTGTTTTGATTATTCTAGCTTTATAGTTTAGTTTGAGGTCAGGAAATATGTTACCTTTAGCTTTGTTCTTCTTCCTCAAAATTGTTTTGGCTATTTAGGGTCTTTTGTTCTTTCATGCAAATTTTATAATTATTTGTTCTAATTTTGTGAAAAATGCCATTGGTATTTTGATAGGAATTGCATTGATTCTGTACATTGCCTTAGGTAGTAAGGTAATTTTAAAAATATTCTTCCTACCTATGTAGATGAGATGTCTTTCCATTTGTTTGCATCATCTTCAATTTCTTTTGTCAATGTTTTATAGTTTTTCAACTTTAGGTCTTAATCTTCTTGATTGGATTTATTCCTAGATATTTTTTCCTTTTGACACAATCATAAATGGTTTTGTTTCTTATTTTTTCTTTCTATGAAATACTTTGCTGTTAATGTACAGAAATGCAACAGATTTCTTTGTTTTAACTGTATCCTAACACTTCATTGAATTTATTTATTAGTTTTTAAATTTTATTGGTGGAGTATTTAGATTTCTCTATATATAATATTATATCTGCAAACAGTAAGTTTTACTTCTTCCTTTCCTATTTATATTCCTTTTATTTGTTTTTTGTTTCTGATTTCTGTGGCTAGGATTTCTAATGTTGAATATGTTGAATAAAGGCTGTGAAGGTGGCATCCTCATCTTGTTCCTTATCTTAGAGGGAATGCTGTCATCTTTTCATCAGGAGCATAATGTTGACTGTAGGTCTGCCATATGTGGCCTTTATTATGTTGAGGCCACCAGACTTCTATGCTCCAGGTGTGCTCCTTACATTGGCTTCCTGGGCCCTTCTGTTGTGGTGGAGCTGACTGCTGTGGACACAGTAAGTAGGGCTGGCTCCGTCCAGATTGGCGACCAGGCTGAATCTTGTGTGGTGGCTGCTGTTCTGCTGGCAAACTGGGCCAGGTCCTGGGGGGAGACCTAGTGCCAACCTGCTGGTGGGCAGGTAAGCCCGCGGGGCTGACAGGCTAGAGGGAGGATTACAGAATAGCACTTGCCATCATCACTGTCCTTGTAGTAAATTGCGCTCCCCCAAATAGCTACCACCCCTGTCTGTATCCCCGGGGAGAGTCCTAGTTGCTTCCTGTCTCTCCAGGAGGTTGTCCAAGTTAAGCCAGAGATTCTGACTCAGACTTCTTTCAAATTACGGCCTCTACTCTCTACTCAGAGCATGTGAGATTTTGTGCACACCCTTTGAGAGGAGAGTCTTTGTTTCCTACAGCTCTCTGGCTCTCCCATACATGAGCCCTGCTGGATTTCAAAGCTAGATGTTCAGGGGGCTCATCTTCTTGATGTAGGACCCCCAAGCTGGAGAAATGGATGTGGGCCCAGACCCTCACTCTTGGAGTGCAAATTCTTGGGAGAACTTAGGTAATTGTGATAATCCTTCCATTTGTGGGTTGCCTACTCAGGACATGGGTCTTGCATCTCCACCTCTCCTACCCATCTCATTGTGGTTCTTTCTTTATATTTTTAGTTGTGGAAAATCTTTTGTGCTGGTTTTCAGGTCATCCTCATAGATAGTTTCTCTGTAAATAGTTGTAATTTTGGAGTGCCCACGAGGCAAGGTAAGCTCAGGGTCTTCCTACTCCATTATCTTGGCCACACTTCCATTTTCATTACTTTCCTGGCAGTTTATTAATATCCATTTATTACTGTCTCATTTTTATCTGAAAGCATACTAAAATTAAATATTTTCTTTTTTTCGTCACATACTCTCATGATTTAGCCTCTACTTTTAAACTGAAGGCTTCTCCATTTCCCTTCAGGTTCAGATATTCAATGTATCTCGTGGATACAACTAGCTCAGTGTGCTTGAACATGTTAGCATTTCTCTCAATCAATAATAACTGTATTTTTCTCAATTATTTGTACAATTCCCCTACCCCATGTAGATGCTCAAGCTAGAAAATTAGGATTAATTCCTGACTCCTACCTCCTCCTCACACACATATCCAATCAAACACCAAATCCTGATTATTATACCTTCTAAAGTAGGTTTACCTTCCTTTCATCTTCTTCATTGCTGCTGTTGCTGCCCCAGTTTTACTTTCATCATCTATAGCAGATTATTACAAAGACTTTATATGCAAGACTTTCCTTTCTTTTCCCTGCTTCAAGCCCCATTCCACCTGAAATATATCCCACAAAACCTCGAGGCTGATTTATCTAAAAAGAAAATCTCACCACATGGTGTCCTTACTTAAAAATCTTTCAGTGCTCCTATTTTAAACACAACTTTGACATAGTCTATTAGGACTTTTATATCCCCTCCTGAAGAGGAAAGCAGCTAACAGCATTAATAAATGAGTGTGAAACATTTAATGAGTTATTCTGTTACTGTGTCTTTGTACTTACAGATAGATAGAAAGCATTGGGAGAGAAAAGGTCTAACATGTATTCTCTGTCTACTGTGAACCAAGTCCTATGCTAGGGTTTTATCATTTCATTTAATCATTATAACATGGTTGTGAGATAGGCATGTAGGAAACATTTTCAGTTATGAGAATCAGAATATCTCACTGATGGTAGTTTAAACCTCAAAGACAGTCAATTCTCTCATATTACAATAAATGTAGAAGTTGGCATTTCATCAGTTCAATGATGCCATCAAAGACTCTTAGAGTCTTTCTACTTTTCCATTCTGCTATACCTAGCAAATTGCCTTTTCATTCTTATTCATGTTTCTTCATAGTGCAAGATGGCTAATGAAGCCCCAGATTTCAGAGAAAAGAAAGAAAAGAGGTAATACCAATGAGATCTCTTTTGGAGCTTTAGAAGGAAGCTGAAGTTCTCTCAGAAGCCCCCAACAGGTTTCCATGTACCTCTCATTGGCCAGAACTGGGTCAGTGGCTACCCCTATCTGCAAAGAAGATGAAAGAGCAAGAACTTCGGGTCTTCCAGCCACTATGGTGAATTGCAATAAGGGCTAAGGAGACTAGGAGTGACTGGAAAGTGGACCCAGGAGGATGACTTCACAGATCTCATTATCTCCAATTTATAGATAAGGTCAAGGTTGCCTAAAGTTCTACTGCTGGTAAGTGATAAGTCCTAGGTTTTGGATTGAGTTTCGTTTCCAAAGCTTGTACTGTCTTCTTTATATTACTGCAATCTTTCCATATACTCTTAAGAGTAGAATTTCAGATATTTACATAT
Organism: Odocoileus virginianus; assembly: GCF_023699985.2. Lineage (NCBI taxonomy): Eukaryota > Metazoa > Chordata > Mammalia > Artiodactyla > Cervidae > Odocoileus > Odocoileus virginianus. The sequence continues at coordinate 21,743,133 of NC_069697.1, forward strand.
GATTAAGGGACATTTCTTGGCACCATTTTCCCCAAAGTCACATCACACCATATTCTCAGGCATCGGATGGAATCACTTAGAATATTCCAAAGATGAAGCCACCCTCTTGCCTCTTTGATGAAGTCACATGTAAATTGTGTTCCTTTTGTAAATGGAAACTTTAGGGACTATATTAAACCTGTATTAGATGGGCTTTGAATTATAATCTTAAAAAGAAATTGCATTCAAAGTATTTAAACCCCTACAGTATGCATTCTCTAATCTTCCTGATCCCCAACTGAGAATCCTTGTCAAAATTCATCATTTAGTTGTGAATAAGACTTGAGTCATAGTCATCCTGACCTTTGTACATTTCTCTTAGCCTAATGAATAGCCTGTAACTTATTTAACAAAGATAGTTAAACCTCCTCTAATATGTCAAAGAAAAAATTTTAAATATTCTCCCTAGGAACAGGTTCATTTCAACATAGAATTTCTAAGGAGAGAACATCTCATATGAAATTTTATGTCTTAACTTTCTTTCATCCTTGCTTTCGTAAAATGGGAATCCACAGGGCAGGAATCTAGTTTTTGGCTACTGAATAACAAGAATTCAAACTTTTTAGTTTTTAGTTATTGTGCTGTGATTATGACATCACAATGGGAAGATTATGACTTCAGGTCATAAGGGGAAGAAGTGAATATATACAGAAAAACATAAAATGTGTATAAATTCTGACTCCCCTGGAAATCACTCATCTCTGAGAGTAATTTTCAGTTCTACCTGCTGAAAACCAATTTTCTATAAAAATGAAACTACAACTTAACATTTAGGGTTACAAAAAAAGTTCTCAGGAACATGTAGATGGAAATTTTTTTATATATATATCTCAAATCTTTTTCTTCTGAAGCACACCAATCTCAGCCATTAAAATGAACTAAAGAGTCCTGCATCCATCATCAAATCCTGGATAATCAAGAACCTTCATGTCACTCTCTGAGTACCATTGGGTTAAAAACTACTGCATTGTTTCCAGCCTAATGGTTTTAATGATGTCTTCATTTTTTCTTTCAAAGTTAGACAGTCAATTTTCCTATAATGAAAGCATATTACTATTGTAGAAATAAAATACCTTGCATAGAAATTTACAGCTTTGAATGAGGAATAGTCATTTCTTCATACAGTTCTTTCTCGCAAAACCCTTTGATAGATTTGAGTTTCTATTATGTGAGTTTTCCCGTGGGAATAATGTTAGAAAATACAATTAAAGCAGGCATATATATAATATAAAAAATCTTGAGACTCTAATAGATGGTACAGAGATAAAAGGAACACATTACAGAAGCAAACCCTGAAGCATTCTTCAAACTTGGTTTATGCCACAACAAAATGTTGCTATAGAAACATGAAATCCTCAACAGAATTCCTGGAAGTTAAAAAATCTGCCTGCAGACTTGCTTCCAGATGCTGACTGGCTGGCTTGTTAAATAAAACTTGGCATTTATTGTATGGGAGATTTTATCTCAAAACATACTATGAAAACTACCTGGTACTTTAAGTGCAGTGCTCACAATGGGGAGAAAAATATTAATACAGTGAGAATGTCTAGTCTGGTAGATATGTCAGGATTTTGGATTCAGTGCCTGTCAGCCTGATGGTTTCCTCTTCTTCCCTCATCAACACTCTATAAAGAAGTAGCTCTAAAATAGGATTAACCCTTCCTAACCAGGTGGTGGGAAATCACTCTGTTAATGCAATTGTTCATCCCTATTAAGCAGGTTAAGTCGTTCTCACTACTAGTGAGAAAACCAAGTTTTCCTATAGATAGTTTGGGGCTCTCTTTAAGAGTAATTTTCCTGTAGTAATTATACAGCAGTTTGATCTCAGAAAACAGACTGATTAATTAGGAAGCAGCTAAATGAGTTCTTTTAACAAGTCTAAAGATATCCCTGCTTCTTTTCTTATCCTCTTCAATCAAACTGACAGCTTTTTAAAAACCCCCTTAAATAGTGAATGCATAACAATTATGTTGGAACTCAAAGAGTTATCACTGGCCTTAGTTTAAGAAGGGGTTTTACAGCCTATAGAAGAGGAGTACCCTATTCATTTAAAGTTGCTCTGTCAGAAGTTTCCCATGGCAGACACCACCCACTTCTCTCGCTTCCTCTCATCCTATTGTTTTACTTCATTTGACTCCTTTGACCGCCACTGGAGAAAACGAGCTCATCTCCATTTGAACATTTGTCCTTAGGCTGGGAGCTCAGCCTTCCACTGAGATAACTTCTTTGCTTGCCACCTCTTGCTCACAATTACAGAATATCCAAATTTTAATAAATGTATATACATAGGGTAGAAAGTTATTATCTCTTGTGCCCTTAAAAAATGGGGATGGGGGAGCCCCATTCCTGAAGTGTGGGTTGTAAATAGTGATTTCCTTCCAAAAAGTACAGTATAGAAAAGGGTGGGGGGGCACAAAAGAGTGATCTTATAGTGGAGAAGCAGGATGGAATCTGCTTCAAGGCAGGTTGTCAAGGTCAACATCGATAGTCGTAAATCACATTAACTGTATGCACCATTATTGTGATATGATGAAAATGGCTCTTGTCTCTGTGATCCTCCTCCCCTAAAACTTCTAATGCTAAGCTAATCACGAGGAAAACTTCAGACCAATCCCAATAGTGGGGTATGCTGTAACATGACTAACCAGGACTCTTCGAAACCATCAAGGTCATCAAAAACAGGGAAACGATGACAACCTGTCCCAGCCCAGTGGAGCCTAAGAGGACATGATGACTAGTCATTAAGGAAATCTGAGGGAACCATGGACTTTGGTCAATAATAATGTATTGATATTCATTCATCCTTTGTAGCGAATGTGGCACACTAATGTAAGATGTTAACAGAAGGGAAACCGTGGGCTGGCTGGCAGCTCCGTGTACTCTCTGCCCAATTTTCTGTCAATCTAAAACTGTTCTGTAAATAAGCTCTATTAATGAAAATAAGGGAGAGAGGGGAAAGACTGGGGAGCATGGGTAGCTATCAAGGGATGGCAAGCCCAGTATTCGCCGTCATTGAATTTGGGGCCAAAGTGGGTCTCCAGGATGATGGGAGGCATCAGTCCCCCCTGAAGACTTGGCCAGGCTGAGATGCACTGGACGCAGGTGAGAATGAGAACCACGTGTTCTCCATCTCTGTGCCTCCAGTCCAGCACAAACCCTTCCACGTGAGCACTGATGTTCATTAAGTATCCGCTGTGGACGTGACACTGCGCTAAGCGCTTTAGGTACGTTGTCTCACATAGGTGTACATGGGAGGGAAACCCAGGCACAGAGAATTTAAGTCGCTTACCCAAGGACACACAGCTGGTAAATGGCAGAGCCAGGATTTGAACTCCGGCAGTTTGACTTCAGAGTCCCATACTGTGTGTCACCACTGGCAGATTCTCAATAATGCAGATAGTATGAAATGATTTTCTGTTGTCCATGTTACACTTCAGGTATGAATCTCTGGTTTTGAGCACTAAAATTCTCAAACTATGTTTGGCAGACCCAGTTGATCCTCAGCATCAATTTGTAGTCCTGAGGTTTGACTATGAAGACAGGTCACTAAGATCTGTGAGATATATCAATTTATGATATCACTGAGGCATGGACCAGAATCGCTCTGCTGTGAGGCTAGATGGTGGCATTCTGTTTAGCAGTCACTTGTTTGGGGCACTTTCAGATCTAATGCTTGTGGACCTGGATTCTCAGATGCAGCCTCTTTGGCTCCAGCATTCAGCAATTCCGCACACTGATGGAGGCTTCCTCCTCGGTGCATAGGCTCAGGAGTGATACTAATGACAAATGTGTACATGGATTTCTATCTTAATGCCTGATCGACAGTTCTCACAGCACCACTGCTTCCCAGGTGGTGCTAGTGGTAAAGAACCTGCCTGCCAGTGCAGGAGACATAAGGGACACAGGTTTGATCCCTTCCCTGTCAGGAAGCTCCCATGGAGGAGGGCATGACAACCCACTCCAGTATTCTTGCCTGGAGAATCCCATGAACAGAAGAGCCTGGTGAGCTACAGTCCACAGGGTCGCGAAGAGTCCGACAAGACTGAAGTGACTTAGCACACATGCACAGCACCAAAGCACAGGTCATTAAATAGATGTGAGTGTAATTGTGAGGGTAAGATGTGAGGGTAATTGAACACATGACCAAACACTTTTCCTGTATGCCTGGGTATCATGGTTTCCCCAGGACAATCCATCTTATGACTGTTATTTCCAGAGAATTATTAACAGTGCCCTCTTTAGTTTTCAAAATGTTCACATCTGAATGATAACTTACACAGCCACCATGTCTATAATACAAAGATAGATAATCTGCCACTCCTGAGCTAAAAGCTCTCGAGACCATGCCAACTGCCTTTGCAATATGTTGGTGACAGCTGGCCCTCTTATTCCTAGAGCTTTGGTAGAGTGAGTTCATCTGAACAAAAGTGATGTTGAAAAAGAAATCAGGGTTTTCAGGGGTATAATTATTTATTCATTCCACATAGATTAATGGTTTTGCAACTTTGTTCAATTTCAGCTATATTTCTTTAGCAGCCAAAGAGTGCAGCTATTGCAGCAAGCATATTTATTAAGAAAGAAATATATTTTGTCATCATCACCTAAGCTCCAAAACTAGATGGTTGCCCTTAAGTGACAGGTGACATCATCCTCTTTGAGGATGGTCAACGTGGTCAAGTGTGAAGCCACGCTGAGCACCAGGGCATCAACAGCTATCTTCTTAGAACAGGGCCAAAGGAAGGAACCTTGAATTCAAGCCCACCTGTCTTCTAACTTCAAGGTGTGGGCAGTTCTCATGCTTGACATACATCCCAAATTTCTTTTCTAGGCTCATATATCTTGTCTTACACTGTATACTTTTATTTATTTTTTACCAGGGCTCAAACCCTCATCCCCTGCATTGGAATCACAGAATCTTAACCACTGGATCGCCAAGGACGTCCCTGAGTATCCTAAAATTTGACCATGTTGCTGTATCACCCATCACCATGGACCTCTTCCCTATTTCTTTACTTTTCTCTTCTATCTAGGTCACCTTGCCATGTCCATCTCTTTATCATGTGCAAGATTAACAGATTTGATGAACACTATGGGTTTTCCCTGACAAAACCTTTTAATCTAAGTACCAGCTGTTAATTCCCATCATTTGCTTTCTCTCAAGAATTTTAAAACTTCTTGCAAAAGCCTCTTCTCACAAGGTGACATAGCAGCCTCCAAGAAATCCATGTACTCAATTCTAAGTGTCAGCTAAAGCTGTTGATAAAATGTCTTCTGTGTGGTAAAGGCCACCGTGGCTGATTCTAACTAATTGCAGTATAAATGTGAATCCAAACCCACATGCTAGCAAGTCTATTGTTACTAATTTTGAGGAGATGTTTTTACTCGCTCAGAACCTTGGTCAAGACAGACACATTTATTTCTCATCTCTCTTAGGGAGCAGTTGTTTTCTAGCCCATTCTTTCAGGGTCCCAGATTTATATCGTCATCTCATCCCCACCCCTGACTTTAGCAAGGCCAAGATCTTGTTTTTGTTCCCACAGAGCCACTGAAACTACGTTTCTTAGTTCTGAAATTGGCTAATACCGTCTGAGTTTGGGCTTTCAACTTCTTTGTTTTGGGTCCCCAAGGATTTCTCTTACTTTTTCTCATTCTCATTTTTGCATTTGAGAATATATTGATTATATTTTAACCATCTTTCCCAAGTATACTGTAGTGGAAGGAATTTCAAATTACCACCATATTATAAATAATGGAGGTTAATATTGATAATTCTATCAGGGAAGTACAGGAGTGTTTTTTTTTTTTTTATTGCTGCCTTTAATGAGGTTACCATCTTGTTGGGCATTTATTTGGAGATATCTTAGAAAGAAATAAAGAAATATCTTTTAACAGTAGACTCTCCCAGGCATGTGTCAGTTGTAACAAACACACTGGGTTCATGGCTCTTCCACCATATCCCAGCTTTGCAAGCAGGAGCTTTGTCATGGTTGCTTGGGTTAAGTAGATTTATCATCCAAGTGAGCAGTAAGAACTTAGTGAAATACATTTGAAAGTCAGGGCAAGAAAACCATCTAAGATAAAAAGTCTTTTGAATAATGAAGGAAAGATGTTCATTTATCACTGAGACCAGGATATATTCCTTCCCCAGTCAAAGTTGAGAAATCCTATAGAATCCTGGGCAGGGGCGTGAGGGTGCGGGGAGTGGGGGGGCATCATATGAGCAGTGTTTTTCATGGAGTGTCTGACCAATAGATATCAGAATCATCTCAAAAGTTTGTTTTTACAAGAAGAGTTGAGAACTCTACTCTCACCTGTTCTGATTCAGTAGACAGAAGCAAAATCTGGAAATTTGTATTTTTAGCAAGCACCTCTGGTAACTATTAAGTACAGTGAAGTGGGAGAAGCCATAGTGCTGACTGTGTTTGCATTTGCGAGAGTAGGTTGCCATCATTTCAGGAGCCCCGCTGATCCATTTAGCAGGAGTAGAAAGAGCCAAACAGTAGAAAATCCATTCGCGTCCTTGAGATTGAAAGTCTCCAAGTCTGTGCTGTGTTAAAACCTAAACTTAGCGCCATTACAGAGAAAAACAGACTCAGAGGCAAATGGACAGACAGACAGCCCTCTGTGGTTAGTTCAGCAGCCTTGATCCAAATATGTGCCCATCTGGATTCTCATGACATCAGACCTGGTCCACAGTAGAATGAAAAATGCTTAACAAGAGTCCAGAGAAATACACCCACAACCATGAAAGAAGAGCTGCTGGAGTAAGAACTAGACTGAATCCTCACTCCAGGCCCTCCTGGAGAGGATCTGTCCCCACTGTAATTGAGGAAGGGATTGGTCATTAGTGCCGAAACCACACACTATCTAAAGCCATGTGTCATTTACTGTCTATTTCATACAGCATATTTTCTTTAACCATTCCTTAACAATACATATATTTCCTCCCATTATGTGATTTTAATCCTCATCCCTAAGTTAGGTCTTTATAAAACATAAGCTAAAAGAATATCTCTGGACAATTTACATAGCAACACCCAGAATCCCTATCCTGCTGCCATCTACTGAAATGGTGACCAAACAGGGACTCCTGGAGCACTAGTAGGAAAGAAAATGCTGCAGATTATATGAAGTGTGGGAAGAGAGGAGGGACCCAAAATCAATGGATTAGGCAGGTGATTAGGTCTATTAAAAAAAAAATTGTGAATGCAATGGTCCTTTAAGGAATGTTGTTAAAATAACTGTTTTAAAGAGTGCCATCCATTTGGAATTGTTTGGGGGAAAAGTTAAGAGGAATTTCTAATGAAGAACCTTGCTATGATTGTTGCCTTAGGCACCATTTTTGGTTTACAAATTACATGCCATTTTACAGACAACTAAAGAAACACAGTCCAAATGTATTATTCTGTTACCCCGTGTTTTAACAGTTCCATATGGTTATCATCACTCGGCTGATTTCTTCAGAAACAATTAAAAATCTTGTTAGACGCAGGAAGAAACCACGTGAGCATGTTTTTCTGTTGCTAGTGACACTGCATCTCCTCCGCATCCCTTTAGTCCGTAACAAATTACTCAGCCTGCTGGAGCAGGTCCCTCAAAGGCTGGGAAATGACATCCCTTGTCTGAGACATCCCCTCTAACCACAACTAAAATCGGGCCTTTAGGCAAACAATAACACAGAAAGAGATCTGTTTTATTTCTGTGGCACCAAATGGCAGTATTAAGAAATGAAGCCAGTGTGAAGAACAATGTAAAAACCAGCTTGAAATGCAGTACCATTCAAGGTAAAGAAATTGACAATAAATCAGTAATACGTAGACCTATCTGAAAGGACGTATCGGCCAGATAGGCTAGATTTTGCTGTAGTAGCATCCATCCCCAAATCCCACTGAGATGATTACAAGGGTTTGCTTCTCACTGATGCTATCAGTCAGGGTAGGGGTGAATCCAAGTTATTGACAGGTCATTACTCTGAGCCTCAGGCTGACAAAGAAGGAATTATCTGGAAAGTCATTAATTGGCATGGCAGAGGGAAAAACAATGTGCTAGGTTTGTTACCTTTATTGTCTTGTTCAACCTACCTGCCATCCAATGAGATAGGTAGTAATATTTCTATTTTGTAGATGAGGAAATAAGTTTAGAACACTCAAAGAACTTATTCAGAATGAGTGACAAAAGGAAAATTCAATTCTAGGTCTGTCTGAATGTGGCAGGCAGGCTCTAAGATGGCCCTCAAAATCCTCACACCTTGAGATTCATGTCCTTGGGTAAGTGCCTCCCCTTGAACATGGGCTGAACCTAGTACGTGCTTGCAACGAATAGCATATGCCAAAGGTGACAGACTGTTGCTTCCAGTTTAGGCTCTAAGAAATAGTCACTTCCACCTTACTGACAGACTCTCTTAGCTTTCCCTTGCCAGCTTTGATGAAACAAGTGGCCAGGTTGGCTAATTCCACTTGGCAAAAGCTGAGGAAAACCTCTGTCCGACAGCCCTGAAGGAACTGAATCCTGACAATGTCCATGTAACTGAGATTGGTTGAATCTTCAAGTGAGACCTCAGTCCTGTTCAATGCCTTAATTGCAGCCTTATGAGAGTCCCTAAATTGGAGAATCCAGCTAAGCCATGTGCAGATTCCTAACCACAAAAACTCTGAAATAATAAGCGTGTGCTGTTTTAAGCCACTACGTTTGTGGTGACTTCTCATACGGCAATAAGGAGACAATGCTCTTTCTACGGCACGAATTAGCCTCTTTTTGGCAGAGTATCCCACCCAAGCCTGTTCTTCTTACAGCCTTTGTTTTGGTTGATAACATTCTATCCGTTTGGTCTCCTAAGTCATAAACTTGAGAGTCCCCCTAGATTCTACCTACTCCCTCACTCTTCACATATTTTCAGCAAGTTTTGTATACACTAGATTCTATGCATCTAAAAAGATGTTTCCTGTTCGATTCCACAGTTCAAGTCAGGGTATAAAATCACCTCTTACCAAGACTTTCCCATAATGGGGACACCTGCAACCAGACTTGCTCCCCTCGAATTCATCCTCTAACCTATCGCTGGCTCCTACATTTCTTCTAGAATAAGTCTACGCTTTACAGCATCCTAATAACATGGTAGTGCAATGATACTTTGCTACAGACTTCATGTTACCTTCAGAAGCTTTCTCGCATCAAGGTCCCAGGGGAAAAAATGTTATCTGTACTGTTTCAGGGAAGGATTGTGAGATGGGAACAGGGAAACAAATTCAGCAAAACCCTGGCTTTAAGAATTTGGGCCAAAATCTTGAAGGACTCAGGGCATGTATCTTATACCATGTAGTTTTTAAAGAATACATGATCAGTCCCAATTCGTTTTTCCCATCCCAGACTAGATAACGGTTCTGGAGACTGAGGCAAAGGAAGGATGCAGGGAAAGCATGAAAACCTTAAGTTGTCTGTGTTGCTTCCTGACTCACTGTCCCCATCCCAGTCCCAGGGAGAGGAATCATAGTGTTTGGGGAATCAGAGAACAGAGAGACCTGCATCAGGCTTCTTGGGCTAGAAGGAGGGGGCAAACCAAGGGCAAGCCTGACAGAGTTCCCTGGCACCAAGCCTTGCCTATGAGCTCTAGAGACACAGCTGAGTGTGGTGTCTAGACAGACGGACAAGTGGCCATCTGAGTAGACTCTTAATAGGAGGCCAGATAGGAAGGAGGGAATATTGGTGGATGCCAGAATAGGCAGATGGAGAAGAAAGACAGTCATTTTCCCTCTCCCTGTCCTCCATCCATTTTTTTTTTTTTTTTAGCACTTTGGTAGTCCCCAAACTTCGACCCAACCTAGGGATTGGGGGAAGTTCCCCAATTATGATTTAGCATCCACACCTGGGCAGGAAAGAGATTTGAAACATAGATTTCACCCTCTCGCCAAGATTCTTCTAAAATGCTTCCTGTTTCTCCCCCTACTTGGAAAGAAAGCATTTAGAAACCAGGTGTTATCCTAAAAGTTTGACACTTTGGGTAGGAATTTTATTCTTGAGTACTGTGGGATGATGTGAGAAGACCCCAGAAAAAGAATTACCCAAAGGCTCAGCCCCAGACGCTTGACCCCGTCATCCTTCCCAGAGTTGTCTCCACCACATTGCTTCCTTGTCTGCCCCTCATTTGTCCTCAAGGCCTTTCCTCAGGAAATCTACTCCCCTCCATCTACAGAGACCCAGGAAGAATCACATCCATGAAAACCACTGCAGGCCCCACTCCAGTTGTCTCTTCTGTCTGGTGCGAGGACCAGGGAGAGAAGAGGACACTCAGGTTCCTTCTATTTCTTTTTTTTAATTCCTCACCACAAAACTCTCTATTGCCCAAACTATGACCAGCAAGCAAGACCTTTCCTTGTAAGCAACCTCAACTCTTGAGCTCCCACTGGACTTTTATAAGAATCTAACGGCCTTGGGGGGCCCGGGGTGGAATTTTTGGGATTTGAAAAGAAGTTGGAATTACAGACCTTGGGGAGTAGGTCCATCACTATTTGAGTGTGATGAAATGTTCAGAGCCCAGGGACAGAGAGGCTTATGGGCTATTAGAAAAGAGGAAGAAAGCAAACCAGATAATTATTCACTTAGAAGTCACTTCCTGATGCTGCTAACCACTCCATCCAATGACCTTCCCATGAGAGAGAATGATGGAATCACTTATCCTGTACAACGTAATCAACAAGCACAGTTTCAGGGAGATATTTCATGCTTGGTCCTTTGGTCGGGTCTTAGCACATATTTAGATGTTTGTGTGTTTATAAACCTGCGACCTTAAAGCAAACAGTGGAGAAGGTGTGTTGCCATTGGTATGTGCATATGTGTGCATGTATGTGTCATCCCTGTTAATTGAAGAAAGCTGACAGCAACGTCCGCCTCGGTACAGGATAACTCGCTGCTGTTTCTGCTTCCTCCTGTTCCATGGACCTGATTCCCCTACCTCCCCAATCTTCTCATCTGCTTTTAACCTGCATTGCTCCTCCACCTCAAGGCAAATCCAAGGTCTTCCCAACCACCATTTTCACTCACTTCTAGTCTCTTCATCCCATTTTGGGACATGATACGACCCTTCCTCCCTCCTCTCCTGTCCTCTCCCTAACAGGTATCTGCTCTGTAGCCAACCAGCTCTGCCTTTCAGAGAAGCTCTCTGTGGAGCCAAAATTGCTGCCTTCATTTCCAATATCTACTGTACCAGGGGGCTTAAAAGCAACAGAAACTTGTTCCCAACCAGGGGGCTTCAAAACAGCAGACATTTATTGTCTCACAGTTCTGGAGGCTGGAACTCAAAAATTAAGGTGTCAGCAGGGCCATGCACTTCAGCACCTCTGAAGGCTCCAGGGGAGACTCATTCCTTGCCGCTTCCAGCCTCTGATGATAACTGTCGGTCCTTGGTCCGCAGCTTCATCACTCCAAACTCTGTGTCTGTCATCCCCTGCGGTTGGCCCTGCATCTCTGTGTCTTCAGGCAGCAACCTCCTCTGTGTGTGTGTCTGTGTCTAAACGTCCCTCTTCTTCTAAGAAAACCAGTTATATTGGATTAGGGCTGACCCTAATGATCTCATTTTAACTTGACATGTTATAGGGTTATATCTACAAATACCCTATTTCCAAATAAGGTTACATTCACAGATACCGAGATTTAGAACTTCAACATGTTTAGGGAGGTACAATTCAACCCTCACTGATCCCATATCCATCTCTGAATTAAATTAAAAGCAAACAGAGTTTGATTCAGGAGGCCAAATCAAGAGCAGAATCTATGCAGGCCCAGGCAGGAAGCTGGAAGTCTTTGGTCAGGGGATGCTAGGAAGAACCCCAAGGGTGGTCCAGAGGGGGAGGAGTCTAGGCTGTAGATGGGCACAGCCTCTCACCCCATAGGCACTGCCCCCTGTAAAGATGAGCGTGAAGGGGAGAGGGTCTGCACAGGGCCCTCCAAGGAATGACCAGCCAAGGTACGTTCCTAGGAGGGCTTCATCAGCATTACCCAGGAGCTCCTTAGAAATGCAGAATCCTGGTCCCCACACCCAACCAACTGAATCCGAATCTTTGGAAGTGAAGGACGGGGTGGCAAGTATCTGGGTGTTCCCCAAGTTCTCCTATGATTCGTATGCATGCTAGAGCTTGAGAGCTGCTGCTTGGGAGCTTGGGTCCCAAGACAGAGTCCATCTTGTCCCTCTAAGGGTCTGTGGGCATCACCAACAAAAGATATACACCCTCTGCTAGTCATTCAAATGATACAGATATCATTATGTAAAAAGGCAGCCCAATTCTTTGGTGAAAACATCTCTAGAGACAAAACTCCATTTCTTGTGTTGAGCAAAAATCTGCATCTCTGTAGTTTCCACCTCTGGTGAATGTTATTCTCTGGAACTCCAAATGAAATTCATTCTCTTTTCTGAAAAGAACAGGTTGAAGGTATTAAAAAATAGCTGTTGTGTCCTCAGTTTTCCCTTCCGAAGTCCACCTTTCTAGACTCATGTTTTTTAATGTAGTGGAGGAAAGTGAAAGAAGTGAAAGTCACTCAGTCGTGTCCGACCCTTTGCAACCCCATGGACTATACAGTCAGTGGAATTCTCTAAGCCAGAATACTGGAGTGGGTAGCCTTTCCCTTCTCCAGGGGATCTTCCCAACCCAGGGATTGAACCCAGGTCCCCCGCATTGCAGGCGAATTCTTTTTTTTTTTTCCATTTATTTTTATTAGTTGGAGGCTAATTACTTTACAATATTGTCATGGCTTTTGCCATACATTGACATGAATCAGCCATGGATTTACATGTGTTCCCCATCCCCCCTCCCACCTCCCTCCCCACCCCATCCCTCTGGGTCTTCCCAGTGCACCAGCCCTGAGCACTTGTCTCATGCATCCAACCTGGGCTGGTGATCTGTTTCACCCTTGATAGTAAACTTGTTTCAATGCTGTTCTCTCTGAACATCCCACCCTCTTGCAGGCGAATTCTTTACCAGCTGAGCCACAAGTTGAGGAGGAAGGTATGACATAAAGGGGATGCCAGGACTGAGTGCAGGACATTGTTGAGTTTATTTTTGGTGAAGTCATTTGACTTGAAGCCTTAAATGATGTTAAAGGAGAATATGAAGTATTTTTTTAATGTTTTTCAAAAAGAACCATATGTTAGAAATTACCTTCTCAGTTAGATGACAGGAAGGATAAGGATCCCAACCAACTTTTTTTCCCAGGTGCCTGCTCATAAAGGCAAAAAAATTCTAAGACTCACTCAAATTCCTACCTACAAAGATGGGAAATATTGGAGAGAAAAATGTGGGAGATTTTGAAAAAGGTAAAAAGGGATTACTGGATATCTTTTATGTGGAGCGTCAATGGCCATCAGATTTCATAAATGTGCACACTTTTGTCTTTGACTAGACTGTTTACAACCCTGCAGAAATAGAAGTTAACTTGTAGAGAACAGATAGTAATGCATATAATGCTTGCTGTAGAAATGCTAACTGTGTCCAGGAGAATACAACTGATGTTACTCTCTGGATATTGCCCCATTCTGCTAGTCCTAACATTATAAATTCATTTCCCAAATTCCTCATCTGTCCATATATACGTGGTGTATCTGAAAGAGAGTTTGTAATACTGTCCTGATTCCCTCATTGATTAGTGCGTTAAATAAAATCTTAAGACACTTGTTTTTTATTTGGATAAAAGTCACCACTGTACCTTATTTTGAAAATTAACATTCAGCAATAGTTTTCTTTATAATTAACTCATCTCTCCATCCATCTTTTGGCTTTTTAAATTGCTCACACGTTGTAGATACAGTAGCACCTAAAATTCCAATACTCTTACTGTTATAGTAATATAAGGGGGACCTCTTCCAGGGCCTGAGAGTGGGCTCTTGTCTAACATTCAGAAATGAATTATCTGAGGAGACATGCATGCTGTACTGACAAAGCAAAAGACCTTATTGGGAAGGGGCGCCTGGGCAGAGGACAGCAGAGTAAGGGAACCCAAGAGAGCTTCTTTGCCACGTGGCTCAGAGTCTCAGGTCTCACTGTAATGGGTTTAATGTTGCAGATTGTCTCTGGCCAGTCACCTTACTTGTGCCCATGTTTGGTCCAACTCCTGGCAGTGGGTGCCCCTCTCAGGCAAGGTGGTTTCTAGCGCAAGGGTTTCTTGGAGGTCCGCAGTACATATTATGGGTTGGCATCTCCTCCCCGCTTTGGCCCCTCCCAAATTCTTCTGGCTGGCCAGAGCTTTTCGGTTCTGTGTTCCTTCGTGGGACCTCCCAGTGTGACGTAACTCACATAAGCAGTTATAATCCTGCATGGCCGGGGACAGACACTTTCAGTCAGTGGTTCTCTAATACCAGCATGAGCTTGGAAACTGGGCTGGCCGAGCCAGAACCCAAGTCAAGTTACTCGACCTCTCTGTTCCTCGGTTTCCTCCCAGGGTTTTGTGATGAATACATGAGTTACATAACTAACGTATCTAGAAAAGTGCGTGGTACATTTAAAAAAGAAAAAGTCTGTTACTTTTTTCTCCTTCGGGTTGCAAGGAGAAAGAATTTCTCTTTCACCGAGGACCCACTCCTCCTTACGGGTCTTAAAGCCATAGCCAGTTCGTCTGCTGCTTCTGTAAATAAAAACCAATTTCTAACAGGAACCTTTTGGTATCACTACTTTCTAATTCTTTCCTCTATATTAGTGTCAAGTAAGGATTTATATCACAATTTTTATTTGAGGGAACTCAATCTTTTTTTCAACAATGATTTAACAAATCACCAGTCACCCTTATAACAGCCCATCAGATGGATCAGGTACATTTACTACATTTACTTATTCTAAACGTCGAATTGTAGCAGCTTCCAGGAGCCTGCGCTGAAGCTGGGTGGAAACATCAGTCAGCCCAGTAAAACTGAAAAGACTGTGCTGTCTTTTAGGTGTAAGATTAGGGAACCTACCTGAATGGTCCCTTTCGGGCAACAAGGAAGATGGGTTTGTTTTAGCTTCCTTAATCTGTTTCTGAGCTGCGGAACTCTTTCTTCAGAACTGAGCTCTTATATTCAAGCTTTCTAGCAAAGGTTGTTCCTGGAATACTATTTAAGTCTCTGGTCCCAGCTTTACCAGTCAGGATGGGCTTGGCTTTGTTACCGTTACAACAACAACAACAACAACAACTAACCATTCTCAGTGCCTTGAACAAGAAAGTTTTCTTTCTAGCTAACGCTACATATTTACTTTGCCAACAAAGGTCCATCTAGTCAAGGCTGTGGTTTTTCCAGTGGTCATGTATGGATGTGAGAGTTGGACTGTGAAGAAAGCTGAGCACTGAAAAATTGATGCTTTTGAACTGTGGTGTTGGAGAAGACTCTTGAGAGTCCCTTGGACTGCAAGGAGATCCAACCAGTCCATCCTAAAGGAGATTAGTCCTGGGTGTTCATTGGAAGGACTGATGCTGAAGCTGAAACTCCAATACTTTTGCCACCTCATGCGAAGATTTGACTCACTGGAAAAGACCCTGATGCTGGGAGGGATTGGGGACAGGAGAAGGGGATGACAGAGGATAAGATGGCTGGATGGCATCACCGACTCAATGGACATGAGTTTGAGTAAACTCCGGGAGTTGGTGATGGACAGGGAGGCCTGGCGTGCTGTGATTCATGGGATCGCAAAGAGTTGGACACAACTGAGTGACTGAACTGAACTGAACTGAACGCTGCATATACAGCATATATTGATAGTGATCTCTGCTCCATGCCACCCCCGAGTCCAGAGCCCAGGCTGACAGAAGCTCTCCCATCTGGGTTTCTCCAGACTCAAAGCAAAATGAAGAGAACTTGGAATCTCACAAAATGGCTCTTCAGTACTTCTGTACCAAATTGACCAATGTTATCTCTGCTCATCTTTCAGGGCCATGCCTAGTTTCAAGTGTGGGCAATGTGCCTCTCCCCTGTGCTGAGAATGGAGGGGAACTGGATATTACTGAAGGACATAGGAATGTTCACCACACTAGTTATGGCTCCCCAGTCTTGACTGCATTATTGCTCTTCTCCCGATTTATTTGCTTCACTCTCAGCATTCAGAATAGGATGTAATTGCAATTCACTTGGCCTGACTTCTAATATAACATCCCTAATATTATCTGAAATCTGTAGGGAGAAACGAAGCTTGCACCTTCAAACTTCAAGTGTTCTCTAGTAGGCGCCTTTGATATTGTTGAGAGAGAAAGTATGCTTGTTTTTCCAAGTTCTGCCTCACCCAGCCCCCACCTGGGTCTAATTGTAAAGTGCATCTGCATGTTTTAAAAGCTCATTATGTAAATGTATCACAGTCCATATCCATCAACAGATAATTAAGAGACTATATACATATGTATGAGTTGGCTTAATATTGCTTTAATGAGGAGGTTTACTAGAAATACCAAATCAAGGAGGCAAGAAGAAAAATGATCATAATAAAAATGAGTACAAGTTTCCAGCAGTTCCTGGTAGTCCTGAGAGTTGCAGGAACACCCAAAGGGCACCTCACATTTCCTACTTGCCCACCATAAATGGGAGGAAGAAGCTTGGAAAGAAGTAGAAGTGTTGCTCAACACATCTTTGAAAATAAGGTTATACTTTTTAATTTATTCCAAATTAAAGATTTTAGAGGAGCCAGAGTCTCATGTTTTCACCACCTGTAAAAGCAAGGTCATGGCAGGGAAGTGGTCAGAAGTCTGACATGGCAACCCCCAGTCGATGCCAAAACTGCAGAGATGGAGCCACCAGACTAGCCCATGCGGCTCCTCTGCATAAATTAGAAAGGCGTCTCCTAGGAGAGGAGGAAAACCAGTGGGAAACCCTTGGCTCCCTCTAGCAGGCAAAGCCCTCCAGGTCCACGGCTCAGTGAGGAGGTGACGCTTTATGTAGAGACATACGCGACCTTGTCCCAGGTGGACACAGCCTAGTAGTGCCAGGACACGTGGCTAGGTGAGCAGAGCATGAGCTAGGATTTTTAGCCTTTACTTACTCTCTCAGCAAGGCTTCTTGTCCAGCACATAATCCATACAACTGCAACAGCAGTCCTTTCTAGAAAACTCCAAAGGAGTGACTCCCACCAAGAACTGGCCCGAGTTCATAGGAGCAGAGGACCCTTCCCCATTCTACCTACCAACTTGTCCCTTTGGTTTACTCAACGGTGGCTCAGCCCCACCTTTGGGACCCTTCCACCCCACCTCTCTTCTCCGCTCATACACAGTTCATTGGCCAAGATTCAGTCAGGTGGTTCTACTGAGTTACAGAGGAAGCTGGGCATTGTGGTCTTGCTGGGTGACCAGATGTGGCTCACTGTGATCTGGTGACTAGGGAATTCGAAGGCAAGTCATTTTGTCCCATTTCCCACACATCGGAGGAGTAGGGACAAGAAACTACTCCCCTTCAGTAAAGAGAATGATGCAAAAGGCACTCCTTGACCACAGCAGTCCTGTTTTCTTGACTTGATCTAATTCTAGCCTCTGGAAAACACTGCCTTGTCTATCATCCCCCTGGCACATCTGAACTAGATGCTGACAAGTGTGGTCTCCTAGGAGGCTCCACTGCTTCGGAATTCCAAGTCCTCCTGGGTGAGTTTTGAGGCCTGAGATTGTTTTACAACTTCAACAAAGACTTTTACTTTTTTTTGAAACTCAGGTTTGTGGTTTGTCTGACAAATGTAGTAGCTCTTCTCTTCTATTTGCATTTACTCAGTATTATAGGGCAGGGACTACATCCATGTCCTTCCTAGACATACTTCTCTAACCTGATGTATGTCTTTGCTTCCTTATATCTCCCAGTCTGTCTGTCCCTCTGTCTCCCGAGTGAAAGACACATGTCACATCCTCCCACATTTGCTCACTCCCTTGGCCACAACTCATTCACATGGTCCATGTAACCGCAACAGAGCCTGCAAAATAAGGAGTCACTGTGTCCCCAAAAGGAAACAAAACGGGATTTGAATCCATGTCATTACTTCCTCCTCATCTGGCCTGGGTGGTAAGTTATCCTGATTGGCAATCTCTGCTCAAAGCGTGTATTTAAAGTGAGTAAGGCTTCTCTGAGATAAGAAGGGCATTGTTTCTAAAAGAAAATGGGATTAAAAGTAGATAAACAGATTCCAACCTGGATAGAGGTTAAATGTTTTGAAAGGACAACAAACCTCGGATGGAATCTTGACTGCAACATTTATGAGCCTTGGGTGTCTGGAAGAAAGTTACAAGAATTTCTGGGCTTCAGCTGCCTCAT
This sequence comes from Odocoileus virginianus, assembly GCF_023699985.2. Lineage (NCBI taxonomy): Eukaryota > Metazoa > Chordata > Mammalia > Artiodactyla > Cervidae > Odocoileus > Odocoileus virginianus. The sequence continues at coordinate 21,761,404 of NC_069697.1, forward strand.
TTGTAAAGTGCAGGTAATAACAGTACTTCTTTCATAGACTGTTGTAGGCTTATGTAAATGCTTGTTACATACTTGCACCATGCAAGAGGAAACATAAGGATATGAGAGTGTAGAGGGTATAAGCCTCAGTCTATATATTCAGTTGTGCAAGAAATTTTACTCTATTTTCCTGTATCTGAACCTAATGTCTGTGTTAAATCTCCCTTTCTTTCTGAAAATGATGGAGGCTTCATCTCAGTCGATTCATGGCTTCTCCCTGGGCTCTGAGGAAGTTCCAGGGAGCTGATGTGGGCTCGAGATGGCAGGTCTAGATGGTAGGCATCTCTCCTTCTATGTTGTTGCTTCTTCCCAGCTACCAAGCACCTGCAGATCTGCCAAGTCCCTGAGTCATGTCTGGATTGCTCTACCATGCTGGGTGCCATGGCCATATATTGCCCACAGCATCCTGGGACCCCAGAAACCCCTTGGGGTTGCCTTGGACCTGTCTGTCTTGACACATTGCACAGATACACCTTCTGCTCTCGTGTCTTATTGGCTTAGGGACGTTCAGAGTCTTCCCACTCCCAGCAATGAGGCTCAGATCCACTCTGCTCTCGGTTTCCCAGTCTTATCCAGAGGATCCATCATTCAGCTTCAACAACTCCCTTGCTCCCATGACTCTGTTCAGCGGAAAGGGCCCAGCTGTATCTAAGACCAAGGTGTGCAGCACTAGCTACATGTGATCATTCAAATGAAAACTGGGTAACATGCCAGATTAGCAATGCTAACCACATCTTGAGTGGTCAACACTGGTCTAGGATCTGTGCCTTATATCTGGTCCTAACCCTGTCCGGCGCCATCTCAGAACCTGTATCTAAACTGGGCTGGAAGCTTTGCCCTTTGTACATGATCATACAGTCTCATGCCCATCCTGCCTCATACCTAGGTCTATGCTAGGGAGGCCAAGAACTGGCTCTTTTGTTCTCCTTGTTCTACTGTATCATCTCTCTTCTGAGGCACAGAGGATGAGATGCTCATATTACCATCAGAGCAAGCAATTTGTCTAGTTTGCTGGGATTGAGAGAATTCCTGGGACATGAAACTTTCAGTTTGAAAACCAGGAAAGTCCCAAACAATCCAGGATAATTTGGTTACCTCGATTCCAGAGAACCACTGGTTACCAAGGAATGCAGGAAAGAATACAAGTCTTTATATCTCAAAGTTGCTTCAACCTTGTAGCTGATATTAATCTGGTGAGGATTTCATTTCACCCTTCAAAGTTAGATTTGGATATTATATTTCTTCTCTTTCTAGAAGCTTTTCTGACTCCCACTCTCCTGCCTCTCTCCCTTCCTTGCCCCGTGACTCTCACGGATTTCATTGGTTCCACCTGGTATTTACTAAATACACATCTTCAGATCACCTTTCCCCTTACCTGCCTCCCTAGGAAGACTGTTTGAGTATCTGATATTTTGCCCTTTCTGGAAAACTATTGATCCTGAGGGTCATGGAAAGAGTGAGCCACATAGAAGACTTCTGTAGGGCGTGCAGAAAGAGCCAGCTCCGAAGAGCCCCCTTGGACATTAAAGTAAGACCTTCAGTGGATTGTTAATAGCTACCTTTTGGCCCATTTCTAACTCACATAATGATAGTTTCCAACACAGAAGCTATTACAGAGCTCAGTTCTAAGAGAAGAGACTGCCAGGAACTGCCGTCACTCACCTGCCTTATCCCCCTCCGTCTTCTCCCTGACATTTTCCTGCCCTGGCTTATTGGGTTGTGTGAACTGTCTAAAAATACCTTGATAGCAGAAGCTCAGAGGGTCAAAAAAGGAAAATGAGTCACTGGGTAAGACCACGAATGTTCTTCTTTCACCCAGTTCCTTCCCTCAGCCAGATTCAGACTTGGGGAAACACCAGCTGATATTCTATCAGACACTTTGACCTGTGAATATGATTTGTTCTGTTTTCTATTCCTGCAAAGTTTTTCTCCCTGCATTAACCTTAACCTGTATGGTCCACTCCAAGTACAACCTCATCCAGGAAGCTGTTCATGATTTACCCTAGCCAAACTGTTTGTCTCAACTGCCAGTATAACAGAAGACTAGAAAAATAAGGCTTATTGTATAAACTCACCCCAAACTTGAATCAAAATCTTAAGAAGAGGGTACAGAAAATGTGCAATAAAAATGTTTTTATACTGGGATATAGTTGATTTACACTTTGTATTTCAGGTATACAGAAAATTGACTCACTTATACATATCCATATGTCTATTCTTTTTCAGATTCTTTTCATATATAGGTTATTAGAGAGTATTGAATAGAGTTCTATGTGCTATACAATAGGCCCTTGTTGATTATCTACTTTTATATAGAGAGCTGTGTATATGTTAATCCCAACCTCCTAATTTATCCCTCTCCTCCACCTCTCCCCTTTGGTAACCCATAAGTTTGTTTGCTAAGTCTCTGCCTCTGTTTTGTAAATAAGTTCATTTATATCATTTGTATCATTTTTTAAGAATCCACATATAAGTGATATCATGATGTTTATCTTTCTGTGTTTGACTTCACTTAGTACGATAATCTCTAGGTCCGTCCATGTTGCTACAAATGGCATTATTCTTTTTATGGCTAAGTAACATTCCATTGTACATATTCTTTATCCATTTATGTGTTGATGCACATTTAGGTTTCTTCCGTGGCTTGGCTATTGTAAACAGTGCTGCATTGAACATTGGGCTGCATGTATCTTTTCAAATTATGGTATTCTCTCAATATATGCCCAGGAATGGGACTGTTGGATCACACAGTAGCTCTATTTTCAGTTTCTTAAGATATCTCCACACTGTTCTCCATAGTGGCTATACCAATTTACATTCTCACTAGCAGTGTAGAAGCATTCCCTTTTCTCCATACCCACTCCAGAATTGATGCATTTATTGTTTGTAGGTTTTTTGATGATGGCTATTCTGATTTCTATGAGGTGAGACCTTTCTGTAGTTTTGATTTGCAGTTTTCTAATAATTAGCAACAGTAAGCATCTTTTCTTATGTTCTTTGGCCATCTGTATGTCTTCTTTGGAGAAATTTAGATCTTCTACCCATTTTTTTTTTTTGTTTTTTTTTTTAATTGAGCTACATGAGCTGTTTGTATATTTTAGAGTTTAATCCCTTGTCAGTTGCATCATTTACAAATATTCTCTCCAATTCTGTGGGTTGTCTTTTCTTTTTTTTTTTTTTATTATTTCCTTTGCTATGAAAAAGCTTTTAATTATGTCCCATTTATTTTTGTTGTTATTGCTATATAAGGTGGATCCAAAGAGACATTGCTAAGATTTATGTCAGAGTTCTAAGAATTTTATAGCATCTGGTCTTACCTTTTAGTCTTTAATCGATTTTGAGTTTATTTTTGTTTGTGGTGTTAGAGAATGCTCTAATTTCCTTCTTTTACATGTGGCTGTCCCCTTTTCAGCAACACTTACTAAAGAGACTGTCTTTTCTCCAATGTACACTCTTGCCTCCTTTATCACAGATTAACTGACCATAGGTATGTGAGTTTATTTCCAGGCTTTCTATCCTGTTCCATTGATCTATAAGTCTATCTTTATGCCAGTACCATACTGTTTTGTTTACTGTAGCTTTAATCCCTATCAAATTATCAATGGCATTTTCTGCAGATATAAAACAAAAAAAATCTTAAAATTTGTGTTGTACCACACAAGATCCTGAATAGCCAAAGCAATCTTGAGAAAGAAAAACAGAGCTGGAGAAGTCAAGCTTACTGACTTCAAAAAACATGCATTTTAAACAAACACTCCAGGTACTTCTCTTTTAAAAATTTACTGATATAGTCATGTGCCGTCAAATTCACCCATTTAAAGTACACAATTCAATGGCCTTGAGTATATACAACCATTACCACAATCAATTCTAAAACACTTTTATTATCCCCCAAAGAAACCCCATATCCTTTAGCTGCCACTCCCCAATTCCTACTCCCCTGTCCCAAGTGTGACAGTCACTGGTGATAGTCACTGGTCTATTTCTGTTTCTATAAATTGACCCATACTGGACATTTCATGTTAAGGCGGTCATACAATACGTGGTCCTCTGTGATCAACTTCTTTCACTTAGTGTTTTTAAGATTCTTCAATGTTGTAGCGTGCATCAGTACTTCATTTCTTTTTATGCCTGAACAATGTCCTTTGGTGTGGATATATCATATTTTATTTTCCCACTCATCAGTTAATGAATATTTGAGTCATCATGCCACATATGGTGTTGCCTATTATAAATGATATTACTATCGACATTCAGATACAAGTTTTTGAGTGGAGCTGCATCTTCATTTCTCCTGGTTTTGCATCTAGGAATGTAATTTCTAAGTCATGGGGTAATTTTATGCCTAACTTTCTGAGAAACTGTCAGGCTGTTTTCTACAGTAGCTGCCAACATTTACATTTTCACCTGCAAAGAATGAGAGTTCAGATTTCTTCTCAACCTCACCACATCCTTACCTGCCTTTTAAAATTCTAATCATCCTAGTGGGTATGAAATGGTGTCTCATTTTTGCTTTGATGTGCATTTCCCTAATGGCTAACACAGGTGCTTCTTACAAAGTTTGAAAAGCTTTGGTACACTGCCCCATAATACGTGATGGAGTTACCTGTCTATGGTCCCTGTGTGTGTGTGCGTGCATACTAAGTCATATCTGACTTATGACACTTCAGTCTTATCTGACTCCTTGTGACCCTGTGGACCATAGCCCACCAGGCTCCTCTGTCCAAGGGGATTCTCCAGGCAAGAACACTGGAGTGGGTTGCTGTGTCCTCCTCCAGGGGATCTTCCTGACCTAGGAATCAAACCTACATCTCTTATGTCTACCTGCACTGGCAGGCGGATCTTTACCACTAGCACCACCTGGGAAGCCCCCTTATGGTCCCTGCTAGACAGTAAACTTGCAGAAGGCCTGGAGTGCACTGCCTGGCTGCCTAGATCCCCTTCAGCGTTGCCCAGAGCCTGTCACATTATAGATGCTGCATAAACAGGAGGGAACTTCTATTAAGGGCCTGTACTGTGTCAGGCATAGATTATACAAATTAACTCATTTAATCATCACAACAACCATTTGAGGGAGGATCATCATTACTGCTGTCTTACAGATGAAGAAACTGAGGCACAGAAAAGTTAAATAACTTGCTTGTATTTGAACTCAGGTTGCATGATGCCAGACTGAACTGCCTCCCTCAGTAAGTACCTCTTGAATAAATGAATGCATTTCAAACTCTGAAAAAAGGAGGAGACTGCAGACTGCAGAGGCAGGGCTCACTCCACTATCCATTCACCTGAACAGCCATCTTTCTGGAAGAACAGCACTGGGAATTTGAACTGCCTTGCTCCTGTGAGTGACATCAGGACCCTTCACCTCAGTTCCTGGTGAAGGACATGGACAGTGGCACTGGCTTGCATTTTTTAAAGCAGATAGATGCTAATCCTGATCCCAAGCCCTTCCAGGAAGTATCCATGATGGAGAATGGAAACAGACTTGAATTCTAGATGTGCACTGGCAGTGAGGTTGAAAGGTGAAAAGAAGTCTCTATAGCTCTGAATTCAACTATTTTATACCAAATGTCTCCTCTTGAAAATAGGCATGCTACAGATCAGCTCTGAATAGCCAACATGATTTTCTGCATCCTGTACAGGGTAAATCCTTCAACATATCCTACCAAGTATCACAATTTTTGGCAACTTAGAAAATGATACTCTTTCAGTCCAAGCCAGGATGCATGGGTTAGTAAGCTGAGCATGGGTTAGATTTCAGCTCACACTAGCCCACTTAGCTGGGCATCCTTGTGCAGTGCCCAACCTGATCATCCATATATGGTTTATAACACCTTATTAGGGAGTTTCACCCTGGTAAATATGGGAATCTTGACAGTTAGGAAATAACTTGTTGTTGTTCAGTTGTTAAGCTGTGTCCAACTCTTTGTGACCTCATGAACTGTAGCATGCCAGGCTTCCCTGTCCTTTACTACCTTCCAGAATTTGCTCAAACTCATGTCCTTTGAGTCAGTGATGTAATCTCACTATCACATCCCCTGCCCCTCCCTTCTCCTCTTGCCCTCAATCTTTTCCAGCATCAGGATCTTTTCCAGTGAGTCAGCTCTTTGCATCAGGTGGCTAAAGACTGGAGCTTCAGCTTCAGCATCAGTCCTTCCAATGAATATTCAGGGTTGTTGTCCTTTAGGATTGACTGGTTTGTCCCCTTGCTGTACAATGATCTCTCAGGAGTCTTCTCCAGCACCACAATTCAAAAGCATCAATTGTTTGACTTATGGTAGGTTAAGGAAATTATTAAATCAGTCAATTATTTGACTTACAGTAAGTCAAGAAAATAACGTACTGTAAGTCAAATAATGGATTGATCAAACCTCACAGCTCTTTATAACCCAGATGAAAGAAATCAGCAACAAATGACTGACAGAGACTTTGTCTGACATATGGGCTATCAGTTCAGTTCAGTCACTCAGTCGTGTCCGACTCTCTAAGACCCCATGAATCGCAGCACGCCAGGCCTCCCTGTCCATCACCAACTCCCGGAGTTTACTCTAACTCATGTCCATTGAGTCGGTGATGCCATCCAGCCATCTTATCCTCTGTCGTCCCCTCCTCCTCCTGCCCACAATCCCTCCAAGCATCAGGGTCTTTTCCAATGAGTCAACTCTTCGTATGAGGTGGCCAAAGTACTGGAGTTTCAGCTTCAGCATCAGTCCTTCCAATGACCACCCAGGACTGATCTCCTTTAGGATGGACTAATTGGATCTCCTTGCAGTCCAAGAGACTCTCAAGAGTCTTCTCCAACACCATAGTTCAAAAGCATCAATTTCTCGATGCTCAGCTTTCCTCAAAGTCCACTCTCACATAGAAGCTGATAAATCCAGGCAGACAGAATCCAAGCCAAAGCTACAATTTGAAGCCAGCCTCATTCATCTTGACTTCAGTACCTAATCCAGAAAGCCTGGTTACCCTTGGAATCCTGAAAGATAGAATACCAGTGAAGAGCTGAAGACTTGCAGTTCAGGACTGCAGGCAGCCTACTCACCAAGGAGCCAGACTAACTTCCAGAACACAGCTCGTTTCCCAGGCAACTGACGGAGCCATCTACGACACAGACATTTTGAGGTAGCACCACTAAGGTTCTAATCAGTAGCCAACCACACCACCACATTTGCCTCCTGGAAGCAGCTCCAGGAAGCTGGCCACGGGAAGTGGGAGTAGGTGAGAGGCTGTAAAAGTACCCGAGCATCTGTGAGAGGAAATGATGACACAGAATGACATCCACTGTTATTTGTGTCTCTCCAAATGCCTGAGCCCACTGACACGCACTCCAAATGACATGGCATAGTTGTGGCTTGCTGAGGGACTGGTTACAGATGGAATAGAAGTGTTCAGAGAGATGAAGAGAAAGACTGGCAGACTCAGCATGGACAGAGAGGAAGAACCACATACTGTAGCGGGCAGTATGCAAATGCAGACACAAATCTAATAACAAGAATAATTATTTATGATAAATAATAAAATTATTAATAAGTTGCTGGACCTGTTCTATACCCTTTATTCATGTTATCTCACTTGTATTTTAAGGCACATCACAGTCCGAAGAAGTGATTATTATTTGTAAGCTTCTTTTAAGTGAGGACACTGAAGCACCAAGAGGGTAAATAACTTACCTAAGATCACACAGCTTGTAAGTAGTGGAGCCTGAATATGGGACAAAAGACCCAATCAGCTGAGCCCTGCCCAAATCTCTGACTCACAGAATCATGAGAAACAATAAATTACTGGTTTCAAGCCATTGAGTTTTAGGGTTGTTTGTCATAGATCAATATAAAACTGCCCTGATGGAACTTATAATTTAGTAACAGTAACAAACAAGTGAAAAAACACATAGATGTGTACTTACGCATTTAATACATAGTAAAGGAGAAAGAACAGAATTGTTCCTTCATTGCATTTTGTTGTTGCTTTTCAGTCACCAAATTGTGTCCCAATTCTTTGTGACCCCATGGACTGCAGCACGCCAGGCCTCCCTGTCCCTCACCATCTCCCAGAGTTTGCCCAAGATCATGTCCATTGAAACAGTGATGCCATCCAACCTTCTCATCCTCTGTCACCCTCGTCTTCTTCTGCCTTCAATTTTTCCCAGTTTCAGGGCCTTTTCCAATGAGTCAGCTCTTTGCATCACGTGGCCAAAGTACTGGAGCTTCACCTTCAGCATCAGTCCTTCCAAAGAGTATTCAGGGTTGATTTCCTTTAGGACTGACTGGTTTGCCCTCCCTGTAGTCCAAGGAACTCTCAAGAGTCTTTCTCCAGCACCACAGTTCCAAAGCATCAGTTCTTTGGTACTCTGCTTCCTTATGTTCCAACTCTCATATCCATATATGACTACTGGAAAGACCATAGCCTTGACTATATAGATATTTGTCGCAAAATGACATCTTTGCTTTTTAATGTCCTGTCTAGGTTTGTCATAGCTTTCCTGCCAAGAAGCAATCATCTTCTAACTTCATGACTGCAGTCACCATTCACAGTGATTGTAGAGCCCAGGAAGAGGAAAGCTGTCACTGCTTCTGCCTTTTCCCCTTCTATTTGCCATGAAGTGATGGGATCCAGGTGCCATAATCTTAGTTTTTTTAATATTGAGTTGTAAGCTGGCTTTTTCACTATCCTCTTTAACCCCCATCAAGAGGCTCTTTAATTCATTTTCACTTTCTGCCGTTAGAGTGGTATCATCTGCATATCTGAGGTTGTTGATATTTCTCCTGGCAATCTTGATTCCAGCTTGTAATTAATCCAGCCCAGCGTGTTGCATGATGTGCTCCGCATGTAAGTTAAATAGACAGGGTGACAATATACAGCCTGTCATACTCCTTTCTCAATTTTGAACCAGTCTGTTGTTCCATGTCCAGTTCTAACTGTTGCTTCTTGACCTGCATACAGGTTTCTCAGGAGACTGGTAAGATGGTCTAGTATTCCTATCTCTCTAAGAGGTTTCTACAGTTCGTTATGGTGCGCACATTTAAAGGCTTTAACGTAGTCAATGAAACAGAAGGAAGTGTTTTTCTGGAATCCCTTGCTTTCTCTATGATCCAATGATGTTGGTGATTTGATCTTTGGTTTCGCTGCCTTTTCTAAACCGAGTTTGTGCATCTGGAAGTTCTCAATTCAATTACTGCTGAAGCCTAGCTTGAAAGATTTTTAGCATAACGTCACCAACATGGAAAGTGAGTGCAGTTGTCATTGCATTTATTTCATATGTAATAAGTATAACTTTCATGGTCATTCAGAGCACTGGTAACACGATTATCCTTTTTCCATTCTTCGAGTCTACCGTGCCTACCTTGCAGGTAGGCAAATTACTACCTTTCTGGGCCTTGGTTTCTCCATCTGTGAAATGGGCATGGTAGCATTCATCCTGTCTGCTTCATAGGCTCCTCTGAGGATGAAATGAGACAAGAAACAAAAGTGCTATGATTGCTGAAAAGTCCTCAACAAACTGCATCATAACAAGATAAATGTTCCCTTGTGCTAAAAGTGCTTAACTGCTTTATAATTTATTCTCTGAAATGGAAACATCTGGCCAAGGAAACTTGAAAGAAGCAGAAACCTTTCTGACCAAAGCAATTGCATCTAATAGCTGGTCTCTGGAGTCTCCTCCTTCGGCTCTGATTTGCCCATTACTTTGAGTTGTATTTTGAAATATGTCAGCCTTGCTTTTTTGCACATCTGCTTTTTCTATTTTTACTCTAGACCAGAATAGAGAAAGAAACCATTATAAATGGTAAATATCCATTCTTGGGCATTCCATCATATATATATATATATATATATATATATATATATATATATATATAAATCTCTCCATGAATTTATTCATCAATATATCTTCTAATTGTAGAAACTGGAGTGAAGCAGAATTATAGAGGGATTTTATAAGGAACCTCAGCAAGGTGTAATTATTATATGGGTAAATGAGCTTTCCACCTGGGTTATGAAACAGTGAACCCAGGAGCCAAATCCAGTCATGTCTTCTCCCTGTTTAAAAATCCCTTACTGATTTCCCAATGCCCTCTACATAAAGACCAAGCTCCTTGACATGGCACTGAAGTCCAGCCATGATTTTGCTCTTGCTTACTACCTACCCCACCCAGCCTTGCCTCTCACCACTCATGCTCTTGGGCTTATGACCTGTTGATGCAGGTGTCTCATCCCCAGGTTTGACATAAACTATTTCCTTCGCCCTAGTACACCACCCTCTTCCATCTTTGCCTCATCTACCCTTCACTTTTCATGTCTAACTTTAGATGATCTGAGAAGTCTTCCCTAAACCCCTAAGACTGTTTGGTGTTGCTCATCTGGGACCCCTTAACCCCTTTTCTCTAAGGTAGTTTCACATTGTAATTTCCAGAAGGTAAATGACACAGCTCTCACAAACATACATCATGAGCCTATGTCAAATATTCATTTAATTCATTAATAAGGGTGCTAGCAGGGTAATAAAGTTGAGTCAAAGGAACATAAAAGAAACTGATTTATATGTGGTAAGTAAAAGGAAGAATGTTGATATAAGACTGCTATCTTAGATCCAAATCTGGGCATACTACAATGTGCTATAGGCAATAAGGTGCATGGCACTTGGGTGCATGGGTGGTTCAGTGGTAGAATTCTCGCCTGCCATGCAGGAGACCCAGGTTTGCTTCCTGGCCCATGCAGCCACAGTGTCCCCTTTGTGGGCTTCCCCGGTAGCTCAGACAGTAAAGAATTTGCCAGCAGTGCAGGAGACCTGGGTTTAATCCCTGGGTTAGGAAGATCCCCTGGAGAAGGAAATGGCAACCCACTCCAGTATTTTTGCCTGGAGAATTCCATGGACAAAGGAGCCTGGTGGGCTACAGTCCATGGGGTCGCAAAGAGTCCAACACGACTGAGTGACTAACACACATAGGCAATAAAATCATAACCCTTAGAAGCTATCTTTTCCAATGAACAAAAATTATTTGCATCTTATCGATTTCTTGCCAGTTAAGATCTTACTTTTCAAGGACTTGATCTTAACTTGTGTAGTAGTAGTTAGCCAAATCAAGGCTGTCAGAAGACCTAGTATGACTTTGAAAAGATACACTGTCATCTTTCTGGAAAAAAATTTTTATTACCAGTAGCATTAAGACTCTGTTTTAAAATGACCTGTTATCTTATCTGAAATTCCCAGCAAATTGAAAAGCTTCTCAGGGATGAGATTCTGTTTTGGGTAGATCCTGTAGCCTCTGATCTTAGCTCAGTGCCTGGTATGGAGTAGACACTTATAATTCTTGTTGGATGAGTTAAAAGTTTTCTTCTTGCAGGGTTAAACTACCCCCTCCAAAGAGCTTATCAATTTCCCACAGATAGAGTTATGGGCGATAGAAATCTTTGCAGTGATCACAGCCCATGGATGTCTCCAATCCCCCCCAAGTGTGTCCGGTTGCCTGAAGCCCCTTAAGCATTTCTCTTGCCTCCCACTGCTGCACAAACCCAAACTGTCACCTCAATGGTCAGATGCAGAGGCAAGAAAAAGAAGCCCATCTCCTGTGTCTCCCGTGTCTCCATTTAAGAATCAGGAAGAATGGGGTCCTTCCCTGCCCAAGCCCCCTACCCATCCCCAAGCCCAGTGGGAAGGCTGGATACCACGGCCCTCCCTAGCTGCCTCACATCCTTGTGCTGGTTCTGGGAGCAGAAGGGCTCATTCTATTCCTGGATTCAACTCCCCAGGGACAGCTATTGGGGCTACAGGCACAGTACTCATCATTCTAATAGGCTAATGGGGCAGCCCAGTTTTCTCACAGATAATGAGCCTGTATAATTTAAATCAAGACTAATTTATGCATTTAAATACGTGTTGCTAGGATAGATAAATCACCCTACTTGTGACTTGTTTTTATTAGCACTGGAGGCAGGTAAAACATCATCCACTGATGGGAGAAGGGGCGGAGGCAGGCCTGATTTTCAGTTATTCATGGTCACGGAGTGTCCATAAAAAGGAAGGAGTAGGGGTGGGACGTGCTCCAAATAACTTCGAGTTTTGAGGGGTCAGTCTGGAGAAAAAATAGACTTGAAATAGCATGAATGAGAATGGCTATCACTTCACACAACGTCTTTGTTGATCTTGTGGAAATCTTGGAAAGAGGTCAGGAAAGGAGGGAGTTATCTGGGCAAGAGTTTGAGACTTTTGGACAAGAAGTGGGTTCCAATATGCCTAGGAACACTGGTGGAAGGTAGATTGGGACCCTGTGAAAGGAGAGAAAGCAGAGAAAGAACAAAACCACAGCAACGAAGGCCTTGTATCTCTTAGAAGCAGAGTAGATCACTGAAAAATCTAGGGGATGGATGAGTCTGCCATTAGAGCACCTGGTTTCTCATTTCTGGGCCCTTCCCTGCCCTGCAGAAACCATCCCACCCCATGTGCTCTCTCCTACACTCTCCCAGAACCCTAGCCATTTTGCCCCTTCACTGTGACCTGAAGGCTGTGTTCTCCTCTTGCAGTGATACTCACCTTTCAGCTTTTTCTCTCTGAAAAAGGAATCAAGTGGCCAGAGAATTCCTCAGCCATCCAGGAGTATTTTTAGCATCCCCTAAAATTGCACCAGAACAATAGGAATAAACCAGAACTGTCCTAGAAGAGCCCTGGGCAAACCAGACCTAAGGTCATCCTGGAAACACAAGGCCTTGTCTCCCGTTTGAAGAATTATGGGCACCACTGTGCAGGTGGAGAGAGTTCCCTGATTCTTTCCCAAGGAGAGGGTAATGGAAGGGAGCAGAGATACATTAGGATGCTCCCGACTGCACATAGTGGAGTATTCAGGTATTATGGGCCTATGTTAAACGAACTTAATTTTTTCACATAACAAGTGATCTAGAGGAGGATGATTTCAAGGAAGATCAGTGTTTCAACAATGTTAGGGCTTCTCTGAGGCTCTCTTGGCACTCTCTCCCTCATTATTACAAAATGGCTGCTAAGGCTCCATACATCATGTCTTAACAAAAACACTTTCAAAGAAGAAGGAGATGTAGTTTTTCCTCTTACCTCTTTTCTTACATAGATTTTATCTTGCCGAGAATTCCTCCAGCAGAGTTCCCCTGTTATCAGTTTAATTGGCTGATATTGGGTCACATGAATATTGCCAGAGTTGAAAGGGCAGGTGTAAAAGTAAGGACCTACATTTTCTTTCTTTCTTTTTAAAAATGTATTTATTTGGCTGCTTGAGGTCTTAGTTGTGGCGCTTGGGATCTTTGCTACTTCCTGGGGGATCTTCAGTTTCAGCACATGGACTCTCTATTGAGGAGTGCAGGCTTAGTTGCTCCATAGCATGTGGGATCTTAGTTCCCCGACCATGGATCGAACCCATGTCTCCTGTATTGCAAGGCAGGTTCTTAACCCCTGGACCACAAAGGAAGTCCTGAGAACACACTTTTTCTGCCTCTCTGATACACAATGGATTCTGCTAGCCTGAAGGGTGAGCTAGCGACTGACAGTGTCTACAGAAGTGAGTTACTGGAGGTTCAAAAAGGAAAATCATAGAAAGCTCCCTGTATAGTTTTTGACATAAACCTGGATTCAATAAGTTTAGCAATTTATATCAATTTATACAGTCCTGGACAGAGAAATGTTTTAAAGAATGAGCAATAGGAATACAGATCTAAAGGCAGGTAACTTGGCTTTCCCTGCCTGTCCGTTTCCATTTTGCAACCGAGAAGACAGGCAAGATTTAGCCTGTACTCAGCTTTCATGCCCATCTCACTTCAAGACAACCTCAGGCTACGGAGTTGGAACTTTTATCTTTCACAGATACTAAATTTTCCATTTCAGCCTGCATAAACGGAGCATGAGAATACCCTACGGCCTGTATTTGCTACGTGTTTTCTATGGATGCCAGCAAAGCAAGACTTCTAGTAATGGGATCAGTAACCTGAGTAAGAGGACTGAAAAGGCAAGTCTGAATCTACCCCGCCTGTCATGTTCCAGCGAACAATGAAAGCACAGTAATGGGAAACATTGCCTTCTGACGTGTTCAAGCCAGTGTGTCCCTGCTAGGTACTATTATTAGCAGCAATATTAATAAATGTTTCTGACAGGCAGTAAAGGTTCAGACTGCTGGAGAGTCACAGAGCATGCCAGACACATAAACTTCCTGCCCCAGGCGGCTCATAAGCATGAAGGATACAAGACAAGGCCCTAATGGCAGAAAACACGATGACCGGGGAGGGGTTCCTGCTGATGAGGTGGGGAGATTTTTTTCAGAGCTGGGAATGAGAGAGACAGGCCTTGGCACCTGCTACCTGGCCAGCCACCGCATCAGAAGAGCTCTTTTGGGAAATCATGGGAGAGATGATAGCAGACAAGTGACAGTCCACTTCAGATGTCACCTCGACCAACTTGGAGCCTTGAGGGAAGCACCTGAGATGAGTCCAGCTCTCTTACTACCTGAGGCTAGGCTGGGGTAGAGCCTACAAATTGCTCCCTAGAATCTAGATTCTTTCTTCCTTTAAGAAACAGAGCTCTCTGCATTAGTTAGCAGGGAACTCTTGGAAGTTGGACTCTTCAAGTGATAGTTTGTCCTAGATGCTGTGGCAATAGGTGTGGTCACATGACTGACCTCCAGCCAGTGGGTTGAGGACAGAAGCCTTGCATGTACTTTGCAAACCATGGTTTTTTATACAGAAGCTCCAGGCCTCCACTCTTTCTTCCCCCTGCTGTCAGCTGCTGGGGAAGGTCACCTGCTGTCACCTGAACTACTGCTGCAGGTCCAGAGAAGGGGGTTGCCATCAAAGACGGCTGCTCTGTCTCACCGTCATCCAACCTTCCCAGCTCTCGACCTCTCACCCTCCTCCTCTCCCCTGGATGGGAGAAAGAGCTTCTGCCCTACTTAAGCCACTGTATGTTTCGGTCTTTTCCTTATAGTAGCTTACCCCATACAACATTCCCAGGCTTGGTTCTGAACTCAAGGAAGAAAGCAAAGCCTCATGTTCACAGGGGGTTAATAGTTTACACACATCACCTTCAGCCAATGCCCATCTCTCCCTCACTCAGTGGACTCCCCTGAACAGAATGCATTTCTCTTCCATGATTCATTCACTTCTTTCCCATCTTAGAGCTCCTTCCCATTGGATTAGTCTGCTGTTGGCTGTGGTAAAAAAGGATCACAGACTGGGAGGCTTAAATTACAGAACTCTTATTGTCTCACAGTTCTAGAGGCTGCAAGTCCAAAGTTAAGGTGTCGGCAAAGTTGGTTCTGTCCCAGACCCTCAGACCTCTCTCCTTGACATGTAGATGCCATCTTCTCCCTGTGTCTCTGCATATTGCCTTTCCTCTATGTGTGCCTGTGCTCACATTTCCCCGGTTTAAAAGGACACCAACCATATTGGGTTAGGCCCACCCTACTGACCTTATTTTTGCTTAAATACCTCTGTAAAGATTCTCCAAATAAGGTCTCATTTTGAGGTACTTGGGGGTTAGGACTTACAACATATGAATTGAGGGAAGGATACAGTTCAGACCATAGCAACCCTTACTTTATTTTGTTAAATTTACTTATTTTTCTTGTGCTGGGTCTTCATTGCTGTGCACAGGCTTTCTCTAGTTGCCGCGAGCAGGGGCTACTCTTCATTTCTGTATGCGGGTTTTTTATTGTGGTGGCTTCTCTTGCTGTGGAACACACTCTCTAGACACACAGGCTTCAGTAGTTGCGGCACTTGGGCTCAGCACTTGTGGCTTGCGAGCTCTAGAGCGTAGGTTCAGTGGATGTGGCACACAGGCTTAGCTGCTCCATGGTATGTGGAATCTTCCCGGACCGGGGGTTGAACCCATGTCCCCTGCATAGACAGGTAGATTTTCACCACCTGGGAAGGCTGCAACTCTTCCTTTAGAACATGAACTTCATTCACTGGTACAGAGAAGGCACTCATTAATCTTTATTGAATGATTCAATATATAAATATTCATCATTTTTATTGTCCCAACATCATGATCATTTTCAATTAGAAAACTTTAACTGGCATATCTACTTCAGTAGTTGATGTTAATTCATATATACTTGGCAAATAATAATTAATGTGAATAATAGTGTCCTGGAATTATTGAAAGATCCCAAAATGTAATTTGAGTAATTGGACAGAGATTACACTAACCTCACTATAATTTTAACATTGATTGTATTTTATAAATATAAAATTTGGTCATTCATCAGTTCAGTTCAGTTGCTCAGTTGTGTCCAACTTTTTGCAACCCCATGGACTGCAGCATGCCAGGCCATCCTGTCCATCACCAACTCCAAGAATTTACTCAAACTCATGTCCAATGAGTCAGTGATGCCCTCCGACCATCTCATCCTCTGTTGTTCTCTTCTCCACCCACCTTCAGTCTTTCCCAGCATCAGGGTCTTTTCCAATGAGTCAGTTCTTCCCCTCAGGTGAACAAAGTATTGGAGTTTCAGCTTCAATATCAATCCTTCCAATGAACACCCAGGACTGATTTCCTTTTGGGTGGACTGCTTGGATCTCCTTGCTGTCTAAGGGACTCTCAAGAGTCTTCTCCAACACCACAGTTCAAAAGTATCAATTCTTCTGCACTCAGCTTTCTTTATAGTCCAACTCTCACATCCATACATGACTACTGGAAAAACCATAGCTCTGACTAGATGGACCTTTGTTGGCAAAGTAATGTCTCTGCTTTTTAATATGCTGTCTAGGTTGATCAAACTTTTCTTCCAAGGAGGAAGCATCTTTTAATTCCATGGCTGCAGTCACCATCTGCAGTGATTTTGGAGCCCAAAAAACTAAAGTCTGACACTGTTTCCCCATCTATTTGCCATGAAGTGATGGGACCAGATACCATGATCTTCATTTTCTGAAATGTTGAGCTTTAAGCCAACTTTTTCTCTCTCCTCTTTCACTTTCATCAAGAGGCTCCTCATCAAGAATACAGAAGTGGTTTGCCATTCCCTTCTCCAGTGGACTACGTTTTGTCAGAACTCTCCACCATGACCCGTCTGTCTTGGGTGGCTCTAAACAGCCTGGCTTATAGTTTCATTGAGTTAGATAAGGCTGTGGTCCATGTGATCAGATTGGTTAGTTTCCTGTGATTGTGGTTTTCAGTCTGCCTGCCCTCTGATAGAGAAGGATAAGAGGCTTATGGGAGCTTCCTGATAGGAGAGACTGACTGAGGGGGAAATTGGGTCTTGCTCTAATGGGCAAGGCAATGTTCAGTAAATCTTTAATCCAATTTTCTGTTGATGGGAGGGGCTGTGTCCCCTCCCTGTTATTTAAGAGCCAAACTATGGTGGAGGTAATGAAGATAATGGTGACCTCCTTTAAAGGTCCCATGCATGCACTGCTACACCAGTGCCCCCAGCCTTGCAGCAGGTCACCATCAACCCACGCCTCCATCAGAGACTCCTGGACTCTTATGGGCAAGTCTGGGTCAGTCTCTTGTGGGGTCACTGCTCCTTTCTCCTGGGTCCTGGTGCGCACAAGTTTCCGTTTGTGCCCTCCAAGAGCTTCTTTCCCAGTCCTGGGTAAGTTCTGGCGGCTCTGTGGTGGGGTTAATGGTGACGTCCTGTATAGGTGGTTTTACAATAATTACCAAATATCAATAATTTTTGTTTTTACTCTAATCTAAAAAAACCTGATTCAAGGGATTCAAATAGATTCAAGAGATTAGATCTGATAGAGTGCCTGAAGAACTATGGGTGGAGGTTCATGACATTGTACAGGAGGCAGTGATCAAGACCATTCCCAAGAAAAAGATATGGAAAAAGGCAAAATGGTTGTCTGAGGAGGCCTTACAAATAGCTATGGAAAGAAGAGAAGCTAAAGGCAAAGGAGAAAAGGAAAGATACGCCCATCTGAATGCAGACTTCCAAAGAATAGCAAGGAGAGATAAGAAAGCCTTCCTCAGTGATCAGTGCAAAGAAATAGAGGAAAACAATAGGAAGTAAAAGACTAGAGATCTGGTCAAGAAAATTAGAGTGAACATTTCATGCAAAGATGGGCACAATAGAGGACAGAAATGGTATGAACCTAACAGAAGCAGAAGATATTAAGAAGGAGGTGGCAAGAATACCCAGAAGAATTATACAAACAAGATTTTCATAACCCAGGTAACCACGATGGTGTGATCACTCACCTGGAGCCAGACATCCTGAAATGCAAAGTCAAGTGGGCCTTAGGAAGCATCACTACAAACAAAGCTAGTGGAGGTGATGGAATTCCAGTTCAGCTATTTCAAATCCTAAAAGATGATGCTGTGAAAGTGCTGCACTCAATATGCCAGCAAATTTGGAAAACTCAGCAGTGGCCACAGGACTGGAAAAGGGCAGTTTTCATTCCAATCCCAAAGAAAGGCAATGCCAAAGAATGCTCAAACTACTGCACAATTGCACTCATCTCACATGCTAGCAAAGTAATGCTCAAAATTCTCCAAGCCAGGCTTGAACAGTATGTGAACCATGAACTTCCAGATGTTCAAGCTGGATTTAGAAAAGGCAGAGGAACCAAATATCAAATTGCCAACATCCACTGAATCATCAAAAAAGCAAGAAAGTGTCAGAAAAACATCTACTTCTGCTTTATTGACTATGCTAAAACCTTTGTGTGGATCACAACAAACTGTGGAAAATTCTTCAAGAGATGAAGAATTGTATCTCTTGAAATTCTGGTGGTCTGGCAGCCAGACTACCTGACCTGCCTCCTGAGAAATCTGTATGCAGGTCAGGAAGCAACAGTTAGAACTGGACATGGAACAACAGACTTGTTTCAAATAGGGAAAGGAGTACATCAATGCTGTATATTGTCACCCTGCTTATTTAGCTTATATGCAGAGCAAATCATGAGAAATGCTGGGCTGGATGAAGCACCAGCTTGAGTTGATTGCCAGGAGAAATATCAGTAACCTCAAGTATGCCGATGACACCACCCTTATGACAGAAAGCGAAGAACTAAAGAGCCTCTTGATGAAAGTGAAAGAGGAGAGTGAAAAAATTGGCTTAAAACTCAACATTCAGAAAATGAAGATCATAGCATCTGGTCCCATAACTTCATGGCAAATAGACGAGGAAATAATGGAATCAGTGACAGACTTTAGTTTTGGGGGCTCCTAGACAGCATATTAAAAAGCAGAGACATTACTTTGCCAACAAAGGTCCATCTGGTCAAGGCTATGGTTTTTCCAGTGGTCATGTTTGGATGTGAGAGTTGGACTATAAAGAAAGCTGAGCACTGAAAAATTGATGCTTTTGAACTGTGGTGTTGGAGAAGATTCTTGAGAGTCCCTTGGACTGCAAGGAGATCCTAAAGGAGATCAGTCCTGGGTGTTCATTGGAAGGATTGATGCTGAAGCTGAAACTCCAATACTTTGTTCACCTGACGGGAAGAACTGACTCATTGGAAAAGACCCAGATGCTGGGAAAGATTGAGGGCAGGAGGAGAAGGGGATGACAGAGGATGAGATGGTTTGTTGGCATCACGGACTCAATGGACATGGGTTTGGGTGGACTCCAGGAGTTGGTGATAAACAGGGAGGCCTGGTGTGCTGCAGTTCATGGGGTCACCAAAAGTCAGACACGACTGAGCGACTGAAGTGAGCTGAACTGAAAATCACTGCAGATGGTGACTGCAGCCATGAAATTAAAAGATATTTGCTCCTTGTAAGAAAAGCTGTGACCAACCTAGACAGCATGTTAAAAAGCAGAGATATTACTTTGCAACAAAGGTCTGTCTATTCAAAGCTATAGTTTGTCCAGTAGTCACGTATGAATGTGAGAGTTGGACTATAAAGAAAGTTGAATGCCGAAGAATTGATGCTTTTGAACTGTGGTGTTGGAGAAGACTCTTGAGAGTCCTTTGGACAGCAAGGAGATCCAAGCAGTCTATCCTAAAGTAAATCAGTCCTGAATATTCATTGGAAGGACTGATGCTGAAGCTGAAACTCCAATACTTTGGCCACCTGATGTGAAGAACTGACCCATATGAAAAGACCTGATGCTGAGAAAGAGTGAAGGCGGGAGAAGGGGATAACAAAGGATGAAATAATTGGATGGCATCACCGACTCAATGGACATGAATTTGAGTAAGCCCCAGGAGTTGATGATGGACAGGGAAGCCCGGTGTGCTGCAGTCCATGGGATCGCAATGAGTCAGACACGACTGATCAACTGAACTGAACTGAAAAAAACTTGAGGGTTTAAGTAACATACCAAAAACAGGATTTCAATAAAATGAGAATAAAAACAGATAAAGTTGGATTAAGCTAAAAAAAAAGAGCAAGTGTTCTGACTATTTGAGTCATTATAATTGCTCTACTAATATGTGGAATCTAAGATAAGAGACAAATGAACATATCTATGAAACAGAAACAGAATCACGGAGACAGACCAGATGGGTAGTTGCCAAGGAGGAGGAGATTGGGTGAAGAGATGGAGTAGAAGTTGGAGTTGGCAGATGTAAGCTTTTATATATAGAAAGAATAAATAACAAGGTCCTACTGTATAGCACAGAGAACTATATTCAACATCCTATGATAAACCATAATGGAAAAGAATATTTTAAAAAGGAATATGTATACATTTATATATATTAACCACTTTTCTGTACAGCAGAAATAAATTGCTACATTGGAAGTCATCTATACTTCAATAAGTAAATAAATTGCTCTACTAGAGCATAAAGTCATATTCAAAATTTTGAACAGCACAGCAGCAGATACAAACAATACCCGAGAGGCAGTTTTATAGCAGTTCTTCAGGAAACAGAAGATGTTTACCTTGTAAAAAACTCAAGAGAAATTTCTGCAGGGGCCGATCTAGAGGGCACAGCTGTCCCCTGCCCACCAGTTTCACCCAGAATTCAGAAGGGGAACATAAGCTGTTTCTTGTACCCATCATTAAATCAAGCAACAACATGAAAACAATTTAGTGAAGGTAGCTTTTGAAGTGCATGGTGCAGATATGAAAACTTCTACCCAAGAGTACCACTTTGAAATACACAGAAGAGTAGCTGTGACCACATGCCTCCAATTCTCTCTCCTAAATCTCTGATTTCCATTCAACCAGGCTCTTGGCAGGAACAGGGCTCATATTGCAATCCTTGTGGGAGTCGGACATCTGCATTGGAATCTAGGCTCCACTGCTTCTGAGCTGGGTGACCTTAGATAAGTTACCAATGTATAAAATGAGAATGATTATAATACTTATTTTACATGTAAATCCTATTTTACAAGATTAAATTAGATAACAGACATGAAACTCTTATTACAATACTTAGCACACCACTCAGTAATGTTAGTAGCGATCAATAGTAACCTATGCTTGGATCACAGGAACATAAGTATACTTTGGAAACCACTTGGGTCAGTGGTAGAGTTCACATTCCCTTATGAAAGTGCTCCAATGTATTCCGGCCTGGACGGAAGATTTCATGGTCATATAAAGAAGGGTACTGGAGAAATTGTTCTTTCACTAGAACACCTTGTTCTCTGATAGAAAACAGTGTATTCACTCCACTGACAGCTTTCCAGCAGTAATGCCCTCATTATAATCCTGGTTTCATTTCTTGGCATTAATTCACTTGATTAAGTAGAAAGCAAAGAGACTTTAATTTGCCCAAGTCTAATTAAACACAAGCATACACACACTTTTGTATAGATAACCCATCTGTTGTACAACAAAGCATTTGACTTGCCTTTGTCCCTGGTTCCTGGGAGGGAAGCTGAGGGGGAATTCCCTTCCTATTAGGCATGTCTTTGTTATTCATGAGCCTTTTGGATGACTCTTGAGTTTCAACACTGAGGTGACTAAGGCTGGAAGCTGAAAGATCAGAAAGGTCTGTGATTGGGAGCTTGAGGCTCTGAGCTCTTTCTGTGGGTGGGAAAGGTGTGTCTGTTTCATAATCGCTATTGACTGGGTGTTATACTTAACAATTTTGTTCACAGTCCTCTGATAAGAACTAGTTGTGTGGCCTCATCTGGATTCAGGTTAGGCTGGGAAATGTCACTGTGGTCTGGGCTGCTCTTCCCAGACAGGGTCCTATAATTTGGAAGAGAGGGCATAAATTTTGGTAGCCTGCCATCAGAAATTGGCTAGAGGGTAGACCCATGACATGACCCAAACGACCAATCAGAGGACGCCTGTGGGATTGATATTAGAAAGCTAGGAGGAAAAGAGAGCTTTTGGGGTGGGGGGGCAGAGATCTGAATTTGGACTTATGTTGCCACATTCTCTGTCACAAGGTCAGAACTTCTGCAAAATAAAAACAGGTGGGGAAAAAGAGAAATTCAGAGGAGGAGAGAGAGACAGAATTTGAAAGCAAGTGAGTCCCAGTAGCCACAGGAGAACTGGGGCTGTGTCAGTGACCAAATTAGTGGCCTTGAACAAATCACTGTTCTTTTTTCGCTAAAACACCTCGTTCTCTGATAGAAAACAGTGTATTTCACTAGACCGACAACCTTCCAACTGTAATGTCCACATTATAACCCCTAGTTTCATCTCTTGACATTATTTCACTTGAGATCTGAGATCCACTGAGATCTGTTGATACCAGTTTTTCTTGTTTCAATATCTCATTCGCCTTTTGTATTCTGCTGGGTCCTTTTCAATGTCCATGTGCGTAAGTAATGTGTGTTTCGTTCATCATGACTCCAGTTCTAAGTTGGAGCCCAACTGAGAACTACAAATATATTTTTATTTCAACATTGCCTTCTTATTGCAGAGTATGCACAACAGGTATTATTGTGTTTTCCTTGCACCCCCAGTTCATGGAGAGCATGATCCTTCTGTGTGACTCAGTCACTCAGGCGCCCCCTAGAATGTGCGGAGTTTGGCCCCCCACATCACATGGTCTCAGAGTACTGTGCTCTGAGGTCGGACCTGTCTCTGGCAGTGCTGCCCATTCCCTCTGCCACCGTCATTTCTAGCTGCTGCTAATCTCTCTAATGAAGACTCAGTTGCTTAGATCAAGGTCCAAGAATGTGTCCTTGTCTGTCCTCCCTTCGAGTAAAGTACAACTATTTCCCCTGAGACCCTTTCCATTGACTTCAGAGTTAAGTTCTAGGTGCTTGGTGACCAGCATTCCTAGAAATCTGATCTCAGAAAATCAGGGCATTATTGAAATGCCTGCCTGTTTACCTATTTAGCAAAAATACGGCACACAAGTCATAAGACTGAGTTTATAAACCACTCTCCTCTTAAGCGATCAGGCAGCCAGAAATCTTTGGCCCCTGAAAGTTTTCCATGAACCTGGAGAGTCAATTAGAAGAGAGACGGATGCCTGTTAAAGACTTAATATTATATATTCTTCATCCTCAGTCAGGCCTGAAGGTCTTTCCCCTTGGGCCTCTCTGGAAAAAGTCCACACTCTTATGCTGTCAACAAGATCAAAACGAGCATCAGATCTCTTGGGGGATATTTAGAAATAGAGATCTGAGGATTAGAATGAGTCAAAGGAGGTGAAATAGCAAATGTTTATAGGGCAGTCCTCTCTCCCTGAGAAAGGGTGTGTAGCTGATGGGGAAATCGTGTTTAGTAAACAGCCAGACAGTAAATGTCTTTTTGGCATTGCATTCAATATACAATCTTGGTTGCATATTCTTCTACTTCCTCTTTCTTTGGGATGGGGGAGTTGAGGGGCTTTTTTGTTTTTAACAGTGCTTTAAAATTGTAAATACTATTAGCTCATGAGTATATCTTTCCTTTTCTCCTTTGCCTTTCACTTCTCTTACACAGCTATTTGTAAGGCCTCCTCAGGCAACCATTTTGCCTTTTTGCTTTTCTTTTCCTTGGGGATGGTCTTGATCCCTGCTTCCTGTACAATGTCATGAACCTCCATCCATAGTTCTTCAGGCACTCTGTCTATCAGATCTAATCCCTTGAATCTATTTGTTACTTCCACTGTATAATCATAAGGGATGTGATTTAGGTCATACCTGAATGGTCTCGTGGTTTTCCCTACTTTCTTCATTTTAAGTCTGAATTTGGCAACAAAGACTTCATGATCTGAGCTATAGTCAGCTCCCAGTCTTATTTTTGCTGACTGTATAGAGATTCATCATCTTTGGCTGCAAAGAATATAATCAATATGATTTTGGTATTAACCATCTGGTGATGTCCATGTGTAGAGTCTTCTCTTGTGTTATTGGAAGAGGGTGTATTTTTTTTCTATGACCAGTGCGTTCTCTTAGCAAAACGCTATTAGCCTTTGCCCTGCTTCATTCTGTACTCCAAGGCCAAATTTGCCAGTTACTCCAGGTATTTCTTGACTTCCTACTTTTGCATTCCAGTCCCCTATAATGAAAAGGACATCTTTTTTGGGTGCTAGTTCTAGAAGGTCTTGTAGGTCTTCATAGAACTGTTCAACTTCAGCTTCTTCAGCATTACTGGTTAGGGCATAGACTTGGATTACTGTGATATTGAATGGTTTGCCTTGGAAATGAACAGAGATTATTCTGTCATTTTTGAGACTGCACCCAAGTACTGCATTTTGGACTCTTGTTGACTGTGATGACTACTTTATTAACTATGCCAAAGCCTTTGACTGTGTGGATCACAACAAACTGTGGAAAATTCTTCAAGAGATGGGAATACCAGACCACCTGACCTGCCTCCTGAGAAATCTGTATGCAGGTGAAGAAGCAACAGTTAGAACTGGACATGGAAAAACAGACTGGTTCCAAATCAGAAAAGGAGTACGTCAAGGCTGTATATTGTCACCCTGCTTATTTAACTTGTATGCTGAGTACATCATGAGAAACACTGGGCTGGATGAAGCACAAGCTGGAATCAAGATTGCCAGAAGAAATATCAACAACCTCAGATATGCAGATGACACCACCCTCATTGCAGAAAGGAAAGAAGAACTAAAGAACCTCTTAATGAAAGTGAAAGAGGAGAGTGAAAAAGTTGGCTTAAAATTCAACATTTAGAAAACGAAGATCATGGCATCTGGTCCCATCACTTCATGGCAAATAGATGGGAAAACAATGGAAACAGTGACAGACTTTTGTTTTGGGGGGCTCCAAGATCACTGCAGATTGTGACTGCAGCCATGAAATTAAAAGACGCTTACTCCTTGGAAGAAAAGTTATGAACAACCTAGACAGCATATTAAAAAACAGAGACATTACTTTGCCAACAAAGGTCCATCTAGTTAAGGCTATGGTTTTTCCAGTAGTCATGTATGGATGTGAGAGTTGGGACTATAAAGAAAGCTGAGCACCAAAGAATTGATGCTTTTGAACTGTGGTGTTGGAGAAGACTCTTGAGAGTCCCTTGGACAGCAAGGAGATCCAGCCAGTCCATCCAAAAGGAAATCAGTCCTGAATATTCATTGGAAGGACTGATGCTGAAGCTGAAATTCCAATACTTGGTTCACCTGACGGGAAGAACTGACTCATTGGAAAAGACCCTGATGCTGGGAAAGACTGAAGGTGGGAGGAGAAGGGGACGACAGAGGATGAGATGGTCGGATGGCATCACCGATTCAATGGACATGAGTTTGAGTAAACTCCAGGAGTTGGCGATGGACAGGGAGGCCTGGCATGCTGCAGTCCATGGGGTTGCAAAGAGTTGGACATGACTGAGCGACTGAACTGAACTTTTAACTGATTAGTTCATGAGATGTATAGAAACAGGCCAGATACGTCCCACAATTCTGCTGACTCCTGTTGGTGGACTGAGATGTGAGTCCTGGTCCCACCACCACTGGCTGTATGTGCATACGCTTCCAAGCCCCAGTTTCAACGCTTGTAAAATGAGAGTGGGCTTCCCAGGTGGCTCGGTGGTAAAGAATCCGCCTGCCAATGCAGAAGCCTTGGGTTTGATCCCTGGGTTGGGAAGATCTCCTAGAGAAGGGAATGGCAACTCACTCTAGTGTTCTTACCTGGAGGATCCCATGGACAGAGGAGCCTTGAAGTCCACAGTCCATGGGTTGCAAAAAGTGGGACACGATTTAGTGACTAAACAACAGCAATATGAGAGTACCTCAGGCTCTTGGTTGGGATGCTCTCTCACAGTGCTCCGCACCTGATGGCACTTGGTCCATGAACAGTGGCCAGCATTGCTATTTCTTTATTCACCATAAAGTCTCATTTTAATGTGGTAAATCCACACAGTGGAATATTATTTGGCCTTGAAAAGGAAGTAAGTTCTGACATATGCTACAACATGGGTGAACTTTGAGGACATTAGGCTAAATAAAATCAGCTAGTCACAAAAAGGCAAATCTAGTATGATTCCACTTATATGATTTTATAGGAAGTACCTAGCATAGTCCAATTCATAGAAACAAAAAGAGGGAGGGGTGGTCACCATAGGCTGGTGGGGGTGGGGGATGGGAAGTTATTGTTTAATGGGGACAGAGTTTCAGTTTTGCAAGATGAGAAGAGTTTGGGAGATGTAAAGTGATGACTGCACAGCACTGCAAAGTTACTTAATGACACTTAGCTGTACACTTAAACGTGGTTGAGATGGTGTGTTTATTTTGTCACAGTTTCAAAAACACATAGGGGATATCAGATATGGAAAAATAAATAGGGGAGTAGGCAGTATTATGAGGGGTGTGAAGTTTTAAATAGGGTGATTGACTTCCCCGAGGTGGAGATGTTTGAGCAAAGACCTAAAGTGGGGAGGGGTGAAACCATGTGGGTTTGGTGGAGCAGAAGGATATTCTAGGTAATGTGTGTGTGTGTGTGTGTGTGTGTGTGTGTGTGCATGCTAAGTCGTTTCAGTTGTGTCTGACTCTTTGTGACCATGTGGACTATAGCCTGCCAGGCTCCTCTGTCCATGGGATTCTCCAGGCAAGAATACTGGAGTGGATTGCCATGCCCTCCTCCAGGGGATCTTCTGGACCTGGGGATCGAACCTGCATCTCTTATGTCTACCTGCATTGGCGAGTGGGTTCTGTACTCGCGCCTCTAGGTAAGCCCTCTAGGTTGTATAGTAAGTGTAAAGGCCCTGAGGTAAGTGAGTGCCTGTGGGGTCAGTGGGCTGGAGCAGAGCAAGCGAGGGGTAAATGAGATCCAAGAAGGAAGGGGAGAATCAAGTAGGAGGCTAAGAGACAAATCCATAGGACTTGGGCCACTAGAGGCACCTGTTATTCTCAGTGAAATGGTGTGTTATTGCAGGTTTTGAGCAGAGAAATAACCTATAATTTGTTTTTTTATTGAGGCACAACCCAGGTGGTGCAGTGGTAAAGAATTTGCTTGCCGATGCAGGAGATGCTAGAGACACGGGTTCGATCCCTGGGATGGGAAGATCCCCTGGAGTAGGAAATGGCAACCCACTCCAGTATTTTGCCTGGAGAATCCCATAGACAGAGGAGTCTGGTGGGCTACAGTCCACAGGGTCACAAAGACTTGGACACAACTGAGTGAACTGTGCACACGCACACACATAACTGGCACACCATATCATGTTAGTTTCAGGTGTACGTCATAGTGCTTCAATATCTATATGCATCTCTGAGTGAGTGCTGACCTGTATTTTAACAGAACCACTCTGGCTACTATGCTGTGAGAAGGCCTGGGGACCAAGGGTGAGGCTGAGAGACCAGCCAGGAGGTTAGAGCAATTATCCAAGCCAGGGAAGATGGAGGAATAGACGTGGTGATAGCGAAGGAGGGAATTGGTGGGATTAAGGATAAATTCTGAGATAGAGTTGACAAGATGTGCCAAAGGATTAGACGTGATGGATAAGACAAAGAGAGGAGCATGGATTGCTCCCAAGTTTGGGACCTGAGCCAAAATTTCTGTGGTTTACATGACACATTCATGTTAATTATCTCATTTGCATCTCACAGTCAAGGCATCATAGAGATTGCAGTTCCAGGGCTCGGGCTTGGGAGCCACTGGGCCTGGGTTAGAACTGTGTTTCTGGTACTCATGAGCAGGGTGACCTAGGTCAAGGCCGTTAGCATCTTTGAGCCTCAGTTTCCCCACCTGTAAAGTGGAGATGCTGACATCTGATAGATGTCTTATTGTGAGAACTGCAGTCCCCGACACCCAGGAATTGGTCACTGGTGGTATCTGTTATCATTTTTGCAATACAACAGGAATCGGAGCACAGCCCTTTGTTCCCAATCCTGTGTGTTCTTTCTTGAGTTCTCTTTTCTCCATTTCTGGTCAGCTTCTGGTCAGTTGATCCTTCTTGGGAGTTAACATTCCATTTTCAAGCATTTTGATTATACTCGATCTCATTGAAGAAGTGTTTTCTTCAACAAACTCTTTTCTGAGAGTCCTGAGCAGGTCTGGGGTTGGGGCACTGGTTCTGTGTGTGCATGGGGATTAGAGCACAGCCATAGTGACTTACTCAGTATTATCCCCTTCCAAGCAGAAACAGCATGCTGTAGCCTCTCCTCCCCTGGCTTAGGGCGCTGGGCTGAATTGATCAGGCATTTTAGCATTTATCAAGCACTGCCTCCCTCTGACCAAAGACTTGGTTCAAGAATAACAGAGCAGAGAACCTTAGCCTCTCCCTCCTCCCCTAGTTTAGTGCATAGACAAGGAGGCAGGAAGAAATGTTGACACCATCGCACAGTGGGTCATGTAGGGCTTGAAGGAGGTGAGAGGAGTGAGCTGAATGAGCACTGTGCTAGAAGTCTTGGCCCTGGATGTAGGCCAGCTGTCAATCACAGGTCGCAGCCTCTCTGAGTTTTGGAGTCTTTGCAAATGAAATAAGAATGACCACATCTGCCCCTGCACCGCATGGAGGATCAAATGAAAGGGGGTAGGTGAATGAAAGATGTCACTCACGAATGACAGTATTGATTAAGTCAAATGCATAAGCCATAAGAATCCCAAATCATTTTCCCAAATCACCTTCATTAGGGTTGCTTAATAAAATGCTCAATTCTGGGGCACAACCAGGCCCAAGCTTGTTCTCCCCCTACTCTGCCCCCTGCCCCCACTCAGCACCAAGCAATTCTAAAACACATTAAAGCTTAGATCTCTTGGTCCAGGAGTTAACTTTGATGGAATAGAAAAAAGGATAAGGGATAATCAATTGCTGGGAGATTCTTGGTATTCACCTAGGTGCTAACCTATAATATAAATGATGGATTTTATTCATCACATTTGAATCTTCCCAGTGGGTGGTACATAGAGTTCCATTTCAAATAGCTGGGTAAGGGCCACTTGTCAGAATTTTAAAGAGGCAATGTGAATTGTTACACATTTCCCTTCTGAAGGGACATTTTTTAACACGGAGCCGTTTTTCTAAAGACGAATTTCTGATGTTCTTTCCATGTGTTCCTTCTTGTGCCCCCAGAACTCTCAGCCTTGGCTTTTCTTGGTACTTTGCTAAGTGCCACAAAATTGAGGACTTACTGCTTTCATGCCAGCATTTCAGAACTGGGCTCACCTCCCATAGCCATTCCACCACTGTGGCCAGACTAGCCATCAAACCTGCGTATTGATCTGGGCGGGTGCCCAGAGCACAGCCTGTCCTGGTTGAAAGCAGGCCCTGAAGTTTTTGCTACACATTGACTCGGCAGGATCCAGATGCCTTCCAAAAGCCAGACAAGCACTGGGAGTTTCTTCACCCTCAGCCTGTGATCGCCTAACTAGACAATAAATAGGCCCATCAGCTCAGTGGCCAACCCCAGAGCTTTCAGCTGAGCATTTCTCCATCTACTCAGGAGACAAGAAGCTTTGTGGACACAGAGATGCTCCAGAATCTATTTGGAATAAATTGAGCATGTGGGAGAAGAAGGGAGGGTGGGTGTGGGAGATGTAAGGATGACCAGCATCTTTGGGGATTTGTTCCTTGTGTGGTAGGCACAGGTCCTTTGCTTCTGTGATCCTGTAGTCCCATGTGAAATTCTTTCCAAAGATACCACACACACACACACACGCGCACACACACACACAGGCAAGCACTACCTGTGCAAAGAGGCAGCTCTTGGCTATCCAATCACTGGGCATTACACTGGCCCCTAGAAATAAGAAACCAATACACTGCCAATCAAAACAGAGCCCAGATCCTGGAATGACCCCAGGAAGCCAACACCCCTTCACTCAGAACACACAGGAACCTTGGAAAAGGCAGGGACGTGTGCTGTGCTGTGTTGAGGTCATCTAGATATCTGGGAGCCAGGGTCCTCCATCAGACAGCTGGCTTACATTATTGTTTTTATTATTTTCACAATTCCCATGGACCCACTGTGGGTCCCCTGGCCGCGTTGCCCCCTCATCAGGAATGCCCTCCTCCCCTCCATCTGAGCCCTCCCCATCCTCCTCAGGGCTCACCTCCTCCATGCTGTCTTCTCAGGCCACGGGAGGCCCCTCTGACCTCCCACAGCTCCGAGAGCGCCAGCCAGTCATCTTCCTCATGTTACCCTGTGCATGTGAGCCTTCGACACCCGACTGGGTTCCATGGCAAGTACCACGCCTGGTGCCCTTGGTTTCCCCACGCCACGCCCCCCCCCAAAACCTAGCACAATGTTCAGTCCCAGTGGCTGCTTGCTCAATACCTGCTGACTCATTAGCACGGGCTGGGACATGGAAATCACCTTTAAAAACCAAATTGGGTAAGACAATAGGCTTTGTGAACATAAGACATTACCTGAGTGAAAGATGAGAAACGAACCTTGGCAAAACCAACCCAGTCAGATTATTCCATCATTCTGCACCTAAAAGAATGAGAGGCAGACAGCAAAATGCAAGTCCTGGTGACATCAGCCTTGGCAGTCCCTAATGGAAAGTGACCCTGCCAGGGCCCTGCTCCCTCGCTCGATCCGGAACACTTTCCATTAACGCTATTAACCCCACACAGCGGTCAGGGGCAGAGCCAGCCAGGCCAAACATGCTCAGTTTCAGCTGCTGAATCATCTCCATCTCGTTTGCCCTTCCTCATACCTTCAAGAACTAGCAAAAGCGAAGGAGGGGGAAAGAGGCATAGAGAACTATCGACTTTAGCAAATCCTTAATAGGAAGCAGTTTGGCTAGTTCACTCCAGCCCTGGGAACTCTTTCCATGAAAAACATTCCTCTACCACAGCCGTGTTTTAGACTTACCATTGTATCCTCAGCCCAAAGGAAAATTCTCTCCACCCCCAACCACATGCTCTGAACGATTTCCTTCTAAGGGCGGATAATCACTCTTTTCAGTGTACATCTTGGATGGCTTGACATCAAACAGAAAACCCAGTAACATCCTGGCCTTCTGAAAGCAGACTGGGAGATCAGAGACGGCTTTCCTTGCTGTCCCCAGGACTCAGCACCATCGAAAGCCACAGGAAGGCCCCAGAACTGAAGATGGATGAAAACGTTGAGAAGGGAATGACAGTCAGACCTAACAGAGGAGTAGGCAAATTCAGTGTTCTCTGAGCTGGAAAATTAGAGCCAAGGGAATTCTGTTATTAGGGGAAGTTCAGTGAGCTCTGTTCTCAAGCCTGGGTGGGAGTTGGTTGCAAGAAGACTACACTGCCCTCTGTTGGGGGCCTATATGCACACAGCGATGGGTGCATGCTTGCATGCATGCGTGCTCAGTCTTGTCTGACTCTTTGGCTGACTCCATGGACTGTAGCTTGCCAGGCTCCGCTGTCCATAGGCTTATCCCAGCAAGAATACTAGAGTGGGTTGCCATTTCCTACTCCAGGGCATCTTTCCAACCCAAGGATTGAACCTAAGTCTCCTGTGTCTCCTACATTGACAGGCAAATTCTTTATAACTGCACCACCTGGCAGGCAAGCCCAGGCACATGGCTAAGGGCTTCTCATTCATGGTCTTGATTGATTAGCCTTTGCACCACTCTTGGGAGCTGAATACTATTATCTGAAACAAACAAAAATAACAGAAAATTCCAACTGAGTTCATAGACATCAAGTAACTTGCCCAAGGTCATGTGCCTAAGATGCGGCACAAGCAAGTATGCTAAATCTGGGATAAATGACTTCAAAGTTAATTTTTTTGCCACTTATCTTTATAATCTTTCCATCTTGGACTCAGGTAGCCTCATGCTCTGAGAATCTTCCACGGTTCTCTCTGGTATGGTGGTTCTCAAAGGTCACTGTATATTAGAGTTACCTAGAGATGCAGCACTAACCTGCCAAATGCTTAAGCCCCACAGCCAAAAATTCTGATTTTAATTGATCTGGGGTAGATCCTGGCTTAGGTAGATTTTAAGAGTTCTTTAAATGATTCTAATATGTAGCCAGCAATGAGATTTTCTGCTCTAACTACAGGAGAGATGGAGACAGAAATAGGTGGTCCCCTCAAACCTAGGATATAGTAGGTAATAGAGAGCAGGCTTAGAGGGCTTCACTCACTTTTGAAGGATGAGAGCTCAGTAGGGAATGTTACAGTTATGCTTTATGATGTTGTGGTAGGTGAATAATAGACCTCCAAAAGGCACCACATCCTAGTCCCTGTAACCAATAAATATGTTACCATTAATAGAGAAAGGGGGACTTTACCAGTGTAATTAAGTTAAAGATCTTGAGAGGGAGAGACTATCCTGAATTATCTGGGTGGCCCTGATATAATCACAGGGTGTTACAAGGAAGGCAGTGGAATGAAAGTCAGAAGAAGAAGATGAATGAAGAATGAAGAAAGATGAATGAAGATGAATGAAGAATGATGACAGAAGCAGAGGTTGGAAAGGTGTGAGGAAGGGATCTGAGAGTGTGACGGCCTCTAGAAACTGGAGATGCTCCAGAAGGAGGCTGGCCAACACTGTGACTTTAGCCCAGTGACATTGGTTTTGGACTTGTGACCTCCAGGTCTATAAGGATAAATAAATTGGTATTGTTTTAAGACACTAGGTTTATGGTTCTTTGTTAATCACTGGTCTATAGGAATTAACACAGATCTGGTATAACTTACTTCACTTCTCAGAGATTCTGTTTCCCTGTCTCTAAAATGGGGTCATCTTACTTCCATAGGGTAGTTTTGAAGATTAAATGCATTGATTAGAAGCAAAATGCTTGGTTTGCTAGCTTTATAAATAGGGTTTTCTTTTATGATCAGGGATAGAGGTCTCATGAGGCAGAAAGCAATGGGAGGGGAGAGAGAATTCCAGCTGTGCCTAAGTAGATTTCTACAGGACAAGGGATTGAGGCAAATGGAACAAAATTAGCCAAGACTGGTGTAAAACAGCAGTGGCAGCAGGATTTATCAGTCTGCTGGCCTTTGGGATATGTTTTCACCTGCCTGCTCTAAACAGCCCTATCAGGTCTAATCCTTTGGAACCTCCTCACTGTAAATCCTTACACAGTTGGAGAAATCATCAAGACACCAAAAAGGGTCCAAGATGCAGGTTGCCCAGCATTTCATTCACAGTTCAAATACAGCTAGAAGGTCATTGTAGACAGTTTGGGGTTCTGAAACCCTCCCAAGAGTAAGGTATGTTTTCTACCTATTTAGTTTCATTGGAATTATGACTAGTCATCTGTTTTCTACCAATCACTGGATTGGTGATCTTGAACAAATGACTCTGTTCTTCAGCTTTGTCATCTGTAAAATGAGGTCAGAGATAATGCCCACCTGTACGGTTGTTATAAGAGTTAAATGCTTTCTACATGCAGAGGGTATCGTGAAGTGCCTGGCACCCCTTCAAGTGCTCAGCAAGTTAGCTATTAACATTTTGATCAGGGTTATTTTTATTTGGGGCAAAGAAGTGAGGATAGGTGAAGGGAACCACCTGCTAAGAAGACCTGATGTAAAAGACAGTAATTTTCAATATTCTTTGATTATTTTACTCAGTTTCTTTTAAGAAGCTATAAGAGAAAGAAGTCCAAAATCAGACCCATATACAGTTACTTACTGAGTATCTATTATGTGCCAAGAATTCTTCTAGGACCTGAGAGCCTAAAGATAAACAAGATCCATTTCCCATCCTCAGGGAATGTGGAAATAGGCACAGTGAATTTCCATCACTAGATAGCAAGACACATGCTAGAATTGGGGTAGGTAGGGTGTGATGAGGACGTTCTTAGAAGAGACCTAAACCTTGATCTGGGGGAGGGGGCATCAGGGAGAGCTTCCTGGAGAAAGGCCATCTAGGCTGGCTGTGTGAGTTACTCCATGAAGAGTTTTAAGAGGAACCAGCTCTTTTGAAAGCTTGAGATCAAGAGCAAGCAGTGTTTTCAGGAAACAGCAGAGAGTCAATATGAGCACGGTGTGAGGGGCCATTGCCAGAAAAGTTGAGATGAAGGTATGGGAATTGAGAGATTCAGCTGGAAATCTAAGTGCCATTCAGAGTGCAGAGTGACTTAAGTACCATGATAATAAGTTTGGATGTTAGCTTGAGGATAACGACGTGCTGCTGAGAGACTTTAAGCAGGGCAATTATGTAATAAGACTTGAACTTTAGAAACATCACTCTTAGAGGAACAATTGAAGAGGGAAAAGATGAAAGTCAAAAGATTGTGGGCGGTGACTGCAATAATCCTGGTGAAAGAGAATGGATAATGGAGCCAAAGTACTGGCAGTGGTAGATAAATTTAGAGATAGTAAGGCAGTGTGTGTGTTAGTCACTCAGTTGTGTCCAACTCTTTGCAGCCCCATGGACTATAGCCTGCCAGGCTCCTCTGCTCATGGAATTTTCCAGGCTAAAATACTGGAGTGGGTTGTCATGCCCTCTTCTAGGGGATCTTCACAACCCAGGGATCACCCTCATCTCTTAAGTCTCCTGCATTAGCAGGCAGGTTCTTTACCACTAGCACCACACTATACATATAATATAATAATGTGCAAACAGCAGTTATTTAATAAATGAAAGGATATGTATTGGTTCCCCAAAGTAGAACCAATAGTGTGTGTGTGTGTGTGTGTGTGTGTGTGTGTGTGTGTGTGTAGAGACAGGCAGGGAAGTTGATTGATTGATTATAAAAGAATGGCTCATGTGACTATGAAGGCTGAAAAGTCCCGTGATTTGCCGTCTGTAAGATTTGAGGCTCAGGAAAGCTGATGGTGTAGCTCGTGCTCAAAGCTGAAGACCAGAGAACCAGGGGAACCAATGGTGTGAGTTCCGGTCTGAGTCCAGAGGCCCAAGTACCAGGAGCTCTGCTATGTGAGGACAGGAGAAGGTGGACAACCTAGCTCAGGAGAGAGCAGATTCACCCTTCCTCTGTCTATTTCGACTCTCTGTGTATTAAAAAAGTGCCCACCTGGATTGGTGAGGGCCATCTTCTTCACTTAGTCTTTGGATTCAAATGCTAACCTCTTCCAGAAACAGCCTCACAGACACACTCAGCAGTAACATTTTACTAGTTCTCTGGGCATCCCTTAGTCCTATCAGTTTGACACATCAGATGGATACTGCCATCTGTAAGCAATAATAGCAGTACATAATTGCCACTGGAATCCCTTTCTGGTATTTTCCCTTTTGCTCTTCTGGTTGTTTTCCAATTATTGTTTCATATGAACTTTTCTATTTCATATGGTATTTTGGTCCTTACTATTTCAACCACATCCTATAATTACAAGATAACTAGAACCAACACCAAACTTCCCAATCATTTCTTTTCCTGCTATATAACAAGGTTCAGACACAACCTACCATTTCTCTTAAGATAATATGTATACCTCTGAGCTGCTTCCAGTACCAAAATCCATGTGCATGTGACATGTCAATGCAAATAACTTTTGCCTGGTACCCTTTCATTATTACAAATGGCAGAAGGAGCTGATGGAAGGAATACTGAGTAAAGAGTCAGCAAATCTAAGTTCTAAATCCCTGTTGTACTTATAGCTCTCTGAAGTAATGGAAATTTGTTTCCCTTGGTTTCCTTAACCACAAGATAATATCATATATTTGAAGGACACCCCACAAAACGATTTTTTGCATATAAATTTTCAAACAAGGGATGTTAAAATGCTTAGGAATTTCATTAAGCTGTTTATTACTTTTAGTAAACACTGACTCCAAGGCCTTAAAGCGATGGTTACAAACTGGTAAATTGAGGGACAACTTTGAGTCAATAGAAGTGTTTTGTTTGTCCAGCAGTGTTGTCTTTTAAATTTAAGTCAACTACTAAAAATGTTTAAGATTTGAGAGATTTCACAATTATATTCTGACTTCCTTTGAAAAGTCTGAAGATTTGGCACCCTCAGTCCACACTGCTGCTGGCAACAATTTTCTGGAATTAAGCAATGCTTGCCTCCTTGTAAGGAAAAAAAAAGGAGCCTTCTAGTTTGCCACAGTCCCCACCACTCCCTATTTTACAACACCTAGTCTTTGCCACAGTCCCCACCATTCATTTTTTTACTATGACCAATTGACTTAACTCACTTTTGTCACTGTCTGGTTACTGAAGGCATTTGGATTTGGCAATTTCTATTTTAAAGGAATATCACACAGCACATTGTTGACTCCCCAGATTGCAGCTATCAGATTGGCTCTATTCCCAAATAATTCTAAAGAAGAAAATCCATAACAGCATTTGGTAATCCACAGGAACATTGGAACATCTCTCTTCTATCCAGAAAACTTTGCTTGCTATAAATAAACCAGCAAGAATAATACACGTTTAGAGAGACAACATCTTCTAGCTCACCTGGTCCAATCCCTTTATATAACAGATGAGAAAACAAAAGTACTAGATGGTGAAGATGCTTGTTTAAAGCCCAACAGAACTAGAACCAAAAGGCAGAACTAAAACTATTAGACTCCCAGTGGAAAACTTTCCAGGCAGCCACTTCTCATTCTTTCCAGGGTAAGCCTAGAAAGTAGCGGCTTACTTTCTTGTATGAAAAACACATTCAACTTGGACTCGAGAACAAGAAGTGGTTTTTCTCTTGTTCTAGGCTTTAGATTCTCAGACAACTGAGTTTTCTAACCTTGAATACTGCAAAGACCCTATTTTGAAGCCTGTATTCATTTCCATATCATAATCCAGGGCCACAAACCAGGTAGCTCAACAGCAGAAGCCTATTCTCCCACAGTTCTAGGGGCTGGAATTATGAAATGATGATGTCAGCGGGGCTGTGGTCCCCTTGAAGTCTCTCAGGGGGATGCTCCTTCCTTGCCTCTTCCTAGCTTCTGGTGGCTCCCAGAAATCTTTGCCTTTTGGGGATCATATCCGTATCCCTCCAGTCCCTGGCTCTGTTGCCGTGGCCTTCTTCCCTGTCTCTGTCTCCTCTCTCTCATAAAGACTTCAGCCATTGGGTTTAGGGCCCATCTCAACTCAGTGTGATCTCATTTTAAATTAATTAATCACATCTGCAAAGACCTTATTTCCAAATACAGTCACATGCTGAGGTTCCAGATGGACATGAGCTGGTTGGGGGACAGGGCAACACCATTCAAGCTACCACAAACCCTCTCCAAATTTTCCTCAACTGTAGCCCAAGCCACTGGGGCTGATTATCTCATGGCTCCTCTGTGCTCTGTGTGTGCTGAGTTGCATCAGTCGTGTCTGACTCTTTGCTTCCCTATGGACTGTAGCCCGCCAGGCTCCTCTGATGATGGGGTTCTCCAGGCAAGGATACTGGAGTGGGTTGTCATGCCCTTCTCCAGGGGATCTTCCCAGCCCAGGGGTCAAACCCAGGTCTCCTGCATTGGCAAACAGGTTCTTTACCACTGGCACCACCTGGGAAGCCCTACAGGATTTTTAGGCGCTATAGGCCATTTCTATAAGCCATCACCATGCTGGCTTTAAAGAGACAGTACATGTATTCCCTACTTTGACCTCCATTAGTACAGGTAATGACCTTTCTCATAAAAGCAAAAATCCTCTTGAGATTTCTTTCAGTTAGCCAAAATGGATACTGATATAGGGTACTGTACACCATTTTGCCTTAGAAAAGGTCACCAAAGTGCTCTGTTTTTGGGTGGGAGTGGGACTCTATATACAAGCCCTCGTTACCTTCAGGTTCTTTAGGTCTTTCCCGGCCACTCTACTGTGAGCAACGGTGGGATGAAACGGTCAAGGGGCTGGGTTTTCAGCTATTAGGCTTTAATGCCGCAGCTTCTGTCCATGTAACTACAAGACAGCTGGCTCAGCTATGAGAATCATATTTTCGTACCATCACTTCCATGCACGGGTTATTTTTTTCTGAAGAAGAAAAACCTTTCTTAGAAGACCATCCCCACCCCCACCCCCACCCCCATTCAGACTTTCCTCAGGACTTATTGCTCAAGACTGGGTCATTTAACAATATCCTAGCTCAAGGTCCTCAAATGTTTTTGGCCTCAGGACTCCTTTGTACTATTAAAAATTATTGAAGACCCTAGAGCTTTTGTTTTATATCTTTCAATATTTATCATATGAGACATTAAAGCAGAGAAAGAAAGAAGTATATTAACAGCTTTTTCAGATAATTATAAATATTCTTGATATTACGCCACCGCTTGACAAGTAGTATTTTCTAAATGGTTAGCTGCAAAGTGAAATCTGAAAACATACCAAGGAATTTTCCATTCTTGATTACATTAAAACCCTGTACTTTGAATTTTGTAATATGTGAATTGGTCATTTGGAAAATATTAGTCACTGAGTTATGCAGATCTTCCAAATGTTGACACATTTCATTGTATAATATAAAAATATCACATTTATTAATATCACCACCAATCTCACTCTAATTTCTTTTGAAAGTTTGAATTTTACCTTTGGCAGCAAATATTATTTGTTTTTTCCCCTGATAGGCCTAACTCATTACATTTTAAAAAAATATTTCTAACAAACTCCCAAGCCTGAATTATCATAGTTTGCCCATTTGTTGTTAGTTGAAGTGGTGTTCCATGAAAGACAAGCAAAGAGCTATTTCAGTTTGCAGCCCAATCACACAAATTTCTCAAGACAACCATTATTTGCAATTGCATTAAATGCTTCATGTGGACTTCTCAAGTCAAAGGAGATGATGTAATAAAATTAATAACTTTTACCACTTCAAGGGCATTTTTTTTTTAATAGTTGGTGGCTAATTACTTCACAACATTGCAGTGCGTTTTGTCATACATTGACATGAATCAGCCATGGAGTTACATGTATTCCCCATCCCAGTCCCACCCCCCACCTCCCTCTCCACCCGATTCCTCTGGGTCTTCCCAGTGCACCAGGCCTGAGCACTTGTCTCATGCATCCAGCCTGGGCTGGTGATCTGTTTCACTATAGATAATATGCATGCTGTTCTCTCGAAACATCCCACCCTCGCCTTCTCCCACAGAGTCCAAAAGTCTGTTCTGTACATCTGTGTCTCTTTTTCTGTTTTGCATATAGGGTTATCATTACCATCTTTCTAAATTCCATATATATGTGTTAGTATACTGTAATGTTCTTTATCTTTCTGGCTTACTTCACTCTGTATAATGGGCTCCAGTTTCATCCATCTCATTAGAACTGATTCAAATGTTCTTTTTAATGGCTGAGTAATATTCCATGATGTATATGTACCACAGCTTCCTTATCCATTCGTCTGCTGATGGGCATCTAGGCTGCTTCCATGTCCTGGCTATTATAAACAGTGCTGCGATGAACATTGGGGTGCACGTGTCTCTTTCAGATCTGGTTTCCTCGGTGTGTATGCCCAGAAGTGGGATTGCTGGGTCATATGGCAGTTCTATTTCCAATTTTTTAAGAAATCTCTACACTGTTCTCCATAGTGGCTGTACTAGTTTGCATTCCCACCAACAGTGTAAGAGGGTTCCCTTTTCTCCACACCCTCTCCAGCATTTATTGCTTGTAGACTTTTGGATAGCAGCCATCCTGACTGGCATGTAATGGTACCTCATTGTGGTTTTGATTTGCATTTCTCTGATAATGAGTGATGTTGAGCATCTTTTCATGTGTTTGTTAGCCATCTGTATGTCTTCTTTGGAGAAATGTCTGTTTAGTCCTTTGGCCCATTTTTTGATTGGGTCATTTATTTTTCTGGAATTGAGCTGCAGGAGTTGCTTGTATATTTTTGAGATTAATCCTTTGTCTGTTGCTTCATTTGCTATTATTTTCTCCCAATCTGAGGGCTGTCTTTTAACCTTGCTTATAGTTTCCTTTGTTGTGCAAAAGCTTTTAAGTTTCATTAGGTCCCATTTGTTTATTTTTGCTTTTATTTCCAATATTCTGGGATGTGGGTCATAGAGGATCCTGCTATGATTCATGTCGGAGAGTGTTTAGCCTATGTTCTCCTCTAGGAATTTTATAGTTTCTGGTCTTACATTTAGATCTTTAATCCATTTTGAGTTTATTTTTGTGTATGGTGTTAGAAAGTGTTCTAGTTTCATTCTTTTACAAGTGGTTGACCAGTTTTCTTCAAGGGCATTCTTAAATAAAATCCTTTTTTTTTTTTTTTTTTAAACTCTGTGGTGGTGCAGAATACAGTGACTACATTTTGGCACCATGATTCATGTTAGGCCACCAGCAATTTTTCCCCACCATTACTATTGCAACATGAGTGCAAAAAACAACATGGAGAGAAGGGCAGATAACATTTTGAAATAATTATATAATATAATATAAAAAAATAATTATATAATATTTTGTTGGATTTGTATAGACACACATCTATCATTGGAGATAAATGATAGATATAATGGCATATATAATTTTATTTTTTAATTTACTTTTAATTGAAGGATAATTGCTTTAAATATTGGTTTGATTTCTGCCATACATCAACATGAATTAGCCATAGGTATATTTATACCCTCTCCCTCTTGAAACTCCCTCCCACCTCCCACCCTTTCCCCACCCCTCTAGGTTGTTACAGAGCCCGAGCTTGACTTCCCTGAGCCTTACGGCAAATCTCCATTGGCTGTTTTACATGTGGTAGTGTATATGCTTCAGTGGTACTCTCTCCAATCATCTCACCCTCTCCTTCCTCCTCTCCCACCCTGTTCCTAAGTCTGTTCTCTATGTCTGCATCTCCACTGATGCCCTGCAAATAGGTTTATCAGTACCATCTTTCTAGATTCCATATATATGTGTTAATATACAGTATTTCTTTTTCTCTTTCTGACTTACTTTACTCTGTATAATAGGGTCTAGGTTCATCCACCTCATTGGCATATATAATTTTGAAAATAGTTTTGACGTTACAATTTCATAAAGGGTCTTATGGACCCCC
Organism: Odocoileus virginianus; assembly: GCF_023699985.2. NCBI lineage: Eukaryota > Metazoa > Chordata > Mammalia > Artiodactyla > Cervidae > Odocoileus > Odocoileus virginianus. The sequence continues at coordinate 21,802,462 of NC_069697.1, forward strand.
AAGTATTTTCACAGTTAGAGAACCCCAACCCTGGCAGAAAGGAAAACAAGGAAAACAAATATCCGAGAAGTTCAGCCACTTTCTCCAGGAAACAGGGTCTTCCCACCAGGAAGAAGAAGGCAACTGTTTGTTGACCACCAACAGTCCCCACTGTCCCCTTTAAGGCAGGCATGGTGCAGAGAAAGCGCTCAGTGATGTTGAATATTGTAATAAATATTATTTTGTATATATCAGTTTGATTTTCCCATCTTCTTCCTCCTCTGGCAAGTTTTTTTTTTTTTAAGTGACTAATTTATTTGATGATCTCAATACCCTGTGATATGCAGTAGGTATTGTTTCAGAGACATAGGTTAAGTAAGCCAAGGTCCCATACAAATGACAGGTGAAAGTCAACATTCCCCAGGACAGTGTTTTAGAGCCCCACACCTGGTTCTATGGCCAATATGTGTCTAATCTCTGCCTTCCCTGTAGTCCTCTGGACTCAAGAATCATAGCTGGTGAAGTCATGGCAACTCAGACCTCCAGAAGGGTGCTTCAGACATTTAGTCACACCACTGGGTATGGGATTCATAGGATTTTTTTTTTTTTTTCCTTCCATGGTAATCAACATCTCTTCCCAGTCCAGATGTTCCCAGCTGAACATCTCAAGAGAATATTCTCCAACTTCTACTTCTGTGTTAACTCATGTCATAAGAAAGCTTACATTTTATTGACATTGGCTTGGCCAAAAAGTTCGTTTGGGCTTTTCCATACTCATGTCTTATAGAAAACCTCAAATGAACTTTTTTGGCAAAGTCAATATTGTGCTACTGTCTCTCCCTGCAGACATTTATTCATTAAATGAGTACCACATACCACCAATTGTAAGGTGAGCTTTTTCACATTTTAACATCTTTTAAATTAGAATGCACCTTACTGCCTCTGAGGAATCATAATTTATTTGTAGTGTTTTCCCTTTCTTAGTGATACACAAAATAGTAGTTTATCTATTATCAGTGGCATCTTAGATCCAGCAAAACATGTATGGTATTTAAAAATTTAACTCCAGACTTCTCCAGGCTTGACATAAGAAACTACTTGAAGACTACCTCTGCACGATTTCTGCAAAGTTATTCTTACACATTATATAATTTATAATTTAATGCCTGGAAAACAAATCTGTCACAATAAATCTCATAGAGTTTAGTGCTAAGGAAAGCACTCTGTGTCTCACTGAATGGTCTGCCCCTCTTTCTGATAACCATAGTAATGAATTCTTGCAAATTTCTGTTTTAACCAAGACAGCCAAGAAGATCCAAGCTCACTTCTCCCTCTGATCTTCCATTTACCATCTTTACCCTCGTTTTAATCATGGTAAAGAGGTACTCTTTTTTCCTTTTCAGAAGTAAGTGGAGGCACAACTAAACAAATAGACTCTGCATGTTTCCTAAAATATGCCAGCTACAGATAAAACACCCTCCTAGACCACTGATCCTTGACCTTTGTTTTGGCCTCTACACACACACACACACACAGCATCCTCCTGACAATACCACCTCATCACCCGCCGTGAATCAGCATGGAGGGACGATGAAATGTGACAATCCACCTACAGGAGCACATCAAAACCTCAGACTGTGCCAACAGCCTCTAGTGATTCTGACCTACATCCCACTCCTGCCGTAGTCTTGTTTCTATGCCCAGGAGAATGACTTGCACAGTGATGGTTCAACAACTTGTTCCTGAAGATGATTGAAAATAATACAAAATTAGGTGTAAACATTTGAAAGGTACCCTGGCAATGAACAACTCTGGAGTTTCTGCTTCATCCCCCTCTAGGTGTGACTGTGTGTCTGGCCAATGACACATGAACTGAAGTGCCATGTGAGAATTCCCTGAAGTCTCCTTAAAGGGAACAAGCAAGCCTCTCTTCTTCCCTTCCTCCACCTTACTGCCTGGAACTCACCTATGATGGTTGGGGTTTCAGCAACCCCAACCATCATTTTCTTGTCTTTGGCCAAGAAAATGAGGGTCAAAGGACCCTCAAGTGCACAAATGGTAGGCCAGAAAGTCAAAGGATTCCAAATCTCTGATGACTTTGGGAAGCTATCTACAGTCCCAAGCTGCTTCCCTTCCAGAGTTCTTCTTCATGAGAGAAGGAAGCCTGGGGGGGTCTTTATTCTTAGGGCTGTCTTGTGCTATGTGGGTGTGTACTCACTCACTTCAGCCACGTCTGACTCTTTGCGCCCTATGGACTGTGGCCTGGAAGGCTCCTCTGTCCATGGGATTCTCCAGGCAAGAATACTTGAGTGGGTTACCATGCCCTCCTCCAGGGGATCTTCCTGACCCAGGGATCGAACTCGCATCTCTTGTGTCTCCTGTGTTGTAGGCAGATTCTTTACCACTGAGCCACCACGGAAGCCCAGTTCCTCATTGATATGGCATCATAACATGATCCATATAGGAAGGGCATAGATCAGGAGAAGGATGAAGGTCATAAAATGTGCTCAGGCCTGAAAGTCAGATCCCCTCTTTCTGGTCTTTGTTACACTAGTTATGCCTTTAGCTTTATGAACTTAAGCAAATCACTTAACCTCTATCTACTCAAGTCTTCTTGTTAAAAGAATAAAACTTCCTTCCACAGAGTTATGGTGGCTAAATGACGTAAAGAGGGGAAAATCTTTTGAGATGGTAAAACCATTCATCATTATTACAGTTGTTTATAGTGATGCTCTATGAAATAATCCTTCCATTAGCCCATTTGCTGTTAAATGGGTCAATTCTAGACTCCCATGTCCTGGGCAGTGATGTTGACATTAAAAGTGAAACCATAGAGCTTAAGAAACCACAAGTAATTTTGATAGAGCACAGTTTTGCAACTCCCTTTCTTTTCAGAGGGAAGGGACCGTGTTCTGATCAAGGGAGGCAGAATTGTGACAATGATCAATCCTTTTATGCTGATACTTAAATGGAAGAGGGCTTAATAAACCTAATTGGAGACATTCTGATTATCCCTGGAGGGGTGAAGACCCACTCTCAGAGGCAGTTTGGAATAATCACTAAAAAGGCGAAGTCTACAGTCAGCCCCCTGGAAGTTCTGCCCTTAGACTTGCTAAACTCCCTAAGCTTTGATTTCTCCAGGTTTAGGGACAGTTCTAGTGGTAGAGGTGGCCAGCTGGTCACCCATCCACACCGTAGGCGTGTGGCTGCCGAGTCAGTGTCTACATTTCCCAGTCCCCTTTATGCCCACATGTGACCGGAGTCTCACAAGTAACAGCGGAAGTGACTGTCCCTGATCAGAGCGGTTAAGAAGTGGGTGATTCCCCTACCAATTCTTTCCCAACCAGCTGAAAGGAGAGAATTCTGAAGACTTAGAGGAGGGTAGAAGTGTGGATGGGAGGAGCCTAGATTCCTGTATCACACAGAAGGCTGCACACCCAGGATTACTCACAATAGATTGAAACAAGTGAAAAATCAGCTTTTTATCATGTTAGAGCACAGAGGTTTGGGAATGTGTTAAAACTAGTATTAACCCAAACAAATACAAATATGAAATCCTGCTTTGAGGTTGTCATGGATTGAGATGATATCTGTAAAAAATTTTAAGCCCCTTAAATAATTTCCACCATCTTCCCTCACAAAGTACCCCAAAATGAACAGAGTCTATGCAAGGGCAATAGGTGGATTTTTCTCAATACTTTTTGAAGAAAATGCAAATGTGAGTAAAAGACAAACTCCCCAGCTCCTCTTAAAATCTGATACACAGAAATTCTGGAGCACTGTTGCCTAGCAACCTGGCAGATAATCAGAACTTCTAATTGTTAATTATGAGTGTTAGAAGGGATAGTTTTTTTATGCAAACTATAATAAAAATCAATAGCTATTGAATGCTTACTGTGTATTAGACACTGTACTAAGAACTCGAGTGTGTTATTTAATTCCAGCCATAAACTGATTGAGGTTCACGTATTATCCCTATTTTACAGATAAGAAAACTGAAATTCAAAAAGGTTAAGTAACTTGCTGAGTTAGTAAGTAGCAGAACTGGCTTTGAATCCAGGTCTGTTCATTCCCACAGCCTGTGTCCTTTCCTTTCTATTATGTACCTGGTTCTAGGGCTACCCCCTCAGAGTGTAAGGACTCCAGTCACTGGGGTAATTTAATCACCACAATGCCATAACCAGATCCCTGTTCCTTGGTAGTTTTTTGTTGTTGTTTTTTTTAAGTCCCTTAAAGTCAATTGCCAATCCCAAAAGGAAAGTATTTTTTAAGCCATGATTTATATAGGTTATCTCACTATAACATTTTTCAATCTTCTCTTAATTTTAATCACTACTCAACCCCCTGTAAATTGGCACATCATGGAAGGAATGGACCAGAAAACTTACAAGGAGAAACCTTGGAGGCAGTAATGATTTTTGCCCCTCAGATTAAAGACACTGTCCTCGGAAGTGCCCCCTGGCTTTCCATGAGAGCTCTTGGCATCTGTGATTTTTTGCATTATAGCTGAGGGCCAAGGGTGTGGACCCTGCCAGACATCTCTGCACAGGAGAGTGATCCAAAAAAGCCCTTGGGCCAGCTCAGGACATCAGAGGAGAACAGAAGGCACAGATGCTCTGTGTCACCCTGGGAAAGGTAAAGGCCTCCTCAGACCAGGAAGCGCATCCATCACGGGTGGCCCTTTGTGACAAGAGAAGATGGGCTTGGGCTACGGCTTAACATCACGTGTGAAGGGTGCAGGGGGCCAAAGTGCTGTCTCCTCCCTAAGGAACATGGGTGGGAGGGCTTCCTTAATGTTCCAATGTTTAAGAATCTGCCTTGCAATGCAGGGCATGGAGCCCGTGCACCAAAGTGAAAGATCCCAAGTGATGCAATGAATATCCCACATTCTGCAACTAAGACCCCATGCAGTCAAATTAAAAGAAAAAAAAAAATTTAAAGAAATTGTTTTAAAAAAAACACACAGGTGGCAGTGTTCTCTCCTGAGCAGATTGGACTTGCCTTTAGTCCAGTGCGTTCCTATTCCCTCCGTTCATACCTTTCAGCCTTCAAGACATTGTTTGTGTCAAAAATAGCTGTGCTCTCAGTGCTCAGTTCAGATTTTGTTCTTTAGTCGCCACTCAAGGCAAGGGAAACAAGGGAAGTGTTACTGACACATACTTGGCATTTCACTTCCTGAGTTTCTTGACATCATTGGGTATTTGAGGGTGTTCATGCATCTGATTTCTCCTTCCTTCTGGATTCTGAACCAATGGAGAAGTAATACACGAGAATCAAAGATCACATGGATGGCATTCTTGCCGAGGAGATGGTTTGAAGACCTGGCTGGGATCTGAGTCCCAGAGAAGCAGTTCTCTTCCCACTGAGATGAAAGCACACACTGGTCCCAGGACGAGCGGCCACGGGGCATCACAGGACCTGTGTCAGAGTGGAGGAGAGTGGGGACCCGTGAGCAGGCGGAAGTGCTAAGCACAGTGGGTGGGCACCAGGCCCTCGCCCCGTTTTCCCGAGGAAGGCTAGAGAGAAGTGCTGGGATGGGCCCTCCTGTTACATTCCCCAGGGAGGTAAGGGGGCTGTGCTGTGAGTCGCTCAGTCATGTCCGACTCTTTGCAACCGTATGAACTGTAGCCCACCAGGCTCCCCTGTCCATGGGGATTCTCCAGGCAGGAATACTTGTGGGTTGCCATGCCCTCTTCCTGGGGATCTTCCCAACCCAGAAATTGAACTCAGGTCTCCCGCATAGCAGGCAGATTCTTTACCATCTGGGCCACTGGGGAAGCCCAAGAACACTGGAGTGGGTAACCTGTCCCTTCTCCAGGAATCGAACTGGGGTCTCCTGCATTGAAGGCAGATTCTTTACCAGCTGAGCTACCAGGGAAGCCCAGGTGAGGGGGATAGATTCTGTGTTCTATAGGGATCATGAGGAGTAAGGCAAATAAACTTTCCTCCCAACAAGCTGCTGAAGACAAGAAAAGATCCCCTAATTCTGGAGGCAGTTTAGAAGCCGTAGGGGTGCCCAAAGAAAGGAAGCCCATCTGGACCTCTGAGTCAGCCACACCGTCTCCATCTGTCAGCCACCCCGGGTCTCCTTTTCTGCACCAAGAAGCTGACCAGCTTTGCAACTCTTGGCTAACTAGCTGGGACCCATCAGCATCCATTGATCCAAATCTCCTCTGTCAGTCTCCTCCAGCCAGCGCCCATGGGCTGCGTTTCCGTGTCCCCTCTCCGGAAAGCCCTGTGCAGCACTGACATTTTGAAGGATTACGTTTCCTGAATCCACTGTATTTTCCCTTCTTGGATGTAATCGATGGGCTGCTTGGCTTCCCTTCGCTGCAGCCGCAGCTCTGCGGTCGCCACAGCTCCAGTATGTGTTAGCGGATTCAGCAGGGTGAGAATTACAGTCCTGGGCTCCACATGCTTTCCTGATTGGTGTGGTGTTTTCCAATCTGTTAGCATTTCACAAGCAAAACATTATTTTAATTAACTTTGAGTGATACTGATAGGCTAGATTTTTCCTCTGCTTTTTCTCCTCCTGGTCCCCAGACCCCCATGCAGCATCCCTGTGCTGTCTCCTGTAATGACACACCTCTAATTATAAGGAATGCCACCAGAGGCTCTGGACCCTTCCCATGCCTCCTCCCAGGACCTTGGGATCTTAAGAAACTGGCCCTGGCTCCTGGCCAAGTGTTGCCCTGATTGAGCTTGTTCTGATGCCTGAAGAGTGAAAGAATTTCCAAAGCAGGCTTGACTTGCAGGTTTGGTTGATCTGATCTTCTGCCCACCATAAATGACCTCTTACTTAAAATACTTGTGCATCTGAAACAGTCCGGTGGCCCGAGCAGGGTGGAATGTTCCAGAAGAAGCCAAGTAAGTGCAGAGGTTTAAGGCGGTGGGTTCCGCCTTGGGGGATGGCTATTTTCCTGAGAGGCCAGGGTGCTGCCAGGGAGGCTGAGAAGCCAACAAAACTTGTAGGCAGATATCCTTAGGCTGAATAATAGTGATAGCATCTTCAATTGGTCTGGCTTCCAGAAACTTCATAGAACAAAGGGGTATTTTATCTAAATGTGATCTCCCCTTCGCTGATTTTTAAAAAAAAAAATTTTAATGAGAAAATAGTTTTTAAAGAGTCTTTGAAACAGCCCTCAGCCCACCCAAGTCCAGGCCTTGGCTGTTTCTCACCTGGATTAGCCTCAGATTCCCCCACTCAGCTTTTCCGCCCGCCGCCCGGCCCGTTGTCCCTCCCTCTCGTGGCTGCCAGCTTCAGCCACCTAGTGCCCAGTGTTGATCATGTCTGTCTCCTGGTTAACACTTGTCGGAGGCTCACCTCACGGAAGGGAGGACAAGCGCCCCAGTGTTGGTCCAAGGCTCACCACGAAGTTGCCCTGATGGCTTCCTCTGCTACGCCCACCCTGCTCAGGCATAAGACTCCCATCTGTCCTGCAGACACGCACCATGTGCCCACCTCACCCCAGCCCCACCGTCCTGCCTGGAGAGCCCCCGGCCCCTCCTCCTCCCAGAATCCTGCCCATTGTTCTAAGACAAAAGCGCCTCCTTCTTCCTAAAGTCCAGCCTGTCCTTCTAGGCAGAAAGTGTCTGCCTTATTGTGGACATACTGTTTCCTGTCCCATTCTCCGTCCATCTCTGGGCTGGTCATAACCTACTCTTTGAGGGCACTTTCTCCATCTGTTCATCTCATCCTCTGTGGCATCCAACACAGATTCTTAGACTTAATAGTTGCTCAATAAGCAGTAATTGAATTGATTTGGACTTAGTGTTGATACCTTTCTTATCATGTATGCTGAAGTACTATCTTCCTGAGCATTTTCTATCCTAGGTTCAGAAACTGTAAGACCCGTATCCATCAAGATAGAATACTTGTGCTTTCTAATTTTGAGGACAACTTCTGTTTTTTTCATCAGATTTGAGGAACTAGAGAGGCATTGGGGAGTGGGGTTGGGTGGGGGGGTGCCTAGCAACTTCGTGGGAATTTCAAGAGCTTTGAAGTTTGGTTTCAATCCCTGTCCCATCTCTGACTGCCTGTGTGACCTTGAGCAAGTTCCTAAGTCTCTCTGAACCTCAGTTTCTCTTCTCTGAAATGGAGACCAAAATACCTATTTTGTTATTTTATTTATGAGACTAAAAAGGGGATATTTCCATTAAGCACTAATTCAGTGCCCTATATAGTAGGTGTAAATCATTGTTCCTGTCATCATACCAATCCTAGTAGTAAATTAGTTTTCCTATTCTATCCCGATTTTATTCCAGAGTCAAATGTTGAGCCTTTTAAGGAGTATATTGTGTGCCCACCAGTCACCTGTCCTGCTACTGACAGTTGTACGGGGCGGGGTGCAAAAGTGGAATATGACAAGATTATAACCTGATTGGAAGATACTAGCACAAGAACATTTATTGATCTGTGCATAGACCGGTGTTCAAGTGTGTGTTCAAAGGTAAAGAGATTTGCTGAAGTCAGAGTGAGATGCAGTATAATCGTGGCATTGAGACGCCCAATCTCTGGCCCTGCTCCTCTGGTTGTGCACATTGACTATAGCCTATGTCAGCATCTGACTCTGGAGGCACCTGGCCTCACAGACAGAGCCCTGCAGTTGCCCTAGCCTCCTCACCGTCCACTCCTGCACTTAGAAGGGCCCTGGGTGTGTGCACGCACTAAGCCACTTCAGTCATGTCCGATGCCTTGCAGCCCTATGGACTGTAGCCTGCCAGGTTCCTCTGTCTGTGGGATTCTCCAGGCAAGAATACTGGAGTGGGTTGCCATGCCTTCCTCCAGGGGATCTTCTTCACCCAGGGACGGAACTCGTGTCTCTTGCGTCTCCTGCATTATCAGGGGGGTTCTTTACCACTAGTGCTATCTGGGAAGCCCTAGAAGAACCCTGGGCTTGGCTTAATAATGCTCTGATGTCATCAACTTGAAATTCTCCCTAATTTCGTAACAGGCTCTGTATTTGCATTTTGTACCAGGCCCTAAAAATTCTGTAGCCAGTCCTGCTTAGAATTTGAGGGGTTAGGCTTAATTCATTTTCTGCCCCCACTGCCTGACACATGATGTGCTCATAAATGTTTCTGGAATGAATGCATTTTACTTCCACGATCAGTGGGTGATCACTGTTCACACATCTGCTTTTACCTGACGTTTTACACTTAAAACTGACAAAGTTGGGTATGTTTGTGCCTCAGACTTTGAATTTTGTGAAACAGGATATTTGCAGTTTTCTACATAGTATCCATGTGGAAGAGAGAGCAGCTATTAACAGAACCTGGGGGACTTCTCCATCTGTTTTAAACATCTCAGTTTAACCTGTTCTTTTTTATTCACTCAATTATAACCTAGGTCCTCACACTCCAACAGGCACACTCACTCCCACTCATTCATACACACTCACACTCACCTTTCCCTGAACCCGTTTTGGAACCAACTGGCACTCTGATGTAAACAAATTTATTGCAGACATTTAAAAAAAGCAATTCGAGTACAGTTTCTGACATCTGCTAGAGTAACAATAGACTAGTAAAAAATACATTTGAAAACTGATTCAGATATACATTTTTTACATGTGTCGGTATATGCATTTATGGTAAAAACATACATGACATAAAATTTACCACTTTAACCATTTTGAAGCATACAACTCAGTAGCATTGCATGTTGATACATTCACATTGTTATGCAGTCAGCACTGCCATCCATCCATTTCCAGAACTCTTCCATCATCCCCGGCTGACACCTTGTACAATAATCCCTCATTCCAGCCCCTGGTGACCACTGTTCTACTTGCTGTCTCTATGAGTTTGACTATTCTGCATCTCTCACATAAGTGGAATAGCACATTATTTCTGCTTTGGGGCCTGTCTTGCTTTACTTAGCATAATGTCTTCAAGGGATTTTCCTGGTGGCTCAGATGGTAAAAAATCTGCCTGCAGTTTGATCCCTGGGTCAGGAAGATGCCCTGGAGAAGGGAATGGCTACCCACTCCAGGATTCTTGCCTGGAGAATCCCATGGACAGAGGAGCCTGCAACCATGGGGTTGCAAAGAGTCAGACACTACTGAGCGACTAACACGTTCAAGGTCTTCAAAGTGTTTACCCACTTTGAAGTGTTTCTGGCACTTGTGTCAGAATCTCATTCTTTTTAAGGCTGAATAATATGTTACTGAACATATATATCACATTTTGTTCTCCTGTCAATGGAAATTTAGTTTGTTACACGTGTGTGTGTGTGAAATATATATTAGCCACAATATTTCCTGAGAGCTTGTAAATGTTACAATGTGAAAGTCTTTTTGATGATGAGGATCCAGCACCAGTGAGCTAGCCAGTCCTTCTTTTCCACACAGTCTCAGAGATCTTCTGTGATCATGAAGAGAATCCTGATCGCTTCTCAGCCTTTTGGCTAAGATCAAGTGAAGAGAATCCTGCCCAGAAGAGAGGAGGAAAAAAGGCCTCTCCAGAGTGCGATCTTTGGCCAAGCCTGAGCTTATAAACAGTGTCTCAGAATGTCCATTTATAGGGGACTATATTCAAAATCTTGTAATAATCTGTAGTGAAAAAGAACATGAGAAAGTATATATATGCACACACTGACAGAGTTTTGCCAAGAGAACACACTGGTCATAACAAACACCCTCTTCCAACAACACAAGAGAAGAGTCTACACATGGATACCACCAGATGGGCAACACTAAAATCAAATTGATTATATTCTTTGCAACCAAAGATGGAAAAGCTCTATACAGTCAGCAGAAACAAGACTGGGAACGGACTGTGGCTCAGATCATGAACTCCTTATTGCCAAATTCAGACTTAGAGTGAAAAAAGTAGGGAAAACCACTAGACCATTCAGCTATGACCTAAATCAAATCCTTTATGATTATATAGTAGAAGTGACAAAAAGATTCAAGGGATTAGATCTGAGAGACAGAGTGCCTGATGAACTATGGATGGAGGTTCGTGACATTGTACAGAAGGCAGTGATCAAGACCATCCTCAAGAAAAAGAAATGCAAAAAGGCAGAATGGTTATCTGAGGAGGCCTTACAAATATCTGTGAAAGAAGAGAAGCTAAAGGCAAAGGAGAAAAGGAAAGATATACCCATTTGAATGCAGAGTTCCAAAGAATAGCAAGGAGAGATGAGAAAGCCTTCCTCAGTGATCAATGCAAAGAAATAGAAGAAAACAATAGAATAGGAAAGACTAGAGATCTCTTCAAGAAAATTAGAGATACCAAGGGAACAATTCATGCAAAGATGGGCACAATAAAGGACAGAAATGGTATGGACCTAACAAAAGCAGAAGATATTAAGAGATGGCAATAATACACGGAAGAACTATACAAAAAAGATCTTCATGACCCAGATAACCTGGATGGTATGGTCACTCATCTAGAGCCAGACATCCTGGAATATGAAGTCAAGTGGGCCTTAGGAAACATCACTATGAACAAAGCTAGTAGAGGCGATGGAATTCCAGTTGAGCTATTTCAAATCCTAAAAGATGAGCTGTGAAAGTACTGCACCCAATATGCCAGCAAATTTGGAAAACTCAGCAGTGGCCACAGGAACTGGAAAAGGTCAGTTTTCATTCCAATCCCAAAGAAAGGCAATCCCAAAGAATGCTCAAACTACCGCACAATTGCATTCATCTCACAAACTAGTAAAGTAATGCTCAAAATTCTCCAAGCCAGGCTTCAGCAATACGTGAACCGTGAACTTCCAGATGTTCAAGCTGGATTTAGAAAAGGCAGAGGAACCAGAGATCAAATTGCCAACATCCACTGGATCATTGAAAAAGCAAGAGAGTCCCAGGAAAACATCTACTTCTGCTTTATTGACTAAGCCAAAGCCTTTGACTGTGTGGATCACTGAAAACTGTGGAAAATTCTTCAAGAGATGGGAATACCAGACCACCTGACCTGCCCCCTGAGAAATCAGTATGCAGTTCAAGAAGCAACAGTTAGAACTGGACACGGAAAAACAGACTGGTTCCAAATCAGGAAAGACTGTATATCGTCACCCTGCTTATTTAACTTATGTGCAGAGTACATCATGAGCAATGCTGGGCTGGATGAAGCACAAGCTGGAATCAAGATTGCCAGGTGAAGTATCAATAATCTCAGATATGCAGATGACACCACCCTTATGGCAGAAGGTGAAGAACTAAAGAGCCTCTTGATGAAAGTGAAAGAGGAGAGTGAAAAAGTTGGCTTAAAACTCAACATTCAAAAACTAAGATCATGGTCCAATCACTTCATGGCAAATAGATGGGGAAACAATGGGAACAGTGACAGACTTTAGTTTTTTGGGCTCCAAAATCGCTGCACATGGTGACTGCAGCCATGAATTAAAAGATGCTCGCTCCTTGGAAGAAAAGCTATGACCAACTTAGACAGCAAATTAAAAATCAGAGACAGTACTTTGTCAACAAATGTCCATCTAGTCAAAAATGTATTTTTTTTCCAGTGGTCATGTATGGGTGTGAGAGTTGGACCATAAAGAAAGCTGAATGCCAAAGAATTGATGCTTTTCAACTGTGGTGTTGGAGAAGACTCTTGAGAGTCCCTTGGATTGCAAGGAGATCCAACCAGTCTATTCTAAAGGAAATCAGTCCTGAATATTCATTGGAAGGACCAATGCTGAAGCTGAAACTCCAATACTCTGGCCACCTGATGAGAAGAACTGACTCACTGGAAAAGACCCTGATGCTGGGAGGGATTGGGGGCAGGAGGAAAAGGGGACAACAGAGGATGAGATGGTTGGATGGCATCACCGACTCGATGGACATGAGTTTGAGCAAGCTCCGGGATTTGGTGATGGACAGGGAAGCCTTGTTTTCTGCATTCCATGGGGTCACAAAGAGTCAGATACAATTGAGCAACTGAACTGAACTGATATGTGCACACCCTGAATACTCATTGGAAGGCCTGATGCTAAAGCTCCAATACTTTGGCCACCTGATGCGAAGGCCTGACTCACTGGAAAAGACCGTGATGCTGGGAAAGCTTGAGGGCAAAAGGAGAAAGTGGGCACAGAGGATGAGATGGTTGGATGGCATCACTGACTTAATGAACATGAGTTTGAGTCCAGGCGATGGTGAAGGACAGGGAAGCCTGGTGTACTGCAGTCCCTGGGGTCACAAAGAGTTGGATATGACTTAGTGACTAAACAACTACAATGTGTATGTGTGTGTGTATGTGTGTGTGTCTACACACACACATACACACACACACACACACACACATATAGAACTGAATCATTTTGTTATACACCAAAAACTAACACAACATTTTAAATCAACTATACTTCAATTTTTAAAAAATGTCCATTGAACCCATACCCAGCAAGAACATAAGTCTTATACATAGACCCAGGTGCTTTCATCAACAGCCTTATACCCCTAAAGATCCTTTCCACACAACCTAAATGGACTCCAAATCATGGCATCTGGTTTGCAGTAAATCTGAGTTGGGCAGATGGGCTATGGACCCCCCAGTCTCTCAGCCAGGAGAGTAGTTTCTCACACCTGAAGTCTGAGGTGCACATGGGCTGGGGAGAGGGGGAAAAGAGTTGATGTAAATACCCGCGTCAGTGGCTTATCTATTCTGGAAGATGCTGGCCTGTGACCACACCCAAGTCAGGAAGAGACCTCAACAGCCCGAACAGTCATCCGAATGTTGGATAGTGTCTTTGACGGAGCTGGGTGATAGTTCTTCTTTTCCCCTACTGAGGGCTTTTCAGGCAGAGGGAACTGCAGGATGGGAAAGTCTCGGAAGAGCCAGGCATGTTCCAGGAGCAGAAGGCAGGCAGAGGCCTCCAGCAGAATGAGGTGAGCGAGGAGCAGGTGGTGCAGGGAGGCGGCCCTTGCAGCTGGGTAATTACAAGAAGCCAGAGGTTGATGATAAGCAGAAAAATGATCCAAAGGACATGTATAAGGGCGGCCTCAGGTTCCAGGTGCGGGGCAGAGGAGCAGGTACGTGCATCTCCTCATCCTCCCTTCTCCCTTTCGGGAACATCACAGGAAGGGGCCACAGAGAACCCAGCCTCGGCTCCCCCTCACCTGGCAGGCTTCTGTCAAAGCCAAAGACCAGCCCTGAGCTGTGTGTGAACCTGGGTGGAGTGACAACCCCGGGGGACACCTGGGACCTTTGTCAGGCGCTGCCCTGACTCACTTCCGGTCTTGAACAGTCCACTGCTTCACACTCCCCTTAGGTCAAAATGGGGAGGAAGGTTTTTGTCTCCAAGAAAGCTCCCGAGGAGAAGCACATGAGGCCCCTCCACTGGAGGGCAGACCTTGGCCAGGGGCTCTCTAGGTGAGGGGTGCCCTCTGCATCAAGGAGCAAGCAGAGCAGAGAGTCGTCTGGAAGATTCCTGCCCTGCAGTGGGCAGTTCTCTGGGGCGGGCAGGAGTCGGGGTGGGAGGATGAAGCCACATCACCTCCTTTCGGAGAATTGCTCCTCCCCATTTCATGAATTCAGCGTGTATTTGGACAGTCACATCAAAAGCTCAGAAGAGAAAAATGATCTGGAAATACAGGTTTAGAAACAGGTATAACTGGCACCTGAAGTCTTGAAAGGGAATCAAAAATCTTGGGGAACATATGTGAACTAACAAAAGAAGACTAACAGCTGATCTCTAGAAAGCATCAGCATTGCAGGGTGAGTGGGATAAGAAGAAACAGGGGAAAGAGTAAGAGGGCCAGGGGAAAGGCCTGACCAAGGAGGGAGAGAGTCTTTCAAGAAAAAGGGCATGGCCAGCAGTGCCAACCAGAAATCTACCAACAGGAACTGCACGGAGGAGTCAGCTGGTGATCCAACTATTGGCTGGTATTCACTGTTGCCCAGGCAACGGCATCCTGTCCTTTGAATAGGTCTGGCTTTGTGTATGGAGGTAGTAGGGAGAGCAAAAAGATGCCAGGGGCGTAGGACATAGGACTGGCAAAAATTCTGAGTAAGGGTAACCTCAGCAAAGTTTGTAAAGGACAGTAGGAATTAGCCAGCTGCCAAGAATGGAGGAGGAACTATTCCAGACTGAGAGGGTGCTAATGGAACATCCTGGGACCTGCCGGTAGCCTAACAGGCCTGGATTGTTGGGTGCACGTGGAACAGTCATGAGCAAGAAGCTAGGGAAAACACCAGGGCGAAATGACAACAGGGCTTTCGGTCTTTTTAAGAAGCTTGCATTTTCTTTCAAGGCAATAGGGATCCTCCAAGGCATTTTAAGCATAAGGCTAATATGAGCACATTTGCATCTTGGACTGATCACCCTGGCAACAGCGAGAGGCTATTACTTTAAGGCAAGGTGAGAAATTACGAAGGGCTGTGGCAGTGAGGATGGATCTGTGATATATTAAGGAAGAAGAATCGGCAGGGCATTTTCAAATGGCAGCCCACTCTAGTATTCTTGCCTGGAGAATCCCATGGACAGAGGAGCCTGGTGGGCTACAGTCCATGGACTCGCAAAGAGTCGGACACAACTGAGCAACTAACTTTCAATTTAATATAATACTTAGTGTAGTGGTAAAGTTAAAATTCAACACTCTAAGTCAGGCTCGGTGGCAAAGACTGCTAGTAACAGGATCTCTGGTTTTGGCTCCCCCAAATAAAACCTGTATATCCCATCTTCCTTGCAGTTATAAGGGCCATGTGTCTAAGATCTGTCTGATAACTTGTAAGTGTATGAGTCTTATTCTGGAAACCCTCTTTATAAATTATCTATCACTCACCCTTTGCCCCTTTATCCTTTTCTCCCTCCTGCTGGATGTGATGGCTGGAACTGGAGCAACCATCTTGGACCTTGAGATGACCGTGAACTTAGGAATGGAGGTTAAGCAGAGAAATTAGGCAGAAGGAATCCCCTGGTCCTTGAAGGCTTCTTGGAGCTGAGTTTCCCTATCAGCCCAGGAGTACCTACCTCCAGACTTTCACAGTAGAGACAAACCTTTTTATCTCTTGTTTAAGCCACTGTTGTATGGAACTTCTTTTATTCTCTTACCTAATTAACTGGACCTGATCCTAACTAATAAAGCTCTCATTTTTAGCTGTTAATAAAATCCCAAATCCCAGGAGTCATTAGCCAGTACCACTGCTCAGTCTTTATTAGCATATTCCTTTTGTCTCTAGTGCTTTTTTGCATCCTTGGCTGAACATCCAGGCCTATTCCTAGTAAGTGCTTAATAAACACTGAGAAGGAAGTAGTACCTAGAATTGTTGTTTTCAGACCTTGTTAGTCATCAGGCCTCAGGAGAAAACTGTAATGTAAATTTCATCATGCAAAAGAGCTGATGTCTTGCCTGGTGGCACCCAGCCCAGGAGTGTGAAGCAGTAAAGAGGAGAGTCCAGCAAGAATGACTCTCTTACTTCACCTGGGGATGTGCAGCCTTGAAGGCACTGACACATCTGTTTGAGGGGGGCGGACAGAATTTCTGTCAACTGGCAGCACTATGAGCAGGGAAGACAGCATTAGGGTGAATAAAGAGGAGAGCTATGCCTAAGATTCAGGTGAAGACTTCAGCTGGCACCCTCTCCCCGCAGCCTCTGCTTCTCCTTTGTAGCATATATCTCATCTGTAGCAAAGTAATGTCTTCTGCAATTATTTGTTCAGTATGTCTCCCCAACTAGAGCATGAGTTCCACCGAAATCAGGAACCAAGCCTGCCTTCTTCGCCCCAGTACCTGGAGAGCAGAAGGCATTCAGTAAAATACTGGTTGAAAAATAAATGAATCAATCCACCTTTTCATTCAAAGAGGAAAGAGCTTAACAAATGGAATCCATCCGGCTCTATGTGGGAAAACCCCTTTGCAAGTTTTAAAGGAACGTATTGTATTGATGAATGATTGTTCACTGTGTGGATGAACTATGAGACCTCTGCAGGAGTCTGGACCCTAAGCCAGCTTCCTTAGCTCCACTTTCATCCAGCCAGGCAAGCTCTATTACCCAGTGCTTGAGGAAGTGCAAATGAATTTTAATATTCACTTAATGTTCACAAGAAAAATGAACAGTGCGTCTGCTGGAGCAAAGAAAACAAGATATTCAAGGGCTATGTCCAAGGTCTGACAGAAGTGACTTTGCAGTTATCCTCAGGACAGGGCTGCAAGCACTGGGTTTGGGGGTCTAAACCTAGACCAAGCCGGGCGTGGGGCGGGCGGGAGCGTGTTTACCCAGAGGGGAGCGGGCGCGAGGGGAGGGCGCCCTCTGCCGGGGGTGAAAGAAAATGCATCCGCACGCTCGTCGGTCTGTCCCGAACCTCGGGAGTAAATACTAACTTCTTCCAGAGGGAAAAGTAGAGGGGAAGAAAAAAACGACTCAAACTGTCGCCCAGGAAGTGCTCTTCACAAGCATTTTCCAATCCCCACTCTTAGAGCCCTGAACTTTTTCCGACTCAAGGGGGAATGACTGTGTTTAACTGCACATTCTGATGGCTCAGATCCCGGGAAACCGGGGTGCTCCCGGCCTCTCCACTTCTCATCTTTGAAGTCCAAAGAACAAAGAGATTGCTTGAGATGACCAGAAATGGCAGGTTTTATAGGACCCACAGGACTCTATTGTGACCACATCATCTTCCCCTTTCTGGGTTCTGGAGTGCAGGTGCAGGAAAAGAGCCCAAGAGTGGCCTAAGCTTGGAACCGGTCCTGGGGGCACCCCGCGATGGAGGCCCCGGAACCAGCCAGGAGACACCCTTCAGGCCAGGAGCCTGGACCCACCTGTACCCTCCTGGCAGCTACCCAAAGCGAGGGAGGGGCGCTCTGACCCACATGGCCGCTGAAGCCTGCTCTGCCCCCAGCCTCCCCCTCTTGTCGCTCAAATGCAAAATCTGGAGATTTGAATTAGATGGACAGGTGACCCTTACCTGCCAAGCCCTTGATTCTGCGGTCCTTTTTTAAACTCAGACTGTGTCAGTGGAGGGAGCTGAGGAACACCGGGTGCTTTCCAGTATGAACCAGAGGAAAATAATGGGTGAGGGCTGTCTAACCGGCTCCCTTCATAAAAAAGCCTAAACTGCTTTCTGAGACTCGGGGTTCTCTTTACTGAATCGGGAGTGACACCTAGTGGCACATGCGCCTCACCAACACAGCGGGGCTGGTGCTCCCTGGGGGTTCGGAGGCGGCACTTGCCTGCTGGTCGCTAGAAGCCTTGGGAGCACCGGGTACCACTGATGTTTCCTGGGACTTCCCGGGAAGCGCTGTCAGGCCTGCATCAACAGCGCGATCCCTGCAACGTAGGCAACTCTAGTTAACATGCTCTTCCTATCTGTAGAGCTGGCTTGGGCACGTCGTCGCTAATTCTCGGGCAGCAAGTTAAGTATTGAGCTGGAAGCTGCTGTAGATGGTGGGGATACAAACATGACCAGGTCTTAGTTCTTCCACTCAAGGAGCTCACAGCCCAGAGGGGAGGCAACAGAGAGGAAAAAACAGTGGACAAATGTTAAAAGAGTGTATTGGATGCTGGGGGCGGGTGGGGGGGGGGGGGGAGGTAAGGGGGACGGGTATTGGAGGTGGATCTAACTGTTCCTGGAGGCATTGAGGAAGGCAGAAATCCTTGAGCTAAATTTTGAAGATTAGATGGTGTGGTAGGAGAATTCTAAGATGGTTCTCAAAGTCCTCAGCTCCTCCTCCCCACCCACACACACACACATTCCCCCAGTCACTCAGAAAATGCTAATTTGGGTGCGGTGGTAAGAGATTTTGCATATGCAATTAAGGTCCCAAATCAGCTGACCTTAAAATCTGGAAACTACCTTTGGTGGGCCTGACCTAAGCAGGTGAGCCTTAAATGTAATTAGACTTTTTCCTGGCAAAAGATTAGAAGCATACAAAGGATTTATTAGGGGCAAGATTCTCCTCTGCTAGCTGTTGAGATGAAGGGGGGCAGTGAGGAAACTGGGCAGCCCTTAGAAGCTGAGAGTAACCCCTGGCTGACTGCCAGCAAAGAAAGAGGAGAAATTAGCTTCTACCAGCAGCCAGTGAGCTTGGAATGGAACCCTGAGCTCCATGGGAGACAGCACACCAGCTAACACCCTGACTCTAGCTTTGTGGGAACCTAAACAGAGAACCTAGTCAAAGCTATGGTTTTTCCAGTAGTCATGTATGGATTTGAGAGTTGGACCATAAAGAAAGCTGAGTGCCAAAGAATTGATGCTTTTGAAATGCGGAGTTGGAGAAGACTTGAGAGTCCCTTGAACAGCAATGAGATCCAACCAGTCCATCCTAAAGGAAATCAGTCCTGAATATTCATTGGAAGGACTGATGCTGAAGCTGAAACTCCAACACTTTGGCCACCTGATGAGAAGAGCTGACTCACTGGAAAAAACCCTGATGCCGGGAAAGATTGAAGGCAAGAGGAGAAGGGGACGACAGAGGATGAGATGGTTGGATGGCATCACTGACTCAATGGACATGAGTTTGAGCAACCTCCAGGAGTTGGTGATGGATAGGGAAGCCTAGCGTGCTGCAGTCCACGGGGTTGCAAAGAGTCGGACACGACTGAGCGACTGAACTGAACGGACTGAAACAGAGAACCAGCCACGCTTTGTCAAGCTGCTAACTTTGTGGTAATTTGTTAAACAGCCATAGAAAATGAATACAGGTGGTCATTTGAAAGGGAGAGACTGCCGGGACAAAGGCTCAGGGGTGTAGAGCAGCAAGGTATGTTTGGAGAACTGAGGTCATCGGAGCAGACGGGCCATGGGGAGCAAAGGGGATTATAAAATGTGATCCTGAGAACTCGGTTTGTGTCAGAGAGACTGTGCCCTCGGGCTAGTTAACTTAGTTCTCTGCTCTGTGCCTCAGTCTTCTCAAAGGTTAAAATGGGGCTCCTGCTAGTAGTTAAAATAAAAAGTTGTTTAGTGGGCCAAATGCACATGGAGGAGTCAACACAGTCTTCAGATGTAGTGTTTAAGAAATATTGGGTAGTAATAGTTGTAGTGATTAATCACGTGGATGATGGATGCGGTTAAGGAGAGGCTTAGTGAGGTCATTTCTTACAGAGTCAGTGGGGACACTCTTATTTCACTCCCTGGGGAGCTTATTAAAAAATGCAGATTCCTGAATCCTACCATGAGTCCAGACTCAACCAGTGTCTCCGGGGCTGGGGCCTGAGAATCTGCACTTTGAAGAAGCATCCCAGGTGATCCTTCTGAGAATCACTGAGCAAGAGATAAGAAGACTTGTACCCAGATCGTTGTAATGGTCGAGGGGAGGGTGAATGGGTGAAGGAAGCAGCCAGGGCATTCGTGGTAAGAAGGGGAAGGGGGCGGCCGAGTGTGGAGTGGGAGAATCTACGGGGCTGTAAACTGATGGGAAGGGATAGTGAGAAAAAGAGCAGACAGAAGCTGGGCTTTGAACGCTATAAGGAGGTGGTGGAGGTGGTTACGTTGGCTCAGGCGGTGTCGGGAGTGCCCAGGCATCTGTGAGACTTCTGGGTGGACAGTTAGGTAGACAGTTGGAGAGTCTAAAATGTAGGATATAAGATGGGGCTGGAAATATGATTGGGATGTTCTTGAGTACAAGAACCATGGGCTGATGTCCGCAGAAGGAGAAGATGGTCAAGAATAGACATTATGATGTACCCGTGTGGAGGGCTGGGTGTAGGATCCTGAGACATGGCCATCAGAGAGTCTGACCAGGTGCTGCGTGGGGTGGAGTCTGAGAAGGTGGCCATCCCCAGGGTCCCCACCTTGGAGCAATCCCGATGGAGAAAGTGTGCTTGCATCCCTGAGCCCCAGCTACTAACAGCTCAGGGGCAGGATGAGTGAGGCCCACTTCAGAGGGGAGAGGAGGGAGGAGGCACGGGGGTGGGGATTGCTCTGCAGAAAGGAGGCCACGAATGAAAGTGGTCGGTGCTGTGAACCCAACACATGGCCCACAGACGTGGGGGCAGCTGGGCCTGGCCCCGCCAGCCCTGGGCTATGCAGGCAAGCGGGCAGGTGAGGCTCTCAAAGAAAGAAGGATGCCTAGATGCTGGGGTCAAGAGTGAGGATATGTTTCTCAGTGTGGGACCCCCCAAGGCAGAAAGAGGAGTGGGGTGGAGATGCAGTTGACTCTGGAGAACGAGACATAGAAAAGATGAGAACTCACAGGCGCACAGCTCGCTGGGCTGTGTGGAGGGCCCAGCTGGGCTAAGATCTCAAGAGTCCTGTGGGGAGTGATCGTGCGACTTTGGGGAAAGTCCTGTGATTCTCCTTTGCCTCCAGGAGCTCATCTGTGCTGTGGGCACAATGGTACTGCTTACCTGGAGCCTGGCTGCAAGGGTTCCCTGCTGGCCCCACATGACCGGCGTGGTCATGGTGACGGTGGTTTAGTCCCTAAGCTGTGTCCAACTCTGTGAGACCCTATGGACTGTAGTCCGCCAGACTCCCCTGACCATGGGATTCTCCAGGCAAGAGTATTGGAGTGGGTTGCCATTTCCTTCTCCAGGGGACCTTCCTGACCCAGGGATGAAACCCAGGGCTCCTGCCTGGGCAGGCAGATTCTTTACCGCTGAGCCAGTGGGGCAGCCCCAGTGACTGTAGTGGCGGTAATCCGTGGCAGCCGTCCTGAGGGTTGTAACTCTTACCCTTTTATGAGTCAGAGAACTGCTGCCTCCGTTCAGAACCCTCTGATCACTTCCCATCCCACACGGAGTAGAAGCCGGTGTCCTTAACTCTGATCTGATCTTGCCTCAGCTCTCTCTGCTCCAGCCACGCAGGTCAGATACTGTGCACCGAGCCCGTCAGAGCCTTTGCCCCCGCTGTCCCTTCTCTCTGAAATGTTCTTGTCCCCGTCACCCCCCGGCTTCCTTCCCTTCCCTCCTTCAGTACTTTGCCCAGATGCCACCTTCTCGGTGAGACCTTCCTTGATCTCCCCTGTTCCAGCGTGCAGCGCCTTGCCTTGCCCCTTGTCCTGCCTTCCCACCATCACCATGCCCCAGGCTTTGGTTATCTGTCTCTCCACGGTAGGGCGCTCATCTTCCGTTCACTGCAGTGTCCCCAGAGCCCACAGCATCTGCTCAGCACGCAGCAAATATCTGTCCTGCAGGAAGGAGTGACCTTTCCGCTAAGGGCCTGGCTCAAGTGTCCCCTCTCCAGAGAGCCCCACCCCCACCCTCTAAACAGCCCCCCGCCATCCTTCCCTGCGCCTCACTCCGCTCCTCCTCCAACTTATCCACACCTGGTGTTAGTTTATATTCGTCTGCCTGCTTCTTGTCTGTCTCCTCAGCCGAGCCAGCTCCCGGAGGCAAGGATTTCGTTTAGCTCAGTGTCTATCCCAAATGCCCATCTTGGCACCAGCTATAGAGTAAGCACACAGCATGGATTTGTTGAATGACAGTATTATCATTGTGGGGTTTTATTTATTTATTTTTTTACTATGACTACTACTAATAGTTTTACTATTATTAATAATGAAAGTGTTAGTTGCTCGGTCATGTCTGACTCTTTGCGACACCATAATTGACCATATTATTGGAAAGCGGAACTGCCCTGGGGAGAGTGGGCCTGGGCCGGGGAGGACAATGGTCTTGGGCAGGATGTCCTAAAGACACTGTCCGGTGGAAACTATAAGAGGGAGCGAGGAGCCTCACCCCCATCCCCATTCTGGACGAATCCTCACCCTCAGCACTCAGGCCACCACAGGCTGCAGCCAGAGAGCTTTCTTTTCTGTTCTGGAAAGCGGGAATGGGGCACACTGGTGCTTTATAGGTGCTTATGCAGTGAATACACAGAACTTCCTGGAACTTTTTAGAAGGAGCAGCATGAACACCCACATCTGGTCAATCTGCCCTTGGACATGTACCAAGCAACATTTTCAGAGTGAAATTCAGTGGCTGAAGCCAGCTCTGGGAGGAGAGGAAGGAAGCAGAGATCAGATACCAGAATCACACTTCCTGGTCCACACCCTTCATCCTGTGTCCACCTTGGTGACATCTCCTTGCCTCAGCTTCCTCATCTGTAAAATGAGGGTGACTGTAATAACCTCCCTCATAAGGACGTTAACAAATAGATGTTACATATAAATATTTGTGTATTTATTTTTTAAGTGGTTACTGGTATCTGCCAAGAACTAGAAAAGATTTGAGGATTTACGCTATTTGTAAGCTAACAAATTAGTCTGCTACTCTTTCATGAATGCTGGCCGATAACACAAGACTCCTGGTCAGAGGCAAACAATGGACTTTATTACTCACAGTAATAGCAATAGAGAGAGCAGCAGTCATTCCCTGAGTTCGATTCCCATGGAGGAATGCAAAGATGGTAACTGCACATACAATGGGCCGCATTAGAGGAGGGGAACCCTGAGTTTAGGGAACCCAGATATTTTATAACAGGCAGCAACCATTGTTCACTAACAATCAGCTTTGAAAAGATAGGTCAGAACAAAGGGGGTCAGTGCCTTTACTTAGGAAACATGTGGAAATACAAGAGATCCACAGAGAACTGTCTCCCAAGAGTGTGTGGTGAGAACTACTATTACTATGGGTAGTAATAATACCACGGGAAAATGTGCCCAGACTAGATAACGTCACCTGTTTTGGTGACTCTGAATTTCTTACAAGGCAAACCCAGACATGGACTAAAGAAAACTTAAGACTAATGGCAAGTCCTGGCATTCTAGTTAAGGTTCAGTGACTAGACTACCAAATGCATTTCACAAATGCATTTCTGGGGGAGCAAAAACCTGCTGTCAGCAATTGATTATGATATTGGGCAAATGAGTTTGCAATTTCATGCTGAATAATCTGTCACCTCCTATCTTAGAAACTCAGGCACTCAATCTTTTTTTGACAGGCAGCATGTATAGTCTATTGCCAGGGAGGAAGGCAATCATCAAATTGCTAATTTTTCTCTGTGAAAAATGAACATTTAACTCAAATATAAGATCTGGAGGAACACATAGACCTTAATTACAAAGCACAATCCAAGATTTGTGCTAATTAATAAGCTGATGAAAAATTCATTGGAATTCAGAGAAGAATGAAGGGGAAAAATTGGCCAGTGTTAATACTCAGTGCAGTGAAATGTTTAAGTCTATCCAAATAGGCAGCTACCCCTCTGTCATAATTATAATTTAATCATTCATATGATTATTTCATTTTGTAAGACTTGAATTGTACATCAAAAATTGCAGAGAGAATATTCCTTTAAACTTTGTGATTTCTAGCAATTATACTAGCATGTTAGAGATTTTTGAAGAAGACTAGCTTAGCTACCTGAAATAAGAATTTTTTTAAAGATGTGAGAGAAGGACATCTATTTGAATACTTGCTTTTGCCATTCACTAGCTGTGACCTCTAGCAAGTTCTCTGAGCTCTTTGAGCCTGTTTCCCTATTCACATGATAGTGATGGAGAAACATGAGGTTGTGATGAATGTGAATAGTTGTTACTATGAATTAATTACCTGACTCCTCCCTTCCAGATTCTTAACCAAGCCAGACAAGGAACCAGTTGGAGATTGAAATGTATTGACAGAACTAGCTTATTATGAATACAGCTGGATTGCTGAATAAGATACTACCCAGGCTCAAACTGGACTTCCTGCGTCCACTCTCCCTACCCCAGCCACCTACCCATCCAGTCCTGGGACCTGGCTGTGGGTAGAGTGGGTCTTCAGACTGACATCCAGACAGTCCCAGGAAGGGTACTAGGCTGTCTCATCCCCTGAAGGGAGCAGGAACAAGAGCAGCCAGTGAGAGGGTGAACCTGTTATTTTCTGTCCTTCCGCTGGAATGTTCTGTCTTCTTGAATATCCATTCATTTCATTCATTCAAACTACTGCAATGTTTCTCCAGGAATCAGAAGAGATTGTAAAAAAAAAAAAAAAATTGTGAAACACTTACTAAAAGTACCTGGCCCATCCTAAGCACTTTTAACTATTCGATATTATTATTATTATTATCATCCAACTTTGTGATTTTGCCATATCCTTATATGGCTTGGTCTATTATTAATATCTTCTTTAAATCCACCAGCCTCCTGAGCAGGTGTCTGTGAAATTACAGGTTGGAAGAGCTAGTTATGTTTCTATAATACACATGAAAATAAAATAATTATTGAAATAAAACCTGATCATCTGAAGACCCTCTGCAATGATTTCCTCTCCTGGCATACCTGGAGAAATGCTGTTCTGAGCAGCAGTTGGATGACACGTCCATCTGCCTGCAAGAGATGATAATCACACGTCCATCTGCCTGCAGAGATGATAAGCTGCATGGAGGCAGACACCATGCTTGGTTCGTGCTTTAGTTTGCAAGCACCCACCCTCAATAACTGTTTGTGGCATGAATGAATGAGTGTAATTAAATGTATCAACCGATATTCAAGGAGCCAGAATGTTCTACACAAAGGATAGAAAATAACAGGCAAATCAAGAATAAATAAATTAAAAAAGAATTGCAGTGAACTGCCTTCTCCGTCTCCCCACCTCTACCCCTTGGGAACACTGAAATGACCTACCCTCCCAATTTTCTCTCTCCTCCTTCAACAAACCAACCTATTGGCTTATTTGACAGCAAGTTGGAGGGGGAATTTAGGATGGAATGAATCTTGCAGTTGTAATGAATCAAAAACTGGGGAGGAGAAATCAGATTTCAGCAACAGCAGAATACTCTCACTGTTTAAAAAGCCCTCGTCCCTGAGGCTGGGAAAGATTAGAAGCTAATAATTTATGTTGAAATCTGTCAAAGCCCTCCACAAAGTCCAAGAGCTTGTCCCTGCCTTTTGACTGACAGATATGAAAATAGAAACTGATTTGAAAACCTAGGGCTATTTAACTAGAGCAGCATTAATTTCTCCATTAGAATCGAAGAAATGGTGGGGGTCGGGGGGAGGAAGCCAGCAACCACAAAGAAGCAGATGCTACTGACGGATGGCCACGCCTTTTTCCAAATACAAAACTCATGCCAGCTCTTCAAGTTAGAGTGAGCTTTCTAAGCTTCCCAGACCTCGAACTGGCAAAAGATCTTTTTCTTTTCCACGCTAGTTAAAATGCCCTCGAGCTACAGTCATTGGATTTGCTGGACAGCAGCATCATTCTGATATTATCGGCTCTGTCTTCCTGTTTTCATGAATAATGTATAAGAAGGAGCTATCAGCAGTGGATTCTTCCATGGCTGAACGTGTCGCCACCAGACAGGTCCCTGAATTCTCCGTCCTTTCCTCTGCAGCACTCACAGACAAAAGTCTCCCTCTCCTCCTGGCTACCTTCTGGCTGCTTGATATACATGGAGACCCTTCCAAAGACACCCTCTCCCTTGACAGTAAGAAAACTGGGGGCCAGGGTGGGGGGCACAAGAAGCAGTGCCACCACCTTCCTTCCTTTTCCCTGCTGCTCCATGTCAGAAGAGTAGTGCGGGGAGCTACTGATGCCAAGTTCACGGGTTTGATTCCTGGCCCCATCCTGTGGGCCAAGCCTGCCTTGCTGTGTATGCAGGAGCCTACCAAGAAAATGCTTCTCCTTGGCCACATGTGCGGCCACAGAAGAAGCTCTCCCTATGTGTTTTCGTCCATGTCTCTACGTGCTCACCTCTGTCATAGCTTCACAAAAAAGAGAACTGGCTTTCAGCCCCATCCACTCATTTATTCAATACATTTTTATTACCTGCAAGGCGTCCAGTGGAGAAGGCTTGCAGTGATGGAAGGTAACAGAAATGGCTAGAAAATGGACAAATAAGAGCATCGATTGTGAGAGTGCATAACAGGGAGGTCGGTGAGTCAGGGGAGGCGGCAGTAAAGGATGTAAGACAAGGGACTGGGACGGGAAGGCAGTGGATGGAGGCCCTGCTGGGGAGTGGGGGGACTGCAAAATGCGCAGTGTGGGGGCCTGTGGGGGAGCCTTACCGAACTAGGGGAAGATGCAGGGGCCAAGCACAGTTTGCAAAGAGGTGCTGGGGCTTCTCTGCCCCTCCAGCACTTGTCTTCTTTCTCCTTCCTGACCCTCTCCCTCCCTCGGCATCTGAGAACTGCTGAGTTCTGCCTCTCCTCCCACTACTGCCCCTCGCCTGTGAGTGTGAACTCGGAGTGTTCCTCCTCCTCTGTGCCCCGGGGTCAGGTTCAGTGCCAGCTACCTAGAAGGAGCACCATGAATGCAATGACCACTGATTGTGCTGAGTCTCAAGGGAGAACCGAAAGCATCCTGAATATCCGACAAGGTGGGTGCTCAATAAACCATCATACTCATGCTTTAGGATGTCATGCTGTCATTAAAAATGATGTTTTTTGAAGACTGAAATGATCTTGGAAATTTCTCATGATATAACATGAGTTTAAAAGCAGCATATAAAATTCATCCTAAATAGCATGATCTCAATTTTATGTGGGGAAAAAAAGATATATGCCAAAAGACTAGAAACAAATTTATCAAAATGTTAACAGGCTATCTCTGTGGGTGGAATTATTAGTAGTTCTTATTTCTATTTTTGTATTTGCTTCACCTTCTCCCCCAAAATGTGTTAAATAATTAATAAATCATTTAAATTGGTTAATTGACTTGAACTAATATTAAACATTCATTACATGCTGGACATCACTAGCAATTCAGTGATGGGCAGAACACAAGCATGGTCTCCATTCCGAAGAATTGCTATTACAATTTTCTTTTCTTTTCTTTTCTTTTTAAGTTTTTTAAAACAAGATGGAAGAGTGGAATAGCCGTCATCATTGCTGGAAAACAACAATGCTTTCTCCTGCCAGTGTCAGGAGGGGAGCTCCATCCAGCAGCGGGGTGATAATACCCGCTAAGGGTGCCAAGGACTGGACCCTGATGGCTGTCCACTTGTCATTTGCGCCTAAGGCAAGATGCTGGGAAGAAGGGCGCCTTCCTGTCAGCATCTATTACTCTGGAGGGGAACAGTCTTTGTACCATTCACTTTCAAAAATCTAGTCCCCCCCAACCCCCACCCCCTTGAATGCTCACAGTTGCTTCGTCTCTCCTGTGGGTTCACTTCGAAGGAGCTTCTTCCCCTGGACTCAGCCCTCAAGCATTCTAATTGAAAATACCACCTCCCCCCGGGCCTATAGCCTGGCTCCACTACCTGCTGCTTCATCCCCAAAGTAGAGGCTTATGATTAAACCACAGAAAAAGCACCAACCCGAGTGAGCAAGAAAACAGCAGGAGCCCAAGGACTCCTGTGAACAAAGAGTCTGATTGTTTTCATGCAAATTGTTTTTAGTAGGAGGGAGATAACAGGCAAATGAAATATGGGAGATAGGCAGAGATTTTTTTTTCCCCCTAAACCAGTGGAAGGGGCGGGGAGTTCTTTAATAAAACCACAGCACATCTTATTACAGGGAAACATCCAGCTCCCACATTTTTTATTGAATGAGAGAGAATTTCTGCTCTCCACTCCGGCTCTTCTTCCTCCCCTTCCAGTCCAGTGCAATTATGTCTCTTTCTGCTTTCCTGACAGTTCATCTTAGCCTTGTCTGAAATAGTCTGTTTCAGAATGTTAGTGCTACCTAATAATGAAAAGTGTATCACCAGAGAATGATTTTAAGTGGTAGGCAGAATAAGCAACGTTAATTCTACTAGTTGTCTGTTTATTATTAACGTACTTAGGAAATACTGTGTCTAGCACATCCAATCCATGATTTTATTACAGGCAACGGCAGCCCTGGTTTTAAAAAGTGAATTAATATAGAGCCAATAAGGAGAAAAGTATTAAATAAATCATGATATGAGTGGTATGCAAATGTGGCAAAAACTGTGAAGTGGTGCATACATGTATGACAATTGGAAAGTATGAGTGAGAATCCTTCTGCAAATCCAAGGCAGTTCCTGGGGAAGCTCCAGAAAAACCTGTGGCTTGTTGCAGTAACTTACTTGCAAGCATTTGCATTTCCTTCTGGATCCTCAGTAAGTCTTTACAATTCTGAATCCTGGGACATCCTGTGGTCTAAGATCTGAGCTTTCAAGCTGGTAGACTTTGTCTCCAGCAGGGTGAAATATATAGTTTTAAAAATGAGGGCATCTCACCTAAAATGCAGGGTTTCTGTTCTCATAAAAACTGGAAGTTGGTAGCACACAGAGTCTCCATCCCTTGCTGTTGATCGGTAGCTCAGTCATTTCAGGCTCTTTGCAACCGCATGGACTGCAGCACACCTAGCTTCCCTGTCCTTCACTGTCTCCTGGAGTTTGCTCAAACTCATATCCATTGAGTTGGTGATGCCATCCAACCACCTCATCCTCTGCCAGCCCCTTCTCCTCTTGCCCTCAATCTTTCCCAGCATCAGGGTCTTTTCCAATGAGTCAGCTCTTTACATCATGAGGCCAAAGTATTGGAGCTTCAGTTTTATCATCAGTCCTTCCGATGAATATTCACGGTTAATTTCCTTTAGTATTGACTGGTTTGATCTCCTTGCTGTCCAAAGGACTCAAGAGTCTTCTACAGCACCACAGTTTGAAAGCATCAATTCTTCAGCACTCAATCTTCTTTATGGTCCAACTCTCACATTTGTATATGACTACTGGAAAAACTGTAGCTTTGACTATATAGACACTTGTTGGCAAAGTGATATCTCTGCTTTTTACTAGACTGCCTAGGTTTGTCATAGCTTTTCTTCCAAGGAACAAGTGTCATTTAATTTTGTGGGTGCAGTCACTGTCTGCAGTGATTTTGGAGCCCAAGAAAATAAAATCTGCCACTGTTTCCACTTTCCCCCCATCTATTTGCCCTGAAGTGATGGGACTGGGTGTCATCCCTGCATGGCAGTAATCAGGTGACCACAGGCCTCAGTTATGACCACTGTCTGATGCAAGGCACTATGGATGCACTTGTGTGACCGGGGCTGCCCCAAGAACAAAAGTCGAAAGAGGGTTCCTCTTCTGTAAGGTTCCTCTTCCTCTGTTTCTCAACCTTCTCTTTCTTCCCGGGCAATCCCTCCCACCCATACACACACACAGACACACACACACACACACACACACTTATAAATGCATTTCCAGGAAATGGATACCAGAGGCAAACATCTTTCTCCTCCCAGCTGATTCCCATGGCTATAGTTGCCTGAATGGTGGCCCAAATTCCCTGATAGTTCCCAGATTGATTAGTTGTTACCTCTTAGCCGTTTGACTGGCAGAAGATCATTTGAAACCATGTTGCACATTATTTTTGTGTAGGATGTGAAGCTGCAGTAAAAATTTAATTTTCTTCCTACTTGTTACATGTAAGAAAAATGACACATGCTTTGAAGTCAGGTGGTCTGAGTTCCAATCCAATTCTCTCATTTCCTGGCTATGTGATCTTGGGCAAATTATCTAACACTCCAGCACCTCAACTTCCTCACCTATAAAATGGGAATGATGTTGATAGTATCTATTGCATGGGATTTTTTTAAAGATTAAATGAACAAATAAATATAAAGTACTTAGAATTGAGCCTGCTCCTGCTGCTAAGTCACATCAGTCATGTCCGACTCTGTGCAACCCCATAGATGGCAGCCCACCAGGCTCCCGTCCCTGGGATTCTCCAGGCAAGAACACTGGAGTGGGTTGCCATTTCCTTCTCCAATGCATGAAAGTGAAAAGTGAAAGTGAAGTTGCTCAGTCATGTCTGACTGTTAGCAACCCCATAGACTGCAGCCTACCAGGCTCCTCCATCCACAGGATTTCCCAGGCAAGAGTACTGGAGTGGGTTGCCATTGCCTTCTCCAGAATTGAGCCTAGCTTATAGTAAAGGCTGTAAAAATGTTATCTATTATATAAGTAATAATCTTCCATCCTATGAACTACCACCAGGATAAGCTTTTACTCTGTGCCATAGATATGGTAATATTAGTTGTCTTTCTTTTACCCAGCAACTCTTTTTGCTGTCCATGTGTCAGGCAGTACCCTGTGCATTGGAAATATCAAAAAAAAGAGACTGTCCTTGCCCTTCAAGGAACTTCCTATCCCTAGTGGCTTTGGAATTTAACATTAAATTAAACAAACATCATATGACAAGTGTTTTAAATAAATATAAGGTTAAATTAAGCCAATATCATGTGACAGTTGTTTAAATAAGTAGGAGTCTTACAGAGAACAAAGATTTGAATTATTCTAGGTTCAGTCCAGAAGAATCAGTCTCCCAAAGAGTTATAGGCAGTTAGCATTTTGAACTTATGACCAGAAGAAGGAAGCCAGAGGAAGAGGCTGGTGGGGGCTATGACCAGGGGATAACCAAGAGTATTCTCTTATGAGAGGTTGATGCCACTGCTGATCTGACAGGAGGAGGTACTCAGGCCATAATGCAAGTGATGGGGAGCAGTTCTAAATACAGATGAAGCTTCAGTGGCCCGGAGGCTGGGGACCCCTGCTTCAGAATAATCAGGATGATTTGATACGTCTGCCAGGTGGTCACACTACTAGGAAAGGTAGTCTGAGAGTGTTCAGCCAGGGTCACATCAGAGACTGACAGCTTCAAAGCAGCTAGAAGTCCTTCTGTGACCAGTATCTCAATCAACAACTAATGTTTTCTATTGCTGAAACTAGTGACTTGCTAATTTGCATGATGCCTGTTAGAAATAACTCTCATCAAAGACATGTGATTGGGCTAAAATGGTTCAGAGATAGCCCCCTTCCCACCTCCCCATGGCACCCACACACACTAGGAATGAATAGGGAATAAGGATCCGGCCAAGCCCTAAGAACAATACCACTGAGACTGTGCTGATCCCTAGTCAGCTTCCGGCCTTGGCGTAGGGGGTTTCTGATGGCATGGTGCCTGCTGGGGCACGGCATCCAGCCTCAGAAACCAAAAGGGACAGAGAGCTGGAACTCCAGGCAGGATTACTTCTTCAAGGTTTTATGCCTTTGTAGCTAAAGAATTTTAGTCTAAAAGTGAAAGTGTGGCAGAACTTGGCTTGAACTTCACCTGCAGTTCAGCCACAGGTGAGGGTCCGGGGAAAGAGAGAATTCCCAGCAGCTCAGCTTTGTTAGTGGCTGCTGCCACCTTCTGAAGAAGGTCCGGTGTTGTGCTGACCAAGCTGGCTGCTTCCCAAGAAGGGGTGGGATGATGTGGGCTCCAGGGCCCTGCCCAGGTGACCTTCGATTTTTCCAGGCTTGTCTTCCGACCCAGCCCTACTGGGAAGGGGTTCCTTTACAGCTCAGAGATATGACAGGAGCTAGCAGAGTTTGGCCAGTGTCCTTCCAGGACTGGTATGTGAAAGAAAGCTCTCTATGATCATAATTTGGTCTTCAAAGGTTTCCCATTTGCCCCTAGCTGTACCCAAGGGTCCAAGGAAGGTCCTCACTCTCCTTGTTGAGCTCAGAGCTCCCATCCAGGGCTTCCATGCTCCGGCTTTACCCAGCGAGGGGCTTCCCCAACGCCTGTCAGGCTGAATCAGAGCGGGGATGGGGCAGGCCAGAAAAAACAGTGACTTACTGCAGTTTGCCCAGGCCTCCCAGCACACTGATGTTAGAACACTGTTCTCTAAGTGAAATCTGGCCACATTATGGGAGAGACTAACCTTAGGCCATCCCTCAGAAGGTCTGGAGCATTACTGTCTAATAGGACTTTCTGCCATGATCACCAAGTTCTCTGTCCACACTAATAATGGTAGTCACTCTCACATGAGGCGATTAAGCATTAGAAATGTGACAAGTGTTACTGAGGAACTGCATTTTAAGTTTTATTTCGTTGTGTTAATTTCAATCAAATAGCCACATGTAACCGGGGAGCCGAGAGCCTGGCTGCTCTCCCCATCCCTCAGGACCTTCTTCAGTCCCAAATCAGCCTGATCTACTACCAGACTCTGTCTCCCAATCTCTTGTCATGACCTGAGTCACCCAGATCTCTCTTTCTTCAATTTGGAGTGTTCTGGCTTTGGTGGTTAAAGGAAAGAGACTCAATGCTTCATAAATGTTTTCATAACAGAGATAGGCAAGAGGTTATGCCTCCAATAAATGGAATATTAATGATATAGGGGATTCATAGAATGAACACGCCCCACTTAGCACTAAGGGATCCAGATGTGCTATTCACAGTAATAATGCTTGATACTGGGGTATTTGTAGAAATATTTCCAGGTGGCTCAGTAGTAAAGAATCCGGGCCTGCCAATGCAGACACAAGAGATGTGAGTATGATCCCTGGGTCAGGAAGATCCCCTGGAGTAGGAAATGGCAACCCACTCCAGTATTCTTGCCTAGAAAATTCTATGGACAATGGAGCCTCATGGGCTATCATCCAGGCGATTGCAGAGTCGGTCACGACTGAGCATGCACACACACCACTGCAGTGAATCCTGCATACAAGACAAGCAGAGAAAGAATTAGACTCCCCATGACAAGGATAAGAAAACTGAAAGTCATTTCAGCTGACAAGATCACATAGTAGGTGATGAGAGAGCTGGGACCAGAACCAGATGTTCTGGCTCCTAACTCCTCACCACTGGAAAATTTGAATCAGCCAATATTAGAGAGGGAACATGGATAGAAGAAGAAAGAAGACCATATTGGCCCAACAGATTGACAATGTCTTTAATGAGGCTCTGCTTTTGGACCTACAGGGAGCCATTTTGGATATACTGCATATTATTTCATTCTCTGGCACTATAGAAACCCAAATGAGTGAGGGGGGTTTAGGTGGAATACCTGCCTCCCAGAACCTCTACAATATCATCTTGATCCCTCTTGGATTCTTGCTGTATTAAATATCTTTCCAACAGGATATCCTGCCCTTTACACAACTCCAGTGGGCACCTTTATACACAATACAATATACAATGCAGTAGTATTGCTCTAGTAGGATTTACTCCTAAGTTGAACAAACCAGGTTTCTTTCCTCATGCTTCAGTTAAATTCATTTTCACATTATTTGTCTTAGGTGTTCTGATTAAGCACGTGTTAAACTAAGGGTTTGCACCCTTGGCTGTTTATCTGAATTTATGGGGCTGTTTACAAAATACACATTCCAGGTTCCATCCCTTGAGAAGCTGGTCTCGAGCCTAAAGGCCATCTGGCTTTTCTCAAAATTCCCTAGATGGTTCCAGTACTGAGAGCTGAGACTTGCGGAATGGTGGACCAGGAATCAGGACACTCACGTTCTGATTCTCCCACACGGCTGCCTCCCTGAGCCCATTTCCTATTCTGTAAAAAGGAGTGATAGGAGGCCTGCCCTCCTTTTATTAGCTTTAAGCATGGGAGCTTGGGTGAAAGAATTCTGAAAAGCAAACTGTGTATTTATGGCAGGAGGGAGCTCGCAGCTAGTGGTCAGGCCCCACCTGCAAACAGGCCTGGGGTTCAGTCACTTGGAGACATTTCCGCATGGCTTCTCATGGCCAGCTTGCTCCATCACACCATGCTAAAAACGGGCAGGGAGTGGGTGGAGCTCAAAATACTTTAACTAGAGTGTAATTGTGTGGGCAGCTTCCACTTTGGCTAGGTAATTCTGGACAAATAGAAGCTCGCCTGCAAGCAGCTATATTTATTTCCAAAATAGCTGGTGAGAGCCCCTAAGAATTTTAGACATTCACTTCAGTTTTATCTGTTTTGAGACCTTTAGGCCATGCAATTAGAAAGCTCCAGACATGAATTAGGAGCCAGAAGTACACAAGTTGTGTATTGCCAACCTCAGAACTAATACTCAGGGTAAACCCACAGCCATTTGAGGTGGGAAGGTTTTAATTGGAGAAATGAAATGCAGGACAGATTCTACCCTCTTACTTTTCATTTCAAGCAATACACACACACCTGGCTGCTATTGAAGCCGAGCTGTATACTTATTATGAAAAGTGAAAGTGTTAATCACTTAATCATGTCCAAATCTTTGTGACCCCCATGGACTGTAGCCTGCCAGGCTCCTCTGTCCATGGAATTTTCCAGGCAAGAATACTGGAATGGGTTGCCATTTCCTTCTCCAAGGCATCTTCCAACCCAGGGATCAAACCCAGGTCTCCCGCATTGCAGGCAGATTCTTTACTGTCTGAGTCAACAGGGAAACCCATATGCTTGTTATAGACTTACACAGATACTCAAAGATATTCACAATTCTTTCTCTTCTTTTGAAACTTCATAATTTTACCTCTCGGACAAACAGATGGTTTCATTTCTGTTAATTACATTTTGTGTATTCAGTGCATCACACATTGGCCATAGCAGGAAAGGAAATGAACTAAGGATCATAATTTTGCAAAAGATTGATACAGATACAAGGAAGAGGAAGTTAACCTTTGGTGGCCCTGATGCAACTCTTTCAAACTTCTTAGGCAGCAAATTCAAAGTGAGACTGGCCCAGGAGCCCCTCCATCTCCCCCAGGGCGGGCTCCATGTCTGCTCTGGACTATGACGTAAAAGGCAGTCCAGCTTCCTGATTGTCAGTTTCCAGGTAGGGCCACTTTTTTCCTGCTTTACCCTGCAAGATCAGAAAAGTTCACCTCTTTCTCTTCGCCTTCCTTCCCTAACTTCTGTTTGTGTTTCCCAATAAATGAAGGAGGTCAGCTTGAGGATTCCATTTTTGTTTCTCCTTTCCTCCATATCTGGCCTTTAACTTTAAGACATCTGGTCCATTCCTATGTCCCACCCTGGATGTCTGAACCCTGTTGGGGGATTTTAGGGTGTTGTTGATTACCCAAAACCTTGAGGTTTTGGCATGTAATTCCTGCCTCCTAAGGAAGTTTCAAAAAGGAAGTGTTTCTTAGTAAAAGGCTGATAGACCCTCAAATTTTATCTTTCCCTCCACTTTTACACCCCAGCTGCTGTCAAGGGAATCTCCCCTTCCATCTTCACCCCCTTTCTTTGTAAACCTGATCAGAATGAGGAAGTATATGGTAATATATGGCTGGTCCAAAATTCTCTGGAGATGAGAGACACAACTCCTAGGATCTTAGAAGAAGCTATAAGAACAGAGCATTACAATCTGTTTTGTAATTTTGTGTGTGTTGGAGGGTCACTCTACTAAGTGCGGGTATGCTTTCAAGAAGCAAGTATTTTGTAAGACCAAGTGAATGCCATGCTGGCTGGTGGTAACCTCCTTTGTTGTTATTCTGTTGCTAAGTTGTGTCCAACTCTTCGTGACCCCATGGACTACAGCATGCCAGGCTTCCCTTTCCTTTACCATCTCCTAAAGTTTGCTCATACTCATGTCCCTTGAGTCGGTGATGCCACCCAACCATCTCATCCTCTGTAGCCCCCTTCTCCTCCTGCCTTCAATCTTTCCTAGCATCAAGGTCTTTTCCAATGAATCGGCTCTTTGCATCAGGTGGCCAAAGTTTTGGAGCTTCAGCTTCAGCATCAGTCCTTCCAATGAGTATTCAGGGTTGATTTCCTTTAGGATTGACTGGTTTGATCTCCTTGCTGTCCAAGGGACTCTCAAGAGACTTCTCCAGCACCACAGTTTGAAAACATTAATTCTTTGGCGCTCAGCCTTCTTTATGGTCCAACTCTCACATCCGCACATGACTACTAGAAAAACAATAGCTTTGACTATATGGACCTTTGTTGGCAAGGTAA
This sequence comes from Odocoileus virginianus, assembly GCF_023699985.2. NCBI lineage: Eukaryota > Metazoa > Chordata > Mammalia > Artiodactyla > Cervidae > Odocoileus > Odocoileus virginianus. Next base: position 21,838,842 of record NC_069697.1, read on the forward strand.
CCTCCTACATCATTCATTTATTTGTTCATTCATTTATTCATTTGTGAATAAATGATCCATTCAGTTATTCCATTTGTGCACAACAAGCACACTGATACATTCATGCATTCACCAAGCCTCGAGTATATGCTAAGCATTCTGCTTGGAGTTGAGGATAAAGGGTGACGCAACCAATTCCTGCATTTAGGGAATGAGCAGTCTAGTGGAGACCCTCAGTGTGAACAACGAATAACATGCTCCAAATGGAAAGAAGGAGTACTATCAGGGAACCTATTTAGACTATGAGTGAGAGGAGGCATGTCTGAGCAGATGCTGAGACCCAGACACGTAAGAGGGAGCCCGCCACAGAGTTGGGGACATGTTCCAAGCAGCAAGAACAGTGATATAAAGATGAACTGAAAACCTCTAGAACATAAGTTTCTCCCCTTCTTTCTCCCCAACTCCTCAGGTGTCTCTTCCTCCTGGATCCTTTGTAATTTCTACTCTTAAATTATGAGAAGCACCGAGCACCGTTCCTGGCACAATAGCGAACACTTACTATAAGCAGGTGCTAGTGTAGATGTGTTACATGCTTTCACTCATTTAATCCTCATCACAACCCCTGATGGGCATTCTGTTTATGTCTCCATTTTACAGAGGAGGAAACTACATGAGGCAGAGTGTACTCATGGTCACTATTAATATTAAAATTAGTACTTTATTCAACAGTGGCATATCAAACACCGTCAGGTTCCTGGAAGATGGCATTTTGTTCATTTCTAATCTGTTCACTGCCCATTTAGACCCTTCTGAAAATCCATTCTTCATTCTTGGTTGTGGAAAATCTTTTAACTGCTGATCAGGTTTTATAGACAAATCATTTGCTGTATCCTCCCTAGCTAGCAACACCTTCTTTAATTACACCCCGTTCAGTAAATGTTTACAGAGAATCTAATAATTGTCCAGAAAGACCCTAGAGATGCCAAGACTGGAGCCAAAAATTCAAAATCAAAAAGAAACACACGCAAATAGCAGTAATAGGATAGGATTTATGCTCTGCTTGTCTTATAATTGAAATGCCAATACAAATGAAGAAGTGATTCATTCTGTGCCTGCTGATTGGGAAAAATATGACCTACATTCAAGTAGCTGGCCACCCAGCAGATGTGTTCTTTACTTTAGGCTACTTTTTTGTTTGTTTTTAAAATAGTAAGTGAGTCACTGGTCAAATGTGAAGCTGTAACAACTCTGTATTTTGGAATGTGATGCCCTCATAAGTCTGTCTGAGAACTGGGGTTTTTTCCCCCTGCAAATAACCTAGTTTTTTTGTTTTTTTTTTTTTTTAATTATCTACCAGTTTTTAGATATAGGATTACCACCAAATATATTTTTACCATTTAAAACAAAATTACAGATGTGTAAACTAACCTTTGAAGACACATTTACGGAGAGAATGAAACAGTAGTTACTGAAAGAGAATTGGTGCCTGCTGTGCTTATTTCCAGGGCTTCCCTGGTGGCTCAGAGGTTAAAGCATCTGCCTGCAATGCGGGAGACCTGGGTTTGATCCCTGGGTCAGGAAGATCCCCTGGAGAAGGAAATGGCAACCCACTCCAGTATTCTTGCCTGGAGAATCCCATGGATGGAGGGTGGGCTACAGTCCATGAAGTTGCAAAGAGTCAGACACAGTGCTTATTTCCAAGCGGAGAGAGAACTTCATTTTTGAAACAATAAAATAGCAATCCACCCCTCACAACAGTGTTAGAACACTTCCCTTTGCGCTCCCTCCTCCTCTTCTTGTTTAGGTAAGGATTTAAAATAAGCAGGAAAGGTGAACTCTGCACCAGACCCTAGACAACTGGGTGGGTCAACTAAGATTACAGCTTTGTATTTGCAAAAAAAAAAAAAAAAAATTACAGGTGTTCCCCATTTGTATTTTAACAGGCACAAAGTTGCCCTTCCAGAGGGACCTGGCCTAGCCACTCATCTATTTTCAGAGATGCAGTGAGCAGGCCAACAGCTTCTCTAGGCTGAGGATGTGAATTTATCTTGCCTGTGTCGGAGATGTCCACATCTGATAAGGCAAGAATACCACGAGAGGCTGTCAAGGATCCAGCAAGTCCAAAATCAGCAGAAAAGACAAGAACATCAGTGTTAGAGAAACACATTCCAAGGAAACAATGGGAATGAATTTAATGAGGGCTTTTTCCAACTACCATCCTCTAAGGGCTGTTTTTTCTCTTCTTGTTTTTGAATCTGTCTCCCTAAGAACCTAATTTCTTAAGGACTAGAATTATAAACTGTAATATAATTACTCGATGAGGGAAATGCCATCCTACACGCGTGCCCACTGGCAGCAGGAAAACACACACTGACTCTGCTTCTCCACTTTGTCAGCAGGTGGTTGAGGGGTCTCAGAACAGCAGTTTTTAACTGGGGTCTGTGAACTCGGATGGTGAAACAAAATTGCATCTTTATTTTCTCGAACTGAAATTCGGCATTTCCTTCCATTTCCATTTTTGTGGGCAACACATTAGAATAGTAGTAGAAGTGCCTGTGACTTTGTCAACAAGAGACATCACAGATCTTTTCAAATCATGTGTCAATTGTTGCCAATATGTTGATTTACACATATCACTACTTCACCTCATGATTAAATATTAGAGGTGCTGCTAGATCTTGTTATGTATAATGCTACTAAAAAAGCACATCTGTTATGTCATGATTTTATTATTTCATAACTGTATTTCAACATAGTTGACTTTCTTTCTAATCCTATGTATTTCTTTTTAATTTAAAAAGTTTTGAAGTTTAAAAATATTGTGCGAAGAGTCAGTAGACTTCACTAGGTTCTCAAAGGAATGCCCTTCTGCCTCCCATACCTACAAAAGATGTAAAGAGCCCTGTAGGAGATTCTCAGTATTGTGCGCCTCGCTTTAGGAGATTTCAGTATTCCCCATTGCCAGAGCACAGCTTCCATGAAGACAGGGGCCTACGAAATTAATCATTTAGTGCATTTCATTGTGCCTTTCACACACAATGAAACTGTGTTTTAATTACCTCTTTCCCAATAACATACCTTAACAAAAACCTCAAATGCAGTTCAATTGTGAAATATGGAATCATTTGATCCTCAAATCGCTGGTGAGCACTGCATCAGCTTTCAGCTATTCACGAGCTGACTGACTGAGCTGTGAATTACCAAGGTCCCCTTTTCTTCCTGGTTTTCTCTTTGGCTGTTTACCATGTGGTTCTTTTACTATGGGTCACAGGTGCACTGAAAGATAGGCAGGGTGCGAGGGGAAATGACATTCAAATCTGACAATTTTCCTCCCTCACTCAGAAGTCGTTGATGGGCAGAGGTTGAAATCATTGATTAAATTAAGATTTTGGGATTACCTGTGGATTTTAATTACCATGCTATTCACTGTCCCAATGTGTTCTGTCTCCCCCACCACTGCACTCCTGTAGCTCTAATGAGACGCTTATCAGATGCTATTTTGTGTTGTTAGTTATCTCTGCAGTGCATACACTCTATGAGTTTATGGATCCTGTGTTATCCTTCTCTTTGGTTGCCTCTGGTGCTTGGCAGACAATAGACCCTCCGTAAATAGGTGTGGCTGAATTGAATAGCTGTCGACTGTGCATATTTAGTGGGTCTTCAGGCTTGAAGTTGCCAGTGTTAATATGATTATTTTCTATCTCGGATTTGTTTATGCAACATCTATTCCACAAATACTTAACACTTACTATGTGCCAGGTATCATGCTAGACATTAGAGACAAAGATGAATATAACTAGTTCTCCCAAGGAGTCTAAAGCCAGACAGCCCTCAGACCAATGCATGTTGCAACGGGGTATAATGAGACCAAAGATTGGGGTGTGAATCAGGTATGTTGGGGAAACCAGAGAAGGTCAATTCTGGCAAACAAAAGTCAGAAGATGCTAAAAGTGAGAACCCAAAGGATGAGTAGGACTTTAGCCAATAGGAATAGGGGATGAGAAACCATAAATCCATCAGTATTGCAATAGCATTCTTTACCTACCCAACACCCATCTCCTCTTCTTCCCTCCTTCCCTTCTAGTAGAACCTTAGTTTCCAGTTTGGGATGGGCTTGAGGAAGGCAAGCTCCTTCCCCAGACCCAAGTTCATGAGCCAATCAGGCGCCAAGCATGGTCATTCCTTTTCTCTTTGCCACTGAGTGATTGGTCCAGAGTGAGCACATAACCACCTTTCTGGTCAGTGAGATAGAAGGGGAAGTCAGCCCAGGGCCTTGCATTCGGACATAGAAGGACAGAGTCTTGCTAGGAGAAAACTAGCTTTCTCCTCTTGTCTAGAAAACTGTTATGATGTTTGTGACTGTGGCAGCTATCTTGTGACAGCAGGAAGATAATAAGAGCCTGGGGGGCTCTTTGATAGCAACACTGAATAGCAACCAATCCTGGCAACTGGACTCCTTGCGTGGATGTTGGGGGGCGGGTGGGGGGGTGGAATTAACCCCTACTTATCCGTGCTACAAGTATTTAGACTTTTTTCCAACTTCTGTAAACTATTTTTTCACAGGTTTCTCCAGTGAATACCAATGTGATCCCATGGCTAATACCCCTGGGTTTTCCTGGCTGATTATCCTCAATCTGTATAACTCTAGGTTCAACTCCTTTCTTCTTCAGTCTCTCCAATCACTTTTGGGAGCCTCCAGGAGAACATCTTTGATTGTGGCTTCCTCCTTACTACTCTGCATCTCCCCTGATGCTTAAACAGTATTCTCTGCAAAGCTGGCAAGAAAGTCTGTCTCTCTGACTCTGTTTCACTCTACCACTAGATCCCAAGGTGGTGTGAATGCCTTGAATATCACAGGCGTTTGGTCAAAGTGTACCTTCTAGCTCCTGCCTACCCCTGCTCTCTACAGGGAATTGTCTGAGAAAGAGGAGGCATACCGTTCTCAGCTGCTTTTCTTAGGGTCTTTCCGCAGAAGCCTAGCATCAACCTCCACCTTTAGGCAGGACCAAACCAAACCAAACAAAAGCCCCCAGGCATATGAACCAGTGCCCACAGATGTCCGTGAGTTCAGGTTTACTAGCCCTGCACAATTACTCTCCAGTTAGCTCGGCCCAGGGCACAGTTACACATGCACATGAAGGCAGGGGAACAGAGTGTTGCAAAAACAGGCAGTCAAAAAAATAAAATAAAATAAAAAACAGGCAGTCAGGGACCTTTTATGGCTTCAGGCAGCGAGGTTGGTAAAGAACCCGCCTGCCAATGCAGGAGAGTAAGAGACTTGGTCGGGAAGATCCCTGGAGGAGGAAATGGCAACCCACTCCAGTATTCTCGCCTGGAGAATCCCATGGACAGAGGAGCCTAGCAGGCTACTGTCCATGGCATCACAAAGAGTCGGACACAACTGAAGCGACTTAGCACACAAGAAGTGTACGCAGTAATTTCTAAGCCAGAGCTTCCCCAGAAGTATGGCATGTGGTACACTGAGATACTTCCCTGCCCTCTCAGTCCTTGGGACTCCTGGGAAGAGCCTGGCAGCCAGAGCCCTTAGACTGATCACCTCCAGTGGCAAGAAGCCTTGTGTGGATCTAGGAAGGTGGATCCAAACAGGGTGGAATCTCATAAGACCATGACAGTAAAAAGATTGGAAAACAATGGAGAGGCATTGAGGGATTTTTTAACAGCAAGAAACCTAATCAATTTCCCATCTTGGAAGGAAATGAGAAGGCAATGCAAAAGTTGGATGGGAGGGGTAGACAATGAGCCTGAGGCCAGGAATACCAGCCTCACCTACAGTGGCCCAGATGTGAAGCCATGAGGGGCTGCTAAGGAGTAGGAATAAGAAAACAGAAGGGATCTGGGATAAGAGGAATCTTGAGGAGATAAAAATCAATGAATGGACATGGTCTTGCTGCCTGATTAGATACACAGAGGGAAGAATCCAGGATGACTTACAGCTTTGGGCTTGAGAACCTGAATGGACAGTGCTGTCATCCATTGAAACTGAGAATATGTGGGGGAAAGGTGGAAGAATGTTGGTTTGAGATGCATGTGGAATGTCCAGGGGAGATGACCAGTAGGCATCTTGATATACAGATCTAATGCTCAAGAGGTCACGCTAATCTAGAAATGTAGTCTTCAGCAGGTATTATTGGTGATACTGACCAGGTAGAACAGAGCTGGGATAAGAGAGGGCCAGACACAGAACCCAAGCCAGCTCAAGTCAAAGGACCAAGACTGAGAACTCAGTCCCGGTGGGTTTCATTCAGAGAGACAGTGTGTGTGTGTGTGTGTCTATCTGTCTTATGTCTGCTTCTCTTTGAATATTTGCCTCATTGCCTCCAATTTCAGACTGGACTTTTCTGCTAGGTGGAGAGTAAAGTCACTGGTAGCTCCAGAATAGCCATCCCTACTCTTTTCCCCCTACCACCACACTATAACAAGAAAGAAAGTGAAGTCGCTCAGTCGTGTCCGACTCTTTGCAACCCCGTGGACTGACTGTAGCCTACCAAGCTCCTCCATCCATGGGATTTTCCAGGCAAGAATACTGGAGTGGGTTGCCATTTCCCAATAATCCCTAGAAATAACTCTGAGAGGCTTTGCTTGGGTCATATGACCTATCCTTAGTCCAAACACTGTTGCCAGCTACTGAGCACTTGGATTGGCCAGACCTAGGTCATGTGTCATGAGTTCACATTGTCATCTGGTTGGGGGTGGGACATAGGGACAAGTTCTATTACCAGAAGAACAATGATGGTAAAGCTTTCAGGGCAGATAAATATAGTTATCATGGTTCCCCACCCATCAACATTTAAAGAGGTAGATAGAAAAGGGGGACCAGTAAAGGAGACAAAAAATTGACATGTCAGAGTAGATTATCAGCTTTTCAGAGGCTGAGAAATGTGTCTTATTCATATCTGTTTCCTCCTTCCCTCTGATATGTAGTGCTACGCCTATAATCAACAAGTGTGGATGGAATGAATTCATAAACATTCCACATGGCAAGTAGTGGGTATTTTTCAAAAAACATGACAAAAACTGACACCCAGAAAATCTTATTTGGACAATATACAAAAGCACTTTTTTTTTAAGTAGTTGTCCACCACTGACATAGTTATTAACATTAATAGATTCTCTGAAAAGAGCCAGTCGTTTTCATGATTTGGATTAAGACACCATATCAGTTTGGACCCACGTAGTTACAGTGAGAATTTGATTGGGGGACTGTCATGGAAATCAGGTAGTGTTGTTTTAAAGACTGTTCAGTTTATTGCTTGGTTCTAGGGCTGACTGTAATTTCATGCTGCATTTGCAAGCCTGCAGGCAGATACCTTAATTACTATGGACATTAGATAGAAAGAGGAGTGCTAGTCCAAATCTCTATTAATTGGTGACATACTTCCACCTTCGGGGGAACAGATGCTAGGAAGGAATGAAAGAAAGCTTGTAAACCACAGCACCCAGCAACTCCCCTTAGGTAGTATCTATTTTTTACTGTCAAGTACCTTTTATATCCACTAGGGGGAATCCTAGTGTGTATCAAAACGTGGCCCTTTCTAAGCATAATGGAATGAAATACCCTTGAAAACTTGTCTGTTGATGGGTGTGTCCTCTACCCTGTCAGGGTCCAGATATCTGGCATATTATATTTTTCAAACAAATTAGAGAATATCATTCAAAATATGTTAAAGAGTGGCAATTATTTAAACTCTCACTGGATTTAGAAGGGGTCCACTAAGCATTTTAGATAAAGTTTTTATTATAAACAGAAGTTTCCACCACGAAAAGGAGGGTTTATATTTGTTAGAATATTTGGCTATAAAAAAAAGAAAATGCTGAATCTTAACACTTTTCAATTTTAAAGAGCTTAATTTTAAATACCTGTGTGATTTCAAATTTTAAGTTTAAATACTAATGTGATCTTAATGTTCACTGGAATTCTTAAAGTATTATTGGCACTCCGTGGATAATTATTATAAGCTTGTCTAACATAATTACAGTATAAGACTCTTCTCTTTTCAACACAAAGCCATTGTCAAAGTTTCAAAGATGCTGTAAATTAACAATCTGAATGCAGTACTCAGACTTGAATTCAGTGGGTGCTTCTCCATATTGTCAATAGTATATATTTTTGTGGTTGGCTATCGCTCTTCTCAGTTCTGTTCTCTGTCTTTACAGAGGTAATGAATTCACAAATTGGTAAATATGCATTATACATATGCTAGGTTGTCATTGTAACTAGGGCTGTGGGTACCCCAAAGAATGACGCCCTGTCTCTAGCATCTGCAGTGTTTAGAACACAGTTCAGCCAATGTTTGTTGACCACTGAGTCTGGGCAAGGCTTAAGAAGCTGCACGGGGAGGGAACCATCAATCTAGCTCACTGCCCCAACTCTCAACACATGCTCAGCGCATGGTAGGTCCTCAGAAAGTGTTTGTTAGAGGAATGAGCAAGTATATGGAAAAAAAGGTGTGAGGGAATAAAGGGAATTATGGTGAAAAAAACGGAGAAGGCAATGGCACCACACTCCAGTACTCTTGTCTGGAAAATCCCATGGATGGAGGAGCTCGGTAGGCTGTAGTCCATGGAGTCGCGAAGAGTTGGACACGACTGAGCGACTTCACTTTCACTTTTCACTTTCATGCATTGGAGAAGGAAATGGCAACCACTCCAGTGTTCTTGCCTGGAGAATCTCAGGGACGGCGGAGCCTGGTGGGCTGCCGTCTATGGGGTTGCGAAGAGTCAGACATGACTGAAGTGACTTAGCAGCAGTGGCATGGTGATAAACTGAATAAGACACCATCCTTGACCTCAAGGAATCCACAATTGAACAGAACTATATACACAACTAATGTACAATGAATAATGCAGACTGCAAGATTCAAATGCTTTCATAGACTGGCAGATAAAGTGTTGTTCAAGTTCAGAACAGGGGATTTACAACCAAATGGAGAAATCAGTTAAACACATTCAATAGGCAACTTTAAGTACACTGCTAGAAGGGAGTCTGGCGAGGAAGAGATACTCATTCCTATATTAGAATAAGTGAATGAACATTTACGGTACACCAGACCCTGTGCCCATTCCCAGGGGCATGAAGATGAATCAGAACTTGATTTCTATTTTAATTTAAAATAATTTTTAAAGCTCATAGTCTAGTAGAGAGCTTCTAATATACTTTCAAGAAAGACTTCCAGGAGAAAGTGGCTTTTAAATTGGGTCTTGAAGGATGCATAGGAGTTTGCAAGGCAGAGAAGAGAGAAAGAATATTTTATTTTTCCTTTTAAATATGTATTTATCTCTTTGGCTGTGCTAGGTCTTAGTTGCAGCACGTGGGATCTAGTTCCTTGGCCAGGGCTTGAACCTGGGTCCCCTGCATCGGGAGGGTAGAGTCTTAGCCATTGGACCATCAAGGAAGTCCCAGGGAAAGGATATTTTAGATGAGAAGTACAGTATATGCAAGGGGATGGAGGCACAGGAAGGTCTGCCTTGTTTAAAGAATATCCCGTTGCTAAAAATGGATGACAGTACCAAGTATATCACTAGCTCTTAGCACAAAGCCCTGTAGAAGGAAGTTCCTTAGTAAATACTAGTTGTTTTTGACAATAATGATGGTTAGAGCCAGAGGATGACCTAAGTCTTAGGTGCTGGTCAAACTCAAGTAAGAGTGCTCAGTACTGGGCATATGCCCAGGAAACACTAGTTAAAATTCTCCTCTAAGGATGAGATTTAAAATGAGTATCGTGAGCTGAATGGTGTCCCAACACACCCCAAAATTCATCTGTTGAAGTCCTGACCCCCCAGTATCTCAAAATATGACTGTATTTGGATATGGGAGTCTTTAAAGACGTAAAAGGAGGGCTTCAGGGTGGACTGGCATCCTTATAAGGAAAAAGGAAACAGATAAGAGAGAAGACTAGGTGGAGACACAGGGAAGAGATGGCCATCTACAAGGAGAGAGGCCTCAGAAGAAATCAACTCCGCCACGCCTTGATCTCGGACTTGCAGGCTCCAGAACTATTGGGAAATAAATAGATTTCTGTTGTCTAAGCCACCCAGTCAGTGGCACTTTGTTATGGCAGCCCTAGCAGACTAGTAATGGGTTAGCAAAGCATTAGAGCGCTGGTACTGATAATGGTGGTGATGATGATAGTGGTGGTGGTGATGATGATGTCGTTTAGTATGCTTGAAAATTCCCATAAGGTTAGATGGTACTATTTCCCAGCTACAGTGAGGATGCTGAGGCTCAGAGAACCCAAGGCTGCCTAGTTTTGGGGTGATGGCACTAGATTTGGAACTTAGGCCTGACTAAGGCTACCACTAGCCTTGTAAAGTCTTTGTAAAGAGAAAAAGCATCTCTTCCTTGAGGGTGAGCAGAAGGTGGGCTGGATTTCAGTTCCTCTTGCCCCACCTTGGCCAGATGCCTTGGTGCAGGGCTCCCCCTTCACGGTGATGCACTCTACAACCCAAGCACTTAATCATTATGCTGGGCTTCCCAAGGGGCTGGGGTGGCTGGAGGTAATACTACCAAGCGAGGAAGAGGGATTCTGAGAGCCTGGATTGCAAACCTCACCTGCTCCACAGTTGGGCATTCGAGAACCCAGGTTCATGAGCTCTGGGTCCCAGAGGGTGGGCTGCCAGTGGTCCTACAGCCACAAGGGGGCCTTGATTCAGCCCAGTTCTGCTAAGTGGCTTCAAACAGCTCCATCTCCAGCCCTCATTAAGCAAGAAATCTAGTTTGCTGGGATCACACACCTATCCGGTCACCAGCACCCCCTCCCCCACCCCTCCCCACCCTCCAATCAAAGCGACTGAGAAAAGCATCTTTGAGCATTTTGACGATGAATGTCAGCGCGCCTCTCCTCACAATTAAAGCTCCTGAATGTTCCAAATTGCAGCTTTCATGATGGGGGAAAAAAGGCCTCTGACAGCGTAAATATTTAATCACCATTAAGAATGTCCAACAAAGGAGGGGAGTCTGGTTTCAAATTGGCTGGTTCAGATGATGAAAGTGCAGAAGTCACAGCAGAGTAAAAATAAAGTTCCCTCTAAAAGACTCCTGGCTTTAGAACTCAAGATGGTTTCTATTTCTACTCCATGGAACACTGTGTGTGTCACCAGTCCTTGAGCCACGAAGGAACCTAGAATACCTGATTTATCTTTAAATATTAGTGGGGGTGGGGTGGGGTGAAGTCTGGAGACAAGAGAGGATAGCAGTCTCTTCACAAGCCTGCTTTGGGGAATCATGAATAAAAACGGAATTTCTAGACTGTATTGAAGGGACTGCTGAAGTTCAGACTTAAGGAAAAATGTCTAAAAAGGAAAAAGCAGTATGTTCAGTTTTGTGTCTTATTTGAAAATAGACTTCAAACGTTCCACAGTGTTTTAGATATCAGAACCACCCCTGCCCCCCACCACCTTTTGAACCCTTAGCTCCCAGTAGTTCTCGGTTTACTTTTAAGGCAAAGCTTTCAGTTTTATGATTTAGCTGGAAAAAATATATAATCTTAGTCAGGTTTCCATTTGTCTCTATCACCAGGTTGAACTAGTGTAGGAAAGCCCGTTGTAAAGGGGAGAAAGAAATGGAGATTTTCCAAAATCCAGGATGGGAGGAGCCAAACATTTGGAGAGAAAGACTAGGAGTTCCTTGGTGCCTAGCAGTGTCTCATGCTCCCCACCCGTGGACAGACAGAAGGTACGGGTTTAAGTAGCATTCTCGTTCCCTTCTCCACCCATGCTTGGAGCGGGGCTGGTACATCAGTTATGGTTCTGACAGAAAAGAAGAGACACGGGCAAATGGGTTTGTTAGTGAAGGGGCTATGGCAGAGGTGTGGACGAGATGAAGGGAGACCAGCCAGGGCCAGCAGCAGAGGGAGACGCTGGTTCCTGCAGACCTGATGAGTAGGGGGAGGGCCGGTGATAACGCAGAGAAGGCTGGGACCATAGATGTAGTTGTAAAACAGGGCTGACCACAGCTTCTGTAGCCTTTGAGAGGGACAAGGCCAGTGCACAGATCACTGGAAGAATAAATATCTGGACATCACCCCTGGGTCTCCTGATGGGGGACTCAGATTGGCTGGACCTAACTGGAAACCAAAAAGCGAGGAGGATGTCCAAAAACGTCAAACTTGGGGGTGGACAGCAGGATGGAGAAGAGTGGGAATGTGTTCTGTAGAGATCAGTGGAAACTACCCAGCACAAATGGGGAAGGAGAAACACATAGGATTAGAGAAGGGGCAGAATGGCGAGGTAAATGCTTGGCCTTCCACTGGATTTGCCCTTGGGACTCTGCATGATGCTGTCTGTGCGTCCAATGCCTTCCCCACTGTGGGTGACGAGTGAGGCTGCCCTCACCATGGGGACCACATGTTGAGCTTCCTGTTGTCAACAACCCAAGTTCAGAGCTGATGCCAGTTGCTTCTCGTCCACCTTGATGGGCATATTTTCTAGGGAGTGGAAAGGCCTACAAATGAGAAGGTGTGCAAACTTGGTGGCAAGCAGCAGACCACTCACTGCCCAGTCCAGCAACTTCATCGTTAGCTCAGAGCATCTCTCTGTCAGAATCTCAAGGAAAAGGAAGTATGACTGACTGTGACGTTATCTGCGTGTTTATCTTATCTTCTGCTATTCGCTTCAAGAATTTGAGTTATTAATATGAGGGCCTGGTTTCTGGCAGCTCTTCTCTTTAACTGGGTTTACGCCAAGCTGCCAGTTATCAAAGAATTCAGGCCCTACGATTACACTAATAGGGAGCCTCAGAGCTGTGACGGCAGAACAGAGACACAGGGCAAGACATTGTATTAAAGAGGGATCGGCATTTTGTGTCTAGTCCATGATGCCCTTTTGGCTCCATATTTCAAAACAGCAGCAAGGAAAACATGAGCAGGGATAGACCCAGGTCTTGTCTAAAACCAGACAAGAGTTGGTGACCAAGAGACTGCTCACAAGTTACCGAGGTCCCCCAGATCCAGAGAAGTAATTAATGGATGACTCTGCGCTTTGTGCCTGGATGAACTCCAGTTGGTCTAGAAAAACACTGTGATGGTTGATGATTTATCATATTTTACTTTCTGCTGATAATGGTCTCATGCTCTTAACCACTGGTTTTGGTGAACGTTTTGCAGAAAGAGCTCAAAAGAAACTTCATGACACTGAGTGTATTACATGAGAAGGGAGGGTACTAGGGGGGCAGGGTGATGTCCTAGACACCACAGTCCCTTAAAAACATCTGACATTTGACATCCCCTCCATAGGGCAAAAACTCATCCATCCCTAAAGCTGAGTGAAGGCCCCCTTTTAGTTTAAAGGAAGTCATTGGACCTGGAGTAAAGAATTGTTACCTTGCACATTCAATCCACTCTCCCCTCTACAATTGTATCTCTGCTGGTGAACGACCATGAGGACAATGTGATGTCCAAAAAAACAATTGTAATGCGGGGAGCAAACCAAATTCTGCCTACTGAAGGAACACCACTGAGCCTCCAACACTTTAACCAAAGGCATGGGCATCATCACCAAAGTGTAAGATGCTCAGCAATTGTCTGGGGCCATGCTGGGTGGGCAAGGAAGACAAGGCACCACGTTCTATTGTTGTTCAGTCACTACGTCCTGTCCAGCTCTTTAAGACCCCGTGAACTGCAGCACACCAGGCTTCCCTGCCCTTCACTATTTCCCAGACTCTGCTCAAACTCATGTCCACTGAGTCGGTGATGCCATCCAGCCCTCTCACCCTCTGTCGCCCCCTTCTTCTCCTGCCCTCAATCTTTTCCAGCATCAGGGTCTTTTCCAATGAGTCTGTTTTTTGCATCAGGTGGTCAAAGTATTGGAGCTTCAGCAGCGGTCCTTACATTGAATGTTCTTTCACCACATCTTAACTGTGCCTTTGACTGACTTTCCATGTTTATTGAACTGCATTCAACTCGTCTCTCAGCATCAATTCAAACTTATTAAATGGCTCTTCATCTTATCTGCTTTCAACCATCTACTCATCAGCAGACTAGAAAGAAGCCTGGCTCATTTCTTTTTCCTGTCAGTCACAAAGGGGGCTAGAGGCTCTGATAAGGGCCTTGATGTGGAAGACCACATAGATTTGAGCAAAGCTGTCTTAAGTCCTAGAAGGACATGACTGGAACCGTTCAACCCACTGAGTGGTGCTTTCCAAATGCCACCGAGGGGGTTGTAGCTATATAAATAAGGTATAGAGAGAACTCATTGGCTGCCGGAACTAATAATCCTAGTGGCTTTTCATCTCTGCCGGGCCAGTCATTCCCGAAGACCACTGTCAGAATTTCCTAAGTCAGAAGGCAAACTGAAGCACCAATGATAGCCATCTTGTGACTGTGACCAATTGCCGGCCGACCAGTTCTTAATGTCTTGAACCTCAGCAGGAAGCCATGGGATCTATAAAGTCCTGTCCAGCAGAAATGAGTCTGATTGTGGATGGTCTGGTTAACCCAGATTGCCTTTGGTGCCTGGGGGAGTTGATATTTTCTCATTATGAAGACTTTCCCATCTAGTCAATGCTACAAATAAAAACTGCTCGGAATCGGTCTGAACTGCCTGTTTCCGTGGTAGCAGGTCTCTGTCTGGAGGATAAATCTGCACCATCTTCCTTTTTTTGGGTTTCAGCCAGTTGTGTTACAAGGAGTTCTGAATGTGCAATACGTGATACCCGGTGGGCTGGGCTCCAGCACTGGGAGAGGGAAACCTTGTCACCGGTGGGATTCACATCCTTGGCCAAGCAGTGTCCGAGAGAAAGCGATCAAAAACATTCAGAATCCACATGCCTAAATATTTATTTTGGTTGTTCATGTTTCCCACCGTTTTCAAACGTGAACTTATGTCCTGAAGGTGGAGCTTTAGCACACAGGAAAATTGGAATGGGACAAACATGTTTGTACCAAACAGGATAGAATCAGCAAAGAACACATTCATATGCTTCCTAGTCCTCTACATTTTTCAGGCCAAAAAATAGGCACCAATTCTGATTTCTTTCACCATAGGAGCCTGCATACAATTAAATGGGAGAGAAAAGAAGCCTGCTCTCAAGAGCGGGGCTTATGATCCCAGTAGAATGGCAAGAGACTATAGCCATCAAAGGCACTTACGCTTCTTGCTGGTAGTGTTTTTTAAGATGTTTCTTTTTCAACACGAGGCAGCAATGAATTGAGTAGTGATCAAAATGCCGCACCACAGAGTATGTTTAATCCAAATAGCTCCCAAGATGGTCTGCTCCTGATTGTACCAACTCTACGGGACTTCGAGAAATTACTTGGTTACCAGTGAAGTAAAGCGATCTCCAGAATGGAATTGAACTGTTGCTTCTCATAACAACATTGCCACAGCCAGCTCATGAAGGCAGTGAAGATCATTGTGTTTCTTCACCATTCACGGGGAACACTGTCAAAATATGGGCACACACACCCCTTCCTATGCTGTTGAAGGGTTCCATGAGCTACTGCAGATGCTTCCAAGACACCACTTTTTCCACTGCCGGCAGTGCAAAAATTCTTAAAACATTTCAGGTGGGGAGACAGTGAAGGGAGTGACGCCTGATTATTTTGGAGCAGAGCGCGTCTGATTAGCCTCACCTAAAGATCTCCTGATTCACCTCGATCTGCTAGCTCGAGGTCTTTCCCTTGCTACTCTTCTCTCCTCACCGGCACCCCAACCGCCATCACCACAGCAGAAAGAGCGACCTGACAGCTTGTAGGAAAGCACGTGCTACCTCCTGGCAGGCAAAGATAATGTTATCCAATTTCAAACAAGGGAAGGACAAATGGAAAGATGACCACTTGTGAATTCAAAGTATGAGAGCTACTGCCAGAATGATGTGAGCCTTTAACTGCACGTCCAGATTGGAAACCCCAGTTCCTCTTATGCTTCTTGCTTCCCCTTATCCTCCTTTGCTTCAGCCTTCCAGATCAATCTCCTCCTGCCCCATCCCTCAGCACCGGGGAGAAGAACTTGGGGCACTATGGTAGAAGTTTAAAACCTGCAACAGCTGCTCCTTCAGAAGGGCTCAGCATCTAAACGAAGCCCAGGCACCCCACCCCACCCCCAAACCGATTTCTTGTAGGACTGGGAAACTGGGAGGGGAAGGAAGAAAGGGGTTGTGATCAGTTACCCTCCCTGCGGCCTCTGGTCTGGAAATGGCCTGGAAAGGGTCACAGATCCTCTCTCATGGGGTGCACAGGGTTCTCGGGGTCCCCCTGCTGCACCCCCAGATCACCTGCCAGATGGTAGGTAAGGTGCAGCTGGTGTTACCAGCTGCCTCAGGGCTGGGAGGTATCTGTGCAGTCTCCGAGGCTGCCTTCTGAGAAATCATGAACCTACACACAGGTGTGCAATGATTCAGATAGTCACTGGGCTCCAGAAGTTCTTGGTTGTTTGGGGGGGCGGCCCAGCTGGTATTTGCCGCCTTGGTGGGTTGGTGAGGCCTCAGAGAGTCCAAAGGAAAGAAGTGTGAAAGGAGGAGACAGAGGGAGCGCCTCTAGGAAAATAAGGGTACTTGACTCTGAAGGCTGGGCTGGGGAGGTAGGTGGGAACACTTAACTTGGGGAACTTTTCTGTCCCACCTGCTGAGAACGCTGTCCAGGTAGTTCTGTAAAGACCACGGGTGGGACTTGGCTAGAGGGGGCGGTGTAAGCGGCCCTGGAGCCAGAAGGGAATTCGAATCTCACTTCTGCTGTCTGCCAGCAGTAGGACCCCCACCTCCCCCGCAAGTTCCGCAAAGTCTCCACCCCTCCTAACGAGATGGGGCTGATAACAGTCACTAATAGGGTTGTCATGGGTATTTAATCCACGTAGTGAATTTCAAGCGGGACCCGGCACGCAGTACGTCCTCAATAAATATTAGCCATGATCATTCAGGTTAGATGATGAGTAGAACTTTCTAAGTGCTAGGTTTGAAAGCCTGGGACTCCGTTGCCAAGGGAAATGAGAGAACCTCTTCAAGTATGGGAGCTCCGGCCCCAGGGATTGTCCAGAACCAGAATCTCGGCGCCTGCCTTTCCTCCACCTCACTCCTCTGACCCGGGGAAACCCATCGCCTGTCACGGGGGCGCCTTGGTTCCTTGCGCCTGGGGCTTGTCAGTATTTCCCTCTCTAGCGCTCCTCCCCAGGGCCTCCCTCCCGCCGCTCCACACCTGTCAGCCGCCCTCGCAGCCTCCCAGTGGCCCGAGCCCCGGGCCTCAGCTGCAGCCCTTTGGCGGCCTGGGTCCTAGTTCCCCGAGCCTTGCGCATCTCTCCCCGCCGCTCTCGTAAACAAAACCCGAGCGTTGGAGCAGCCCCGCGGGCGGACAGGCGCCGGAGCCAGCCTGGTGCGCTGTTAGCGCGCCCCGGGAGCCCCGGGCGAGCTAAGGGGCTATGGTGGCGGCGGCGGCGGCAGGCGGCTCAGCTTTGTTATGAATAGATGAAAGAGGCCACCTACACAGTAACCCAAATTACGAGACCTCCCTCCTCCCTATCTCTCCGAATCAAGAGGGGAGGGGAGATGGGCGTGGAGGGAGGGCGGGCGGCCAGGAGGCGGAGGGCGGAGGAGGAAGAGGATGAGGAAGGGGGCCAGTTGCATCCCACTTTCACAATGGGAAAGTGAAACGCACAAGCGCACCCAACCTCTCCAGCCCTCCCCGCCTGCCTCGCTCCCCTCCGCCCGTCCCCTCCCTTCCCCTCCGCGCCTCCCCTCGAGCGCCAGCATTGCACAGAGGAACTCTCCGGAGAAGGAGGGCCCGGAGGAAGAGGCGCCGGAGCGCGCAGGGCTTGCCGCCGCCGCCGCCGCTGCACAGGCTGCCGGAACGAGCCCGCCGCGCGCCGCCCTCCCCGCTCTCCTTCCCCGGCGAGCCGCGGGGATGGGGCGGCCGCGGGAGCCCGAGCGCGCGCAGGAGCCGCCGCCGCCGCCCGCGTCTCACTCGCCGCGCGCCTGAGCCGCTGTCGCCGCCGCGCGCCCTTCCCGGGGGCGGCCCCCCCCACGCCACAGCCCCATGGAGGTCTCCCGGAGGAAGGCACCGCTGCGCCCCCCGCGCCCTGCCGGGCTGCTGCCCCTGCTTGCCTATCTGCTGGCGCTCGCGGCGCCCGCCCGGGGCGCGGACGAGCCCGTGTGGCGGTCGGAGCAAGCTATCGGAGCCATCGCAGTGAGCCGGGAGGACGGCGTGTTCGTGGCGAGCGGCAGCTGCCTAGACCAGCTGGACTACAGCCTGGAGCACAGGCTCTCGCGCCTATACCGGGACCAAGCGGGCAACTGCTCCGAGCCCGTCCCGCTGACGCCCCCCGCGCGGCCCCGGCCGGGCAGCAGCTTCAGCAAGCTGCTGCTGCCCTACCGCGAGGGGGCGGCCGGCCTCGAGGGGCTGCTGCTCACCGGCTGGACCTTCGACCGGGGCGCCTGCGAGGTGCGACCCCTGGGCAATCTGAGCCGCAGCTCTCTTCGCAACGGCACCGAAGTGGTGTCCTGTCACCCGCAGGGCTCGACGGCCGGCGTGGTGTACTACGCGAACGACACCCAGAGCTGGTACCTGGCGGTGGCCGCCACCTATGTGCTGCCCGAGTCGGAGACGGCGAGCCGCTGCAACCCCGCGGCGTCCGACCGCGAAACGGCCATCGCGCTCAAGGACACGGGGAAGCGCAGCCTGGCCACGAAGGAGACGGGACGCCTCAAGCTGCGCGACGGCGGGGGTAGCCTGCACTTTGTGGACGCTTTTCTCTGGAACGGCAGCGTCTACTTCCCCTACTACCCCTACAACTACTCGAGAGGCGCCGCTACCGGCTGGCCCAGCATGGCGCGCATCGCCAAGAGCTCCGAGATGCTCCTGTTCCAGGGCCAGGCGGCCCTCCACTGCGGCCACGGCCACCCAGACGGCCGCCGCCTGCTGCTCTCCTCCAGCCTGGTGGAGGCCCTGGACGTCTGGGCGGGCGTGTTCAGCGCAGCCACTGGAGAGGACCAGGAGAAGCGCTCGCCCACCACCACCGCACTCTGCCTCTTCAGGATGAGTGAGATCCAGGCGCGCACCAAGATCTGCCGCTGGGACTTCGAGATCGATAATAACGAGAACAACTGCGTAAGTCCTGCCCCTTCCTGGGGAGGGCAGCGCTCCTCTGGCGGAGCCGCGGGCGAGGCAGAGCCTCAGGCAGAGAGGGTTGACGTTTTCCAGGTCTCGGATTTACGCGGCCCTGTGGCCGCCCGACGGCCGTCCTGGTACCTCGGGCTACTCTAAAGCACGTCCAGAGGTCCCCGAGGGAGTGTAAAAAAAGGGGGGGAGGTGGAGAGGGTAGGAGTTAAGCTCAAAACTCCGCTAACTGCATCCCATTGCCATCCCTGCCTATCCAAACAGGGGCGCTTGTTTGGGTCTGAGCCTCCTCAAGCAGCTCCCCTGCCCTCCCCTAATCGCTTCCCCCGGTGTGTGGTCCGGGTTGGCCTGTGGCTTTGACCCTCGTCTTCACCAGGGTTACCAAACGCAGTGCCCTGGGCTGAGAAGCCGTGGAACCTAAAGGACTTGCCACACCCCAGTCTTTGTGCCCACCCCCCGTCACCCGTGTGATGTGGTCTGAAGAGTTGGTCTGCTCAACAGCGGTCAGCGCTCGGCTGGAACAGAGGCTCAGGCTTGGGGGAACAGACCCCTCAGCGCGACCCGGTGCAAGGGGGCGGGGCTGCGGCTCTGCTGAGGGTGTGCGCTGTGGTCTGGGCTCGGGGGAGAGGCTGGGCCGGCGGAGGTGGCTTTGTGGGTAAAACGCCTCACCCTAGAGGGGAGGGCGAGAGAAAGTGTTGGGGGTGCCACAGGCAGTTTCTGGGCTCCAGATTGCCTGACTGGATGGCGGGGCTCGGGCACCACCCACCCAGGCAAATGGCAGAGTTTTCCACCACAGCCCCCCCGCCCCGCAACCTCCCCCAGGGTTCCCAAGGCAGCCACAGCTTGACTCTTGAAACTGGCGTTTCTTTGACTGGGAAAGAAAGCCGCGGTTCAAGAGGGTCCAGTTGATGGGGATTATGGAGCCATTGTGCACTTCTCCGAGGCCCTTTTCCTTCCAAGGCTGCTGGCACATCAGCTCCACATATGGCTCCTGAGAGGGGAGCCTGCTGAGCGCCTCCTTTATAACTGGACAGAAATCAAAGAGCAGAAATTAACGGCTACAGGTGTTGCCATTGTTTTGGTATAAAATGCGTCAGAGAGCAAGGCGAGAAGTCTTCACTTGGACAAACGTGTTGTGTTGATACATTTGTTGTGTAAGCATAGAGCGGACGTTGGCGCTAAGGTCTGTTGAGAAGTGTGTGGAAAAACCCTCCCACCCTCACCCAGGCAGAACCCATCTTACCAAATATTAGCCCTTTTACCCAGAAAGAATAAAAAAGAACAGGTCTTTTGTAAGGCCCCTTAGAATGGTCATTTGCTTTCTCCTCCTTGCCGGCTACTTGTGTCCTGGGGCACACGTAATGTCTTCATTTAGTTACTGCTATAAATATTTTAAAAGGTAAATAATGTGTAATACTCCCTAAATGACTTCATCTGGCTATACAATTATAATATTTAATATCTGTCTTTATGAGATCCTTATGAGTTCAAGTTTGGCAAAAAAATATTCACCTTTGACTTCTCTGTTGAAAGACTTGAAAGTACCCCCACACAGCACTTACTGTCCGGCTTTAGGCATACTTGTTCTCCAGGGTTAATGACAAGACAGCTCCGGGTCCGCAGCAGGTGATAACAGTGGAAGTCCAAGCTCCGCCATCTGACAGCTGTGTAGATGTGTGGGCGCCAAAACATTTCTCTTGACTGCCTCACTCTACCCATTGAGTCCGGAGGACTTAGTTCCCTTCCAAACCCAGCAGGCACCCTTAACGCACTCAGAATCCACGTTTTTGGCTCAATCAGGTGTTCCTACTTGCGCTGGGATGAGGGGAAGGAAAAGTCAGAGAGCTGCTTATCCATCTTTGGGGGGCACTCCTGGGAGGTGGCTGCCCCTTAGAAATCAAGCAAGGGGTAAACACAGGCTGCCAAAAATCTGGAATTGGAAAAATAAATAGTTAAACTAGGTCCCTCCACAGCATGTCTTGCTGCTGTTATATATCCAGAGCTCCCAGTGTGCTCAGAGCTGCAGTTTCTGAAAGACAGGGTCTCTACCTCCTGAGCTTGTCATCCAAGTTAAATAATGTACTCCAGTTCAAACAATAGCTTGTCAGGGCTGCCCAGGTGGGAACTTGGAGTTTTGCCTTTTTTAAAAAAAAAATGTAAGTAAATTTCTTGCTGCTCGTATGTATTAAAAAGCCTTAATGGAATTGAATTTCAAGAGAGACTTTGAATGGGAAGTGGGGGAAGGCAGTAGTTTTGATGAAAAAGCTGACAGTTTTATAACCTATTAAATAGGCAGATAAGATACTTTAACAGATATTTGTTTGATGCCTGCTAGTGCAGGCAATGCTCTGTGCTGGGCGCCACTGATTCTACCATTGAAAGGACAATAGCAGGTGGCAACCCCATTTAATGGGGTTATGAGATCAGTGTGCCCCTAGTTGTCGCTCAGAACAATGATGTCATTTGGGTTGCATTTGTTCTGCATTTTATTTTCAGGTTTTCAATGTGTTGTGGAAAAGGCATGCTGAATTACAAGGCGCCTAAGACAGGAGACGAAACTTGAAAAAACACTCTAGAGGGAGCCTCAGTTGATTCTAACAGTGGTTCCCCCAGAGCAGACACAGCATTGTAGCAGTAACCCATAGGCAGCGAGGCACAAGCGTAGATTGGCTTGCCTTTTCCTGCCCCCCCCGGATGACTCTCTCATTTTCCATCTTCAGTCACCCGTGGGTAGGAAAGTGACGGCAATGACTGGGTTGTGTTTTCTCATGTCTAGGTTCTCTCCTGATCTCTTGTGAGCTGATTCTCTTGCCTTCAGCTTCCCTGGCTAAGGATTCATTCACGAGGTGCTTCTGCAATGAGTGTGTTCTCAGCCGTTCACACACTGGGCCATGATTTTTTTCGGTCTTGCCTCCAACTTTGAATCCCCTTTCACAACTATGGCAGATTAGCTCCAGCCTGCAAACGTGCCCAGGCAGCCCAATTCTGTAGACCCTCTCTAATAATCCTAATCAATATTTATATGCTGTTCCTCATGTATTACTTCTTTTGAGCCCCTCATCAAGTCTATGGTTGCTCCTCTGAGGAACTTTCCCATTTACCTGATGAGGAAGCTTGAGATCACTAAAGCAACTTGCTCAAGATAACACACGAAGCAAGCATCAGAACCTCCAGCTTAAACCCGGGTCTTGCAATATCTACTTCTGTATTCACTCCACCACCCTAGTGCTTCTCAAACTTTGCCTTCAAAGTCCCCTAATTAGAGGCAGCAACCAGCTTCCCCTAGGATACACCCCTTGAAGTCTGTTTTAAAACTTGATGTAATTTTTTTTTTCATTCTATTCCGTAACATATCCGTGTGCTTGGATTAACATAAAAATGAATGTTTTAAACTATGTGTGTTAACTTCCTCTCATCTATGAACTCCTGCCACCCTTGGCATACCAATACATTGATAGAAAAGTGTGTGTACCTGAGTTTTGAAATCTGATTGGTCCAGATTATTTGGCCACTGTGGTTGGGTCCTGGGGTTGCTTGTGGTTTAAACATGGTGGCCTCTGTAGACACTGAGGGTAGTGTGTTTTCTTATTGTGTTGGCCAATGAGATGACTGTTCTATTTCATTCTACTACTTGTATGGAGACACACCCCCTTCCTGCACACTCACATAATTCCAAAGCCTGACATAAGTTATCTGTCATGCAGACAACCACAAAACACTTGCATGCTCTCCAACAGACAGTAACCCAAGATGCTTCTAGCTACTGCGTGCAGAAGTGATGTCCCAGGGCCACTCGGCAGTGCAGCCTTGTTGACCTCAAAATCCACAGTCTTCCTGTGATGTTTATTTCCCCTTTAGTTTCTGTTATGATCTTGTCTGGCCACTTTGCAGTCTATAGACTAGATGGTGAGTTTTACCCCTATACACACATATGCTATGCAGGGAGGTATTTAAAAAGGCCAACACCTACTTAGAGGGAAAAAGCAGTCATAGCTACTACTGTTAGATGATTACTATGGCCAGGCTTTGTGCTAAGCACTTCACATGCCTTACATTTGGTTGCTTGTAATGCCCCATATGCAGCAAGGACCGTGGTGGTTGTTATGGTTTTATGATGAGACATTGAGACCTGGAGAGCTTTGGTTAATTTCCATAACTGGTAAATGACAGAGGATTGAGGACCTGAGCTTGTAACACACAGCTGTGAACAGTTCAGCATCACAGACATTGGATTGTGGTGTCAATCTTGTCCTCCATGAGGAGGCTAGGCTCTTGCTGCTACTCAGAGACCAGCTGTAAGCTGGACTTCATTCAGTCGCTCAGTCATGTCTGACTCTTTGCAACCCCATAGACTATGGCATGCCATGCTTTCCCTGTCCATCACCAATTCCCAGAGCTAGCTCAAACTCATGTCCATTGAGTCAGTGATGCCATCCAAGCATTTCATCCTCTGTCGTCCCCTTCTCCTCCTGCCCTCAATCTTTCCCAGCATCAGGGTCTTTTCCAACGAGTCAGTTCTTCACATCAAGTGGCCAAAGTGTTGAAGTTTCAGCCTCAGCATCAGTCTTGCCAATGAATACTCAGGACTGATTTCCTTTAGGATTGAGTGGTTTTCCTTTAGGGTTGACTTAAGCTGGACTTAAGACAGTAGAACAGAGAATTCTTAAGTGCAGACTGGGTTTCTGGATCTGCATATTTGAGCGCCTGAAACTCAGGCTTTGGCACGGCTGCAGTTCCTCAGTGGTCAGACTCTAGGTATCACTGGCACCCTTTGTGTTCAGACTTACAGCAACCTCAGAGAGACGTTCAGGACCTGGACGGACTGCTCTCAGTTTTTGGTTTGCGGACATAAGAACTAGCTCATAAACTCAGTCCCAAGATCTCAGCCTGTTAAATCTGGGTGACAGGAACTCATCTTTATTAGCAGCCACAGTTAAAATACAAGCCCCAGGAGGTCAGGAACCTTGTAACATTTTGCTCTTTGTTGAAGCCAGAGTAGGTAGCATAGTAACTTAAGAAATATTTGTTAAATTAATAAATGAAAGGGGTTGGGGGCCCATGTTGGGCGTGTTTTCTGTCCTTAGCAGCCACACTTTCTTGAGTCTGGCCACCTCACGCTCTCTTATGTATGCTGTGCTCCGTTGCTCAGTCGTGTCTGACTCTCTGCAACTCCGTGGACTACCAGGCTCCTCTGTCCATGGCATTTTCAGGCAAGAATACTGGAGTGAGTTGCCGTTTCCTCCTCCAGGGGGGCTTCCCAACCCAGGGATTGGACCCTCATCTGTTGCATCTCCGGCACTGGCAGGTGGATACTTTACCACTGAGCCACCTGGGAAACCGTCATGCTCCCTTAACTATTGTCTTTTTCTTGGTGTCTAATGTGTTGGGGCCTCTTTCTTCTCTCGTCTGAGCCTTTCTGACATCCTCCACTCCTCGGGCTTTCCCCAGAAATTCCCATTCTTTGGACTTGCCAGGCTTACAGTCTTGCCAACCTGAGCATTAACTTTGACCATAAAAACCCAGCATGGTTGGCACTTCTATGGTATAATTTAATAATGTGCATGCCCATGCCTTCCAGAGATGAGAAGAGAGGGCTCTGTGCTGTTGGGCAGTGTTCCTCAAAGTGTAGTCTCTGGACCAGCAACAGCATCACCAGGGAACTTACTTGAAATGCAAATTCTTGGGCCCCCACATCAGATTTACTAAATCAGAAAATCAGAGTAGGGTGTGGGATGGGAAATCTGTGTTCTTTAACAATCCCTCCAGGTGATTCTACTATACATTCAGGTTTTAGAACCGTAGCCGCAAGGTATCACAGTTTCCCTTGCAGCTCAAACACCTGGGATAAGAACTGTCCCATTGTTTTCATTGCAGTTTTACTTCAGGTCACAGAAAGTAACCAACTCATCCCACTCCCCTTATATTCCTTAGTGAAAGTCGCTCAGTCGTGTCCGACTCTTTGCGACCCCATGGACTATACAGTCCACGGAATTCTCCAGGCCAGAATACTGGAGTGGGTAGCCTTTCCCTTCTCCAGGGGATCTTCCCAACCCAGGAATCGAACCCAGGTCCCCCACATTGCAGGTGAATTCTTTACCACCTAAGCCACAAGGGACGCCCAAAGGATTCTATTCCTTATCCTCTTCTAATTGCTCAACAGAAATACCTAGAAAAACTTCCAAAGTCTTAACTATTTTTGAGGTTGGAGTCTGAGTCTCAAGAACCTGTAAGTCATAGTTAGCTCCTTCAGCCTTTCATGCAACAGTCTGTTTGCATTTCATTCCAGGATGTGGGCAGGGGGGAGATTTCTTGAGTCTTCTAAGCTGCTGTACACCACAACCAGTTCTACACGCCAGAATTCGAAGGGTCTGCTCTTTACAGCATCAATCTTGATACCCATTTCTATTCTAATTAGGCACACTTGGTTGCATGAAACCAAGATCTACATAAGTGAGCTCCAACAAGGAGATGGGGAATTTAGTGGATAGGAACATGTGGGATTACATGGAAACCTAGGAGGAGGAGAGGTGGTTGCCTGCACAGACTCTGGATCCAGGAAGGCAGGGACCATAGCTGCCATTTCCCAGCTGTGTGACCTTGGGCAAATTATTTAACCTTTCTCTGCTTGTTTGTTTACCTAGAAGTATTGATCCTTTTTGCTTCATCGGGTTTTTGTCTGGATTAATGACTTAATATGTATAGGATATGAACACTATCTGACCTAGAGCAAACACTATGTATGTATCTACTTCATCATTGTCGTGATTTTCAGTAGTAATAGGCTAGGGCTCTCTGATGGGGGGGGGGGGGGCGGTGGGTTTCCCAGGTGGTACTAATGGTAGAGAACCCACCTGCCAATGCAGGAGACATAAGAGACTCAGGTTCAACCCCTGGGTCAGGAAGATCCTCTGGAGAAGGGCATGGCAACCCCCTCCAGTATTTTTGCCTGGAGAATCCCAGGGACAGAGGAGCCTGGCGGGCTACAGCTCATGGGGTTGTACAGAGTCAGACACAACTGAGCAACTTAGCATGCACGCACTGATGTGGAGTGGGAAGAAGATTCTGCAGTCAGAGCAGTGGAAAGGTGCTCAGCAGCAGAAAGTGGGAAGGATCCTCATTTGAAGGTTTCATTGTCAACCTGACTTAGGGTGGTGTCTTCCCTCAGTCCTGCTACCAAATGACCACCTCGGCTTCCTCGAATATCTGTCCCTCTCCCTGTCCACCTGAATGTGCCTCAGCCTGACCTGATCCCCACCCTGCCTCCCAATAGCATTTAACCTTCTGCATCAGCTGCCAACTGGCCATAGCTTTCTATATTATTCAGTTCAAACGACCAGGAAATAGAATGGGGTCCAACCCATCCTTTGACTCCACATTATGAGCCCAAGTTCAGGATAGGGCTTTGTTGCCGTCGGGACAAGTACTGAGTCCTGGTTCAGTCTGAAGAAGGAAGACCATCATGTGATGCCCCCAGTAGGTGGAGTAGGCAGGTGGCCTTGGAATGGAAAGATGGGAGAACCACACCATGGTTACCACGTTGACTACAGCGGCATGGAACCATCTCTGCCTCCCTGCAGGCTTCTCCATGACCCACCTCTGCCTTCCCTGAGGTAGGCACCTACGTGGTGGCACCTAGCTGATGATCACTGAAGGCTGCTCTGAGAACCCCCACAGTCTGCTGGGGGACAGCTTCTAGGCGTCATGGATCTCACCTGTTTGTGGTAGCAGGGGCCTGGTGAAAAAAGTCACTGAGCTAAGTGTTCGTCCCTCAGTCGTGTCTGACTCTTTCTGACCTCATGGACTGTAGCCCACCAGGGATTCTCCAGGCAAGAATACTGGAGTGGACTGCACTTCCTTCTCCAGGGGATCTTCCTGACCCAGGGACCAAACCCAGGTCTCCTGCATTGCAGGCAGATTCTTTACCATCTAAGCCACTAGGGAGGCCTCCTAGGGCCATGGTAGTGGTTAAGATTTTTTATCAGTTACGCTCATAGTTTTTGTAAGCATTTTCATCAAGATGGAAAATTAATACTAATTTATATACTGTCAGAAAACCAAAGAGAACTGTGATTTGTTTTACAGTTTCTATAGTTGATGGGTTTGACTGTCTGATCAACAGTTACACTTAGTATCTCCTGAGAGGAGTCACAAAGGGGATTTGACCCCAGTAATCCCCACTGCACTACTCTGGCCAGTGCGCTTCTGCAGAAGTCAGCAACTTTCTGTAACGATTGTCAGTGTCATAGGCTTTGCAGGCCCCATGCAGTCTCTGTGCAATTGCTCGACTGCCACTGAAGTGTGACAGCAACCACAGACAATGCAAAAATGAGCACTCGTGGCGATGTTCCAATAAAACTTTATGGACACGGAAATTTGAATTTCATGTATAATTTTCACTTGTCATAAAATATTATTCTTTAGATTGTTTCAGCCATTAAAAAAATGTAAAAACTATTCTTGGCTTGGGAGGGGGGGCACATTGCAAAAAGCAGGCAGATTGCTAGATCTGATCCACAGCTGGTAGTTTACCCACCCCTGCTGTAATGGAAAGGGTGAGAGTAGGACAAACCTTCGCATTGCCCTGAGACAGCGTACGAAATTTAGCAAAAAGGTGATGTGGAAACGCCACAAAAGAGCGTCAAACTCAGCGTGGGAGGACCTGGGAGGCTTTAGAGAGGTGATACTGGAGCTGTGTCTTGAAGCCAAGCAGAAGAGGCAGAAAGGGAGTTCCAGAGAGAAGGCACAGCTTGTGCACAAGCGGGAAGTTCAATAAGCTTGTGAACCGCAGGTAGCTCACCCTGGCTGGGGAGTGTCCAGAAATGAGCACGCTGGGCCAGATGGCGAAGGGTTTAATGAGACTGGCCATGATGGCTGGATTTTATCCTGATGGTCAGTTGTTTTCAGACTTTACAAACCAGGCTTCTGAATCTTTAACCAGAAGCTCAGTGTGAGAAAAAGGCTAACAAATCATCTTTGACCTGCTGTTCTGGGTGAGGCCATTGCCAAGTGCTGAGACTCAGGGTGAAGCAGGGGCAGGGAGACTCCTAGAATCCTGCAACTCAGCCTCCCTCCACCCCTTGCTGGTCCCTGCAGCATCTCAGAGGAACTTCTGCGCCTCTGCTGAGCAGGGTGGGAAAGCTGTGGCTGTTGGAGGACTACAGCAGGGCTCTAAGTAGACGTGATCTGATGGTGTTCTAGTGCGATCATTCAGAAGAATGAATGAGGTGCGATGAGAGGCAAAACTGCGGATTAGAAGGACAATCACTAGTTCAATCAAATACTTCTTGAGTCCCTACTCTGTGTCAAGCACTGTGTGAAATATTTCTATCAGTGATGAATAGAGTAGACAATAAATACGCAGAAAATAAAGAGCTGCTTTTTGCAGTAAAATGATAGCTAGCCTTTCTAAAGAATTCACTTTGCACCAAGTATTGTTCTAAGTAAGCACTTTACCAATATTAACTCATTTAACCCTCACCCCAGCCTTGTGAGATGGGTAATGTGATTTCCATTTTACAGATGAGGAAACTGAGGCCCAGGCTGAGACTGGGGCTATGTGAAGGAAAAAGCTGAGGATGTAATAGAGCCATGTTACTTGAGCTGTTGGGGAAAGTTCTTTTTAAGGAAGTTAAGTCGACCCCAGGAAGATGAGAAAGGATAGTTGTAGGCGTCTCCCACGGGGAGTGGGGAGCAGTGCAAGGCTTCAAAAGGGGAAATGACTTGGTCGTTTTGAAGAACAAAAGGCTAGTGTGGTTGGTTTAGGGAGGTGGAGGGGGGAGAGTGTCAGGGAAGAAAGCAGTAACCGACCCTGTAGGCCTGGCAGGCTATGGGAAGGAGGTTTTTTTTTTTTTTTTTTTTTTCCCTCAAAGCTTAGAAGAGCCTTTGAAGGGAAGTGAAATGATTGGATTTGAATTCCTAAATAATGCCTGCCCTGTGGGTCGTGGATGAGAGACTGGCCCCAGAAGAGGCAAAAGGCTCCTTAAGCAGTCCAGGCGAGCAATGATGTCACCTTGGTCTAGAGTGGTGGCCACAGTGAATATGCAGGGAGACAGATGGATCATGTGGGTTGCAGTAATCCAGATGAGCCTGGTGGAGACCTGAACCGAGCTGGCAGTGTGGGTGTAGACAAGGGATTAAATGAAATAGCTTTTTAAGATGTTGAATTGAGAAGTACTGGTGACCAGTTAGTTTAATTGTCATAGATTTTAGATATCTTTGAGACCTCCTTGACAGAGAGGGCAACTAAACATTCAATTGGCCATGAAGTGAGGCCCACTCTGTCCCTCTAATGGAGAGCCTGCCAGGCTGTGTGTTGGGCTCAACGTGACGATGGTGCCAAAGGGGAGTAGCCAGGGGTGTCTCATCAGTGCTTCCTAGGCATCGAGAGTGCCACCTATGGCACAGTGGGCCCTCAATAAATATTTGAACTGAAAAGAAGGTGCTCTCCATCTGGTAGAGAAGATGTGATTACAGCTTATAGAGGTAAGAGCTTCCAAGAGAAGCCCAGGACCCTGGAGCTGTGTTTATAGGAAGAATAAAAGCCAGGTAGCCAAGAGGGAAGGGCATTTTTCTGTGACTCTCTCACCAGTGAGGCCCGATTCCTGGTCTTTTCCTCCAACCTGGTTTTGGAAGAGTCCACTTGAGAAGCATGTTCTCTAACCCATCAACTGTTCCTAATGACTCCGCACTGACATCCTCCTGAGCCCCCTTTCCATCAGTGATCAATTTCAGAAATTGGATTCCAAGTGCTGGTCCTTGCTTCTCAGAGGCATCTGCAGGCCTGGGACACCCAGAGCAGCTGGTAGCTGTAGATGTCACCCAGCCTCAGTCTCCTGGGCTTAGCAACATCTCTGTGCCCCTCCATACAGGGGTCCTCACCCCATGGAGCCCTTGTGCTGTGGACCTCCTGGGAAGCCTGTAGATCCTTCCTCATGGTTTTAAACACATGAAAAAAGAGTTGCAAAATGAACCAGTCATATTGATCTACAGATATATCCAGATGTTTTTGTCCAATTTGAGATAGAGTAATATATCTTAACACATTAAATAGCAAGACCTCACAGCAGTAACTATCATCATTTCCAAGCAGAGATAAGCACAAATGATATTTTGAGATACCCGAAACAACTATAAAATGATTTGAAAATATCTGATTTCTTTTGATGACAAAGTCACAGGTTCAGTTAATATGACTGTGGCCTGCATTAATAATTAAAGGAAATACTAAATTTCAGTCAGAGTTCATGATATAAGATTTTTTTTTTTTCTCATCAAGTTTCGTGAATTCCCTGAATTCTTTGCAGGAACTGGATGTCACTGGAGCCCTACTATAGACACTGGTTTTATTACTATATGTGTTAGAAAACCAGTGGCAAAATGTTGCATTTTGTTTTAGAACTCATTGATTGACTTATTTTGACAGTAGGGGGTTTAATCCCATCTGTATTTTACAGGTCAAGCACTTGGCCAAGAGCCAAAAGCTTCACAAATGGACTGGATGGAGCAGGTGGGTGGGTGGAGTAGCCTCAGAAAGGTTAAATGACTGCTTAGAGACAGCTCATAAGCAATAGAGCTTGAACTTAAACCCAGGTGTGTTTAAGAATCTTCTGTTCTTTCTACTTATCCATGGTGTTACTATGTTATTTCTAAAGTTAGCCCAATGTTCATCCATTCTAATCATGGGGAAAGAACAGTGCTGCTATTCTTTGCTTTGATGAGAGAATACCAAAATACCTAAATGTATTTTGTTTAGTTCTTAGAGCCTCATTTTAAGTACACCAAGTCTGTAGACTGTCTATAGACAGAGATGGCAAAAGACCCAGAAACTCTCTTCCAAGCATCAATGAACTATGGATATGAATGTATTGGATGGGCCAAAAAGTTCATTCAGGTTTTTCGTGTTACAGGAAAACTTGACGAACTTTTTGACCAACCCAATACATGGAAGCAGGTGATGTGGGGTAGTTTGGTATTGTTTCCCCAGGCAGAGCCAAGGCCCAGTGCTTGCAAGGAGCAAATTTTGCCTCAGTAGAAGAACTTTGTAATGATTAGACCTACTTAGCAGTGTACCAGGGTCGCCTGGCTAGCTATTGACTGAAAGCATTCAAACATTGATCCATGTATTTATTCATTCAATAAATGTTTATTGACAGCTTGCTACCTGCTAGATGCTGAGGTATATGCTGCATTCAGAGTGTAGAGTAAGGTAAGCTATTGTAGAGCTTAGAGTCTACTGGGAAACAGACACTAAATTAAAAACCTTTAAGCAATGTAATTATTTTCAAGAAAACAAATGGAATGTTAAAATTCAAAATAACAACTAGCATAGGGATAGGAAGATCTATAGTCATGTGACCATAAGCAGGTGACATTGAACTTGAAATCTGAAAGCTGTTTTTCAAAAAAAAAATCAGCCTGCAAGAAGTGAAGAGAGGGGAACTAGAAGAAATAGCACATGCAAAGGCCCTGAGGCAGAAATATGGGGACATGTTAAAGGAAGGACACTGGGGGAACTGAAGCAGAGTGAAGGAAAAGAGTGATATGACAAGGGTTGAGTTTTAAGAAGTAAGCAGGGGGCCAGATCAGGTGGAACCTGGGGAGGCATTTGGGTTTAATTCTAAATGTGATGGTAAGCCACTGAAGAGTTTTAGGCAAAGAAGTAACATAACCTATTTTATATTTTAAAGTATCACTCAGACTACTGGATAGAGAATAAGTTATAGGTTGAAAGAGAAAGACCAGGAGGCTCTTGTAGTAGATCAGGAGGGAGATGATGGGTAGGGACCATGGAGATGGAGAAGATAGACTTAAGACTGGGAGATTCAGCTGAGATTTTTCATGTATCGGGTGTGGAGAGTGATGGAGGGGAGCTGAGGGTGGATGGTGGTACCATTCACCGTGATGGAAAGGAGGAGGAGGGTTGGAAGGAAGAAGCATCCGAATAACCACTTTGCAGCAACTCTGAAACCTTATGACAAATTCAATTGGTACTCAAAGAAGATGATGCCACTTATTTAGAGGGTATTTAGCAATTTGGGAGAGGGAGCTTTTGCAGTAGTCAAAATGAGGAATGAGGGCAGTACTGGTATAACATGGGCAGGTGTCAGGGATGCTAAAAATCCTGCATCATGGAGGCCAGCCCCCACAGTGAAGAAATATCCTATTTAGAATGCCAGTAGCTTCCTCATGGAAAACGTTGTTGGATTGTGTCTCTTCCAACTCTCAGAATCTAGGAAAATGCATTTGTTTGCACTGTCAGCCATTCAGAAACTTTCGTGAATTGTTTGAATCAGGTTGTCTTTTCGTAGATAATTGACTGAAAGTAGTCACGTGGAAAGGATAGAGATTTAGATGGGGGATGGTACACAAAACAGGAATAAAGAAGGATAAACCTGGGATAGTGAGACTTTGGCTATAGGTAGGGCTAGAACCTGATGGCTCAGATGGTAAAGAACCTGCCTGCAATGCAGGAAACCTGGATTAAATCCTTAGGTCAGGAAGATCCTTGGGAGAAGGGAATGGCAACCCAAACCTGTATTCTTGCCTGGAGAGGAGCCTGGTGGGCTACAGCCCATGGGGTCGCAAAGAGTCGAATACTGCTGAGTGACTAACACTACTAGGGCTGCAGGGCTGGAGGACTCTGGGCCCTTAGAGGGAGGGAAGCAGGTGGGTATGAAATATCCAAGTGTGTCCCTAAACTTCCCATCTTTATTCCTCGTGCACACTTTGAACTTTTCCTTTGGATCCTTTGAGTCCAAAAGTAAATTCTTCCTTCAGATGACCAGTTCAGTCGCTCAGTCGTGTCCAACTCTTTGTGACCCCATGGACTGCAGCATGCCAGGATTCCCTGTCCATCACCAACTCCTGAAGATTGTTCAAACTCACAACCATCGAGTCGGTGATGCTATCCAATCATCTCATCCTCTGTCATCCCCTTCTCCTGCCGTCGTCGATCTTTCCTAGCCTCAGGGTCTTTTCCAATGAGTCAGTTCTTCACATTAGGTGACCAAAGTATTGGAGTTTCTGCATCAGGCCTTCCAATGAATATTCAGGATTGATTTCCTTTAGGATTGACTGGTTGGATCTCCTTAGGGTCCAAGGGACTCTCAAGAGTCTTCTCCAACACCAAAGTTCAAAAGGATCAATTCTTTGGTACTCAGCTTTCTTTATAGTCCAACCCTCACATCCATACATGACTACTGGAAAAACCATAGCTTTGACTAGATGAACCTTTGTTGCTAAAGTAATGTCTATGCTTTTTAATATGCTGTCTAGGTTTGTCATAGCTTTTCTTCCAAGGATCAAACGTCTTTTAATTTCATGGCTGCAGTCACCATCCACAGTGATTTTGGAGCCCAAGAAAATAGTCTCTCACTCTTTCTGTTGTTTCCCAATCTATTTGTCATGAAGTGATGGGATGAGATGCCATGATCTTTGTTTTTGAATGCTGAGTTTTAAGTCAGCTTTTTCACTCTTCTCTTTCACTTTCATTGAGAGGTTCTTCAGTTCCTCTTCTCTTTCTGCCATGAGGGTGGTGTCATCTGCCTATCTGAGGTTACTGATATTTCTCCCTGCAATCTTGATTCCAGCTTGTGCTTCATCCAGACCAGCATTTCTCATGATGTACTCTGCATATAAGTTAAATAAGCAGGGTGACAATATACAGCCTTGACATACTCCTTTCCCAATTTGGAACCAGTCTGTTGTTCCATGTCTGGTTCTAACTGTTGCTTCTTAACCTGCATACAGATTTCTCAGAGGGCAGGTCAGGTGGTCTGGTATTCCCATCTCTTGAAGAATTTTCCATAGTTTGTTGTGATCCACACAGTCAAAAGCTTTGACGTAGTCAATAAAGCAGAAGCGGATGTTTTTCTGGAACTCTCTTGCTTTTTTGATGATCCAGCAGATGTTGGCAATTTGATCTCTGGTTCCTCTGCCTTTGCTAAATCCAGCTTGAGTATCTGGAAGTTCTCGGTTCACATACTGTTGAAGCCTCACGTGGAGAATTTTGAGCATTAATTTGCTAATGTGTGAAATGAGTGCAATTGTGCAATAGTTTGAAAATTCTTTGGCATTGCCTTTTTTGTGATTGGAATGAAAACTAACCTTTTCCAGTCCTGTGGCCTCTGCTGAGTTTTCCAAATTTGCTGGCATATTGAGTGCAGCATTTTAACAGCATCATCTTTTAGGATTTGAAGTAGCTCAGCTGGAATTCCATCACCTCCACTAGCTCTCTAAAGAGCCTCTTGATGAAGGTGAAAGAGGAGAATGAAAAAGCTGGCTTAAAACTCACTATCACTATCTAACATGGGTAAATAGTTCTTCCATTGTCTAACTTGATGAACATAGTTTGCCAATTGTTTTCACACATGTGATTTCATTTGGGCTTCACAACAATGCTAATAGGAAGGACATGTGTATTATTGCGTCCATTTACAGATTCAGTTGTGTCAGTTCGGGGGCTTGCCCAAATCAAGCAGCAGGTCAGAGATGGAGCAGAGCCAGATCTTGGGCATAGGGCTCCTGCTGAGGTTTCCGAACTGCAAGTGGGTCCCTGGGTAAGTAATGATGAAGAAACTGCTTCAGGTGAGTGTATGCCAATGAGGAGCAGAGTACAATATTAACTGCCAGAGAGGCATTGGGCTTCCCAGGTGTGGCTCAGTGGTGAAGAATCTGCCTGCCAATACAGGAGGCGCAGGCAACATGGGTTCAATCCCTGGGTCAGGAACATTCCCAGAGGAAGAAATGGCAACCCACTCCAGTATTCTTGTTTGGAGAATCCCGTGGACAGAGGAACCTGGTGGGCTACAGTCCATAGGATAGCAAAAGAGTTGGACACAACTGAGCGTCTGAACACAACAGGTTCCTAGACATCCAGCTGTTTTTTGCCCTGGCCCCATAGGGAAAAACCAAAATAAGAGAATCTTTTCAGCACTGTGGGGATTAAAGACTTGACTTTTTCTGTTTCCCCAACAGTTGAGAGACCACATTTGAGTGCATTTCCTCCAGCTGTTCCCATAATAACTGCAGCATGGCTGTGAGCTTCCCGCGTGATTCTCGCTGAGTCAGATCATCTTCCACGTGGTAGGGGTGGGGCCCCGTGGTACTCAAGTCCCGAGTGTGCCCTTCACATCCTAGAAGACAGGCTCGTGTCCCCTGGAGTTGGGCAGTGCACACTGGAGGATGTTTATGGTCCTTGAAAGATCATATGAAGGAGCTACAAGGTCAAGCTGTTTCCCTCATGACATGCCCAATATTTCCTGAACATGCTCACACACACACCCCTTCCCAGTAGCCTTGGTCCCACTTTGGTGTGTCAAGCCCAGGCAATCTCTTTCTCAGCCCAAACATCATTTGAGACAAACCGAAAAAGGTTTCCCTCTGAGAGCAGGCTCAAGTGTAGGCGGGACGTGTGGTTAGACATGGCACGAAGGAGACACGAGTGACAACTCTGAGGGAACCAAGAAAGCCCAAAGGGGAGACAAGTTTTAGAGCTAAATCAAGATTGGATTTTGTCATGAAAAGCTGAACTGGCAAAAGCATCATTACAAGGCATTAACCTTGTTACACACTGAAGAACAAGCAGAGGCTGGGATTCAAAAATAAATTACACATAATAAACTAGACAGAATAGGCCGCAACATTACCAATTATGCCCTAAGGGGGAGAGAAGGGCAAGATAGAAAATAGACCAAAAAAAAAAAAAACCTATGAAAGTGAAAATTATCTCTGGACACGGGGGGCCACAGCATTATTTCCCCCCCTTTTTTTACTTGACTCCCCAGGTATTAATTTCACTTTTGTGAGCAGATTTCTCTGGAGCCTGTCTGTCTTTTGTTTTCATTTGCCAAAATGAGCAAAAGAAAGCCATTTAGAGGGTTCTTTTTTCCATTCACAGGGACCTGTCCATTTCTGTGTGTTTCCAACACAAAAGAATCCATTTCCATTCAGCACGAGCAGTCCTTCAAGTTTACATGAAGTCCAAGCCCGCTTTTTCCTATTTTCTTCCAGACTCGCTGTTGTAATTGGCTGCACAATCCTGACTACGGCCAGGGTTCTCCAGAGTGAGAGGAAAACACTCAAACAGCTCTGATCCCTCATGGCTGAGGAAAAGCTAGAGTCTAGTGCATGTTCAACAGTCATGACTCTCATTTCTTACACAGAGACTTCCTTTGGGTTACAAGTAACAGAAAACCCAGTCAAATAGCAGCTTAAACCATGACGTCTATTGTTAGTAAAAAGCTTAAAGGTCGGAAGTCTGTGCTCAGTGGTGTCCCCAAGAACCAAGTGTCTCTTACCCTTCCCCTGCAACACTGTTGGTTTTCATCTCCCATCTTGAATTCATGGAAGCACAATGGCTGCCACCTTTCTGCATGGATAGCCTCACATCAGAGTCCAAAGGGAGAAATGTAGAAAGAAGAACAAAGGGCTCTCCTCAAGAGCCTTCTCTTAGCAAGGAGGAAGCTCATTCCCGGAAGTGCCTCTAGTGGATTTCTGGGATCTTACTCGTCCAGACTGGGCCACATGGCCACCTCTAGTTCTAAGGGGTGGGAAAGTGAGTAACCAGGCAATGGAGAATGGGATAACCATGAAGCTTGGGCCAATCATAGTTTTCCCAGGCTTGGGTTTATTGTGACCTGAACAAAATTAGCGTTTTGTGGCAAAGGAGATGGGTTTAACTGCCATGGGCGTGGCAGCAACTGTTTTGTGTTTTAAATAAGGTAATGATAGCAGGCATGGGTTGTAAGTTATCACGTGCCAGACTTAACTCAGTTTCCTGAGATTTGCGTCCTAACTCATTCAGTCCTCGTGGCTAGTCCATGGCACAAATTCCTCTTAATGGTCACTTCTGTTATATAGAGGAGGAAATTGAGTCACAGAGAGGCTACATAATGTGTACAAAGTTACTTAGAAAGTGACAGAGCCATGATTGAAAGCCTGAAAGTCTGTCTCACCACCCTACAGGAATCCTTATTTGTTGGAGTATTATAAAATACTCCATGAAAACACAGTAAATGCATGTTTCTGCTTCTCTGGTAGCTCAGTCAGTAAAGAATCTGCCTGCCAATGCAGGAGACATGGATTTGATCCCTGGGTCAGGAAGATCACCTGGAGATGGAAATGGCTACCCACTCCAGTATTCTTGTCTGGGGAATCCCATGGACAGGAACCTGGTGGGCTACAGTCCATGGGGTCGCACAGAGTCAGACATGACTTAGCAACTAAATCACCACCAATAGCAGCTAGCATGTATTAACGTGTTATTATTATTACAGTCATTATTCTCTCTCCTTCATAACTACCCTACCAATCAGGTACCATTGGCCTTATTCACACCTGAGAAAACTAGTTGTCAACAGGGTTCCATAAATTGCCCAGATCATCCAGTGGATGAGAACCAAACTTGAATTGTAAACCTAACCTCTCTGACCCCTAGTTCCAGGTGGTTTGTTCACCAGCTCTCAAGTTCTGAGAACATTGATTTAATGGCCATGCTAGTTACCTGTGCTGTTGATCCAGGACTTAATTTGGAAAAATGCAATTATTGAGAAACAGTCAGAAGTCAGGGAAAGATGTTAGAGAAGATGAAACAGTAATTTAGAAGCAATTTTCTCCCTGTTCCTTGTCAGCTTTTGAGCCACTTCTGGGTTTTTTGGAGTCAATCTTTCACAGAGTATTTCATCCCACCTCAGCAAAGGCTAACTGTGATATAATGGTTCTTGGCTAATCTGAATCACTGCAGTTATTAAGTACCTACTGTATACCAGATATGGGCTTCCCTCACAGCTCAGGTGGTAAAGAATCTCCCTGCAAGGCAGGAGACCTGGATTCAATCCCTGGGTCAGGAAGATCCCTTGAAAAAGGAAATGGCAACCCACTCCAGTGTTCTTGCCTGGAGAATCCCATGGACAGAAGAGTCTGGCAGACTACAGTCCATGTGGTGGTAAGAGTTGAACATGACTTCCATTGTCTCATTTGGCCCTTGTGGATGCATAATCAGCAATCCAGAGTCATTACTCTGTATCATAGGAGGAGAGAGAATGGAGTCCTCCAGCCAAAAAGAGCAGTGTTAGAACATTCCAGATGCTCATACAAAGATGACATCCAGTTCTCTGAGTGAAGCACTTCTGAGATGCTCAAATATTTAACAAAAATAAGAAGTGTGGTCAGCTGATCTTAAGTTTGAACAATTCTGGTTTTATTTTAAAGCAAGATGTGTGGTGTGGTTTTATTTTTTTTTAAATCTAAAGGTCACCGATTTTTCTTTTTCTACTCATAGTCACAAGGGATCCTTATCTAAACAGTGATCTATTGTTCTGATCTTAGACTCATAGAGATTTTTTTTTTCCCTCAACTTCATTTTCACAGGACAGTTCCTCATCTTCCCTGATGGTATGAGAAATAATTTTTAACAGGAAAAAAAAAATCTCTAATGAGCTTTCTAAAAATCTTCTTCACCTGAGTTCACTATGGAATATTTTATGCAAATAAGTCACTTTCTCTTAGGTTATGACATCTCTTACTTGAAAAGAGATCACGGCATTGGAGAAACCCTTGCCAGCTTATCTTTTCCTCCCAGCGCAACTTC
This sequence comes from Odocoileus virginianus, assembly GCF_023699985.2. Lineage (NCBI taxonomy): Eukaryota > Metazoa > Chordata > Mammalia > Artiodactyla > Cervidae > Odocoileus > Odocoileus virginianus. The sequence continues at coordinate 21,877,467 of NC_069697.1, forward strand.
AACAAAGAAATATAGACGGTACTTTAAAGGCTTCAGAAATCAATTTGGTCCATGAATCCATTTAGTTTAGATGTTAATGAAACTTGGTGGGTTTAACAATACTGAATATTTAATAAGACATAAATTGAAATACATAAACACGGTCGGCAGTACTATAATGAAGTTAATAAGTCTCAGCCTCCCCCTGCCCCTCTCCCCCCGCCCCAAATGGGGTGGTTTTAGGAGTTGCCCTGATGCTTACAGAAGTATGCGGGCTCTCCCATTGGCTGAAATGTAAATGTGCCTTTCTTTGCAAACCTGAGTACAGTTGGGAACTGAGCTCTGGCAGATAACGTATGCTATCACACTGTGTTCAGTAGCTACAGAAGGCAACGACTCTTTCTAGCTCCATATCTTCCAGAGATTTGTATAACAAACTCCGTTTCCTGTCGTTGAAGGCAGGAAGCAGCGTGAAGCACTTCATGCCTTTAAACAAGAAAGAAAAAGACATTTGGGGCGATGCACTCTCTGCTCCGGGTTAAAGAGGGGCTTTATTTAATGATCGGGAGTGAGCCTGTGATTATATGTGCTCAGAACCTCAGACCATTTAAATGCCTTCAGGTTCAGAGTTAGGTTTTTCGTTTCTTCCTCAGGAACATGAGCACCAGGTCTAGTCCTTGCATTTGGTTCCTCCTTAGCTCCGTGGCGCTCTCTTACCCACCATCCATGACTCTGTCTTTCCCTCTTTACCCTCTGAATGACTTACCCCGTCTCTGGGCTAACACACTGGCGCCTTCTTATAAATCCAGACTCCTTCCTCTCTACCATCACATCAAATAGGATGGTCCATCTCACATCTTAGGAAATGGCTTGTTTAACCTCGCAGAAGCCAAACCCTCACCAAAATAAATTGTCGCATGTTCCTGCAAATAGCCATGTATAAGACTGTCTCCTTCCCAATTCAGTGTGGGTTCTTTCTTGGCAATAAAGTGGACCTCGGTTTCATATATCTGCTGGAGGAGTGTTAAATGGATGGCTAGCTCACTGCTGGCAATCAATACATGTTAATACGCAGTAAACAAATGGCTTTCCACAGGCTGGGCAAGCACAGTGATTCTGCAGATAAAGGGGATAAAAGGTTGCTCCTGGGGATCTTGCCTAAACAAATGTATTGGGGGCGCCAGTAGGATCCTTCCCAGGTGGGCATGAGTGACATTTTATCATGAGAATTATCACTGTTAAAAATTATCTTTTTGTTTTTTAATTTGTACGTTTGTGTGCATGTTCAGAAAAACGAGGATGAACCTGAAAGAGTCGAACCAATCGCATCATCTACTTTGATCCATTCCGACCTGACATCCGTTTATGGCACCGTGGTAATGAACAGGACTGTTTTATTCTTGGGGACTGGAGATGGCCAGTTACTTAAGGTTGGTTCTGTGTGCCTTCTTCAATGTCGATTTTAATATTGATCCATTTTGTGCTTTTGGCTTTTTTTGTTGTTTATTTTTTATTGCTTCTAGTTTATGCACAAGAACATACCAACTGCTTTATGTACTTCTCAGAGAGCACCCCCCCTCATCCCTGAAATGGCCTGAAAGAAATTTCTAGAAATGTATTCATAATAACCTCCCTATCCATGTGTGAACTTGTCAAGGCAGTTCCTTTCCTTACTCATAAGCTGCCTGGGTGAAGCATATGGGGGTCTGGCCCTACCCCATCCTTGATTTACCTTCCTAAGACTTTTAACCTTTCAATTCTGTCTCCTTTATGATGGAAATGTACAAAGCACCTGATTTCTCATAGCTTCAAAGAGATTGTAGGGCTAAAAAGAAGATTAAAAAAAAAGAAACTCAGATGTTCCTTCTCCCCAGCCCACCTGCCACCCACATAGGGGGTTTGTTTTCTGCCCTTTGTACCCACACCCAGCACACAGAGGTTAGAGATCTGAAACCCTTTGAGACTCCCCTTGACTTTTATCTCTGAGGACTTTTTTTCCACTTGGTGGGTATACCACTGCTCAAGTTGAGATTTTTATTCACTGGGGGAGAGGGGCAGTGGGAAGGAAGAGAAAATAAACTCAAAGATACTACATGCCTCTGAAATTATATAGCGGTTATCGTATCAATTTCTTTAGTAAGCATTTATTGAGCACCTCCTGTGACCACCAACAGTCATGGTTCAAAAGGGCACTGTTTCTTTCACCCTAGTCTGATTCTCCTTTGTCTCTCTGTAGCCAGTTAATTTATTCCAATTCAACACTGAATACTAACAGATTTGTTTTCTCCAAGGATTTCCCAATGACAACTAGCTGTGTGACTTGAGGTGAATCGCCTAGTCTCCCCGAGCCTCCATTTCCTCGTCTGTAAAATGAGATTGTACTGGATGACCTAGGAAACCCCTTTTCCTTCTGGTGGTCGCTGGTTCTGTCTTCTGTGCAGTCGTGCCCCGCTGTAGCCAAACCTGCCTGCTGGCTGGCTTCCTCCAAAGGTGCCCCAGCATGGCTGCCACAACCCGGCTTACACTGGACCTCCTCCCTGGGTTACTCTTGCTTTTATCCCTCTGCTTTACTGAATCCTGTGAGTCTATGCTTTATCTCAGCTCAAACCCCACCTCCTCTCTGAGCCCTCCTCAGGCTGGAGTGATCACATTTCTCCCTCATCTCCCGAAATACCCATTGTCTCTATCATCCTTCTGACTTGTTACAGATGTCTTGCTCAGATGCCTGACCTTTCCTTGTGTGCTTGTCTTGCCTTCCTAACTGGATTTTAAGCTTCCTGAGAAAGGAGGCCGGGAATTCCCACAGCCCGGTACAGGGCTGAGTGCCTGGTAGATATTTGATTTAATCTGTTTTCCTTGGAGGAAACCCAGTAACATATGGGAGGGGGTTTGTTTGTATACACATTCTTTTAAAGTATACATTGATCATCTTTCCTGTTGTATGAGCCTTATTTCCTGGGGAAAGGTAAACACCCACCCGTCCTTGTGCACAAGTTGCTCACCACCGTCTCTGGTGTCGGGCAGTGTCTGGAGCTACTGTGACCTGGTCAGACTGATTAGACCCGCTTCGCCTGGCGGAAGAAGTTTCTGCCAGCCCTTACTGGGTCTCCTCACCAATTCTCTCCTCAGATGTGGGATATTTTTGACGAGCGTTTTGACAAGAACACCGTTTCCCCAAAGCTGAGCCAACCAAACTGTTAGATGGTAAATTGGAGGTGAAGGAACACTTGGCTATAAATAGTTCCCCATGGGACGGCCTGGTTTCGCCTGTCCCGTTTGTTCGCCCCCGCGGTTGGTGCGCACCTGGCTGGCGTGTGCTGATGTTGTGGTACTTGAGGGGTGGAATTGAGCTGCAGCCTCAAGCTGCTGAGGAGGAGGTGGCTGACCCAAGTCTCACTTTCTTCGGCATCTGTCCAGGCTTCACCTTCAAAAGTCGCATCTGTAGCCTTGCTTGTAGGGTTCCAATAACAGGGGCAGGTCCATTTTCCGTTTCCTTGTTTTGTGCTCGTCACTCTACCTGTTCTAACTAACAGTCCGCTCCACCACTCGGTGAGGTAGATCGGGGTCCCCACCCTCGGGGCTGAGGACTGGTACCTCTGGTCAGGTCAGTGGTGGCATTAGATTAGAAATAAAGTGCACAATACATGTAATGTGCTTGAATCATCCCTGAAACCATCCCCCTATCCACCCCAGGTCTGTGGAGAAATGGTCTCCCATGAAACCAGTCCTTGGCATTGCAGTCCATGGGGTCACAGAGAGTCAGACACAACTTGGCTACTGAATGACAGCAACACGTGGCAGAGCAGGGATTTGAACCAGGAGCCACTTCAGAGGCTGACCAGTATCCCTCAGGCTTGCTCTGACTTGGTAGCTGCTGCCTCAGGTGTGGGCAGCCACTCCATGAAGGGGCTCTGGGGAGAGTGGGAAGGCGGTTGACAGGAAGTCGTGGTGACTGGGCTGGGGGCGGGGCGATGAAGTCGGGGTTCTTAGAAGCTCAGGGAGGAATCCCAGCTTGAGAAGCAGCAGACCATCTGACTGAGGGAATACCTCACTGGCAGGATAGCTTCTTAGGAATTAGACTCTACCCACAGCTCCCCCTCAGGAGGATTCCGCCCTTGGGAGGAGGCTGTGGGCTCACCTGCCCACCCCTGCCTGACTCCCTAGGACAACCTGGCCACTCCCAGACTCCCCCAGGAGCCCTGGGCACAGAGGGCTCGGTGCAGCCCCTTAAACCACCACCCAGAGTCCCGAGGAACCGGCTCTGGGCAGGTGCTTTGGGAGAACCTCCAAATCCTTCATTCAAAAACTTCAAGCCTGTCCCTTGCCAGACTTGTCACTGGAACTGTTGGAAAAGACGAACATTGATAGACACAGGCTTGGCTTCTTAAGCCGCAGAGCGGAGCTACTAATGAGCAGAGAAAAACAAAACCCAACCCAAGGCAGCCTGAGGGGGGGAGGAGAAGAAAGGGCTTGGATCACCCACAGCCTGACTCATCAGTTTCCCGGGTGATCAAGAGTCGACAGCGTTTTGACAGACGCCAGGCGCGGTAGTATATGCCTGGTTGGATGAGAGGCAGGCAATAGCATTTGGGAGCCCATTGCTGTTTTTGACCAACACACACGGATGCGCGCGTACGCACCCACCCACCCACACACACACACACGTCTACGCCACCCCCACTCCCATTTCCTAAATCTCTGAAAACTTCATGGAGTTTTAATATAGTTTGGTGCCATTAAAATGTCATGTTGTTTAAATAATTTTGTTTTATTGCAAGAGTAATACATGCTTATGGAAACTTTCTAAGTATCAGGGTATGAGGGGAAAGCAAAGAAAAAATGCCCCTAGTTTTCTTACATGGAAGCAGCCGCTGTCAGCATATTACCTTTATTCTTTTTTTTTTAACATAGTTGAGGTCAGACTCTATCCTATTTTGCATCCTTTTTTCTTCAGTTAAGGAGGAAAGAAATGCTTATATTAAAATGTTATGGCACACTTGTAAACAGTATTTTTAAATATCATGTTCTAATATGTGGAAACATCATTTTGAGTTTAAGCTAAGATGGTGAAGCATTTTTAACATGTCTTGAAAGGCATGCACTCTTTCAAGTTATCCAGCACTACCTCCGAAGGGAAGATTTTATTGATGATAAAGTGGAAAAATTAAAGACTTCACAATATGCTAATACTTTTACTACCCTCTTCCTCCTGCTTTTATTCCAAAATTCCTTTGTAAGATGTTAGAAAAACTGAACTAATTTGGAACTGAACATGTCCTTGTGATTGTGTACTCTGCCCCTTCCTTACCGACTTGCCATCCTCATGGTTGTGAGATAGGTTATGTCCAGTCACTTTTCTCTCTGGTTATTTCCTCATTTTACTTCCTTTCTGAGTATGACTGCATGTTATAATTTTTTCCGTTGTCAGCGTCTCTACTGAGATCAGCTGAGAAAGTACGGCCATGCTGAACTCAGTTTTTGGGAATTCATGCCCCATGTGTTACATGGCCAGGATGCTGCAATGCATGCTCATTCGTACAAACATGGGCTGGCTCTTTCTCCAGACTGTGGTACACACTCGGGTGTAGTTTGGATTCCTTTGAGCTGACTCTGTTGCATATAGCAGATTATTTCAGGAGCAGAATTGAATATTTTGAGCTTTTCCGGGTGGTAAAACAAGTAATAATATGCATGAAATCTAATATTTGTAACCTTACCCATGCCCATACCTTTCCTGTAAGCATAATAAGGCAGTGGGTGAGGAGTAATAACAGCTAATGTTTCTGAGCTCATACTGTGTGCCCAGAATTAGGACTGGTGTCTTCATGGGTTAAGTAGTTGAATGCTATTAGCATCTCCACTTCATAAATGAAAAAACCTGAGGCTGTGAGATGATAGGTAACTTGCTCAAGAGGATTTGAGCAACCAATCTTCTGGGCTTTCCAGGTGACTCAGTGGGTAAAGAACCTGTCTGCAATACAGGATGATGCTGGAGATATCAGTTTGATTCCTGGGTTGGGAGGATCCCCCAGGGAAGGGCACAACAACCCACTGCCTTATTCTTGCCTGGACAGAATCCCATGGACAGAGGAGCCTGGTGAGCTACAGTCCGTAGGACTCATAGTCAGACATGACTGAAGTGACTGAGCATAGCACAGTGCAACCAGTCTCCCAAAAAGTTTGCACTGACAATTCATATGTGTTCTGTAGAGTTTGTGGAGCTATTTTTTAAAATTATTATTATTTTAATATTGGAATATCTAGGTTAATATCAAGATGCACATATTCGAGGTTTCATGAGAAAGGGCTCTGGCTTTTGTGGTTTCAGTTTGTTCCTATTTAGGGACAGCTTGCTTCATCCCAGCTGGTGCAGACTTCTCTTTTAGAAAAAGGCAGAGCCCTGTCCTCTTGGGGCTGCATGTAGTTCCTGGGAGTCTCTGAAGTCCCTTAGGAAGCCTGGCTTTTCCCCAGTGAACTCCTTTAGAGCAAAGGTAGGAAATCTGTTCTAGTTGAGTTTTAGAATGGCTCCAGCAGTAAGAGGCTAGGGTTGGCTTTCTTCAGCATCCCTGAGCCTGAAGTAGAGTTCAGGACACAGGAAGACATACCTGGCCCTTTCCCCAGGTCCAGCAGAGAAGCAGCACTCTTGTGCTTGGTTAAGACTGATTCCCTATGTAGTTCTCCAAACTCTGCTCCTACCATGGAGGGAAATTCAACCCATTTCCAGAAAGCTCTTCCTGCCTCCACCCAGAGTAACCTCTGAAGAGTTTGCCTGAACTCTGGCTTTTAAAATTTGTGAGTGAAAAATAAGAAAAGTCTTTCATAAGGTCAAGCTCTGTTTATACTCCTACAGAATGTTCAAATAAGGAAAAGGAGGCCATGAGGAACCCAGGACAGGACCTGGGCCGGAAGTGGGGGTGGTGGGGCTGGCTGAGCTGAGGTAACAGACCAAGAAGTAAAGACACTGGGAACTGTTGAAACTTGGAAGTGGCCTCCAGGGTTGGCTGTTGAGAATGTCATGTTCAAGTTTACCCTCATCTCATTCATTCCAGTTTGTGAGTGGGCAGGGACTCCCTGATTCAGAACAAATTCTCCCGTGTAATCCACAAATCTAGAACTCATGATTCAGGCTGCGTGATTCTCTTACTAGTTACACTGAATTCAGGAGACAGGAAACCAGAGAGGCATTTGCTTTAATCTTTCTATTTCATATTTATTATTACTCCTACCTACTAAAGCACAGTAAAGGCTACTGTATAATTACCTTGCTTTCTCATGTGTGTGTGTGTGTGTGTGTGGTTTAAGTCTCCTTTGTAGCATTTCTCAGAAACTTTTGATGGAAAAAAAAGTGAGAAGATTGACTTGTTTACACTTAACTGGTTAGCCTCACAAAGTGAGGTATAAAAAAAAAATTTGGTGAAAAATAGTTTAACTTCTTGAACACCCATGGTTTCCCAATGTCATAGTAATAAAGAAAAAAATAGTCTTTCATTTAATTTTCCTCCCCCTCATTTTCCTCACCAGGCTATCTTTCCTGTGAATGGTGTCCCTGTTATACAGCTAACTGTATGATGTGGAAGTCTCACACACTGTACATTTCAGGACTGTAGTTTGTTTTTATTTATTTATTTTTGCATGCAATGAAAATCCCAAGGCTAGTTAATAGCCTGCCATGAGGCTTCAGGAAGATGTCAACAGAAACAATATGTTGACACTAACTGAAATCCTCCATCGGGAAATATTTGTTTTCTACACAAGCTGCAGCTGGAAAAGTCTGAAGAGCCCTATAAAATCTTGAATGCTAATAAAGTATGTTTTTCATTTAATAAATATTTACTGGGCACCTTTTTTATGTGCCAGGACCTGTTCTGGGTGCCAAAGATACAAAAGTGAACAAAACCGACAATGCCCTTATGCTCTTGGTGGGAAAAGAAAGACAGGAAACAAGTAAATGGATTAATTAGTGGTGAAGTCCTTTCACAAGGTGATAAATGCCATGGAGAAAGCAGAGTGATGGGTAGAGAGGGATAGTGGGGTACCATAGAAAGGTGACCAGGGAAGGCTTCTCAGAGGAGGTGACTTCTGAAACTCAAAGGATGAAGGGGTTTTATATATATATACATATATATATATATATGTATATATATACAACTCAAAGGTTATGAAGGGGTTTATACATGGCAGAGACTCAAATTGACTTCAGAGTAGATCTATAACAAGCTTGTATCCTGGATGCAACAGATGAAAATCCACATCATGCCCGAGGAGTGTGTGTGTGTATTGGATGCATTTTCTCTTATGCAAAACTCAACCCCTTTTGGGTGTCTGTGACTCAGCATTACTTCCTGCATCACTTCACTGATCGTGTTCTTTTCTGAGGCTGCCCAGCTCCCGTCTTGCTGGCTGGCTTTTCTGTGTTGAAGTGGATGTGACTTTTGCAGTTAGAAGATCTGAGTGTTCTCTCAGAGTCCACGTGCTGGGCTGGGGTTGGGTAGGGTCAGAGGTGATATTAATAGAAATCCGGAGAAGGAGAGCCTTCCCCATCCTCTCCCGGAGACATCTGAGAGAGATGAGGACCATGCTGAAACAGAGACCCCAGTCTCTGTGTAGCTCGTGGCTTTAATAAAATTTAAAATGTGATGAACATGGAAACTTCCTTGGGGCTATGGAGAGCATTCTGTGCATAATCTAGCAAAAAGAAAAACCCTTTGACCCACTCATCTTCAAACACTTGAAATTTAAATTGCATGTATGTATTTTTAAAGACAATGTATTACCATTGTTCAAAACTCAAAAGAACCAAGAAAATGTGCAGTGTTAAGTCACCCATTCTTGACTTCTGGGGCAACCAAATATCTCTCTATAAAATAGAGATATTTTCTATATGTCTACAAGCAAAAGGGGGAGGATAGTCTTTTCCCTGTTTATTAAACATATATGTTATATATGTGTATACATGTAGATATACATATTTAACAGAGCATTTTCAACATATAATACATAATACATTTGAACATATAATACATAAAAAGCTTTCTAACTCTTTATTGCTAAATAACATTTATTGTTTGCATTATAGTTTATTAACTGGATCCCTATTGTTGGACATTTAGGTTGTTTCAGTCCTTTGTCGGAACACATAACGTTGCAGTAAGTACCCATTATATGCGTCATTTCACATATATACTAAGGGCTGTGGGGTCTAAGGATATGTGTTCTATAATTTTGATAGATGATGCCAAATTACCTCCTGGAGAAGTCTTACTCTCACCAACAATGAAGCGTACCCCTTTAAACCCAGCATCTCTAGTTACTGGGACAAGCTTCATTGTTGGCCACTCAAGGTAGCTTGTTCAGGAAACTTGCAGGGCTTTGGTCTCCTGTTCGCCCGTCTCCTGCGTCAGGCTTGAGCTCCCGCCGATCATCTGCCGTTGCATGTCGCTTGCCGCGATGGCCCTCGGCAATGCCGATGTGAAGAAGCAGATTAAGCACATGATGGCTTTTATTGAACAAGAAGCCAATGAGAAAGCAGAAGAAATTGATGCAAAGGCAGAAGAAGAGTTCAACATTGAGAAAGGTCGTCTTGTGCAAACCCAAAGACTGAAGATTATGGAATGTTATGAGAAGAAAGAAAAGCAGATTGAGCCGCAGAAGAAAATTCAGATGTCCAATTTGATGAACCAAGCGAGGCTCAAAGTCCTCAGAGCGAGAGATGACCTTATCACAGACCTACTGAATGAAGCAAAACAGAGACTCAGCAACGTGGTAAAAGATGCAACCAGGTACCAAGTGCTGCTGGATGGACTAGTCCTCCAGGGTTTGTACCAGCTGCTGAAGCCCTGGATGGTTGTTTGCTGCAGGAAACAGGATTTCCCTCTGGTGAAGGCTGCAGTGCAAAAAGCAATCCCTGTGTACAAAGTCGCAACCAAAAGAGACGTTGATGTCCAGATTGATCAGGAGGCCTACCTGCCCGAGGAAATAGCTGGTGGTGTTGAGATCTATAACAGGGACCGCAAGATCAAGGTGTCCAACACACTCAAAAGTCGGCTGGACCTCATAGCTCAGAAGATGATGCCTGAAGTGCGGGGAGCCTTGTTTGGTGCAAATACCAACAGGAAGTTTTTGGACTAAGCCAGCAAGTGGTGCGTGATGTGGATGCTCCCAACATTGGAAGAAATGAGATGGCCTGATAGCTTCTTCTTTGCTGTCCTCTGCTCTTATTTGTCAGTGGTTGCTCTTCTGTAGCTAACGTTCTCTGACTGATGGGTAATGATGGGAGTCTCAGTTAGTACAATAGGAAAACTTCCTCTAGCTTGTCTCAAAGTAGCACAACTTCCCGCCATTCTGTAGCTCGCAGTTGCAGGGCCAGGTGTGGGTGCATGTGTGTCCCGCACCTCCTGCTGTCCTGGGCTCCACCATCCAGCCTACAGGCGGTGGGGTGGTAGACTCAGTCCTCCAGTGCATGTGGGCCTCATCCCTTCCAGCAGCAGCAGCAGCTTCTCACCTATGTGTTTGGACCTGGAAGTAGTCTGTAAATGTGATTTTAAGGTCTATTCCATGAATCTGCTCTATTTATTAAAACACAACGTGGAGGTGGGAACAAAAAAAGGAAACTGGCAAATCCTGGCACAAGTAAACATTGGTAATTTAAAGGAAAAAAAAATAGCAATTTCCCTGCCATAGTTCCAAGTTCTAGAGAGAATACTGATGCCTTATCTCCAAGTGATCTAGTAAATAAATCTGTATTGACCCAAATAAGATCTTTCTAGCCCCTACTCATCTGCATCCACCATGCTCCAGAAATAAGCTCCAGTAACAACTACACGGCAGGTCCTAACTCAGTGAAAGTGGATGAGTGATATGAGTAAATTAAAAGTATGTTTTTATTTACTCTTAAATTTTAAAGCAAATCCAAGACACTGTGTCATTTCACTCATACATATTTTATTATGCATGTCTAAGAAACTATGATCGTTTCTTTATATCACCACAACATAAAGCTGTTATTACAAATATTAATAGGAAAATTATAATTCTTTAGACTTATCTAATAACAAGTCCATATAACTAAATTTTCCTGATTGACTCAAGAATTTTTTTTTTTTCCAGGATCCTAACATGTCTTTATTTATTTATTTTTTTAAATTAGTTGGAGGCTAATTACTTCACAATATTATAGTGGTTTTGTCATACATTGACATGAATCAGCCATGGATTTACATGTATTCCCCATCCCGATTCCCCCTCCCACCTCCCTCTCTACCCAATCCCTCTGGGTCTTCCCAGTGCACCAGGCCCTTTTTAAAATTGTTTTCTTCAAATTGGTATCTGAACAAGATCCTAAAATGACATTGAGGTTGGTCTGTTTCTCTGAATCTGTGTGACCTCCTCTTATCATTTGATTTACCTCCATTGACTTTTTGAGGAAAGGAAGTCTGTGGTCCTGTGGAATGTCTCATATTGTGGATTGGCTGTTCACATCCTTATGGTACCGTTTAACTTGTTCCTCTACCCCTTCTGTGTCCTAATGCTAAATGGATGTTAGCACTAAAGGCTTATCACATTTGGCTTCAGCTTTATTGGCAAGAATGCATCATAGGTGTTTCTGCCAAATGATGGGTTTTATGTGATCAGTTTGTCAACAGAGATCTGAACAGCAGGTTTTCTTCTCCTGACTCTAACTTCTATCACATTTTTATTTTTACCTGACTTCCTATCTTTCTCCTCCTATACAACCACTTTCCAAGAATGAGATCAGCTGTTTGTACCTGAGCTGATTAATAAAGAATGTGAATTAGAGATGGGAAGACAGGAGCCTGGCAAGTCCACACTTGGTCAGTGCTCCCCGAGGTCTCCCTTGGCTCACCGTTCTCTGTAGGCCAGAGTCTCTAACAGAACTTTCTCTGATGATGGAAATGCTCTCTATCTGCACCCGCAATATGATAACCACTAGCCATATGTGGCAGAGAAGGCAATGGCAACCCACTCCAGTTCTCTTGCCTGGAAAATCCCATGGATGGAGGAGCCTGGTAGACGGCAGTCCATGGGGTCGCAAAGAGTCGAACACAACTGAGCAACTTCACTTTCACTTTTCACTTTCATGCATTGGAGAAAGAGATGGCAACCCACTCCAGTGTTCTTGCCTGGAGAATCCCAGGGATGGGGGAGCCCGGTGGGCTGCCGTCTATGGGGTCGCACAGAGTCAGACACGACTGAAGTGATTTAGCGGCAGTGGCAGCAGCAGCCATATGTGGGTAGTTATTCCTTGAAATATGACTCATGTGGCTAAGAAAGTGAATTTTTAATTAAATTTAAGTAGCCCTGTGTGGCTAGTGGCTACCATATTGGATAGTACAGCTGTAGAGTCATTTTTCAATGCCTTGGGGTACAGACCTTTCCCAACTCCCTTGGGAACTAAATATTACTTTTCCTTTTTTAAAAGTCATATTTAATGTATTTAGTTACATTGATTTTTCCAGAGCTGCCACTGAACTTAGCAGTTCATGTGCTTCTCATGAGCTACCAGTGACACCAAATCCACCCGGGGTTGACTCAGAACAGATGATGGAAGGAAATCACCATCATAGGACAGGCCCAGATCCTGAGTGCATGCAGGATACAGTTCCATCTGCCAAATTGATAAGGATCCTATGGTTAAAAAGCAAAAACGTGCTAGCCATCAGGATGTACAGCACAGGCATGTTATAGCCCAGTAGATATGTGAATGTGGACTTTGAAAAGAATCTCAGGTGCCAGTTGTTGTTTTTTTTCCCAAATCATACGCCCAGTGTAACTGATGTCCACAGTGGTAGAGAAATGAATGAATATAGATGCTATATCTGGATGTTTTCAAACTGACCAAATGCTGAACATCTTCACTTTGAAAAGCATTGTATTGTTTGGGGCAAAGGAGGGGGTACAGAGAGGATTAGGACATGGTGCCTACCCAAGAGGAGCTTGCAATCTAGTAATAGATTATTAGCCATCAAGTATTGATTATGTGCTAAGCATTGTTCGTAATTCTCATCTGATCCTACACCAACGGTGTATAAGGAAGGCATTATGAGTTCCATTTGAGAGATGAGGAGATTGAGGCCCAGGGAGCTTCAGTAAACTACTAGCTCAGAGTAACACAGCTTCTGGAAGGGTAGAGCCAGGATGCAAACTGAGACCGAACTACCATTCTATTTTCCCAGGGTTGGGGTAATAGTCTCCTGAGGAGCCTTCCTATCCGTGTTTCAAACCACACCTTCTCACCGTGTCACTCCTATGCTCAAAGCCCTGCTGTGGCTTCCTGTCTCTTACCCAGAGTAAGAGGCAAAATCCTTACACAGGCCAACAAGAACCTATGTGATCCACCCTATTACCTTGCTTCCACTCCCTTCTACCTTGCTTGTTTTGCTCAGGTCATTCTGGTCTGCTTTCATTTTAGGGCCTTTGCACCATCTTAGGGATTACTCTTCTAAGAGCATGTTTTGTTCAGATACCTAAGTGACCTGCTCCAGAATCTCCTGCAAGTCTCTACATGAACGTCACCTTCTAATGAAGCTTACACTGAGCATGCATCTTCTATCTCATTTTATTTTGACCTGTATCACCTGCTAACATATTTTTTAAATATCAGAGTATAGTTGATTTATAATCTTGTATTCATTTCCAGTGTACAGCAAAGTGATTCAATTGTACATGTATAAATTGATTCTTTTTCTGATTCTGTTCCTTTATAGATTATCATTAGATATTGAATATAGTTCCCTATGATATAAAATACCTGCTGGTGTATTTTATGACTCACTTATTTGTTGTTAATTATGACTTTGCCCCTCACCCCACGCATGCACATGAATATAAGTTCTATAAGGGCAGAATCTTCCTGCCATTTGTTCACTGCCATTTTGCAAGCATCTAGAATGTACCAGAATAATACAGTGGATATTCAGTAGATATTTATTGACAAAAGATGAATGAAGCTCAGGAATGTCCAGTTTCATCCTTGCACAGGGGCCATGCTAATCTCTGTATTGTTCCAATTTTAGTATATGTGCTGCCGAAGCGAGCACAGGAATGTCCAGTTTCAAAGCCATACTTATATTTAATGTATAAACAAGTACCTACTTGTTTAGGCCTGCTAAGTTGTCCTGGTTATTTTAAAACACATAGCCATGCAGACTCACATAGGCAAATGAGAGTAACCCATGCAAATATCTGTCAAACTGACTGCCTTTAGTTTTAAGATCACTTGGCATAGCACTAATGAAGCTGTCACTGCAGCGTCTTATAAGGCCCGCGTGGTCAGGAATTGTGGACAGTGGGCTTCCACATATAAGGACACTGCTCCAGCAGTGAAGAGTGACCTTTTATATGTGTGCATGCACAGCTTTGTCCCCTAAAAAAGCAGAAATACCAAGCTTGTCATCACTGGCCTTGTTGAAAGCTGAGACACAAGCTGATGATTAAGGAAAGTAGCACCTCAGTCAGTGTGCATAGTGAGGAAGAAAGGATGTAGTCTTAGGATTAAGCAGTAAGTTTTACCACCCTGAAATTCAAATTATTTAATGGAAGTTTTATTTCTTTTTTAAAAAACAGGTTATTCTTGGTGAAAATTTGGCCTCGAATTGTCCAGAGGTTATCTATGAAATCAAAGAAGAAACACCTGTTTTCTACAAACTTGTTCCTCATCCTAAGAAGAATATCTACATCTATCTAACAGCTGGAAAAGAGGTAGGCAGAAATACTAGTTACCACTTCTGTCTTACGAATACAAACTGTTTGACTGATGTCATTATCCGATGGTAAAGCTTGTACTTTGAACTACTGAGTTTAAACACTGCTGCAGGCTTTGAGAAGACCTACAGTGGTTCACAGGCATGGAATTAAAAACCTTACTGTCAGTAAGTAAGCAAGAAATATTACCTATTTAGACAATTTTATTATTGGCTATATTTCCAATGCCAAGTTTTTCAGAGAAGTGTGTGCTTGCAAATGGGTGCATAATCAGCAAGGTAACTGAATTTACACATTTATCATGTGGGCATTGAATGGTTAGATGCATTTATGAATATGCCCAATGGGATTGGCTTTGGAATTTGGGGTTAATATCAGGCCACAGTCTCATACACATTCATGAGCCAGGAAATATATGGCACCCACCCTCTCTTAATTTATCTGGCTGTTTTAGTTTTTCTTCTTGCTTCTGCTTACTGAAATAAAAAGGATGCCTTTTTACATTTTCTTCAGTTTTAAAAGCACGTTCACCAAGGGAAAGAGGAGGGGAACTAATTATTATTGAGTTCCTACCAGTGCTGTATTAGTTACTATTCCAAAGGGAGTCTCTCTAAATGCATAGAATTGTACACACAAACACACCAACCCCAAAATATAATAAACAACATTAACAAAATCTGCCAATAATATAGTAAGATAAAAATTACCCTTGTTTTATATATGAGGAATCTAGGACTCAGGCTAAATATCTTCTCAAGGATATATATACATATATATATGTAGGGCCTTGTCAGGGGTAGGACTTAAATTCTACCCTGATCTTAAAGCCCATAATTGTTGTTGTTCAGTCACTAAGTCATGTCCAACTCTTTGCAGTCCCATGGACTGCAGCACACCAGGCTTCCCTGTCCTTCACTACCTCCTGGAGTTTGCTCAAACTCATGTCTATTGAGTCAATGACGCCATCCAACCATCTCATCCTCTGTCACCCTCTGCTTCTCCTGCCCTCAATCTTTCCCAGCATCAGAGTCTTTTCCAATGAGTCAGCTCTTCACATCAGGTGGCCAAAGTGTTGGAGATTTAGCTTCAGCATCATTTCTTCCAGTGAATATTTGGGATTGATTCCCTTTAGGATTGACTGGTTTGATCTTCTTGCAGTCCAAGGGGCTCTCAAGAGTTTTCTCCAGCTCCACAATTTGAAAGCATCAGTTCTTCAGTGCTCAGCTTTCTTTATGGTCTAACTCTCAAATCCATTCATGACTACTAGAAAAACCATAGCTTTGACTATACAGACCTTTGTCGTCAAAGTGATGTCTCTGCTTTTTAATATGCTGTTAAAGCCCATAATAAGTGGGATCAACCCCAAATTTGTGAAAACCAAACCTTCTTTCATGGTTGTTTTGACCCATGACCATTTGAACATACAAAGTGCAAAGATAACTGAGACTTACATAATTACATGATGAATGTAACATGCTCTCGGCCCACCCCCATTTTTCATTCTTCTCCTCTCCATTATTCTAAGGAGAGCAGCAATGACATCAATCTCCATGTACCGGCCAAGTCGCAGAGATGATGTGTGAGCCATTTAGAGCTTCTGACTTTCCTAAAAAGGCCATATTGCCCTTTGCATGTTGAAAAGGCAGCTATTCAAAATGACCACATTGAGATGGCCAGTGGATCTCATATACCTTTGTTCTTCACCATACAGAACCTTTGCAAACAGCTTGCTTCAACATTTAAACACTGTCTATTATGTTTCTTCCCCCAGGGCTCCCATAGTTGAAAGATTTTTGTCTACTCAACAAACTGCATTTATTAAGTAACAATTCCCATTCTCAGGCTTTATTTATCAAGGGCATCTCAAAACCACCACTCAGAGCGCTGACTGTGCTACCACAGGGAGCTGATAAAATTCCAGCTCAAAGCAAAGACACTTGTAGCCTTGCTTAGTCTGTGCATGTTTTTGTAATCAGCTTTTTGAAACATTGCAAATAGTTCATAAATCCTTCCCCCAAATCCCAGACTGTGGGCTGAGAACCACAGTGAGAACCACCAGTAGTTGATAGATCCTCACTTTCTAAAGGTGAAGAGTTCTAGTCTGGCCATTCAAAGCCTGAAGACCTGGGAAGAGTTTTCCACTGGGCATCAAAGCTGGCTATTCTTACTTTCTTCACTTAGATTCACTGCTGGAGTTCCTATTAGTAAGACTCTGGTCTTCTGGTTGAGCCAAGATAGGCCCTACAGAGGCAAAACCCAAGGAAGATCCTTCCTCAACTCAGGGAAATAGGAGCAGACAAACTGAAGCACCCTGGTACATCCATAGAACACCTGGTCATTAAAAACAGCCATATGGGGATAGCTGCATTGTTGTGGAATAACCCCTATAATGTGTTAAGTTAGAGAAGCAGGTCCAGTGTAGTAGTTATGGTGGCCTTTCTTTAACATGGGTTTCCCTGGTGGTTCAGACAGTGAAGAATCTGCCTACAATGCAGGAGACCCAGGTTTAGTCCCTGGGTTGGGAAGATCCCCTGGAGAAGGAAATGGCTACCCACTCTAGTATTCTTGCCTGGAAATCTCATGGACAGAGGAGTCTGGCAGGCTACGGTCCATGTGGTTGCAAAGAGTTGGACAGCACTGAGCGACTAACACTTTCACTTTTTTTTTTTCAGAGTAATTCTCATAGAATGTTCTGGAGATTTATTTTGTACTAAATGTTCTGAGCAAAAGTGGTCCTGGGAGCAGATGTTACCTACTATATCCTTCCTAGAGTATCATAACCAGAGCATTCAAATGCTCTCAGAAGCCTTGTGCTAAGGAAACCTAGTTTGCTTTTTCCCTGTGGTTTCACATGTTTGTTGGACCGTGGAAACTTTTTCCAATGTAGTAGCAAGAACCAACATTTATTGAGCAATGTTGGTAATAACCCTGTGAAGTCAGCAGTACCATCACCATGTCACAGGTGAGAAAACAAGGTTAGAGAGATTCCGTGACATTTGTGAAAATACCCCAGAATCACAAAGATGTCCTGTGAGCTACAAGGAAGTACCCACATTCTGATTAATTTTGGCTCAGGCTGGTGGCCTGCCCGCTGTGTCTGTCAGCCACCCTGGAGACTGTGAGATGGTGGGTGTGGTTATCCTCCACGAAGTCAGGTTAAAATGGACTGTTCAGGATAGCCTCTGCTTTTCTCACAAACTCCATCTAGAACTCTCTGTTTCTCTGTATGTTTGAAGAAGTTACTTATAGTCTCCAGCCGGTACAACTTCCTGGCTCTGAGTTCTACAGGTTTCCTGACTACCTGCTGTGGGATTTTGCCTGCAAAAAATGTGCTGTGTGAGTCTCAGGTCCTCCCTGCTTCCCCCGACCCTGCTTGGAGGCTTGGCCTGCCTTTGGGGCCTGGGTTTGCCCATCACCATCTCCCTCTCTGGGGGCTGCTGTTTCCTGACAACTGGAAGAGGCAGCTCCAGGGGCTGAGAATGATTGGAAAACTCCTATTTCTTTTATTTTCACCTTCAGTGGAGGGAGTGTGAGCAGTGAGCTGGGAGCTGAGGTGATGGAATACCCCTGAGGGGGGCGTGGGAGGGTGGTCCTCATTTCCATGCCAAGTGTCAACCTCCTGCTGACACTTAGGGTCAGAGCCTGTTGCTTTCCCCTGATGCTCATCTCCAAGGTGCTATTGACTGTCGCTGTCTGAACACCAGGTGACCTGAGTCCACGATCTTGGAAATCACTATTAGCAGATCAGAAAGCTAACTATGTACCAGGCTCACCTGTGAGCACTCTTTAAAAATACAGATTCCTAGACCCCTGCCCCAGTCCTGCTCAACTGGAGTCTCAGCAGCAGGGGGTCTGGGAATCTGCCCTTTCAAAAGCTCCCCCCAGGAGATGCTGATAAACTGCTCCATACCCTAAGACTTGAGAACCACTGCCCGATGTCGTTACACAGACGTTCAGCGTTTGAGTTGATAAATGTCTCCTCGTGGCCCTTCATCAGATAAGGTGTTGGAGTTTTTCTGGTGTTGCTTATAATTCCATCTGAACTGCCATCATCTTTATTTTTAGGTGAGGAGAATTCGTGTTGCGAACTGCGGTAAACATAAATCCTGTTGGGAGTGTTTAGCAGCAACAGACCCTCACTGCGGTTGGTGCCATTCGCTACAAAGGTACTTCCTGAGTTTTCTCACCGACTTGCAATTTTGAAAGTGTGATGCGGCTGCACACTTGTTGCCCTACTTAAAGGATCCATTCCAATGACCTGGGGGAACTGATCTCGGCGCCCACTAAAATATTGTGTAATCCAAATTCATTCTTGGGGATGTTCCCAGCCACCTCGGTATTACTGAAATCATTTGACCTGGACGGCTGAGAGGGTCCCCAACCTGGAAGGGTAGGGGGAGTTGGAGGTGGGGGAGAGGGGATAAGTTGGAGCTGTCAGTTTTACTTTCTGCAGAGTTCTCTAAGACTAGAGAGAGAGAAGACAGAAGGTTCTCCCTCAGCGGAGATAAAAGAATAGGCGTGTTTGAAATGTTTCAAATGAACCCTCATGATGTCACGTATTCGGTCGGCTTCCCGGAGCCTGATTATTGATGATGTTGTCTCCTGATGCGCGGTACAGCTGTGCACTCACAGTCTCCGGGCAGAATCTGCCCGGCCCGGTCTTGAATTACGATGTTCACGACCCATCTAGGCTCAGGGCGACTTGTGGCAGCTTTCCGCCATGGCAGCTCCCAGTGTCGCTGGGACCGGCCTGGTTGGATTCACTGTTGCCATGGCAACCCAGTACTCAGGCTCTGCTATAGAAGTGAGGAGAGGAGGGCCTGCTGCAGCTCAGGCAGAGGGGAAAAAAAACACACCGTAACAGTGTCTGTCAGTTTGGTGCTTTCAGTTTTTAAAGGTGAAAAAGGATAAGAAAGAGTAGAACAGGAGCCGAGAAGCTGAAGGCTAAACAAGAGGCAATTTGGGGAAAGAAAAGAAGACTGAGAAAGAGAATTTGGGAGGCTTTTGGGGGGATGAAGGCAAGAGGATTGAAGGGAGGTGGGGGGAAATACAATATAAGCAAGAGGTTCAGGAAACAAAATAAAAATATGGGGATGGAATTAATTAAGAGTTCATGGAGGAAGTCTGAAGCTGAGATGCAGCAAGATGCATAATTGCCCTTGCCTTTCGCTGAGCTTCCTTGCCGGGCTATTGCTGTCAGAATCACCAGCAGACAAAAGAAGCAGGGCCAGGAAGAGTCTCATGAATAATTGTAATTGGGTAGGAACGTTTTTTTGTGGCTTGTCTAAGACTAGACTTGAAGAAAATTAACTGATCACGAACAGACCTGTATCGCCGCACACCCACTAAACAGTTTTGCTATAATCTTTCCAACCCTTTCACTGATGTAGGCTCTCTGTGTTTGCAGAGCTCTGTGCAGGAGTTAATTCAGTAACAGTGCTGGAACTGGTAGTGATGGTCACAGTGGTGATGTGATTCAATAGCCGCATGTAGCTAGTGGCCACTCTATGGGCAAACACAGGTCTGGCATTCATAGGAGATGTCTGAATTGGAGAAGTGAATTTGGGGGGGTTAGTAGTGTTCAGATGGTACACGTCATGAAGTCGTAAGACAAGTGAGAGAGGGGGCATAGATGGAGGAGAGGGGTAGTTGGAGAACTGAGCTTTGAGTTCAGTGAGCGTGGGTGCAGGGCTTAGGGGTCAGGGAGATGAAGAAGAAATAGACCTGAGGAGAGAACAGCCAGAAGGGGAAGAGGAAAAACTAAAGAAGGTGGCTTCTTGGAGGCCCAGGGAAGAAAGGAGGAGGGGAGTGGTCCATCGTGCCAGATTGTGCTGAGATGTCAAGCAAGAAAAGAGAACTGAACCACTGGACTTAGCAGGTGATTGCTGCCGACTGTGACAAGGACAGGAAGTAGTGAAAAAACTGTAAAGAGAAAATGAGAAGAGGATGGAGCGGAGACAACTCTTTCGAGGAGCTTTGCTGAGAAAGACAGCAGAAACATGGAGCAGACATTGTAGGAAGATGTGAAGTCCAGAGAGTTGTTTTTTAAGATACATGAAATAACTGTGTTTTTGTGCTACTGGGAAAGTTCTAGTAGTGTGGGAGAAACTGACAATACATGAGAGAGAAGAGAGAATCGTGGGGCGTCGTCTTTCTGCAGATGAAAGACAATATGATCTCCTGTGCCAGTGGGGGCGCCCAGCCTCAGCCAGGAGCATGGGACCCTTCATCCTTGGTCATGGGAGGGCAGGAGGAAAATATGGGCTCAGGAGCAGGCCAGTGGTGGAAGTGTATGCAGTGTCTTTTCTTGTGACTTTGCATTATTTTCAGGAATGTATGGTGAGTGAGAGTGAAGTGAGGGAGGAAGCCCTGGAGTTGGAAGAGAGAAGTGAGAGAAGGTACGGAACAGAGTGGACAAGAGAACAGAGCTGGGAAATGAAGAGCAATTGCCAGACAGTATCCGGGTGCCCTTGAGGTCCATGGTCTTGATTTTGAAGTGAGAGCAGTAAGCCTGGTTCTGCTTTCACAAGCCACATTTGGCACTGTGGGCATAAGGGTAGGATAGGGGAGAGTTAGATTTAGCTAGAGATGGGACTGGTGGCTCAGTGGTAAAGAATCTGCCTGAAATACAGGAGACACAGGTTCAATTCCTGGGTTGGGAAGATCCCCTGGAGGAGGGCATGGCAACCCACTCCAGTACTCTTGCCTGGAAAATCCCCATGGACAGAGGAGCCTAGCAGGCTGCGGTCTATGGGGTCACAAAGAGTCGGACAGGACTGAAGTGACTAAGCAGCAGCAGGGAATTTTCAAGACAGGGAAGTGGGGTCCAGGAGCTGAGGGTGCCTGATGATATGGATTTGGATACTTAAAATTGTGGACTCTGGGCTTCAAGCTGGAAGTGAGCTCTAAGGAGGGAAGTGAAGATGGGCGTGAGGGATGGGAAAAGGTAGCCAGCTCTGTGCAGGGGAGATTGTTTTGGGGTTTAAGACTCGTGAGACCTGGGGAACTGGAGAAGAGGTAGTGGTCGGACTATAGGGAACTTGAAATTAAGGACATGGAGGGGGCAGAGTTATTGGTCCTGACAAGGTCTGGGGTGGGATTGTGTAGCTGAAGTAGGATGGAGGACAAGATCATTAGCAGAGAGGGTGGGGAACTGAGGGGTCACAGAGTTCGATGGGCCAGACATCAAGACGGACTATGGAACAATTTGGGAGGGACTGAGGAGCAAGATATTAAAAAAAAAGAAAGGAATTGCCTGCAGGCAGCATGGTCTGTGGATGGTCGCGTCAAGGCAGGGCCAGGGGGCCTCTGGGCAGATGGCCCAATGGCTTGAGCTTCAAAGCTGGGGTGTGGGGAGCAGGCTTGGAAAGAAAGGAAGAAGAATCATCCTAAAGAGGCAGCAAGACACAAGGAGGACCCTTATGATGAGAGAGGGGAAGCAGACAGCCTTTGGTGGGCCGCAGGAATCAGCGTCCTTAGGGAGAGCCTGGTTTCAGGATGAACGAGACAGTGAAGGAAACAGTTGGAGAACCTGAAGACTCCAGGGATTTTATTGATGATGGGCTATGATAAAGGAGTTCCCACATTCTAGAAAAGGATGCTCATAGCTACCCCTGCTTCTGCTCCTGTTCCCTCACCCCTGCCCCAAGAGGAGTGGGCTTTTAAAAATCTCAACCGGATCATTTCATTCCCCAGCTTAAAAACCTCCACTGGCCTCCATTGGAGAACTCAGTCTAACTCCCTTACTCACGGGAACCCAAATACAGAGCTTCTAAGAATCAGGTCCTTGGTTACTTGGCCCTTTCTTTCTAACTTAAGAATATGCCAGATGTGTTCCTCCCACAGGGACTTTTAACTGGCTGTTTCCTCAATCTAGAAAATTCTTCCCCAAATCTTGCCACGGTTGATTCTTTCTTACTCATCAGGTCCCAGCACAGTGACCCAGTCTGAAGTAGCCTCACCTCACTCCCAGTGACATCACTGTTTTATTTTATTCCTGGCCCCATCACTACCTGGCTTCCCTGGTGACTCAGTGGTGAAGAATCTGCCATGAGACCTGGATTGAATCCCAGAGTCAGAAAGATTCCCTGGAGTAGGAAATGGAAACCCACTCCAGTATTCTTGCCTGGAGAATCCCATGGACAGAAGAGCCTTGTGAGCTACAGTCCATGGGTCACAAAGAGGTGGACATGACTGAGCAACTACCACACACACACATCACTACCTGAATGATCTTCTTTCTCTGCCTCTTCCTTTATTAAAATGTAAGTTGCTTGGGAGCCTTGTCTTGTTCATGACCATATCCCCAGAATCTAGAACAGTGCTTGGCACATGGTAGGGGTGTTAAAAGTGGATGTTAAATGAATGGAGATTGAGTGGTTGGGGAAGTCTACCAATGGCAGGCTGAGATGTGTTAAGTATGATTAAAACATTCCAGGTTTGTGAACTGATGGCCCTTCCCAGTCATGTCAGATCACTTGGATTCAAACTGGCTTGGTTCTGGCCTAAGATGAAATAAAACTAAGCCTCATATCTGTGACTCATGTTGAGCTCCCAGTACCATTCAAAATTAGGAATTCTAAAGGGGGATGTTTTCTTATAACTGTAGAGCATCCCACTGTGTTTATTTTAAATGTCACAGATTTATTTAGAAAAATAATTTGTTTTCTCTGTTGAGAAGGTTGTTTTATTACATACATGTCTAGAAAGTGGATGTGTGGGGGGTGTGTGCAAGAAAATGATCTTAGCTTCCTTTGGATCGAGTGTGAAGAATGGGCATCCAGTATAAGGTGATAAAAAGCAATTAGATAAACAATGAGCTCAAAAAAGTGTAGTATTTTATTGCTGGAACCTCAAATCCAACCTATGCTGAATTTTTCTGTGTGGGTGGAAAGTGAATTTTTGCAGGCTGAATATCTTGGGTTTGGAAGCAGTTTCTCAGTTTCTCCCATATTGCAAAGCATAGCACATGTGTTCAGTTATGGATTTCCACAAAACTGGCAATCCTGAACCAATGAACGGGTGAGGTTCCAAAAGTTCATTTGCAAATTTGTTTGGCACTCTGAATGCATTTTTCCCATAGAGACAATGTCATAAATTAAGGGCTGATTCCCAAGTCAGCCCACAAAATTCAATTTATTTAATTTCAATAAATATTTATTGAATATCTACCAAGAACCCAATGTGAGAAGTGACATAGCTAGGTGATATTGGGAGAAATCAGATGCCATTCTTGGCCTTAAAGAATTTACATGCCAGCTAAAGAGACAGACCCATCACTGGCCAAGGTTCATTCATTCATTCATACATCGCATCAACAGATTTACTGAGCACCTACTGTGTGCTTTGGATACAGTTCTTTCTTGCCCACATGGAGCTTGGAGTCTAGTGAGGGATTAAAAAAAAGCGAAAAGCGAAGTCACTCAGTCGTGTCCGACTCTTTGCGACCCCATGGACTTTAGCCTGCCAGGCTCCTCCATCCATGGGATTCTCCAGGCAAGAATACTGGAGTGGGTTGCCATTTCCTTCTCCAGGGGATCTTCCAGACCCAGGGATCAAACCCAGGTCTCCAGCACTGCAGGCAGACTCTTTACCATCTGAACCACCAGGGAAGCCCAGTGACGGATAGAGACAGTGTGATTAGTCAGGTCTGCTCCAGTAATACTGTGTTAACCAACAGATTCTCAGTGGTTTACAAGAACAAAAATTTGTTTTTCTTGCTCATGGTTCAGCTCCAGTGGAGGGTGGGGGTGGGAAGGGGAGTCTTCGTCAAGCTGTAGGTGGAGAGTTTGGTTCAGATCTGCTTCACATGTCTCTCATCCTGCATGTACTCTCCTCAAGGCAGACAGCAGACGTGCAAGAACCCAAGCTAAACTCTGTGGTGTATTCAGAGCTTCCACTCATGTCACGTTTGCTGATATTCCGTTGGCAAGCAAGCCACATAGCCAAGCCCAACATCAGTGAGGTAGGGATCCACACTCCACCTACTCTAGCGTCATTCTAGTGCAGGAGAGACTGCAGACCTGGGAACAATAATTCAGTCTTTCCCAATAAGTTAAGGGGTTTCCAATCTATTAATCTTGATAAGTAAATAGAGAGTAATAACGTTTAGCACAGAGGAAGTGGAGGATTCTATGGAGGCACATAAAAAAAATCTAAATAACAAATAGCACACGTTGGCGAGGAGGTGGAAAAAATGAAACCCCACTGTTGGTGAGAATGTAAATTGGTGCAGCCACGATGGAAGACATGGTAGAGGTTCCTCAAAATATTGAAAATAGGACCATCACATGATCCAGCAATTTCACATCTAGGTATTTTTCTGAAGACGTTGAACACTAATTCAAAAAGATATGTGCATTCCTATGTTCATTGCAGTGTTATTCACAACAGACAAGCTGTGGAAGCCACCTAAGTATCCTTCGATAGATGAGTGGGTAAAGAAGGTGTGGTATGTGTAGACGGCAGGCTACTACTCAGACATTTAAAAAATGAAATCTTGCCATTCACAGCAGCATGGATGGACCTAGACGGTATTAAGCTAAGTGAAATAAGTCAGGCAGAGAAAGACAAATATTGTATGGATTTCACTTGTATGTGGAATCTAAAAAAACATGAACAAAAATAGCCATGGAAACAGAGTCGTAGGTACAGACACACACAGGTGGTTGCCTGAGAGGAAGGGGTCCGGGAGATAGGTGAAATAGGTGAGGGAGATTGGGAGTACAGACTTCCCGGACAAAATAAATGAGTCATGGGAATGAAATGTACAGCTGGAGAATATATGGTAATAATTAATAATAATTATTAGTAATTATAAAATGGAATAATGATTAATGATGATAATATGGTAATAGTTTGTATGGTGACAGATGGTACCTAGACTTGTCATGGTGACTGTTTTGTAATGTATAGAAATATCAAATCACTATATTGTGCACCTGGATCTAACACAGTGTTATAGGTCAGTTATACTTCAATTAAAAAGACAACCACAGGTTCAGCGAAAATGAATCAATCGACGAAAAGAAACCTAAACCTAAGGTCACAGGAGGCTTCCTGGAGGAAGGGATGTCTAAGCTGAGCCTGACGTGTGAGCATCAGAGAGCATCTGGGTAAAGACAGAGGAGGTGAAGGAAACTGAGGGAGCAGGCCCTGCAAGGCTGGGAGCTGCAGGAGCGGTTGGCCTGCCAGGCAGCATGGAGCAAGTGTGTGGTCTGAGGAGCGTTCGCTAATGAGGATGGACAGGGGTGGGGGAGAATGAGTCTTATAGCCTGTGTTAAAGATCGGAATTTTCCTGGAAAGGCTGTGGGAAGCCATTCCAGGGCTTCAGTCAGAAGGCAGACTGGATCACTTGTGTGGTGGAGAACAAGCATTCTGGCACAAGACAGGCCAGAGCAGCCACCAGTGGAAACCCGCAGATCCCTGAGAAGCTGGTTGTAAACCAGCCAGACTGGAGACTGAATTAGAGAGATGATCGTGGGGATGGAGAGAAGCAGGTGGATTTAAGAGCTGGCTGGAAGACAGAGTTGACAGGACTTAGTGATTAATTGAATCCCTCCCTTGAGTCTGACACAGTAAAAATAGGGCCATAAAATGAAAAATAAAATATCAAGGTGGCCACTGTTTGTCTGGAAGATGTATTCTTTCTCTCTTGATCTAAGTCCTCACAAAGAAAGTAATAATACCCAAGCCTACACTGGATACCTGCTGTGTCTCAGGCCTTGTACTTGGCACTGGGTGGGAACCCAGAGGATGGGTACTTAAGTTAGATGGAGGACTTCTGAGAGAAGTGGAGCTAGGTCTCAGGTGCAGGGACTTTGCTGTTTAAATGATAGGGGAAAGAATGCAAGTATCTGGCTTGGGGACCAGAGGGACTGAGGTGTTATTGACTGAGCAGGAGTTTAGGAAGACTAGCCAGTTTGGGATGCCCAGCAATGCAGGGGGCAACTTCCACACTGGAAGGAGCAGTCCAGCAGTCCAGCAGTCCAGCAGAGAAAGAAGAGTGCAGACCTGGAGTGAGTGTGTTTGGGATCGAATCCAGGCCCCTGTGTGACCTGCAAGTTTCTTATCATCTCTGTGCCACATCTCCTCTTCTATAAAGCAGGGCTTCCCTGGTAGCTCAGCTGGTAAAGGATCCTCCTGCAATGCAAGAGACCCTGGTTGGATTCCTGGGTCAGGAAGATCCCCTGGAGAAGGGAATGGCTACCCAGTCCAGTATTCTGGCCTGGAGAATTCCATGGACTGTACAGTCCATGGGGTTGCAAAGAATCGGGCACGACTGAGTGACTTTAATAAAGCCAGGTAGTAATAGTACCTCTCTCGTAGGGTTGCTGAGAGAATTAAATCAGACGATGTGCATAAAGTCCTAGGCACAGAGCCTCTTTGTAGTAAGCACTGTAGTGATGTTAGCTGTTACGATGGCAAAAGCCCAGAGGAAGGAGCGGTTGGTTGTAACCAAGATTGGGAAAGGCTTCAGAGAAGAGGTCATGTTAAAATTGGGTCCTGGGGGAGAGGAGAATATTGGGTCTTGAAGCCTGAGGAGAATTAGGGGCTGAGGGATAATTCAGGCAGCAGAACCAGCACAATAAGGGTTTGGTCTTTTCATTTTATTTTCTCTTTTGGCGGTGCACAGCCTGTGGGATCTTAGTTCCCCAAACAGGGCTCAAACCCACGGCCCTTGCAGTGGCAGCGCAACTGGACCACAGTACAGTCCTGGCAACAGGAGGTCTTGCGAGGGAAAGGGCCGACTGAATTCTCTCACCCCAGCGCTTCTCTGGAAGGAGGAAGTAGAGGGGGAGGGACCAGGAAGGAAAGATTTCTGCATCTGGGCTTTATTAGTTGCTGCTGGGAACTTAGAGAAGGGTTTTCAGCAGAGGACCTAGACAATCATCTCTGTGTTTTTAAAAGACAATCCTGATGGCGTAGAAGAAGATGAAGTGCATTAAGCCGGGCATTGACTGTACCACACTTTCCACTCCACCTACTTCTAGGGTCACTGCCTTCCAGTATGTTTTACAGTGAGTTTACCTCCTGTCTCTTCCTGAGTCATCTACTTAGCAGCCCTTTCTCCAAACTTCACGGACCACCCCACCTCTCCCAACACCATCACGGGCTCCACTTGGGGTCCCAGTCACGTGATGGAACCAGTGCTGGGTCCTCTTCAGAAAATGTACATGTAAGAAAAGCCATACTCACCTTTATTGTCCTGTCCTGGAATGCCCCAGCTCCATAGGATGTGTTCAGGGTGGGGACAAAGCCCCCAGGCATGCTGATTTTAAAGTATCTGTAGACTCCCCTCACTTATTTGTGTGAGTGCAACACTCACTCATACCCTTCT
Source organism: Odocoileus virginianus (assembly GCF_023699985.2). Taxonomy (NCBI): domain Eukaryota; kingdom Metazoa; phylum Chordata; class Mammalia; order Artiodactyla; family Cervidae; genus Odocoileus; species Odocoileus virginianus. The sequence goes on from NC_069697.1 coordinate 21,905,506, forward strand.
ACATGTTTCTTCCATGGTGGCAGTTGGAAGACTTCCAAGCAGCCCCTGGTAGTAGTTTTTAGGTTTTCATCTGCTGGTTGGCTGTTTGACACATGACACTGTGAAAGAGGTCATTTCTCAACTTGGCGTAACAACAGACTTTCTGAAAGGGCTGGGGCAACAAAAGGTGATTTGAATGCTGGTAAGAAAAACTAAAATCAGCCTGCTAAACATATTCATCCTCAACACCCTGGAGTAATAAGCAAAAAGAATTCAATGATTTGCTTATGGACGCATTCAGTTCCTGACATTGCTCTCCTGTCTTGAGGCCTTTCTTCCCTCCCTCTCCCAAGAGACATTGCTTTTTCAAGTCTCCCCTAAGCATCGCCCATAAGGCCTGGGAGCTGTTGTTGAATGAGAATTCGGCCAAGGTGACCCATGGTGCATATAGTAACCCATAGCCACATTCTTCTGAAGTTTGAGTTATTCTGGTTTGGCCTCCCATTGTGAAAGGCGGGCACTATGCAGCAGAGAAGGCCACTGTGGGCTTTTCAGTAGAGGAATCCATCAGGATATGCCCACTTCTCCTTCAGAATGCAGTTACAGTGCCCCTTCCCTAGGAAGCCTGCCTTGAGCCCAGGCACAGCCAGGAGACAAGATCCCCAGGCACGGAGGAGAATCTGCTTGCCACACGTCAGATTCTGTGCCCTGAATGTCCCCTGTGTGTTCCATTTAGTCCTCCTGGTACCCTGTGAAGTAAGGAGTTATTACAGTACCCATGTTCAAGATGAGAAAACAGCCTTAGGTTTCTGTATTCATTTCCTATTTCTGCCGTAGCAAGTAACTACAACCTTGCTGGCATGAACAGCATACATTTATTACCTTGCAGATCTGGAGGTTGGAAGTCTGTAGAGGGTTTCACTGGGTTAAAACCAGAGTGTAGAAAGGACTGTGTTCCTTCTGGAGCCCATGGGGAGAATCCATTTCCTGTCTTTTCAAGTTTCTGGAGGCGCCTACATTCTTTGGCTTGTGGCCTCTTCTTGAATCTTCTAAGTCAGCAGTGTAGCCTCTTCAGACCTTCCTGGCTCTGAATTCTATTTCCATTATCACATCTCCCTCTCTGACTGTGACCCTCCTGCTTCCTCTTACAAGGACCCTTGAGATTACTTTAAGCTCACTCAGATAATCTAAAATAATCTCCCCATTTTAAGAGTCTTAATCACATCCTTGAAGTCCTTCTTGCCAAGTGAGGCAACATTCACAACTTCAAGAGATTAAGACATAGATACCTTTGGGGGCCATTTGCCTGCTTAGTATAGCTTATATAAGCAGTGGAAACAGGGTTAACGTCTAGGCTTAGATCTAGGCTCTAACTCCCAAGCCAGTATCTTTACCTACCACCGTAGTGAAAGGGAGGAGAAGCCTAGAGACATTATCCCTTGTGGTGGTGGTGGGGAGAAGGGAGAGTCTGTTCCAGGTGGACCCACCATGGAAGACTGGTTACACATGGAACTCTGGGTCAACCTGAGTTATGGAAGCCCTTCTCCAGCTTGAGAGTTTAAGCATCCATGCATTTACTTAACAGATTTGGGGTTTGGTTTTTTCGGCTGTGCTGGGTCTTCATTGCTGTTCATGGGCATTCTCCAGTTGCAGTGAGTGGGGACTACTCTCTAGTTTGTTACAGGGGCTTCCCGTTGCAGTGGCTTCTCTTGTTGTGGAACACAGGCTCAGTAGTTTTGGCTCATGGGCTTAGTTGCTCCACAGCCTATGGGATCTTTCCCAGACCAGGAATCAAACCCATGTCCCCTGCATTGGCAGGTGGATTCTGCAGACTCAACCCCTGGACTACCTGGGAAGTCCCACTTAACAGATCTTTATGGAGCACCTAGTGTGTGTCAGACACTCTTCTAAGCACCGAGGTTCTCTAGCGATGAACAGCTCAGCCCCATGTCTTTGCCCCCTTGCAGGTCCTTCTAGAGATGTGTTAGCCTCCTAGAGCTGTCATAACCAGTGGCACACACTCAGTGCCTTAACAGTGAAGATTTATTCTCTCACAGTTCTGGGGGCTAGAAATCCAAAATCAAGGTATCAGCAGGGCCGTGATCTCTCTGAAACCTCGACTGGAGAAACCTTCCTCTCCTTCTCAAGCTTCTGGTGGCTTCTAGTGTGGCTCATGGCAGCATATCTCTAACCTATGCCTCCATCTTTTACATGGCCTTTTTTCTCCTCATGTGTCCAATCGCCTTCTCCTTTCTCTTATCAAGACACTAGTCATTGAATACCCTAAGTCCAGAATGATTTCATCTTGAGACCCGTAACTAATGACATCTGCAGAGGCGCTACTTCCAAATCAGGTCACATTCTGAGGTTCCGAGTGGACATGAATTAGGGGTGCAACATTACTGACCCGACTACATGAGGGAAAGTGAAAATAAATAAGAACATAGCGTGTCAGATGTGATCACCCTTAGGAAGAAAAATAAGGCTGAGGAGGGGGTAGGGCTTGCCAGCTGGAGGCAGGGGAGGTTAGCTTCAACCAGAGGATCCTGGGAAGCCTCACAGAGAAGGGGGCAGCTGAGCCAAGACCCAAAGGAGCGCACTCCACTTTGGGATGTCCCCTTTGGAGACTGTGGCCACATTCAGCTGAGTGGCCGGGAAGTCAATTCACGGCAGAAGATGGCTCCCAGTTCTACACCCGTCTCCCCTTTCCTTCCAACCCGGGATGTGTCCTCATGCTGAATTCTGTGCAGTGACACTCCTTTATGGTCCAGTGAGGCTCTAATGGCAGCGATCATGAGAATAATGGGATTTGGGGGCGGCCCCTCCTCCTTGTGTGAGGACCCCATTGTGCCGACTAATTGTGTAGAAGCAAGTAGGACAACTGTCTGTGGGGTGGAAGCAGTGGGGAGCAGAGAGGAATATGTTAGTCAGGCCTCAGGGCATCACTGAATTACCCTGGCAGAAGCCGAACCCATGCATCTGGGTTACCAAGGAGGCTGATAGGGATGTGGGGGCCTTCTCACGCTTTAGTGGGGTCTTGGGTGGACCCGAGTCCCCTGGGTTCTTCATCATCTTTGTCAGCTGTTAGAAGAGCTGTGAATATTTCAAAGCAGAAGGTGGAGAGGGGATGAAACCATGAAGGTGCCCAGCTCTTGGCACCCAGGCAGCTGACAGTGGCAGGAACAGAGAGAATGCTTACCATACTCAGAAGCCAGTTTTGTTTGATCCAACTTCAGTCTCCACACTACTTATCCTCACTTCTTTTTAGTTGATGCTGTGTCACTCGAGCAGTTACCATTAGGAGCACCCCTTTTAGTAAATATATGTTTTAATGGAATAGATTTTTTTTTTAAATGACCTTATCTCAGCAGGCACTTTCATAAGTATATATCGATTGGCTTTTAAAAATTCCTCAGATGTTTTCACTTGTCTTGGTGACCTGGTACTTTTCCTGTTCCCAACAACAACTCCACACTGAAACCAATGTTCCTGTCTTCATTGGAAGCCTTCCTGCCAGGCTTTGGTGTTTTTGCTCTTGGGTACCAGTGAGGTTTTGTAGCATTTGGGCCCTTGTATCCTGCTTTAGGGAGAGTGGACCATTTCTGAAACACCCCGCGTGGGATTTGATGTTACTCTCAGGAAGATGGAATTTTATTGCTGCCAGCTTTTTACTGATGGGGTAAACTGAGGTCCTGAGAGGCCAAAGAGTGTGCTTCCCATTACAGAACAAATGTGTGGGAGAGCAGCTTGGAACCCAGATCTTCCTGACTTGAGAGGCATCATTTCCCATCTTTATTTCCAGGCTACCTATTCTGTACGAATGCCTCCCTTAAATTCCTCAGTTCAGGGTATACCTTTGGAAATTAAAACACCAACTCCTGGTGCACTCATCACCCACCAAAGAACCACATGGGGTGAAGGCCAAAAATCCCTTTTTTGTGTGAGTGTTTCAGTCTGCAAATGTGTTTCATGTGTGCTGAATAGCTCCAAGTGTCAAGACAAAGGCCAGTTTTCCACCACGCCAGTAAACTGGCCAGCCCAGTGAACAAAAATCAGTGAAAGAACTTCTGCTGGTATCATGGAGACATAGACAAGAATTTAGTCACTTGAACATTTAATTCTTAATCCAGTTCAGTGAACGTGTGTTGAATGCCAGCCATGGGCCAGGTCCGGTACTAGGCCCTCGGGAAACAAAAATGAATAAGGCTCTGCCCAGCGGAAGCTCACAGGTTAGTGTGGGAAGCAGGCATCGGCCAGTACGCCATGAAAAAATGCTGTCATAGCTGGTATTTCAAGGCATGGGGAGACCCCAGAGAACCCTCGGGCAGAGGAGGAGGAGGATTATGATTAAGAGCCTTCCAAGAAGCTGTGAGCTGAACCTGCCTCCGTATATGGAAAGGGCAGGCTGATTGTTGATCGGGTGTGTGTGAGCAATGCAGGGGCAGTCCAGTTACCCCTGCAGCCCAGATGCCTGGCACATCAGTATTATTTTGTGTGTGTTTGGCTTATATCATTCAAACCTTTTACCTAAGTTCTGTTTCATTTGCCTATGTAATAAATATAATAACAGCTACTAATATTTACTGAGGCATTATTGGAAGCCTCAGTTAAATAGATATACATTTTTGAAACAACTCTTTGATCTGTGTTTTTGTAGGTGTGCGTTAAGTAGATGTACATTTTTGTAACAATTCCATGAACTAGAAGCGATTATTATCTGTGCTTCTGCAGCTGGAAAGCCTGAAACACAGAGAAGATGTGATTTGCCCAACGTCACCCGCTTATAATTGGCAGCTCCACCCACCACTTCTTCACTAAGTTCTAGCCTGGTTTGGTCTTTAATCAGTTCCTTGCAGAGACCAGACTTTAAGTGAGCTCAGGATCTTGGCATTTGCTGTTCCTTCTGCCTAGAATGCTGTTCCTACTGCTCTTGATGTGGCTAGGTGGTTTTCATCCTTGAGATCTGAGCTGAAATGCCATCTTCCTTTTTAATTTAAGTTTTTGGCCATGCTGCATAGCTTGTGGGATCTCAGTTCCCCAACCAGGAATTGAACCCAGGTCATGGCAATGAAAGGCTGGAATCCTAATCACTAGGCCGCCAGGGAATTCCTTGAAATGCCATCTTTCTTGACTAGCTTACCTAAAGTAGTTCCTTGCTGCTATATTTTTTTTATTTCTGCTGAAAACTAGCCTTGATTTGCAACTGTTTAAATTATTGTCTGCTTATGTGGTTTTGGTCCATGTGCCTCACCAGAATATAAGCTCATTAAGAGGGGAGCTTTAACTGGCTTAAACATCCATACATCCCCAGTGCTCAGTATTTGGTATCTGGGGGGCACTCAGACAATACTTGTAGAAGCAATCCTAGATGTGGCCCTAGGCCCTAGGGGCTGCCAAGGTGAATAAGGCAGTCTTTTCCCTTGGGGATCTTACAGTGTGGTCGGAGAGACAGACAGACAGCAACCAGCGCATCATGCTGTATACATCAGAAGCATGTGTAAGGTGCCCATACGGACACAGCGGAGATCATGATCAGCTGAGTATGAGAGATGAGAAACAAGAGCCCAAAAAAGCCTAAAGTTTTCCAATTTGATCTTCCATTTGGATTATTGCCCATTAACCAAGATTTAAGTGCTTCCCAGTGTGCGTGGCTAGGACTTCTAACCCTTCGGTAAAAACGTTGGAAGATGTGCATTATCCATTCCTATCTTGTAAGTTACCAAGTACACCAGCCTATTGAAGCCTCTGAGAAGTCCTGCAGCAGAGAAGCTCATTTAGTTTTATTTAACTAGTGTTTCCCAAATTTCTTAAGCCTTTTTAATACTAACACCTAAAACAACCTGAAGAACACACTTGGAGAACGGCTGAGAAATAGAATAAAACCTGTATTTTCCCACAGGGCTCAGGCTCTGGGAGGATGTATTTATTTTTATTTTGGCCTTTATGATGTTGTTATCCTGGAAACCTTTGAAAATTCTGAGCTGTTTGGCACAGTCCTAAGAGTATGAATACCAGTGCCAGACTGCTGAGATTCATACCATGCTGTCTAATCTCTCTGCGCCTCAGTTTCCTCATCATTGAAATGGAGCTGATAACAATAATACCTACTTCCTGAGGTGGCTATAAGATCAACAAATTCCAGAAAGTCCTAGAAACAGCACCCAGCCCCTGGAAAGGGCTCCATAAACAAGGGCCCTGGTGAGGGGCAATATGGGGTAGGAGATGAGACATGGTCTTGGAAGCAGCACTGCCTGATTTGGTATCTCAGCCCCTCTGCTTCCTAACTCTGTGACCCCAGGAAACAACATGGAGCCTTCTTGCCTCCAGTTTTCCCCAGCAGTAAAAAGCAAGGGAATTTGCTGTACCTGCTTCATAGGTTTGTGAAGAATAAATGAATCAAATCATATGAAAGAACATCTCCTGGCATGTTAGAGTTTTCACTTTTAAAAAAATCTAAATTGTTTCTGTTATTAGCATCATTTTCTTATGTAGGTTGGCTTTTCATCACTGGAGCTGAAATTCAGTTTTTCAGCTTTCCTGGCAAGTTATTTCGGTCTTGTATTTTGGCACCCCCTTGCCTGACTCTGGAGGCCTGGAATTCAGAGTTGAGTTTGTCACACTGACTTCTCATTCTCTTCTTTTCAGTTGAGATTGGTTTTTCCATCTCGTGGGCTAACAATGTTAATGAAAGTCCTTCGATTCTTGGGACCACCTGCTCCCTCCTCTGGGCTCTGTGCCCTTCTGAAAAAATGCAGACATCTGTTTCAAATCTCTTAGCAGAAGACCTTGGGATGCTCTTGTGGCAAAATCTTCCCCCAGCCACGGACACAGTCTCCTGTTCCTGAGACAGAGGCTGGATTGGTTCCTTGTTAAAAGTTTTCTGATACCGTATCAGTAGAGAATCTTTGGAACTGATCACACCAACCCTCCCATTCAAGCCAATTACCTGATATTTAGTTGTCAGTTTACTTCAGGGACTGTCTGCTCTTAGTGAACAATTAGATTAGAGGATGCTGATGAAATTCGAGTGGCAGGAAGTAGAAGTTACATTTCTGAGTTCAGAGTTTCTATTTCAAGGTTGACTAAGTAGTAAATTCTTAGGGAGAGATTCTAGCCTAATAGAGTCAGATTTTCAAGGTCCCGCAGCCCATCCCCTGGGCATTTCACTTGCCTGCATGCCTGGCAACTTCAGCTCATTTCTAGAGGTGGGTCTCCCAGTTCTTTATGTTGGCATGAAAACAATTAATAATTTAAGTCATCCCTATTAAAAAATAGAAATACTGTATAAATGCAATACTGTAATAATAAATTTAAAAGTCGATCCAGCTGGGCACTGTTCCCAAACTACCAGCCAAGCAGAAACACAAGTAAAGAAGAAAAACTGCTATATAATACAAATGGATTCAATCTCATTGTTTTCTGCTACTCTTATATTGCAAATATACAGAATTGAAGTTACATTGCAAATAAATAGGTTTTGTGAGTTAAAACCTGGAGACTTAATCACTGTTTATAACATTATTTCTATGGGGAGAAAAGTGTATTCCACATTACAAACAGAGGGTTTGCAAGCCAATTTTTGGAATACAATAGATTTGTGAGCTGGGGGGCTTCCTGGAATCTTAACCTCTAATTGGGTGTTTTGTATTCAGGGCTAGTGATGGGTGAACATTCAAGGCCTCTGTATTTGCCTCCCAAATCCGTTCTCCCCTCTTCATTCTGGAGGCCCTGTCTCACCTTCTCCATTCTAAGCTCCTGGGGTCTTCATCTCTGTCGCCTTGTTCTGGCCCAGCCCCACCCTCCAACCACAATGGGGCCCAAGGAAGCCAGGAGGAACTCTAAATGTCATTATTTTTGTGCACCTTTTTAAATGGCAGTTAGGAGCCTGGCGGGCTACAGTCTATGAGGTCGCAAAGAGTCAGACATGACTGACATGTCGTAACACGTGGGGCTCACAGATGACCGTTCAGCCGAGTGGCCAAGTGTGTGGCTCTGAAACCAGACTTCAGACACTTGAAGCTGTGAAACCTTGGCACGTTGTAAACACCTCTCTGAGCCTCCATTTCGTCCCTATAGAGCAACATGGTTTTGAGGACTAATGTGTGTGCATGCTCAGTCTTGTCTGACTCTTTGTGACCCCTGGCTCCTCCTGAAGCCCTCCAGGCTCCTCTGTCCATGGAAATTTCCAGGCAAGAATACTGGAGCTGATTGCCATTGCTCCTTCGGGGGATCTCCCCAGCCCAGGGATTGAACCCGCATCTTCTGCGTCTCCTGCATTGGCAGGTGGGTTCTTTACCTCTGAGCCACCTGCGAAGCCCATGAGGACTAACAGAGGACTGCCCATAAACCCTCAGGACAGTGGCAGGTCCCCCCAGGTAGATACCTGGTGGGGCGGTGACTTAGGGACATCGGGCTTTAGAAACATTTCCACGAACTCAGGAAGCAAACACACTGTCGGCAGATACTTTCTGAATTCGAAACAGCAAACTTAGATAAGTGTCTGGAATCTCCCTGTTCAGAGTTTTGAACAAACTAGGAGTTAAGGGGAAGGGGGGGTGGTCCACATACGTATACAGTTGAGTAACAATCTCTAACTCTTATTATTTTGAACAGGTTAAGCTCTACAGTAGATATTATGAACAAGCCTTCTTAAGTAGTTTAATTCACTAAATTGAATTCATGGTCCTTTCACCTAGTAAAAGTTTTTTTTTTAATTAAGTTTTGGTTTTTGGCCTTTTTTTTTTCCTTCAGGCGGTTTTTTCTATCCATTAGTGCGGATTCTATTAATTTACGAGTAGGCTAGTGTCTGCATGTTGGCCTTACTTTGTAGGCATGAAATCTAGCTGGATGTTAGGGCCATAAAAATATTAATTGGAAGTCCTAGAACTTTGGGAAAGACCCTCCATGGAGAGTGGGGCAACAGCATAAGATAAGAAAAGCAAATACATGTCTGCTATTTTTTTTTTCCAGAATATGCTCATTCTAATTTGAATCCCCTTTTCCTCCTATCTGAAGAAATTATCATGAAGTCAGTTAAGAAATCAGCCTATCTGAGGTTGCTTCACTGAGGATCAGCCTTGCCGAGACCTGAGTCTGAAAATGAGATTTTAATTTTATTTGGGCAAAGGCTTAAGTGTCTATGCACTTCACCATTGCTTTTGTGGATGTATAGGAACAAGAGTGATGGCTTTCAAAAAGGACCATTTTGGTTTTGTTTACTAAAACATGGGAGCTCCGAGGTCTGTTCCCCCCCTGGAGAAAGTTTGTGTGGGTAACATGCTGTCATGAAGATTTTATCATCTGCAGTATTGAAGAAGTAATAAGATATTGTTGTTGGTTGACTATCTGGTTATACGTTCTTGGCGTTATGGTTTGCTTTTTAATTTTTATTTTTCAGTTGGCAAGAAACAGGGCATGAGATCTCAAAGGTGTTTTATAAACCAGGAATTTATGTTCAGTTGCTTAACATTGTTCAATTTTGTTTTTGCCTTATACAAAATAGGAAGTGAAAGGTCTAAACATATATATATATTTGTGTGTGTGTGTGTGTGTGTGTGTGTGTGTATGCTTCAGTGTTAAGTCACTTCAGTCCTGTCTGACTCTTTGCAACCACATGGACTGTAGCCTGCCAGGCTCCTCTGCCCATGGGATTCTCCAGGCAAGAATACTGAAGTGGGTTGCCATGCCCTCCTCTGGGGGATTTTCCTGACCCAGGGATCAAACACGTGTCTCTTATGTTTCCTGCGTTGGCAGGCAGATTCTTTACCACTAGCACCACCTGGGAAGCCTATATGTGTGTGTATATATATATAAACATGTATTTTTTCCCCAAAAGATAAACTGAAAACCTTGAAAACCTCAGTTTCTAATTTGTCCCCTCTCTAGCCCCCAATTCAAACTTTTAAAAGTAGTCTCTTCACTGTAAGTACAAGTCAGACATAAACCCTAAGGAAACTCTAGAAAGAAAACTCACCTACAGAAAGGACTTATAGAGATTTCATATTTCATCCATTCATTCAAAAATGTTTGTTGAAACCCTAGTATTTGCATATCATGTTGTCAGACACTGAAAGATCTGCAGAAGAAATATTAAAGACATTCTTCCTTCTTTTGAGGAGCTTACAGCTTATTGGGGGGCATGACATAGACACATAAAACAGTTAAGTTGTAATTCAAGGCAGCATATGATTAAATACCAAAACGTGTGGTTCCAACAAGAAGTGCTATAGGAGTTCAGAAAAGGGAGTGATAATTCAGTGGCACTAGTGTTTTCTGCCTACAAATTGGCAAATTGTAGCACTATTTGTATGAAATATTTTACACTTGTTTTTTTGGCAGCCTTAGGCCTTGACTCCCAGGCAGTATTAAAAGCCTACAAAAACATTTGTACTCCGCTCTCTTTAGAACTGGCTTTTTTTTTTTTTTTGGCCTCCTTTTAGACAGAGGAAGTGCCTTATACAAACTGGAATGCCCCTGAGAGAGAGGCAGGTCTTTTTTGACAGTCATCATCGCTTTCTAATACAAAACGGGGAACCAGCCTTGTCCTGTGTGTTTCAATCCAGCAGAATGTGTCCCTCCATTGAAAACTCTCCCTGACATTGAGAGGAGGTTTAATTTGAACTTAATGTCCGTGACGGACGAGCTAGCCATCAAGGGTCAGATAAATTTATGACTGTGGAGAATTGCTGATGAAAATCCCTGTGGTCCTGATGTTGGAGAAGGAGCCGACACAGGTGGAGGAGAGCTTGGACACAGATGTGCTGCCTTGGAAGCAGGGTTCCCCGAGATGGGAGAAGATGATGACACGCTGAAAGAATTGCACTTGGGGGTGATGTCTAATGAAACTCACTGGCTTCCTGTTCTATTTCTGTCATATTCAAATTAGCGCAGCGCTCAAAGATGAAGCTGTGAGGCCTAAATTTATTCTTAAGAATTTTTAAAAAAAGAAGAAGAAAAAGAAATAAAATGCTTGTCAAATATACTGTTTTGGACCACACTTGTCTCCACTCACTTCCTTTCAGGGACTCCCCAGAGTTGAATGAGGTTATTATTTAGTTGCTTTCAATCTCATGTGATTCATGAATTTTCAGTTTCTTTTAAAACTTACTGGTTCTCCTCCACCGCTTCATTTTAACCTTGGACCTCAAGAAGGCAGAGGTAACAGAGGTTTTGTTCTTTCCTTGATACCATTCAGTAGAATGTCTGTGGAGTCCAACACCATTTGGAAACCAAGTGACCTTTGGCATTCATTCTTGTTGAGTTGGCTGCCCTGCTGGTGAGGCAGTCTCATGACCTAGAGTGACCAAGACAGGCATAGGCGAAGCAGTGATTTCACCTTCAGCTTATGATGGTGTTTATCAAAGTAGCTGGTCCTGACCACAGCTTAAGATTTCTTTGGGGACATCCTCTGGGCTGACTGACTTGGGGAGGTGGCCCTGGCAAATGTTTCACCCAATATCTTTTGATATAATTTGGTATCTGTCTAAATAAATGTAATGTAGCAGATGGTTCTGGAATATCTTATCAAATTCTTGGGAAGACTCTGCCCTTGCAATATGTTTATTTGATTATCATACTGCAAAGCACAAAAATGGTCGCTTCATTTTTTTTTTTTTTTTTAAGCAACAGCAAAAGTTACACAATAGGTTGCTATTCTGGAAATGAATGGCAAACCTAAAATGTTTATGATGTGTAAACCTTTTCTTGGGCTGTTCTATGCTACGTTTTTCTAGAAGGTAGCTCTTTAATTTTAGAATCCAGGAGAGGATGTGTTTTGGATGTATTTGCAATGTCATCTTGAGAGATGGCTCAGGAGTCTAAGTTCAACATGTCCACATTTGTTCTCAGCTCTGAGACATGATGGAAAAAATGCTCTGCTGGTTTCCTGTTGCTTTTCATGGTTTTAGCATCATGTTCTTATTCTCACCCGAAATCAATAATCCTCATACAAAGTCTGGCATCTTGTACTGAAGCCAAGTATGAGAAAGTTTTAATGATGCATGTTTGGGGTTGCTGCTTTGCTGCCCCCTCCCTTTGTGTTTTTTTGATAGGTGTACTTTTAAAGAAGACTGTGAGCATTTAAATAATTCAGAAAACTGGCTGGATATTTTATCTGGAGCTAAAAAGTGCCCTCAAATTCACCTAATTCGAAGCAGTAAAGATAAGGTAAGAGGAAAGATTTTTAATTTGTCTCTATTTTCTCATTTTAGTCAACTGATGCCAACTTCCTTCTGTGTGTAAAATACCTATTAATGATCAAATAAGCTTAGTTATGAGAGTTCACTCAGTTAACTGATACTGTGTGAGCACCAGTTCCTGTGCATTCTGCAAGGTGATGGGGAGATAGCGGAGAATGAGATGCATCATGAACCTGCCCTCATGGAGTTTGTCATCTTGTGGAGTTGAAGATGACCATCGGTTGTTGAAATTAAGGGAAAAATGGACTAATGTCATTGAAAAACATTGATTTAAAAAAGAAGGAAAAAAAAGTTCAGATTCATGGTCAACAAGATTCCTTAAGTGCGACTTAAGTACTGAATTTTATTTTGTTTTTTAGTTCCTTTTCTTGATGTGTTCAGGTTTTTGACAACTGTCTTACGTGCATGCCTTCAGGTGATATTGATAGGGAGAGAAAGCAATACGGGCAGTGAATATTGCAAGGGGGGGGGGGTCCCTTGAAAAGTGCACGGGCTCTTGCTATGGCAGTACTATACCGCCTTTGGCAACACATCAGCCCTGTCATTGGATGAGAGAAATGAAGCAGCGTGAGCATATTCATGCATTTTCTGATTCACATACCAGCCTCGCCCCATGGGAAAATGGAATTCCTGCCTTGCAATCTCAGTGGCTGTAAGGAGACATTTTCTCCCTAATTACAGCTCTTGTATTATGAATAACTATACAGAATCACCATCAGCAGCCAGTTGACCTGTCTGCTGAGCTCACTCTGTTTTATTTGAATGCCACATTAACAAGGAGATGGGCCACTTTCTCTTTCCCCTTACACTTTGCCATTTCAAATAGCAAGAACCGTACCACTTAAGATGATTTAACATTTAATAAAAGAGAGCTAGAGCATTTAATGAGTGATAAATAATAAAAGAATCAAGCTTTCAGGTCATAACTGATCAGAACTCATGGATTTCAACTTATTTGGCTGTTTTTACTTTCTATTGCCCTCCCGAGGGTGAGGGTGTGGAGGATGGGTTGGGGAGTGCCCTCCCAAAAAAACCCTTCAAAGCTTTCATCCAAACCTCCACTAGACCTGCACTAGCATGAGCAGATTCTGTGGGAAAAGATGCTTAGGTATCTAAGTATAGGTGTGGCCAAATTTTTATTTCTGTTATCAGTCTGAAAAATAGCTGACTTTAGTGCTGATAGAGACTACTAGAAAATACCGTGATCATTGAATATACCCAGGACTCTGATAAGTGGTTATGATTACGCATGGCTTTTTTTCTTTTATCGTTTTGAAAATGTTAAGGGGAGTACTTAAGCTAAGTGCAGTGAGGGAAAGTAAGCTGTTCATTGACTAAAAAGAGCAGCTTACAGTTTGCTTACCTATCTTTGGGTTCACCAGCATAAATTAATCACCATTCACATCTAGTCTGGAACATGTTTACCACCCAGAGAACCACTGGTACTTTCTTCCCCACCTGGAGTCCCACTGTGGTTTACCCTAATCCCTCTAGAGTCTTCCCACACAAACACTCTCCAGCTCACCACCACTCTTAAGGTTAAGAAGATAAGAGTTTAGCGATTTGAGTAAAGCTATTCTTTGAAGCTAACTCTGGGCTGATTATTTTAGTAACATTGATAAGATGTCTGTCTCCAGCTCTTGGTCATATTATTTCAAAATATTTCCTGTCTTTATGGTTAACTGTGACTTCATGAGAGTCTCAGATCCTTGGTTATTTAAGTAATTTCTTATCCTGAACCTATAGAGCTGTAAGTCTATTGTCTTCTCCAGTTCTAGCTATCACAATAACTTGGTTCAAAGAGCGTTTGCTCACTGCAAGTAACATTCTAATACCTTTCTTGGTACAAAAAAAAAAAAAAATGCATATAATACAGAGCCTCTTGTTTACACAAGACAATTAGAAAGTAGTATATTCTCATCCTTGTTATGAATTTGGCATTAAAAAGAGAGAAGTAGAGCAATTCTAATTGCCATGGAGGAATATTATGAGATTTTGTTAAATAAAAATATCAAGATGCAGAAAAGTATATCTAGAGTGGTCTTATATTGATCCAAAAATGTCCCTCTATATGTTTATGACTGTGTCTCTCTATGATTAGTTGAGCATAGAGAAAAAGGTGAGAGAAATCATACTAGGTTGTAAATTCATACTAGGATTCATACTAGGCTCCCATGATGAAACAATTCATGCGGTGGAGGAAAGGTCAGAGATAGATTTAAAAAAGAGAGACGACTGAAATCCTCACATACACAGACACACACCAGAAGGGATGCATGGCAGCCCATTTTTACATTATGTAAAATTATATGTTTGGCTGTGAGAGCTGGACAATACAAAAGGCTGAGTGCCAGAGAATTGATGCCTTCGAATTATGGTGCTGGAGAAGGTTCTTGGGAGTCCCTTGGACTGCAAGGAGATCAAACGGTCTTTCTCAAAGGAAATGAACCCTGAATATTCATTGGAAGGACTGTTGGTGAAGCTGAAGCTCCAGTACACTGGCCAACTGATGAGAAGAGCTGACTCACTGGAAAAGCCCCTGATGCTGGAAAAGATTGAAGGCAGGAGGAGAAGGGGACAACAGAGGATGAGGTGATTAGATGGCATCACTGACTCGATGCGCATGAGCTTGGGCAAACTCTCGGAGAGTGAAAGACAAGGGAAGCCTGGTGTGCCACAGTCCGTGGAGTCACAGAGTTAGACATGACTGAGCGACTGAACAACAATACCTATAAAGAGATTTTTAACAGTAAAAATGGTTTATACTAATAAAAAGAGAAAAGATATAGGAATAAAAGTATTCCCCACAAATAGCATGGTTCCTCAAAGAGGAAACAGAAACATTCTTTTACAAATCAGAACAGAAACATGGAATTCTGTCACTGAAACAACCAACATTGTTTTTAAAGTTGTGTCCCATGCAGTAATACAAGAAACAAGTGTTAGTAATATAAATAATTATTGGAATGGAATAGACAAAAATATTATTTGCTCATCTTAAGTGGGTGTATTGATATATCTGTAAAATCTAAATATATTAGCTTTTAAAACTATTCAAATTAATAAAGGTCAAATAAAGTGCTAATGTTCAGTAAACGTTCAAGTATCAATAACCTTATGACATGTAAGACAAACTGTTAACACATTAATAAAAGATCCCAGTCATTAAGAACAATGGAAATACTCAGGCTCAAACCTGCAGAGTGAGGTATGTACGTTGAGTTTTAAAATTCTTTTTTCTGGGAGATACGTGTTGAAGTCACCTACCAAAAAGGTGATTTTGACTATGCAACAGTTTTACTTAGTTTTTTTCTAATAGTAATTAGATAGTGAGGCGGTGGTCTATTGAGGCTAATTATAATTCATAATAAGGAAATCTTATCAATTAAAAGTGTAAACAAATATAAAAATAAAAACAAAAAACAGGTATTTTCTTGAAAGATATGAAAAGCGTGTTAAATATATCCAGACATATACTATGTGTCTTGGTGAGACAATATCACAAAAATGTCCTCAGTCTGTTGTCTAAATTTCATGTCATCCCAGTAAAAATTTGAATAGTTTTTGTCAAAAGTGAAATCATTCAGTCGTGTCCAACTCTTTGCGACTTCATGGACTATAGCCTACCAGGCTCCTTCGTCCATGGACTTTTCCAGGCAAGGACACTGGAGTGGGTTGCCATTTCCTTTTCCATGGGATCTTCACGACCCAGGGATTGATCCTGGGTCTCCTGAACTGCAGGCGGACTCTTTACCATCTGAGCCACCAGGGAAGCCCTGAAATTAATGTATAAAATTCATCTGAAATACTAATGTGAATGGGCCAAGAATATCCAAGATATATATTGAAAAAAAGAAAATTATTTAAGCAAGACCATTTCCATATGATTTATAAACACATATATAGTGGCAATAATTTAGCCCATGAGTCTTGTTTAAAAATAAGAATATAGGGACTTCCCTGGCCGTCTAATGGTTAAGACTCCATGCTCCCAATGCAGGGAGCATGGGTTTAATCCCCATGGGTTGGGCAACTAAGATCCCACGTGCTTCGTGGTGAGGCCTAAAAACATAAATAAAAAATAAGAATATAGATTCATGGAATAGGCTACAAAGCTCAGAAATAGATGTAAAAATTTAAAGATTGTTTATTATGAATTAAGAGGAAACAAAAGAATTATTTCATAAAAAGTTGCTGAAATAACTGGCTTACAGTATGAAAATGTAATTTAATTCACATTTTTTACATGAAATATAAATTTTAGGCTAATTAAAAAATTCATCTAGAAACCTAACACAGAAAATAATTGAGCGTCAGATAATTTGGAAGTATAATTTTCTTGGATCTGAAACACTATATCATGTAATAGCAAGAGAAAAATATTCATATACTTGACTTTAAAAAAAAATCTATACCACAAAAAGTAAGTGATGACTAAAGCTCATGCTTCAGGAAAAACATTTGCAACAGGCAAAATATTAGCTGCAAGATATGAAAGCTAGGAGAAAGTAAAAAAAATATAGACACACCAAAAAATAAGCAAGCAAAAGTCTATATTCTCACAAGAGGAGGTTTAGAGAGTTAGATATAGATATGGAAATATATTCAGCTTCACCAGTTATCAAATAAATACAAATTAAAGGGAAAATAAGGTTTGTTGACACCTAGTGATGGCGATACCAATTAACACAACTTTTTAGAAAGCAATTTGACCGTAATATTTCAATAGCCATAAATAAATTCATTCTGTTTGAAGCACTGCTTCCAGGCTTAGACTTCTGGAGAAGTAATTTGAAAAAAGAAAAACCATTTGCGTATGGATGTTATTGTTGGGACATGTATAGACTTAGAAACTTGGAAATACCAAACTGTTTGGCAATAAGAGGTAAGGTTAAGCAAAATAAGGTCTGTTGATAGAATAATAGAATGTCATGTGACAAGAATTTCTTTGGCCCCATGGACATTACAAGCTAATTGACCCTCAAACTTTGTATTTCATCTGACTTTTTGGGTCTTCATTCCCACTTTATCCAGCTTAATTCAAGAGTTATTACCTGGTAAGCATTCCTACTTTGGGTTCCTTAATCAAAGGCATCAGCTTTTTAAGCATCCTTGCATGGAACCTAAGAAAATGAAAGTGTTAGTCACTCAGTCATGTCTGACTCTTTGTGACCCCATGGTCACCAGACTCCTCTGTCCATAGAACTCTCCAGGCAAGAATACTGAAGTGGGTTGCCATTTTCTTCTCCAGGGGATCTTCCCAACCCAAGGATCGAACCCAGGTCTCCCACACTACAGGCAGATTCTTTACCATCTGAGCCACAAAGGAATCCCAAAGTCGCATTAAAATACCTTCAACTCCCTGACTATCCCCTTCTTCCACTGCACTTGAAAAAAAAAAAAACAAAAACATCTCCTATTTTCATATCAGTGTCAACTTCTGCCCCATTGTTCCCCTGAAACTAAGCTCCATAGAGGTATTCCAGCAGACATGTCAGTCCTCATCTTAATTTGACCGTTTGGTTGCGTTCTTTCAACTCTTCCATTGCCTTCCATGGCGCACACTCTCCATAGTCTCTTCCTTCTTTCTTGACTGTGCCTCAGCCTCCTGTTCTGGCTCCTCCTCTCCCCGGCTCTAACTGTTGGAGTTGCTTCAGCCCCAGTTTTGGCTCTTCCTTTATCTGCCTCTACTTTGTCCACAGACAATCTTATCCACTCCTATGGCTTAATATACCATCATATGTCCATGTCTCCTTTATCTCCCACCCAGATTGCCTCTGAGGTCCAGACTCGATCTCTCCTTAATTATCACACAAGTACTTTACTGAACACAACCAAGGTTGAAGTCTTGACTTTTCCATCCAAAGTCTGCCTTCTGCCCCATGTGTCCCATTGCAACATATGGCACCTCTGTACATTCATTAGCTCACCAAACCCTCCACAGCCAGATACCCCACTTCCAGTCCTGGCCCATGCTACCTTTAAAGGGTATCTTGGAGCTGTCCGTTCTTTGCATTTCTGCTGTACCATCCTAGCCCAGGCTTCTAGCATCTCTCTCTCTCTTTTTAAAGTTTTAAATTTAATTACTTTATGATGTTGAGTTTGTTTTTGCTGTACAACGGCGTGACTCAGCTTTTAAGTATACATATATCCCCTCCCTGTTGAGCCTCCCTCCCACCCCCCATCCCACTCATCTAGGTCATCACAGAACACCGAGCTGAGTTCCCCGTATTATTCAGCTGCTTTCCGCTAGCTGCATTTTACCACATGGTAGTGTAAATATGTCAATGCTATTCTCTCAGTTTGTCCCACTCTCTCCTTCCCCTGCTGTGTCCAAAAGTCTGTGCTCTATATCTACATATCTATGCCTTCCTTGCAAATAGGCTCATCAGTTCCATTTTTCTAGATTCCATATATGTGCGTTAATATAATGATATGTGTTTTTCTCTTTCTGACTGACTTCACTGTGTATAATAGGTTCTAGGTTCATCCACCTCACTACACCGGACTCAAATGCATTCCTTTTTGTGGCTGAGTAATATTCCATTGTATATATGTACCACAACTTCTTTATCCATTCATCTGTTGATGGGCATAGAGGTTGCTTCCATGACCTGGCTATTGTAAATGGTGCTGCAATGAACTTTGGGTTACATGCGTCTTTTTGAAATTTGGTTTTCTCATGATATATCCCCATGAGCTGTTTTGCTGGGTCATATGGTGGTTTTATTCCTAGTTTTTTAAGGAGTCTCCATACTGTTCTCCATAGTGGCGGTATCAATTTGCATTCCCACCAGCAGTGATCTCAATCCTGTGTGGCCTTCCAGTTTTAGTCTAGTGAGTTTTTCCACGCTTCTGGTAGACTGTAAGCATTTTGAGGGTAAGGACTGTAGCTGCTTGCTTCACTGACATGGCGAATACCTTATGTAGCACATGGCACATCTTTAAAGTTTGATACATGTTTATGAAATAAATTAATGCAGTGATTACAGTTATGTAAATGCTATGCATATGAGAACTGAAGGCAATGTGGAAAATTTAAAGGAGCTACTGAAAGTAGGACTTGAACAAACTTTCTGATACTTTTGTTATAATGTTTGACCCGTGAAATCCATTTAAAACATACTTGTGGACAGGGTAACAGGTGATAATGATCATGCGCTGAGATGTACAGTGCAGGGAGAAATACAAGGGTGAAACATGAGTGAGACTTCAGCCAGGTGTTGAGGATGAGCTGGTGGGGATGGTTGGGGGTTCAGTGCTATGTTCAGGTCCCCTGGAGATGGGTGGACTTCAGTTCACCCATTGGAAGTTGGACTGTAAGAACTTGTGTTCTTCCAGCATGATTCTGTGGCTCAGAAACAGAACTTTTTTAAAGTAAAAAGATAGGGGTGCAACCCCAGGGCAAAAAAGATAGAGCTTATCCAAGGACGAGAGACAGTGGGTTCTTAGCTGGCCGTGCAGACTCTGGGCAGAGATCAGAAGTATAACAGAAGATGGACACCTCCCAGTGGTCAGAGACTGTCACTCTTCATTGTGGATGATCAGCTGGTCGCTTCCTATGTTCCTAGCTTCCTGATATTTAGCCCACCTCCCCACCAGATCCCCTGAATGCACCTGATGCAAAACGGGTCTCCCATTGACATATTGTTTTCTTTAACTTTTTTTTTCTTCTTCTTCTTCTTCTTTGCTTTCTTTCTCCTCCTCCTCCTCCTACTCCCTTTTCCTCCCCTCCCCGCAACATCTTCCCGCTCCTAAACATAAACAAAAAAAATTGTGTTTAGATGAGAATACTTGATTTCATAAAGATACAAAATCTCCTAAAATTAATGCATATATTTAGTACAATTCCAGTTAGACTCACAGTCCCATCACTCTATTTGGATAAAATGATCTTAAAGTTCATATGGAAAAAATACTGTCTAGAAAATGCTAAGAAAATTATGAAAATAAAAACAGATTTACCATAAATATGTTTAAGTCCACAGTCTTGAAAATTTGATGACATCGGAAAAGAAGTGGATCCATAGATAATTGGAGCAGTGCAAAGTTCAGAAATAACTTGTAGGCATATGGTGATTTAATATACGAGAAAAGTGGTATTCCCCTTCAGTGGGAAAAGGAACTTTGTTTTAAATAAATGCTTGCGACCTAGCTGATTAACCATCTGGGTAAAAGTAAAGTTGAACCCATATCTTACCCTTTGTATAAAAATAAATTCCAGATGGATTAAAGATATAAGTTTAAAAAATAAAACAGCAAAGATGGTGAAACAATATTATATTTGTCCACAAGCAAGAGCTGTGAGGAACTTTATAACCAAGACAATAAACTTTGTATTTGATCATAAAAACATGTTGTGTAGGGTAAAACACATGCAAACTGCAAGACAAACAGTATATTAGGAGAAAATGTGTCAGAAATATGACAGATAAGGATGAATATACTATACAGACAGCTCTTAAGAACTGATAAGAAAAATACACACAAAGCAGAAAAATGGTCTAAGATATGAATATGCGATTCACAATAGAGGAAATTAAATAGCCAATAAAACATCTCTTTCTTTCCATCAGCAATCCAAGATATTCTCCTGTGGCAAGTCAGAAAGTCAGTTCCTTTAAGGCTCTAGGATGGATAGAAATGATGGAAGAACACCACATAATTTGGTTCCTGTAATTTTCTTCCCCACAGACGACAGTGACAGTGATGGGAAGCTTCCCTCCAAGGCACTCAGAGTGCGTGGTGAAGAACGTGGACACGGGCAGGATGCTCTGCATGGGTGAAAGCATGCACAATGAGACCTGCACCTGCAACATCTCGACCAGAACAACTTACAAAGGCAAGTAGGCGCCACTGTTTTTTATTATCATTCTTAGAAAACGAAGAAGGCAAGAGAACCTCCTGAGCCCAGAGTGTCCAGGGACACAGGTTAAATGGCAGAATTTGGACAGCCTCACACTATAGACTCCCTCTCCCCCACTCCCTGCATCCTCCGTCCGTCCCCCTCACCTTTGCTCCCCTCCTCCTGTGGCCGGCAGGCCCCCACTATCACCTGTGGCTGGAGAAGGATGGAGGCTGGCAAATCCCCCCTCAAGTTGCTTAGGTGAGTGGCAAGCCAGAGACCATTGAACCTGACCCTTCCTGGATGGTTCAGATAGTTAAGGGATCTGAAAAACTGGGAATGCCCTTGGTGAGACGAGGAAAGGAAATGGCCAATATGTTTTCATCTTAAGTTCATTGCATTCGTTCATTCATACAGGAAGCATTTATTGAGCATCTGTGTGCCAGACACTGTGCTAGGTGGCAGGGACACCATGTCCAAAAGAGACTGATCTGTCCTTCGCTCACAGTATTTAGAGCCCCTTGGGATAGCAGCAAGTGGCCCGCCATGTGTAGCATGCAGGGCGCACAGCATACTGTGGGAAGGACGTGAGAAGGACACCTAGCTAGACTCGGGGGGGGACAGCGAGAGGGCAAGGAAAGCTTGGAGGATGAGTAGGGTTGAGGACAAAGGAAAAGGGGAAGAGTATTCCAGGCAGAGCCTAACTAGTGTGACTGACCAAAGGAAGGAAAAAGCTTTGTTTGAGGAGCCAAAAAAAGGCTCTGTGTGGCCAAGTCAAATGGGGTGGAGAGTGAAGTGACAGAAAAGGGATACCAAAGAAGGTACAAAGTGTCTGGCACAGAGCAGCCATTGATGATCAGTACATTTTTGTTGAATGAATGGTCCCCAGTGGAGAACAGGGCTGGGGGAGGGAAGGGCCGCATTCCAACAGGTCTGACGGAAGGGAAGCTGTTGCAGTGATTCAGGTTGAGGGGACTGAGGGAGGAAGCAGATGGAGGCAGTTAAGGATGGAGAGAAGGGGATGGATTCAAAGGATGCTTAGGGATGGGGTGAATTGGGAGTTTGGGATTGATACATATATACTATTGATATTATGTGTAAAATAGATAACTAATGAGAACATACTGTATCACAGAAGGAACTCTGCTTAATGCACTGTGGTGACGTGAAGGGGACGGAAATCCGAAAGAGAGGGGATGTATGTATATATTTGGCTGGTTCATTTTGCTGTACAGTAGAAACTCACCTAATGTTGTAAAGCAACTATGCTCCGATAAAAATTAATTAAAAAAAAAAAAAAGATGGCTAGGAGTTACAGTGTATGGACTGAGGATTCATGAATTCCTTTGGGTGAGAAAGACGGGGATTCAAGTGCATGGTTATTAAAATGCAGGTCTTGCTCACCTGGAACATAAGCTTCTGAAGTATTTGAGATCACTGTGAAAAGCTAATTGATTGCATTCTTAAAATTTTTTTAATCTTTGTTTTAAATTGAAATGCAGTTGATTTATAATGTAGTCAGTTGTTTTTAAAGCCTCTGTCAGTTTCTCCCAACCATTTGTCTGCCCTTTTCTCTGGATGCTTTATATATTCAGAGCCAGCAAACAGACACACTTCCTACCTCCTACATTCAGCTAGTCAGTGGCTGTTACCAAACCTTTGTAGTAGCTTCATCCCTTTCACCAAATTCTGTCTCCCTTCTGCTTTGAAGTCATCTCTTCCATAACAACCTTAATGGATTCTGCTCTAATCATCCTAATCATTCCAGTACCCTCTGCACCCCCCCCCCCCACATGCACCCCAATCTTGGTATCCAGGTGATGCATGGAACTTGAACCACTCATAAGGTATTTCCTTGGCTATCCTGTCATGGTGATGTTTCACCTAAATTTTTTTTGTCTCTTCTAGAATAACTGAATGCTTTCAGAGCTTAGATCATATATTCTCGTTTCCTTGTGAGATTTCCCAGGAGTGTTTTGTGCACAGTTGATATGCAAGAAAGTAGAACTCTTGCTAGTCTCTATCACTGGACACTTGTAGATTCCAATGACATGTATGTTTCACTGGGAGTCCCTCAGTGCTTACTGTCCATACATTCATTCTATTAACAGTTATCAAGTGTCTATTCAAATGCTCTTGCTGAGAGGTCATGCCAGCCCTCCAAACCTCCTTGTCTTTGGAACAGAGCATTATCATTTGCACAGAGACCCACTTTATGTGAGCAGAATTTTATGTGGCATCCTGGCTTTCAGAATGAATGTTCCTGTTGTAGAGAGGCCTCTTAAAGTAAGGGTTCTCAGACTTTTGGAATCATGCACTGATCATATTTCAATAGGAAAACTAGAGGTACCAACAAAGTTAGGCCAACTTATTAATTTGTCAAGGAAAGACTTTTCATTTTTAAAGTATCATCTGCTCCCCTCCTTAATTCATAAAAGGAAGAAGATACTAATACCAAAGTGGGTGACAATGAAAATATCACAGGGTAGCCCTGGTGCCTAGACACAGTGGGATTTGAAAGGTTCCACCCTGGCCTGTTGCCCCCAAACCTGGCAATACGCAATCAGTAAGGTACATGGGGAGGATTGCAAACGCAGATTCCCAACACACCCCAGGCCTGCTAAGTCAGAATATTTAGGAATATGGCTCTGGAATCTGTATTTTCATCCATTTCTCAAGTGATTCTGATATACAACCAGATTTAGGAATCATCTTGGATAGAGGATATAAGTTAAAGTGATACGGGAAATAGGCCGTTTCTCTCGTGTTGATTTAGCACACTGTTTATCATATTACTCTATTCTTTGGGGGTTTTTCTAACCAGTGGGTAGGTTTTCAAAAGCAAATAAGAAACCCTTCATCACAGATTTGTCAACAGTTGACTCCAGGAAGATCATGGCGCCCAGCCCACAGGAGCCACACTTCGCAGTTTGCTGTGTAAACATTTGCGGTGTGGGTTCTTCTGAAGGTGCGGGGTTTCCTTCTTCTGTAACATTCTGGTTATCATGTTCTAGACAGTTCTTGCTCAGTGACTTGTTTTATTCTTATGCTGTGGCCAATTACAAGCTGAGATAGTGATTCTGGGGAGAGGATGAGCTGCAAATGGGCTGTGAAATGGCTTTTTCCTAGTGATTATCCATGGGAGGCCTGGAACGAGGTGGGCTGGGGTCTGTTTGGAGGCTTGTGCTGTGCACTTCGGCTGCCTGACGGGAATGGCCCCGGGGAAGAGGCCACATACTGATGGAAATGTTAGCGAACAGCTGGCACACTCCACCCTCTATGTGGAGGAGGCAAAAAATATTTATTTTCTGTATTTCCAGCTTTGTTCGATGATAGCAGGGCTTCGCCGTCAATGACTGCTTTTCCCTCTTTGCTCCAGATGTTTCAGTTGTCAACGTGACGTTCTCATTCGGTTCCTGGCGTCTGTCAAAGAGATTCAACTTTACCAACTGCTCATCATTAAGAGAGTAAGATTTTATTTGAAATGTAAATATTCTCTCATTGGCTTTAATTTATTTATTTGCTTTACTCTCCGATTTCCTAAAGACCTCTTTTGTGGAGGAGAACTTTCCAAGTTGCCCTTTGGAGCGAGGCCTAATGGGAGATAGGAGGGCCCCTGAGCTAATCAGCTGGCTTCTTCAAGCCTCACTGAGAGGTAATGCAGCCAAGAGGCAAACGACTATGCCTGGGTGTATTTTACCCACAGGGAAATACATCTTCCTCTGACCCAGAGGTGGCCTTGAAGCAGTAGGCAAAAGGGTGCAGCTAGCGGATCAGAATGACTTTGGGAATTTGAGTCGAGGAAGAGAGTGGAACATGAGATAAGAGGAAGTCACAGTCAATGACAAGAGGAGGAGGAAGTCTCTGTCATCAGAAGAACAAGCTAGGACCTCCCCAGTGGTCCAGTGGTTAAGTGCCAGTGCAGGGGATACAGGTTCGATCCCTGATCCAGGACGATTCCACACACCTCGGAGGAAATGAGCCTGTGTACCGCAGCTGCTGAGCCCGTGTGCAATGAGAGAAGCCACCCTAACTAGAGGAAGCCCCTGTGCAGAGCAATGAAGATCCAGCACAGCCATAAATAAATAGAGAAATAATTTTTAAAAAAGAACATGTTAAGCATGACCCACATTTTTGTACCATGCTCGGCCCTGCTGAGCTGCATACCCCCCTGAATTAGGACCACACCTTCCTCTTTGCTTCTAAAGCAGAGCGAAGGCAGAGAAAAGATGTTTCACAGATTCCTGGTTTTCCAACTGAAAAATGGGATGGACATTTCCATGAAAATGATAGGAAGCTGTCCTATTAGTGATTCTGTAGTTCTTTCAATGGTTTGCTTGACCAATTGGATGAGTACCAAATGTAGGTTTCTTTGGGTCTGGCCCGGAAACCATTGTTTCTTCAGGAAAAAGGCATCGGACTCGAAGCTGAGTAGGCAGGCGACCCTACATCTATATGGACAGGAGCTGCCAGACTTTACCACCTCAGCATTCTGAAAGAGGGGTTGAGTTCAGTGATTTCTAACAAACAGAATGAATTCAAGGAGGGGAAAAGCTAAACTTGTTACTGAAAGCCTCAAAAGTCCATGAAAATGGGGGGGAAAAAGAAAAAGGGAAAGAGTTAAATAGAACTGTATAGCTCAAGGAGAGTTTAAACATAATACAGCTCCCCACCTCCAGTTGTAAAGCCTGGCGAAAAGAAGTGACTTGCCTCGGGTGCACAAGGAGGTAATTAAGAACCAGATCTCAGACCCACAGCTCCCCAGAGGGTGAGTGCCCTCCCTTTCCTGCCCTTTCCCTGGGTACCTGCTTCCCTTTTGAAAAGCACTTAGTAAGGTCATCATCACACCTGAGGGTTAGCAAGAGGAGTGCCAGTCGCAGACCTGCTTCAAGTGCACTTCGGTGGCCTGGTAAGCACGTAGGCAAGCCTGCGCTTGCTTGCTTTCTCCCACCAAAACTGCAGTTTCTGTGGGTCAGGGCCTCAGGGTGCCTTGGCATCTCTGGAAGCATATCTGAAATGCCAATATGTGTCCTCTCCCTGATCTGGTCCTCTCCTTGTCCCAGAGGCCAAAGCTCTCTCTTGCTTCCCTTAGCTACATTTCCAGACCCACTTCAATTTCCATTTTTATCGTTCTTGCTTTAACACTGATTATCCTATTAAGTGCTTTTCAAGTCTTCCGCTGTTATCCATGCATGGTTGTTTGATTAGTAGACACAATTCTTCCTTAATTTGATTAAAAAGCAAACAGTGGCACTCTGTTTCCTCTGCTTGCCAAGGTAGCACTTTTGGTTTCCCGTCTTCCAGGCATTGGGCAATGTTCCTGCTCCAGTGAGGGTGGGCTTGTGGGGGGTGGGGAGATGAGTGTCCAGAGGGAAGCTTACCTGAAGGTAAACAAATAGCAGAACCGAATGCAGAAACAGATTCAGAGGGTTCCTGTCATCTACCAATGCAGCAGGTGACCCCAGCTTCAGGTTTCCATGGCAACCCCCCAGCAAGCATCATGATGGTCCATCAGCCCCGAGGGCTGCCCAGAGCAGGGCACAAAGTCAGTACTCTTTCCCTAGCCTGAAAGAATGGTCCTCTCTCCCCTGGGTTCATCACAGTCTATCTAGGGACTTTTTTTTTCTTGTTTTTAATGCTCACACACAGCATCACAGAGGGAAATTCTAGGATGTGTGTTTTCCTAAGAATGCAGGAATTACATTGGTTTTCTGTGTTGCCAGATGTCCAGGATGTATCGGAACCGGCTGTGCTTGGTGTAAAAGTGAGAGAAAATGCATCCACCCCTTCACAGCTTGCGACCCTTCAGATTACAAGAGGAACCAGGTAAAGTGACTTTTTTTTGGTATTACAAAGTTTCACCGAAAATAAATGTTTGTGACCACCCAGCCCTAGCCTGTATTTTGTGTTTATTTCAAACTCTGAATTTCCACCCATTGGGATGTTGAAGGAATGTTCTTTGTTTCAGGACCTCTGTCCAGTGGCTTTTCAGAAATGGACACCACCCAAAACAGCAGGAGGAGGAAGATTCAAGGAGAATATGAGTAACAGAACCACTTGGGGCTTGCAGGTCAGACCCTATTTTTGTATTGATGCTGGGAAAATCCCCCTTTAAATGACAGTAACATCTGCTACTTTGGGTTCCTTTTAAAAATTCCCTATTTTGCTTTCTACCCAAATTCCCTGTTTTCCCTTTGGTTTTTAACCAAGTTTCATTTAATTGGCTCAGTACATCAGAGGCTGCACACTCACATAAAAGAAATTAAAAATCTATAATTGTGAAAAATGATGTTCTGGTAGAAGTGAAATTTTAAATCTGACGTCCTGATCTCAGGAAGAGTTAGAGGGAAGTCTAGAGCACATAGCACTGAGGGGATTTCAATTTTTAACCACATTTATGATTGCATTTCTGAGGGGTATACAAGGGCTGGGCGTGTCTATGCAAACCATACAAATGAATCTCTTTGAACTGTTTTTCTTTGTAGAGACTATCTAACCAGTAGTTAATAGTGTCAAAACAAAGAGTTGTTTCTATGTAATAAGTATACATTTCTCTTCATGCCTCAAAACTGTCCTTCGTGAAAAAATACTTTTCATGAAAATTTCTTTGGAAATTCCTCTTATTTTCTTCATAGTAAGTCACCAAGCTCAACTGACAGACATGATTGAAAAGAGAGAATATAACCAAGGAAACATTTCTGGGCAGAACATAATTGATGCACTTAGCGCACAAGTGCTGGCCTCCTTCAGTCAGGGGAAGTAAATTGAGCATCTACTATGCAGTGAAAAGCAAAAAAGGACAAGTTCTTATTCTCATTAACCTTGGGTCTAGTGGGAGCAAACAAATTAAACACAGTAACATGTTTTGTTTTTAAAGGCTCAGTTTTCTATTTCTTGACTCATCTGTGGCTTTGACATATCCATTTGCTGCTACTTAAGGTCAAGTGCCAATATAAATAAGTAGCACATTTTTAATCACCACCAAACAGTTGAGAGTAAGTGTAGGTGAATTCAGTAACAAGCAGAGGGAATGTGAATCAAAATGGATTATGAAGTTAATTAAAGGCATTAGAAAAGCTTGCTGTGCCAATATCTTCAGACTTTTTAAGTCTTCAAGGTTTTATTAAATGATGAGCCACATTACTCTTCTCATTGGTTGATGAAACTAAGGCATAGTGACAGGTGTTTAAATCAAAAAGGCAGTGGCTTTTTTTAAAAAATTAAACTTCTCTTTTGCTATTGTTTCAGTTGTTTTTTTTTTAATTGGTCAAATACATATAACACAAAGTTTACCACTTTTAAGTGTACAGTTTAGTAGTGTTAAGTGCATTCACACTGTTGTCAGTCATCACCACCATCTATCCCCAGAACATGTTTCAACTTGCAAAACTGAAACCTCGTACCCATTAAACAGTAACTCCTCATTTTCCCTTCCCCTCGGCCCTGGATTCTGCTGTTCTACTTTCAGTTCTCTATGAATTTGACTAGTCTAGGTACTTCAGATTAGGTGGAATCAAACAGGCTTTGTCTTTTTGTGACTGGCTCATTGTGCTTAATATAATGTTCTCAAGGTTCGTCCATACTGTAACATGTGTTAGAATTCCCTTTTAGGTTGAATAATGTTGCATTGTTTGTATATATTACATTTTGTTTATTCAGTCATCCATTAACGGACACTTGGGTTGCATACATCTTTTGGCCATTGTAACTAATACTTCTATAAATGGGTGTGTACAAATACCTCTTCAAGACCCTGTTTCAGTTCACTGTACTCAGCAGTGGAATTGCTGGATCATATGGTAATCCTATCTTTAATTTCTTTAGGAACACCATTCTGTTTTCCTTACCTCTCAGCCGTTGTACATTCCCACCAGCAGCATTTCAGTGTTCCAAGTTTTCCACATTCTTGCCAACACTTTTTTTTTTTTTAATAGTAACCACCTTAATTTGGTATAAGGTGGTATTTCACTGTGATTTTGATTTGCATTTGCCTACTGTTTACTCACACTGAACCTCTTTTTGTGTGCTTGTGGGCCATTCATGTGCTTCTTTGGAGAAATGTCTATTCAAGTGTTCTGTCTATTTTATAGTCAGATTGCTTGCTTTTTTTGTTGTTGTTGTTGAATTGTAGGAGTTCTTTATATATTTTAGATATCAGCCATGTATCAGATATATGATTTGCAAATATTTTCTCCTATTCCATAGATGGCCATTTCATTCTGTTGATTGTATCCTTGGATGCACAGAGGTTTAAATTTTGTTCAAGTTTAATTTATTTTTTTTTTAATTTTGTTGTCTGTGCTTTGGGTGTCACATCCAAGATATCACTGGCAAATCCAATGTCATAAAGCTCTTATTCTAAGTGTTTTATAGTTTTAATTCTTACAGTTAGGTTATTTGATCCATTTTGAGTTAATTTACATATATGGTATAAGGTAAGTGGCCAACTTCATTCTTTTCTGTGGATATCCAGTTTTCCAAGACAACTTGTTGAAAAAACTATCCTTTACCCCATTAAATATGTTTTGCACCCTTATCAAAAAAATCATGTGATCATATATGCAAGCGTTCACTTCTGGGCTGTATAGCCTATTCCATTGGTCTATAGGTCTGTCTTTATAACCATAAAATACTGTTTTGTAATAAGTTTTGAAATCAGAAAGTGAGCATTCTGAGATTTTGTTCTTCTTTTTCATGATCATTTTGAAAGAAAACTTTTTATTCTGAGATAATGTAGATTTGTATGGAGTTGTGAGAAAATAATACAGAGAGGTCTCATGTATCCTTTACCCAGTTTCTCCCAGTAGTAACATCTTGCCAAACAATAGCACAATATCACAACTAGGATTTGACCGTGACAACAGTCAATATACAGAACAACTCTGTCACCTCAAGTTTCCCCCACGTTGCCTGTCTGTAGTCATACCCACTTCCTCCTCCCCTCCCACTTGCCTATTTCTGATCTCTGGCTACCACTAATCTGTTCTTCATTCTGTAATTTTATTATTTCAAAGATTTTATATAAATGGAATCATCCAGAGGTACCCTTTGTGAACTGGTCTTTTTAACTCAACATAATTCTCTAGAAATTCATCCACATTCTTTTATGCATCAATAAAGTGTCCCTTTCTATTGCTAAGTCATGGTTCAGGCAGTGACTTTTTACATTTTTAAAGAAAAAAATAAGGTTACTGCATCCTGGTTTCCTGTATTATGTCTTCTTGAACCTTTTGACATATGTGGTTGAAAGAACTGGGGTCACCAAGGAAATAGGCGAAAGCTGGAAATAAACAAAAGCCCAGACCTGTCTTCAGGGCTTCTCCATGCATGACCTTTGGTGAAAGACATCTTTTTGATGCTGAAATGTTTTCTTTAAATACATGGGGATTCCCTGGCTGTCCAGTGTTTAGGACTCTGTCTTCCACAGCAAGGGGTATGGGTTCATCCCTCAACTGGAGAGTTAAGATCTGGCAAGCTGCATGGCATGGCCAGAAATGAATGAATGACTCCATTCAGAATGGACAACCGGGAGTGGAGCACTGTCACAGGTTGGGTTTCTCATGCTCTGTGATACACTGCTGTCTTTTCCTTATTGTGTGGAATGTGTAAATCCAGGTTTCCAGTTCGGCCCCCAGGCTGGCTTTGAATGAGGCACCGAACACTATTCCTAGCAGAGAAGCCATCAGAGGCTTTCCTTCAGCGCATCTTCCACGTCACATATGTACTGAGTGCTTCCTGTGTGCCAGGCATGGGGACATGAGATGTGAATGAATCGTACACAGTCTTAGGCCTCCTAATGCTGAGCTTGGATTGATGATCCCTACAGGTATCATTTGTGCACCTAATATATACCAATACACAGAGCTCCATGGATACCATGAGGAGGACACACAGGAATCAAGAACATCTCTTGTCATCAGTCTTAAGAATCTTATTTGCACATAAGCACATAAATAAGAATAAAAGATAGAAAAGAGTAACCTAGGAAAGGTACCAGGAAGTTTACAAACCCTGTGATCCTCTTTGTGCCCGGGGCCTTGTCTTAGTCATTCCTGATTATTTAAGCCCAGGGCCTGGCAGTTAAAAACACTTCATCAGTGCGGTTGGTTAAGTCTTTGATGAATGGATGGATGGATTGACGCAAGATGGCAGGCAGCCAAGGGAAGAGACACCTGGAGACGGAGTGGGTCTTCTAAGCATAGGGCCCAGCCATTGCAAAAGCATAGCGCATCATAGAAAATTCCAGGGTACCCCTTATGGCAGACCCCAAGTGATTTAGTTTGGCTGGAGCAGAAGGATGCAGGAAGTTATGGGACAGAACAAGGCTGAATTAACCTTGGAGCCTGCATCTGTAGAACTTTACATTTTGTTTTTCAGCAGCAGTAGAATGTTCTTCAAGACTTTTTTTTTTTTAATGCATGAATGAACTCATCTGAGAAGGAAATGGCAAACCACTCCAATAATCTTGCTTGGAGAATCCCATGGACAGAGGAGCCTGGCAGGACTATACAATCCATAGCGTCTCAGACAGTCGGACATGACTGAAGTGACTTAGCATGCATGCAAGCATGTAGAACTTATGAGAAAGGGTTCCTGGGTGACCCCTATTTGACTTTGTTGTCCTCATCCTGTTTCATGAGCCTATGAGCCATCCCTTGACCACAACTTAAAAACATGTACTGCCATGACAGGAATGGACTTAATGATGTCAAACCAGAAAGAACCCCAGGGGGCTTCATTAGGAGCCGCATCACCAGAACGGGGCAAGTAGCTTAAAAATCTATCAATATATTTGCCCTTTGGATGGAAAGTATTTTCAACTGTCAGGGCCAGTCTCTGTCAGAAACAGTTGGCCTTGTCACCCTGCCCTAACCTCTTTTCCTTCCTTTTCTTAATAATCTTATATCTGGTGCCTCCACCTGCCCAGAGAAGAGGTGACTGCTCTATCTTTCCTGTTCTCAAGGAAAGGTTGTGAAGGTCTGTGATATGAGGTGGTTCTAATATTTGTTACACTTATCACTGCCAGGTAGAAATGCATAATACAAAGCCATGTCCTCCTGCTCTCGGGAGATTCATACTCCTTCTCTTTCTTGAGTTTTCCTCTCTTCCTCCATCACGTATGATGTGCATTTTAATTTCTCACAGGCAATCCAAACGACCTCATTCAGGGTCCCTGCCTTAAAAAGCAAAGTCAAGTTTAACACGTACCTTGCTGAGTAGATTCTGTGGGCCTGGCACTGAGCTGCATGCTGTGGGGTTCACTGCCAGTTGCCCTTGTAGTCATTCATTCGAAATGTGTTAATTGAACACCTACTGTGTGCTGGGCAGAGAGGCAAAATGTGTGCCCTCGTGGAGTTTATGTTAAGAACTTGTAAGTTGGGGATGCATTTTTGTGAAGCTTCTTAGTGTGTATGACAGAGAAAGTTATAAGCAGGAATGCCAGAATGTGCAGAATTGACTAGGGGTGGCCCGTATTTGTGAAGCCTGGGGTTATATCCTGAACTCAAAGTACCTCTCTATTGGAGCTTTACGATGGACCTATTTTCCCTACCTGATAGACAAATGTTGGCTTGCACAGGGTCAGTAGGTAGTGAGTGATAGACACGAGGTTTGACCCAGGCAGTCTAGGCCATAGCTTTAACCACTAGTATACACTGCATGGGGCCTGCCTTGTAGCTCAGTTGGTAAAGAATCTGCCTGCAGTGCAGGAGTCCACCTGCAGTGCAGGAGACCCAGGTTCGGTTCCTGGGTTGGGACGATCCCCTGGAGAAGGAAATGGCACCCCACTCCAGTATTGTCGCCTGGGAAATTCCATGGACAGAGGAGCCTGGCGGACTACAGTCCATGGGGTCACAAGTGTTGCACACGACTTAGCAACTAAACCACAAACATTGCATGACCTCAATGTAGTATCAGTGATAAAAGTCAGTCTGGAAAGGACTTCTCTTGGGTGGCCTGGGCAAGCTGTCAGGGGTGTGCATTAGTGTTGAAGGCTTAGGATGGGGGAGATAGGTTGGAGCATAATCGAAGAAAAGGAGTTGGACCCAGGCAAGCCTGGCATCTTCCCAAGATGGGAAGAGCAGAGAAGGCTTGAGATGGGAAACCGAGGCCCTTGGGAGAGGGGAGCACCAAGCATCTCATATTGAAGTTGAAGCTCAACAGAGGGATGGGTTTTGATTGGTGGGGTTAAATCTGCAAGCAGGGATCTCTAATGGAATGGTGGCATTACCCACCCTGGTCACAGAGTCCTGGGTGCCTCGGCCAGGTCTGAGGAACCACATTCAGAAGGTTCAGTGACCAAGAGTAGCTACTTGATGGACTGGCGTCAGCAGCCTCCCCTTCAAGTCCCCCAGGTCAGAGAAGCAAGCCTTGATCTCTCTGCACAAGGCTTTGGTCTGTCACCTGCTCGGAAATCTCCTGGTCCATCTCAGTTGGCATTCTAGCTCTTGATAATTCCTAGGACCAAGCTCCCTAGGACCGGTCCTTTCACAGATGGGTGGGCCATAAAGAAGTATTCAGCTGGGGGCTGAACATCAGATGGACACGATGTTTTTGTTCCAATTAATGCTCTTATTTTTCTCTGGTGGGACTGTATTTTGGTGTTCTCTTTCCACATCTCACCCCTTTTAACACTTTACCATCTCCACTACTGATCACCACTCTTCTCAATTTATACATTTCATTAATATATTACTTCCATCCTTTTTGGTCATTAATAAAGATGTTAAATAATTCTGAACCAAAATCTCACCCCTGTGGGGTCCTACAAGGCACTTTCCTTTAATTAGTTGTGCTACCTTTCATCTCTCTAATGTCCTTTGGTTTCAGATTTCCAGCTGGTTTTTTTGAATCCATGTGACTTTTTATCCAGTCTCGTTTGAACTAATTTCACAAGTGAAAATCCGAGAAACGTTTTACTGAGTGTTGATTCAGGTCCAGGCCTACAGAGAGCTCTGCTGTATTCAAATTTTTTGGGAAACAGATTAATAGAGTACAATTTGGTCTTAATAAATTGAGTCTTCCTAATGTACCTCTTTCTAATATTCTTTTCAATCATAGTGGTAGTTTCTCCATTAACGTCATGGTAATTTGAATTGTGTTGATGTCAGGTTTCACAAAAGGTACTCTTCCTGTCAAGAGTAATCCTCTTAGACCTTTCCAGAGATAACTAGTTCTTAGTGCTTGTGCTATTTCCAGGGTCTTATAATGACTTTGTTTTTAAAAAAATAAAATAACTGGGTATTCTGTAATCACCTAATTAACCAGTTTCTAATGTGCTTTTTTTAAATATCAAGTAGGCAGTGATTTAAACTCGTGAGCAACCAGAGTTCCAAATATTTTATTAAACAGTTCAAAATTGTGCAGCCATTTAAAAATAACTCTCAAGCCTTTAAAATGTAACTGACAGGAAGTAGATTGTTCTGAGGTTAATTGTTGGGCAACCCAGGGCTCTAAGGGTTAGAGCCAATGGTATTTTGATTTGATAAATGGAAATCATTGGGCATAGAATGAGGGAGGAATCTCACTCCACAGGGCTGTAAGGAATAATCTTTTTGCATCAAGCTAGATTATGTTTTTAAATTAACCCCTTGTATGTGTCAGCTTATGGGACCTGCTACTTCATTTCAGGTTATGAATGAAGTCTTGATTCAAGTTCAGAAATAGAGCTAGAATGCTGAGTGTATGGCAAGATTATTCTTGGCCTTTTGTATGTACTGGATTTTTAAAGGCTATTTATCAGTAAAAATAACACGTGCTGTATTTCTAATTGTAGGCATATAGTACAGCCATATAGGTACACTTTTTTTTTTCTTGTATATCTGTGCTGTTTATTTAATGAGGTCTGCTTGGTAGCACTTTAAAAGACTTACTTATTAAAAGAGGTTCTCCAGGCAGACAAAGGACAGCTAATCTGACCCTCTTTGCAAGCAGACCTGAAGCATCTGCTTTCACAAGATAGACCAGGGCTAGATTCCATCCTAGACAGCCAAGGGAAACCTCTGTCAACAATAAGGTTTTAAAACAAAATCCTTTTGAAAGTAGCAGGACTGTCTCTACTCAGGGGGAAATAAAAAGTTAATCAGGTGACATGGCAGGTCCTCTGATGGTGTTTGTGGAGCTGTTTAAGGAACAAACTATAACCCCCTTTAGAAACTCTTTTTTAGGTTAGTTAGAAGGCTCTCTTTTTAGCCTCTCCTGAAAGCAAAGAAGTAGCATTTACTTGGCGTGTTTGAAATTTCACTTGAGCAGACATCAACTGTCTAAGTAGAAGAAGTGAGAAGGGCTATCTGCAAAGAAACCCGGGAATCAGAGCTGAGTTGGATATAAATGTGAAGTCTGCATCGAGGTTTACCTAAAGCCTCTTGCTTCCCTAAGAAGACTGGACCCAGTAGTGCAGGGGTCTGCCAGATTTTTTTCTTCAAAAAGTCAGACAGTAAATATTTCAGGCTTTGCAAGCCATGTGATCTCTGTCGCAAAGACTAGGCTCTGCCATTATAGTGCAAACGCAGTGACAGACAATGCATAAATGATGGTGTGGCTGGGTTCCCAAAAAACTGTATTTATGGATGCTGAAATTTGAATTTCATGTGTTTACACATGTCATGGAATATTCTTCTTTTGACAATTTTCTTTTCATAGGCTGTCCAAGAACGAGCAGTGGACTGAATTTAACTTGCTCCAGGCAAATCTAGGAGTTTATTTTCTCCTGATCTAGTGCACCCAGAGGTCCTGTGTCCCCCACAGCACCTCGTGCCATCCCAAGGATCCTGTAGGTGTTTAACAAATACCTGTTCACTTAGCTGGCATCCTGTCAGAGCAAAGAGTAAGCCTTTTGCTATACAACACACACTTGACATTTGCGAGGGATTTATTTCCCCGTCTTTGCTAATCCCCCCCATTCCAAGTACCACTCTTGCAGATAATTTCCCCCATAAAATGCAGTCAACTCTAACAGAATAATTAAAGTGACCCTCTCAGGACCTCTGTGATTCTATAAATACAGGACTGAAGTCCTTTACTAAGTGATTAAAATAAATTCTGCCACCGAAATCAATTCCCTGTCGCATTACATCATTGCTGTGATGACATTAACAATGAATTTACCTCAATCGGGAAAATCAATCCACAGTGATAATGAGTGACGGTGACTGTTCCACCATATAACACCTGTGTTTGTCAAGGAGCAGAATAATAAGACATCCTTTCAGCAGGGTGGGCACCACAGCAAGGCCATCCTGATGAGCGTCATACGAACAAAGGAGCAGTGGATCCTGGGGTGCTTGAAACAAGTGGCAGGCAGGTGCTGGACATGAACTCCCCCAGTGCCTTAAGTGGCTTCCTCCTAGACTTCATCCTCTAAGTGGATACACTCGGTATTTATGACTTAGCCAAACTCCACATGATTAAGCATCTCTGGACCTGGGGGTCATTTTCAAATATTAGGAGTGTGAATATGAAAATTCACTCATACTAAAGATCTGCTGAGCTTTGTATGGGCTAGAATCTTAGAATCTTGCTCTGTTTGGTCCATATTATACAGGAATATAGACTTGCTGGAAATAGTCTACAAAACAACTACTAAATGAGCAAAAAGATAGACAGTGGCATCTGTAGAGAAAAGTGAAAGAGATCAAGATTGGTTTGTCTTTGAAAGGGAAAATGATTCTTGCCATCAAATAGAGGGCTTTTTTTTTTTTTAAAGGGGAATTTGATTAGATGTTGCAAATAGAGAAGTAAGGTGCTTAAATCTACATAATATGGGGCCCCAGTTATTGGGTTATTCCAAGGGAAACTTTCCTGATAGAAAAAAGCCTGA
Source organism: Odocoileus virginianus (assembly GCF_023699985.2). Taxonomy (NCBI): domain Eukaryota; kingdom Metazoa; phylum Chordata; class Mammalia; order Artiodactyla; family Cervidae; genus Odocoileus; species Odocoileus virginianus. The sequence goes on from NC_069697.1 coordinate 21,942,344, forward strand.
TAAAGCTTGTAATGGGTTCCAAGGAGGAGATGGTATGTACAAATGTGGAATAATAGTGGTTGGCTCCAGGAGTTTAGGCATCCAACTACTTGATATTAGGTGACTTCACTGGTTGGTTTCTTACTGAAACAAACAAACAAAAATAGGAACTGCTTTCTTGGTAATTGAAGTTATCCTGGATGACATTTATTCCAACTTAATGATGGATCTGTTGTTGACTACAGTCAGTGGGCGCCTCATCTTTTACTTCATTTTGTTATGTTGTGAGCCTCCAGAGACTGTGAGAACTCTAGTGATATCTCACTCTTCAGACAGAATGTCAGACTCTTCAACTGTATTTTCAACTGTCTTGTGAGACAAAGACTAATTGGTTTGACCTCATGCTGTCGCATGTTGAGAGACATGAATCTGCAGCACTCTTCCTTGAATACATTGATTTCATTAAACACTGTCTGCTTGTGTTTGCAAAATGTTGTAATTTCCCAGTGAGTTCTTCGAACGGCAGTGCATAAACAGATTTTTTGGAACAATGCCATTTCTTAGCTTTGATCTTGTGTTTTAATCTTTTCTTTCCAATAGGTCTTCTCTGTTAAGTCCATTGAGCCACAGAAAATATCGACCTTAGGGAAAAGTAATGTGATCGTCACGGGAGCAAACTTTACCCAGGCATCGAACATCACAATGATCCTGAAAGGAACCAGTACTTGTGATAAGGATGTGTGAGTTGAAATATGAGTGATTTATTCTTGGTAACATACTGAAAAGCTAAAACCTATACCAAAGGAATAGCACTGAGATTATAATCTTTTTATGGTTAATTTCTTTCCATGTGCCAATGTGAGCCAGTTATTCTGTATATTTGATTTAACATGATTTCAAGAAGTAAAATAATTTAAGCATGACATTGAAGTTAGTTGTGGGAGAATCTGTGCCATGTAACCCCCAACACCTCAAAATACAGTAATTCCAGGATGCTGCCTATTGGGGTCCTGATTTGTTTTCATGAACAAAATCAAGTAATTTGAGGAACAGACATCATTTTGAAGATGATCCACTTATAAAAATAGTTGAGTACCTTAGAATTTTATGGGAAAATAGGGCCACTCTTCCAATGTATTACTGAAAGTTGAGAGGACATATTTTCTGATCTATTTTATTCTTTTGTAGCCTTCTCTGTATTGCAACTTCATGCATGCATTGGAGAAGGAAATGGCAACCCACTCCAGTATTCTTGCTTGGAGAATCCCACAGACAGCGGAGCCTGGTGGGCTGCCGTCTATGGGATCGCACAGAGTCGGACACAACTGCAGCGACTTAGCAGCAGCAGCAGCTGTATTGGATTGGTTTCAGGCTCAAATAATAACTAAATGAAACATCCATTAGTGTTAAAAAGAAGAAGAAAACACCCCAACACAAATATCTGTTCAATGATGTACCATTTGAACACCATTATTTCTATGACCTTTTTTCCCTAACACATTCTTTCAACGAAACTTTGAGAAAAGAAAGTCTCAGTATTTTACTAACACTCTTGTGTAAATGTTACTCTCCAAAATGAGGTAAAGTAATAATAACGTAATAAATCATTTGAGTTTTCTGCTTGTTAGTATTTAGAGGTGTTGGCTAATTTAAAGTAAAAAGATGTTGCCGTCTACATGATGTAGAATAGTGAGTTTGTTCTCACCATGGAAATGTGTCAAAGACAATCCACTGGAGCATGGTGTTTTGGTTCTTAACTACTAAAACAGATTTGTACAGCATTTTAATCTGCCACACTTATATACTGAATTCTTTGTTTTAATTCATTTGCTGCACCTAACCATCATCCCCTTATCCTCCTAGCAGTAAATTTGGGATGTCTGTCATTTTGATGGAAAAAGCTGCTCCTTAGGTGCTCTTCTTCTCTGTTCTGCTATTTACCAGAATTATCCAGCACACATTAGTGGCTGTATCTATGCGACATAGGTATTTTTGTACCGTTTATCCTGGCTAAATACCTCACTGCAAAAATCTTTCATTTTGTGTAGCGAAGTTAGACACCTGTGTGTTCACTGAAAGGCAATCAGCTTCACTGGAAAATAAGTCGTTTTTTAGAGCATTACCCTGTTTCTGACTCTTTATGCTCTCATTTCAATTCCGAGTGTGTCTTGAGATACTGCAGTTATTAAATTAAATGACTAAGAGAGACCTTTCTGCATGTAGCGTTTCAGTAACCACATCTGTGTAGTGAACCCAAGGTTCACGAGCAATAAACATAATACGCAGTTAATTCTGTATCAGAGTTCATGCCATAATCCTAACCTCTCTTAATACAGCATTTTTAAAATACCTAATTATTCCAAGGAGAAAAATATAAGAATAGCAATGGAATGATCCATATTTCTGCCTTTCTCCTTCCAAAATTGATAAACAAGTTTGAATTTTAATGATCAGCCAGTTTACAATGAGTTTCCTAGAGCTTTGCTCTGAATATAAAATCTTAGGATGTAAATTTGAGGACGTGTCAGTACAAACCAGCTCAAATATTTCTGAATTTGCCTTGTTGTTAGAATCTATTATTACTGCTTAAAGGCTATGGGCATTACAGTCAATAATCATGTACGAAGTCTTTAACAGTAGTAGATTCTCAGGTGGTATAATTATACTGAGCGTTATCCAGACACAACCCCATCTTCATGACTTGTGCTTTAGAGGCTCGTTGTAGATGTGATATACAGAGGAAGCTGCAGAGGGAATGCTCTAGAAGGCTTCGCTTTGACTCCCAAAGGGTGTTGAGGGCATGCCCTGCAGATTTCAAGAGCACCCAGGACAGTCCCAGCTAAATTCCTGTCTGGGGATTATCAGGAGCTCTGATGCTGGTTGATTCCAAGGCCCCTGGGCTCCTGGCATGGACTTTAGTGTTGAACTCTTTGTTCTTTGAATGGCAGAATCCATCTCTGCCCAGCGTCGGGTTCTACCACACCTTCCCTACAAGTGCTTGATTGATTTTTCAAGCCTTTCATTATGGAAATTTCCAATCCTACACAACAGAGAACCTCTTCGTATCCTCCAACTTCCAAATTCAACGTTTTACCAATCTTATTTCATCTATCTCCTCCACATTTTTGAGAGTGATGGAAAGTCAGTGGCTAGAGTTTGTAAGAGCATATCCCAGGATATCTCACTATATCCTTTGACTCATGATTACTTCAGTATGGATGTGTAGCAGATAAGGATGGTGCCATTAGCACACTCAAAATTAATGGCAATTCCTTAATATACTTTGATACCCAGTCCACTTTGCACCTCCTATTATATTAGGGCTTTTTAAAGGCAGTGGTTCCATTTCCTTCTCTCCCCACTTCTAAGGGAAATGCAAATAAAAACATAAAAGTGCACAAAAGAAAAAGGAACTCAGATCCAGATAATACCCATGCTGGGTAAGTGGGCCCTGATTAATCAGTAGCTGCCTGTGGCTGTTCTGATAGTTTGGGAGCTGTTGCAGTTCAAATGAAATTCATATCCTGTCTCCTTGGGTAATCAACTATGCTAGGTATCTGTGTCACCGAAGAGCTCTCTTCTATCCCTTTATAGGATACAGGTTAGCCACGTGCTAAATGACACCCATATGCAATTCTCTCTTCCATCGAGCCGAAAAGAAATGAAGGATGTGTGTATCCAGTTCGATGGCGGGAACTGTGCTTCGGTGGGACCCTTGTCTTATATTGCCCTGCCCCACTGCTCGCTCATATATCCTGCTACCACCTGGATCAGGTACTTTCTAGAGTGTATTTTTTTCTTGCTGTGGTTAACAAGGCCATATGTATAAAGATCATGGATTTCACTCAAATAAGTATAGAAATGATTGTCATAACTTAATTTTCACAGACTTCCTCTTTAGGATTTATTCTTAGAAAACAAAGGCATACCTGAGAAATAGGTTGCCTCCCATCATCACAGTAAATACTGTGAGTATATCTTGTTTTATTCTTAGCTGTGGCTGCCAGGAAACTCACAGCTAAAATGTTTGTTGAAATTCTGGTTTCTCTTCAGATCATGTTTGTGTTTTTCAATGTTTGTTCAACTATAATAATTAAGCCTAGGTTTCTGATACAAATACATAATCCTCTTCACTACACTGCACTCCTGTGTATGACCCAAAGCTTCTTGCTTCTTACAGCCTTCATTTTATAACCTTTAGAGTAAGCTCTTTTGAATAATTTCAAGAAATATTGGGAACTATCTAAATGAGGAGCAGTGTCTACATTTCAAAGATACTCCCCATGTGAGAAAAGGAAATTCCAAAGAAACTCTTGCAGATGACTCTGTTATATTAAGAAAAAAAATTCTCCCCCAGTTGAATTTAAATTCACATTAAGATTTTGGAATATAAACCTAAAGATAGTTTCTCCACCTAACACAGCATGAAACTAACTTTCAAAGTACTGTCTAGGTAAAACTACAGATGAAGCTTTGTTTAAAAAAAAAGAAAAGAAAAATGAAAAAAAGAAATCACTTCTAATATTCTCATTTAAGATGAAGTGAGAGGTGGATATATTAGGCTGCTAGGGCCGCCATAACAAAGTACCACAGACTGGACTGCTTAAATGGCAGAAATGTATTTAATCAAAGTTCTGGAAGCTATGAGTCCAAGATCAAGGTGCTGTCAGGGTTGATTTATCCTGCAGCCTCTCTCCTAGGTTTGCAGAGGGCCATCCTCTCCCTGTGTCTTCACAATGGTCTTCCCTCTGTGCCTGACTGTGTTATAATCTCCTTTCTTTTTTTTTTTTTAATAAGGACACCTGTCATATTGGATTGGGGCCCATTCTAATGACCTCATTTAACCTTAATTACCTCTTTCAGGGTCCTATCTCCAAATAGAGTCACGTGCTGAGGTCCTGGAGGTTGGGACTTCAGTTCCACTCCTAACAGTAGCATGAGGAAAGCTAACATTTCCAACCCAAGGCTCTCGCATGCTTCTCCCAGCCGTGGGTCTCAGTCCTTCCTATAAATAGGAGCAAACGGTCATGCAACACTCCCCATATGCCCCGGGTGTCAGATCTTTTGACTCAGGAAATCCTCACAAGTCTACGGGGTCCCCTGTGCGTAACCCTTTTGGCCAATGAGGAAACTGAGGTGTGGGGCATTCAGACAGCTTGCCCAGGCTCCCGGACAGTCTGGGCCAGGCTTGCTGTGATCTGTGCTTTCTTGCAAGGTAGGAGGTTTCCTAATGTCTCATCACCTGTGACAGTCTGAGCCAATGTCTCTCAGTTACTCCTGGGCAAGAACATGGCTCTGCAGTCTGGCCATTGGCAGACCACGCTTGGCCTGGTTTTCTAGTAACGGTGACAGGCTGGCGTGAGGCCAGCTCGGCCTTCCCCCTGGTGGCTGGAAGGTTCAGGGCTTACTGCCTTCCCTCTGCCCTACACAGATTGGCCTTCTCGTGCCCACCTCCTGGTCTTGTCATCATGGGCTCGGCTGGCCGATGGAGCTGACCTGTCCAGGCTCCTGTCCCTTGGAATGAGTGTCTAGTGACCTAGGTGAACAGGGGTGTGGGGGCCACCAGAGTTGTGGACAGCTGTTTATTTCACATCTAATGGCCATTTTGCTGAAATGCAATTATGTGCTAAGAATATGTGAAATCATTTGGCTTAGTTTTGGAGAGTTAGGACATAGCTGTTATTTATATGGTTTACCAAACAGGAATTTAGATTTGTCATGTCATTTATAATTTTACCTTGTCCAAAGTACTCCCTGTCTCCCTACATAAAATGTAATTGGTAGGTTGGGAGTTTGATTTTGAAAATTGTTAGATTAAATAGTCTTCATATAGATTAAACAGCAATCAAGCAAAATTCTGTTTAGTGCAACCTTTTCCAAGGTGCAGCTGATGATCTAATTATATAGGGTAACATGATACAATAAAATTCAAAATTCTAGAAAAGAATCTGGGCATTTTCCTAGAGTTAAAACAGGATCCAACCTGAATTTTTACATTTGTGTTTCTTAAAAAACTATGATCTGTGGCCAGTATCATGAAAGGACATAAAAATGCCATGCATTTGAAATTAAAATTTATTAATTTGCTTTCAAATATAACTGAGTTTAATATTATGAATAAAGTGATGGTTTTATTCATAAATGCAAAATGCCTGTATGTGTATCTATGAAACTCTTATTTTTTTCTTGCAGTGGTGGTCAAAATATAACCATCATGGGCAGAAATTTTGATGTAATTGACAACTTAATCTTTTCTCACGAGGTAAAAGGAAATGTAAGTCTTCAACTGCTTTGTAATAATAGTTATCTTCAAGGATGATTTTTGTTTTCATCACACTGAAATATTTGTTCTTGTTCAGTCACTAGTCATGTTTGATTCTTTGCGATCCCATGGACTGCAGCATTCCGGGCTTCCCTGTCCTTCGCTATCTCCTGGAGTTTGCTCAAACTCATGTCCATTGAGTCGATGATATGTTGGGAATACTTTTGGTTTCTGTGCTTTTGCGCTGTTATGAGGTTTTACCTGTTGCATGATATTACCATCTGTGCTATAATGGAAATAATAAGACCTCAGACTTGGAGCTGCAAGGTGTGGCATAGACGGAAGAGGAATGAACTTGGAATGACAAGAGCTGCCCTCTTCTCCCTTTGTGATTGTGGCCAGTCATGTTAATGAGACTTATGAACACGTGTGACCATGCCTTCTGAGTGGCTGAGGTGTGATGTAAAGATGAGTGTTTCTGGAACAAGTAGGGGGTGGTGGTCCCACTGCCCTTAGCGTGCTGCTGTTCAGAGATGCAGTGACCTGCTAAACCCCCAGAGAGCCTGTCATGTGCTTCGCCTCCCGCCCTGTGTCTCTCTGAACTGATTTGGCACCTTCCTTCTGACCTCACCCCCTCTTGCCCTTCATCTCCCTGCCCAGGGGTCTGGCCCCCATCCCCACTCAGCTCTTGCCCCAACACAAGTCACACACGGGCCTTGTCATGGGAATTGATGGATTTCAGAAGCAGGCGGGGGCCGCTGAGTGCACATATCAGTTCTTCGCGAATGCTCTCCTCATTCTCTCTTCCTCTTTCTGTTCTTCCTTCATGAAAGATGTGATAACAGCCTCTCGGAGGCCCGGTCAGACCACTTCCTGCCAAAGCTGACAGGCGTGCGAGTGGCCACAAACCTGGCCTCTGCTTGGGACCAGTGTGGCTTCTGGCCTAGATCCAGGAGGGCTTCCTAAGTCCTCCCAGAGCCTTGTCAGGATGCACATCCATGTCCTGATACCCTTCAGAGCCAGTTCCAAGCCTCACATTGTATCTGACACCAGGTCACGTCTCCATGATGTCAACACCTCCTGTTGAGTGCTTTGTATAGGTTGACCCTCTGACCAGAGGCCTTGCTTGCATTTGTAAGTGAACTTGCTCTCCCTCCCAGTGCTGTCCCTGAATCAAGTAGAATTCATTGAGCACCTGCTGTGGGTAAAACATTTTCCCAGGTCCAGAGGACCAAAGAAATAAGAGAGTCATTGCCTTCATGGCGGGAGATGGCTATTTGACTGGGATGGAAAGCTGAGAGCACGGGGTATCGTTAACTTCTAGGTCTACTGACTCTCTTCTGGCTCAGACAGCCCACTGTGTATTTCTAAAGGAAAGGGTAATTAAAATTGGGCAGATTTCAGCAGGTCTGTGGTGTGGAACGTGATAGTAGGACTTGGGCACGTGGAAGCAGAGAGGGAATTTCAGGTACAGAGAAGACAAAGCTACTCAGAGGCCCCAGATGGGAATATCAGTGATATTCCAGCTCTGCTGGAACCAAGAGGATGGGTTGGGAATGAACCAGAGGGATGGCTGGAAAACCACATTGGGCCATAAGAAAGGATCAGACTGAAAACGTTGCCCTTAATTCTGTAGATGATGGAGAGGTATTGAAGATCTTTGAGCAGGGAGTGGTGTGAGGTAAGTGCCCTTTATGAGGATGAGTTTGGCAATGTTGCGTAGGATCATATGTGGAGGAGTAACTGAAAAAGGCCTGAGAGGTACCCGAGGATGCTCGTCCCAGTATCCAGGGATGCTCGGGAGATGGTGCAGCTAGAGATGACTGGTCATTTCTCTGGCATTGTCCTTGGAGGGAGTATGTGAATGACATCCTGGGAGTGAGGGTGGAGGGAAGGAAGAAAAGAGGGCCTGAGACGGGATCTTACAGAACGGCTTCATTTGAAGGTGTGAAAGAAAATAAGACAGCCAGTGAAGGTGGCCAAGAAGTTTCTTTGGAACTGCAGAAAAAGAGTACTTCAGATGAGGGGAGCTGGTCATAGGCATGGAAATCTAGAGAGTTGAGAATGATGAGGTTAGGGTGACCCTATCACCAGTCATCTTCCTGGAAGGTATCTTCAGCAGAGAGCCAGCCTGCTGGGGTTACGGCTGTTGAGAAGGGAGAGGCTGTGGGTTTTGTGGTTTTCTTCATGCTGCCAGAGACATGAAGGAGAAATTTGGGGCAGTCGTTTGGAAAGGGGCTTAAAGGGGAAGGGAAGTTTCACTCGTCCATGTCTCAGCGCTTTGCATCTGATTTTCTGACCTGTTGCTTCTTTCTACCCTCTTTTCAAAACTCCAATATTAGACAGCAAATAATAAAGAAGAAAATGCCCCACCTAGCAAATTTCATTTTGTGAGTTTTAGTTGCTCTTCTTTAGACTATTTGTCAACCTCCCCTCTCCCGGCAGCTTTCTCTGCCCATCTCTTTGTACTCCTGAAAATGACAGTATTTATGTTTACTTATTTGTTTTAAAGAAGCCAGTAAAGCTGTTGTTGTTTAGTCCCTAAATTGTGTCTGATTCTCTATAACCCCATGGACTGTAGCCTGCTAGGCTCCTCTGTCCATGGAATTCTCCAGGCAAGAATACCGGAGTGGGTTGCCATTTCCTCCTCTAGGGGATCTTCCCCACCCAGGACCCACGTCTCCCGCGTTGCAGGTGGGTTCTTTACCAATGAGCCTCCAGGGAAGCCCAAGTCTGTAGAGCAGGCCATCCTTTCTGCCTTGTTTCCCATCCTCGTGCTCTTTCTTTCATGGGGGCTGCATTGTCCCTTTTACTTTTGTTTTCCTCTATTTTTTTGCCAGACTTGCAAAGCATTTTCCTCCTGGTGGTTAGTGATTTCTGCTAAAGCACAGACATTACCCAACACAGGGAATTAAGCCAGCAGCATGCAGGCCAGCAGCTGGCCTTGCTGAGGGACCGGCTCCTCCCTTCCTGCAGTTTCCCAGGACTCAGCCTTGATGCCCTGAAGGACACACAGGCACGCTGGTGCAAAGCCTTCCCCTTTCTCTCTCTGACTTCTTTCCAAGTACCCCTTTCCCCTCATTGTATTGTCTTCTGCTTTCATTATTACTGATAGTGTTAATAATCGTGTTAGCATTTGTTGAGGGCTTTTTTGCGTGAATGTGTAAGCATTTTCACATGGAGAGTCTCATTTAATTTAGTGAGCCCTCCTCTCATTTAGAGTTAATTCAACCCCTTGAGGAGGGTAGTACTGTTATCCCCATTTACAGAGGAGAAAACAGAGGCACAAAGGGATTCAGTTGCCCAAGTCACTTAATTCTTCAATCCCAGAGCTGAGATTCATTAATGAAGCTGTCAAAATGCTTTTTTCTTCTCCCTCAGGTCTCTGAATATTGTATGGCAAATTACTGCAGATTTTTAGCCCCCAATTTAAAGAGTTCGAAAGGGCCTACAAACGTCACTGTGAAGCTCAGAGTCCAGGAGACCGCCTTGGATTGTGGAAGCTTGCAGTACCTTGATGACCCCAGATTCACAGGGTATCGAGCTGAGTCTGAGGTGGACACAGAATTGGAAGTAAAAATTCAAGTATGTCTCTCTCATTCAAGGTGTGGCGGGGGGTGGGGGGATGGGGATGTGCTCCCCTCAACCAGAAAGATGTGTTATGTTTGTGAGTTTCCACATGTGCCCAGATTTCTTCATCTTGTTCTTCACAGAAAGAAAATGATAACTTCAACATTTCCAAGGAAGACATTGAAATTACTCTCTTCTATGGAAACAATAAATCATTAAATTGCAGCTTTGAAAATATTACTAGAAATCAAGATCTTACCACCATCTTTTGCAAAATTAAACACATCACTGCTGCAAACAGCATTGCCACCTCTTCCAAGAAAGTTCACGTAAGTCACCTGACAATCCTACCCATTAGTTTCACCTTATTTTACCTTATCAGAGATTCTGATAGCTTATGGTGAACAATGCCGGGTTCCTGATCTCCAAAGAAGAGGATTTAGCTTCAGGACCAGGAACTCAGCTTCAGACACTCAGAACTTCGTGTGGCAGAAATTTTATTACAGTGGAAAAGGGAAGGAGGAAGCTTCTGACATAGACATCAGAAGGGGGTGGAGAATTCCCCACTTGCTAGTCTTTTCAAAGTCTTGTATACTTTTTTAATTGGTTACTAACAATAGAAAGGTCTTAGCAGACCCACTCCCACAACATACATCTTTTTTTTCCCACAACATACATCTTAACATAGCAGGGTTTGTTAAGAAGGAGAACCATGTCCTCTAGTAAGATACATTGTTACATAATCATTAGTACAGAACTTAAGGAAAAACATACTCTTGAGCAAGATAAGTTGCTTTGTAGTGTAATCATTAGCTCTGGGCTTAAAAAAAGAATAACTTTCTTTAAGAAATAGATTGTTGCCATAACAACTTAGAGCTTAAGGGGGAAAAAAAGTCTTATATGTCTAAGATGAAGGAATGTAGAAAAAAAAAAGTTTGTCCTTTTCTCCTCCTTGAGGGTTCCAGACCCCTCTTTTCCTTGGGGGCCCTGGACTCCTTATCAACCTGTCTAAGAATTAACTCTCTCAATTCCTTGGCTAAACCAGAAGCCAGGATAGAATCTTTTATGGATCTTTGGGTCTTCACTTTAAGTGAAGATAAACAAAGCTGGTATCTCAGGCCCAAGCATTATTTCCCCAAAATAGCTTGCAGAATCCATCCATATGCCTCTTGGAATGGCAAAGCATTGAGCACACCATTGTTTATAATAATAATGTCTTGATAGCTTTTGTTCTAGCCATAGAACAGTCTTTTGTTCTAGACTGTGGCATCTGCAAGCAGAATCTCTAGACCCCCATTGACAAATGAGCTGTCATTCTTTGCCTGAATGCAGAGGTGACATGTCTTAACAGAAACCCAGGATGGGGTCTCCCCAGCACACTGAAAGTGACCATAGAGACTGGTGGAGACCAGGTAGTCTATGGGTCATGGGCTGCTTCCTCTGTGCAGTCACACTCACTGCATTTAATCTTTTCCCGGACGTGTTTGAGGGTCCCATCACCGGTATATTTATGTCCCACAATAAAGACATGAGACCATGGGGAAGGGAAACATATTGGAAACGTCCATTTTTAGTGTTCATGCCATATGAGGCTCTGCACGGTTTCTGTCCCTCCCAAAATGCTTTATCATCTAGAGTCATAAATAAACGGATAAAGGACAAGAAAAGAGAACATGAGACTGGAAGGCGAAACAAAAAATGTGTTCGTATCCCAGAGGCACCAGTTAATAGCTATGTGACCATAGATAAGTTGGCTTTAACTGAGCTTCCCTTGGTCCATCAGTTGTATGGTAAAGAGGGTCATAATAATTATAAAATGAATAACAAGAGCTAAACCCACAAGTGCTCCCATGTGTCAAGTTAGTTAAAAAAGAGCAAACGCTAGCATTCTTCATTGTTCATGACTCATTCCTGAATGCCTGCACTGGGACATAGGGATGTAGCAGAGAAGAAAACAGAACCCCCCCCCCCCCCAAAAGTCCACCTTTATGGAGCTTACCTAATGAGGCATGCAGTATAAAAAATAAATTGAAAGTGTGTTAGATGGTGGTAACTGTTGTAAAGAAAAGTGAAGCGGAAGGTAGGGGACAGTGTTGCAAGGTCTCTGCAGGTGAGCAGCAAAGGGCTGCCTCTAAAGATGACTTTTGGGGACTTCCCTGGTGGTCCCAGGTGGCACTAGTGGTAAAGAACTCACCTGCCAATGCAGGAGACATAAGAGACGCGGGTTCGATCCCTGGGTTGGGCACGTCCCCTGGAGGAGGGCATGGCAACTCACTCCAGTATTCTTGCCTGGAGAATCCCATGGACAGAGGAGCTGGGCAGGTTGCTGTTCATAGGGTTGCACAGAGTTGTACACGACTGAAGCGACTTAGCATGCATGCACATAGCTAACCTACCCAGCTATCCTACCTAGCTTGCCACCTTTTGTATCTTGGAGAAAACCATGTTGGGGGAAAAATGTGTTCCTCACCTCGACTGGGTCTAATGACACTCTTTGTGCTATTAGGTCAAGCTGGGAAACCTGAAGCTCTCTGTCGAACGGGAATCAGTTCTTTCCACCTGGTATTTTCTGATTGGGCTTCCCATCTTGCTAGTGTTTGTCATTTTTGGTAAGTGCCCTGTTTAATTTTGTCAGAGAAATTATTCCCTGGGGCCTCTCGGCAGGCAGGAAGACTTTTCTGCTTTCAGGGGCAGTTTGCTTCAGTTGAGTATCAGTGGATGAAAACTCAAATCAGAACTTCAGGAAAGGACTAATAGTTTCACACTGTGGGCTTCCGAAATATTTTGGGGGGATGCTTCATTAATAAAAGGCTGAATTACAAAAATGATACCTTGGTGTTTGAGAAATATAATCTACTTTGCTTCACTAAACTTGTAAATTATGATGACAGATATCCCATTTACATTATTTCCTTGAAATTCCTCTGGGATATGGGGCTCCCGGGACTCGGTCATCTCATCCTGACTCCTCACCCCAGTAACAGCCACACCCCTGACCCCAGCCCTTCCTTTCTGACAGAACTGTATTTTGGAAGGGTGATCTGTAACATCTATTAAAATGTTCCGAGGCTCATCGAGGCACAGTGATCCCATGGTGGTTGCTCGCTGGATGACATCCAGCCCACCAAGGTGTCTTGTTTCGCTCAAGTAGCATTTTTAAAATGTTGAAGTCACTGACAACATTTTAAAATGAGATGCTTCACGTTCTTTAAAATCACTTGAAAATTGTAAAGACCTGGATCGTTGGATCCTGATGTTTTCATAACATGGGTCTGCTAGAGCTGGGGAGCGGCTCTGTCTGGAGGGAGGGCTGTGTTCACCACACTTTTGCCACAAACTCAACCACTCCCTTACCTGGTGGCTCAGATGGTGAAAAAAATCCACCTGCAATGCAGGAGACCCAGGTTCAATCCCTGGGTCAGGAAGATCCCCTGGAGAAGGGAATGGCGACCCACTCCAGTATTCTTGCCTGGAGAATCCCCAAGGACAGGGGAGCCTAGTGGGCTACAGTCCATGGAGTCGCAAAGAGTCAGGCATGACTGAGCCACTAACACTTCCACTTTTCCACCACTCCCTTACTGCTCCACACAGGCCATTTAACTCATCTGAGGACCTGGTTTCTGTAGCCATTCATTTTTTGACCTGTGTTTCTGAGCTGCTTTTCACTTTAAGTCTGTTTCCTCTTGTCCTCCTTAAAAAAATAAAAATAAAAAAAGAGAGAGAACTCTTCTCCAGAGCTATGGAGCCCTTTCAATTTCTTGTCTTAGTAAAGGCATCGCCTTTCTGATGGTTTTCTGTTAGTAGTTGCTCACTGTTTCCTTCCCTATACTCACTGTCTCACTCACTCATCCATCCATTCATGCATGTGTTTACATGATGTTTATTGAGCACCTGTTATGTTACTGATAACTGTGCAAGACTCTGGACCTTGGGACAGTGAGTTCAGTCCTGGTCCTTTCTCTTGGGGAATTCCCGGTCCAGTGAGGAAAAGATTTATATGCATTGTTAACTAGTCTAATGGAATGGGTTCATTCTGTAAAGACCTTGTTTTGTACTGTTTGTTGATGATCATGTCAGGTATTTGTTAAGCTCTCCCAAGTTGGCCACCACTAGTACGCTTCTAGAATCCAGAATTGGGCCTGATATTTTAATCAGGTCTTGACCGGTGCTGGCTTTGAATAAGAAGATTACTTGTAAATTCTAAATGCTGAGCTCAAATTTGAGAAATCCACTGCTGTCAGGCAGCTCTCAATAGAACAGTCTCATCATGGAGTCAGTAAACTTTGTGACTCCCTAGGAAGGTCTGTTCTCTTCCTGGGCTCTCTGTGACTCTTCTTTCCTCTCCCTTCACTTTGTTGGTAGAGACTGTCGATGCTCTTTAAGGTGAGGAGGGCTCCATTTGACATGTGGCTCTTAGATTTCATGGGTACCTGAAAAGCCCTTTAAAATTCTCCTCCTCTTCTTACCACGTGTCATTAGCAGCTTCAGTAAGTGTACCCTTCAGCCCATCAACCATATCATTAGTGAAACCACTAACACACCTGGCCTAGGGCTGCCACCTATGAAACACCCCCTGGAGATTTCAGCCAGGAAAAAGTCACGACTGGAGGGATGTGGCCTTTAGCTCCTTTTGTAGGCAGTGAGCTGGGGCTGCCTGTAGGGTGGTCTGCGGACCAACGGTCCCAAGCAATGCTCCTGGGAAAATGGTTCCCCAGTCAAGTCAATGTGGGAATCACTGCCTGCTCCACCGTTTCTTGAAGATGCATGATGCATGTTATGGTGACGACTGTTGACTATGAAGTAGTCCAGCGCAGAGCTGTATAGTAAGTCCCTACATACGAACCTTCAAGTTCGTGAACTTTCAAAGATGTGAATATACATGTCAGCCCCTGAATAATGCTTGTACTGTACTGCTCCACTTTTCAGGGTACTATAAGATTAAAAATGTGTATTTTTTACATTTTGTTTCTTTGTGTACATGCTATTTTTGTTGGAAGTATTATAAACCTGTTACAGTACAGTACTGTGTTAGTTGGGTACCTAGGCTAACTTTGTTGGACTTATGAACAAAGTGGGCTTACAAATCCACTATCGGAATGGAACATGATGGTATGTAGGTGACTTACTGTACTGAATTTTATTTCCTCCAGCACCATTCACATCTACTGGTAACAGGATCCTTTTATCATGAAATTTCTATTACGAGAAGAAAAGTTTTCTAGAATAGTAAGGACAGTTGACAATAGTAAGGACAGTTGTTACCTATTCTTTTTTAAAAAGAAGCTCCAAATGCTTTCTGTGAGTTACTTCTTGGAATCCTGTCAATATCTTAAGGAGGCAGGCACTTTTACTTCTTGGAATCCTGTCAATATCTTAAGGAGGCAGGCACTTTAACATAAGGCAGCCAGGCACAGAGATGCTAAGGAACTTACCTGAGGTCACACAGCTAGTTAATAGCAGAGCGGGGGCATGAACCGAGTGCCAAACTTGTTCAATATGCTGCGTCTACAGTGTAGGTTAGAAGCAGAATGAAGTGGAGAAAGAAGCAATATCCAGATGGGGGGTTCTCTGTGGACCACTCATGCTGTCACTCCATTTGATCTATGCAAGTTTGACTCACGTAGCTCACTGTGGATCTGTGGGATTTTTTCTGCATTTAGGGCTCAACTTTATTTCTCCGGGGATGTTTAGAAACATTAAAACAGAACAGAACAATATAAGTGGCCTGTGGCTGTAGGGAGACTTGGCTTGTTTCATTACTTTTCAGCCAGCTGGAATCTTTGGTCACAAGTGAAGGTTATTTGATTTAGTTTTTTACTTTGAAGATGAGTAATTTTTTTTTTTAATTTTTCTGTTACATGTGAGCATCTTCCTCTCTAGAGGGACCCCTCACAGGGAATTTTTCTTCTTAGAAATTCTGCCTCTTCCATGCTAGTCTTCCTTGCTTTCCCTCTGTTACAAGAACTGTAAAAGCTGGTCTGTTTCTTCCCTTTTGTGTTCTAACCCGTCAATCTCCTGCTGGATCTCTGTCTCTGCAGTGGCCGTGGGGGTGACCAGGCACAAATCGAAGGAGCTGAGTCGCAAGCAGAGCCAACAATTGGAGCTCCTTGAGAGCGAGCTCCGGAAAGAGATACGTGATGGTAGGCTCCAAAATTGTATTTCTAGAAAACAAGCCTTTTTTATTGTCTTTTTTTTTTTTTACCCTTAAATGGAACCAGCCACGTTAATGAGAACCATTTGTATGATAGAAGACAACTGAACAGCAGGGTCTAGGCCTGGCTTTGTATTTTATTTCAGTTTCTTCGCAGCCAACCAAGTAATTATCTATTGTTTCTTCTTTAATGAAAAGCAAGGTCATACTCTGTGTTAGACAAAACAGCAGAAGATCTTATCCGTTGTTGGCTGAGTTAAAATATTGCTCTTGGGATTCTGTTTCGCAGGCTTTGCTGAGCTGCAGATGGATAAATTGGATGTGGTTGATAGTTTTGGAACTGTTCCCTTCCTTGACTACAAACATTTTGCTCTGAGAACTTTCTTCCCCGAGGTAAAAGAGCATTGATCATCTTCCTAAGGTTGAGACTTGAATAATAATGAAGGTGCTTGTTGCTGTTGTCAAAAACTGGTGTTTGCTTCCAAGGCAGCTGCAGATAATGTGCTTGGTACAGAATAATGGCTTAAATCTGAGCAGAGCGGGGAGGAGGAGAACTATTAATTGGATTGATGAGGGTAGAAAGCAGTGATGGGTCACTGGCAATTACTCTTTGTCCAGTAACAAAAACCTAGGAGGGACACAAGTTCAGAGTGATGATTTTTGCTTTATTTTACTACCAGTTTAGAACTGAATTTGTAGCTTGGGAAGTGAGCTAGTTTATTTAAAAATCAATAAATTGTGGGCTGGCCAATTTGTTGTGTTTATCTGCATGACTTCCATTGCAGCCACTGGATTATTCACCATTACTTCACAATTGAGAATGGAAAGTGCTATTGGCCGAGAGACAGGAACCTAGACACGCGTAGAATTTGAGTTAATAGCAGCCATTTTTAGCAATGTAGAGTTTTACGGTTCTCTTCAGCAGTTATTCTTCAGCTAATCCATTGGTGTCACCCTCATTTAGCAGAAATAGCTGCATGAGATGATTAATTAATTTGTTCTAGGACTCCGAGGAGTAGTCTCCTTAACCCTTTGGGTTTTCAGTCTCACGTTCTCACACCTCCATCTTCTCAGCCACTCGCATAGCCTTCCTCATTCACCCTCCTAAGTCTTTGGCAACGTACACTCATCCTCCTACCCTCACCTGCACATCCTGATACCCCAGTTCTTCCATATTGCCCTTTATCATCCAGAACTGGTGACCACATTAAGGCTTAGCCTCTGGAGCACATCAACACCAATTATCAGATTTAAATCTAGATTCCTAAGCAAAGCCAGAAATCTCTCCAGGCCAAAGGAGAGTTTGTATTACTTTACCAGCAACTTCTCAGCTTCATTTGGCCAGAAGCCTAGAGTTCAGAAACCCAGACACAGGCAGTAAGCAATTTTCAGTTTCTCTATCATTCTCGAAGCAGACACCGTGATATGTGATGCTGTGTCTGGAGGTTGGGGTACCTCCATAAAACACCTACCGTATTTTTTTTTTTTTTTTTTGTCCAAGACCTTAGTGTTGTAAATCAAGGAGGCTAGAAATAAGACCTTAACTTTTTGCACTTGTATATATTTTTAAAGTTATCCTCCAAGAATATCAGGCACCGAGACTTACCGTTTGGCACCCCTCCATTTCCACGGCAGAACACCGCCTGAGGGGAGTTTTAATTCCCTGAGTCAGGATGACTGTGCCTGGCCTCAGCAAAGGTTGCACCACAAGTCCTATTTCCCAGCTATCTGAGATCCCCATTAAGAATTTAGTAGCAGTAAAATAAGAGATTTCTACCATCTACAGGAGTACTATGTGGGCTTCTATAGTTAATGATTGCCCTTGAGTGCTGAAGAGAGTAATCTGTGACCTGCAAAAAAAAGTTTTCCTGTCTTCTAAATTTGGTAATCAAGAGCAAGATTGAGTTGAGGAATGTAAAAGAACACTGTTGTGAGTGTTTAAAAAAAAAAAAATCCCAGAAATAATGTTGTATTATCTTAAAAGAGAGACTTTTGCAAGAAGACAAAATAATTTAACTCAGGGTTCTGTAGCATCTGAAATGAGCTGGGAAGACCCGGGAAAAGCAAGCATACATTTGTTAGAACCCCGTTGTGAAGACCTGAGTTAAAATTGAATTGATAATAATTAAGAAAAGACGTGAGAACAGGGGATGGTATTCTATGACGACACCAGTTGAAATGCATTCTAGACTTAGAAGTCCCAGTGTTGAATAGGCCCTTCACGGATAAATCTGGACCACATCCTCTAGGCCTGGAAGTTGGGAAGTGGGGAGAGAACTTGAGTGATGAATACCTACTCAATAACAACAGGCAAAACCCAGAGGAAATGGTAGCTTCTCAGAGACCAAGTTTTACCAACTCCTAGTTTTTTGCTGTGCTAGTTGGGTTTTTTTGGATATAGAAGCCTTGCTTTAAATTTTATCGGCAACTTTGTTTTACTGAAAATAGAAGACATAAGGGTAAGCAGAGTATCTAACCACTTGGAGGAGAGGAATTTGAATGAAAGGAGGAAGGAGCCTTTGAACCCAGGGAGCCAGAGCAGTATTTCCCTATTTGAGGTCAAGAATTAATCTGTTTAAATTGCCTATCGACATAAGGTTGGTTCAGCAGAAAAATATTAGGAACTAGAAAATGCAAACCTGGGGTCTGATTTTTCTGCTTATTACTAGCAGAGAGTATAACCAAAATAGTCTGAGATCGTCTGCTTGGGCTAACACATTTGAAAATATAAGGCAAAAATTCTCTACAGAAGAAATTCACTTTAATATAACTTATGATTTCAATGATTACCAAAACATTTAAAAATAACAGAATATTTAGATTTATATTTTCATCCTATTTATCCTATTTACTCACTGTTACACATCATGCTTTTTAAAATTTAATCATTTAATTCCAATATGATTTATGATACATTAACAGAAACTCAAATTTCAAAGTTTATATTCAGGGGCTACACAGAGCATAACACTTTAAAATATTTTTTAGAAACCCACAGGGCAATGACATTGTGGTTTAGTTTGCTGTTAAATTAGTGATTAAAAAAAAAAACCAATAATGATAGCTGATGTGAAAACCTTACTACGCACTCGTTTGTTTTATTTTCACACCTAACCCATGAAGTGGGAGTCACTATTGTTTCCATTTTGCAGATGAGGAAAGTCAGGTTCAGAGAGGTTGAATGACTTGTCCGAAATCATGTGACCAGCAGGTGATAAAACTAGAACTGGAACCCAAGTCGCTTGACTCCAGATTCTAGCTTTGAGCCACCCCTCTCCGTTCAGTCTTGAATAACATTGTGTATTGAGACAGTAAATACTTCTAAGAGAAGACTTGTATAAACTTACCAATACAACTCAGTATTTATCCTTAGAAGGTAAATGGCTTGAGAAGTGGTCTGTACATTTGCATAATCTTCTTTTCACCACCGCTTCTTTAACTTTTGAATCAATTCTTTTAAATGCCTTCATCTGTCAAAAAATGGGATTGATGCAATGATAATTATTCTTGGAGGCTTTCAGAAGTCACTGGTGTTTCTTGAGAGCTGGATAATTATTTATTATGTAGAGAATATGAAGTGAGCATAAGCCCAGGGGCTCTTCAGATTAGCAAATAGTGTCTCTATTAAAATGAACTCAGGTTTTATAACAAAAAAACACTCTTCATTTCCTTTGGATGTTATGAATAATAAAAGTGTCTCCTTCCTCTCAGTCAGGTGGCTTTACCCACATCTTCACTGAAGATATGCATGTAAGTCTCTAAGTTTTCATTTTTAGTCCATGACTGCCTGACTTTCATAGTGTCATCATCACCATCCTCATCATCTCCATTGTTATTTAGAATTGTTATTGTGGGCGTTTGGGGATCACAAATTTGATATTAAATAATTCGTTGTTTTGAAAGCCCATTGTGTATCTATTTTCTAACTTTTAGCTTATATATTTATATTATATTATATATTTTTTCAGAACAGAGATGCCAGCGACAAGAATGAAAGTCTCACAGCTTTGGATGCCCTAATTTGTAATAAAAGTTTCCTTGTTACTGTTATCCATACTCTTGAAAAGCAGAAGAACTTTTCAGTGAAGGACAGGTATCCATCTATTTGTTTATATTTTGAAAGTGATTAAGTAGAGAGAACAAAACCTGAGCCTCTTATTTTCTTTCCAAACTACAGCCTGCACTTGGTGTCTGAGAACCCGCATCTCTCAAAAGGTTGACTGTTTGGGTGGCCATGCAGTCCTAGTGTCTCCATTTCAGATCACAGTGCCCTAACACAAGTTCTATTTTGAAGAAACACACACATGTGACCCCCCCCCAAAAAAAGCACCCTAAAAAACCCCAACACCAAGAAAGAAACATGAATCCTGAGTTACAAAAGCAGAAGTGCTGTTTTCTATTTTTAAAACCCTCTGAAAATTCAGGGAAGACATTCACTTCTTTTTACCGCTCTAGTTTGAAGTTTTAGAGCTGAAAAACATATAAAATAACCTGAAGTTAACATTGATATGTGGTTTTTATGGATCGAAGGCTAAAGTAGTTGAAACCTAGATGTTAAAAAAAGCACCCACGGGGAAGCACCCCATTAGCACCCCATTGCTGGGCCCCTCATGTTTCCTTGGAGACGGCTATCAACACCAAGCAAGCCCGCAGATGATGGTTAACCGTAATTAACCAAGGCTCTGGTTTTTTCTGGTTTTTTTTTTAATGTGCTTTTTTTCCATCATCTGTGTATCTTTTTTTTTCTTTTTATTGAGATATAATCGACATACAGCTCTGTAGAGGTTTTAGGTGTATAGCATGATCACCACAATCTGATCTCTCTGAGTTTGAGTCTTTTTTCTTTCATATGCCATATTTAAGTGAGATCATACAGGATTTTTCTTTCTCTATTTCATTTCACGTGACACTCTCAAGATCCATCCTTGTTATTGCAAATGGCAGGATTTCCTTCTTTTTGTGGCTGAATATTATTCCGTTGTATATAGGCACCACATCTTCTGTATGCATTCATCTGTTGATGGACACTTCCATGTCTTGGCCGTTGTAACCAAGGCTCTGTTTTACACAGGTGTCTGTTTGCTTCCTTCTTAACCATTGCCCTGCAAACCAAGCTGGTCTACCTAACCAGCATCCTGGAGGTGCTAACCAGGGACTTGATGGAGCAGTGCAGCAATATGCAGCCTAAACTCATGCTGAGACGCACAGAGTCCGTGGTGGAGAAACTCCTCACAAACTGGATGTCTGTCTGCCTCTCTGGTTTCCTGCGGGTAAGTGTCGCATCCCTTGGCAGTGTCAGAAGTAAGACGATAAGCAGTTATTTTCAGCAGTTGCCAGGATAAGTCCTGCGTTCTCCACGGTGTCAGTATTTAACTGCTTTTAGTCTTGGTCTTTACCAGGGGCACATGAAGGGGAAGAGAAAATTTGCTTTTGTTCTGACTGGCCTGTGCAAGTGTAATTCATTTAGAATTTCCTCAGGTAAGACTTCTCTCTTCTTAAAAATTGTATTATAAGAAAATCAATGTGAGACCTACCCTTCTCACAGATTTTTAAGTGTACAAAAGTGTTATCTGTCAGCACAATGTGGTACAATAGAATTCTAGAACTTACATAACTGAGCCTTTATACCCATTGCCTTTTGCATCCATCTTCACATGGTTAATTAACACATGCTGACTGGAGAGAACATTCCTTTCTTTCTTTTTTTTTTTCTTATGCCTGTGCTGTGTGGCGTATGGGATCTTAATTCCCCAACCAGGGATCGAACCCATATCTCCTGTACTGGAAATGCATATCTCCTGTACTGGAAATGCAGTCTTAACTACTGGACTGCCAGGGAAATCCCTGTGTTTCAGATACTGATGAAAACACACACTTTCCAGAGCCTCTGAAGCATCTGGGAAATTGCTGTTTATCTACCACTACACTCGCTGTGAGCTAATGACATTCAAATCCAAGTGGTCATCTCATGTGAAAGCAAGTCTCCAAAGAGCCCCCCGCCCCTTGAGTTCACTTTATGAGAGTTACTATGTGAATATGGTTATAATGTAATCGAATCTTGGAATCTTTTCTTATGTGAACTTTTCACAGATGCCCTGGGTAAGAGGGGGTGCCCAGAGCCTGCTGCCTGGTCTGAATCTAGACTCTACCACTTACTATAGACCCCAAGCAGCTTTTTTGACCAGCCTGAGCCTTGAGTTTATAACCTGTAGAATGGAAGAATGTTTTAGGGCTGTTCTGAAGCATAGATGAAAAAATGTTTGCAATTGCTTGGCACTGAGTAAGCACTCCATCAATTGTGCCCATTATTATTATGAAATATTAATAGGAAAAGAAGAGTGTTCTGTTGAACCCAGTCTCCATTCAACCCTCTGAGGCCCCTGGTGCAGGGGCCTCTTATCCTTCTTTAATTTCACCAGCCATCCAGATTCCAGCAAAACTGCATAATTGTGTATTTGTAGCTGGTTCCGAAATCTAATTAAAGTTTGAATAAGATACACTGCTATGCCACAGGTTTTAACAGTGCTACTTAAGTTTAGATCCAAAAAGCAGTGCCTTAAATAGACTATGCTTAGAGTTTAATGCAATCTTACAAGTAGAGGCACAACATTTTTTTTTTCTTTACCAACTCTTTTCTCTCCCAAGGCAATACCCATTTATTAAGATTAATGAAATCTGCCTTCTTTTCTGTTTACTTGGTATAAATCATCATATGCTTTGGGGAGATGTGGAACAGTTATTTCTGGGGTGAATATTTTTGGCTCCCTAGCTTCAGCCACAGCTGCTTCGAAAGAGGTAGCAGGACCCTCACCTCGTCCCTGGGTCTGAGTCTCAAAAGGCGTCTCCTGGCCCACCACTCGCTAGTGCCACTGAATCAGAGACTCACGGCGAGGTCTGGTAGCCCAGGTTGCCAAGCTCCTGCATGTGATTCCATCGCCCTGCCTTTGAGAACCTGGGAGAGGAAAGCAGAAGGAGCACTGGCCTAGGAGTCTTGGTTAGGCGTTCATCTCAGCCCCAACTCGCTTTGTGGCTCTGCGGGTATGACCCTTTCCATCTGGGCATCTTCCCCCTGAATGAGAGCCCTGGTCATTTGTTTTGAACTCCTTTCCAGTTCTTTCTTCCGGGACCTTGTGATTCTTATTCTGAGCCCTGGAGGCCTAGTGAGAGTCTTGCCCTTACTGCTCTTGGGTATTAAAAAGGTCAGGAGTCCCCAGTGTCTGGGCTGTGAGCCCAGATGGCCCCTCTGAGCAGAGGATTCTGCATCAGGATTTTGCAGTGCTGATTCACGAGTGTCTTGAGCATTTGGGGTAGGGAGGGGGCAACGTGCTCCCTGGGGAGGAAGTGGCATTCAGCCAGTTGGGCGATGCTTTCATTTTCAGGGGAACAATTCCCTGTAGCGTGGAGGGCCTGATTTCCCCCTCCACATGCCCAAGAGGCATAGGGCTCTGATGGCCTAGTCCTCCTGCCCTCCCTACCTCCCCATCCCACCCCAAACATTTGCTTGGGTGCCATGAATTCTGTGACCTTCAGGTAACTTCCTCCTCTGTGCCTCCAAGGCCCTGTGGGTCAAGTAATAATAATAACTGCCATTTCTTGAACGGGCCAGCCACTATGCTAAGAGCCTTGCTTCCTTTTTCTCATTGAATGCCATGAGGTGAGGACCTTTATGGCCATTTTGCATTCCGGAGAGTTGGGGTGTGCAGAATAGACGAGACTTCTCTGCGCACAGATCCCACAGCTCTGTGATAGCACCAGAGAGCTGTTAGTCAGCCTGCTTCCGCAGGGGGGAGGCTGCCTTCTTCCAGGCTTAGGAAAGGATGCAGGATGGGGTAGTGAGTGAGATCACAGGTGCAAAAGCCTCAAGCTCAGCTATGGTCAGAGAGGCTGGTCTCATGAAGGAAAGGATGGTGGAAGGGCCAACCTTAATTCCCATCACAGGATGGGAAGGGTGGGCTCAGTTCCATAAAGGAGGCTCTGAAGGCCGGCTCTCCAGGATCTGTGTGCATCCTGGTCTGCACAGGTTCTAACACAACTTAGAACTTGTGTTCGGTGGTGACAAAGAAACCTCATGGCCTCGTGTTTTCCTAAGCCGGCCACGCATCAGAATCTGCTGGGAAGGTGTTAAAACTACCAATGCTCAGACCTCTTCTTTAGAGATCCACATCTAATGTAGAATCCAGACATCTGAGTTTTTTTTATAAGAACCCCAAGGGATTCTGGTGATGATTCTCCAGGTTTCGAGCCGCGGGTGTGGGTAACAACACCAGATGAGATGTTACTTATCTGAGTCTAGCTGCATGCAGACTTCCGGAGAATTCTGACTGAAGGGCCACTGAGTCTGCAGCTGTCATGCCACACAGCCCAGAGGAGCCCACTGGCCCCCTAACACTGACCTCTGCAGAAGCCTCCAGCCCCCTCCCAAGGGCGCTTATCCCCAGCTCTGATGTGGGCTAGAGGCAAAGAGAGAAGTGAGGTTCTAGGTTTGCGGTCAGGACATTACCTAAGGGGGTGGAGGGAGAGAGAAGAGAGCCGTGTAGTTGTGAACCTCTAAATAAAGGAAGTTTCTCATGAGAATTGAAATGTTGAGTTCTGGTCCCAGCGCTCTCCCCACCTGGGAAATTTTTGAACATTCCAGCCCTGTCCTACAGTAAGGAAGCGACCAGAGGCTATGTCAGCAGGGGAGAGGGAAGTGGTGCGGGGCCCCGGGGCGGGTAGGGTGGCACAGGAGAGACAGGAAGCCAGGAACGGAGGAGGGATGTGCCCCTGCCGTCAGCGTAGAGGATGGTATGAGGGCTGGTGGGGTGGGATCCCAAGAGACTTCAGAGACGTCTTGGTTTACCTGTTCAAGGGAAAGCAGGTGAGAGATTCAGTGAAATCTTCCTTTCCTGGCCAGGTGCATTGGCTGTGAAGCTTAACTTTGTAAACTAGGGCTTCAAGCCCTAGTCACGTGGTTGGCTGTTCATCATCACTGAGGCAATCTGACTTCCTGGCTTTGGCCCTGATTCTTTCCTCTCCCTCAAATTCAGTTTAATAATATCCTTTTGACCACGGATGGCTTCTTTACTTCGTTTATTTTCTACGCAATAGTCAGCCCAGGGCTACATGCCTTGGTAGGCTGCATGAAAGCACAGCACACGAGCCTCCCTCTTTTGGGCTGCTCTGAGTCCACTCCAGCACAAAGTGGCTGCAGATCTGAAGCATTTCTATAACCGCAAGGGTAGATGCTGTTGATCCAGGAAAAAAAAAATGTGCAGGAGGAAGTTATCAGAATGCTTGGGAAGATCCTTAGAGTAATGGAATCGGATCTGGCCTGGGGAAGGAGGTGGGGTACCTGTGTGGCCTGTCCTAGCAAAGGTGCCCAGGTGGGACCACGAAAACTGGGTCCGGGAACCCCTGGGGTCTGGCTTGCTTGTGGGCAGAAGAGGCTACAGATTGTGTAACTGAAGGCCACTTCCTTTACGAGAAGCTGTCAACACCAAAATTTCCTCCTAGATGAATTTATAAAATGTTCTTATGTTTATTCTAGTTACCAAGGCTAATCATCCTGCCATTTGTTTTCACTGTGCTTAAAAGAGGCAGTTAAAGAGGAATGTAAACAAAGGTTAAACCTCTAGGAACTGTTCTTAGGCCAACTGGTGAGAGTTAGGCTGACATAGAGAAGCTTACGCATAAAAGAATGATCAGTCTGTGTACTTCATGCTGTTATCAACTGTAAATACAGTGAGAGAAAGTGTGTTTGTGTGTGTGTCTGTGTGTGTGAATACATGTTTGCTGGGAAGAGGAGGCAGCTTCCTGAGTTTTGCTCCCAGTCCTAAGTAGAGCAATATGTATTTTCTTGAGAGTTTCATGTTGATTGTTAGAAAACACTGCCTCCTGTCTCTTGTCGTGGTGCCATAAACTGAAACTTTAATTCTTTGGAAAGTACAGTGGATTCTGGCAAAAACTGTCACTTTTGCATCTTTTTCCAAGGAGACTGTTGGGGAGCCATTCTATTTGTTGGTGACAACTCTGAACCAAAAAATAAACAAGGGCCCCGTTGACGTAATCACTTGCAAAGCGCTGTACACCCTTAATGAGGACTGGCTGCTGTGGCAAGTTCCAGAATTCAGTACTGTGGTAAGTTTGCCATGAAGCTGGTGGGGTAGACAGTGTATGTGGCGGGTGGGGGGAGAGTGTCACTTGAAATGATATCATTACTACTATGAGAGGCCTCAGACTTTTAGTTAATTAAAAACAGTAGTTGATACAATATTAACACGTGTTCACATAATAGATTTTAATTACCCTGATTGGGGAGAAAAGTATTGTAATGATGCCTGGGGTACTCATCAATTTCCAAAGATTTTAATATCAGGATTGCTTATAGCCTTCAGCATCATCAAAGGAAATGCAAAGTACTCCCTATTCAGCACTTAGAATTGCAATCAGAATTTCTCAAATGACTCTGCCCTGGAAGACAATGTGTGAAGATGTATTTCAACCAAATTGAGGCCGTCTTATTTTAGAACGATAACATAAGACAAATTCCACTGTATTCCCCCTGCAACCTGACGCCCTTACTTTATTTTCATGGATTAGTTACAAATGTTTGGTGTCATGCACTTAATGTTCTGTGATCTCATAGATATTTTTAGAGGAATGCTGTAAATCATGACAGTAAGATGATTGCCTGGCTGCTAGAGGGTTTCACCCATTTAAGAACTTCCTTTTCTCCCATCCCCACTCCACCCACCCACCCTCTTCCCTTCCTTAAAGGAAAAGAGACTATTTTTTTTTTTGCATAGTCAGGAATTTTAGGGAGTCAAACGTGCCAAGTATCTCCAAAATCACTTCGGATTTTTCTGTGCTTTTCTGTTAATAGAGGCTTGAAAAAGAGATGGCTGTGTTTTGGGTTTGATCTTTGGCTTTATGGAGATTCTGAGCTGCTCACAATCTCATGAGTGGGGAAGGAGGGAAAAAATTACAGTGGGGTTTTGGTATTTCTCAGTAAAAGGGCTGAGTCTCCTGTGGCTTTGCTGTGGATGGCGAGCACTGCAGTGTCATCCTGGAAGAATCTATCCTTAATTGGAGAAGGCACCACGGTGCTGTAGTCTATGTTCTGGTTGTGTCTTCTGGGGGGGGGGAGAATAGTCCCTCGGTAAGCTCTTTGGAGTTCTTGGTCATTGCCAGATGGAGCTCACCCTCCGCTGAAGACACGTGATCAGCCCCATCCACTAGGTGGGAGGCTGGGCAGAGGGTCACCAGTTCTGACTTCTGTCTCTGCTCCCATCTATACCAGAAGGGTGCAGTGGCTCTCTAATGTTGGCATGCATCAGAGGCCCCTAGAGAGCTGATTAAACCCCAGAGTTTCTAATTCAGTAGGTCTGGGGGTGTGACCAGAGAACTTGACATTTCTTAAGAGCTTTCTGCGGCTACTGCAGTTACTGATAGAGTGGTTACTAAGTGTAGACTCTAGAGCCAGGTGATTTGAATTCTGCCTCTGCCTCTGCCTCTGGATAGCTGTGTGACTTTGGGCAAATTTGGAAACCTCTCTCTACCTCCATCTCTTCACATGTAAAATGAGGATGGTGATCATGGTGCTTGCCTATCTCATGGGTGTCGCAAGGATTAAGGGTTAATATTCTGGGCTTCCCTGGTGGCTCAGATGGTAAAGAATATGCCTGCAATACAGGAGACCTGGTTTCGATCCCTGGGTGGGGAAGATCCCCTGGAGAAAGGAATGGCTACCCACTCCAGTATCTTGCCTGAAGAATTCCAGGAACAGAGGAGCCTGGAGGGCTACAGTTCATGGGGTTGCAAAGAGTTGGACAAGACTGAGCAACTAACACACACACATACCACACACATGCACTTAGACCATTGCTGGACACACGAGTGCCCTGCAAAGAGTTATTAAATTTAATTCAAATCTCGGGCACTTGTTAGAAATGCTGATCCAGACACACCCTTACCTGGGGCTTCCCTCGGGACTAACTACATTTGACTCTCTGGGGATGGAGCCCAGGGCACAGATAGATGTCTTAAATGCTCCAGGTATTTCTGATGTGCATCTGCAGGAAGAACCCCACTGGTATGTTGGGAGAATGAAAGATGAACTTGCATCAGAGCCCATTGACTCTCCTTTCGCTGATTCAGGGTTTTGTCTTCAGATCCAGGGCCTGGGTCCTACCTTGAAGATGTTCATGCTTTTACTTTGAAACATTTTAGGAGCTCCACAGGTTCCCAAAGAGAAATATTTGCAAGTGAATCTAGGTCAGGGGAAGCCAGCAGGGTCTCACTTTCTTGAACCCCCTGACAGGAAAGAGAGGAGAGGAGAGGACAAGATGGAACTGGGAGTGGGGAGAACTCAATGCCTGGAGCAAGTTTCGAGGCCTGAGTCCTTTCTGATGCTTTACATCTGAACACTTTTTCCCCTTTCATTTTGAAACGTTATTTATTTCACAGTCAATTAAGACCATGTGTTTCTGATTTGTTAACACTCAACTCATCATCAAAATGTTTCTTGATGTTGAAATTTGTGTCAACTCTTGGATCCTTTTTTCCTCTGTAGCCCCTGGGGAAAAGGTTGATGGAAAATTATGCTTTCAGAAATCCACATAAATCTTCCTTTTTGAATAGGGATTTGTCAGTAGATAGCATTGAGACTGAGGAAGGGGTGGGCCTCTTGTTCCTAGGGCCCTTGACTTTAAAATTGATTTTTAATACCTTTTATTGGACCTGCCCCAAACCTCTTTCATGGTGAATGGTTATACTAGAAGCTCCAGAGAGGCTTGATCCGGTCTGTGCTTGTGTGACAAAATGTTAGCAGAAGGTCAATATAAAAAATTTAAGGTTTTTCATTTCCTTTCAGGCAAGTCCCCTCAGCCTTAACCATCATCTTTTAAATTTTCTTCCTCTCTCCCTCCCTCCCCCTCTTTCTCACTTTACCCCCACTTCCCCAGGCTTGTACATACACCCAGCGGTTTAAAGTCTTGATTTTCTAAATTTGCCTGAGGTGGTTTATGTAATCGAAAACCAAGGTTTGGTGAACAAACTTGACTGTGTGTGTGTCTGTGTCGTGTACATTTTTTCAAGGAAAGAAAAGTCATAGGAAAAAGTGCAGAGCAGCCACCACAATGGTTTGTAATGACAGAGGTTGGTACCATGTCAGGGCACATTTTAAAAGAGGCCCCCAAACTCTTGTTTGGCTAAATGTTCAAAAACACGGCACCTCGTCCAACAACCTGAAAGTTAGGTTTGACACCTCTAAAGATTAGAATGTGTTCTTCCTGATGTGTGGAGTGTCTTCTAGACCATAAAGACATCCTGCCAATTGCTTATACGTGAAATCATCATAGTAACACATGGGCTCCAAGAAGTAACTCTTGGTTTGCTGTGCCCTGGGAGGAAAACTCCTCTGCCTTTCTTAGATGAGAGCAAAGCGCCATAAAGTCACTTCCTCTAGGAGCAGAAGAAACCCACTCTCCTCTACCAGGGGACCGCGGACTGGTGTTCAATGAGGCAGACCGCCATAACATTTTCAAGCTCCTGGATGGAAGAATCATTGGAGCACACATACCACAGACACCACACACACACACACACACACACACACACACACACACACACACACACACACACACACAGACACACACACACACACAGACACACACACACACACACACACACACACACACACACACACACACACACACATACACAGACACACAGACACACACACAAAGACACACACATAGACACATACACACACAGACACACACAGACACACAGACACAGGCACACACACAGACACACACACACAGACAACTACACACAGACACACACAGACACACACACACACACGACTCTAACATCCAGGCATTCCAAGTTACACACACACACACACACACACACACGACTCTAACATCCAGGCATTCCAAGTTACACACACACACACACACACACACACACACACACACGACTCTAACATCCAGGCATTCCAAGTTACACACACACACACACACACACACACACACACACACACACATCCACCTCTAACATCCAGGCATTCCAAGTTGACAGCTAGATGAGGAATAAAGCCTGCTGCTCTGTGGTTTTACCTCCTTTAGGCACGTTTGATGTTGCAGCTGGAGCCTCTCGGGCCCTCCCTCAAGGAGGTCTGTGTCTAGAGAGTGATTTTGGAGCAGATCGCCTGAAAGGAGTGAGTGAAGGTTGGGAATTTCAGTTCCGGGAAAGTGGACCGCATGGGAGAAAGGACATTTGCTTCACTTTCGGGAGGAGATGAGAAAACCCAATAACTCGTAGCAAGCGTGCTGAATTAGCAAGAGGAGCTTGACTTACAATCAAAGTTAAGCGAGAAATGGTTTTTTGAACTCTTAAACCCAGGAAATGAGCCTGCCAGTCGGCTGTGTCTGAGAGATAGCATCTTGGCGCCCTGGGAAACAGTGTTCCGACAAACATATTATTGCCCTCATTCTCATATCTACGAGAAAGTCTTTAAGATTATTAGAAAATCTTGAAAAAGCACAGATACTTACCTTCAGAAATCTTAACGCCGCTGCGATGATTTATTGCAGGTTTCTGCCAGCCCACACCAGCCAGTTCTCCACAATAGTTACCGTGTTGGGGACAGTCATGTCTCATGAACTGTTTCATCTCTGATACAGCTCTAGCTATCTCTAGCGAGAGATGCTCATCGACAGGCTTCCTTCAACACAGTGGCTCTGCCCCCCAAGCCCCAGCTCCTTCTGTTTCGTTTAGTTTGTCCTTTCAGAAGATCCATTATCCCCATAATTAAACAACCCACTGTCCCGATTAAGTCATTCTCTGTTACTTCAATTACATCCCATTGTTCATTAAATCCTGATGTTTGCTCTTCAGAAATCTTGTTTTTTTAATACTCCTAGCATTTGTGGCCAAACAGTAAAGTTAATTAACAGTTCTTAAGCTTTTTTCCCCCTTTTCTCTCCCCGATCGTGCAAATCATTTCCATTATGACTTGCAATAATACTGAAACCATTACCAACTCCATAGTTACTGTTCTGAGCTTTCTGATCACAGAAGCAAAACCATTTTTTTTATAATCATTTGAGGTTAAGTCATCCTGGTTGATGGCAGGCAGTGGAAAATGAAAAATTAACCTTAAATGAATGCTTTAAATGACTTTCCTCTTCATACTCTTTGTTCTCACATCCATAGTCATGGGATTAGAAAATAATTTAGTTACCTAAGTACAAAAGTACTTAATTTTCTTCTTTATGGCTCAAATGTGACTCTATTACTTCATCATTAAGGATTCTTATTTATATTTGTACTCCTCAGAGGATGGTAACTTTTATAGGAAATCACAGTGGAGATAAAGACATTTTTTAGATTTGTCTTCTCTGGTAGTGTTAAAGTCAGCATTCTGTTTGATGTTACTGTTATCTAGAGCAGGAATCAGCAAACGAGAGCCTGTGGGCCAAATGTGGCCCTGCTGCTGATTGTTATAAATAAAGTTTTATTGGCGCACAGCCATGCCCGTTGAGTTACTTTGTCTGTGGTTGTTTTTCCTGCTGCAGTGGCAGAATTGAGTAGTTGCAGTTGAGAGGATACAGACCTCAAAGTCTTAAATGCTTACTGGCTGGCCTTTTACAGAAATGATGCCAGCCCTTAATCTAGAGCTTGACATAATAGAGGAAAGAAACTAAAATCCATCCTCCTGCTCACTCCCAAAAATCTTGGCCTGTTTCCTCTCCTAAGAGGGACACAGCAGTGGAAATGTTTCATCACTATCCTCAAAGCTGCAATTCATGGGCATTTTGCCAGAAAGACCAAAAACCTGTGAAACACATTAAACCTAAAATACTGGAATCAATCATTCTGGGCTAAATCAGACAGATTCTCACTTGATTTTTGCATGAACAAGTGTTAGTAAATGCTAGCAAGTGTAGAAAAACTTGTGAGAGAAACTTAAATTTGAGGAAATTCTCTCCATTAGTTTTTTTTCTTCAAAATGGAAAAGACCTTTCTTCCTCATTATTCTCTCAGGGGGTCAAATACCTTCACACAGGAAGCATTGGGCTCTCTTTGGTGGGGAAAGGAAAAGGAGGCTGAGGAGGGGTCTTCAGGCAAGCAAGAGCGTCATTAGAGGGGGTGGCTGGTAGGATGTCCCCGGGCCAATGCCAGTTTAAGATAAACCTCAGATCAAAAACTTTTCTGAGACTTGCACGTCTAATTCTGGGCTTTTTCTGCTCCTGCTGAACTCCTAGAAGTGGTTTTCTTCTCTCTAATTCAGTTTAGTATAAAAACCAAATTTTCTGTTGAACTTCATTTGGTTCTGCAGTGAAATTAGAAATGTATCTTATAGGTTTTATTTAATGAAAGCAATTATTGGCCTAAGACCTTTTACAATAAAGTTGCTGGTTTGTAATAAATTCTTTTGAAATTGGTTTCTAGATATTAGAAGGTATTCCAGAAAGGATGCAGCAACGTCCCTGCCATCATTAGCCAGGAATATGGCTGGTGAGGTCAAGAGGTCGATGGATCACTCTTTTCCCACCACACTGTGGGAAAAATGGGGGACAATGCCTCTCCGCCTGCTTGAACCCTCTCAGCTCTCTGCAGCCTTATTTTTTCTACCCCCCCCCAATACCTGAAACCGCCAAGTTGGTTAAGGGCTGATGGGTAAAGCTGCTAGCGAAGCAGCGGTGTTATGTTTCAAGGCGCCTTGATGCTCAGCTCAGAAGAGGTGGGGTTTGGAGTGACAGTCTTGGGCGTGACTCTGAGCCCAGCCACTTTACAAACTAGCTGCATGACCTTGGGCAAGTCACTCAACCTCTCTCAACCTGTTTCCTTGTCTTTAAACAGGTAGATTATAAACCCTAGCCTTGTACCTTTGTTAACGAGGTCAGGAAATAATATCTGTAAGATGTCTAGCCATCATGCCACAGAGCGCGTGCTTGTTATTTATTTATTTTTATTTATTTGTAGCTGTGCTGGGTCTTTGTGGCTGCACACAGCGTTTCTCTAGTTGCAGCAAGTGGGGGCTCCTCTCCAGGGGTGGTGTGCCAGCTTCTCGTTGCCGTGGCTTCTCCTGTTGCGGAGCACAGGCTCTAGAGTGTGGGCTCAGTGTCTGGTGCGTGGGCTTAGTTGTTCTACAGCATGTGGGATCTTCCCAGACCAGGGATCAAACCTATGTTCCCTGCATTGGCAGGCAGGTTCTTAACCACTGGACCACTAGGGAAGTCCTCATTATGTGTTGAAGCAGAAACTGCCCCCTCGCCATTCTTTTTGGTCGGTCTTTTATTGATGATGGGTGATACAGGGAAGTTGATTAGCTGCATTCATTGTCATTAAACGTTTGTGTTACTATTGAAAATGTTACCTGTAACCTATACATGGGCTTTTACAACCGGTAGCATGCAGTATCTCACTGGACAGATGTGAACAGGAGAGCCCAGTGACACTCCTGCATAGCTAACTAGGGGTGCAGGCCTGCCCACCCCAAGGGGCTGGACTGTGACCTGCAGTGAAGGATGGGATCCTTCCAGTCTGGTCCTTTCTCTGGGTTTGGTACCTGTGCCTTCCAAATCGCCTTGCCCTTCTAAGACCCCTTCTTGATAATAGCTCAGCCATTGTTTCTGAAACCATGGTTCCTTGAGACCCAAGATACCTGTGGTTTAAGCCACAGGGGAATTTCTCTCTCAACCACGTGAAGTTCTGGGGTGGGCAGGCCAGTCTGGTGGGTGCCTCTGCTGGGACGTCCTCACAGACCCCAGCTCCTTTCTTGTTATCCTGAGGTGACCTCAGGACCTAAGGTGTTTGCTCCCCGCCAGCCTCCTTCCACAGTCCAACCAGCAGGACATATGCTGAGCCACAGAATAGTTGACAGATGGTCACCAGCTGTCTTTTGAGGAAGTTTCCCAATGCGCTGCCACATAATGCATCTGCTGAATCTCACTGACCTGAACTGAATCACATGGCCATACACAGCTGCAACAGGGGCTGGGAAAGGTCATCTTTATTCTGGGGGAACATGGGGCTCCTAAAAGTGCCTGCCAGTGGGACCCGAGCCACAGGCTGCTCCAGATTGAGTGGGTTCCACGGAGTCCCATGCCAGCCAAGGTAAGGAGATTGAGTCTCCTCTTCTGTGTCCAACCTGTCTGCTCAGACAGCGTTTATTAAGAACCCCGGGCAGGTTGGGCCTTCCCTTCAGAGGTTTATCACCTTGCTGGCCCTTTGGCTCTGCAGTTAAGAGTGTGAACATGGCCTAGTTATGATCCTCAACAGCTCTGCGATCTTGGACACATTTCCGAACCTCTCTGTCTCAGTTTCTTCATCCATTAAATGATGCTAATAATAGTGGCCACTATAGACAGCAGTTGTAAGGATTAAATGAGTTAGCAAAGCATACCTGACACATGGTGAGTGTTCAGTATGTGCTGGCTATTATTGTTAGAAACCTAAACCAGTATTCTCTTCTTCAGACTTTGTTTCTATAAATAGGACAGGGCTTCTCCCTCACGCGGCAGATGGTGGTTTTGGAGAGGCAAGCATGGTTCTTCAAGCCTCTACCCTCCATTCTCCCCCAGAGGAAGTGAGATTCTTTATCTAGACTTCTTGACCTACTAGCCTGAGCAAAAGATTGAAGCTTGCTGCACATCAGTCTAATTAGGGTTGAAGCCAAGAGTCCATAGTCTAGAGGCCTCCTTCTCTACCACTGCACATGTAGTGCCTTTCCAGACCCAATTCAAATGCCCCTTCCTCCATGCAGCCTTCCTTGATTTCTCCCCCTTTGAAAACCCTCCTCCAAGGTAGAAACAATATCTCTCTGAAACTCTAAAGCACTCCATTGATGACTACTATTTTCTATTGGTATTAGAATTCGTTGTGTATATCCCACAGCTGTATCAGTCTTCAAATACTTCCCAGGCAGGATCAGTGCCAGCTTCCATTTGTTATCATTTGCAACACCCTGCACACAGTATGTTCCAGGTAGATGGGTGTCAATGAATGACTTTATAACCTCAGCATCAACAAATTAAGCTTTGTCAGGTTGGGTGCAGACAGATGTAAGTAACAGAAAATATGACTAATGGTGTGTGAAATCCTAAAAGCATAGAGTTGCATCTCAGAGCAGGAAATCTGGAGGCAAGCAGCCACAAGGCAGGTCCATGTACTCAGCAGTGTCAGGGCTCTGGGTCACTGTCTCCGTGCTCCTCTTGGCTCTTCCTCTTAGTCACTAAATAGCTGCCACAGCTCTAAGCACTGCTCTCCACTTTTGCAGAAACCTTTTCCCTTAATGTCTCAATGGCCAACTGGGTTACATGACCATTCCTTGGTGAATGAGGAGGAGAGTCACCACCAATCATGTTTTTTAGCCTAGGTCGGACCTGGCTTTTGTCTAGCAAAGAAGGAAGAAAATGGCTGCTGACTGAATAACCCACCATATCTATTGCCCCAGCTTTGTTGATGCTTTCATAGCCAGAGTAATTCCTCTTAACAGAGGGACAGATTTCTGGAGAAGAGACCAGGTGCATTTTAGAGCACTTTAGCCTTTTGTGCATCTTGAAAATTAATCACCACCCCATAGATTTGAACGGCGCTTGTTTTTCAAAACATTTTCATATTTTGAAAGGCAGGCTCACCAAATGTTTGAGAACACGGAGCTCGAGTGCCTGCTTCTACCTTTTCCTTGCCAGGTGATCTTTTACAACATACTTAGCCTCTCTGTGCCTCAGTTTCTCATCTGTAAAATGGGATAATAATAGAATCTATGTCATAGGGTTGTTGCTGAGATGAATTTATATATACTAATACACATTATATTGACCATGGTGCTTGGCACAAAGGAAGTGCTCCTTAATTTTCTATTATTACATGTCTTGATTTAGTGATCCTGTCACTTCTTGGAGATAGGGGCAATGCGAATTTTGAAACTCAGGAAAGCTGGAGGACTTGCCCATGCTCCCGCAGCTAGGGAGCAGGAGAAGGGGATGATCCAGGTGGCCTGGTAACCAGTGCCAAGGGCTCTCAGTCCTCCTGTCCTCTCTGCTTGAGTTCTCCGAACACATACCGAGAGTGGAAGAGTCATATCTGGTGGCTGAATATTTTTTCAAAAGTGATGCTTTGGTTCTCAAGTATATTGTGGATCATCTGAGAATGAGGACTATGTCTTAAGGCAGCTGTTCCCATCCTTTTTGGCACCCGGGACCTGTTTCATGGAAGGCTGTTTTTCTACTGGCCAGGAACAGGGTGGGACAGAGGATGATTTGGGGATGATTCAAGCACATCACATTTATTGTGCACTTTAATTGCTAGAATCTAATGCTGCCACTGATCTGACAGGAGGCGGAGCTCAGGCAGTAATGTGAGCGATGGGGAGTGGCTGTAAATACAGATGAAGCTTCACTAGCTTGCCCTCAGCTCACCTCCTGCCGTTCCGCCCCGTTCCTGACAGGCCACAGCCAGCACTGGTCCATGACCCTGGGGTTGGGAACCCCGTCTTAAGATCTCTCCTAGCCCTGGCCCCTAACACTGTGCCTCTATGAAGGACTCTGGTGAAGTGGGTTTTGAAGGGGAGGTTCCATGGGGAGTCTTTCATGATGAGAAGCAGAGGCCCAGCATGAGCTTTCCAAGCCGGGGGATCGGCTTATGAGGAAGGGCCTGCTCTGAGGTCCCCCAGCTACACTTGCACTTTCAGAAACTGCTGTTGGAACCGTACGCGTTAGCGGCATAAAAATGAACACAAATCAATTTGTCTCTGAATGTACTCTGAATTCCCCATGGACTCTATAAAATGCCATTTTACCCTTTTCCACCCATCTGACTGTGGAGGCAGTGGTGGATTTACATTATTTTACATTTTTTTACATGTAAAATATTTACATTATTTTACAGTTACGGGTTTGTTTTTTTCCCTTTTGGTTATGTTTTTAAGAAGAATGTTTATTGCCTATAAAGAGGTGTTTTTGTTGAAGACAATAGTGCCCTTTAGGTAGTCATAGGATGTTATTTCACAAATACCTATGAAACTGTTAAACAAGCTGAGATTGCTGGAGCTCTGCTTAAAATGGGCTTTTCATTCGTCTTTACCTTTGGAAGCTCCATGACATGGGTTTCACCACCACGGCTGCTACCGGGAAGGAGACCAGCTGGAGAAACACAGGGAGACGTGGGCAAGGCCACCCCGACCGACTGTACAGGGCAAGGCTGCCGTTTGCCCCCCCAGCCCCCCCAGGAGCCCCATGTGTGCGGGAAACGCAGCTTAGGTCTTTGGTCATGGCCCGACCTAAGACAGATTCCTGGTGGTTCAGAGGGCTCCTGGGCTGTAGGCGGGATGGGGAAGAGAAGAACGGAGGGTGCTTGGGTGGGAGGGACTGAAGCTGAGGGGTTCAAGGGGCACCTCAGACTCACCACTCACAAGCCGTCTCCCTGGAGGCAGAGGCCTCTTTTCCTCACTCAGAAAGTGAGGGTAATAATAATAATATTACAGCACCCTTCACTGGGAGGATTAGAAGAAGCAAGTCTGGAAGTGCGTTTGGCAGGGTGCCAGGGTGAAAGTGTTATTCGCTCAGTCGTGTCTGACTCTTTGTGACCCCATGGACTGTAGCCCGCCAGGCTCCTCTGTCCATGAAATTCTCCAGGCAAGAATACTGAGGTGGGTTGTCATTCCCTTCTCCAGGGGATCTTCCCCACCCAGGGATCGAACCCGGGTCTTCAGCACTGCAGGCATTTTCTTTACCGTCTGAGCCACCAGGAAATGTCACTAAGAAGGGAGGTGAGGAAAGGACTCTGGGCTTCCTTCTTGCCCTTCCCGCTGCTTCTCACCGCCCAGCGGGTCAGGGGTCAGGGTTCTGCATCCCTGCCTGGTGAGCGGCTGACCCAGAACAGGAATATGCGCTGAGAACGCTCAAGGGGGCCACTCTCTGGCTCAGGAAAAGGAAGCTCTCACAGGCCAGACCGAGACCGCAGCTTCACCTCAGACTCCAGCACCAAGTACTCAGAGTTTCAGTCTCTTGGTGAGGACCCGACCAAGATTTACTCTTGCACAGCTGTGAGCAGGACTGTAGGGGCAGGCTGTAAACGCGCCTCTGAGCAGCCCCCGCCCATCCACCCAGAGCTTCGGAGCTTCCCCCCAACTCCCTTTGTCCGGGATCTTTAAGTCCTACCTCCCGAGTCAGACGCCATTCTAAGTGTGATGTGATTAATTCGGTTCATCATCTTGGGAGCCCTGGGAGGCAGTTATTGTTGTTGTTCCCACTTCGCAGGTGAGAAGTCTGAGGTGCAGAGAGGTTACCCAGCTAGTTAGTGGTGAACTGGACTTGAACCCGGAGTCTGACCCAGAGCGGGTGTTCTGCCCTGCTCTCCTTCTGGCCAGCTTGCTCTTGACTCTGGTAGAGACCCTGGCAGTGGCAACAGGGTCCCAGCTGCTCAAGGCTGGCTGAATCTCTGTTTCCCTGTGAAGGCATGCTAATACTGACAATAATCATAGTGATGACTTACATGAAATAACAATCTGCCTGTTACTTTTACTATTATCATCATCATTGAGCCTTTCCCAGCAGCCCAGCTAATGCCAAGCATTTGACATGTATTATCTTTTTAAAAAGAATATTTATTTGTCTGCACTGGGTCTTAGTTGTGGCATGTGGGATCTAGTTCCCTGACAGGGATTGAACCCTGGCCCCCTGCCTTTGGAGTGTGGAGTTTTAGCCAATAAACCACCAGGGAAGTCCCAAGTTACTTTATTTAATCTCGATAATAACACCAGGGGGCGAGTACTATACTTACGGAATGTATGGTATTCTTTACCATCTAAGCTACTTCTCTGGTAGCTTAGATGGTAAAGAATCCACCTACAATACAGGAGACTCCAGTTCGATCCCTGGGTTGGGAAGATCCCCTGGAGAAGGGCATGGCAACTCACTCCTGTATTCTTGCCTGGAGAATCCCATGGACAGAGGAGCCTGGTGG
This sequence comes from Odocoileus virginianus, assembly GCF_023699985.2. Classification (NCBI taxonomy): domain Eukaryota; kingdom Metazoa; phylum Chordata; class Mammalia; order Artiodactyla; family Cervidae; genus Odocoileus; species Odocoileus virginianus. The sequence goes on from NC_069697.1 coordinate 21,981,262, forward strand.
ACTATAGTTCATGAGGTCACAAACACTTTCACTTTTCTTCACTATCCTTACACCCATTTTAAAGTTGAATTAACCCTAAGGCTCCCCATTTACCACATTATTTGTGTTTTCATTTTTTAAACATTTCCAGCAGCTAATCACTTTGCATGCCCTCACTGTAGCCAGGCTCAAAAACTTGAAATAACTGCACATTGGCCACCACACCCAGGTCCTCTGGCTCCCTGATTACCAGGGTGCCTTAGAATCTGAACTGTATGTTGTGCTAATTACAAAACACTCAGCACTTGCCTGAATCAGCTCCACTGAGAATTCCGAGTATGTAACTTTGTTGTTTTAGATCGGTTTATTCTTAGGCAAAGTAAACCTGAAATTGCTTTTAAATTCCTTTTGAAATATTCCCTAGTTCTGTGTTTTCACACATTCACCAAGGCCTTACTTCTCCCATTAGGCTGATTCTGAGGTTTTGCTGCACAGGGAGAATGTTAACTGACAAAAACCATAAGTAATGGCGCTGAACTGTAAAGTAATTAATGCAGGAATAATAGCACAGAGTGGGGATCTCGGTGTTTTAATGAGAGCTCAGGAAACTGCCTGGCTGAAGTTGGTTGAAAGTGGAGGGGGAGAGGAACGTAACCATAATCACTGCTGCTTATTAAAAAGTGACCTCTAAAAACAAAGTGACCTCTTTGGCGTGATCAATACGGAGACCTCAAAACCTTTCCTGTCACCTGGAACTTTGCTTCTAAAACTCTGTGGGCCTTTTAATAAAAAAGATAGTCCCCAGTCTACCCTCACCTACTGTGAAATTTTCCAGTATTTTTTTTTTTCTTTTTTGAGGGTGAAATTAGAAATCACCATTTTTAGAATATTTGTGTGTGTGTGTGTATGTATATATTTTACCCTCAAATATATTTATTCAATGTTTGCTCTATACTGAGAGTTTTAACTTTCTGTTTTCCTTTCCATTATCCCTGAAAAGAATGGATTATGGAAAAAAGATTAAAGTAGGTCTAACGCGATACAGTGTTTGCTAATGTGCTATCAGAAGTATTAGTAGGACTTGCCAAAGGACTTGTGTCTTTTATGAATGCCTTTCAGATTGCAATTATCTAATAGACTTGGAAACCTGTTTGTATTCTTGCAGGCATTAACTGTCACCTTTGAAAAAATCCCAGAAAATGAGAGTGCAGATGTCTGTCGGAACATATCAGTCAATGTTCTTGATTGCGATACCATAGGTCAAGCCAAAGAAAAGATTTTCCAAGCATTCCTAAGCAAAAATGGCTCTCCTTATGGACTTCAGCTGAATGAAATAGGACTTGGTAAGGCAATACTATTTTGTCCCAATTCCCTGATGAGGATCCCTCCCACCATCCCTCCCTCCCACCAGGCCCCCAGCATGTAGCTGTGACTCTGCTGAAGCTTACTAGCCTGGAATGTTCCCAGAGGGCATGTCTAAGGACCCGGAGATTGCATTGTTCTCTCACAAGTATCATCCTACAAAAACCAGGATCCTTCAAAGAAGCTGTTCTTCTTTCAAAAAAAAAAAAATTATGTTTGTAAATCAGATTCATGAGATTTCGAACCTTGAGACCTAGTGAATTCACCTTGCATCAAGAAGTACAAAAGGTGTCAACCTAAGGCCTTCTGTATGTGTTGCGTTTCACGTTGGCATTTGATTTGTTTGTTGTGATACCGAATATGTCATTAGTGGGTGGCTCAGACTCTGGGTGTGAACCCCAGCAGGCTAGAAAGGTCATCTTCCTCTCTGCTAATCGCATCCTGCATTAAGTATAGACTCGGTCCTCCCCCACCATGAAGCAGCATCTGCTCGGAATTCATTTTCGGGCTCTATTGGTATACTGCAAAGGCGAGCATATGCGTGAGCGAGCTAACAGGGCTCCACTTCACTCAAATGTTCATCAACATTTTAAAGTTGAGCTCCACGCAGCCCTCCCAGGAGACTGTCGTGGGATTTTACAGCAGATAATGGGATAGGGAAAAAAGAGTCAAAGCGCAGCGGTGACAGACAGCGTAACAAGGTTCATCTCTCCTGCACGTTCAGTTGTAGCCTCGACTAAGCAGGCAATTAAATTCATCCCACCTGGCCCTCCAAGGCAGCCCCCCTGCTAAAAGGCCATTGAGAGAAACCTGGGGGCAGGGTCTGGCCCCATGAGTGAAACCATGCAAATGTATAGCAGTTCCAAGGCCTGGCTTCAAGGGAAGCGAGGCCGCTAGAGCACTCTCATCCACCTGTCTTCTGCTTCCTTCTGTTGGCTGGACTGTGGGCACTTCAAGACCGTGTGAGCTCATTTGGTTGGAGGTGGGGTCAAAGGGCAGCCCCAGTCAGGCAACCATGACATAACCCAGGACCATCAGCTTCCTGGACCTGCGCCTGCATCTCCAAGTGTGTCACTCTGACTACAAAGGCCCTTGGAGCCAAGGCCCATGGGGAAATGGCCCCGTGACCTCAGTCCTGCTGCTGCCAAGTCCATAGGACCATCCTCACACCATCGAGGGTTTCTGCCCATCAGGTGTTCCTGGCCTCTGACGTGGGGGTTGGACAGGGAGCAGGACAAGCCCCCTAGAAGCTTCCCATTATAGTCTTATGGCAAATGGCTTCTGCATGTCTGCTGATCTTCCAAACTAGCTCCTTGGCTAGCCTTGGAAAACTAAGACATAGCCTTAGATACCAGCTATAAATTGTATTAAAATCCGATACGAGAAGTAGCTGTGTAGAGACCTCTCATAGCAGAGACTCACACAGGCAGATGCCCAGAGGGGCAAGAGGCATCATTTATAAGGGATGTCAGCCTACCTGGGATAATGGGAACTGGTGGGACCCAACTTAATTGGTGAAAGCCACCAGCTAGATAAGGGGGCAGTGTGATCAGTGTTACCAGATGATCCAGTTTTTTTTCAAAAGAGAAATCACAAGTCCTAATTTTTATGTGCAATCTTCAATCTTTAAATGTTGGTTCTGAATTGACATTAGAATAAAACATGGTGCAGGTTCACAAAATGAAAAACAAACCACATCCGTGGGCCACACTCTAACCCTAAGGCACAAGCTGGTGACCTCTTAAAGGAGCTGAAGCCCTGATGCTGGGGTGCCAGCCAACCAGCACACCCCACACGGGGATGGACAGATCGTTCCTAGAGCACCTGCTTGTGAACACACAGGTAGTAAGCATGCAGATTTGCTTTTGGAATTTTCTGAAGAGTTTAATATCTTGGAGGATGCATTATTTTGTCTTCCTTTGGCTTTATTTCCAGGGTTAGCCTCAGAGTAGAAGCTTCAGGAAAAAAATGTGATCTTACCTATCAGAGCCCTAAACATAAAAGTAAAACAGAAGAGAACGCAGGCTACCGGCCTGGCTGATAACATCTCCAAACCTTCAAAACCACTTTATTTTGGCCTTGTTTTTTAGCCACTAAGTCGTGTCTGATTCTTTGCCATCCCACGGACTGTAGCCTGCCAGGCTTCTATGTCCATGGGATTCTCCAGGCAATAATATTGGAGTGGGTTGCCATTTTCTTCTCCAGGGGATCTTCCCAAACCCTGTCTTACTTACAGCAGACAGGGATCAAACCTGTGTCTCCTGTAAGTAGTAATTGCAAAAGTGACACATTAGTATGTTACATTTCTGTGTCATTTTAAAAGAAAGCAAAATGCTCTTTTTCAAAAAATTTTTTTCCAGAGCTTCAGGTGGGCACACGACACAAAGAACTTCTGGATATTGACAGCTCCTCTGTGATTCTTGAAGACGGAATCACCAAGCTCAATACCATTGGCCACTACGAGGTAAGAACAAGGTTATCCCCAGCCTGAACTGGGGCTTAGCTCATGTCCAGGACCATGCAAATTCTTTGAAAATTACAAGATTCCCACCAGTTTTCTGGAATCATTTGAAGATTGCTTGTTTCAGGGGCAGAAATTTTCCCTTACTTGCTCATGGTGTGGGATCTCCTTTCCCAGAGCTGCGATTTTCACGGGGTCCAGTCACTTTCTATCCTGCGGTTTAGGTCAGAAACTTCACCTTTACCAGATCCTCTGGACTGTTCAGTGGAAGAGGCATTGTTGAGCTTGACCCTGGACAAAGCTATGGGAGTTCTAAGTGGCACCGCTGTTCATTACTGACCTGGTGACCTCTGTGTAGGGTCCTTTGTTTCTGAAGAAGTTTTACGTTTCCTGTTTGTTTGAATATTCAGTGATACCTCCTTGGCCTCTGACCCACTTGCTGGGTGAGTGTTGAGGTGGGTGAGGGGAACGTGTGACCCAGCAGAGAGCTGAGTGCGGGAGAAGCGTGCTCAGAACCAAAGAGGGGAGGCGGGGGAGGTTCCTGAACACCACGGGGTCCTGCGAGTCATTCAGGAAATCACCCGAACCTTTGTTGAATATCCACTCTGTGCTAAGAGCTGGGACGGCATTCGAGTGGAACAAAGACTAGGTCCCTGGCCTCAGACAGCCTACAGCCCTGGGACCGGGGCAGGGGTGGAAAGGAAGGAGGAGACAAGTCGTGAGGCAGCATCTTACAGTTTAAGAGTGCTATGACTCAGAGCATCCAGGAAGGCTTCCTGGAGGAAGCAGTGACTCATCTAAGACCTGAAGAGTGAGAACTTAACCAGGCCAACATTCCCAACAGGGAAGGGGAGCGTGCTTGCTCTTCTGCAGAAAGACTTTTAGACTAGCTAGAACTGGAGAGGGGCACAGGTAGCAATGAGAGCCAATAACAGCCAATGTTTATGGAACGCCTATCCTGTGCCAGTTGCTGGTCTCAGCCTTCCTTTTATTTCTGCAAATTTTACCCATAGCAGTCCTATGAGGTAGGGACTGTTATTAACCCACTTTACAGATGAGTACACAGAGGCTCAGGGAAGTGTGAGCTAGTCAGTAGCTAGTCAGTGGCAGAGAGAAGTTGGGACCCGAATCGTTGGGCTCTAGGGCCCATAGCTTAACCAGTACAGGATGGCTTCTCACAGTAGAAAGGCAGAGACGTGGCGGGGTGTGGGGGGGTGGTGGTGTGGGGAGTGGGGAAGTACAGACCGCGCAGGCCCCACAGCTTCGTCCAGTCTGGGTGTTATGCCCAGCACAGTGGGACACCATTGGAGGATCTTACGCAGGAGAAATTTGTGTCTCAGGAAATGACTGTGGCTGTGTGTGGAGCATGGATATAGGAGGTGCCAACGGGGAAACGGGGAGGCTCTTTAAAGGATTTCGGGTAAGGAATGATGCTGACCGGGAATGACACTGTGGCTCTGGAAAATGAGGCAAGCAGATGAATTCAGAGATGGGCGGAAGGTACAAGCCGTGAGCTGTGTGGGTGGGAGAGATACTGGGGGGAGGCGGGTCAGGAAGGCATGGGGATGGCTGGGTAGATGCACAGACACCCTTGCTGAGCTGGAGAAGCAGGGCAGCAGCTTCCTAGGCCCTTGGAGAGTAGCGCCCCATCTTTCAGGGCTGAAATCCCATGGAGACGTGTCTGCACCAAGAAGGCCTTTGGGGCGGGCACTCCCCTCACCCAGACAGAATCCGAGACCAGTCCTTGCCAGGTTTCCTGGACAACCTCCGGGAGCAGAGGACCCCCCCAGCCTTGGGCTCTTTGGCTGAGCGGGTCTCAGAGCCGGGTGAGGAATTGTTGCTTTGGGTAATCCCTGGGTGGGTGTTGCCCCTGCAGCCTTTGCTGGAGGGCGCCCCGCAGAGAATGTGCCGGGTTAACAGTTTGTCCTCACCCTTCTGCATCTTAGACTTTCCAACCTTGGTATCATCTTGCCAAGAGCTGCGGCGCCTGTGGGGTTTTAAAAATTCTATAAAGTTCAAGGAACTTTCTGGAAGTACCTCTTCCTATTGGTGGGCCACATTTGGAGAAGCGCTGCTCCAGAGGAAATCTAAGGGCTGGGAAAATTAGAATCAGGCTCATTCCACCTTCAGTCTGCGTTTGAGAGCTGCACCCCGCCGCTGTCTCCTCCTCCTGTTTCTGGGCGGTGGGCTTGTCTGGGCAAGTTTGGCAGAAACACAGCCCCCAACGCCCTCCTTTGGTGTCTTGAGCCGCGCTGGCCTTGCTCAGCTGTGCAGGGAGGGCCAGCCCGCCCTGGTCAGGCTTCTCAGCGCCCCCTGGCCACCATGTGGCAGGCAGTGGGCCCCAAAGGAAGGGGGTGTGGCCGCTCACTGGCACAAGAGGGCAAGGCAGACGAGACGCTCCAGCAGGGAAAGGGGAGACCCACGCCTGCTGTCTGCAAGGTGAGGGGAGGACTGTCAGGAGAGAGGGGACATCAGTCTTCACTGCAGACACAGCCGTGCTAGACCCCGATCTGCTTAAGGATGATAATGAAATTAATCTGGCCTGTAGTCACTTCCCGTCCCAATGATTTATTGGCCTCATACCCTAGCGTTGCCACATGGTGGTAATAAATGACAAGACTAGGACAGAAGGGCTTAAAGGATTCTCCTTACGTTTAAAGAGCTAAGCCGTAAGGCAAATAAACGCAGAGAGCTTGAAGGAAACTGGGGAGGTCAACGGCCGCATGCTGTCTGTGCCTGGACCATCCCACATGCCCTGGTTTTCAGAGACTATCATATATCCAGCCTCCTAAATCTACACCCGCTTCACAGCACAGTCAAAATCTGGAATCATTTGACAGGGCTGAGCTGAAGCTTGCTTTTGCCCTTTCATTAAAGAAAAATTTTCTCCTAGAACACTTACATTTCCCTCCAAAGAGACAGGGCGCTAATTATCACTCTTATTCATTTACTAAAGCGCTCTCGTTTGAGTCACTGTAAGTGCTTGAAAGCAAAAAACTATATTTCATTTAAAAATAGGATCTCACTCGGAGTCTTAAGTGATTCAGACTCACCTCCCTCCAATTAGCCCAAATTAGTGAGGTTTTCGAGTTAATCTGTAGCGAAGGTCAGTTCCTCCTCCTATCTAAACAAAGTCCCTGCTGCTGGAATGTGAGCCTGTTTCCTCTCTCGCCTTGTCCTGTCCTCAGGGCAAATAGAGTGTAGCTGTTCTCCTCCGAATGATTTACTGTCCGTGTACTTGAAGAACCAGTTTCTTGAAGGGACATGACGGTGCAGCGAGAACATAGCATCTCATGGGTTGGATGCCGCCTCCGGAGCCCCACAATACCAGCAGTACCCATCACCAGCAGGATGGCATCCTTGCCCACCCTGGGTGTCGGCTTGCTTTGCACAACGGTGGCAGCACCTGACGACAGTGGCAGCCCGTGCCCAGCACTGCTGGAGGGCATAGACATGATGGACGTTCACACAGCCTGTGTGTATTACCCTCGTTCTCTATCGGGTGAACACGAAAGAGCAGAAATTCCTGCTCCAGTCTTTGAGTGCTGTGCAGACAAGGGGCAGAGTGACACCTTGACAAACCCATGAAGCCAGAGGCATCTCCGCGCCTATCATTAGGCCGTCCCGAATGCCTCCTTCACTGTTGCCCACTGTGTGTGTTTGCTACGAGGGGGACCGTGCCGTGCTCTGGAGCCAGCACGGGTGACTATGTGAGTCTGGAGAGGGTGTGAGGTCGCTGGTCCCATGTGACTGTGGCAGGATGCTCTCTCCCGGTCCAGGCTTGCTGCAGCTACCCCCGCCCCTGCCGTGTGAACTCTCACTGCACCCACATCCAGCCGTTGGGTGGCATCAAGTTTGCAGGACAGGTGTTGTGTCCGGCAGGAAATGTGCTCTTACAGATCACACCTCTCGTTCTGAGCTGTGAGGTTTTGAGGGCAGAAGAGACGTTTAACCACCGTGTTGCTGAAGAATGTTCCTCCTAACGGGAGCGTGCCGGTGCTCCAGTGGTCAGTGCTAACACCAGAGTTGTCGCTCACATGACACTTAAAGTTCAGACGAACGTCCCCAAGGTCAGTGGGCTTTCCGGTCAGGTGTGTTGCCTGTGGACAGGCTGTGGGCTCCATCTTTGGACTCTCTAAGGGTCTCGTATAGCATGGATGACTTTAGATTCTTATTCACCAGAAAAGTGGAAAGCTTTAGTGTGCTGGGCACTGTTCTAGGAGCTTTCACGAACAGTAGCTGCTTCATCCTCTTTGTAGCCCGGTGAGGTAGACACTGTCATTCTTCCCATCCCTGAGGCTCAGGGAGCCTAAGAACCTTGGCCACACTCCCATAGCTCTCCTCACTGGTGCCCCAAGGCTGGAAGCAGATGAAAAAGGGATTGCACAGAGGCTGTGCCTCTGCTCAGCGCCAGAGGGGTCACCTTGCTCAGAGCTGGGCTTGCAGCCCACGTTCCTAGCCTCTGAAGCAGCCTGGCTGGAGAGCTTAGGAGAAATTCTGGTAGTCATCTTCTCTGATGTCAAATTCAAAAGGGCGACTTCTCTTCAGATCTTACGCTCAATCTCACGTCTGTGAGTTTATCAGAATGCTTCCTTATGTCTGATCCTTTTTTGACATCCTTTAAGGCCAATACTCCTTGAAGGCGACAGAAGTTTACCCTCATCAGAGGGAAGCCTCTTTCAGGTATCCAAGGGCTGACAACTCCAGCGCAACAAAAGCCTGGGGAGCTTAGGCTCCTCATCGCTCGCTCACTGGTGGAGCCCAGGCTCCCGCCTCGAGGACTAGCTCGGGGCTCCCGCCGTCCTCAAAGCGGCTTTGTGTCTGGCCCAGGGCTGATCCCAAGCACACCAGAAAGAAGCCAGACCTCTGTTATCATTGTCACTAGTGTCAGGAGCCCTCCAGAGCTCTGTCCTGGGCGGCGGGAGCGTCTTGGGTGATGTGATGTGTCTGTTGAGAACGTTCCAGATGCTCTGCTGAGCCCTGAGCCTCCTCTCCTGAAGGACTGAGCAAGGTTATTGCTTGGGCTCTGAGAGAGAAAATAGATTCCTTTTTCGTCTGCCTCCAGCCTTGGGGTGTCAGTGAGAAGAGCTGAGGGGAAGGCGGGAGAGCAGTATAGATGAGTGGTTGCTGGGACAACGTTAGTTGAATAGGGTTCTGTTTTCACAAAATACCATTTTAGGAATGAGAGATGCCAGTAAGGTTTCCACATGGAGCTTTGTAGTGACTATTGTGTTTTTAGACTTAAGGAGAAAATGTAATGGTGGTTCAGACCCTACTCATAATTTTCCATAAAATTCTTAGGCTAAAGTTCCAGCTTTCCTCTTGGGCCAGCTGTTTGAAATTGACTCTGTCTTGGCCTTCCCTGGCGGCCCGGTGGTTAAGGCAAAAGGAGAAGGGGGCAGCAGAGAATGAGATGGTTAGAGAGCATCAGCAGCTCCACAGGCATGAATGTGAGCAAACTCCAGGAGATGGTGAAGGACAGGGAAGCCTGGCATGCTGCAGTCCGTGGGGTTGCAGAGTCAGACACGACCAAGCAATTGAGCAACAACCACTGGTGGTTAAGACATCCTGCCTCCATTGTAGGGAACCCAAGTTTGATCCCTGGTCAGGGAACTAAGATCCCACATGCCTTGCAGTGCGGCCAAAAAAAAAAAGATATTAAAAAAAAAAAAAGGAAAGAAAGAAATTGCCAACATTTGACCATTTTTTACTTTCAAAATAGTTTCATCAGGTTAAGTATAAGTTCAACCTTATATTTCTAGAAAATCTGTTTTTATGGTATAATCATCAACTTTTGGCATTAAGACAGTATTTTACCACAAAGAAATCTCACCTTCACTTACAATATGAGGGTGTGTTGCTTTTATTTCAGAAGCAACCTCGTTTTATTTTTTTAAAGGTGTTCTTTAGTGACTCAGTCCACTCCAGTTCAGTCACTCAGTCGTGTCTGAATCTTTGTGACCCCATGGACTGCAGCACACCAGGCTTCCCTGTCCATCACCAGCTCCCAGAGCTTGCTCAAACTCATGTCCATCGAGTCGGTGATGCCATCCGACCATCTCATCCTCTGTTGTCCCCTTCTCCTCCTGCCTTCAATATTTCCCAGCATCAGGGTCTTTTCCCTGAGTCAGTTCTTTGCATCAGGTGGCCAAAGGATTGGAGTTTCAGCTTCAGCATCAGTCCTTCTAATGAACACCCAGGACTGATCTGCTTTAGGATGGACTGGTTGGATCTCCTTGCAGTCCAAGGGACTCTCAAGAGTCTTCTCCAACACCGCAGTTCAAAAGCATCCATTCTTTGGCACTCAGCTTTCTTTATGGTCCAACTCTCACATCCATACATGACCGCTGGAAAAACCATAGCTTTGACTAGACGGACTAGTCCGCATTTAGTGGCTTGTCCCCACTTGATGAGCTTTAGTTCAGTGTACCTTAGATTTAGTTATTGATTTCTGTATTTTTGACTGAGCTGGATCTTCGTTTCTACGTGCAGACTTTCTCTAGGCGCAGCGAGCAGGGACTCGTCTTCGTTGCGGTGCTCGGGCTTCTCATCGCAGCGGCTCCTGTTGCAGAGCACAGGCTCCAGGTGTGCGGGCTTCAGTCGATAGGCTCAGGAGCTATGACTTGTGGGGTTTAGAATATGGGCTCAGTGTTTGTGGCACATGGGCTTAGTTGCCCTCCAGCATGTGGGATCTTCCCAGACCAGGGGTCAAACCCATGTCCTCTGCACTGGCTGGTGGATTTGCCACAGTGGACCACCAGGGAAGTCCCGAAGCAACTTTAAATTGATGACATGGGTCCATCTCTCCCTGTGTGGTCTCAGCTCCTAATTCCGATGGTAGAAAAGTCTGCAGTCATCTTTGCCTCATTCCAGTGAGGGCCAGTTACCTTCATTGGAGGGGTAGGACTTCGATGTCATCTTGAATCTTGGAGCACCATGAGACTGGAAGGAATTTAATGTGAAATTGCTGTGTGTACCAACTCTACTCTGGGCTGGAGAAACATTCCTGCCACAGATCCATCTAGTGACATTAATCTTTCTTTGATTTAATTTGTTTTTCATGCCTAAAGTAGGGGCCCACAGAATGCTCCCAGCCTCACAGGAGTATGGGAGGATTAACGAGCCACTCTTAGGAAAGCTTTTGGAGCTCCTCAGATATAACAAACAAAATCATATATTTAACACCTTGAATTCTGTGGCACTTTTCAAAATGGCATTTCTGGTCTTCATTCGGCAGCAGCTGGCTTTTGTGCAAAATCGAAAGTGGAACCCTTTACCACCCACCTCCAACAAACATCTATAACTAAACTAGTTTTCTGTCTTTATAACAGTGTTAACATGTCACGTGGAGGGAAAAACGTGGCAGCCCTAGAGCCTCTGTGAAAGTTAGACATACCCTCGCACACATACATGCTCACACACACACAACTCATCCTCTAATAAAATGCTTTTACACTTGCTCTCAGGAGATAATTTCAGAGTAAAATTTCCCCAGTACAAGCTGCGTCTGCGCTGTCTTAATGCCTGAGCACCGTGCCAGCAGCGAGTCATTGCCAGCTCTCGAAAAGACATTTGAACTTTTGGCTGGGCTCCTTATCGGAAAGCCCATCCGTGGTGTTTGTGATTATAGAGTAAGGGTGCTCGCTTTTGGCAAAACAAAGCATCTGACAGTAGCAGATTATTGGCTCAACACACAACAGGATCCATTTGGGATTCATTCTTTGACAATTACCCAGAATGAATCACCAGCTTCCTTTTATAACAAAGGTGTTTATTGGCTTAGAAACAGGGCATATCCAGCTCTTCATGGGGAGGGATTTTGTAATGATGTTCAGACATTCTCATAAACTTGGTGTCTGAGTATTGCTAAGGGGGTGCCTGCACAGAGCGTTGACTTTAATTGCATCAGAAATGGAGGAGAATTGAAAAATCAGCCAGAAAACAATGAATGGCTCAAGGGGAAAGGAGAGGATGTTTGGTAATAGCGGCAGGGTCCAGGAGCTCAGTACGAGTTTAGAATCCGTGCATAAAACACTTTGCAGAGGCCAGGAGGCCCCCACCAGCCCTGCCCAGGGCCCCCTTCCCCCACAAGATGTCGGGAGCACCAGTAGTTGGAGGCTTCTGGCCTAGACTTAGTGACTGGCTGGACCCTGTGCTCAGGGGCCTCCACCAGGGCTGGCGCTCATGTTCCTTCCCCGTGGGGACAACCTTCGAGAGATTAGGCTTTAATCCTTTGGTGTTTGCTGAGCCGGTTTGTATATTCTGATAACCAACTTGCCGCAGGCCAGAAACATTCTAAGTTTTTATTTTTTTTCCAAATGGAGGGAGGCCAGGTCCAAATTAATATCAGAATTCAGAACAGCCTTAGAGCTTTCAAGTGCAGGGAAAAATCACGTGGCTGATGACAATGTTCAGAAATGACAGGGTTAACCCTCCAGTCACATCCCAGAATAAAAGTGAGGATTTGGGTATCCCCGTCCTGTCGCTTCTCCATGGCCCCTTTGTCTAGTACTTCTTTGGACCAGCCGCTCAGAACAATTTACTCCTCCAGCGAGCAAAGCCTGCCCTCTTTCTCTTAGCATCTAGGCCCCCTTGGCCTGATGGGCCCTTCTTCCTCTGGTTAAGTGTGAGGAAGGGTTACGCTAAGGGTTCCAGGGTCCCCAAAATTTCTCATCCCTCAGAACTCTTGATGTTATCTCCAAAAGGGGCTACACATTGGGGCTGAAATCACATCAGTATGGTGAAAGCATTTGTCAAATGCATACATTTAAAACCCATGACAGTTTTTAAAAACAGCTGTGTTGGGATGTAATTTGTATATCATAAAGGTCACCTTTTCACAGTGAAAGTGGTTCAGTGGGTTCTTGGGAACATTTGTGGAGCTGTGCAATTGTCACCACAATCTAATTTTAAAACATTTTCATTACTTCAAATAGAAACCTTGAACTCATTAAGAGTCACTCTTCATTCCTCCAAAGGCAACTAGTAATCTACCTTCTATTTGTACAAATGTGCCCATTCTGGACAAATTATGATTGTATAATAAGTGATCTCTTGTGACTGACTTCTTTCACTTAACCGTGTTTTTGAGATCCGTTCATGTTGCAGCATGTGTTAATACTTCTTTCCTTTTATTGTATGGGAATTTTTTTGTAGTGTGTTCATTCACTAGAATGATAATTCTTTTAAAAGGACAAACTGCTGGTAGCTGCAACAATGCAGATAAATATAAACGTGATAGACCTTATATTGACCCTAAGAAGCTAGACACAAGTGTACGCTGAATGATTCCATGTACAAGAAGTTCAACAACAGATAGAACTAAACAATGGTGATGGAAGTCAGAAAAGTGATCACCCCTGGGTGAGGACGGGGTGGTTATTGATTGAGAAGCACAATAGGGGTACTTCTTGGAACCTTGAAATATAATTTTATATCTTAATGTGGGTGGTGGCTACACAGGTATATACTGAAGTGAACAATCTTGAGCTGTACACTTAATACAAGAACATTCCTATAAGTCATGTTTAAATTTTAAAGTTTTTTATTTAAAAGTGTATGCAGTTTTATGATTTTTACAAGCTTCTTTTGAAAAGATAGAGAGCTGCAAAAAAAGAGAACAAATTATAAGTGTCCTGCTGGATGGATTATCACAAAGTGAGCCTATCTTACAACTCCCACTCAGATCAACAAATAAAGCGTTATGGGCACCACAGATGCCCCCTCATGGACTCTCCTAATCGCCACTTTCTCTTCTCCAAACATTTAAATCATAGTTTTGACTGGGTTTTTTGTTTTTCTGTTGTTTTTTTTTTTACGTTAAATGTGAATGGAACCACACGGTGTGCATTCCATTTTGTCAGGATTTTGGTTCACCAGTATCACTGTGAGGTTCATCCATGTGGCATGGAGCAGTAATTTGCTCATTGTCATGTCTTATCATAACCTGTTTTATGAATATACCCCAAACTCTTTATTCATTCTACTGTTGATGGATATTGGGGTTGTAAATGCCAGTATGGGGCACTTACAAAGTTTACCCTCAGGATATGCACATGTGTATACCTAAATGTGAAATGGCTCTGTCATAAGGTAGTCATCAGACCAGTTTTTGAAAACTTGTTTAAGCATTTCTTTATATAGTAGGACCCCCCCCCCCCCCACTTCTGAAAAGAAAGTGGTCTAAATAGTCCCTACTCCCAAGAGACTGGGCTGCCCCCAACACAGTCGACTCCTCCCCTTGCCTGCCTCCTTCACAAAACCACAAGCTCCTAGAGGGCAGAGACAGTGTCTTGCTCATCACTATAGCCCCAGCCTGAATGCTCAGAACATAGGAATTCTTAATAAATATTTGATTGAATAAGTGAGAGAATGTAAGGTCCATCCAGCCATCTAATTCCTGAGTGAAGTTGAGAACTACATTAAATTTTGAAAACTCATCTATTTTTTATCTTTGCTTTCAGATATCAAATGGATCCACTATAAAAGTCTTTAAGAAGATAGCAAATTTTACTTCAGGTAACCAACATCATGTTAACCTTTTATTCTCAGTCTATAAAGTATTGCTTTTTGCCTCTCAGATGTACTGTCACAAAGATGAGATTGAGTTGTTGCTATGCAATTCTCTGATTGGAAGAAAGCCATTTTGATCTGTTTCTGGTCCCAAGAATGCGAGCTCTGCAAAGGGGGACAGGAAACTGTAAACAGTGGTTGCTGTGACTGCCTGGCATTGAGGAAGTTGCTATCATTAACCACCCCTAAACAGAGGGCAGAATCTTAGCCATTTCAGCTCTTTTCCAACTCCTCAGTAGGATGGGGGCTGACAGAGGGCATCCCCCTGGCAAACTGAGGGAAGCCTGCAGATTATCACACAGCCCTGCAAGCTCTGAACAAACAAGATAATTCACTTAGTCCAAAGCTCCTACTGATGGACCAAGGACAGAGGGAGCTTTGTGGGCAAAGTTAATCAGCCAATCTCTAAACTCTCTTATATGTCCCTGATAGCTTAGGGGCAGGAAAACACTGCGACAGTGCCTTGAGAAAATCCTGGGGTCTATGCCGGGCTTCTCTCTAGAGAAATCATATCCAAGCCAAGACAGTCAGCCCTCCTCCGCCCTCTGAGTGGTTCTGGGCCTCACCAATAGGGCCTGTTCACACACACACAGCTGGAGGTGGGGCTTCCCTATTCCTGGATTCAGTGGTAGGAGCAGCCTGATAGGACCCAACACCTGGTGCATGCAAATGAGAAATGCAGGGCTCCCAGTGAAACAGTTGGGATGACTGGGAAGGTTGTAGGACACCCCTTGGTAGGTTGTAGGACATCCCCACCTCCCAAGCCCCCATCTACTCCCAAGTCAAGCTATATTGAGAGAAGCCATCTTGCAGTGGGCGGCTGTCCTTCTGGTCTGGGGTGAGGGGGTGGGGGTTGGTGTCCTTCTGCTGTAATAAGTGGCGGAGCTGTGTATTTTAGGCTTCAAAGACTATAGTCTTTTGAGAGCTTGTTATTTAGAGATCTTGCATTTGGATCACTTCGTGGGCCTTAAAGGTGGTCAGCACCTCTGCTTCCTTGCTGTCCACTCCCTCCTTACTCTCCAAAACCCTTGCCCCTCTGTCCTTTCATCACCCTGTCTGTGAACATCCCAGCCAGTCCCCTGGTGAACCCCACTGCTCCCCTTTGCTGAACCTGAGGCTGGGTCACCACGTGGGAGAGGCTTGCAACAGCACAGCTGTCGCTATAAATTCCCATCTGGATCTGGACCCTCGATGGACCCTGTTCCCCTTTGTGCTTCTCCAGACAGCTGACTGTTCCCTCTGACCCCAAGTTCTCTCTTCTGATCCCCACAGGCTTCCCTATCAGCGGGTGACTTCACTCAGTACCTCGCAGAGAAAACAGAGATCAGAATGCCTTCAATAGCCAGCACCACCCCACCCTCCTTCCCTCTCTCCCCGGTCTGCCAGTCCCTCCTCCTGGCTCCCCAGATGTGCCAGGGCTGCCCTTCCCCCCAGCCAAATCCTGTTTCCACCAGGGCTTCGCATCCCCACTACTGTAGTTTTCCACCAGCATTTTAAGAACATTTAAGAACCAGCATTTAAGAACACTTTAAGGTGTTCTAGTCTCTCTCATCTTCAAAACAAAACCCAGCTGCCTTGCTTCCTCCTTCCCCTGCGTTTGCCACTTCCTTTTCAGCCACATTTCTTCTGACTGTCCGCTTTGTGCTGCTCCATCACTCCCTCTGTGACCTCCACCTGGCTGCCCTTCTCTCAGATCCTAGAAGAGGTCACCTTTCCTTTCCACCTCAGGGCATTTGCACCCACCCTTCTCCCCATTTGGTCCTGCGTGATCACTGTCCGTTCATTTAGGTCCAGCTCCAACATCCCTCCTCAGAGAACCTCGCTGTTTAGGTCCATGCCTTGTTAGATACTTTCCTAGCATATAATTCTCCACAATCCTTATCACAAGTAAATTAAACAGCTAACTGTGTAATTAGTAGAAGTCTCTCAGTGGCTAGGATGTGAATTCCTTTAGGTGAGAGCTAGGTCTTATTCATTGCTGTCTGCTTAGTAGCCCCTGGCGCATAGTAGGTGATCCAGCTCTATTTGTTAGATGAATGAGAACTGAACCTCGCCTACCCCACCCCCAAGTGATGGTTCAGCCTCTGCTTCAACACTTCCAGGGACAACTCCAGCCCCTGGCCCATCCTATCTTCACACTGCTCCTAAGGTCCTAAGACGTGGGGGGCGGGGCACGGAATGTCGCTATGAAAAGCTCGGGGGGGAGGGCTCAAGGAACTGTTCTGTTTCTCGCACACGTGGGGCATCTTATGGGAAGGCCATTAGCCTGCGGTGGTTTTTAATGCACTGTTTCTCTCCCTCTTTCCGCGGCGCTCAGATGTGGAATACTCGGAAGACCACTGCCACTTGGTGAGTTCAGGCTCGCTTGTGCTCCGGCTGAATCGGATGCCTTCTGCAGCACAGCGCGTCTCCTTGGGTAACGCTGCTTCTGCTGTCTTCCTTTAGATTTTACCAGATTCGGAAGCGTTCCAAGATGTGCAGGGAAAGAGACATCGAGGGAAGCACAAGTTCAAAGTAAAAGAAATGTATCTGACAAAGCTGCTGTCCACCAAGGTACACTTACCATTCTGGGAGACTTTTACGGCTACCTTGGGGGTGTATGATGTGTTTGACTTAATTTCCACTGAAGTGTGAAAATGTTACAAATCCCTTGTGCCTTCTAGCAAAGCAAAATGAAAGTTTAAATTGTAAACACTTCCTACCCCCTTCTTCTTCTTCCTCACAAACTGCAAAGATAAAGCACTTTACAAATTTCTACCACAGCATCTTCAGTCAGGGATTTAATGTTGTTCCCAAGCCCTTAACCCACCGCTGCACTGTTATTTTTTAGGTTGACAGCATAATTATTCCTTTCTGTTTACTTGTTACTATAGATGAGCAATAAAACTCCCTCTTTAAATTGCAAATAAAATGAAAAGGGGGGGGTGGTCTTTTTAAAATTAAGAATTCTGTTCACATATAAAAGTGTCAGATGTTTTAAAAGCCAGTGGAATAGGAATACCAAATTGGGAGCAAATTTTCCTTTATCTAGTTTTTAGTGGGATTAAACAGAAGTCTGTAGTGATCCATTTTTTCCTGAAATGACTAGCAATATAAGTGCTATTATCTACACCCGGTCCTAGTTTTCTGCTGGGCATGTGTCTTCAGATTATAGCAAAGTGTCTACTTGGAGCTTAAACAAACCTATTAGACTTGTTTGGTGGGTAGAGGACAGCCAGAATCTCTTGGCTTTTCTCATCTGTCCCACAGAGCTCTATTTGTTTTTTATAAAACAGTCAGATGCTCTGGAAAGTACACAATAAAACCCTATGATGGAAATATATGCAACAGGAAAAATTCTGGGAACCAAGCAACATCATTTGAGTTTTTCCAGGCTGAACATAACTAATAAAAGCCAAACATCCGGGGCTTCTTGGTTTATGTATATAGCCCTATAACTGACATTTCAACTGCTAGCAGTTTCAAAGACAGCCTCCCTGTTGCCTAAACAATGTCGTTATCAGCAAGGAGCTTATGCACCCGATCTAAACCTGGGCATGGATTTTTAGGACCTTTGTCTTAAACACTGAGTGCTAGCCTTATTTGACAACTGTACAGACTTTCTGTTCAGCTTGTTTTTCTGTTTTGTACATCATTATCTCTGAACTTGGATTTCATTTTTCATCATGTATTCAAAAACCACTATCCTATTTTCTCTTTAATCTTCCAAGTCCGATGTGTTCTATCTTTCAGGTGGCAATTCACTCTGTGCTTGAAAAACTTTTTAGAAGCATTTGGAGTTTACCCAACAGCAGAGCCCCGTTTGCTATAAAATACTTTTTTGACTTTTTGGATGCCCAGGCTGAAAACAAAAAAATCACAGATCCTGATGTTGTACATATTTGGAAAACAAACAGGTGGGAACAACAATAGGTGATTACCGACTTTAAGAATCTGGGACAGAATCTTAACTAAAAGAAGGGCATGGATAGTTACAGAAGGATTATCCCTATATTTGAATTTTTTGGCTTGGCAAGCTATCATGTCAAAGCAGTTTCTTACTGGTAGGTACTGTTTTTAAATAAAAACGATTCCTGTGCTGAGATTCCTATTCTTTAGGGCAAAGTAAATAAACTCTATTATTTTTGTTACTTTAAACAAGTTTAGCTTGACCAGTAAATGATGAACAATTAATATTTTGTGGTTTTATCATACTTTTCCATTAGAGAAGAGTCTTAAATTTGTCCTTCAGAGGATTCATCACTTAGCAGTTTCCAAGCTGTCTGTTGTATAAATTTCTTTTATGTGGTCAAATGCCATGAGAATTAGTCAAAGGATTATGTTTTAATACTTTACCTTGAGCTGAGGCAAGGTATCCAAATTAAAATTTCTCCTCACTAAAGAAACATAGCTCATTACCTCTCATTCAAATACTCTGTGCATGAGCTGAATGAGACTCTGTTATGTAACAGAACTTCTCAGTGCAAGCTCAAGCCCTTCTAAGCACTGAGGTTAGCCAGACCATTTTAAGTACGTATTAAAAGCTCCGGGCCTACCCTAACTGTCTACTGTGGCTGCCTCCCGTCCTTTGCTCTAGCCTTGGCGTCCTGGGCCCTGCCATCTCACTGGGCAGACTGTAGCGTGTGACCAAGGGCACTAGGCAGGAGAGCAGAGCTGCTGAGAGGCCCAGCAGCCCCTCTGATGCAGACAGCTAGCGAGGCCGGAGGACTCTGAGGGACTCCCCAGATCATAGCCAAATATCTGAGTACCAACTAGGTATCAGGTACTGTTAGGCGTGGAAGGTAAAGTAAGAGACAGAAAGCCAGGTTCTCACAGAGGTTGTATTTTAATAGATAAATTGTATATTAGAAGGCAATATTAATGCAGAGAATGAGGGAAAAACAGACTAATAGGACAGGGTGGTCAGAGGCCTGGTGGACATATTTGAGTCAGGTCTTGAAAAGAGGCATTAACCCTGAGACTGTCTGGGGCAAGACAGTTTCAGGAAGATGGATGAAGCCCCGTGGCACAAGCTTGCCTGGTGCGTGTGGTGAGAAGCAAGGAGGCTGGTGGAGCTGGGGTGCATAAGGTGAAGCGCAGTCGGTAAGGACCAGGCCTAGATCATGCAGGGCTTTCTCCAGGGGGATGGAGAGCTGCAGTGGAAAGACAAGGACCTGATTCTGTCTTCAGAGGGTTGCTGGTCCTTGTGGGAGAATTAACTGTTGGGAGCTGGCAGGTAATAATCCTGGTGAGAGATGATGGTAGCTTAGCCCAGGGTATAGCACTTAGAGGGGGTGAGAAGCGGTCCGATGAGATGTTCTCACTGGTAACCATTATCTAATATAATTGACAGATTTCTGGTGGAGAAAATTCTTGTTTTGTCAGTGGCCAGTTTCAGACTTCTCCAGGCCTCCCTTTCAGGAACTCAGACAGTTTAACCCTTTCTTGTTCTGAGTGACGCTGCCATCTGTTGCTTGGTATGTTTGGCAAGGCAGACTTGCATACTTCAGTAACAAGGACAAAAACACCCATTTACAAACTGTGATAAACACAGCATCTGCCTCACATGAAAGGCTGTACTTGAAAAGACGTCTCTCTCTCTCTCTCTCTCGGAACAGCCTTCCTCTTCGCTTCTGGGTAAACATCCTGAAGAACCCTCAGTTTGTCTTTGACATTAAGAAGACACCACACATAGATGGCTGTCTGTCAGTGATCGCCCAGGCATTCATGGACGCGTTTTCCCTCACGGAGCAGCAACTTGGGAAGGTAAGGCCCAGCTTTAGGATTTCCTGTATGTTTCTGTGAGTCTGAAGCACTCTGTCTTCTTTGTAAACATTCAAGTAACACACGACATCAGCTAAAAAGAAAAAGTAAATGATGGTCACTGAACACCTGCTTTTCTATAAAATTGCTCATTTATCTCTATTTCTAATCTAGTTTAAGTGAAAACCAAAATGGATTATTTCCATCCTACTACAGAACTCTGCCTGTGAAAACCTTTAGCTTTTGTTTCCTAGAAAAATCTCATGTAGATGCTAATATAGATGCTACTAAACTATGAACCCAAAGTATATAATTACTGAAATTTGCCTATGTTAGTTCCATCTGAATATACCTAAAAGCATCTATTTGATTATAACAAATTTCTTCTGGGGAAGAAAATCTTGCCTGAGGTTTCTAATACCTCTGTTTTGTCATTTTATAATCAAATCAATATCATTTGTTCTATGGTGTTCTTTGCTGAGCAAAAAATCTATAAGGCAAGAAAAGATAAAAATACAGAGGAAACTCTGAAAGAGATGTTTTGGTCTTAACCCAAGTACTCCATAATAAACTGAGCAATATCTGTACCTAATGGGTTTAGAAATCTTTTCATGCTGAGCAGTGGGTCTTTGGTGGAAGGATGTTCAGAGTGCCTGGAATGAAGTGTGATGGACATGTCATAGGCGCCTCAGACTCCAAGTCTAAATCCAGACTCTATCGTCACTACTTCTAGAAACCAAACTTGTTTTTGACTTTTATATTCCTAGCACTGCCTATAGCCTCTCAAAGTAAAATCCTCGGCACTGTCGTCTCCTCCGTCCTCCCACCTGTCTCTGGTTGGTTACTACTCACTTCCATCCCTCCCCTGCCATGGCTGCCTGCTAACTGCTGTCCTGGTTCCCACTGTCCCCCTTTCACTGTGTCTCAGGCTTTCTAAAACAAAACTCTGATCCTGTCCGAGTCCTGCTTAAACACTGTACACATTTCCCATTACCTACCAGATAAAATCTTCAGTGCCACATGGCCCTTCCCACTGGGCTTCAAGTCTCTTTTCTGGCCTCTTCATTTTCTTCCCCAATCCATCTACCTACGTTTTATGCTACAGCTTTTAGTTTTCCCAGACTTAACCATGAGCTTCTTTTCACATCAATTTGCTCATCCCTTTCCTGTTACCTCTGTCTAGTAAAACCCTACTCATTCATTCAACAAATGTGATTTCCTAATGTGTATCAGAAAATGTATGAGGGGACTCAGATTTAGTCTAAATATACTTTGTGAATGTTCCCCTGATGCATTTCTCATGTGCTAATTTTGACCAGTAAAGTTCTCCCTGGTGTGCAATACACTGAAACAGAGTTATCCATACTAAAAATGGCTGTTTATTGATTACTATGTTCTTGGCATAATTCAGTTCTCACAAGAACCACAACAATTACCATTACCCTCCTTTTCTAGATGAGGAATTGATGATGAGAGGTTACAGGTCTTAAGATCATACATCTAACTCTATGTCCTCTTCTTTGTGCTACACTGCTACTAATTACTGATCTTAGATTGTAAGCTTAAGGGCAGGCACTGACTGGTTTTCATTCAGTGCCTACCCACAGTGCCTGGCTAAATAAAACTTTCAGTGAAGGATCACAAGAGTTGTAGGTTCTAAACTTGACAGGTGAAAAAATATCTCAGTCCAGGCCTCCTTCAAGCCATCAATACATTTAAAAATGTACTGGGGCGCTGGCCCTAGCGTTAACTCACTCACCTATATTCCCTGAGTAGTGATATGAACAGTGATATAAATAAAAATTCATATTTTAGAACAAGAAAAATTTAAGCAAAATGTTCGCCTGTGTGGGCCTCCTCCCTCTCCTCTAGTGTGCACTGTACACCTACATTCTGCATTTATCAGCCCTCTCCAATGGCAGAAGTACCCACTAAACTGTGAAGACCCATTATTCTTCTGGCACTAGCTATGTAACTCCTTAGAAGATAATATTCCTCTCTCAGTCTTGTAAGGGGTCACAGTGACCCACCACACACTGTATATGTACAGTCTACTTTGGTGAACTTTATATACAGTGCCAACATAGTATTTCCCTTAAAGATAGCGATTGGTCAGATGACCTGGGGAGATACTGGGCTGCACATAATGGAAGCTCTTAGCTTAAATACTTTATTAATGTTAATTATTAATGTTCCTACATTATTTGTATCTTGTGCATTACCAAACATATGACTGAACCTCCAATAAAAATGGTGACTAGATGACTTAAAACAATTTGACCAAATATCAATTATTGTAATAGTGTAATTCTAGATGTGGGAAGAAGCAACAGGAAGAAACCATTTCCTGGACCATGAGAGTCTAGTAAGACAGGCAGTCCAGAGGCTTTTGGCTGCCGTTAATAGGGCCTACCTTGTTCAGTAACAGCACACTGAGTGGCCTATCAATGAAATCCTCGTCTGACCTGAGAATGAGCATTCCTGCTCATGAAATGCCTCCCCAACACTGGTGAAAATTAAGTCTGAAAGGGAGAGCATTGCAAAATAATGTTGCCCATCATCCCACTGCAGTTGCTGACCTGTTATGACACACCCTGAAAGGAATTCAGGCCAAAGATGAGGATGAGGCAGTTTGCACTCGGGGAAAACTGGCTAGCCTTTGGTTAGTTATTTTCAGGAGAAAATTTCAGGAACTCAGTTTCTTGAATCTTCCCATACTTAGAAATGCACTAAACCCATAAAGATATCTGTTCCTCACAAATAGCAGTGTGTGATTGATTGCACAGCCCCCTTCCCCAAAATCACATGTATGCAGGCCCCACCCCCTTACCTCTTGAGAACAGTCCTCAGAGCTTTCTGAGAGGCGCTCTCCTAGGTCATAATCCTCAGGCTGGTTTGAATTAATTTTTCTGTCTCTTTTCTATACTGGTTATGATTTTTCTTTGACATGTTAATTCTGTCAAAATTGTAACTTAAAAAAAAATATCTTCACTTGCATTTTAACATCAGTTAAAATTACACAAAAACATTCAAACTACCAGGGAATTTTTCCAAAATCAAGACATCAGAGCCACCAATATTAATGACCATGCTCTTTCTTGAGAACACTGAAAGATTTTTGTAATCTAATAAAATAGGAAAAAGCAGAAAATCTGCCATTGCCACTTACTTACCATGTTCATGGTTATATAAAGGGCTCAATCAGACCTACAATCAAACCTTTTATAAATGCCAAAATTCACTGGTGGGTGAGGATGAGAGCAAATGCTTTAATTCAGGCTTTTTACAACTATTAGTAATGAACTATGATTGAAATAAGTTCCATTGTTACAGTAACTCAAAATCATGCAAAAATAATAATTTTAGTTCTTTTATGAGAGGAAGGCAGAATATATTAGCATTTAATCTGCCTGAAAATAACAGTGACTCACCAGAACTATCTGGATAGCAGTCAGTCATTCAGTCAATAACATTTATGAAGGCCTACTGCATGAAGACTTGTTACCAGGAGATAAGAATAGTGGTGGAGGTTCAGCTACATTGGTACTGCTATAAATTCTTGATGGTTTTTTAAACTCTTGGTGGTTGCCGCTTTTTTTCAGGAAGCACCAACTAATAAACTTCTCTATGCCAAGGATATCCCAACCTACAAAGAGGAAGTAAAGTCTTATTACAAAGCAATCAGGGATTTGCCTCCTTTGTCATCTTCAGAGATGGAAGAATTCTTAACTCAGGAATCTAAGGTATTGTTAGAAAGTAGAAATAAGATTATATTTGGGTACTTAAGCCATTTCAGAATCTCTCAACAAGGCTTTCTTTCTTTAAGAAACATGAAAATGAATTTAATGAAGAAGTGGCCTTGACAGAAATCTACAAATACATCATAAAATATTTTGATGAGGTAAGATTTTAAATAACATTAAAAAAAAAACCCAGATACGAATCAGCCACCAGAATTTGGTTATAAAGCATCCTGTAGGTCTCAGGATGGCTCTGGCATCCCAAGTGGCCAGAAAGGGAGGCCAGGAAGCCTGTCTGAGATGCGGGATCCTGGCACCAAGCCAGACCCTGCGTGTGGCTGCCCGACTTTGGACCAGCCATTGACTTAACGGGGCCTATTGACACAGTTAACTTTGATGAGTAAGTAGTGGTCCTAATAAAAGGGGCCTGCTTATGCTTGATTGTAATCTGCTAAAATGAAGGCAAAGCTTGTTAAATCGCCTAGATTCTGTACTCAGTAGTTAAAGTATGACATATTTCTGACTTAAGCAACTATTTCAATAAACCATTCTCCTTTATGATTAATTCTCCTTAATCTGGATTTTTTTCTTTGGGAATTCACACAGACACAGTCATCAGATGCGCTGTTTCCAAATATATGTTAATTCCCCCTTCCCTGATTCCCCCCCACTCAGTCATGCTGGGACAGGCTATCCATGTCAATGGTGAGAATAGCTCACCAATTCCATTTGCTACTTGAAGATCAAGTGAAGCACTAAGGTAGGGTAGAGGCAATGAGTTCCTTAAACATGATAAGCATCCCTCTTTCCAGGGGTCAGGGGTTAGAAGGGAAGCATTGGGAGGGGAGGGGAGGGGAGGGGAAGGGAGGTAGACATCTCTGACCAGGATGCCCCCTGCCTGCTGCATTTAAGAAGAAATACTTGCCTGCATGTTGGCTGCCCAGGAATGCTTGCTGTGCTTGGAATGGCTGTGACATAATGCATAAAACAGGGCCTTGGAATTCTGGCCCCATATTTGTAAGCAAGTAGTTCGGTGTTTCTTTCGAGTTTCTATTTTAAGCCGAAGTGTTGTTGATCCTGTGATAATGACTTAGCAAAACAACTTGCAAAGTGAGTATGTAAATGATCGAAGAAAATCTTGGCATCTGTTTCATACAGATTTACCACTCACAGCATCAGGAATGCAAAAAAAACAGAATTGTAATGCTAAAACCACAATATCTAAAATAACTGTTCTAATTGTCAACAGATTCTAAATAAACTAGAAAGAGAACGAGGGCTGGAAGAAGCTCAGAAACAACTCTTGCATGTAAAAGTCTTATTTGATGAAAAGAAGAAGTGCAAGTGGATGTAAGCACTCTGGGGCCTGGCTTAATCTGGTAAAGTTCTTCAGATGACTTGGGAGCAAAATGGCTGCTTGAGCTACTCTGTGTTGTGAATTTCAGTTTGCACATAGGTTCCACTTTGAGCACTGTCTTTTTTAAGAGACCAAGGCACATGCACAGCTTTTAGAAAGCATATCAACCAGTGTGCCTGTGTGTGTACTGTGGGAACCCTTCTGTAAATAGAGCTGAAGTGGTTGTTGCAAACAGCCTCCTTGTTTACAGAGAATACAGGGCCAGTAAGCAAGGGTCAGTATTGTTTAACTACACTCTCCACTTAAGCACAATGATATAAGTGGTTTTGTTTGAAAACTACAGCTATGTAGCACTTGTGACTACACTGCGCCTCTGCAGACAAGGGACATTGCTAATGATCAAAACAAAATGTGAAATGAGTCATTTGGAAACAAGGTGGGGGTGTGAGGGCAACCTCGAGGATTTGCAGCATTGAGACTTTTCCCCAGGAGTTCTTGGAAAAGCTGACCGCAGAATTTGGTAGTGTGTACACTTAGCATTTGTGAGTGTGTGTGTGTGTGTGTTTTTAAACCAAAAACTAACAGTGTTGCAACATTGTTGAAAGGGCTCGTGTTTTTCAGTGGTCACCGACTGTACTCCATCAAACTCACCTCCATTTCACTAGAGAGCTCTAAAGCAAGGAGGGGGAGTAGGCGTCGTTAAAACGTGACAGCATCTTATCCAGACACTTTAAAGTACCTACCTTTTCTTCATTTTATTTTTCCATATTAAATGTCTTCAATAGTAGACGTGTTGGCTATTGTAAAAAAAAAAAATCATTAGCTTATTTCTAAGAACTTTGATCAGAACTATCAATGGAAGAGTAACTCCGTCCCCTAATCCTACATTTCTATACTACTATCTCCTTGCTTTAGACTTCTGGTGAACCCTGTGGTTATAAATACTTGTGTGTGATTTAAAAAAAATACATTTTACATTTCATGAAATTGCTGTTCACACTGGAGTATTATATATGAATATATATATATTTGAGGCCCATGGCCTGAAAAATATTAGTATACAACTTGGTATCTTAGTCTTACTATGTACTTTTTGAAAGTATTCCTCACAAGAGAAAGAGTTAAGAATACCTGTTTTATTCATGCCTTTTTTTAAAAAAGAATTCCCTATCTAGTTATATTGTAGTCTTTTTATTGCTGATTTTTTATTCCTGAATTTTTGCTGCTCATGACCAATTTTAATACCACTGTGTTTTCCTTCTATTAAACCAGAAGTAAAAAGTTTAATTGGCAACTCTTAAACTTTCTTTGTGGCACCTTTACCCTTGGTGCTCCAAATCCCAGATTGAGGAAAGGAAAATTTTCAGGTAGCAAATAAAACATTGATCATACATTCCTTAAAATCACTTACCAACAACAATCTATGAGATAGCAGGATTTAGAAGTACATTTGTCTTAAATGAATGCAGCTCTTTTTGCTTCTCACTATATGGTAAAGAGAGATGAGACCTCAACAAACTGATCAGAGAAAATAAGCATTTTATTGCCCTATAGGCGCCTTCCCAGTCCTGTCACTTCTGACCACTGTCTTTCCAACGGACACACCTCAAAAACCCTACCACAGAGGTTCTCTATGAGAAAGGTCTCGTCCCGCTCTAAGGCTGCTGCAGTCTCGATGTGAAGGCATTCATAGGGGAACAGCAGGAGAGTTGAGAGCCAAGGGTAGGAGAGTTGCCCAAAAGACTTCCCCTCTTTAGGGTACAGAAATGCTAAGAAATCTCAAAAGGATCAGCTACAGCTTTATCTCAGTATTTAGTAAATGCTACATGAGGGTGTCCCTGTCCGGCTCTCTGGCACATGAATCCTGCGTGGAGATTTACCTCCTTTTCCAGGGACTGTGCTGCTGGGAAGTTTGGGCAAGTCACTTACCTCTTTGTGCCTCAATTTCTGTATAATATTTCTAACCTACCTCACTGAGGTGGTGTGAAGATTCACTAATGTGTGTAGCGTGTCTGTCAATCCTCCAGTGAAAAGCACTATCTGGATCACATTTTGGATCACGTTAGCCAAACGCAGTACATGGCCAAATTAGATGTGTGCTGAAGACAATCAGTCACTGGGTCTATATTAAACAGCAACCAGAGAAACAAATGGCAAACAATTTCTATTTTCAAGTTTCCTTGCATATTTTTTTGGTGCAAAACCATTTATAAGCTTTTCTTTTTTCTAACACTAGTGTCTACAGCAGCATTTAAAAACTAATTCTGTTACTTTTTTCTGTATTAGGGATTTAAAGTCTATTTCTTATTGTATACCTGATTGAAGCAGTTCTTGGAGATGAATGTTTTAAATGTCTATATCCAAAAATAAACATTTTGATGTAAATATGGACTGTTTTTGTCTTTTTCTTCCTTCAAGTTTTCTAGTAATAGATTTTTTTTTCATTCTAAGTAGCTCCACGGAAATTATTTTTCAAGAACAAAGTGTCACTGTATACACTTTGTAAATTAGCAGCTATATTATATAGTAAGTAAATCTAGTTTCTTCTAAATGATGTTAAGGCTATGCAATCTACTCCTGGCCTCCACTGTCATCTTGGAATTTTGAATGTGATGACGTCTAGATAATGAACATTCCACTTAGTCCAGCAGACTTTAGCTTTGCCTTGTTGACATGAAGTTATTCCAGCAGAATGCCTTTAAAAGATGTTACATAAAAAAGCAAATGATGGCATACTTAGGGACACAGAAATAAAACATTTATAACAATTTGGTTAGATCCAAAACTGCAGGAGACAAAGTTAAATACCAACATTATTCCTAAAGGGACCCCACTGGGTTCAAGTTTTACAATAAATGGCCCTTGTTTTATTATACAGCCACAGGACTTCATTATTTGTACTTTGTTATTTTCTATTAATTCTAACTCAACAAAGCCAAAATTAGTGAGATCTTCTACACTGTATGGTTAAAACAAACACAAAACAATATAACTAGAAAAATATTTATTAAGCTTTTAATAAATTATGTGCATACAGCTTTTAGAAAAGGTAGTGTTGTGTAATATATATAGATATCTTAAGTTTTATGCTGACTTTAAATTGTCATCTTTTTTCAAGAAGTAGAGGTTTGTAACTTTTACATATAGTAAACCAGAAAACATTTCTGACCATGTGATTGCTAAGCACCTCAAAGAAGAGGGAATTCAACAAAGTCATATTTAGGCAAAATGCCACCCCCCAAAAAAAAATTCAACAAAGTAAAATTAATAATTGAAAAACTTGATTCCCTATTTCCTTTTTATTTGTTCATTTATTTAACATTCTCAAAGGGCTGTCAATAATATTCTAAATATCTCTGAAGCTGTCTTAGGGCTTCACTTATCATTACTATAACCTTAAAATCCTGACATTCATGCAACACAGCATGTAGCTAGTACCTTTTCTTGAGGCACAGTCAAGTGTTTTGGCAAACAGTAATGAAGTATCTAAAATGCCACATACATTAAAACTTCAAGCTTTATTGAGTCACTGATTTCATCCCTTTTGATCTGCCTTTTCTCCAAGCAAATCATTCCCCAGGAGATCCAAGTTCCTCTAGTTGTTTCCTTTGTGTTGTTTCAAGTTCTTCTAGTCTTTTGCGAAGTAGAGAGAGTTCCCTTTGATGCTGTTCCTCCTTAAAAGCACAGAAAAAGCATTTCAAGAAAGACTGTTAGAAAAACTGGTGGAAAAATAACTGTTAGGCAGTGGCCTCAGTGCCTCTTTTATTCAGGTCTGCAACATCTGGCAAGAAAAGGATGACCATTTTAGCAGTCTAAGAACACCAGCATGGTCTAGACTACCAACTAGTCCTCCCTCTTCTCCTGCCTCAGGCTGTAGCCTTCAGCCAGTACCCAAAGTCTGTTCTTCTCTAGGTTTAAAGTTCACCGCAGAATAAATTAGATAACAGTAATGCAGGGCCCAGGTGTACTTATGTGGCAACTTTCTAACAAGCCGAGTTTAACAGAAGTTTATTATGTAAACAAAGCACTTCATCAGAGATACAATTCAGTGACTTAGAACATTAAAAATCTTCCTTGCTTACAACATTACAAAATGTCATTGCTTATTAACAGTTCATCTTCTAAAAATCATCTGATCAATTTGGTTCCCTCAACATCTCAGGGATTTGATAAAGTAAAACTAACTCAAGTTTTGGAAACAAATTTAGGTTTGAAACTCAGCTCTTGAAGCTCTTGAGCAAGTCACTTCACCTCTCTGACTCAGCTTCCTCATCTGCAAACTAGGAATACTAATACCTTCCCTCAAAGCATTTTTCATTAGGATTAAATAAAATATTGTATGGAAAGCGCATAGTACATTTGCATAAATGTTGGTAATAATCAGAATTATATGAGTGACCTACAAACTCAACAGTTTACTCAAAGACTTTATCAGTTTCTTCCTTTCAGGTGCCCAGTAGGAGACTTTACTCCTAGCATCATCATTGAAGGATAGATTCAAATCCACTATGCCTCTCAGCAATTTTTCTGGTAAAGATTTAGGTTTTTAACTATTTAAACAGGTAAAACTTACAGAAGTATCTATCTAACTTTTCTCTCCTAAAATAAATGCCCATACCTGCATGTGAGGAGGAAAGGACAGTTCCATGCCTGGAATCACAGTTGATGACTGAAGACTAACAGGATTGATGGATGCTGATGGAGGTATATTAGGAACCAAAATTAAACTTCGAAATTCATTATGTCTTCTCTGTATATCCTTTAGTCTTTTTTGAAGCCTTGTATACTCTTCAAATGGAACATTTTGTCTTAAAAAGGAAAAGCATTTCTGTTGCTTAATACAGTTATATTCTGTTGAAGAGCAGTATGAGTCACAGAACATTATTTTAATTGGGAGGGGAGGATTTTTAAGTTGTAAGATTTACCTATATATAATACATAAAATTCAGTTTGTCTAGAAAGATAAACAGAAACATGACATCTTAATTATATGTGTTATTATTGGCCCTGTAGGCTGTCAACTTAAAGTTTTATTTGACAATTAAGAGATTAAAAACAATGATATTTTTACTTTAATTCTATTCCCCCAACCCATGAATCTTCAAACTAAAAGGACTCCTCAAAAAAAAAGGGGGTGCCTTATTTAACTTCAGAAATCAAATAGAAATAGAGAAAATACCAGGTTGAATATTATGAATTTTGTAGGTGAAATATGGTCAAACATAGCCAATTTATTTTGTCCTATTTTTTTTTTTAATGTTCCTAATAAGGTAAAGCTACCCAACTTAAGGGAAAATGACATGGATTAAAAAAAACTTTTCAGGCCTTCACAGATCACCACCTTTTTGGACATTAATTTCCTAATAATCACAAGTAATCAAATATAGTTTCAAAGCCATTTAAAGTTCTAGGTGATCTGTGCCATAGCTGCCCACTCCTGAATTGATAACACCTCCTCCACAACGATTAATTTTGAAATAATAAGTTGAATTTTGTTTTAGAATGAATGTGGTGGCTTCTCATTTTGGAACAGAAAGTATTTGTAAAACTGGCATTTATTGCACAGTCTGGAAACCTCTTGGATGTTCTAAAAAAAAAAAAACACACACAACTGTTCACATTTTAGTACTAATTATACCCAAGAAGACCAGTGCACATTGTAAAACATCACTGCTTGACATACAGGCAACTTCCATTACAGAAAAGTCTGATACTGTCTAAATGCTAAAGACTACCACTAATTAGCTGAAATTGAAAAGATTCTATTAACTTAAATCACATGGGTCATACAATGCCACCACTACTAAATAAAAATGGTAAATCTCTGCTCAAAAATGCTAATAATGCAGATTATTAGTTGTGCTTGGATATAAATAAGAACCAGAAACTACTGCCCAATAATATTTTCCATACCAAAACATTAAAAAACTGAGCCTTGATTCAAAGTTGTGGCCACAATTTAGAGTTTGTAATCACTAAACTGTCTTGTCTCAGCAGCAAGGATTTACACCACTCCTGGCTACCAAAGCCAGGGATTGACCTTTCTGTCGATCTCAACCATACAAAACAGAAATGCATGTTAAAGACCTTTTGGTTTAAGAAACATTCAATCAAAAAAAATAGCAAAGATAATGAATGAGGAGTCTAATGAAGTTTTAGGATTGTTTTAAATTTATATTTTAAAAGCAACCCAAGTACATTATACTCAGAAACAAAGTTCTATAACATCAAAATACCACATGGGGCATATATACATACAAACATATTACCTATTTAACACCTGATTTTCTGTTTCCAATTCTTCTCTCTTTGCCTCTAAGATTTCTACCTTTTCCTGCAGTCTCTTCAGTTTGTTTTCATGCAGAGATTTTCTCTAAAAAAAAAAAAAAAGAAAAGAAACAAGTATGGTAACACATACTCTCCTATTTGAACAAAGCTATATAGTGAATATTTTACTCACCAAAAAAATTTTACTTAGAGATGAGTATTTTCAGTGAATAATCAGAGCAAAGATCAGTGGATACAATGCTTATTGAAAATTGCAAAGATAATAATGCAGAGATCTAGCTCATACCCTCAATGTAACAAACACAACTATTATAAATGCCAAACCAGAAAATTAGCATCAATAAGGAAATTGTGCAAATAAAAATTCTAAGAAGGGAAGGAGTCAAATTTTACTAATGAGTTTGCCTGTCACCTGATAATCATGAGCTCTTCATTTTCCCAGAAGATATCGTAGGTTTAAAATAACTATAAATTTAAAATTAAAAGCAAGTTTTCAATTGATAAATCACTACCAAAGTAGTAAATTAAAGGATCAGACAGCTAAGACTGATTATGGATGCATCTCAGTTTGAAAACATGCCTTTCTAAAGGGAAAATTTTCTAATAATATGGAAAAATCTATGTATAATGCAAAACAAGTAAATGAAAACAGGTAATACCTTTTTATTTTTATAAAAAGTTTGCCTTTTTTTTTAAACAGAAAAATATCTATAAATGTTGACACTCACTCAGTAGCTATAGATCTTCAGGTTTTTGGTTTCTAACTCTTTACTAAAGGATAACAGGCTTACTAAAGAATGAGCAGAATATAAATGTAGAGCAGAATGTAAAACCACAAAGCAAACGCTGGTGTCACCTCACAGGTCAAGAGCACTGCCGTACCAGAAGGGCCCCTATCCTTCCCTCCTTTCAATCTCCACCCTCCCTGTCCTCCAAAAACATAACCAACTAATCCACTTCTAAAGCTGCAGTTTTGCCTGTTTTTGAACTTCATGCAAACAGAATCATAGTGCACATTCTTTTACAGATGGCTTTTTTCTTTTACTCAATACTGGGAGATTTATTCATGGTATTGCTTACAGGCAGAGTTCACTCATTGCCTACCCTGGCACCAAAACCACTTTTCTGTCCTTTATTAGCGCAAGTATATATTAATGTATTGACAGGTGATTCGGGACTCTATTTATTTACCCACACACATCAAAGAAATCATACAGTGTATATACTTCCATCTCTTGATTTTTTGTTGTTCAACATTTCATCTCTATGATTAAGTCATGTTTATTGCATATCACAGTTCTCTATTGTTATGCCATTATCCATTTTACAAATACCTCATATTTTATCCATTCTCTTCTTGATAACAATTTGAATTGTTTCTAGCTTGAAGCTACTATGAATAAAGTTTTTATGAACACTGCTGAATATGCTTTTGGTAGATATATGTCCTCATTTCTCTTTGGGTACATATTCAGGAATGAGTCATACAGAATACATATGTTTTAACTTTAGTAAAACTGGCAGTTTTCTAAAGTGGTTCTAGCAAATTATTAATCATATCTTGTGTGCATGCTTAGCCGTGTCCAACTGTGTGACCCCATGGACTACAGCCCACCAGGCTCCTCTATCCATGGGATTTTCCAGACAAGAGTACTGGAGTGGGTTCTCCAGGGGATCTTCCTAACCCAGGGATTGAACCCAGGTCTCCTGCATTGTAGGCGGATTCTTTACCGTGTGAGCCATCAGGAAAGCCCATTAATCACATGCCCACCAGCAATATATGAGAGTTCAAACTGCTCTACATCCTTACCAACACTTGGTATGGTCAGTCTTTTAAAATTTTAGCTACTCTGGTGGAATGGAATAATATGTCACTATACCTTTAATTTGCATTTTCCTGTTATCTAATGAGGGTGAGTATCTTTTTATGCATACTGGCCATCTGGATATCCTTTTTTAATGAAATGTTTGTCCTAATCTTTTCCCTGTTTAAGAAAATATTTTGAGTAATCTGTTTATTTGTAGGAATTCTTTACATATTCAGAATATGAATACTTTGTCAGATATATGTGTGGCAGATTGACCTCCCAGTGTGTGGTAATATTTTTTCTCTTAAGAGTGTCATTTTATTTAAAAAAAAAAAAAAGTGACACTTTTATGTCATTTATCAATCATATCTCTTAGGATTAGTTCTTGTTTTAATGTCCTGTTTCAGAAATATTTACTTATCCCAAGATTTTAAGATTTTCTCCTCAAGGTTTTTTCTAGCAGTTTTATTTTTTTACCTTCATATTTGGGTCTGTGGTTCATTTTTATCTAATTAGGTTGGGTTAAGGATAACCAATTGACCCCACATCCTTTAAGTCCTCCAGCTTTGCTGTTGTTCTTCAAGAATGCCTTGGTTCTTCTAGTCCTTTGTACTTTCATATGAATTTTAGAATCTACTTTCTAGTTTCCACAAGGAAAAGTACTGAAATTTTTATCAGAATTGCATTCAGTTGGTAGGTCAGTTTGAGAAGAACTGACATCTTAATAATGAGTCTTTCAAATCAAACATGGTATAGTTTCCCTTTAGCTAGGTCTTTAGTTCTTCTTAGCAATATTTGCAATTTTCAGTGTAGACTTGCATATCTTTCATTAGATTTGTTTCTAAGTATTTTGTATTTCTTATGCTAATGTAAAGGGATTTAAATATTTTATTTTCTGTTTGTTATCTATGTAAAGAAAGAACTGAACATCACAGAAATGCAAGTAAAAACCACAATGAGATATCACCTCACAACTGTTAGAATGGATATTCTCAAAAAGACAAGAAACAATTGTTGGTGAGTGTGGAAAAAAGGGAACCCTCCTGCACTGTTGGTGGGATTGTGCAGCCACTATGGAAAACAGTGGGCTTGCCAGGTGGCTCAGTGGTAAAGAATCTGCTTGCTAATGCAGCAGGCACAGGAGACACGAGTTTGATCCCTCGGTTGGAAGATTCCTGGAGTAAGAAATTGCAAACCACTCCAGTATTTTTGCCTGGAAAATTCCATGGACAGAGGAGCCTGGTGGGCTATCTAGTGCATGGAGTTTCAAAGAGTCTGACACAACTTAGCAACTAAGCATGCACACATGGAAAATAGTATGGAGATTCCTCAAAAAATTAAAAATAGAACTACCAGTAACTCCACTTCTGGATATTTATCTGAGAAAAACAAAAATACTAACTTGAAAAGGCATATGCACCCCATGTTCACTAAAGCATTATTTACAATAGCCAAGACATGGAAGCAAGTGTCCATCAATGGATAAATGGATAAAGAAAATGTGATACACATTAGAATATGATTTGGCCATAATAAAGAAGAAAATCTTGCCATTTGCAACAACATGGATGGATCTTGAGGACATTTTGCTAAGTATAATAATCTAGACTGAAAAAGAAAAACTACCACATAATCTCACTTATATGTGGAATCTTTAAAATAACATAAGCTCAAAGATATAGAGAACAGATGGGCAGTTGCCAAAGGCAGGGAGTGAGGGATGGGTGAAGTGGGTAAAGTAGATCAAAAGGTACAAACTTTCAGTTAAAAAATAAATAAGTCCTATGGATGTAATGTACAGCATGGTGATTATAGTTAATAACACTGCATTGCATATCTGAAAGTTGCTAAGAGATTTATCTTAAAAGTTCTCATCACGAGAAAAACAATTCTGTAGCTATGTATGGTGATGGATGTTAACTATTAACTAGATTTACTGTGGTAATAATTTTATTATACAAGTATCAAATTTTCTCTATGGAAGGTTTTAAATTAAGGACTGCATTTCCCTTATAGATACAGGACTATTTAGATTTCCTAATTTTTGTATTAGTTTTATTGAGATGTTCAAGGCATTTGTTCACCCTAAACTGCATTATTAACATAATTGTTTTTATAATATTCTGTTTTAATATCTATAAGATATATAGTGATATCCCCCTTTTCATTGGGATTGAACCTGGGTCTCATGCACTGCAGGCAGATTCTTTACCTCCTGAGCTACCAGGGCCCATTATATTGTCCATTCATGTTTATTTACTTACCTACCTATAAGGAGTCTGGGGAGAATCTATTTTATCACCATCTTTGCGGATTGATCAGCCTTGTCAAGTTAAATTCTCTCTATTGTATATTTTCTCTTCATTGATTTCTGCTAAATCTACCCACAGAGTTCATAATTCAGTTAATTCAGTGTTTTTTAGTTCTCAACTTGCCATTTAAAACAAAAAAAAATGTCTTCTAGTTTTCTGGTGCAATTCTCAAGCACTTACTTTGGAGCATACACAACATGGTACTTTAAAGTCTACGTCTGGTAGCTCCATTACCTGGATCCCCGTGGGGGTGTGCTTACATTGGTTGTTACTTCTCTTGATTTTCAGTGTTATTTCCTCATGCAGCTATTTTAAAACATTATTAATAGAAATCTGTTAAAATTGATGAACCCATATTGATACATTATTATTAACTGAGGTCCACAGTTTTCACTATCCTTTGTGTTGCTCAGGTCTATGGTTCTATCACATGCATAATGTCATGTATCCACTACTGTGTGTGTGTGTTAATTGTTCAGTCATGTCCACTACTGCAGCATTATACAAAAAATAGTTTCACTGCCATAAAAATTCCCTGTGCTCTACCTATTTATCCCTACTCCCTAACCTCACAAACTCTGGCAACCATTGATTTTTTTTCTATCTCCATAGTTTTGCCTTTTCTAGAATGACATGTATTTGAAATCACATAGTAAACAGTCTTTTTAGACCAGCTCTTTTCATTTAGTAATATGCATTTAAGGTTCCTCCATATCTCTGCATGGCTTAATAGCTCATTTCCTTTTTATCACTGAATAATATTCTCTTGTGTGGATATAGCAGTTTTTTTTAACCATGCACCTACTTAAGGACATATTTTTTGCTTCCAAGTTTTGGCAATAATGAACAAAGCTGCTGTAAGTCCGTGCAGTGTTGTGCGTGTGTGTGTGTGAGAACGTAAGTCTTCAACTCGTTTGAATAAATACTTAGGAGTGTGATTGCTGGACGGTATGGCCAGACTGTTTCAGCTTTGTAAGAAACTGCCGAAGTATCTTCCCAAATGGCTGTATCATTTTACAATCCCACCAGTAATAAATGAAAGTTCCTATTGTTCCATATCCTTACCAGCAGTTGATACTGTCAGTGTTTTGGATTTTAGTCACTCCAATAAATGTGCAGTGATGTCTATGTTTATTATTTAGGGACAGATATTATAATTTAAAAACTGAGAAAGTAACTTGAAGCCTTACAATGTTAGTTTCCCTTAGAAAAGATTTATACTTGTTTCTGGCTGACAGCTAGGAACACTAACAAATAGGGGTTAATTTAAAATAGTTATAAGGACAGATTATCTGAAGCTGTGCTTCAATACCTGCAAGGACCAAGCTATTCTCAGTTCACTCTTAGGCCAAGGGTATATTTCTTCACAATGTCAACCCAAAGCACTAGTGGACTGAGACCTGAGACCCTCTCTCTAGAAGATTCTGAACTCTGATTTTTGTTCCCCTATGAGGTTGTCAAAAGCTTTGCTTCACTTCTCAGCTCTCTCTTCTAGACCTGGTTGTTTCCTCTAAGGGAAAAGCAGCCAAATGTCGTGCTCATCTCTCTAGGTTTCCTGTCTCTACAGGATCTTGGCCTCTTAATTCTTCACTGCCCTTCATGGGGATATTTTTAAAAATATTTTGTCTGCTTCTTCTAGTTCTCATGTGGAGAGCTGATCCACATATTTCCTAGTCTGTTATTATCAAAAGCATATGCTCCTTTTAGGTATTTTAGTTCAACTATCAGCAGACATTTTAAAGATGGAAATGCTTAATACTTCATTATCATATGATCATATAAAACTTTAATCTTAACTCTAGTTATATTTCTCCATTTTTACTGCTCATTTAAACTGTAGCAAAATACAACTTTTTTCACTTTCATGAAATCTTAACCAACTATGTATATTTATATGCACACACATATACAGAGTGCCCACTTAATTGGGCTCTATTTTAATCATAGTTAATACAAACTGTAGGGATTTCTGAGGGAACTCCAATCAATAAGGTCAAAAACATTAGAAAAGGCATTTTAGAAAGGGTAAGAATTGAGTAAGAAGAATGTGTAATTCTGTAAGAATGTGGATTCCCCTGAAGGTTCTCCTGCAGTGGACTGATGGGTAAAAGCATTGTTTTGAAAAGATTAATATGGCATCAATGTAAAAGATGGGCTCTGAAGTTTGCCTCTTAAGAGGCAAATCTGGAGATAAGCTTCTTGAAGATAGGAGTCATGACACTGTTATCCTCATCACTGTAAAAACAGCCATTTACTGAGGACTCTTCTTTGCCAGGAACTGAGTAAGAATGCTATAAAAGAGCTGCATGGCTGGTTGACTAGTAGACTCAATGAATGCCTTAGACCCTAACGTTTATTTCTTCATAGAACCCTCACTGTCTTGACTCTCGTCTCCTTCTTCAAACTCACCTGGAAAAACTGACCTTAGTTAAATATGACTCTACTGACTGCACAGTTGGACCTATAGCAACTGAAATACAGCTGGCACAAACACGTGTACTCACACATACACAAAATTATGCTGACTGGTCTTACCTTAAATTAACCAGCACTAACTTCAAATGGGGTTTCCCAGGTGGCTCAGTGGTAAAGTATCCATCTGCCAAGCAGGAGACATGGGTTCAATCCCTGAGTCAGGACAATCCCCTGGAGAAGAAAATAGCAACCTACTCCACTATTCTTGGCTGGGAAATCCAAAGGACAAGGAGTCTGGCGGGCTATAGTCCATGGGGTCCTAGAGAGTCGGACATGACTCAATGACTAAACAATGTCAAATGGGCCCCAGAGCAGTACCTGGGATTTCCACTAATTCCCCTAATCCAATCACTCTCCCAAACTCATTCGTTCACAACTTCTTGTCTCTCCTCAAATCTGTTAGACCTCCACTCTTCACAGTCTGAGCTGGTGACCCAGATTCTTTTTCACATTGAGAAAATAGCAGTAATCAGTAGAGAATTTCCACACATTCCCATTACCTCCATCAATTTATCAGGAATTTACAACTAAATATTTTGTCATCTTTCCAGTTACAACAGAGACACCGTGCCCCAATCTCTTCCCCCTCTGAACTGAATCTAATGCCCTTCTGCCTACTAAAACACATTGTCCCTTCATTTGCCCTCTTTCTCCCACATCATCAGTTTTTCCCCTGCAATTGAATCATCCTATAATTTCTTCTTAAAAGAAGACTTTGAGAGAAAAAAAAAAAAAGAAGCCTTTGCTCCCACAATCTGAGTCAGTTCTCTGTTCTTCACAACAAAAATCCTTGGACAAACTATGTTCTACTTCAATCAGACCTGCATACCTACTATTCCACAGGAACAACTTTGGACAAAGCCATCAACAATGATTACAAGATTGTCGTTCAGTCGCTCAATTGTGTCTTTTTGTGACCCCATGGACTGCAACACGCCAGGCTTCCTTGTCCTTCATCATCTCCTGGAGCTTGTTCAAGCTCATGATCCATTGAATCAGTGATGCCATCCAACCATCTCATCCTCTGTTGTCCCCTTCTCCTTCTGTCTTCTATCTTTTCCAGCATCAAGTGACCAAAGTATTGGTGCTTCAGCTTCAGCATCAATCCTTCCAATGAATATTCAGGGTTGATTTCCTTAAGGATGGACTAGTTCGATCTCCTTGCTGTCCAAGGGACTCTCAGAAGTCTTCTACAGTTCAAAAGCATCAATTCTTGGGTACTCAGCCTTCTTTATGGTCCAACTCTCACATCCATACATGACTACTAGAAAAACCATAGCTTTGACTAGATGGACCTTTTTTGGCAAAGTAATGTCTCTGCTTTTTAATATGCTGTCTAGGTTTGTCATAGGTTTTTCTTCCAAGGAGCAAGCATCTTTTCATTTCATGGCTGCAGTCACCATCCGCAGTGATTTTGGAGCTTAAGCAAATAAAAGTCTGTCACTATTACCATTTTTTCCCCATCTATTTGCCATGAAGTGATGGGACTGGATGCCAAGATCTTAGTTTTTTGAATAGTGAGTTTTAAGCCAGTTTTTTCACTCCCTTTTTTCACCTTCATCAAGAGGCTCTTTAGTTCCTCTTTGCTTTCTGCCATAAGGGTGGTGTCATCTGCATATCTGAGGTTATTGATATTTCTCCCAGCAATCCTGATTTCAGCTTCAGCTTTATCCAGCCCAGCATTTTGCATCATGTACTCTGCATATAAGTTAAATAAACAGGGTGATAAAATATAGCCGTGGTGCACTCCTTTCTCAATTTTGAACCAGTCTGTTGTTCCATATTCAGTTCTAACTGTTGCTTCTGAACCTGCATACAGTTTTCTCAGGAGGCAGGTAAGGTGGTCTGGTATTCTGATCTCTTTCAGAATTTTCCAGTTGTTGTGATCCACACAGTCAAAGGCTTTAGTGTAGTCAATGAACCAGAAATAGATGTTTTCTGGAAGTCCCTTGGTTTTTCAACAATCCAACAGACGACGTTGGCAATTTGATCCCTCGTTCCTCTGCCTTTTCTAAATCCAGCTTGAACATCTGGAAGTTCTTGGTTCATGTACTGTTGAAGCCTAGCTTCAAGGATTTTGAGCATGATCGTGCTAGTGTGTGAGATGAGTACAACTGTGCAATACTTTGAACATTCTTTGGCAATGCTCTTCTTTGGAACTAGAATGAAAACTGACCTCTTCCAGTCCTGCAGGCACTGCTGAGTTTTCCAGACTTGCTGGCATACTGAGCGCAGCACTTTCACAGCATCCTCTTTTCGGATCTGAAATCGCTCAGCTGGACTCCATCACCTCCACCAGCTGTGGGCCTCCCTGGTGGCTCAGACAGTAAAGACTCTGCCTGCGATACAGGAGTCCTCGCATCGGGAAACTCCCCTGGAGGAAGCCATAGCAAACCGCTTCCCTTGTAGCTCAAGTAGGTAAAGAATCTGCCTGCAGTGCAGAAGACCCGGCTTTGATCCCTGGGTTGGGAAGATTCCCTGGAGAAGGAAATGGCAACCCACTCCAGTGTCCTTGCCTGGAAAATCTCATGAACAGAGGAGCCTGGTGGGCTGCAGCCCATGGGGTCGCAAAGAGTAGGGCACGACTGAGTGACTAACACTTACACTTACTTACTTATTCTTGCCTAGAGAATCCCCATGGACAGAGCAGCCTGGTGGGCTGCAGTCCATGGGAGTCACAAAGAGCTGGACATGCCTGAGCAGCTAAGCACAGCACCAGCTTTGCAGTAATGCTTCCTACAGCCCACCTGACCTCACACTCCAGGATGTATGGTTCTAGGTGACAGATCACACCGTCATGGTTATCCAAATTATTAAGATCTTTTTGTACCATTCTTCTTTGTATTCTTGCCAACTCTTCTTAACATCTTCTGCTTCTGTTAGGTTCATACCATTTCTGTCCTTTACTGTCCATACCATTTCATCTTTGCATGAAATGTTCCCTGGTGTCTCTCATTTTCTTGAAGAGATCTCTAGTCCTTCCCATTATACTATTTTCCTCTAGTTTTCTTTTTAATACTCACATAACCAAATAAATTGTCTTCATCTTACTATTTTATCATCTTACCATTGTGAAATAAAGTCCACATTATGGGAAGACAAGAAAAATTTAAACATAAAATTTCTTCTCTGCCTTTGGCCTCCTCTCCTCTCCCTGTGTATCTGTCATTATGCATTGACCAAACCTCCCCCATCAGCAGGAATATCTGCTCAACCATAAATGGCAACATTCTCCTAGCATCAACAAGACAACTCCTTGAAAGTTAACATTCCCTCTTGATCTTGTAAAGGGTCACATGACCCATATAACAATGGTGCTTAATTCTGGATTGTGTAAGCTGTCAACAATATGTCATTTAATGTACAGCTCTCTGTCTCAAAAAAAAAAAAATAAATAAATAAACTGCATCTTGACTTCTAATGGGGGAAACAGCTCTCAAAGCTTTCTGAGATGCTCTTTGGTTATAATCCTCAAATTTGTCTCGAATGAAATTTTACAATTCTTTCTTATATTGACTGATTAATTTTTCCTTGACACTAAAGAGCCTCTTGATGAAAGTGAAAGAGGAGTGAAAAAGTTGGCTTATAACTCAACATTTATAACTCAAAACTAAGATCATGGCATTCAGTCTCATCACTTCATGGCAAATAGATGGAGAAACAGTGGCAACAGTGACAGACTTTACCAACAAAGGTCCATTATTTTACCAACAAAGGTCCATCTAGTCAAAGCTATGGTTTTTCCTGTAGTCATGTATGGATGTGAGAGCTGGACTATAAAGAAAGCTGAGCGCTGAAGAATTGATGCTTTTGAACTGTGGTGTTGGAGAAGACTCTTGAGAGTCCCTTGGACTGCAAGGAGATCCAACTAGTCAATCCTAAAGGAAATCAACCCTGAATATTCATTGGAAGGACTGATGCTGAAGCACCAATACTTTGGTCACCTGATGCAAAGAACTGACTCACTGGAAAAGACCCTGATGCTGGGAAAGATTGAAGGTGGGAGAAGGGGACGACAGAGGATGAGATGATTGGATGGCATCACCGATGCAATGGACATGAGTGTGAGTAGGCTCCGGGAGTTGGTGATAGAGAAGCCTGGTGTGCTGCAGTCCATGGGGTTGCAAAGAGTCGGACATGACTGAGCAACTGATCTGATCTGATCTGATGAATGTCATTTGACACGGCTAATTATTCTTGAAGCATTTTTCTTCATTTGGCATCCAATACTTTATTGGTTCTTTTCCTATCATACCGGCCACTCTGCCTTGACTTTCCAACTTTTAAAGTTTGGAATTCCTCAAAACTCAATCCTCAAATCTGTTCTTTTCAGTCTTCCTTCACTTTCTAGGTGACCTCATTAGTCCCATTGCTTTCAATACCATTTACACATTGGTGAGCCCCAAATCTTTTATCTCCAGCCCAGTCCTATTCCTGGAAGTTCTGATTCATATATTCACCAGAATGCTTAATGTCTCCACTTGGAAGTCTAGTGGGCATCTCAAAGAGTTAATGTGTCCAAAGGGGGCATCTCTGTTTTACCCCTGAATCTGTCCCATCCAAGGTCTTTCCCATGTCAGTAAACAGCGATTCTACTTTAACCAGGTACTCAAGCCCAACATCTCAGTCACCTTTGATAATCTCCTTAATACCCTGTAACCACTGTAAGCTCCACCTTTAAAATGCATCCAGAACCTTACCATCAGTCTACTACCAGTTCTCTACAGCTCTCATCTGGACTACACAACAGTGGTCATTCTGAGTCCTCTTTACCCTGCTACACAACAGGCAGAAATTTTCTTAAAATATAATTCAAATTATATAATTTCTCAATTCAAAACTCTCTAGTGTGTTCCTATTATTCAGAATAAAATGCAAAAAAGAGCCTGACATGACCTAGCCTCCTCCTACTTCTCTCCAATCCAGCTAATCAGGTCTCCCTTCTTGTATTCCTTCAACATACCAAGTATGTGCCTCCACCTTTTACTTTCTATTCCCTCTGGAACATTCTTCCCCTACAAACAAAAGGTGACCTCTCCCTTCTTTCCTCCAAGTCTCTGCACAATGTTACTTATCAGAGCCTTCCCTGCTCACCTATATAAAACACCACCCTCTATCCCCACTAG
Source organism: Odocoileus virginianus (assembly GCF_023699985.2). Taxonomy (NCBI): domain Eukaryota; kingdom Metazoa; phylum Chordata; class Mammalia; order Artiodactyla; family Cervidae; genus Odocoileus; species Odocoileus virginianus. Next base: position 22,024,484 of record NC_069697.1, read on the forward strand.
TTTTCCTCTTAGCACACATCTTCACCTGACATGTATTTGATTCTTTATCCCATGTCTCCCATCCACTACCATATAAGCTCCTTAGTACAGTCTTTATTTGTATATCCCTGCAAATAAAACAATAAGTAGCATACAGCAGGTTCTCAATAAATATGTTGAGTAAACTGACTAAATGAACACAGAGGAACTGTGTAGAGAAGAGTCTGAGCTCAGATGTTAGCAATAGGAATAAAAAGAAATGAGGTGGGGAAAATGCGAGATATATTATAAAGGAAGAATTCAAAGGCTCTAGTGACTGTACGGAGTAGAAGAGTGTCTCCATACTACTTATGTTTACTCAGAATGTGACTGTGATAGAAAAAGAAATGTATTTGGTCTTTTTCCCGAGTTACTGGCAGAGAGCTCCTAAAACTCATGGAATTTCTTGAGTGACAGAAGCATCTTTTGCTATTCATAATCAGCCCCTTTCAATCATATCTGAGTTAATACTAATGAGTTAACTTAGGATGGGATCCCTAGATAGTCTTAAAATAGGACTAGTCACTAGAAAAACCAAGTGGTAAGAAGGTAGGAACTTTCAGCCCTACTCTCACCTCCCATTCTCAACTTCTGGGAGCTGGGATACTGGAGACTGACACCTATAAAAATGCTTAACAGGGATCCCTGGAAAGCCACCAGCACAGTGAGTGCACTGTTTGCTAGGAGGGTGGTACGCCTCACTGCTCCTATACCTTGACCTATACATCTCTTTTATTTGGCTATTCCTGAGTCGTAGTATAATTAACCAGGAAATAGAAATAAAATGTTTTCATAGAATCTGGGCAGGGGTTTTATAGGGACCCCAATTTATAGTCATTAGTCAGCAGTGCAGATGACTGAGAACCTGGCAGTTGACATGGAGGCAGTCTTATGAGACTGAACCCTTTAATCTGTGGAATTTGATGTCGTGTCAGAATTTAACTGAATAGTTAGACACCCAGTTGGTGTCCAGAAAATTAGGTAATTGGTTCCTGGTGCTGGAAGGTCACTCCAGAGTGACCTTATTTGGAAAAAAGGGTAGCAATAAGACGAGAGTAGGCTCTGAATCCAATACTGACTTGTGTTCTTATAAAAAGGGAGATATCTGGACACACACCAAGACACACAGAGAGAACACCATGTGAAGTAGACCCTCACCCCAGAGCCCCTAGAGCGAGCATGGCCCTATTGACACCTTGGCTTTGGACTTCTAACTTTAGAACTATAACATTATACATTTCTGTTGCTTTAAGCCACATAATTTGTAATAATTTGTTATAGCAACCCTAGGAAACTAATACAGGGATTGACTAGATGTGGGAAAAGGGAGCCCTCAGGATGAACCACAGGTTTGAAGCATAAGTGATTGGAAGAATGGTGCTCCACTGAAAGAAATCAAAGCCCAGAGGGGAAAGTGGCTGTAAGAAATGGTTTTAATTTTGATTTTAGTCTGATACAATCACAGGACAATCAAATGGATGCCTTAGTGTTATAAACATTACAACACAGAAGAGTAAAAGACAAATCAAAAGAATATTGATGCAAGATTCAAAGCTAAAGTTTTCCTTTTACCACATTCTAGCCAAATTCAATGAACTCTTTTCAACAATTATGAGCCTTTATCTTTGATATCTTTCTTTCCTGTGGCTTATATAACAACCTACTATAGCTTTTATGTCTATGACCATCTGATCATTCCTCTACTAAATCAGCTACTTTCTCAGTCAACTTAGTTCATAGTCCTTTTATTTTTCAGCCATTCCTGAAATTTGAAGGGTCTAATTATACATTTCTAATCTGAACTACTGATCTTCATGCTTTATGTTCCATTATTTCTGGTTACCTACACAATATCTTCACTTAAGAGTCCAGGACTTGTCCACATGGATGCACTGTTATCAGTTTATACTGGACATGTGTTTAGTCAAATACATCTCCTCTTTGTACTCAACCGACACACGCTCTTTATTCCATTATGACAACTCCTCATATCCTCTCACAGCTAAAATACTTCCTATTTTCCTCTTTCTTATTTAGCACTGTAACAGTAATTTTTTTTCTTTTGGAATACTTTTAGGAGTCATCCTTCACCTTCATTCTATACTGCAAGCCCAAATTCCAGACCTCTTACATCATCTTAAGATTACTGTAATAGCTTTCTAACTAGGCTGTCTTCAAGCTTTCTTCTCTCTAGGAGAGTGGTTCTCAAACTTTAGTGTCCATACAGACCACATGGAAGTGACTAAAAGATTCTTTAGGTATTTCATGTTATTTTATTTCTCCAGTTAGATTATATGGTCAACAAGGACAGGAATTAATCATGGCTTCTATGTTCTGCTCAGTGTGTAACATAATGCCAGGCCACAAAACATATTCAATAGATATTTTACAACTTTAAGACTAAAGTTCATTTCTTTTTCTAAACCATTCATAATCTCTAACCAAGAATTATTTCAAAGACATATACCTTAGAATAAAAATCACAAGTTATTTCAAGTGCCTTAAAAGGAAAAGCACAAATCATTGTCCTCATACCAAGAGATTGCTCTTCATACTCACACTTCAAGAATGTGTGAGGAAAACACACAGAGAAGTCATCAATTACAGAAGGGCATTCCAACTCAAGACACCTGGTCAAGCTTTTCCAAACAAATCAACACAACAAAATGTCATTACACATTAACATTACATCTTTGTGTAATGTCACTTACCAGAAATGACATAAGCTTTGTGCTTAAAGAGGTTTGAGTTGTAAACAAATACAGTCAGATGGCAGTGAGCCATCTCACCTAGCCTGTAGGAAAAAAGATCAACTGGGAGAAGCAACTCCCCAGTTATAAGAACCTCTCACAGGAAAGTAACTCTAAAGGATTATGATTTCTGCTCTTGAGTTAATACATGTTTGACCTGTTTTAAGTCTTACCATGTAAGAATGTCATTTAAAGAAATTTTAAAAGTCTGCTGCAATTTTATGAATCCTCTTTATGCTATCTTATAGCCAAAATTTTCATACAGAACCATTAATTTGAATGGGAAAAGGGTCTGAGTTAAAGAAATTAATTTTATAGTGACTGTTTTGCCACAGGAAATATTATGGCTACAATGAAGAGAATAGCAGTAGAGTATCTGGAATCAAAGAAAGGGGGAAATGAAAAGAGTAACAATGCAGAAAAAACACAGACTTAAGAATAGAAAGATGCAGATTTCAGTCATGGCATTCCTAACTAGTCAAGTGATCTTGGCTACCGACCACTTGTTTCCTAATCTGCAAAAATCTATCTGAATACTAAGATCCTCCAGCCCTAAAATTACATGTACTTAAATACTTTTTTGACAGTATTCCCATGTCACATTTATTGTCTGTTTTTTCACTGTAACTGAGGTACAGTTGTAAGCCTACAGGGTAGTGTTCCACATGATGGGATAGCTCTGGGTCATAATTATTTACTGAATTAACAACTCTGTACAATTTAAAATCATAATCCACAGATTATATTTTTAAAAGTAAAATAGGTATTTACTATATTCATACCCATCATTTGGCAGTTATTTCAGTAGGAAAAACATTCATCCTAGGTCAATACTGATCAAAGGTTATTTTGCAAGTTTCTTAAAATACCACCTTCTCCCCTCTTTCGGGTATACCTATGATTAGCTTATAATCTGTCTCACCACTGGATGTCACTTTTGCTCCAAAGGAAGTCAACCCAACCTAACCTCAATAATTAGAATCTGATCTCTAAGATACTTATCTCTAAAGCCTCAACATAAAAGTTTTTCTGTGAAAGATAAAATCAGCCCTTGTAATTTCTAATGATTTCCAGCTAAAATCTGGCTTCAGATGCTTTTAGGCTTCAAACAATACAAGGAGGCATAAGTAGGATTTCTGAGATCATTCCAAGCCGTGAAATAACTTCACTAAAACCCCATCAATACCCATACACTGCTCAGTACTTACATGGACAGAAGGAAAGAGAAAGAGAAGTGATAGATTCAGGGGAGAAAACAATGAAACAACATAGGTATTTATATTCATACCAATATAAAACACTGGTATTCCTATATAGTTAAGTACTGTTTTATAATCTCACTGTTATACTATTTTTAGCATAAAAGAAGGAGAAATGCTAATATTCATAAACCAAGAAAGTGGGGAAGTAATAACGTTTAGGTCTCTCATGGTGTCACTCCAACTATCAGGACAAATTTGGCAGTTATATCTAATAACATAAACAAGTCACTAGGAACTGCGTCCTTTATTTCCAAATTCAGAATATGTAAATTATATACAGTTCTCTTAAGCAAATATGAACAACTACACTTACCAATAAACATATAGACATTAAGATACCAGTCTGTATATGTCTTGAAGTACCTTCCTCTCATTTTAGACCTTCTCACTTTCTCACATCAATGCCAGTACTAAGGGAACTTATGAAATGAAGACATAACAACTTATTTGTGGGATTTTTTTTTTTTACTACGTTCCCCTTCACCCAACATACATGTGCCAATCTTGCTGAAAATAACTGCTGAATTGCTGCCATAGTGAGCCATGGTTACTAATGAGGCTATGCTGCATTCCTTGGGTCTGCTGCTGTAAAAACCACTGACTTAGATGAATCACCTGGTTACATTATTTCCATAATACCCTGGACTAAAGTTTTTAGGTTCTGGAGAAAATGTGCCTGCAAAGATGAAGTTTTAAAAAGATCATGAGTGTGGGAACTATCACAGGTGTTTCAGAAGCCAGGGGAGTCCTAGTTCCTTCTGCTGGGGTAAGGAGATACTTGCTCTTATATTCCTGAGTTGGAAACAAAAAAGTACTGGAACCACAAAAACAATGTTACAAGAACTGGTTAAGCACAGCTGAAACAGACCTAATCACACTGTATTTTAAGTAAAGAAGGAGTTAAATGAGCCTTGTATGGGCTGGTCTAGAAACTATCAATGAAAACTACCATCTCTGTGGAAAACCATATGTGGGTTCTGAAAAACTGACTTGTACACATATTTTGAAATAAACCTGTTGAGTAGTTTGCATGTTCTCAATTTATCTTTGCAAAGTTGACAGCAAAATGTCATGTTTAAATATCAAACTTAACATACCACTAAAGTCTGTTTTAATTTTATATTTTATTCTCCTAAAATAGATATGTTTTTACTCTACAGAAACAATTTAATAAGAACCACTTGCCTTCTTTTGGGCAATTGCAGCTCGCTGCAATTTCTCTTTAGCTTGATTATACTTTTCTTCTCTGTCATTGATACGTTCATGAAGCTTATGCTTTTCTTCCAACCACTGTATTTGCTTCTCTTCCAATGCCCTGTCAGAAAATGTATGCAAAACCTATTAACTCTTAGAATTAAATAGATATTACCACAAGTATAATCAAACTCACTGCCTCCTTCTTCACTACATCCTCCCTTATCCAACACAGGCATTCTTGCATGACCACGTATTTCCTAACACCACCATTAGTGACTGTTTCCTATGAGCCAGCCACTGTGCTTATTAAAACAATACATGTACTACATTCTTCATAAAAATCTTATTTTTTAAATGAAGGATAATTGCTTTACAGAATTTTGTTGTTTTCTGTCAAACCTAAACATGACTCAGCCATAGGTATACATGTATCCCCTCCCTTTTGAACCTCCCTCCCATCTCCCTCCCCATCCCATCCCTCTAGGTTGATACAGAGCCCCTGTTTGAGTTTCCTGAGCCATACAGAAAATTCCTGTTGGCTATCTATTTTACATATGGTAATGTAAGTTTCCATGTTACTCTTTCCATACATCTCACCCTCTCCTCCCCTCTCCCTATGTCCATAAGTCTGTTCTCTATGTCTGTTTCTCCACTGTTGCCCTGTAAATAAATTCTTCAATACCATTTTTCTAGATTCCGTATATATGTGTTCAGTTCAGTTGCTCAGTCGTGTCCAACTCTTTACGACCCCATGAACCACAGGACACCAGGCCTCCCTGTCCATCACCAACTCCCAGAGTCCACCCAAACCCATATCCACTGAGTCAGTGATGCCATCCAACCATCTCATCCTCTGTCATCCCCTTCTCCCCCTGCCCTCAATCTTTCCCAGCATCAGGGTCTTTCAGCTCTTCGCAAGATGGCCAAAGTATTGGAGTTTCAGCTTCAACATCAGTCCTTCCAATGAACACCCAGGACTGATCTCCTTTAGGATGGACTGGTTGGATCTCCCTGCAGTCCAAGGGACTCTCTGAGTCTTCTCTAACACCACAGTTCAAAGGCATCAATTCTTCGGTGCTCAGCTTTCTTTATAGTCCAACTCTCACATCCATACATGACCAATGGAAAAACCATAGCCTTGACTACACGGACCTTTGTTGACAAAGTAACGTCTCTGCTCTTTAATATGCTGTCTAGGTTGGTCATAACTTTCCTTCCAAGGAGTAAGCATCTTTTAATTTCATGGCTGCAATCACCATCTGCAGTGATTTTGGAGCCCAGAAAAATAAAGTCAGCCACTGTTTCCACTGTTTCCCCATCTATTTGCCATAAAGTGATGGGATCGGATGCCATGATCTTAGTTTTCTGAATGTTGAGTTTTAAGCCAACTTTTTCACTCTCCTCTTTCACTTTCATCAAGAGGTCCTTTAGTTCTTCTTCACTTTGATACCACCAAGCTATTAAAAACTGAGCCCAGTAAAGATGGCTAAAATCAGCATTGTTATCTAGTCTTAATGTGGTATGTTTTCTAGCTAGAATAAATTTCATATACATGCTATTTTATAGTAACATCATAACAACTTACATCTTAAAAGCTCTTCTGTATACTTTATGATTTCTTTGTATCCTCACTATAGGCAGTACAAATGAGATATACAAACCCTGAGGAGTCAGACTGCGTGACTAAGGTCATACAGATTTTAAGTGTCTTTGCTGGGACCAAAATCACATCTTATTGGCCCCTAGTCCAGCTATTTTCTGCTATGTAATCCTATAAATGGGCTTGCCTGATGGCTCAGTGGTAGAGAATCCACCTGCCAATGCAGGAGAAGAGGGTTTGACTGCTGGGTTGGGAAGATCCCCTGGAGAAGGAAATGGCAACCCACTCCAGTAGTCTTGCCTGGGAAATCCTGTGGAAAGAGGAGCCTGGCAGGCTATAGTTCATGGGGTCACAAAGAGTTGGACAACAACTTAGCGACTAAACAACAATCCTGTGAATAACATTCAGAAACCAATGATAAATTGGTTAAATTTGCTAGCTATCCTGTTATTAGAATTCTTAAGCACATTTGAAATCAAACACTTAAAGATTTAAAGGATTCCACAAACACTTAAAGGATTCCAAGATACAAATTTCTAATTTTTTTGCAAAATATAAGCAAAATAATTTGGACTCTGTGGTATGTCACAACACATTATGGACAATTATCTTGCTTACTTTTCTTGAAATTCAACCACATATACGAAGCCATGGATAAGCCTTAAAAAATGAAAAACTGAAAATAAGAAAAAAAATTTTATGTGGCGAGCAGCCTTCAGAAGAAAAAAGTGTGAAAAGAATAATGTTTTATAGATTCAAAAACTTATAATGACATGTTATAATAACAAAGCAAATACAAAACAGTAGTTTTCTACCATATGTAAACAAAAGCTTCCAGGGAAATCTTGATCACCACAATCATCTCCCTACAGTTTACCAGACTGTCTACTACTAAGAGATCCAAGATCAAAAAATATAAACAAATAAATGAGCTTTTCAAAGAGAAAATCCAAAAGATTCTAATTCTAGGAAGTAAATTGTACACATCAAAAATTTTGTTTCTGACTTCTGGCATTCAGAAGAATTTATATATTTGAAGTAAGAAATGTATTGATTTACTCAATGAATAAAGAAGTGTTTCTTTGAAGGTTTTCAAAATACTGTGGTCAGGCAGAATTTTAAGAGGTCTTTTCTTTTTTTTTTAAAAGCAATCTGAAGAGTTCTAAAAGCTCATCTCTAGAAACAGAAACTACATTACCTAAAACCACTGTACATGTCAATGGGGTATTTTAACTAGTTATCAAAATACATTCAACCCTGGAATCATTGTTAAAAGAACTACATATAATACAGCAGAAAGAAGAAACAATTTGTACATAAAAAAACAAACTCTACTTTTCAACTTCTAGTTGTGCTTTTTCAGCTTGGCTTCTTAAATTTCGGCATTCCTGTTTTAACCTCTCCACCATTTCCTTCAATATTTGGTTTGAATTCAGCAACTCATTTTCTGACTTTGCCAGTGAGGTCACTTGGATCTGCAAACCATTGATTTGCTTAAAAGAAGAGAAACATAAACAAATGCAACAGACTATGAGAGATATAGAAGACACTAAGCATCTTCCCTCACAAATGTCCCACCCCACTGATGTGCCCTTTGGGATACCCTGGAACAAAATAATAAAAAGCAGCAGCATTAGGATCATTTCTTAATATAACCAGAGACTATAAACAAACTTATTCCTCAATCTGCAACTGAGTCCTCTCTCCTCTTGCCCAAATAAGCAGTCCAGAAGAGGTACTAGAAATGGGAAGAAGGGTCCTTAGAAAGAGAGCAGCGAGGTGAGCAAAGAGAATCCAAATATGAGTCTCCTAGCCTCCTAGGAAAGAACAGATTTTAAAAGGTGAGCTGGGAAAGCAGCTAAGAAAATCCATCTCATACTCCCACAAACCTTGTGATTAGCACTCCGTCAGGTAGTTCTGCTTTCTGAACAGTCAGAAATCATAAATACAGAAAGGCTCACTCTCACATTGTTTCTGAGTAGTTTTCAAGCATTCTATATATCATGTTGGGCAGAAGAAAGATGATTTGAGAAACCTAATGAATGGTAGGGACTCCATTGCCTCTAGAACCACTTATCAAACTATGAAATGTCACTCAGGCGTCTTTATCCCAGTTTTCTTTTATCTGGGAGTACTTTTTCTCATGAAAAGTAGTTGACTATCTAGTTACAAATTAACAGGCTAGGAGATTCACATCACTGCTCTTAAGTTCTATCCAAATAACACATTTGGGACATATTTATACCTACTTCTTGAAAAAGCCATTTTACCAATTAATAAACAAGTTCTCACTTTTCTTTCACTTTCTTCTACCTCTAAAAGCCATTCTCTGAGAGAAGTTAGGAGGCAGAGAGTTTAAGTGATTTCAGAGCAAAAGAAGCCATTATAAGACTCAAGAGTCAAAAGAAACCAGATTTGTTATGCAATAAAGAAGAAATAATTCCATTACTTTCTGATGGCAGCAAAGCCACCTACAGAATTATATAGGTACAAAAAGCAATCGTCAGAAAAATAAAAAGGTATGTCTCAGATTTCTATTTTAGAATGAATTTCTCCAGAAGAACTATTCAGTATTTTTAACTGCAGCTGTAAATATTAAATCTGTATTACAGATGGCTGAGCAAACAACCTTCAAAGAGCTTAGTACTTTTCCATATCTTCAGGATGACAGAAAGCCCAATGCCAATGAAACTAGATAACTTCTGAGTACTAAACATTATGCCCTCCTACTTCAGACTCAGAAACCATAACTATATATGCAAAGCATAAATCCTAAAAATGGAATTTTCACTCCTCATATGTTTTGCCCATATAAATCTTGCCTGAACCCAAACAATTTTAATTAAAATATGAATTTCCTTCCATAAATACAATTCTTTAGAATTCACAGGGATGTAATAAAAAAATAGCTCATGGAATAAGAAATGCAAAGTTACAAGTCAATCACACAAGTAACTCAAAACAGGGATGATCTTTCTAATTCATTTTTTAAATTCATAATATCAAAATATTGTCCTTTAAAATATAATTTTAAAAAACTGAACTTGGGACTTCTCTGATGATCCTGTGGTTAATAATATAACTGTCAATGCAGGGCACAAGGGTTCAATCCCTGGTCCCAGGAAGATTCCACATGCCATGTGGCAACTAAACCCACGTGCCACAAGTGCTAACCCACACACCACAACTACTAAAGCCCAAGCACCCTAGGGCCCATGCTCCACAATAAGAGAAGCCACAGTAGTGAGAAGCCTGCACATCACAACCAGAAAGCAGCCCCCGCTCACTGCAACTAGAAAGACTGTGTGAAGCAACGAAGACTCCGCACAGCCATAAGTAAATAAATAGTAATAAAAAACTGATCATGGGCCACAGCATATAAATATTTTAAGAAAAATAGCAATTAGCAAAAGAAACTTAATAAACTAGAGCTTAAAGAGGTTTAAACACTTTATCTTTACATATCAACCTCATCAACTCATTATCAATTCAAATATTTTCAGAATTCTTATATATAAAATTCCAATAGATTCAAAACACAGATTTAAAGAAGCACTTAAAAAAATAAAAGCAATATGTTTGCTAAAATAATACCTGTTTCAGGTCAGAATTTTCTTTTTTTTCTTTTTCTGCATTTTCAATATCCACAATTTGTTGTTGAAGTTTTAACCTAAAAGTCATAACCCAACAAAAGATATTATTAAAAATCCATAGTTCATATATTTCACTAGTTAGACAATCATCTTATTGAGTGCTCATATTGACACATGGCATTGTCTTTATGCAAAGTGGTAGATTCAAAGGCAAAGATTTTGACTTCAGGCAACCAAGTTGTGTTCATATATAAATAAAATGTAACAAATTTCTACTTCTGCTATGAAAAAATCTATAAGCTATGGGCACAGAGAAGATAAAAAATCAACCCTATCTAGATGGATGAGAGATCTAACTCTGATGGGTAGGGTTCTGACAAACACAGGGAACAGCCTGAACAAAAGGCTTTGGTGGAGGACAGCACAATGGGTTAGTAAGGCGAGATAAAGCAGTCCAGTTCAGGAGGAGCCATCTTACAGGCAGGCAGTGCTTCACAATTTACAACATGCTTTCAGATATACTGCTTCTTCATTTTCATTCCACTAGGTTATACATCTTCTAAATGTATCTTTAAAGCCTACCATGACGTCCAGAGTGTAACAGACAACCTTTAATTAAAGTTGGCCAGTTTAGTAATTTCTCACAATAGTTCTATGGAAGTATCAAGAGTCATCTTTATAATTCCAAATAATACGGAAAGAAAGACTGAGGCTTAGCTAAGTCAGGCCCAAATCACATGGCTAGCAAGTAGCCAAATTAAGATGGACAAAGGTCTTTTCATACCTAAGTATTCCTGTGTCCCACTTCATTATGCCACAATTATACTGATTTTAAATCCAGAACTTAAAAGAAAACTATCTAGTACAAGACAACATACTATGTTCTGTAAAATATATTGAGTTTTCATCCCTGAGATGAAAGAACACTTATACAATTTGTGTCCTCTTCAAAAGGAATGATACATTCTCAGCCAAAACCTTAAAAACACAGTGCATCCCTGGTGACCAAAGGACTAACCTCATGAGAAAGACTTTACACTAATTAGCTTTGACAGGATAAGCTCTCAACCCTCCCTTTTAAAAATCCTTCAAACACTTACCTCAAATATAATTTGTTTGGCACGTACTCTTTATAGTTTAGCATTAATAGCATGCCTTTTCAACCTAATTAAAACTGCTTCTTGGGAAGACAACATTCTCAAGGGCCTAGAGCTGTGCTTTAAACACTAATAAAGATTCAGTAAGTATTTGCTGATGGACTAAATGAACCAACTCAAATCTTGGATTAGACATCTGGTTGGACAATATGACATGGAAAAAACCGTAAAATACACTGCTCCTGAGATAGGTACACACAAAGCCAGAAATAACCGCTCTAAAGGAAGAGAGCCAGTCTTGCTCTGCCTGTGCTCCTCTGACAGGACCAGTCACACGCTGATTCTGTAAGTCGAGCTCTACGTGACGCTCTCAAACCCGTGCACTTTCCCCTTAAATGTTTATGGTGTTCTTAACTTGGCACCTTTAGGTTACTGAGTTAATAAAGGCTTCTTTCTACGTAACCATGAAGATGAAAACAGGAGAAAACACTGTGGGTCCTTGCTCAGGTCCAGAGTTAAAGTGAGGCTTCAAATATATCTTGGCTCTTGTCAAGATTTTGGATACGCCTGGTAAATCAGTTAAGAAACAAGACCCAGTTATGAAAGCATTAGTGAACACTTTCTAAATAAATTATGTAGACATGAAGAGAAACAAAAATGCCCTACATACAAAAATCGAAGCCCAAGAAACCAAAAAATGACAGAGTATCTGACAATCATTAAACATGAAAGAGGTAAGAATATCATTTCAGTAGGCTATAAAAGATGATCTACATAATTCTCTTCAGTTCACTTTGCTAAAGCAGCTCTGGGTTAGAATTCACAACTGACTGGAGATTTGTATTTCTTTAAGGAGAAAATTGGTCCTTGATTTAAGATCATTATAGTTAGGATTCTAAGGGATATTTAAATTTAACAAAAAATAACCTTAACAGGGATAAATTCAATGGTCTTAAATTTCGGTAACAGTAAGAGTTCAAAACATGTAGATATTATTTTGAAAAAGTGCTAAAGATGGTTAGAAAGTTTTGAATAGTCAAAGGGTATCACAAGCCAAAAGAAAACAAGTTTTAAAAGTACAAAGTACAGAAGAAAGTACAATTAATTTTCATAAAAGGATTACTAAAGACTACATAAGAGAAATGCAATCTGAACTGAATCTTTCAGGCAAAGTAAGAGTCTGAGGAGAAGGCAGAGGTGAAGAAGAGGGTAACTGCTGAAGCAAGACTCCAGAGGAAATAAAGGGGTTGGATGAAAAGCACTACTTACTTTGGATATAAAGGGAGAAAAGAATCTTAATAGAAAGGGAGGAAAGGATGGATAAAGATACAAGAATTCTCACATAGTAGGAAGTGGGAGAAATTCATATCCAGGATCCTTTGCTCAGGTACAAGTAAGGGCATGGTGGAACAGTGGACACAGTTTCCAAGCTGCATGGCAGCAGGGGAACCAGCCTAAGAGACTGGAGGAATTTTTTTTTAAGTACAAGAACTATCAGTTTCATTATCTTCAGTGAAAATAGGGTAGAAAGAGAAAATAAAAATAAGTGTCTGAAATGACTGGCTCTAAGAGATGACAAGGTCTCCAAACCACGGCTAAGCCAAAGGGCTTAGAATAAAGATGAAGAATGCCAGAATTAAGATAAAATAAACAAATGGCTAAGGTGTTAGAAGAGTCAAGAATATGAATAGTATGGTCAATAAGAATGATGGGAAAGGAACAGAAAATAAAGAAAAACTGAAACAGAAGTGAAAGTCCTCAGGGACCATTGGGGAATATTCTGTATGTCAGTAACTGGTCGGAAAAAAGACAGGCATAAGATGGATGCAAGGAACATCAAAGGAAAGGCCATTTTAACCAAAGTTAGTCAAACAATTGCAGGCGGATTCTTTACCAGCAAAGCCAGAAAGCTGAGCGCCAAAGAACTGATGCTTTTGAACTGTGGTGTTGGAGAAGACTCTTGAGAGTCCCTTGGACTGCAAGGAGATCAAACCAGTCAATCCTAAAGAAAATCAGTCCTGAATATTCATTGGAAGGACTGATGTTGGAAGCTGAAACTCTACCTGATGCGAAGAACTGACTCACTGGAAAAGACCCTGATGCTGGGAAAGATTGAGGGCAGGAGAAGGGGACGACAGAGGATGAGATGGTTGGATGGCATCGTTGACTCAATGGACATAAGTTTGAGCAAGCTCTGAGAGTTGGTGATGGACAGGGAAGCCTGGTGTGCTGCAGTCCATGGGGGTCGCAAAGAGTCAGACACAACTGAGGAACTGAACTGAACCGAACTGACTCAAACAATGGTCTGAAAGCAAGAGTGGGATTCACAAACAGTGATTTCTCTTCTTGGTCCCTAGTTGTAGGAGAGAAGATGGAGAAATAATTTCACTTAAAAATGTTGCCAGGCAATATACCATCAGGACAAAGTTATCAGTGAGGGGGGTGTTTTAAAATTGTGGAGACTATAAAAAAATTTATTGGTAATGGGACAGATTTCAGAGGCTACAGCAAAAATTGTTAATGGACTGCTGATGGGGAGAAGTTGAAAGGTAAAGGGTAAGTTGAGGAATGAGAAACTATGATATCACATACTTTACACTTTGAAAGCAATTATGAAAATAATGAAACTATATTTGGTAGGCAGACTGGAAGACCAAAGTACAACATAGTATGTAGCTGCAGAAAAGTTCAATGGGAAACATTTGGAGTAACAGTGAGATGGAGCTGTTCTAAGTTCTCTTCAAAGTTCTCTTGTGCTGACTACTGCCTAAGTTTTCTATGACAGGCAGCTGATGTATGTCATTTCAACATTCAATAACTATTTACAGAGTACCTACAAACACAGAACCCAGTCCTAAGTGTTGCAGATACACCAGAGAATAACAGACAAAATCCTGTCTTTAAGGAACTTACAGTCCAACAGCACTGTCTGATAGCTTTCTTTAATGATGGAAATGTTCTATAATTTGCACATCCAATATGATAGTGCCTAGCTACATGTGGCTACTGTACATTTGAGATGTGGCTAGTATGACTGAGAAACTAGACTTTAAACTCTTGGCTTCATTTGATGTTAGTCTCAACTACCAAGGGAAAGCACAAGAAGTTGTATTTGTGATTTCTCTATTGTCTAAGATCCTTAGAACCAGTTTTTTGAAAGGCAGTTTTTCCTAAAAGCCAAGGTTCTTGCCCTGAGTGATGGAAATCGTCTCTGGTCATTATTAGCAAAGAAACAAGGACCTTCCTGGGAAAATACATGAGACTCTATGAATAGCCAGGGAACTAGAGAGCCAGAACCAGGCTAGAGTAATTGGCCTGAATTACAAGCAAGGGCATGTCACACAAACTGTCTGGTCTGTCAAAAGCTGCCACATATTTTTCCATCCCTTATTTTGTTGTTCAAATTCTGTAAAAGAACTTGTTCAACTGGCCAAGTCTAAGTCTCCTGATACCTACTAAGATGATATGCAACAGATAATTCATCTCAAGATACAGTATAATAAGTAGAAAGGAAGATACATTAGGAGAGAGTTTTTAAAAATGTTTCTAAAAAACTTAAGAAAAAAATCAGAAAGCCACAAACAGAAAAATACAGCTTTGGCTTTAAACTGCAAAAATTTTAAATGATCAAGTCCTCTTTCTCTCAGTTAGTTACTGATGCTATTTCTCTAAGGCACCTCTTCCCACTTGTGGTAACAAATTGCACTTTACCACCTGTCCGTCTACATACCCCCACCATGCCTATGCACTCAGAAACAGGCAATAAAACTTCGGCAGAGTCAGAGTGCCCTATCCCTCTGGCCACAGTGCTGGGCCCAGGGACAGGCATATGAACCATACACAAAGTCTTTCCAGATTTTCCTAATTTGAATCATCAAGTGCGAACTCTGTCTCTAATCTCTAAAGACAGTCTTGTCCTCACAGAGAAAGCAGCAGAAGAGCAGCAGATACAGGAGTTAGGAAAGAAGAGAGGAGGCAGGTGAAAGGAGGGAAGAAATCACTCTGATCTGGCACGTTTGAGTTCCTGGATCCAGCTGTCCAGCTGTCCTGTCCACAATATATCTCAGCCAATAAAGTACCCGCCACCCCGCCACCACTTTTTGTTATGCCAAGTTAGCTGAAGCTGGGTTACTGTCATAACCAAAAGTTGGCTGGGTATGCTAGCTTATTTAAAATAGTGTAATTTTAGCATGTTTTTAATTTACAGGTAACTTTATAAATTTTACAAATTTGTGGGGGGTATAGCCTTTTGAAATACAGAATATTAATTAGAGTAATCATTTTATTATTTAGGCTAGTGATGAAGAAACCATGTTAATGAAGACAAGAAACTGGAATGTAATTATTAGTTGAAAGCATCTGCCAAAGTGATTAATCCCCACTGTGTAAATAAATGGATACTTCTACTTTATATGCTTTAGACTTTCTGTAACCTTAGCAAAACCTTTTTCTCCACAGGTAGTCTCTTTCTGACCTACCACAAATTCTAAGTAAGACAAGTCACAATGATGATTGTTTTATTAACTGGTCAAAATAGACCTGGTTGATATAGCTAGACTTAATAAATCAGAAGAGCAGAATTGCCATGGGAAAAACACAATTGTTGACTATTAAAAAATGCACAAATTTTGTGAATTAACCCTTCTGCTAATTAATATATTTTAAGTTGATTAGTAGGTCCTTATTTTAATAAATTAGGGTCCATTAGACATTATAAATGGCCTGGAGAAACTGAAGAGGAATCAAAAATTGATCAAAGCAGCTAATATAAAATCATTTATATTTAAAAAATACAGGAATGAAAGCTGCTTTATATAGCATAAAAAAATAAGGGTCAAGTTCATTACTGTCTTCAAGTGATGATTGCTGCACATTTTATCACTATAGCAACAGAAGCCCAAACCAGGAGAAACAGGCTTAAATTTTAACAGAAAGGATTCTAATTGGCCAAACGGTGGGACCATAATAAGGTAAAACATTAGAGTGAGTTTTCTGGGATGAGGGCGGGCCCCTCTCTCTCCTTTCTGGAGACTGTCAAGAAGAGATTTAAAAAAGAGCCAAACTGTCCTGATTCATTAAAAAAATATGTACCCACATAAAAGCAAAGAGTAGCATAAGATTGGCTCTCAAAATCCCTAACAGATTTATGATCCTAGAATTGTCATAGCTAACATTTAAATTAATAGCTCATAAAACCTGACATTTGTAAATAATACATATATCTTTGCCTGAGGTGATTCTTTCCCGGGTAATGAAAATTTAAAACTGTGTCCCAAAACATAACCTACAGCTTAATGAACATGATTTAAAAAAACAAAAAACAAAAACTCTCAACTGTAACCTATATAATTAGAAAGTCATTAAGATTTCAGAATTTAAAAAAGCAGATATAGGGGACTTCTAGGTAGCAAAAGATAACAGTAAATGCCTAGTTCTATGTTATATATATATATATACATATATATATATATATATGTCCTTAAAAAAATACAGAAAACCAAGATCAAATAAAGCCACACAAAATCACATCTTTCACATAAATGGAAGACAGAAAACGCCCAAACTTCAAAATACCTCTAACGAAAAAGAGGAAGATAAGTCTGAATCTCAACAAGTGATCTCTTACGCTCCTCCTGCATGTGTGCTCACTGCATGTGAACAGGCTTAACTCATCCATTAAAACAAAAAGGTCTCTAGTTTGGATACAAAGCAAGACCCAGCTGTCTGCTACACATAAAAGACACATTTAAAAAGACAGACTAACAGTAAGTATATCAGGCAAATGGAAGCAATAAGAAAACAGGAGTAATAATAATATCAAAGTGAAATTCAAGCCAAAAAAAAAAGACAAAAAGAAAGTGCTTTTAAATGCTAACAGCCACAATTCATAAGTGTAACTGTTATAATTATTTATATACCAAATAATATAGCAATCACCTATGGAGAAAAAAATTACAAGAAATGTAAGGAGTCATAGTTCTATATAGAAGCACATTAAACAATAGGAGACTTTAATATATAACTCTTTGTACAAGACAAATGAACAAAAAATAAAAGTATGGAGAAGAACACCACAGTTAATAAGGTAGACCTTATGGATGTATATACTAAATTTTATACTCTTATAACTAAGCACTTTCTTTACTAGTCCTTATGTAACACTCACAAAATTGATCATGTATTACAGGTCTAAGACTGGGAGAAGGCAAGAGAGGTGTCCAGGGTAAAAAATTTAAGGAGACTCAGTCCAGATTTCCTGCAAGTCCAATGTCAACACATAAGAGTACCTCCTTAAATTTCTGCACCCTGATTGCCTCACTGGCTTTACCCTAGTCCTGGCCTTGATATATTAGGTCACAAAGAAAACATCAGTATGTCCTATAAAGCAGAAATAACAGATAAATTACTCTCTGATCACAATGCAATAAAACTAAAATTTAACAATAAGCAAATAAGGCCTATCACCTGGAAATTTAAAAAAGCTTCAATAACTTACATGTGATTTTACTGGAGACAGGGCATTTAAAGAGGTAACAAAGGTTAAATAAAGTTATATGAGTGGGTCCTAATCCTAAGGCTGGTGTCCTTATAAGAAGAGGAAGGAGGTACGAGGGATACATAAGTACAGAGGAAAGGCCCCATGAGGGCACAGTAAAAATGCAACCACTCAAGTCAAGGAGAGAGGCCTCAGGGGAAACTCAACCTGCTAATACATAGGGATCTCAGGCTTCTAACCTCCAGAACTAGAAGAAAATAAATTTCCATTGTTTAAACTACCCCTGTCTGCAGTATTTTGTTATGTATGGCAGCCCTAGAAAACTATTCATTTCACCTTCTGTTAAACAACCACACCTTCTATTAACACATTTTCTTAATTCCTAGGTAAAAAGATGCAAATTAAAATTAGAGAATTTCTAAAAAATAATGATAATTAAAACACTACATATCATAATCTCTATGATACATTTAAAGCAGTAATAAGAAAATTCTCAGCACGACACTTTTACCAATACAAATGAAAGAATGAACATTAGGTGAAGTAAATATCCAACTTAAAAAATAACCCAAAAAATTAAGAAATAAACTAAAAGAAAGTACAAGGTACACAACATGATGTTAGAAAATGAAGAACCCACAAAGCAGCTAGTAGACAATACATGACTTTAGTAAGGTCACAGAATTCAAGACCAACACATAAAGTCAACTATATTTCTAACTATGAGTGTGTTTTTTTCTTTTTTGGAGGGGCTTCCCTGATAGCTCAGTTGGTAAAGAATCTGCTTGCAATGCAGGAGACCTTGGATGTTAGCAATAAACAATTAGGAAGTAAAAAATTTTTTAAATAACTGTTCATAATCACATAAAATGCTTAGAATTAAAATTAATACAATATTAGCTTGATATATACAATGAACACTACAAAACTTTGATGACAATAATTAAAGATGACCCAAATATAATACAAATGCTTTCAGAGTAGAATCAGTGGTAAAGAATCTGCCTGTAAGGTAGGAGATGCAGGTTCAATTCCTGGGTAGAGAAAATCCCATGGAGAAGGAAATGGTAACCCACTCCAGTATTCTTGCCTGGGAAATCCCATGGACAAAGGAGCCAGGTAGGCTACAGTCCAAAGGATTGCAAAGGGCTGGACACAACTGAGTGACTAAGCATGCATACAAGCACGGTGCCAGGCACTGATCCAAAAGCTGAAAAGAAACTGTAGGCCTAAACCAGGACTTGTACCCTGGTTATACTGATCCTTCCACTTATCATTCCCATTTCACCACCACTCCACTAGGTATTGAACTTGTCCTCTTCAGGACAGAGAGTATATCTTAGTTATCTCATTCTCCTGAATGCCCAGTATCTAGAATTGAGCTTGGCACATAGTATATGCTCAACAAATGTTTGTTGAATGAAAAACTTCTGACTTCCAGTCCAGTGTTCTCTGGGCTTCCCTGGTGGCACTAGTAGTAAAGAATCCGCCTGCCAATGCAGAAGACACAAGCAATGTGGGGTTCAATCCCTAGGTCGAGACGATCCCCTGGAGAGGGGAATGGTAACTCACATGAGTATTCTCACCTGGGAAATCCCATGGACAGAGGAGCCTGGCGGGCTACAGTCCATGGGGCCACAAAGAGTTGGACACAATTGAAGCAACTTAGAACACAAATACAGTACATGGAGAGATAAGCCATATTCATTGACTGGACAGACTTGAGATGACAACTCTTCTTAAACTGAGCTACAGATTCAATGCAATGCCAATCAAAATCTTAACAAGTCTTTGTGATAAACTGATTTCCAAATTTAAGTGGAAAGGCAAAGGACCCAGGGAAGCCAAAACAATCTTGCACAAAAAGAACAAGGTAGAAGATATGCATTACCTGAATCAAACTTATTATGAAACTACAGTAGTCAAGAGAGTGATACTGGTGTCAAGACAGACATACAGATCAATGGAATAGAACAGAGCAGAATGCAGACACACACATATATAAGGCCAACTGATTTTCAACAAAGTTATCAAAATAATTCAAATATATAAGAGATCTGGGCAAAGATTATATGGGAATACTCTGTACTAGTTTTACAATGCTTTGTTAGCTATGAAATTATTTCAAAATAAAGTTTAAAAAATATATGCATATATAACCTAATACTCTGTAGTTCCCTTCTGGCCGACTCTTCTGCCATCTGTGAAGATCGCAATTTCTCTTCACACTGATCCTTTTCAGACTGCCTCCAGACATCATGTTCCACTTTCATTTTCTCTAAATCCGCTAATCTGCTCTCAAGTTCTAGCCTAAAACAACAAATGATAATTACATTACAAGAACTACAATAAGCATGATATGACAGCAAAATGTTTTCATCTGCAAGGAGAATTAACACAAAATAAGGTAATTAATTACTTACTTTTCATCTTGTAATTCCACAAGTTTTTGATAACCTTCTTCTTTGGCAGCTTGTACTTTACGTATTAATTCACGGTCCTTTTCTACTAAGAGCGCTTTGTGGTGTTCAACAGCTGATTTGAGAATTTCATTGTCTGACTGTAATCCTAGTATTTTTTAAAGAAGAACACTCTACTATATTCAATGTTATTAAAAAGAAAAATTGTAATTAAGAGCAAATATTCATAAGTCAGTAAGACAAAAGAACATAGAAAGTCTCTCCTGATACATATATCAAAGATCTTTACATTTGTTGACAAGTTATTCTTAATGAAAAAGACTACTACTCAGGCTTCATTTGTCATTTTATTAAGCATGCACACAAAAAAACCTTAATAAACGGTATATACATTTACTCATTTGGATCTTGATAGCTGGGGACATCGACCTGGGTTATATCAAAAGAGGTTTAAATACTTTTAAAAGGGTTCTGTAATCTAAATCCCACAGAAAGCTAGATGGGAAGCAGAGTGAATAAAATCAAAACCTATTAGAACTGTTAGATTTCTAATGTAAATTGGAAGCTTTCAAGTGTGTCCAATGAATTCACAAATTTTCCTTGTAATGAAATGACAAGTATTTTGTATATGGAATAATTAAAACAAATTCATATCTAACTCAAAGTTTAAAAAAATGCAAAGCTGGCTCTCAAACTCTAAGTTCCAAAGAAAATTTGCTCCCTAACACTATGAAAATCCATGAGCCACTATCAAGCAGAAATTAATAATGAAAACAGTCATTCATCATAAGCTCTGTTTGAAACTGGAGTCTAGTTCAACTAAAGACCAATGTGATGACAGCTGCAGGTCCAGGCAGCTTATTTAAATACTTAAGAAAAGTCAGGAACAATATAAATTCTGAGAAATCTTGATGATAAGGACATTCTAAGGCTAAATTGGAGTTTAAAAATAAGCTGAGGCTGAACTAGACCCAACAACTGGCCTACCATCTACCTAAAAAAAAAAATTTTTGACTTAAAAATTGGGCCTGAAACCCACCTACGTTCCTTACATTCTTTAGAATTAAAATGATCTGAGACTAATAATCATATGATCTAAAGAGATTTTTAAGTTATAAACACTGGAAATATGGAATCCTATCCATAAAGTTTCACTTACTTTATGTATTAATCAAATAACTATG
Organism: Odocoileus virginianus; assembly: GCF_023699985.2. Taxonomy (NCBI): domain Eukaryota; kingdom Metazoa; phylum Chordata; class Mammalia; order Artiodactyla; family Cervidae; genus Odocoileus; species Odocoileus virginianus. Next base: position 22,046,101 of record NC_069697.1, read on the forward strand.
ATATAACCATAAGATTGATTTTTTAAGTTACATCACAGAATGAACATTTAACACACAAACAAAAACAATACATATGTGCTCTAAAATTAAAATTCAATTAATCTTAAAATTGGAAATAAAAATTCAGCTTGATCTATTTTAGTAATCTGAATTTATATGTGACAATAACAGTAAAAAGCACGGGAAATCATATATTACCATCCAGTTCACTTTGAATTTTACTCCTTTCTCTTTCTAGCTCACTCTTAGCTCTTGCTGCCTCCAGTTTGATGTCTGTTATTTCTAGTTTGTTTGAATGCTTAAGCTCCTTTACCTGTTGATAATCAGAAATTGAAATTACCATTGGTCATTTTCTTACCACTAAGTGCTAACCCAAAAACATTAGGAGAAATGAGAAAAACCTTTCGTAGCAGAGTACAGAGTGTAGGCACCTTCCAGGAGGGAAGATGCTTCAGTGCCTAAAACAGTACTTGGCACTGAGAAAACAGTCTGCTTCTAATAGAACTGAGTCATTTCTTTAAGCAGCTGGATGGGGTCATCTGGCTTAATCTGGTCTTTAAAAGTTTAACTGCAAGTACCTAAAATCTAACAATCAATGACTGAAACATCTTCAGGGAAGAAATATTGATGTCTTCTTCCAAAAAAGAGTGCTGGTGACAAGAAGGCATTTTAGGTATAAGACACAGCATAGAAAATATTATAAAAGTAGAATATCAACAGTCTGCTCGGAAAACAACAACCAACTTGTTACAGATAGAGCATAGGAAGGTGTGAAATCTATCAGGGAATAAACCTATATGCCATACAAAAGGACTGTTTATCCTGTTAGCTGCTAAAGGTGATATAATCAACTTTATTTCCGAAAGTTAACTCTAAGTGTGTTGGATCAAGAAACTGAAAAGAAAAAAAATAGAAACTGAAAAGAAAGGAACCAATTAAGAGGCAAAGGACAGACAAAGTGGACAAGAAAGAATAATCCACTGAATTTGGTGACTAAATTGTGTGTGCGTGTGTGTGTGCGTGTATACAGGTTGGTTAGTAGGTTAAACAAGTACAAAACGTATAAATCTAATTTAAACCTTTACTGCCAAGGTCAATGTAACTAATATTTTCTATACAGTTAACCAACACAGCCTTTTCTCTGAGACATTCCTTTTGAATGTTGAATGATTATAGTTCATAAGTAGTATTCCTTTGTTTATTCAATAAATATTTATTGAGCGCCTATTACATGCCCAAGCACTGTCTGAGAAGCTTGGGGATATAGCAGCAACGAAGAAAGTTTTGTCTCTCTAATCATCTGCAACTACTCTCTTAAGTTTCCATATTCCTACCCTTTGGTGAGCTGTTTCCAAAATTAGGTACAGTACTATATTGAGGATTTAACCAATATAGACATAAAGGTTAGATAAGCCTGCATTCTCACATATTATACTATTGTATAAAACTATTAAATCAGAGGAGAAACATCACAAATATATAAAGGCAAACACATAAAATATAAGATGGTGGTAATAGGAGGATACAGGATAATTTACTTGAGTGCAATAAAAGTCTATAAAAACTAGAGATGGGAGTTAGAAATAAATCAGGAAGAGGTCCTACAGCCAAAGAGGGCAAAGATGAGAAACAGAAGTATCTTACTGGAAAAGACTCCATCTATGAAAGGTCTTGGAACCATAACAGGGTTTCGTGCAAAATCTTCACTTTGAAAGGAAACAAATAAACCACACTAAGACACAACCCTCCAAATTAACCCGTAGATTTGCAAGTGACACTACACAAAATGAATACCTTGTGCTGACATCAGATTTGCATTTTTAAATCTTCCTGAAGTTCTTTTCTATGTGAGCAACTCTCAAAGAACAATATTTACAAAGCAGTTTTTAAATGCTTTCAGAGCAGCTAAAAAATTGTATTCATTTTAAAATTCAAACTTGCTATAGATTGGGTTTTTATAATTTCATGGATAGAATTCATAAATGCTTTAAAATTTAAATACAGCTATAATGAAAGTCCAATTTGTTTGACAAATGTAATCATAACCTGCTATTATACACTAACTGCAGAAGGTTAAGAATGACATACAGTTCATTAGCAAACCACATTGTAGCTGCTTTATAGATGAGGTAGAAAATCAGAGCCATGTTTTTTTGCAGAATCTTTCATTTTAATGAGAAGAACTACAAAATATATAAAATCATATTTTTAATTCATTCATTCTGAGATTTACTAAAATGAGAAAGTATTTTTCAATTAATCTATAATCAATGAAACTGAATAAACACTCAGTTCAGTTCAGTCACTCAGTCATGTCCAACTCTTTGTGACCCCATGAACCACAGCATGCCAGGCCTCCCTGTCTATCACCAACTCCCGGAGTCCACCCACACCCATGTCCACTGAGTCGGTGATGCCATCCAACTATCTCATCCTCTGTCATCCCCTTCTCCTCCTGCCCTCAATCTTTCCCAGCATCAAGGTCTTTTCAAATGAATCTGCTCTTCGCATCAGGTGGCCCAAGTACTGGAGTTTCAGCTTCAACATCAGACAGGACATTATCTTCAGACTACTACTATTATTAAACTAGTGGTATATGCCCAAGCAACAGGCATTCAGATTTATCTAAGGACCCTGATGAGTTTGTTTTCCTTTAGTGTCACATTTCCAAAATCCTAAAATGACTGCACTCATACTAACAGTTAATTAACTTCCTAAAAGATATTAAAAGGAATTATTTTATTAAAAATGGAAAAACTTGTATGAATATTAATTACTGAGATATGGCAAATGAAAGTACTTTCTATGAGTAATATGAACTAAATTTCAAATAGCTATAATAGTTTCTTTCTGCCTCTAGATTCCTAGGTTTTAACTTTTATAGTCAAACATCAAAAAACCCTAGGAAAAGCAGGAATCTTTTCTTAAATAAAATATACAATGTTAAAACACTGCACATAATTTGAAAAGATTTACAGTCTTCTTAACTTCCCAGGGCCAAGCTACCCTGTTTGTTTTTTCCACAATGTGTTTTCCATGTAGATTCTAGTCTCTGTGAATTTGCTTTATGCTTTTGACACAACAGAAGTATTAATACTCAGAAAATATCAGCTAGTATTAATAAAACTTTAAGAAGTATAACAAAGTAGCAAGAATAGGCATTTTATAAGGGTTCAGAATCTTAAATTACACACACACACAAGAAAACAATATGCGTAAGCAAGAAATTCAAATATAGTAAAAAAAAAAAATGTATTAATCAAGAAGCTCTTCAGCTAAATTCCAAAGAGATAGTATTCAAACTGATCTTTTTCAAAGGTCAGAGATGGAATGACCTTATTAACTTACATAATAACTCTGTGGGATGACTTCCTTAAAACTGTACATTTTATTGGAGTCCTAAAGCTCAAACACCTCAAGACGTAACAGAAGAATTTATCTAACTGAATATAAAATATTTTTAAGGTCATTATTTCTAGGCCATCTTTGGTAATACTTTTTAATCCAAGACATTGATAGTTACATGACATAACTTTGTTCAAAACCTAACAAACATTTACAAATCTGAATAATTTAGACAAAACCACCCCAGGTGTTCCTTTGCATTGAAAACAACCATTTGTGAGAACTGCAAAATGTTGATGAAAATTTCAAGTTGCAAAGAAAACTGTGACAATGCTTAAAACATTATTTTAAAATTTATCCTTCCAACAAAATATTTTTATAATGCAAGATCTCAAATGAAAACTTGATTTGTCTAAAGTTGATGGGTGGTTCATAAAAGACCATTTATATGCAAAATAATGCAAATGTACCTTTAACAAAACAGGCAACTCTTAGCAACCTATGTTAATAAACATACAGTGTGAAAGTGGAAAATACATGTATTTGCCACAGAAAAAACTGGGTAGACTATCTTCCAAGGATGGCATTTAATATATCTAATATTATGGTTTTGGCCTTTCAGACACAGAAATCCAATTTTGTGACTACACTTAAAGACAACTCTCAAGGTCAGAGAGAGATTACTAAAGTTTACAAAGTTCATACTACTGAAGTTTACAAAAAGTGATCTATAAAACCAGAAAGTCAGTTTATTAATCATGGGAAAAAAGTGTAATGGAAACTACAATATTCTAACCCTGAAGGACCAGTGCATTCTCTCCCTGTACAAAAAAATTTCAGAGAAAGCTGCTTAGGATAATGCAATCAGAACAAAAGGAATGGGAGGAATTGATTATTTCATAGCCACAACTTAAAACACATTGAGGTATTCCTTTCCACAGTAAGAATAATCTCTTCGGTGGGAACAGAATACTCACACTCTGCCAACTAAAACTATCTCTTTCCTCTGTCATAAACACTGTTTGACTCTGGACAAGGAATTTATGATGAATACATCACTCCTCTAGATAAGTCCACATATTTCTACCAGACTATGGTAAATTCCCTATGGTCTGGAAACCGTTTTTAAGGTGATTTTACATTACTCGAATATAAACATAATACATGATCTCATTAACAGAAATCAGTTTTTTATTTTCAAGTTCTTAGAGCTGCCCCAAGTACTACTAATATAGGTATAGTCAGGTGATTATATATTAGTCTTATGCTAAGTGCTTTATATCTAAGTGTGGAATATCTCATTTAATCTCTGCCACACTCTATAAGGTATTAGTCTTGTTTCATAAAAGAAAATGCTAAAATCTTCATAGAGAAAGTAAACTGCCCAAGATCACACAGCTAGTAAGGGGAAGAAATGTAATTTGAATATGTCTGACTCCCCCCAATGCTGATATTCACTACAGTATTCTATAAAGTACTTTCATCATTGGTATCCTACTTCTGGTTACTGGATTCCTTATATATACTGCCTTTGAAGGAGGAAAAAAGCCTCTAAATTTCTGAGAATACTGTATGCTCAAACCACTATATTCTTTAAAAAAAAAATGCAGATCATGCTGTTGATTCACTCATTTAACAAATGTTTACTGAGCGTCTACTGTGTGCCAGCGCTGTTCCAGGAGCTAAGATCTAACAGTAACAAAAGCAATGTCCCAGTTCTCTTAGAGCTTATATTCGATTGAAGGAAAAGGGGAAGAAAACACAAAAATAAACAAATATATCACATGGTGTTAAGACATATGAAGGAAAATAAAGCAGATAAAAAAGACAAAGAGTAAGGTGGAGGAAGAGGGAAAGGGAAGATGGTATCTCACTAAGTGAAGAAAAGGAAGTTCTCTCTGATAAGGCAACATCAGAAATAGGTGAGGAAGAAAGCAATATACATATGTGAGTGAAGGTCATGCAAGGCAGGCAAGCACAAAGGTCCTGAGGTAGAAACCTGATCCACGAAGAGTGAGAAAGACCAGTGAGGCTGGAGCAAAGTGAGCGGAGGGAAAACAGACTGTGAGGACTGGGGAAAAGACTGCAGAGGCCAATCACGGGTAAAGAGACCAAGTCGGGAGACTGATCTAGAAACCAGACTAGAGTGGTCACAATGAAGGCGGTCAGAATGGCCAAATTCCACATGTATTTGGAAGGCAGAATCAGACCAAAAAAGAGACTTCAACGTGGAGAACTAAGCTGCTGCTGCTGCTAAGTCGCTTCAGTCATGTCCGACTCTGCGACCCCGCAGACGGCAGCCCCCCAGGCTCCCCCGTCCCTCAGATTCTCCAGGCAAGAACACTGGAGTGAGTTGCCATTTCCTTCTCCAATGCATGAAAGTGAAAAGTGAAAGGTAAGTCGCTCAGTTGTGTCCGACTCTTCACGACCCCATGGACTGCAGCCCACCAGGCTCCTCCCTCCATGGGATTTTCCAGGCGAGAGGACTGGAGTGGGGTGCCAATGCCTTCTCCAGAGAACTAAGCTACTTAAACACAAAATTACTTTGTCATTATACAGTCTCAGGCATTCTAAAGAATAAAGCAAATACTGAGGACAACTTACTTTACTGGCCAATGTATTTACTTCCCGTTCAGCTTTATGCAATTTACTAATTAACGTAGTGTTTTGTTCATTGCTTGATTGTAGCTCTTTTTCCAAGCGTTCAGCCTGTAGTTTAGCTGACTGTTTTTCAGCCTTTTATTAAAACAAAATATTTTAAAATTTGCTGATAATTTTTCACAATTATATAAAAATAATATAATAATCATACTACCTCAAGTTATTCAAAACCTCAACATTAACATATACCAAAGTAACAAGTTTTCTCAAAGCAATTAGAAGAATTCAAATGAAAGATATTTGTTCCAGAAAATATGCAAGAATGTCACCTAGACAATTACTTATCAACAGCCCCTACCACCAAGCTAAAACCCATATACTTCTCTCAGAGAATGTGTACCTAACACACTCATTTGATACCTATTTACTATTATTGTGAACATAATTCAAATAAGCATTCTGAAGGATTAAAAGTGCATAGAAGATATGAAAAAATATATTACCAGGTAGACAGGAGGGCTCATTTGTGGTATTAAAAAGTGAGAACTGAAAATCTAAAATCAACGGAGATTAAGGAGAAAAAAAAAAAAACAACCCAAGAGATGAAAATTTCAAAATCCTCAACTAATCTGGAGCTTCTGGAAGTATGGGCAAAGAACTCCACAGTTCCTGACCTCATCACATAATAAAAATTCTTAATGAAGTTGTCAAGAAAATTTCTGGTTGGTAATACTCATAGTACTCTTTAATTAGAAAGGGAAAAATAAATACTTTTTAAAAATATTTCTATTCAAAATAGCTAACATGAAAATATTTTGCAATTAAAGGATAAGCTTCAGTTCTATAATATCTCATTTCCTATATATCTTAAATATGAGGAGTGTATTAAAAATAATTCAAAAAAATTATTTCCTCACATATAAAATGATAACTCTCCAGGCACAATGAGAACCCCAAAAAAAAAAAAAACCAACAACAAAGAAAGGCATGATGGCTGCCATTTACTTATTTTCATCTGACAAATAATAAAAACATAGGCTTTTTTGAAAACATCACAAATAAACTTCCCACCCTGTGTCATCATTCAATTTGTTCTAAAAATAATCACTTTAAATGACCTCAACACAAAGTTTCACACAGAGATCACATACTATACTCAAAACACAATCACCCCACTTATTCTGTCACTGAGGAGATACATTACGGATGGAAGTTTATATACAAACTATGTGCATACTAATTTCCCTCCAGTTCAAATCACTTCACAACTATTCTGAAACATTCTGAAAACAAAACATTTCAGATTGCTCAAAATAAATAAATTTTTTAAAACTATGAAACTAGTATGTTTGCTTCATGTAAGACACTAAGCATTATCTAAATAAAATGGTACAGGGGTCCAGAATTTGCCACTGTGACACAAATATTACTTTGAGCTGAAGTCTTCTGAGAATCAGAAGACACAAGAAAAACTTTTATCTTGAACTCTTCTTATCTGTCTAAAAGCAGAGCCTCTAAAAAGAAGTTAAATGTTAGAATTCCTTTCCCCAGGGGTTTCATAACCAGGGAAGACCAATTTCTATCACAGGAGACAACACCACCAGGATAAGAAATCATCTACACAAACATCATCACAAAATTGTCACATCTCCCATTTGTTTTCCTAAGGGCCCATTTATCTTTCCTAAAAGTCATTTGTTTTCCTATAATTGTCCTTTCTCCCCATCTCTTTTCCTCATTAAGATGGTATATAAGCCCCAAATTACAATTGTCTCTGAGTCACATTTTTCTGTGAATTCCTGTTTACACACGGGTAAAAATCTGCCTTTTCTCTTGCTAATCTGTATGTTGTCAGTTTAACTCACAATCCTCAAACACTGAACCTAAGCGGATAAAGGAAAAGTTTTTCCTTTCCAACAATGGAAACCAAGAACTTCATAGGAGAATACCTCTAAGAGTACTAATGTAGCTCTGACAGCTCTTTTCTTTCTCTAATGAATTTAGGAATACTTCAGTAAAGGCTTATATGCATTAGTAGCCAAGCTGAATTTTGTTACTCTGGCACGAAGCTGTCATAAGATACATAAGTGCAGTATTTCTGTTGAAACAGGATTTATGATTTTAAGATCTTAAATCACAGAGTAAGGGAATGACTAGAAATAAATTGCTCTTTCTGGTTTGAGATGATTTTAGTCTTTAGAAACTCAATTTTTAAAAAAATGATTGAATATTCTACTCTGTGGCATTATAAGAGTTAAAACATTTCAGCTAGGTGACATGACTTCCAAAGAACAAATAATCCCTTTGTAAATGTGGTAGTATAGCTATTGCTTCAATCAAGAGCTTTCTTCTTTACAGAAAGTATATCTACTCTTGGGATTCCACAAATGCGTCAGCATTAAAGTGGTGAGCATGTATTTATGCTCTAAAAATCAAAGGTCTGTCAACTGCACTTCAAGAAAAAAAGAAAAAGGATGCCATAGTCTACCGGGAAGCAATTAAAACCTTACCTCCAGGGATCTGACTGTAGCCTGCATCTCAGCCAACTGCCGCACCTGAATTCTTTGGGTATTTTCCACCTGAGCACTAGAATTTTCTTTTTCAGCTCTTAATTCTGCTACTTCAGCTTCTAAACTTTTTAATTTCTGATTCAAATGGGTTTTTTCTCGAACAAGTTGGTCCACTCGTTTGCCCTCTCTTGTGGGATCAACACTGTGCAACTGGTTAAGGAGTCCTTTATCTTCCTCCAATCTTGCAATCTAATAATTTGAAAGAAAATATACAACCTTAAATTTTCAGCCATAAACATGTTACAAGTCAGCAAATTAAAATTTGAAATTTCACGATACGAAACAAAAAAGCTCAGGTGGTGAATGAAAAAGGAAAGGAAAAAAAATCCTAAAACGTCACGTTCTTCATTCTGTACCTGGCACGACGCAAATGTGAGGGCAAGGACCCTGTCCTATTTTTCTCCCTCCATCTCCTCACGGTGTTTAGCACAGGGCTTCATCAGATGCTAGCTAAAGTTCAAAATTAAAAATAACACTACAGAATAATTTAAAATATGTCAAGTATTTTAAAAATTCGTCAGAACATTATAGAGGCTTACACAAGATCAATATGCTGATTACTCCTAAGCTTTTCCTCATATGACAGTAATTCTTTGGCTATATCTACACTAATAAAATCATCTATTCCAAGGCAACTTAATTTACAAAAAAAGCTGCTTGTCCATATTACTAACTACAAATGTGACTGATGAGAGTTTTAATGACAGCTGAGAATTTATTAAAGCCCCAGCTGTAGTGATGGCCTAGTTCTTAATTCTCAGATGCAAGAAAGAACTGAAAATCACTACCCCAGGGTAATGACAAATCACCAAGGAACTTGTTGAACAGAAAGTCTTCTTATTCATGCCAACCACTGGAACTGGATCCCATGAACCTCAGCATCAGGAGATTTCAAGCTGCTTCCTAACCTCTAACACACTTCAGAGGTCCCACACCTCCAGGAATGAGGGTCCAAGTAATCAGAGTAAAACTCATTCTTTCCCTTTGCTGATCTCTCCAACTCCCTATCCCCAACTATTACCACTAACAAATCTTTGTTGTTAACCATACCAGCTCCTCTTTTTATGTATGGGGTTTCTTTAGAGGATTTAACTTTAAAAAACAAATTCAGTTGTTTAAAAGAGACAGAGAGAAATAAAGTTAAAAACGACATCTATAAACACCACCAGGGGTTGTTTTAGCCAGGATGAGCTTAGAAGGCTCACTTTAAGCCAGAAGGACTTAAAATAATGCTCTGCAGCTTGGGCCAAAACGGCCCAAGAGACAACTGATCGCTCACATTGCTATAAATGAATCTAAGAAGTGCGGTCAAGAAGCAACAGTTAGAACCAAACATGGAACAATGGCAGCTGCTGCTGCTGCTGCTAAGTCCCTCAGTCATGTCAGACTCTGTGTGACCCCACAGAGGGCAGCCCACCAGGCTCCTCTGTCCCTGGGATTCTCCAGACAAGAATACTGGAGTGGGTTGCCATTTCCTTCTCCAATGCATGCATGCATGCTAAGTCACTTCAGTCATGTTCAACTCTGTGCGACCCCACAGACAGCAGCCCACCAGGCTCCTCTGTCAACAGGATTCTCCAGGCCAGAATACTGGAGTGGGTTGCCATTTCCTTCTCCATGGCGAACGATGGACTGGTTCCAAATTGGGAAAGGAATATGTCAAGGCTGTGTACTGTCACCCTGCTTATTTAACTTATACACAGAGTACATCATGAGAAATGCCCGGCTGGATAAAGCACAAGCTGGAATCAAGACAGCCACGAGAAATATCAATAACCTCAGATATGCAGATGACACCACCCTTATGGCAAAAGAAGAAGAGGAAATAAAGAGCCTTTTGATGAAGGTGAACAAGAGAGTGAAAAAGCTGGCTTGCAGGGGCGGCGGCCGAGAGGAGCTACCCCACTTCTGAGGTCAGGGGCAGCGGCCAAGAGGAGCAACCCTACCTCCAAGGGGCGGCTGCTGCGGGGCGCAGGAGGGCTGAGAGGAGCTACTCCACGTTCAACGTTAGGAAGGGCGGTCGTGAGAAGATACCCCTCACCCAAGGTTAAGGAGCAGCGGCAGTGCTTTGCTGGAGCAGCCGGGAAGAGATACCTCACGTCTGAGGTAAGAGAAGCTGAAGTAAGATGGTAGGTGTTGAGAGAGGGTATCAGAGGGCAGACACACTAAAACCATAATCACAGAAAACTGGCCAATCTGATCACAGGACCACAGTCGTGTCTAACTCCATAAAACTAAGCCATGCCGTGTGGGGCCACCCAAGACGGTCGGTTCACAGTGGAGAGGTCTGACAGAATGTGGTCCACTGGGGAAGGGAATGGCAAACCACTTCAGTATTCTTGACTTGAGAACCCCATGAACAGTATGAGAAGACAAAATGACAGGATACTGAAAGAGGAACTCCCCACGTCGGTAGGTGCCCAATATGCTACTGGAGATCAGTGGAGAAACAACTCCAGAAAGAATAAAGAGACAGAGCCAAAGCAAAAACAACACCCACTTGTGGATGTGACTGGTGATAGAAGCAAGCTCCGATGCTGTAAAGAGCAATATTGCATAGGAACCTGGAATGTTAGGTCCATGAATCAAGGCAAACTGGAAGTAGTCCAACAGGAGATGGCAAGAGTGAATGTCGACATTGTAGGAATCAGTGAACTAAGATGGACTGGAATGGGTGAATTTAACTCAGATGACCATTGTATCTACTACTGTGGGCAGGAACCCTTTAGAAGAAATGGAGTAGCCCTCATGGTCAAAAAACGAGTCCAAAATGCAGTACTTGGACGCAATCTCAAAAACGACCAATGACATGTAAATCCATGGCTGATTCATGTCAATGTATGACAAAAACCACTACAATATTGTAAAGTAATTAGCCTCCAACTAATAAAAATAAATGGGAAAAAAAACAAAAACGACAGAATGATCTCTGTTCGTTTCCAAGGCAAACCATTCAATATCATGGTAATCCAAGCCTATGCCCCAACCAGTAATGCTGAAGAAGCTGAAGCTGAACGGTTCTATGAAGACCTACAAGACCTTTTAGAACTAACACCCAAAAAAGATGTCCTTTTCATAGGGGACTGGAATGCAAAAGTAGGAAGTCAAGAAACACCTGGAGTAACAGGCAAATTTGGCCTTGGAGTACAAAATGAAACAGGGCAAAGGCGAATAGAGTTTTAACAAGAGAACGCACTGATCATAGCAAACACCCTCTACCAACAACACAAGAGAAGGCTCTACACATGGACATCACCAGATGGTCAACACTGAAATCAGATTGATTATATTCTTTGCAGCAAAAGATGTAGAAGCTCTATACAGTCAGCAAAAACAAGACCAGGAGCTGACTGTGGCTCAGATCATGAACTCCTTATTGCCAAATTCAGACTTAAACTGAAGAAAGTAGGGATAACCACTAGACCACTCAGGTATGACCTGAATCAAATCCCTTATGACTATACAGTGGAAGTGAGATATAGATTTAAGGGACTATATCTGATAGACAGAGAGCCTGATGAACTATGGACGGAGGTTCGTGACGTTGTACAGGAGACAGGGATCAAGACCATCCCCACGGAAAAGAAATGCAAAAAGGCAAAATGATTGTCTTAGGAGGCCTTACAAATAGCTGTGAAAAGAAGAGAAGTGAAAAGCAAAGGAGAAAAGGAAAGACATTCCTATTTGAATACAGAGTTCCAAAGAATAGCAAGGAGAGATAAGAAAGCCTTCCTCAGTAATCAATGCAAAGAAATAGAGGAAAACAACAGAATGGGAAAGAGGAGAGATATCTTCAGGAAAATTAGAGATATCAAGGGAACATTTCAGGCAAAGATGGGTTCGATAAAGGACAGAAATGTTATGGCCCTAACAGAAGGAGAAGATATTAAGAAGAGGTGGCAAGAATACACAGAAGAACTGTACAAAAAAGATCTTCATGACCCAGATAATCACGATGGTGTGATCACTCACCTAGAGCCAGACATCCTGGAATGTGAAGTCAAGTAGGCCTTAGAAAGCATCACTACGAACAAAGCTAGTGGAGGTGATGGAATTCCAGTTGAGCTATTTCAAATCCTGAAAGACGATGCTGTTAAAGTGCTGCACTCAATATGCCAGCAAATTTGGAAAACTCAGCAGTGGTCACAGGACTGGAAAAGGTCAGTTTTCATTCCAATCCCTAAGAAAGGCAATTCCAAAGAATGCTCAAACTACTGTACAATTGCACTCATGTCACACGCTAGTAGAGTAATGTTCAAAATTCTCCAAGCCAGGCTTCAGCAATACATGAACCGAGAACTTCAGATGTTCAAGCTGGTTTTGGAAGAGGCAGAGGAACCAAAGATCAAATTGCCAATATTCACTGGATCATCGAAAAAGCAAGAGAGTTCCAGAAAAACATCGATTTCTGCTTTATTGACTACACAAAAGCCTTTGACTGTGTGGATCACAATAAACTGTGGAAAATTCTGAAAGAGATGGGAATACCAGACCACCTGCCCTTCCTCTTGAGAAACCTGTATGCAGGTCAGGAAGCAACAGTTAGAACTGGACATGGAACAACAGACTGGTTCCAAATAGGAAAAGGAGTATGTCAAGGCTGCATATTGTCACCCTGCTTATTTAACTTACATGCAGAGTACATCATGAGAAACCCTGGGCTGGAAGAAGCACAAGCTGGAATCAAGATTGCTGGGAGATATATCAATAACCTCAGATATGCAGATGACACCACCCTTATGGCAGAAGGTGAAGAACTAAAGAGCCTCTGGATGAAAGTGAAAGAGGAGAGTGAAAAAGTTGGCTTAAAGCTCAACATTCAGAAAACTAAGATCATGGCATCTGGTCCCATCACCTCATGGGAAATAGATGGGGAGACAGTGGAAACAGTGTCAGGCTTATTTTTTTGGGCTCCAAAATCACTGAGGATGGTGACTGCAGCCATGAAATTAAAAGACGCTTACTTCTTGGAAGGAAAGTTATGACCAACCTAGATAGCATATTAAAAAGCAGAGACATTACTTTGCCAACAAAGGTCCATCTGGTCAAGGCCAATGGTTTCTCCAGCGGTCATGTATGGATGTGACAGTTGGACTGTGAAGAAAGCTGAGCACTGAAGAATTGATGCTTTTGGACTGTGGTGTTGGAGAAGACTCTTGAGAGTCCCTTGGACTGCAAAGAGATCCAACCAGTCCATCCTAAAGGAGATCAGTCCTGGGTATTCATTGGAAGGACTGATGCTGAAGCTGAAACTCCAGTACTTTGGCCACCTCATGCGAAGAGGTGACTCATTGGAAAAGACCCTGATGCTGGGAGGGATTGGGGGCAGGAGGAGAAGGGGGCGACAGAGGATGAGATGGCTGGATGGCATCACTGACTTGATGGGCATGAGTCTGAGTAAACTCCAGGAGTTGGTGATAGACAGGGAGGCCTGGCGTGCTGCGATTCATGGGGTCGCAAAGAGTCGGACACGACTGAGCGCCTGAACTGAACTGAACTGAACTGAAAAATCAACATTCAAAAAACGAAGATCATGGCATCTGGTCCCATCACTTTTGTCTATTATAATGTAGTTCAGAGTAATCTGAGAAGGGTGTAAATTAGAGAATTTGGAATATTTTAAATAAAGGAAACACCTGGACCTAAAGCAGCACTTCAGATAGAACTTTAGAACCCACCAGAACAAAAGTATTCTGAGAGATTTAATGATGTCTACCAACTTGATTATGATGTGTCAGCGTAAGGACCCAAACAAGGAGGCATGATCAGTTCTCCTGCTACCAGTGCTATAAGGAAAAAAGACCATGTGGTAACAGAGACCCAGAAAAGTTCTTTCTGCCATAGGAATTTTGGCTTCTCATGATCCCTACATAAGCCAAGGTAGAGCACATCCAGTTTGGGACACATGATGGAATAGTCTCAGAGACCTGTCATTACGTATTATATCAGTTTTTCATATGGTGCAGTGCTCACTGCTCCCTCTCAAGATCTTAATACTTCTTCACTGGATTATTCTTTCACTCATTCAGCCTACATCACAATCACCTGAACCTAAAACTCTCTGTATTGCTCTTCATTACTATTTGCAGAATAATATAAAATCAGAGTCCTAATAAAATGAAAACACAGTAGTACTGCTTTCAAATAATAATGTATGCAACTTCAGAATTTCATTTGTATAAAATCCCAGACTTAATATGTCAAATGCACTTAATACAGTCAAACGCAGTAAGAAATCACGACGTATCTTTTTCATAAGATATCTTCATTTAATTTTTAAAATTTAAAATATCATGAGGAAAATGTGAATTCCTAGTGCTCCTCAGGAAAACACTAATAACAAAATCTTCTTCAAGTATTACCATATGAACCAAAACACTAAAGAATAGGAGAAGTGAAAATGTACAAGTATTGTGTGAGTCCTTAATTAATGCAAGAAAATCCAATTATTTTTAATACACCAAGATAATATATTTTATACCAGTTAAAATTATAAAATTGATAGATGGCAAGGGGAGGCCTTACTTTGAAGTTTTACTGCTGTTTTGCAATCCACATCATCTTGCTAGCTTTTACTTTAATTGTATAGAGAAACTGGAGTGTAAAGATAAGTGATGGAATGAAAGCAGACACCCAATTATCCACTAATTAATACTGCTCCTGCATAATCAACTGGGAAGTAGAAAGAAGAGAATTTCGGCCTTATTAGAAAGTTTTACTTTTCCAGCTTTTACTAATCATGGCATAGAGCTAGCCATTTATGTCCAGATTTCTAAGAACATCATAAGACACTCCAATTAGAAAATTAATGATGCCACTGGCATCTTAAAATTTTTAATGATTATCATTTGATGAAAAATAGAATAGCCATCAGATTTCAGATGCAGGTTTCATTCTTTAAAAGAAAAAAGATAAAACTAAGAAACGAGAGAGTACAAATAATCATTACCAGATAAACATCAACCAACATTAGATTTTAAAAGCAAAGTATAAAAGAGAGCATCATTATCTTTAATTTCAGTAGCTACTCTTCAACATACTAAATCTACATTTTAAATTTGAAATTTTTAGCATTCCTTTTCCCAGAGGAAAAATTTTATATGTAGTTCCCTTAAACGGATTCAAAATCTTATATGAATCAACTCATTTCTCTACAACATTACAGTGGTTGATGGCCCCTAATTAACATGGCAACCTCAAATCATTAGTAATTTCAAATTTAAAACTCTGGGCTGGGAGTTGGGGTACCAGAGTTCTGTTAACTTGGCTAATGAGTTTCTGTGAAACTTTGGGCAAGTCCCTTATCTTGTGCTTCACTGTCTCCATTTAAAATGGAGAAAATAAGACAGTCCTGCCCCATCTCACTGACCATAACAGAAGTGAGATCCAATGTTTTAAAAAAAAAAAAGCCATAAATAATTTTTTAATGAAAAAGACTATTATAATTATTTTTAGTTTTTTAGTACCAAATTCTTAGTGGACTCAAATAATCTGAAGTTCATTCAACCTCTTACATTTCAAATAATCATGGAGAAAAAAAAAAAAATAATAATCATGGAGCAATTTGCTCACTAATAAAAAGAAATCAGTTTGATCTAACTAGTAAATGTTAAAGGAAGGACAGTATATTTTAGCTCTTAATTCCAAATAAAGACAATGCAATAAATATATGATGAAGATGTGTTTGTACACAGAACACTCCCCATAACTACAGACAACAAGCAATTTTTTATAAATTCAACTAGCATTAAATTCTTATTTGAATGAAAGTGTGTTAGTTGCTCAGTTTTGTCCCACTCTTTGCGACCCCGTGGACTGTAGCCTGCCAGGCTCCTCTGTCCATGGAATTCTCCAGGCAAGAATACTGGCGTGGGTGGCCATCTCCTTCTCCTGGGGATCTTCCCCGTGCAGGGATTGAACCTGGGTCTCCTGCATTGCAGGCCGGTTCTTTCCCATCTGAGCCACCAGGGAACATAGCAGGATAAAACTATTACCTCTCTCTTTCCATCCTGAAAAATCACCTAAAAATAACATGAAGAATAAGAAACACAAATTTCACTTTTGGCAAGTTTAGGAGACAAACCACAAAATGAGCACAGAGGCCACCTAACTCAACAGACACACAATACGGTTGTAGACTACAGGCATTGTTACGGTTGTAGATGTCAGAAAGAACACAGTGATGGTTAGGGGCACAATCTTGGGGATGATGGGCACTCCCTAAGGCATAAATTCCTTAATTTTATCAGTAGAAATAAGGAGCATCAGCTGACAGCCAGAGCTCTCCTGAATATGCTTTGATTTTAATAAGTAGAGGGGGACACTGCTAACCAAGCAATCACACAGATAAACTGTATTTGCAAAGAGAAGTTTGTCTCTGTGGTTATGTATCTTCATTACTGAGGAAAAAGGAAAGAGGGAAAGAAGAAAAATTAAGTCAAAAAAGAACATTCACAAGAAAAATGCTGCTACAGAGCAGATGAAAATAATGACAAATATTAGTCATATAATTATTAGCCAATAAAACAATTATGCAATCAGCTCTAAGTTGGGATTCACAAAAAATATATAATCATAAAATTTTATTGATTAGTAGCATAATGACTAAACCAGGATAATCAGTCACTCACCTCTGACTTGTGTTTTATTTCTTTTTCTTCTAAAATACGTGCAAATTCTTCTTTCTGGTGTTCAAATTCTGATTTGAGAAATGTATGTTCATAGCGAAGCTTATTATACTCAGCTCTATACTTTTCCACTTCCTAAATTTAAAAAGATTGTAATTTATCACAAATTTAAAAATGAAACTTATAGTTACTTCAAAAATCACTTTTGCAAAAAATTTAAACTGTTTTATACTGAAAGCCAATCTAAAAGTAAAAAATAAGCTTAACAGAAGTATAAACAAACTTTGGAAAAGTCCTCATGACAAGAATGCTACAAACAGAATTAGCACACTCCTGAAAAGGTATTAATAAAGCAAATTATCATTAATCTCATTTCCTCATTGATTCTCATAATAGAAATGTGTAGCATGTCCCAAGTTTTGACTTCTGGGCTTAATAAAATAATATTTAAGAATGTAGCACACCTTTCAAAATAGATTTTAGAAGTTAATTCTGTGAGAGAGTAGCACTGAAGTATTTACACTACCATGTGTAAAATAGCTAGCTAGTGGGAAGCTGCTATATAGCACAGGGAGCTCACCTCAGTGCTCTGTGATAACCTAAAGAGATGGAATGGGGGGTGGGAGTGGAAGGGAAGCTCAAAAAGGAGGGTATATAAGGGTATATACGTATATATACAGTTGATTCACATTGCTGTACAGTCAATATTGTAAAGCAACTACATTCGAATTTTAAAAAATAATAAAAATAAAAACTAATTCTATAACATAAAATACCCAGTTAAAAGTCAGAAAGGATGAATTCTAAGTATGTAAATAGTTATTTGAATGCCTAGCATAGTAACCTAAGGTTCAATCAAATGTTATAATGATAGTCCAAGTCAACACACCAGTCTGAAGTATAACGTCAACCCTCCTGACTAACCAACAACACATGCAATACCTATGATCCAATTCTGCTCCCTAACACTAAAAAGTTGATGGCATTCTGAATCCCAACAAAAACTTAGGCAACAGAGCAAGAAGAAGTGGGAGACACTATTTCAACATGCATCAAGAAATTAGTAAGGAAAGCATGCCTCCTAAAATACTCTGCTCACTGTAAATCTTCAGTTGAAAGATTTCTAAGTCAGTTTATTGACCAAGAAAGTGGGTTTCATAATTTTATTATGGACATACTTTGATTAAAAAAAAAATCCTTTCACTTAACTTGATCATCTAACTCAGGTTTAAGTGATTTTGTTATATCCCAAATTTAAATCTACTCAGTTCAGTTCAGTCTCTCTGTTGTGTCCGACTCTTTGTAACCCCATGGACTGCAGCACGCCAGGCCTCCCTGTCTATCACCAACTCCCGGAGTTTACTCAAACTCATGTCCATTGAGTTGATGATGCCATCCAACCATCTCATCCTCTGCCGTCCCCTTCTCCTCCTGCCTTCAATCTTTCCCAGCATCAGGGTCTTTTCCAATGAGTCAGTTCGTCATATCAGTTGGCCAAAGTATTGGAGTTTCAGCTTCAGCATCAGTTCTTCCAATGAATATTCAGGACTGATTTCCTTTAGGATGGACAGGTTGGATCTCCTTGCAATCCACGGGACTCTCAAGAGTCTTCAACACCACAGTTCAAAAGCATCAATTCTTCGATGTTCTTTATAGTCCAATTCTCATATCCATACGTGACTACTGGAAAAACCACAGCCTCAACCAGATGGACCTTTGTTGGAAAAAGTAATGTCTCTGCTTTTTAATATGCTGTTCAGGTTGGTCATAACTTTTTTTCCAAGGAGTAAGCGTCTTTTAATCTTATGGCTTCAGTCACCATCTGCAGTAATTTTGGAGTCCAAAAAATAGTTTACTACTACTAAACTGTAATGCTTTGGTTACCAACGAGGATGATATTCAAAAAATGACTTTATCAAGCCAGAAAATCATTTAGAAAAGAGGATTCCACAACTATTTTGTGCAATGGCAGTATCACTAGACTACAACTTTCCAAAGGGGTCCATTGTGAAGGGGACAATATTCATTTGCATCTATAAGATTCAGCATATTTATTAAATAAAGTAACATATAAAATGTCTAGCATAGTTACCTAATATAGTCAGTATTTGTCATCTTTTCCTGTTCCTTTATTAAACAATTAGTCACATTATACTAACATTGCATATGAGGAGACATCTCAATTTGAAGAAAAACTAACAAATTTTTACTTTTCTGAGGTTGCTTGAAATTCATTCTTTCATTCAACAAACATTAATTGAGCACCTGCTGTATGCTAAGAGTTTCAACAACTCGGACTATAACAGTCAACAAAAACAGATAAAGGTTCCTCTTCTCATGCAACTTACATTCTAGCAGTTGTAAAGAGAAAAATTTTAAAACAAATACAATAAACATATAGCATATTCAGAAGATTATAAATATTAGAGAAAAATTAAAAGTAAAGCAGAGTAAATGGGCATCCAAACATCTAAAGACTGATGGGAAAGTCAGGCTGCAATATTAAATGGAGGCAGTAGGTCAAAGTAGGCCTCACTGGGAAGGTGAAATTTCAACTGCCTTGAAGATGAGAAAGTTAACCAAGAGATACATGGCAGGAGTAATAGCTACGGCAAAGCCTCGAATGGCACCATTTCTAGAGTGCCAACACCAATAAGGTTAATGTGGATGGAGGAACAGGGTCTTATCCTGTGCAGTCTTGAAGGGCACTATAAGGACTTTGAGTAAGAATGGAAGCCACTGCAGGGCTTTTGAGTAGGAAAATGATGCTTTTCTCATCAAGCCTTTCACAGTCTAATGAAAATATAAATACAAATTACTTACTTCATCTAGATTCCTAAAACGTTCTCTCATTGGAGTTTCCAGCTCTTGTTGTATTTGGGCTCGTAACAATTCCAACTTTTGTGGAGTTAATACCTAATACGTGGAGAAATACAAACAATTCTAAATACAAAATCACAAATATTAAATTCAGGAATTAGACAAATTTTGAAGCCTCTCCCCTAATCATAAAGTGAAATTCAACTAACAGAAATGTCACAATATACTTAATTTTACAGTAATCATTATATAAAAGGAACCATTACCTGAAACAATAAAACTCAATTTCAAGCTCTCAGAGATTAACAGACTAACACACAGAGTCAAACTTCATAAAGATTACAAAAATTTACCAGGAAGTATGTCTCTCCCCATAATTAGTTCAAAATCTCAAGTGAAAAATAATTTACACATATTAATACCTAAAAACAGGCAATACAGGTTGACCAGACAAGATGAACAAAAAAGATATTCAGTACAGAAAGAATGGCACATCAAAGGAACAGGAAAACTAAAACTTACGTAGAACACAAAATCAAAGAATGGATAAAATATTAGATTCACTAGGGAGAAAAATGATGCTCAAAGGTGGCCTAAAGGCATTTTAGGTAGAACCACACTAAGCACTACAGGAAATTCAGAATTCTGAGACCCTGAGTCAATACTGGTAGTAATCTCCAGACTCTGTAACAACCAAGACCATGCTGAAAATTCTGTTAAACACTGCCCAGGTGACGTGCATCCTGGCTGGAAACAAAAGGGAAAGGGGAGCCATAGAGTAGAAGGTTCCTGAATACCAAGTTTATCCTCTTATAACTTATTCCATACTTATTTAAAATCTTTCCTTTTTACTTAAAATGAATAAACATAATTACATAAATAAAATAATTCAAACAAAATAAAATATAATAGGAAAAATCTGTCTTTTTCTCACTTCAGTCATCTTGCTTCCCTCTTAGAAACCAACCAGTGTAACTTTTGTAGCTTTCTTGAGGCAGTCTATAATGCATAAGCACATATACTACGCTCAATTTTTACAGAAAGAAAGGCATACCATACACATTTTTCTGCACCTTGTTTATTCATTGAAGGTTTTTGAGCTTAAGAATGGTAACATCATATGTTCATTTTAGGAAGAAGCAAGATGGATCAAAACTGCTGGTAGGAGAAAACTGGTGGCTTTGGGAAGGAGAAGCAGTGAATGGGGCTAGAGAAACCAAAGAGAAAGTTCCTCTTATAAAATGGTTCGTGATGTCAAGAGACTAATAATTGAGTCCAAAGTGCAAAGTAACTGTTTTAGTTAGTTCAGTCACTCAGTCGTGTCAGACTCTTTGTGACCCCATGGACTGCAGCACGCCAGGCCTCCCTGTCCATCATCAACTCCCGGAGCTTGCTCAAACTCATGTCCATTAAGTCGGTGATGTCATCTAATCACATCCTCTGTTGTCCCCTTCTCCTCCGGCCTTCAATCTTTCCCAACATCAGGGACTTTTCCAGTGAGTTAGTTCTTCGCATCTGGTGGCCAAAGTACTGGAGTTTCAGCTTCAGCATCAATCCTTCCAATGAATATTCAGGACTGATTTCTTTTCGGATGGACTGGTTGGATCTCCTTGCAGTCCAAGGGACTCTCAAGAGTCTTCTCCAACACCACAGTCCAAAAGCATCAATTCTTCAGCGCTCAGCTTTCTGTATACTCCAACTCTCACACCCATACATGACTACTGGAAAAACCACAGCTTTGACTAGATGGACTTTTGTTGGCAAAGTGATGTCTCTGCTTTTTAATATGCTGTTCAGGTTGGTCATAACTTTTCTTCCAAGGAGCAAGCGTTTTCCAAATTTGCTGGCATAGAGAGTGCAGCGCTTTCACAGCAACATCATTTAGGATTTGAAATAGCTCAACTGGAATTCCATCACCTCCACTAGCTTTGTTCATAGCGATGCTTCCTAAGGCCCACTTGACTTCACGTTCCAGGATGTCTGACTCTAGGTGAGTGATCACACCATCGTGGTGATCTGACTCATGAAGATCTTTTTTATACAGTTCTTCTGTGTATTCTTGCCACCTCTTCTTAATACCTTTTGCTTCTGTTAAATCCATACCACTTCTGTCCTTTATTGTGCCCATCTTTGTCTAAAATGTTCCCTTGGTATCACTAATTGTCTTAAAGAGATCTCTAGTCTTTCCCATTCTTTTGTTTTCCTCTATTTCTTTGCATTGATCACTGAGGAGGGCTTTCTTATCTCTCCTTGCTATTCCTTGGGACTCTGCATTCAAATGGGTAGATCTTTCCTTTTCTCCTTTGCTTTTCGCTTCTTTTCTTTTCACAGCTCTTTGTAAGGCCTCCTCAGACAACCATTTTGCCTTTTTGCCTTTCTTTTTCTTGGGAATGGTCTTGATACCTGTCTCCTGTACAATGTCTTGAACCTCCATCCATAGTTCTCAGGCACTGTATCAAATCTAATCCCTTGAATCTATTTGTCACTTCCACTGCATAATCATAAGGGATTTGATTCAGGTCCTACCCGAGTGGTCTAGTGGTTTTCCCTACTTTCTTCAATTTAAGTCTGAATTTGGTCATAAGGAGTTCATGATCTGAGCCACAGTCAGCTCCCAGTCTTGTTTTTGCTGACTGTATAGAGCTTCTCCATCTTTGGTTGCAAAGAATATAATCAATCTGATTTCAGTGTTGACCATCTGGTGATGTCCATGTGTAGAGTCTTCTCTTGTGATGTTGGAAGAGGGTGTTTGCTATGACCAGTGCATTCTCTTGGCAAAACTCTGAGACTTTGCCCGTCTTTATTCTGTACCCCAAGGCCAAATATGCCTGTTACTCCAGGCATCTCTTGACTTCCTACTTTTGCATTCCAGTCCCCTGTAATGAAAAGGACATCTTTTTTTGGGTATTAGTTGTAGGACATCTTGTAGGTCTTCACAGAACCATTCAACTTCAGCTTCTTCAGCATTACTGGTCCGGGGGCACAGTTGGATTACTGTGATACTGAATGGTTTGCCTTGGAAACAGAGATCATTCTGTTGCTTTTGAGACTGCATCCAAGTCCTGCTTTTTGAACTCTTTCATCGACTATGATGACTACTCCATTTCTTCTAAGGGATTCTTGCCCACAGTAGTAGATATAATGGTCATCTGAGTTAAATTCACCCATTCCAGTCCATTTTAGTTTGCTGATTCCTAAAATGTCAACGTTCACTCCTGCCATCTCCTGTTTGACCACTTCCAATTTGCCTTGATTCATGGACCTAACATTCCAGGTTCCCATGCAATATTGCCCTGAACAGCATTGCCCTTTCCTTCCATCACCAGTCACATCCACAACTGGCTGTTGTTTTTGCCTTGGCTCCATCTCTTCATTCTTTCTGGAGTTATTTCTCCACTGATCTCCAGTAGCATACTGGGCACCTACTGACTTGGGGAGTTCATCTTTCAGTGTCCTATCTTCTTGCCTTTGCAAACTGTTCATGGGGTTCTCAAGGCAGGAATACTGAAGTGGTTTGCCATTCCCTTCTCTAGTGGACCACGTTTTGTCAGAACTCCCCACCACAACATGTCCATCTTGGATGAGTGACGCTAAATGGCATGGTTTATAGCTTCATTGAGTTAGACAAGGCTGTGTTCCATGTGATCAGATTGGTTAGTTTTCTGTGACTGTGGTTTTCAATCTGTGTGCTCTCTGATGGAGAAAGATAAGAGGCTTATGGAAGATTCCTGATGGGAAAGACTGACTCTCAGGGGAAAACTGAGTCTTATTCTGATGGGCGGGGCCATGCTCAGTATATCTTTACTCTAATATTCTGTTGATGGGCAGTGCTGTGTTCTCTCCCGGTTATCTACCTGGGGCCAAACTATGGTGGAGATGATGAAGACAATGGTGACCTTCTTCAAAACATCCCATGCATGCTCTCAGTGCCCCCGCCCTCCAGCAGGTTGCGGCTGACCCACACCTCTGCCAGAGACTCCTGGACACTCACAGCTAAGTCTGGGTCAGTCTCTTGTGGAGTCACTGCTCCTTTCTCCTGGGTCCTGGTGCACCCAAGGTTCTGTTTGTGCCCTCCAAGAGCCTGTTTTCCCAGTCCCGTGTAAGTTCTGGAGGCTCTGTGGTGGGGTTAATGGCGACCTCCTCCAAGAGGACTTATGCAATGCCCAGGTCTGCTGCATCCAGAGCCCCTGCCCCTGTAGTAGTCCACTGCTGACCTGGACCTCTGCAGGAGACACTCAAACACAGTTCTGTCTCAATCTCTGTGGGGTCTCTGGGTCCTGGGGTTTGTTTGAGCCCTCTGAGCATCTCTGGCAGGTATGGGGTTTGATTCTAAATGCAATTTCACCCCTCCTACCATCTGGCTGTAGGGCTGCGCAAAAAGGTCATTCAGGTTTTTCTGTAAGCTGTAAGGGAAAAACTAAAATGAACTTTTTGGCCAACCCAATAATTTAAAAAGAATATATAAATTTTATTTGGATCCTTTTTCAAACAAACCAACTTTAAAAACAAGGAAACAAAACTGTGAGAATATTAGGAATATCTTAAAGAAAACATAACATTAAAAGGTTTTAAGAAAAGTACTTTTAGATATGGAAACAGTATTGTGGCTATGCCTCCAAGGAACTGCTCAGGAGAAATGTAGAGAAATGTACTAACATATCTAGGGTTGAGATGATATGATTAGGTTCAAAATAATCCAGGGGGGTTGAGAGAGAGAGGCAGTATGTTAGAAGACAAGACAACACTGGCTCCAAGAGGGTAATTACGGATGCTTACATATGTAACTGGTGATGGGTACATGGGGATGCATCATCCCACTCTCTATATTTTTGTAGTTGCTTCAGATTTCTATAATTAAAAGTTAATTAAAACAAAAGTCCTTTCACTTCCAGCAGATGGAATAGAGACCAGCTTTACTCCCTTGTCTGAAACAAAGATTGAACAAAAATCAAACAATGGTTTTCAAGACGCTGCACATGATGAAGCAACAAATATCCCTAAAAGACAGAAAACAAAGAAGCTGAGCTTTGCTAAAAGCTTCCAGGCTGTGACAAAGGAAGAGTCTGATGGACCCCAACTTAAGGAGACAGAACCAAGGCTCCAGGGAGACTAGTGTAGCTAGAGTCAAAGACTGAGTAACAGAGAGGAGGGTAGCAGGTAAAGAAAATGATGGAGATCTGCAAAATGACCTCTCAACTCATTCAGTATTGATCAGGACATGCATGTAAGGAAAATACCTAAGGTCAGGAAGAAATCCACCTGAAAGGATTAGAAGAATGGACTACTCAGAGCTCATGTAGAGTTCCCTCTCCCAGAAGCCACACTTAAAGCTTCATTTCATAGAGATATGAGTAGAATACTCAAAAGAGTCACAGCAGTGAGAAATAATCAGCACTAAACACTAAACTTCTCTCACTTAACAAATCTTAAAGGCAAGACCCAGAATGACAAAACTGTTTCCAAAGAACTGTGTCCCAAAACAAAGATCAAGAATATTTACCAGAATACAAAAATATCTAGCATTCAACAAAATAAAATTCATAATGTCTAGAAACCAATAAATATTTACCAGGCATAAAGACCTAAGAATAAATTTTACCAAGGACGTGAAAAACCTGTACACTGAAAACTGTAAGGCACAGATGAGAAAAACTGAAGATACTAAAAAATGGAAAGATATTTCATACTCATGGATTGAAATAATAGTTAAAATATGCATACTAACCAAAGCAATCTACAGATTCAGTGCAACCCTTACAAAATTCTAATGGCAGATTTCACAGAACTACAATAATTTTTAAGTTTGTATGGAACCATGAAAGACTCTAATAGCCAAAACAACCTTGAGAAATAAGAACAAAGCCAGAGGTATCATATTCTCTGGTTTCAAACTATACTACAAAGCTACAGTAATTAAAACAGTATGGTACTGGCACAAAAACAGATATGTGGGTCAATGGAACAGAACATAGAGAGCCCAGAAATAAACCCATGTATATATAGATAATTAACTTATAACAAGCAAAGAACGAAACATGATGGAGAAAGGATAGTCTCTTTAATAAACAATACTGAGAAAACTGGACTGACACATGAAACAGAATAAAACCAGGCCACTATCTTATACCATACACAAATTAACTCAAAATAAAGATGTGAATTCAAGACCTGAAACCATAATATTTATAGAAGAAAACACAGGTGGTAACCTCATTAATGTTAATTCTTACCAATGTTTTAGCAGATTAGACTCCAAAGGAAAGGGAAACAAAAGCAAAAACAAACAAATATCAAATTGAAAAGCTTCTGCACAGCAAAGGAAACCAAACACAATACAAAAGGAAACCTACTGAATAGGAGAAATTATTTGCAAATCATATACTACCAAGGGGTTAATATCCAAAATATATTAAAGAACTTATACAACTCAACACCAAAAAGCCAAGCAACCCAATTTAAAAATAGGCAGAGAATCTGAGCAGATATTTTTCCAAAGACAACATACAAGTGGCCAACAAGTACATGAAAGATACTTAACATCACTAATTATCAGGAACCTGCAAACAAAAACCACAATGAGATATCATCTCATACCTGTAAGTAATGATGATTATCAAAAGAACAACAAATAATGAGTGTCAGTGAGTATGCTGAGCAGAGACTGTTAAACTATTAGTGAGAATGTAAACTGGTGCAGCAGCTATGGAAAACGCAGAGAGGTTTCTTTAAAAAATTAAAAACAATTCCATTTCTGGGTATTTATCTAAAGAATACAAAAGCACTAATTCAAAAAGACATATGAATTTTTGTGTCCACTACAACATTATTTACAATAGCCAAAATATGCAAACAACATAAGTGTCTACTGATGGATAAAAGGATAAAGAGAACATGAAATACATACACACACACAAATACTTCTCAGCCATAAAGAATGAAATCCTGCCATTTATAACATGGTTGGACCTTGAGGGTATGATGCTAAGTGAAGTAAGTTAGACAAAAAGACAAATACCATATGATTTGATTTATATGTGGAATCAAAACACAAACACATGCACATACCAATGGATAAACAAAACAAAAACAAACTAACAGATCCAAAGAACAGATACTAGTTACTAGAAAAGAAGGAAGTTGGGAGATAGGTGATTTGGATGAAGGGAATCAACTGTATGGTGATGAATGGTAACTAGAATTGTCGGGGGTAATAACTTTGTAGTGCAAACAGATGTTGAACCATAATGCTGTACACATAGAACTTAAATACAAATAAAAAATATTTCTTAATTTAGCAGACATATAAAGAAGCGTGAAAAAAAGACTGGGTTGGTGCAATAGTAATTGTGGTTTTGGACCCTGAATTTTCAATCAGTATAACTAGGCTCAAACACATATTTATTAATCAAAATAGGAACATAATAATAATCAACATACTTTTGCCAACGAGAAATACATTTATTCCTGTAGCAAAAAAAATCAGTGCTTCAGGATTCAATCAACTCTTGGAAAGCATTTTCTGCATCCTGCTGGTTGTGGAAGCATTTTCCCTGCAAAAAGTTGTGAAGATGCTCAAAGAAGTGGTAGTCAGTTGGCAGGCAAGAGGTCAAGTGAATATAGTATAGATGAGGCAAAATTTAGTAGCCCAGTTGGTTCAACTTTTGAGGCACTGGTTGTACACCATGTAATTGGGCACCATCACAGAGAAGAACTGGGCCCTTTCTGTTGACCAATGCTGGCTGCAGGCACCGCAGTTTTTGGTGCATCTCAACAACTTGCCCAGCATACTTCTCAGATGTAATGATTTTGCTGGGATTCAGAAAGCTGTAGAGAATCAGACCAGCAGCAGACCACTAAACAGTGACCATGACCCTTTTCTTGGTGCAAGTTTGGCTTTGGAAAGGACTTCAGAGCTTCTTCTCAGTCCAACTGCTGAGCTGGTTGTCACCAACGTTTCGTATACAATCCAGTTTTCATTACACGTCACAATCTGATCAAGAAATAGTTCGTTGCTGTGTAGAACAAGAGAAGATGACACTTCAAGACAATTTTTCTGATTTGCAGTCAGCTCATGAGGCACCCACTTACCAAGCTTTTTCACCTTTCCAATCTGCTTCAAGTGCCAAACGACCAAAGAACAGTCAACGCTAAGTTCTCGGGCAATTTCTCATGTAGTTGTAAAAGGATCAGCTTGGATGATTCTCTCATCTGGCTGTTGGTCAACTTCCAATGGCCGACCACTACTCTCCTCATCTTCAAGAGGCTCATCATCTTTCCAACACTTCCTGAATCACTGCTTCACTATATGTTCATTAGCAGTTCCTGGGCCAAATGTGCTGTTGATGTTGTGAGCTGTCTCCACTGCTTATGACCCATTTTCAACTTGAATAAGAAAATCACTGGAATTTGTTTTTGTCTAATATTAAATCCATAGTGTAAAATACATATAAAATAAGCAGCAAGCAATAATTCATTAGAAAAAACATTAAGCAAGAAATGCACAATAATGTATAACATAACCACATTTAAGAATGTACTCCAATATCAAACAGCAAATCCAACAATGCAAAACCACAATTACTTTTGCACCAGTCTAATAATATCTACAATAGGAAAAGAAAACCACTCAAAAACCACCCCAAGTGATGGAGATCTTAACATTAGCAAAAACATTAAAATAGTTATTATAACTGAATTACACATGAAGTTACAATAAAGAATAAACATGTCAAGGAAAACATGAATAAGATCAAAACTGGACTTCAGGATAAAAACTACAATTTCTGAGATGGAAAATACACTATGAAATCACTAGCAGATTAGACACTGCAGGAAAAAAGATTAGAGAACTTGAAAGACATGAAAACAGAAACTGTTCCAAATGAAATAGAGAGACAAGAAAGATTAAAGATAAAGACAACATCAGTGAATTATGGGAGAACTTTAAGTGGCCTAAAAGCAGTTCCCAAAGGAAATCAAATAGGAGGCAGAAAAAAATATTTCAAAAAGCAGTATCTAAAATTTTTCTAAATTTGATGAAAACTATAAACTCATAGACCCAAGAAGCTCAAAAAACCTCGATACCAGAAACATGAAGAAATGTCCAATGAGAAGTCAACCAAACTACTGAAAACCAGCAATAAAGAAAAAAATTTAAGAGCTGACAAGAAAAAAAGATATATTACATAAATAGAACAAAGATAAAAATGACAACAAATGTCTTAGGTGACACTTAAGTGAGAAGACAAAAGAGCAACATGTTACAGTATTAAGGGGAAAAACTGTCAACCCAGAATTCAAAACTCAACAGAAGTATCTTTAAACACCATTTATATATAAAAGTTGAGGACTTCCCTGGTGGTGCAGTGCATAAGAAACTGCTTGCCAAGGCAAGGGACATGGGTTCGAGCCCTGTTCCAGGAAGATTCCACACGCCATGCAGCAACTAAGCCCATGCATACAACTACTGAGCCTGAGTTCTAGAGCCCGCAGGCCACAGCGACTGAGCCCCACGTGCCCAGAGCCTGTGCTCCAAAGCAAGAGAAGCCACCACAATGAGAAGTCCAAGCACTGCAACCAAGAGTCAGCTCTGCTCTCTGCAGACAGACAAAGCCTGCACTAAGCAACGAAAAGCCACTGCAGTCAAATAAATAATAAAAGCTGAAAAAATTCTCACCAGTATTTCTGCATTATAATGAATTTTTAAGTCCTTAAGATGTCAAAAACAACACCCAGTTGGGCATGAGACTGGTGATGGAAATAAAGTCCAATGCTGTAAAGAGCAATACTGCATAGAAAACTGGAATGTTAGCTCCATGAATCAAGGCAAATTGGAAGTGGTCATACAGGAGATGGCAAGGGTGAACGTTGACATTTTAGGACTCAGTGAATTAAAATGGACTGGAATGGGTGAATTTAACTCAGATTACCATTGTATCTACTACTGTGGGCAAGAATCCCTTAGAAGAAATGTAGTAGTCTTTATAGTCAAGGAAAGAGTCCGAAATGTAGTACTTGGATAGAGTCTCAAAAATGACAGAATGATCTCTGTTCGTTTCCAAGGCAAACCATTCAATATCACAGTAATCCAAGTTTATGCCCCAACCAGTAATACTGAAGAAGCTGAAGTTGAACCATTCTATGAAAACCTGCAAGACGTTCTACAACTAATACCCAAAAAAACTTTTCATTATACGGGACTGGAATGCAAAAGTAGGAAGTCAAGAAACACCTCGAGTAACAGGCAAACTTGGCCATGGAGTACAGAATGAAACAGGGCAAAGTCTCATAGAGTTTTGCCAAGAGAATGCACTGGTCATAGCAAACACCAACAACACAAGAGAAGACTCTACACATGGACATCACCAGATGGTCAATACTGAAATCAGATTGATTATATTCTTCGTAGCCAAAGCGGAGAAGCTCTATACAGTCAGCAAAAACAAGACTGGGAGTTGACTGTGGCTCAGACCATGAACTCCTTATGACCAAGTTCAGGCTTAAATTGAAGAAAGTAAGGAAAACCACTAGACCATTCAGGTAGGACCTGAATCAAATCCCTTATGATTATACAGTGGAAGTAACAAATAGAATCAAGGGATTAGATTTGACAGAGTGCCTGAGAACTATGGATGGAGGTTCAAGGCATTGTACAGGAGACAGGTATCAAGACCATTCCCAAGAAAAAGAAAGGCAAAAAGGCAAAATGGTTGTCTGAGGAGGCCTTACAAAGAGCTGTGAAAAGAAAAGAAGTGAAAGGCAAAGGAGAAAATGGAAAGATAAACTCATTTGAATGCAGAGTCCCAAGGAATAGCAAGGAGAGATAAGAAAGCCCTCCTCAGTGATCAATGCAAAGAAATAGAGGAAACAAAAGAATGGGAAAGACTAGAGATCTCTTTAAGACAATTAGTGATACCAAGGGAACATTTTAGACAAAGATGGGCACAATAAAGGACAGAAGTGGTATGGATTTAACAGAAGCAAAAGGTGTTAAGAAGAGGTGGCAAGAATACACAGAAGAACTGTATAAAAAAGATCTTCATGAGTCAGATCACCACAATGGTGTGATCACTCACTGAGACCCAGACATCCTGGAACGTGAAGTCAAGTGGGCCTTAGGAAGCATCACTATGAACAAAGCTAGTGGAAGTGATGGAATTCCAGTTGAGCTATTTCAAATCCTAAAAGATGATGCTGTGAAAGCGCTGCACTCAATATGCCAGCAAATTTAGAAAACTCCACAGTGGCCACAGGACTGGAAAAGTTCAGTTTTCATTCCAATCCCAAAGAAAGGCAATCCCAAAGAATGCTCAAACTACTGCAGAGATGCACTTATCTCACACACTAGTTAAGTAATGCTCAAAATTCTTCAAGCCGGGCTTCAATAGTATGTGAACCATGAACTTTCAGGTGTTCAAGCTGGATTTAGAAAAGGCAGAGGAACCAGAGATCAAATTGCCAGCATATGCTGGATCATCAAAAAAGCAAGAGAATTCCAGAAAAACATCTCCTTCTGCTTTATTGACTATGCCAAAGCCTTTGACTGTATGGATCACAACAAACTGGAAAATTCTTCAAGAGATTGGAATACCAGACCACCTGATCTGCCTCCTGAGAAACCTGTATGTAGGTCAAGAAGCAACAGTTAGACATGGAAGAACAGACTGTTTCCAAACAAGGAAAGGAGTATGTCAAAACTGTGTATTTTTGTCCTGCTTATTTAACTTATCTGCAGAGTACATCATGCAAAATGCTGGGCTGGACGAAGCACAAGCTGGAATCAAGACTGCTGGGAGAAATATCAATTAGCTCAGATGTATAGATGACACCACCCTTATGGCTGAAAGCAAAATGGAACTAAAGATCCTCTTGATTAAAGTCAAAGAGGAGAGTGAAAAGGCTGGCTTAAAATTCAATGTTCAAAAAACTAAGATCATGGCATCTGATCCCATGACTTCATGGCGAATAGATGGGGGGAAAATGGAAATCTTGAAAGACTTTATTTTCTTGGGCTCCCAAATCACTGCAGATGGTGACTACAGCCATGAAATTAAAAGACGCTTGCTCCTTGGAAGAAAAGTTATGAGCAACCTGGATAGCATATTAAAAAGCAGAGACATTACTTCGCCGGCAAAGGTCCATCTTGTCAAAGCTATGGTTCTTCCAGTAATCATGTACGGATGTGACAGTTGGACCATAAAGAAGACTGAGCGCTAAAGACCTGATGTATTTGAACTGTGTGGTGTTGGAGAAGACTCTTGAGAGTCCCTTGGACTGCAAGGAGATCAAAATAGTCAATGCTAAAGGAAATCAACCTGAATATTCATTGGAGGGACTGATGCTAAAGCTGAAGCTCCAATACTTTGGCCACCTGATGCGAAGACCCAACTCACTGGGAAAGACCTTGATGCTGGGAAAGACTAAAGTCTGTGAGGAGAAATGGACGACAGAGGATGAGATGGTTGGTTGGCATCACTGACTCAAGGGACATGAGTTTGAACAAGCTCCAGGAGATGGTGAATGACAAGGAAGCCTGGTGTGCTGCAGCCCATGGCATAGCAGAGAGTCAGACATAACTGTGCAGCTACACAATACCACCACCCATCACATTTCAAATTAGTAGGTATTAGTTGTGACATATGCCTGCAATCACTCAATAGCACCAACTGTTTATTTCTGCTTATCTAGTGCTTATAACAGTAAGGTTTTATTAATATTGGAGGCATGGGTTGATAGAGTCTAAAGCCATCTTTCATGTCATGCAATACAGTATGCCAGTGTCATCCAATTCATGGGTTCCTTTGACAGCAGTGTTTGTTGTTCAGTATCTTCCTGAAATCTTCCATTGTTGGGAATACCACCACTTTAGCCTCCACCATGCTTACTGTTTCATTCCTTGGTGAATGTATTTAGGTTTAAAAATCTCAGAAACACGAGTTGAAGAGGGAAATAAAATTTGAACCTTTAGAATTGTTAGATTAATTTGTTTTGCAAAGATTGAGTCCTACATGAATGCAATCTCTGGGCACTAAACCAAAGGTATTCAAATTACTGTTTTCAGACATTGAAAATGTAATTATTCTGTTTCTTGAAAGTAACATGTAGACATGCTTATTTGTAACAAGCACATACAAAATAGCCTATAAAGACTGGAGTGGCTATATTAATATCAGATAGAATAGACTTCAAGACAAAGATTATTATGAAAGATAAAAAGAATATTTTTATAACCCCAAAAGGGTCATTTCATCAGGAAGGTTATGACCTTCAGCAAACAGTTACATTTTTATGCCTTCATTTTCTCATGTGATAAAGGGCATAAACATTGTTTTCTAACAGGGATTGTTGTGAGGACTGATGAGATAAAAATAACCTGTATATTTTTAGTATAGTGTCTGGCACACAGTAGATACTCATAAATGATGGCAATTTTTATTCTGTTTGAATACAGACTCCATGAGGGCAGGAATTGTTTTTAGTGTTTCTGTAGTGCTTAAGATGGTGCCTAGCAAGCATTTTCTATATGAAGGACATGAATAAATAAATGAGCGAGTCAGAATTATTCTATTCATATATGTTGTACTTGTTGTTTCATAGGTACCTAGATAGATAGAGCCTTAGTATTTTAGAGTTGATAGTCTAGTACTCTTTCATATCTGCTGTGAGTTGAGTTGTGTCCTCTCAAAAGATATGTTTTAATTCCCAGTACCTCAGAATGTGACCTTATTTGGAAATAAAGGGTTTTGCAGATGAAAAGGTAATACTAAAGTATGATGGGCCGTTAATCAAATATGACTGACGTCCTTATAAGAGGGTAGACAGAAATACGTGGGTGGGGAGTAGGGTGGGGCAGAGAGAATGTCCTATGATGACAGAAGTAGCAGTTGAAGTCCTGCAAGCTGCCAGGAAATGCCAAGGATTGTCAGCATATCAACAGAAGCTAGGACAAGGCAAGGAAGTATTCTTCCTACAGTTTTCAGAGGAAACATGGCCTAGCTGACAACTTGATTTTGGATTTCTGGGCTCCAGAACTGTGAGGCAGTAAATTTCAAAGCAGAATTCCTATTTCAAACGTCTATGACACAGGGCTCTTCATTCTGTGCTTCACTGTTCTCAGTGTTAGAGAACCTAGAGAACCTTGTAAAGTGATCCACTTCCATTTATGGATTGGAGTATGTGAAGCATTTTCTTTCATATTGAAATGAAATCATCCTCCCTATAGCCTTCCTATTGTTTCTTGTAGTGTTCCTTGCCTGTGTATTTGTGTGCTAAGTCGTTTCCTTCCTGTCCAACTCTTTGCGACTCTATGAACTGTAACCCACCAGCCTCTACTGACCAGGGGATTCTCCAGGCAGGAATACTGGAGTTGGTTGCCATGCCCTCCTTCACTGGATCTTCCCAAACCAGGGACTGAACATGCATCTCAATGTCTCCTGCATTGGCAGGCAGGTTCTTTACCACTAGCGCCACCTGTGTCCCTTGGACCTACACAAAAAAACTCTAGGTATTTCTCCATGTGGTAACTTCCCAAATGTTTGCTGATAAATAAAATTTATCTGGTGAAGTTTCTGTTTTTCAATATAAACATATCTGGTTTCTGTGTGATATTTACCTGGCAAAAATAACTGGAAGAAACATCTATACATAAATACACATATTGAAGCAATTTAGTTATTTGCTTAATGGGTATTTGCAATTTGTACAAACTGTGAGTTGAGTAAAGGTAAGTAAATTCAACAAAGTAAAATCAGCAAGAAATACTTCAGTCAAGGTTTTATGAAAGATGATTATTTTAAAAATACACATGTTATTATATTGTCAATTTGCAAAATGCCTTTTCTGATTTAAGATTTATTATCTCTTTGACTTTCATAGAAAAACAATATAAAAGACATTCATTTAAAGAATATTCTGCATCACTTGTGTAGTTGTAGTGATTGGGGATGAAAAGAGTGCCTAGTTCATAGGATAATTTTAAAGGTACAGTGAGTCAATGCATAGACATTGTTCATACAATGCTTTGATGTCATAAGTGGTTAGAACAAGTTAGCTATTACATTGTTATTATGTGACATGTTAACAAAACCTTTCCTTAAAAAATGGGAGTCATCTTATGTATTTTTGATAATTATCAAACATATACATCCTTTCTTTGTGCCTGGTAATGCAAACTGTGTAGCCCATATATTTCCTGTATTATTTGGCTGCTAGGAAGCTCAGAGCAAAATTTATTACTCAGTTTCTCATTAATTTCTTAAGAATCTCTGGTACAGTGATATTTGCCCCATTAAATCAAAGCATTCTTTGAAAAAACTTGTCTGTATAGTATTATAATATTTAATAGGACAAATGTTGGAGTGTTGAAGATTTGTTTTTATAGATTTAATGTAGGTAATGAAACACAGATGGTTATATGATGAAGCATTCTTTTAGGTTTGTTTTGAGACAAGTAGTGGCAGTAATTCCATTAAAAATCTAAGACACAGCATAATTTCCTCCTAATTTGGCATCAGTTTAATCCTCTAATTCTGTGTCTGGAGTATGTCGGCTTTGAGAAAGAGGGAGAAGGGAGGAAGATACTTGTTTTTTTTTTAATGTGTCTGCTTGTTGTTAGTAACTTGCTTATGAAGTAGTCTTTACCATAGTTAGAGACCTCACAAGACCGATTTCAGTGTTGTTTTTTCCTTTGTGGAGACTTATTTTTCCATTAGTATCATTTAGCTGTCATCTTCAGTTCAGTTCCTCAGATGTGTACGACTCTTTGTGACCCCATGCACCGTAGCACACCAGAACTCCCTGTCCTACACCAACTCCCAGAGTTTACTCAAACTCATGTCCATTGAGTTGGTGATGGCATCCAATCATCTCATCCTCTGTAGTCCTCTTCTCCTCCCATCTTCAATCTTTCCCAGCATCAGGGACTTTTCCAGTAAGTCAGTTCATTGCATCAGGTGGCCAAAGTATTGGAGTTTCAGCTTCAGCATCAGTCCTTCCAATGAACATTCAGGTCTGATTTCCTTTAGGATGGACTGGTTGGATCTCCTTGCAGTCTAAGGGACTCTCAGAGTCTTCTCCAACAACACAGTTCAAAAGCATCAATTCTTTGGTGCTCAGCTTTATGGTCCAACTCTCACATCCATACATGACCACTGGAAAAACCATAGCCTTGACTAGACGGATCTTTGTTGGCAAAGTAATGTCTCTGCTATTTAATCTGCTGTCTATGTTGCTCATAACTTTTCTTCCAAGGAACAAATGTCTTTCAATTTCATGGCTGCAGTCACCATCTGCAGTGATTTTGGAGCCCAAAATAACAAAGTCTGCCACTGTTTCCACATCTATTTTCCATGAAGTGACGGGACCGGATGCCATGATCTTTGTTTTCGGAATGTTGAGGTTTAAGCCAACTTTTTCACTCTCCTCTTTCACTTTCATCAAGAGGCTCTTTAACTCTTCTTCACTTTCTGCCTTAAGGGTCATCTGCATACTGAGGTTATTGATATTTCTCCCAGCAGTCTTGATTACAGCTTGTGCTTCTTCCAGCCCAGCATTTCTCATAATGTACTCTGCATGTAAGTTAAATAAGCAGGGTGACAACATACAGCCTTGACGTACTCCTTTTCCTATGGAACCAGTCTGTTGTTCCATGTCTTGTTCTAACTGTTGCTTCCTGACCTGCATACAGATTTTGCAAGAGGCAGGTCAGGTGGTCTGGTATTCTCCTCTCTTGAAGAATTTTCCACAGTTTATTGTGATCCATATAGTCAAAGGCTTTCGCTTAGTCAATAAAGTAGAAATAGATGTTTTTCTGGAACTCTCTTGCTTTCTCCAGCAATGTTTCATCCAGCGGATGTTGGCAATTTGATCTCTGGTTCCTCTGCCTTTTCTAAATCCTGCTTGAACATCTGGAAGTTCACGGTTCATGTACTGTTGAAGCCTGGCTTGGAAAATTTTGAGCATTACTTAACTAGTGTGTGAGATAAGTGCATCTGTGCAGCAGTCTGAGCATTCTTTGGGATTGCCTTTCTTTGGGATTGGAATGAAAACTGACCTTTTCCAGTCCTGTGGCCACTGCTGAGTTTTCCACATTTGCTGGCATATTGAGTGCAGCACTTTAACAGCATCATCTTTTAGGATTTGAAATAGTTCAACTGGAATTCCATCACCTTCTCTAGCTTTATTCGTAGTGATGCTTCCTAAGGCCCACTTGACTTCACATTCTAGGATGTCTGGCTCTAGGTGAGTGATCACAGCATCATGATTATCTGGGTGGTAAAGATCTTTTTTGTACAGTTCTTCTGTGTATTCTTGCCACCTCTTCTTAATATCTTCTGCTTCTGTTAAGTACTTACCATTTTTGTCCTTTATTGAGCCCATCTTTGCATGAAATGTTTCCTTGGTATCTCTAATTTTCTTGAAGAAATCTCTAGTCTTTCCCATTCTTTCATTTTCCTCTATTTCTTTGCACTGATCACTGAGGAAGGCTTTCTTATCTCTCCTTGCTATTCTCTGGAACTCTGCATTCAAATGGGTATATCTTTCCTTTTCTCCTTTGTTTTACAACGTCTTTACAATTGCTGTACAATGTCACAAACCTCCATCCATAGTTCTTCAGGCACTCTGTCAGATCTAACCCCTTGAATCTGCTTGTCACTCCCACTTGCATAATCCTAAGGGATTTGATTTAGGTCATACCTGAATAGTCTAGTGGTTTTCCCTACTTTCTTCACTTTAAATCTGAATTTGGCAATAAGGAGTTCATGATCTGAGCCACAGTCAGCTCCTGGTCTTGTTTTTGCTGACTGTATAGAGCTTCTCCATCTTTGGCTACAAAGAATATAATCAATCTGATTTTGGTGTTAACCATTTGGTGATGCCCATGTGTAGAGTTGTCTCTTGTGTTGTTGGAAGAGGGTGTTTGCTATGACCAGTGCATTCTCTTGGCAAAGCTCTTGCTAGCCTTTGCCCTGCTTCATGCTGTACTCCAAGGCCAAACTTACCTGTTACTCCAGGTATCTCTTGACTTCCTACTTTTGCATTCCTGTCCCCTAAGATGGAACGGACATCTTTTTGGTGTAAGTAGCAAGCATGAGATAAGCAGAAATCAACCACTAGTGCTACTGAGCGATTACAGTAAAATATCACAACTAATACCTACCAATTTAAAATCTGACAGATAGCTTTGCTCTACTTTTTGAGCAAACAGAAAATGAATAGTGTAAAAAAAACATCAAAAGAAACTGTAGTTAGTACTTTAGTACCAACTATCTGTTACTTGAGAAACTCCACAGAAATTTAGAAAATCCTTATTTTTAAAGTATGTTAACTGTGAATTTTTATCAATTCAGACAGGCCTTTCCTCCAATTATTCTTAAGAGTAAGATAGTATTTAAATCAGAACAGAAAATATAATAAAAATTTACATAGAAGTTTTGTGGCTGAATTCTACAGAGTAGCTAACATTCTAAAGTATATGAAAGAAGATTAAATTATACCACTGGAGATACAACAAAATACTCATTATGGATACAGAGAGAACTTACCAAATTTACCAAAATGACATATGTATCTCCATTAAACATCTGACTAATTTATACTAATTTGAATATATTTTCTCTTACCTGCAGCTTCATCTCTTCTAAGTCTTTAGTTTTCGCTACTAATTCTCCTCGTACCTCT
Organism: Odocoileus virginianus; assembly: GCF_023699985.2. NCBI lineage: Eukaryota > Metazoa > Chordata > Mammalia > Artiodactyla > Cervidae > Odocoileus > Odocoileus virginianus. Next base: position 22,084,742 of record NC_069697.1, read on the forward strand.
TCAAGCAGCATCTGAAACTTTTCCTGGTGAGTTTGCTTTTCATTTAATAGGCGCTTGAGTTCATTTTGTGACTTTACATACTCATTTTGCAACCTGAGTTTTAGAAAAAGAAGAATTTAAGTGTATCCATTGTTTTTCAATTGTATTACCTTAAAGTCAACCAACACTACAGAACAAGATCAACATCATATATTCTATTTAAACTTCCAAATATCATTGCTTTACCAACTGTCGCTTAACTATTAACACTGTAATTTCTGGATACAACTTTACTTTGAAGGAAAAAAAATTTAGCCACCTATATACATAAATTTTATATCCCACTTTCAAAATGACTTTAATAAATTTATAATCCACTTGATTTAAAGAACATTTATTGTATTCAAAAAGTTTTAAATGTATATTGTACATTATAACAAAATTATACTGTATGTTCCAGAGCAAATATTCAGACAAAATAAAAATGTTTAATCAAGCCTCTCACCTCCAAATTTAAATAATTACCTTCTGTGTTCAGTTTTCAGAGTCTGATAATTATTTTTATGATGTTCACATCGTAATCGTTCATCAGTTAACATTTTTTGGAACTCAGTTTGAGAATGTCTCAATTCACTGTCTCCACCAGGAGGAAAAATGGTGGGAAAACCGTCCATATTGGTAACTGAGTGGACAACCATGTAAAAATAAGTTCTGGCTTTCTTAATGTCTTAGTTTTCTTTCCAAGAGTATGTTCCACTTTCTTCTTGCTAAGACAGAATCTCAAGAGGTCATATTATCCCTGTAGAGAGACATACACTTAATGATCAGTGAACTTTTTCAGTGTTATATATTTTTATCACTTATTCCTTATCATTTCTATAACAAAATTCAATTTTCAGATTTTCAATTGTTCATAAAACAAAATTCAAAAATAAAGTTGAATCATACCTTAATTTTTCTTTACTTCCATGCAGTTTTTGTGACCATTGAGGTCACATCTTCAAGTAGTAACCTAACTAGAAGTATTGATTCTTCCACTATAGGTAGTCCTAGATTCACATATCACCAACATTTTCTAAAGCTACTGAGGTAAATTTCAAGGGTGGATTCTGGTACAAAATCCATACTCTGAAACCAGGGGAAAAGCCATTTGGATCTTGGTAAGTGACTAGTGAGAGTCACAGTCCTAACAAAGATGAGCTTGAACATGTAATTATGTCTGTGATTAATGTTACAAAGGGTGTTCTACTTGACACAAGGAGACTGCACTCGGGCAGCAGATTCAGAGAAGAAATCAGTTAACACATAAATATTGATCATCTACGTATTACGCACTGTTCTAAGGACAGGAAACTCAATCACCTCTGTTATCCCCAAATGCACCAATTCAGGATTATGAAAGTAACTGAAAGTTTGCTTCATCTAGAAGTAAAAAAATGACAATGGTATTCTTACTGTAAATAAAAACAAAAATTTTAATCAAAATAATTCTGCTACTTTTAACTTCATTTACCTTTCTCAAGACTATTATATATATTTTTTCCTATCTCCCTTAGTCATGGGTGATTATTAATTACCTTTCTTTACTACAAAAGACAATCTTTAGCCTACACAAACCAACTATTAAATTACTGAGTCTTGCTTGAAATACATCATTCCTGATAAATTAATGTGATGTCTACATATTACATAAGAAGACTTTTAAACTAAAAATAAGATTGCTTTGGTTTCCTGCTTTGTCTATGAAGAATCTGCCTGCAACATAGGAGACATGAGTTCAATCCCTGGGGTTGGGAAGATACTCTGGAGAAGGAAATGGCAACCCATTCCAGTATTCTTGTGGGAAATCCCATGAACAGAAGAATCTGGCAGGCTACAGTTCACAGGGTCACAAAAAAAGTCAGACATGGCTTAGCAATGAAGCAACAACAAAAGTCTTTCAAGGATGCTTTACTTCTTATTCTTAGGTTTAATGTGCACAAGGATTCAACCAGGTATAACGTGCAAAAGAATTCAACCTTTGAAAATGCAGAGTGAACTGTTGGTAGCAGCTGCCTCAACATTATCCTGTTACGAGTATACATTTTACATTTGCCATGGAATTAATAAACTAGATCATAAAACTGGCATGACTAAGCCTAATTTTGATTCTGCTCTTTGATCCAAATTAATTTTTAAGAGACAGAAGCATACAATAAACGTATCTCATATTTTCTACTAATATCACCAAAATGCATTATAAGGCTTTAATTTTAATTAGCCGAAAGCTTAAACTATATTGGAAAAATCCAAAGCTACCTTTTAGTTCTACTACTAGTGAAAGAAAGATTTCCAAACTAAGTTTGTTTTTTTTCTTTTGTATTCCAGTTAACTTGACAGTAAGGTAAATATTCTCACTGACTCCCTACCCAAAAATTAAGAGTTAAATCCTCACAGAAATAAAACTTTCCTCTTGGGAACTGAAATATTCACTAGAAGTACTTACTTTCTAGGATTTAACTAATTTTAGAAAATCCCATTCTCATTCATCACCACATTACCTCATCTCCAATTCTAGCTTCTTTGCAAACATATGTATAATTGCCCTCTTATATTTTCCCAAACCAGGAGGATTTCTCTGCTCCAAGATGATATTTGCAAATTCATTACCTTCTTATATGTTTAAACTTCAGTGACTAATAAAGCTAGAATATACCAACACACATTACCAGTAGGAACCACACCAAAACATAAGATATACTTTCCCCTCGTACATTAAGGGGCTTTTCCAGGTGGCTCAGTGATAAAGAATTTGCCTGCAAATGCAGAAGACACAGGAGGAAAGGGTTTGACCTGGGTCAGGAAGATCCTCTGAAGAAGGAAATGGCAACTCACTCCAGTATTCTTGTCTGGATGATCCCATGGACAGAGGAGCCTGGCATGCTACATTCCATGGTGTCACAAAGAGTCAGACACAGCTGAGTAACTAAGCAAACATGCATGCAACACAAAAAAATCACATTGCTAATTTCCATGTGTGCATATATGTTCACATGTGCATGCGTGCACACCCACACGAATCTATACTAAGCTTTCCGGAAAGTTGTTTTTGTTCAGTGGCTAAGTCATGTCTGACTCTTTGCGACCCCATGGACGGCAGCACATCAGGCTAATCTGTCCTTCATATCTCCCAGAGTTTGCTCAGATTCGTGGCCACTAAGTCGGTGATGCTATCTAACCATCTCATCCTCTTCCATCCTCTTCTTCTTTTGCCTTCAATCTTTCCCAGCATCAGGATCTTTTCCAATGAGTTGGCTCTTTGATCAGGTGGCCAAATCTGCTTATTCCTTGCCCAATCTTATGAAAACAGCTGGATGAGTACCCAAATGTAATTCAGTTCAGTTCAGTCGCTCAGTCATGTCCAACTCTCTGAGACCCCATGAATCGCAGCATGCCAGGCCTCCCTGTCCATCACAAACTCCCGGAGTTTACTCAAACTCATGCCCATCAAGTCGGTGATGCCATCCAGCCATCTCATCCTCTGTCGTCCCCTTCTCCTCCTGCCCTCAATCCCTCCCAGCATCAGGGTCATTTCCAGTGAGTCAACTCTTCACGTGAGGTGGCCAAAGTATTGGAGTTTCAGCTTCAGCATCAGTCCTTCCAATGAACATCCCGGACTGATCGCCTTCAGGATGGACTGGTTGGATCTCCTTGTAGTCCAAGGAATTCTCAAGAGTCTTCTCCAACACCACAGTTCAAAAGCACCAATTTTTTGGCACTCAGCTTTCTTCACAGTCCAACTCTCACATCCATACATGACCACTGGAAAAACCATAGCCTTGACCTGATGAACCTTTGTTGACAAAGTAATGTCTCTGCTTTTTAATATGCTATCTAGGTTGGTCATAACTTTCCTTCCAAGGAGTAAACCTCTTTTCATTTTCATGGCTGCAATCACCATCTGCAGTGATTTTGGAGCCCAAAAGAATAAAGTCTGACACTGTTTCCACTGTCTCCCCATCTATTTCCCATGAGGTGATGAGACCAGATGCCATGATCTTAGTTTTCTGAATGTTAAGCTTTAAGCCAACTTTTTCACTCTCCTCTTTCATTTTCATCAAGAAGCTTTTTAGCTCCTCTTCACTTTCTGCCATAAGGGTGGTGTCATGTGCGTATCTGAGGTTATTGATATTTCTCCCAGCAATCTTGATTTCAGCTTGTGCTTCCTCCAGCCCAGTGTTTCTCATGATGTACTCTGCATAGAAGTTAAATAAGCAGGGTGATAATATACAGCCTTGACGTACTCCTTTTCCTATTTGGAACCAGTCAGTTGTTCCACGTCCAGTTCTAACTGTTGCTTCCTGACCTGCATACAGATTTCTCAAGAGGCAGGTCAGGTGGTCTGGTATTCCCATCTCCTTCAGAATTTTCCACAGTTTATTGTGATCCACACAGTCCAACGCTTTGGTGTAGTCAATAAAGCAGAAATAGACGTTTTTCTGAAACTTTCTTGCTTTTTTGATGATCCAGCGGATATTGTCAATTTGATCTCAGAAGCACGCCGGCCACGACCAACCGTGCAGAAGCATGGCGGTGAAGAGCTACCCCTCACCCAAGGTCAGGGGTAGTGACCAAGAGCGCCAGGCTGCGACAGCGCAGGAGCAGTGGCTGAGAGGAGCTTCCCCACACCCGAGGCCAGGGGCGGCGGCTGAGAGAAACTACCCCACCCCAGAAGACAGGGGCCCCTCCAGAGAGGAGCTACCCCACCTCCAAGGAGCGGCTGCTGAGCGGGCGCAGGAGGGCTGAGAGGAGCTACTCCACGTTCACGGTCAGAAGGGGCAGCCGTGAGAAGATACCCCTCACCCAAGGTAAGGAGCAGCGGCGGTGCTTTGCTGGAGCAGCCGCGAAGAGATATCCCACGTCCAAGGTAAGAGAAACCCAAGTAAGAGGGTAGGTGTTGAGAGAGGGTATCAGAGGGCAGACACACTAAAACCATAATCACAGAAAACTGGCCAATCTGATCACAGGACCACAGTCGTGTCTAACTCCATAAAACTAAGCCATGCCGTGTGGGGCCACCCAAGACGGTCGGTTCACGGTGGAGAGGTCTGACAGAAAGTGGTCCACTGGGGAAGGGAATGGCAAACCACTTCAGTATTCTTGCCTTGAGAACCCCATGAACAGTTTGAAAAGGCGAGAAGATAGGACACTGAAGATGAACTCCCCAGGTCAGTAGGTGCCCAGTATGCTACTGGAGATCAGTGGAGAAATAACTCCAGAAATAATGAAGAGGTGGAGCCAAGGCAAAAACAACACCCAGTTGTGGATGTGACTGGTGATGGAAGGAAAGTGCAATGCTGTTCAGGGCAATATTGCATGGGAACCTGGAATGTTAGGTCCATGCATCAAGGCAAATTGCAAGTAGTCAAACAGGAGATGGCAAGAGTGAACGTCAACATTTTAGGAATCAGCGAACTAAAATGGACTGGAATGGGTGAATTTAATTCAGATGACCAGTATATCTCTACTACTGTGGGCAAGAATCCCTTAGAAGAAATGGAGTAGTCATCATAGTCGATGAAAGAGTTCAAAAAGCAGTACTTGGATGCAGTCTCAAAAACGACAGAATGATCTCTGTTCGTTTCCAAGGCAAACCATTCAATATCATGGTAATCCAAGCCTATGCCCCAACCAGTAACGCTGAAGAAGCTGAAGCTGAACGGTTCTATGAAGACCTACAAGACCTTTTAGAACTAACACCCAAAAAAGATGTCCTTTTCATTATAGGGGACTGGAATGCAAAAGTAGGAAGTCAAGAAACACCTGGAGTGACAGGCAAATTTGGCCTTGGAGTACGGAATGAAGCAGGGCAAAGGTGAATAGAGTTTTACCAAGAGAACACACTGGTCATAGCAAACACCCTCTTCCAACAACACAAGAGAAGACTCTACACATGGACTAGATGGTCAGCACCAAAATCAGACTGATTATATTCTTTGCAGCCAAAGATGGAGAAGCTCTATACAGTCAGCAAAAACAAGACCGGGAGTTGACTGGCTCAGATCATGAACTCCTTATTGCCAAATTCAGACTTAAACTGAAGAAAGTAGGGATAACCACTAGACCTTTCAGGTATGATCTAAATCAAATCCCTTATGACTATACAGTGGATGTGAGAAATAGACTTAAGGGACTGGATCTAATAGACAGCCTGATGAACTATGGACAGAGGTTCGTGACATTGTGCAGGAGACAGGGATCAGGACCATCCCCGTGGAGAGGAAATACAAAAAGGCAAAATGGTTGTCTGAGGAGGCCTTACAAATAGCTGTGAAACGAAGAGAGGCAAAAAGCAAGGGAAAAAAAGGAAAGATATTCCCATTTGAATGCAGAGTTCCAAAGAATAGCCAGGAGAGACAAGAAAGCCTTCCTCAGCGATCAATGCAAAGACATAGAGGAAAACACAGAATGGGAAAGACTAGAGGTCTCTTCAAAGAAAATTAGAGATACCAAGGGAACATTTCATGCAAAAATGGGCTCAATAAAGGACAGAAATGGTATGGACCTAACAGAAGCAGAAGATATTAAGAAGAGGTGGCAAAAATACACAGAAGAACTGTACAAAAAAGATCTTCACGACCCAGATAATTACAATGGTGTGATCACTCACCTAGAGCCAGACATCCTGGAATGTGAAGTCAAGTGGGCCTTAGAAAGTATCACTATGAACAAATGTGATTACTACATAACAATTTTTTCTGTGACATTGTTTTTAATTTAAAAAACGAAAAAATTCAGAAATAAGCTAAACTTCCATAAAGGAAGGTAATACCCTATCATTACAAAAGATGAATTAGATCTGTCTCCACAGTATGGTGAAGAGTATGAATGACAGATACACACACGTGTTTACATACACATGAAGAGTCAATTAGTGGTACAGCAAGCTGAGAATAGTAGTAATTTCTGGGGAAATAATAAGCGGGTGACTCTCTGACAGGGAAACTTCTACTTTCAATTTTATTGTTAAATTTTATTTTTAAAAATTACAAAAATTTTTTTCAGGTAATGAACAATTCTTCTCTATATTCAAATTACCTTAAATCAAATTCAACAACTTTGCTTTCACTCCACCTTCAACATCCTTACTTTCCAGCTTTTGGTACTGATACCAATATTATGCTACCATTCATCCAAACTTACAACCCCAAAGTCTTCTCTGTTTTCTCAACTTCCCATGCATAAACAACGAATGCTCTCTTTAAAACGCACTCCATTCTCTTCATTCCTTCTTGACTACAAAAAGCCAGACTTCTATCACCTTATAACTAGACTACTAGAGCTTTTTATTGTCCCTGTTTCCAATACTTTCTCTCTAGTCTACCCACCAAAGCACTGCCAGATTAGCAGTCAGAAATTTTTATATCACTTCTCACTCTCACTCAAAAGCACCCCCATATGAAACAAAATCAAAACACCTCACTCTTTCAAAGCCTGGCACAGTCAGCCCCCATCTACCTCGTGCACTGTCATTTCCTACCATCTGCCAGGAATGTCCTGCTCCAGCCAATCCCTGAGAAACATGCACATAACACCTCTGTTCACAGTGCTTGTCTCAGTTTGTGAACTCTACACTAATGAAAATAGACTCTACTATGGATAGTAATCACTAATCACTGTTCTCTATTTCTGTGATAATTGGATATAAAGACGCTTAAAAAGAGTAGTTAGATATTGGAAAGGAATCCTCGACTCAAAGTTATGAGCTCCTGGGTTTCATTTGCTAATAGCCTTTTCCAGAATTTTCTCACCTAGGAGTATTTAAGAATTACAGAAAACTATCTGCCAGTTTGTGTGTATCTAACCAAGGTCAGGATGAATTTTATATCTGCTTTCAAGTACTCTGCACATATATCCAGTTCTCCAGTTCAAAACTAATCAACTTATCAATCATAATCTTGGAAACTATAGTATGGCAGCCCTCCAAACAGATATCTAGCGTCATAGACAGAAAGGCCTCAAAAAACAATTCTTTCTCTGACCTTCAAATGTGGTTCCATCATTCTACATTCAAGGCTAAAAGAAAGAACTCTATTTTTCTATACTAAGTATATAAGGAGCTAAAAATGGAAAACCCTAACTCAGTTACTATATAATCTATCTCTTATAACAAGAAATCTGAAGATAGTTTTCTATTTCCAGCAATAGGGGATTAAGTAATTTGGATCAAGCCTTCTGCTAAGAACAACAAGAAAAGTTGAAAACACATTAAAAAAAAATTGGCTTGAAGACACTGAAAAACAAGAGAATATTTACTGAGATGGAAACAGAAGAAGATACAGATGCAGAAAGATGAGACTGGCACTTGAGATCACCTTTCCCCTACAGGTATCTGTCAATTCCAGAGAGCTACCTTGGAGACTGAAAGCACTGGGACAGTCTTTAAATTCAAAGAAAAGATATCTATTAGATCAGCAAGGAATAAAGAACCCTTGATGAACACCCTTCATTTTGGATAGAGACTTTGAAGGCTTTCTCTTAGGAATAAGGGCAATTTAGAAGGCAGATATTAGACTAGACTCCAAACTGCTCTAAAAAATAAATACATGACACATCCACACATGAAAGTCCTTAGGAAAATAAGGTAACAGGAATTAAAGCCAGAGAAAAAAACAGACAATAGGCAAATGCATGAGTTCTCACTACTAAAGAGCTATCAGACAACAGTTCTAAAAGAAAATTTTAAATTATTATTGTGTACAAGGCAATAAAAAATAAAGTTAATAAACCTGGGAGAGGATTATTAATAGAAACCATAAAAATAAACTAACAAAAATTCTAAAGCTGAAAAATATGATAACCAAAATGAAGAGCTCCATTGAGTGGGTAAAACAGACCAGATGAGACATAGTTTGGAAGGAATTAGAAGATGGGTTAAGAGAATATATTCAAGGGAATTTCCCTGGTGGCCCAGTGGTTAAAACTGTGCTCCTAATACAGAAGGCCCAAGTTTGATTCCTGGTCAAGGGACTAGACCCTACAGGCCTTAACTAAGAGTTTGCATGCCACAACTAAGATCTGGCACAGCCAAAAAAATTTTTTTAAAAAAGAATACATTCAAGATAAAGTAGAAGGAGAAACAAGGATGGAAAAAACAGAAAGAAGGAAAGAAATTCAGAAATTAAAGTTAAAATGTCACTCTAACAGACAGGAAATTAGAGTCCCAGAAAGAGAGGAGAGAATAGAGCAGAAACAATACTTCAAAAGAAAAAAGAAAAAAGAAAATTTGACAACATCCCCAAACTGATGAAAGGTATCAACTCTCAGATTCAAAAAAGTCCTACAACCCCCAAGCACATAACTAAGAAGAAATCTACACCTACACATTGAGACAGCTAAAATAACAAAAATAAAGGGAAAATTTTAGCAGAAAAAGACAAAATACTTTCAAACAGAGCAACAAAATGACAGAACTGACTTCAACAGTGATGGTAAGAACAGAACATACAGTGCTGAAAGAAAACAACTGTCATATTAACATTCCATTAATACAGCAATACTACAACTTTGAAGAATAATGGTAAAATGAACACATTTTCAGAAAAACAGAACAATTTATCCCTAAAGATGTACACTAAAGAAACAGCAAGAGAGTTTTTACACACAAGGAAAATTCTTAGATATGAACTTGACAATGCAGAAAGGAAGATAAATGAAAACTATAAATACGTGCATAATCCTGAGTATTAATTGCATAAAATAATATCTTACATATTTTAACATATGAAACATGATATAACACGGAATATAAGTCAATAAAGGTAGAATTACAAGTATAATAGAGCCCTTGCACTGTATGGGAGAGGGAAAAAGTATCAATATATTCTGTAAGGCAAGGATGCATATTGTAAAGGAAATGGATTGACAAACTACAGTCCATGGGCTAAAGTTGGCCAGTAGCCTTTGCTTGTATATGGCCTAAGCTAAAAATGCTTTCTCCTTTTTTAAGGGTTAAAAAAAAAAAAAGAATGAAAATAGCTGTAAAAAATCCTCAACAAAATATCAGTAAATCAAATCAAACAATAAATGAAAAGAACTAACATCATCACCAAAGAGGATTTATTCCAGTCATGCAAGGCTGGTTCAATATTAAAAAAAACCCAATTACTATAACTCATTACATCAACAGACTAAAAGCAGAAAAAAAATCATATGATCATAGCAACATATGCCAAAAAAAACCTTTCACAAAGTCCAACATCTACTTGTGATAAAACTCTCAGCAAATTAGGTATAAGTGATACTTCTTCAATTTGATAAAGACCCTCTACAAAAAATCTACAGCTAACAGCATACCTAATGATGGGGGGAAAAAAACAGAAGCTTTCCCAGTATCATCAAGAACAACCAAGGATGTTCCCTCTTACTATTCTTTTTCAAAACTGTCCTGGTTGGAAGCCTAAGCTAGGGCAATAAGAAAAGGAAATAAAAGGCATAAAGAAAGAAGAAGAAGAAATAAACAATCTTTGTTTGCAGAGGACATGATCATCTATGAAGGAGATTCAAAAGAATCAAACAATTTCAAAAACTAACAAGAAATTATAGGAAAACTACAGAAGAGAAGGTTAATATACAAAAATCAATCACTTTCTTACATCAGCAATAAACAGAAACTGAAACTTAAAACAATACCTTTACATTAACACCCACCCCAAAATGAAATAGATATAAAATTAACTAAATATATATAATATTTATATGAGGGGGAAATTTCTTAGTGGTCCAATGGCTAAGACTCCATGTTCCCAATGCAGGGGGCCTGGCTTCAATTCCTGGTCAAGGAACCAAACCCACATGTCCCCATTAAAATATCCCACATGCCGCAATTAAAGACCTTGCATGCTGCAAGGAGGATCAAAGATCCCAAGTCCTCCAAGACCCAGCATAATCTAATGAATTAACTTTTAAAAAGCATGGTTTCAAACAAAGATTTATATGAGGAAAATTACAAATCTTTGAAAACTACAAATCATCTTTGATCAAAGAAGTCAAAGAATTGCATCAATAATAAAGTATTTTATGTTCATGGGCTGGAAGACTAAATATGGCCAAGATGTCAGTTCTTCCCAATTTGACTGCCATATTCAATACAATCTCATCAAGTTATTATGTAGATATCAACAACGCAATTCTAAAATTTGCATGAAGAAGCAAAAGATCGAGAAGAGTCAACACAAAATTAAAGAACAAAGTTGGAGAACTGACACTACCCAACTTCAAGTCTTATTATGTAGCAAAAGTAATCAAGACAATATTATATTGGCCAAAGACTAGGCAAATGGATCAATGGAACAGGACAGAGGGTCTAGAAATAGACTAAAATATAGTCAACTGGAAGAAAATTATAGTCAACCTTGGAAGAGAAGCTATGACAAACCTAGACAGCATATTAAAAAGGAGAGACATTACTTTACCGACAAAGGTCTGTCTAGTCAGAGCTATGGTTTTTCCAGTGGTCACATATGGATGTGAGAGTTGGACCATAAAGAAATCTGAGCGCCGAAGAATTGATGCTTTTGAACTGTGGTGTACAAGAAGACTCTTGAGAGTCCCTTGGACTGCAAGGAGATCCAACCAGTCCATCCTAAAGGAGATCAGTCCCTGGAAGGACTGATGCTGAAGCTGAAACGCCAATACTTTGGCCATCTGATGTGAAGAACTGAGGAGAAGGGGACAACAGAGGATGAGATGGTTGGATGGCATCACTGACTCGATGGACATGAGTTAGAGCAGGCTCTGGGAGCTGGTGACGGACAGGGAGGCCTGGCGTGCTGCAGTCCATGGGGTCGCAGAGAGTCAGACCTGACTGAGCAACTGAACTGACTGAGAGTCACCCGGGCTCTGACAGAGGAGCACATGCAAAACGTATGTAACGTGAGAAAGTGTGGGTCTAGGTACAGACCTTAATTAAACCTTTCAATAATTAGCTCAAATGAAATATACACCTAGATGTAAAATGCAAAATTATCAAATTGGGCTCACCAGGTAGCTCACTGGTAAATCCTCCTGCCAAGCGGGAGACACAGGTTTGTTCCCTGGATCAGGAAGATCCCCTGGAGAAGGAAATGAAAACCATTCCAATACCCTTGCCTGAGAAATTTCATGGACAGAGGATCTTGGCAGGCTACAATCCATGGTTTCTCAAAGAGTCAGACATGACTGAGCAACTAAACAACAACAACAGTCATACACACATCAAATTCCTAGAACACAGCATAGGAGAAAAATCTATTCAATAATGACTTTTTAGATACAACACCATAGGCAAGATCCATGAAAAAAAATTAGTAAGTCAGACTTCATTAAAATTAAAAACTTCTGCTCTACAGAAGACACTGTCAAGAGAAAAGGAGGAGCCATAGGTTGGGAGAAAGTATTGAAAAATATACATCTGATAAAGGACTGTTATTGAAAATATACAAAGAAATCAAACTCAACAATAAGAAAACAAACAACTGGATTAAAAAATGGGCCAAAGACCTTAACAAACATCTCACCAAAGAAGATATACAAATGGCAAATAAGAATACATGTTGGCCCTATGCCATTAGGGAATTGCAAACTAAAGCAACAATGAGATACCACCACACACCTTAGAATGACTTAAACCCAACACAGACAACAACATATGCTAGTGAAGACATGGAGAAACAGGAACTCCATCATTACTCAAACCATACAATCCAGCAACTGCAATTACTGTTATTTACCCAAATGAGCTGAAAACTTACATCCAACAAAAACTGATACACAGATGGTTATAGTGGCTTAATTCATAAATACCAAACCCTGAATGCAACCAAGATCTCCCTCAATAAGTGAATGGATAAACTGTGGAACATCCAGACAAAGCAGTATTATCCAGCCTTAAAAAGAAATGAGCTACAACATCACTCATTATCTGAGAAATGCAAATCAAAACCACAACGAGGTACCATGTCATGTGGGTCAGAATGGCTGCCATTAAAAAGTCTACAAACAATAAATGCTGGAGAGTGTGTGGATAAAAAGGAACCCTCTTACACTGTTGGTGTGAATGCAAACTAGTACTCGCCACTATGGAGAATAGTATAGAGGTTCCTTAAAAAACTGGAAATAGAAGTGCCATTTGAGCCAGCAATCCCACTGCTGGGCATACACACCGAGGGAACCAGAATTGAAAGAGACACAGGTATCCCAATGTTCACTGCAGCACTACTTACAATAGCCAGGACATGGAAGCAACCTAGATGTCCATCGGCAGACAGATGGATAAGAAAGTTGTGGTACATATACACAGTGGAATATTACTCAGCTATTAAAAAGAACACATTTGAGTCAGTTCTAATGAGGTGGATGAAACTGGAGCCTATTATACAGAGTGAAGTAAGTCAGAAAGAAAAAAACCAATACAGTATAATAACGCATATATATGGAATTTAGAAAAACGGGTGGATTCTGTGGGAGAAGGCAAGGGTGGGATGATTTGAGAACAGCACTGAAACATATATATTAACATATGTGAAATAGATGACCAGTCCAAGTTCGATGCATGAAACAGGGCACTCAAAGCTGGCGCACTGGGACAACTCAGAGGGATGGGATGGGGAGGGAGGTGGGAGGGGTATTTGGGATGGGGGGACACATGTACACCCGTGGCTGACTGGTGTCAATGTATGGCAAAACCCAACACAATACTGTAAAGTAATTAGCCTCCAATTAAAATAATTTTTTAAAAAAGAAAAGAAATGGGATAACAAGCCAAGAAACAATATAGAGAAACATTAAATGCTGTTACTAAGTGAAAGAAGTTAATCTAAAAAAGGATACATACTATAGGATTCCAACTATATGACATTCTGGAAATGGCCAAACTATGGAATCATTAAAAAGATCAGTGGTTGCCAAGGATTAGGGGAAATAAAGCAATGAACAGGTAAAGCAGAAAGGATTTTTTAAAGCAGTGAAACTATTTTGTATGATACTATAATTATAGAATATATGCAAATATACATTTGTTAAAACCCACAAATGTATAAATACCAAGAGTGAACTGTAATGTAAACTGTGGACTATGGGTAATAATGACATGTTAAGGTACCACTCTGCTATGGGATATTAACACTGTAGGACGCTGTGCATATGGGGTCAAGCAACACGTACATGAGAACCCTCTGTACTTTCTGCTCAATTTTGACATAAATCTAAAACAGCTCTATAAGGGATGAAGGAAGGGAGGGGTAAAAGAATACATTAACAGAAACTATGCATGACCTGAAGAACATAAAGTATTTGCTATCTAACTCTTCATAATAAAAGTTCGATGAATCTTTCTCTAGGATAATCATTAAAGAATGCTAAAAGGGTGGAGAAATTACTCAAACACTCTAAAAAAGGGTTTCTGAACATAAAAGAGAAATTTAAAAGGAAAAATATAGCCATATGCCTTTTTTATAAGCCATTTTTAAAAACACAAGGGTACAGAAAGGTTGAAATTAAAAGGAGAGAAAATAATACAAACACTAATCAAAAGAGATGTTAGAACTAATAATAATATCAAATTAAATTCATTTTCAGACAAAAAATACTAGTAAAGATGAAAAGACACATTCATAATAAAAGGTTAAGTACACCAAAAAGATGTGACAATTTTAATTTACATACAACAAGTGAGACAGACAGAACTACAAGGAAAAACAGACAAATTCACAATCTTAGGGAGACAATTTAACCATTATTCTTGGTAACAAATAGAACAAGCAGAAAAAAATTATCAGTAAGAATACAAACAATTTAAACAACATAATTAACCAACCTGACCTGACATTTATAGAAAACTGTACCCAATAAGTATAGAACACATTCCTTATAAGCATGCATGGAACATTTATAAATGACCACATGCTGGATCATTCATAAATGACTATAAGACTATGCCAAAGCCTTTGACTGTGTGGATCATAATAAACTATGGAAAATTCTTCAAGAGAGGGGAATACCAGACCACCTGACCCGCCTGTTGAGAAATCTGTATGCAGGTCAGGAAGCAACAATTAAAATTGGACATGGAACAACAGACTGGTTCCAAATAGGAAAAGGAGTACGTCAAGACTGTATAGTGTCACCCTGCTTATTTAACTTATATGCAGAGTACATCATGAGAAACCCTGGGCTGGATGAAGCACAAACTGGAATCAAGATTACTGGGAGAAATATCAATAACCTGAGATATGCAGATGACACCACCCTTATGACAAAAAGTGAAGAACCAAAGAGCCTCTTGATGAAAGTGAAAGAGGAGAGTGAAAAAGCTGGCTTAAAGCTCAACATTCAGAAAACAAAGATCATGGTATCCGGTACCATCACTTCATTGAAAATAGATGGGGAAACAGTGGAAATAGTGACAGTCTTTATCTTGGGGGGCTCCAAAATCACTGCAGATGGTGGTTGCAGCCATGAAATAAAAAGACGCTTACTCCTTGGGAGGAAAGTTATGACCAAACTAGACAGCATATTAAAAAGCAGAGATATTAGTTTGCCAACAGAGGTCCGTCTAGTCAAGGCTATGGTTTTTTCAGTAGTCATCTATGGATATGAAAGTTGGACTATAAAGGAAGCTGACCACTGAAGAGTTGATGCTTTTGAACTGTGGCATTGGAGAAGACCCTGAAGCATCCCTTGGACTGCAAGGAGATCCAACCAGTCCATCCTAAAGGAAATCAGTCATGAATGTTCATTGGAAGGACTGATTTTGAAGTTGAAAATCCAATACTTTGGCCACCTGATGTGAAGAGCTGACTCATCTGAAAAGACCCTGATGCTCGGAAACATTGAAGGCGTGACTAGAAGGGGACAACAGAGGATGAGACGGCTGGATGGCATCACTGATTTGATGGACATGAGTTTGAGCAAGCTCCGGGAGTTGGTGATGAACAGGGAGGCCTGGCGCGCTGCAGTCCCTGGGGTCGCAAAGAGTTGGACATGACTGAGCGACTGAACTGAACTAAACATGCTGGATCTTAAAAATATCACACATTAAAAAAAATTTATACAGAATATGTTTCCTGACTATATTGTAATGAAACTAAAACTCAATACAAAAAGATAACTGGAAAAGTTACATATGCTTAGAAACAAAACACTTCTAAATAACTTGCAAACTAAAGAAAAGTCACAATACAATTCAGGAAATATTTAGAACCAAAGGAAAATAGATTATTAAAACTTGAGGGACAAAGACATTTGCTTCCAGGAACATGGAGCAGATATACATTTCCCTAAGCCCAGTAATACAAGTAAAAGTCTCAAATGTTATACATACGACATACATAACATGACTCTGAAAAATGGAGACTAGAAGGAAGATCAGCCAAGAACCCCGGGACAAAAGAACCAACACAGTGGCAGGCTCCCTGGATTTTCTTTTTTCTTCATTTATGCCCAGCATGGAGGTGAAGAAGCTGGCAATGAGTTCAGACCCCTCCAAAACCCCATAAAATGTTTTACCCCTGTTCTTTAGCCAAACTAACAAGAAAGGGGAAGCCCAACAAGATAAAAAATTCTTTAAGACAGTAACAACCTACTACAAGCAAATACTATGGAAAAAGTTGTAGTTCTACCACTTCCATACAAGCAAAAGCCAAGAGGAAGGCCAGGCTGTTACTCCAATACCCTAGCAGGGATGATATACAAGCAAGTAGGAAGTTGGGACTTTTATCTCTGCTGAAAAGTAGTTAAGCCTCAAGTTCCTGAATGTCAATGGAGACCACGTGGGACACCTGAACTTTCACTCCACCAAGAGCAAGCATTAGCACATCCCTCAATCTGCTTAACTGCTGTCAGAGAAGGCCTAGTAGAGAGTGAGGACTGGCACTACACTCAGCAATAACAAGGCTGCCCTTTCTGCTGTGTCAGTAGAGACCACATGAGAAGCCAGAAGTCCTCGCCACCCAACAATAAAATGATAATCTTCCACAACTCAGGTGTCAACAGAAGCTAAATGAAGAAACTGGACTTTCATCCCCAATTGGCAATAATGAGATAGTATTTCCCCTCTTTCTCCCCCACCAGAGAGATGTCAGGAAAAGCCAGCTAAAACAGGTTTAAGTAGAATCCAAAGTTGCATTAACATAAACCCAAAAGTTCCAGGTTTTAAAAGAAAATCACTGTCGTATCCATAATGAGACAGATCTCAAATGTAAAAAGACAACTGCAAGATGCCAACACTGAGATGACAGAGATGTTAAAGTTATCTGACAAAGATTTTAAAGAAGTTATGATTAAAATGCTTCAGTGAGCAATCACAAACAATCTTGAAATACATGAAAAAAGAGAAAGTCACAACAAACAAATGTTTCAACAAAGAATTCAAGATATAAAGAAGAACCAAGTGGAAATTTTAGAAATTAAAAACACAATGACCAAAATAAAAATCTAAGTATGAGCTCAACAATATGAGAAGATAAAGAACAAAGAATTAACTAGAAAAGAAATTACTCAGCTTGAAAAGACAATAGACTAAAATATAACAGAAGCTCAGGGACTTGTAAGAAAATAAAACGTCTACCATTTGTGTCAAAGTCTGATTCCAGTTATATGATTATCCAAAACAGGTAAATCCATAGAGACAAAGTAGACTGGTGGCTGCAAACAGCCTGGGGGAGAGAGCAGGGAATCACTGCTTAATGGGTACAGTTTTCTTTGAAGCTGATAAAAATGTTTTGAAACTAGAAGTGGTAGTTGTACAATATCATGAATGAACTAAATGCCACTGAACTGCACACTTTCAAATGGCTAATTGTGTTATATAAATTTCAACTCAATTTAAAAAAAACTTAAAAGCAAACCAGGAATCGAAAGGCACATCAATTTGATAAAAGGTGTGTTCACAAAGAGCACAGTAAAAACCATGCTTGATTCCAAAATCTTCAATGCTTGCCTTTGAGAGTCTGATTAATAAGACAAGGATGTCCATTATCACCAATTTTATTCAACTTTGTACTGAAGATCTGGAAAAAGACAAAGGTATAAAAGGTCAAAAAAAATGGAAAGAAAAAAAACCTATGTTATATACAGAAGTTCTGATAGTACATATATAAAGTACAAAAGAATTTATAGAGAAATGATTAGAGGAAGGAAGACTGCTAAGGAGATTAACACGCAAAAACTAATTGCACTCTACATACCAGAAACAGAATATTTTAAACATATTCTTTGTTCGTGGGTCCTCTTGATATCTTCTTTTATGTTATGAACTCTTTCTTTGAATCTTTTGTCCTATTTCTTCTGCTGAATTATATTTTTAATGTACTAATGTGTAGGAATTATTACATCATGCGAAATGCCAGGCTGGATGAAGCACAAGCTGGAATCAATATTGCTAGGAGAAATATAAATAACCTCAGCTATGCAGATGATACCACCCTTATGGCAGAAAGCAAAGAACTAAAGAGCCGCTTGATGAAAGTGAAAAGGAGAGTGAAAAAGCTGGCTTAAAACTCAACATTCAGAAACCTAAGATCATGGCATCCGGTCCCATCACTTCATGGCAAATAGATGGGGAAACAATGTAAACAGTGAGAGACTTTATTTTGGGGGCTCCAAAATCACTGCACATGGTGACTGAAGCCATGAAATTAAAAGACACCTGCTCCTTGGAGGAAAAGTTATGACCAACCTACACAGCATACTAAAAAGCAGAGACGTTACTTTGTCGACAAAAGTCTGTCTAGTCAAAGGTATGGCTTTTCCAGTAGTCATCTATGGATGTGAGAGCTGGACTATAAAGAAAGCTGAGCACCGAAGAATTGATGCTTTTGAACTGAGGTGTTGGAGAAGACTCTTGAAAGTCCCGTGGACTGCAAGGAGAGCTAACCCGTCTACACTTAAAGGAAATTGGTCTTGAATATTCACTGGAAGGACTGATGCTGAAGCTGAAGCTCCAATACTTTGGCCACCTGATGCAAAGAACTAACTCATTTGAAAAGACCCTGACGCTGGGAAAGACTGCAGGCAGGAGAAGAGGACGACAGAGGATGAGACGGCTGGATGGCATCACTGACCCAATGGACATGAGTTTGAGCAAGCTCTGGGAGCTGGTGATGGACAGGGAAGCCTGATGAGCTGCACCCCACAGGGTCGCAAAGAGCCAGACACGAATGAGCAACTGAACTGAACTGAATGTGTAGAAATTCTTATAAAATTAAAATCACAATGAGAAAAACAAAAAGACTGATGATAATAAATTTGGAGAGAACAGAAGAGGCAAGTGATAATATATCTACTTTGGGGAAAAACAAGCAGTATCTAGTCCAGTAGTTACTGCTGAGTTTTCTAAATTTGCTGGCATATTGAGTACAGCACTTTAATAAAATTATCTTTAGAATTTGAAGTAGCTCAGCTGGAATTCCATCACCTCTACTAGCTTTGTTCATAGTGATGCTTCCTAAGTCCTATTTTGAAGAAGGAATTCATAGGCCCTGGACTCCATCTTAGGCCTGTCTGTGCTGATCATGCTCGGCTGCCTCTCCAATGGACTCTGAACTCTCTGCTTGGTGCCTGTGAGAACGACAATGGAAGGATAAGACCCCCTCCAGACAGGGGAACCTTGAAGATCGTATCCAGGTTACTCATCACCTAAGAGAAAACATACTCTAATCACCCCTGCCTCCAGACAGGATCTATCGGAATGTGACCTCAGGCTTATCGGTTATTAACTGGTTGGAATGTAACCGCGGGCTTATTGATTATTAACTGAACACATGAATGATGGGGTTATTGTGACTGTATTTACCCTTTCTTTGTAAGTCTCAAGGAATTTGGGGTGGTGGGTTCGGACACGTACACATAGGGTATAAAAGATTTTCACAAATGCTGGTTGGGGTCCTTGGCTAAGAGGAGACTCTGCCTTGGGCCTACCAGTGTAATAAACTGCCCTCCACTATCTGCATTGTCCTTCTGAGTGAGTTTATTTCCCGGAACGCAAGGCTATTAACAATTTGACTTCACACTCAAGGATGTCTGACTCTAGGTGAGTGATCACACCATTGTAGTGATCTAGGTCACTAAGACCTTTTTGGCACAGTTCTGGGTATTCTTGCCACCTCTTGATATTTTCTGCTTCTGTTAGGTCCATACGGTTTCTGTCTTTTATTGTGCCCACCTTTGCATGCAATGGTCCCTTGATATCTCTAATTTTCCATAAGAGATCACTGATCATTCCCCTTCTATTGTTTTCCTCTATTTCTTTACACTGTTCACTTAAGAAGGATTTCTTATCTCTCCTTGCTATTCTTCGGAACTCTGCATTCAGATGGGTGTATCTTTTCTGTTAAAGTGCTGCACTCAATATGCCAGCAAATTTGGAAAACTCAGCAGTGGCCACGGAACTGGAAAAGGTCAGTTTTCATTCCAATCCCAAACAAGGGCAATGCCAAAAAATGTTCTAACTAGCACACAATTGCACTCATTTCACATGCTAGCAAAGTAATGCTCAAAATCCTTCAAGCTAAGTTTCAGTAGTACATGAACCGAGAACTTCCAGATGTTCAAGCTCGATTTAGAAAAGGCAGAGGAACCAGAGATCAAACTGCCAACATCCACTGATCACAGAAAAAGCAACAGAATTCCAGAAAAACATCTACTTCTGCTTCATTGACCACACTAAAGCCTTTGACATCATAACAAACTGTGGAAAATTCTTCAAGAAATGGAAATAACAGACCACCTGACCTGCCTCTTGAGGAAGCTGTATGCAGGTCAAGCAGCAACAGTTAGAGCCAGACATGGAACAACAGACTTGTTCCAAATCAGGAAAGGAGTACATCAAGGTTGTATATTGTCACTCTGCTTATTTAACTTATATGCAGAGGACATCATGGAAAATGCCAGGCTGGATGAAGCTCAAGCTGGAATCAAGACTGCCTGGAGAAATAACAATAACCTTAGATATGTACATGACACGACCCTAATGGCAGAAAGCAAAGAGGAACTAAACAGCCTTTTGATGAAGGTGAAAGAGGAAAGTGAAAAAGCTGGTTTAAAACTCAAGATTCAAAATACTGACATCATGGCATCCAGTCCCATCACTTCATGGCAAATAGATGGGGCAGGGAAATGGAAACAGTGAGAGATTTTATTTTCTTGGGCTCCAACATCACTGCAAACAGTGACTACGGCCATGAATTTAAAAGACACTTGCTCTTTGGAAGAAAAGCTATGACAAACCTAGACAGTGTATTAAAAAGCCGGGCTTTGCCAACAAAGATCTGTCTAGCCAAAGCATTGGTTTTTCCAGTATTCATATACGGATGTGAGAGCTGGGCAATCATGAAGGCCGAGTGCTAAAGAATTGATGCTTTTCAACTGTGATGCTGGAAAAGACACTTAAGAGTCCCTTGGACTGCAAGGAGATCATTCTAATTAATCTTTTAGGAAATCAACCCTGAATATTCACTGGAAGGACTGATGCTGATCTTGATGCTCCAGTACTTTGGCCACCTAATGAAAAGAGCCGACTCAATGGAAAGATGCTGATGCTGGGAAAGATTGAGGGCAAGAGGAGAAAGGGGCTAGAGAGGATGAGATGGCTGGATGGCATCATCGACTCAATGGTCACGAGTTTGAGCAAACTCTGGGAGATGGTGAAGGACAGGGAGGCCTGGCATGCTGCAATCCATGAGATCACAAAGTCAGACTTGACTGAGTGATGGCACAACAAAGCAATATCTAAAGTCAAAGAAATGAATATATATTATGACTCAGCAATTCTCTACTTGATATATATCTAATTGAAACGTAATACAAGTATACCATGAGATACTATTCATAGCAGTATTACTCCCAACTGACACCTAGAAACAAATCATACTGCCATTAACAGCTGGAGACAAACTGTGATATAAAGGAATTAGTACTATATGGCAATGAAAAGCTATACACTCTACAATGAGTATCACAAACATACTATTCAAACGAAAGAGAGAGTCAAAAGAATATATACTCATCTATTCCAGACAGCTAAAGTTCAGAAAAAATGAAAAGAGGACAAAGTGAGATTTAGAGAATATACATTTAGGTATGTCTGGGTTGTGAAACAATTTAAAAAAAAAAAAAGGAAGTGATTAACACAGAAGTCAGGATAATATTACCTGAGGAAGGCTGGTAGTAATCTAACTCTGGATCTCGGTTGTGGTTATCCTCGGGTTTGCTTTGTAAATTACTCAGATGTGTACTTTTGTGTATTTTTTTAAAAACTTTATTATAATCAACATTTTAGAAACAGATTTAATTTTGAATTTTAAAACTCAAATTTCCTAACTTTCATTCAAAAGTTGGTCTCAGTATTATCTAAGACCCTGGTCTTTTCCACTGCTCTGCCAGCATAATGTTCTTAAGTATCCTCACAACTGTGAGAGTACCACAATTTCAGACATCATATGAATACACAATAACATGTGTAAAGGACTATTTCTTTTACTAATTCTCTTCTGTTTAATTTCTTTACAGTTTTTGTTTTTAAGGTTAAAATTTACATATAATGAAGGCATAAATTTTAAGTATACCATTCATGAGCTCACAAAGGAAGAACCCAAGAGTATTCCAATGCTATATTTAAACAACAAAAGCACATTTTGTTCTTTTACTGATGTGGATTTGGATTGTTTCCAGTTATTATGAATAAAGTTGCTTGTAACAAGACATTTTGTGGACATATTTTCAGTTGGGGAGAGGTGTAAATATATAAGCAGAACTGCAAGATTATGGAGTATATGTCTATAACAAACTGACAAATCTTTTTCAAAGTAGTTGTACTGTTTCCCATTTCAACCAACGTAAGAGTTCTTTCCTCCACATTTTGACCAACATTTGGTGTTGTCAGTTTTTAAAAGAAAAACTGAGGCACATTAAAATGTTCAAGTTTATATAAACATAATGGATCAAACCTGGGTCTCCTACATTACAGGCAGATTCTTTACCATATGGAGCCACCAGGGGAACCCTCCATAGCAATTCAATTCAGTTCAGTCACTCAGTCCTGTCTTACTCTTTGAGACCCCATGGACTGCAGCATGCCAGGCTTCCCTGTCCATCGCCAACTCCCAGAGCGTGCTCAAACTCATGTCCATCGAGTCAGTGATGCCACCCAACCATCTCATCCTCTGTTGTCCCTTTTTCCTGCCCTCAATCTTTTCCAGCATCAGGGTCTTTTCAAATGAGTCAGCTCTTCGCATCAGGTGACCAAAGTATTGGAGTTTCAGCTTCAGCATCATCCTTCCAATGAATATTCAGGACTGATCTCCTTTAGGATGGACTGGGCTGGATCTCCTTGCAGTCCAAGGACTCTCAAGAGTCTTCTCCAACACCACAGTTCAAAAGCCTCAATTCTTTGGTGCTCAGCTTTCTTTATAGTCCAACTCTCACATCCATACATGACTACTGGAAAAACCATACCCTTGACTAGACAGACCTTTGTTGGCAAAGTAATGTCTCTGCTTTTTAATATGCTGTCTAGGTTGGTCATAACTTTTCTGCCAAGGAGCAGGAGTCTTTTAATTTCATGGCTGCAGTCACCATCTGCAGTGATTTTGGAGCCCCCAAAAATGAAGTTTGTCACTGTTTCCCCATCTATTTGCCATGAAGTGATGGAACCAGATGCCATGATCTTAGTTTCTGAACGTTGAGCTTTAAGCCAACTTTTTCACTCTCCTTTCACTTTCATCAAGAGGCTCTTTAGTTCTTCTTCACTTTCTGCCATAAAGGTGGTATCACTTGCATATCTGAGGTTATTGATATTTCTCCCAGCAATCTTGATTCCAGCTTGTGCATCATCCAGTCCAGCATTTCTCATGATGTACTCTGCATATAAGTTAAATAAACAGGGTGACACTATATAGCCTTGATATACTCCTTTCCCAATTTGGAACCAGTCTGTTGTTCCATGTCCAGTTCTAACTGTTGCTTCTTGACCTGCATACAAATTTCTCAGGAGACAGGTAAGGAGATCTGGTATTCCCATCTCTTGAAGAATTTTCCACAGCTTGTTGTGATCCACACAGTCAAAGGCTTTTTGGCATAGTCAATATAGCAGAAGTAGATGTTTTTCTGGAACTCTCTTGCTTTTTCAGTGATCCAACATGTAGGGAATGTGCTATGCACAGGACTGTACTATAATTAACAGGACTTCTTTGAAAAATAAGAATGGCTTTCTCATCACTCCCAGGCAAAGGGCTGGGAGCAATGAAAAGTACATGATGGAAAGACATCTTGGAAACTTTCTCTCAGAAATTACACCTTTTGCAAAGATCTAATCTGCTGGATGCAGCAGCAGATGGGATATCTCAATTAAACCATACTCCTCACTTGAAAACTATCGGAGGATCAATGGCTGGTTTTATGTTAATTTTTATATGTCTTTTTTTCTGTTTCTACATAGTCTGTGGGCAAATCACTAAGAAAGTCAATGGACACCAACAGCAATTAGCAACTAGCAAATTAGCAATTGGCAAACAGCATAAAAGCTTTGGCTTCTATGACTATCACTTCGACCAGTAATCACCAAAAATAAGCTTCAAAAAAAGGGGGGGGGGATATGTAGGCAGTATGTTATGCACAGGCCTGTACTATATTTAACAGGGCTTCTTTGAAAAATAAGAATGACTTTCTCATCACCCCCAGGCGAAGGGATGGGAGCAGTAAAAAGTACATCATGGAAAGACATCTTGAAAACAAGGTGTTGAAGTACTGATGTGACTGATGGAAAACCATCAGTGACTATTCCCATAACCAGAGCCTTGAGGGAATTGTTGAGAAAGGGCATCACTAGCCAAAGAGCCAAACAGTCATGAAAGGCCTGAAGGTTTGACATTGAGAACTGTGCATTGTACATCTTTATCCCCGATCTGTCTGAGATTGTAAAGAACAGATATCTCTAGAGCACTTACAAAGAAGTAGATGTTAACAATAAAAGGCACGCAGGATTAGGATCTGGTCTTTTGCCTGTGAATGGCATCACCCCTGATCCCCACTTTATTTCTGAGTCTTATTTTTCCTTATTCTCATGCAGCACCGCTCCCTAAGGTCAGTTTGTTGTTGGGCTGGTCCCAACACAATGGATGTTGGCAATTTGATCTCTGGTTCCTCTGCCTTCTCTAAATCCAGCTTGAACATCTGGAAGTTCACGGTTCACGTACTGTTGAAGCCTGGCTTGGAGAATTTTGAGCATTACTTAACTAGTGTGTGAGATGAGTGTAGCTGTGCAATAGTTTGAGCATTCTTTGGCATTGCCCTTCTTTGGGACTGGAATGAAAACTGACCTTTTCCAGTCCTGTGGCCACTGCGGAGTTTTCTAAATTTGCTGGCATATTGAGTGCAGCACTTTCACAGCATCATCTTTTAGGATTTGAAATAGCTCAACTGGAATTTCATCACCTCCACTAGCTTTGTCCATAGTGATGCTTCCTAAGGCCCACTTGACTTCGCATTCCAGAATATCTGGTTCTAGGTGAGTGATCACATCATTGTGCTTATTTGGGTCATGAAGATTTTTTTTTGTTTAGTTCTTCTGTGTATTCTTGCCACCTCTTCTTAATATCTTCTGCTTCTATTAGGTCCATATCACTTTTCTCCTTTACTGTGCCCATCTTTGCATGAAACATTCCCTTGGTATCTCTAATTTTCTTGAAGAGATCTCTAGTCTTTTGCATTTTATTGTTCTCCTCTCTTTTTTTCTGACAAAATGTGCTCCACTGGGGAAAGGAATGGCAAACCACTTCAGTATTCTTGTCTTGAGAACTCCATGAACAGTATGAAAAGGCAAAAAGACAGGACACTGAAAGATGAACTCCCCAGGTCA
Organism: Odocoileus virginianus; assembly: GCF_023699985.2. Taxonomy (NCBI): domain Eukaryota; kingdom Metazoa; phylum Chordata; class Mammalia; order Artiodactyla; family Cervidae; genus Odocoileus; species Odocoileus virginianus. The sequence goes on from NC_069697.1 coordinate 22,110,591, forward strand.
GTAGGTGCCCAATATGCTACTGGAGAAGAGTAGAGAAATAACTCCAAAAGAATGAAGAGATGGAGCTAAAGCAAAAACAACATCCAGTTATGGATATGACCAATGATGGAAATAAAGTCCGATGTTGTAAAGAACGATATTACATAGGAGTTGGTCCTGAATCAAGGCAAATTGGAAGTGGTCAAACAGGAGATGGCAAGAGTGAACGTCAACATTTTAGGAATCAGCGAACTAAAATGGACTGGAATGGGTGAATTTAACTCAGATGACCAGTATATCTACTACTGTGGGCAAGGATCCCTTAGAAGAAGTGGAATAGCCATCATAGTCAACGAAAGAGTCTGAAATGTAGTACTTGGATGCAATCTCAAAAATGACAGAATGATCTCTGTTCGTTTCCAAGGCAAACCTTTCAATATCACAGTAATCCAAGTCTATACCCCAACCAGAAATGCTGAAGAAGCTGAATTTGAATGGTTCTATGAAGACCTACAAGACCTTCTAGAATTAACACCCAAAAAAGATGTCTTTTTCATTACAGGGGACTAGAATGCAAAAGTAGGAAGTCAAGAGATACCTGAAGTAACAGGTAAATTTGGCCTTGGAGTACAGAATGAAGCAGAGCAAAGGCTCATAAGAGTTTTGCCAAAAGAATGCACTGGTCATAGCAAACACCCTCTTCCAACAACACAAGAGACAACTCTACACAAGGACATCACCAGATGGTCAATATCGAAATTAGATTGATTATATTCTTTGCAGCAAAAGATGGAAAAGCTCTATACAGTCAACAAAAACAAGATCAGGAGCTGACTGTGGCTCAGGTCATGAACTCCTTATTGCCAAATTCAGACTTAAAGTGAAGAAAGTAGGGGAAAGCACTAGACCTTTCAGGTATAACCTAAATCAAATCCCTAGGATTATACAAGTGGCAGTGACAAATAGATTCAAGGGATTAGATCTGATAGACAGAGTGCCTGAAGAACTACGGACGGAGGTTCATGACATTGTACAGGAGGCAGTGATCAAGACCATCCCCGAGAAAAAAGTGCAAAAAGGCAAAATGGTTGTCTGAAGAGGCCTTACAAATAGCTGAGAAAAGGAGAAAAGCTAAAGGCAAAGGAAAAAAGGAAAGACATAACCTCTATGTCTTACTGAATAGTAATTTATTTGTCCTGAACGTCTTTTCCATCCCCTTTACACTCTGATATAGTGAATTCCCAGTCAATCTTCAAAACCTTGTTCAGGAATGCATTACTTCCTCCACGAAGTATCCCTTGACTCTTGCAAACATATGTATGTAACTACTTCACCTTCTAGCTTCTATTTTAGTACATATAACACAGACAATGTAACTTCACCCAGGGGAAGAAAACATGTCTTACTCATATTTATAACCCCAAAACCTAAAACACATGTACATATGAACACAAAAACATTAAACAAGTATGTTCACCATCCTAATGCTGCTTTAGCCTCAATTCATTTTCTCATCCATATTCAGTAACTGAGGCTTCCGTATTGGGCTGAATGCTGGCCCCAAAAATGGTATGTCAGTTCCTAATCTCTGTAACTTATAATAACATTAAATGGCCAAAGATGTGATTAAATTAAGGATCTTAAAAGGAGGTGCTTATCCTGGATTATATGGGTAGGCCCTAAATACAATGACATGTATCCTCATAAGAAAAAGACTCAAAAGTAGGCAATATGACCAAGAAAGCAGAGATCAGAGAAATGCAGTCACAAACAAAGGAATGCCTTAAACCACAGGAAGCTGAAAGAAGCAAGAAAAGGATTTTCCCTCTAGAGCATCGATCACCTTCTTGGCACCAGGGACTGGTTTCATGGAAGACAATTTTTCTACCAACCTGGGGTTAGTGGGTGGTTCAGGATGATTCAAGAGCATTACAGCAGGGTTTGTGCTACTATGAGAATCTAATGCCACCACTGATCTGACAGGAGCAGCAGCTGCAAATATAGATAAACCTTCGCTTTCTCACCCACCCATTGCTTACCTCCTGCTGTGTGGCCTGGACTGGGACCTCTGCCCTAGAGTCTTTAAAAGGAGAGTGGCCCTTGATTTCAGACTTCTGGTCTCCAAACTGTGAGGGAATAAATTGTTGCTGTTTTAAACCATCTGATATGTGGCAAATTGTTATGGTAGCCACAGGTAACTAATACACTGGCCAGTATGTAAATTTCTTTCAGTTTTAAACTCTTACCATAGTCAAACTTTTCTGATTTTAGCCAGTCAAAAGACAGGTACCAATTCCTCACAGACCACCTAAATACATTAGGCACCTGAACTATACAATAAAAGAATTCCTATTATGTGGAATGTACCAAATAAAAAATTCATAATGCAAAATATAAAAAGTACATAATTCAAATGATAAAAAGTAAAGCAAATTATTTTGATCAGTTCATTAATCAGTTAAGCACTTATTAGAAGAACTAGTCTCTGTGAAAGGCAATTTTTAAAAGACATAGTACATTCACTACTGCAACAAAAAGAATAAAATACTTAGGAGTATATCTACCTAAAGAAACAAAAGACCTATACAAAAAAAACTATAAAACACTGATGAAAGAAATCAAAGAGGACACAAATAGACGGAGAAATATACCATGTCCATGGATTGGAAGAACCAATATTGTGAAAATGAGTATACTACCCAAAGCAATTTGTAGATTCAATGCAATCCCTATCAAGCTACCAACAGTATTCTTCACAGAACTAGAACAAATAATTTCACAATTTGTATGGAAATACAAAAATCCTCAAATAGCCAAAGCAATCTTGACAAAGAAGAATGGAACTGGAGGAATCAACCTGCCTGACTTCAGGTTCTACTACAAAGCCACAGTCATCAAGACAGTATGGTACTGGCACAAAGACAGAAATATAGATCAGTGGAACAGAATAGAAAGCCCAGAGATAAATCCACATACCTATGGACACCTTATCTTTGACAAAGGAGGCAAGAATATACAATGAAAAAAAGACAACCTCTTTAACAAGCGGTGCTGGGAAAACTGGTCAACCACTTGTAAAAGAAAGAAACTAGAACACTTTCTAACACCATACACAGAAATAAACTCAAAATGGATTAAAGACTAGACTAGTCTTTAAAGTAAGACTAGAAACTATAAAACTCCTAGAGGAGAACATAGGCAAAACACTCTCTGACATAAATCACAGCAAGATCCTCTATGACCCATCCCCCAGAATATTGGAGATAAAAGCAAAAATAAACAAATGGGACCTAATTAAACTTAAAAGCTTTGTACAACAAAAGAAACTATAAGCAAGGTGAAAAGACAGTCTTCAGAATGGGAGAAAATAATAGCAAATGAAGAAACAAAGGATTAATCTCAAAAATAGACAAGCAACTCCTGAAGCTCAATTCCAGAAAAGTAAATGACCCAATCAAAAAAATGGGCCAAAGACCTAAACAGACATTTCTCCAAAGAAGACATACAGATGGCTAACAAACACATGAAAAGATGCTTAACATCACTCATTATCAGAGAAATGCAAATCAAAACCTCAATGAGGTACCATTACATGCCAATCAGAATGGCTGCTATCCAAAAGTCTACAAGCAATAAATGCTGCAGAGGGTATGGAGAAAAGGGAACCCTCTTACACGGTTGGTGGGAATGCAAACTAGTATAGCCACTATGGAGAAGAGTGTGGAAATTCCTTAAAAAACTGGAAATAGTACTGCCATATGACCCAGCAATCCCACTCCTGGGCATACACACCGAGGAAACCAGATCTGAAAGAGATACGTGTACCCCAATGTTCATCGCAGCACTCTTTATAATAGCCAGGACATGGAAGCAACCTAGATGCCCATCCGCAGACAAATGGGTAAGAAAGCTGTGGTACATACACACAATGGAATATTACTCAGTCATTAAAAAGAATACGTTTGAATCAATTCTAATGAGATGGATAAAACTAGAGCCCATTATACAGAGTGAAGTAAGCCAGAAAGACAAACACCAATACAGTATACTAACACATATATATGGAATTTAGAAAGATGGTAACAATAACCCTATATGCAAGACAGAAAAAGAGACATAGATGTATAGAACAGACTTTTGGACCCTGTGGGAGAAGGAGAGGGTGGGACGACCTGAGAGAACAGCATCGAAACATGTATATTATGAAGTGTGAAACAGATCTCCAGTCCAGGTTGGATGCATGAGACAAGTGCTCGGGGCTGGTGCACTGGGATGACCCAAAGGGATGGGATGGGGATGGAGGAGGGGGGTTCAGGATGGGGAACACATGTAAATCCCTGGCTGATTCATGTCAATGCATGGCAAAAACCACTACAATATTGTAAAGCAATTGCCTCCAACTAATAAAAATAAATGGGGGGGGGGGGTGGGGAGACATAGCACAACCGTTCTCCAAATACATCTTCCTATCTTTGCAACTATTACTATCACAAAACCACACCTATATGTCCTTCCTACTACATCTTTAGACCAGTCCCAGCTCCACAGACCCACACATGATATTTACTTTCGCACAGGACCTGTAATTCTTAAGAAGTGGTACAATGTCTGCCCAAAAGAATGGTAATTCAAAATATTCTAAAAGCACAGCTGCTGATGCTCATGGAAAGCTTCCAAAACACATTCCATTAAAAAGCACATACTATGCTTTTGAACATTTCAAAACAATGCTTTAAATACTACATGCCCCAAGGTTAAAAGTCTAGGGAGAACCCACATTGGGCACCACTTCACTTATAAACAAAACATTACAAATAAGTTACTTTAAAATACGAGAGAATTCTATAGTAGTCACCCAAACAGCCTTTGGATGGCCATCCCAGGATATCTTGTATACAAAAAAATGTCACAACTTGACACCTTGCCAAAACCTGAAGTGCAGCTGGGAGCAGACCCTTCAAAGCCCTGGTAAGGTGCCAGGCCCTATAACTGTGATTTAGAAAGGAACAGGAGGGGAAGGAGAGAGGAAGGAAAGAAGATATGTATTAGAGTGGTTAGCAATCAACCACCAAAGCACTGAATTAAAATGTTATTCTATTCTTATAATTGCACTGTCTGCCTCCACACAGCTTAATTCACACAAAAGAATTCTGGGAAAGTATGATACAGTAACCAGTCAACCTCAAATGCTTAGCAATAAATTATAAAAGTCTCTGAAAAGTTGTGATCTGAAAAACAAAGATGACTCTTACCCAAACCATGCTTCATTTTTGTATTTCTTTGTGTAGGCTCTATTACATATAAGGACTTTACAAAAGATTTATGAGTACTTAATACCTTTATGCGAGCTGCAAAGTCTTCCGTGCTCACACTCCCATATTTCTCCTGAAATAGAAAAGGTGGTAGCTCCTAACCATATGGCTCCTAGCACAAAATGAAGGTTGTCTACAGATCCAACAACATATCCTGGAAATAATTTGTTTTTTAAATAAATTCTGATTTAACTATTTCCACGAGATTTATGCTCTAGTCTGAAAAGTTAAATAAATTTTAAAATGTGTTAGGACTTCAACTGGTGTTTTTATTGGGGTTAATATAAGCATAAGCATCCAATTTTCATATTTGAGAATCTGCCAGAAAAAAATGTATAAAATTTTTCAGAGCCAAAAAAGGGAGATTAAAATATACAATACAGGTTAATTTTAAAACCATTTATTTAAAAGAAGAAAAAAAGGAATTAAAGAATCAGTACTTACTGAGTGGATAGTGTATCATATTTACTGAGTGGTCCACTTACTAAAAGGGCTCTGAAGGAGATAAATCAAGCTGACTTCTCAGCAAGGAAGAACCTGCCCATATTCAGAATACTATGGACATTTTCTAAGTACCTATTTTATGCCAGATATCTTGCTGAGTACAGGGGTTCAGAAATAAAAGAAAATTTGTGCCCTCAAGGAATTCATGGTGGTCAGTGAAACATGTTGATTAACAAGAGCTAACTAAACAAAAATGAGAAAATTTACAATTTATTCCTTATTGTACTTAAATATTTTTTGCTGTGTGGATATATTATCTATTTAAAATAAGTGCATTCAGGGCTTCCCTGGTGGTCCAGTGGTCAAGACTCCTCCTTATAATGCAGGGGACACTGTTTCAATTCCAGGTCAGGAAAGATTCCACAGGCCACAGAGCAACTAAGCCTGTGTTCCACAGCTACTGAGCCTGTGCTCCAGAACCCGGGAGCCCTAAAGCCCGTGCTCCACAAAAGAAGCCACCGCAATAAGAAGCCTGAGCTCCCGCAAGCCTAAGCGCAGCAACAAAGACCCACCACAGCCAAAAATAAATTAAAAAGTGAATTCAAAAAGTTTTAGAACTATAAAGCACAGTAATATATTTATAGGTAGTATGGGTGCACTTGGGACAGAGGCCAAATTCTGCTGGAGAAGCTGTCAGGGAAGACTTCATAAAGACAGAAATCCTGAACTAAGACAAAGAAAGGGATGCAGGGAATATCAAGTACAACGGCATGGAGATGGAGAGATGGCATTGGCGGTAAGGGCTGACAGGTATGGGGGAGCGTTACCAGCCCAGAGAGATAGGGCAGAGTCCTGAAGGCAATGTGTAGAAGACTGGAGTTCATCCTGAGATCTAGAAGAGTCAACAAAAGGCTTTAAGGTAGATAAGGGACAGTACAGGGTGGGTTCAGATTTGTAGTTCAGAAAAACAACTACATTATCCAAGGTGAAGAACAGATTTGAGGTGGGGTGGGGAGTGAAAAAAAAAAGAGAGAGATATCAAAAGTCCAGGAAAGCAAAGATGAAGGCCTCAACTACAAGACTGGCAGCAGGTTATCAATAGGGAGTAGTCTTAAAAATGAATCTGGAGGCAGAAGTAACAGGTGTTAGTAGTCAGATATTGAGACACCTCTCAAAAACAAACAAAAAACAATCCACCTCTTTCAAAGACACTAAAAGGCCAAGAAGGAAATCAGGACTTTTTTTTTTCCCCCTTATAAATAAAATGGAACCCCAGCTAAAGCAAAAGACTGTTTCAACGATGACAATTACTTCAAGTACTAATCCTTCACATGAACAAAGAATAAAGCACAGGGACCTTTGCAAAGCATCCGAGTAAATGCAAATACCATCACAGTATCTCTAAATATCTACCTTTCTTCCATAGGGATTTCATCAGCAGAGGGGTAAACGCTAAAAGCTGGCTCTGTCGCGAACAAAGACATAAAATAAGTATTTTGTTCCTTAAATGTCCACCTGCTGTTACTCCTCCTCATTCTTTCCTTCAAACAATCATCTCTATAGCAACACATTCTTAAGAAATTTGTGGGTGGAAAGCATATGTTTTTGCAAAAATATGAGAACTCAAGAACATGAGCTACTTTTTTTTTCCCTTTAATACAAGAGATACACAATATATCTTAAAAAGACAACTGCAAAATATGAAACAAAAAAAACACACTTAAAAACAAGGAAATGTAAAAACTGGCATTGCACATTTACATGCAGTTTCTTTTTATAGGTTACAATGATACCTTGTGGCAAGATTTTTTAAATTATGTTATCTTGGGAAATATTTTACAGCAGATATAATAAAACTGGTTTAGAAAATAAGACCAAGACCACACTGTGGAGGCACTATGAACATGTACAATAATCCATTTGAAAAATTAAGGACAAGGAGGTTCCTCAAAAAATTACAAACAGAGCTCCATATGATCCATCTGCCTGCAATGCAGGAGACCCAGGTTCAATTCCTAGGTTGGGAAGATCCCCTGGAGAAGGAAATGGCAACCCACTCCAGTATTCTCGCCTGGAGAATCCCATGGACAGAGGAGCCGGGTGAGCTGCACCCCATGGGGTTGCAAGAGTTGGACACAACTTAGCAACTAAGCCATCACCACCACTTCTGGGTATTTATCTGAGGAAAACAAACACCAAACTCAAAAAGATAAATGTATCCCAATGTTTACTGCAGCATCCTTTATAATAGCCAAAATGTGGAAACCACTTAAGTATCCGTCAGTGTATGACTGGACACAGAAAACGTGGTGCACTGTGTGTGGTACACAAACACAGCACAACTCAGCCACAGAAAAGAAGAAAAGCTTGTCACTTTCAACAACACTAATGGACCTTGATGGCATTACGCTAAGTGAAATAAGTCAGATGAAGAAAGAAAAATACCATATGATCTCTCTTAAATGCAAAGTCTACACACAAGCACATGAAAACACAAGCTCAAAGAAACAGAACAGATTAAGGTTGGGGGTGGAGGTGAGGGGAGAGTCATGGGTAAACTGCTTTGGGATTTTTTTTTTTCTTCCTTATTTAAGTTGAAATAATTAAGAGCAAAAAATAAACTTTAAAAAATGTCACACTATTAGGAAGGCAAAAGCATCTTATGAAAGTATTATTACGAAGTCATGCTATTCCCTTCACTTAAGCCAAAACTATAAGACTTTTTTAATGATGCAAAAACAAACAACTTTTATAATCTGAGACAAAACTGATAATGGTGGCAAAACCTTTACATGAAAATACTGACATACTGCTTACAAACTATGAAATAATCATATGTCATTAATCCTTTCTTATCAATTGAATCCTAAAAGATGATGCTGTGAAAGTGCTGCACACAATATGCCAGCAAATTTGGAAAACTCAGCAATGGCCACAGGACTGGAAAAGGTCACTTTACATTCCAATCCCAAATAAAGGCAATACCAAAGAATGCTCAAACTACTGCACAATTGCACTAATCTCACATGCTAGTCAAGTAATGCTCAAAATTCTCCAAGCCAGGCTTCAACAGTATATGAACCATGAACTTCCAGATGTTCAACCTGGTTTTAGAAAAGGCAGAGGAACCAGAGATCAAATTATCAACATATAATCCAGTCATTTCATTTACAGGTAAAAATGCAAGACAAAACTTTTTACACAAATGTAGAAAGTAGCTTTATTTGTGAGACTCAAATATGGATTCAACAAGAGGTAAATAGGTAAACAACTTGTGATACATCCACACAAAGGAACTACTCAGTAATAAAAGGGATACATTAATGTGGGTGAATCTCAAAATAATTATGCAAGGTGAAAAAAATGAAACAAAAATGGGTATATATTATATGGTTCCATTTATATCAAATTCTCTGAAATTCAAACTAATCTTAGTAACAGAAAGCAGATTGGTGGCTGCCTCGGAATGGAAAGGACTGGCTGGTGGAGGGGGCAGAAAGAGGGAAGGATCTCAAAACAACATAAGGAAACTTGGGGTGTGACAGATATGTAATACCTTGATTGTGGTAATAGTTTTACAGGTGTATACATATAACAATACTTAAAATTGTTTACTTTTAAAAAGGTATACTTTGTTTTTCACAGAACTAGAACAAATAATTTCACAATTTGTATGGAAATACAAAAAACCTCGAATAGCCAAAATAACCTTGAGAAAGAAGAGTGGAACTGGAGGAATCAACCTGCCTGACTTCAGGTTCTACTACAAAGCCACAGTCATCAAGACAGTATGGTACTGGCACAAAGACAGAAATATAGATCAATGGAACAGAATAGAAAGCCCAGAGATAAATCCACAAACCTATGATCACCTTATCTTCAACAAAGGAGGCAAGGATATACAATGGAAAAAAGACAACCTCTTTAACAAGTGGTGCTGGGAAAACTGGTCAACCACTTGTAACAGAATGAAACTAGAACACTTTCTAACACCATACACAAAAATAAACTCAAAATGGATTAAAGATCTAAATGTAAGACCAGAAACTATAGAACTCCTAGAGGAGAACATAGGCAAAACACTCTCCGACATAAATCACAGCAGGATCCTCTATGACCCACATCCCAGAATATTAGAAACAAAAGCAAAAATAAACAAATAGGACCTAATGAAACTTAAAAGCTTTTGCACAACAAAGGAAACTATAAGCAAGGTGAAAAGACAGCCTTCAGAATGGGAGAAAATAATAGCAAATGAAGCAACAGACAAAGGATTAATCTCAAAAATAGACAAGCAACTCCTCCAGCTCAACTCCAGAAAAATAAATGACCCAATCAAAAAATGGGCCAAAGAACTAAACAGACATTTCTCCAAGGAAGACATACAGATGGCTAAAAAACACATGAAAAGATGCTCAACATCACTCATTATCAGAGAAATGCAAGTCAAAACCACAATGAGGTACCATTACACGCCAGTCAGGATGGCTGCTATCCAAAAGTCTACAAGCAATAAATGTTGGAGAGGGTGTGGAGAAAAGGGAACCCTCTTACACTGTTGGTGGGAATGCAAACTAGTACAGCCGCTATGGAAAACAGTGTGGAGATTTCTTAAAAAGCTGGAAATAGAACTGCCATATGACCCAGCAATCCCACTTCTGGGCATACACACTGAAGAAACCAGATCTGAAAGAGACACGTGCACCCCAATGTTCATCGCAGCACTGTTTATCATAGCCAGGACATGGAAGCAACCCAGATGCCCATCAGCAGATGAATGGATAAGGAAGCTGTGGTACATATACACCATGGAATATTACTCAGCCATTAAAAAGAATTCATTTGAATCAGTTCTAATGAGATGGATGAAACTGGAGCCCATTATACAGAGCGAAGTAAGCCAGAAAGATAAAGACCATTACAGTATACTAACACATATATATGGAATTTAGAAAGAGGGTAACGATAACCCTATATGCAAAACAGAAAAAGAGACACAGATGTATAGAACAGACTTTTGGACTCTGTGGGAGAAGGCGAGGGTGGGATGTTTCAAGAGAACAGCATCGAAACATGTATATTATCTAGGGTGAAACATATCACCAGCCCAGGTTGGATGCATGAGACAAGTGCTCGGACCTGGTGCACTGGGAAGAGCCAAAGGGATCGGGTGGAGAGGGAGGTGGGAGGGGGGACTGGGATGGGGAATACATGTAAATCAATGGCTAATTCATGTCAATGTATGACAAAAACCACTACAATACTGTAATTAGCCTCCAACTAATAAAAATAAATGAAAAAAAAAAGGTATACTTTGTTATTATTAATTACATTCAATAAAGCTATTTTTAAAAATAAACATTATGAACTTTAGAAAAAAGATTTTCCTAAAAGAAATCTCTAGGCCCAGATGATGTCACAGTTAATTTTTTCTCAAAAAAAAATTATGAAAGAATACTTAATAACACTACATATGCAAGTTCAGTTGCTTTAGTTGTGTCTGATTCTTTGCAACCCTATGGAATGTGGCCGGCCCAGGCTCCTCAGTCCACGGAATTCTCCAGGCAAAAGTACTGGAGTGGGTTACCACGCCCTCCTCAAGGGGATCTTTCCAACCCATCCAGTGATTCTGGATCACAAAATTATAGCGGCTATAATGCAATCAGCCTCTTGCATTATAGGCTGATTCTTTACTGATAAGCCACCAGGGAAGGCCTTTAATAAATTTTTGTAAATGTTATAAAAGAAGAAAAAGCAAATTATAAAAACATTGCTCAGTTCCGTTCAGTCCAGTCACTCAGTCGTGTCTGACTCTTTGTGACCCCATGAATCGCAGCACGCCAGGCCTCCCTGTCCATCACCAACTCCCGTAGTTTACTCAAACCCATGTCCATCAAGTCAGTGATGCCATCCAGTCACCTCATCCTCTGTTGTCCACTTCTCCTCCTGCCCCCAATCCCTCCCAGCATCAGCCCTTATTTTGCAAAAGCATGTTTACATTACATTATATAGGCAGAGGAAAAAAAAGATAGACATTAAAATACTAATAAGATTATCTCTGGATCATATGTTGGTTTTATTATTTGTGCATTTCCTGTCATTGTGCATCACTAAGTCGTGTCCAACTCTTTGCGACTCCATGAACTGCAGCACAGCAGGCTTCCCTGTCATCATCTCCTGGAGTTAGCTCAAACTCATGTCCACTAAGTCAGTGATGCCATCCAACCATCTCATCCTGTCATTCCCTTCTCCTCTTGCTCTCAATGTTTTCCAGCATCAGGGTCTTTTCCAATGACTCAATTCTTCGCATCAGGTGGCCAAAGTATTGGGAGATACAACTTCAGCATCAGTCCTTCCAATGAATATTCAGGGTTGATTTCCTTTAGGATTGACTGGTTTGGTCTCTTTGCAGTCCAAGGGACTGTCAGGAGCCTTCTCCAATACCACAGTTCGAAAGCATCAATTCTTCGGCACTCAGCCTTCTTTACAGTCCAACTCTCACTTCACACATGACTACTGGAAAAACCATAGCTTTGACTATTTGGACCTTAGTCGGCAAAGTGATGTCTCTGCTTTTTAATATGCAGTCTAGGTTTGTCATAGCTTTTCTTCCATGGAGCAAGAGTCTTTTAATTTCTTGGCTGCAGTCACCATCTGCAGTGATTCTGGAGCCCAGGGAAAAAAAAGTCTGTTACTGTTTCCATTTTTTCCCCATCTATTTGCCATGAGGTGATGGGACCAAATGCCATGATCTTAGTTTTTTGAATGCTGAGTTTTAAGTCAGCATTTTCACTTTCCTCTTTCATCTTCATCAAGATGCTCTTCAGTTCCTCTTCACTTTCTGCCGTAAGGGTGGTGTCATCTGCATATCTGAGGTTATTGACATTTCTCCTGGCAATTTTGACTCCAACTTGTGTGTCATCTAGCCTGGCATTTCACACAATGTACTCTGCATATAAGTTAAAGAAGCAGGTGACAGTAGATAGCCTTGACATACTCCTTTCCCAATTTGGAACCAGTCTGTTGTTCCATGTCTGGTTCTAACTGTTGCTTCTTGATCTGCAACAGGTCTTGATCTTGTGATCTGCATACAGGTTTCTCAGGAGACAGGTCAGGTGGTCTGGTACTCCCATCTCTTTAAGAATTTTCCACAGTTTGTTGTGATCCACACAGTCAAAGACTTTAGCATAGACAATGAACCAGAAGTAGGCAGTCTTTAGGAATTCCCTTGGTTTTTCTATGAACCAGCGGATGGTGGCAATTTGATCTCTGGTTTTGCACCTTTTCTAAATCCAGCTTGAACATCTGGAAGTTCTCGGTTCACATACTGCTGAAGCCTAGCTTGAAGGATTTTGAGCATAATCTTGCCAGCATGTAAAATGAGTGCAACAGTATGGTAATCATTCTTTGTCATTGCCTTTGGGATTGGAATGAAAACTGACCTTTTCCAGTCCTGTGGCCACTGCTGTATTTTCCAAATTTGCTGACATATTGAGTGCAGCACTTTAACAGCATCATCTTGTAGGAGTTGAAATAGCTCAACTGGAATTCCATCACCTCCACTAGTGTTGTTTATAGTGCTGCTTCCTAAGGCCCACTTGATTTCGCATTCAAGGATATCTGGCTCTAGGTTAGTGACCACATCATCAGGATGACCATTAAGGTCTTTTTTGTATAGTTCCTCTGTGTATTCTTGCCACCTCTTCTTAACATCTTCTGCTTCTGTTAGATCCATACCATTTCTGTCTTTTATGGTGCCCATCTTTGCATGAAACATTCCCTTGGTATCTCTAAGTTTCTTGACAAGATCTCTAGTCTTTCCCATTCTATTGTTTTCCTCTATTTCTTTGCATTGTTCACTTAAGAAGGCTTTCTTATCTCTCTGCTTGCTATGCTCTGGAACTCTGCATTCAGTTGGGTATATCTTTCCCTTTTTCCTTTGCCTTCTCTTCTTTTCTCAGCTATTTGTAAGGCTTTCTCAGACAACCACTTTGCCTTCTTGCATTTCTTTTCCTTGGGATGGTTTTGGTCACCACTTCTATACAATGTTATGAATCTCTGTCCATAGTTCTTCAGATCCTGTCTATCAGATTTAATCCCTTAAATTTATTTGTTACCTCCACTATATAATAATATAAGGGATTTGACTTCCTGCACTTTTCTTATTTTACAACAAATACAGGTTATTATGTTTATAATCAGAGGGAAATGTTTTTGAGGAACAAGGAGAGGGACCTCCAAGTCTACTTGAAGACTAGAGTGGGGGCAGGGGGGTCTCTTCTTTCAAACCAGAAAATAGTGACCAAATATTAAAGAGTGTAAGACTTGAAGTTCTAGCTCCCACTTTCGGAAAAATACCCAGAAGATCTCAAATTCCATTCCCTTCTATGCAAGTTTATGCAATAAACTCAAAAATATAATTTAAAAAACGTGGCTCTGAAAAGATCCATAAAGTTAACCAAATCTAAGACTCAACTTATAATTCCCTTATCAATATAACTGCCTTTTATCTACAATAACAGTTTAATAATTACCAGTTAAACTTCTTTTTCAAATTAAATCCATAGAATCCTATATTAGAACAGACTGTGTAATTTTATCCATACATATTAATAATAAAAAATTTAAGGTCATAACATTAAAGACACATCAGACCTTTTATTCTTTATCAGCTAATATGCTGTTGGTCTCTTGACTTTTAAAATCCAGCTATACAGCACAGCTGAAATATATATACTGTATATGTCTTTATTATGGCTTTGGGAGTAATTGAAAATGTAGTTAAACAAAATCCAAATCACACCTTGACAGAATCCTGAAGTACTTTCCATTCAGTTTTGCAGAACTGGTCAATAAAGGTTAACCCAAGCTTAATATAGTATACAAAACCCTCCACAACCTGGGCCCTCTCTACCCTTTCATCCTCATCTCTTACAACTCCCTCATATGTACTTTTGTCCTAACAACGTTAAACTGCTTGTAGTTCATTGAACATACCATGCTTTTTCTCACCCCATGCTGATCTAACTAGGACTCAAACTCCTAATCTCACCCTTCACTCATTTTTATATTCAATTCAGTCATTCCTTCCTTCTGATAGTTTTGCTAAGATGTCTTCCTTTTCCATTTACCCCAATCCATTCTGAGTTAAGTATCCTTAAGAGTTCTTCCAGAATGCCACACATTTATCGCTATCAATGTATTTACTTTACCACAATATAATCAGCTATTTGTATACCAATCTCCCTCACTAGGCAAAGACCTCCTTGGGATCATTATGTCTTAGCCATCTTTATACTCCCAAAACCCTATACAATAGCTAGAACACGAAGGTAGTTAATAAACACTTGCTAAATGCAGTTTCTTTCACTTGTCAAAAGGATAAGAAACACAAGAAACTAGCTTGGAATTCCCCAAACCCAAGTGCCTCATAGTTTGAGGCTTGAGGGAAATCATGAAATTTAATTCTAATTAATGTACATTTGGAGTGATCAATAATGTCTAATATGGTACAGAGGATTATGAGTAATATAAAAAGATTTATCCTCCTGAGAGAAGAATACCACACATAAATAAAAAAACAGACCTCCTATTTCCAGCCTGACAAAATGAACAGGTCAACAAATCCTTTCCAAGAAACAGTCAAAAAACAGCCATATCAGTGCTCTGGAATTCAATCAAAGGCATTCAACAAACTGTTTATTCACAAAAGCTGCTGAATTCTTCATAAGAACATGAACAACACTGAATAAGAAAACTCTGGATAGGAACATGCTCCAGAAACTGGTAACATCGCACTTGACTGTAAAAATCTGTGAGCTTTCCCCCCAAGTCCAGGAACACTCATCCTCTCAATGAAGAGTCTTACCCACAAAATAAGGCAAAAATAAATAAAAGAATGCATCAACATTCAGACTGGAAATGAAGAAGTAGAAATGTTTTATTCACAGGCATGATTACCTATGTAAAAACAATATATAAAAGTTGATTGCATTTTTATATGCCAGCAATGTACAATCTAAAAATCAAACTATGGAAACTACATTCTCATTAGAATAAAAAATGATCAAATTCTTAGGAATAAATTTAATAGAAATACAAGACTTATATATTGAAAATTTTAAAAGTGTTAAAAGTAAAGACTTAAATGGACAAACATGTTTATGAATTGGAAGCCCCAATTTAAAGTTAGCAATTCTTCCCATGTTGATCTATAGATTCAATGAAAATTCTATCAAGTCCCAGAAAATTTTGTAGAAACTGACAAACTGATCCTAAATTTTCTATGTAAACAGAAAGGATCTAGAATCACTTCTGAAAAAGTTAGGGGATTTAACACTACCCATTTTGAAACTTACTATATAACACTATAGGTTATCTAAACAGCATGGTACTGAAGTACAGGGATATAGACAAACATAATTAACACTCTAGAAATAAATTCAAGTTACAGGCAACTGATTTTTTTTTTTTTTTAACAAAGGCGCCAATACAATCCAAGGAGGGAAAGAAAAGCCTTTTTAACAAATGGTCCTAGGACAAACTGGCACCCATTTGGCATAAAAATAAAAGAGAAATTTAATTCATTATGAATCCTAAATCTAAATGAAGGAGCTAAAAGAAAACCCAGAAGAAATCTTTGTGACCCTGAATTATGCCAAAAGTTTTGAAACACAAAGTCAAAAATATTTATTATTGTTGTTGTTCAGTTGCTTAGTTGTGTCTGTCTCTTTGAGACCTCATGGACTACAGCACATCAGACTTCCCTGTCCTTCACTATCTACTGGAGTTTGCAAATTCATGTTCACTAAGTTGATGATGCCATCCAACCATCTCAAATATCAAAATATTGATATATTGATAAAAGCCATAAAAGCAACAAATGATATACTTCATTAAGAACTCTGCACTTCAAAGACACCAGTAAGAAAAAGCCACAAACTGACAGAAAGTCTCTGTAAATCTGTAACAAAAGACCTTTATCCAGAATATAGAAACTTTTACACCTCAATAAGTAAAAAAAAAAAAAAAAAGGCTAAAAAATAAGCAGAAGATTCAAACAGATGTTCCACCAAAGGCTTATAAACGGGTAATAAGCATATTTAAAGGGCTTTCCCAATGGCTCAGCAGGTAAAGAAACTGCCTGCAATGCAGGAGACACAGGAAATGCAGGTTCGATCCCTAGGTCAGGAAGATCCCCTGGAGAAGAAAACAGCAACCCACTCCAGTATTCTTGCCTGAAATATCCCACGGACAGAGGAGGCTGGCAGGCTACAATCCAAAGGGTCAGAAAGAGTCAGACACAGCTGAGTGACTAGCACACACGCATATGAAAAACTCAACACCATCTGCATTCGGGAAATGAGAGTTAAAACCGGGAGTCTCTACTGACTGGCAGCAGCAGCTACTCAGTGGAAGGGCTGTAATAAAAAAGACAGATGATACCAAGAGCTGAGGAGAATGCGGAGAAACTGGAACCCTCGTACATTTGTTATGGAAATGTAACTGGCCACTTTCGAAAACAAAATTTGGCAGTTTCCGAAAAGATTAAAAATAAATTCTAGGGACTTCCCTGGTGATCCAGTGGTTAAGAATCTGTCTACCAACGCAGGAGACACGGGTTTGATTCCTGCTCCTGGAAGATTCCCAGGAGCATGCCCAGGGTCAGCTAAGCCATTGCTCCCTGACAAGAGAAACCACCACAATGAGAAGCCAGCATACCACAATTAGAGAGTAGCCCCCACTCACTGCAACTAGAGAAAGCCTTCACCCAGCAATGAATACCCAGAGCAACCAAAAATAATAAATTTTACACAAAAATTTAAAAAAAAATATTCTGAACTGTTGTTAGAACACTTCTGTAGAGTTTTCTTCACATCAACCAATTCAACCAATTCACCAACTTCAAAGTTCTAAAATTGAATTCAATCCTGACAGTAACTACCCAGAAGCAGTGCAGACTCCACAGTCTAAGGGCTCAGTCCAGGCGGTGCTCCCACTTTGGACACCAGTATAATTCCCAGGTTGCCACCTATACTTCTGACCAACCACCTGAAAGTCGGGGGTTCCATGACTCTCCTTGCTGCTGCTGCTGCTAAGTCGCTTCAGTCGTGTCTGACGCTGTGCGACCCCAGAGACCGCAGCCCACCAGGCTCCCCCGTCCCTGGGATTCTCCAGGCAAGAACACTGGAGTGGGTTGCCATTTCCTTCTCCAATGCATGAAAGTGAAAAGTGAAAGTGAAGTCGCTCAGTCGTGTCCGACTCTTAGCGGCCCCATGGACTGCAGTCCACCAGGCTCCTCCCTCCATGGGATTTTCCAAGCAAAAGTACTGCAGTGGGGTGCCATTGCCCTCTCCATGACTCTCCTTAGGTTTGATAATTTGCTAAAATGGCTCACAAAACTCAAGAAAACAATTTACTACTCCTGCTTTATTATAAAGGATACAACTCTGTACCATGCAACCTTTGCACAGGCTGCTCCTAAGTATGGGGAAAGAGGCACAGAGCTTCTCCCCTCGGGGAAAGCCACTCTTTCAGCATCTGTATTCATCAATTGAGATGCTCTCAAAATTGCATTGTTTAAAAGTTTTTATAGAAGTCCAGTCTCCCTTCCTTCTTCCCAGAAGTTAGTGGGTAAGGCTGAAAATTTCAACGGTCTCATCACATGGTCTTTCTGGTGACCTGTCCCTTCTGAGGATCTAAGGATCCCTTCTAAACCACCACATTAGCATAAACTTAGGTGTGATCAAAAGGGGCTCATTAAGAATAACAAAAAAATGGGTCTCCAGTTCAAGATGGCACAATAGAAGGACACGTGTGCATCTCCTCTTGCAAGAGCACCAAAATCACAACTAGCTGTTGAACAACCATCGACAGAACAACCATCGCTCAAACCCACCAAAAAAGATACCCCATATCCAAAGACAAAAAAGAAGCCAAAGAGAGACGGGAGGAGAGGCACAATCATCATAAAATCAAATCCCATACCCGCCAGAAAGGTGACCCACAAAACTGGAGAACAAAAATACCACAGAAATTCTCCCACTGTTGTGAAGATTCTGAACTCCATGTCAGCCTTCCCAGCCTGGGGAATCTTATAAAAGGACTGGGAATCCCCAGGAAATCTGACCTTGAAAGCCAGTGGGATTTGATTATAGGAGTTCCACAGGACTGAGGGAAACAGAGACTCCAGTCTTGGAGGGCACAAACAAAATCTTGTGCACACCAAGACCCAGAGGAATGACCCCACAGGGGACTAAACCAAACCTACCTGCTAGTGTTGGAGGGTCTCCTGTGGAGGCATGGGTCGGCAGGGGCTCACCACAGGGACATGGCACTGGTAGCAGCAGTCTGGGAAGGTCCCCCTTGGCATAAACCCTTTTGGATGTCGCCATTAACCCTACTATAGAGCCCACAGATCCCAGGGTTGGGTCACCTCAAGCCCAACAACTACCAAGGAGGGAGCACAACTCCAACCATCAGCAGATAATTTGGATTATAGATTACTGAGCAAGGCCCTGCCCACTAGAGCAAGACCCAGTTTTTCAACCACCAGTCCCTCCCATGAGGAAGCTTACACAAGCCTCTTAGCCTCCTCAATCAGAGGGCAGACAAAAGAAGGAAGAACTACAATCCCACAAAGGCTAAAACAAAACCACATTACATAAAGTTAATCAGGATAAAAAGCAGAAAGTTATGTCCCAGATGAAGGGACAAGATAAAATCCCAGAAAAACAACTAAATCAAGTGGAGACAGGCAAACTTCCAGAAAAAAATTCAGAATAATGATAGAGACAATGACCCAGTATCTTGAGAAAACAATGGAGAAGATGCTAGAATTGTTTACCAAAGACCTGCAAGAACTAAAGAACAAACAAACAGAGATGAGTAATACTCTAGAAGGAATCAATAGCAGAACAGGTAAATGACCTGTAGGACAAAATGGTAGAAATCACTTCTGCAGAACAGAATATAGAAAAAAGAATGAAAAGAAATTAAGACAGTCTAAGAGACCTCTGGGACAACATTAAATGCACCACAGGGGTCCCAGAAGGAGAACAGAGACAGAAAGAACCTAAGAAAATATTTGAAGAGAGAATAGCTGAAAAATTCCCTAACATGGAAAAAGAAATAGTCAACTAAGTCCAGGAAGCACAGAAGAGTCCCAGGCAGGATAAATGCAAGGAAGAACACACCAAGACAGATAATAATCAAACTGACAAAAATTAAAGACAAAGATAAAATATTACAAGCAACAATGGAAAAACAACAAATGGAAACTCCCATCAGGCTATCAGCTGATTTCTCAACAGAAACTCTACAAGCCAGAAGGGAATGGCATGATATATTTAAAGTGATGAAAGGAAAGAACCTACAACCACAAACACTTTACCCAGAAAGACTCTCATTCACATTTGATGAAGAAATCAAAAGCTTTCCAGACAAGCAGAAGCTTAGAGAATTCAGTGCTACCAAACCAGCTTTACAACAAATGCAAAAGGAACATTTCTAAGCAGAAAACAGAAGACAAGGAAAAGACCTACAGAAAGTAAACTTAAGACAATTAAGCAAATGGTAATAGGATCATACATACTGATAATCACTTTAAATGCTGCTGCTAAGTCACTTCAGTCGTGTCCGACGCTGTGCAACCCCATAGACAGCAGCCCATCAGGCTCCCCCGTCCCTGTGATTCTCCAGGCAAGAACACTGGAGTGGGTTGCCATTTCCTTCTCCAATGCAGGAAAGGGAAAAGTGAAAGTGAAGTCACTCAGTCGTGTCCAACTCTTCATGACCCCATGGACTACAGCCCACCAGGCTCCTCCGTCCATGGGATTTTCCAAGCAAGAGTACTGGAGTGGGTTTCCATTGCCTTCTCAGCACCTTAAATGTAAATGGATTAAATGCACCAACCAAAAGACACAGACTGGCTGGGCAGATGAAAACATGTGCATGTATGCACTTTTACTTACCACATCAGTCTGCTTGACACCCCAAATTCTATGTAATTATTTTATACTGTTAGGTTAATCATGCTCCCATTATGGCTTGCAATTTTAATTACCTTTTATTTTTTGTCAGGCTCTTGATTATGAAAGTTGATAAACATCTTTCACTATTATGACTGTGTTAACTAATACTAACAATACCACTGTATCATGATTGGTCAATAGAAAAATAATAGAACTCTATATCACCAAAATTATCATTTAATAGAAAAACCTGTAATCACTTTCTAAAATCCAGATGCCTATGAGAATTATTTTGGAATTTTTTGAAAAATACAAATGCTGAGGAATTGCTTTTTCACCAAAGCTTCAGATAGATATGTGTCTAATGAGCAACCATGTTTAAAAACAACTTGACTATATGATGATCTTTTACTTTTATCTAGTTTGTTTCACTTTTTCTATTTCATATTCAGTGCTTCCATTTCATTTAGTTTGTTTTCCAATTTCTCCATCTTTTTTTTAATGTTCTTTCTCAAGCCTTTATTAAGTATAATAGAAAAGCTTTTGTATACATAAATATAAATAATAAGTATAACATATATTTTAGAAAACTTATGAATTTTTGCCTAACTAAAAAGTTTATGACATTTTGATTCCATTTGTTTGATTCAGTATGAATAATAGAATGCTAGATTTCTAATTTTTAAAAAATTGATATGCAACAAGCAACAAACTTTGTGGATGACAACAAACCATGGAAAATCCTTAAAGAGATGGAATTACCAGACTACCTTACCTGCATCCTGAGAAACCTGCATGTACATCAAGAAGCAACTGATAGTACCAGACATGGAACAATGGACTGGTTCAAAACTGGGAAAGGAGTATGTCAAGGTTGTATACTGTCACCATGCTTATTTAGCTTTTATGCAGAATACATCATGCAAAATGCCAGACTGGATGAAGCTTAAGCTGAAATCAAGACTACCAAGAGAAATACCAACAACCTCAGATACAAAGATGATAGCACCCTTATGGCATAAAATGAAGAACTGAAGAGCCTCTTGATGAAGGTAAAAGGAGTGAAAAAGATGACTTAAAACACCACATTCAAAAAACTAAGATCATGGTCCCATCACTTTGTGGCAAACAGATGGGGGAAAGGTGGAAACAGTGACAGAGTTTATTTTCTTGGGATCCAAAATCAACGTGGATGGTGAATGCAGCCAAGAAATCAAAAGATGCTTGTTCCCTGGAAGAAAAGCTATGACAAACCTAGACAGTGTATTAAAAAACAGAGACATCACTTTGCTGACAAAGGTCCATATAGTCAAAGCTACGGTTTTTCCAGCAGTCATGTATGGATGTGAGAAGTGGACCATAAAAAAGGCTGAACGCCAAAGAACTAATGCTTTCAAACTGTGGTGTTAGAGAAGACTCTTCAGAGTTCCTTGGACTGCAAGGAGATCAAACCAGTCTATCCTAAAGGAAAATCAATCCTGAATATTCATTGGAAGGACTGATGCCGAAGTTGAAGCTCCAATACTTTAGCTACCTAATGCAAAGAGCCAATTCCCTGGAAAAGATCCTGATGCTGGCAAAGATTGAGGGCAAGAAGAGAAAGGAGTAACAGAGGATGAGATGGTTGGATGGCATAACTGACTCAATGGACATGAGTTTGAGCAAATGCAGGGAGACAGTGAAGGACAAGAAAGCCTAGCATGCTGCAATTCATGGAATTGGAAAGAGTTGGACATGACTTAGTGACTGAACAACAAAGCAACAAAGGTTTACTGTACAGCACAGGGGACTATAGTCAATATCTTATAATAACCTATAAAGGAAAATAATTTCAAAAATAATATGTGTGTGTGTAACTGAATCACCTGGCTGTTCACCTGAAACATTGTAAGTCAACTATACTTCAATAAAATATATATATATATATTTTTTTTTAAAGAGTAACAAAAGAATATCACTCAGGAAATTCCAAAGGTTTTAGGAGCTCTGTGTCAGCAATTAGGGACAAAGACCAAATATACCCTATAGGCGTACCATATGTCTCAGCAATTCCACTTCAAGGACTCTACCCAAGAGAAATGAAAACGTGTTCACCCAAACATTTAGGCAAACCTTCATGAAAGCATTATTCCCAATAGTTGAAAAATGAAAACAATCCAAAACATCCATCAACTGATGAATGAATGTGAACATTTATATGAAAGCAATAAAAAAGAACAAAATACTGATACATGCTACACAGATGAACTTCAAAAATATTAAGTGAAAGAAGTCAGATACAAAAGACATTTATGTATGTATTTTTTATTCCATTTACATGAAATGTGCAGAAAAGACCAATGTATAGAGAAAGCAGGTAACTGGTTTGTGGGAGTAGGTTAGGCGGTGGATTGACTGCAAACAAGCCTGAGAGAAATGGGTAGGGGGAATTTAATAAAAACGTGATGATGGTTGTACAACTCTACAAATGTACTAAAAAACATTGAATTGTATGCTTACAATTGGGTAGAGAAGTTATGTCTTTTGAACTTTAGAAAATGTGATGACTGGACTTCTGTAATCAAGCCTAAGTTCAATTAGCCAAGCAAAAAAGAAAGAATCCAGGTTCTTAATGATGTCACTGAGCCACTGATTTGACAATCCTAGAATCACCTGTCTGCAAACTTCTTATACGTGAGTTAATAAAATCTCCTAAAGTTAATAATAAAAGGATAAGAAAGTTCTAAGGGATATAAGAATATGTTCATTTCATTATAGAAAATTTGGAATTACCATCTGTAAAGAAATGTATCAAGGAAAAGGCAGGACTTCTGGTGGATCTTGAAGGATAAGAGATGATGATGAGGGTGGAGGAGTGGGGAGAACAGGCAGAAAAGAAAAGTATTTAGAAGAGTCTGTAACAGTGGAATGAATAAAAGTTAACATTTAACAAGTGCCCACTGTAACTGAGTCAGGCATTATAACATGTATCTTTTCATCCATGTGACTTTTGCAGATAAAAAAAAAAGTTATCATTTCACACATGAAGACATTCCTCAATGAATGTCTTAAAATAACTTCTTTTTGGACCTTTTGCTGCTGCTGCTAGTCACTTCAGTCGTGTCCGACGCTGTGCGATCCCATAGACGGCAGCCCACCAGGCTCCCCGTCCCTGGGATTCTCCAAGCAAGAACACTGGAGTGGGTTGCCATTTCCTTCTCCAATGCAGGAAAGTGAAAAGTGAAAGTGAAGTCACTCAGTCGTGTCCGACTCTTCTCGACCCCATGGACTGCAGCCCACCAGGCTCTTCTGTCCATGGGATTTTCCAGGCATGAACACTGGAGTGGGTTGCCATTGCCTTCTCCTTGGACCTTTTGAGGACCCTAAAATAACTTTTCCAAAAAGCCAAGCAGGTAGTATAAGTGGTAGAGCCAAGATTTTAATTTTCAATCTCAGGATTTTGGCCCCAAAGCATATACTTCTTCCTCTCTGATATGATGCTAACCAAAGACTTATCCCCATTTGCAACTTCAGATCTTTGCAGAGATCATCTTTGCACTGATGAGTTTACATTTACAGAGCTACACTGTTTCTTGACTAGCAACTTCCATTTAAACAATAAAGGAAATGTGATATGCATTCCCTCCTTGGGTTCCAAAAACCCTTCTTTGGTTTAGCTCCCTATTCTCTCACTCCACCTTCTCATTACATGCTGATGTTCACCAGCCCCTGTCTACACCCAGGATCTTAACTACTACCATGGCTGACAACTTCTGACCCTATCTCTCCAATTCAGAGAAACCCCTGTTTTCCTTGTCTGATTAACTCCCTCCAGGCCACACTGAATATTTCTTTGTACACTCTCAGATTACTCTTACATAATTCAAATAAGGCATTCCTCAATCCTACTGTATCATGTCTGCAGTTCTAGGTCAGTTGTCCTCCCTACTTGGCCCCAGTGAGAGAAGTTGCTCAGTCATGTCCAACTCTTTGTGACCCCATGGACTATACAGGCTCCTTCATCCATGGAATTTTCCAGGCAAAGATACTGGCGTGGGTTGCCATTTGAACACACCCTTATTTATTTACTGTATTTATATTGCAAATAATTATCCATTTCTCCCATCAAAGCTGCTTGAGACTATGTCTTATTCAGAATCTGGTACTCTGGTATCTGGCACAGTGAAAGACACATAATGAGTACTCAAGTATTGACTAAACCAATGAACAGAAGAAATAAGATTTGCTTTAAATTGCAAGGATAAAATTTCTTAAAGAAATCTTTGGGAATTTATTTTTTCAAATGAGAAAATAGGCCAAGAAAGGTTAAGTGACTTAGTCAAGCTGTGGTCGCCTGAGTCATAATTCTCTTCCCACAAAAATCAGGGTGCCTATCAATTCATGCTTATTGACCTATCCTTCTCAATGAACCTCTAGAAGTAATATTAAAATGTTATCTAAAGAAGAACCATTTCAACTTCATCCATTCCAGCTCTGGCTGGCTATATCAGTTGTAAAGAACTCTGATATTAATTATTATTTACCAGTTTTTTCTGTCTAGAATAGACTAATCTTTAATTGAACCAGTCTTTTCACATGTTCTTCACATGCAATTCAATATATATTTATTTTGCATCTCTATGTGGAAAACATAAAAGCTATGATTTGCCAGCACTAAAAAAAAAAAAAAAAACAAACAACGTTTAATTATATCATATGTAATCTCAGTTTGCCTCCCTTAATGTGATTCAGTTGAGAAAAACAGACTGAACGTGAACACTAGAGACAGGCACTGCAACTTCATTGGGAAAATCCCTGTAGCCCAAAGCTAACATTGCCAGTGGTTGCTATGCTCGACCGCAACTGTGTTACTGGGCAACAACTCAAAAGCTAAGACAGCCAGCTCACTAAGAAGCAACTGAATCAAACCAAGATTTAGAAAGGGACTCTGAGACTCAACTTTTTAATACCTTTACCTAAAATGACTCTCTGTCATAAGCATCAGATATAAGATTTACAGCAAAACTATTAAAATACCTAGAATTTATTTGAAGACCTATCTTAAGAGTGATAAATGCTTTCCAAAAGAGAATAACTAGGTTTAGGTTCCTCCTAACTCCATGAATTTTAACCTAAAAGTGATTTGAAGTTACAATATACAGAAAACAAATAACTGGACACTTCATGGCTTTAATTTTTTTCTGGATTATAGCTCCATTAAACTTAAAAAAAAAAAAAAAAATAGTGCTAGACTACAGAGTCTGTGATCTTTCCAGGACCCAGAGAGGCAGTCATGATAGAAAAATATAAAACTTAAGAAAACTGTTAATTTATGAGAGCCAAATGAAAATACTAACATAATTTCATAAATTAAGTCTTTCCTAGGTAAAAAGTAAAGTGGAAAGGGGCAAAATGAGGAAACAGAAAGAGAAGAATGGAAGAAGGCAGGAAGGAGGAAAGGAAAGAAAGGGAGTGGGGGAATTATTTTTTTTAAACCCAGATTTTACTAAAGAAGAACTAGGAAACTGACCAAACTCCCAAGACCGCTAGGGAAATAGCGCCAGCATTCCTGAGGGAGTCCTTACAGCTAATACTGTCATGGGAAAAACTCAACTATTCATACTTTCTAGGAACAGAAACTTTACTTCCAATTCCAGTTGAATCCCCTCTTTTTAATCCCCTTTCTTATGGCTGATAGTTGCCCTTTCTCCCTCAGTTACTCTCAAAAGATTTTCGTTTACTTGCACAACACTACAGAAGGAGTACAAATAAACATTCCTCATCTCTAATTTATTCAGCAACTCTTATTTGGAAAAGACTAAGGATACAGTTTACTGAAATCTGATGTTCTGCCTCTAAAAAGCTTATCATCTATAGTTAGGAAGGTAAGAGATACATAGAAATGTTGTAACAATACAATATAAAGTTTCAAGTGAGCAGGACTGATAAACACATTCTGCAGGACTTCAGAGGTGGAGGGCAGTATATGTTACCACAAAATCTGCCCCTTTGGTATACTGACGGAGTTAAAGGCACCTGAGAAATAGCAGGTGCAAGAGGAGCACTCAGACCGTCCTTTTTCTTCCAGAAGGCAGGAGATAAAACTCCCATGTGAAAGGTGCCCTCCCTATACCAGGAGGAAGGAAGACATTCTTATCACCAGAGACAGTGAATGAATCAAAGCCAAGAAATTTGTACCAACTTATTAAACTAACCGTTATCTTCCTGGTCATTTTTCCAATTTGCTCCTCTTAGCCCAAAATTCTTTGCTTTGTTAATTTTTCACAAATTAGTTTGTCTAAAAGATACAGACCATCTCTAACTTAGGACCTTTTTGACTTCACAACAGTGCAAAAGCAATTCACTGGTTCAGGCGGTAAACAGTCCACCTGCAATGCAGACCTGAGTTCAACCCCTGGGTTGGGAAGATCCCCTGGAGAAATAAATGGCCACCCACTCCAGTACTGTTGCCTGGAGAATTCCATGGACAGAGGAGCCTGGAGGGTTACAGTCCATGGGGTCACAGTTGGACACAACTGAACCACTAACACTTTCACCTTTCACTTTCACACACAATTCACATTCAGTAGAAACCGCACTTTGAATTTTTAACTTTGATCTTTTGCCAGCCTGTGACATGCAGTACAGCCCTCTCTCTCATGATTCTGGGCATCTGTAGCTCCCAGCAATCAAGAAGGTAAACAACTGATACACTTCCAACCATTCTGGACCCATACAACCATTCTATCTTTAACTTTCAGTACTGTATTCAATAAGTTACATGACATAATCAACACTTTATTATAAAACAGGCTGCATGTTAGATGATTTTGCCCAACCTTGTGGGCTGATATAAGTGCTCTGAGCATGTTTAAGGTAGGGTAGAATAAGGTATGATGTAATTGGGTAGGTTAGGTATATCAAACCCATCAGCTTATGATAGGGGAGGTAACACCACTGTAAGTCAAGGAAGATTTGTAGGAGGAGCTAAGATGGTGGAGGAATAGGACGGGGAGACCACTTTCTCCCCTACAAATTCATAGAAAGAACATCTGAACACTGAGCAAACTGCACAAAACAACTTCTGATCGCTAGCAGAGGACATCAGGTACCCAGAAAAGGAAGATTTGTAAAAGCTTCCTGCTCTGGTCACTTTTTCCAGTCTTCATTCTCCGTGTACATGAAAAAAAATTTTTGTTTAACTTGTATGCTGCTCTACTGTTAATCTATATCAATTTAATTACTAGGCCCGGCCAGAGACCCTAACAGGGTAGAGAATTTTTCCTCCCTACAGAGTTGAACTTTATAGAGAGCGTACTATTTAGATTTTAGGAAAGGAAAGAAATCAGATCAGGTAGGGAGAAAGACATGAAGACTGGTAAGGAAAGGAGAAAGCATACAGTAGGTTTAGAGGATGGTCTGGTCAGAGGATAGCTTTTCTATAAAGAACATAAGCTTGAAAAGGCAGTGTGTGATGAAATTCTGAAGAGTTCAGATAACGAACGTGAACTTCAGTCAATAGGAAAGAGTACTTCTAAAAATTCTTACATAGATTAGACAACTTAAGAAAATTACTTGCTGAGCCTAATACATTATGTATGACAAAGTTAAAATAAAACTCATTTACTTTAGGCAGACAGCACCTAGAAAACACCACACAAAGAACTCTGGCCATTCACTAATCTGTTAAGATTTCATTCTTCTAGGCTTCTTAAATTATAACTTCCCATGACAAAATGCTGACTTCTGATTACTAAGGATTTTATCACACAACATGTTATGAGTCATTCTGGATTTTTCTCCTTTGCTTGTCTTGCCCAATTCTTGACAATTTTGTTAGTTCAACATCAGTATACAGGAAAGGAAAAAGGGAAAGGACTAAAACAAAGTCTACAGATTTTTTAAATAGTCAGGGCATGATGTAAATAACAAAACTTTAAGTTCCAATTCCCATCACTAATAGTCCGACTTCAAAGAAGTCATTCACTTTCACAGTGTCTCAGATGTCCTCACCTTTCTTCCATACTTGATGGGTTACTGCATTCAATATCACCCCAAAAGTGGTCTAAAAACTACCTACCAGCATAATTCATTTTATTGCACTTCATGGTATTGCACTTCACAAACAGTGCAATTTTTTTTTTTTTTACATATTATAGGCTTGTGGCAACTCTGCACTGTCAGACAATGGTCAACACTTTTTGGCAATTAAGCATTTTTTAAATTAAGATATGTATACTTTTAGACATAATGCACACTGCACCCTTAATAGACTACAGTATGGTGTAAACACAACTTTAATATGCACTGAAAAATAAAAACAAAAAATTTATGTGACTCGCTTTACTGCAGTGGTCTGGAACCAAATCCACAGTATCTCCCAGGTACACCTTACCTGCCAAACAAATTATATCTTTAAGGGTTCAATGAGTGGAGAAGAATGAGATTATTGGCTAAACCAAGGTTTAAAAACCACCTGTGGGCAGTTAGTGTTTCAATATCCCAATGCTGTTACCCTAAATTGGTATTACTCTACTACTTGATTAAATTTCTAAATATAACCACACTTCACCTGTTTAGAAAATACTCAAAGGGGAATATCTGACTTACTATGTCCCAAAAAACCAAAGGGTGTAACTCAAACTCATTTTTAACTCTCTGGAAAGTTCTACACAACTCTGAAATTTAAAGCAATCTAAACAAATTCTAAACAATTCTAAACAAAACGAGTTTGAAATCACGGCTCAATAGAAAAGGTGAGTATGAACTGCAACCACCTAAGACTGAACCCCTTAATTTAGAAAATTCTGAATCCAGATAATTGTAGGATACATACATTTAATTATATTCTAGTTGAGTATTAGACTTGTTTACAAGAGATGTTGCTTGGTAACAGAAGCAATGCTTTAACAACCTACTCAGTTTTAGATCTACTCAAGTATTTTATGCTCATAGTCCGAACACAGTACGAACTATATACTATATGTGAGAAACTATGAACAAGTTTCTGGTTATCCTAGACATCGTCAAGATTTTACTGAGACAGTTTCATCATTACAACTTTTGTGACCAAAGACTTTTAAAATACTTAGAAGGGGCATTTTAAAAGCCAAGTGCCCGTTTATTTTGGTCAAAATTTGGATATTAAGGGCATATCAAAAATGTCCATTAAAGCCCAGCATGCACTCAGATATTCTAACGTTATCTCTGCAATGACAGCCAACATCACTGTTAGAATTGTCTTCAGAGTCAACGAAAACGGCAGCGTAAATTTTTTTCGCAAGCGAAACTAAATGTATCACACGTTTAGTCAGTTTTTAAACGGGCTACACAAGCACCACGCTGGAGTACATCAAAAAGCCCCATAAAGAGTTTCACGTGCAGTCAATCGGCTACAGAACATTCTCCCAGCTTACTTTTCCAACACCCTCTCCAACTGCTCCACGAGAAAAATTACAAAAGAATAACCCAAGGGCAAGTTGAGAAGAAAAAAGCCATGAGTATTCCAACCTACGGACAAGACCGCGTTACCTACCAGACTCACACACGGTCCTTGCAACGTGCGCACAGAAAAGTGACCGGTGTTCCGGCCGCACTCGCTAGGCGGACACCCTCACGGCTCTCTTCCCGCCCGGGCATTTGGGGCTTACGGGAGGCGGTCCCGCACGCGGGTTGCCGGGCCCAGCCCGTCACGTCTGACGAGGTCTCGGCTGCCGCTCGTGGCACAGGCTGAAGAGCAGGAGGGGGTCAGCCGAGCGCGCCCCTTGGGCTCCAGACCCTAGGGAAATGTGGGGAATCCCGGGAGAGCTCCAAAGGCACAGAGAGTGGCGGCGGCGATGGAAAAAAAGCCCCGCTCCTCCTCAGAGGACCGGCCTTCTCCGGGGTGAGGGGCCGGCGCCGAAGTCCGGCCGGGAAGGCACCCCGGGCCCGCCGCTCCTCAAACCCCACGGAGCGGACTCGGTACCGAGACCCAAGGGCGCGCGAAGCAGGAAGTCCCGCCCCCACGCTGACGTCACCCTCGCCGCCGACGCTGGCCGCGGCCGGAGGCCGTTAGAGGGAGGAGACGAGCTCCCCGAGGCGGGAGCTGAGGCCGACAACCGCGGGAACGCCAGGCCCGGGCGGCGCCCCGAGAGGCCTCTGTGAGTCGCCAAGATCCCCAGAGGCAAAAGGGACGCACAGTCCGGGACCGGCACTTGCTTCAGGGAGCCAGAGTGAAGCGCGCAGTTGAGCGGGAAGCCGCGCTCCCTCGCCTCCTCCCCACGCGGCTCCTCCGGGGCTTTCTTCCAGCTTCCCGCTTGTGCGCTCGGCCCGGCTCTTCACACAATTTTTTTCCTGTCTGAGGGCTCGGGTGGTGGTCCTGGCGCCACCGCCGCCTGCCTTCGTGCCCGACCGTGCAGATTTAGAGTCTCGAAGTCGCTGCCTTACGTCGGCAGTGGGGCCTCCGCCCACGAGTGGGGATCCGGCGCAGCCTGCCCGGAGGAAATGGCCAGGTCAGAACCCGGGCCCTGGCGCCAATCCCCCTCGCCGCCTGCTCTAGATGTCTAAACGTGTCACCACCTCAAGTTCAGGGCCCACTGGGGTACCATTGTGAACGGTTTGTCTCTAGGTGGTAAACTAGAGTTGGAAGACAAATTCTAGGTTTTGAGAATGTCAGTTATAGGCCAAGGGCTGAAATAAGGTAGGACTTCAGCCTTTCAGAACAGAAGTAGGAGAAATGCTGCCAGCCTTGCCCCTTCCGATGCCCCTGAGCTTGGGTTTCAACCGTCACGACCCTGTGTAGCACCGCTCATCCCCTCCACTTCCCTCCCCAAGGTTAACATTTTCGAGCTCTGGTTATGATTAGAAAAGCAACTGAGATTAGGACCTTTTTTGTGAAAATGAGGAAAGAGGAGTCATTAGATGGGACTGAGGGACGGGTAATGGATGTTGATGGATCACACAGTTGTGGGAGATATATCAGGGAACAAAATACAGAATCCATAAATGAACTGTTATGTACATATCAATAATAGTAGTTCACATCCTCTGAGCAATTACATGTCAACTACTGGAGTCCCTTTTCAGATTATCTTATTTCACTCTCTGTAAGATAGATGCAATTATTATTATCTTGATTTTACAACATTACCCAGAGCCTTCACTGGTGACTGATGAAGTCAGTCAGTCTGACTACAGAAGTCTCAGTGGTATCAATAAACTGTATGTTACAAATCATTGGTCAGTGGGAAAAAGATTATCTGAGGAATGATTAAACATTGGGGACAGGCTATTTAACTATTATATTTGTTAAATACCAGATGAATCAAGAATTTAAATGTAAAGATTGAAACCGTAAAAATACTACAAGAAAATTAAGGAAACTTAAGTAATCCTGAGTTGAGAAAGGCCTTTTCTAAGTATGAAGCAAGAACCAGAAACCATAAAAGAAAAAAATGATAAAAATTAACCAAATAAAGATTGTAATCTACACACAAATAATAACCAGTGGAAAATCAATGTGTATCATGTGAGAAAAGAAGGAAAAAGATTCCTAATACACAAAAAGCTCATAGAATATCAATTTTAAAACAACACAATAAAATTGGCAAAGGATATCAATAGGACTTTCTTAAACCAAGAAAAACAAACATTTAATTAACAAATGAAAAGATGTTCAAGTTGCAAACATCCTTTTTGTCAGTGTACACAATGGAATGGGGATCCAATTATTGTCATGCATTATTGGTATGAAATTGAAATTGGCACACCAATATTTATCAAAATTTAACATAAGCATTAGCCTTTGCCCCAGCAATCTCATTTTCTAGTCATACACACTAAAGAAAATAAAACATTTACAAGGATGTTCCTCACTCCCTTTTTACAATATATGCTCCTAGAAACAGTGTAAGTACCATCGCTAGGACACTAAATATATGATGGTACCTACATACAGAAACCCCTGAGCTGCTAAAAATGATGATGTGAATTTCTTTATTTATATGAAAATCTCCATAGCACACACGTTTCTTTTTTTTTTTTTTTAATTTAAACTTTTTAAAAATTTTTTTTTTCCCATTTATTTTTATTAGTTGGAGGCTAATTACTTTACAGCATTGCAGTGGTTTTTGTCATACATTGAATTAGCCATGGATTTACATGTATTCCCCATCCCGGTCCCCCCTCCCACCTCCCTCTCCACCCCATCCCTCTGGGTCCTCCCAGTGCACCAGGCCTGAGCAGTTGTCTCATGCATCCAACCTGGGCTGGTGATCTGTTTCACCCTAGATATACATGTTTCAATGCTGTTCTCTTGAAACATCCCACCCCCGGGTTCTCCCATAGAGTCCACAAGTCTGTTCTATACATCTGAGTCTCTTTTTCTTTTTTTGCATATAGGGTTATCGTTACCATCTTTCTAAATTCCATATATATGACACACGTTTCTTTTTACCCCTAAAGTACAGTTTAGCATCATTCAGTTCAGTCACTCAGTCATGTCCGACTCTTTGTGACTCCATGAATCGCAGCGACTCCATGAATCGCAGCATGCCAGGCCTCCCTGTCCATCACAAACTCCCGGAGTCTACTCAAACACATGTCCATCGAGTCGGTGATGCCATCCAGCCATCTCATCCTCTGTCGTCCCCTTCTCCTCCGGCCCCCAATCCTTCCCAGCATCAGGGTCTTTTCCAATGAGTCAACGCTTTGCATGAGGTGGCCAAAGTACTGGAGTTTCAGCTTCAGCATCAGTCCTTCCAATGAACACCCAGGACTGGTCTCCTTTAGGATGGACTGGTTGGATCTCCTTGCAGTCCAAGGTACTCTCAAGAGTCTTGTCCAACACCACAGTTCAAAAGTATCAATTTTTCGGCACTCAGCTTCTTCACAGTCCAACTGTCACATCCATACATGACCACTGGAAAAACCATAGCCTTGACTAGACAGACCTTTGTTGGCAAAGTAATGTCTCTGCTTTTTAATATGCTATCTAGGTTGGTCATAACTTTCCTTCCAAGGAGTAAGCGTCTTTTAATTTCATGGCTGCAATCACCATCTGCAGTGATTTTGGAGCCCAAAAAAATAAAGTCTGACACTGTTTCCACTGTCTCCCCGTCTATTTCCCATGAAGTGATGGGACCAGATGCCATGATCTTAGTTTTCTGAATGTTGAGTTTTAAGCCAACTTTTTCACTCTCCTCTTTCACTTTCATCAAGAGGCTTTTTAGTTCCTCTTCGCTTTCTGCCATGAGGGTGGTGTCATCTGCATATCTGAGGTTATTTATATTTCTCCCAGCAGTCTTGATTCCAGCTTGTGCTTTATCCAGTCCAGTGTTTCTCATGATGTACTCTGCATATAAGTTAAATAAGCAGGGTGACAATATACAGCCTTGACGTACTCCTTTTCCTATTTGGAACCAGTTGTTCCATGTCCAGTTCTAACTGTTGCTTCCTGACCTACATATAGGTTTCTCAAGAGGCAGGTCAGATGGTCTGGTATTCCCATCTCCTTCAGAATTTTCCACAGTTTATTGTGATCCACACAGTCAAAGGCTTTGGCATAGTCAATAAAGCAGAAATATATGTTTTTCTGGAACTCTCTTGCTTTTTCAATGATCCAGCGAATGTTGGCAATTTGATCTCTGGTTCCTCTGCCTTTTCTAAAACCAGCTTGAACATCTGGAAGTTCATGGTTCATGTATTGCAGAAGCCTGGCTTAGAGAATTTTGAGCATTACTTTGCTAGCGTGTGAGATGAGTGCAATTGTGCAGTAGTTTGAGCATTCTTTGGGATTGCCTTTCTTTGGGATTGGAATGAAAACTGACCTTAGCATCATTAGGAAAATGCAAATTAAAACCATGATGAGATTCCATTATATGCACTAAAATCAAAGTCTAACAATAACACAGTTATTAGAATTTGAGCCAGCTAGAATTCATACATTGCTGGTGTGAGTTTATAATAGTAAAAACACTTTGAAAAACTTCTTGGCAGTTTGTTTATAAATATTCATCTAACCTATTCATGACCCAGCAGTTTCAGTTTTAGATAGTTATCAAAGAGAAATGAAAATACATGTTCACAAAAAGACAAAGTTTAAAGCCACCTAATTCATAATAACTAAAAACTAGAAACAACCCAAATGTACATCAACAGGAGCATAGATAAGCAAATCATATATTTATACAATAGAATGCATGTGCTTGCATGCAAAGTCATGTCTTTGTCTGACTCTGAGGCCCTACAGACTATAGCCCACCAGGCTCCTCTGCCCATGGGACTCTCCAGGCAAGAATACTGGAGTGGGTTGCCATTTTCTCCTCCTGGGGATCTTACCCAGAGATTGAACCCATGCATCATATCTCCTGCATTGGCAGGCAGGTTCTTTACCACTAGCGCCACCTAGGAAGCCCCATACAATAGAATACAACACAGCCATAAAAACAAATTGCCAGTATGCCTAACAACATGGATAAATCTCACAGATATCTTAGTTAAAGAAGAAGCCAGGCCCAGTAGAGTGTGGGTGCTATATGGTTCTATTTATGTGAAATCCAAGAAAGACAATACTAATCTGGCATTAAAAGTTGGCTGCACAGGACAATGGCAAGGCGGATATAAGAGAACTTTCAGGAGTAACGGAAAGGATCTATATTTTGTCATTACACAAGTATACATACAGTTATCAAACCAAAATGAAATGTCTGAGAACAAAGTTGAAGGACTAAAGCTACAGTAATTAATAAATTAATAGACAAATAGGTCAATGCAACAGAATAGGCAGCCCAGAAACAGACACCCATAAACTTAATCAACCTTTGACAAATAAGCAAAAGCAACACAATGGAGAAGATAGTCACTTAAACAAATGCTGCTAGAACAACTGGACATCCACATGCGAAAATATGATTCTGGACACAAACCTTATACCCTTAACAAAAACTAACTCGAATCACAGACCTAAATGTAAAACACAAAACTATAAAACTCCTAAAAGATAACAGGAGAAAACCTAGATAACTTTGGGTATAGTGATGTCTTTTTAAAATTTTATTTTCATATTTATTTTTAAGTATAATTAACCTACAACACTTGTGTTAGTTCTAGATGCACAACATAGTGATTCAGTATTTCTATACATTACAAAATGATCACCATAATAAATCTAGTTACCATCTGTCACCACACAGAAGTTAGTACAATATTCTGGAGGTTATTCCCCATACTATGCATTCCATCCCCATGATTCATTTATTTTGTAACTGGTGATGCCTTTTTAGATAAAACACCAGACATCATCCATGAAAGAGATAATTGATAAATTGGACTTCATTAAAATTAAAAACTATGCCCTGCAAAAGACAATGTCAAGAAAATTAGAAAACAAGCCACAGACTGGAGAAAATATTCACAAAAGATGCACCTGATAAAGGACTATTATCCAAAATATACAAAGAACCTTTAAAATTTAATAATAATCTGATTTTCAAATCAGCCAAAAACCTTAACAGACACTTCAACAAAGAAGATAAACAGATGGCAAATAAGTATATGAAAAGATGGTCCACATCATAAATCATCATGAAATGCAAAGAACAATGAGATACTTCTACACACCTATTAGAATGGCCCTAATTCAGAATACTGTTAACACCAAATATTGACAACGATGTGGAACAACAGAAACTCTCATTCACTGCTGATGGGAATGCAAAATGGTAGAAACTCTTTGGAGGACAGTTTGGTGGTTTCTTAGAAAACAAACTCTTACCATATGATCCAGCAATTGCACTTCCTGGTATTTATCCAAAAGAATGGGAAGCTTATGTTCTCATTAAAACCTGCATACATATGTTTGAGCAGCTTTATTCATAATTGCTAACATTTGGAAGCAACCAAGATATCCTTCAACAGGTGAACTGATAAACTGGTACATCCAGACAATGGAATGCTGCATGCATGTACGTGATCAGTTGTGTCCAAATCTTTGCAACATCATAGACTGTAGCCCACCAGGCCCCTCTGTCCATGGGATTTTCCAGGCAAGAATATTGGAGTGGGTTGCCATTCCTTCTCCAGGGGATCTTCCTGATTCAAGGATCAAACCTGTGTCTCCTGCTTGGCAGGTGAATTCTTTACAACTGAGCCACTTGGGAAGTCCTTGTTAATTATGTCACAATAAAATAGATATAAATATTTTAAGGTGCTAATAAAGATGAATTTATTAACTGAAATACCAATGTCTGCTAGCAATGTCGCTTTCTTCCTTATATCAAGACATCCAAAAAATATAACTACTAATCATAAGGTTGTTTGGTGCACCCATATTCAGAACAAAGGAAAAGATATGGTCCAGAGGGGTAAATCCAAACTACAGAAAAGCTTGATAAGCTATCAAGTGATAACAAATGTCTTTGTTTACTATGGCAGATAAAGAAATAATGGCTATAATAATGAAGGCTTTGATAATCATGGAGCTAACAAAGTTCACGTTACATGTACATAAGTGGAATAACAGGGTCCTTAGGAACCTAATAGAAAATAGTTTTATAAGTTTAAATTTTAAATGAGAGAAGTGAGGACGTGGAATATTTGATTAAGAATGAGTGATTTAGGATATGGGAATTCTTTTGATGAAAAGCAGGCATTCCAGTATTGCTTTTCACATTTAATGCTTGTTGCCAAAGCCAGAAATAACGTAGAGGAATAAGCTTGTATTTCAGAATGTCAAGGAAAAGAAGTTGTATGTCATATGGCTCAGTGGTAGACAGAACTATTTTTGTATTCTTAAAATTTCACATACCTTATTTCTCTTCTCTTCTTTCCTATTTCTCTTTCATCATGCTACTTTTCCTTCTTGTTTTCTTTCATCTTATTCGTTTTTTTCTCTTTTTCCTCCTTTACATCAGGTTAACTTTAGTTTCATGATTGACCTAAGAAGCCATTTTAGGCGTTTTTACACTAATTTTACTCCCATCCCCTATGAGATCTTAAACCACAGATATCCTGTATACCTGTTGATGTACTGGAGGACCACAAACCACTGTAATATGGAAGGTTTTTTTCCCACTGAGAATGCATTCTCCAGATAATAAGTTCTTTGGGGGGAAGGACCATGGGGCTTTCCAGGTGGTGCTAGTGGTAAAGAACCCGCCTGCCAGTGCAGGAGATGTAAGAGACCCAGGTTCAAGCCCTGGGTGGGGAAGGTCCCCTGGAGAAGAGCATAGCAACCCACTCCAGTATTCTTGCCTGGAGAATCCCATGGACAGAGGAGCTTGGCGAGCTATGGTCCACAGGGTTGCAAAGAGTTGGGCATGACTGAAGCAACTTTGCAAACAAACAAAAACAAAAAAATCATGTTCTGTTTACTAGTGTATGTTCTGTTCTTAATATATAATACTTGGGGCATAGTAGGCAATAAATAATTAGATGAATATTTGTTGAATTAAAAGTGAAGTTGATCTCTGCTACAGACATCAACTACACTAAAATTCGTGGATCTTTTTCAGATGGTGCTACCTACTACTGACTACTCCACAATCCCTCCACATTCCAAGAATGTCTTCCCGAGACTATATCCTTGTGACTTGATGGAAACTTGGAAAGCATTATAATCACAAGAGCAATACTTTTGCAGCCAATTCCAAGAGCAGATTACTTACACAGGAGCTAATTTCATCTATCATAACTGATTTTTCTCTTTAGCTTCAGTTTCAGAAGGTGATCATTTCCTAATTTTTTTTCTAAATTCTGTGGCTGTACAGCCTCTTTGGTCCTTAAAACCCCACTATTCAAGTTTTATCAGTTTCAGTTGAGAGATTAGAAAATGAAAAGAAGATGAAGGCACTGTAGGAGAGGGAGAAAAGGCTAAACTTTTCTGTTTCCTACTTGTTTTACCTGAAGAGTTTTTCGAGCTAAAGTTTTGTGATCTTGATGACTATGTTCTTGAGTGGTTCTCAATAGAAGCATTTTGGTAATCTGTGAAGGTGTCATTAGTTACCTCAAAATGGGGACAGTACCACCAGCATTTGTGGGTAAGGCCAGGGATGCTAAATATCCTGCAATACATGTGACTTTGGTCAGTCCAGGTCCATGGAAAAGGAGACATCAAGAGATTTGTTGGGGAAAATAGCTATTAAGAAAAAAAAGAAGGAGGAGGCAGGAGGCCAGGAGTGCCCTTAGGCTAATGCAGTTCTGCTACCTATGAAACAAGAAAGAGCTGCCATTCAGCTCTGAGAAGTCTTGGCTAGACCAATGAGGAGCCTCCAAACAAAGACTGACCGTTTGAAGGGGTCCCCATTTGGGTGGGCGTGGCCTGGCTCTAATACCAGAGCTGTGCTCAGTCTTGAGGCGAAGCAGTTCAGGGAGGACGAGGCTATAACATAAATGCTGTGGTGAGTTCCCAATGTATAGCACTGAAAGACTGCCAGCTAACTATAACCTTCACAGCAGTTTCTTTCCCTCTGTATCTCTGACTCTCTCTATAAAGGAAATAAAAATGACACTTTACTTAGAAACCTTTGCCTGTAAACAGGAGAACAAGTTGATAATAAATAAGATCATATGAGACATGCCACGGTGGCAGATCCCTGAACCTTGTTAAGGTTTATCTCCTACCCTCTGGATGCATGTATCTTACTGAGGCCTCTAGGATACAAGCCACCTATTGCTCATCCTACCCATCAGTATATTATAGGTGTAATATATCAATGTGACATTCTGCAGGGTGTCCAGACAGTCCAGATCCCTTCAGACTGTATTAAAATAGAGGCTAGAGGGGGAGTTAATTTTAAATCGGTACAAGATGGCGGAGGGGGACAAGGTAACGCGAAGCCAAGAACCGCACCAAGGGCTGAGGCTCCGGCGGCGGACCAGCGACTCAAACACCGGGGTTAACCACGTCTCGTCCACGACCCTCCTAGGATTCTCAGAGTTGGATTGGTGGAAACAATGAACCATTGACTGGCTTTACATGGCGAGGTGGTTGTGAAAGAGAAACTACAGGCATACAAGTCTGGAATGAAGTATTTGTGATCGAGAGACCTAATGGAATAAAAGTGGCTGTGCTGCTAATGGATACCTAGGGTGCCTTTGATAGCCAGTCAACTATCAAGGATTGTGCCACAGTGTTTGCTCTGAGCACTATGACTAGTCTTGTTCAGGTATATAATTTGTCTCAAAACATTCAGGAAGATGATCTTCAACACTTGCAATTATTTACAGAATACTGCAGACTTGCAATGGAAGAAATCTACCAGAAACCATTTCAGACATTAATGTTTTTGATTTGAGACTGGAGTTATCCTTATGAGCATTCATATGGTTTGGAAGGTGGCAAACAATTCCTTGAAAAGAGATTGCAGGTAAAACAGAATCAACATGAAGAGCTGCAGAATGTAAGGAAGCACATTCACAATTGTTTCTCAAATCTTGGTTGCTTCCTTTTGCCACATCCTGGTCTTAAAGTTGCAACTAATCCTAGTTTTGATGGGAGATTGAAAGATATTGATGAAGAGTTTAAAAGAGAGCTTCGAAATCTGGTTCCATTGCTCCTTGCCCCAGAAAATTTGGTAGAAAGATAAGTGGGTCTAAAGTCACTTGTAGAGATCTTGTAGAATACTTTAAGGCTTACATCAAAATTTATCAAGGAGAGGAACTTCCACATCCAAAGTCCATGCTTCAGGCGACAGCTGAAGCTAATAATCTTGCTGCAGTAGCAGGAGCAAGAGAGATCTATTGCAAAAGTATGGAGCAGGTATGTGGTGGGGACAAGCCTTACATTGCACCTTCAGATCTGGAGCGAAAACACCTGGATCTTAAGGAAGTGGCAATTAAGCAGTTTCATTCAGCGAAAAAAATGGGTGGAGATGAATTCTGCCGTCGTTATCAGGACCAGCTTGAGGCTGAAATTGAAGAAACCTATGCAAATTTTATAAAGCACAATGATGGCAAAAATAGCTTCTATGCTCCTCGTACCCCTGCCACACTGTTTGAGGTCATGTTTGCTATGTATATAATCTCAGGACTGACTGGCTTTGTTGGCCTAAACTCTATAGCCATCTTGTGTAACCTCGTCATGGGGTTAGCATTGACGTCTCTTTGTACTTGGGCATATGTTAAATACTCTGGGAAGTTCAGAGAAATTGGAACATATTGGAACAATGATTGATCAGATTGCTGAAACACTATGGGAACAGAGGAGTCCCAGGAAGGTGTTTTCCAAACTGTTCAAAGTTACTAGACGTCGAATGGTTCATCGTGTTCTTTCGTCAGCACAGCGACAGAGACTGTCATCCAACAATAACAAGAAGAAAAATTAGACAGTATTGAAGCCCCTGGGTGATAATTTGATGGAGGAAAACATAAGGCAGTCTGTAACAAACTCTATCAAAGCAGGCCTGACTGACCAGGTGTCTCATCATGGCACATTAAAGACAGACTGACACTTCATCTCCTCATGGACTCCACTCTCCCTTTTTTTCATGCTTGCTGTACAATGAGAACTCAAATAAAAATAAACCAAAGTTTACAATCAAAATAAATAAATAAATAAATAAATAAAATACAGGCTAGAAGAGGTAACATAGTCCTTGGATGAAGCTGGAAATAAGTTATCTCTTTCACATCAATGTAAACTGCTTCTTATCCTTATTTTTGATTGGAATATAAAAAAATGCATTCACCAAATCAATAGTCACATAACATGTACCTAAGGCCTTACTAATCTGCCCTAGCAATGACAGCATGTCCAACTCAGCTTGAATTGAGACTACTACTTGGCTGAGCTTGCTGTTCTACATCACTCTGTGGGATCCAGAGCAACACTAAATACGACCATCTCCTCTGGGACACAGTATAAGTTTTCATTATCTTAGCTAGGCTGAAGAACGATTTTAAAAGCCTCCGTGGCTGATTCATGTCAATGTATGGCAAAAACCACTACAATATTGTAATTAGCCTCCAACTAATAAAAATAAATGGAAAAACAAACAAACAAAAAATAAAGGCCTCTAGTTGCTCTTCTTCACTATGGCAGCTCCTACCCAACAGCCTAACAACCTAGTACTTCAGCTGCTATTATGTCTATTGGAATTACATACCCAGGGACCAGGGAAATGACCAGCAGGTAAGTCTGCAGACCCAGTGAATTCTCTGTAAACCAGACTTTAGCTAGGACTCTATTAGCTGCTTCTGTAATCCCCTGCTCTAACAGGAGCGATGATGACATTTTGGGTCTCCGGTTATCAAAACAATTAGAGCCTCACTCCAAAGCTCCTTGAAATGACTGGTCACTACCCTTTCCTCATCATAAATGCCTTAAGTAAATACCCTGGATTCCTTTGGGGAATGACTGAAGAAATCACTACAATATAGTATACACAATGCTGCAGAGTCCTTCTCCTAAGGACCCAGACACTTCTTTATAGTCAGTAGATTCTAGATCTGAAAACTGGCTCAAATTCAGGAACTGAGCAACATACTGTACCTTTTTATTTCGATGACAGCCCTTAGCCTCCTACACCTCCATTCTTGCTTTCTTCTGGCCAAAGAGGACAATTTAAGCATCATAATGAATTATGACTGAAGTGAGTTAAAAATGTCAAATATATTAAAATCTGTAAGTATATAATGATATTCAAAAGTAGGAACTTAGAGTATAAATTCATTTGAGGACTAGTTTAGAAAGAAAAGGGAGTTAAATTGAGCACTTATATTGCCCTTCCTGGCCAAATATTTGAAGAGAGAGTTTTAATTTCAAGTAATAAATGAAGAAAAAATATAAAAATTAGAATATTTCCATTTTGCATCTCTAAATGAAATAATGAGCAGAGGCTATGATCATCAGTGTCTGCTAAGACCATTAGGTGAAAGGCTACTGAGAAACACTGATACAGGACAGACCATGCTGTCAACATTTGAACCCATTAATCAACCTTTACATCAGAAAAAGAAAAACAACCAGATATTGATGTGCTTTCTGCTGTGATGCAACAAGGATATAGCACCAGCTGTGAAGTACTCCTGACAAAAAAAAAAAAAATCAAACATGACTATGATCCAAGCCTCTAGATCTAATAGCTGATAGTTTAGTAGCTAAGTTGTGTCCTACTCTTGTGACCAATGGACTGCTCCTTAGTCCATGGGATTTCTCAGGCAAGAATACTGGAGTGGGTTGCCATTTTCTTCTCGAGGGGATCTTTCCAACCCAGGGATTGAACCAGAGACTCCTGCATTGCAGGCAGTTCTTTACTGCTGAGTCACGAGGGAAGCCAAGAGCTAACAGCTAGATTACAGTAAATATAGAAGTAAAAGAAATGTAACAAAATAATAACATGGGGCAGAATCAGCAAAATCCTGAATGTTGGAAACTCTGCCACAAAGGATCCAGTTCCTTTACCAAATAAGTGGCAGAAAATGAAAAAGGAGAAAAATCATCATAGATTAAGAGAGATTTGAGAGACATATCAACCTAAGGCAGTTTGAACTGCTTCACACAAACCAAGTATAAAAAGACTTATGAGCATCTGAGAAAATGTAAAACTCTCAATATTTGCTGATATTTAGGAATTATGACTTTTGTTAGCTGACAATGGTGTGTGATTAAGGGTTTTTTAATAACAATTTTAATAATAGATTTAATTAAAATAATATATCTGGATGTTATCTGGCTTTGCCTTAAATAATCTGGGAAGGTGGAAAATAGTAATCAGAGAGGTGGGGAATGTTATGTAGATCAGTGGTTCTTAAACCTCAGTGGACCTACAAATCAGCTCAAAAGATTATTAAAACACAAATTCCTGGGCCCAACCTCAGAT
This sequence comes from Odocoileus virginianus, assembly GCF_023699985.2. Lineage (NCBI taxonomy): Eukaryota > Metazoa > Chordata > Mammalia > Artiodactyla > Cervidae > Odocoileus > Odocoileus virginianus. The sequence goes on from NC_069697.1 coordinate 22,154,073, forward strand.
TCTGATTCAGTGGTCTGAGGTAATTGTTGTTCAGTTGCTCAGTCGTGTCTGATTCTTTGCAACCCTATGGACTGCAGTACACCAGACTGCCCTGTCTTTTACCATCTCCCAGAGCTTGCTCAGACACATGTTAATGGAGTCAGTGATGCCATCCAACCATCTCGTCCACTGTCGTCCCTTTCTCCTCCTGCCTTCACTGCATTAGGATATTTTTCAATGAATCAGCTTTCCTCATCAAGTGGCCAAAGTATTGAAGCTTCAGCTTCAGCATCAGTCCTTCCAATGAATATTCAGGGTTGATTTCCTTGAGGATGGACTGATTGGATCTCCTTGCCGTCCAAGGGACTCTCAAGAGTCTTCTCCAACACCACAGTTCAAAAGCATCAATTCTTCAGTGCTCAGCCTTCTTTATGGTCCAACTCTTACATCCATACATGACTACTGGAAAAACCATAGCTTTGACTAGATGGACCTTTGTTGACAAAGTAATGTCTCTGCTTTTTAATACACTGTCTAGGTTTGTCATAGCTTTTCTTCCATGGAGGAAGTGTCTTTTAATTTCATGGCTGCAGTCATGATCTGCAGTGATTTTGGGGCCCAAGAAATAAAGTTTGTCATTGTTTGCCTTGTTTCCCCACCTACTTACCATGAAGTGATGGGACCAGATGCCATGATTTACTTTTTTGGAGGTTGAGTTTAAGCCAGCTTTTTCACTCTCCTCTTTCACCTTCATCAAGAGGCTCTTTAGTTTCTCTTTGCTTTCTGCCATGAGGGTGGTGTCATCTGCATATCTGAGGTTATTGATATTTCTCCAAGCAATCTTGATTCTAGCTTGTGCTTCATCCAGCCCAGCATTTTGCTTGATTTACTCTATCAATCAATATCATCACTCAATAGTGTCCAACTCTTTGTGAATCCATGGACTACACAGTCCATGGAATTCTCCAGGCCAGAATACTGGAATGGGTAGCCATTCCCTTCTCCAGGGGATCTTCCTGACCCAGGAATTGAACCAGGGTCTCCTGCATTGCAGGCAGATTCTTTACCAACTGAGCGATCAGGGAAGCCTCCGATGTACTCTGCATATAAGTTAAATAAGTAGGGTGACAGTATACAGTCTTGACGTACTCCTTTCCCAATTTGGAACCAGTCTGTTGTTCCATGTCCGGTTTTAACTGTTGCTTCTTGATCTGCATACAGGTTTCTCAGGAGGCAGGTAAGGTAGTCGGTAACTCCCAACTCTTTAAGAATTTTCCGAAGTTTGTTGGGATCTACACAGTCAAAGGCTTTAGCGTAGTCAATGAACCAGAAGTAGATGATTTTCTGGAGTTCTCTTACGTTTTCCTATGATCCAACAGATATTGGCAATTTGACCTCTGGTTCCTCTGCCTTTTCTAAATTCAGCTTGAACATCTGAAAGTTCTCAGTTCACGTACTGTTGAAACCTAGTTTGGAGAATTTTGAGCATTACTTTGCCAGCATGTGAAATGAGTGCAATTTTGCGGTAGTTTGAGCATTCTTTGGCATTGCCCTTCTTTGGGATTGGAACGGAAACTGACCTTTTCCAGTCCTGTGACCACTCCTGAGTTTTCCAAATTTGCTGGCATATTGAATGCAGCACTTTCATAGGATCACCTTTTAGGATTTGAAATAGCTCAACTGGAATTCCATCACCTCCACTTGCTTTGTTCATAGTGATGCTTCCTAAGGCCCACTTGACCTCACACACCAAGATGTCTGGCTCTAGTTGAGTGATCACACCATTGTGGTTATCTAGGACATGAAGATCTTTTTTGTGTAGTTTGGCTGTGTATTCTTGCCACCTCTTCTTAATATTTTCTGCTTCTGTTAGGTCCATACTGTTTCTGTCCTTTATTATGCCTATCTTTGGTATCTCTAATTTTCTTGAAGAGATCTCTAGTCTTTCCTGTTCTATTGTTTTCCTCTATTTCTTTGCATTTTTCACTCAGGAAGGCTTTCTTAACTCTCCTTGCTATTCTTTGGAACTCTGCATTCAGATGGGTATATGTTTCCTTTTCTCCTTTGCTTTCACTTCTCTTCTTTTCTCATCTATTTGTAAGGCCTCCTCAGACAACCATTTTGCCTTTTTGCATTTCTTTTTCTTGGGGATGGTTTTGATCACCACCTCCTGTGCAGTGTTACAATGGTCCTGTACAATGGTCTGAGGTAAGGCCAATGAATTTGCATTTCTAACAATATCTTAGGTGACACTGATGCTGCTGGTCCAGGGACTACATTTAAATAGCACTGGTAAGGATGAAAACAATTGGTTGTTTATAATTGATCACTGTTGAAACTGGGTTCTGATAAGTACAAAGTGGCCCATTATACTTAATATGATTCTGAACCCAATTTCAATGGTGTACAGTGGGTACACCAAGCAATTTTCCAGACTCTAGCTGAGTGGCCTACAATTCAACTCAATTCTGACACAGTCTACCTAGAGACAGCATCAGATTCCACAGATTAAAGGCCGAGTTCCTCAAGACTGAGCAAACTTGCTTCCTTCATATGCCAATCACAAACCCAGGTTACCACTTGTACTTCTGACTAAGTAGCTCTATTAATAGATTGGAGGTTCTCATGACCCCTTCATCAGAGTCAATTAATTTGCCTGGGAGAATCATAGAACTCAGAGAAATATTTTACTTACTAGATTCATTTCAGTTCAGTCACTCAGTCATGTCAGACTCTTTGCAACCCCATGGACTGTAGTACACCAGGCTTCCCTGTCCATCACCAGCTCCCAGAGCTTACTCAAACTCATGTCCATTGAGTCAGTGATGCCATCCAACCATCTCATCCTCTATCATTCCCTTCTCCTCCTGCCTTCAATCTTTCCCAGCATCAGGGTCTTTTCCAAGGAGTCAGTTCTTCTTATCAGATGGCCAGCATACTGGAGTTTCAGCTTTAGAATCAGTCCTTCCAATGAATATTCAAAACAGACTGATTTCTTTTAGGACTGACTGGTTAGATCTCCTTACAGTCCAAGGGACTCTCAAGAGTCTTTTCCAACGCCACAATTTAAAAGCATCAATTCTTTAGTGTTCAACTTTCTTTACAGTCCAACTCTCACACACAAACATGACTACTGGAAAAACCATAGCTTTGACTAGATGGACCTTTGTCAACAAAGTAATGTCTCTGCTGTCTAGGTTTGTCATAGCTTTTCTTCCAAGGAGCAAGAATCTTGTAATTTCATGGCTGCAGTCACCATCTCCAGTGATTTTGGAGCCCAAGAAAATAAAGATTAATTACTAGATTACTGGTTTATTATAAAAGGATGTAATTCAAGAACAGCCAGATGGAAGAGATACATGGGGGAAGCTTGGAGGGAAGGTCACAGAGCTTCCATGCCCTCTCAGAGTACACCACTCTCCCCAAATCTCTGTGTGTTCACCAACCCTAAATCTCTCTGAACCTCATCCTTTTGGGTTTCTATGGAGGCTGCATTACATAGGCATGATTGATCATTGGCCATTGCCAACAGATTCAAACTCTAGCCCCTCTGTCCTACTCAGAGGTAGGGGGAGGAGTAAGACCAAAAGTTCCATTCCTCAAATCAGTTTTGAGACTCTCTTAAGAAATTCCAAGAGTTTTAAGAGCTGTATAACACAAATGGACATGAATTTTGGCAAACCCCGGGAGACAGTGAATGACAGGGAAGCTTGGAATACTGCAGTCCATGGAAACGGAAAGACTTGGACATGACTTAGCGACTGGACAACAACAATGCCAGAAATGAGACAAAGACCAAATATGTTTCTCATTATAAATCAAAATATCACAATCCTAGTCACTCTAGCATATGTTTGAAATTTATCATAATAAAAATTTTTATAGAATATATATGCAGACTACCTGAAATTTGCATGTACATTTAAATTTGCCAAATTACATTTGCCATTTTCCCCCAAGTATTTACATATTTCAACATGTAGTTTTATTATAAAGTAACCTGAATTTATTTACCCTTTGTAATACAGTTAGAGCATTGATTGCATTATATTTGTGTTTCATTTGAAGATGGTTAAAAATACTTATTCTAAAATGGGAATATTGAGTCCAATAAGGGTGACATCTGCTAATCTAAGACAGTCTATGGAGAAATGGAGGCTATGGAGAAAAGCAAGCCCTGGCAGCTGAATGGGGAACTTCAGCGGTAACCAAAGCAGATATTTCACCAGACCTGCCAGGATTTCCACTTTCCTAAAAGAGAGGCTTAACAATTCAAAGTATTCTCAAGTCCTCCCAGGATATTTTCTTGTTCATCATTTGGGATTTCCTAACTATTCAAGATGGGAAAATGGTTCTGAAGACAAATTGATTTTTCTCCAAAGAGCAGCAGGCTAGCTATTAATGCTTCAGGAACTTGTCAGAGAGCTCTATTTTCAACAGCCAACTACTCAGCACCAGAGAAGAAACAGCTGAGAACTGTGTGGGAACGACATTCAAAGGCAGCGGCTGCATGTTGGAATTATCAGGGGAACTTGAAAATACTGATATCTGGGTTCCACCCTTTGGATTTAATTGGTCAAGAGTAACTATGGGACCTCCCTGGTGGTCCAGTGGTAAAGCATCTGCCTGCCAATGCAGGGGACACCGGTTCGATCCCTGGAAGATCCCTGGGTTCAGGAAGATGCCACATGCTTCAGAGCTACTAACCGCATGTGCCACAACTACTGAGCCCTCGTGCCAAAACTACTGAATCCTGCATGCCCTAAAGCCTGTGCTGTACAAGAGACACCACAGCAGTGAGAAGACTTCCCACCTCAGTGAAGAGTAGGCCCCCGCTTGCTGCAACTAGAGAAGAGCCCACGTGCAGCGCAGCCAAAAAGATAAATAATAATTGTAAAAAAAGTAACTGGGCAGTGGAGATTTTAAGTTACACAGGTGATTCTAATGTGTGAGCAAGTCTGAGAACCACTGCTCGAAAACTGAAGCAGTGGTTCTCAAAATTCAGAGGGAAATCAGAATCACCTGGAGGGTGGTAAAACACTGTAGGTCTTGAGTGGGGCCCAGTAATTTGTGTTTTGAACACGTTCCCAGGTGATACTGAGGGTGCTGGTTTGGAGACCACACTTTGAGAACATAAAGCACTCTGCTGCATACCCTAAGGACAGTGGTTGTGACAAGGAAAAGCACTCGTGCAATCGAGTTGCTGAACCTGACACTTTTTATGGAACACCATTTTAATTTGAAAGAATGCTGACAAAAGTTGTTCAGACTTGGGTTTTCGGGAAACATTTTCTCAAAAAGTGTGCCAGTCACTCTAAGGAAAATTAGTGATAATATTTGTTGCCAATGACAAAATTTGAGCTTGTAAGTGAAAACTAGAAATTTGGAAAACTTGCATCTACCATCATGTGCTTGATTACATACCAATGCTTAAAGATGTATGTGGTCAGATTGGTAGAGATATTGGTGAATGTATTTTTCTTCCATGATACAATAAGATGTGTTAAAATTTTGAAAATCTGCATAACTCAATGAAGCTATCTTTTCTAAATGAACAGTGAATAATGTTACCAAATCATGTATGGGAGACAGAGGCACTGAAGGAACAACTTAGACCAGCTGCTTTTAATGTCACAGAATATGGTGCAGTTTTAGATTCTGTATTACAACTAACCTTTAAAAAACTACCTGCGGAGTGCTGGTATAGTACAAAGACTATCCACAGTTATTTGAAAAGGCCACTAAAATACCCAGGCCCCTTTTCCAACTGCATGTCTTTGTGGAGCCAGATTTTCTTTATATAATTTAATGCTCCGGGGCAGAAAACTTTCTCCTTTGTCTATTCTAGGTTCTTTGGCTAGCCTAATATTCAGTTCAGTTCAGTTCAGTTCAGTTGCTCAGTCATGTCTGACTCTTTGCAACCCCATCGACTGCAGCACACCAGGCCTCCCTGTCCATCACCAACTCCCAGAGCTTACTCAAACTTATGTCCATTGAGTCGGTGATGCCATCCAACCATCTCATCCTCTGTCATCCCCTTCTCCTCCAGCCTTCAGTCTTTCCCAGCATCAGGGTCTTTTCCAATGAGTCAGCTCTTCACATCAGGTGGCCAATGTATTGGAGTTTCAGCTTCAACATCAGTCCTTCCAATGAATTTTCAGGACTGATCTCTTTTAGGATGGACTGGGCTGGATCTCCTTGCAGTCCAAGGAACTCTCAAGAGTCTCCTCCAACACCACAGTTCAAAAGCATCAATTCTTCGGTGCTCAGCTTTCTTTATAGTCCAACTCTCACATCCATACATGACTACTGGAAAAACCATAGCCTTGACTAGATGGACCTTTGTTGGCAAAGTAAAGTCTCTGCTTTTTAATATGCTGTCTAGGTTGGTCATAACTTTTCTTCCAAGGAGCAGGCATCTTTTAATTTCATGGCTGCAGTCACCATCTGCAGTGATTTTGGAGCCCCCCAAAATAAAGTCTGCAACTGTTCCCACTGTTCCCCATCTATTTTCCATGAAGTGATGGGACCAGATGCCATGATCTTAGTTTTCTGAATGTTGAGCTTTAAGCCAACCGTTTCACTCTCCTCTTTCACTTTCATTAAGAGTCTCTTTAATTCTTCTTCACTTTCTGCCATAAGGATGGTGTCATCCGCATATCTGAGGTTATTGATATTTCTCCCGGCAATCTTGATTCCAGATTTTGTTTCATCCAGCCTAGCGTTTCTCATGATGTACTCTGCATTTAAGTTAAATAAGCAGGGTGACACTATACAGCCTTGACGTACTCCTTTTCCTATTTGGAATCAGTCTGTCTTTCCATGTCCAGTTCTAACTGTTGCTTCCTGACCTGCATACAGATTTCTCAAGAGGCAGGTCAGGTGGTCTGGTACTCCCATCTCTTTCAGAATTTTCCACAGTTTGTGTTGATCTATACAGTCAAAGGCTTTGGCATAGTCAAAGACGTTGGCATTGCCAACGCATATTGGCAGTTTGATCTCTGGCCTAATATTAAGTTGACATAATACAGCTAAATAGGAGAAAATTTTAATTTTGTACTTAGGGAAGCCCACAGAGACATGAGAGATGCTCCAGCAATCAGGTAATGAAGGCTTATACACTATCCTGAGCTTAGGAGAAGAGATGGGTATGAGGTCTCAAAAGGAAGAAAGATAATTCACAGGAAGAGGAGAAGAACAGATGTTTGGTAAAAAGATGTTTGCAATGTAATGTAGGTGTGTCTTTAGGATATAAAATGTTATTTTTGGTAATAGCTGGAGAAGGTACTGGCAACCCACATCAGTATTCTTGCCTGGGAAATCCCATGGACAGAGAAGCCTGGCAGGCTAAGCCCATGAGGTGGCAGGGATAGGACATGACTTAGTGACTAAACTATCACACCACCTCTTCTTGGTACAAGACCCCTATCTAAGTTGTGTTATGTAGTTCAAGGAGAGATAAAAAGTTCTCCCTAAGTCTACTGAGCCATGATTGTCTTCAATTCCAAATAATTTACATGCCTGCCTGAACCCCCTCAAATCAAAAGCAGCATTTCACAATAGACCAAATGCAGAATCAGATATGAGAAAGAGAGTTGGGGAAAAAATTGTGAAATAATGTTACACTTCTTGATAATTTTATATTTTGGCAAATATTTAATTTTCATTACTTTTTTTTAGCTTAGCATGCAGTAACCTATTATGGTTATTTTAAAGTAAAATTCTCAGTTTTAATTTCTGATAATGTAAATATTACCAGATATAGAACATATACACATAAGCTCATTGAAGCTTTCAATAATTTTTAAAAGGAAGTCCTGAGACCAAAAATGGAACTGCTGTTCTCAAGTTCCAGGAGTATTCTATTTCTTGACTTGATTTTGGCTACATGGGTATTTGTTTTACAGTTATTTCTTAAAATATGTATATAAATTTTATGTACTTATGTGAATGTTATATTTCACATATTTTTTTTAGTTGCAATTAAGGTTATTTGCCTCACTGTAGTAGAAAAAGCAGGGTTTTGGAAAGAAAAGATTTATGATTCAAGTTCTCTACTTGTGTTAACCTGTTGTAAATACTAAAAAATCCAAAAAAATACAATGGTATAATACCACCTTCTGTAAAGCATGAAAGTGCTTTATGAACTGTAGCGTGGTATGCAAATACGGGCCACTATCATTACTGCACAGTATCAACATATATATCAGTTTAAAATTGTCTTCTGACAAAATGTGGTCCACTGGAGAAGGAAATGGCAAACCACTTCAGTATTCTTGCCTTAAGAAAACCCCATGAACAGTATGAAAAGGCAGAAAGATAGGACACTGAAAGATGGACTCCCCAGGTTGGTAGGTGCCCAATATGCTATTGGAGATCAGTGGAGAAATAACTCCAGAAAGAATGAAAAGACGGAGCCAAAGCAAAAACAACAATCAGTTGTGGATGTGACTGGTGATGGAAGCAAGGTCAGATGCTGTAAATATCAACATTGCATAGGAACCTGGAATGTTAGGTCCATAAATTAAGGCAAATTGGAAGCAGTCATACAGGAGATGGCAAGGGTGAACATCGACATTTTAAGACTCAGCAAACTAAAATGGACTGGAATGGGTGAATTTAACTCAGATGACCATTACATCTACTACTATGGGCAGGAATCCCTTAGAAGAAATGGAGTAGCCATCATAGTCAACAAGAGTCCGAAATGCAGTACTTGGATGCAATCTCAAAAACGACAGAATGATCTCTGTTCGTTTCCAAGGCAAACCATTCAATATCGCAGTAATCCAAGTCTATGCCCCAACCAGCAATGCTGAAGAAGCTGAAGTTGAGTGGTTCTATGAAGACATACAAGACCTTCTAGAACTAACACCCAAAAAAGATGTCCTTTTCATTATAAGGGACTGGAATGCAAAAGTAGGAAGTCACGAAATACCTGGAGTAACAGGCAAATTTGGCCTTGGAGTACAGCATGAAGCAGGGCAGGGGCTAATAGAGTTCTGCCAAGAGAACGCACTGGTCATAGCAAACACCCCCTTCCAACAACACAAGAGAAGACTCTACACATGGACATCACCAGATGGTCAACACCGAAATCAGATTGATTATATTCTTTGCAGCCAAAGATGGAGAAGCTCTATACAGTCAGCAAAAACAAGACCAGGGGCTGACTGTCGCTCAGATCATGAACTCCTTATTGTCAAAATCAGACTTAAATTGAAGAAAGTAAGGAAAACCACTAGACCATTCAGGTATGACCTAAATCAAATCCCTTATAATTATACAGTGGAAGTGAGAAATAGATTTAAGGGACTAGATCTGATAGAGTGCCTGATGAACTATGGACAGAGGTTCCTGACATTGTGCAGGAGACAGGGAGCCAGACCATCTCCAAGAAAAAGAAATGCAAAAACGCAAAATGGTTGTCTGAGGAGGCCTTACAAATAGCTGTGAAAAAAAGAGAAGCAAAAAGCAAAGGAGAAAAGGAAAGATATTCCCATTTGAATGCAGAGTTCCAAAGAAGCAAGGAGAGATAAGAAAGACTTCCTCAGTGATCAGTGCCAAGAAGTAGAGGAAAACAATAGAATGGGAAAGACTAGAGATCTCTTCAAGAAAATTAGAGATACCAAGGAAACATTTCATAAAAAGATGGGCTCAATAAAGGACAGAAATGGTATGGACCTAACAGAAGCATTAGATATTTTAAAAAGGTGGCAAGAATACACAGAAGAACTATACAAAAAAGATCTTCATGACCCGGATAATCACGATGGTGTGATCACTCACTTAGAGCCAGACATCCTGGAATGTGAAGTCAAGTGGGCTTTAGGAAGCCCCACTATGAAGAAAGCTAGTGGAGGTGATAGAATTCCAGTTGAGCTATTTCAAATCCTAAAAGATGATGCTGTGAAAGTGCTGCACTCAATATGCCAGCAAATTTGGAAAACTCAATGGTGGCAATGGGACTGGAAAATATCAGTTTTCATTCCAATCCCAAAGAAAGGCAATGCCAAAGAATGCTCAAACTACCACACAATTGCACAATAGTAAAGTAATGTTCAGAATTCTCCAAGACTCAACAATACATGAACCATGAAATTCCAGATGTTCAAGCTGGTTTTAGAAAAGGCAGAGGAACCAGAGATCAAATTGCCAACATCCACTGGATCATTGAAAAAGCAAGAGAGTTCCAGAGAAACATCTATTTCTGCTTTATTGACTATGCCATAGCCTTTGACTGTGTGGATCACAACAAAATGTGGAAAATTCTGAAAGAGATGGGAATACCAGACCACCTGACCTGCCTCTTGAGAAATCTGTATGCAGGTCAGGAAGCAACAGTTAGAACTGGACATGGAAAGACAGACTGGTTCCAAATAGGAAAAGGAGTACATCAAGGCTGTATAGTGTCACCCTGCTTATTTAACTTAAATGCAGAGTACATCATGAGAAATGCTGGGCTGGATGAAACACAATCTGGAATCAAGATTGCCGGGAGAAATATCAATAACCTCATATATGCAAATGATACCACCCTTATGGCAGCAAGTGAAGAACTAAAGAGCCTCTTGCTGAAAGTGAAAGAGAAGAGTGAAACAGTTGGCTTAAAACTCAACATTCAGAAAACTAAGATCATGGCATCTGGTCCCATCACTTCATGGCAAATAGATGGGGAAATAGTGGGAACAGTTGCAGACTTTATTTTGGGGGGCTCCAAAATCACTGCAGATGGTGACTGCAGCCGTGAAATTAAAAGATGCCTGCTCCTTGGAAGAAAAGTTATGATCAACCTAGACAGTATAGTAAAAAGCAGAGACTTTACTTTGCCAACAGAGGTCTGTCTAGTCAAGGCTACGGTTTTTCCAGTAGTCATGTATGGATGTGACAGTTGGACTATAAAGAAAGCTGAGTACTGAAGAGTTGATCCTTTTGAACTCTGGTGTTGGAGAAGACTCTTGAGAGTTCCTTGGACTGCAAGAAGATCCAACCAGTCCATCCTAAAAGAGATCAGTCCTGAATATTCATTGGAAGGACTGATGTTGAAGCTGAAACTCTAATACTTTGGCCACCTGATGTGAAGAGCTGACTCATTGGAAAAGACCCTGATGCTGGGAAAGATTGAAGGCGGGAGGCGAAGGGGATGACAGAGGATGAGATGGCTGGATGGCATCACCGACCTAACGGACATGAGTTTGAGTAAGCTCTGGGAGTTGGTGATGGACAGGGAGGCCTGGTGTGCTGCAGTTCATGGGGTCACAAAGACTCAGACAGGACTGAGTGACTAAACTGAATTGAACTAATGAACCTTTCTGTTGCCTTTTAGCAGACATTTGACTTTGACTTCCAAAGTACCTGGAGTTAAATTTGTTGCACAGTGTTAATAGCACTACTCTATGTTTGTTACAGATTACTTCTCCTTCGAATCATATTTAATCTTACTGATTTACCTTTAACTTAACTTGTATCTTAATATTGTCAACAACCTCAAATGCTTTATGGAAAAACAGAGAGATGGTAAACCTTATATAAATTGTAAAGGATATTAACAGTATGGGAGAGAAGATGGCCCTCACCTGTCCTTTTTCTAAACGTTCTGAGGCAACATTTATGGCAATCTTGCTTCCCTCTTTCTTCAGCACATCACCCTCAGATAAATAAATAAAGCCCAGGACTTTTATTTCCAGGCAGTTGTCATAGCAACTTTTGACTATCCATAGCAGAAGGAATTCTCATATCTTAAGCCCTGATTCCAGCAGAGCTAAGACACAAAGACTAAAAGGAACAGTAAAGAATGATTGCAGGATGTAATGAAACTGGATATCTGTTATTCAGAACTTTTCCACTAAATATATGTTCTTCCCCCAAAGGCATATATCCCCTTATAGATTTCAGAACTCAACAGCAATAGACTAATAATAGCTACCATTTATCACTTATTATATGCCAGACACATAGAACATTACACATACTGCTTTTTTTTTAATACTTCTAACAACACTATATGTGTGGTACTATTTTTGTCCACATTTTACTTTAATGAGGAAATTCAGTTAGATACATGAAGCAGTTTCCCCAAACTCACAGTAAGTGCTCAGCCTTTCCATCTTTGACAAAGCTGGCCACTTTTTAAAGCACTCTCAAGTTTTCTGGATTTCCTCCTGCTTTACTGACCAGATATTTTGCTGGCTCCTTTCTGCCTGATTTTTAAATTGTTGCTTGTCGGGGACTTAGATCTGAGCACTCTTCTCTACCCAGATGATCTCTTTCAGTCCTGTGGCTTTAAGTGCCTTAGGCTGCTGCTGCTGCTAAGTCGCTTCAGTCGTGTCCAACTCTTCAGTCGTGTAACCCCATGGACTGCAGCCCACCAGACTCCTCCATCTATGGGATTTTCCAGGCAAGAGTACTGGAGTGGGGTGCCATTGCCTTCTCTAAGTGCCTTATATATGTTGATAATTCCTAAGTGTGTATCTCCCACCCCAGATACCAACATGCATGACTCATATATGCACTGCTTGTTTGACACAGATCTCTAATAGGTATTTCAAAGATAACCAATCTTAAAAAGTTCCTGTCCTTTACTTTTCCCTGTCTCCATAAATGACAGCATTGTCTAACCCAGATGAAAGTGAAAGTGAAAGTCGCTCAGTTGTATCTGACTCTTTGTGACCCCATGGACTATACAGTCCATGGAATTCTCCAGGTCAGAATACTGGTGGGTAGCCTTTCCCTCACCAAAATCTTGGAGTCATCCTTGATTTCTCCTTTCCTTCACATTCCACTGCTAATGTGTAAACAAGTCTTTTTAGGTATATACCCAAAATCTATCTTAAACCCACCTCTTTTAAAAAAAATTTTTGGCCACAGAGTATGTGGGATCTTGATTCCCTGACCAGGTATCCAACCAATGCCCCCTGCTTTGGAAGCACAGACTCCCAACCATTGGACCATCAGGAAAGTTCCTATAAATTCACCTCTTTTCATCTCCATCACCATCACTCTTGCCAGTTTTAAAGCCTTCAGTGGCTTCCCATTGCTCTTAGAATATGACTTGAGCTCCTGACTATCACCTAGAAGATCCTGCATGGTCTAGGTCCTCCTTCCTGCCCCAGTCTCCTACAGTAGTTCCCCTCCATCATTCTTCTTTAGTCACAATATTCTCCTTTCCTTCCCAAACATATCAAGCTCTTTTCTGCCTCTGGGATTTTGCAGTATAAACAGTATGACCAGTCTGAAACTTCCCTCAGCTCATCTTCCTAGCCGGCTCTTTTTCATCCTTCATATCTTACCTCAAATAACTTCTTAGAGATTACCTTATCTAAAAGTGGTTTCCTGTCAGAGTTTTCAGTCAATCACATCATTTTTAATAGTACTTCCCAATATCAGAACTCTTTACTATCTTCCCTCCGCTCATTTACGTAAGCTCCATGGGGTCAGGGTCCCAACTGTCTTTTTCATGTCTACAGTCTCAAAACTTAGGAGCATATAGGACATGCTAAATACATACTGACTGAGAGAAAAGGAAGAAAAAAGAAACCATTCAGTGCCAGGTTCTCGTCCCAGGACTATTTTACTCCAAAACTGCTTTTTACTACCTTTCTATTTTTATTTCCTTTTTTAAACTGAGATATGTGAAGAAAGAGCAACCCTCATGTACTTTTGATGGGAATATAAATTGGTATGGCCACTATTGAAAATATTTTGGAGATTCCTCAAAAAATTAAAAAATAGCATTACCATATATATATGATCTAGCAATTTCACTTTTATTTATCTGAAGAAAATTAAAGCATTAAGTTGAATAGACACATACACCACTATGTTCATTGCAGCACTATTTACAATAGCTAAGATACAGAAGCAACCTAAGTGTCCCATCAATAGATGAATAAGGAAGATGTGATGTATATATGCATATGGATTGTTTCCTCGGTTTCTCTTTCTAATATCTCACTATTAGTGTATATAAACACAACTGATTTCTGCATATTAATTTTGTATCCTTACAACTTTGCTGAATTCATTTATTAGTTCTAACTGGTTTTTTATGGAGTCTTTATATATATTATCATGTTATCAACAAATATTGACTGTTTTACTTTTTCCTTTCCAATTTGAATTCCTTTTACTTCTTTTTGTTGCCTAAGTGCTGTAGATAGGACTTCCAATGCTACTGGAATAAAAGTGGTCATAGTGGGCATCCTTGTGTTGTTCCTGATCTTACAGGAAAAGCTTTCAGCTTTTCAATGTTGAGTATGATGTTAGCTGTGGGTATATCATTTGTGGCTTTCTTTATGTTGAGGTACATTCCCTCTATACCCACTTTGGTGAGAAATTTTTATCATAAATGGTTGTTTGAATTTTGTCAAAGGGTGTTTCTGCGTCTATCTTGATGATTTTTACCCTTTGTTTTGTCAATGAAGGTTATCATGTTGATTGATCTGCAGATGTTGAACGATCTTTGCATCCCACTCGATAAATCCCACTTGATCATGATGTATAATCCTTTCAACGAATTGCTCAATTCAGTTTGCTAATATTTCATTGAGGATTTCCGTTCCTACTTTTAGCTTTTCAAGATGATTTCCAGTTATATTATTTTGCTTTAACTCAAGACTAACGCCTGAATCCCACAAGACCCTAAGTTGAGATGAAAGTGAAGGAGATGGGCTGTCACAGAACAGAATAGGAAGACCTCCCAAACAACTGCAAATATACCTTATCCTATAAATTCTCTTAGCTTTGTGGGGGAGGAATAAAGATAGAGGACACTTTGGCAGTTTTCACCCCCTCAGAAATGAGGGTTAAATTTCTTGAAACAAGAATACATAATCCCCATCACATCCTTCCTAACCAAATTCTCAAAGTGTTTAGGGACTTATTTATAAGCAAAGAATGTTAATGTTGGGGATAGAATTGACAATTGTACCAGATTGTTGCCTTTCATTTTCATTCATTAATTACTGGCACCAAAATTACATTTAAACAACCTGTGAAGAAGGCAGGCCCAGGAAAGCAAAACCTGAAGTATTAGGAGGCAAAGGACAGCCTGAGGGCTGTCCTTTCTTCCCTACCCTGGGCATAGGGAAGAAAAAATATCTTTTTCCTCTACCTGTCCAAATTCTAGGTTGGGGGCCCTGTAACAAAAGACAAGTTACCAAGAAAAAAGCAAACAAATTTAGTTAATATAAGTTTTGCATAGCATGGGAGGCTTCATAAGGAAGTATAAGACCTGACCTAGTGGTTAAAACTGAATATTTTTATGATAGGGTTGATGAAATATGGAAAGTCATGAAAAAATGTGATAGGACAAAGTGTGTGTGCCAAGCATAGTAAACTAATGGTGACTTAGCAAGATCTGTTCATTCAGATTCTTCTCTGTGTCCTTTATCTTCAGATATAAGGATGTTCTTTCCCTCCAAGTTTAGGGAGGATACGTCTCATATGAGGGGTTTATGATCTGCTTCAGAGGAAGGTCACAAAGTTCTTCCTGCACAGGTCATTTCTCAAATTCCTTCAGCTTACAACATTCAACATGCTAAGATGCCATATTTTATGTTAGGGTGTACTCAACCATGTCATGGATGTTTCTCATAGCTGATCCGTCTGCACTGACTTAAAATTGCTTGTAAAGTCCAGCTGGTTCCTAGGGAAAGGAACAGGAAAAATCATGCAAGGATGTTCTTTCACACAGAATATCATTCTAATTTATACAAGTTTCCAAAGAATTTAAATCTCAAATATTTCATTCTACTTCTGGCATCAAAAAGAAGCATGCCAAGGCCTGAGAGAAATAAATTGTTATAATCTATCTGCATGTTAGTTGGCTTTCAGTGTAAGCTTGGCTCCTGAGCCTTTTAAATGTCAAGGATTTTAGCATTAAAGCATTCAGCTTTCAACACTTTAGAAACTCTCAGTGCTAATGTTTTTGTTTTGTATTTTAACTAACAATTCTCTAGCTGAAGTATTTCATCTTCAAAACACTTAAATTCTTAACACGTAAGAAACCTGCAGGCAGTTTGAAGAGTTTGGGCCATAATTTTAAACTGCAAATGAATTCTTCTCTTGACCTTAATATTGATTTGCTGTGACTGTGCAAAGATCATTTATCTTCCTGCAGTTTTTTAATTATTCAGCATTAAGAACAATACAGATATTTATTTTGAGATCATTGAAGAAAATGGACAAGTCTATATTATTTGTAGATATACTCATATCTAATCCAATTATGTAAATACTATTTTAAAGTATCTTTCTAATTCTGTATGATATGATTTATAAGTTTCATACAGTGGAAACAAAATTTAATTTGATAGTTTGTCAAAATCTAATATCTCCAGCTTCCTTTCAATTAGGGTGAAAGAGCCACACTAGAATTGAAATAATAGAATCTCCAGAGTTAATTCTGCCTTTTCCTCTTCTGCACAGAACCATGCCTCTTTTCTCTGTCTTTTAAGTTTTCATTACTCAATGCTCCACTCTTGTACCCCTGACTTTGGATCTACAAAGACCACAATTTTATATGAAAAGACATCTTATATAAGAAAAAATACAGACATAAAAAACATTAAAATTCTAGTAAACAAAGAATAGAAACTGAAATTGATAACTTTTTCACCTAGCCATTTGGCAAATATTAAAATTAAAGTTGGCCAATGTTAAAAAAAAATTCATAGTTTCCAATACTGGCTAAGGTATAAGGAAACAGATTTTCACAGAATGCTAGTGGGTGTATATACTGGTAAGACCTTTTTGAGGAACAATTTGGTAATACCTATCACAAGCTTCTAATTTTACATTGATCAGCATGGTAGTACAGAAAGATACAAAAATAAATATCAGCTATCAGTGGGAATGTAAAATCACTGGAACACATTTACACTGCTAATGGGAATGTAACCTGGCACAACCACTTTGGAACATAATTTTACTTTATCTGATGAGGCTGGAGAGGTGCATATCTAATAACCCAGCAGTTCCACTCCTCATCATGTAGTCAAAAGAAACCCTTGCACATGTGTTCATATACACACTGTAAGACCAAGAAAACAGAAATAATCCCAACTGTCAACCAACAGGGCAATAGATAATAAACAAAGCAGTGAAAATGAATGCTCTCCAGAACATCCAATGGATGGTTTGAGGAAACAAAGTTGCAGAATAATGTTCACAGTTTGAGTCCATTTATATAAAGTTCAAAAATATGCAAAAGTAATTCATTGTTTACAGAAACAAATATTGTAAAACTAAAAACAAAGTAATAACAGATATAAATTCAGGGTAGTGGTTGCTTTGGAGGAAGGGGAAGGAGGACAAGCTGGAGAGAGGCACATAGAAGACTCCAAGGGCGGTAAAAACACTGAGTATTTTCCCTTAAGCTTGGCAGTGATTTAAGTGTTTGGTGACAAATGTGCTTTTTTTTACTTCATCTGTTGTTGTTGTTCCATCACTAAGCCATGTTCAACTCTTTGTGACCCAATGGAATGCAGCACACAGGCTTCCCTGTCCTTCACTATCTCCTGGAGTTTGCTCAAACTCATGTCCATGGAGTCAGTGATACCAGCCAACCATCTCATTCTCTGTTGCCCGCTTCTCCTCTTATCCTCAATCATTCCCAGCATCAGGGTCTTTTCATAGAGCTGGTTCTTTGTATCAGGTGGCCAAAGTATTGGAGCTTCAGCATCAGTCCTTCCAATGAATATTCAGGGTTGATTTCCTTTAGGATGAACTGGCTGGATCTCCTTGCAGTCCAAGGGGCTCTCATGAGTCTTCTCCAGCACCACAGTTCAAAAGCATCAATTCTTTGGTGTTCAGCTTTCTTCATGGTCCAACTCTTACATCTGTGTATAACTACTGGAAAAATGATAGCTTTGATTGTATGGACCTTTGTCAGCAAAGTGATGCCTCTGCTTTTTAATATGCTATCTAGGTTTGTCATAGTTTTTACTTCATAAATATTTTTTATCTAGTGAATTGTTAAAAAACATTTTTAACTTTAATTATTAGTCAACATGAATACAATGCTTTTGTTGATATAAAATTATACTTATTAGATATATAAACTGCATAAAAGATCCTGAAAGGACATACTCTAATGTATTAATCACTATTATCACTTAGTGATTGAGTTTGGGCTAATTTTGCTCTCATTGTTTTACTTTACTATGCTCTTTGTTTTGTTTCACAAAAGACATGAATTTATCTTTATAAAGACAAAAAAATATTTTTTCAAAAAGATACAATATTAGGATGTTCCTTACATTATTGCATATATTACATACTAAGCAGTAAAGAAACAACCTCATCTAAAGAGAGATCTGGCCTTTGCTCTTGGCTTCTGTGAGGTAACCTCTACACTCTTGGAATGCCCTACCTGGTAAGAGTGCCTTTGTTTACCTGGGGACCTTGGCTACACCAGACTGTCTATGCTGACAATGAATTGATGGTTGGGGCCTTGAGCCACATGGTATCAGCTTAACTCCTGCAGGAGCTGCTTTCAGGAAAAGTTGGCCATGTAAGCAGTTGACCATATCTCTGTGTCCAAGCCCCAAAAGACTCTGGACAGCAAGGCTCAAGCAGGCTTCCCTGGTGGTCAACGCTCCATGAGTATTATCATGTGCATTGTCTCTGAGCGGAGCTAGGGCTGCCCATGACTCCACTGGGAGGAGACAACTGGGAGCTTCCTGCTTGGAACTCTCTCGGGCTCTGCCCCATGTGCTGAGGCTGAAAATGTGCATACCTGATGACCCAGCAGTCCCACTCCTGGACATGTAGTCAAGAGAAACTCTTGTACAGGTGTTCATATACACACAGTTTGTAAGACCATGGCTGATTTTAATCTGTCATTAGCCTTCCACTCTAATAAACTATAGGCATGAATGCAACACCATTCAGTGACTTCTGTCTCTCCTTCCAACAAAGTACGAACCTGAGAGTGGTCTTGGAGATCTCCAAACTTGTACTTGGTATCAGAAGTAAGGGTGGCCTTGAGGAGTCTCAAATTTTACACATATATATTATCAACTATAAGCAAAACAAACAAACCCTTAGAAGCCATCGAAATGTCTAGCAACAGAAAATTAGTTAAATAAATTCTGGTATATCCATAGCTTAGAACACTATTGTCATTAAAATCCTATGAAAGAATGTTAAAATTATACATTAAGAAACAAGTACTGTGACAGTAAGATTTCCTTTTTAGTAAAATGTTTGTAAAGTAGAGTCCAATAAGAGAGCTTTTTTTCTTTTTAACAAGGGCACACGTATTCATCCAAAATCTTCTCCTGAGTTCTCTGTGTCTGTCCCTGTCCCTTCTTTAGTGACCTTCCCTCCCTCTTACATCAATCATGTGGTTCCAGCTATATTGTTGTTGTTTAGTCAGTAAGTCGTGTCCGACTGTTTGCAACCCCATGGACTGTAGCCAGCCAGGCTCCTCTGTCCATGGGATTTCCCAGGCAAGAATACTGGAGTAGGTTGCCATTTCCTTCCCCAGGGAATCTTCTCGACCCAGGGACTGAACCCACGACTCCTAAATTGGATTCTTTATCACTGAGCCACCAGGGAAGCCCTCCAGGTATATTACCAAGTTCTTAATCCATCCCCCTGCCCTTAGTCATTAATCTGGAATAGGTACTTGATCTAAGTTGGGCCTGTCACCCTATACTACCCCAGTCACCACAGTTGACTGGTTGAGGAATGAGTCAGCGAGAGTTCTACTGTAGAAGTTATAAAAAACAGTTGTCCCTACAGTTTGAAATTTAGGAGCTGCCAGTGGCAGTAATGTTAGGAAAACAAACTGACAGTGAGAAAAAAATACAGCCAGTTCTCAAAAAGACAAATAGGAAAGAGAATTTTAAGAGTCACGGTCATGTTTGAGACTGGATCCAGTTTTCCTGAGACCGAACTGTATCCTCTTCCCCTTTCCCTTTGGTTATATAACCCTTTAGTTATTTGATCTATCCCATTATCTTTCCAGTAAGTTTCCCCGATTTGCTTAGGCTTCTTGAGATGAAATTATGTTGCTTGCATTTAAGGATATTAATTAATAAATAATTGGCCAAGTCAGAAACATGAAATATCTTTGACTTCTTTCTCTTTTTTCCCACATATACGCGATCACTAAGTTATGCTTGTACTCCTGCATAATACCTCTCCAACCCAGTAACTCCAGCCACTTCTCTCCATCTTCACTGCCATTGCCTTAGTTAAGGTCACCATCCCTCTTGCTCTCCTTCTCCCACTTTTTATTGTGACAGCTTCCTAATGATCTCAATACTCATTAAATTCACTTACTCAATAAATATGCATTGAGTGTCCAGTATATACCAAACACTTTTTTAGGTGCTGAAGGAGTAAGCAGCAAACAAAACAAAGCCCCTGTCTTCACGAGGACTCTATTCTCCTTGTGTAGGGACTATGGTTAATTAATAGACAAATGTATAACATAATATCTAGTGGTGAAGATATCTAGTGCTATGAAGAATCCATGGTTCAGGGCTTTTCTGCTGGCTCAGTGGTAAAGAATCTGCCTGCCAATGCAGGAGACATGGATTTGATCCTGGGTCTAGGAAGATCCCACACACCACACAGCAACTTAGCCTGTGTGCCTCAGCTACTGAGCTGGTGCTGTTGAGACCGGGAGCCGCAACTACTGAGCCCACATGCGGCAACTACTGAAACCCTAGCACCCTACAGCCTGTGCTCTGCAATAAGAGAAGCCACAGCAACGAGAAACCCGCGCACTGCAACCACTGAGAGTAACCCCCGCTTGCTACAACTAAGAGAGAAGCCTGCACAGCAAAGAAGGCCCAGCACAGACCAAAATAAATAAATAAAAATGAAATTAAAACAAAAATTTTAAAAAGAACCCATGGTTCAGTGTTGCAGTAGTGGACCTTAGTCAAACCCCCCCAGGGGCCCCATATCCACACCCTTGGGTATTCTCCTCCCGCAGTGACTGGCTCAACTCTATGACAAGTGTTAGCCAACATGACATTACCAAATGAGGTGCAAGCAGGACACTGAAAAGTGCATGTTTAGTGGACTTGCTTTCTCTTCCTTCTGAGAATTCTTCTGCCACCATGTGAACAAATATTAACCCAGCCACTTCAGCTGTTCCAAGTAAGATCTTATACATGTGAATGAGGTCACTGAGACCATCTGGTCACAGCCAAACCAGCCCTAGCCAGAAGAACTGCCCAACCAACCCATGGAATGTCAAAAAATAATCATGTTTGTTGTCTTAAGACACTAGGTTTGTTACACAGCAAAAGCTAACCATTAATAATAGAACATTATAATAGAACAGAATTATGGGAAGCTGCTACTTAAATAGAGGTAGAGAAGGCCTCTATGAAGAGATGACATTTGAACAGAGAACTGAATGAAGAGAGGAACTGAACCATTTGGCTATCTGGGGGAACATTTCAGGCAGAGAGAACAACATTCCAGGCAGAGGAAATAGCATGTGAATATAGCTTTGAGGCAGGAGCATGCTTAGCATGTTAGAATAATAGCCTTATGCCTTGAATTTAGTGTTCAAAGGAAAAGAGAAATAAGAAATCAGAGGTGGCTGGGGGTCAGTCATATCTTGTTATTGCAAACAATGCTGAAGTCAATAAATTTCTATAGATGTTTTGCATAAGTGACATTACAGCTACAGGGTAAGTTCACATAATTAAATGGCTATGTCAAAAGGTTTGTGTTTTATATTTTTGACAAGTATTGCTAGATTGCCTTCTATTAAGGTTTGGAACAAGTTACCATGCTACCAGCAATATGTTCCTTGCAATTATCAAACAGAGTATTATCAAACTCATTGGTCTTTGCCAATCAGATAGGTGGAAAAATGGTTTTAATTTGCATGTTTCTTATGAATGAGGCTGAGCAATTATTCACATACTTCAGAGCCATTAGTGTTTTTTTTTTCCCTGTGAATTGCCTATTTATCTTCTTTGCCCATTTTTCTACTAGATTGTCAATCTTTTTATAGTCCTTCACATACTAGGAAAATTAGGGTTTGTTTGTAATGGAGTCACATTTTGAAAAAAAATCTGGCTGCTATAAGGAACAGACTGATGGGGGCAGGCATGGCAGCTGGTGGACCTGTTAGGAGGCTACCCTAAAGCTCCAGGTAAAAGAAGGTGGTGGCCAGGGTTAGAAATGTACAGGCAGAGATGGTGAGAAGTGGTCAAACTCAGGGGAATGCTGTAATAATATCTAATGTTTATTGAAGGTTTACTTTGTATTATTACATAGTGTGATAATGACCCTATAAGCATTTTCTCATTCTACTTCAACAATTCTATGAGGGAGGTGCTATTTTCCTTCGTTTATAAAAGTAGGTTTACTGGGTTTGACTCCAAAGTTCTTATCTACAATGCCATACTTTTGATAGCCTCCTGCAGCCAAAGTGATTCTAAACTGCAAGTCTGTTCTTGTCGCTCTCCTGCTTAAACACTCTAAAGTGGCTCCCAAGCCTTAGGCATCCAGAGTTTGCTGAGCATTCAAGATCTAGCTAGAGTTAACTGCTGCCACTCCTCCCCACCCCTGGGGCTCCTCCATCCCCTGATATGGAACTGTTCACAGCTGGAAGCCCAGGACACAGCACCCCCACCTTCCAACCCAGGCTGTGGGGGTTGGAACAACAACAACATCAACATCAACAACATCCTTCCCAATCCCCAGACTTTCCCAGACTAAGTCACACTGTCCCTCTAGTCTCAACTTAGACATTAGCTCCTCTGGGAAACTGTGCATGGAGTCCACTTCCCCAAAAATATCCTGGATGAGGTAGTCCTTGTATGTTTTATCAAAGGACCCTGCAGTCTCCCCTTCACTACCGTCCATTCTAGTGTCCATAATTCCCCCGCAATCCCTCCCAATTGCAGTATAAACAAAATAGAGACAGAAGCAATATTTGTTTTTTTTCTTAAATATTTCTATACAATGGTTTTAAAAGATAAAAAGACCTAGGTTTAGGCAAAAAGATTTACATTGCTCACACATCAGGGTATAAAATGGCATCCCCTCACTGTCAGCTAGACAGTGATTCCAGGACACCCAACCTCCACCACCACCCTGCCCTGCAGTTACCAAAATCTGAGGATGCTCAAGCTCTTTACAAAAAATGGCATTCTATTTGCATATAGCCTCCACACATCTACTGGTATACCCAAATACCATGTCCATGTCATGTATATAGTTGCCAGTGTGCAGCAAATTCAAGTTTTGCTTTTTAGAACTTTATGGATTTTTAAAAATATTTTCAATTCATGATTAGTTGAATTATCAGATGGTATGGAAGATTAACTGTACAGAGAAAAGTGTCTTTTCCTTCCTCCATCAGTCCCCATTCACTTAGTTTTCTTCGCTTACAAGTAGCTATTATAGTTTCTATTTATCCTCCTGAAAAATGTTTATGCATGATTCAAGACTAAATATATATGTGTATGTATGCATGTGTGGATTCGTTTCTCCTGCAAATATTCCACACAAATGGTAGCATACTAAACGCATTTTTTTCTGCACTTTTTTTTAACCTTAGCATATATTGGGGATCTTTCCACATCAATACACAAAGGAGCACCTTCTTCTGTGTGTATATGTGTGGGGGGGAAGGCCAAGAACTACAGTTTGTTCACTGTTATATTCCTCACTGCCTCAGCACAGGGTCTGGCACATGGTAGGAGCTTTATATGACTGTTTTACTAAATTGAGGTGAACTGAATTGAATTACAATACAGGAGGTTGATAATAAAAAATGCCGAGGAAATAAACTGTGTGACTAATAGGCACACAAAAATGTGCTCATCACCATTATTCAGCAGGGATATGCATATTGAAAATACAGTGATATTTTATTACCCACTCACCAGAATGGCTGAAACAAATAAAATGAAGTATCTGGAAGCATTAAGTATTGGAGAAGACATGGTACAAATGGAGCTCTTCCACTACCGGTGAGAATGTAAACTGATACAACTGCTTCAGAAAACTGTTGATAATAACCACTAAAGCTGAACATATGCATAAGTTATGACACAGCAACTCTATTCCTCCATATATGTCCAATAGAAATGCTATATATATTCATCAAAAGATATATACAAGTAAGTGTGCATAATGGCTTATCTTTGTCCAAACAAAGGTTTGATTCTTGAACAGCTCCTAGGAGGTGAACTTTAAGCCCATGAAGTCGTGACTAATAAGAGTTTCTTTGTTTATCTGGGGGCTCTGGGGTGTCCCAGATCACAGTGTGATTTATGGTCAGGGCCTTGAGCCACATGGCATCTATCAGCTTGACCTCTGGAGGAGCTGGAGACTAAAGACAAGCACATGGGCAGTCACCATATCTACATGACCTACCCCCAGTAAAGCCCCTGAACACTAAGGCTGGGGTGAGCTTCCCTGGTTGGCAATAATCTGCACATACTGCCGCATATCACTGCTAGAAGTACATGCTATCTGTCACTGGGAGAAGACAACAGAAGCTTACACCTGGAACCCTCCTGGACTCCGCCTTATGAATCTTTTCCCACTGATGATTTTAGTTTGTTTTCTTCCACTATAATAAATCATAACTGAGTATAACAGCTTCATTTCTGAGTTCCATGAGTCCTTCTAGGGAATTACTGAACTGGGCAGTGGTCTTGGGTATCTCCTCAATGACAAGAATATTCAGAGAAGCACCATTCAACGACGAAGCACTGAGCAGCCCCATTCAGAAGAGCTCCACCCTCAGGACGTAATCACTTTCTCAAGGCTCCACCTCCCAATACCACCACTTTGGAGGATAAGGTTTCAACATATGAATTAGGGGAGGGGGAGACACAACATTCATCCACAACACAGGGAGGGGGCACAGGGCTGTTTCTGGGGCATTGGTAATGCTCTGGTTTCTGATCAGGGTGGTGGTTATAAGGATGCATTCATTTTGTAAAAGTTCATGAAGTTTGACAGAGGATTTACACACTTTTCTGTAAGTATATTATACCTCAACAAAAATTTTACTCCCCTACACATCTATTATAATGCCAGTGAAAGAAAAAAAAATGAAAGGAGAGAGGAAGAAGGAAGGAGGGAAAAGAGAGAGAAGGACACTGACCACACGAAGTGCTGGCAAGGATAAGAGAACCCAGAATTCTATCCTGGGGGGGAATACCAAACAGTTCAGCCACTTTGGAGAACAGTTTGACAGTTAATTACAAAGTTAAACACACACTTACTGAGTAAACTGTCAATCCTACTCCAAAGAGTCACCCAAGAGAAAAGAAAAATTATCATCACACAAAACCTGGATACAAACAAGCAGCTTTACTCATTATCTTAAAAGAGACTTGTAAGAATCCAAATGTCCTTCAACAGGTGAATGGATGAATGAACTATGATACATCCAATAATGGGATACTATTATTCTACTCAGCACTGAAAAGGAGTGAACTGTTGATCCATGCCTGACCTGGATGAATTTTATGCAAGTCAAAGAGGTCAGACTCAAAAGGTGAGACATGGTGTGATTTAATTTATGTGACAGATCAGACTGCCTAGCTTTTGTGGAAGGGGTTAACCACAAACCGGCACTGGTTGGACATGTTACATAACTTAATTATGGTGCTGGTGGTTATACAACTCAATGTGTTAGTCAAAACTCAGAACTATACACTTAAAAAATCTGGGTAAGTTTTACTGTACACCAAGTCTTCCTCAAAAAATCTAACAGATATATAAAAATGCTCAAAGCTTACTTTAAAGTGAAAACAGTAGGTGCCACAAGAGATGTAATATGGATGAAGCACAAAATATGGAAATTTTATTTCCAAGTGAGAATCAGGAAGGCTTCATGGAAATGTTCATATTTACACTGGGCCTTGAATGGAAGTAATATTTGGGCAGGCACCATCTTGAAGAACTAATTTCCAAACCTGAATTTATAGGAGAAAGTATCAAAGGAGATCAGATATCTGCCCTTCTGCCATGAGTACATCCTATGGTGATGCAAACCAACTAGAATCTGAGAGCCACTCAGCCCCACCTGTCATCACATGATAGTCACATAGCCTCTGCTTAAGAAATGGTTCAGGGCTTAGAAAAAAAGTCCTTGGGTCTTCCAGAGAATTCCAGACTTCTCCCACAATGTCTGTCCCTTCAGAGTGAGAAGGAATGATCCATTCATTATAAAAAGCTAATACTCACACAGCACTCACTACGTATTAGAACCTGTTGGGCATTTTTTTTTTCCTGTTGGGCATTTTATGTGTGTGTGTGTGTGTGTGTGTGTGTGTGTGTGTGTGCACACACACACGCACGCACTCAGTCCTGTCTGACTCTTTGCAACCCCACGGACTGTAACCCACCAGGCTCCTCTGTCCATGGAATTTTACAGGCAAGAATGCTAGAGGGGGTTGCCATTTCCTCCTCCAAGGGATCTTCCTGACCTAGGAAGTGAACCCCATTTCCTGCATCTACTGCATGGGCAGGCAGATTCTTTACCACGGTGCCACCTGGGAAGCCTATATACGTATATTGCTGTTCAGTAGCTCAGTTGTGTCCGACTCTTTTTTGACCCCTAGGCTCAGGTGGTAGAGAGTCTGCCTGCCAATTCCATGGGCAGAGGAGCCTGGTGGGCTACAATCTATGGTGTCGCAAAGAGTCGGACACAGCTGAGAGACTTTCACTCACTCTGTACTGTGGCCTGACAGGTTTCTCTGTCCATGGTGCTTTCCAGGCAAGAATACTGGAGTGGGTTGCCATTTCCTTCTCCAGATATAGATATAGACATAAATATAGATACACACACACACACACACACACACACATATACATACACATATATAATCTTTAACATAGTATATAGAAAGTATATGTATAAAATAATAAATATATCTAAGATTTGACATGTATGTACATGTATATGATATGTGTATATATTTATACACTACAAATATATATTTTATATTCTACCAATACATACATAAGTTTATACAGATATAATTTTATGTTTAATATATAATTTATTAGTATATTTAATATATTAAAAGTATCTGTGTAAATGATGTGGTTAACGAACTTGCTCAGGGTGCCACATTCCTACGTGCTGAGGCCAGAATTAGAATCTGAGCAGCCTGGCTCCAGAGCACCTGTCCTGACCACCACGTTCCAGTCCCTCAACATACCAGCAAGGCTGAAGGGAGATCCCTGCAGAAGCCTGGCGTGGCAGTAGGCACTGGCTTCCTGCCTGCCCTTCCACAGTCCTAAGTGCAGAAGGCAAAGCAGCCATGAGATCCTCCCGTCTCTGCAGGAATTCAGCTGCCCCCAGTGACCAGAGCCGTCTCTGCCAAGTGATAAGGAAGACGGAATCATCAGCTGGAAGTGATTTAGCAGAGCAGCTGCCTAGTGCTAAACGGAGCCAGAAAGCCTTCCCTTACACCCTGCCTGCCCTCTTCGGTTACTCAGGGACCTGGAGCAAGTGACTTCTTTTTTTTTTTAACTTGTTAATTGGAGTATAATTGCCTTACAGCATTGTGTTGGCTTCCCAAGTGGCTCAGAAGTAGAGAATCTGCCTGCCAATGACAGAGACTGGAGTTTGATCCCTGGGTCAGGAAGATCCCCTGGAGGAGAAAATGGCAACCCGCTCCAGTATTCTTGCCTGGAAAATCCCATGGACGGAGGAACCCGGCAGGCTACATACAGTCCATGGGATCACAAAGAGTCATCGTGTTCACCTCTGCTGTATCACCAAGTGAATCAGCTGTATGTACACAAATATCCCCTCCCTCTAGGACCTCCTTCCCACCCCACCCCCACCCCACCCACCCATCTAGGTCCTCACAGCGCACAGAACTTCTGAACCCCTCTGTGCATCAGCTTCTTTATCTGTCACGGAAGAAAAGCAAGACTACCTGCCAAGTTAGTGCACACTAGTAGAAACTTAGAGCAGCAGCTGGCACAGTCAGTGCTATTATAAGAAGTCTGCTGCTTGTGGCAAACATTTCCCCTGTGATTCTAACGTTGAGAAAGCTGTCCTCCTCCACCGCCCAGCTTTATTGCAATACACTTGACATACAACCTTGCATATGTGTAATGGGTATAGTGTTGATCGGACACACCGACATATTGCAAAATGATACCTCCACAGCCTTTGCAGACACCTCCGTCCCATCACATAATTACCATTTCCTTTTTGTGGTGAGAGCACTTAAGATCTACTCTCTCAAAAACTTTCAAGTTTATAATAGAGAATCCGTAGTTATAATCACCGTGCTGCACATTATATCCCAGAACATGCTCATCTTCTAACTGGAAGTCTGTACCCTTTCCCCAATATCATCCCATTTCCCCCAGTACCTGGTAACCAGCTCTCTACTCTCTGTTGCTCTGAGATATTTTTGGATCCACACAGAAGAGCGTGAAGGCCTCCTTTGACCTGCCGGTTGCTGACTCTCTGCCTCTGATCAGGATCTTTTCCTGTCCTGCTGTCAGTACGGGGCAGCTTCTCCACCGCCTCAGCCTGGCCAGTGCGTTTCCCAGGCAATTCCTGCCACTGGCGCTTTGTCCTTTTTCTAGCGATCACCGTGTTCTTCACCATTTCAAAAATCCAGCATTAAAAGCTCATTGGCTCCTCTCCTTTTCCCATCTCACACAGCCTGGCCATACCCCTCAGGACGAGGAGTAAGCCCAACTGCAGACCAGGGTAAGGATCAGAAAAGTGAATTCATTTGTGGTTAATGTTTTCTTTGACGCTGTTTGCAGGAGGAGCACTTTCTGCTCCCTGCAGCTTCATGTCAGGGCTATGATTTCAGGCCTTTTTGAGGCTGCAAATAGGCCTGACCCATCTGGCAAATCTCAAAGTCCACATTCCCAGAGTACTCCGTTTGGACTCCGTTCCAAACTGGAGTCACTGAAATTCAACTCCCCCCAGACCTGGAGGGGAACAAACACCCCAGTGTTGCTTTAAGTGTTCAAACCAAGACTCTGGTGCCGCTGATGAGAAGGAGGTAAGCAGGAGTGATGGGGGAAGAGATGCAGTTTCCCTGGGTATTTGTACATCGTGTAATGTACTAGAGGAATTAACTTGCAAGAACCCTTTGAACCTGGAAGAATGTCCCCAAAGTCAGTCTGGATTTTTAAAAATCTGTACTTCCTCCTCTTCCTCATTTAAATTTTGCTTCTCTCTGTGAGGTAGATACAATCCCTTAGCCAGTCCTGTACCTTCTCTTTCCTTCCAAGTCATCGTAATCAATTTATAGAGTAATCAATTTAACAGCCATATATTTGCTTCCTCGGCCTCTTGAGCAGCCCTGCATGGGCATGAGACCTAATTCAGGCAATGAAACATGGGGAAATCGAATAAAAGCGTTCCAAAAAAGATTTATTTCTAATAAAAACGGGGCACAGGGAGAGCAAGTCCTCCCTCCTTGTTTGTTGACACATCTCTGCCCACATGTGATGTCTGGGCTTCATCCTTTCTCTTAAATGTAGAACTGTTCTTCCCTTGGGGTCAGGGGATGTGTCCATCCTTAGAAATCTCAATCACACATGACTCCACCCGTTACTTCTCTGCACTTATTTCAGTAATTCAACAAATATTTATTAGGCACCTACCTTGCACCATATTCTAGAAGCTAGAGCAAGACCGGCCAGGTCTCTACTCTTGGGAGACTTCATCCAGTGGGCTCCTCCTAGTACAATCTCGTCAACTGTCTCTGCTGCACGTTTCTATTTGGGGGCCCCACCAGCCCTGACACAGCACATCTAAAGTCAAAGTCACTCCCCACCCCCTACCCCTGCCCCTCGCCAAACTCATTTCTCCAGCACCCTCCATTTCTCAGAATCATTAAGTCTACTCTTATTGAGTGCCAGAGGGTGGAGCTATAAAGAGAGGTAACAGTCTCTGATGCACAGAAATCATCACAATAGAGTGTAAGATGTGCCACAAGAGAGGTGTGTCCAAGATAAGTGGGAGGAGGGAGTGTCTGGACTCCTCTGAAGGAGTCAAAGAAAGAGAAAAAATGGGGAGAGGAAGAAGAGACTGAGCCAAAAACTGAACCTTGGAAAATGCTAATAGAGGGCAGAACAGTGTCAAATGCAGCAGATGATGAGAAGGCCCCAAAAGATCTTTGATGTGTTAAATCTTGGAGAGAACAGTTCCGTGGAGAGGTGGGTTAGTCTATGGTAGGTGGAAGAATAAGAAAGTGGCGAGGAAGACTACTTCTACATTCTCAGCCTCTAGCCTCCCTTCTGGAAACATGGTCTTGATTTTCCTTTGGGACCATTCCTCTCCCTCTGTCAGTGGTTGGGTAGAATTGGTCCCACCCCCAGGTCCAGAATCCAGCCAATCAGATCACACTATCCGTTGCCATGGAGATTTGCTTAGGGGTGTGCTCATGATTCAACCTGAGCCAAGAGAAATCAGCTGGTGAAAGTCTTAGGAAAAAACTCCCCTACACCAGTTGGTAGCCTGGGCTCTTATTGTGTCAGAGCTGGACCACTGCACCAATCTTTTCACTGGTCCCCCTGACTCCTAATTCTTTATTTTAACCAGAGCTTCCACACCATTTTTCTCAGCTCTGCTTTCACATTATTCAAAAACTCTTGAGCAGCCACCATTAAATTCATTGCACCTAATGCTTCATATTCATACTCCACAGCCTGTATCCAATTTACCTTCCTTGCACCTTCCTGTCATCAAGGCTTTAATTATCTTCCTCCTCCGGGACTGCCCACCCCTTTCTTTTCTATTATTCAAACTTTCCTCATCTCTCAATGTCCCAGCTCAAATGCCATCTTCCCTGACTACCATTTGGTATCAGTATGAATTGATGGCAATTTTTGGAAAACATGATTTATTGTCTA
Organism: Odocoileus virginianus; assembly: GCF_023699985.2. NCBI lineage: Eukaryota > Metazoa > Chordata > Mammalia > Artiodactyla > Cervidae > Odocoileus > Odocoileus virginianus. Next base: position 22,184,904 of record NC_069697.1, read on the forward strand.
GTTATCTCATTTTACATATTTGTTTTTTCTCCCGCATTACCCTGGAGGGAAGTTAAAGACAAAGACTGTGTCGAGTTATTGGTATACTGTGTGGCATTTATGACTGAGCTCTGCACAGTCAACACTCAAACATTTTCTTAGAATGATTAATAGACATTTCCCAGTTTGGCAGTGGAAATGGCGCTGAATGTAGAGCTGCAATTTAAATGATGAGAAGACGGACTTCCTGGTGGACCAGCAGCTAATACCCTGAGCTCCCAAAGCAGGGGATCCTGGTTCGATCCCTGGTCAGGGAACCAGATCTCACATGCCGCAACTAATAGTTCACATGCCACAACAAAGTCCCTGCATGCCACAACTAAGACATGGCACAGTCAAGTAAATAAATAAATATGAAAATAAATGATGAGAAGAGACATGCTCAAAGGGGAAAAAGCTTAATGGATATGAATAGTCTAGTCAAGAAAACAAAGCTGGGAGTGTTATCAATGGAAAGTTCTTATACAAACTCAAACTTGCCAAGGCAAGGAGACAAACCTCAAACACAGGATGGGGGCCATGGAGAAAAGTTCTGAAAACCCTGGACAATCTGTGATCGAAAGGGTGATGAGGGGTGGGAAAGCCAAGGAAAAACTAAGTGACCTAGTTGAAGGAATCAGCACTGGGACTTCAGCAGCAAGGTCTCAGATGACCTAGGGAGTAGAGGATAAAATGTCCTTGGAAGTAGCACTCATTGGATTTAGGACACACTCTCCTTTGTTTCAACTCCCAATGAATGAAGGAAACTTCCCAGAATTGGCTCCCCAGTTTATGTGGAATAGTGATGAGGAACCACTCTTAATAAGGTTCCAGAAGACCTCCCCATTGTCATTCTCATGGTGATTTCCCATCGTGCTTACTTGATGATTCCCTCATCCTGAAATATTCTCTTCATTAACCCTCTCTTTCTGGGTTATGGTCCTAAAGGACTGGCCCTTCCCTCTCAATCTCCTCTACTGAGCCATCTTCATCTTCTTGGCCTCCAAGCATCAGAGTACCCCCTAGCCTTCCTCCATTGACCTCTTCTTGTCTAGATTTGTGCTTAAGTCATGGGGGATTTTGTTCAGATCTAGGCTTTAAATCTAGGGTTTTTATGAGCTGATGACCTAATTTTGCATCTCAAGCCCTAACTTCTCTCATTTTCCTTGAGCTCTAGATTTGTATATTCACAGTCTATCCTAAATCTCCACTTGGAGGTCTAATAATCATTTCAAACTTGATATGTTCAAAATTAAACATTAACACACACACACAGTGCTGAATAATTCTTGACCATTTCTGTAAATTACTGCTTCACTCTACAAGTCATCAGACACAACCCCTTTGCTCATCCTTACCTGTACTCTTTCTCACACCTGACATCCAATCCATCAGCAGATTTGTTCAGCTCAGCCTTTGGAATCCATCTTGATTCTGAAACATCTCATCATTTCCATGACTGCCATCCTAGTCCAGTCCACCATCATTTGTCATCTGGATTTAAAATGGCCTTGTGATTGGTCTTTGCATTTCTGCCTGTGTTGCCTACCATCTCTTTCCACAAAGCCTCCAGAGTCACCATTCTGCAGTGTAAGTAAAGTCATATCAGCTTGAAACCCTCCAGTGAAATTCTGACTCATGCTACAGTACAGATGAACCTGAAGGAGTTATGCACAGTGAAATAAGATAGACATGAAAGGATAAGTATTATCCAATTCCACTTAAAAAAAGGTAACTAAAATAGTCAAACTCACAGAGATAGAAAGTAGAACTGTGTTCACCAGGGGCTGCAAGGAGAGGGGAATGGGAAATTATTATTCAATGGTACAAAGCTTTAGTTTGGAATGATGAAAATGTTCTGAGGATGAACAGTGATAACGATTGCACAATGACATTAATGTACTTAATGCCACTGAACTGTACACTTAAAATGGTAAAATTTATCCCTTCTGAAGTTTTTAACCCTCCAAAACCTTCCTCTCACTCAAGGTCAAACCCAATGCCTTTACCGAGGGCTCTAAGGTCCTACATCCTTGGGCCCCTGCCCCCTCTCCAGCCTCCTCTGCTATCGCTGTCTATGCCATCACTCTGCTCCAGTCACACCCAGCTCCTTGTTATCCTTGAAATAAGCTGTAGGCACTCCCACTCTGCAGTCCATGGGGTCCCAAAGAGTTGGACACGACTGAGCAACAGAAAAACAACACTCCCATTCAAACATGCTAAGCCCTGTTCTGCCTCAGGACCTTTGCATATGCTGTTCTTTCTTTCTGGAATACTTCCCCCCTGAAGTCCATGTGGTTATCCCTCTTATTTCACCTAGTTCTCTACTCAAATGTCTCCTTTGGAGCAGCAGTCTCTACACTATCACACATACCACTTCCACTCTTTACAATCTCTCTGCCCAGCTTTATTCTCTAGAGCACTTATCAAGACTAATACCTGGCTTTTTTCTTCATTTCTTCAGTTATTGCCTGACTCTCCCCATTGGAATATAACCTGAGAACAAGGATGTTGTCTGGTTCACTGACAGATCCCAGTTTCCTACCACAGTGTCTAAAATATAGTAGACACTCTAAAAATATTTGTTGAATAAGTGAACTTCACCTCAGCAAGTGCCAAAAGATACTAAACCAAGAGGCTATTTAGATGAGTGACTAATATCTGGATAAGTAAAACAGATTTTCTTAGAGGAGGTATGCAACCCAAATTGCTTTGTGGTTTTGTGTTTTTTTTTTAAGTGTGAAAAACATGTTCATTATAAAAATTTGGATTACACCAAAAAGTAAAGAAGAAGCTAAAAGCTACATGCTTCCACAATTACCTATATGGGTATTAGGAAGTTTTACCCAAATTTTTAAATATATATGCGTTTTTCTTAGCCTGGGCGCTCTAAAAAGCAGAAACAAGGGTTGAAGTGCTGAAGAGTGAAGAGAAGAGAGAGCATGAGGCAAGGGAAGATGCAGAGAAAGGCAGTGACAAACCACAATGAGACAGAGCAAGTCAGGCTGCCGATGCGTTCACTCAGTAGAAGGGACTTTGGGAGGCTTCCAAAGACAAACCACAGAGAGAGAATCCAAGGAACACAGACACATGGGGAAAGTATCACCTAATTCCTTCTGATTCCATCCCGTCTCCTAATTTCTATCAAACTTCACCCACATGGAACTAACTTGCCTCAGCTTCCAGCTTACATCACACAGCCTCTTGGTGGCTTCATATAAACCAGATCCAATGTGTCATGGTGACATTTCAACGGCGTCTGGAGGTGAACAGGTGACTGGGTGCGGTGCACCAGTCAACAAAGAGAAAGACGAAGGCGGTCAGGAGCTTTTGAGAAGTTGCATGAGATTTGTATCAAATGTGACATTTTAAACAAAACCGGAATCATACTATTCACAGTTTGTTTTCATTGGGACATAATTCATATACCATAAAATTCACGCCTCTAAAGAATACAGTTCATTGGTTTTTAATATAGTCACAAAGTTTTGCAACCACTGCCACCCCTATCTAATTCCAGAACATTTTCAACTATCTAAAGAAATCTCACACCTATTAGCAATCACTTTCTAAACCCACTCCTCTCAAATCCCCAGAAACCACTAATCTACATTCTGTCTGTAAGTATCAGCCTCCTCTGCACATATTCTATCAACCATGTGACCTTTTGTGTCTGGCTTCTTCCACTCAGCACATTTCCAGGTACATCTGTTTTGGAGCTTGCCTCAGTACTGCATTCCTGTTCATGTCTAGATAGTATTCCATTGTAAGGACAGACTACATTTCATTTACCCATTTATCAGTTGACAGAAATTTGGGTGTTTCCACTTTTCTGGCTAAAATGAATAATACTGCTATGAACATTCACATATAAGGGTTTATATGAACATGTATTTTCATTTCTCTTGCACATATACCTAAGAGTTTCATATTTTCTTGGGTTTTTTTTTTTGCACATCTTTTTTTAATTGAAAGCTGAATATTTTAAATAATATAATGTAATAACTCTGGAAACCCCAGGCTTTGTTGAGGTTCTTGCCCCTGATGGTTGCTGTTTGTCTAGCATCTCTCTGAACTCATCTGTAAAGTCTATTCTTTCTTGAATGAGGCCACTAAAGTATCTGCTTAGCATTGTGGTCAGTTTCTTTAAATATCTAGAGCCAAGAAGTTCACCAGTCTTTGTTGAAGGGCTCTGTGTACACACTGGGAGCACGCTTTCAACATTCAGACAGTGGAAAGGCAGTTCAAAACTCCCCTTGGCCTTTACTCACTGTTGGCATGGAGCCTCAAGCTGAGCCACAGCAGAGAGCGCAGGCCCGACTCACACCTCCCTGAGCCTGCACACATCCCTGATCAGAGGCACAACCATATGCGTGCATGCTGTCTTCTAGATGCCCAGCAACATCTTGGAGCTTTTCAAAGGCCCCTGTAGGCTTCTCATCCCCTAGACTTTCCTTTCAGCCTACTGTTCACCCAGTCATCCACCACCTAAGGCTGCCAGTGATTTTTGCCTCTGCCTATTCTTGACAAATACCCCTGGGGAAAGGTCTTCCCAATGGTCAACCTCTGGATGAAGTCAAATGAAGCCAGCCCTGTAAGAGGGATCTTCCAGGGAACCAACCACTAGATAGGTCAAATAATGACATGGGCTTTGAGGAGCTCCAGCCCCGTTCCGCTCCCTCTGGTGGCTGCCAGGTTTTCAACATGATCATGTGAAGAGGGCATGGCAACCCACTCCAGTATTCTTGCCCAGAGAATCCCCATGAACAGAGGAGCCTGGCAGGCAACAGTCATAAAGAGTCGGACACGACCGAGCAACGAAGCACAGCACAGCAGAACTGGGAAGAGGTGGGTGGAATATAGCTAATTAAAATGCCATGATGCTCACTGCTTTTACTGAAATCCAGTCACTTTTTTTGAATCAACATTCTGACAACTTTGCCAGTTTTCTCATTGCCTAAATGGGACTGAGGATTTTTGGAAGTCTGCTATTTTCTCTGACACCACTCAGTTTTTTAATATTTGTTTTTAGATGTTACATAATTATTGATTATATTCCCAACACTGTACATTTCATACCCTTGAATCATTTATTTTGCAACTGGAAGTTTGTGACTCTTAATCTCCCTCACCTATTTCTCTCCTCGCCCCAACTCTCAACTCCCACTAGGAATAAGCCAGTGAGACAATTCTCAGTACTATGTCACATGGACGGAGAAGCCTGCAGTCCATGGGGTCACTAAGAGTCGGACACGACTGAGCGACTTCACTCTCACTTTTCATTTCCTGCATTGGAGAAGGAAATGGCAACCCACTCCAGTGTTCTTGCCTGGAGAATCCCAGGTACGGGGCAGCCTGGTGGGCTGCTGTCTCTGGGGTCGCACAGAGTCGGACAGGACTAAAGTGACTTAGCAGCAGCAGCAGCATGTCACATGGCCACCATTAAATGTTAGGGGAGATTAGGAAAACAATGCCTTTCCCTTTATAAATTCAATAATTAAATATGAGGTTTGATATAGCATTTGCATAGTCAACTGTGTTAAGACAGCAGAAGTTACAATAGTGCTGGGTAACAAATTGCCATGGAATTTAGAGGTAAAAAACAATAAATATTTTTTTTTCTTGATCACACCTTGGATCAACTGAATGGCTGAGCTAGACTGGATTTGGCTAGACTTGCCTATGGTTTGACTCAGGTTTGCTCTATGTGTGGTCCTTTTTGTTCATTTATTTTTGTTTTTACTTTTTCTTACAAAAATGTATTAAGAAAAGAATGAAAAACAAATATACCACTACAATATTGTAAAGCAATTAGCCTCCAACTAATAAAAATAAATGAAAAAAATAAATAAATAAAAATGAGTGTAAAAAAAATATATATATATGTATGTGTATATATATATATGTATATATCTATCTTAGTGAATTATTATAAAACAAACACTTTTGTAACCACCACCCAGGTTAAGAAATAGAACCTTGCCAGAACCCAGAACTCTTCCTATATGCCCCATCCCAAATATAGCCCTCCCCTTCCCCACAAATAACCACCATTCTGACTCTTATGGTAATCACTTCCTTGTACTGATTTATAGCTCAATCATTCATGTTCACATCCACAGACCCTATGGTTTTCAGAACCATATGTTTCAGAACTTGGGCCTGGACTTTCCTGGTGGTCCAGTGGTTAAGAATATGCCTGCCAATGCAGGATACATGGGTTCAGTCCCTGGGCCAGGAAGATTCCACACGCCACGGGGCAACTAGGCTCATGTGTCACAGCAAATGAGCACACGTGGCCTAGAGCCCACGCTCCACAGCAAGAAAAGTCACCACAGTGAGGAGCCTGTGCGCCACAACTAGCAAGAAGCCCCCCTCACTGCAACAAGAGAAAGCCCACGCAGCAGTGAAGACCCAGTGCAGTGAAAAATACATGTTGAAAATTAAATTAAATTTCAATAATAAAAGAACCTGGGCCTGCTGACCTATAGAATATCCCACGGCCTGGATTTTATTGATGCTATATTCATGGTACAATGCAACATATTCCTTTGTCCTTTCATATTTTCTGAAAATAGGCAGCTGGATCTAGAGGCTGAATAAAATCAGGTTTAACCTGTTTTTACTTTCCGGCAAGGCTATAGGTAATACCTTGTTTTCATTGCATTTTTTTTTTTAATGTTACCAGACTTTAATGCTCAATGCTGAGATCCATTAACTCATTTGAGTTGTAAAAAGATAACAATATGTCTATCATTTCACCTTACTTATTAAATAGATTAAATTTTTAAGAGAGAAAACTCCCTCTCATCTATTAATGGTTACCCAGTGGTACAGCTTATATGGGAAAGGCAGAATAATGCTTGTTTCTTTTCCTTTATTTATCTAGTTTTCGAAAGAATGAATTAATTTCCTATTATCCTCCAAAGGAGACCAATTTGTTTTTTATTTTTACAAATTCATGAATTTAAATATATTCAATGTGTTCTGATGCATGACAATTCTTATCCTTTTGCGGCTTAAATTGTCTTATCTTTGAACACTGGGAACCTCTTCAAGTTGACTTCTGTGTCATTTTGACATAACTCTAATTGTCTGTGATCGATTTCTTGCTATCTGGTATGACAAAATGTTCCAGGATAATTTTTGCCACAGATTGGGAATTTGTCATTTCTTCAAGGAGTCCTGGTTTTCTTTTAGTGGAAAATGGCATTTCATAATCACAATCTCTTATGCTATTGGATGAGTTGGTCAATATTTCTGGTCTTTGGTAGTGGTCAGAACTAGGAAATATATTTTTTAAGATGAAACATTTCATGAGTTCACAGTGATATTTCCAATTCAAATTCAGGACTATGGGGGCTATTCTTTAATATCTTTTATATTACTCCTGAATCTCCTCTGTCCATACCAAGAATTCTTGTATGGTTCTCAAAGACATAATTAATGACAGAATATCCCATGACTGCTCATTTACTTTACTCTACATTCTATACAGAAGAGATTCAAAACAGTAATACTCAGGATGCTGTTGTTGTTTCATCCTTAAGTCATGCCTGACTCTTTTGTAACCCCGTGGACTATTGCCCACCAGGCTCCTGTGTCCATGTGATTTCCTAATGAAGAATACTGGAGTGGAAACTGAAAAGCTCTTGCACAGCAAAGGAAACTATAAGCAAGGTGAAAAAACAACCCTCAGATTGGGAGAAAATAATAGCAAATGAAACAACAGACAAAGGATTAATTTCCAAAATATACAAGCAGCTCATACAACTCAATACCAGAAAAACAAACAACCCAATCAAAAAGTGGGGAAAAGACCTAAACAGACATTTCTCCAAAGAAGACATACAGATGGCTAACAAACACATGAAAAGATGCTCAACATCTTTCATTATTAGAGAAATGCAAATCAAAACTACAATATCACCTCACACCAGTCAGAATGGCCATCATCAAAAGTCTACAAATAATGAATGCTGGAGAGGGTGTGGAGAAAAGGGAACACTCTTGCACTGTTGGTGGAAATGTAAATTGATACAGCCACTTTGGAAGACAGTATGGAGATTCTTTTAAAAACTAGAAATAAAAGCACCATATGACCCAGCAATCCCACTCCTAGACATATACCCTGAGGAAACCAAAATTGAAAAAGACACATGTATCCCATTGTTCATTGCAGCACTATTTCCAATAGCTAGAACATGGAAGCAACCTAAACGTCCAGCGACAGATGAATGGATAAAGAAGTTGTGGTACATATACACAGTACTCAGCATAAAAAGGAATACTTTTGAGTCAGTTCTAATGAGGTGGATTAACTTAGAACCTATTATACAGAGTGAAGTGAGTGACAAAGACAAAGATAAATACCGTATCCTAAGGCATATATACGGAATCTAGAAAAATGGTGCTAAAGAACTTATTTACGGGGCAGCAATGGAGAAAGAGACATAGAGAATGGACCTACAGACATGGGGAGAGGGGAGGAGAGGGTGAGATGTATGGAAAGAGGAACATGGAAACTTACACTGCCATATGCAAAATAGATAGCCAACGGGAATTTTCTGTATGGCTCAGGAAACTCAAACAGGGGCTCTGTACCAACCTAGAGGGGTGGGGTGGGGAGGGAGATGGGAGGGAGGTTCAAAAGGGAGGGGATACATGTATACCTATGGCTGAGTCATGTTTAGGTTTGACAGAAAACAACAGAATTCTGTAAAGCAATTATACTTCAATTAAAAAATAAATTAAAAAAAAAAAAGAATACTGAAGTGGGTTGCCATTTCCTTCTCCATGGGATATTCCTGACCCAAGGATTGAACCCGTACCTCCTGCATTGGCAGGTGATGCTTTACCACTGAGCCACCAGGGAAGCCCCAATATTCAGAATAACCACCACCATTTATATTACTAAAAACAATTTTTTTTAAATTTTGCATACCCTACCCCCATTCTCACTTCATTTTTCTTTTAATTGTACAACATCCATATTGTCAAAACATACAGTCATCACATGCCATATTCTCTCTTTTAGTTGGTCTTCAACTATAAGTAACTATATATGTAATGCTCAGCATAATTCCTTATATTAAAGTCTCTTTAGTGTCTGAGGGGGCCTTACAAACAGCTGTGAATAGAAGAGAAGTGAAAAGCAAAGGAGAAAAGGAAAGATATTCCCATTTGAATGCAGAGTTCCAAAGAATAGCAAGGACAGATAAGAGAGCCTTCCTCAGTGATCAATGCAAAGAAATAGAGGAAAACAATAGAATGGGAAAGACTAGAGATCTCTTCAAGAAAATTAGAGATAGCAAGGGAACACTTCATGCAAAGATGGGCTCAATAAAGAACAGAAATGGTATGGACCTAACAGAAGTGGAAGATATTAAGAAGAGGTGGCAAGAATACACAGAAGAACTGTACAAAAAAGATCTTCACGACCCAGATAATCACGAAGGTGTGATCACTCACACTCACCTAGAGCTGGACATCCTGGAATGTGAAGTCAGGTGGGCCTTATGAAGCATCACTACAAACAAAGCTAGTGGAGGTGATGGAATTTCAGTTAAACTATTTCAAATCCTAAAAGATGATGCTGTGAAAGTGCTGCACTCAATATGTCACCAAACTTGGAAAACTCAGCAGTGGCCACAGGACTGGAAAAGGTCAGTTTTTATTTCAATCCCAAAGAAAGGCAATGCCAAAGAATGCTCAAACTACTGGACAATGGCACTCATCTCACACGCTAGCAAAGTAATGCTCAAAATTCTCCAAGCCAGGCTTCAGCAAAACGTGAACCATGAACTTCCAGATGTTCAAGCTAGTTTTAGAAAAGGCAGAGGAACCAGAGATCAAATTGCCAACATCTGCTGGATCATTGAAAAAACAAGAGAGTTCCAGAAAAAAGTGTCTATTTCTGCTTTATTGACTATGCCAAAGCCTTTGACTGTGTGGATCACAACAAACTGTGGAAAATTCTGAAAGAGATGGGAATACCAAACCACCTGACCTGCCTCTTGAGAAACCTGTATGCAGGTCAGGAAGCAACAGTTAGAACTGGACATGGAACAACAGACTGGTTCCAAATAGGAAAAGGAGAACATCAAGGCTGTATATTGTCACTCTGCTTATTTAACTTATATGCAGAGTACATCATCAGAAACGCTGGACTGGATGAAGCACAAGCTGGAATCAAGATTGCAGGGAGAAATATCAATAACCTCAGATATGCAGATGATATCATCCTCATGATAGAAAGTGAAGAAGAACTAAAGAGCCTCTTGATAAAAGTGAAAGAGGAGAGTGAAACAGATGGCTTTAAGCTTGACATTCAGAAAACTAAGATCATGACATCCGGTACCATCATTTCATAGCAAATAGATGGGGAAACAGTGGAAACAGTGGCTGACTTTCTTTTTCTAGGCTCCAAAATCACTGCAGATGGTGGTTGCAGCCATGAAATTAAAAGATGCTTACTCTTTGGAAGGAAAGTTATGACCAACCTAGACAGCATAGCAAAAAGCAGAGACATTACTTTGCCAACAAAGGTCCATCTAGTCAAGGCTATGGGTTTTCTAGTAGTCATGTATGGATGTGAGAGTTGGACTATAAAGAAAGCTGAGCGCCAAAGAATTGATGCTTTTGAACTGTGGTGTTGGACAAGACTCTTGAGAGTCCCTTGGACTGCAAGGAGATCCAATCAGTCCATCCTAAAGGAGATCAGTCCTGGGTGTTCACTGGAAGGACTGATGTTGAAGCTGAAACTCCAATACTTTGGCCACCTGATGTGAAGAGCTGACTCATCTGAAAAGACTCTGATGATGAGAAAGATTGAGGGCAGGAGGAGCAGGGGACGGCAGAGGATGAGATGGCAGGATGGCATCACTGACACAATGGACATGGGTTTGGGTGGACTCTGGGAGTTGGTGATGGACAGGGAGGCCTGGCGTGCTGCTGCTCATGGGGTCGAAAAGAGTCGGACAAGACTGAGAGACTGAACTGAACTGAGTTGTTGTGGTTATGTAAAACTTGTTCTGTAACAGATTCCTGAGGAAATACCTATAGGAAGAATATTCCCTAAGTTCCTTCACATTCATAACAGCTTCTCGGTCCTTGAAAATAAGTCACATTTTCTTTACTTGGATATCACAATATACTATTCCAATATGCTTTCTTCTGACATAAAGTACTACAATCAGAAAGTCTATGAATAAGAATAGAGATGCAAACACAGAGAATGGACTCATGGACACAGCAAGAGAAGGAAAGGGTGAGATGAATTAAGAAAGCAGCAGTGACATATTTACACTATCATGCTTAAAAGAGCTAGCGAGTGGGAAGCTGCTGCATAACACAGGGAGCCCAGCCCGGTGCTCTGCGAAGACCTGGAGGGGTGGGATGGGGGTGAGGTGGAGGGGAGGCTGAAGAGGGAGGGGAGATACGTACAGTCATGACTGATTCGGGTTGCTGTATGGCAGAAACCAGCATTGTAAAGCAGTTATCCTCCAGTTAAAAATAAATATACATATATATTTAAAAGTCTAATAATAACCTTCCTTCCCTTATAAGCTACACGTTCCTTTAACCTAGATGCCTAAAGATTTTTTTGTTTCTATTTTTCTTTAAAATCCAGAAATTTCACTAGACTATGTCTTGGTGTTGGTCATTCAGTTCCATATTCTCATTTGCATAGTGTGTTCTTTAACATGTACTTTCAAATTTATTTTATTTCAGAAAAAATGTTCTTGAATTATAATATTTAGCATTTGTTCAATTGCTTTTCTTCTTTAGGAAATACCGTTCACCATATGTTGGATCTTCTTTGCTTATACTTATTCAATAGTAGTACTGTCTCTCAAATCTTTTTCTCTTTCTCAATTTATTTTTTATTTTAAACAATTTCCTTATTTTCATCTTCTATTTCTCTCAAGGCATTATCTGTGTATTTATTCACTGGCTTCCCTACAGGTTAACCTGCATTTATTTTATTTCATGTTTTCCCTAATTTCTATCACTTCACTTCTAAAGTTTTGTATTTCTTATTAATTTAGTCTTTCATTTCTTCTATGTCTTTTAGCTTAATGTCTTAATGTCTTTCAGCTCATTGTGAAATAGTACATTATATTTTGCTTCTTCTTTCTTATTTTTAAGCAAATATTTCTGGCCTGCTTTCATTAACTGTAGGGATATTATTCTGTTCATTATTCTAATTTTTCTTAGAATAACTTTGTACAAGATTTGACTTTAAAACTTTTTTGTTGATCATTTTTGTATGAATTTAGTTTATTGAGCTTTCATAAGATTTTTACCAAGGAAAACTTTAACTTCACAAAGCTATCCATTCTGCTGTGTTTCATAGAGTTGCAAAAAATATAACAGCTTGCTTTATAAGACTTCCTAGACAGGTGCCACTTTTATCTGGATTTCCTTTCCTTCATCTCTCTAGGGTCTGTTCTGCTCAGTTTTAATTCCACTCCCAGCAGCATCCTCAGGGAAGCGCCCCGTCCTAAAGGAATACCTTGCTGATGAGGTTTGGGAATTCACAGGGGGTGGACTGCTGCATGCCATTCAGGCTTTACTGCAGGCCTGTACTCACCTGCTAATTGGAGTGGGCACAACCATCTCAGCTGTTGTTCTAAAATTAGCTTGCTGCGCTTTCCAGTGAATACCTGTTGGATATTTCAGGGGTTTCTTGTTCTCCGGTTTGTTAGATGCCCCGCTGCTTTTTCCTGCACAGAAGCTGATGCCATACAGGCCTTGTGACTATCAATGATTTCTCCTCATCTGCTTGTATTTCGGAGTCCAGAGGGATACTTTCTCACCTGGTTTTGTTGGAAAATCGGTGGGTTTTCGGTTTTGTTACTCAATTGCTCTCTGGTTTTTTTTTTTTTTTTTTTTTTTTTTTGTAGAGATTAGATGAGTTCTAACCACTATTCAGCCACTATCATTTCCACCTTCCTACTTCCATGTATTCACTCGGGGTCTCAGACTGAAGGGGCAGGAGCGCACAGGGGAAGCTCTTCTCATGGTGAAAGGAGAAAGGCAAGAGAACAAATCCGAAACCACAGTATGCTTAAATCTCTGCGTGCAGGACACATTTGTTAATACGCCATTGGCCCAAAATAGCCACAAAGCCAAACACAATATTGATATGCAAGAAAGTACACTTTGCTTCTAGCAGAAGGAACTACAAAATCACTCAAAGAGCAAGATGAAGAATTGGGAACAATAATGCAATGTTCCACACCAACCACCTGCATTCACTCCAAAGGCTTTTTCTTTTTCTTTTTTTTTAAGATTTTATTTATTTTTTCTTTTTGCAGGTTTAGGGTCACAGAAAAACTGAAATAAGGGAACAAAGATTTCCTATATGCCCCTTAAACTCACACATGGAAAGCCTCCCCCTTATCAACAACCCCCACTAGAGGGATGCATTTTTTTACAACTGATGAACCTACATTGATACATCCTAATTCACAGTTTACATTAGGGTTCACCCTAGGTGCTGGATCTTCTTTGGGTTTGGTCAAATGCATAATGACATGTATCCACCATTAATAGCATTACATCCCTAAAAATCCTCTGCGCTCCCCTTACTCAACCCTTCATTTCCCCTTTGCCCTACTGATTTCTTTTCTTTTTTCTGTATACATCCCTTTGCCTTTTTCAGAATGGCATATTGTTGGAACCATACAGTATATGGCCTTCTCAGACTGACTCTTTTCACTTATCAATATGCATTTAAATTTCTTCCATGTCTTTTCATGGTAGGATGACTCATCTCTGGTTCGTGCTGATGCTGAATAATATTTCCTTGTCTGGATATACCAGGATTTATTCCTTCACTCACTTAGTAAAGAGCATTCAGATTGCTTCTAAATGTGGGCAATTATGAATAAAGCTGCTATAAACATCCATGTGTAGGTTTTTCTGTGGACATAAGTTTTAACTCTTTGGGTACACAACAAGGAACACAACTGCTGGATCACATGGTAAGAGAATTAATTTTGTTAGAAATTGCCGAAGGCTTTTTCTAAATCTTGCTAGTTGTTATTGTTTAGTCCAGCTCTTTGCGACCCCATGGACTGCAGCACGCCAGGCTCCTCTGTCCAAGTGTGATTGCCATTTCCTTCTCCAGCGGACCACATGTTGTCAGAACTCTTCACTACGACCGGTTCTTCTTGGGTGGCCCTGCACAATATGGCTTGTAGCTTCATTGAATTATGCAAGCCCCTTCATCACAGCAAGGCTATGATCCATGAAGGGGAAATCTTGCTAACTTACCTTCAAAACACGGTTTGTTATAATAATTATACTTTTATCCATAGATATGAGAGTGTCCATCACACTAGACTCATCATTATCAAATATTTTATACTGTTGCTAATTTAATAAGTAAAAGTATGTACATGGTTTAATATTCAGACTGCACCTGTTTTATTTTGGGGAAGTTTAATCTTTTTTCATTAGTTTATTAAGCCATTTCTTTATCTCCTTAAGAACTTATCTCCTCATGTCCTATATCCATTTCTCTACAGCAGATGTTGCTTTTCTTGTTGATTTGTAAGACCTCATTTCATAGTAAAGATTTTAATCTTTATCTTTCATATTTCTTGCACAGATTTGTTCCAATTTGTCATTTTCATTTTGCATCATTTATGTAACTCTGCATAACAAATTGCCTTAAACCTAGTGTTCTAAACCAAGTAACATTTACTATTGCTTATGAATCTACTGGTCAGCAGGCTGTATCTGATGACCTGGACCAGGCGTGGCTGATCTCAGCTGGGCTCACTCAGGCATCTGCTGTCAGCTGGTGGCATGGCCAGGGAGCAGATGGTCTAGGATGGTCTCACTCACACACTGGCTGTTGGCTTACTGTCAGCTGATGCAATAGGGATTAATGGGCCATGTTACCACCATACTTTTTTTCTTTTTACTGTGTTTATATTACCTAAATATAAAAGTGTAGACATTTTAAATTTTATATATTCAAAGTTGTCATTTTAAAATCTGATTTCTTTATTGCTGTTGTGCTTATAAAGTTCTTCCCCAGTCTCAAGGTCTGATAAATATTCACTTACATTTTCTTCTACATTTTTATTCTTTTATTTATGACTTCTGTTAAACCCATTGGAAATTGTTGGGTATAAGGTGAGAATTTAAATGGTTGTTTTTGCACATGTAGTTGACCAATTAACCAAGCACTATTTACAGAATAGTCGTTTCCTCTTCCCATGAATTAATGACATTCTTTTTTAATCACAGAGTAGATCAGGATAGAGTCCTTGGGTCCATTTTTGGGGGCTCTTGCCCTCTGCCACTCACACTCAGGTCTACGGGTTCTTGTACTGCTCAACTCTATAGGGTCAAGAGGTGGAAGGAACTCAGAGTTGGGGTGAGAGTATCATCCGTATCTGGGCACATTAAGTTCACACTGTCTCAGCCCTTCTGAAGACGAGGGTTCAAGAAGAGCTCTGAAAGTTCCGGAGTGAAATGGGGTGATCAATTCAGACCTCTCAGAGGGCAGAAGTCTTTGAGCAGAGGAAGGGCACTTATGAAGACGAATGTCCTAAGCTAGCATTTGCTGTAAAAGCAGAAGAAAGACATATAAATACAGTCTTGGTAAGAAGTGAAACCCTTGCCTTTTCCACCGTATCTGAAGTACCCAAGATGCTCCTGCACGACCAGAGTCAGGCAGAGCTGTGTGACTGACGCATGCGCAGGAAGTAACTGCGCAGATTGGAACGTTGGGCTCCAGCCTTTCACCTGCGGCAGAATCTGTGATATTTACCGATTTTCCTTTGAATGACAGGTTTAGTGTAGATTGTCAAGCTTCTGGGGGAATCAACACAAAATGATCCCCCCCCCAAGTCTATCAGTTATGCTCTGTGGAACTTCCTTTCCCACTGGGTGGCTGGCTCCATTAGCTATGTGTATTATCAGTCTGATTCTAAAACATTTCATCATTTGAGTTATCAAAACAGCTTCTCTTCAGTTATTAAGATTAAGCTCTGTTCAATTTAAAATTTCAATATTATATTTGATCCGAAGCTTTCCTCGTTGCCTCTAATGCAAACAAGGCCCTAAGCTTTAGAGGATCTGGAGGTGGGGAGGGGAGGGTAGACTCAGTTGTCTCTCTCCCTCTCCTCTCCCTCCCTATGATTACCCTTCTGGTTGTGGAGGAAGCAGAAGAAAAGCCAAAGGTGAACATGCCTCTTTGTGATTGCTGGCGGCAGGACTGCTGGTCCCTGTGGCTGACCAAGTGGTCCTGAAGTCTGCTGTGGTATGGTGCCAGGCAGCTGCTGGTGGTCCTTTAAGGACCATGTGGCTTCCTTTCCCAGTCAAGCCCCATGTGACGCCTTGTGCAGCATTTCTCCAATGCACAGGTCTCTCTGCCCAACATGTAGCCATTTTCCAGCAAATCTACCGCCCCCAAACTTCAGGGCCAGTGTTCAGGAGAGGGACCCATCTGTATTCTTAAACCAAGAGCTTCACAGGACAATCCTCTCAGGTTACACCAGCCTGCGATTAACCAGCATATGTGCTCCGTCACTTCAGTAGTGTCCGACTCTTTGCTACCCCATGAACTGTAGCCCACCAGGTCTCTCTGCCCATGGGATTCTCCAGGCAAGAATACTGGAGCAGGTTGCCATGCACTCCTCCAGGGGATCTTCCCAACTCAGGGATCGAACCCACATCTCTTGCTTCTCCTGCATTGGCAGATGGATTATTTACCACTAGCACCACCTGGGAAACCCAAGCTGTTACATTTCCACCCTATAAAAACTTCCGTCTTCTGACCTCAGCAGCAGGTTCTTACAGATCTCAAGGCTGACCACAGCCCTGGACTCTACATTAAGCTGGGCTCTTGGTGCCCCAAATCTCTACCATAAAGGTTATATTATTTTTATTTTGATGACTTGAGTTATTAAGTATTTTCTCATTATAAGATCTTAGTATTCAACCAAGGTATAGTCACTTTCCTAAGATTACAGACCAAATCAGCACCATGCTCAGATTAGAACAAAAAGTGTCAGAACATATGACCCAGGTTTTTTCCATCAGGGGAGAATTTCTTGGGCTTCCAAAATGACAGGAACTAAGAACCTGGCTTTGGTGTTAGCTCTCAGCCTAGGAAGAAACACTTCCTAGCTGGGTAATCTTGGACAACTTACTTATCCCCTCTTACTTTCGGTTTCCTCACCTGGAAAATAAATGTAATAATAATAGTGTCTATCTTATAGGGTTATATTGCTTAAATGAGATCATGCAAGAAAATCCCAGTGTCTGGTACCTAATGAGTTCTGATTTATGGTAGTTATTGTTTTGTTTTGGATTTTAAGCTGAAGTATAATTGATACACACTAATATGTTAGTTTCAGGTGCATTACATAATGATTGGATATTTGTACATATTGCAGAGTGGTCACCACAATAAGTCTAGTTAATATCCATCACCACACACAGTTGCAAAAGTTGTTTTCCCTTGTGATGAGGACTTTGAAGATTTTCTCTCTTAGCAATTTACAAATATGCAACATAGTATTATTCGCTATTATATGGTCGTAAGTGGTGTTCTAACCAAGTGAATTGCCTCGGGCCACTGTAAATTGAAATATGTTCAAATGTCACTGCTTTGATGATGGCTGAGTCCTGTTACTGGGGTTAACTCCCAAGCAAGAAAGCAGCATGTAGCTGTGGTCCTTCCATCTCTGCAGTGTGTGCTGCATTCAGGTGGTGAAACAGAGTAGAGGTGAGTGAGGAGGAGCATCTCTGGATCAGTATATGTGTACCATCAAATTAATTTGCATATATATTTCTTTAATGTTTTCCAGCTTCAGAGACAACCACACAATGTACTAGAAAACTCTTAAAATATTACTTGGTGTTTCTCAATACTGAGACCTACTCCCTTATGAGTAGGTCTCATGAGTAGGTCTCCCTTATGACAAATTGCCAAGTAGTGGTCAGAAGTTAATTCACATTAAAGAAGCACAAAGATTATGAGACAACTGACCCTTTAAAAAAGTCATTCAGTGCTATGTTCATTATTCACATTGCATCCACTCTCAACTTACCCTCTGGGTTTCTTATTTTATACTTATTTCCAGATTAACAGCCCAATTAGAAACATATTGACTAAGGCCCTACTAAAGGCAATGACCCTCCTTCCTGCTACCAGCTCGCCCTTTTAAAATCATCCTTAAAAGCAGAGGAAAAGGGCACAGCTGCTCCCATTCCTGGACATACTCTGCCCCCTAGTGTTCACTTGCACACGTGTACACCAGCAACCAAGCATCTCCTTTGTTAATTTTTCCCTCCGGAGACTTGAACAGAACAGGCTTGTCACCCCCACACCCCTGCCTCCCATTAGCCCACTCTGTATAGATAACCCACCAGAAGGCTCAGATGTTATTTCTGTCTCATGTATTTGAAATTAACTTAGCCCACCAATCTCATTCTCTGGCAGAAAGTGTCCCTCCATGGAACAGTAAGAATCAGTCACGGTGAGGGAGGGCAGAGGGGTGTCTGAGGTCTCCTGGAACCCCTCCCCCCAGGGGAGCAGGGTTAACTCAGGCCCAGGAAGTGGCGCCTTGGCCAGCTCACATGACCCATCTGGGACCTCGGTTTCCCCACATGTGAGAGGAGTGGAGTGGGCTCCACACCCACGCATCTGTTGCAGAGAACTAGGGACGCCTGTGCCGTCATGAACAGGATCCTGGGCGTGGGGACAGGGCACATGCCGCAAGCTGTGGGACCTTGGACTTTCAGAAATTCACTTTTTCAACACTGAGCTTTTCATTTTATTAAATGGAAACAAGGTCTTTGTCCTACCAATGGCATCATTCTCTTGTGAAGGGCAAGCGAGAGAAGGGCAGAAGGGGCTCCCCAAAATGTGCTCTAGGAGTCCCTGCTGCATAATCACCAGGGGTTGTTCATGGTGCAGATTCTCAGACTCCATCGGAGAAGATGGAATCAGAAGCTTGGGTGCAGAATCAGAACCCCCAAAGATGCCCATATTCCAATACCCTGTGATGATGTGACCTTACATGGCAAAAGGGACTTTCCAGGTGATTTAGGATCTTGAGATGGGAGATTATCCTGTACTATCAGAGGGGCTCAGGTAATCACAGGAGTCCTTGGAGGGAAGCAGGAGGCAGAGAGGCAGAGAAGCTGTGATGACAGAAGCAGGGATCCACAGCCACCAACTAAGGAAAGTCGGCAGCCGGAAGAGAAGCCGGAAGGGACAAGAAACACATTCTCCCTGAGAGCCTCAGAAGGAAGTAAGCTCTGCTAACACCCTGCCCTTGGGCCTGTAAGACCCTCTTCAGGACTTCTGACCTCCGGCACTGTAGATAGTAAACTTATGTTGTCTTAAGTCACTGAGTTTGTGGTTATTAGTTACATCAGACTTAGGACACTAATAGAGCATTGTGGGTGTGTGGGGGAGGCCGGTGGTCAGTATCATAAATCTGCATTTTTCACAGATTCCTTGGTGAGATCTTTGTGCAACACTAAATTTAGAAACTGGAAGTGTGGTGAGAAGAGGCTGGGGACCAGGAGGTCTGGATTCAGTCTGCTTCTGGCGTCATGAGCTGTGTGACTTTGGCAAGGTCATTTCACTTTGCTGAACCTCAGTTTCCGCATCTGCAAAAGGGGGCAGTTTGCGGGGCGGGGGGTGCTGTCTAAGGATTCTTTTGCCAGGAGCATTATGAGAGTCTGAAAGAAAATAGAGAAGCTCTTCAAAGAGAGTCAAGTCTGCTCAGTACGGGTCTTAGTCCTCAAATCTCCTAGAAGAGATAATTCTTTGAAGTAATAATTCTTCTTTTTATACAGCACTTCCTGTGCATCAGGTCTTGGTCTAAGCCCTTCACATACAGGATGAGCTATCTGTGGGGTTATCTTAGCACAGCAATTATTAATGTGCAATTAATAATTCAGTGCTATGGGGGGAATGATTTCTAATCAGGAGTCTGATCAATAAGCCAGGAAGCAAGGGAGCCGTAGGCACCATCTTCAGCTAATTAAGGGGGCAACTCTGTGTCTCTGCTATGAAAAATGTCACCAAACATTACAAGCAGCCTAAGGGGTCTGGATAGAAGGGGGAAGGGGCTGCTGTTGCCAGGCAACGGGCTCCTCATCACTAATCATGTGCATAAAGCCGTGGGTCCTGTTCTCAGCACAGCCAGTGGGACTCCCTCCTTCTCCCCCGCTCCCTCCACTCCTGACAGCTGGCCTTTGGGCTCTGGTTCCAGACACCTGGATCCTGAATCAGGCCCAGGAGCCCCTCAGTATTCCAGGGTTAGTGCTACTGCTAAAAAGCAAAATGACGCAGAAAACACTCTATGTCCATCTCAGATGAGCTGAGCCCTGGCACTGATATTCCAGAATAGCCTTTCCTCCACAGCCCTTTGAATGAGCCATCACCCCAGAGGCTGACTTAGATTTGAGAAAATCCCTTTCTGACCCCTGCATTCAAGGGAGGCTCTTGGTGTTTGCCATGTAGATGCTGAGCAAACACGTGGGTCCCTGGGCTGGCTTTCGATGTGCTCTGCAAACACTTCTCTCTGGATACAGCCAAGTGTCCAATTATACAAGATGCAACCCTCTTCCCCTGGGGATCTGTTGTCTTAAAGAGTGAGGACCCAGTGTGATCAAAGAGTTTACATAGCACATGTTGTACAGAGAAGATGCACCCACTGGGGATGCTGTGGTCCCATGGGGGCCCAGCCATCTTCCAGAAGAGAAGCGCAGAAGGCTGTTTCATCTGTGACTCCTTCTGGAACGCAGCAGCTCAGGAATAGCCAAAAACGGAAAAAGTGTTTGCATCTGTTTGCTTCCAAGACACACAGGCTCTCTAGGAGAATGGAGGACTATTTTTGTGCTGCAGGGGCAAATGCCACATTTGGGATGTGGTACTGGAATTATCAAAGGGAATTATCCTGGAAGGTTATTTCAGACAAAAGGCATCACAGGCATCAGCTAAAAAGACATCACTCCACAATTATAATGTACCAACCCAATGACCTTCCACAGTTGTAAAGCTGGAGCTGCAGTCCTGTGCTGAAGCCAGAAAAGGGGGCTGGCCTTTCCCAGGGACCCCCGAGGGTTGGTGTCACTCCCAGTGCCCAGGCAGGCTGCACCTGGAGAGTGGCTGCAGAATGCGGGGACACAGCTCAGCTCCCTGTCCCTGCCCCTCCCTCTCTGCTCGAGCCAACTGGCCTCCATGCTGTCTGCTCAGAACTACCCGCTTCAGGCCTTTGCATGTGACCCCTGGATTCTCCATCTGAATTCCGGGTGACTGGACACCTCCTATGACCATCAACCTGTCTAAGATAATAGATCTCCCACCTGTATGTACTCTCTACCACCATGTTTAATTTTCTACAAAGTACCTGGCCTTCTCTCTCTCTCCCTTTCTTTCCACCTGTCTGTCCACCCATGCATTTTATTTGATCATTGCCTGTTTTCTTTACTAGGTTCATGAGGGCGGGACATTTTTCTGTTTTATTAATACTAACTGCTGGGTCCCTGGCACCTGCCACATGCCTGCCATAAGACCAGCCCTCAATTAACATTTGCTGAACCCAGTGACTGTGATTCCAATCTTTTCAGGAAGGCACAACACTCTTTACTCCCATCTTCCCCCCTGCCCCAAGCACCCACAGCCTTTCTCTGGAAGCAATTCACGTATGAGCTTCTGGTGTGTCTTTACTAAGAGGTAACACTTATTCCAACCACACACATATGGTTACCTTTCTCCCACCCATCCTTTTTAAAACACAATAGAGTATTTTATATTTCTTCTATACCTTGCTTTTTTTACTGTATATATCTTGAAGATCATTTCATGTCAGTTCACAAAATAAACTTTTTTTTTCTCCAGTTTAGTAATATTCCAAGGTACGGATACACAGTAGTTTACTTCTTTGGTCCCTTGTAGATAGACATGATGGTTGTTTCTCATCTTTTGTTTTTGCAAATAGTGCCGCAGATAATCTGGTCTTTATGTTATATCATGCATGCATAACCATATCTACTGACAAATTGTTAGAAGTCAGATTCCTGGTCCAAGGAGGATATATGTGCTTGTAATTTGGGGAGATATTGCCAAAGTGCTCCCCACAGAAACCATATCTACATTCCTACCAACAAGTTATGAGAAAGGTTGTTTCCCCACATAACTACAGACTCTTTTCCCTCTACCAATCTATGACTGGAAAGTGATACGCAATGCTATCTTACTTTGCATTTCCTTATTGAGAATAAGCTTTAATATCTCTCCACTTCTCCATATGTCTAAGAGGGCTTCCCAGGTGGCGCTAGTGGTAAAGAACCCAACTACCAATACAGGAAACATAAGAGCCAGGGGTTTGATCCCTGGGTCGGGAAGACCCCCTGGAGGAGAGCATGGCACCCCACTCCCGCTATCTTGCCTGGAGAATCCCATGGACAGAGGAGCCTGGCGGGCTACAGACCACAGGGTCTCAAAGAGTTGGACATGACTGAAGTGACTTAGCACCCATGTACCCGTATGTCTAAGAGGTACTTGTATTTCGTTCATGAACTGCCTCCTTTTCTATTAGATTGTTGGTCTTTTTTGAAAAAAAAATGATGCATAGAAACTCTGATATATTAGGAAAGTTAATCTGAGTGTGATATGAGTTACAAATATTTCCCCTGTATGTCATTTGTCTTTGGATACAAACCATTTTGTATGTTTCCTGCCTTTTAGATTTTTAGTCTAACTTCTGCATCCATGTACACATGGATGCAAATTAAATTTGCATTTTATCTTGTGCCATTGTATGTTTAGTAGTATTCTTGGAAACTGTATCTTTTCCAATTTCATTTGAAATAGTGCTTCCCTAATGAGGCCTTTAGGAGCCAACCTCACCTCTTGATGAACTGGGAGGCAAGCCTATTTCTTGAGGAATCCAGAGAGACTTGGAAAGCACTCAAACTGGAGAACCCTCATCTGTCTGATGTCAGCTCTTGTAAGTCTGTTTCAGAGAGTGATAATTCTTGACTCTTTTTCAGGATTCCAAAACCTATCACATGTCTTAGTCTTTAATCCACTCATTACAGGTAGGAGGTGGAAGAACCTGGAAAGCATTTGCTTCCAGAGAAGAGGAGCCCCTCTCTCCTGTCACTCTGCTTGGCTGGAACCCACTGTCACTGTCAACCTCCATGGACCTGTCCTTCCCTCATCCATCTTCCCATCTTCCATCATTGGCACCCCCACCTCCCTCCCGCTCCACTTCCAGCCCTGGCGCCCCAGTTCTCAGCCTTGGTTCCAGGCAGGAGGCCCCTTCCCACCTCTTCACTGCAGCCCGAGCGTGGGGGCTGATCCAGGTTTACTGGGGCCTGAATCATGTTCACTCTTTTAAAGAACATGAATGCAGGGACTTCCCTGGTGGTCTAGTGGTTAAAGAATCTGCCTTACAATGCAAGTGATGTGGGTTCAATCCCTGGGCGAGGAACTAGGATCCCATGTGCCATGGGGCAAGTAAGCCCTTGCAATGCAGCTATTGAGCCTGCATGCTGCAACTAAGATGCAACACTGCTAAATAAATAAATATTTAAAGAACATGAATGCAAAATGACAAGTACAAAATTAAATAGAAAATGAACAGAAGGAGTAAATAAATCATAACAAGTTACAAACTTTGAAAAGTGGGAAAATACCACAAAACACAAAATACAGACAAATAACCTATTTGTTAGTGTTAATTAGTTGTCTGTCACACTTTAAAACACTATTTTTTCTTCCTGTTTGGCTGCATACTCTTTGATTGTCTCTTTATATGACAGTAAGCTAGAAATGCCATTGTCTGTCAAGGGAACAGAGAGAGATTTCAGGTTTTTGTCTAGCATGGTTGATCATTTAGAAAAGCTGATTTTAGCTTCACAACCTATTATTGGGACTGTCATGGTAATACATAGTTCAATACATTAGGAGGCATGTACACAGACATACTCACTGTTACATAAATCCTACAGGATTAAGTCCACAGGAATTCTAATAAATTCCATTTTTGCACAGTTTGCATCAAAAAAAGAAAAAACTGTAGTATGTTTACTTTATAACAGCTTTACCTGTTATATTCCTACACGGAGAGCTTTAATTTTGACCAGCAGTCAAGGATTCTGTCCTCTGTTTTTTAACTTTACACATCTGATGACTGGAAGGATTTTTCAACAGACCATCTTTGGCTCAGTACATTTCAAACTTGTTCTACACTCCCCACAGACTTCTGGAGGTGAGTGCTGCAGGCACAGTCTTACCACTACATGACCACTAGCCCCACACCTTGACAGCAGGCAGAGTGAGTCAGGCACTTAAGTATTCCTAAAACCCATTCCTATACCCAGCCAATGAGTAAACTTAACAAAACAACTGGAAGTCACATAAAAATATCCCATTTGACACACAGTAAGTATATCCTCAGCTCAATTTCCCCCTAGTTGGTTTTCAAAAACATCCACAGTCATTACTGTTATGTCAAAACTGGGGGGAGGGAGGATTTGATCAAGGGGACGTTGAAATGGGAAGAGACTGAAGTGGTTCAGTAATTGCAGCTACTGCATTGCCTAAAAATTCTGCAAAAGCATATGAAAATGACTCCCAACTTGGGTGGTGGAGGGACTCATGAGTGAGTGGCCTTGAAGCTTAAGCTTCATTAGCCTCAAGAGAGATTCACCCTTCTGTCTCCCCACCCCTCCCCCACTGCCTAGCCTTCATTCAAAATAGCCTCTATATATGTCCACGTGATTTGGATTTCCAGGGACAGAAACCCCACCTGAACCAAACTGAATGGAAGATGATGTCAACTTCCCAACTGCTCGTCTCAAGAACAACTGGGACCAGTGATGGAAACACTGACAGGACTCTCTCCATCCGTCCTTCTCTCTACACCTCAGTTTCCAGCTCTACAAAGGCAGATTGAATCTTTGACCTCACGAGAGGTTTGCTCTCCACCAACCACACATGCACATCACCTTGCTTTGCCACTTAAGTGAAAGTGAAAGTGAAATTCATTCAGTCGTGTCTGACTCTTTGCGACCCCACGGACTATACGGTCCATGGAATTCTCCAGGTCAGAATACTGGAGTGGGTAGCGGTTCCCTTCTCCAACTGATCTCCCTGACCCAGGAATCGAACCAGGGTCTCCTGCATTGCAGATGGATTCTTTACCAGCTGAACTACCAGGGACGCCCTAACGGGGACCCCTCAAAAAACTCAGGTTGGGCGAGCTGGGGTCATGTGCCCACTCTAGTGGGGCGCCATGATGGACAGCTCCCCACTAGATCTTCAAGGCTGCAATACGCGAGAAGAGAGAGGTGCTGTGTAGACAACCATACCGCTCCCTCTCCCAAAGACATCCATGTCCTAGTTCTTGGAACTGTGACTGTGTTATCTTATGTGGCAAACAGACTTTGAAACTGTGATTACATTAAGGATCTTGAGATGGGGAGATTATCCTGGATTATCTGGGTGGGCCCAATGTAAACACAAGGCCCTTTTAAAGAAGGAGGCAGAAAACTCTAAAGACAGAGAAAGAGATGTGGTGATAGAAGCAGAGAAATGGGGGCCATGAGCCACGGCATGCTGGCAACCTCCATAAACTGGAAACGCCAGTGAACAGGTTCTCCCATGTTTCCTGTGGAAAGATGGTAGCTTTGCCAAAGCTTGGTGTTAGGACTTCCAGAACTGCACGAAGATGAATGTGTGTTGTTTAAGCTAATAAATTTGTGGCAATTTGTTACAGCAGCGCCAGGAAACTAATATGGGTGTGGTGTATTGGACTTCCTTGGCGGCTCAGATGGTAAAGAATCTGCCTGCAATACAGGAGACCGGAGCTCCTGACAGAGGAACCTCACAGGCTACAGTCCATGGGGTCGCAAAGAGTCGGACAAGACTGAGCAACTAACAGGTGCTGAGAGGATAACAAAACACAAGCCCACTGTACCTTTCCTGTCTTCCTTCCTGGACCTACGCATCTGTTATAGACCCAGCTGTGTTCTCCCCATATGCCTATGTTGAACTGCTAACCCACCATGCCTCATAATATGTGGAAATATTGTCTTAAAGAGGTAATTAAGGTAAGATGAGGTGCTTTGAGTGGGCCCTATGAGAAAAGGAGATGAGGGCCACAGACACAAAGGGAAGATGAGGTAAAGACACAGGGAGCAGAATACCATCTACAAGCCAAGGTGAGAGGTTTCAGAAGAAATGAATCTCACAGACACCGTGACTTCTGACTTCCAGCCTCCAGAATTGGGAGAAATTGAATTTCTGTTGTTTAAGTCACCCATTCTGTGCTATTTTGTTATGGCAGCTCTAGCAAATGAATACACCATCCTTCAAGGCAGAGTGAAATTCTACCTCCTTTCTCTAACTATCTTTGATTAGCCTGGCATCAGTGAAGTTGTGGCCTCATAAAACCTAGTGGCCGAAAAAGAAGGACATCCTGTCATCTGCAACCATGTGAATGGACCTCAAGTGCATGACGCTAAGTGAGATAAGTCAGAGAAAGACAAGTACTGCATAAGTTCATTTACATGTAGAATCTAAAAAAGCCAAACTCATAAAAGCAATAAAATGGTGGTTACCATGTGATGGGGAGTTGGGGAAAGGACAGATGATGTTTAAGGGTACGAACTTACGATCAATACTAAATAAGCCCTACACATCTCATGTTCAGTGTGGTGAATATGACAACAAAATTGTATTATGATCATCAGACTTCCTAAGACTTAATGATTCCAGCCACTAAAAAGAAAGGAGAATTAGGGAATTGCAATAGAAGTGCTAATTATTGTTACACTGGCTAATATATTACAGTATATTAATATATAAACTTTAAAAAGAAAACAACCAAGTGTCTAAGAGTCACTTCAATTAATGCAAGGGTCAGAAATCCAAATGCCTACAGGGCCAGGAAGAGAACTGACAGGAGGGAACTGGCAAAGGAACACAGCGCCTGCAAATTTATGTAAGTGACATCGACCATCATAAAAACAGGTCCCCTCTCAGTCACCCCATCTGCTTCTCCTTTCCTCACCTTTATGGAGGATGGGAAACATTCTCTTCTCTTCCTGGCAGTGCCAGGGGTTCAGGCGGCCACGTGAGAGGAGAGAGGCACAAGGCTGGCCTAGTTCTGCATGGGGTCTGGGAGCCCACGAGGAACGGGGCTGTGGGGAGCGGGGGCAGACCTGCCCTGTGCAAAGGGGCAGCTCAGCTCCAGCCAGTGGTCACCAGGGCCAAGTTGAGGCCCCAGGGCTGCTAGAGTTTTCCAAATTGTCAAAAGAAACTAGAAATCTAGGTTTAAAACAAAACAATAAAGCTGATTTTTAAGCATTGGCAACTAATTTGAAAATCTGGGGGAGACTTCCCTGGTGGTACAGTAGCTAAGACTCAGGGCTCCCAATGCAGAGGGCCCAGGTTCCATCCCTGGTCAGGAACCTAGATCCCTTATGCCGCAACTAAGAGTTCACATGCCACAACTAAAGATCCTGCATGCTGCTCCATTCAGGCCACAGGCTACCAGTTTGCAAGGTCTTCTGTAATACTTAATTTTTTCTAATTATTTCGTGTGTGTATGTATTATTCACTCAAGTAGAAAGTAGAAAGCTATAAAAGTAGGAACTGTGTTTTGATGTCCTTCGATGTCCTGCAGGTCATCTGCAGTGGACAGCTCACAGATGCCCTGCAAAATATCTGATGATACACACACATACTCACACACCACTCACACACACAAACTCACCCCCACACACACACTCACTCACACAAACTCACGCATTCACACATACACACACCACTCACACAAACCCACACACACTCACTCACATACACACTCACACAAACACACATTCACACACACACATTCACCCCCACACACACACTCACTCACACAAACTCATGCATTCACACACCACTCACACACACAAACCCACACACACTCACTCACATACACACTCACACAAATACACATTCACACACACACACTCACCCACACACACACACTCACACAAACTCACGCATTCACACACCACTCACACACACAAACCCACACACACTCACTCACACACATTCACATGCACACACATTCACCCCCACACACACACTCACACAAACTCACGCATTCACACACCACTCACACACACAAACCCACACACACTCACTCACACACATTCACATGCACACACATTCACCCCCACACACACACTCACTCACACAAACTCACGCATTCACACATACACACACCACTCACACAAACCCACACACACTCACTCACATACACACTCACACAAATACACATTCACACACACACATTCACCCACACACACACACTCACTCACACAAACTCATGCATTCACACACCACTCACACACACAAACCCACACACACTCACTCACATACACACTCACACAAACACACATTCACACACACACATTCACCCACACACACACTCACTCACACAAACTCACGCATTCACACACCACTCACACACACAAACCCACACACACTCACACGCACACACATTCACCCCACACACACACTCACTCACATACACACTCACACATGCACACACATTCACCCCCCTAAACACTCAATCACACTCTCTCACACAAACTCAAACATTCACACACAAACAATTTACACACACAAACTTACACACACACTCACACAGTCACTCACACCAGCAACTAATTATTACAAAATATGGTATGTGGAGCTATTAACTGAGGGACACTGCCTCTCAACTGCCCAAGAGTGAGGGAGCACCAAGTTGAGAGCACTAAAAGAACATTATCCGGTGAAAAGGTGGAGATGCTCTGTCGGGAGAGACAGGCTGAGGGTAGTTGGATCAGAAAATTTTCTGAAGGTTCACCCTCCTTGCAGTGGGGATGAGAAAGTGCCACAGGCTCTTAAGCAGATGGTGACAAGACCAGAGTGGATTTTGAGATAAATCCTAAAAACTAGAGCCTGGAATGCCCGGGCTGACAACCCAGGACAAAGCTCAGTCTCCCAGAGACAGTTCTCTGGAGCCTCGCGTATGTGTGGGAAGAATGGGAAGACTGGGACCTGAGGAAGCACTGGGGGAGCTCAGGGAGCTTCAGTGAGAGGGGTGATGACTTGGGGTGTACCCCGTTCAGAGAAATTGCCGTGTGTGTGTGTGTGTGTGTGTACACATACGTGTGCACACCAGTAGGCACAGTAATTCTCAGGTGGATCCAGGCAAGCTGACCGCCCACAGGTTCAGCTCATCCCCCTCTGTGGGAAGAAGACAGTTCCCTCTGCTCATCCAGCTTTGTCTCTAAGAATTAAATTGACACTAGACAGATGAACAGGAGAAGGTCAAACAGAGCTTAATAACATGTACCTGGGAGAGACTCAGGAAAACTGCATAACCCACCAAAATAGGTTCGTAACTAAAACCCTCACCTCAATTACCATCTTCAGCTAAAGATATAAGAGGATGTTGCGGGTAGTGCTCTGGGACCTCAAAGGGGAGTCAGGCAACTGACATGGAGACAGAAAAGCAAATATTTGATAGACAAATGTTTGCTGGGTGGGCAGAGACGGTGAGCCATAGAGAGGGATTTTAACAGACTTTGCTAGGTCCCTCCCTCTCCACCACTGGCTCACCCTGCAGTCGTCTATGGTGATGGCTCCCCTCCCGGGACAGGCCCTCTGTCTACATTCTTTGGGGGGTCAGGGGGAAGGTCAAAGTTTCTTCCTGAGTCTTTTGGGTCATGATTGTTTCCAGCTCAAAATAACCCAAGTGTGAAAGAGACACTTTGTGGGGGGATACATTTTGCTCCCCTCCACTTCTTCTACATGTGTAGGCCAACCAGTTCCAGCCCCTTGTCAGCGAAGGGAGGTGGTCTTGAGATGCAGCCATCAGATCATCTTTGGCCCCCGGGGACATCTGGAGGAAATACTGAGCACTCTCACTTTAAACAGCCCACGTGCTCAGTAACCCGTGGCAACCCCTAGAGGCTGCTACAACCTCAGCAATGAGGAGGACTGTACCCAGGGAACTTGGTTCCCCAGATGAGAAATGACTGAGCCTTGGTGATCACAGGACATGACCACCAGCAGTCTGCACCTGCCCGCAGGTCTCATGTTGATGAGGTCTGAAGGGGGAGATGCCCACTCCCCTAACACCCTTCTCTGAGAGAAAAAAGAATCTCAGAAGAAATGATGTGAACAGCAGAGGACACTTCTCTGGTGGTTCTCTGATGGCCAACAGTTACTGGATGTTTCTTAAGTCTATTTCTCTACATTTGCTTAGGGGCAGATCTTCAATCCTGAGGCTTGAAACAATTTCTTCAGGAATAAGTGGACTTCCCTGGTGGCTCAGATGGTAAAGGATCTGCCTGCAATGCAGGAGGCACGGGCTTGATTCCTAGGTGGGGAAGATCCCCTGGAGAAAGGATAATTAACCAGCTGCAATTAGGGGTACCTCATAAAGCCCGGAAAATACTGTGGTCAGAAGAGTCCCACTGAAGAGGCAGTTGTAGAGGCTTGGGGGCATGTGGATGGGACCACTGTGGTCAGCAGTCTAGTTGTTAAGAACTGGATGACGTCTGGGCTACTGGCTCCAGGGACTTTGTACTTAGCAATGGAGGGGTAACTCTTCATTCCCAATCTTGGCTAGTGGTTAAGATGTCAGATGCCAACGACTGATGAGGTGATCATGATCATGATCCCCTCGACTCATTCACCGTGCATTTCTGTATACAAATGGGGGTGCTTCCAAAGGGGCCAGGGTCCTGCATAGCCCCATTAGCCCCTGGGTCCCCCCTCTCTCCCTGCTCTGGATTGCATCTGTTTCCTCCGCCGCTGGCACAGTCGGATTCTCCTTGGTGCTTCCTCTAAGCAACCAAGAGCAGCCAGTAGAAGCACCTAGAGTTTCAGCAGAAGAACCTCAGCCCTTGCCTCCATCCAGATTACCACTCCTACACCTCAAGATGGAGATGGCCGTGATCCCTGAACAACACAAGGGGCCACGTTATGGGTTTCACGTTATCGGTGACCTGAGAGGTCAGAGGTAGGTGTACTGGGAACGAAGAGGCTAGTTGAGAAGGAGGCCGAGAATGCCCCCAGTTAAAGGTGCTCCTCCTGCCGATTTGGGGAAAAAAGTGTTCCCAGCTTTTTCAAACACTGCGTTTTGTACATATTTTGCTCCCACCCTGTTCCCAAATCCCCCATTCTCTGAGTTCAGTCAGACCCCACCCTAGCCCACCCATTCTCCGCGAATTCCCCGCACACTCAGCCCAGCTGGACCACTTGCTGCAGCCTCATCTTCCACACATTCCCGTCCCCACATATCTGCACCCAAGATGCACAGGTGATGAAAGCCTATTTTATATGATCATTTTGACCCAGGAGGGGTCTGATGTGACCATTTTAAAATACCCTCCACAGAATGCAAATTAGTACAGCCACTATGGAAAACAGTGTGGAGATTTCTTAAAAAGCTGGAAATAGAACTGCCATATGACCCAGCAATCCCACTTCTGGGCATACACACCGAGGAAACCAGATCTGAAAGAGACACGTGCACCCCAATGTTCATCGCAGCACTGTGTATAATAGCCAGGACATGGAAGCAACCCAGATGCCCATCAGCAGACGAATGGATGAGGAAGCTGTGGTACATATACACCATGGAATATTACTCAGCCATTAAAAAGAATTCATTTGAATCAGTTCTAATGAGATGGATGAAACTGGAGCCCATTATACAGAGCGAAGTAAGCCAGAAAGATAAAGACCATTACAGTATACTAACACATATATACGGAATTTAGAAAGAGGGTAACGATAACCCTATATGCAAAACAGGAAAAGAGACTCAGATGTATAGAACAGACTTGTGGACTCTGGGAGAAGGCGAGGGTGGGATGTTTCAAGAGAACAGCATCAAAACATGTATATTATCTAGGGTGAAACAGATCACCAGCCCAGTTTGGGTGCATGAGACAAGTGCTCGGGCTTGGTGCACTGGGAAGACCC
Organism: Odocoileus virginianus; assembly: GCF_023699985.2. Classification (NCBI taxonomy): domain Eukaryota; kingdom Metazoa; phylum Chordata; class Mammalia; order Artiodactyla; family Cervidae; genus Odocoileus; species Odocoileus virginianus. The sequence continues at coordinate 22,216,960 of NC_069697.1, forward strand.
AGAGGGATTGGGTGGAGAGGGAGGTGGGAGGGGGGACCGGGATGGGGAATACATGTAAATCCATGGCTAATTCATTTCAATGTATGACAAAAACCACTGCAATGATGTAAAGTAATTAGCCTCCAACTAATAAAAATAAATGGAAAAAAAAATAAATAAAGACGAAAAATAAAATAAAATAAAATACCCTCCACAAAATGACTCAAAACACTTTGTTGTTGTTTAGTCATGAAGTCATGTCCGACTCTTAGAGACCCCACCAGGCTTCTCTTCCATGGGATTCTCCAGGCAAGAATACTGGAGTGGGTTGCCATTTCCTCCTCCAGGGGATCTTCCTGACACAGGGATCGAACCCACGTCTCCTGCATTAGCAGGCAGATACTTTACTGCTGAGCCATCAGAGAAGCAAACCCATATAAAATACTATCTTAAAAATCGCAGTCCTTTTTAAAAAAATTTAAATAGGAAGATTTATTTTACAAAAATTAAACTTCAAAATAAGAAAAAAATGATTACCCACTATCCAAATTCACTTAGAAAAATTATTTCCATGTAAATTTTTAAAAATAATTTTCTATTTGTATTGTATGCCTAAAAAAATACTGCAGTCCTAAGTGAATGAAAGGGCTTCCCAGTGGGTGCAGTGATAAAGAATCAGTCTGCCAGTGCGGGAGATGCAAGAGAGGTGTTTGATCCCTGGGTCAGGATGACCCCCTAGAGGAGAAAGTGGCCACCCACTCCAGTATTCTTGCCTGGAGAATTATGTCAACATAGGATCCTCGTGGCTATAGTCCCAGAGGTGGTAAACAGTCAGACATGACTGAGCATGTACATGCATACATGCAAGTGACAGGAAACCAACAAAGAGGAGGGTATGGGTTCATAGAGAGAAGCATGTTGTATCTGTTAAGCACATTACTCAGTGAAAACATTAAAAAACCTAAACATTTAATAATGTTTGTTCCAGCTACCTAAAAATACACGTCACACTAAAATAGCTGCTTTAAGATTGCTATGTCAAAATGACACAAGTTTTCTCACACTGCTTCCTCCATTTTCCCACTGCCAGTGTCAGTTAGGAATGTCTTATGGTGTAATTAGAAGCAACTAACAGAGCTTAAGCAGGAGAGACATTTATGACCTTACATCACAAGAAGTCTGCAAGTAGGTGATTTCTGGTATTGACTGAGGTGCTCAACCAAGCTGACCAGGACCCAGCCTCTGTCCATGTTTCTTCTACCATCCTTAGCATGCTGGTTATCAGTCCTCACGCTCATCACCTCATGGTCACAAGATGGCTGCCATAGTTCCACACATCATATCCTCATGCAAGGCAGAAATAAAGTGAAAACGGCAGTAGTTAAGAGGTCGTTACAACTGAATTAAGAACTGAACCATAACCAACCTAGTGGTAGCTGAGATGAGAGGCAACAAATTTGAGACATGTTTAGAAGGTAAAATTGACATGACCATGGTGGCAATGATGAGGAAGATGGACAGAGATTTCTAGTTTGGGTGACTAGGTAGGTGATGGTGGTGGTGACTTCAATGGAAGCAAAGGGTACAGAAAAAACAGATGTGGTATAAGAGAAAAATATTGGTTTTTGTTTGTTTTTGTTTTTTTTTTTTTCAGTTTGAGGTACTCTAGGGTCATCAAGGTTATATAGATATTTTATAGGAAACTTAAAATTGCATCCATGGCTCAGAAAAGATGTAACATTAAGTATGTAATTAAGGTAGTATTTGTCACACAGGTGATGCTGAAACCATGGAGAGTGTGTAGAAAGGAGGTGGAGGGGAGATGATGGAGCCACGGAACTCTGAAGAGTGGTGGAGAACTACAGGACACCCGAAAGCATGGTGTTAAGGAAAACATCTAAGGGAGCACAGAGCATCAAAGAGCAGGCAGAGATCTGCACTGTCCAGTTATCTAGAAATCAAGAAGGACCAGGGATATGAAATATATCCACTGTTTCTGGCAATGAGGTAATTGATGACCTCACCGTAAGCAGTTTATGGGAGGGAGGCCCTGATTGTACTTTATCTGGTTTGAAGAGCCTTAGGAAATTAGGAAGTGGAGAAAATTCCCTCAGGAAACATGTTGTGAGGTGTGGCCATATGACTCATTCTGACCCAGGAGTGAGAAGATTGGTCTTACTGGGGGCCTGGAGATGAGATTTTCCTCTCTGTAAAAGGTAAGAGTGAGGACAGCCTGCAATTCCTGCTGTGTGAATATGTGATGGCTGGATCTGGGGTAGCGATCTTGTGGCCAAGAGGGGAGACATCATTAATACACTGAGGCTTAGCAGAGCAGTAGGATGGGATGAGCTTGGCCCTTGGCCTTCACCGAGCTGATAAACTATCCCTGCAGCCACCTACCTCTCAACTTCTTTTTCAATTCAGTTCAGTTCAGTTCAGTCGCTCAGTCGTGTCCGACTCTGTGACCCCTTGAATCACAGCACGCCAGGCCTCCCTGTCCATCACCAACTCCCAGAATTTACTCAAATTCATGTCCATAGAGTCAGTGATGCCATCTCATCCTCTGTCGGCCCCTTCTCCTCCTGCCCTCAATCCCTCCCAGCATCAGGATATTTTCCAATGAATCAACTCTTCCCATGAGGTGGCCACAAAGTATTGGAGTTTCAGCTTCAACATCAGTCCTTCCAATGAACACCCAGGACTGATCTCCTTTAGGATGAACTGATTGGATCTCCTTGCAGTCCAAGGGACTCTCAAAAGTCTTCTCCAACACCACAGTTCAAAAGCATCAATTCTTCGGCACTCAGCTTTCTTCACAGTCCAACTCTCACATCCATACATGACCACTGAAAAAATCATAGCCTTGACTAGATGGACCTTTGTTGGCAAAGTAATGTCTCTGCTTTTTAATATGCTATCTAGGTTGGTCATAACTTTGCTTCCAAGAGTAAGCGTCTTTTAATTTCATGGTTTCAATCACCATGTGCAGTGATTTTGGAGTCCCCCCCCAAAAAAATCTGACACTGTTTCCACTGTTTCCCTTTCTATTTCCCATGAAGTGATGGGACCAAATGCCATGATCTTAGTTTTCTGAATGTTGAGCTTTAAGCCAACTTTTTCACTCTCTTCTTTCACTTTCATCAAGAGGCTTTTTAGTTCCTCTTTGCTTTCTGCCATAAGGGTGGTGTCATCTGCATATCTGAGGTTATTTATATTTTTCCCAGCAATCTTGATTCCAGCTTGTGCTTCTTCCAGCCCAGCGTTTCTCATGATGTACTCTGCATGTAAGTTAAATAAGCAGGGTGACATTATGCAGCCTTGATGTACTCCTTTTCCTATTTGGAACCAGTCTGTTGTTCCATGTCCAGTTCTAACTGTTGCTTCCTGACCTGCATATAGGTTTCTCAAGAGGCAGGTCAGGTGGTCTGGTATTTCCATCTCTTTCAGAATTTTCCACAGTTTTTTGTGATCCACAAATCCTTGTTGCTTAAGCCACTTTTATTCTGCTTATAACTGGCATGTTGAACACACTGTTCATGAGATATAATAAAAAATGAACTCTATTATTGCTTCCCACCATCTCTGGAAACTATGGAGACCTGGGTTTGACCCCTGGGTCAGAACAATACCCTGGAGGAGGAAATGGCAATTCACTCCAGTATTCTTGCCTGGAGAATCCGTGGTAGGCTACAGTCCATCAGGACTGAGCAGCTAACCCCCGCCCCCCCGCAACACACACACACACACAGGAAACTATGCACTGGGGATAATATCTCCCTATCCCTAGATAAAGGCTCTGGCAGACCCATTACTTTTGTCCTCACACTTAGGTAAAAGTATAAATTCTCCTCCAACAGCAAACATGGTTGCAATTTTGTAATTAAAATGGTCCAAGACTAATAAACACCCTGAACCTAATTTTGGATCAAATCTCACCTCATCAGGCCTGGGTTAAGCTCAAAGCCCAAGGTGAAGAGAGCCACAAGGCTGGGTTTTTTGTCCACTTCATGCTCCTCCTCCTTCCCCTGGAGCTCACCTCTCACCTTTCTGCCAGGGTGCATTTGACCCTTTAGGTCAGGGTCAGGGTACAGGGTCATGAATACTCAAGCCATGCTGGGGGGTCTTCCTAGAACAAGTCCTGCTAGAAGCTGGCTGTGGGTCTACAGTCCCAGCAGAGGTGAAGCTGACTTTCTCATGGGTGCTGCTGTGGGCTCTTAGAAGCTTCCCGTCCTTGGGAATCATCATTCCTTGCAGCTCCCTTGACTTGAGGGGATGCAAAAGGCGATGCCAAAGAATGTACAAACTACTGCAGAATTGCACTCATCTCACACGCTAGCAAAGTAATGCTCAAAATTCTCCAAACCAGGCTTCAACAGTATGTGAACTGTGAACTTCCAGATGTTCAAGCTGGATTTAGAAAAGGCAGAGGAACCAGAGATCAAATTGACAACATTCGTTGGATCACAGAAAAAGCAAGAGAATTCCAGAAAAACATCTACTTCTGCTTCATTGACTATGCTAAAGCCTTTGACTGTGTGGCTCACAACAAACTGTGGAAAATTCTTAAAGAGATGAGAATACCAGACCACATTACCTGCCTCCTGAGAAATCTGTATGCAGGTCAAGAAGCAACAGTTAGAACCAGACATGGAACAAGAGACTGGTTCCAAATTGGGAAAGGAGTACATCAAGGTTGTATACTGTCACCCTGCTTATTTAACTTACATGTAGAGTATATCATGAGAAATGCCGGGCTGGATGAAGCACAAGCTGGAATCAAGATTGCCAGGAGAAATATAAATAACCTCAGATATGCAGATACCGCCCTTATGGCAGAAAGCAAAAAGCCTTTTGATGAAAGTGAAAGAGGAGAGTGGAAAAGCTGGCTTAAAACTCAGCCTTCAAAAAACTAAGATCACGGCATCCAGTCCGACCACTTCATAGCAAATAGATGGGGAAACAATGGAAACAATTTTCTTGGGCTCCAAAATCACTGCAGGTGGTAACTGCAGCCTTGAAATTAAAAGAGCTTGCTCCTTGGAAGAAAAGCTATGACCAACCTAGACGGCACATTAAAAAGCAGAGACATTATGGCTCAGCTGGTAAATAATCTGCCTTAAATGTGGGAGACCTGGGTTCGATCCCTGGGTTGGGAAGATCCCCTGGAGAAGGGAAAGGCTTCTCCAGTACTCTGGCCTGGAGACTTTCATGAACTGTACAGTCCATGGGGTCGCAAAGAGTTGGACACAACTGAGCAACTTTCACTTCACTCCACGTTATTTTGCAGAAAATGGTTTGTGTAGCCAAAGCTATCATTTTTCCAGTAGTCATGTATAGATAGAGAATTGGACCATAAAGAAGGCTGAGTATCAAAGAACTGATGCTTTTGAACTGTGGTGTTGGAGAAGACTCTTGAGAGTCCCTTGGACTACAAGGAGATCCAACCAGTTCATTCCTAATGGAAATCAATATTAAATATTCATTGGAAGGACTGATGCTGAAGCTGAAGCTCCAATACTTTGGCCACCTGATTTGAAGAACTGACTCATTGGAAAAGACCCTGATGCTGGGAAAGATTGAAGGCAGGAGGAGAAGCGGATGACAGAGGATGAGGTGGTTGGATGGCATCACTGACTCGAAGGACATGAGTTTGAGCAAGCTCTGGGAGTTGGTGATGGACAGGGAAGCCTGGCATGCTGCAGTCCATGGGATTACAAAGAGTCGGACCTGACTGAGTGACTGGACCGAACCTGTCCTGGGGGCTCCTTCCTCAGCCAGAGGAAGGCTGTGCCCACCTCCAGCTTCCTTCTGCTGTGCTGCCCCCGGCCCCACCCACTGGCTCAACCAAACTCATACCATGCAGATGTCTCTCCTTCATGGCTCATGGGAAACCAGGCATCCCTGTGGCTGAAGCTGACATAGCCCATGTCTCCCGGGCAGCCACCGGCCACTTCACTGTCTCACCTGTTGATCAAAACTCTCTTGGGGATCTGCTCTCAGGTGAGGGCAGTAGAACCCTCGCCCCAGGCCTTCTGAGTGCCTGAAATCTGAAGAAAGAAATAATTTACAAATATTCTCCTTCTCAGACTTCCCTGGTCGCTCAGACAGTAAAGAATCTGCCTGCAGTGAGGGAGACCCAGGTTCGATCCCTGGGTCAGGAAGGTCCCCTGGAGAAGGGAATGGCAACCTACTCCAGTATTCTTGCCTGGGAAACCCCATGGACAGAGGAACCTGGTGAGCTACAGTCCATAAGGTCACAAAAGAGTCAGATACAGCAGAACAACTAACACTTTCACTTTTCTTTCTTGCCTCTGTCTCAATCCTTTTCTGTTCTTGAATCAGTGAGAGGCTCCTGATCACCTCCTTTGGAAGCTCTGCATGAACAACTTGGCTTTAGAATTTCATCTTTTATATTCTGGTGGTTTCCTCAAAACTTTGGTTTAGCCACCCACCCTTGAAATGCTTTTACAGAGAAAAATAAACCTCTATTGTTCCAGTTCAGTAGTCTGTCACCAGGCATGCAAAGTAGCTCAACCACTTCAGCTGGCTCGTGGCTCTCCTGGCACAACAAAGTCCAAGTCGGTGATTTATAATAGCGAAAAATCAGAAACATCCAACCACAGGAGACTCAACAAATGAAACATGCATTATGATGGAAAACTATATAGCCTTTTAAAATGGTACTTGGGAGTAATTGAAATATAGGAACATAGAAAAATGTTCATATTTTGTTAAATTATAGAAGATTGACTTTCCTGGTGGCTTAGACAGTAAAGCATCTGCCTACAATGCAGGAGACCTGAGTTCAATCCCTGGGTTGGGGAGATCTCCTAGAGAAGGAAATGGCAACCCACTCCAGTATTCTTGCCTGGAGAATCCCATGGACAGAGGAGCCTGGTAGGCTACAGTCCATGGGGTCGCAAAGAGTCGGACACGACTGAGCAACTTCACTTCACTTCATAGAGGAAAAAGACTAACAGAAAATATGTCAGAAAGCTCAAAGTCCAGTTTGGTTGAAAAACATCAGATGCACATTATAAATGCATAGAAAACAGCTGGGTGAATACACAAGACACAGAGGTGTCAGCATCTGCCTCTGGGGAGGGTCCTGGGGGTGACGGAAGAGGAGGCGTTGTGACTTCTGAAGGTATCAGTCAGATGCATATATTGCATTTGCAACAAAGAAACCGATAGTGTTGTTTTTCTTTTTTTAAGTTGGATACTTTAGAGGGTAAAGGATAATAATAGTTTTCTCTGAATGGAAGATTTAATAGAGATTTTAAAAGTCTTTTTCTTCATTTCTCCTGTATTTCCAAATCATCACGTGTTACTAAAGTAAACAGGAAAGGGTATTTCCCTGGCCATCCAGTGGTTAAGACTCCGTGCTCTCCATGTTCTCAATGCAGGGGGCCTGGGATCGATCCCTGGTCTAGGAACAAGATCCCATATGCCGCAACTAAGATCTAGCAGACACAAATAAATATTTAAAACAGAAAAAAAATAATCAGGCCAAAAAAAGCCACACACCCACAGAAAAATGCCCTCCTTCTCTGTTGCCTGCCTTTCCCTCCCCGAACAGTTTTAAAGGCACATGTAGTAAGTGGGCACAGATGGTTGGGCTCCATGGCGGGGAGTGGATGGCCTCGAGCCAGGTGGCGGAGATCAGCAGGGGGACAGGACTTGGTGGGGGGAGCTGGGGAGGCATTCAGAGCCCAGGAGGGGTGAGGAGGGTTTCCTGGGTGTCAGAGTTGGGGCAGTGGGGGAGGGCATCCACGCACTGAGACGATCTCGCCAGAGTGACCGAGATTGCAGTAGGGTGAGGAGGGCCAGTCGGCAGGGAGGCAGCCTGGCGCTGAGTGTCAGCACCCAAAACCCACCCACGCCGGGGAGAGGCAGGCAGCGAGAGAGGGAGCTGGCTGCACACGGAAGTCGGGCAAATGAGGTAGAATATTAGAGACAATGGAAGGCAGTGTTTCACTGTTGGAGAGGGGGTGCAGATACCAAAAGGAAGACAATTTGAATGAATTCGTGGGGTTGGACAGGGGTCAGAAGTATTGGTGTACACTCCTGGTTTTCAACATATAGCATCCGTGTGTGTGTGCTCAGTCACTTCTACCTCTTTGTGACCCCATGGACTGTAGCCCACCAGGCTCCTCTATCCATGGAATTTTCCAGGCAAGAATACTGGAGTGGGTTGCCATTTCCTACTCCAGGGAATCTTCCCATCTCAGGGATCAAACACACATCTCCTGTGTCTGCTGCATTGGCAGGCAGATTCTTTACCACTGAGCCACCTGGGAAGCCTTTTCAACATACAGAGAGATGCAAAATAAGCAGAGATCTAAATATATATCTATGTGAATATATGTATAAGAAAATATATATGCTGTCTAAGCTCGGTCTGCTATAATAAAATATCATAAACTGAGTGGCTTAAACAATAAGTTTTTTTCTTTTCCATAGTTCCAGAAACTAGGAAGTCCAAGATCAAGGGTGCAGATTTGACTCCCAGTGAGATCCCTCTTCCTGGCTTCTACTGGGTTGGCCACCTCCTCAGTGTGTGCTCACCTGGCCTTTCCTCAGTGCACACTGCTCCTCTGCTTATAAAGCCTCTGATCCCATCGTGAGGAAACCACTCTAATGACCTCATCTAACCCTAATCACCTCCCAAAGGCCCCATCTCCAAATGCCATCACATCGGGTTACGGCTTCAACATATGAATTTGGGGGACACACACATTCGGTCCATGGCAGGTATATACACAGGTGTATATACCTCATTCCATATTATGTGCACATGCCCACGCACAAACACTGCATCTATTCCCGACCTCTGTCCACTCAGAGGGCCGGGGAGTAATGACACCCCAATATCAGACAGCAAAGCTAGCACCTAGATCTTGGCTTTTAAATACTGTTTTCCATTGAAAGGGACCTGGATTCCTTGCCAAAACAGCCAGTTCCAGGTCTGGTGAGGAAAGCACAAGATGAACTTGGAACATCTTGAGCCCAAACGCAAAGGGTGCTCAAAGAATTGTGAGGACACGTCAAAGGGACACAAAAGACAGCTCGAATGAGTTCCCGATGGTCAAGCAGGGGACAACACATCCTTAAGATGAATAATTGTCATCATGAATTGTAACCTTTGAATAAAAGAAAAAGCCATTAACCCCTACTGACAGAAGCAAATCAAAGAATACATTGAAAGTTTTCAGAGAAAACAGGAGGGGCAAAGTAACTTCCCCTAAAATACTTGTTAATTGCCAAGAGGAAAAAATATTTTTATAGTGGTGGAGCCTGGCAGACACCACCTTAATCGAGTGTTCAAAGCAAAAGCATCCGTAATGAGACACAACAAAACTGCAGCCCATCTGATAGGATGCAGTGAGAACACAGCGTCACTTCTGCGATATTCCTGCCAAAGATGGATATACTAAATCTAATCACGAGGAAACACCAGCTTGGGGGAACATAATACAAACAACTGTAATCTTCAAATGCGCCAAGATCAGGAAAGTCAGGGAAAGATTAAGGAACTGTTTCAGACAGAAGGAGACAAAAAAAAGAGAACTAAATGCAGCTCATGCTTCTGAACGGATCCTCCGGCTACAAAGGACAATACCAGGACAACTGGCGAAATATGAATGGGGTCTGAGGATTGGATGCCAGTAACACCTCTATTTAATTTCCTGATTTTGATGGTTGTATGGTGGTGATGGAGGAGAATGTCCTTATTTTCAGGAATCACACCGTGAAGTCTGAGTAGGTGACTAGATTGCACTCCCAAATAGTTCAGGAAAAATAAAATTCTTTGTACTAAACCTCCAACTTTTCTCCAAATTAGTGATCATTTCAATTTTTTTTTAAACCAATAAATTCAATTTACATATATGAGTTCAGTTCAGTTCAGTCGCTCAGTCGTGTCCGACTCTTTGCGACCCCATGAATTGCAGCACGCCAGGCCTCCCTGTCCATCACAAACTCCCGGAGTTTAATCAAACTCATGCCCATTGAGTCAGTGGTGCCATCCAACCATCTCATCCTCTGTTGCCCCCTTCTCCTCCTGCCCCCAATCCCTCCCAGCATCACGGTCTTTTCCAATGAGTCAACTCTTCACATGAGGTGGCCAAAGTATTGGAGTTTCAGCTTCAACATCAGTCCTTCCAATGAACACCCAGGACTGATCTCCTTTAGGATGGACTGGTTGGATCTCCTTGCAGTCCAAGGGACTCTCAAGAGTCTTCTCCAACACCACAGCTCAAAAGCATCAATTTTTCGGCAATATCCCCAAATACAGAATAGGGCTTCCCTGGTGGCTCAGCTGTAAAGAATCCATACCTGCAATGCAGGAGACATGGGTTTGATGCTTGGATCAGGAAGATCCCCTGGAGAAGGAAATGGCAACCCACTCCAGTTTCTTGCCTGGAGGATCCTATAGACAAAGGAGCCTGGTGGGCTACAGTCAACGGGGTCACGAAAGAATCGGACATGACTTAGTGACTGAACAACAGTGACGACAAAATACAGAATAGGTATGTTGTATACCACATGTCTACTTTATCTGTGCACTAACAGAGCATAAGCAGACACATGTATAAACACACAGCACGGGGACCTAACAGCAGACATAGACCTCCCTATGCTGAGTCGGGGGTTGCAGCCCCTGGAGACCCAGAGAGGTTCTGGAGAGATGGGCCAGCCTCTGACAGCTTCCTGACTGCAGCTGGAGGCTGGACCCCTCCCTAGAATAGCTCTCCTCCTCCCCACCCTCTGTCAATTCTGAGAGAACAGCTTCCAAACATCCTAGAAGATTCAGAAATCAGAAATTCACAACTGCTGACCTCAGAAATCAGTGAAATCCCAAACATTCTTCTATTTGAGGATCCCTGGGGCATGTCCCAGACAGCCTCATACCCCTGATGGTGGCACCCATCGTGACCTGAGGGTTCGGAGTCAAACAGAGGAGGTTCTATGCTCAAGCTTCCCTGAGTCTGTGCCTCAGTCTCTCCATGCGTAAGATAAGAAGGTGTCGGGGGTGGGGGGGTGGGGACTTCCCTGGTAGTCCAGTGTTTGGGACTCTGTCTTACAATGCAGGGAGGGACGGGTGCAAGTTTGATCCCTGGATGGGTAACTAAGATCCCACGTCTTGCAGCCAAGAGGTCAAAATGTAAAATAGAAGCAATGTGGTAACAAATTCAATAAAAGACTTTAAAGATGGTCCACATCAAAAAATTCTTAAAAAGACAAGAGGGCTGTGGTGGGGATGAGGTAACATAATCCACAGGCCCCACGCCCGGCACCGGGGACATGACAAGCTCAGTGAACAGGAACTGTTTTCCTTTATCAGTTAAACATTCATGTTTCCTTTCCTGGACTCCAGAAATGTGGTCACCACTTCAATAAAAGCTAGAAGTACCAAAAGCCAGTTGGGCTGGGCTCGGATGTGTGCTCTATTTTTAGCCACGTGAACTTGGGACCCCAGGGAGGTTTTATGAGACCTGGTTTATGGCTCCAGACTTCCTTCTGGCACCAGAGTGAGAGTGAGGTTACTGGGTGAGGTGACAGATCAGGGAAAGTCAAGGTGAAGGGAAGCTTTTCAGAAGCCACACTGTCCCAGTTAAAGACCCTCATCCCTTGGCAAAGTGAGGAAGTTTATGCAGACCCTATTTTCCATACTCAGTAACATGTTGTTGTTTAGTCGCTAAGATGTGTCTGACTCTTTGTAACCCCATGGACTACAGCCCACCAGGCTCCTCTGTCCATGGGATTTCCCAGGTAAGAATACTGGAGTGGCTTGCCATTCCCTTCTCCAAGGCACCTTCTCGACCCAGGGATCAAACCCACATCTCCTGCATTGGCAGGCAGACTCTTTATAACTGAGCCACCTGGGAAGCCCCAACAATATGTTTTGAACACCAATTGTCTAAGAACGGTAGATAAAGAAGAAAGGAAACACCCAATGAGGGCAAGATGCTTCAAGAGGGAGCATCACAGTGGCAAATGATGTAGAAATTAAGTGAAGACACAAGCTGCAAAGTAGGCACAAGACAAGCAAAGTGGTCACTGGTGAACCCACTGAGAGAAGCTGTCCATTAGTTTGGGGGCTGATACTAGTTTTTGGTGGATTAAGAAGCCTGGGGAGAGCAGAGTGGAGATTATTCCTTTAAGACACATGGTGAAGGGATGAGGAGTAGTGAGCAGAGCAAAGGCAGGATGCAAAACAAGTGGGTTCAGGATATTGGGGTGTGGACGGTGGTGGAGGCTGAAGTGAATCCATGGAAAAGCAGGCACGGATGGCACCAGACTTGATGATAGAGGAGCAAAGTCTCAGGAGAGGTGGGGCAGGGAGAAGTGGGCACAGGTGGGTGGGTCATTATGGATGGAGGGCAGAGCAAAGCAGGGAAGAGGAGAGAAGCACCGAGCAAGTCTAGGCCTGATGAGTAGGGGCCCGGGGGCTCTGGGGAGGGAGATCTACCGGGGAAGGGAGTGTCTTCCTTGGCACTGGCTGCAGTCGGGCACACCGTGGCCCCAGATGGTGAGGATGCTCCTGGCCTCCCTGCCCCAGGGTTCCAGGGAAGCAGTCTCATCAGCTGCACCCCTGGATGCAGGGGTGGGGAGCAGCTGGCCTGACCCGGGGTTGGGCCCAGGCAGGGTAACATGGGCACGAGCCCGGGGTGAGAGCACAGAGGCTGCCAGTGAGAAGGCCCTCAGGGATGTGAGGGAGCCAGCGGGGAGCTCTGTGCACGCTCTGAGCCCAGCATCCCGCAGAGGGGCTACTCCCTGCTGACTCAGACCCAGGTGCTCATCTGCATGTTATTCATTTCAAGCCAAAAAAAGAAAAAAGAGCAGGAATACTAAGAGCATCTCGTTCCCCCTTCCGAAAGAGCCACCCCAGATCTTCCCAGTACTCCTGCGATTGTGCTCAGTCTCTCTGACCTAGAAATCTTTCCACCTTGGAGGGCTCCCCTCAATCATGCCCACACAGCTGTCTGTGAAATTTGGAAACTTCATTTCCTCTCCAAGCACACCAAGGTAAGTTTTCATTTTAAGTTAAATGCTCAGAGCATGGCCTTACTGCTGCCAAATATTCTAGTTGTATCATTGTCTCCTCCCACTACAACGTCACCTCCATCAGGAGAGGGGCGTTGTTTCTTATCCCTGTTCCTAGAACAGTGCCTGACACATAGTAGGTGCTCAATAAACACATTCAATGACTGAAGGCCCTGTTCCAAGCACTTTAACTACACCTCACCACCCTGGGCATGTTCCAGTTGAGGACTGGGAGATTCAGAGAGGCCAAATGTTTTCCCCAGGTTATTCAGATCGCAGGTACAAAGAAAGTCCTGAGTTTCAGGCTGGCCTGCCCACACGTCATGCAATCATTCAGAAGCTGCTTGATGAGTTTATTGGGCAACCACTCTTATGAAACTGATTCATGCTAACCCAACTCTGGCAAGAACATCCCTGACAAGAAAAAGCAAACGTGCTAATTTACATTCAAACATAAATAAACTACCAAGGAGCTGAAATGCTCTGAGCAGCTGGATGGCTCAGTCCAGCCCCAGTAGGATACGTCTTGTGACTAAGGAAGGCAGAGAAACGTCCTCCAGCCTGGCCAGGAGCCAGCTCTGGGAACTGGACACCAGGAGCCCCAGTGGGCTGACTGGTCAGGATCCTGCCTCCAGGAGGACCAGTGAGACACGGCTGCCTGCTCTTTCCACTTGCCAGGAGAGCCAGCCCCCAGCCTCCTTGGGTCCTCCCAGGTTCTCATTTGGGGAGACGTGCGTGTTGAATAACGAGTGGACACTCCCCCTTCCAACTCCATCTATGGTTTGCATCGACTCTCCAGTGACTGCTTCTCGTTCATAAGGGGAAACCCTACATGTACCAGGAAGTCATAGTGTTAAACAACTCTGACCCCAGTGTCTAGGGAGGCCCATCTCTGTGAATCCAGGCCTCCATTTGGGCTCCTGCCAGTGTGAGCCACTGAGGGTGTTTATGTCCTGCCTGTGGTTTGAATTTTGGGGATCTCTCTTATAATTCTTTGTTCCCTGCAGCTAAAAGGGCATGGGCTTCAAACCACAGGGGAGTATGAGAGGAAAAACAACCAAAACGACTTCAGAGGGACTTCCCTGGCGGTCCAGTGGCTGAGACGCCACACTCCCAATGCAGGGGACCCGGGGTCAATACCTGGTTGGGGAACTAGATCCCACATGCCGCAAGGAAATATGCCGCATACCGCAGCGAAGATTGAAGAGCCGGTGTGCCACAACTAAGATCCAGCCCAGCTAAATAATAAATAGATAAATAAAGTATTTATGTACTAATAGGAAATGATCTTTAAAATATTATATTTTTTTAAAAATCACTTTGGGGAGCGACCAGCGGAAGTTTGGAAAGCAAACTTATAATGTGGGTGGTTGAGAATCAGAGAAGAATCTAGGCCTCTCCAAAAAGGGATTCTTACGCAAATGGAGTCCCTTAACTATCAGTGGAAACCAAGGCATGACTTTGCTTCTTTTCTACTACTTAGCAGTTATTTTCAAGCAGAACATTAAAAAAAAAAAAAAACCAATTCCCAATACCTGGGCCAGAGCAATGTAACCACCACCAACACAGCTGTTTACACGGCTGACGCTCGTTCCTGTCAGCTGCTTTAGTCCAGTTAAAGGCCTGTCAGGGGAGAAATTCTGGCTGGCTTAGCAAGGAGAGGAATCTGAGAGTGGCCATCCCAGATGGTGGGTAGCAGGTGCTAACAGGGCACAGGGCAGAAGCCAAAAGGGACCACACCGTCTCAAAGTTGAGCAAAAAGCTGATAAATATGCAGCCCAGCCAACTGCCAATTATACAGCCCATGAAGCTCAGGAAGCCAGGGAGGGTGTGGAAGTTTCTTTAGTTAACAGCTTTCCATTCTTTTCAACCACAAATTTGTCAGCCTATGTCTTTTCAAGGAGCAAGTATATCAGCTTCAGGTAACCATCCTCACCAAAGTATGTCCAAAGAGCAAAGGTAAAAATCCACAGTTTGCAACTGGGCTCCAGGAGGGTCATTTGCCTCGCAGAAGCTGGCAGTTTCTAAGTAACTGGACGCCAGCCATTCAGTCCTTCTATTACAGCACAGGGCTGGTTAGCAGTATAGACTCACAGTCACACAACGCATGGGGCTGACTAGCAGACCCACCATACCCCACGATAAACTTTAGCCACTGGGAACCTGTTTCCTCATCTGTTAAGCAAGGATAAAGGTGCCTATCTTCTTGGGTGTTGGTACGATTATGTTTGATACTGAAAATAAACCATTTGACATATAGCATGTGGTAGTGATGGTTTAGTTACTAAGTCATATCTGACTCTTGCGACCCCATGGACTGAGGCCCACCAGGTTCCTCTGTCCATAGACTTCTCCAGGCAAGAATACTCTAGTGGGTAGCCATTCCCTTCTCTAAGGGATCTTCCCGATCCAGGGATCGAACCCGGGTCTCCTGCATCTCCGGTACTGCAGGAGGATTCCTAACTGCTGAGCAACCAGAGAAGCCCCATCACATAGCATGGTACACAGTAAATGCTCAAAGAATGTTAGCCGTCACTTCACAGCTATGAAAGTCCAGAAGGTGCTGTTCAATACTGTCACAGTCCTGCTGTGTCCCATAAAATCCTCCATCTAAAGGTCATACGTATCAGAAAGTAACTTTGTATGTATGGCAGCAGATGCGATCTTATGGTTGTAAATTAACAAAAGCTATTATTACCAATTGCTATTATGGTCTTAAGCTACTTGGTCAAGTTGTGACTATAGATATTCTCAAGTGTCTATGATAATTTCTTCTATTAGGAGTCCAGGTACGATTCAAAATCAGAAAGCACTGCTTTATTGTGTGGCAATAGCTTTCATTATGAGCTATAATCCAACTAAACACATTTTTTTCCCCATCTCTCATTTTAACGAAATACAGACTTGGTGTTTTCCCTAAAGCAACACTTGGGAATATGCCAGATCAGTCCCACGCTTAATATAATTATTTTTATTTTCTGTATATACATCTTCAGATATCAAATAACAATGGGTGTGCAAAATAACAGTGGGGTGCCCTAAGATTTCCAAGGATTCAGATATGCAAATAAACCAGGGCAGGGGAGGAGCTGATGCATTTACCAAAGTCTCCATCCTCTCAATGTTCTAGTTATCATGTCAGTGCAGGGTGGGTGCTGGAAGAACCAGAGCAGAAGTTGCTCATCACATCGAGCTGAGTAGAAAGTAGATAAAAAGGCAGGAGAAGGCAAAGGCCAAGAGAGTCCCAGCTCCCTGCTTCACTAGCTGTGACCTTGGGAACCTTGCATGTATCTGAGCTTCAGTTCCACCCATGTACCTGGGATAACGATGCCCACGGCACAGGACTGGCTCAGGTGAGTTACAGCACTAGCGAAACAAAGTGCTTAGTCAGCACCGAAGCTCCACACAAAAGATAGACGCCGCTAAATTGGCAGCTCCTGCCAGAGGGTCCGCTCACTCCTGTGCCCACATCCACCCCCGTGATGCCCTTCTTGTCCTGCTCACTCCAGCCCAGGATGGCTCTGCCTGGTCCTCAGCATCCCACCACACCTCTGCCCACACCACCAGGGAACAGCTCCTAGATTTCCAGGTGCTGTGACAAACCACCCTTCTCCCTCCGCCCAGGCTCAAGGAATGGGCACACAGACAACTTTCCACAGAGCTGAAATTAGTTGAAAAATTGATTGGGGGCGGGGGGGGGGGGGGGGGCAGAGGAGACAGGGAGGGATAAAGAGAGGATTTTTAAGGCAGTGAAACTATTCTGTATGGTACTATTAATGTAATTAACGATGGATACATGTCATTACACACCTGTCCAAAGCCATAGAATATACAAGACTGAACCCTAATGTAAACTAGGGACTTTGGGTGATAATGATACATCAATGTCGGTTTGTCAAGGGTCACAAATGTACCCGCCAGTGGGGAATGTTGACAGGAGGGGAGGCTGCGCATGTGTGGGAACAGAGGGTTGTATGGACATTTTTATACCTTCCAATCAAGCTTTCTGTGAACCTAAAACTGCTCTAAAATAGTCTATTTTTAAAAATGATTAGAGCAACTAAGCAGCAACAGCATTATTAATAAAATAAAGGGGGAAAAACCCATAATCATCTCAACTGATGCTGAAAAAGCCTAAAATTTAATACCTTTTCATGATAAAAACACCCAAGAAACTAGGAATCGGAATTTCTTAACATGATAAATACTACATATACTACCCACAGCAAATATTGTATTTGGTGGTGAAAGACTGAAAGGCTTTCCCCTAAGATCAGAAACGAGAGCATGCCTACTTTTGTTACTTCTACTGAAAGTTTTAGCCAGAGCAATTATGCAAGAAAAAAGAAATAAAAGGCATCCAAGTTGGAAAGAAAGTAAAATCATCTTGTTCACAGATGACATGATCTTAAATGTAGAATATGCTATATATTCCACAAAATATTGTTAATAAACCAATTTAGCAAAGTTTCAGGATACAAAGTCAACACAAAAATCAGTTGCATTTTATTCACTAGTACTAAACAATCTGAAAAGAGAAGTAAGGGTAAAAAATAGTATCAAAAAGAACACAACACTGGACTTCCCTGGCGGTCCAGGGGTTAAAAATCCACCTGCCAATGCAGGAGACATGGGTTCGATCCCTGGTTCAGGAAGACTGCACATGCCATAGGGCAACTAAGCCTACTGAGTAAGCCTGCACTCTAGAGCCTATGTGCTGCAACTACTGAGGCCCACACACCCTAAGGCCCATGCTCTGCAATAAGGGAAGTCACCACAGTGAGATGCCTATAAAGAGTAGCTCTCACTTGCCGCAACTGGAGAAAGCCTGTGCACAGCAATACAGATGCAATATAGCAAAAAAATTTTTCAATTAATTAAAAGAATAAAATATTTAGGAATAAACCTAACCCAGGTGGTGAAAGACTTGTATGCTGAAAACTAAGACACTGCTGAAAAGAATTAAGACATAAACAAATGCAAAGTTCTATGGTCTGAATGTTTCTGTACCCCAAAATTCATGTATTAAAATCCCACCAGAAACTAATACAACATTATAAATCAACTATATGTCAGTGTTTTTTAAAAGCTATAAATTTTTTAATTAAAAAAATCCTAACACCCCAAAGGTTATGGTATTAGTAGATGGGGCTTTGGGAAGTGCTTTAATCATGAGGGCAGAACCCTTATATGAACAGCATTAGTGCCCTTATAAAAGATGCTCCACAGAGATCTCTGGCCCCTTCTGCCCTGAGAGGATACTACAAGAAGTTAGTGACACAAAAGAGGGCCCTCATCCAACCAACTATGCTGGCACCCTGATCTCATCAGACTTTTAGTCTCCAGAACTGTGAGTAATAAATTCCTGCTGTTTTTAAGCTACCCAATCTGTAGTATTTTTTTATAGTGGCCTAAATGAACTAAGAGAGAAAAATTAATACCAAGGTGTGGAACTGCTGCTATAACAAATACCTAGAAATACAGAAAAGAGCTTTGGAAGTGGGTATAAGCAGATATTGGAAGAATTTGGAAGTATTCTAGACAAAAAGCCTATACTGTCAAGAATGGACTTAGAGGGCTCAGAAGGAGGAGAGCTTAAAGAAAGCCTCTCTTTTTCAAGAATATTTAAGTGGTAGCGACCAGAATATTGGTAGAAATACAGATGGAAAAAACCATTCTAATGAAGTCTCAGATGGAAATAATGTGTTACTGGAAACAGGAGAAAAGGCAATTCTTATTATAAAGTGGCAAATATGGGTTTGATCCCTGGTCTGGGAAGATTCCACATGCCTCAGGGTTGACCCCTCACTCTAGAGGTCAGAGTGCTGCAACTATTAGAGCCCTCACAAGTACGGCTAGAACTAGAACCCGAGAGCTGAGCTGCGATTACTGAGCCTTCACTCTAGAACCTGAGAGCCGCAACTACTGAGGCCAAGTGGCACAATTACTGAAGCCCTTGCACCCTAGAGCCTGTGCTCCGCAACAAGAGAAAATGAGAAGCCCATGCACCCCAACTAGAGAGTAGCCCCTGCTCACAGCAACTAGAGAAAGTCTGCGTGCAGCAGTAAAGATCCAGCACAGTCAAAAATAAATTTAAAATAAATAATAAAAGGCATGTGCAAGGACAAACTGGGAAATTGGGATTGATATATGCACACTACTATATATAAAACAGATGACTAGTAAGAACCTATCGTATAGCACAGGGAACTCTACTGAAGTACTCTGTAATTACCTCTGTGGGAAGCCCTACCTCTATGGGAATAGAATCTAAACAACGAGTGGATAGGGACCTCTCTGGTGATCCAGCGGCTAACATTCCATGCTCCCAATGCAAGGGGTAGGGGTTTGATCCCTGGTCAGGGAACTAGATCCACCTGCTGCAAATAAGAGCTTGCATACTGCAACTAAAAGATCACGCAAAAAAAAAAAAAAAATAAAAGATCACGCATACTGCAATGAAGATTGAAGGTCCTGTGTGTTGCAACCAAGACCCAGTGCAGCCAAAATAAATTTTAAAAATAAATATTTAAAAAAAAACATTAAAAAATAAAAATGCAAAAGAGTGAATACATGTATAACTGATCCAGTTTGCTGTATAGCAGAAACACAACATTGTAAATCAGTTATATATCAATAAAAACTAATTTTAAAAAAAGGAAAAAATAAAAAATAAAAAAAAATAAAAATGATTATATAGACACAAAGAGATCTGCCATTGGGATGGGCTCTGACAAATGTGGAAATATAAGAAATCCAGCTCTTCATTTAACATCAAAGCCAACATCAAGTGTCTATTTAAAAAAATCACGGCCCTTGTTTTGAATGGGGTGAAGATCTACATAGGATTTACAATTTTAGGCTAACAGGAAACTATATGATGTCCCATAAAACAGATATTCTGCAACAGACCTCACAATAAACACTTCCAGTTTCTATGCTCAGAGCCACTAACTACTGCCTAAACACATCTTAAACAGAGAGCTTTGTTGAAACATTTCTCTAAGGACAAACACAGCAGACATGCTTTAAATAAACCAAAGTTGCAATACATAAATCACTCCTAAAACAATCAAGATATGTTACTTTCCAGCTTCTGATAAACAGAGAATTGCATTGACTTTAGAAAATTATAGATCTGCTTTATACCTTCTGGGTTACCACTCTGATTAAATGTACCTTTGTTTTCAGAAAAGTTTCTTAACTACTTTTAATATAAATAGGCCAATTTCATTCTTTTTAGTGATTTACCTTTTTAGATCAACTCTTTCCTTAGTGTATGTGCTAAACTTCTTATAACACCTCTCTCCAGATAAAGTTCTAAATTTTAAATAATGCCATTTCATCCTACCCCCCCAGTTCCTCAAAATTATGAAAAAAAAAGCAAAATCAACTGTTTAATCATACATGTTCATATTATTAGCAAGTATTTAAGTGTTTTCCTGAACCAACACAACTGTATTTGGATTCAATGCAAAATTGTTCTATCTGACGCAAAATAACTTGGTATTTAAAAAACAAAGAAAAAGGACGTGAATAAGTAGTTGCCTAAGAGAACTAGTTCCTCTCACTATTACTGAACCCTTACAATTAAACCTGATGCACTAGAAGAAAGACAAGGCGAGAAACATACATAGTGGGGAAATACATAAATGAAAACAAGAGTGACAGCAGGAGAAAGACTAAAACCACACAGATGCTCACTGATAGATAGGGAGGGATAATAACAGCATTATGGGCTGTGATGGAAAAGGGAGGAATTTCAGGAGAGTTTAATTTATCAATAGATCACAGCAACTATATAAGCTAAACAACTAATTGTATGTGCTAGAAACTTGGGACTCTACTTTCACTGCCCCAAATCGGCAATGGAATATTTTTATTTCCTGCTTCATTGTTGGCTTCTTTTTTTTTTTTTTTTTTTGGTGGGGAGGGTGGAACTGAATGGGAGGATGTTTTGTTTTGACTCAATCATACTCAAAATATAAGCTGCAATAACCAACTCAAAACCCACAAAAGAGTATTCTTAGGTTTTTCTTTTGTCCTCAGCAGACTATCATTATCCTGGTGATCATGAAAATAATATGTCACCAAAAAATCCAGCGCTAGAACCCAATGCCCAGTATCTTCAATCACTTAAGTTCACGGAGGGAGCAGGCACTTACCCATCCTACAGATGGCTTTCATCTCTAGGTATGCACATGACGCTGACTGCTAGGGAAAGGTGGGGAAAAGGATTCGTTAACTTAAGTGTAAACTGAATACCCAATTCCAGAATATGTCATAGCAAGATCACTATTTTTATTGCATATTTATAACATTTTATTTAATCTCCTTTGGCAGTAAAAAGCAGCAGCAGCGGGAGAGTTTATTCTTTGAGAGGAGAATCATAAACTGCAGAGAGTAAAAATCTCCTTGGAGGATACCATCTTATTAAAAAGCTTCATGAACTTTCAACGAGACTTGAAAATAAATACACTGCGTAGGGTGAGCATACCCAAGTGAAAACAATGTTTTTGAAGTCTAATGAGAATCACTGGAAAGAAGAATTCTTAAAAATAAAAATTCACCATCAGGTGGAGTGACTTAGACCCTACAACATTTCAGAAGAGCTACGAGCAGCTTCTCTTAACAGCTCCAGGTTGCAGGGGGGAGCGAACTGTGTGCTTTCTGATTACTTCTCCATCTCTCTCACTGGGGAGGAGAGACACTGATCACACAGCTGGGAAGCACCAAAGCAAAGGTGCCAGGCTGAGCAATGGAGCAGAGTATGGGCGCATGAGGAGCAGGCTCGAGCCTTCTTGGGTCCTCCCAGAGCTCTTATCTTAAGGGCCAGGGATCGATCTCCTCTCTAAACTACCAGTAGCATCCACACCCACCCCACACCCCCTGGCATGTCCAAAGTGGCCTCAGAAAGGTTCACAGAAATCAAGAGGACCCATCCAGGAGGCAGCTTGATTCAAGGGCATTAAGTTACATCCAGCCCTTACCCACATGGAGACTGAGGCCCACAGACAACAGGGAACACTGGCCATGAAAACAGAACCAGATTCCTTCTCTGGATCCAGAAGCTGTCTCCATCTCCTTGACTGGATGGATAGAGACCAGGGGAGAGTCTTGCAGTGAAAGGGGACAGAGCCATGAGAAGAGGTAGGACTGTAACTCGTTCTTCCCTGAATGCAAGATACTTGAAGCCAAAGATTTCATGAAACAGTTTATTGTTTTAAATAACTCAAGTCTGGAAGTAGATGATAGCCACAGTTGCTTACATGTGACTGGACTAAAACCACTAAATTGTAAACTTAAAAAAAATAAAAGCAAGCAAACTTGAGTTGTACTGTCTCACCCACACTGGACTTGTACCAGATGTTTGACAGCTCCGTTCTCTCAAACCATGGCCTATGTCGCTTTTTTAAAGGAGATTTTCCTAAGAGCATGTGTGCATGCAAAGTCGCTTCAGTTGTGTCCGATTCTTTGCAACCCTATGGACCATAGTCTGCCAGGCTTCTCTGTCCATGGGATTCTCCAGGAAAGAACACTGGGGTGGGTTGCCATGCCCTCCTCCAGGGGTTCTTCCTGACCCACCCAGGGATCAAACCTGCGTCTTCTGCGACTCCTGTATTGCAGGCAGATTCTTTTCCGCTGAGCCACCAGGGAAGCCCTATTTGCAAAAATATTGCATTTAAATTTAAAATCCGGGTCATTTGATGCTTTCTGGAAGATAACGTACACTGATACTCTTCCTTTTGTCTTTAGATAGCAAAACAGCTGGTGGGAGGAGGGGATGAACCAGTTTCCATTAACATCTTCTAGAGCTTCTTTTTTGTGACAGAGAAACAGATTTAAAAGAGTATCATCTGGGCTCAAGAGAGTAAACGACATCCCCCAAATTGGCCAAAGATGTTGACTTCCGCATGCTCTCACCTCAGCAGAAGTGTGACCACTCCATCTACTCCCTTAGAACTTATCCTAAGCGACAGAGGGCAACCTTGGCTCAGACACCGAATCTAATTTATTTTATTCTTGCAGGTCTTTCAGGGTCTAACAAGGACCCTCTCAATCTTCACCCAGGTCACCTGCACCCACTGGTCTAGATGCCACCCCCTTAAACCACATATCCTATTTTCTTCCTTTTCTCCAGTGTTCCCACTTCAGGGCATTTTAGCTTTAGAAACTATGATCCTGTTGTCCTTTCTTGAAGAGAGAAAAAAACAAAACAAAGCTCGAAACGTGAGCAGCCTTTTTTATTTACTGAGTACACGTCGACACGTTGCCAGCCCTCACAGACTGAATAAAATGAATCACAGAAAACGAAACACATCCTGAGAGGGGCTGATCACAGTGAAAATTTGCTGGAACACAAATACAGTGCTTTCCAGACCTCAATTAAAGACACAGTTTGAAGAGGGATTGGGGAGCCTCTCTATATGCCTGGAAGGTGGTGCGTTCGACAGTCAGTGAGGGTGGAATCAGGACTATGGCTCCCTGGGTGTATGAAGGCAAGACCTGTTCATAAATCCTCATGTCTTACCATTTAAAGAGCAATGGAACACCTAGGTTAGACTTGCGATGGACTAACAGGTGAACTGTAAGATTCCCCCGTGACAGAGGGTCACACACAGTTGGCCAAGGTGGACACGGGGCACACAGCGGACCGACGGTCAGCAGTGGACAGTGGGACAGATTACACGGGACCTACTGTGCTTTCACAGGCCCCACAGGCTCCAGGGTCACCGTCTGAGCTTCTTCCCCTCCCCAAGTCCTGCCGCATCTTCACGGCTTACAGGACTCGAGGGGAAATGTAGCCCTAGCAATGGTGAAGCTCAAGATTGACAGAGACTTGAGAGAGATGGAAAGTCTCTCTTCTTCTGGGTCACTGACTACCCCGAGTGCTTGACAACCAGAGGCTGACCAAGATGAGCTGGGCAGGCAGCAGGAAACCAGGGCTGATTAAGGCAGTGAGCAAGGTGGGGAGAGCCTGGAAACAGATTCACGGTAACCACGCACAGGGACCCAGCTGGCGAGTGCCACCGGGCGACGAGAACTGTAGTTATCTACAACACACAGCCCCGGTCCTGTATTCGTCTGTCGGCACAAATGTCCATTTTAAAATTTGGTAGTATGAACAGAGTTTTCTTTAAAATAAAAACTTGAGAGGATATGAGGACAGGAACTGGAGGCTTCATCTTGGTATTATTATCCTTTCTATGGCACACAGAATGTGGTCCCAGTTTTTACAAAATATCGCAAAGAGAGTCACAGCGAAGAAGGTGCCGAGGATGTGGAAGCGGCTCTTCATCATGGGCGAAATGAACTTGGCGATGGTGGACACGCACACCAGGATGACCGTCATGAAGGCCAGGACGACGTTGATGCACTTGCCCAGCAGGACTTTGGCGTTCACCGTGTCTGTCTGCAGGGCTTGCTGCTCCTGCTGGTGGAGCTCCAGCTTAGAGATGCGAGTCTGGCAGGACTCCAGGGCTTCCTGCGGGCGAGAGGGAGAGCGAGGATCAAACGCTGCTGGGGCAACACAGGAGCGTGAGCTGGGACGTGCATGAGGCCCACCCCGCTCAGGACGCTGCTACTGGGGCAGCTTCACACCGACGCTGATGATAATGGTGGTGATGACACACAGGTGTCAGACAAGAATCCCAGGGCTCGCCTTATCCTGCTATTCATGGATAGAACGAGCATGTATCGACAACCGTGAAATACCATGAATAAGGGATTTATGGGCAGGTGTTTTGGTTTTTGGCCACACTGCACAGCATGTGGGATCTTAGTTCCCCGACCAGGGATCAAACCCATGTCCCCTGCACTGGTGGCGAACGGTCTTGACCACTGGATCACAAGGGAAGTCCCACGGTTAGGTATTTTGACTCTGCCTATATTTAGAATAAAGTGCATAGAATACTGGCATCTGGTGGAACCCTCACGGACAAACCAGA
The DNA here is from genome assembly GCF_023699985.2 of Odocoileus virginianus. NCBI lineage: Eukaryota > Metazoa > Chordata > Mammalia > Artiodactyla > Cervidae > Odocoileus > Odocoileus virginianus. The sequence goes on from NC_069697.1 coordinate 22,241,937, forward strand.
GGAAGGGGTGGGGTCCCGTTCTGCGACAGGGTCTACCTCCAGCGATGGAGGAAGTGGCATCTCCAACCCCTGGTCCCCACGCCACTGCTCAGTCTGTGCGCATCCGCTGCAGAGGAGGAAGCGGGGGAGACAGCGCCGTGCTCCGCGGGCGCTCAGAGAGCAGCCACGTCCCCGGGCCCGACCTGAGGCCACGCCTCCTCCCGAGGCCTCTGCCTCACCAGCTTTGATTACTCGTACTCCAAGAACATCTCCAGCCCAGCTGTCTCTTCTGAGACCGAGCCGTGTGTCTACATGAGCCCCTGACATTTCCATCTTTGCTGCTGTTTAGTCACTAAGTCGTGTCTGACTCTTTTGTGACCCCATAGACTGTAGCCCACCGGGCTCCTCTGTCCATGGGATTGTCCAGGCAAGAATACTGAAGTGGGGTGCCATTTCCTTCTCCAGGGGATCTTCCCGACCCAGACGTGCAACCCACGTCTCTTGCACATCCTGCAATGGCAGGCAGACTCTTCACCTCTGAGCCACCAGGGAGGCCCTGACATCTCCATCAGAGTTTCTCAGAAGCACGTCAACTGCAATGTGGCCGGTTCTGTATACCTGTCCTCACCATCCTCACTCCTGCCATCAACCCTGTTGCCCTTCCAGTTCCTTTCCTCAGAAAACAGCACTTGGTGAGCCAAATTCTCATATGAGAAGCATGAGGGCCATTTCCTGACACCCTTCTCATGATCCAGCCCCACCCACACAACGTCTGGTATTTATCCTAACTGGTCCATTCCTCATTCGCCCACAGTAACCCCCCACCTAAACCACCAGGGTCTCTGCCTGCGATAACTTTATACTCATTTCTCTGCACACACTCTCCATCCTCAACCTCATGAATCCACTTTCCACACAGCAGCCCAGGTGATCTCTGAAAGATGCGGATGTGGTATGGCTCTTTCTTGTAGAACCTTTTAAATCTTTAACGTGGCCTTGGCCCAGCCACTCTCTCCTGCCAAGCTTACCAGATAAGCCCCCTTCCTCCCCTCTTCACTGTGTTCCGGCCATACTGGCTTTATAAAGTGCTGCAAAGGACCGTGTTCAGGGCCTTTGCACACGTGCTGTGCCTAAAAGGTTTGCCTCCCCACATACCACCCGCTCCACCTTTCGGGTCCTATGTTGATGGTCACGTCCTGAGGGAAGCATTCCTGGACCCACCAGACTGTCAAGTCCCTCTCCCGGCCTCCTCCCCAACTGGGGGACCATACCTGCACTGCACTGTTATCTCCAGCAGGAGGCACAAGCTGGCCGCATGCTCCAGAGACTGAATGCCAGTAAGGGGATAAGAGACTTGAAAAAGAGAAGAAACATACACCTCCCAGGAGAAAAAGACCTAAGTGGAGGCAGTACAATGACCTAGTTTAGTTCACCAGCCTATTTTCTAACTCGTTTCCCGATATATGTTTGCTCAATTAAAATCCAGTCATGTTTTCAGATTTTAAACAAGCATAATGGCGCCAACATTGATTTACTTTCCTTCTTTTGAACATACTCTATGGGCCAAGGGTTCTCTGTTACTATAGTAACTTTCATCACACAGGCTACCGACAAAGAAGGTAAAACTTCTTCAGATCTTCACATTCTAAATAGCGCTGACTTTCTACAGCAACAGGCAAGGGCCCCCCGAATCATGTATTCTTTTAAAATGCTTAGGTCCACAGAGAGCATCCTCTGTTTTAGGCATGGCATGGAACTGGTGATGGAACAGGACAAAAGATGACCATTTTAGGTAAATGCGTTCATCTGTGATTGGGGAGATGATTTACATATGCAGAGTAGGCTGATTCCAGAACTGCCTTAGAACTTCTGTCAAATTTTTAACCAAAAGAAAAATTCAAGAAAATTAAGCCATCAACTGTAAGGAATTTTGGTCACAGCAGCCACTAAGAAATTAAATACTGGGCCAAAGTAAGTACTAAATTTACTGGGGATAAGGACAAAGGACAGGATTACCTTTAAACTTTTTATTTCGAATTCAGGGTTAAAAAAAACTTACTTGCTCTTTAAAACAACAATAAAACCTTTGTATCCTTATAGGCAACAGTTACCCTCATCTATACTACTCCATCACCTTGTATAGCCCTGCCTATAAGCACAAAAAACAAGAAAGAGGAAAGTGAGCAGGCTCAGTCACCAAAGCCCCAAGAAATACAGCTACTCATACATACTAAATATAAAACTGACCAGCATCTATTTTTTTGTCTGATGTGTCAGGTAAAGATTTAAGTATTTCATGTATCTTATCCCATTTAATCCTTCTGACAGAACTTTTGAGGTAGAGCTCGTTAATATTTCCATTTTACAGATGAGGAAGCTGAGGCATAGCCCTGACTTGTGCAGGGTCACAGTAAGAGACAGAGGCAAGATTCTAAAAAGAAAGGCCCTCCAGTCACTCACATGGACATCCCCTTTGCACTTCTGAGCTACAGGTAAAACTAGAAAATGGTAAAATGAAATCTTCTGAATTTTTAAGCTCTCTCTGAAGTTTGCCACCCCCCCCATCTTACCCCTTCCATCTCTAAAGTATATTTCTTTAAAAAAGGAATAACAATATAAACCCAAACAATCCCCTAAATAAGCAAACCGTACATAATATTTAGACATAAGCCAGTGGAATCCCAGATGCAGCTGAACAGCGTGCTCTCATAAAACGCATGTGCTGTCTGCCTGGCAACACGTCACACTTAAGCAGGTTCACGTCTCTGACACCAGTCAGCAGTGCAGTTCAGTCTCCCAGCCCAGAGCAGAAATCCGCTTGGTGTTTTCTGCACCAAGGTCCTCAGAGGCAAACAAGCCTGATGCCTTCTTTGGCTCCCAGCATCGTCCAAGCAGACAACTGGAATTAGCACAGGCTCAGCTTTTGACAGGAAGGAACAAAACATGGGCAGCTGAAACTCTGGCTCAGACACTGTGGGAGAAATCTCTGCGTCTCAGCCCCTTGTAAAGTGGGGCTGGAGAAAATAACCACGCCTGCAAAGAACATTTGTAAAACTGAAGCTGAGCATGACTTGGATAGCACTCTTTGTTTCCTTTTTTTAAAAAAGGCAATCTATGCGAATGTAAATCACTGCAGCCACTATGGAAAACAGTACAGAGGTTCCTCAAAAAATTACAAATAGAACTACCATATGATCCACAAATCCCACTTCTGGGTACATACAGGAAGGACATGACACTAGCATCTAGAAGAGAAATTCACACCTTCACATTTATTACAGCATTACTGACAACAGCCCAGACATGGAAACAACCCAAGTGGCCACTGATGGATCAATAAAGAAAATGTGGTACCCACACACCCAGGCATACTATGCAGCCCGAAGAAACAAGGAGACAATGCCATTTGCAACAGGGATGATGGACCTAAGGGTATTAACGCTAAGTGAAATGAGTCAGACAGACAACAAATACCGTAGAATCTAAAAGGGGAAGGGAGGTGAAATGGGTGAAGAGGGTCAAAAGCACAAACTCTCAGTTATAAGATAAATGAGCCCTGCGGATGTAATGTACAGCTTGCTCACTATAGTTAACAAGGGTGCATTGTGTATTTGAAAGTTGCTGAGAGTAGACCTTCAAAGTTCTCGTCACAGGAGAACAAATTTGTAACTATGTGAGGTGACGAATGTTAACTCAATTTATTGTGGTGATATTTTTGCAATAGGTACACATATGAAATCATTATATTGTATACTTTAATACAGTTGTATGAAAATTGTGTCTGAATAAAAACTGGGGGAAAAAGAAGACCTTCTGGAACCCCCAAAAAGGAGCTCAAGAAGCCTAGGGCTGCTTCACCACAGCGTTATTGCTCAGTTGCATCTGACTCTTTGGCGATCCTATGGACTGTAACCCATCCGGCTCCTCTGTCCATGGCATTTCCCAGGCAAGAATATTGGAGTGGGTTGCCATTCCTCCTCCAGGGGATCTTCCTGAGCCAGGGATCAAACCCAGCTCTCCTGCATTGCAGGGGGATTCTTTACCATCTGACCCACCAGGGAAGCACCATGACAGCATTAGTATCACATTATCACTAGAACATGCCTTTGTTTATACTGATCCATTTTCCTCCATCCACTGGGATCCCACCCATCCCTTCAAAACCCACCTTCTCCAGGACTTTTATTCAGATTCATTACTCAAGGACTATTTGTAAGACCTTGAACAAGGTCTCTGCGCCTTGGTCTCTACTTCTGAGAAATGGGGAGAGGAAAAGGAGCTATCACAAACAGAAACAAATGGGCATCTAAAGTGCTTTGACAGTGCCTGGCACAGAGTATGGACTCCCACAAATATGAAAGCTAATATTTTACAGATAAGCAAAGAAACGTAAAGCTTGCTCAGGACCAGGTAGCTGGTAAACAGCTGGGACTGAAATCCAGGGTCTGATCACTTTGTGGCCACCGCCCCACAAGTCCATAGCTTGCTGGGCACTGCACGCCTGAATTTCTGAGGCTTTCAGAGCCTACACTCATGTAACTTGGCCTTTGTTCATGCTGTCTTGAGCCCACTGGCAGCTGTGTTCCTCTTGATTTCTCACCTAAGCAAGCATGTTAAAGGCAAGGTTTGTCTCAGGTTTTAAAATTTGTAAAAATGTGGTGATGGTGGGGGAGAGTAAAGTACAGGTGATAGGCTTGGGGTAGGTAAAAAATAATTGTTAACTAACTTAGGCAGAAAGCAGACAGACTATAGCTTAAAGTCTATAACATGAGCTACTGGGGTAAAGAGGGTAAAGATTAAATGTCTGCCCCTCAGCGCCAGAAATCCTTCCAGGCTTGGGGGTAATATATTGGTTTGTTAAATGAATAAATGGCTGGGAAGGGCCCGCGGGAGCTCTGGTGGGGGAAGGAAAGGCACCTGGATGTCCCGCGAGCGCTCGTAGGCCTGGTAGGCCACCTTCTCCTCGATGCTGGCTAGCTGCTGCTTCAGGTTGGCCGTCTCGTGCTGATGCAGGTCGGTGAGGTCATGGAGCTGGTCCTCCAGTCGCTCGTACCTTTGTAAAGAGATGAATCGATTCTGAGTGCGACATTTCAAAAGTGTATGGACGGCCCTTGGAAAATGACATCCTTTGTGCCTACTGTCGCCACTGCCCTGTGGCGTGTTCTCCTCCAGGCAGACTGAGCTTCCAAGAGTAAGTCTAGCTGTAGGGGACATGCTTTTGGATAACGCTGAACTCTAGCTCCAGAAAGGACTGGTCTCTGCAGTCTTAACTCTGTCCTCACTACTGAGGGTTCATGCAAACCAAATTGGGCTTTTCCACCAACGTCACACCAGCACCTTGGTGGCTGTGGGGACAGACCCCACCAGCTGCTCATTTGGGCTGGTCAGGAGACAGGGCTGTCAAGAACCCTGTTCAAGGTGAGGACCCACTGGCATCCTGGTGCTTCTCCCTCTTTTGACCGCTCAGAGCCTGGTGGTTCACTGCCATAGCTCTCATGCACCAGAGATCTATAAGGAAAGGACCAGTTTCTAGGTTGGAGCCACTTCCACTGATTTCCCAGTGTGCACGGGAATAGTGAATACATGTCTTAGTTCTTAAGTGCCAATTAAAAAAAAATTCAGCTTGTTACAAATTCGATATGGCTTAACAGGTGGCAGTTCCAAAAGTTCAAATCTAAAGTAAGAGAAGCACAATGATTCCTATTCCCAATGCCCAGTCCCCTCAGAAAAGGGAAATTTTTTCTTTTATCTGAAAACTTATGTAATGTTTATTTTGAAACAGGAAGCACTATTTGAGGAAGATGCATTAGCCTGGATGACTTTTGAGTAATGCCAGTTTTAGACACTTCATATAGGTCACTTGAAAAAAATCATTTAAAAAAACACTTTAATACAGATTTAATGATTATTCTCAGGTAGGAGATGCTTAATGTTGGAGCATGCTCAATGTTGGAGCAGCTTGTAGGCGCTCAATGTTGGTGTTTGTAAGCAAGCCTTTTAAAGATCTCTTAACATATGAATGAATAAAGAAAAGGTGGTACACACTGACAATGGAATATTACTCAGCCATAAAAAGAATGAAATACTGCCATGTGCAGCAACACGGATGGACCTAGAGATGATCACACTCAGTGAAATAAGTCAGAGACAAACATCATGTGATATCGCTTGTATGTGCAATCTTTAAAAAAAGATAAGACGAACTTATTTTAAAAACTGAAACAGACTCATAGACTTAGAAAACAAACTCATGATTGTCAAAGGGAAAAGGTAAGGGAGGGATAAATTAGAAGTTTGATACTAACATGGACACACTACTATATATAAAATAGATAAGGACCTACTGTATGGCACAGGGAACTCTACTCAATACTCTGTAAAAGCCTATATGGGGAAAGAAGCTGAAAAAGAACAGATATATGTATATGTATAACAATCACTTTGCTATACACCTGAAACTAACACAACATCATAAATCAGCTATAATCCAATATAAAATAAAGACTAAAAACAAAGATCTCCTAAAGTAAGCAATACAGTGAGACTAAATCAGGAGGATCACAAACATAACTATATAACAAAATGAGAACCAAAACTGTTTGAATGGATATTTGTGACTTGAAATAAAACTTGGACCCAAACAGAGATGTTTCCCAAACTTCCTGAATGGAATCAAAGTCAACATTATTTAGAAAAACTGTGACTCAAAAATAGTTCTTATGTGACAAAGAATGCAAAGTCAAAGATGTACACAGAAAGTTTAAAAAAAATTGTTTCATAAAATATAAGAGCTGAAAAAGCAACACCTCTAAATTAACACTCACATAAAATCATATCAGACACAAAACAACATGCAAACTAAATTTAAAATTTAAATCTTATAATATGTAATAGGCATTCACTGTTTCATCTATATTTTTAGAAGTTAACATTCACTTGACAAAAAAACCTGAGGCGGCGGGGGGGTGGGGGGGGGTGCATATTTTTAATGGGAAAATGGTGGAAAACCACCTCATATTTGGGCATGTACACTTTTTAAGCAGGAGGCACCAAAAAGCCAACTATTTAAAAATTAGCTAATATAATCCACAGGACTTGAATTTTTATTTTAAGATTCCTTTTGAAAGGTTTTCATTTAGGGTGAAAGGTTTATTAATACGCAAAATGTAATCTCACAAAAAAATACATTATATAAAGACTTTGAGATTTATGTACCAAATAAAAGCTACTTTGCTGGACTGTGAATTTGTTTTTTTACTTGACAGTTACTACGGGGGGAAACCAAATACAGATCTTGAAATTAGTATACCGAGATCTCGTAACAACTGTCTACTGAATCAGGAGCTTAATACGCACGTGAGTCATCGACTATATGGTGATATTTTAACAGACCCACATGCATGATGTCTTTCTCTAAGCTGTCGAGCTTCAAGTCGCAAATTACAATGTTTAGAACTGCAAAGTAGGGAAGGAACTCTCGGTTCCTAAATGCCTTTTGACCCACATTCACATTTTTAAAGAAACACAACCATCAGCATATCACTTTCGAACAATCTCTCCAATCTCAGAAGCTCAAGCTCCTGAGAGCAGAGCCGGAAGTACCTGTATCTCTCCTCCTGCAGCGTCTGGGAGATGAAGCCGTACTCCCTCTTGAACTGCACCTTGAGGGCCTCGATGTCCTCAGCCAGCTGTGCCTGCGTGTCCTTGATCTCCCGGAGCTCCTCCAGGATGGCCGTGAGCTTGCCCTGGCTGCCCGAGCCCCCGGCCGCGAACGACTGGTTCCCATTGCTGTCGCCGGAGCCCGACGTGCCGCTCGAGCACTCGTCGTCGCTGCCGTATTTGGGCTTGTTCACGATGGTGGCGCTGCCCCCGTAGGCCCTGGCGCTGGCCTCGGGCCGGAACTCCTCCAAGGAGTTCTTCAGGTGGGCAATGTTGTCAGCGCTGCCGAACTTATTCCGGATCAGGTTGGCGAACTCCCTGGACTTGCTGAAGACGAACACGGGCGGGGTGAGGGACACCCCCGGCATGCCCGACTTGCTGCTCTCCAGGCTGTGGGGGGCGGTGCGGGACTTGGCCTGGGCATCCTTCAGAGAGGGCGGGATGTCCTTCAGGTTATCCTTGGCAGTGTCCTTGGCGCCCCGGAGGGCCCCGTTCTGCTCGAGCTCCCGGAGCTTCCGGTGGTACTGCTCCAACTTCTTCTGCAGCTGGGCGATGGAGTGAGCCGACTTCTGGTTCTTCTTCTCGAACACCTGCTTGATGCGGCCAGCCTGCTGCTTGTCCGCGCTGTCGACCAGCTTCAGATACTCTGCCACGTTCCCGTCACGGGACGTTTGCTCGATTTTTATCTGCTCTGTGACCTTGAGAATTTTCTGTTTCAGGCTGTCCGCACTGAGTTTGACCTTGTGGAAGTCCAGGATGCCATCTGGTACATCGAAGTTGAGGTTGGTGTCCGACCCGCCTCTGCGGATGTTTAGGGGCAGGCTTAGGGTGTTCATGTCATGACGTCCTACCTGGAGGAGACAGTGTGGGGGGGCAGGAAGCATCTTTAGACTGGAAGTCCAAGAGAGGGTCACTGTACACGCACAACAGACACACTTTACGCCCCAGATTTTCAAGCTGCAAGTATTCGCCAGATAAAAACTCCCTATTATCCTCTCAAGGTGAATGAAGGATAATCCAACTCCTTCCTGCACTCATGTGCAGGGCCAATGAGATTCAGCTCTGCCAGGATATCCAATGTTCTGTCTGATTAGATGGTAAGTATCTGTTGCCAGGGTAGAAAACCCATCACAGGATGATGTTATCAGTCCTCATGGTTTCCCAAAGTGCCCGGGTAAGTGGAATGCCTGCTATGCCCCATTCCCAGAGAACTTCACCACTGTGGGAAATGCACTCAATTCAGAACTCAATCATTTAACAGAAGGACAGAAAAATAAAAAAAGAAAGCCAAGTTCCAGTAGGTACATTTGTCAACACAAGGATCATTTTCTTAATGGAGCCATTTAAACAGATATGATAGAATAATACGGTACAAGATTAATTGAGTAATAAAACAGCAATATTCAGATGTGGAAACAAATAACCCACACCACAACCAAAGCGATTATAAACAACCACAGTGACAATACTAAGACCATGTGAAACAGCTTTCTCATTCAAAGGCCACCAGGAGAAAAGAACTGCATCACTGAGCACCCTGGCCAGGGCAGGTGACTAGATTCTGCTCTAAAAGGGAAAGGCAAATGGGATCCGCATGGCAGGCACTGGATGATCACAGGGTTGGTCTTGTCTGGGCCTCACCATCACACCAGGCAGAGAACATGTTATATTTGTATAACACGTAGAAACAGGGACTTAAAGAGCCAGGATTTGAATCCAACACACTCTACCTCTGTCCTCTTTACACGTCAGGACACTCTTGTCCCTAGAGGACTAAAAACAGGTCTTTACAGCATCTGAACACAATCTCTGAACAAAAATTCTTAGGCTCTAAACTGAAGCATCTTACTTGTAAAGTTGACAATCTTTTGATTAGAAGATGACTTGATATAGAGTCTTGGGAGATGGGATGGAAGACAATGTTCAGCTCAAGTAAGCTTTTTTTTTTTTAATGGGAGAATAGGCTGACACAGCCAAAAATTGTAATGACAATAACAGACCTCATACTGATCAAGTGACCCAGGCTCAAATGTGGACCGTTTCCAATAATTAGCATTAACCCTTTGCCATATGCAAAACCCTACCAGTGCTTTTTCCATGGAGGGAGCCCAGTAGCCCAGGGGGACACAATCCCAGGTCAGCGGGTCAGTGGGCCTCCTTCACAACTTAAAAAAAGTTTCTTAACTTACTTCTTGGCCCCCTCTTTTCACACACGACATGGCTGTAAGACATCCTGGTTGCTTTCTTTGGCAGATGAGCATCACATAGGAAAGGCTGGAAGGAATTAAATGCCAGATCACTACAAGACTGTAAAAAACGATAAAGGAATTGTGACTTCACCTGGTCAAGGGGGAAGGATGGGTGTAGGAACTGAAGAAGATATATAATGATCACCTTCAAGTCCTGAAGAGAGGACCACAGGAAGCTCAAGGAAGCCAAGCACCTATGGCTCACCCCATGGATCCAAACAGGAATAGGCTCAAATTATAGAAACAAAGGATGCACTAAGTTGAGGAAATGTTTACTTTGGGCAGACAGAGTTAATAACAGTATAACTGGGAGGTTAGAAATTCAGTTTCACTTAAGATAGCCCATCTGACCATGCTGCTCTACTTCTGAGAAAATCTCTTTGACTCTCTAACGCCTCTCAATTTATTTAATACAACCTGGCCACTGTTAAGGGCCCAGCTTATCTGTCAGGCCTCCACCATGCACCTGATGAATGTCAAACATCTTAAGTGAACCATACAACCCAAAGTTCCCAGAATGTGTATGCATTTTCTATGGATTTCCTCATATGCATGGTATTTTCAATAGCAGCTACATATCCACTTCTGGTTATCAAAATTCAGTATATTCTTTATGATCCATTTCAAATGCCACTTTTTTTCTCTGAAGCTTTTCCTAGTCCTGTCAGAAAGCTGCCTGTCCTTCCTGTGATGCTCCGTAGCGCTCTTGCTTCACTTTACTCCGCCTTTGAGCACTCACCCACTCCTCCAGGGGAAAGGTGGTGTCGCAACTGCCCCAGCTCTTGAGCAAGCTCTGTCCCTGCTTCTCAAGAGGCTGTCAATTACATGTTTGCTGAACTAAAGTGACCTCATCCTTTATTCCGGAAGAATCTACACTGAGGTCATTTAAGACAGGGGTCCCCAACCTTCAGGATCTAATGCCTGATGATCTGAGGTAGAACTGATATAATAATAATAATAATACAAAGTGCAAAATAATTGTAATGGGTTTGAATCATCCCCAAACCATCCCCGCCCCCACCCTAGGTCTGGAAAATGTCCTCTTCCACAAAACCAATCCCCGGTGCCAAAAAGGATGTGGATCCCTGATTTAAGATATATTTGAAGGGACTTCCCTGGTGGTCCAGTGGCTAAGAACCCACTCTGCAATGCAAAGGACACAGGTTCAATCCATGGTCAGGGAACTAAAACCCCACATACCATGGGGTAACCAAGCCCCCGTGCCACAACCACTGAGCCTGTGTACCACAACAAACAGCCAGTGCAGTCAATAAATAAGTAAATAAAACTATAAGCTACCTTTGAAGAGAATAAAAAAATGGCCTTAGAAGTTCTGTCCAGACAGACCGACAATTTCAGGTAAAGACATTTTCTTAATACCTAGGTAGTAATTTCTACATCATTTCAACCTGATTCAACTGATCAGATTTTTCTGAGTATCAACGTGCAACATGAAGCACAAATAAAAACAAGGACTTCTAAACTTTAAGCTTAATTTACATGCATAAAAGAGCGTATTTGAAAAGAATAAAACTCGAATTTTCACACAATCTAAAACTAGTGTAACCAGGACTCAGTTAAAAAAAAAAAGAAAAGAACACAAGCTCCCCTGGCCTCTGTCAGTCACAACAACATCACCCCCACCTCCAGAGGCAACCACAAGCCTAGCTTCTAACAGCACACATTCATTTTGGCTAATATATCATGTAGTCCTCTTGTCTTTCTTTGCTCCACATCGTGGGAGTCATAAGGAGAAAGGCTCCTGTCACTCAGATAAAATCAGATTTTTTTTTAAAGAAAACAAAACCCTGCTAGACAGTCCCTGTTAAGAAGTCCACCACACCTTGGAGGATACAGGGGCTCTTAATCCTTACCTTAGCAACACAGCAAGAAGTCATCACCTCTTCCTCTTCCTTTAATTCTCAGCCCCACAGCAGCTGCCTATCCAGCCCCGGGGTCTCGGGGCACTGGCCCAGTTCCCTCACAAATGCCGGCCCCTGCCACCCGCGTACACAGGAATGTTTGCGCTCAGACGGCTGGCTGACTTCTGGCTCACTTTAAAGTTACAACAATGCCTGGCACGTCCTCAAGAGTCCAAGTGGAGGATAGCAACCGTGTCTAAATCTCAATCAATGATTCTTTCTGCTGGCTCGTAAATCTTAGTTAAACTTCTGATGAGAGTGGAGAGCTGAAACTTGTGCTGGGCTGCAGGCCTCAGCCTTTTATAGCCCAGACTCTGCAAGATAATTAACAGTCAGCACACCCATACAATCCCTGACCTCAAGCTGGGGCTGCAGGTACCTGCTGGAAGAAAGCCAAGTGAGTCCTCCAGCCACCATATCAGACTTGGCACTGAGGTCACGGTACAAACGCAGCTGTTTCGGGGCTGGGGCCCAGGGAGGAGGAGAAAGGTCCACAGCTCGCCCAGAGCCGATGAGCTCGGGGAGCAGGTGGGTCAGGGCACATGCGCTCTGGTGCTGGCACTGGCATTCACCAGCTGTGTGTTCTCGGCTATATCGAGTCACCTGTGTGGTCTCTGATTTCCTAATCTATAGAATGAGGAGACAGAACCAGACAGCTCAGAGCTAACACTGCAAAATTCCCTGAAGCGTACTCCAAGCTATCTTGACTGTGAGAGGGCATCACAGGATCGTCAAAACCCTGGACTTGAAAGACAGAATGCTTTGGTTTCCATCTTGGCACCGTTCTTGGGAGCTGTGTGGCCCTGGAAAAATGACTTAGCCTCTCTGTGCTTCCTCTTCTGTAAAATAGAGATAGTGATTCTTTGAAGAGCTGTGAGGAATAAATGAACTAATTCGCATGAAGCACTTAAAAGACTTCCTGGCACAGAAAATAGCCATTTTGGTTTCAATAAGATGTTCTGTTGTTTATCACCCCTATGTTACTTACAAATGTACCTATGTAAAAACTAAAAGAAAAACAAGGTCCAAAGGGCAAACAGTGGTTATCTTTGTCCTGTGGGGTTATGAGGAGCCATTCTTTTTACGATGCTTTTGTTATTTTCCAATTTTAAAAAAATAAGGAACCCAAATTACCATTGTGGTAGAAAAGACGCTGGTTTTAAAAATGACTGCTAAGCTTCAGTTCTCTTGGAATGATTTGTCTATTATTACCTTACATGAAAAGCAGACCACCAGCATTCTAGTGAAAAGCCATTCCTCATAACGTTTTCCTTCTGGCAGCAGTAACATTTCCATCTCCTCAGTGTTCTGGAACAAAGGCTAACGAAAAGCTTTAAGCCCTGGACAGACGTCAAAACCTGACACTGAATCATCTCTGCTCCAACCCAAGCCTCCAGCACAATTACCGCTGGGAGCTCACCTTCCTCACTGGGATGCCAGGCACATCTCAGATATTACCAGTGTTGCTCAAACACATTGTTCAGGCTTCAAAAGAGGGCTATCCCCCAGGACGTCTCATGTGTACCCCCTAAAGCTCAGAGAGACATGAACAAAAAGAGCAGCAGAGGCACACTATCCAAACCAGGAGGACTGGAGGGCAGAGTGTGGGCTCCTGTGGACGCAGACCGGCGTGGACTTGAGGCAAGACAGCCTGAGGCTCTGGGGCCACAGAGCGGCCAGAAGCGGCAGGGGCAGAGAGATCAGAACCAAGGCAACAGACAACCACCACCACCTTAGGCGCGAGGCCAAATACGATGAACTTCTGCTTACAGAAAAGCTGCTTGAGCTCGGTCATATAAGGAAAGGGTCAGGTCCTGCAAACTGGTGGTCACTGCCCAGGCCCTTCGTATTTTAGAGCACACACAAGGGTGGTTTTACAGACATACCCACAAGGGATTTTCAGGGTCTCCGTGGCCTAGGTGTCCAAGCCAACACAGCTGACATTTTGTATTATTACTCATTTCAGCCGAATTCTAACATTCGGTGTAGCATCAGGGCTGTCCCTCTGGTGTGCTGGTCAGAATGTGCTAGGCTTTGCTGGGGTAACAACTAACATCAAAATCCCAGGGGCTTAAGAAAAAGGTAAAGGCTTATCTCTCTTTCATGCTAACAAGCCTGCTTCGAGTAGGCTGAGGGACCCAGGCTGTGGTGGAGCCCCTGCATCAGGGATGCTGCTGGTGGCCATGGCGGGGCAGGGTACTCGGTGAATCACCCACTGGCTCCTAAAGCCTTCTCCAGAAGTCTCCTGGGCTTCCTGAATTCGATGCACTGGTCCTACCTAACTTCAATCCTGCCACATGCCCAGGAGGAAAAATACCGTGTTAGTGACACATGCCATATCTTATTGGCTAAAAATTCGGAGACCAGTTCCACAGTTATTACCATTTTACAAATGAGAAACCTAGATGCTGAGAAGTAAACTGCCTAGTAAACAGGAGAACTAGGGCTGAAATCCAGGCCGTCTGTCTCCAGAGCCTGTTTCCCTGATAATCATGACTGAGTGCTTTTATTCCGAGTCAGGCATTATGCTAAATTTGTTTATATATTCATATATTCTTCACAAATATATGAATAGAATAATATACAAATATAAAAATTGTGGTGCTGGAGAAGATTCTTGAGAGTCCCGTGGACTGAAAGGAGATCAATCCAGTCAATTCTAAAGGAAATCAACCCTGAATATTCTTTGAAAGGACTGATGCTGAAGCTCCAGTGCTTTGGCCACCTGATGTGAAGAGCAGACTCACTGGAAAAGACCCTGATGCTGGGAGAGACTGAGGACAGGAGAAGGTGGGAACAGAAGATGAGATGGCTGGATGGCATCACCGACTCAGTGGACATGAGTTTGAGCAAACTCTGGGAGATACCAAAGGACAGGGAAGCCTGATGTGCTGCAGTCCATGGGGTTGCAAAGAGTTGGGCAGAACTGAGTGACTGAACATCTAACCAACCCAATCACTGGACCCTGGACTCAAACACTTGGTTTTCTTGCCAACTAAGCCAATCTGTACTGGAAAAATAATTTTGAACGTCAATAAGCATCCATATCAAGAGTAATTACTACATCCATGGGGACACCTATACAGAACATTTAAGACCTATATTCGAGAAGAAGGCCACTTCCCTTCCATAACTATATGCTAGAAATGAAAAATCTGAAAGATGCTCACGTGGTATCCAAAAGGATATGTTGTTAGTAAACTGTCTTAGTACAATGTTTGTTCTAATTTGTTCAGACAAAGAACACTTCCTTTCTCCGTTCAAATCTAACAATGGCACATTCTGTTCACAGTGTACAGAACGGGAATTGAGTCACTAGTTTTATCATAAAAGTTTAATTTCTCCCCACCTCTTCCTCTCAGTATCACTGACAAAAGAAAACCTGTAGCGTCAAAAGTTCTATTTCTTGATTGGCAGGTAAAGTAAACCTGGAATCAAGGATCATTTGGAACTGGGCCTGAAATATATGTCCTTTTGAGAGCTCAATATTTTATTCACAGATCCTACTAATTAATAGTGTAAGGGAGATTAGGCAAAGTGTTCAGAGATCTCAAAAATAAATTCTTCAAATATCTTCAAGCACTTACAAACACTTAATACTGTAATTAGAAATAATTATCTTCTTGTTAAGCCTCTACCAGGCAACAGTGGTAGGTAACCTACTTTGAGTTACATACACTAGAAAAATACTTATGTCTTCAAAAGAGCCTTCAATTAATGCAAACTAATCCCTTGCCAAATTAGTCTGATCTGGTAAAGATTTACTGTATACTTTATAATTTATCTAAGAATTAAATTAAAGAGGGGGAGGCCAGATATTAAAAGACTGTGCCTTGAAGAGCAGAAGGGGAAGGCTATGGTCATGAAAATCAATCTACCCAGAGAACCACCTGCGGCTCAAGGACAGTCCCCGCGGGAGCGCAGGCGTGTGTGAGGCAACATGAGACAAGGGTGCTGCTGACAAGAGGAGGGAGTCTCTGGGGACCCCGTGTACCTCAAAAACAGGCAAGTTCAGGAAAGGGAAGTGAGCCCCTCACCTCCACCAAGAACTCAGCTTTCTCTTAGGAAGAGGTCACAGTTCCTTTTTTTTTTTAAGAGGATTTTTACACTTTATTTCACTGAGGTTAAGACTTCTCCTACTGAGGTTTCTTCTGTTTTAAATTATCTTTTTTTTTCAGAGTAGCACTGACATATATACATGCTACCATGTGCAAAACGGACAGCTAGTGGGAAGCTGCTGGGTCGCCGAGGGAGCTCAGCCCGGTGCTCTGCACAGACGAGAGGGGTGGCCGAGGGGAGGGGTGTGCACATACATGTGGCTGATTCACGATGCCGTGCAGCAGAAATTATCACAGTTCCTTCTTGTGGGGAGACGTGGGATGGGGAGCTTTGAAGAAGGGGAAACAGGAAGCCCCAGTTTTAATACTAAACACAGAATAAACATCACTGAGGCTTTTAGTTCCTATACTCAGAATAAACGGAGGGAAGAGGTGAGTGAGAGGCCCCGAGCGTCAACCTAACAACTTTGGAGGGATTCTGGGATCTGTCCCCACCATAGTTATTCCCGGTCCGTTCCTGGCAGCATCTGTCAGCCAAACAGATCCAGGAAAGGGACCTGAGCACCTACCTTGAGGGTGAAGGGAGAGGAGCGAGGACCATGTTCTGCTCCAGGATAGCCAGCCACCCCCAGGAACTGAGGGAGCAGAGGCAGCTCAAAAGAAGGCAGGTCCCAAGGTCCTGAGCCAGGGGACAGAGCAGAGCGGTGGCCAGAGTGGCGGCCTGGGGGCAGACCGCCTGCGTCCGCTAGGCTGGGGCCAGCCTTCTCCTCTTCCTGGAGCATTCACTGCCTCCACTACCTCAAAACACAGACGGTGGGTGTTCTTGGGAGGGCCACGTGCTTAAGCGGAGCTTCTGAATGCTAACTACAAAGCCAGCCGTGTCCTGGTATCTTTCAGCACCTCCAATCTGAAGAAGGTGAGAGAGGGAAACTCATCTCCCTCTCAGACACACAATGATGGATAACTTTGTACCAGGGGCAGTGACCTGCAGCAGAACTTACTCTCAAGAGGGAAGAATCCTTGGAAATCTCATCTGGCCTAATGCCTGTTTTTAAAGGCAGCAGCCTGACTATGTACCCAACTTACTTTTCATTGCAATCTATGCTCTCTTCATTCTAGATGGCCTACACAAAGGGGAAAGTAATTTGTCTTGGATTGACATGTATCACTACCATACTTAAAACAGATAACCACTTGACTAGGGATCAGAAGGCTGTGTGTCAATAACAGCTCTGCTCTTCAGCTGCTGTGTGACCCCTGTGGAAGCTTCAACTCAGGTTCTTTAGTTGTATACTGATATCTGGACCACATGTTCAATGGACCCATCTTACTCTATAATCTTATGAACTCAATTTTTAAAACTTTCAAATAAAGTACTTAAAAAAATAAAATAGATAACCAACAAGGACTTACTGTATACCACAGGGAACTTGCTCAATACTCTGTAATAACCTAAATGGGAAAAGAATTTGAAGAATAGATACATGTATGTGTATAACTGAATCACTCTGCTGGACACCTGAAACTAAGACAGAATTGTTAATCCACTATATTCCAATACAAAATATATTTTTTAAAAGTACAGCTTCTTGGATCAATACATAAACTGGATATAATGGTGAATATGATAGGGATGTCTATCAGACACCAGCCATCATGTTTCCCTTTTTGCTACCAGGATACGAGGAAGTTTAGAACCAACTTCAGAGTAACTGTTAGACTTGTCAACGAGTCTGTTTGCTTTTCCTTTCTTTTTTTTGAACGTTTGGATATTATTGCTACTCTACCTATCATATTCTTCTGACTCTTAGTGGAAAGAAGTAGGTGAACTTTAATGATGCTGGGGGTGTCATCCTGCTGAGGGATGAACACTAGACTCTCACTCCAGTATGTGACTGCGGGAATGTGGGTGAACACTGAACTCACACACTGGCACTGCCGCCTCCCCCCCCTTCCCCAGGGCACCCAGAGAAAGCCACGGGAGAGTCACAACTTCGTCCAAGTCCTCTGAAAAGATGCTGTATTAAGACTGAGCCAGAAAACACACTCAGGCCCTAAAGCACCGTCCCCAAGCAAACCTAAGCCTTATAACTGAATTATTCCCCCAGGCCAGGGGTTTAATTTGGTTTTGGTC
Source organism: Odocoileus virginianus (assembly GCF_023699985.2). Lineage (NCBI taxonomy): Eukaryota > Metazoa > Chordata > Mammalia > Artiodactyla > Cervidae > Odocoileus > Odocoileus virginianus. The sequence goes on from NC_069697.1 coordinate 22,259,938, forward strand.
CTATAACAAATACTGGAGGAGGGGCACGTCTTGGATGATCTGTGTAGTATAGAACTCTGTTTTAAAGGAATCCAAACAGTACTAGACATCAGACGTGGCTTAGAAATAACATAAGTTTTGAGGAAGCAAAGGAAAACTGATCTATATTCATTTCTTTCCCTCTGGCAATACGGAAATTATTTCCTTTGAGCAATTTTATTTTTTCTAGCGTAAGCCAGCAGTATTATCACCAAATAGCAATTGGAAGTAAAAAGCTGCTTTTAGTGTCACGAAAAGTATAAATAACACTACTAAAAAAAAAAGCTTTAATGTCCATGAAAAGTGCACTCAATCAACATTTTGCTATTTATGCAGTATGGAAAAACCATCTGACTTTGAAGTCACGTTGGACCTTCAAATGAGACAATCAAAATAAAAACTCTGACCTCCTTGGGCTGAATAAAATTACCTTTTAAAAGATAAAGCAGATAAAGTCCTTTTCAAAACCCTTTCGAAATCCCTAAAGTGTGAAATCCTTAGCAAAGACTTTAAAATTCTTGATCAGAGTCTTCTCAGCCTATACTGCTAGTAGACTCATCCATAATGTTACCGTGAGCACATTTACATGCCAACACTAAAGTTAGCATGAAGCTTGATACACACTCTCATTTGAATCCCTGCAGCTCCATGAAGTAGAAGCCACTACCTATGCCTTATAGATTCAGAAGGGAGGAGCCATCACATAATTTGTGACTACAGCTAATAAGACACAGAACCAACACGTGTACCAAGGTCTAAAGCCTGTAACGTTCACTGCACTCATCCAATAAGGTCCTGCATGCTTCACACACTTGCACGTTAAATACCTGCTGGTTCCTTACCCTGGCACGACCTCTCGTACCTCCATCTCAAGGTATCTTCTGAGGTCTAATCCGAATACTGTCTCTTTCACACAGCCTCCCTCATGCCAAAGCCCAGGTTCCTTTACACTCTCCCTGCAAGTACGCACGTTAGGTGCATACTCTCCAGGTCTGGCAAGAACGTGTGTAACATTTGTTCCCCTGCTGTCTTAAAGCCTGGAGGAGGAGGGAATGTCTCCTAAGCCACCTGTGTCCTGGCCCACATTCCTTCTTCAACAGGACCTTGTCATCTGTTGGGTGAATCAATGGTTGACAAACAGCCAACTGGGGCAGCCAGTCATCCCGCATGCTTACATCCTCTCAGCTGCTTGCATCCGAGATCAAGAAGAACCTGCAGTTGAAGTGGTGCTGGGTTGTCTTCAAGACAGACTGGACTGTGGACTGTTACTGGCTTTTGATTCATGCAAGAGGTCAAATATTCAAGCGACTAATGTGTCTCATGGCTCTTTGATGCTCCAAGTGGAATACAGGTGACTGATTATCAATTGATAGATACTAAGGCCCACAGTGTGCAAGTGATGTACTCTCTACCTAAGTGACATCTCCCCTGAGGTTACCATCCTAACTGTCGCAGAGAACTAGGTGTCTGCTCCTAACACATCCATGTCTCAACTCAATCCATCATTTGTGGTGGCATGTAAGGAAACAGTCTTGTACTGCATTAAATGAAAATCTTCAAAAAATAATTTATTCAATGTGCCACCAAGATTATCAAGAGTACAGCTGATCCTTGAATCATGTGGATTTGAACTGGGCAGGTCCACTTGCACACAGATTTTTTTCAATTGATAGTATAGTACCGCACAATCTTTGGCTGATTGAATCTGCAGATGCAGGGCAAAGAGGGGCAGAAATGAGAGGGGGGTATGGGGCTTGAGCACCCAAAGGTTTCAGTATCCAAGGTGGGGGGTCCTGGAACCAATGTCGACTGTAGTTCCTTGTCCCTTAAGAAATCACAATTCAGTAGAACTGGAACAAAAAATAAAAGAGCCCTTCTTTCCTCCAAAGCCTAAGAAGGAAATGACTTGTTTATAAAGGCCAAAAGCAGGGTCCAAGAAAGAACAGAACCTTGGCAAAATAGTTCAAATTTATTTTTAAAAGGGAAGCTACTAGCTATTTAAGGATTTATGAAGCATCACATAATTTTCTAAATGCCTCACACAGATTATTGTATTTTTCCTTTCAAGAATCTGAGATTAGAACAACTATTTCCATTTTACAGATGGGAAAAGGAACTGACTTTTCTGAAGTCATAAAGCTAGCATGTAGAAGAGCTATCATTCCAGTTGGCTTCAAGGACTGGGCTTTAATAATATTCCCACCTTCTACTGAGACCTACTGCATATACCAGACTCTTTCCTAGACATGAGTGTGTTTCCCATAATCCCTACAACCCCTAAGATTCTGTTTACTTAAATCACTATGTTACTGTTAAATGTTACAAAGTAAAAAGTATGTATGGTAGAGAAACCAGAAGGGTGAATACTAACAGAGGGATTTAGACAGTTCTTGGTGTCACAAGGCAATTACTGGAGATGTTCGGAATCCGACATTTAATAAGTAAGACAAAACACTATGCTTAAATCCCAAGATACCATGGGTAATAAAAAATGTAGCTTGCTCCTGTTTCAACCATTAAAAATGATTCTCAGTGCCAGGGACACATGCCAGCTTGTGCATCAACTCCCTCTCCTGGCTAAAACTCCAGTGGATCCTGGAGTCACTAGAGGCTGCGCTACCAAGATACAGTTAAGAGGGGGCCTCCTCCCACAGACGCAGCAGTTCACAAGCACCGGAGTCACGGTTCACAGACAATTGTCCTCTAGGAACTTACTGTTTTGTAATCTCGGAGGAAGGAAACTGCAAAGAAACGAATTGTAGATGGTGATTTTTAAGATAAGTACTATACCATGACCCTACTTAGAATCCAAGTCTATATTTGGTTTGTATTTCCAAACAGAGGCAGCAGCCTTCCAGGGCCACTTATAACACCTGCAGCAACTAGCCGACTCAGATTCAGGGGAAGCCCTGAGTCCACAGCCGTGTGTCCTAACAGAGATCTGACTGTGCCACAGTGGTGGCCTAAGTTAGTGGTTTAGAAACAGAAATTCAGAGCTGGACTATGTAGGTTCATATCCCAGCTCTGCCATATTAATTGTATCACGTTGGGCAAGTAGTTACTTACTCTCTCTATGCCTCAAGTCTCCCCATCTGTAAAGAGGGAACAACTTCACAGGCTGGCTGTGAGGATTAAATGAATTAATGTTTATGAACTGCCTGGAACAGGGCCTCATACAGAATAACTGCTGTCTAAGTGTAAGCTAGCGTTTACTAAACACAACGTACCCCCAACAGGTACTCCCCTAGGTCAGGAAGATCCCCTGGAGGAGGAAATGGCAACCCATTCCAGGATACCTGCTGGGAAATCCCAAGGACAGAGGAGCCTGGCAGGCTACAGTCTGTGGGGTTACAAAGAGCTGGACACGACTGAACACACATGCATACCCAACAGGTGGGAACTTCGGAAAAGTCCAGAACCAGGAACAAAGGTGCTGCTGTTGCCATGATTAAGCTCTTCCAGCAGAAGCTGATCATTGCCCCCACCCCATGGAATCTGCTTGTGTCTGCATCTAGCTGCAGGCGGAGAAGAGCAACGACAAGCAGGGTATCAAACTCACACCAGGAGATGCCTTAAGGATCAAGTGCCAGTGAGCCTGAACAGTGATGCTACGGCTTCTTTAAAAATGCCAACATGGCTCATTATTAGAGAAATACAAATCAAAACTACAATGAGGTATCACCTTACACCAGTCAGAATGGCCATCATTTAAAAATGTCTACAAACAATAAATTCTGGAGAGGGTGTGGAGAAAAGGGACACCTCTTGCACTATTGGTGGGAATATAAACTGACACAGCCACTATGGAGAACAATCTGAAGAGTCCTTAAAAAATTAGGAATAAAACTACCATATGACCCAACAATCCCACTATTGGACATATATCCTGGGGAAACCATAACTGAAAAAGACACATGTACCCCAATGCTCACTGCAGCACTATTTACAATAATTGGGACATCAAGCAACCTAGATATCCATCAACAAATGAATGGATAAAGAAGTTGTGCTGCCTATACACAATAGAATATTACTCAGCCATAAAAAGGAAAGCATTAGACTCAGTTCGAATAAGGTGGATGAACCTAGAGCCTATTATACAGTGAAGTAAGTCAGAAAGAGAAAGACAAAAACCGTATGTTAACGCATATACAGGAATCAGGAAGACGGCACTAATGAGCCTACGCGCAGGGCAGCAGGCAGGCGCAGACACACAGAACAGACTGTGGGCACGGTGGGAGAAGGGGGCAGGGTGAGAGAGGAGCCTGATCAAATACATTGCCACATGTGAAAGCAGGCGGCCAACAGAAACTTAATGACGCAGGAGGCTCCAACCTGTGGCTCTGTGATAACCCAGGGGGTGGGATGGGGTGGGAGGTGAGACAGAGGTTCAAGAGGGAGGGGAATATGTATACCTGTGGCTAATCCATCTTAATATACGGCAGAAACCAATACAATATTGTAAAGCAATTATCCTCCAATTAAAAATAAACACATTTTTAAAAAATGCCCATCAAAACCAGATGGCCTAGTATACGAGTGATTTAATCTAACTTTTAAAAAGGTACGGTATCTTAAATGATTAAAATTTTAAAGCTCAATATCTGGTCCTTAATTTTTAAATAAATTCATTACTTTTCTATATTGCTATTTTTGGTAAAACCAGACCTCTAAATTAAGACCTAAAGACAGATATCTAACATTTCCCATCTCTAAGTCTTTAAGCCAAACAAGAGGAAATTGTATTAGATGAGCTTATCTAATGATGATAACTTGCTACTTTTTCTAAAGAGCCTCCCAAATTACTTCTTGAGATTATTATGTCATGGAAGCTTGTCTTTATAGATAAAGTGTGGAATTTTTTTTTCCCCAAGCCAGGCTGTAGTTACTTCTATGACCTTATCTATCAATGACAACATTCTCCAATTTTGCCAAGGTTCTTGCTCCTTCATCTGTTATTCAAATTGCCACCAAATTCTGTTATTTCTTTGTGCAGCAATTTCTCTCTAAATTGACTCTTGCTATTTCTGGGTCTGTCTTCCTGAATACAAGCCCATTCCTTACCTTACCCTATACACAAGGCGATGGTCTAATCAGTTCTACTGCTTTTAACATTTTACTTTTTCAATCCAGTCCATAGAGAGCATCACGCTAATTTTTTAAGCTTCCACTTTCATCACGTTATAACAAGATACTCAAGATGTACAATGGTTCTGTCTTTAATAAAGAAATTAGGTTCTTCCTCCTCTTGGTACTTAATCTGAGTGTTTTTTCCCATTTCAACTCTTCAATGTCTTCCTCCTTTCTACCAACCACCCACCAGACAGATCCTGATACCATAGGACACTGAACACACTTTTGTACGTTTTTTTTTTAAACCGTAATACTTAAACATCATTCCCAGTGGATACACCATTTCCAAAGTCTCTGTCTTACCCCAATTCTACTACTCTTTCAAGATCTCCTCCACGAGGTCCATGTCCCATCCTTCCCAATTCATTTTGGCTCTTATTTATACGATCTAGTTGGTTCCTACTTGCTTTATTTTCCTTACTGGCTTTTAGGTTACTAGGAGTATTCACTTTTTAGATGCCACACAATACTCAGCACAGAACTGGCAATATCACTGGGTAGCAAATACTTATAACCAACGTCCCTATGTTATAAAGCAGTATATTCCCAATTCTGAATGAGACCACAGTAAGAAATACACAGGTACCACTACATACGTACATATGTGTGCATGTACACACACACATACATAACCGAAACATAACTTTTATGAAACAAGTACTTATCTTTATACATGCAATGCAACTATATTTTTAAAAAATATGGCTAACACTTTTTTAAACATTTAACATGACAACTGCATATTAGTAAATTATAATTAATTCTGTTAGGTATGTTAATTTTATTATGTAGAAAAAGTCCTTGTTTTTAAATACATATCAGAATCAATATGCCCTGATGTCTATATATAACTTACTTTGAAAAAGATTACACACATACACACACAGATACAAAGGAAATGTGAAAAATCTTAACTGCTAAATCTGATAACATGGATGGGTGTTTGCTATACTCTTCCTTCTAGTTTTCCATCTAAAAATATAAAATGATAGTTGCTAGCCATTAAATCTATTTCATAACCAACTAATGGGTTTCTACCTTGTTTGAAAAAATGTGCTTTATAATTAAGAAAAAGATATAAACTACTTGTTTCTATGTTTACTAATTATATTTAAGGAGCCACTAACAGACTGAAGGGGGCCTCCCCTGGTGGCTGGCTCAGCGGCACACAATCCACCTGCCAGTCTATGGGGTCCTAAGTCAGACATGACTTAGCGACTAAACAACATACTGAAGAATGTTCTGCAGTCACTTCCTGGCCAGGAGGTGAATAAGGGATTTAATCTTCCCCTGCTCTGAGCCACTAATCTCTCCTCTAAAGCCCTTTCTATGGAACTTTCTGTGAATCACAACTATCTTAGCAGGAAGGTATAAAGTGAAGTCGCTCAGTCGTGTCCGACTCTTTGCGACCCCGTGGACTGTAGCCCACCAGGCTCCTCCATCCATGGGATGCTCCAGGCAAGAATACTGGAGTGGGTTGCCATTTCCTTCTCCAGGGGATCTTCCCGACCCAGGGATCAAACCCAGGTCTCCCGCATTGCAGGCAGACGCTTTAACCTCTGAGCCACCAGGAAAGCCCAGGAAGGTATAAGATTAAGGACTAATTTTTTTTTTTAACTTGCAGAGATCACAGAATCAGAATTTACCTTAAGACTTCTCATCCTAAGAATAATCTTTGTGGTTTTCATCAAGGCTTTAAAAGAATAACATCTGGGAATGGCGAAAGTTCAAAACGATGCACTGAAATGGAAACATTCTAATAAACATGCACATTGGTTAAGACAGTCCCCTTCTTTTCCCTTTAAGCACTGGGTTTTATAAAAAAGTAAGTTTCACAAACAGTCAGTAACACTTCAATTTAATTGACCCAAAGAGGGAAGTATTATAGATGAGTGAAAGAAATTTCCAGGTAGCTAGAATTCTTACCATTTATGGGCCAATAAATTAAGTCTTGCTGATTGTGGATTTCTAAATTACTAACTTCCCACGACTGCTTTCCTGACATCATCCTTATGACCAAGTCTGAACTTGTGACACAGCATCTTGACCTCAGGAAGAAACCTGGTCTAAATCCATGAGGGACCTGGGGTCGAGTTAACCCTCCAGTCTTAGGTCCCTCATTTGAGAAAATGAAGTGGCTGAACTCTGCAACCCACATGCCTTTGCAGCTCTTCTCCACAATTCTATTACTACTAGGTCTGTAAAGCTAGTTGCTGCTCTCAGCACATGCCAATTAACACACGTTGAATATTTATACTTCTGCATAATGAATTTTACTCACCAAAATGAAAATCAAGCAAAAAGCAGTTAAAAATAATATGTAGCAAGTAAAAAAGGAAGAAAGAAAAAGAACAGTTGTTAACATACCACATAAGTGGATCTCAATAACGTCATTCTTAATGAAAGAAACTACAAACCAAGAAGGACATGCTCTGTGATTCCCAGTGACTGGGATGTCAAATTGGTTATGCGTGTGGGGAAGCAGAGAGGACCCGCCAGAAGGTGGCACAGTGGAGTGCTAGATGCTGACCAGGCCAATGCAAGGGATAGTTACATGGTGCACACAGGCAAAAACCATTCAACTGTACATTGAGACGTAAGCATGTTACCACAAGTTATTCTTCAAAAGAGTTAAAAAAATAAATAGATACAAAAAAATCATAGAAAATGAAGATTACTGTCAAAATTACTATTTACCTTTACAGGACCTAAAACATGGCAAGTATTTGATAAATGCATGTTGATTAACATATGAAATTGTTCACTTCTAGCAGGAAAGGAATTTTCATTTCAATGGGTGTGTCCATTCACACTTTTGGTCAGTCCTTTAACATTTTTAATGTTTCTGAAATTTTCATGATACTCTCTTACAAATATTTGTTTTTAATACTGGGATACAGAAGAGCAAATGTACCAAGTACAGAAAAAGAGTAGAAATCTGCATGATACACTAGCAAGGCACTAATATCTATGATGTAACTAAATACATCAGATTTAGATGCAAGAATATTTTATCTTACATTCTGCCAAATGCAGTAAAATCCTAAACACCATGTTGATGCAGATTGAAGATGAGCTGGTTCGTTACATGATAGTTATTTAGAAAGCCAGTGTTTCTCAAAGAGGCTAAGAAACCTCTTTGTACACCAAGTACAACTAGGGCTTACCCATTTAAAAGACCAAATTATGACAGTTAACAGAATTGATTAATTTAGGTTCCAAGCCAGGCTCCCTAAGGTACAGAACTCACACTCAAAAAATGTTTTCCTGGGCATTTTTGTGAGCCAGGCAGTATGCTAAAAACACTGGTGTCAGAAAGATGAAATGATAAACTCTACCCTAGGAGTTCACTGTTTGGGCTGGAGACATACAGAGCTACACAACTGTAGAAAAATGTAGTAGGTACTCTAGGAAACAAAGAAGTAGAAATACTGGATACAGAGGGCAGTGAGACATCTTCCAAAATGCTATCTGACCTGGACTTGGAAGTGGAGGCTCAAAAATCAGCCAAGAGAGACCACAATGGGTCCACAGAGGCAAACTGCAGAATATTTAGGAAACAAAGTTTCTTTGGATGTCAAGAATTTATAACAACTAAATGGGTCATTCTAAGTCAAGCTGGGGCCAAAAAGAAGTGCAAGGTAAGAATTTCTAAAGGAAGCAGACATGAAATGCTGAAGAATACAGACAGTCTGTGCCAGGCTCTATGTAAACCATGTTAGACTTGATACTTCATCATGCAGGCAAGGTGAAGCTGGGATTTTTTAAGTGATTGGGAAATTTTTTTAATCATAAAAATAAGATACTGAGAAAGAAAAGCTGAAATGTTAAAAAGAGTAGGGGGAAAAATATCCATAGCCCCACCTTAAAAACAGACACTGCTGAGACTCTCAGTAATTTTTTTGAAACACAGGACTATGACTATACTTACTGTACATAAGGATTTCAGACTTGGTTCATGTACTGTTCACAGTCACATAAGATTTATTCATGAATTTGTAAGACTCCATCAATACTGTGCCTGTATACTCACACTGCACTGCATAGCAACAGTAATGGGATGCAAGGATCAGGTAACCAGATCTATTAAAAAAAAAAATCATCTGAAGTTAAGGACAGCTGAATTCTCCCCTAAAACACTAGTGCCCATCACATGATGGGAAATCAGGCATTCTGCCTCAGAAACATGATTGGTGATTTATTCCATCTTTACTCATCTCTTTGCAAGGGATCTGAAATGCTAAACTAATTATCACAGCGGCTGGTGCTTTTTTTATCAGAGGGTTTTTTGACAGATTGCAAAGGACAAAATTTTTACCTAGGGTGAAAGAAAAGGCCAGAATTAAAAATGACTTCCCTGAAAGGTACAATTCCTTTTGTCTTTTATTTACAGATTGAAAAAAGAAATCTTTCAGTGTATGCGTGTTACAAATTATATTCTCTTCACTATAAGCCACGGTTACAGAAACATCTCAGATTCTTCTGCCTGCAGGAAGGTACCACAGTAACCCTGTTCTACACTATATATCTATTATGACTCAAATTCTGTAAGAAAAAAATATAAAAAATCCAAATTAGATTAGTAAAAGAGGGGGGGAAAAAGGCTGTGAAGGATAGAAGGTAGTTTGGGAAAATTTCGATGACAGATGATTTTATTTCTCTTTACTGGGAACTGAAATCAAATCATAGGCCAGTACCTGGCTCAGAGCCCTAACTTTCCAACAAGACTGTAAAAACTCTCAGACAGGACACCTGCTCTGAGCTTATCAGAGAACTGCTTTGTGCAGAATTACCATTGGAAAACACGTTAACTTTATACTCAAATGGAAGAATGCCTTTCTCAAAAGGTTTTATTCAAGCCTACTTCCCTAAGATATATGAATGGTGGGGTAGTCTTTTGCCTAATACTGGGAAAGCCCATGAACTTATTAAGACTCTAAGGGCTGCTAACTACACACGAATATTCCAAAGTAGTACACTTTATTAATTAGACTCAGTTCATCTACCTTATTCAGCATTCCAAAATGTTATAGGACCATCTGTTCAAGATTTCACCAGCTGAGAAAATTATGAAAACTCATTCAGCCCAAGATGTGATCCTGAATTTGATGAACTGAAACTTCTTTGATTTCTATACTTGATGATGCCTGTGATGTCATTCATTACTTCAGATGTTCATTTGACTCATGTTTTATTACTGAGGCCACTGTAAATATATCCATAAGGACCACAATCCCTGTGACAGAGAAAATTTTGCTCAACCACTTTTTGTCCTAGATCACTACAGATGGTGACTGCAGCCACGAAATTAGAAGACGCTTACTCCTTGGAAGGAAAGTTATGACCAACCTAGACAGCATATTAAAAAGCAGAGACATTACTTTGCCAACAAAGGCCCATCTAGTCAAGGTTATAGTTTTTCCAGTGGTCATGTATGGATGTGAGAGTTGGACTGTGAAGAAAGCTGAGCACCGAAGAATTGATGCTTTTGAACTGTGGTGTTGGAGAAGACTCTTGAGAGTCCCTTGGACTGCAAGGAGATCCAACCAGTCCATCCTAAAGGAGATCAGTCCTGGGTGTTCATTAGAAGGACTGATGCTGAAGCTGAAATTCCAATACTTTTGCCACCTCATGCGAAGAGTTGACTCGTTGGAAAAGACCCTGATGCAGGGAGGGATTGAGGGCAGGAGGAGAAGGGGACAACAGAGGATGAGATGGCTGGATGGCATCACCGACTCGATGGACATGAGTTTGAGTAAGCTCTGGGAGTTGGTGATAGACAGGGAGGCCTGGCATGCTGCAATTCATGGGGTCACAAAGAGTCGGACATGACTGAGTGACTGAACTGAACTGAACATACAGTCAACAATTACTGAACATCTTCATACTACAGGACTGACTCAAAGTGCTCCTACCTAATCAGAGGGAAGAGTGTATTTATTTTATTAAGGGGCATATCTTTCAAAGAAGCTAAACTTTATATATTAATAGTGGGAAAGTGACAAACATAACTGGGCAAGGATTAAATGACAGACTTTGGTGTCATCATTTATTTACCACTAATATAGCATCTTTCATCAAAAGTTTCAATAAATCTTGCCAAATGTTCTTGATCCAATCTAGGATATAACTATCAGAAAGTGTTCCAAATCACTTCTGAATTTCACACTGAACAAATGATAGCCATTCAGGTTTGGGGGGCTCATTGCTAAGTCTTTTCTCCCCCTTGCCTCACACATCACTAAGTTTCTTTTTTATTTTCTAACACCTAACCCTTCCTTTCTCTCCAACATCTGATTCTTGTTTGTCCAGGTCTTCTATACTGCACCTACAACCATCTTGGAACTCATCTCACTGCTCTAGGCTGCCCCATCAATGATCACCATTGGTTGTCTACAGCAGGGGTCCCCAACCTCCAGGATCTAACATCTGATGATTTGAGGTGGAGCTGATATAATAATAATAGAAATGAAGTACACAATAAATGGCATGGGCTTGAATGATCCCCAAACCATCCCCTATAACCAGTTCATGGAAAAACTTTCCGTCTTCTGTGAAACGGGTCCCTGAGGACCTCTGGTCTGTAGGATGAGATCTAAATTCTATTAGTTAGAAAAGTGAAAAAAAAAGAAAAGAAAAGTCAAGGTCCTCCATGTCTTGACCTATCTTGACAGATGTCTCTATCTAGATTTTGTACACATACCCTCTTACCTAGACCAAATGTCTTGATCCAGTGATCTCTGACTAGATCAAGATCAACATGCCCAGATCACTTCTATTAACTCACCTCACCTTTGCTCAAGAGCAGTCCCCAACATGCAGTCCAACCACCCCTTCCACCTCCACCATCTCCTTGGTGCCTGCCACATGCCCATCAGCATGACAGATGTTTGACATGTTTCTAATCCTCACCTCAGTCCTACAAGTTATGTTTCATCTATCATGATGAGTATCAAAGAAATCGAAGACTTCGACAAATTCACAAACTGGTGACAGATGAGCTCAAGCTCAGGTCTGAATCCACAGCCTATGTTCTTTCTAAAACCTCAGACTTCCTGGAATACCATCCCCAACTCACTCCTTACCAAAACCTTGGGCTTCCTTCAGAGTCTGATTCAATTTAACCTCTTCTACCCAAAGGTGTTTCTCATCACCTCCAATCTAGTAAACAGAGCTTACTCAGAACCTCTGCTGCTCTTACCGTTTGAGTCTCTCTGGTTGCCGTAAATTCTTTACTGCCTCTTATTCTTAATTGCCTTATTTTCCCCCTTGTTCATAGTCCCCCAGTCTCACGTTGCCTCTTGAACACAGAAGGCACTCAACTGTCTTATAACTGAGTTGTTCTCTAGTTTGACAGCATGTCCTATGGGTAAAATTCCATACCGGCAAGATAATTTCAGTAACCGAATAAAAGATTCAATATGATGTCACGAACTAAGATCAGCAGACAGGGCTAATCTGATGGCTTAAAAATGTATGCTCGGACCTGGTGCACTGGGAAGACCCAGAGGGATCGGGTAGAGCGGGAGGCGGGAGGGGGGATCGGGATGGGGAATACATGTAAATCCATGGCTGATTCATGTCAATGTATGGCAAAAACCACTACAATATTGTAAAGTAATTAGCCTCCAACTAATAAAATAGATGAAAAAAAATGTTATCCAAAGATCTAAGCTCTTTCCATTTTTTCATTATACAATCTTCAGGGCATCTGCAAGTTCCCTCATGGAAGCAAAAGAGCTACTGTAGTTTTAGGAATCACATAGAGATAATTTCTGGCTAAAGACAAGTACACTGCTCTTCTTTCATATTTTGTTAGGAACGAAACTATTTTCTAGAAACTCCTCAGTAGATTTCCCTTCGGACAGGACTTTGTATAGGACTGAGTCCTGTGTCCCTGAGCTAGCTGCAAAGGAGGCTGTGGAAGCAGCACCTAACATTCTTAGCCTCTACTGTGCTGACCGCACTCCAGTCCTCTTGCCTGGAAAATCCCATGGACGGAGGAGCCTGGTAGGCTGCAGTCCACTGGGTCACGAAGAGTCAGACATGACTGAGCAACTTCACTTTCACTTTTCACTTTTATGCACTGGAGAAGGAAATGGCAACCCACTCCAGTGTTCTTGCCTGGAGAATCCCAGGGATGGGGTCGCACAGATTCGGACATGACTGAGGTGACTTAGCAGTGCTGACTCCAGCCAGGGAGAAAGGCAAGGAGAGCAGTATTTGGATAGACAACCAACTATTAGAGAAATATCAATGCAATGATAAGCTCTGTATAATGAAACCCCTTCACAGTTCAAATAGATGAATTATTTTAAGAAAGTTCGGCTAATCAGGTTATAACAAGCAATCCTATTACAATAGGGTGTTTTTTATACACTAGGAGAGATGAGAACTGGAATCCCCCAGTTCTTTAGCCAATAGGTTGTAAATACACTCATTTTCCTCAGATCCTTAAATATCACAATCTCTTTCACCATCATGACCATCACAAGGAATGAAAGACAAGCAGGAAAAAAAAAAAATCAGTCCTTTCGAGCTTCCATACATTTCTCCAAACACACCAAAACATTAAAAAAACACTTTTGAGAGATTTAAAGAACAGAAATGGAGATGACAGTATTTCCAAGTCTCTGCCTCCTTCTTTTATTCTTCGCTTCCTAACAGGACAGTCTGCCTTTTATCACCACCATTACCACCGCCCCCACCATTATCTGTTTCTAACTCTGGAATCAGTTTAGACGTCCACTAATGGAGAACCACTTAAAAACCAGTACAATGAAAGACAACGCAGTCGCTAAAATAAGAGGTGGATCTGAATGGGCTACTATGGGAAGCCGTCCAAGCTAAACTGTTAGGGGGAAAGATTCAGAGCTACATCTACAGTGCACACCCACTTGAGCTTTGAAAGAGGGGCGGTGGCGGGATTCATACAGATGTGATACAAGTGTATTTTATTGGTAGAGAAATTTCTAGAAGGATGCCTTAGGAATTGTGGATGGTAATTACTTCTGGGGAAATGGCAGAAAAAGCAAAGGTGCAGTTAACACAAACCTTAGGATAGCATCAGCTCCTAGGTAAGCAGATTTGTGATACAGTGATAGGAAATCAGGGAGAAGGTCAGAGGTTTAAGTCAGAATTTTTGCCCTGGGTTTTAGCTGCAGGGGTGTCTCATGTTACTTTTAAAAATGGCATATCTTCAGTGTGCAGTATTTTACAGTTTACAAACATTTAAAAATAAGAACTACAGAACAAGTAGTGCTACTCACTCAGTCATGTCCGACTCTTTGTGACCCCATGGGTTGTAGCCCACCAGACTCCTCTGTCCATGGGACTCTCCAGACAAGAAATATATTGGAGTGGGTTGCATTTCCTCCTCCACAGAACAAATTACACAATAAAACAAAACAAACAAACAAAAAACCCCCATGTGTGTATGTTTAAGGCTTCCCAGGTGAGGCTACTGGTAAAGAATCCGCCTGCCAATGCAGAAGACATAAGAGACACAGATTTCATCCCTGGGTCGGAAAGATCCCCTGGAGGAGGGCATGGCCATTCACTCTAGCATTTATGTTATGTGATGACTAACAACCTCTTTTAATCCTATCGTTTTATCTCTGAGTCTACACTTAACTATTTGGGTATTACCTTAAAATCTAAATTTGAGGCCCTACTTAAATTGTGACCTGGATTTAAAGGCCCTCAGGTGACACCCCTCAACAGGGCCCGAGTTAATCTCCCTGGGGCATTATCCTAGGTGGCTTACATCCAGGAATTTGAATAACTTAGGATAAAGCCCCAAATTTCCCCCAGGCTATAGGTGGCTGCAAACAACTCAACTGTGTACTTTAGGCAATCCAACTGGACTCCTCAGTGGCTGGAGGAAGGGAACAGAGACAAGGAAGAGCCTGAGGGGTGGTGGGCCAGCCAGGCTTGCAGGGACTTCACCGGAGGAGCCCGTCCACCAGCAGCGGCGGGCAAGAGACCCACGCCCACACCCCTTCGGAACAGCCTCGCACACACAGCAGCTACACTGGTTCACAAGATGCGCTCTCGCAGTTCGGGTGGCAATTTCCCCCTTTCATTCCAACAGAGACCCTGCGTGTCAATCTCGGTCAACCACCACGCTCACAATGCTGCTGCTGCTAAGTCACCTCAGTCGTGTCCGACTCTGTGCGGCCCCAGAGACAGCAGCCCACCAGGCTCCCCCGTCTCTGGGATTCTCCAGACAAGAACACTGGAGTGGGTTGCCATTTCCTTCTCCAATGCATGAAAGTGAAAAGTGAAAGTGAAGTCACTCAGTCGTGTCCGACTCTTAGCGACCCCATGGACTGCAGCCCACCAGGCTCCTCCGTCCATGGGATTTTCCAGGCAAGAGTACTGGAGTGGGGCGCCAGTGCCTTCTCCACTCACAATGCTACGAGGCTATTAAGATACTCTGTTGTTAGAATAGCTAGCCCTCCAGCTTTTTTTCTTTTTTTAGTAACAGAAATTTAATTTTCAAGATTCAAAGGATCAAACAATGACCGCAGACTTCTCCAACTCTCCATACCCCTCACCCCCCCAACCAAGGCTGTTTTAGCTTCTAAAGGTTGGGGGTCATTACCAGCAGTAAGACCATAGTCGGGAACTTCCCGGTGGTCCAGGGGCTAAGACTCTGTGCTCCCAATGCAGAGGGCCCAGGTTCAATCTCTGTTCACGGAACTAGATGCCACAGGCTGTGACTCAAGAGTTCACAAACCGCAACTAAAAGATCCTGTAGGCTGCAACTAAGACCCAGCACAGCCAAGTAAAATAAATAAAAGGCTACTTTTGTGACAGTCCAGGCAAATAACCGATTCAGAACTGAGGGAAAATGATCTGAATTAATAAATGTGTTCAACATAAGTTAATATCCAAGAAATGAAAGAAAGTTTGTATTTATTTGCAGCAATAACCCCACAGTCTTCCAGGACATGGATGCAAGAGCATGGTCACAAACTGAACACAGATTTCCCATGAGATCCAGCAGCTCTTGGAGGCAGAGCTCAGGTGAAATGGAATCTTCCGTACCCCCACCCACCACCGTGGGGCGGCCGAGGACGGCCAGAACAGCCCTGCCGCTTCAGGTCACAGCGCTTCCCCCTGCTGCTTCCTCTCCAACCACAGGCACCGCACCACACACGGTCACGCAGTCAGTTTCCCGCGGTCTGAAGTTTCAGGGAGCGATGTCCACTTGTCAACAGACCGGATGTTAAAAGACAAAGTCAGATACCAACTCAGTAAGCTCAGAACCAGGATCACTTTCAAAATGACAGGGAAGGAGTAGGACTGGCTCTTTTCCAGCAAGCAGGCACACTCATACCCTGATGTTTGGTCACCTCTTAAATCACACACATTGGATTTACATTTTTAAAGGACCAAGCGGTAAGGAGTTCGGTGGTTCATTAGGAGCTGCGGCAGTTTAAGGGTCTAGAAATCCACTGAGAAATTACGGAAGGTGCAGGGCAAGCAAAACAACAACTATTGAAAGCCCCCAAACAACTTGTATCTCTCTTTCAAGCACCTCACAGGACATGAATTACCACACAGCTCTACCATACATACTGACACAGCCCGGCTGAAACAGTAGCGCAGGGAAGAGACTCACCAAACACCACACCACACGTCAGCAGCAGAGACCTGGATCGGCAACCAGCTCACCCTCCTGCTCGAGAGGCATCTGAGCCTGGAAGGCAGGCAGGCTGGATACTGCAACAGCTCCTACCGTATGACTCACCCTGGACTTTGGAGATACTGCTCACATATCTCTGGGTATTCCCGGGTTTGCCTCAGAGAAACTCCACGCCCTGCACCATAACCAATACTACTGCCAGCCGTAATACACTGTATTCAACCCACTGCTGACAAACAGGCTCTTTGTGCTGCCAGAAGAAAAGATACAATTCTGTATTTTCAGAGAGAGGCAGGCTAGAACAGAGTCCTGTTATCACACCACTCTGGGGGTGCGAGAGGAATTTAGGGGGGACGTTCGGACTGGCACCCCCAGTTTACAGATGAGGAAACGGGCTCAATTCAACCAACTTCAGTCGGGCAGAGCCAACCAGCGATCTGAGCACAGGAAACCCCGACAAGGACGGAGGCAGGGCAAGAGGCAAGTGGTCAGAGGGCGGAGGGCAGGGCTGCGAGTGGAGTCGGGAGAGCCTTGCTTCTGCTGCTTCATTCATGAGCCATGTGCCTGCCGGTGCCTGCGCGTGTCAGGCGCAGCGAGGCGTGCTGGAGGTGCAGAGGGGGCACCCACCCCTGGGCTATAGGCAAGGCAAACGATGACAGTTGCCGGTGAGTGCCATGCTATCAGCTAGCATATGGGAGGGGCAGCCACGGGGGAGAAAGGCAGAGGGCAGGAGAGGCGACAGGCCCGGTATAAGGCAGGAAGAAAGAGATTTGTCAGTCAAAAGGTGCTTCGGGTGGTGTGTTCTGAATCAGCCAGCCAGACAGCCCGTGAAGATGTGAAGGGTACCGTGCGCGGCAAAGGCGGCAGGAGAAGAACTGGGTCATCAGACAGGGATCAGACGTTGAGGATTCCAGTTAAACCGTGCTAAGGTGTTTGGAGTTCATCTGAGAGGACAGGTGGCAGCAGTTAAAGGGATGAGGGTAATCAGCTCCCTGCTTCAGACAAGTCACTCTGAAAGGGCAGGAGAGAAAATGCATCGAAGTAGCAGGGACTGAAGCCCGCAGTAGTGATCCAAGGCAAGAGCTGGTATCGGTGGGATGAAGGGGTGGTGCTGGGGAGACGAGAACAGTGTCTGGGGAATACACAGGAGGCAGTGTCAAAAGGACGTGATACCCATCGGATGTGGGGGGTGAACAGGTGAGTCAAAGAAAACCCCACTTGTTTCATTTTTTCTGGTGGGCAACAGATCACTCATGAGACAGGCAACTGAGGACAGGCAAGAGGAGGAAGGGATCTGCAGGGAATTCAGCAACAGACAAGATGAACTCCAGGTGCCTGTGGAACATTCCAGCATATACAGAGGGATGTTCAAAGAGACAGGGGCTGAAGACAGAGAACTGGAGCCCGTGGGTACACTGCCTTGGGGCAGCTCACTCATTCAGAGGACGTGCCTGGATTTACGGTCAGGCTACTGCTGCTGCTGCTAAGTCGCTTCAGTCATGTCCGACTCTGTGCGACCCCATAGACAGCAGCCCACTAGGCTCCCCCGTCCCTGGGATCCTCCAGACAAGAACACTGGAGTCGGTTGCCATTTCCTTCTCCAGTGCATGAAAGTGAAAAGTGAAAGTGAAGTCGCTCAGTCGTGCCCGACTCTTAGCGACCCCATGGACTGCAGCCCACCAGGCTCCTCCGTCCATGGGATTTTCCAGGCAAGAGTACTGGAGTGGGGTGCCATTGCCTTCTCCGTAGGGTCAGGCAGACCCGGTCAAAACCCCATTCCGCCACTTAGTAGCTGACCCCCAGCAAGTAAATTGATTCTTTTGAGGCTGTAGTCTCATCTGAGGAAATTCCTCCTAGAATGTAATGAGAGCAGCAAAGAACCTGATATCAGGTCAGACACAAATATTAAATATTTCTCTCTTGCCCTTCTTTAATCATAAATGGCTTTTTACAATAGTAAGCTGAGTACTAACCTCTGCCACAGATTACAAGTTGCCCTGCTGTCAGTCACTTGTCTTCAAATCCTTTTGACATTCCAAGTACAAAAGTGAAAGTGAAGTCGCTCAGACGTGTCTGACTCTTTGCGACCCCATGGAATGTAGCCTACCAGGCTCCTCTATCCATGGCATTTTCCAGGCAAGAATACTAGAGTGGGATGCCATTTCCTTCTCCAGGGGATCTTCCCAACCCAGGGATTGAAGCCAGGTCTCCCACATTGTAGGCAGACGCTTTACTGTCTGAGCTACCAGGGAAGTCCCAAGAGATTCTCAAATATCTGAACTGCTAGCTCAGGCCAGAATCAGTCTAAGAGACCAGGGGTTTCCTGCCCTTGACATTAAATAACTAATGCAAAGATCTCAAAATTGTTATGTGGTTTATGTGGTACTGATTTAATTCTGTCTTGGGGGCGTGATGGGACAGGGGCAGAAAAGGGCAATGGGTATATGCAAAAGACAGAAAACTGTCTCGGTCTAATAAAGCCTCATGAAAATAACAGGAATTTTTTTTTTTTTCCGGAAAACTATACTGTAACATTTAAGAGGAAGAGTGTCTCCTGAAGTTAGTCTTTACATAGCCTCTATCCTCTGGTTCAGTTCAAATAAATGTCTTAAATGTTAAATAATGAACTCTAGCAAATGGGTCTTGTCTTAAATCTAATGTTAAGTCAATAGTATACTCTGTATGTATGAAATACATGGTGTCTTTGTAAGGTTCATTTTGCTTTTTCTATTTATAACTCTTAAAATGGACATTTAAAAACTACAGTAAAATTGAACACTTGTCTGCTAAGGCATATAGAATTCGATTTTACATAGCCAAGCCTGTTCATTTTCCTCCTGGTTTTGCGTTCAAATCTGGGCACTAACTTGTTTTACCCATTTTTTATTAGCTGTCTTCCTAGCCTGAAAACATCTTGGTCCCTGGATATTTTATTGCATTTTCAACTTACTTGCTACAGTCTTACTCGACCATGTTTCCTGATCCCTCCCTAGCTTCATACATTCTCATTCTTTCATCCACAACCTAGCTTAACATACCTACTTCATGTTCTCTTAGTCAAAATATTGCCAAAAAGTTTCTAATATAAATTTGTTTTACAACCGCCTCAAAGCTCTCTTGTTGTTTGGCTTATTTAATTAGCCTGATTAAAGACAGAGAACGATCTAATTTAGAGCTATGGTCTTTGGGACTTGATTCATTCCCAGCTACCTTCAACTTGGCCACAGGTGGTCTAGCTCAAGCGTGACCAGTCAGAGAGCACTCTGGTCCCTCGGTGCTGAAAGAGAACACATATCCTCTCCCCAGTATGCCTAACCCTAACCCGAGGATCTCAGAGACTGTCTGGATGGCTCCCTTTAAGCTCACACAACACACCTGGCCAACCCACATTAGCCAATATCTAAGATTCTGACTTCTCATTGACATACAGATCCCCTCAAAGATACCCCCTAGTTCTTCCCTGCCTTGAATGGACTTGAATTTCCCAGACTTGAATAAACTCAACTAATTTTCTATGTGTCTATAAGACCCTCTCCTATCTTGCTGCCACCAGGAGACACAACGAAGGCAGAGAGACAAAGGCAGATAGCGTCAGCCGGGATGGGATCCGCCACTAAACCAGCACGCCCCCATGCCGCCAGCTCCTGTGTTAAGGAGGTGCACGCACATCTGACAGAGACTGTGTGCTCAGTCGTGTCTGACTCTTTACGATCCCATGGACTGCAGCCCGTTAGGCTCCTCTCGGCAAGAATACTGGAATGGGCTGCCATTTCCTCCTCCAGGGCAAAAGCCTATGTGATGTAATTCTTTCCATTTAAACGTTACTTTGGGGCTTCCCTGGTGGCTCAGTGGTAAAGAATCTGCTTGCCAATGCAGGAGACACGGTTTGATCCCTCATTTGGGAGGACCACATGCTGCAGAGCCACTAAGCCCATGGGCCCCAACTGTTGAGCTACGGCCCGGGAGCCACAACCCCTGAGCCCAAGGCTGAAGCCCGTGGGCCCTAAAGTCTGTGCTCCACGAGGCAGGTCACCGCAACGAAAAGCCTACGCGCCGCAGAGTAGCCCCTGCTCACCACAGCTTAAAAAAGCTTGCGCAGCAATGAAGACAGCACAGCCAAAATATAAGCATAAATGAAACAAATAATTTTAAAAAATACTTTGAAACACACACATCTAACTACTACATAGTGATTCACGTTAGAGATGCTTGAAGAGCATCGTATCACCACCACACTTCACCCAAACTGCCCCACGGCATCCACTAACGGAGCAGGTCAGGCCCAGGAAACACTTCACCATGATCTGGAGCATGATTGTTCTCATCATCACATTCTGCTCCAGGGCTGCCTGACTTTCTTCTGAACCCTGACTTTCACCCGGTTCTGGGACCTTGTGTGACCCAAAGCTTTCTCCTTGCAAGTTCAGGATTAGCTACTTGCTTTGCTAAGCCATTCTATATACTCGTCTCCCTCTGAAAACCTAAGATACCTTTTTAATTCTTCTCCTTCTCATGAAAGATCTCATCTAATTCCTTCAAGCAAAGACTCTGGAAACTCAGGTTTTGAGTAAACAAGGAGAGTTAGCTGCTTACTTGCTGCATCAGAACCAACTGGGGCAGGAAAGCCTTTTGAAAAGAAAAGATTTTCCTGGTAAATAGGCATAACCCTCTAGAAGGACATTTGGTTCCCATTGATCCTTATTTAAAAGACATATGGCCCTTGACCCAACAATTTTTCTTTTAAAAATTTACCCATATATGGTTACAGAAAAAGAGATGTACAAAAATACTCAGTATTAGCAAGTCAAAATAAACATGGAAAAAAGCACTCTAGAAGGAACTTAAATTGTATTATCAATAGGCGACTAGTTAAATAAATGACAGATATGGAGGTTCCGTGCAGAGAACTTTTCTGTAAAGATACATAGGAGACACAATAGCCCATTATCTCTGAGAACAAAGATGAGATGTTGGAGAGAGTCTCCATTCTATAACATCTGCCCTTTGGTGCTACGGATTTTTTTCCCTATGAACTTGCATTTAAGTGTGGACTGTAAATAGGAAAGCAAAGTGCACCTTCATAATTTTCACTTACGTGGATGATCTAAAAGACACTTCATTTAACAATGTTATTCAATCTTTGTAAACAGGAAATAGAACGAGGAACAAATAGAAAGT
Source organism: Odocoileus virginianus (assembly GCF_023699985.2). Taxonomy (NCBI): domain Eukaryota; kingdom Metazoa; phylum Chordata; class Mammalia; order Artiodactyla; family Cervidae; genus Odocoileus; species Odocoileus virginianus. Next base: position 22,281,920 of record NC_069697.1, read on the forward strand.
CTACATATTAAAATGTGTTTGTTCCAGCAGGTAATGATCTCATCATTACACATTAGAAACCCTTGTCTCAGAGTCTGAGAAGATCAGGCTTCTTTTCTCTAAAGTACCTATTGAATGTGCTACAGACTCTTCCACAATCTAGTGGCTCAATTTAACCACCTCCCTTGTGCTAATATATATGTTCTGACACTTAAACTTAGTTTTATTATGGAAATTGAGGGGAGATTGGGAGGAGCTCATAACTTGTCAAAACCTCGAAAAAGGAAAAAAACCTTTCAACTTAAAAAAAAAAAAAAAAAGACTGATCCTCAAGCTCCGTATAGGACTCGCTGAACCTTTGGGTCTGGTAGTCCAATTCCTGTATCTTTTAACCAGCTCTCCCGGTAATTTCTACATGGCTGGCCCTACCTCATGCACAGCAGAAATAACCGTGTTTAGCGAACTCTATGTCTCATCTGAATGAAGGCACACACCACAGAGTAGAAAATTCTAAAAACAAAGGTGTTCACTACTGCACCACTCCAAGATTTTAAAATCATTATTTTTTTGAAACACTGATACAGAGTTTGGAGCTGACGCTGGCTTCAAGCAGAACCTATGGCTCATTTATTTTCTCAGATTGTGGCTGCAATCACCTGACCGCACAGCCTCCTTTCTCCTACCCACTCCCACCCTAGTCTTCTGTCCAAATACAGTCTGACAACTACTGAGCTCATCCGGTGTTTCCTGAACATCTGACTATAAGATCACCTGTGTGTGCTGTGCTTAGTCACTCAGCTATGTCTCTCTGTGAACTTATGGACTGTATCCCACCAGGCTCCACTGTCCATGGGACGTGGGGCCTCTCCTATCCTTGTCCCACCCCAGACCAAGTGAATCACAATCTCTAATAGAGTTTCTGGGTGTTAAACCAGTGACCCAGGTTACTCTAATAAACAGGGAAGTCTGGAAAACACCAATTCAGGTCACACTCGTTTTACGATAAGGAAGTCAAGGTCTAAGTTGGTACATAGGTTTTCCAAAGACCAGCTGATCACTGACAGCTGGGACACTCGAAACCTGGTGAGCTAATTCTCGCCTCTTACACCTTTATTACTTATTATTCTGTTTACCATGAGTATCTGTGAAGTTTCTGATTCATCACGATGAGGCCCCGAGTGACTAATGAAGTCTGAAGGCAGAGGGCGTGTCATGACATGCCATTTGTTTAAAGAATAATATAGCTGTAAGGCTGTCCAACATCTAGCTACCTACACCTAAAGTTCTTTCACTTTCAGTATCAGGATGAGTGTGTGTGTGCATACGCTCAGTCATGTCCAACTCTTTGCGATCCCATGGACTATAGCCCACCAGGCTCCTCTGTCCGTGGGATTTTCCAGGCAAGGATACTGGAGTTGGTTGCCATTTCCTTCTCCAGGGGATCTTCCTGACCCAGGGATTGAAGCTACGTCTCTTGCATCTCCTGCATTGGCAAGCAGGTTCTTTACCACTAGCGCCACCTGGGAATTCCATCAGAATGAGCAGGCACATAAAATGGAACATGTGATGGAAAAAGACATACAGCTCCACACAATTATAACTAGGTGGGGAAGATTCAAAGTCCTCTGATCTCACTATTTCTTGCTCAAATGTTAGAACTGTTACCCAAAGAAGTCTAATAACCACACATTTTCATTACACCAACAGCCCGCACCTTGCTGTTGGGAGACAGAAGACAGCTCCCACCGAGATTCCACAACCTTGACCTGAAACCAGTATCTCTTAACCCATCGACGAGAAAAACCAATGGGAGACAAACCGATGTGCTCAGCTTAGAAAGCACACAGCAAGCTTTAATTCGGGGAGGGCTCCATGGAGTTATAATTGCCTCTAATTGGCCCTCCCACACGGCCTCACAATTTACAGCTGTAATCAGTTCCACAAAGAATGTGTTAAATTTCTTTTCTACCTTGGAAATCAGAATCATTTTCAGTAAGGTTCTTACAACATTATAGCTGTTTTTCTTTTTCTTTTTTTTTTAATACCAAGATACAGAAAAGGATGAATGAGTGAATAAAAAGCAAAGATGCAGACAGATCTTTTGGAAATGAGCACCGAACCCTCCGATTTAATGATAACCCAAAGGGATTCAAATTTGTAACAGAGACTGATGCCAATTCGGGAAATCTTTCCGTTCCAGGGCAAACGATCCAAAAAAACACATTCATCTGGTCAGACATTTTCCATACTTTGATTTTTATCTTTCTTGGCATGCTCGACTCTCCTTTAATAAAGTCACAACCCGTTGTTGCCATGGAACCCAATCAGACTTGGAGCCTGTTACTATGACTTCCCTGCAGGTCTAAAAAAAGACCGAGTGACCAAAAAGAACAGCCCTTTCTTTAAAAAAAGAAAATAATAATAATAATTTAAAAGGCAAAAAGACTCCAAAAAGGACCCAACCCTTTTATATCCACTGAAGTTTAAGCTCTCGTGCTGGCTAATTTGAACGCTTGAGCCAAAGCTAGCCAATGTTTTATAAAAATTTGTCAGCTGAGACATTCCCAAAAGATGGTTTTATAAATAAGTACCTGGCAAAGAGGATAAAAATGTTCTTAGGATTTCTTCCTTTTTTTTCCCTTCCAGGCAGTCTTTCTGAAATCTGAGTAGCTGTTTAGCAAACATGTGTCAATCAGCAGCTACCAAATTGCAATATTCATTTCCACCAATACTTAATTTTTGCCAAGAGCTCATGATCTCTCTGTAAAGAAAAGATAAGCTAAGCAGTACAATCCACCCAGTATTCTCTCATATGTGGAGCTGGACCAAAGCTGCTGAAAAAAGTCCCAGAGACTGACAGCAGAAGCCACTTACAGAGCTGCTTAAGCAAAGAGCGTGAACATGTCCTGAGTGCCCACCATGAACTGTGCACTTTGAGGCCATTGCGAGAACCCAGCAACAGACGCATTTCCCTATCTCTGTTTTGCAGCTAAGAGACCAAGACTCAGCTTAAAACAGCTTGCTCCAAGCTGCCATGCTAGAATGGTGTCTGGCGCCCAAAGCCAAAGCTATTCCTTTGTTCAGCCAACATGTATTTCTGGCCTCACAGGTGCTTTTGCATTTTGTTATGTTTCTTATTCCTTACAATAAAGACAATAGAGTCTGCAGCTTCTAAAGCCTGTCTGTAAAGCGGGCATGGCATCTATCTTTACCGGCACAAGGGGCCACTTCTGGCTGTCCCCGCTTATCATAACCACCACATCTGAACAGCAGCAGCTAACTCTTGGGAGAACCATGAGTAGATGCCCTGGCCTCTTACCTGAGTTGACAGGGGGCCAGACACCCCACTACATCCCTCAAAAGGCTGCCCGCTGACAAGGCCTTCCAACCCTGGACCCTGCAGAATGGAGAGGACCAGGAAGCTCTTGGTACCTGTTTTTGTGCAATTTCAGTGGCGAAGTAAAAGCCAAATCAGGAAAACTCAATGACAATTATTCTACTCAACCCTGGTTGTGGATCTCCAGCTTCAAGAAATGACTAGTAAGGAGGAATGTGGTAAAGCATAGAAGTTAATTTCAAATATCAGCCTCTAGGCTGAAGATGCTTTGTCTGTTTCCTTGTATAACGAAATACAACTGCTTTCATTAAAGGAAATTTCAAAAACCCAAACAAAACCACAATGAGATGGAACTTCACACCTATTAGGATGATCACAATCAAAAGGCATAAAATAACAAGTGTTAGCAAAGACAGGGAGAATCAGAACCTGTATAACCTGCTGGTGGGAGCAAAAAAATGGTGCAACTGCTGTAGAAAACACTCTATCAGTTCCTCAAAAGGGTAAATATAGAACCACCAGGGGCTTCTCCAGAGGCCCAGTGGCTAGGACTCGGGGCTCCCAAAACAGAGAGCCGAGTTTCGATCCCTGATCAGGGAATTAGATCCCACATGCCACAACTAAGCCCTGGCGCAGCCAAATAAATAAATATTTTTAAAAAGAATTAGCATATAACCCAGCAATTCTACTCTCAGGTATATATCCAAGAGGAACAAAACCATATGCCTGCACAAAAATGTGTACAGCAGCTTTAATTATAACAGCCCCCAAACGGAAAGTCCCCAATGTCCATCACCTGATGAATGGATGATAAAATGTTGTAGATCCATGCAACGAACTACTATTTGGCAGAAGAAATTAGGTACTAACGCATGTTACACCATGGAAGAACCCTGACAACATTATTCAGATTGAAAGAAGCCAAGATGAAGACCACATGACAGAAAACCCACCCATTTACAGAAAATGTCCAAAATAGGGCAAATCCAGAGACAAATACGTAAATTGGTGGTTGCCTTGGTCTCGAGTTCGGGAAAGGAGGAAATGGAGAATGACTGCTAATGGATTCGGAGCTTCTTTTCGTTCTGGAATTGATTGCTGTGTGGTTTCACAACTCTGTGCGTATACAAAAATCATTAAACTGTAACTTACAAACGGGTGAATAGTGTGTGAATTATATCTCAATAAAGCTGTTTTTTAAAGGAAAAATCAACACAACTCTTTTTTGGTTTTTTGTTGTCCTATTAAATGAAAATAACCCAACTGACAAGACCACCTGACCTGGGACATGTGGCTTTGTCTCTGGGGTCTCTGTGCTTTTAAGGAAACAAGGCTCAAGCCTGAACCCGACATTCTCTTCTGCTGCCCCATGAACAAAAGGAATCTTGTGACTTTTAATTTAGAGGGGAAAAACCACGTGGACAAACCTCTCGGCGAGTGTTCAAACAGGGGCGTCAGACCCTATCTGTCAGCCAGGCCAGGATCTACACCATTCTCGCTGACTCTCTTTAAGTTCCCTCCTTCGGTTCTTCCCCTCACCCCAGCCGTGTACCTTAACTGGTTCCTGAACACCTGCCATGCACAAGGTTTGATGCCAGGCGGTTTTCATCACCTCTAGTTCTCAATCCACAGTCTAGAGGTATGCTCCACCCTACAGGTGCATAACAGACTCAGGAAGACTGTGCAAGGTGATGAGGGGTGCATGGCCGCACATTGGCAGAGATGATATTTGAACTTGAAACCAAACTCTGAGCTGCTTTTCTTATCTCTACACCTGAGTTTTTCAAACGGGGTCCACAGGCATATTCTGGGGTTCCATGATTTTGCTACAATTTAAAAGAATGTGTTTATTTAGACAGTGAAAAATATTAAAATTTGGAGGGTCATAGAGACAACCACCTGCTAAACAAGTTAACTGGAAACTCTAGGGTTTCAAGGCTTTTTCCACTTCTGCTCATGTGAGGCCAGGTATCTGTACTTCTTTAGCTGTCATGGGTGGACAGGAAACGTGTCAGCTAACTGTCCTGGTGTGCTGGGGCTTCCATAACAAGGGACCACAAAATGAGTGGCTTAAAACAACAGAAATGTATCGTCTCGCAGCACTGGAGGCCTGAAATCTGGGTGCTGGCAAAGCCATGCTCCTTCTAAAGGTGTTGGGGAAGGGCCTCTCTCCCAGTTTCTGGCCGCTTCAGGCATTCCTTGACTTATGATTTCATCCAGTAATCCTGTCTTCACATCATCTTTCCTCTGTGCATGCCTGTCTCCCACTCCCCCATTTTATAAGAACACCAGTCACAGTGGATTAAGGCCCACCCTAATGACTTCAATGTGTGTGGACGAAGAATGTCCCCTGCCACATCGGTAATCAAAGGACGGAGCGGCCATCGAGCCATCAGTCACTGCAGCCACCTTCAGCTATGCACCCTGAGGGGATGAAAAGCACTACTGGCCCTAGATGAGCAAGGTGCTTATCAAAGGAATGATTTCAGTGAGCCCAGACTCCCGAACCTTCCCGGAAGCCTGGCGCAGAGCAGGCGCTCCACACATATGTGATGAGTTAGGCTGAAAGCAGAATCGTGACAAGCATGACCCTTAACTGTGCCGCTTCTGCACGGATGTTGGCCTGACATCTCCCATATAAGATGCTGCTGAGCTGGTGGAAAGGGACAGGGAGGAGACACTGGGTGGGAGGGGGTTGGCAGAAGCCCCGCATGGACTACAGCGAGCTCATTCTTCAGCCAGAGCCACGCCAAGATGCCAGAGTGACTCCTCTTCCCCAGCATGTGTTGAGATGCAGGTACCACCCAGCTGGATGCGCTGCACATCAGGGCTACTGTCCATCAAAGCTGTCAATCTCAAGGTGTGGTCCTGGCTGAAGGGGACACCTCAGACCACGAAGCTCGGAAAGTAAAGGCTAGCCTACTTTTCTGCCTTCTCCCCAAGTGCTAATCAATGGAAAACTCTGCCTGGCCACTCAAGGAGGTCCTTATTCTCCCAAGTTAACCTTCATCTCTTTTCCAAGGGCTCTGGAACCCCAGGTCCAGGAAACTCACCAGAGCTCCTAAAAGAAAACCACAAGGGTTCAGTCCTCCAGGAATTCTCACAGCAAAGGTGGACTCTGAACTTGCCTACAGAGTGACTGGCAGGAGTGAGATATTCTAGGCATCTCAGAGTCTGTTGAATCTAAAGAGCGATGGATGGTGAAGACCCAAGCACAAGAAGACGGCTCAAGGTCAAACAGCAAATGCATTCAAGAGAAGGGAGAGGGAATACTCTTCACCAGGGAGGAGATTGTGGAGGAATGCATAACGTCTCCCAAACTCCAAATTCAACCTCAGCTAATCCTTTGTAAAAGTCCTGGCCGTGTGGATTAGACTGGGGTGGGAGTAGGGTTGGAAATGGGGGTGACACATCATAATAATGGGAAAATCATTAAGTACTGACTTCATAAAATTCTAAGGCACTTAAAGGGTGCCTTTCATCTCGGAAATTCTACAAAGGAACCAAAATCATTGCAAAACTATTTCCAAAAAGCAAACAAAACCTCACTGAGAGATGGTACTATAATTTCTTGAGTTTGCGTCAGTCTGTTTTCTGTAGTTAGAAAAAAGGTGCCGGGTTTGGGTTACGAAGGCAGTGTTCCACTATAAAAACCTGCTGGTTGCTATGACAATGAACATCCCTGTTCCTCCCTTTTCTGTAGCATCCTTCTTACATCTGAATCAAATCAAAGGACCTATCTGTGATAGCCAGGGTTTAGTATTTCCTTTGCATGAGGATATAAAAATGCATATACACACACATACTCATACACAAAATACATCATCAAAGGGCTAACCAAGGCCTTCTCTCGTGGCTCAGTGGGAAAGAATCCAGGGGACACAGGTTTGATCCCTGGTCCAGGAATATCCCACAGGACGGAAGGAAACTAGGCCCATGTGCCACAACTACTGAGCCTGTGTTCTAGAGCCCACGAGCCTTAACTACGGAGCCCACAAGCCTTAACTACGGAGCCCAAGCGCCACCAACTACTGCAACCCGCATGCCTGGAGCCTATGCTCTGCAACGAGGGAGACGAGATACTTGAGCGCCACAACTAGAATAGCCCCTGCTCACTGCAAATAGAGAAAGCCTGCATGCAGCAACAAAGGGCTGGCACAGCCATACAGATATAAATACATCTTAAAAAAAAAAAAGGGCTAATCAGAGGTGAACCAAAAGCTCAAAAACAGGTACCACTTGTCCTCTCCCTACAAACATCTACCAGGAAACAGCCGGGCAGGAGAGTGTAAATATGAAGGGAGGTGAGCTAGAAAGCCTCAGCAGTGGACGCTTCTTCCCGCCTAGAGGATCTCAGAGTAGACTCTCGGTCGTTTCCTTTCAGAAAGGCCCACATGAGGCCAGGGCTCCCTGGAGCACTGCCATTTCCATCTGCAAGACTGCTGACCCGAGCTCCTCCAAGGCAGTGCCCACGTGTGACTGGTCATAGGGCCCAGCACAGCGCCATGAGAAGCACCTAGGACAATGAAGGGGGCTCTGGAATAAGGCAGCCACTCCTGACATTTTCTACCGAGATCTCAGGTTAGAACCCATCCTGCTTCAACTTGCGCCTGCTTGAGAAGCAAGCCAGGGAATTCTAGATCCATGCTCTCGGTGTGCAGCTTGGGACCTGCAGTCCAGTGCTGCTACTGGTTTCCATCACTGTGGTCCTGAGTTGTGACCACTGACACCTCCCCAGACCTGGGGCAAAACAGAGTAAATGAGAATGTTACAGCACTAATGTGATTTATCATCTTTCCAGGACTAAGGCTGCTCATCACTTAGCTAGATTTAATTGCAAAACATGTTTGTTTTAGAAAAGCTATGAAAATACCAAAAGGCCAGTGGAAGAGAAATAGAGTTCCCATCGTTCTACTTGTCCAGAGGTTGTGTATGTGCATGTCCAGAGGTTCACTCGTGTCCAACTCAGGTTCCTCTGTCCATGGAATTCTCCAGGCAAGAATACTGCTGTGGGTTGCCTTGCCCTCCTCCAGGGGATCTTCCCAACCTAGGGATTGAACCCAGGTCTCCCACATTGCAGGTGATTCTTTACCATCTGAGCCACCAGGCTTCCAGTATCTGTATTTGAATTTCTGTGTCACTACCCTTCCAGGGATTGTGGTGGTTCTGCCTAATGCTTAGAGGCAAAGGCTCAGGAAAGCAGACCAATACGGATTCAAGTTTGAGCCTTTCCACTTTTTACTGGTATAATCATGCTAGAGTCATTTGTCCCTGTTTGAGTCTCAGTTCTTCATGCATAAAATGAGGATAACTGCACTTATTTGCTTTCAAGCAAATTTAAAATGCATACAAACTCTAAACAAATACTATTCAACATACACATACAATCTAACATCACTATGAACATTTTCTATGACAAATATTAAAATACAGCTTTAAAAAATCACTTCTGTAAGTATAGTTATTTGACAAAGTTACTTAAAAATAGATGGTAAACTTAAAGATTTTCTTTTTCCTCTGCCCCAGGAATGTCACTTCAAAGTATCTTTCCTAGAGAAACCCTCTCATGAGTATACAGACATTCTCAGAATCAGCCTGCCTGTCCACCCTTAGGAGAGTGGCTATAGACACACTCTGGTTTATTCATATACTGAAATAATGTACATCAGTATAAATGGGAATGAAGTTGGATAAATTTATAAACATCATGTTGGGAAAAAATAGCAAGTTACAAAAGAGGTGCCATTTATATAAATATTTAATTAAAAAAAACTATAAATTGTGGACAGATTCTTTTTTTGTTTGGTTGGTTGGTTTTTATTTTCCAGAAGGAGAACTGAGACTCTGACAGTCCTCATGGATTCTCCCAAAATGTAAAACCATTAAAAGAATGAGACACAACAAATTCAGGTTACGGAGACCTCTGAGAAAGTAGAAAGGGAGAAGATGTCAAAGTACTGTATCTGGAACCACTTATTTCTTTAAAAAAAAAAAAAGAAAGAAAAAGAAATCTGGTACAAGCACAGCAAAATATTAACATCTTAAATCTACGTGGTAGGTCTATGAGTGCCACACTTTAGAAAAACGTCTTTTCCATATCTGAAGTATTTGATAATTAAAAATAAATTTACTATTTACTCAGAACGATTTGGTTAATGATTTGATACGGGTTTTCCTCATGTGCAGAACCATTTTTAAAAATGCTGTAAGTTGCTGTTTCTGATGGGCCATTTTGTTACCTTATCATTTTGGAATCTGATGTCACTGCACTTACTTCCATAGGACATTCAACCTTAAATTAAACCTTAAATTAAAATCAACAACCACAGTAAGCATAAACTTAAGAAAATTAAAATCCACTGAGAGTTTAATAAGCTAGCTGCCTTAGAAAAACAGCCAGCCTCATTTTATTGTTTAAATAAACTAAGGAACAATTATTTTAAAGAATTATTTACAGGACTTCCCTGGCAGTCCAGTGGCTAAGACTCTGCACTCCCAAAGCAGGGGGCCCCGGTTTGATCCCTGGGTTTCCCTGGCACCAATGCTGGAGATGTAAGAGATGGGGGTTCAATCCCTGGGTGCAGCAACCCACTCCAGTATTCTTGCCTGGAGAATCCCATGGACAGAGGAGCCTGGTGGGCTACGTACGGTCCATAGGGCCACAAAGAGTTGGATATGACTGAAGAAGCTTAGCACAGACCAGCATAGGGAACTGGATCTCACATGCTGCAACTAAGAGTTTGCATGTCACAACTAAAGATCCTGCATGCTGCAACTGAGACCCAGGGCAGCAGGAGGGGAAAAATTATTTGCTAACAAAGTAACTGTGATTTCTGAAATGTTCAAAGTGTCAGAAAACATAAAGTAATCTTTGTGTACAGATTTAATAGCTCTCTCAACTGTATATGTATTATTCTTATTAAACAAATCAGCTATCATTAAAATCACCCCAAATGTGCAGCAAATAATTTAAAAAAATGAAGGATGAGAAGGCATCAACATTAATTTAAAGGAAACCACACAAATATTATTTCATTCATCTCTTATTTGCCCAAAGAAAAGTTTCAAAAAATGTCTGTTGAAATGGTAGGCTCAGCAAAACCATCCTTAAACAGCATAAAGCTGAAGAGCTCTCCTTTTAATTCTTTCTCTATAAATAGAGCCTAATTTGAGCCCTGAGTACTTAAAATCATTTTAAATTGCCGAAGTGCTAGTTAAATTTCTCAACAGAATTTAATGCGCTCCCACCTACCCAAACAGTAGGAGCATGTCTGGGTACTAAAACAGACAATGACTTGGTATAAACAAGAGCCCTCACGGCGCCTATGGTGGTACCAGCACATGAATGAGCCGCTTAGATGGAAGGAAACTCTCACTTTAATTTTGGTGCCCACATATCCAACAGATGATGCCAAATCAGTGAGTACCTCTAAACTGCTCAGCACATGAGGTAAACTTTGGCTGGCTTTATAAAAGAAATATTACTTGATAATTTGCTTAAGTCAGGAAGCTTTGACAAGCACAGTGGCCTTTCCCAAATGAAAACACATATAATGAAAGCATACTTGTTTCACCATAATAATACACTCATGGGTCAGCTTATGAAGTGTTAAGTGTTAATTTCTGGGTACAACAAACAGTTTCAACTTCCCTCTGTGTCAGACACATACACTGTAACCCATGTGAACCTCTCGGTAATTAACTTCAGTGCATATAACAATCACTAAGTACCTAGTGATATTTAGCAAGCCACAGGAGTAACTTACAAATATGGGTAATTAAGCCAAATACAGCAACACCTTATTACCTACAAACACGAAATCTTATTTTATTATGTTAACATGAGTCATAAACCAACTTAAATTCCTAGTACCAAGGATAGCACAAGGGAGCTACAGATGTTTCCTAAGGAGAGGACCAAGCTTTTCCTAAACTTGAAAGTAGTCTGCTGAGAGTTATTCCTGTTCTTTCATCTCTGGAGCTAAGATGGTGGACCACAATGATTAAGGCAGCAAGAATACATATTCTTTATACTGTAACAGCTTTTGCAAACATAGGGAAGGACAAATGAAAGTGAAAGTGTTAGCTGATCAGTCGTGTCTAACTTTGTGACCCCATGAACCACAGCCCACCAGGCTCCTCTGTCCATGGAATTCTCCAGGTAAGAATATTTGGAGTGGGTTGGCATTTCCTACTCCAAGATTTTACATTAAATAGAACTTGTTGAGAGGTAACATCAAGTTCAAAAGGGTTGAGAGCAAATTTTTATTTTTAAATGACAAACTTTACCATCTCTTCTTTTAATTTTTGGTCTTTCCTTACCATAAGTGATACTGAAAATACGCCTGTTGAAAGTTTCTAAATACATGAGCTAGAGTTCTCAAAATGCTCATTTCAAAATGCTTGCTTTGGGGGGAGGGAGGATATTAATCCAGAAAAAATGAACCAAAAGCATAACCTTTGATTCAATACATTTACAACCAGAGAAAGAAATTCATGAAAATGAAACTATACATATGGACAGCAGTGTATTTTTAAAGAGAAGTAACTGCAAAAAATGGTGCAGGAATAACTATGGCATTTATGTGCAGACATCTTAAAGAGGATCAAATTCTAACTGGATCAAAGATTAAAATATATAAAAAGAAAAATCATAAAATATATTGTAAAACACCATGGTGTTATGGTTTTTTAAAGAGTCATTTGAAAGGCCATTCTAAGAATGACACAAACCTTTAACAAGCGCTAAAAGTTTTAAATTTCTTCATGGCAAAGTCTGGTTAATATATATTCCATGTTTGCTACATGCTACGACTATATATACACAATGTATCATTAAGTCAGTGTGGAAGGCAGAATTCTAAGAGAGACCCCAAGACTCCTACTCACTGGTATATACACCTTGTATGATAACCTCTCCTTGTGTGTGAACAAGACTTGTGAGTAAGATGGGGTTTTACCCCCATGATTAGGTTACATTATTTGTCAAGGGTAAAAGAATTTTGCAGATATAATTAAGGTCCCTAATCAGCTGACTTTAGTTCATCAAAAGGTGGAATAACTGAGTGGGCCTGGCCTATCAGGTCTCTAGAGGTGATGCGACAGAGATACTCGTCTGCTGGCCTTGAAGAAATAAACTATCTCGTTGCAGAGAGGGCCACGTGGCGGAATAGTAGCAGTTAGGCAGCCTGTGAGGGCTGAGGGCCTCAGTCCTACAAATGCAAAGAACTTGACTCGGCAAACAACAAATGAGCCTAGAAAAGGATTCCAAGCCTCAGACAAGACTGTAATCCTGGCTGACACCTTGATTTTAGGCTGATGAAACTTACAAGAAGAGATACAGGTAAGCTAGGCCTGAACTCTTGGCTCATGGAAACTGTGTGATGATAAATGGGTGTTGCCTTAAGTTGCTAGATTTGCAGTAATTTGTTACATGATAGTAGAAATTAACAGACAAAAATGACAAACAGGAAAAAAAATGTGCAAAACAACCTATTTAATAAGTAAAAACTTTTACCAATCAATTTGAGATTAATAACCCAATAAATAAATGACCAGAATATATTAACAGGTAATTCACAATAAAGAGAAATGTTTTTAAGTGTATAAAAACATGATTAATACATTGTACTATAATCATATAAGATGTAACTGTTGGAAAAATCTGGGTGGTGGGAGGGGGTAAATGGACACCTCTGTACTACTTTTTACAACTTCCTCTGCATCTAAAATTATTTCAAAATATTTAAAAATATGGGTAACCTCATTCATATCAGAAAAAATATAAATTAAAATGAGGTACCAGTTTCACCTACCAGATTAGCAAGCATCAGAAAACCTTGCAATACACTATGTGTCAGAAAGATGTTCATCCGTTGATGGTTACATAAACTGTAATAGTTTCACTCTCTACTGTACCTTCAGCTTCTACTGAAGATACAGTGTTCAATTTCACAATACCATAACTTAAAGGCACAGACCCTTTGATGAGCAAACCCACGTTTAAGAATTTAGCTTACAAATGGAAGATCCGCTGGAGAAGGGATAGGCTACCCACTCCAGTATTCCTGGGCTTCCCTTGTAGCTCAGCTGGTAAAGAATCCACCTGCAATGTGGGACACCTGGGTTCAATCCCTGGGTTGGGAAGATCCCCTGCAGAAGGGAAAGGCTACCCACTCCAGTATTCTGGCCAAGAGAATTCATGGACTATACAGTCCATGGGGTCACAAAGAGTCAGACATGACTGAGTGACTTTCATATATTCTTCATGTGTGCAAAAAGAAGCATGCCCCAGTGCAGTAAGTGAGGTGCCTATAGTAATTAAATACTGAAAGCAATACATGTTTCCTTTAATAAGGAAATAATTAAATTATCGGATACCCATAGATTGGAATCCTGTATAGCAATTATAACAAGATCGATTAATCTGCATTGATAAAGATCAAGAGTAGATATGTTTTCCAGCTTCTCAAGTCCCACAGAGCAATTTCACAGCATACCCACATTCACTTATTTGGTCAGTATTTACATGTCCCAAGTATGCACCACGCTCCATGTCTGGATAAAAAGGATGTAACTATCCCCATGTGAGAAGATGGAGCAAGTGCCCCCAGGCAGACAGGAGAGACAGGAGAGCCCACAAAGAATAGAGACCAGGGCTCAAGGGCCAAGAGGGCATAAAAGACAAAGATCAAATGAAGAGGCTTGGGTGACAGGCTGAGATTCTGTTCTGCTGAAGGATTTAAAGCAAAATCTTGACAAGACACTCAGTGAAGCACACAGTTACTATAAAAACCAAGGAGGGGTCCAGCTGGACAAGTTTAGGATCTAGAGACCACGTGTGATTTCATGAGAGATGTCTTAGGACATCTCAACTTGAGCACTTGCAGTAAGCTGAGTTACCCAAGCACACCCCTTCACCTCACACCTGCTAAGACCTCCAGAACCGTGAGGACAGCACGAAGTCCTCTTAAAACATGCCATCTTGCATACTAGAGTCATAGGATATACTCGACACACTGTCCTCACTTGGGAGAAATATTCACAAGCAGATGTCTCAAGCACCTGGACATGCTTCCCTTAACCATGTTCCTTTACTAGTTCTTCATCCAACATTTAAGGATGGAGTCAAAGCAGCAAACTATTCCACTGCATTTCTACAACTTATCTTCTGTGCTGTTAATGGTTGAAGCTTTCAAGCACCATCCCTGATGCCAACACACAGCCTGAACAGCTCTTATTGAATGGACCTCATATTTTCAGATAAATTAAAATCTATGCCAACTGGTGCTCAGTCTCAACTCGAGGCCACCTGTTCCAATTAGTGAGATTAAAATAGTATACTACTGACTATCTGAAGTCGAGTCCCAAGTCTTCTGGATATCACAAAATCTTTACAAAAGACAGAAAAAAAAAAAAAAAAAAAAAAGGAGAGAATTTCGGTCCTAACACACAGTTGCACACACAGGAGTAAATATATCCAGGTGACGAAGTATAGCTTTCACTAAGGACAGACTTTATTTCTGGACAAGTGCTTACATCAAAATTTCTGAGAAAAGCTGCAGCTCAAGGCATCATTTAATTTCCTTACAACAAGCTTACAGATACAGCTTAATTAGATTCAACTTTACTTCAGCAAAACACAGAGCTTAAATTTCTTCTCCACCCATCTTTCTGTCCGTGCCTGAAATTCCCAAAGAATCTGTATCTTCTGGATGTTCCACTCTTTAGCCCCACGCCCTCCATTGTCTCAGTTTTTCTCAGGTCATCAGAAGACTAGAAAGGCAGCCTGGAACACAACTCTCAATTTCCCAACCTCTCCCAAGCATTCCTATCCCAACAAGGCTGCCTTCAACTCACCAGAGTGTGCTTTTGTTCATCCCAAACATTCAATTATTTAAATTCTTGCAATCTATGAGAAGAAGAAAAATCTCTTAGCATTTTCAAGACCAAAGGTCTTAACTGTTTCATAAAGGAAGACAGATGACACATTAAGACCAGTGTTTTCCTAAAAGATTCTGAATCATGTTAGGCGGACAAAATTGAAAGCATTAAATACACACAGAATCACAGAGAGTGAGTTAGTCCCTTGAAAACAATCCTCAACCGAACATCGATGCTTGAGGCTGGCAGAGAGTCTGGGTTCTGCGCTAACAGCCCCTTTATAAAGCTCCCACGTTTGCTCATCCCCTCTTTCATCGGGTGCAGAGGCCTCAGAGGCCCAGACGATATTCCCCTAGAGCAGTTAACACTGCTGTTGTTTTTTTAGTTGCTCAGTTGTGTCTGACTCTTTGCGACCCCATGGACTGTAGCCCCCCAGGCTCCTCTGTCCTTGGGATTCTCCAGGCAAGAATATTGCCATTTCCTTCTCCAGGGGATCTTCCCGACCCAGGGATCGAACCCGCATCTCCAGCACTGACAGGTGGATTCCTTACCACTGAGGTACCAGGGAAGCCCAAACTGATTTAGAAATATTAAATAAATAAAGGTGCTGGTGGTCTGCGTAGGAGGTGTGGGAATGAGTGAGGTTTGGGGAACTCTGCAGTAGACAAAGGATGACTCAGTGTCAGAACCACCCACACTGTGATGGATCTGCCAACCCCACTTCTCACGGTCATTCACACAAGCAGGCAGGGGGAGGAGCTGACGTTCCAGTTTGACTCCAAACTCTGAACCCTTCATTCCAACCCTCAAACCTGGAAGCAAATTGAGGGAGTGGTGTTGGGGATAAAGAGGAAAAGATGGTTGAGAAAACTGAGGAAGCAAACCATTGGATGTGGTGGGTAAGGGGGCTGATTGAGGGGGCTTCCCAGGCATCCAGTTTGGGGATTGGCTGTATGGAAAAGTATTCATCAGGATTTGGGGGCGGGGGGTGGTTTGAGAGAACAAATTAAATTTGACACACAGACTTTGAGGTGCCTGTGGAACATCTGCATAGAAATATGAAAGTGAAAGTTGCTCAGTTGTGTCCAACTCCTTGTGACCCCATGAACTCTAGCCCACTGGGCTCCTCTGTCCATGGGATTTCCCAGGCAAGAATACTGCAGTGGGTTGCCATTTTCTTTCCCAAGGGATCTTCCCAACCAGGGACTGAAACTGGGTCTCCTGCATTGCAGGCAGACTCTTTACCATCTGAGCCGGCAGGGTAGAAACATTCTATGTAATAAGGCCACACCAAGGTTGAGCTCTCAGGTCAGCACATGAGGCAGCACACACACTTTCACACAGAGAGGTGTGACCCTCAGGATAGGCGTGCCAGCTCCCAGAAGGTGACAGACCCCACCCCTGGCTTCCCCCAGGGTGCCAGCGCATGACTGTTTCTTAGAGTAAGAAGTTGGTGATGCTGCTGGTTTGTGTTTAGGGGCTGTGTTGTATGGAATTTATATATGCCAAAGACAAAGTGCTGGAAGATGCTCTCAAAAGAGACTCACAGGAACAGAGAACTTCAGAGGTGACAAAAGACTGGGGCTGAAATTCTAGGTTAAATCCATACATGATGTATTCCATGACTTTTGCATCTGGCACATGTTTTTTCCCAATACCCTTTCCCAACAGGTAGGAGATCAAGACAAAGATGAATTCACATCACAAAACTTGATTTTAGAAAGAGGAAAAAAAAAAAGACCATAAAAGGGATCTCAAAAAAGATTTTTTAAAAAAATTTTAGTCACACCCCACAGCATGTGGGACCTTAGTTTCCTGACCAGAGATTAAACCTGTGTCCCTGTAATGGAAGGCAGAGTCTTAACCACTGAACCACACGGGAAGCCCCAGAAAAGATAATTTTAAAACAGCTGCAGCAGATCCAATACAGCTAAGTAGTTTAATATATGAATTGTTACCCCTCCTATTCACTCCAACCCCACCAGAAATCTGGAAATAAATTCAGAAGCATAATGGCCTAACAGCAAATTATTCAAATTCACTTTTTTCACCCGAAAATCACAAAATTTTAAATCTGTTCATCAATTAATTCTCTACTGAAAATAATTAAAATTTTCATCAAGTTAAATTTTGAGATGCTTATCACATAATTTAGCAATTAGTATGGTATTAAAGTGTTTTAAGGACTTCCCTGGTGGCTCAGATGGTAAAAGCGTCTGCCTACAATGTGGGAGTCCTGGGTTTGATCCCTGGGTCGGGAAGATACCCCTGGAGAAGGAAATGGCAACCTATTCCAGTATTCTTGCCTGGAAAATCCCATGGATGAACGGAAGAGCCTGGTGGGCTACAGTCTATGCGGTCGCAAAGAGTCGGACCCAACTGAGTGACTTCACTTCACTTTGAAAAGTGTTTTAAGTAGCTTCTTTTAAGAAATTCTCTTCTAAGACAGGAGCTGGTATAATGGTTAGTCCTTAATCAGTGTGCAGTCATTCTATCTGGTTATGGTCTGGTTGGATTTCTTTTTGCAAAGTATAAAGAGAACAATGTGGAGTAAGTCTGAATTCTCTCCCAATTCTGACACGGTGAAATCTTTAAGTCTAACTTTCCAATCTTTGCCTTAAGGGTTAGAAGAACATGCCCGCCCAGTGAAGCTTGAGTCCTACAGAGAGATCCCATGAGGCCAGAATGTGACTCGACCATCACAAGAAGCAACCACCCTTGTTCCGTCCTTCCACTGCTCATCCTCTATAGAAAATATGCCAGGAAGAATATGATTCTTTAACAACATCTTTAAGTTGTAAGCTTGTTCAACAGCCTTGAAGATGTCCCCAACTACTGCCAAAATTCTTACACCCTAGGCGTTATAAGAACTTTACAAATGATCCCTCTAAATTGTTCATCCACCAAACGCTTACTGGGAACAAACAACTACGTGCAGGGCACCAGCAGTGTGCAGTCTCCTAACAATCTCGAGTGTGCAGTTTGGCGGGCCCCCAGCAGAGGGTGAGCACATTCATCCCCAAGCACTGAGCAGGTTTATGAAGACAGAACTGCTCTCCTGCCCTCAGCTCAGAGGCAGAAGATTAGGAAGTGGCTAAAATGCAAGCTCTAGAATTAGATCTGGGTTCATCAAACCCTAGCTCCACTATTTCCCAACAGCCACAGGCCTTGGACAAATCACTTAACCCGCCTGGGCCTTAACTCTCCCATCTGTAAAATGGAACTGTAAATAGGATATTGTGAGGATTAAGGAGTGCATTTGAAGTATTTAATATTGACGCCTGGTATATAGTAAGGAACTGGTACCTATTGGCTATCATCACTGTTGCTGCATTCTTCTCTTTATTTACATTCTTTTTGCCTTCTTACAAAGAATAATCGACACAAGACACTACATTCTGCTTCAAGCAGCATCGCCCTCCCCCAAGTCAGTGGAAGCAGCTGGATTATGCATAGATCATATATCCCCATGTTCCTTTTCTGAGGAATATGAAGTCCTCACTCTGATTCACAGTACAGTGATTCATGGTTCTCTTCTCCCTCACCACTCCCCCCACCCCCCCCCCCCTACCGCGCTTGACTGAAAACACAAAAACACAATTAAACAAAGAAACAGCAGGGCTGAAATAAAGTCAAGCTGGGCTTGACTTAGCAGCCTCTCCTAAGTCAAGACCTGGGCAACTTCCACCCAGAAGCATGAGGCTCATTTCTGGCCTTAACAGCAGACCTGGAAATTTAGGCAGTGGGTCTGAAGCAAACACATCCTGTGATCCAACTTGGTAGCAGCTGTCTTGGTGTTCCACAGCGGATGTGACAAGCGGGCGTGTTGTCGGAGGCTGGCAATTCGTTTTCCTCTAAAGGGAGAACCGGCGAGGCCCACAGCAAAGCATCACTCAAAAAACACACACCACATCAATCCATTCATGCTACACTGAAGACAATTCCAACTCACACATTCATCTACTCACCATCCCTTAAATTAACTCTTTAGAAGAAAACAAATCACTGATTAAAAATTGTACTCACAGACCACTCACTCAGGTTACCCCTTCACCAGGTCAGTGTCACCTACAACAGAAGTCTGTTTCCACTCACTCTGACTCCTGTTTAGGAAGTAAGCATACAATCATCAACTATTACATCACTGCCCAACCATTTCCACAGTGAGAAGGGCTCTGACATCTTCCTCTCCCTGACAGCCTCTGGCCATTACTCATTGTGCAGTTCTGAATCTATTTCCACACCTCAGAAGGTTTAAAGATGTACTGCAGGTGGCAACCATGCCTGACACAGGTTTTACTTCAGACACTAGAGACTTGCACTTACTATCATCACTTCTGCCTGTAAAAGAGAAGGGTATTTCCTGGAACTGCAAGGATAAAAAAGATACATTCACTAGATACTAAATTTCCAGAGAGGCCAGACTATTTCATCACCCATACATTGCTGATGCCTAGAACAGCAGTGAGCACAGAGAAGGTGCTCAGAAATACCTGCTGAATGAAGCCTCCTGCTCTCACAGCGCCAGTGTCTATAGTTTACAAACATGTAAGCAATCAATTGATGAGGAACGTGCAATGGAGGAAGGTACCATATGCTAAAATCCAAGAAAAGTCTCTTATTTTTCATAAAATCAGCAGTCTTTCCATTCTCAAGCTTATGAATACGTACTTCAGTTCAGTTCAGTTGCTCAGTCATGTCCAACTCTTTGCAACCCCATGGACTGCAGCACACCAGGCTTCCCTGCCCATCACCAACTCCTGGAGCTTGCTCAAACTCATGTCTTACACAGTGATAACAAAAACTGGCTACCATCTATAGAGTCTTACTGTGTACCTGACATTTTATAGACATGACTCATTTATCACTCACCACACATCAACGGTGTGGAAGAGGAAGCTAAGACCTAGGATAACGATAAGGTCCAAGGTCAAGTGCTTAGTAAGCAGCCCTAACTAGCACAGGGTCTGTCTTCTACGGGCTACATGAAAGCGGTTCTGTAGACAGAACAGTCCGGTCTGTGCAGGCAGGATGGAATAGAAGTTGATGACATCAGAGAGGAAGGTAAAGCACCAGCTATCTCCTGCTGAGGTCGTAAGTGGCTAAACTAAGGTGGGATGTCTGGGGAAGACGGGAAGAAGGAAAGGATTCCAGAGAAATGTCAGAGATCCAGTGGCATGGCTGACAGACTAGAGATGCGGGGAAGGCAGGCACTCCAGACAACTAGCAGTTCTGATCAGTGGCCCAACAGCATAAGGAAAAAAAAATTATTTATCTCACACATGGAGAAAAACAGCTACTACTGAGTACACACAACCACTGTTTTTCAGATTCTCTTACTGAAGACTCACAATCACTTCCCAAAGTGGGAATCATTATCACCTTTTATACATGGGCAACTGAAGGCCTGGGAAGGTTAGAGCCTGCCCCAACAGTCACCCAGTTGGGAAGTGTGAAGAGCCAGCTATGATCCAAGTCTTCTGTTTCCAGAGTCACAGCTGTTCGGCTCTAGACCCCAGTGGCTGAAGATGGCATTTTAGGACACTTAAAATTAGAACTGACAAAAATTTGATTCAGACATAATTAATAAAAACCAGTTACTGGATAGAAAGCAGACTGCCTATATTCTTAAATAGATAATAGGCTTTAACTATCTAGGGCATGAAAAAAAAAAAGTAAGATCCTAATTATGTATGCTCTTTCTTTTAAAATCAAGGGATATAATGTGCAGTGAGTTTTAACATGTACCATTTCTGAGTTTTACGCAGATGAAGTTTAAAAATGTGAATGACCCTGACTTGTCAGCTTAGAGACAATCACAGAATTCATCAGTTACATTACATTTTCACCAAGGGGGGGCGGGGTGCGGAATTTAGGTTAATCCACCTGGCTGTAAAAAATAGACTTGTGCACTGTTAAAATAGTACACTGCCTCATTATTATTCCAGTCTCAAAGGCTTAAACAAGCTCAGCAAGCAAGATGTCTATTTTCCCTGCTCTCTCAACAGGGTATCAATTTTGAACACAGAAAGTGACCATTTGGTAAACAAGAACTTGATCTCACTAAGTCTTAGCCCCTAGCCAGGGGTAAACTTCTTATCTCTGAAAGGTTAATCAACTCCTCACGCACACCTCCATTTCTCATTATAATGTTTCTAGGGGAGCTAATTTACCAAATAAGTCCACAAAAAGGTTCTTTTTAAATCCCACATTAGAACCTTACTGTATGGTGCAGGGGACTCTACTCAATGCTTTCTGGTGACCTAAATGGGAAGGAAATCCAAAGAGGGGATGCAGGTAAACATATAGTCAATTCACTTTGCTGTACAGTAGAAACTAACACAATACTGTAAAGCAACTATATTCCCATCAAAAAAATAAATAAATGAATCCTATACTAGATGATTTATTGTCAAGGCAAAGGGGACATCAAGAAATCAAGTATCAGTGTTCCTTGAGGTTTTCCTCAGCATCACATACTTTCTGAGTGTAAAGAAAATACGTTTTTATAGCTACATTCAAATGAGTACCACAAAACAGGAGTTAAAATCATCTAATGGGATGTTTTCTGCATCCGAAGATTGCTTCCACCTGGCCTTCATTCTAGCAGCCTTATGGCAGCCTTCAGGACAGATCAAAAGTGTATCAGCCCCATCTGAGTAAAGGTCTTTGCTGTAGAACTTGCGATCAATGTCCACTGGATTTCTAGGCTTCCTCAATTTGATTTTGTCCAG
Source organism: Odocoileus virginianus (assembly GCF_023699985.2). Classification (NCBI taxonomy): domain Eukaryota; kingdom Metazoa; phylum Chordata; class Mammalia; order Artiodactyla; family Cervidae; genus Odocoileus; species Odocoileus virginianus. Next base: position 22,303,853 of record NC_069697.1, read on the forward strand.
CCCTTACCAGATTTCACTTGCCCTATATAAGCTAATATAGAATAATCAGTATATATAAGTCTAACTCAGTTTTAATCTATGGTCTATATAAAAACCAGGTGTCTCTATGCTAACAATGTAATACTTTAACACAGTCAACAGAATTTTAAACAAAATAAGAAACCCCCTTCACAAATGGTTCCCCTACTTTAACAGGAAAGATGGGTGTGGAAATGGAACAGCAGCAGATACAGCAGAGATAAAGTCTGCTGCTGACTTACACATCTGCTTTGCCACTTTCCATCTCAGTAGTTAAGCTAAAAAGAGCTGAGTTTTGGAAAGTTCCGTGTGCTTTTGCCAAATTGCTTAAATGGGTTCACAATGAGCCATCCCTCCCTCAAAGATTACTAATCCTGTTGTTTACACAAAGATTATCACAGTTGTGACAAGAGAAACCCAGCTTCCACATTTTTTTCAATCCTGAAATGTCTTTCCGTCAACTACAACACTATGGACCACACATCCCCCTGATTACAAAGCATCAGAAAAAGATTTTCATCTTCCTTTGCAGCTAACAGTGTATTAATCAGCAGCCATCCCTCAACAAACTTCTAACTTGAGGTAATCAAAGATTTCTTATTATCAATATTTTCTTTCAAATGGAGTTTCTAGCTATTTTCATTACAAACTGTTATGGAACTTTTGAAAGTGCAGAAAAAGAGAAGGAGAATTCTTTTGCGGGGAGGGGAGTGCGGACTGGATACTGGAGATAAGTATTACTCCACTAAATGTACTTAATCCGAAAAAAATTAAATCATTTTGTGAAACTGATTAACAGATGCGAGCAAGATCCTACCTCCTGAACTTTAAGCAGAGAGGCTGACACTCAAGGACTAAGATCGTGCAAGAGGGCAGTTAGCGCAAAGAACACCTTCAGGCAATCCTCGCCCGAATAAATGCCAGGCAGAGGAGGTGCATTTCTAAATGGCAGCTCAACCAGTCAAGAGGAGAGCCAAGTGTTCAACCTGGACGATCAAACAGCCCTGGGAGAGCAAAACATCCCCGGGCCAGGTGAGGCTTCCTCTCTCCCGAGGGACCGGCGCGCAGGCTGAGGCCTCCCTCCCCGTTCGAGCACTACATGGCTCGTCTCCGCTGCTCACTCTGAAAAGCTATTTTCGCCCACAGCCAAAATCAGCAACAGCAAATTACACAGCAAACAATGGAGAGGGCGCCTGCTCCTCACGACTAGAAACTCTTAACAGGCAGCGCGCAAGACTGACTTTTCACTGGGGCAGAGCCCGGAGGAGCGGCCGCGGGAAACCGGGAAGCGGGGTCGGCCGCCTGTCCGCGCTCCGGCAGCGCACAGCCCCGAGCCCAAAGACCCGACGGCTGGCGAGGCGCGGCGGCAGCACCTGAGCTTAGGAAGCCGGGAGGCCGAACTCCGGGACAAGACGACGCGGGCGGCGGGATCCCCTCGCGTCTGGCCCCGCGCAGCGAGCGCTCCCTGGCGGAGAGGGCGGCGGAGCGCCGGTCGTCGAGGAGACCCTGGCGCGCGGGGTCCGACGAGCGGCGGTGGGCCTGGCCTTGGCGCTGCTCCCACCCCGGAGGTCTCGGAACCGCGGGCCGAGCTCCCACGCCCCCCTTCCCTTCCCCGTCAGCCCGAAAGGTGCTGGGAAGTCCGGGCTCCGAGTCGCAGGGAAGGGAGGGAGCGAGCCGGCGAGACGCGCAGGGCGAGGTCGTTCTCGCGGGAGCCCAAGCCCACCCAGCCTCGCCCCTCGGAGGGCGCCCCCACCGCCACACCGACCGCCACCCTCACCCTTCTCTTGCACTGGTGGTGCCGCCCCGGGTCGGAGTAGGTCCGGTCCACGGTGAGCGCCGTGTCGCTGCCCGGCATCTCGGCGCTGGCTCCGGGAACTTTCCCGGGGTCCAGTGCCGCCGCGCCGCGAGCAGCCGGCGTGCTCCGGCTCGGGCTCGCCCGGGGGAGCCTCGGCCAGGGGGCGGTGCGGGCTCCCGCGGCAGCTGCCAACACCCGCGCGGCCGCCCTGCGCCGCCGCCGCGGCGAACGGGGAGGGCGGGGGGAGGCGGGGCAGGGACGCGAGAGGCTCCGCCCCCCGGCTCCGCCGCGCCCCCTGCGCGCCCCGCCCTCCCGAGACCCTCTCCAGGTGCCTAGGCTCTGCCTCTCTCGCTTGCTTAAACTTGATACCACCTCCTTCCACACTGCCCTCTTTTCACTCAAGAGATGAGTGGCATCTACACTATTTGTTGACTTACCTGATAAAACATGGATTTTGGTCAAGATGTTGAGGCATGCCTTTAATGCTTCCTTTCACGTTACTCTTATTCAACATGTACTTATGGGGCATCGTGCTAGGCCCTGGGGTAGGGATCAGAGTTTTTTTGTTGTTGTTTCTTAGCTTTCTTTCTTTTTAAGAGCTCATATTTTTCTTCTTCTGATTCCACTGAGCAAAGACTACAGTTCCCCTTAAACAACCATCTATAGTGTTATGTATTTTTATTTTGCAAGTCTGGCTCACCTTTATGTTGGAAACTACTTGAAAATCAAGATACATCTTTTCATTTTAGTATTCCCTATTTCGAGTGAAGAGTGCCTCCCCACAGAAATATGGAGTCTAGAGGAGACCGTGAAAACACCTCATCTGGTTATAGACGGTGTACCAGTGGGAGAATGAGTTGAAATACTGAAAGTGCAGCTGCTCCAGAGAAGAGTTAGAGTTAGACCTTACCAGCCCAGAAGGAGGAGGATTGTGATCCTCTCCTTCAAAGGGCTGAGGGAGAAAGGAAGTTCAGGCAGAAGAAAAATCCTGAGCATAAAAACAAAGGTGCATGACAAGTCACGTCCAACTCGGGGCAACCTCTATGGACTGTAGACCGCCAGGCTCCTCTGTCCATGGGATTCTCCAGGCAAGAATACTGGAGTGGGTTGCCATGCCTTCCACCAGGCGATCTTCCCCACCCATAGATGGAACCTGCATCTCTTACCTCTGCCTACATTGGCAGATGGGTTCTTTACCACTAGCGCCACCTGGGAAGCCCAAAAACAAAGGTACATTTGGAAAACCTCAAGCCACCAGTTTAGGGAGTCTCTTCAAGAACAGAAAGACTGGATGGAAAAAGTAGGCGGCGACCATGTGGTGCAGGGCTCTACTTCAAGGCTAATTAGTTCAGCCCTATTCTTGGATATTGGGCAGCTGCTGTAGGCTTCTGAAAGGGGACAAGACAATATCAGGATGGAAATTAAAGAAGAAGAAATATCTAATAGCTGTGAGATGCACTGATTAAAGATGGGTAAGGGACACTGGCTAGAAAGCTACTGCAATAATTGAGTTAATGTCCTTCAGAAGAAGATTAAGTAAATTACAATACAGGCATCCAGTGGAGTCTTAGGTGCCTAATAGAATGGCAGCTCTCGATGTATAGCTACAGAGATATCTCTAACATATCTGGTTAGTGAAAAAAGGAATGTGCAGAATAATATATATATAGTATTCCACCATTTATATAAAAACTATATATATATATGTGTGGTTAAATATGCATAGCATATTTGGGGGAGAATTAACATGAAACTAGAGAAATAGATAAGAAACTGATGGTAGGAGACAGGAACTAGGTAGCTAGAAGGAACGGATGAAGGTTTATTTCTCATCATATATACTTTTTGAACTTGAATGCTTGAATTGTGTGCATACATTGACTATTTAAAAAGTGAAATAAAACATATATTTTATTGGAGGGGGGTTTGGGGGAGAATGGATACACACACATGTATGGCTGAGTCCCATCACTGTTTACCTGAAACTATCATAACACTGTTAATTGGCCTTACCCCAATATAAAATAAAAAGTTCTAAAAAAAAGTCATGGGTTTCTAAATATATATATTTTTTTAAGTGAAGAGGACAAATTTATCAAAACTAACTTAAGAAGAAATGGAAAACCCCATAGAGTCCTAAAATCATTCAAAAGTTAAATCAACATTTAAAAATACGCCTCATATATGAAACAGCCACAGCAGTCCCAGAGAGTTTTTTAGGTGAGTTATTCCAAAGCAGAGAAGAGATTTCAAATGTGAGTGTGTATAAGATCTTAGCTCCGGTGGCCACAGAAGGCCTCCACGATAAGGTAACATCTGAGAAGAGATCTAGGAAGAAAGGGAGCTAGCCACGTAGATGTCTGAAGACTGTTGATGGAAGGAACAGCAAGTATTAATATAAAGTCCCCAAAGCAGGAACATTTAGGAGTGTTCAGGAAGAGCAAGGAGGCCAGTGTTGCCTGGAACAACAGTAGATGAAATCAGAAACATTTCAAAGGACCAGGTCATATAGGGTAATTTAGACCATTTTAAGAACTTCGAGTTTAATTCTGAGAAAGATGGGAATATCTGAAATTTTCTAAGCAAATGCTCTGTCTTTTCACTTGGGAGGAAAGAAAAAACTGATCCCTACCTCAAGGCATACCCCAAAGTCAGTATCAGATAGATTAAAGACCTAAAGGAGAAAATACAATTTTTAAAAATTCTGAAAGAAAGTGGAAGAATATCATTCTGATCTCAAGTCATAAAAAGTAGTTCACAAAAAACATAAACCATAAAGATTCAACTACACTGTTTTAAATTTTTTGCTCATGAAAAAAAAAATAAAGTGAAAAGATAAGCCACAAACAAAATGAGCTAAAAATAATCAATATAGATGAATTTCATCAACAGTACTGAGAAACAAAAAAAAGCAAACCACATAAAACTGCCTGTTGAGATTCTATTCAAGTAAAGTTTAAATAGGAAGAATAAATGGCATTTTTAGGAGAACAAAGATATACAGCTAAGCTATTAAGAAAAGTTAAGAGCATGATGTACACAAATTTCAGGAGAGTATTTACCTCTAGTGCAGAGATAAAGAAAGATTCAAGAGGAAAGGGAAACAAGATTATAAATAATGCCATATTTACTCAATGGCTATTGGTATAATAGATATGTTTTCATGCCTACACACATACACAATATTTCATAATAATTTAAAATTCTAGAGATAACAAAGACTTAAAAGACAGCTGTGATGACAGCATCCTTAATCCTGGATTTAAGTCAACAGTGGAATATCTACTCATATACACAAATCTAATGAGTGCCAAAGAATTGATGCTTTTGAACTGTGGTGTTGGAGAAGACTCTTGAGAGTCCCTTGGACAGCAAGGAGATCCAACCAGTCCATCCAAAAGGAGATCAGTCCTGTGTGTTCATTGGAAGGACTGCTGTTGAAGCTGAAACTCCAAGACTTTGGCCACCTGATGCGAAGAGCTGATTCATTGGAAAAGACCCTGATGCTGGAGAAGATTGAAGGCAAGAGGAGAAGGGGACGACAGAGGATGAGACGGTTGGATGGCATCACTGACTCAATGGACATGGGTTTGGGTAGACTCCGGGAGTTGGTGATTGACTGGGAGGCCTGGCGTGCTGTGGTTCATGGGGTCGTAAAGAGTCAGACATGACTGAGCAACTGAACTGAACTGAGTAACACTTTACAAGTATAAATCTTGATATAAAGGCAAGACAGTCTGTTATTATTGTCTTTATGCCAATGTAATCTTATAAAGATCCATTCTGAAATCTGTGAGAGTCTGTCTCTGTGTTTTTCCCCCTCATTTGCCTGATGACTCATTTTTTCAGGTACCTAGGACTGTAAAAATTATTTTGATCAGGTGTATGCATGTACATGTGTGTGTAACTGTATCTGTGTGTAACTTAAGAGAGGTCAGACCTAAGTAAGGTCTCTGACAAGCCAAGGTTGGGCTTTGGTTAGTGTGACAGCAGGCAGCTATTTTCCATTTCTATTACTGTCTTGGTGTTGCTTAGAAGAACTCCATTCTGGAAGGAAACGCTGATCCTCCACAAAAAGAATGAATTAAAACTATATTAGGCTCACTTCAATTTCAATTAACAGAGGATGTTCTTTTTTAGATCATTTTGATTTATTTCATAAGTCAGTTGCCCAAAAGCTGCTCTACTGGGCACTCATACAAAATAATGTTTTTAAAAGCCCAAATTAAACAGCACAAGAGCAAGCTCCCAAGAAAAGAAAGAAAACAGCCGTGTAGATCACCACTGGCTCTCTTATTTGGAATTAGGACCCATGGGGAAAATAGACCATGTGCCTTCTTTTGCAGGCAATGCAGGTTTTGTCAGACTCAGGGGGAGAGAGAGAGAGAGAGAGAGAGAGAGAGAGAACACACACATTTTTTCTTCAATGTAAGAATTATCTGTGCCTCTGATAAAAGCCTCCAAAAGCCTCTCTCTGCAAAAGGTAATTAAAATTTTTTAAAAATCGCCCCTTTAAAGTAGCAAATGCAATCAGAACAATACGGAAGATAAAGGTACAAAATCTAGGGTGTAAACTAAGAATTTACTTCCAAAGTGTAAGGCACAATAATGCAGCATGTTCTCAACAGGAAAGCAGCAAGCCGAGTCATTAGAGCCGTAATAGTGTAAAATAGTGAGAAAATGCTTCATAAAAGAGATAGGATTGTACTCGATTCTCATAGTACATATTTGTTGTTTCTGCCTGCCCCAGCATCCAGCCTTTTACTCTCAAACCCCACCCTCAATTCAAGTAATTTAGGTGAGACTGACCACCCAGGACCTCTGGCACCAGGAAGAGGCACGTGATCCAGACTTGGCCAATCAGAGTTGCTTCAACTTGTGCAGAAAGAGGCTCGTGACCCAGTCAGAGCCAATCAGAGTCTCCCCTGAGACTTCTGCAGTAACTGCTGGGAAAGAGCTGAGCCCATCAAGTTGGCACAGGGTTCAACCGGTAGAATATAAGTCTGATGCCATGGTGGGCATTCCTGCTGTGTGTGGTAGACATCAAAGACAACTTCCTCCCCGAGGGATAACAGCCATGAAAGGAGAAACACTCATTGCTGAATTGTTGGAGCACTGAATCTACCTTTCCCACTATCTACTGCCACATGACATTTCACCCTAAGATATATTGGCTTACAACAGCTCCTATTCATTTGCTTATGAGCCTGCATTTTGAGCAAGTCTGCAGAGTTTGGCTTTTCTCTGCTCCTTGTGATACTGGCTGGAGCTGGAGTATCCAAGATGGCTTCACTCGCCTGTCAGCACCAAGAGGAATGGGCGTGGCTGGAATACCTGGGGCTGGCCAGGCCTCTATCTCAATTTATATATGTTTATATATTTAAACAAAATAGTTATATATTTCATAGTCTCCCTTCTTCCAGGGCTCCCCTCTCTCTATTGGGATAGCTGGACTTATTTACATGGTGAGTGGTTTTCAAGAGATCAAAAGTAAATGATGCCAAACCTCTTAAGGGCTAGCCTAGAGTTGGCAGAGTAGCAGTTCTGTCACATTCTATTGGTTAGAATGAGTCAAAAGCCCAGACCAGGCTCAGGGAGGGAGCAGTAGCATCCACTCTTGACTGGAGCAGTACGCACAGACAGGGATGGGAGAACTGTTGGATGCCATCATGGCAGATGATCCACCACATCAAATGTGGCTAGATCCTCCCTTCCTTTCTGGTTATTTCTCTTTTTACTTAAACCAGTTTTTAAAACCTTAATACATTTAATGCTGGGTCTGGGTAGACAGAAGACAGTGAGAAGGGTGGCATTTCAAGAGAAAGCAGGAACTAAGGACAACACAGAGGAAGAGTGAGCAAAGAATTTTCCAGTGGGGACACAGTTTTTATCAGGCCACTAATTGAGCCTTCCTTGGTCAGTCCATGACAGATGACCTCCTAGACTCTTGAACTAATTATTGTCTATACCTCTTGTTTGAGCACAAAAGTTATCTTATCACGTTATTTAAATATTTTGTGTGGTGTTTTGCATGTGACCTCCCCCAACTAGATTATAGGTTACCTGAAGGAAAAGATGATGCCTTCTACGTAAGTGTGTGAAGTCTTGGTTGCTAACATAGTATCCCGTATTCAATGCATACTTGCTGAGTGAATGGATAGATGCAACATTTATCAAATGCCTAGTTATTTCCCCAGCACTAGGGTTTTAAAAACGAGTAAGAGGTAAGCAGAAGGTAGCTTTTGCCCTCCAGGGGTTGGAATGAACAATATTATAAGGATGAAAATGTGCTGAACAATGAGTGTTACTAATTTTCATATACTAAGTAGTTACTGAAATTTGTGAACTCTGCGATTGCTTATTGAGCCTCTTTGATGTGATGGGCTCTGTTCCTGGTGCTGAGGATATTAAAATGAATAAGAGGGATGACCCTGGTGGTCCAGTGGTTAGGTATCTGCCTGTCAATGCAGGGGACACAAGTTCGATCCTTGGTCCAGGAGCTAAGAACATATATGCTAGGTGGCAACTAAGGTTGTGCACAACTACTAAGCCCACGCACCTAGAACCTGTGCTCCACGATAAGAGAAGCCACTGCAATGAGAGCCCGCACACCATAACTAGAGATAGCTCCCACTCGCTGCAACTGGAGAAAGACTGTGTGCAACAAGAAAGACCCAGCATAGCCAAAAATAAATAAATAATAATTTTTTTTTTTTTTTAAAGAGGAAGACATGTCCAATCCTCTATCCCATTTAGACAGGGAGACGGACTGCCAAAAAAAAAAAAAAAAAAAGGTTCCTATGAATGCAAAGATATTTATATCCTTGGTACAGTGGTGGGGCAAAGGGAAAAAGTCGTCTCCTGGTGAAACTCAATTCCTTAGGTATGTTAGGCTTCGTGTCACTATAGCAGGGAGAAGGAAATAAACATAAAGGAAAGTGTGACTTTAAAGATGAAAATGTAAGCCTCTTATAAAGTAAAGGAAAATGTATTTCCCTTCACATAATATTTTTATTTAATAGTAGAGGGAAGTTTCCTTCTCCAGGGAAAATATATAAGACAAAAAGTACAGCAAGCTTTTCTCCTAAGGATTTAAGGAGAGTGGAAAGAGAAGAATAAATCAGATTTTTAAAATTTATTCAAATAGCTTAAGGTGAATGCATGCTGATATATATAAAAAATATAAACATATAATTTGTTTATACCCCAGACTAGAAGCTTCCAAGGCTGACACAAATATTAATCTCTAATTTTAACCACCTGATTTACAGCCAACTGGAAATGACCACTCTTAATGTTTATATTTAATTTTCAAGATAGCATGTTCTATATAACTGTAAGAAAACAATTGCTGCTATTTATTTAGCATTAGCAATCATCTGGCACAGAAACCCATAACTTCCACTTGGCAAGATTTTGATAAAAACAGGAAAGTAAAAAGATTCAAACTTTGCAGGCTTGTAAACTTGCCTTCTAAGTTTCCTTTTTTTTTTTTTAAATTTAACAATTTCATGCTACTGATTTCTCAAGAGCAATGAATCTTTTTTAAATTTTTTAATTGACTGATGATTGCTTTACAACGTTAGTTTGATTTCTGGCATACATCAACATGAATTAGCCATGGGTGTACATATGTCCTCTCTCTCTTGGATCTCCCTCCCACCTCCGGCCTATTCTCACCCCTCTACGGTATTACAGAGCCCCATTTTGAGGTCCCCAGTAAATTCCCATTGGCCATCTATTCACATATGTTAGTGTATATGTATCCATGCTACTCTTTCCATTCATCTTGCCCTCTCCCTCTTCTCCCTCACTCTTGTCCATCAGTCATGTGTCGGTGTCTATGTCCGTGTCTTCACTGCTAAGAGCAATGAATCTTAAAAGAGGATTCTACATGGAGACTTCAAGTGTTTAAGAAACTGATCCCTAACATTTATCTTCCCTGAAGATATGAAGCTACATTAAGAAGTACAAAAATGTATTTTATCTCATCAAAATGAAAAACTTTTGTTTTGTAAAAATCTTGTTAAGAGGATGAAAGAACAGAATACAGATGGGAAGAAATATTTGCAAAACCACAAATGCAACAAATTAGTTGGATTAGTATCCATAATATATAAAGAACTCTCAAAACTCAGCAGTAAAAACAATAAACAACCCAACTGGATTAAAAAAAAGGCAGAGGAACCAGAAGTCAAATTGCCAACATCCGCTGGATCATAGAAAAAGCAAGAGAATTCCAGGAAAGCACCTATTTCTGCTTCATTGAGTACACTAAAGCCTTTGATTGTGTGGATCTCAACAAACTGTGGAAAATTCTTCAAGAGATGGGAATACCAGAGCACCCTTCCTGCCTCCTGCCTCCTGAGAAATCTGTACGTGGGTCAAGAAGCAACAGTGAGAACCAGACATGGAACAACAGACTGGTTCCAAATTGGGAAAGGAGTATGTCAAGGCTGTAAATAAGCTGTCACCCTGCTTATTTACCTTCTATGCAGAGTACATCATGCACAATGCTGGGCTGGATGAAACACAAACTGGAAGTAAGATTGCAGGGAGAAACATTAGTAATCTCAGATATGCAGATGACACCACCCTTATGGCAGAAAGCGCAGAGAGACTGTAAAGAGCCTCTTGATGAAAGTGAAAGAGGAGAGTAAAAATTCTGGCTTAAAACTCAACATTCAAAATACTAAGATCATGGCATCTGGTCCCATCACTTCATGGCAAATAGATGGGGAAACAATGGAAACAGTGAGAAACTATTTTCTTGGGCTCCAAAATCACTGCAGATGGTGACTGCAGCCATGAAATTAAAAGATGCTTGCTCCTTGGAAGAAAAGCTATGACCAATCTAGACAGCATATTAAAAAGCATAGACATTACTTTGCCAACAAAGGTCTGTCTAGTCAAAGCTATGGTTTTTCTAGTAGTCATGTATGGATGTGAAAGTTGGACCATAAAGAAAGATGAGAGCCAAAGAAGTGATGCTTTTGAACTGTGGCGTTGGAGAAGACTCTTGAGAGTTCCTTGGACTGCAAGGAGATCAAACCAGTCATTCCTAAAGGAAATCAGTCCTGAACATTCATTGGAAGGACTGATGCTGAAGCTGAGCCTCCAATACTTTGGCCACCTGATGTGAAGAACTGAATCCTTGGAAAAGACCCTGATGCTGGGAAAGATTGAGGGCAGGAGATGGCAGAGGATGAGATGGTTAGATGGCATCACTGACTCGATGAACATGAGTTTCAGCAAGCTCTGGCAGTTGGTGATGGACAGGGAAGCCTGGTGTGCTGCAGTTCACGGGGTCACAAAGAGTCATACATGACTGAGTGACTAAACTGAACTGAACTGAACTGAACTGAAAAATGGGCAAAAGACATGAATAGATAATTCATCAAGGAAGATATACAGATAGCAGGTCACACATGAAGAGAGGTTCAGCATTATTAGCCATTAGGGAAATGCAAATTAAAACCTCAATTGAAACATCATGGCATACCTATGAGAACCTATCAGACTGGTAATAATAAAAAATGGTGAGAGCACTAAATTCTGGCAAGGATATGGAGAAACTAAATAATTCATACATTTCTGGCAGGAATGTAAAATGGTACAATCTCTCCGGAAAATAATTTGGCATTTTTCTATAAAACTAAATATGCAAATACCATATGACTCAGCAATTACACTCTTAAGTCATTTATCCCAGGGAGAAGAAAACATATGTTCACATCAAAACCTACACAAAAATGTTCATAGTAGCTTTATTCACAAAAGCCCCAAACTAGAAATGGCCCGGATGGCCTTCAGCAGATAAATGGTTCAACAAACTGTGGGACATCCATACTATGAAATACTGCTTAGCAAGAAAATGGTACATACCAATGATATACAACAACTTGGATGAGTACTGAGGGAATTATGCTGAATGAGAAAAGCTAATCTTCCAAAGGCTATATACCACATGATGATTTCATTCATGTAGCATTCTTGAAATGACAAAATCATAGAAATGGAAACAAGACTGGTGATTGCCAAGGATTAGGAACTGGGTGGGGAGGAAGGGGGATGCAGGAGGAAGTGAATAGAGTAATCAAAGGGCAACACCAGGGATCCTGTGACCATGGAAGTCTTCTGTATCTTGACTGTAGTGGCAGACAGTACTCATTCATGTGATACAACTGCAGAAAAATAAATACACATGCACACACAGAATTGTCCCTCAGTATCCATGGGGCATTGGTTCCGGGACCCACTGCAGATACCAAAACCCACAGATGCTCCCATAGTCAACCCTCAATATCCATAGTTCCACATCCTCAGATTTAACCAACTGCAGGTATAGTATGGAAGGTGTTCACTGAAAAAAAAAAATCTGTGTATTAGTCGACCCACGCAGCTCAAATCTGTGTTGTTCAATGATCAATTACACAAGCAAAACTGAAAAAAAATCTGATTAAAGTTGTGAATTGTTTCAATGCTACCATGTTATTTGTAGTACTAATTCTACAAAAGATGTTACTTTTGAGGAAACTAGATAAAAGGTACCCAGGATCTCTCTGTAATATTCCTATCACTACAGGTGACTGTATAATTATCTCAAAATTAAAATGTTAATGTAAAATGCATTTTAGGACTTCCCTAGTAGTACAGTAGGTAAGAATCTGCCTGCCAATGCAGGGTTTGATTCCTGGTCCAGGAAGATCGCACATGCCCCAGAGCAACTGGGTCATGTGCCACAACTACTGAGCCTGTGCGTGCCTAGCACCTGTGGCCACGCAACAAGAGAAGCTGCACCGCGACAAAGAGTGGCCTCCGCTCACCCCAACTGGAGAAAGTCCATGAGCGGCAACAAGGACCCAGCACAACCAAAAATGCATAATTTTTAAAATAAATAAAATACAATGTATTTTAAATGTAGATGCAATTGGGATAGTTTTCACAGGAAAATCTCTGGGTTTGGGGAAGGGGGAACAACACAGCAAGTGGGAGTGGGTGGTAGAGAGAATTTTTTCTTTGGAGGAGCAGTCCACAGGACCTCCAGGTTCTGGCCCCTTAGCACAGCACAGGAAAGGACCAGCTGTAGAGATCGGCAAGTAAGGGCCAGACCATAGGTGGTGCCCACGAATGAGATCACCGCCAGCAGCCCCTAGCTGCAGTGACACTGTGTCTGAAGCTCTAGTCAACTCTGAAGACTTTGAGGCCAGGGGCTAGTCCTTTATCCTGAGCCAGCCCAGTGCTCAGCATTTTAACAGAGAAGCAGTCATTCTATGTTTTTGTTTGAATAAATGACTGACAATTAAGTCCTGATTTGGTTGGAAGAGTACAACACAGTTTATAGATTTGGTTCTAGTTCAAAAAACTCATTACATAGTGAGTTCCCGGTTGGTTGGCATCATCGACTCAACGGACATGAGTTTGAGCAAACTCCAAGAAACAGTGAAGGACTGGGAAGCCTTGCATGCTGCAGTCCTCGGAGTTACAAAGAGCTGGACATGACTTAGTGACTGAACAACAACATTTTCAGTAAAATGCAAAAATTCATATTCTCTACATTGAATAGAGAATTTCACTGTTCTGCTGAGGAGTTCCCATATTGGTCTGAGTCTCTGAATTACATTCTGTAACACACACATGATAATATGAGTGCTATGTTTTTTTTAACCTCTTGACCTCCCATTTACTAGGAAAGGGTGGCATTGTCTGATCACCGTTTATGACTCTTGGCTGTCTGCTCCTGCAGTTTCCCAGAAGCCACAACAATGACAGAAAACAAACCTAGATGAAAATGCCTTACTCTGTACTCGGCACAACGTGTTCCTTTTGGTTACGTCTTTAACTAGAGTCGTGACGCTCAAGGTTCCTACTTCCCTTCACCACACAAGCAGCAGTGTTCTGATCTCTAGCTGACTTCATGCTATGCATGACCAGCCAAGGAGAATTCTTTCTCATCAAACACTTACTGAGCCTGAAGGTTGAGCTAGCTTCACTTCAGGAACACAGTGTCTGTGAATTCACTTTGCACTTTATCAATTCACTTTGCAAGATAAGGATGGTGGGAGATGAAACTGCCAGAGAAATCTGATGTGATGTCTAAACAAGTCCCAGTCCAACCAAAAGGGAGGATGCTGCTTGCTGAAACCTTCCTTGTCCACCCCAGTTTACACTCAGGTATCCCGTCTCTGAATTCTGACAGCATCTGTTGCTTCTATCAGTCAGATAAACATTTAAGTAGAGACGTTCATCTACTGTTGCAGGGAGGCAGGACCGTACACACTGGAGAGACACACTGCCTGGATTCTAATCTTGATGTTACTACCTAGTTAGCTATAAAGACTTGACTCTCTCATTTGTAAGCTGAGAATGATAAAAGAATCTACCTTATTATTGCTAAGGATTACAAGACAATGTGAAAAACATTTCCAAATGACAGCTCAATAAATGTCTACAGAAAACAAAACAAAACCTAAAATCTGTCTTCATGTGACACATTTTTCTCCTGATCAGTAAGACTTCAACAACTGGCCTTATCCTGGAAAGTATCCTATTAAGGAAGAGGGTGCACTCCAATGTCATACCTTATCCTCATGAATTTTGTAACAGAACTAAGAAAGTAGGAGCCTGTGGCCAAGCTCTGGACCAAGAAAGGTCAACTTCTCGTCACACTAACCTTTGATTCCCTTCGTCTTCAAGGTACCTGCTCCCACATAACACAGAGTTGGGTGGTTTTTTTTTTTTTTTTTTCGCTTGTATACTTTGACAAAATAATTCATTTCTAGGACTCTATCTTTAAAAAAAGTAATACAACACAGGAAAAGTTTTATAGACGAAGACTGCCCATCACAGTGTTTTATCATTCTGCAAAGTTCGGAGCAATCTAAAGGATTGTTGTGAAACAGTTGTTTATTGTTTATAAAGATAAAAGGTTAATGATACAAATTATGATAGTTCTACAAAAAGAGAGTATACTTATTGCAAATTATACTTAGGAAGAATGTGTAATCATATGGGGAAATGCTTATGTAATAATACTATACAAAAAATCAGGATAACCCTAATTTGTCAGGTTGACAAAAATTTTTAAAGTATTCTAGTTTAGTGCTGACAATGACCTGGAGCAGCAGGAACTCTTACATGTTGGAGGTGAGAACATAAACAGGTACAACCCCTCTGAAGCACCATCTGGCATTATCTCATAAAGTTGAGGCCATGCCTATCCTATGAGTCAACCTCTCCACTCATCAGTATGTATCCTAGAGCAGTGGTCCCCAAATTTTTGGGCACCAGGGACTGATTTCGTGATTTCATGGGAGACGATTTTCCCATGGACCAGAAGTTAGGGGGATGGTTTTGGAATGATTCAAGTACATTCCATTTGTTGTGCACTTTATTTCTAATCCCGTGCCATTGCTGATCTGACAGGAGGTATCAGCTTGGAAGTTGGGGACCCCTTTCCTACAGGAGACTAGTCAACCAGAACAGAAAAGGATGTTCAACGTGGTAAGAGTCCCCAGCAGGAAATAACCCAACTGTCATCAACTACAAATGGGTAAATTGTAGAAGCTGTATTTGAGAATTATATTTTCTGATTAATGTCTGTCATCTGTTGCTGAAAATCAAATGCATGAAAAAGCTAACTAGAGCCTATTTCTCATTATCTTAACTAATTTTTACAAAGTATGGCTTTTTGGTCGTAGGCAGCCAAACTGATTGACCCAGAGTCAAACAAAATGCCCAGTATAAAGTATCATAAATGCTAATTCTCCCTGACCTACCCCAAATGTTCAGAGCAAAATGATTAGCAGAAGCCCTGAAACATTTTGCTACTGAAAAGTAAGGAAAAAAATCTTCCTCTATTACTTTTGTGTTTTCCTATGGCATCTGTCCAGTGCTCTGTACAGAGTCAGCAAAAGATGATAGTTATTATTGTCTTTTGGATAATATAGAATAGGAGCAGCCTACTCCATCTGCACTGGAATTTTAAATGCACCAACTCTGAATTATGCCAAACACCTCCCCTGCCCCCATCTCTGTGATAGTACATGCTATTATTTTTTTCATTTTTTGCTGAGTGGCAATTGGGTCTCTAAATAAGTTATCTGACCAAGGGTTTTCAGCTAATAAATGGCCAAAGTGAAGTCCAAATTCCAGGCCTATTTAATATCAAAGCCCACTTAGGTAAATATTCTTAGACAATTTATTTAATCTTTCTAGGCCCCAGTTTCCTCACCTGTAGAATGGGGATAACTGCACCCATTCACACCGCACCCAGTAACTGTCTCTTAACTAATTTATATTGGCATCACTAAGAAAAGGAACAAGGAAGAACCTCAAGGCATCTGGAAACTCCACTGATGCCTGGAGCCTCACTTAACACTCAGCTCATATGAACTTGCTCCTCACCTCCTGCTTGATCTTTTCCTGCATTTCTTGAAGAGTTTAATGAACAGCAGCATTGCTAATAGCCCCATGAAGATGATTTCTATTTTCTAAGCTTCTTGTTTCCTGTTCTTTCCTTGAAGAAAGAAAATGAGCAGGGCTTTTGAAATTCAAAATTACATCATTAGGACCTTATCTAAAGGCTCCTTGTAAATCTTCTTCTTTTAGCTTTCCAGTTTTTCATTTCAAAATGCAAAATGAGAACTCAATTCTCAGATCACTGTGGAAGGGAAGGTTAAATTTCCTACCAGTATTTAGAAGTACTCACCATCCTAGCTGACATCATTGAAAGGTATTCTACAGTTCCATTATTTCTCATTGCTTCTTGCCAGATCAGTTGTGGTTGATGCACTCCCAGCCAGTATTTCTGACATTCCATTGAAGGAATGTCTTTCACAAAAGAAAAAAACTGCTACCCTAAGCACAAGATTTAAAATAGCTAACAAAGCATCATGCAGGGTACCCAGCTGGTAGCCACCCCTGCTTATGAGCATGAACATGCACTTAACACGCGCACACACACATGAATTATCAGAAGTTACCAAAAATGCAACAGGGTTTGGTCATTTGGAGCTAAAAACAATAATCACCCTTTCAACCGTGAAAAGGGACTCTTGCAGGTAATAAGAGGAAAAACAAACAAACATATGATAAAATACCAAATATAAAGCTTGATTTGGAATTTCTGCTCCCAAAGAAGAAGAAAATCCATAAATATCACTGTGACCTCCTGACACTCATAATTGTAAAACTATTCTCTAGACACAGCTCTACCAAGATGAAGTTTTTCCCAAGCTTGATTAGTTCCATCTGATCCTTTTACAAATGGAATTACATTTTGTCAATTCAAAAATGGCATAATGTCTTAGATATAAACCATTAGAATACAGGTTATCAATTAGAATGTATATTATTCATAAAATTCCAGTGCACAAGCACCTACTTAAATTATTGTGTTTTAAATATTTTCCCTCATTGAGATAAAGATTAACTGCATAATAAATGATTGTCTAGTGATGCAGTGTCCAACACAACAGACACTAGCCATATGTGGCCTGTGAGTACTTGAAATGTGCCTACTGGGACTGAGGAACTGAATTTTTAATTTAATTTTATTTTAATTAAGTTACATTTTGAGGATTGAGCACCCCCAAATGTAAAATATTCATTAATATTTTTGGTACTGACTACATGTTAACATAAACAACAAAGGCCACTTTTATTTAGTTGCCAAAATATGAAAACACAGAGGTTGACTGTGTTTTCTAAATCTCTAAATCTCTAAATCTTCTCTAAATCTCTAAGTATTCTCTAAATCTCATTACAGAAAATATGAGACAAATATAAACATACTATTATTTATGCATATCTCTTTCTCCTCAAATGATCTCTCAGGTCAAAATTAATCTTCCTTCCCTGCTAGCATGTTATATATAACTTTAGTACCATATTTATGATAGTCTAATATTCTTATTGACCACATCAGGCGGCTTGCAGGATTTAAGTTTCCCTATCAGGGATTGAACTCAAGTCCTAGGCGGTGAAAGTATAAAACCTTAACCACTGGACTGCCAGGGAATTCCTGACAGTCTAATTTATATTAAATAAACTGTGCATATCTACCACACCCTCTCTACTAGACTATAATCATTTTGAAATAGGAGGACTAACTTGCTCATTGCCACTGCCCACTGTGGTTCTTACAATGGAAATCCTTTCATAAATGTTTGGGAACTTGAATACAGTGTATACAAGTTGTTTTTTTCTTAATTAATTGTTCTATAAAAGAAAGCCTAAAGCTAATAATGAGGAATTCTATGCTCATAGAAGGAAAGATGCAATATCAACTAAATGACAAGTTCCCCTAAATTAATTGATAAATGAAACAGAAACTGATCAGTTACCATGACCAGGAATAAGACCAATAGAGAGAGCTCAGAAATAGACTCAAGCATATTTAGTAGCATAATCTATGACAGAGACAGCATTATAAATCAGTGGGGAAAGGAAAATACTGGTAGTTCCCATGGAGAAAATGAAAACTGCACTAGATTCTCACACCAAAATAAAAACACTCAGGTGCAACTCATCTCTGAAAATTATGTCATATTTTCTACTACTGATGATTCATTGAGATTTCCAAGTGGACTATGCACCACATAAATTACACACAGTGAACACACCATTCCTACACAATGGTAATAGAAAGGAACAGAAATGAGTACTTTTAAGGACTTATTTTAAAGATGCCCACACAACAGGGTACATAAAACACATTTTTTCTTCTTTAATGTACTGAACCAAGCCAGAAGTCACTGCAGCTTTATGAAGGTCAAAATTTCAGAACTGCGGTACAGGCCAGTAAATCCATGGAGGGACTCAGTTACTGTGCAAAGTACTTCTAAGAACTTCTTTGAAGTTAACTCCATAAAGCTGGAACCAAGTCCAGCCGCACACTGACAGTGCTCCACTCTATTGAACAGCGCCTCTTGACTCACCCCCACCTGGGTTGTTTCACCAAGGCAAAGCTCAGTGTGACCCTCACTCACCCAGATCTAAGCCAGTTACTGTCGGTGTAACCCCACGCATCAGACACTCAGGGCAGGGGCAGTGCGATCCGCGTGTCGCAGGGCTTGCTTACACTTTCTGCAGTTCTGAGCAAGTGGTGGAATTTCTTCCCTGACTTCCAGGGAGGCAAAAACCCCAAAACCAGGCTTGAAAAGAAACGAATGTTTCAAACACGTTGCCTATCAATATCGCATGTGCTCAGATCATCTCCCACAGGAGTTTATTTCCTGCTCAAAAGCCTGTTTTCTAGATCTCATAGCTTCGATCCTCCTGCGTGGTCTTGTAGTGACCTCGTAACACAGATGTGATATTGCTATCACCATTGGTATTAGTTTGTGGGGATGTCATGACAAAATACTTTCAATGATAGAGTGGCTTCAATAGTAGAAACATATCTTCTCCCAGTTCTGGAAGTCCAAGATCAATGGACCAACAGGGATTTGTTTCCTCTGGGGCCAATCTCCGTGGCTTGCACATGGCACCCTCCTCGACGCTTTGCCTTTTTTC
This sequence comes from Odocoileus virginianus, assembly GCF_023699985.2. Taxonomy (NCBI): domain Eukaryota; kingdom Metazoa; phylum Chordata; class Mammalia; order Artiodactyla; family Cervidae; genus Odocoileus; species Odocoileus virginianus. The sequence continues at coordinate 22,323,183 of NC_069697.1, forward strand.
CATGGCTATCACCCTGTGCCCTTATATCCTAGGTGTCTCAGTGTGGTCAAAGATCCTCTTCTTATGACACCAGTCAGACCGACATAGGGCCCAACTTAACAGCCTCATTTTAACTTAATCATCTTAACTTAAAGATCCCCTTTTCCAACACAGTGATGTTCTCAAGTATGAAAGGGTAGGGCTTCAACATGTGAATTTTAGGGGGACACAATGCAGCCCCAAACACTACTTATGGGATGATTAATTTGCCAAATACATGTAAGCAGCCATGCTGTGAGGCTGGGAGAAACAGCAGCTGAGAAGTGAAAGAGAAGGGATCTCTAAGCCCACAGAGAAACTCCATGACCTGTAGGAGGTGGAGGGGTGGGGAATGCCTGATTTCTTTTGTAGAAAACTGCTCATTTTGATTAGGTACTCTCTTAAACTCCTACTTAAATTTCACATAGACTTATGTAAAAGATTTCATCCCAAGAGATAACTAAAGAGAGGTGTGTGTGTGTGTGTGTTAGTCACTCAGTAATGTCCACCTCTTTGTGACCCCATGGACTATAGCCCACCAGGCTCCTCTGTCCATGGAATTCTCCAGGCAAAAATACTGAAATGGATAGCCATTACTTTCTGAAGGAGATCTTCCCAAACCAGGGATAAAACCCTGATTTGCTGCCTTGCAGGTAGATTCTTTACTGTCTGAGCCACCACGAAAGCCCACTAAAGAAGTAATGGACCATTAATTGCCTCTAACAGCTCCTGCAAAATACCTAGCCTTTTCTCCAATTCTCAATGTGTCATATCTCTGTATAAAAACATATGTGTAGGGCCCAGTGATAAACGGGCAGAAAAGGAGAGTGTGGGGAGAGAAACAGAAGAGCTGGGAGAAAAGGAAAACCAGTGGATTGATATTTTTAAAGAGAGAGGTACAGTAAGAAAAATAAAATACACTTGAGAGGTAAGACCATGCTGTAACTGGCACTTCTCTGAGTGAAATGCAGGATGGACCAAGAGAATTTTGGATGTGAAAAAGACGTAATAGGATGGAAAAAGAAGTATAAAGCTGTTATAAAGCTCGGTGATTCATTTTTGAAATGAGATGTGATCTACTTAAAAGGACCTGGGAGACAAGGAAAGCATGGAGATATAAGGAGATGATGCCATAGCAACTGCTGGGAGTGGAGATAGAAGGAAGTTCTGCTATTGTGGGGTCAAATGAAGAGTGGGTTTTTCAGGTCAAATAAACAGAACTGAATCTGAGGTTAGCAAAGGACTCTACAGTCCCAGACTCTGGTGTTAAAAATCTATACCATGCCTAAGTAAAAAAAAAAAAAATCTTTTAAAGAGCTCTGGCTAAAGATGGGGTTTTATAATTACATATTGATTTATACTGGTTTTCTTGGTCTACTGCAGAGTTTGGAATCTCTCCAGGAGTATTTCCCTGCCAATTTCTAGGTAGCTTATAGCAGTTTCAAAGTACCTCTGAATATACATTTTCAACAGATGGGATTATTAAATGCTTAGTGCAAACAATGATCCATAGATGTGTTACCACCCACCAGTAGACAAAGCAGATCTTCTCTCTGCTGCACTCTCATTTCAATAAATATTTACATCCTTCCATTACTCACTTCAAGACCACAGGATATGGAATTTGATTGCTCTTTTAAGGTGAATGCAAGAACTTATTGGTGCTTTCCAAATTTTCCAATTAACTTGCTCTCAGAAAAATCTACTTTTGGCATAAAGAACAGATCCAGTTCATGGTCTGTAGACACTTTCATTTACAGATCAGTCATAATTCTCAGCATGGTGCCAATATTTTTTCCAAGCAGGAACTCTTTTTAATTAATATTTTACTTTTAAAACCTAGAATTGCAGAGCTTTTCAGAATCTTCAAGAGTGTATGGTCTAGCCTTGTTTTTCAGATGAGGAAACTGAGCCACAGATATGTAAAATGACTCACTAAGTCGGTAAGATGGTTAGAGGAAGGGGCGGGAGAAAAGAGAGAAGAGAGGCTGTGGGCAGGTGCAGAGCCAGGTCCATGTCCTTGCACTTTCACACACACACACCTCACAGCATCCTTGTCACAGTCCCAGGACAGGGGGACTGAGGGACTGAGGCTGAGAGATGTTAGGAAACCTGCCCACTGTCACGGGGAGGGACTGATTTAAACCCAAGTCTGTCTGATACCACACACCAACCCTTCCCAATTTCCCCACACTTTTAAAGAAAATAAATAGACCAAGTTATATTACGTTCAAAACTGATATTTACAATGGCATTATATAAAATTTCTTGAAACCTTGGGTTTATTCCTTACTGTTCCATCTCTGATTTTTACCAGTTTAAACTTTGGCAGCATAATTGACATTTACTTAAGAAAGTATGAATTAATACATATTTAATCTTCCCTGGTGGCTCAGCTGGTAAAGAATCTGCCTGTAATGAAGGAGACCTGGGTTTGATCCCTGGGTTGGGAAGATCCCCAGGAGAAGGGAAAAACTACCCACTTCAGTATTCTGGCCTGGAGAATTCCATGGGGTCACACAGAGTCGGACATGACTGAGCGACTTTTACTTTCTAAGAAAGTATGAATTAATACATGCTGCTGCTGCTGCTAAGTCACTTCAGTCGTGTACGACTCTGTGCGACCCCGTAGATAGCAGCCCACCAGGCTCCTCCGTCCCTGGGATTCTCCAGGAAAGAACACTGGAGTGGGTTGCCATTTCCTTCTCCAATGCATGAAAGTGAAAAGTGAAAGTGAAGTTGCTCAGTCGTGTCCAACTCTTCACGACCCCATGGACTGCAGCCCACCAGGCTCCTCTGTCCAAGGGATTTTCCAGGCAAGACTACTGGAGTGGGGTGCCATTGCCTTCTCCGGAATTAATACATATTTAGGTACAAATCAATTGAAATCCCAGCTGTCTGACCTTAACGAATCAGTGATAAAAAATTCACAATCTTTTGAAGGGTTATTTGAATTATTTGAAGGAAATGCAAAGCAGACCCTTTAGCATGTCTTACCTAAATTGGAAATTTACTGAGTATGTCTTATGTGTGTGTGTGTGTACTCAGTTGCATTGGACTCTTTGCCACCCCATGGACTGTAGCCTGACAGGCTCCTCTGTCTATGGGATTTTCCTGACAAAAATACTGGAGTGGGCTACCATTTCCTTCTCCATATCTTTCATACCCATCACCTAATGTTCATGGTGAGAGGCACAAAAAGGTACAAGAAATCAGCTAGCAACTGATGCAAACTCAAGGCCATGATGGGTGCGTGCTCAGTCATGTCCGACTCTTTGTGACCCTATGGACTGTAGCCCGCCAGGCTCCTATGTCCATGGAATTCTCCAGGCAAGAATACTGGAATGGGTCTCCATTTCCTCCTCCAGGGGATCTTCCTGACCCAGGGATTGAGCCCACGTCTCCCATGTCTCCTGCTCCGGAGGCTGGATTCTTGATCACTGAGCCACCTGGCTACCTGGCACCAGAAACCAAGCCAAGAAGTGAGGCAGAAAGTACATTTAAAATACATCCAGCATACTTTAATGTGAAAGCTTCTTAGAGTTTTGTATTTGTTTCACAGAAATTACAGTCTTCTTGGGAAACGTTTCATCAAACTGAGGACTGATGCTCAATTTCTCTGGCCCTGTTAATTAGAAACAGTTTTATTTGGCAGAGAGAATAAATAATTTGTATTTATTTAAGACAGTTTGGTAGCTACATAGCTACAACTCAACACTGTTGGACCACAGGGCTAATGAGACCTGATGCTTCACCCCTGTTGACTCAAACTGCTGTCACCACAAAGGTCATCCTTAAATCTTCATTTGGTAAATCTGAATTGCATGAGTGATTAGGTAAGAGTGTGACCTATTACTGTAATAAAACAACCCACAGGGCACACATTGGGTTGGCCAAAAAGTTTGTTCATTACAGCTTCTGGAAAAACCCAAAAGAACTTTTTGGCCAACCCAATACTATTACTATTCTAGGAGCCAATGGCATAATGTTAGTTTTTAACAGACAGCAAGTAACATTCATTAGCAGACGTTGTGTGTCCTTCTGCTCACATTTAATGCATGAGGTTAGAGCCTAACGTTAAATCTATTTTAATACCCAACCTTCTTTCAGATCACTTTGAAAAATCTAAGTCTGCCTTGAGTCATCCTGAGTAGAACGGAAATTGGGAAGGCAATGAATTGCTTTTGTTTTTATGTCACTATGTTCATAATGAGGCGATGTTTTTCAAAAGAAAACAATCAAAAAGTTCAAGGCACATACCCTTGTAATTTTGTGTCCTTTTGTAACCCAAAGTGATAATATTGACAAACCTGGTAATTATGCTTTGTAAATCTCAGATAGCCTTCTCCCAGTTGCCAAAAGTGCATTCAATAAATTACATCTACTTCCGTCAGTATTTAAATTCCCATTTGTATCCCAGTAGAAACACACGTTTCCTGAAGAAAAGAAGCCATGTTTTAAAAAAGGAAGCTGACATCTTTAAGCTTGGATTAAGTCTTTTTAAGATGGAAAAAACTTTTGGCAGGATCTGAGTTCATCCTACTCCAATGGAAATTGGAAACTTGTCCCTATTTCATGAACATTACTATACAAATTATAAAACATACTGGTACCACAACAACCAACTCCACAGAATTTACATGTAGCTTTTGATGGTAACCTGGGCAGGCGGGAAGGCAAAAGAAACCTTTGTTAAAAAATTGAAGTATAGCTGATGTAAGATAGTATATAAGTTAGAGGTGTAGAGTATAGTGATTCCCAATTTTTTAAGGTTATATTCCACATAGGTTACTATAAAATAAGGGCTACATTTCCCTTGTTATAAAACATATTCTTTTTTGCTTTGTTTTTGTTTTACAACATATTCTTATAATTTATTTTATACATAATAGTTTGTACTTCTTAATTACCTACCCCTAAACTGACCCTCCCCCTCCCCTTTCCAAAAGTCACTTAATTCTGAACTTGAGGGTTTGTGAGGATACTTTCCATTTTCACTATCCCAGACTTCCCTAGATTTTTCACTCAGGGAGAACATGTGATGCCGCTTCATTCAAGTCTAGAGTGTGAGGAACCCTATTTTACTGGGTTAGGCATATAAAGTCAGTGCAGTTGATGAAACAGGAACAAGCCAAATGAAACCTCAAACCAGGCTGATAAACAGTCTCAGGATTATCCCTGTTTCCTTGCTCTCTGAGTTCACCACCCCCCTTGGAAAGTCTTTCTGTTTTTTTTAAGAGGTTCAGACAACCAAATTAACAAGTGGTCATTGCAACCTTCACTTGGGAAACACTTTGTTTTATGAAACATCCTGATATTTACAGCAAACCCAAGGCAAACCGGCCAGCTGGTGTTTCCTGGGGGCCCACTGTGTGTCAAGTTTTGACAGGGTTGTAGGGTGACAGCTGCAGAACGAGCTGCCACTGGCTGAACGCAGCAAAGCACTGATGGGGAAGAACAACTCAGCACATCGTGGGTTCCGGGGGAGAAAGAGGTGTGTTGGAGTCTTATGGCCCGCAGACCTGTTAGGGGAAGCACGCTGTTGAGGGGAAGCACGCTGATTGAAACTGCCCACCCTGGCCAGGCACCATAGTAACCATTTGCACGAGTTGTTTTATGACAGGAGGTCCTGCTAAGGAACACGGAACTAATAAGCCACCACCAACCGGAAGAGTTCGGGACAGGTCAAAAGGAGACACCACCTGTCCGACCACTTCCCAGAATCCTTCTCTCTGGCATCCATCTTGGCTGAACAAGGCGTGCACCACCAGGAAGGACTCTGAGACAGAATGATTGGCTAAAGACAACCCGGAAACTAATCCCATCACCATAAAACCCAAGACTGCAAGCCAGAGCCAGAGCTATTCTCCAGGGTTCCCTTACTCCTGCTCTCCACCGGGGTGCCCTTTCCTGATAAAATCTCTCGCTCTGTCAGCACATGTGTCTCCTCAGACAATTCATTTCCGAGTGTTAGACAAGAGCCCAGTTTCGGGCCCTGGAAGGGGTCCCCTTTCCTGCAACAGACCTAACCAAGTCTGGAGTTGAGGATTCCCTAATAAAGAGACTCTTAAGTTGAAGCCTAAAGAAAGAACAGCTTTTAAGCTGGTGCAGAAAGGATAGAGAAAGACAGCTGAGGGGAAGAGTGGTATACACTTGAGAAATGGAGATTAAATATAACGCAGCTGGAAAAAGTAAGCGATGAAGCTGAAGAGAAGGTAAGAGCCACACCATGCAGAGCCTGGTGGGCCAGGAGAGGGAATCTAGAATTGACTGCCAGGGCAATTAGAAACCACTGATCCGTTCCAAGCAGAGAAGTCATATGATCTGATTGTTATTATTGTTTGTGGTCATTTTAGGTCACTCCGGCTGCAGCTGGGGCGGAAGTAGAGAATCTAGTTTCTTTCTTCTGATAAAACTAAATAAAGTCGTGAACATGCATAGGTACCACATCCATTCCACCTCCTTCTTTTAATTAAAAAAACCCCCCCAATTAAGTAGGAGAGTCTCTGAGCAGCAGGATGCAGGTACAAAACTATTATTCAATGTTAATAAGCTTCCTGTGGTCAAGGGAAACTGTTACAATTCATATCTGGGGTTTGCCCAGATATGATACTAAAGAAAAGCATTCTTTATTCTGAGAAGTAGCTTTCTGGTCATGCAAATGTCAGTGGGATACCCACTGTCCTTCGGTAGCTCTCCAAGCCAGTAATGTAATCCAAAAGCAAATGTTCTGATGTTATTAAGTGTCTCCTTTAATAAATGAAAAGGCTGTTCCACTGTGAGAAAGACACATCTATCTTTACAGAAAAACTCCGCTCCTCATAGAGTTCTGCATTTCTGTGGAGAATATCATTTAACAACCCAGGGGCTTTCCTGGTGGTCCAATGCTTAAGAATCTGTACTTCCACCGCAAGGAGCATGGGTTTGTCCTCCCTGGTCAGGGAACTAAGATCCCACATGCCACACGGCATGACCAGATAAATAAATTAAAACAAACAAACAAATAAAACAACCCAGTAGTAGCTGGAGGGGCTGAGTAAATAAGGGTTACCAGCTAGGAGGCTACTGTTCTGCTCAGTTCAGTCACTCAGTCGTGTCCGACTCTTTGCGACCCCATGGACTGCAGCACACCAGGCTTCCCTGTCCATCACCAACTCCCAGAGCTTGTTCAAACTCATGTCCATTGAGTCAGTGATGCTATCCAACCATCTCATCCTCTGTCGTCCCCTTCTTCTCCTGCCTTCAATCTTTCCCAACATCAGAGTCTTTTCCAATGAATCAGCTCTTTGCATCAGGTAGCCAAAGTATTGGAGCTTCCGCATCAGTCCTTCCAATGAATACTCAGGACTGATTTCCTTTAGGATTGACTGGTTTGATCTCTTTGCAGGCCAAGGGACTCTCAAGAGTCTTCCCACTGCTCTGCGAGGCTTGTAGTAAAGAGAACAGGGGAGAGATGCTGTGGAAAACAAACAAGAGGACGTGCTGATCCCCCAGAGGTAATGTGCTAGGGAGGGACACTCCAAGGAGGGCTCTTGACAGCTGGTTGTGTGGGGGTGCCATTCACTGGCCAGTGTGACCCCAGAGGAGCCAGAGGGGGTGTGGAGGAGTGTGGGTATATTCAGATGCAGAGTGGCCAAGTGCTGGTAGAGGTAAACAAATAAGACTGGAGGTCAGAAGACAGGGATGAGCCAAAGAATTGAGGGTGGGAGCTGTAGGCACATCAATGCTCTCTGAAGCCAAGCGTGGTCTAGGAGAGAGAGCAGGATGGGAGGGGAAGAGTCACCTACAGACCCAGAGAAAGCCTGGACCATCTCAACAGCCTCCTCTCCAGCCCCTTGCCTCCACCCTTGTTCCCAGTAGTCTATTCTCCACAGAGAATCTGGGAGATTATTTTAAAATTAAAGTCATTATTTTACTCAAAGCCCTCCAATGACCTCTAAGTTCACTTGAAATAAAGCCAAGTCCTTACAGTGCCTGGAAAATGTCTCAAGATCTACTCTGCCTCTCTCCTCACCACAGGCCACTTCTCTGACTTCATCTCCGCATCCACCCCTCTCCTGCTGGGCTCACTGTGCTCCAGGCTCACTGATTTCTTGCTGCTCCTCAAATGTACCAAGTACTCCCCTGCCCCAGGGCCTTTGCACTGGCTGTTCCTTTTGCCTGAATGGTCTTATAAACATTCTACATGTATTACTTCCTACTTCCTGAGGTCTCTAGTCAAAAATCAACCAATCAGTGAGGACTTCCCTGAGTATGCTATCCTGAATTGCAGCATTCATCCATTCCTCTTTCCCTACTGAAACGTAGTAATATCTGATGTATGTCCACTAGACATATGGTTCATTATATACAATATAGTGTTATACAATACAGTAGTATATATCATATACATTTATTATGTGTCAGTCATCATCTCATATAGTATGTGTTAATTTTTACAATTTCCCTGCCCCAAGCATAACTCCATGAAACCAGCAACTCAATTTTGTTCACCACTGCATCCCTAGAGCCGAGAAAATTTCATGGCATGAAATATGCACTTGCTAAATTATTTGTGGAATGAACAAATCCCAACATTTCATGACACCACAGAAGAGCAGAAGGAATTGAGGATGTAAGAGGAAAACCAAAGAAGTGTGCTGATAAAAGCGGTAGTTAACATTTTTTGTTGCTTATCGCTATCTTGGGTTTGGAAGATGCCCTGGAGGAGGGCATGGCAATCCACTCCAACATTCTTGCCTGGAGAATCCCATGCACAGAGGAGCCTGGCGGGCTGTAGTCCATATGGTCGTAGAGAGCTGGACAGGACTGAAGTGACTTAACACGCACACACATTGCTGCAGCAGACACTGGGCTCACCATTACATGAACTATCTTATTTAGACCTGGCTACAGTCCTAAGAGGAAGTTAAGTAATTTCCCAAGGTTACCATGTGTACTAAGCCCTGCTAAGAGAGGAATTAAATTGAGTCCTAAAAACTGCCCACTGAACAGATTAACGTGGAGACCAGATTTTTTAACAAAAATCTGGCAGTTTCCAGACTGGAGAAGGATGAGAGTTGAGAGGAAGGGGAGGAAACGAGGACAGGGAAGCAGCCACAATTTTTAAAGATTATACTCCATTTATAATCACAAAATATTGGCTATATTCCTTGTGCTGTACACTATATCCTTGTGGTTTACTTTATACCCAGTAGTCTGTCCCTCTTACTCCCTTACCCCATCTCGCCCCTTCTCACTTCCCTCTCCCCACTGGTAACCACTAGTTTGTTTTCTATATCTGTGAATCTGCTTCTAGTTTACTCTATTTGTTAGATTCCACATATAAGTGACATCATACAGTATTTGTCCTTCTCCGGCTTATTTCACATGGCATAATATCCTACAAGTCCTTCTACTTTGCTACAAATTTCATCCTTTTTATGACTGAGTAGTATTCCAGTGTGTATGTATACATACATATGTATGTGTATGTGATATATATATATACACACACTCTCTCTCTCTTTCCTGTACTTCCTAATTGAGGCTAACTTAGGGCAAGATCATACACAACTGCAGCCCAGTACCAACTCCCCAGCTGTGGCCATTTCTTATGGAGACATGGCCATCTCCAATGAAAGGGACAGAGAACAGAGCCACAAAGGCTTTACTTTTAAAATTTAAAACATCAAGTCCTGCTCTTTAGTGATCACTGTATGTTACAAATACATGTGTGTACATATATACACACACACACACACACACACACACACACACTCTTCTTTATCCATTCATCGATTGATGGACATTTAGGTTGTTTTTATGTCTTGACTATTATAAATAATGCTGGTATGAACATTGGGGTGTATGTATCTTTTGAGTTAGTCTTTTTAGTGTTTTCAGATATATACCCACGAGTGGAAATATATGGGAGTTCTACTTTTAGTTTTTTGTGAAACCTCCACACTGTTTTCCACAGTGGCTGCACTAATTCACAATCAAGGTGGGTTTTATTTTAGGTGACAATGAAATAATTTGAATTTCTAAAACCCAACCGCTTTCAGAGTTTTGCTTAGCAACTTTATGGGAGCAATCAGCATAGATAAGGTATTTGTTTTCCATGTTTCTTGCTCCAAAGAAATTCAGATTTTTTGCTTACAAATTTGGTTTTTAAAAGTCCTTGGCTAGGCATAAAACTTGCTTTCCACATCCTACAAGATGGAAAAGTCTACAGAAAAGATGTGTAATTGGGTCAACATAACAAAGAAACAAACAGAAGACCTACTCCAGTTCTCTTGGGAGGCTGAAAATTCAGAGCTTTAGAAAAATCAATGGAGCCATACTATTTTGTGACAACCTGGACCACAGACCCCACACTGTACATGGAGGAAGAAAACCTAGCTGGCTAGCCCTTCTGGATGAGCCACTGTTGAGCTCTGTCACCTTGTGCAATCTGTCCAACGTCAGGGTCAGGATGATGTTTATCATGGCTCCCTTGGGTCTGGGCAGACTCAGAGGAGGAGGAGCCCGAAAGAGTGCTTTATGCTAATGCAACGCTATTTCTTGTGATTGAAGGTAAGTAAGCATTAAAAGGGGGCTTCCCTGGTGGCTCAGCAGTAAAGAATCTGCCTGCAGTGCAGGAGACCCAGTTCAATCCCTGGGTAGGAAAGAGCCCCTGGAGGAGGGCATGGCACCCTAGTACTCTTGCCTACCTGGCACCTGCCGTCCATAGGGTCACACAGAGTCAGATACAACTGACACGATGAAGCAGCTGCAAGCATTAAAAGCTACTTCTAATGATGTATGCAAGCTGACAGCAACCGGTTGGATATGTGTACAAACATTCAACAACTGATTCAAGGGAACAAAAAAATTCAGTGATTGCTTAACAATTTCACATGTCGTTTATTTAGAAACACCTGCATGCTTACTGTTAATTCCTACCACCGGGGCTGCGGAAGCCGACTGACAATGAGGTTAAGCCAGGCCTAAGCTTGGAGCGCTGTCTGCTCTCAGAAAATGCAGAGTGTGACATACTTACTTTCAGTTTGCTCTGAATCTGACAGTGTAACAATTCTGTACGCAAATCCTGGCACATAGTAAATGCTTGTGCATTTACTAAGCAAAGAAAAACCAGTACAGCCAGTCTAATTATAGACCAGACAGGCTTTAAGCCTCTCTTCAGTAGTTCCTAATTGAGGCTTACTTAGGGCAAGATCATACACGACTGCAGCCTGGTACCTACTCCCCAACTGGGGCCATTTCTTATGGAGACACGGAGCCATAGCCACCTCCAATGAAAGGGACAGAGATCAGAACCACAAGGGCTTTTCTTTTAAAATTTAAAACATCAAGTCCTTCCTTCCCTTTAGCTATCATTGTATGTTACAAATATTGAAAATGTTGAATGGGGGCAGAGGTGGTGGATTAACTGTTACAGAAACTAAAAGCATCAGATGTTTCAATTATGTAACATTCTGGGCTCCCAGAACCTCTGAGTAGGAGTGAATCAATCCCACACCCAAGCAGATAACAGCTAAATCACCCTCTGTACACAATTCTTCCCAGCATCCTCCTCTATCTCTGCAAAACAAGATTGTTTCTTCTTCCTCTCCCTGACCCCAGGGCCTAGGTCCTCGGCTGCCCAATGACAAGAACACTTGAATCACACCATCTTCCAGGCTGTTGTGGCTGTAGTTAGCAACAGCCAAGGTGTGACTGGGGAGACCATAACTTTGATGATGTACTTGTGACTTCAGAAAGAGTTGCCTCTGGGTTTCCCCAGTGGCTCAGCAGTAAAGAATCTCCTGCCATTGCAGGAGATGTGAGTTTGATCCCTGGTCTGGGAAGGTCTCACATGCCATGGAGCAACTGAGCTCATTTGCCACAACTATTGAGGTTGTGCTCCAGGGCTCGTGAGCTGCAAATATTGAGCCCATGCACCACGACTACTGGAGCCTGGGCACCTAGAGCCTGTGCTCCGCAACAAAAGAAGCCACTGCAATCAGAAGCCCATGCACCACAACGAAGAGTGGCTCCCGCTAGCCGCAACAAAGATCCAGCACAACCAAAAATAAATAATTTTTTTTAAATATTAAAAAAGAGTTGCCTCCTAAGGCTTCTGGGAATTCTCCTTGTCGCCAAGTCAGCCCTGGCTAAGATCATGAGTATGCCTGTGCGTGCTCTTTGCAACCCTTTACAACCCTCTGAACTGCAGCCCGCCAGGTTCCTCTGTCCATGGAATTTTCCAGGCAAGATTACTGGTTGCCATTGAGGGCTGCCATTGCCTCCTCCAGGGGATTGTCCCTACCCAGGAACCAAACCAGGTCTCCTGCAGCTCCTGCATTGCAAGCGGATTCTTTACCACTGGGTCACCTGGGAAGCACCAGGATCATGAGTATTATCAATGACAAAAAAAGGGAGGAGGAGGTAGGAGAGAAGGAGTGGGAGGATGGGAAGGGGGAGAAGAGGGGTAGGAGAGGAAGAGGAAGAAAAAGGCAGTGCAATCCTTCTTTACTGTGTGTTTGGCACCCAAAACTGAAATTGGACTTCCCAACCCAGGAGTCGAACCGGGGTCTCCTGCAGATTCTTTGCCAACTGAGCTATCAGGGAATCCCTGGAATTGGACTAGAAAATAAATATGATTGAAACCAAGTCCCCCTAAGACTGACTTCTCTTACCAAGTTGATGATTAATCTCTCTCCAAAATTTCATTCCCATTCTTGTCCTCCCTGACCTCAATTCTGTGCTAACTGAACACTAATCAACCAGAGTCAGATGACCAAGATTGCTGTTGTTGATAACAGTGTTAATGTACTAAAATTGTTTGTATAGATGAGAATTGCTCTTATAGATGTCATCTTCAACGTACAAACTCAGGTTGTTTCTCCAGGGCATGATGAACTCACAGATCCCCGATGGGATGGCCAGAGAATCATAAACCAAAGACATCCTGACTCCAGAAACCACAGTTAAGAAATATCACAGAAATGTCACAAGATGATGATGACCAGTTTCTTTGTTCTTCTCCTTTAAAAAGACTCCTAAACTCAAAGGCCATATTGGAGTGGATCTCCTCCTCCCATACTTGACGCTCTGCAAGAAATCCTCACTTTGCTGCAGGTTCCCACTGCCAGAATTTGGTTTTCTGCACTGCAGGCACACAAACCCTTTGCTTGTTCAGATGATGATGGTCAGCATGGGAGACCTTCCACAAATACCTCTGCCAGGCTTTCCCTCCTCCCCTTCTGCAGCTGGCCTGCCTGCCGTGCCTCGGTCAGCCTGCCTTGCTCACCATTCCCTACACATGCTAACCTGTCCCATCTCCATGCTCTGTTTTCTTTGCTGACGGTGTAACCTCTCCTCATGGCAAACAGAAGGGGAAAAAGTGGAAATAGTGACAGATTTTCTTGGGCTCCAGAATCACTGAGGATGGTGACTGCAGCCATGAAATTAAAAGATGCTTGCTCCTTGGAAAGAAAGCTATGACCAACCTAGACAGCATGTTAAAAAGCAGAGACATCACTTTGCCAACAAAGGTCTGTCTAGTCAAAGCTAAGTTTTTTCCAGTAGTAATGTATGGATGTGAGTTGGACCATAAAGAAGGCTGAACACCAAAGAACTGATACTTTCGAACTGTGGTGCTGGAGGAGACTCTTGAGAGTCCCTTGGACAGCAAGGAGATCCAACCAGTCAATTATAAAGGAAACTAACTTTGAATACTCATTGGAAGGACTGATGCTGAAGCTGAAGCTCCAGTACTTTGGCCACCTAATACAAAGAGCTGACTCACTGGGAAAAGTCCTGATGGTGGGAAACAAGACTGAAGGCAAAAAGAGAAGGGGGCGGCAGAGGACGAGATGGTTAGATAGCATCACTGACTCAATGGACATGAGTTTGAGCAAAGTCTGGGAGACAGTGAAGGACAGGGAAGCCTGGCGTGCTGCAGTCCACGGGGTTGTAAAGAGTTGGATGGGACTTAGCAACTAAACAACAACAACATCCCCTCCTCTCTCACAGGAGCCCCACCCTTCTGGGCCCAGATCAGATGCTCCTCCCCAAAGATGTCTTCCTCAATTACCAGAAGCAATAACTTCTTCATCTCACCCCAAATAATCCTTTGTCTACAACAGTCAGTAAAGTTGGTAATAAGATTACTTAGTGAGCACATACTATGGGACAGGAATCATGTGACACAGTTGATAGTTTTTTCCCTTTAATCCTCACAGTGACCTCCATCCACACCATGATTGTTCCCTTCTGTAGATGAGAAAACCGAGGCTGAGAAATGTTAGGTATTTTAAAAGGGCAGTGAGGGAGCTCACACGCTCTCCTGCATGTTGCCTTGTACTGTAATATAAACACTGTCCCATCTGCTCTGTGAATTTTGAGGTCGCATATTTTTGGCTATCCCATTATACTAACTCAGGGCCTGGCTCAAAGTGGGTGCTTGAATTTGAGCAAAAGTAGCTTGGTGTTGTTTTATGCATTTCTAGATAGATCACTGTTCCTGATTTTTCCAGGCATGTGATCACTCTCTATTTCATCCAGCAAAAAGGCGTGAGGACAAGTCAAGAATGGCAATTATAATTGGCCATCCAAGGTCAAGCATCCAAGACCCAGAAGTAGGGGGAATCTGATCCTTAAAACATTCAAGAAGCATCAAAAGGGAATATATACGGAATTTAGAAAGATGGTAGTGATGACCCTATATGCAAGACAGCAAAAGAGACACAGATGTATAGAACAGTCTTTTGGACTCTGTGGGAGAAGGCGAGGGTGAGATGATCTGAGAGAATAGCATTGAAACATGTATATGATCATATGTGAAACAGATCGCCAGTCCAGGTTCGATGCATGAGACAGGGTGCTCAGGGCTGGTGCACTGGGATGATCCTGAGGGGGGGGATGGGGAGGGAGGTGGGAGCGGGGTTCAGGATGGGGAACACATGTACACCCGTGGTAGATTCAAGACAATGTATGGCAAAAACCACCACAATATTGTAAAGTAATTAGCCTCCAATTAAAATAAATAAATTTAAAAAGGCGGGGGGGGGGGGGGCCCACAGGACACGCGCA
The DNA here is from genome assembly GCF_023699985.2 of Odocoileus virginianus. Classification (NCBI taxonomy): domain Eukaryota; kingdom Metazoa; phylum Chordata; class Mammalia; order Artiodactyla; family Cervidae; genus Odocoileus; species Odocoileus virginianus. The sequence goes on from NC_069697.1 coordinate 22,338,261, forward strand.
CCACTGTTTCCTAATTTTGGTGACCAGATATCTGAGACATGTCAGAACTGCTTTTGTGAGCATCAGATAGATCACTTAGAATGGTGAGTCTTGAGAGGGTCTTTCTTTCCAGGTAGGTTTATTATAAATGTATGCCTGCTGCAGTCAACATTCCTTTAAATTCTGTTTTCAGTCTGATAGAGAATGATAAATTCTAGCTGAGAGCATAAGGCAAGGTGGTTCAAAAAGCAGGAGGGCTTTCCTGCTAAGTGGACTTGGTCTGAATGTCCTGTGGAGGAGGAAAAAGTTTTCCACAACTCTCTTAGGGTCCCTGTTCTTGTTATTTAGTCCCTCAGTCGTGACCAACTCTTCTGTGACCCCATGGACTGCAGCCTGCCATGTTCCTCTGTCCATGGGATTTCCCAAATACTGGAGGGGTAGCCATTTCCTTCTCCAGGGGATCTTCCCAACCCAGGGATAGAACCTCTGTTTTCTGCATTGCAGTCAGATTCTTTTTTTTTTTTTTAACTAAAGGATAATTGCTTTACAGAATTTTGTGGTTTTCTGTCATACATCAACAAGAATCAGTGCAGGCAGACTCTTTACCACTGAGCCACCAGGGAAGCCCTAGTCCCTGACTGGGCCTGAAAAGTAAACGGGCAGGAGAAAAGCATACAACTTTATCCAACACAAGATACTTCACATGGAAATGAAGACCCCGGGAAGCAGTTAAGCCTGTGTACTCTTACGCAAGGTTTGATGGAGAACGCACAGTGGTGAAGAAACACGACAGGTTAAGGAATATGGAGCAACTGCAATAAACTGAGGGAAACGAGCAAAGCTCGTTTGTTCAGATTCTCTCCGAGTACATTTGTCTTTGGAGATAAGGATGCTCCTTTGCTCAGGGTGTAGGAAGGACACCTCTCACAGAAGGGTTTTATGATCTGTGTTGGGAGAAGGGAGTGGAAAGGTCAGAGTGACCTTCCTGCCTGTATTGTTCATTCAGCTTAAAATATTCATACACCAAGGGCCCCATTGTGGTAGTATGTCCTGAACCCCTTCACTCCCAATTCTGCCCCATTTTTGTGATGTAAGACTTAACATTTGGGCCTGGGTCTGCTTGCCTGATAATCAGCATCTATTCATCCATAAGATGACTGGAAGACAGAATGCAATAATGCATATAAAGGGCACAGTACAGTGTACTCAGAAAGTGCTAGCTCTAAATATTTAATGATTACTATTACTAATATTAGAGGTCTTCCCTGGTGGCTCAGTGGTAAAGAATCCACCTGCCAACCATGGGATTCGATCCCTGGTCTGGGAAGGTCCCCTGGGGAAGGAAGTAGGCAACCCACTCCAGTATTCTTGCCTGGAGAACCCCACAGAGTTTGGCAGGCTACAGTCATTGGGGTCACAAAGAGTCAGACATGACTCAGTGACTGAACAACAACAATTACTAATATTAAATGGCCACTGTTGGAAATCATGGTTTATAGCTCACAGGAACACTTTTTTTATTTGAAAAATTCCTCACTGAAGTTTACTGGTTAGTGCTATTTTTTCCTGATCTGCAGAGCCAACAGTGAATACAGATACCCACACCTCTCAACATAAAGAAGGAGGGGAGATAAACTACAGAGGGACCATCAAATAATTAAAGCTGTTTGAAATCTGAGATTGTGAGCGCTCCCTCTTTCCTACCCAACAGAAGATGCCTCCTATGGATGTTGCCCTTTGTCCAACCTCAGTTCCCTAAGATCCTACTTCTAAGAGCCTAGCCACTTTCCCTAGCTACTTACAATAATGATTCTTAAACTTTAGAGGCCATAAGAATCACTGAAGGTGTTTAACAAATGCAGATCCCCAGGCCCACTACCAGGGATTATGATTTAATAAAGAGCATCCCAGGTGACTTCAATATCAGGGGTTCTACACTGGGTGCCACACTCTGAAAAGCCTGACACCTTAGAAATACTTACCATGTGTAAGTTTATTTCCTGCATCAGAAAAAGACCAAAAATCTTTTAATTTTCTAACACTCTATCTTCATTTTAAAAAAACAATGCTCATTTTCAGCCTAATCCTTGTATTCAACAATAAGGGGTGTATCTTCTAGTTATAACTCATAAGTTATTGTCTATCACTGTCTACTAGTTATGCTGAGTAGCTTTAAAGTCTCCTTTAACTTAGTGTTGTTGATGAAACACTGAAAAGTTACTCCATTGTTCCTTCCCAAAGTTGTAGATTAGTGTATTATTTTAAGACAGGCCAAGATCTTGACATTGATTATAATATATATTATAAATAACTTGTAAAATTATGTTATAACTTATATAATTATATAAGTTATATATATATATATATATATATTATATATTAAAAAAATCAATCATCAAAGGTCTGGAACAGAGGACATCAGGAGAGAATCCAGTTGCAAATACTAGACCTGCCTCAGAATTGACCAATGAGAGTATTCATTTCTTTCCCTTGACTCCAGTGACTGGGGACAGAACAGTATCAATACTTAAAACCAATAAGACCATAAACTCTAGGGGCAGACTGTGTGAGTTTCAAATCCAGCTTCTATACTCACTACTATGTGATTCTAGGCAAGTTACCTAATGTCTCTGTGCCTTAATTTCTTCATCTATGAAATGGGATGGTGGAAGAATAGAGTTGGTTCATAGTAAGTATTATTATTATTGGATGCTATTACTGGATGGTAATGTGACCCAAACCAAGACAAGACACTCAGTCTCAGAACTTTTGCTGGATATACTTCTCCTAGAGTCGCTAAATTGGTAAACATATGAGAACTGCCAGCGGCCACCTGTGGAGAAAGTCTTCCTGAGACTGAGTCTCCCACAGAAGAGAGAGAGCTGAGAGACAGAGCAGTTATTTCTGGGGTTTAATGTTATTGCTTGAGACCAGAATCTAGTCATGCCTGGACATCTAGGGTAGGACTTTTCAATGACCTGGTCTATTAACTCCCTGTTTTCTCTGTTTGAGTTGGGAGTTGGTGCTTCCCTGATAGCTCAGTTGGTAAAGAACCACCTGCAATGCAGGAGACCTCGGTTTGATTCCTGGGTTGGGAAGATCTGCCTGAGAAGGGATAGGCTAACCACTCCAGTATTCTGGGCTTCCCTGGTGGTTCAGCTGGTAAAGAATCCACCTGCAATGCAGGAGACCTGGATTTGATCCCTGGGTTGGGAAGATCCCCTGGAGAAGGGAAAGGCTACCCACTCCAGTATTCTGACCTTGAGAATTCCATGGACTGTATAGTCCATGGGGTCACAAAGAGTCAGACATGACTGAGCAACTTTCACTTCACTTCACTTCCTATTACCTGCAGAGAAAGAATTTTGACCTGGTTTTATTGAGACATAATTCAGAATACAATTCACTCAATTAAAGCATATAATTGTAAAAACCAATTTCCAGAGTACATTTTCAGAGTTGTGCAACCATCACTATGATGTAGGAGTTTTGGATCAAAACTCCTCAAAAATTCCTCAGAAATGGCTCAGGTGGCATGAGGTGTGGAAGGTGGTGGGGACAGACTTGTGCAAATCTGCTTGCAAAAGCATCACAATTTTGAAACTACCTTTAAAGTTGGAATCATCACCTTTTTGATTTGAAAGTGGCTTCCAGCTCAGCACAGCATAATGGAAAAGGAAGTGAACTGGAGTTAGAACCCCTAGTTTCTTCATTATTCTTATTATTATTTGTTAAGGTCTATATTGAATTTGTTACAGTATTGCTTGGGCTTCCCTGGTGGCTCAGACAGTAAAGAATCCACCAACAATGCAGGAGACCTGGGTTCGATCCCTGGGTTGGGAAGATCCCCTGGAAGAAGGCATGGCAACCCACTCCAGTATTCTTGCCTGGAGAATCCCATGGACAGAGGAGCCTGGTGGGCTACCGTCCATGGGGGCACAAAGAGTCAGACACGACTCAACTACCAAGCACAGCACAGTATTGCTTGTTTTATATTTGGGGGCTTTTTGGCCTCAAGGCATGCGGGATCCTAGCTTCTCAACCAGGAGTTAGATCCATACCCACTGCATCGGTAGGCAAAGTCCCAACCACTGGACCACCAGGAAATTCTCGAGAACTCCTAGTTTCTTTTGAGGGAAATTATAAAATCCCTGTGATCCCTTCATACTCTACACAATTCTATGGTTTTAGTTAAATCCTGTCATGTTCGTGACAAAAATGAAAACCAGAAAGAGGTTAAGCCAACTGCCCAAAGTCAACAGAGGTATTTACTGTTAGATACATTCATGGATACAGTTCTGTTTTCTGTTGCTAGTTTCAAGTAGTTCTTACCTTTTCTGCAGGATTTCATACTCAAGATCCAGTTCAATCTCTTGAAATGCTTGGAGGTTAAGAAAGTCTTTGAAATACTAATCAAATAGTCATTCATTCATTCTAGAAATACATTGTGATTAAGGGTATTCCCCAAACTTATGTTCAATCTCAGTGTATCTCTCTTTAGATATCATTCTACCTATAGAGGAAAATTAATATACTTTCTTTAAAGCAAAATATGATAGTTAATTACAAAAATATTCTATACTATTTAATATGTTAGGTAGATAACAGGCTGGCAAGTTTCTACACATGTTTGTACAAAAATCTTGGTTTGCAGGTTCAGGAGGTTTCATTACAAAGTCCTCCTGGGGATAAGACTGATGGCTAAGGGAATAACTGCATTCTTCACCTATTAACAATAAAAATAAAGAGATTTGATAACCAAACTGAAAATTTAGAATAGTTTCACTTCTAACATCTCGTGAGGCTTTAGATGAATTACCAAAGGCATAAAGAACTCTAGCTGTTATTAATCTCAAATCTGTCTATCTGGGCACAAAAGAACTCTATATACAGGCTTTTGAAATTTTTAGAAACACACTTCCTGGAAGAACCTGAGTCTGGATCTGGCCAACAAACGGTAATCCAGACTGGGGCAGGATGCATGGTACTTAGCTATGTTCAAGGGCAGAAAGGCATTTGCTTTATCTGAGCTATCCTGCGAAAACACAATTAGAACACCCAGGGAAATATCACCAAGAGGGATACTATTTGTGATCATCATTGTTTTTAGTGCATAGTTTTCTCCTCTGTGAATCTAGACAAAATTAGTTGAAGCCCTGTAAAAGAGTACTGGATGTTTTATTTAAGCTACAAGCAAGAGGTGGTAAAATGTTTAAACTGAGTGGTGAGACCTTTGTATGGGCTTCAAGGGGTAAATAGTGAAAAAGAGAGGAAAACAGTCCATAATTCCATCATCCTGCTACAACTACCATGAGGGTTTTAATGCATGTTTGTTTACTTTCCTCCTAAGCAGTCGTTATATACACTTGCAATTGAGAGGAGAAAAAGCTCTAAGATGTCCTGCCAAGTCCTGCCTTTACCGAACTATCCTCCTTCCCAGCACATATATTCTCTGCCTTCAAAACCAACAAGACCTATCCCATCACCCTTGCTACGGTGGTTAATACAAGCCCAGGATCTCCAGGGATGCAGGCAAGCAAGCATCACCACCAGGCTGCTACCCTCATACACTTCTGACAGCCCAGCACCCCAGAGCTCTCCACTCTGTCCTCTGTCCATAGTCTTCCAGCAGCAAATTCCTCTCTGTTCTCAAACTGTGAACATTTTCTTCACTTCTCTGTTCTAAGTGAAACCTGCGGTCACGGCTTCCCCTGCTGTTTTCTCTCGTATTTTCATTGTGCTAAGGCCTGAGTCCACCTCCACAGCTGGCCTCCTCCGTGTCAGTGATCTTCCTTTCTCTCTACACTCCCAGCTTTTAAAAGTTGTCATTAGACTCAATGACAGGCGGCTCCTCCTCGCTGCAGTTATCAAGAGAAGGCCACCCCTTACCATTCTCCCCTCATTCTTTCCTTTTGCCATACTGAACTGGCTTGGGGGATCTTAGTTCCTCAACCAGGGATTGAACCAGGGCCCTTGGCAGTGAAAGCGTGGAGTCCAACCACTGGACTGCCAGGGAATTCCCCATCTGCTCTCGTTCCTTAAAGATTTTAGTCCCTGACTCACTGTTACCTTTGCCAACATTACTTACATTATAAAACACTTCCTGATTTCAGAATCCGCAGGGGAGCCTCCCGATACTACTGGCCTCTAGGTTCGTTGACCACTTTCCCATCAAGTGTCTTGTCCTCCACCGTACCTCAGCTTCCTCCATAGCCATGCTCCAGGCCATGTCACTGTCAAACCCCAATGCCGCCTCCTCCATTTCAAGCATCCCAACCACTACTTGCCTGACTTCCAGCTTACTCCATTTAGTTCCCTCCCAATTCAAGGAGACCTATGATGCAGTGATCTTACCATCTTTTCACTATTAATAATATCCTCCATTACCTCCACTCAGCTTCTTCAGACAGCTTATCATTCATCTATGTATCCTTCCAACTCCTTGCCTCTCCTTCCCATCATAATATTCACGCAGCAAAACCTCTGCCTTGTCTCGCTTACTCTGTGCCTGCATCAGTGCAGCTCAACACGGCTGGAGAAAAACATACCCATGTGGCTGCTCTCATCTTAAATCCATGACCAGAAACCAGGATTGCCATCTGATAATCCTGCCATCTGGTCCCTCTGCACTCCCTCTCTCCTAGACAGTTAATTCATACCCCTCTCTCCTCAAACTTCCAACACCTGCTCCTCCCCCAGCCTCACTCTTGGCTCATGATTTTGCTTTCCATGTCTCCTGAAAAAAAAAAAAAAGTAGAAGCGAACTTCCACAAGTTCCCCCCAACACATCGGCCCGCCACGTGCACCTGTGCCCACACGCACATCTGTCATCCCTCCTGTCACAGGTGAGCTGTCTGTGATCTGAGGCCAAGCTGCTCTTCCTGCTCCACACCCCAGGCCTCCTCCCCTACTCAGGGCATATCGCCAGCGATTCTCCCCTCTCTTTCCCACATCATCTTATATTCTCCCTTGGGGATCCTTTACAAAAGCACACAAATGCTGTAATTTTTCATCCTTAAAAATCCCTCTCTTGACCACATCACGGTGAAAACTAAGTCAGACCTTATCCATGCTGCTCAAAACCCCTTAGGCTCCCACCCTACTTAGAGAAAGGCCAACGTCTACTAAAGACCTCCACAGGTGGTCCACCCCCTCCACCCTCTGTGCCTCAGCCAGCGGCATTTTCATCCTTCCAAGCATACTCACTGGGCATGCTTTCTCAGGCCTTTGTGCATGCGGTTCCCTCAGACTGAACAATCATTCACGCCTTCACCACAGAGGCTCTGGTTGGCCTCTCTGTGTAAAGCTGCAATGCAGCCATATCCCCAATGTGCCCTATCTCTTCACTGCTTTATTTTCCTTCCTTGCATGTATCGATTTCTAACATAGAGTGTGCCTACTTGTTAGGTTTATTGACTGTTTCCTCCAGTCAATATTCACAGAGCTGGAATATAAACTCTGTAAGAGCAAGAAACTTTTTTTGGTTTACTTTGCTTACTGCCGATGTTTCCTCAGCACCGCAGGGCCTGACTCACAGCAGGTGTTCAATAACCATCAGTTGGTTGAATGAATGAATGAATGGTTAAAATTAAAGATATAAACGTAATATTTAATCATTTTAAAGTTTTCATAATCATGTTTGTTTACGGTTCTTCTATCGCCTCTGCATTTTAGAGTTCTCTGAATCAAACATGAGGACCCTCATTTTACCATGTTCTCCTGTAAACATGTCCCTGCCTTTCAAACAGAATTTGATTTCAGAATGAGAAAAGTCAAAATTCTGGAGCAATTTCAGTAATTCTTTTCCTGCTTTCATTTCAGTTTATACTGAGTTTGGTTTGAAAAGAGGTGGCTTTGGGGAGCAGAGAAAATCTTGGGAGGACTTGAGAAAGAATATCTGGGAGCAGAAAGCATCAATCAGAGCTTAGAAAGAAACCCATTCAGAGGGTAAGGGAGGGAAATATTGACACTGAAAAGAAACCGTAGAATCAGTCATATCACCTGAGAATATGGTTCTCTGGGTCAGAAGGACACTGTGGCCCAAAGTTGCCTCCAAGATCAAAGGAAAAGTGAAATTCCAGAGAAGAAATAAAGATTTTAGCCAGGATTAAAAGTACAAATAAAAACAAAACCACAACAGGGCTTGAAGGTGGTGTCAGTGGTAAAGAATCTGCCTGCAATGCAGGAGACCCCCAGTTGGATCCCTGGGTGGGGGAAGATCCAGAGTGGAAAGACCTCAATGTGAATCTGGTTCCCCCACTTCCCAGCGTTGGGAGGGAGTTCCCAGCAGGTGGGGGTGGGGGCTGGGAGTAGGAGGAGCTGGATGGATTTTGGCTCCTCGCCCACCCCACCCCCCACTGGGTCCCCAGAGCCCAGCTGCAGGTAAGATGCCTGGATGCTGAATGAGTGACGCTTGGGGTGAACAAATGCCGAACTCAGGGGAGGAACTTCTCAATTCAAGCTGCCTCTACAGGTGAGCCAGACTTCACAGAATTTGCTCGGTTTTTTCCGTCACTTTACTGCCCCCTCACCGTCTGCTTAACCCACTCTCAGAATAACCTTCCCGTTTGTGGTTTGTGTCTCCGCTCCACAATGGAGCCGGCGTCAACGACGTCAGTCCCTCAGCTACCAAACATTAATTTCCATTTAAAAACAAAGTGTCTTAGCAGAGAAATGGGGATGCAGGAGGCATGGTGCAGAGTCTGGGCTCCACTTATTAGCGCAGGCTGACAGATTTTTCATCAGGTTCTTGTTTTTCTTCCCTGCAGGAAAGCTTTTTTCCATAGAAGGATATCCCCCCTTTGTGTTCATTCTTCATTCACAGTTTTAGTGTTTACTTTTGCTTTTTGTCTTTGCACAGTCCTTGCAGTTTCAAGAATCTGAAGAGGCTCTGGATGGGAATGCCTTACCCTTCCCTGAAAATATGTCTGTGCCTGCCAGTAGGAGCTGACACATTGCCCTGGTATTCCATTCCCATCTCTGTAAGGCAAAAGGGTGCTGGTAAATCATGTGGACAAGCCTCAGATAAGCTGGTATTTGTGTGTGGGACATTTTTCAAGCCTGGGGCCAGGACTGTACAACAGTAAGTTCATTTCAATGGAGTTCCTGGAGAGAGGGTTCCAGATGTAGTCTGGACTGCCGTTTAGAAGTCCAGCAAAGTTGAGGAGAAGGAAGTCTTCAAAGCCCACTGCTCAGAGAACAGCTGCGCCCACTGAAGCAAGAGGCTGCTCTCCCCAACAATGGGGGTGCCGCGGCGGGGGAGGTGGGAGTTGCTTGGTAAACTGGAGCGGCAGAAGTGCCAGCCTGGGCCACCCCCAGCAGAATATAATCTCCATGAATGAGGGCAGAGGCCTCTTCTGGTTTTGCTCACAATGTCTCCAGCATCTATGTGCACAAGTTATAATTACTGTTCAGTAAATATTTGTGGGATGCATGAATGAAGGAGGCAGAAAAACTGAGCACCACAAAAATCCTTTTGAATAAAAAGGGGAGTTTTGGAAGGGGTTACATCTGCTCCTGTCATGTTAAGTTTTCCTAGGAGATGTTTCTAATTCTACTGAAACCCCAGGTTGCTGTGGCCTGGAGAAGAAAATGAGTCTCTAAAGTCTTTTTTTTTCTGCTATATATGACAAAGCAAAAAGGGGGAGGGCTTCAACGAAAAATTACGGGGCCTAGTGTGAGCCAAATATGATGCTAGACAGGAGATGAGAAACTAAGATAAAGACTCCTGGACACAGAGCTATATCTGTGTGCTGTTACATATGTGTATACAGAAATATACAGTTACTATTTATTAGCACTTGCCTCATTTCAGACACCATTTAATTCATCTAATACTAGTAAGATGTTGTAGCACTGTTGTTTCCATTTGATAGATACGGAAATTGAGGCCAAGAAGTTTTTAAGATGGCTAAATATAAAGCAACCTTGACAATAAAGTGCTTCTTCCTTTTCCCGATGAAAAAATTACCCTCTTTCAAAGATTCTTGGCTAACTGAAGTGAGAACGCTTTTAAAAATGATAGTACACAATTTCTGATATGCACTGTTCAAAATAAGGAACCACCAAAGTCACTGACTTAATTCTTCCTTTGGCCAGAAGAAGAAAAGATAGAAATAAATTTTCGAGGATCTCTTTCTTGAAAAAACTTTATGTAATCTTGTGTTAGTCCCTCTGTCATGTCCAACTCTTTGTGACCCCATGGACTGTAGCCCACAAGGCACCTCTGTCCATGGCATTTTCCCAGCAAGAATACTGGAGTGGGTTGCCATTTCTTTTTCCAGGGGATCTTCCCGACTCAGGGGTCCAACCCAGGTCCCCCACACTGCAGGCAGATTCTTTACAATCTGAGCCGCCACAGTTCCTAATTTGAATAATGTTATCCCATGACAATTAATTGGCAGGTAATGTTATTTCCATTGGAGATAGTAAATTTTAGAAAATCTGGGTGTTTCCCAGTGGGTTTCTTAGAGATAACTCTAAAAAGACATTTCATGGTTACTGAAAACAGAGTAGGATTTTATTATGGGAATGTTTTCAGCCTTCAACTTTATTCAACAGCTTTCTCTTCCACACGGCCTTACCGTTTAGCTCCCAGTCTCTATACTTATATTAACACCCTCTCTTACACGCTTAGGGTTTTTTTAACCAGCAATTACTGAAAAGGAAAACTGCTATTTCAGGCCACAGACAAGATTTCATTTACTGAATCTAAGTCAGAAGAATAAAAAGTAAATTTAAGACCAAACCAAAGAATATGAGAATAAATAGATTTTAGGAATAAACATAAAATTTACAGTATGTTTCATCCAGGGAGGTGAATAATATGTAATCAATATCTATTATATTTTCATCTATCAATTTGATTCAATATGTACATTTCAAATGTCTTCATCATCACCACAGCTACTTTTTGAGTCAACTAACACAGTTTCCTGTAGTCTTTACCGTGTCTGTCTGGTTTCCTTAGCAGGAACACACATGACTATAAATATAGGCCCCTTCCCCACCATGTTGTTCAAATAGCTGCACATTATTACAAAGCATATTTACCAACATGCTCTGGATACACTGGATTGTTTCCAAATGCTCAGTATTACAAGGGGCACTGAAACATCCTTATAGATAAACATGTACATATGTTCTTAGTGATGTCTACAGGATTTTACTCGGTCATAAAGCCAAGCAGGACCCCGTGGGATCCTCCTGGAGACAGGCCTCTCATCGCCCCTCCCCGTGTCCCTAGCCTCTTCCCTGTAAAGAAAACCTTTAGCCTCTCAGTCTCAGAAAAGTTACAGAATCAGAATAAACCAAAGGAAGTCGAACAAGACAAAACTATGACAGTTTACCTAAAAAACAAAATCAAGGATCTTTAGTTCCTCCTCAAGGCCTGTGTATAATATCTTGAGCCATATCTTTGAGTTGTTTTATAGATACTAAAACCCCGGCCAGGTGGAAGAAGCTAACTGCATGCTGACCAACAGCATGCAGACCCCAGACTGGTTAAAATCAGAAAAGTTAATGATCAATATTTCCAAAACATCACTCTGTTACCTCACTATTAACCACTATTGTGGTTAGAGAACTGAACACAATCTGATCATCCATCTCACCAGCCTCTCTCACACACTGTCTTTTAAAACCCTTTCCAGAAAGCCATTGGAGTGTTTAGGTCTTTTGAGCATGAGCTTCCCAAGAATACCTCCCCATCACCACCTGGCACAAGGAATTTTTTTTTTCTTTTTTTAACTTTTATCACCATCAGTTAACTTTACCTGTCTCTGAACTTCAAACAAGGATTCCCAGATGGCTCAGTGGTAAAGAATTCGTCTGCCAGTGCAGGGGACTCAGATTCAATCCCTGGGTCAGGAAGATCCCCTGGAGAAGGAACTGGCAACCCACTCCAGTGTTCTTGCCGGGAAAAATCCCACGGACAGAGGAGCCTGGCAGGCTATAGTCCCTGGGGTCACAAAGAGTCGGACACGACTGAGCGACTAAGCACGAATTTCATACAGGTACTCCTTTCATGCCTGGCTTCTTTTACCCAACATAATACCTTTGAGACGCAGTCATGCTTTTGCATGTGTCCTTGGATCATTTTTTAAATTAGTTCATAATTTTCATTGCTATGAAATATTTTACTACATGAAAGTGCCACAATTCATTCTATCCATTTCCCTGTTGTTGTCCACTTGGGTGACTAGCTTGGAGCTATTAGAAATAAGGCTGCTATCAACACTGTTGTTCACATCTTTTGGTGGTGAAGGAGGGTAGAAGAGGCCACCCCAAAACGAGCCACCTCACCATGTGGGTCATTTTGAGCTGAAGGCAGACAAGATCCAGCAACAGGAAAAGTTTTTTGCTTCTCCCTTAACTGCCTAAAAGTAGAAAGGGGGACTGTACAAAGAATCTAATGTTTGCCTTTCTTTCTTACAGTTCTGTGTGCGTTCCTCTCCTCTGAAGCTCCAGATTCCTGTCCCTTTCCTTATCTCAGGATAGGGTACAAGCATAACTGCATGGCTGCCTTTGATTCTCATATCTTGTGGGACTCCTGTATGTAATTAAATTTATTTCTCTCCCATTAATTTGTGTTTTTATTATGGGGAGTCTCAGCTAAGAACCCAGAAAACATATATTTTTCCCTTCCCTTCCAGTGAACACATTTTTCTTATATGTTTATTTAGCACTGGAGCTGCTGTTCAAGGGCTAGGTAGAGGCATGATTTTAGTGGAAACAGCTGGTTTTTCAAACTGACTGAACCAATTTACATTCCCATAAATAATATGAGATTAGTTCCAGTTATTCCACACAGTTACCAATATGATGTCTAAACATGAAGATACATATAGATATGACATGACAGATTCTTACACATTCCATTCATATTACAATAATTTATTCTGGATTTTCACCATTAGAACATAGAGTACAATAACAAAGGAGGGTTTAGACAGTTGTTTCAAGTGGTTGATTCTTGGTAGAAACTGTCCATACTACAATCATTATTATTCTGGTCAACATGTCTGAGACCTTCTAACATACAAAAAGGTCAGAGAAAAACCCCTATAACCTTTCAAGTCAAGCTGTTAACCTTCCAAATGAACCTCTAAGATATGATAGTCCATAATCAGCCACATAATTAGCAAACTAAAGTCAAGGGCACTTTTATCTCAAATCAAAATTAAAGAGATTTATGTCCAGTTACTAATGCATCTGATGCTCATTATAATAAAACTTATCTCCATGAGAAATCTCAAAAAATGAACTGACTTTGACTAGATGAAGCCTCACACATCTCTGAGAAGAATATCTTGCTATGTCCAGCTTGTAAAAAAGTGAACTGAGACTTTGAAGAATTCTAGCTGAGATGGTGAATAGGCTTCAAAGGCTCTGTGGATATACCCATCCAATTCTTTGTCCTCCAATTAAATCACTGCCACAGACTCTCCCACGTATGCACTTATAAAAAGTGACTTGTAAATAGCTGTCGACCTGGTGGATCTATCTGTTAAACAGCTGGAGCCAAGAACACTGGAACCCGCACAAATACCAAGAAGTATGAAAAACTGAGTCTGCGATCCTCCTCCCCATTTCCCAGTCACACCCAGGGATGGGATTGGTGTTGAGGGTCTTCCAGCTGCCCCCAAGGATCTACTGTACCTTCCCTGGGAGCTCAGCCCACACAGGCTGCAGCAAGAACCTCCAGGTAGGCTCACCGTGGGGGAACACTGTCAGAAAGGGGAAAAGAAGAGTGAGGCTGGGACAGTCATTACACCAGTCTCTCTCTGTGGCTCCCTGTAAGCTGGCTGCATCTTTTAACCAGAAGGCATAGCTCTGGTCAGGCAGCCCCGTGCACACGGCCTCTTGTCCTCGGTTCTGGTGACCACTCCCTTCCTCTTCAGCTCTAGGGCTGGTATCAGCCTGAATAGCCCTGCACATGTCCTGCATTTTCTCTCCACCTTTATAAGGAGTTTCTTTATTAATTCTCTTCAATTTATCTGATTTGTGTGTGTCATCTCTGTCCTGTTTGGACTCTAGTTAGTACTATAGTCTTAACTAACATCCAAGTCTTACTAAAGTCTTAACTAAAGTCCAACCTAAAGCCTTCACAGTAAATGAAAAAGAAGGACACTGTTAGATATATCCTAAGAGACATATCTAACCTTAGGAGGCCTGGAGGAAGAACAAGAATGAATGGGCTTTACCTATCACCTATAAACAAACTGCCTACAAAGACTTGGTGGTTCCCTCAACACGCAGTGAGCACCTATGATGTGGCAGGTCTGGTGCAGGCACTTCCATATATACTGTGTCATCATGTGCCGTGTAGCTTTGAGTAGACTTGTAACCTCTCGGCATCCCAGTTTTTCATCTGTAAAATGAGAAAAATAATAGGACCCACCTTGTGGGGTTATTGAGAGAACTAAATGAGATAATACTGTCAAGTGCCCGACAGGACATAATACATGTTCAATATATGTTAGCTATTAATAATAATGATTTTGAAGAGACAGTAGTTATGAAGATGAATAGGCAACTCTTAAAACAATCTTCTGAGGTAGGTATTTCCCTCATTTTAAAGAAAAGTAAACTTGGGCCCCATGAGCTACACCACAAAGAGGAGGCAGAAGAGAGATTAATCTGGGGCTGCTTCTTGAGGATAGAAAAGACCACATTGATCTATTGACTGTGCTTTCTATGTAAGAATGAATTCTTTAATGAGTCAAAAAGACAACTAACCTGTTAATCAACTAAAATAGAAAATAACTTCATCTCTCGGATTGGTTCCAGGAGTTCTGTATATATCAAAATCCAAGGATGCTCAAGTCCCTTATAGAAAATAGCTTGTACCATCAGCCCTCCTTATTCACAAATGTGAAACCTGACAATAATGGGGGGCCAACTGTATATTTATTGGAAAAAATATGCATATAAGTGGACTTCTGCAGTTTAAATTAAGGGTCAACTGTACATACATGTATACACGACACATACTGAAAACTAAAATAACAACTATTATTTTTTAAATCAAGTACCCTGATTTTTTTTGACTGTTAATTATGAATAAAATATCTTACACCTACTGAATTCACTTGTGCAAGAAGAATAGGTTGATGCTTTCTCAAAGTATTCTGTGAAGAACTATGGCACCAGAAGTTTCAGATCTTCATCTGAAGATAAAGGTTTCCTTAGGGAGCTATAGTGAAGTGAAGTCACTCAGTTGTGTTCAACTCTTCACGACCCCATGGACTGTAGCCGTCCATGGGATTTTCCAGGCAAGAATATTGGAACGGGTTGCCATTTCCTTCTCTAGGAGATCTTCCCAACCCAGGGATTGAACCTGGGTCTCCCGCATTGTAGCCAGAAGCCTTACCATCTGAGCCACCAGGGAAGTCTAGGGAGCTACAGGGAATCTACAATTTTACAACCACATAAAGTTGGAAAAAACACTTTTGTAAAAGTGATGACATTCTTTAAAATTGATCAGCATCGTGTCATTGTTCATACAACATTTAATTAACCCTGAAGAAGTATTAGGACTTCCCATGTCGCTCAGCTGGTGAAGAATCTGCCAGCAATCAATAGTCCCCAGTTCGATTCCTGGGTTGGGAAGCTCCCCTGGAGAATGGATAGGCTACCCACTCCAGTGTTCCTGGGCTTCCCGGTGGCTCAGATGGTAAAGAATCCGCCTGCAGTGTGGGAAGCCAGGGTTCAGTCACTGGTTGGGAAGATCCCCTGGAGGAGGGCATGGCAACCCACTCCAGTATTCTTGCTGCAGAATCCCCATGGATGGAGGAGCCTGGCGGGCTATAGTCTATGGGGTTGCCAAGAGTCAGACATTACTGAGCAAATAAGCACAGCACAAAGAAGTATTATTACTTTCATGTTTCAAAAATCATATACAATATATATTTAGAATCTTAAAATCTTCTGTCATTTTATAGATACCTTCTTTCTACATCTGTTGAAAGTGAAGTGAAAGTGTTAGTGACTCAATCGTGTCTGACTCTTTGTGAACCCATGGACTACAGCCCGCCAGGCTCCTCTGTCCATGGAATTCTCCAGGCAAGAATACTGGCGTGGACAGCCATTCCCTTCTCCAAGGGACCTTCCCAATCAAAGGATTGAACCTGGGTCTCCTTGTTGCTGACAGATTCTTTATCATCTGAGCCATGAGGGAAACATCCTACATCTGTTTAAGGCCAATAATAAAACATTTGAGAATCTTCTGTTATCCTCCTCTAAATAAAAATTAATTAAAATTTTTATGAAAGGAGAGAAATTAATTTGAATCCTGTTGACACTAAATCTGTATCTATTCCACCATCACATCACATTCCCCTCTGCACCTCTGTACCCCCCCACCCCCACCTCACGTTGCCACAATTCACAGTCTACATAAAAGATAACACAGATGTGGCCCATTGCTCTCATTCTTCTCCCCAAATAAGTAATGGAAGAGGGTCCTCCTTCTAGCTGGTCCCCAGAAATTCTCCTAACATGTTATCCCAAGCAGCCACTAACAGTCATCAGATTTGACTTGTGACGTGAACCTCATCTGCTATCTCTGAAGAAAAACATCAATTCAGATGAACAGGGCAAAATTAGATTCAACAAAGAATATTGGCTCCATAGAATAGGAACTTTGCTATGTTCACTCCAGTTATCTCTAAGGGGGTAGAACAATGCTTGGTTCATAGGAAAGAAAGAAAGAAAGTGAAGTCGCTCAGTTGTGTCCGACTCTTTGTGACCCCATGGACTGTAACCTACCAGGTTCCTCCATCCATGGGATTTTCCAGGCAAGAATACTGGAGTGGGTTGCCATTTCCTTCTCCAGGAGATCTTCCCGACCCAGGGTTGAACCCAGGTCTCCCACATTGTAGGCAGATGCTTTACCATCTGAGCTACCAGGGAAGTCCTGGTACATAGGAAGTACTCAGTAAATGTCTGTTGAATGAATGAATGAATAAAGGAATAAAAGTTGTGATCTATAACAGCCAGTATCATGCCTCCTGGGAATTTATATAGAGACTGAAATGGACAAAAAGAAGAACACAAACAACCCTAATGCCTAAGGTAGGTATCAGAAGAGCACAACAAATTGTGGGTAACATGAGAAAGAGGGTAGTCTGAATTAGACTAACACCGCATTTAAAAAGAAATACAGCACTGCTTTCAAGTATCTTCATTTAGGCCCACAGCCTTCGCAGACAGACATTCTTAATGGAATTGCTTTAAGAAGCAGATAAAAATGATTCATCATTATTAACACCATTTGTCTTAAACTGTTTACAATGAAAGTTAATAAATAAATCTTCCTTTTGGAGTAAGTAAATGGGTCCTTCAACCCAAATTCTGTATGGATAAATCTGAATGAATGAGATTTTCAATGATATGAACTTGAGCACCAAGGTCTGTCACTTGTCCTTTTTCCACTGAAACCTAACAAGGGCCTTGTACAGACTTGTTTTTCCTTTGACCCTACCATGGACATATCTTTAATTTTTTACTTAAAAAAGACATATATACAGATTTGGTCTTAAAAGTTCCCCAGATACAAAAGTTCAGAAAGTAGAAAGTGAAAAGCAAGTCATTTCCTCTCCCACCTACCTCCACCTTCCACCCCCATCCTTCAACTCCTCCCCCACCCAAAGGACCAGGGAGGTCAGCAAACTATGGCCCAAGGGTCAAACCAGCCTGCCACTTGTTTATGTACAGCCTGTGAGCTAAAAAACGGTTTTTACGTTTTTTTCAATAGTTGAAAAAAGTCAAAAGAAGAAGAGTATTTAGTGGCATATGAAAATTACATGCAATCAGGTTTCAATTTCCATACACAGTTTCACTGGTACACAGCCACATCCATTTGCTTTTGTGTTGTCTGTGGCTGCTTTTTCACCAGAGTTGTAGAATTGAGCAGCATCTCTCATCTAACAGAATAGATCCTATTAGCCTTTCTAAAAACAACTCTCTTTCTAACCCACTATCTTTTATTCATCCATCTATATATCAGATTGCTTGACACAATACCTTCTGTCTGCCTGCTTTTTTTTCATTCAAATATATATCATGGCCATCTTAAGTTTTCCTAGACCCACTAACTTTCTAATAGGTATTTCATCATCAGTTATGCATTCAAGGGCATTTCTTCTCCTTGCTTATCTTCCATACTAAGCACAGGAAGTGCAAATTGGAAAAAGTTCAGGAGAAATGGCAGTGATAATCCTCTGATTTCCCTTTAAAGTAAACACAACACCCTGGTAATCAATCATTCCCCAACTGCGCTGGCCAGGTCTGGTGGAACACACCCATTGTAATTGTGCTGTTTGGTTGGGAAAATAATTGCCAAACAAATGTCTTAAGTGAGTGGGCAGGCCTGAACAAAAATAATAGATTTTATTCTTCTGCCCTTTTATCTGATGTGAGTAACCAACTTTAGACTGTGTAATACATGTGCCTAATTTCCAGCAACTCACAGATTCACTTAAACTCTGATTTTACATTGACTTAGTTTCTGTAATTTTTCTGATGACACTTTCTTGACATTCCACCAACAAATGTATTTTTACTTACAAGATTTCAATTTAGTCAGTAAATCTGTACTAAGGTAGGTGGTCTTTGATATCTGCTTGAGTGAGGATAGAGGGGGGAAAAACATTTTAACTGTGCAAAAATAATTTCTGGGATTATTTTCAGGTATGGTCTGAATTAAGAGTTAAGTTTCTTCTTCTAGAGGACTTCCTGTAATAGCACTAGTCCTAAAGAAAATGATACTTAAGAGGGAGGGGATATGTACATATAATTATGACTGATTCATGTTGTACAGCACAACATTGTAATTTTCCTCTGATTAACAAATAAATTTAAAAAAGAAAACAATACTTCACTGACCTTACATTTGATTCTGGTTTATATTGGTTGAAGTTGGCAGGTGCTCTGGTCATATCATGCCAAAATTTAGTGGTTTAAAACAGAAATAGTCATTTATGTTGCTCATGCATTCTGCAATTTGGGCAGTGTTCAGTGGGGACATCTCATCTGTGTTCCATGTGGCATTAACTGGGGTCACTCAATGGAGGCTAGAGGATCCACTTGCACATGACTCACTCACATGGTTGGTAAGCTGGCACAGACTGTAACCAGCATCCTTATTTCCTTTCCATGGGGGCCTCTTGATTTGGTGTCTTGGGCTTCCTTACAGCATGGCTTCCAAGAGTCAGTGTTCAAAGAAGCCAAGGCAGAAGCTGTGAGTCTTCTTGTAGTTCACCTTGTATGTCACACAGTGTCATTTCTGCTTCACTCTACCAGTTAAGCAAACCATTAAAGCCAGCACAAGTTCAAGGGGAGGAGGAGAATTCAATTCTATATCTCAACAGGAGGAGTCTCGAGGAATTTATCTACCGTAGCACCTTTAATCTACCATAGCACATCAAAGAGAAACAGTGTAAATGTGTCTCTGAAAATCTTTAAATGCGTGGAGGGTCCTGGATTGTTTGAAAAGGTCTACCAGATGCCCCTCTTGGGAAGAAATAAATCACATTAGTCAGGAGCACAGACATTTGGGTATGATTCCTAGCCCATATATCAGCTGTACAATAATGAACAATTTGCTTGATTCTTCAATATCCTCATAGCCTAATCTACAAAATGGGGGGAAATAATGTCTATTGCATCAGCTTTGCAGGGGAAAACCAAGACTCTGCTTTTTAATTAAAAAAAAAAAACTTAAATATAACATATGCAAATAATATACAAAATTAAAATTTCTATGAATTTGCACAAACTGAACACATTCATCTGACACTTTCATCAGGCCTGGGGAGCAACAGAGAGTGGTAGGGACTTTAGCAAACAGGAGAGCATATCTCCCCTCTCAGGGAGACTCTTGGCTCTTGCCAGTGGTTGCCATGTGGGAATAAAGGTGGAGTGTGCAGAGGGTCAGACTTAGCCCAGGGTCCCTGTCTGGGACTTTGTGGGAGGTTTGGGAACAGTGGTAAGGGAATGGGGAAATCAAAGAGGGCTGAACAAGAGAGGCTGACATTTGGGGTGTAGCCAAGCATGCCAGTTAACAGGTACGGAATGAACGAGGCACAAGGTTCTATAGGGTTTTCCTCATGGCTCAGAAGGTAAAGAATCTGCCTGCAATGCGAGAGACCGGGGTTCAGTCCCTGAGTCAGGAAGATTCCTTGGAGAAGGGAATGGCTACCCACTCCAGTATTCTTGCCTAGAGAATTCCATGGACAGAGGAGCCTGCTGGGCTACAGTCCACGGGGTCACAAAGAGTCAGACACGACTGAGCAACTGACATGCACAAGGTTTTTAAAGGAAATTTGTCTTGAAGTCTGAACACAAGAAGGCTTCTTGATGCAGGGAAACACTAGGAGACAATCAGCCACGGGCTGGCCCTTCACACACACCACCTATTTTCATCATGAAAGCCATTTCAGGAGCTACACTCTCATGAACTGTCCTCAGGCTTTCCCCCCGACCCCCTCTGCCTCTGTCCACACAGGGAGAGATTTTCATGTTCTCTCTTTTCTCACTGTCTTGCTTGCTTTTTCACATGATGCCCTTCTGTGTGGGGACCCTAAGGTTCTCCCTCTTGTGAAATGTCTTGTGACACACATCATCCTATTGGAAGATCAAATCCTTTTTGGAAAGAGACAGACACATGTTAGGGAAATGAAGACAATATACTGCCCACTACTCTGGCTATGAAATCTGAGACATCTGGTAGACCTTTTCCAACAATTTCGAGCCCTCCACACCCTGGCTGTGGTGCATGGTTTAATCAGTGGTTGATGGAGTACTGAGATGCGGTGGAAGGAGGGAAAGTCTGGGATCTAACAACTAATTGCATAACTGGCAGATCTAGAGAATGGCTGCTTCCGGGATGCAGCTCATGAAAGCCACATCAGGAAGAGGACTGACTTACTTGGAAATATTCAGATCAAACTACCACCTAAACATTATATCCATGCCTGCAGTCTACTAAATGAGACAGTGCACAGTAGCATTAAGCTCAATGCTGGGCAAAGAGCAGGTGACCTATGAACGCTTCCGCTCTCCCCACCCCCTTACTGTTTTCCCCTTTCTATCAGGCTGTGTGTGATTTCATGAAGCTTTATTTACTTGGGAATTCTGCTAGTTACAGTCAGCTCTTTTTCTCAAGCTCTACGCCCTGATCTGAACGACATGACCACACTACTTTCTATTGACTAGGAAGATGCCTTTGAATCATTTCATTCACTTGTTAAAGATAAGGCCTCTAGTTCAGAGATCGTGAGTGTTTCTGGATATATACATTCTGTTATCTACAAATCATCATTACCTTGGAGGTAGTACAATGATATAGCTGGTTTGTTCATGTGTGTAAACATGTTCTTATGCTCAGCACACATTCTATGAATAAATCTAGGTACTTTAAATACAGCTGGAAAGAGATATGACATAAATTAATGAAATCAAGTTGAAGGACAAAATTTTCCTTAAAATCTTTTTTTTTCCACCTTCTATCCTTATTTACAGTGCATTTTAATAAGTTCTGTTTGGGGTATTTTGGGGTTTTTTTTGGCTGCACCACACAGCTTATGGGATGTTAGTTCCCTGACCAGGGATTGAACCTGGGCCCTCAGCAGTGAAAGCATGGAATCTTACACCAGGGAATTTCCTGGGATATCTTAAACTACTATAAAACAAAATTAAGGAATGATAACTATTTATTGGTTTCTCTTTGGTTAAGATAGCACTAGATTCTTCACACTGTGAATAAAAATCTTTACTCAATAATTTAGAATGAGCTATAACTTTTAAGAGAGTCAAGATTACTTTGGAAAAGAAAGTATGGGTGGTGACAGGAACATGTTTTAGACTCTACTAGTAATTTATGAGACAAGGATAGTTTACACCACTCAAATTTAATACTAAAACTCTAGATTTTGGTTTAGATTTTAAAACATTTTAATTTTCATCAACATTTTAAAAGCATTTAAAAATTTAGCATGTTTTTCTAGAAATGCACTTGCACACATACACTTTTATATAAACTGGGCCATGAATTCTTTTTGAAATATGTTTTTTCAAAACGATAATGCAAGTATTTCTACTTTAGCTACATCACAATGCTGAAGTTAACTAATGGCCTATTGTTGGATACTATGTGCAAAATTTCACTATTTTGAACAAGGCTAATACAATCATTAGGGCTTCCCTGGTAGCTAGTGGTAAAGAATTTGCCTGCCAACACAAGCTTCAAGCCCTGGGTTGGGAAAATCACCTGGCAAAGGGAATGGCAACCCACTCCAGTATTCTTGCCTGGAAAATCCCATGGACAGAGGAGCCTGGTGGGCTACAGTCCATGGGGTCGCAAAAGAGTCAGAGACTAAACAATAACACAACCATTCTTTACACCAAAGCTTTACATGCCTGTCCTTTTATTTCCTTAGGACAGTCTCCTAAGAGTGAAATTACCATGACAAAGAACATACATATTTTAAAGCTTGGAATATAGATTTCAAACTCTCCTCCCCCAAATCCTATCAATTTACATTCCAAACAGACAGCTCTTCCCCACACCTGGGTCAGCACTGGATTGTCCATTTCTTTATTGTCCTTACCATCTCAGTGGCATTTGTTTAATGACATAGCTTTGATTCTTTGTGAAGCATTTTTCATACATTTATAATCATTTGAATTTCTGTAGTTGTGAACTGTCTGATCAGGATGTATGCAGGTGTGGGTTTTACCACATACATTGTTAATGCAGAGCAGACATCACAGGCCTCCAGAGGACTGAATGCACTATTGAAGCAATTCTGGCTATAAAATATACATAGAGTGACAAAAAAATGAATGACTCAAACAAACCTCTTACTTCTTGTCTGAAGTAAACAAAACACGCTCTCCATTTGTGGGTCAACACAATTAGTATGTCTTGCTAAAGAAAAAGGGCTGGTTCTGGCTGCTGAGTCATTTAGATTATGTTCCACTTGGCAACATAACTTTCATTCCTTTTGCAAATAAAGAGATGTTCAGAACTACTCCAAGTTCCAAGCAATGCATTAACAACAACAGGAAACATACACCCACAAAAGATAGATATACTTACTAGCAGGAATTCAGGCATTTATACAAAGTCCAATAACTATTTTATTATTTAATTGAGTTAATCTTTCTTAAGTTAGGACCTCAATGTCAACTACTGGCTGGAGATAACCTTAAACAAAACAACTGAAATCCAGAAGCCCTCTCTCCAAGTATTTTATGAGTTTAAGTATTAAACAGTATCTTGTATTTATGGATGTGATCTGGTACTCAAAGTTGGTTATTTCCTATTCCAAGCCTCAGTCAGTCAGTCAGTCAGTTTAGTCGCTCAGTAGTGTCTGACTCTTTGCAACCCCATGTACTGCAGCACACCAGGCCTCCCTGTCCATCACCAACTCCCGGAGTTTACTCAAATTCATGTCCATTGAGTTGGTGATGACTCCAACCATCTCATCCCCTGTCATCCCCTTCTCCTCCCACCTTCAATCTTTCCCAGCATCAGGGTCTTTTCCAATGAAGTCAGCTCTTCACATCAGGTGGCCAGAGTATTAGAGTTTCAGCTTCAACATCAGTCCTTCCAATGAATACTCAGGACTGATTTCCTTTAAGATGGACTGGTTGGATCTCCTTGCTGTCCAAGGGACTCTCAAGAGTCTTCTCCAACACCACAGTTCAAAAGCATCAATTTTTTGGTGTTCAGCTTTCTTTGTAGTCCAACTTTCACATCCATACATGACTACTGGAAAAACCATAGCTTTGACTAGACAGACCTTTGTTAGCAAAGTAATATCTCTGCTTTTTAATATGCTGTCTAGGTTGGTCATAGCTTTTCTTCCAAGGAGCAAGCGTCTTTTTAATTTTCCAAACCTAACCGGCCTCTTATATTCACTATTTCTGTCCAATGGCAGGGCTATCTTCCCAGGTACTCAGGTTGAACACTATGACATAATCTTTACTTCTCTCCCTCCTTTACCCTCCAAATCCAATCAATTACCATATCCTGGGACTGTTCTTGCTTAGTTTTTTTAAAAATATAAATGAACAATTTATTTTAGAATAGTTTTAGATTTACAACAAAGCTGCAAAGATAGTACAGTGTTTCCATATTCTCCTGACCTAGATACCCACAATGTTCACACCTTATGGTACCACGGGGTACCTGTCACATGGGAAACTGCACGCTTTATTCAGACATCACTAATTTTCCCCGTGTCCTTTCTCTGTGTCAAGATCCCATTCCCAGTATATAGTACTCTTAGCCATCACATCTCCTTTGTCTCCTGTAGTTTGTGACAGTTGCTCAGACTTGTTTTTGAACACTTGGACAGCTTTGAGGAATACTGGTCAGGTGTTTGGTAGAATGTCCCTCCATTTAGGTTGTCTGATGTTTTTCTCATGTTTGACTGAGGTGATGAGTTTCTTGGAGGATGACCAGAGGTGAAGTGCCGTTTTCATCCCACAGCAAGAATACGTGCTATCAACAAGACTTACGTGTAATGACATGAACCTTGATCACTGGGCAGAGACAGCACTCACCAGGTCTCTCTAGAGTTACTCTTCTCCCACTCCTGCTTTCCACACTCATTTTGCAAATGAGGAAACAGGTTAGAAGTCAAATGACTATGTCAAGGTTAGAAAGTAAAACTGAAATTGGAACATAGTACTTCTCACCCCCAGTTCTGTGTTTCTTCCACAATACCAAGGGTTGGTAAACTATGATGGTAACATGGGCCAGATTCTACTCTCTGACTGTTTTTATAAAGCCTGCAAGCTAAGCATGGCTTTTATATTCCAAATGGTTAAAAAAAAAAATCAAAATACTGGGGGGAGGGGATAGTTATGGAGTTTGGGATGGACACGTACACACTGCTATATTTAAAATGGATAACCGACAAGGACCTACTATATAGCACAGAGAACTGCTCTCTGTTATGTGTCAGCCTGGAGGAGAGGGAAGTTTGGGGGAGAATGGATACATGTATATGTTTGGCTGAGTCCCTTTGCTGTCCACCTGAAACTATCACAACACTGTTAATTGGCTATGCTCCAATATAAAACGTTAAAAAAATAAAAGTCAAAAGAAGAATATTTCCTAACATGTAAAACTTACATGAAATTCAAATTTCAGTGTCCGTAAATCAAGTTTACTAGAATACAGCAATGCTCACTTGTTTATATATTTGCCTACAGCCACTTTTATGATACCTCAGCTGAGTTGAATAGTTGTGACAGAGACCATATGACCTCAAAAATTTAAAATATTTATTATATGGCCCTTTTCAGAAACCATCTGCCAATCCTGTGCTATGCCATGATGCTAACTACCCACCAAACAGCCTCATTTTTGTAAGGGGGTAGAGAAAAGAAGAATCCCTTCATCCCTAAGAAGATTTGTTAATTGTGCAATTTACAAAGTGTAAAAAAAGACCCTCAGAAACGTTTCTTTAGGAGCCCAGATTCAAGGTTTGCTGTGCTTTCCCATTCTTAGTGATGAACTCATATGTGTGGGGTGAAGGAGTTGGGTGGGAGTCAGGCAGAGATGCGGAGACAGGGACACAGAGCAGAAAAAGAGAAACACACATTATAATGGATGGTAGGATTTGGGGGCAGATCCCTCAATGAACAGATGGTACATAAAATTAGTACAGTGAGTCAAAAATCTGTACCCTGGGAGAGTTTGTGACAGGCCAGGGATCTTTCAATGCAAGCATTGAGATCCTCCTCCTACTTGTATAGCAAAGGCATCCTTAGAAGCATTCCCCGCATGCTTCCAAGTCGCAGCTGCTCCAGCATATTCCAGAGAAAGCCCCTCCCAGCCTTCTCCCTTGCTCAGACCATGACCCCCATCATTCCTATCCACAAACGACAAGGCTGGCCACTCGCCCAGCTCTCTAACACTGTTCTCTATTTCTAACTCTAGGAAATGAGAGACATGTCTCATGAACTGTATTCTGGGGTGTTATTTTAAGTGTCTGGTTTTATTGTGTATAAAATACAGAAAATTACTTTTTTCTCCATCTTTTATGAATAATCATTTTTCTTCTTTCTGAGTTCCCATCAAATGTCTAAGAAATTTCTGAGTTAGGAGCCCCCTCCTTTTGAAGAGGTTTTTTTTTTTTTATATATGAAGCAGATTAAGAAGTGGGCATTGATCAAGAATCAGGAAAATGGGATCATCTTTGGAGAGGAAGATGTAACTGTTGCAAAAAGACAATGGGCAAAGGGAAGGTCATTTGAGGATAACTTGATGAAAGTAAATAATAAGCAAAACAGCCAGCCTAGGAAAGTTCAAGGATAAGGACACTGCTGAGGCTGTGTAAACATGTTGACCTAAAGAGCTCTACAACTGTTCAACAGTTTATACTTTTCTAAATGTGTCAGCTTCCCTGATAGCTCAGTTAAGAATCTGCCTGCAATGCAGGAGACCCGGGTTCTTTTCCTGGGTCAGGAAGATCCGCAGGAGAAGGGATAGGCTACCCACTCCAGTGTTCTTCAGATTCCCTTGTGGCTCAGCTGGTAAAGAACCTGCCTGCAGGAGGCCTGGGTTTGATCCCTAGGCTGGGGAGATCCCCTGAAGAAGGGAAAGGCTACCCACTCCAGTATTCTGGCCTGGAGAATCCCATGGACTGTCCATGGGGTTGCAAAGAGTGACTTTCACTTTCAAATGTGTCAGCATAGAAATCCTGTGAGGTTAAGAATTAACCTTGTTTTTCAAGTAAGGCCCGAAAAAGTGAAATAGTTCATTTAAGTTATCTCCATGAAGTCAGGGCTCCATATGTTGGATTTATCACTATATTCCCAGAACCTACCCTCATGCCTTGGAACACAGCAAGTATTCAACAAGCAGTTGTTAAGAAACATGTCATTTGGCCAGCTGACCAAACTCCAGCTTGTGTTTCCAACTATTCATACTGCTCATGGGTGAAGAAGACTCCTGCAATAAATGATCCTCTCCCTTCTATGCCACCTTCAAAGTACAATTTGTTGGTTTATGACTTGCCAGTTTGGGTATCATCTAAGTACAGTTCAGTCACTAGTGAGTCAGTAGTAGGTACAGAGAACCAAGGGAGGGACTCAACATCCCATTTTCTGAGCATTTTAAGTTAATTCCAACTCAGTGGTTAGATTATACTAATCTCAAAAAGCAAATGTATACAACACAATATTTATAGAGGATCAGTATTTACAGAGGGCTTCCCAGGTGGTGCTAGTGGAAAAGAACACACCTGCCAATGCAGGAGACATAAGATACATGGGTTCAACCCCTGGGTCAGGAAGATCCCCTGGAAGAGGACATGGCAACCCCCTCCAGTATTCTTGCCTGGAGAATCCCACAGACAGAGGAGCCTGGAAGGCTACAGTCCACAAGGTCACAAAGAGTTGGACACAACTGAAACGATTTAGGATGCACCCATAGAATTTACAGAGGAAGTGTTACCTTTTAATAATTAAATCTTAAAGTTGTTTTCCAAGCTTACAGATGGGACTGGCTTCACTTAACAGTTTGGCAATAAGAAAATGAAGGGCAAGATGAGAATTCTGCAGAATTCTCTAGACTAACCTTCTCATAAAAGCCATACCTGTAAAACAGAAGAGTATGAGGATGCACAAAAAAAAAATGAAGAAAAATCCAGCTGCTTTTTATTTTCTCATAAAAAAGCCAAATTATCAGTCACAGTACATTCTGTACAGTTGATTCATTAACCTCTATTTACGTAATGATGCAAATGTTTGAGGCCACAGTTTTCCTTGGAGGAGGCATGGTTTGAAAGCAAATACTATCACGATGCTACACAAGGCAGGAGAAAACCGAATGGGCAGTGTCACAGGTTTGCTGAGCCCCCTTTAAAAAATTTCCTTTTCAATCTCTAGAATGAATAGAGACTTCTGGCAATGCCATCTAACTTTGTATTTGAGAGACATGTGGAGGATAACAAGGCATGAAATTGCTTTGCAAAAGAACTCATTTTTCTGATTCAATAAGTGGTATGGGGGAAGGGAAAGGTCCATTCAATCCTGATCTGAATTAGGGAGAGCAAAGAAAATCTTTAATGCTTTTCAAGTTAATCCTGCACTGAGATATTGGTTCTGAGGGATGATGAGAAAAGAAAATCTAGGAGCACTTGGTCATGAGAGAAAGTGACTTTGTTATTTCCAAGAAACCAGTATATTGTCTGCAGATTTGCTAACAGACCACCCAGCCAGGATGGGATAACGGGATATGTAAAAATTAGTGTCTACCAAGAGCAAATCGGTTCCTCAGGCAAAGCACTAATAAGTCACTGGTTTGATGGTGGAAACAACAGTTTGTTTTTTTTTTTAACTAAGACAACAGAGAGCTCATAGTCCCCAGGGGGAAAAGGTACTTTCCTGCCAACATTGGACAAAAGTACAATTCTTCAGAAACAGTCCACCAAAGGCTTCCTCTCCCCTCCCCACCATGGCCAGCAATAGAATTTTATGTCTCAAATGAATGAACGTTATAATAATGTTTTCTGATAAATGTGATTATGAAAGTAATTTCTCTTTGCTCTTTGAAATGAAGACACACTGAACTTGACAGCGTGTGGAGATTTTGTTTATTTAATAACCTGGATATGCTATGAAATCTCAAAAGTACTAAAGGAACTCAAAGAACTCATTGGATCCATGGTATATCCCCTTGTTCTAATGTGTGGCCCTTGGACCAGCAGCATCAGCATCATTCTAAAGCCTGTTAGAAATGCAGAATCTTGGGCCCCATCCTAGAACTAATGAGCCAAAATCTGCTTTGTTACAAGATCACCAGGTATTCTGGATGCACAAATTTGTATCCTTTCTCCTTCAGCTGTAACTCTCTCGAGTTTAAGAAGCCCAGATACATTAGCGGTGGTATCTGAGGATCAGAACTGCTTTGGCCATTGGTAAGATGGATGCGTGGGTACCATGCTCACCCCTGCAGGAAGGTAGGGAGTCAGGCCATATGAACTGACTGCTGAGGAAGAAAACATCAATCAAAGTGCTGTTATAAGATAGAGAATGAATGATGGGCACATACATCAAAACATAGTCCCCAAAGTGATGAGTTGTTAAGAATGAGCACCTGACCCAAGTCAGGTCAAGGAGGCTCATTTGTGAGTCTTTTGCCACATCTACAGAGAAGGTTCTGAGGTTTTAAAACTGATAAAATAGAAACCTAGAGCCACCCCTAGGGTGACCTCTTAAGAGAAGGCCTGCCTGACAATAAAGCAAACCCCACGAAAACAGGGCTAAGAGGTGGAGAAAGACCAAGTCCCTATGACTTCAACTGTACCCCCAAGCATGGGGCCACTAATTCCAGGGGCACAGCACACTGTTTTCTGAGAAAACCTGAATGCACCCCTGGAGGGATGCCACAACATGGCAGCCCTTCTTGGATGTAGTTATGCCTGAACCACGGCACTCTGGACTTCTGTTACGTGTACCAGAAGTACATTTCTCCACTTAAAAATTTTTTTTTAGTTTGAGGTAGATTTTCCATGACCTGAAACCAACTAAAAGACTGCTAACACACATGAGGTGCTTTAAAAATACTCAGGCTCATATCCAGCCCAAAACTTGCTCCTCTACAACAGACAGACTGATATGGCCTAGGTGGGGGTGGGCGTTGGGGAAAGACAGTCAAATTATGCATTCTTATGCATGTCTGGGAGGGTGTAAATGAATAAATCCTGTTTAGAAAGGCAATTTGGTAATTTCTATTAATATCAAAAAGGATATACTCTATAAAATAAATAAGTCATGGGATATAATATACAGCATTATATATTAAATTATAATTAACAATACTGAATCAATTAAGCTATTATTAATTATAGCATTAAACTACCATTAATAATACTGTATTTGTATATATGAAAGTAGCTAAAAGAGTAAATCTTTAAAACTTTTCATTACAAGAGAAAGAATTCTATAACTATGTATGGTGACAGATATTAACTAAACTTACTCTGGTGATCATTTTGCAATATATACAAATATCAGATCATTCTGTTATACACCTGAGACCAAAAATAAAGAAAAATATAGATGGCCAATAAATAAAACAAAACAAAAAGGATATAACATTGGGCCTAGTAATTCTACTTCTACCAACTGATTCTATATATAAATTAGCACATGTGCCCAAAAGTATTCACATATATTCAACTAAGTATTATTGGGATGACAAAAGCTTATACAGCCAAACTGTGCAACAATAAAAGGCTGAAGAATGGTTTAGATGGTCCATTTGAAACATGGAACAAACATTCCACAGCTATTAAAAAGAATATGTACAGATGTAGAAAATGAATTCATGGTTACCAGGTGGTAAGCTGTGGGGAGGGATAAATTGGGAGACTGTACATGTGCGTGCTGAGACACTCAGTCATATCTGACTCTTTGTAGCCCACCAGGCTCCTCTGTCCATGTGATTTTTCCAGACAAGAATCCTGGAGTGGGTGGCCATTGCCTCCTCCAGGTGATCTTCCCGACCCAGGGATTGAACCTGAGTCTGCGGCAGCTCCAGCATTGGCAGGTGGAGCCTTTATCACTGAGCCACCTGGGAAGCCCCAAAATAGGGAGACGGGGACTGACATGTCCACACTGCTATATATAAAGTAGATAACTAGTAAGGACCTACTGTACAGCACAGGGAACTCTACCTGATACTCTGTGACGACTTGTATGGGAAGAGTCCAAATATAAGTGGGTATATGCATATGTATGGGAAGAGTCCAAATATAAGTGTGCATATGCATATGTACAACTGATTCACTTTGCTGTATATCTGAAGCTAATACAACATTGTAAATCAACTTTACTGCAATAAAAATATTAAAAAAAAATATGGCAGCTCTACATGTGCTATCCTGGAACAATTCTCAAGGTAAGTATAAAAAGTAAGGTACGAAATACCTATTATTCCAGAGTATGCCCCCATTTATATAAATAAAAAGGATGAATAAATACATGTATGCATATTATGTGTGTATGTACATATAGGTATAATATGTACAGTATGTATATGTATTTATGAATAGAATATTTTTGTAGAAGTAGAAAAACTTAAAAATAGTTGTTTCTGGGGAGATTACAGGATCGGAAAGAGACCAACATCCTTTACGTTTTGTAACTACTATAGGCATCAGTTACACATGCATTGCCCTGGCATATCTGGAACACTTCCCTCCTGCTTCCTTTAGAACCGCTGGCATGGAGAAGATGGGGATGCATGTCCCAGCGAAGGGGTCTGGAGACTGAGTGATCAGCAGCCCCCTCCTCTCTTATTAGGCCAGGAGCTGAGTATACCACAGCCACTCAAAGATTCTTGACAAATCGCTCAGAGAACTGAAGGTAATCACGGAGGGTGGACCTGCACGAACAGGCATGAGAGTTATTTTCCCCAGGAGCAGACATACCCAGAGACTGCCCTGGGAACATCTGTCTTGATGAAGGCATGCTGCCAGGCGGGGAAGGTTCCCAGCTGCCCCGCCATCAAAGCAACCCTCTCTGTGATTTCTTTCTCTTGGGTGGCCTGAATCCTCATTGACATCTGGCCTGGCCTGTTGGCCAATCAGAATTACTGAGCCCTCCTTCAGGACACCCTTTTGATTTCTAAAGACCTGCCCCTCTGAAGCATGTACAGCTGGAAACGCTGAAAGCTTCAAGCCCAGTTTAAATGAAAAGTGTAAGCAATCTACGCATTACTTCTGAAGCCTTGACTTTCCTAATGAACTGAGGGTTAGTCAGTCACTGGCATGAGTCTGGGGTGTTCTGCTGAGGTCACCACGTGCTCGTTGACAGTGACCCACAAACACAGGAACACAGGGTGACCTGAGACACTCATGGCCACGTCTACCCACACAGGGACAGCTGTCAGCGGGGGAAGCTCGGGGGCTGGCACTGGAGTCGCTATCACGTTACTCCTTTGAAATGTGCCACTCAAGTGAGATGAAGCTGTCGTTTCCATTAAGCTGTAGTGAAGGTGAAGTTGCTCAGTCGTGTCCGACTCTTTGTGACTCCATGGACTGTAGCCTACCACGCTCCTCCATCCATGGGATTTTCCAGGCAAGTGTACTGGAGTGGGTTGCCATTTCCTTCTCTAGGGGATTTTCCTGACCCAGGGATTGAACCTGGGTCTCCCGCATTGTAGGCAGACGCTTTACCATCTGAGCCCCCAGGGAAGTCTATTAAGCTGTAACTCACCTAAAAATTAACCTTGCTGCACTGATTCAGTTAAATGATGTTTTAGAGACAGTTCTGATTCCAGTCTTTGGAAACAGAAACTCATTCTCCCTTTTCCCCCAGCAAAACCCATCCCCCCTCACTGCCCCAAATTCCATATCTTACTGGTGAGCCTTCTGAAATGGATGTGTGGCTATGTGTGCATATGTAGGGGGTGGTAGAGGGTGAGTTGGAAAGTGGCACATGTATGCTATCAGAGAGCACAGAACTGATTTTAATACTTTCCCAAATGAACACACAAACTGTGCACTTTATACTTTTCCAGGCCTCGGATTTCTAATCTGCCTACGCTCCCTGGGAAATTAGATGGATGGTCTCAGAGCCTCTTGCACTGCACTGTCAGCACTTGGACCAAAAGCACCCAAAGAGGAGGGCTGGCATCAAAAAGAGCTAGACGTCACAGGGAGCTCAGTGCTCTGTGATGACCTGGAGGGGTGGGATGGGCGTGTGGGAAGGAGGTTCAAGAGGGAAGGGATAAATATATACACATGGCTGATTGACTTTGTTGTACAGAGAAATGAACACAAAGCTGTAAGGCAATTATACTCCAATTAAATAAAAAATAGAGTTAGAGGTTTAGTTGTTTTGATGATTATGGGTGGAGCTGACCGTGATCTTTCACAATGCCCATCTGGGGAAAGCTTAGTAAATACTTATTGAACTGAGCAACCTTTGTCTCCAGTCCAGTTGCTATAGAGCTGTGTACATGTTCAGTCTGAATATTAAACAAAAAAATAGAGTGCAAGTATGAAATACTGTTGAGCACACAATTAAAATGTATTCAAAATGGACTAGTCTATTATTAATTATTGTTGTTTGGTGAGCTCCGAGGGAAACGTGGCTCTTTTCATTTGGGGGGATTTAAAAAGCCACACAGGCAGTTCCAGTTGAAACACACTTGCCAGGGGCCTCCTGTGTCTAGGCAGACTGTGACACAAGTCCATGAGGTCTATATATTATGCTCGGTGTCTGGGGAAATTCTTCACCTGCGCTTCATCTGAGCCCACCTCCATCCCTCCCCACCTCACAGAACAAGATACAAACTCACAACTCATGCAGATGCCCCATCTGACCCAAGATTTCTTCGTGCAGAGCAGTCTGTCTGCCATGGACAGAGTCTGACCCTGTGCACATTGCATGGGGTCAGGTGACATGGAGTTGGTTAGACTGGATTATGGACAACAATCCTAACCAGAAAATGTCTAAAATGATCTGTGATCCAGTATGAGTGAATTTATACCTCCAGCAACAATGCCAAGACTTGGGATATGATAGAGATGCAAAAAACCTGAATTAATGAAGTGCAAAACCAGACTACATCCTAAATTTTTAAGGAAACAGTTAAACCAAATCCACAGCAAGATTTAATCTGAATCATATGAAATAAGTTTTAAGGGTTCATATGAGGTAAATGGGATGAGAAACTGGCTAGTGATTCCTTACACCTGTAAACTACTTCCTCAGCACTTTCATATCTGTGATCTCACAAAAACATCATAATGTTGGTTAAACAAATATTATTATCCTTATTTTACAGATGGGGAAACTGGCTCAGAGAAATTGTGATTGGTTTAATAACTTTATATTAAACAGAGCTAGGATACAAATTCTGATGTCTTTGACCTCACCTTACCATAGGAAGCTATAGTTACTATTGTTTATCTTTTAAAATTAGGCTACATATAAACATAGCCTCACACAAGCACACAATACTCAGAACATCTTCCTTGCTTCATCAGTGTCTGCCTCAGTGTTTCCACAGTGTAAATCAACTGACCTGGGAGGCAGACAAACCTGGATTCAGGTTCCCACTTGGATCTATGTGACTTTGAACAAGTAACCATCAGAATAGGAAGCCCAGAGATAAATCCACGAACCTATGGTCACCTTATCTTCGACAAAGGAGGCAAGGATATACAATGGAAAAAAGACAACCTCTTTAACAAGTGGTGCTGGGAAAACTGGTCAACCACCTGTAAAAGAAAGAAACTAGAACACTTTCTAACACCATACACAAAAATAAACTCAAAATGGATTAAAGATCTAAATGTAAGACCAGAAACTATAAAACTCCTAGAGGAGAACATAGGCAAAACACTCTCCGACATAAATCACAGCAGGATCCTCTATGACCCACATCCCAGAATTTTAGAAACAAAAGCAAAAATAAACAAATGGGACCTAATGAAACTTAAAAGCTTTTGCACAACAAAGGATACTATAAGTAAGGTGAAAAGACAGCCCTCAGATTGGGAGAAAATAATAGCAAATGAAGCAACAGACATAGGATTAATCTCAAAAATAGACAAGCAACTCCTCCAGCTCAACTCCAGAAAAATAAATGACCCAATCAAAAAATGGGCCAAAGAACTCAACAGACATTTCTCCAAGGAAGACATACGGATGGCAAAAAAACACATGAAAAGATGCTCAACATCACTCATTATCAGAGAAATGCAAATCAAAACCACAATGAGGTACCATTATACACCAGTCAGGATGGCTGCTATCCAAAAGTCTACAAGCAATAAATGCTGGAGAGGGTGTGGAGAAAAGGGAACCCTCTTACACTGTTGGTGGGAATGCAAATTAGTACAGCCACTATGGAAAACAGTGTGGAGATTCCTTAAAAAGCTGGAAATAGATCTGCCATATGACCCAGCAATACCACTTCTAGGCATACACACTGAGGAAACCAGATCCGAAAGAGACACGTGCACCCCAATGTTCATCGCAGCACTGTTTATAATAGCCAGGTCATGGAAGCAACCTAGATGCCCATCAGCAGACGAATGGATGAGGAAGCTGTGGTACATATACACCATGGAATATTACTCAGCCATCAAAAAGAATTCATTTGAATCAGTTCTAATGAGATGGGTGAAACTGGAACCCATTATACAGAGCGAAGTAAGCCAGAAAGATAAAGACCATTACAGTATACTAACACATATATATGGAATTTAGAAAGATGGTAACGATAACCTTATATGCAAAAAAAGAAAAAGAGACTCAGATGTATAGAACAGACTTGTGGACTCTGTGGGAGAAGGCGAGGGTGGGATGTTTCAAGAGAACAGCATCGAAACATGTATATCTAGGGTGAAACAGATCACCAGCCCAGGTTGGATGCATGAGACAAGTGCTCAGGCCTGGTGCACTGGGAAGACCCAGAGGGATGGGGTGGAGAGGGAGGTGGGAGGGGGGACCGGGATGGGGAATACATGTAAATCCATGGCTAATTCATTTCAATGTATGACAAAAACCACTGCAATGTTGTAAAGTAATTAGCCTCCAACAAATAAAAATAAATGGAAGAAAAAAAAAAAAAACAAGTAACCATCTCTCTAAGCCTCTGCTTATGTATCTGGAAAATCAGAATAACAAGATCCATCTCAAAGGGTTATTGTGAGGATTAGATGAGAATACAGGTAAAGTGCTTAATACAAAGATTAACACATTGTCAACACCCAGTGAGTGACAGCTCTCATGATTATTATGGTAAAGTGAAGGGGAAATATGTAATCTGGGACTATGAATTTGAATTGAGGGTTATACAGCCTAGCTTATAGTGACTCGTAGCTGTTAGTTTCAGACTGGATTACCAATTGAAAGAGTTTAAAATCACTGAGTACAAGATATATAAAACAAGAATCTAGGAATGCATTGAGATTTTCACATTTTTAAGCAAAGAATGTCTACATGCATTTAAACATAGGCATACACACTCAACATTCAGAAAACTAAGATCATGGCATCCAGTCTCCTCACTTCATAGTAAATAGAAGGCAGAAAAGTGGAAACAGATTTTATTTTCTTGGGCTCCAAAATCACTGCGGATGGTGACTGCAGCTATGAAATTAAAAGACACTTGCTCCTTGGAAGGAAAGCTATGACAAAGCTAGACAGCATATTCAAAAGCAGAGACATCACTTTGTCGACAAAGGTTCATCTAGTCAAAGCTATGGCTTTTCCAATAGTCATGTATGGATGTGAGAGCTGGACCATAAAGAAGGCTGAGTGCTGAAGAATTGGATGTTTACAAATTGTGGTGCTGGAGAAGACTCTTCAGAGTCCCTTGGACTGCAAGGAAATCAAAACAGTCAATCCTAAAGGTAATCAACTCTGAATACTCATTGCAAAGACTGATGCTAAAGCTGAAGTTCCAATACTTTGGCTACCTGATATGAAGACCCGACTTATTGGAAAAGACCCTGATGTTGGGAAAGATTGAAGGCAAAAGCAGAAGAGGGCGGCAGAGGATGACATGGTTAGATAGCATCACCGACTCAATGGACGTGAGTTTGAGCAAAGTCTGAGAGATAGTGAAGGACAGGGAAGCCTGGCATGCTGCAGTCCGTGGGTCACAAAGAGTCGGACATGACTTAGCGACTGAAGAATGACCACATACACATTGATGCAGGTTGGGGAAACATACCCTTTCCCACATTATAGCAAACTTCCTGATGAACTGTAAAGCTGACTTAGCAAAAATAACAGCTCAGTGGATTTCCTTTTAGCACAAGTAACACTGCAAGCGAGAGAACAAGATCCACTCTGATATGACTCTGCACCCACTACAGGTAGAAGTTCATCCCCTGAAAGTACAACACACTATAAAGATTTGATCAATTTCCTTTAAAGTCTGGAAATCAGTTCTGATCCCCAACTTCACTATGATATTATATCTCTAAAAGCTCATCAACGTGTTTCAAGGCTGAAAATCCAAAAGATTCCAGGGATACTGATGGTTAGCAATAATTAGCCATCTTTTTCTTTTTTAAAAACTGAAAGCTGCTAATACAATATATCAGAGAGCCAACAGATTCTTTAGTAATAATTCACAATGAGCACAGATTCTGGAACTGGATGGTCTGAGTTTTATGTTTGTTTGGCCACACAGCATGTGAGATCTTAGTTCCCCAACCAGGGTTCAAACCTGGACCCTCTGCATTGGAAGCACAGCATCTTAACCACTGGACTGCCAGGGAAATCCTGCCTAAGTTTAAATTCAGACTGTACCACTTCTTAGCTGGGTGATTCCCAGTAAATTATTTCATCTTCCTGTGCTTCAGTTTCCTATCTACAAAAGGGAAATAATAAGAGCATATACTTCATAAAGTTTCCTATGAGTATTAAATGAGATAACTGATATAAAATTCCTAGAAAGGCACTTAGCACAGAGTAATAAATCAGTAAATGGTATCTATTGTTCTATATATACACAAAATATCCTCATTTAAAAACACTTACCACTTCAGTCCTATATCCATCTTTCCTCAGTGACCAACCTTAGAATTTCCACCCAGACAATAATGTGAAAACTGATTTATCTTGCATTCTCTGCTCCGAAAGGCCAGGTACTATGACTGGCACAGACTAGTTACTCTGAAAATATTTGATAAGAGAATGAAATAATGACAGCAATATTTTAAAGCACTTCGGAAGTATATCATGAAAAGCATGATATTCACTGTGATCCTCAAGGGTAAGGGAGAAAGAAAAGCTATTCAAAGCTTAGATTGTCTTTCTCCCATTGGAATAAAAGGGAAATGAACAAGAGCAGCTATTGCAAGAGGCACTGGAATTAAATTATGTCAATTTCCCAGCATGATAATAATAGAAAGCTCCATCATGGAGGCAAGGCTAGTCCCCTATTCATCCACTCTGTTCTTTTAAACACCACACCATCCTCTCACAAACCCCTCTGTTACTGCTCAATGTACATGAGTCACTGAGAATTCACATTATACAAAATCACAAAAAAGCAATAGGAATCCAACAGTATTTTTTCTAGCTCTCACAAATATTTGGCCCCCAAACCATGGGTATCAGAGAGCTGAATTTCCAACACGCTTTACAACTGTCCTCTGACAGCAAAATCCTATGGAGAAGGCTCTGGTCAGTGGTTCCTATGGGGATCCTATGCCAGGAAAGATTCATAATCAGAAGGGTGGGAGCTGCCCCAAATCTGCAGTGAAAGCTCTGGTCAAAGCCCACAGAAATTCCAGGCTTCAAACACAGGCATTTCATACAAAAAGACAAAATTATTCCCTGGGGGGCAGAAGCTCCACAACTACAGAAGAAAAAAAAAAAAAAAAAATATATATATATATATATAAGGGAAAAAATCAACTGCTCCAATATAAAATTAAGTGGCAAAATGTCCATGATATATTAAGTTCTCCCCCCTAAAAAAGAACATTGTAGACCAACATGTATAGTGACTCCATTTAAACAAACCCAATCAAAACCTTCTCCACTGCACTTCTTTCTCTGTAATTTATACACAGAAAAAAACACTGTGTCTGCTCTCATCCAATTTCCCTTTAAAGGGAATCAACATTCCACATGTGCCTTGATCAGCTCAGAGTTCAGGGGGCCTGGGCTTCACCCATTCCATGCAGTATTTTTTCAAGATGGTTGTTACTGTGAATGCATCTGTGGCTTTGATTTTTAGCAGCTTCCCTCCTCCTCTGGATCATTGCAAGATTAGACATGACTGTCACTGTCCACAGCCCTACCTGGCCACATCCAAGTTAAGTGAGGCTCTGAGTCAGTGAGAAGCAGGACTGAGGGTACGATAAGACAGTGGCTGTCAATCCTGGCTGCATATTAGAACCATCTGGAGAGCTTGAAAAACTCTTAACGCTTCATTCTAATGCCAGAGATTCTGTCTGGTTGGGTTGATTTGAGTATTCTTTTCAAAATCAGTATTTTATTTTTAAAAGCGCCCATGATTCTAATGTACAACCAGGATTCAAAGTCACTGCAATAGGAAATCCCTCTTAATAAGTAAATCCGCTCTGGAATTTGTCTGTAGCTTGCTATCTGTAAATAGAGCTCAAGGCGCCTGACAGAACTTCTACAAAACAATTCATAGACTGCGCTAGGCATTTAATGAACCACATTCAATTCTCCCAACAATGCTGGGAAGTGGATTTTATTACCACTTCCATTGACCAGATGCAAAAACCAGTCCTCAAAAATGGCAAGTAACCTGTCCCAGGCACTCACAGGAAGAAAGGAGAGGGATAGGGAATATTTCTGCAGATTTCAAAGATGTGTCCTTCAAGCTGGTACCCTTTCCCCAATGGAGCCCCATGCCTTGGCCTTACTGAAATGTTTCACTTGCTCCTGGTGCCCTGAGAGTTGGGCTCCCCTTGGTTCTCTGAGGAGACTGGGGTTCAATCCTGAACCTCGACCTAATTCTTAGCAGCCCTTCCTATCTATTGCATCTGATACCATTTTCTTCACCTTGAAGGAACTCTGTTCAGTACAGCTTTGGTAATTCAAAATCTAGTCATAGGTCACTCTCTCGAGTACAGCTCCCTCTGGTCACTGACCTCCCTCCCTGCCTCACCCCAATTCAACCTATCACTCTCTCCCAGACTACACCCACAGTCGGTCTGCATGCTATACAAATCGCAGTATCACTTAAACCTCTCTGGGTTTTTTTTTCCCCACATGAACTGTCCTGAAACTGTTCTTCATCCATCTGACATGTTTATGATTATTCCTTTAAATTTATATATAGGACTGACTGTTGCTTTTTTCATTAAAAATGTTTTTATTTTTATTAGTTTGGGGCCATTATCACAACACTCCTATAGAATTCTGAAATTAAATTGCCACGTATCATCATGAAGTCTCCTTCTGAGATCTTTTCATCATCTGTAAGTTTCATGACCATGGGGCTCTATGTGTTTTCCCAGATTCCTAATAAAAAGGGTTCTTCACTATTACCCTTCCTTTTGTGTGGCCTGAAACTGACAGAAATAACATCACAGCAAAAAAAAAAAAAAAAAAAATCACTAACTGGACTCGCTCCAGTTAACTGTATTTGTCGCTCAGTCACCAAGACTCTTCATGACCCCATAGATGGCAGCATGCCAGGCCTCCCTGTCCCCC
The DNA here is from genome assembly GCF_023699985.2 of Odocoileus virginianus. Classification (NCBI taxonomy): domain Eukaryota; kingdom Metazoa; phylum Chordata; class Mammalia; order Artiodactyla; family Cervidae; genus Odocoileus; species Odocoileus virginianus. Next base: position 22,378,437 of record NC_069697.1, read on the forward strand.
ACCATCTCCCGGAGTTTGCCCAAGTTCATGGCCATTGAATGCGTGATGCCATCCAACCAGCTCATCCTCTGTTGCCTCCTTCTCCTACTGCCCTTGATCTTTCGCAGCAACAGGGTTTTTTCCAATGTGTCGGCTGTTCATATCAGGTTGCCAAAATACTGAAGCTTCAGTTTCAGCATCAATTCTTCCAATGAGTACTCAGGGCTGGTTTCCTTTAAGACTGACTGGTTTGATCTCTTGCTGTCCAAGGGATTCTCAAGAGTCTTCTCCAGCACCACAATTCGATTCTTTGGCGCTCTGCCGTTTTTACGGTCAAGTTCTCACAATCGTATGTGACTACTGGGAAGACCATAGCCTTGACTATATGGACCTTTTGTCGGCAAAGTAATGTCTTTGCTTTTTAACACACTGTCTAGGTTTTTCATAGCTTTCCTGCCAAGAAGCAATTGCCTTCTAATTTTATGGCTGCAGTCACCATTTGCAGTGATTTTAGAGTCCAAGAAGAGGAAATCTGTCACTGCTTCCACCTATTCCCCTTATATTTGCCATAAAGTGATGGGACCAGATGCCATGATCTTCATTTTTTTAATACTGAGTTTTAACCTGGCTTTTTCATTCTCCTCCTTCACCCTTATGAAGAGGTTTTTAGTCCCCCCTTTGCTTTCTGCCATTAGAATGGTATCATCCACATATTTGAGGTTGTTGATATTTCTCCCAGCAATCTTGATTCCAGCTTGTAATTCACCCAGCCCAGCATTTCTCATGATGTGCTCTCCATCTGAGTTAAATAAGCAGGGTGACAATATACAGCCTTGATGTACTCCTTTCTCAGTCTGAACCAGTCAGTTGTTCCATACAAAGTTCCAACTGTTGCTTCTTGACCAGCATACAGGTTTCTCAGGAGACAGGTAAGATCATCTGGTATTCCCATCTCTTTAAGAGTTGTCCACAGTTTGTTATGAACCACAGAGTCAAAGGCTTTTGTGTAGTCAATGAAACAGAAGTTTATGTTTTTCTGGAATGCCCCTGCTTTCTCTATGATCCAATGAATGTAGGCAATTTGGTCTCTAGTTCCTCTGCCTTTTCTAAACCCAGCATGGACATCTGGAAGTTCTTGGTTCATGTAATGCTGAAGCCTAGCATGCACGATTTTGGGCATAACCTTACTAGCATGGGAGATGAGTGCAACTGTCTGGTGGTTTGAACATTGTTTAGCACTGCCCTTCTTGGGAACTGGGATGAGGACTGACCTTTTCCAGTCCTGTGGCCACTGCTGGGTTTTCCAAATTTGCTCACATACTGAGTGCAGCACTTTGGTAGCATCATCTTTAAGGATTTTAAATAGTTCTGCTGGAATTCCATTGCCTCCACTAGCTTTATTGACAGCAGTACTTCCTAAGGACCACTTGACTTCACATTCCAGAATGTCTGGCTCTGGGTGAATGACCACACCATCATGGTTATCTGGTTCATTTAAGATCTTTTTTTTGTACAGTTCTTCTGTATATTCTTTTCATCTCTGCTTGATCTCTAGTGCTTCTATTAGATCTTTACCATTTCTGTCCTTTATTGTGCCCACCTTTGAATGAAATGCTCCTCTGATATTTCCAATTTTCTTGAAGAGCTCTCTTGTCTTACCCTCTCTGTTATTTTCCTCTATTTCTTTGTATTGTTCATTGAAGAAGTCCTTCTTGTTTCTCCGTGCTATTTTCTGTAACCCAGCATTTAGATGGGTGTACCTTTCCCTTTCAGAGAAGGCAATGGCAACCCACTCCAGTACTCTTGCCTGAAAACTCCCATGCACGGAGAAGCCTGGTGGGCTGCAGTCTATGGGGTCACGAAGAGTCGGACACGACTGAGTGACTTCACTTTCACTTTTCACTTTCATGCATTGGAGAAGGAAATAGCAACCCACTCCAGTGTTCTTGCCTGGAGAATCCCAGGGACAGAGGAGCCTGGTGGGCTGCTGTCTATGGGGTCGCACAGAGTCCAACACGACTGAAGCGACTTAGCAATAGTAGCAGCACCTTTCCCTTTCTTCCTTGCTTTTTGCTTCTCTTCTTTCTTCAGCTATTTAAAAACCTCCTCAGACAACCACTTTGCCTTCTTGTTTTTCTTTTTTCTTTGGGATGGTTTTGTTTGCTGTCTCCTGTACGGTATTATGGACCTCTGTCCATAGTTTTTCAGGCACTTTATTTACTAGATTTAATCCCCTGAATCTATTCATCACCTCCACTGTATATTCATAGGGTATTTGATTTAAATCATACCTGCCTGGCCTAGTGGTTTTTCCTGCTTTAGTTTAAGCCTGAATTTTGCTATGAGAAGCTGATGATCTGAGCCACAGTCAGCTCCAGGTCCTGTTTTTGCTAACTGTATAGAGCTTCTCCATCTTCAGATACAAAGAATGTAATCAACCTGATTTCAGCCATGTGTAAAATCGTCTCTTATGTTGTTGAAAAGGGGTGTTTGCTATGACCAGTGCATTCTCTTGGCAGAATTCTCTTAGCCTTTGCACTGCTTTATTTTGTACTCCAGGGCCAAACTTGCCTGTTACTCCAAGTATCTCTTGACTTCCTACTTTTGCATTCCAATCTCCTATGATGAATAGGACATCTTTTTGTAATGCTAGTTCTAAGAGGTCTTCTAGTTCTTCATAGCACTGATCAGCTTCTTCGGCATTAGTGATTGGGCATAGACTTGAATTACTGTGATGTGGAATGGTTTGCCTTGGAAACAAACCGAGATCATTCTGTCATTTTTTGAGGCTGCACCCAAGTACTGCATTTCAGACTCTTCTGTTGATTATGAAGGCTACTCCATTTCTTTTACAGGGTTCTTGCCCACAGTAGTAGATATAATGGTGAACTGAGTTAAATTCACCCATTCCCGTCTATTTTAGTTCACTGATCCCTAAGATGTTGATGTTCACTCTTGCCATCTCTTGCTCGACTGTGTCCAATTTACCTTGATTCATGGACCCAACATTCCAGGTTCCTGTGCAATACTGTTCTTTACCGCATCACATTTTACTTTCATCACCAGAAATATCCACAACTGAGCATCATTTCCACTTTGGCCCAGCCACTTCATTCTTTCTGGAGCTATTAGCAGTTGTCCTCCACTCTTTCCTGGTAGCATATTGGACACTTTCTGACCTGCAGGACTCCTCTTTTGGTGTCATATCTTTTTGTCTTTTTATGCTCTTCACAGGGTTCTCACAGTGAGTGTCCTGGGGTGGTTTGCCATTCTCTACTGCAGTGGATCATGTATTGTCAGAACTCTCCACTATGACCCATCTGTCTTGGGTGGTCCTGCATAGCATGGCTCATAGCTTCATTGAGTTATGCTAGCTAACTGTACAATCTTATTTTTCAAAATCTGACATGGGGTTTTGTGAGTACCTTGAAATTAAGATTTACTATGTACTTTTCTCTGAGCCAAGTCACCATAAGGAATATTCTTAGTAATTCTTTACGGCTCTTCAGTTCAGTTCAGTTCAGGTGCTCAGTCGTGTCCGACTTTTTCTGACCCCATGAATCGCAGCACGCCAGGCCTCCTTGTCCATCACCAACTCCCGGAGTTTATTCAAACTCATGTCCATCGAGTTGGTGATGCCATCCAACCATCTCATCCTCTGTCGTCCCCTTCTCCTCCTGCCCCCAATCCCTCCCAGCATCAGGGTCTTTTCCAATGAGTCAACTCTTCGCATCAAGTGGCCAAAGTATTGGAGTTTCAGCTTCAGCATCAGTCCTTCCAATGAACACCCAGGACTATCTCCTTCAGGATGGACTGGTTGGATCTCCTTGCAGTCCAAGGGACTCTCAAGAGTCATTACCATCATCTATTTGAGAATCTATTCTAAACTTGCTAAGGATTAAAAGAAAGGACAAAGACTGTTTGTGAAAAACAGTACAGTATTTTCCCATTTTGGGGGGCAATGCTCCTATTCTCCACAACTTTTCAAAATTTGCTAATAGTTGCCCTAAGGTCAATGCCCTTACATATGGAATGTAATCAGAACGGCTTTCTCACCATCTCTCCACCTATCCTTTCAGTGCTCTTCTGACTCATTTATCTTCTATTTTGGGCTTCCCCGGTGGCTCAGATGGTGAAGAGTCTGCCTGCAATGGTGGAGACCCAGGTTCCATCCTTGGGTGGGGAAGATCTCCTGGAGAAGGGAATGGCAACCCACTCCAGTATTCCTGACTGGAGAATTCCATGGTCAGAGGAGCCTGGTGGGCTATAGTCCATGGGATCACAAAGAATTGAAAATATTACTGAGGTAACTGAAGATTCACTTTCAGTCATAAGAAATAATAGAGATATCCTTGTGTACTTTGCCCAGTTTCCCCCAATGGTTTTTCCAAAACTGTCATATTCAATATAATACCACAACCAGGATACTGATATTGATAAAATCCTCATATCTTCTTCAGACTTCCTTAGTTTTACTTGTACTCATGTGTGTATGTGTGAACTTCTCCATAACATCACTACCTGTGCAAAATCATGTATCCAATCAAGACACAGAACAAATGGTTCTAACACCACAAGAGTCCTTCGTGTTGCCTACCCACTAATCTTTCAAACATGCTTGCTCTGTTCTTTCTGGATCAACTGCCGTAAAGGAAAAAACATATGAAAAATATGAGTTGAGAAGAGCTTTCACTGGGCTATTGATTAACATCACTGCTTCCTCCCCCTTTTGAGCATGGTTTCTTAAAACTGCATAAACTTGTTTTTTGAATACTACTACGACACACTCCAGAATTTCCTTTAAAATGCTTTTAAGTCCTTAGGTGTTCTTTATTTGATGTTTATCTTTATAATTTCTTTGGAGTTCTTTATCTGATGTTTATCTTTATAATTTCTTTGGAGTTCTTTATCTGATGTTCATTTTTATAATTTCTTTAGAATGAAGCATGATAAATGAGTAGAGAGACTTTTCCTACTTCGCAGCAGAAGGGAGGATGGTTTCCAATTATTAAGTATTTATGAGACATCGTTCATCTGAGTATGAAACTGTAACCAAAAGCTGTGGATCTCTTACCACGTTAGAGTATCATTTTCCCTTACCATATTAAATTATGGCATTTGACACACTCTTTGAGGAATAGGATCACATCCTATACTTCTTTTCTGTTTAGAGTGGCTGCTGTCCTTGACTCTCCAGGACTCATATATCCCAGATGATTAATCTAAGTCAAGGATCAGCGGCTTTTCTGTAAAGGGCAGACAGTAAATAGTTTAGCCTTTGCCAGAAGATCGCTGTTGCAACTGTTCAATTCTGCTGCTGTATCATGAAAGCAGCAACGGGCATTATGTAAATGACTGAGCCTGGCTTATGCCAATTACACTTCAGTAATATTTGCCAAACCCTGACCTGAACTAATCATGGTAAGCCCACTTCCTCAGGCAATGACAGCTCACAGATGGACACAGGACCAATCCTGGAATGTGAAATGTGACAGAAGTTCGCTGAGGGGCTCCTAGGAAAGATTATTTCACATTTTAGACAGTTAAGGAAGAGACAACCCTCCTTTTCCCTTTGGATATCAGCAGATCGCAATGTGATGCCTGGAATCACTGCAGCCATCTTGCTCCCGATCTAAAAATGAAGCCACAGGAGGGCAGAGCCATGAGAATCAGAGGTCAGCAGAAACAACACACGGTGCTTGCAGACTACTCCTTCTTCTTACGTAAGACAACAAATTTCCATATTACTTAAGCCAGTGAGTTGGCCAAAAAGCATCCCAATTACTATACCCCCTTCAACGCTTAGCAAAGTACTTCACAGAGGAAACTCGTTCAGTAAACAACATTCTGTTGACCTGGCTTACAAACTGAACCTTAAATGCATGCAAATTAGAGTTCTTCCCATTGTAAATAACAACCTAGCTCCTTTTAAAGACAGGTTCAAATTTTCTGGGAAAAAAAACCAAAGAACAATAACACCAATGAGAAGAAATAATAGTAAACCTCATATTATTTAAGATGAATAGAAAACAAAAGTATTCAACAATTTTTCATTTTTCTCAAAATAACTGTGTTTCAAGATTATCCACTCGTTACAGTTCTCCCCGCCTTACTTGAAGCCTTCTTCTCCCTGACTGGCCCTTGGAAGGCAAGTTGCATGCAAATGTCTGTATACTCATCAGTCTTACTGGGCATGGTTCCAACTGGCCACCCCACATGAACACAATTAAAAGTTAAACATCAATTAAAATTCATGCAATCCATTTGGCTCTCTAAAAAAATCACTAAATAACCATACACATTTGGGGCCCAAATTAATCCTAAATTGTTTTCCATCACTCTTTAGTTATCAAACATACTGGGCCTCATTTTAGACTCTATTAATTGCTCATTTAGCTTTCACAGAGTAGGCCATGAAAAATGAACCCAGGATAAAAAATAAAAAAGTGGAATGGGTCAAGTTCAGCTGGCCAGGTAGTCTGTTAGTGATAGTGGCACTTAGGGAAATTCTACGGGAGGGTAAGCCCTATCCAGGGCTGAGGGGACACACAAAGGATTCTCCTCCGAGACATCCGCTGATTTACTCATCTGCTTTCAACACAGACCTGGAAGTCTAACAGGCATCTCACATTTTAACATGTCCAAAGCAGAATGCATAATTTCTCCTCTAAGTCTAGTTCTTATCCTATCTTTCCCATTTCAATAAATGACACCCAACTACATAAGCCCAAAGTCAGCATCACCCTTGATTTCTTTTTTCTGTATCCCCACAACCATGCCATCAGCAGTTCTGACTGACTCTGCAACCAAAACCTGTCCATTCCTCTCCATCCCATCCCCACCCACCACCTTAATCTGGATCTCTGTCATGTCCTTTTTGAGAACACTGCCACCACCTCCTAAATAGCCTCCCAGATGTCTTTTCTGCCTCCCAACAACCCATTCTTTTAAAAATTAAATACAATCCCATCACTCCCCTGCTTAAAACCCTTCAATAGCTTCCATCTGCATTTTATTCTATTTAAATTTTTGGCTGGTTTTTTAAATTTTTTGGCCATGCTCCATGGCATGTGAGATCTCAGTTCCCCAACCAGGGATCAAACCAGTGCCCCTGCAGTTGCATCTCAGAGTCTTAACCACTGAACCACCAGGGAAGCCCTCCAGCTGCATTTTAGAATTAAAATCTCTATGAATTTCCTATTGCAACTATAAAAATTAGCATAATTTGGTGGCTTGGCCCAACACAAATGTACTCTCCTACAGTTCTGGAAATCAGAAGTGTAAAATCAAGGCGTCAGTAGGGCTGGGTTCCTCCTGGAGGCTTCAGAGGAGACTCTGTTTCCCTGCCTTTTTAAGCTTCTAGAGCTTCGTACACTCCTCAGCTTGTGACTCCTTCCTCACCTTCTCTGATTCTCTGCCCTCCTCGAACAAGGACCTTTGTGATGACACTGGGCCCACCCAGGTCACTCAGGATGGTCGCCCCATCACAAGATATTTAACTTCATCACATCTGCAGTTTCTTCTACCATGTAAGTGACATATTCACAGGTTTGGAGACTAGGACATGGGTAGTTTAGAAGGGCCCTTATTCAGCCTATCATAAAACAAACAAAACACATAGGTGGACCTAGAGAGAATCATACAGAGTGACGTAAGTCAGAAAGAGAAAACCAAATATCGTATATTAACACATATACACGGAATCTAAAAAAATGGTATAGACGATCTTTATTGCAAAGCAGAAACACAGATGTAGAGTACAAATCTATGGGGGTAAAGGAGAAGCAGGAGGAATTGGGAAATTGGGCCTGACACCTATATACCACTGACACTGTATATAAAATAGACAACTAATGAAGATACACTATACAAGACAGGGAACTCTACTTAACGGTCACCTGAGGGGAAGGAAGTCTGAATGGTGAATGTATATGTATGGCTGATTGATTTCGCTCTATAGCCGAAACTAATACAATGTTGTAAAGCAACTATATTCCGATAAAAATTATTTTAAAAAACACAACATAAAAGAACAGAGCAGCTCCTGACCACGGCTTACCAGCCTGCTGTCACCCATGCAGCCCAGACCTGATCACCTCTCACGCTTGTCTTTCACTCACATTCTCCTCCTACTTAGGCCTCCTGTCGCTCTGTCCATGTGCCAGGCTGGCTATCCCCCTAGAGTCTTTACCCCCGTTGTCCCCTCCATCCGGGGCAGTCCTTCCCCAGAAGTTCACACAGTTGATTCATTCTTAAGAGCTCAGGTGTCATTTTCTCACTTATCACCACCCAAGACCACCTCCTTGACTTACATTCTCACTGTTAGTAAGTCAACTCAGCGGGAAGATTCTCTGGTTTGCTCACTGTTCCACCCAGAACAGTGACTGACACTCGCAGCAACTAAATATTTGTTGAAGGACTGAACTTTATGACTTCAAAATGTTGGTGATTTTCCCATAACATGACTTCATAACCCATTCTGGTTTTATAATCCACAGATCTACACAAATGCTTTTTAAACTCGCCCACATCTTCATCCTAGATCAGTGCACAGGATAAGGCTAAACAAGATGACATGTGACAAAAAACAACTGCAAAGCCTGCAAAATATTGGTGGGGGAGGTGGGAGGTAGAGTGAGGGGACAGGGCTGAAAAAAATATGAGTAACATAACACGGGAAATTTCCCTTGTTGGTAAAGAACCTGCCTACAATGCAGGAGACCCAGGTGTGCTTGCTGGTTTGGGAAGATCCCTTGGAGGAGGACATGGCAACTCACTCCAGTATTCTTGCCTGGAGAATCCCATGGACAGAGGAGCCTGGCAGGCTATAGTCCATGGGGTTGCAAGAGTCAGACACGACATAGCAAGTAAACCACCAACATAACATGGAAAGTAGATTCAGAAGGAAGAATTACAGATGACTCTTAACTCAACATGACTTACCAGTAGGACACAGCTACCAAAAACATAACCTTCTGTGCAATGGAGGTTTTCAAGCAAAAAGAAAACTACTTCTTGGACACACTTCATTAACAAAAATAAGAAAATGCCCTGCAGGCAAGTGGTTAAGATTCCATGCTTTCATTTTTGAGAGTTTAGGTTCAATATCTGGTTGGGGAGCCAAAAATCCCAGGAGCCATGCAAGGCACAGCAACTCCCTCCCTTGCCACTCACAAAAAGCTAGCATTTACCAAGGGTACAAAATGAACCAGGCACTGTAATGAAAGCTCTACATGAAATGCCTCATTTAATCCCCGAAATACTGTTATGGAGGAGTGTCCAATTCTTTACGACCCCATGGACTGTAGCCCACCAGGCTCCTCTGTACATGAAATTCTCCAGGCAAGAATACTGGAGTGGGTTGCCATTCCCTTCTCCAGGGGATCTTCCTGACCCACGGATTGAACCTGGGTCTCCTGCATTTCAGGCAGATTCTTTACTGTCTGAGCCTCCAGGGAAGCACTATTAATATTTCTCATTCCACAGATGAGAGCAACATAGTTCAAAGGAGTCAGGTAATTTGCCCAAATGTATAGAATTAGTATGTGTGAGAGTCAGGCTTCAGGAGTCCAAAGGTCTTTAAAAGTAATGGTCTACTGTACCAGCTTTTACTGACTATGCTGGGCACAGTGAAGGGTTGATAAGAAAGCACTACGTGCTCTTTAGGAGTTGTGGGATTCAGTGATCTGAGCAGACAGCCCCGTGCAGCCTGGTGAAGCTTATGACCCATAAACCAGAAGACGAAGTCCTTAATTTATAACTGCAGAATATCTGCGTGCTGATTAGCTCCCAAAACACCACCACCTGCCAGTAATTCAGGCTTCACATTTCAAAAATCATCTGACAATTCCTTCTCCTTCATCTCCATCTCTCATGAATCATAAAGTCCAGCTACCAATTCTTCTAATATTTCTGTTTATAATTATGGAGTTTCAAAGAAAAACATCCACTGTTAGAAAGACAGTCTAACACTATAAAAAGATAGATAATAGAAAAAGTAAGCCTCCCTCCCATTATAGACCCCAAGTGCTCTTTTCTGGAGACAACTGTTACTGTTAAAAAACACACAAACGGGAAAGGGAGTGATAGGATCAGATGTGGGTCAGTCTGGGTACAGTGGAGGGAGGATTAAGGCAAGTGAGGCAAATACCAGGAGGTCAGCATGGAGGATACCGCAATGGTTCTAGCAACCCATGATAAATTTGTGAAATAGGACCACAGCAATCAGAAGAAAAGACCCTGATGCTGGGAAAGATTGAGGGCAGGAGCAGAAGGGGGTGACAGAGGATGAGGTGGTTGGGTGGCCTCATCGACTCAATGGACATGACTTTGAGCAAACTCCAGGAGGCAATGCAGGACAGAGAAGCCTGGCATGCTGCAGTTCATGGGGTCGGAAAGAGTTGGAGATGACTTAGCGACTGACCAACAACAAACTTGAAGAATCTGTGGAATACAAGGTGGGGAGGTGAGTCATTTAGAGACAGCAGTGGTTGGATCTGGGGATGAAAGAGAGTGAAGAGTCTAGAAGGACTTCTGCATGCCTGGCTTAACGATGGTATTGTCTCACTGAGATCAGAGTATGAAGCGAGATCGGAGTATGAAGTTCACAAACACAGCCGTGGATGTGTCTGTGGCAGTTGGGGCATAGAGCAGACGGACAGCAGTGAGGGTCTAGAGCTCAAGAGAGTGGTCAGGCTGCAGCACAGGGGGGCTGCTGAAGCCGTGCACAGGCTGAGTTCGCAGAGGGAGTGGCCCGGCAGGGTGAGCATCACCGTCTTGATGGAACGGGCAGAGGAAGCACCTCTCGGATGTCGTCACCGTTGCACGGACAACAGAAGACACTCCAGACACCTGTTTTTATCTGGAGATGTATTTTGACATGTATTCAGTCCTGTTTTGAGCCTCTCTGATTCCATATGCATGTCCTTCTGTAACATTTGCCATCCTTTCAAAGGTGGAGATTTGGCAGGTTTCATACATGAGGGATGAAGCTATTTTTAAAATTTTTTGCATTTTAATCATATTCTCTTAAATTAGGGTATGTAGCTGCTAGCAGTTGGACTGGGTCTGAGCAATATAACAACTGAGGTGGGGGGGCGGGGAGGTTTGAAATGTGCACGCACTGCTCGCTTCGCTGCCTTGCGTTTCTGCCATAGCCAAGAGAACTACTACCCCAGTCCTGGGCTCAAAATAGGCACATGAATGGGGCAGAATTGCCCCAGCTGACCCACAGACCTGAGAGGGAGAAACAAGTGCTTACTGCCTACTAGGTGGCACTGGGATATTGGGGTTGTTATGCAGCAGATGGTGAGGGGCAGGGAGGCCTGGGGTGCTGCACTCCAGGGGGTCGCAAAGAGTAGGACACGACTGAGACACTAAACAACATGCAACAGCTATTCCTTTCCTTTGTATTGAAGTATCATTTATACACAATGAAATGTTCAGATCTTAAATACACCTTCAATCAGTATTCACCTGTGTAACCCACACCCCTGGCAAGACACAGGACCCTGCCATCACCCCAGTAAGTGACTCGCTGGCCCTTTTGAGTCAATTGCCACCTCATGCCCAAAAGCAAACACTGATTTCCTCTAACATCATATCTTAGTTTTAAGACTTCTATCATTGCAACCTACTTTGGGGGTAAGTTGATATAAAAAGAGCAGGGAAAAGAATAAAATACTTAGGAGTATATCTACCTAAAGAAACAAAAGACCTATACATAGAAAACTATAAAACACTGATGAAAGAAATCAAAGAGGACACAAACAGATGGAGAAATATCCCATGTTCATGGATTGGAAGAATCAATATTGTCAAAATGGCTATACTACCCAAAGCAATCTATAGATTCAATGCAATCCCTATCAAACTACCAACGGTATTTTTCACAGAACTAGAACAAATAATTTCACAATTTGTATGGAAATACAAAAAACCTCGAGTAGCCAAAGTAATCCTGAGAAAGAAGAATGGAACTGGAGGAATCAACCTGCCTGACTTCAGACTATACTACAAAGCCACAGTCATCAAGACAGTTTGGTACTGGCACAAAGACAGAAATATAGATCAATGGAACAGAATAGAAAGCCCAGAGATAAATCCACGAACCTATGGTCACCTTATCTTCGACAAAGGAGGCAAGGATATACAATGGAAAAAAGATAACCTCTTTAACAAGTGGTGCTGGGAAAACTGGTCAACCACCTGTAAAAGAATGAAACTAGAGCACTTTCTAACACCATACACAAAAATAAACTCAAAATGGATTAAAGATCTAAATGTAAGATCAGAAACTATAAAACTCCTAGAGGAGAACATAGGCAAAACACTCTCTGACATAAATCACAGCAGGATCCTCTATGACCCACATCCCAGAATTTTAGAAACAAAAGCAAAAATAAACAAATGGGACCTAATTAAACTTAAAAGTTTTTGCACAACAAAGGAAACTATAAGCAAGGTGAAAAGACAGCCCTCAGATTGGGAGAAAATAATAGCAAATGAAGCAACAGACATAGGATTAATCTCAAAAATATACAAGCAACTCCTCCAGCTCAACTCCAGAAAAATAAATGACCCAATCAAAAAATGGGCCAAAGAACTAAACAGACATGTCTCCAAAGAAGACATACAGATGGCTAAAAAACACATGAAAAGATGCTCAACATCACTCATTATCAGAGAAATGCAAATCAAAACCACAATGAGGTACCATTATACACCAGTCAGGATGGCTGCTATCCAAAAGTCTACAAGCAATAAATGCTGGAGAGGGTGTGGAGAAAAGGGAACCCTCTTACACTGTTGGTGGGAATGCAAATTAGTACAGCCACTGTGGAAAACAGTGTGGAGATTTCTTAAAAAGCTGGAAATATAACTGCCATATGACCCAGCAATCCCACTTCTGGGCATACACACCGAGGGAACCAGATCTGAAAGAGACACGTGCACCCCAATGTTCATCGCAACACTGTTTATCATAGCCAGGACATGGAAGCAACCTAGATGCCCATCAGCAGATGAATGGATGAGGAAGCTGTGGTACATATACACCATGGAATATTACTCAGCCATTAAAAAGAATTCATTTGAATCAGTTCTAATGAGATGGATGAAACTGGAGCCCATTATACAGAGTGAAGTAAGCCAGAAAGATAAAGTCCATTACAGTATACTAACACATATATATGGAATTTAGAAAGATGGTAATGATAACCCTATATGCAAAACAGAAAAAGAGACTCAGATGTATAGAACAGACTTGTGGACTCTGGGAGGAGGCGAGGGTGGGATGTTTCAAGAGAACAGCATCGAAACATGTATATTATCTAGGGTGAAACAGATCACCAGCCCAGGTTGGATGCATGAGACAAGTGCTCGGACTTGGTGCACTGGGAAGACCCAGAGGGACAGGGCAGAGAGAGAGGTGGGAGGGGGGACCGGGATGGGGAATACACGTAAATCCATGGCTGATTCATGTCAATGTATGACAAAAACCACTGCAATGATGTAAAGTAATTAGCCTCCAACTAAAAAAAAAAAAAAAAAGAGCATGGATTAGCAAAATCCAGCCCATTATCCATTTCTGCATGATTCATGAGCTAAGAATGGTTTTTACATTTTCAAACAGCTAAGAGAAATCTAAAGAGGAGTACTAGTTTGTGATGTGTGGAAATTTTATGAACTTCAAATTTCAGCGCCTGTGATAGTTTTTTATTGGCATGCAGCCAGCTTCCTTTGTTGATATATCATCTATGGCTGCTTCTGCGCTACAGCTGCGGAGATGAGGAGCTGAAATTCGAGAACATATGCCCCAGAAGCCTTAAGTATTTACTACCTGGCCCGTCCCCCACTCTCCATGGCACATGTGGATCCAAGTGCTGGCAGTGGGAGCTGGGGGGGGGGGGGGTGTGCGGCGCTGGTCAATGCTGAGAACCAGGTGTTCTGAGTGCTGTTCTAGTTACCCTCAATCAAGTTATATATAAAAATCATACATGTTCACAGAGATGGCAACGGCACCCCACTCCAGTACCCTTGCCTGGAAAATCCCATGGACAGAGGAGCCTGGTAGGCTGCAGTCCATGGGGTCGCTAAGAGTCAGAAACGACTGAGCAACTTCACTTTCGTGCATTGGAGAAGGAAATGGCAACCCACTCCAGTGTTCTTGCCTGGAGAATCCCAGGGACGGGGGAGCCTGGTGGGCTGCCGTCTATGGGGTCGCACAGAGTTGGACACGACTGAAGTGACTAGCAGCAGTAGAAGCATACATGTTCATGAAAGCCTAAATACTGTCAAAACACACAATGTGGAAAGTGAGAGCCTCTCATAAGCCCAGTTCTAGGGCAGAATACTCTACACTAAGATTTCAAAGTAAACTAATGCTAGGTTACAACTAATGCATAGTCATTATTATCCTGCATCATTTTCCTATGATGGTCACCATCACGAAGATGCATTACTACTGACACAGGAAGAGTGAAGCTGTAAATAGGAATAGGCCAAAGTCAGATGGAATAGGTAGGGTGGGTGCCAACATCTCACCTGTGAAATACAAGGGGAGACAGGGAAGAGTCATCCCCAGAATCACACTGCATTAAACACCCAAATCCCGCCAGGCCAGACTCACAAGTCCATGGGCACATCAGACCTCCAAGGACAAAAGGAGGCGCCCTGAAGGGGGACCAGCCACCACACACTGTGCTGGCTGGGCTTTGCCAGATTAGAGGTGTGCATGGCTGCCTTAGAAACAGCCTGAATCTTATCCTAGAATGCAAAGTGTGTTCCCTCTTGGCTAATAAAGTGCAGTGCTATTCCTCTGCTGGGAAAACTGGTAAGCATTTACATTATGCCTTCAGGAATAACACCATCTGGAGACACCTTTCAAGTATATGGCTTTGTTCAGTAACTCCAACTCTAGAAGACCATTTCTTCAAGTTTTTCGCAACTACCTCAGCCTTCCTTAATGGAAATACTTCTCTTTTCATTCAATGATTTCTCCTCTTATTAAGAACCATTTTGATATTCTAGAAGGGATGTGGGATTGGGGGCAATGACAGATCTGAATATCTGCAGGGCTTTTCTTATGCTGAGTGGCAAATGTAAGTCGGGATCAGAGTTCAATTTTGGAGACGACGGGAAAAGCTGATGCCACTTCTCACGCCATCCCTTTAAGTGTATGCTGCATAAGTATTAAAGATTATTTAAAATGATAAAGTATTACTTTAAAGGGTATCAATTTAGTAGCCAACTGTGGATGTCCACATGCCTCTGTTTTTGGGGTGGGGGGTGGTTGTTGAGTATTTCAGGAAACCTATGAATTCTTTGCCCAGAAAAACACACATGTGCACATCTCCCTTACATACACACACACAAATATTCCTGGGGCCTTCAGGCTCCCAGTGCTTGGCTAGGGATCCCAAGTTTATAAAACTTAACTACGGGTTGAAGGGGGGTACGGGGAGAGTGTACCCCGAGGGGCTGTAGTAGAGACAGTCTAAAATGACAGCATCATCACCTGTGAAGTTTGCCTCAGAGGCAGGGAGATAAAATGAATAAAACAGGCTCTTAATTTGTAGCTCAGCTGGCCTTTGGGGGGGAAAAAATGCAAGGATTTGACTTGAGAGTAACTAAATTGGTATTTTAATGCTCTGTGTGTATGTGTGTGTAATAAGTGCACATGAATGTGGGAGTTGTGTGTGTTCACGTGCGTCCACCCTTGAGGGACAAATCGTCCACTCCCACGGTACTGTTCCTCAGTTTAGCAGCTGAGATAAATTCACCCAGCCGGTGGGGCCCCAGGCAGCCTGCCCCAGGGGGTAGCCCTGTTAACCTCTTCCCTCCTCCAAGTGTCTATCCTCACGGCCACCATCAAGGTGAGGACACCAATCCCCATGGGAGCCTTTCCTGCAGCTGTGAACTGTTCCAATTCCTTCTAATCGCAGAGGACTGATCTGCTGCTTACTGCTAAATCGCCTTAAACTACATCCCGCTGTGCAGCCCAAAGGGGATTACCAGCTGTCATGGAGCTTTTATCTTCCCACCTACCCAGCAGCAGACAGGAGAGCTCAAAATGTGACAGAAGTAAGAACTAGGAGTAAAGAAATTCCCAGAGGGGCGAGTCTGTGTCTCTCAGAGGCGCTGAAAGCATCCTACACAAAAGTAAAACATGAATCTTGGGTTTCCTGAATTCTCCTCTGTCTTTTCTTGGCTAAAAGACTGATCAGTCAGTGTCTGCCAACTGCAAGCTCTGGCCAGCAAAGAAAATCAGATGGGGGAAAGGCAGGCGCCTGAGCACAGGCTGGCTGGCAGGCAAACACACGCAGGCCAGACGTGGGGAGAAAGGAAAGAAAAGGCCACCGCCCTTCCTAAACTTTCAGGGACAGCCCTACAATTGTTTCGGAGGGTGGTCCAGACAACACAGGAACTCCTGAGAGTTCAGCTGAGGGAAGAGCACGTGGGCACGCCACAGGATCATCAGACTGGCTCTGTTTCCAAGTCCATGATTCCACACAGGTCCTTTCTTCCTATGGCATCAAAGGCCGGGCTGCCTTCAGCACTCTGGGCTGTCTTGCCAAGTCTGGCATCTATTCCAGGAACCCTTGGGACCAAGAGACTGATCAACAGAGGAAGGAAAAAAAAAAAAGAGTGTTTTATTGTGCAAAAGCCCAAATAACTTTTCTAAAATGTGCATTGTTTAAAATCTTCCAGTGGATTCCCACTTCCCTGAGGATAAATTCTCAGTTCTCTGTGTTGGCCTTTATGTAGGGAAGACCATATACTTAAATGCTCCAAATAATGACACCTTGGAGAATGAAAGACACTGCTATTCATAACAATGCTGGAACAACAGTCATAAACCAGGACTGTCTTCCGAGACACCAGACTCTGGGCATCCTCTGGCTCAGCCCAGGGACCCCCCTTCCCTCCCACCACCCACAGGCTTTCTCCCACTTCCTCACCCTGGACATCCACTCTCCTCTCCCTGTTCCCTGGATCTGCAGGTTTCTCCTTTACCCCACTCTTGCTCAGCCCTCTTGGTCTCAGTCTGGAAGGAACATGGGCAGGGATGTCTCCTCTGACCACTGAGACAAGGTTGGTTCCCTCTCACAGGCTCCCAGGGCACCCAGAACACCGCTCATCACTTCTGCTATCTTTATTTACTGGCTGAGGTTGCCTTCTGCAACCGCCTCGCTATTTGGCCTCCGGGTTGGGGCAGCTCAGATTCTTACACCAGGCCTGATGCAAGGAGGTGTTGGGTTCTTCCGGTCTTACCCATGGCACCTGTTTCAGATGCTTTCCTTAACCACTGTCCCCATACCACATGAGCTAAGGGCTGTTCCAAGGGCTCTCAGGGCCTCAGGCTGCCTCTGACACATGCTACTGGCATGGACCCGCTCAGCTCTCTGAGCCCTTCAGGGCAGAGACTGTGATCCAGTCATGCAGGCACAGTGTGGTCCTTGGGGAAGAGGCCGGAAAACGATGAGAGGGCCACGATCCCTAGTCAGAAATCTTGGGCCCAGATACACTTTGGGATTCAGAATTTTTCATTTGAAAATGATAGCATGATATAATAGTGCTAGTGGAGCTGGGGCAGCACCCAGTAATTTCTGCAGCACTGATATTTCTGCAGCAAAATGTGTGAATATTCACACTGAGTGACTAAATAAAGCCTCAAAATACTCTCACCCTGACTCCTTTCGGGTCAGGCTTTGCAAGCCACTGAGTTCACAGCAGGTCAGACTTTTCTGCCCCAGTTATGAAGGAATTTTGGTTGTCAAGAGCTTTTGGGTAAGGAGACATTCAAAGAAATAATAGCTGAGAACTTTCCTGAATTGCTGAAAGTCATTACCTACCTGGTCACAGCAGGTTCTTGAATTTTTTTCTATAAGTATTGAATAAAAGTTTTTTTAAAACCACAAAAAAAAGTTTTTGGGTATTTTAATCATGGGAAAGGGGCTGTGGACTCGTGACAGCTGACATTTCATTAATACTCATCTTCTAGGCGCTGTTCCAAGTTTCTACACAATTATATATAACACAACATATTCTACATATATCTATGAACATGTTATAAATAATATATAGGCTGCATCTATAAACTGTCATTTTGTGCTCAAAACAATCCTATAAAGAGTCACTGCTTTATTTTTCAGAGGAGGAAACTGAGGCACGGAGAAGACATGGAGCACACAGGGTAAGCAGCAGACCACAGCACCGACACACGCTCTGCAGATAGTAGTGCTCAGCCATCACTGAGTAAATGAGTCAATAAAATTCGAGTGTGCACACAGCAAGGGGCGGGTGAAGTAACTGAAGAGCAAATCCGCCCAGGTGGCCGGGTCAGTTGCCTGGGGCTGTCTGCCTCAAACCTCTTTCATAGGCATTGCTTCTATCCCAAATTAAATGTTTACACAAAGATCCTATCCCATCTTAAATGTTTACAAGTGGCCCAACCTCCTGGACACAGATGCCTGCCTGGTGCAGGGGTTGGCTTCTGACTCAAATTAGGACCATTAATGACAGTTCTCTGCAACTTGGGAGCTGGCATTGCAAAGACATTCTCTTCTGGACAATGAGACCCACACATGTTTCAAAGGAAAATAGTAAACAACCAGAGACAGCCTAGACATCCAAACCCAGCCTGACATATTCTACCCTGTAGCCTATGGTTTCTTTTTAAATACAACACTGGCTGGCACACAGGAACTAGTAGGCCAGTGGGGACTGCCTCTCGCTGCTGATATGTAACTGATTATTGTCGAGTCATTTGGCAATGATATTCTTCCACCAAGGCTACCACGCACCTACTAAGGGCCAGGGACTCTGCTAGGCAGATAATGTGGTGCACGCTCTCCCAGGTCATACAACTATAGTGAAAAGTCAACAACAGGGTGAGTGTCACAATCCAGGGAATATATGGGCAGCAGAGAGAATTATCAGCAGTGGGTTTAAATCAATTTGTAATTGGACCTGAAGTGGAACAAAAATTAATTATAGTATTTATGGGCTGTTCAAGTTTAATTCCAACAAATTTAGATTATAAAACTAAACGCTTGTGAAGAATTACTGATGCAAGCAGTAGAGTTTCATGCACTGAGTCATTCTAATGCTCCCCTGTCAAGCACAGACCATCTAGACTGACTGTTACCATTAACAGAAGATTAACATGATTTGCATATATATTGTGAATGTCTAATTAAATAGTTCAATAGTGGAAAAACTAATACAATTTGAGAGTATGGTTTCCAGAAAACACTTAGTTCAGCCAATATCTTTTGTCCATTTAAAGCCAGGTTTATCTCCAATGTAAAACTGCATTCTGCAGAAAGCACTTTGCAAAAGTATTCGGACACCTGCATTTCAAGAGATAAAAGAACAACACTAAAGTGCCTGCAGCTAGAGTAAATATGATTGTGTAGCTATAGCAATAGAAACACATTTGATGGAGTATATGACAGATCCTGTTAGCTGTGAATGTACTTACTCTTTTCTTTCTTGTGAACATGACCCCAATTTTGGTCACTACTCTAACATGACCTACTAAATATACTATTTTCTGGCCTCCCTTGAAGTCACAGATGGCCATAGGTCATGGTTCCGGTGAATAAAGTCCAAGTCTGTTTCTGGCTCCTAATAAAAGGAAATAGTTGGCAAAAGGAACCTTTCTCCTAATCTGGATGTAGATGTGATGCTGGAGCTGCAGCCACCACATTGTCACCATGAGGATGAAAGACAACATGCCAAGTAGCTCTGATGAGGAATTCAACCAGACTACCTCTAGACTTTATATTATGTGATTAAAAAAAAAAAAACCACACTCTTACTTGTTTTAACCACTGTTCTTTGATATTTCTGTTCTTTGCAACCGAACATTGCTAACAGAATAGCTTAAGACAGGAAGTTGTACTGAGAAGTTTGAACCCTGGGTAACTATAGCTACCAAGACAGAGAATTCTCTATAATCAGTGACTCAGTGCAGACAGTAGGAAGTAGCCAGTCTGGTACAGAGCAGCATAAAATACTGTTCATCATGGAACATCAAGTCAGGATGGTGGCAGAGGCTGTTGGCTGTTTACTCAACATGTGTCCCTGTCTTCTTTCTCACCAACATGTTCTTTTCCAGCCCCAGAGCAAGCCCCATTTGAGTTACCTGGGCAAAACCTAATAAAAGACAGAAAAGTTGGTTTGGGGCTGTGCTCTGCAACTGTGTAGACAGTTAAGCTTCCAGCTTCCACTTTACATATGAGAGATTTCAATACGAGGTGCAGAAATGTGGTTTACTTCAGGGCAAGTCCATTTTACTGTTAGAACCTGCAGGTCATTTTCTCTGTTTTTTGGTAGAAGTAGGCTTCTAGGAGCCTGGTATATTTGATATAAGATTATTACTACTCCTGGACTCAACGGTAGCTGTATAAATACACACAGAAGGGGTAGATGCATTTCACTTGAACCTAATGACCTCACCTTTCCCTCTTTTAAATCGAGAAGCAGTCTATGCTTTCTTACTCACTCTTGTGTTAATACTTCATTTCTAAATAATAAAACATTATCTATCTATTCATTCTTTAAAAAGAAGGCATGGGGGGAGTCCCAGAGAACACGGTGTACTCAGAAATTCTAAGGCTGGAGAGCGCCAGGAGCTGAGGTTTCATACATGGGCAGGCAGGTATGGGAGAGTTCTGTGTCTCACACATGAAAGACTGACTTTCATTCCAGTGGCAACGAGGAGCCACTGAAGGATTTTAAATAAGAAACTGACATCCTCAGATGTTTTATTTAGCAAGATCACATGGGCTGCACGATAGGGAAACGAATTGCAGGTGGCACAAGAGGCCACTTACAAATTAGTAAGAAATGATGCAGGCCATGGCAACCGACAGATCAGAGAGGCATTAAGGGACTGGGTTTGACGTCAGTTTAGATTCATTTGGTGCAGGACAGGAAAGCATCACAGAGGCTCCCAGATTTGACAGGGGATAGTTGATACCACTCACAGCCATAGACAACACAGGGGCGGCAGGTGAATGGGGGTGACCCAGGGGTGACAGGTAGAAGGCATCTGCATTTTTGTGCATATGGTGGGACATCTCCTGGAGATAAACCACTGGACAGTAGAACACATGGGTCAGGCACTCAGATCTGAACAGTAACTAAACGTGGATGCAAACAAATAGCAATCAAACTTTAGATGAACTGAATCAGCTAAAGAAAATGAGTAAAATAGGAAGATGTGTCAGTGTAATCACAGAGAAAAAAAAACCACTAACAACAGGAATGGATGAAAGCCACAGCATCTACAAATAAGAGAAGGAAGAAATGCCCAGCAGGGTAGGAAGGGAACCACAGAGGAGGCGGGGCAGGGAGCAGGGAAGCAAGGTGGGAAGCCCAGGGAGGAGCTGGAAGGCCTGAGTGGCCTGCAGGGTCCACCACTACAGAAAGTGCGGCTCACACCAACAGCTCAAGGCTGCTCCTCCACAGCACACACGGCCTTTGACCCACGCCCAGTCTATGTGCGATCCTGCTGCCCCACCACAGCTACCCGGTCAAGAGATGACCGTTGCCCCAAGCAGTGCAGAAACCAGCCCTGGAGGCCTGGAATGCCATCGCCCCACCGCAGGGACTGTGAAGCCGGCTGAGCCGGAGGAAAGCAGGAACACAGCGCCCCGGTCCGAGTTCTGATCAATGAGTGTTGTGCTCAGGTGAGTTCCAGCTGGTTTCTCTTACTTGGAATAATCCCAGTCTACATCCAACGAGAGACGCAGAAATACAAACGGCTGTATTGCCTGACGGAGTGAAATACACACTTGATGGAGTCGGAAGAGGCCGCCTTGGGAAGTTCCAGAAGAGGGGAGATGAACTGGGGCTGGGTTTAGGGAATGCTTCCAGAAGGGAGGTGGCATCTGGGCTGGCACTTGAAGCATGAGGAGGCTTTTCAGGGGGAAAGAAGGGAAAGAGTGCGCTCTAGCTGAAGGAGAAGCACCAGCAAATGCAGAGAAGCAGGAAATAAATGGAGCGTTAGGGCAAATGCAGGGGATGGCCATGCCCCTGCCAGTCTCCTGGTCTGCTTAACTCTGGTGCTGGCACATCCTTCAGGACCCTGTGAAGCCTTCCTGCCCTCCCTCAGCAGCCTGGCCAGCCCATCTCAGCCCTTCCCCCGCTGTCTCGGAAGCTGGCTTGTTTGCAGTCTGCATCCCTCTCCAGAAGGGAGGCACTCATCCTTTAATCTCCGTCCGTCCTGGGCCTGGCGCGGAGCCTGGCACAAGTGGGGGTTGAGGACAGACCTGAGCATCTCCAGTAACCTCTACTCAACCAGTGCACTGGAGGAGGGGGGCAGCATGGAAGTCAGAAGGGAGACTGGGGTCTGGTAGCAGGGAGGCTGCTCCTCGAGGCTGGCTTGGATGAATGTGGGTGTAGGAACATTAAAACAATTTAAGTTTTCTTTTTTTTTTTTAGTGTGGTAAAATGTATAGAGTATAAAATTAACCCTTTGAGTGTCCTGTTCAGTGGCATGAAGTGCACTTATATTGTTGTGCAAACGTCACCACTATCAATTCCCAGAACTTTTCATCTTCCCAAACTGGACCTCTGTACCCATTAAACACAAGTCCCACTCCCACCTCCTCTCACCCACCTGTAACCACCACACCACTTCCTGTCTCCATCAATTTTATTCCTCGAAGGAACTCGGTAAATAGTATTTGACCTTTTAAAAACAACTTACATTTAATAGTGCTTTAAACTGTAAACATTTACCAAGTGTTACCACTTCCTCCTCCCAAGGTGGGCAGGGTAGGCCTATAGGTCTGGCTTTGGAGGCTGATGAAGCTGGGGCTCAGGAAAGTTAAATGATTCACCCAAGCCTCAGCTTTATGGGGTCATAAGTGGCCCATGTTCCCCAAACTGCCAGGCTCAGCTGACCGTCTCACACACTCCATGGAGGCCCCTTCAAAATCTGGACTACTGGAGAGCCATTACCCCAATGCACACCCCACATATCAACTGGTTTCCCTTTGCTGGGCCCAAAGGTGGGTGGTTTGGGCACTTCACTAAAGATTAGCAATCAGAACAGGAAATGGCCAATTTAGTAGGGCAGGGACAACAAGGATTTAACCTTAGGCCGGGGTGTGTCTTTCCATGGTCGGATGCTCCCTGCTCAGGAGGGAGACTTGCTGAGAGAGGTCAAAGCCATTGCCAGCATGAATTATTCATAGGCACACTTGTTTGGAGTCCACCTGAGTAGGCAACACAGTAGAGCCATAGCAGAAAAGTGCTAAATGATTAACCCTCCTCCTGCCAGAGTCCCTGGCTCCTGAGCTGGTTGTCTTTCTACTGAACATCCGGAGAAAGGTCTTGCTTTCCATATTTAGGTCAAAAGGTTCACTTGATTTTGTTTTCTGCACAGTCATGGTCAACACTAATGAACTATTTGGTGGTGGTTTAGTCAGTAAGTCATGTCTGGCTGTTTGCAACCCCATGAACTGTAGCCTGCCAGCCTCCTCTGTCTGTGGGGTTCTCCAGGCAAGAATACTGGAGTGGTTGCCATTTCCTTCTCCAGGGGATCTTCCAGACACAGGAATTGAACCTGGGTCTCCTGCATTGCAGGCAGATTCTTTACCAACTGAGCTACAAGTCTACCTATTTGTAGACTGCCAAAGAACTCACTGGAAAAGAGCCTGATGCTGGGAAAGATTGAAGGCAGGAAGAGAAGACAGAGAATAAGATGGTTGGATGGTATCACTGACTCAATGGACATGAGTTTGAGCAAGCTCCAGGAGTTGGTGATGGACAGGGAAGCCTGGCGTGCTACAGTCCATGGGATCACAAAGAGTTGGACACAACTGAGCGACTGAATTGAACTGAACTGAAATGATGCAGGGTTTCTTTAAGTTTGTTTGCTGGAATTAGAAATGGTTCAAACTGTGCATTCATTATCTTCTAAATCAATGTGGAAAGCTCTTAGTGAGCCTAAAGATAATGAGGCTCATTCATTCTATTCTCATCAATACCAACTAAAATAATTTATCAGATGTTTGTGTGTGCATACATAGGATCTAACATTAAAATCTGAAGACAATCCTTTAAAGATGCTCGTACTTTTTATTTGCCTCTAAATTTACCTGAAGGATAAAATCAAAAGCTAATTAGTTTGATCCCACATGGCTCCATTGTGCTTAAGCCTTAAGGAAGATTATGCTTTAGAATTTAAGAATTTCCCTTTGGGCTTGTTGAAAGATGGAAATCCTGTCTCACCTTAAGACTCTGTAAGTGAACCAGAGTGGCTGGGAGACAGATATGGAGGAGGAACCAAGGAGACTGAAGGAGGAGCTTAAGCAGGAAGACCTAGTTTCACAAGCTGCCTCCCACTTAGGACACAGTGCTCTAGGGCAAGTCAATGTATCTGAGCCTCAGTTTCCTCATCTGTGAAAAGGGATCATACCTTCATCTACCAAGGAGGGACAGTGCAGAGATGAAATAAAATGAGAACTGTAATAGCAGCAACAATTCACTGAGTGCTTACAATGAGTCAGGCACTCTTCTGTGGAAATTACTGCAATGCACTTTACAAATACCAATGGTAATAACAACTTTATTGTTGGCCTTTACTGACAATTCATAGAGTTTCAATAAGCTTAGAGGACTTGGACAGGTTTCTTCCACTTTATTCTTAAAATCCCATACTGTTTGAGTACCAAAGGTCTTACCTCCCAAATGCCACTTTGAGTCCATTAGGATCTTCTTCCTGCCTGTCCTCTCTTCAAGGGAGCAGAGCAGAAACTGTACCAGAAGGAAGAGGACAGGGAGCCGATATATATTAGTCGAGGCACCAAACTTCCACAGCCAGAAACTTAGCCAAACGCTGGGTGTACAAAGACAATAAATAGGAGTAATGTTAAAATCTATCATTATGCTTTTCTCCATCTTTGGATTTGCGGGCTGATGGACTGGCAGTGGGCAGGGATGTGGAAGCTAGTGGTGAATGACCAGGCCCACAGCCCCCACTGGTTGCTGCCAACAAGCCACCTTGAGAAGTCAGGTGGAACCAGAGGCATTTCAGCCACTACCCTCCAGGGAACAGTCCGGCTGGGCACACACAAGGACTCAGACTCAGCATGTGGTCCGCTCATTCCGACCACTGGCCACTACCAGCCATACAAACTACACTTCCTGCTCTTCTCAGGGACCATTTTAAGGAGGGGGTGGAATGGGGATAGGGCTCTGAAAGACAGACACCTCCAGACAAAACCAAATTACCTAGACAGTCAATTTTAGTCGTTGGATGAGACGAGGCTATCGGGTTAGAATAAGATTTGGTTTTCCTCTGCTACTCAAGGAGCTCAAATGAAGCCTGAGTTCACTCTAGAAAACTAAGTTACACATTCTTTGCAAATACAAGTGGTAAGAGTAAGTCCAATATTAATATCCTGCAGCCCTCAGACCTGCTCTGGGAAAGGTTGTAATTATTTCCTCTGCCTGGAAGCTTTCCCCTCACCTTTTTGCACTCCTCTTCCTAGTTAATAGCTTTTTCAGATGCTTGCTTGGAACAACTTCCTGATGAAAACTTCCCTTGGAACACCACCCCCATCCCCCCAATCCACATCCCCAAAGTCAGGTCAGTGCTCCCCCTCCCCCCACGGCCTGTTCCCAAGCCTGTGCTCATCAAGGCAGGGTCCCCCTGTGTTTTAAGCGCTTGTTTATTTATTTATTTCTTTGCCTCTGCAGACTGTGTAAACTTTTCCAGTCAAGGACTGTGTCTTTTTCACCATTACATTCCTGGTGCCTAACACAGTGTCTGACAATACATATATGTTCAATACTGATTGACAAGTGACTCACCGATGACCATGCAAGGAATATCTGCTCCTTAGGTGACCTATTCCTTAGGTCAACAACTTGAATGTGGGAAGACAACTGTCCATCAGGGAACGCCGCGCACAATACAGAAGGGAGATGAGGAACCTGGGATGTGGCTGGTTAGAAAAGACCACGCTCATTGTGAAAAGGGTCCAGAACTAAAACGATGCTTTTGTTTTGTTATTTTTAGTGTAAGGCCAAGTACACGCCACACCTGGCACTTGGCCAAGCTCCGCCTCTAACTGGATGTGGGACTTGGCGCCAGCTCCTCATCACTTACTCAAGTTTCACTTTCATGTAATCCCATCATCAGAGCTTCAGGGCTCTTAAGGGATGACAGAGACTTAAAGAGACTTCTTTTAATTCTGTATTACACTGAAAATATAAAACAATAAAATGAATCATGCAGGAGCAGAATTTTGGACTATTTCTTTCCGGTTTTCTAACACGCACATAATCATCCTTTCTGTGTTACATATTCTAATGAGGTCCATGCCCGTGGACAGCTGCCACCTCTGGGCACTTCTGCTGCCCCTGCGTCATCAGCCCCCATTCACTCTGGGTCCAAGGGGGGCCATGGCATCTGCAGTTGGCTGTCCCCAGGGGCATCAGAGGGCGCACTGTCACTAGGGCTTTTCACATTTGTTTCCGGTTAAGTATTTTGTGACCAGCCTTTTAAGTGCTACTTAAATTTATTTTTTTGAAAAACAACAACAACAACAACAACAAGGGACTTTCCCTGATGGTCCAGTGGTTAAGAACCTGCCTTCCAGTGCAGAGCATGGGTGTTCAATCCCTGGTCAGGGAGCAAAGACCCCACATGTCATAGGGCACCTAAGCCTGCACAATGCAACTACTGAAGCCTGCGCGCTCTAGAGTCCATGCTCCACAAGGGGAACCTGCGTGCCACAGCGAGAGAGAAGCCCTGTGAGCTGCAACTGGAGAAAGCCTGCAGGCCACGACAAAGACCCACTGCAGCTAACTAAGCAAACAAACAAACAAAAGCATAAACAAGGTGAAGGGAACAGAAAGAACCCATGTGCCCCTCTCCCTTATTTCATATTCCCCCCCACACTCTATGTGTGTTGGGAACACTTTAAAGCAGACACCATGTATGAAGTCTTAAACACCATTTTTAACTGTCCCTGGGCCCTGAAGCTGCCTTTGGAAGGCACAGAACCTCAGAAACGCACAGAATGTATAGAGTACCAGCGGGTAAAGGCTGCTTGGGGATGTACACTCTCACAGATTCACGCTGATTTTTTTCTCACTGACCTGCACGAGGGGGAAACCTTCCAACTAACTGCTTAAAACCACACTCAGCAAACGCCTTTGCTCCCTGTGAAAAACTCAGAAGGAACCAGGCAATGTTCCAAAAGCACCAGACTCCAAACAGTAACACGCTGGGTCAAATGGACATCTCTGCCTGATACCCGGTCATTTCAATTGTCAGCTCTCTAGTCACTTAGTCTCCCTGCTTCATTCCACCTGGACAGTGGAAAGGCCCACCTGGTTCACTGACTGGCGCTGCCTTTTCTTCTTCCCCACAGAAAGAAAAGGGGAGTGTTAATTACAGGTGTCATGAGAGCAAGTGAGAGCAAGTGATCTTGTCTAGACACAGAGAAAGGGGGCTCTGGGGCCCAGGGGCTGAGCTCTCTGAATACTGACCCATTCAGGGACGGACACACAGACATAACTGGGGCTTGCTCAAGCACACAAAAGCACAAAATGAACGAATGAATCCATCAATCAAAACTAAAAAGGCTAGAGGCCCAGTGGAATGAATGCTGGAGCCAGGATCACCCAGGCCAAGTACTGGGAGCAATAAGTAAAATAAAACCTAAAAAATAACACAGTGAGTTTCAAAAATATACCATCTTGGGACTTCCCTGATGGTCCAGGGGGTTTGGTCGCTGGTTGGGGAACTGGGATACCACACACTGCATGGCATGGCCAAAGAAAACACAAAAAACCCAAAATATCAATTCCACATAAGAG
Source organism: Odocoileus virginianus (assembly GCF_023699985.2). Classification (NCBI taxonomy): domain Eukaryota; kingdom Metazoa; phylum Chordata; class Mammalia; order Artiodactyla; family Cervidae; genus Odocoileus; species Odocoileus virginianus. Next base: position 22,406,268 of record NC_069697.1, read on the forward strand.
TTACTCTCTTTTCTTCAACTTAACTTCTAAGTCTTGGTCCTTGGTAGAGTCACTTCTACACCACTAAAATCACAGCATATGGGTAGTTTCATACATGCTCCTCCTCACTTATTATACCAAACACATCCCCACATTGTCTGTCTTCCTCAGAATTATTTTACATAGCTGCATGGTTTGTAGGTATGCCTATAAATCCAAATGTAATTCTCTGCTCTATTCCTTTCCTCTTTCTTCAGTCATTCATCTTTTAGAAGTGAAGTGAAGTGAAAGTCGCTCAGTTGTGTCCAAGTCTTTGCCACCCCATGGACTATACAGTCCATGGAGTTCTCCAGGCCAGCATGTTGGAGTGGGTAGCTATTCCCTTCTCCAGGGGATCTTCCCAACCCAGGGATCAAACCCAGGTCTCCCGCATTGCAGGCAGATTCTTCACCAGTTGAGCCACAAGAAGCGGGGGGCGCAAAAACAGCTCTTTTGCCTCATCTCCATCCCGTTCTGCCACAAAGCGCCCAACCCCAGAGGTACCCCTGCCTCCAGGAACTAGCTTGTGCTTCCGCCTCTAGAGGCAACACTCTGCAGTCCACTCTCCACCTGGCCTATTCCTACCTCTGTGTAAGGGCTCAGATTAAAAGTCACTTATTCCAGGAGCCTTCCCTGACCCTCGTGATGACCTTAACTTTCTGGACTTCAAGGGTCAAGGTACTCATCACACTGTATTGTAACCATTTGTCTAATAGTCTGTTTGATCACAGAACCGAGCAGAAGTCATTTTTCTGAGCCCAATTAGCCAAGTGGTCTGGTCTCCCTTGAGCCTCAGTTTCCTCATCTGTGGGAGGGGATAATTATGCAGTCTCTCCCACCATTCACAAGGATGTTGTGAAAATCATATGAGGCAGTATTGCAAAGATTCTTGGTACAGCATAAAGGGCTATAAAAATGTTGATAATCATTACTGATTATACATCTGTACTTAATTCCAAGAGATAAAAAGCAGCCACATAATTTCAACTTTTTGAGGATCACAGATGAATAGTGACAGCCAACATTTACTGAAGGGCTCCCCTGGTGGCTCAGCAGTAAAGAATCCACCTGGCAATGCAGGAGACTTAGATTCAATCCCTGGGTCGGGAAGATACCCTGAGGAGGAAATGACAACCCATTCTTGCCTGGGAAATCCCACGCACAGAGGAGTCTGGTGGGCTACAGTCCATGAGTTGCAAAAGAGTTGGACATGACTCAGGGACTAAACAACAGCGACAGCACTTACTGAATGCTTATGGGCACCGTACCAGGCAGTTTATATACATCTTATCACTGTCTCCTCATGCAAATGAATGGGGTAAGACCTCTTACTATTCTCATTTTTCAGAGGCTCAGAAGACTAAATCACTTTCCAGAGGATACACTGTTTTAGAATAGGATGCTAAGAACTCATGTACGCCTCTCTTCAACAAATGGCCACACTCATGTCCCCAGAAAACAGTGCCCACAATTTCCAGAAGTTCATGTGTTCCCTAAAGCCCATATTCTGTGGGCTGAGCACTTGTTCAAGGCAGAAAAATGAATTCTGCAGAAAAGTTCAAAGATTTACACCCCTCGCAGTTCTGGGTGGTTATGAGAATAAAAACTGTGTCAGCAAGAATTCGAGAGCCTTGGGAACAGGTTGTAAATCCTGAGGTCTCACCAGACATTGTTGCCTTGGCAATTTAAGTCACTGGATGACTGAAGACTCTTGGCCCAAGAGCCAACTGGCATGAATACTGCACTCTGATAAATCAGGTGCTGGGAGAAGCTGATGGTACCAGCTGTCACCTCCAGCCACTAGCAGCAACAGACAGACACTTCAGGGTATAAATAGTTTCTGAAGACACTCACGGCTTGATGGAGCCCACAAACTGGAAAAGCATTTGCTAAACAGAATGTAAGCGGCCACAAGGAACCAGAGCGGGAGCAGAAACAAGAGTTTGTCGAACCATCTGGCTTTGGCCTCTCCTAATCTCAGAAAGGCTTTGGAAACTGCGAGGTGTCACCATGGGTGTAAGAAGTGCGTGTGGCTCACACCGAGAAGGGTGAGAGACAGCAGCCTGGCCACCAGGCATGGTGAAACCCATCCCTCTGCAGAAAAATCCCTGGGCCTGTGCCACAAGCCAAAATAAGCAATTAAAACATGAAAGCAATCTCGTGGGCCAGGCTGCATTTTTTCAGCGTGGCACCGCGTGGGCAAAGCCTCAGAGACCACCTGGGAATGGACTGAGATGAGCCAAAACGGTTGCCATGGTGAAGGCTCCCAGAATCAAGGAACAAAGGCTTAGAGAGTATGTGGCTTCGAGAAAAGCAGCCTGCTGAGTGGTGTGAGGTGTGATGGTCCTTGTTCCTTCGGGAGACAGAAAGGGAACGTGGCTGAGGAACTGGTTGAAGTGGGGGTCAGGGGGAGCAGCCTGAGGGAATTCCCCACCCCTGAGACCTGTCAAGTGTGGGACTAAGCACAAACACAAAGAAAGGAATCAGACACACACACAAGAAAGGTGCCAAGCAGCCCCCTAAATGTCAGAAAGGCAGACGCTGCCTTGAAACAGTTTGTTTTGCTTTTAACAAAGGGCCTGGGGTTCTTGTGGCAAGACTACTGGAGTGTCTTGCCATTCCCTCCTCCAGTACACAATGAGGGACAGGGAAGCCTGGCGTGCTGCAGTCCATGGAGTCACGAAGAGTCGGATACAACTTGGCGACCAAAAACTGAACAGCAATATCCTCTATCAGACATTATGTTGGTGCCCTGTAAGTTCAACTTCTATTAGAGCAAAGAGGAAGGAAATTATAGGCCCACGCATTTTTACCCTTTATTCTGGGACCCAGAAAATTCTGAAATATGAAAGCTTTTTTTCTAAGTGTGTGTAAATCAATCACTTGGTAACAAAAATCTGACCCCAAGTGACACATATTTATAGTCTTCCCTTCTAGCTGTAAGTCATACCACAGATATATCAACATGTCTGATCGCAGAGTGCAACCCCAGCCCCACTGGAGTTCTGATGCAATATAAGAGGTAATAAGCAAAGAATTTCCTTTAAAATTTCAGATAACTGATTATGGATATAGATCTTCTTTTCTACACATCAGTAAAAATCAGAGAAATGTTGGACAATTTGGGATGGGATGGATACAATCAAAAAGACATCTGCAAGATCTCATTTAGACTCTTTGAAGGAACGTGGTTTTGAGGCAATTTGCGTGTCCTCATAGGGTCCATGGACAAGTCTATCCTTATGTTCCAGCCCTAGTTTAGAGTTTACCTCTGATGATTAATTCTGTAAAACTCTACCTCTGCACCCAGATAAATCCAAAGCAACACCAGGCTTTTCATGCACACAGCAAAGTTCAGAAGATTTTCTACCATGATGGTATGGATGGTTAACAAGTCAGCCATTGCCTGCTCCTCTCCCAAAAGTGTGTGAGCTGAGGACTTGATTCCTTTCATCTCCAAGGGTCCATGATTTTAGAAGAGGAGTATAAAAAAAGCAAAGTTAAAGATGAGGTGTCTTCTCAAGGATTCAAAGAGTATTTTCAATGAATAAAGAGACTCCAAGCTTTTCTATCAAAATGATTTGCTTTTCCTATTTCACAGCAGAAAGATCATTTTGGGCACCTGGGGACAAGGAAAGAGAATTAAAAAAAAAAAAAAAAGGAGTAAAGATGGTTTATTAACAAAAAGACTCGGATTCAGAATCACACACTGCCACTTAAGAGCTGTGTGACCTTGGAAAGTTTACATCCCCGAGGCTGAATATCATCTGGAACCTGGAGGAAACAATACTTTCCTCGTAGGGTTTTTAGGAGGATGAAATAACACGGAAAACATTCAATATATGGTAGCTATTATTGTGGTTGCAATTAGATTCTGGAACTTGAACAGGCCTGGCCTCACTTCTTATTTCACCAGATTGCCTGACTCAGCAGAGTATAGGGAATACTGACTCCACAAGCACAGAGCCAGTGGCTAATAAACACACATAACAACAAATCACACTGGTAACCCAATCTCCCTCCACTAATAACTGCTTCCCAGGCCACTGCATTTGCTTTGTTAAAGAACTCAATAGGTCCTGAGGGCTATGAAATAAAATCTTCTAGAAAAGGGTGAGTTTCATCAGAATTAGAGATTCTGTTAAGGGCCTAGTACTATGGGAGGAATACATTCAAAGCCATCCTTTTTAAAGAAGGCTAAGCAGAAAAACCAGTCCATCCTAAAGGAAATCAGTCCTGAACATTCACTGGAAGGACTGATACTGAAGCTGAAACTCCCATACTTTGGCCACCTGATGCAAAGAACTGACTCATCTGAAAAGACTCTGACGCTGGAAAAGACTGAAGGCAGGAGGAGAAGGAAATGACAGAGGATGAGATGGTTGGATGGCATCACTCACTCAACAGACATAAGTTTGAGTAAACTCCGGGAGTTGGCGATGGACAGGGAGGCCTGGTGTGCTGCAGTCCATGGGGTCACACAGAGTCGGATACAACTGAGCAATCGAACTGAACTGAAGCAAAAAAACACACACCTAAGTAACTTGGCATGTTTTCTGAGGCTTATCTCACACCCTCCACTCAACCAGTCCTTTCAGGTGACAAACATTTACTGAGATGCACTATGTACCATATTAAGTGCTCGGGCACAAAAATGAAAAGATATGGCCCCTTCCTCTCAAAGAAATCAGGCTTGCAGGTGAGATAGTTGCATGAAATCAGTTAGTACTGTACATGCTGTCAGTGCTAATGAGAAACACAGGTTTATAAATGGACTATCTAAAACAAAGATCTTTTTGTATTTCCTTAATATATTTCCATAATGTTGAGATTTTATATAGTGCACATGGGTGACTTTAGAAATTAGGGGAAATAAAAACTTCACAAGAAAAATAAAGAGCTCAATGATGGAATGGTATGACTGATTATCTAACATTCAAATACAGGGGTGAATGCCAAAATTCAGGAAAGAACCAGAACTTTGATGGTACCCATGAGAAGAAAGGACAGCACCCCACAACAGCTGGAGGTACAAGTGACAAGTTAGGCTTCCCCAAGAAAATGGTACCTAAGGTACCATTTCTCACCTAAGGTGAGACAAGAACTGAGTGATAGTTTGCCAATGAGAGTGTAAACTGGTGTAAGTACAGCCCTTTTAGAGAGCAATCTGGGAATATCTGTCAGTATTTAAAATGTCAGGAACTTCCCTGGTGGTCCAGTGGCTAAGACTCTCTGTTCCCCATGCAGGGGGCCTGGGTTCAACCCCTGGTCAGGGAACTCGATCCCACATGCCACAAGACAGATTGAAGATCCCACCTGCCACAGCTAAGACCTGGCACAGCCAAACAAAATAAATATTTTTTTTTAAATAAAATGGGTAGACTCCTCCACTCAGATGTTCCTCTTCTACTGAGATGAATGACAGGAAACATACACAAAGTTCTGTGTTAAAAGATGTTTACTGCATCACTGTATACAAGATGATGATACTGGAAATAACTTAAGTGTCCAGTAGGGACACTGGATTGTTTAAATAAACAAGAAGGGATTGTTTAAATAAAGTAGGAGGTACACCAGAATATAACCATGAAAATATACAACTTACAAATAGCATATTGTTTTAAAAGGCAAGTTATAGAATAGCGTGATCTTATTTTTGTATAAATAATTTTATATATACTTCATTTGTATATGAATAGGAAAAGTCAGACAAGATATACAACCAGCCATATTAGGCCTATGAGAGCTGGTAGGGGAGGGAGAGGGGTGAGGAGAGGGAATTTCATTCTCTCACTTTCTCTATATTTACATTTTTATGACAGTGTTTTTCTTTAGTATTTAAAAAAGTTTTTAAAAAGTTTATTAACTGGACCGTTATTAGTATAAAAAAAGCGGAGATTTTAGAGAGTGTGTATTCAGAAACAGGCTTCCCTGGCAGCTCAGTGGTAAAGAATCTGTCTGCCAATGCAGGAGATGCAAGTTCAATCCCTGGACTGGGAAGATTTCCTGGAGGAGGGCATGGCAATCCATTCCAGTATTTCTGCCTGGAGAATCCCATGGACAGAGGAGCCTCATGGGCTCCGATAGTCCATGGGGCCTCAAAGAGTCAGACACGACCTAGCAACTGAGCACACATGCATGCATTCAGAAATAGATGATTGCTATTTGAATACAGGAGACACCTGAGTGCAGGTGATGGGATCTAGGGAAGACTTCACAGAAGAAGAGACAGAAATGAGGGGTTTTCCTTGGAGAACAGAGGACAGAGAGTGTGGAACGAGTAAACAGCACAAGAACAGAAGGACCGAGGGTACCTACTAAACAGATTAAAAACTGAATTCTCACTAAATTCCTACTATAACTTTATTTGGTAAGACGGAAAGCAGAGGGAGACAGAAGGTTGTTTTAAGCAACAGAACAATTTAAATTAAAATGCCAATTTACTCACAAATTATTCCATTACAAATACCAGTGATACATAAAAAGGGCTTTGAAAGCAATCCTGTAGTTCGTCCAAGATGAGTTTCAGACCAAACCCCAGCCTCTCCTTTCTCTTTCTCCCTGGTGGAGACTCACTTACCTCATTCCCTTTTGGGAGCCCAATCCTTCTCTCAGGAAGATCTAAGGTAAGTGGTTTATACTTCAGTGTGAACTTATAGTCATTCTTACCTTTCAACATATTTAAATTTTAGGTCCTAACTTCCCTGGTGGCTCAGATGGTAAAGAATCTGCCTGCAATGCAGGAGACCCAAGTTCAATCCCTGGGTCAGGAAGATCCCAAGAAGGAAATGGCAACCCACTCCAGTATTCTTGCCTGGAGAATTCCATGGACAAAGGACTATGGCGGGCTACAGTCCATGGTGTTGCAAAGAGTCAAACACAACTGAGCAAGTAATGCTTTCACTAAATACAAATCCTTAATTTAGAGATCCAATGTTTTTTAAAGCAACTATGAGCATCAGGCAACAGGTGAAGATAGAGGGAGAAGGTTCCTCATGGCCGTGGGTAAAGAGTCACCTACGCTTGGAAGCTAGTCTTTTTATGTCTAAACCACATGGAAACAGCCCTCTCAGAACTGTGAGCTTGGTCCAGGATCCATAGGTTGAATTCTAAAACACTGATGGAGTAGAGGTGGGGGAATATTACTCCCTTGCAGCACATTTCCTTAAAACACATCAGCAAACGAACTGAAGCTATAGCCATTTTCTGGTTAATTTAATCAACTGGAGACAAGAAAACTAGTGAATTCTGCTGAGAAAGTATCCCTCTGGTGGTTAAATGGTCTCTTGGGCTGTCCACATCCATCAAATTAATTCAATAACCCTAAGCTCTCATTTCACATAACCCTAAGCTCTCATTTCACATTGTGTTATATGAATATTACTTTGGCAGGTTCAATGCTGATGACCTAATAAGCATCTCACCAGCATTTGTGAATAGCTTGGCAGCTAAAAGGTCTCTTTCTCCCTTCCTAAAGGACGGTCTAAAACAATGTCCAAGGGATTCTGGGGGAAGTACCACAACTAGCACAGTTGAAACCCTGCCCCACTTTTAAACAGGGGCTTCAGTTACAAAAAGGCGATGGTTTAAAATGCTTTAAGTTGACTGTATGTTTCCCAATCCAAAAGATAAGTAATTTTAAGGCATCTGGCAATTGATAGGGAGAGTAAATATATGAGGGTTAATCATCCTACACTGCCCATATTTGGAACAATAATAAAAGGGAAAAATGAAAGAGCAAACATTTTTTAAAGTCCAACACTGCTAACAAGACTAACAAGTAACCATTTTTAACCTATCAGAAGGGCAAATTTTTTAAAAACATTCTTCCAAGGTGGGAGAGTATTTAAGAAAGCTGGTGCTAGGCTGTCGTGGTGGCTCAGTGGCAAAGAATCTGCCTGCCAATGCGGGATACACAGGTTTGATCCCTGATTCGGCAAGACCCCCCCCATGCCTCAGAGCAACGGAGAGTGCGCGCCCCAACTATTGAGCCTGTACCCTAGAGTCTGTGCTCTGCAGCAAGAGACGCTACTTCAGTGAGAAGCCGGAGTGCTGTGGGTAGGGTGCAGCCCCCATCTCCGCAACTAGAGAAGACCCCGCACAGAACAAAGACCCAGCACTGCCCAAAATAAATACACGCATACATACAATTATTTAAAAAAGAAAGCTGGTCCCAGTGAGAGTGTACTTCCTTTCAAAGAATAACTTGAAATTTTGTTCAAAACATCTTTTAATGTGCATACGCTATGATTCAGGTATTTCATGTCTAGGGACATATTCTAATAAAATAAACAAGTATACAAAGAAAGATGCACAAAGATAATCTTTGTAGTGATAACCTATAATAGTAGAAAGCTGTAAAAATCACAAATTTCCATTAGTAGTGAGCTGTGAGTAAATTATCTTATAAAATGGAATACTACACACGTCATTAGCACTGATAATATAGAGGCATATTGATTCATAAGTACATTCATAACATGCTATTAATGACAGAAGCAGGTTATAACACCATATATAGCATGAAATTTCACTTTTGTTAAGCAATACAGACATATAAAGAATATAAATTGAAAAGTGTTAAGCAATTTATACACACACACATCCTGACCTATAAATTGAAAAAGTATAATTCTCTTCAAAATACGCTAGCATAAGCAGTGTGATATATAGATGTGTGAGTTTTAGTTTCTGTCCTACAAGTAAGCAGTTATTTAGCATCTTAAAGACTTAATTATTTGCTGGGGTTTCCCAGATGGCTTAGTGGTAAAGAATCTGCCTGCCTATGCAGGAGACACGGGTTTGATCCTGGGTCAGGAAGATCCCCTGGAGAAGGAAATAGCAATCCACTCCAGTATTCTTGCCTGGGAAATCCCATGGACAGAGGATCCCAGCAGGCTACAGTCCATGGGGTCGCAAAGAGTCGGACATGACCTAGTGACTAAAGAACGACCAGAACTACAAATCACATGTTGACACCCTAGTGGTGTCTATTATAAGGCTTCAATTACCTTTATTCTCTGATCAATATCAGAGGGTTTGTCAATAGCCACAATGGATATTGGAAATGATTTTTACTGATAAAAAGACAGGTGTTGAAAATACATGGCTCAGCCTGAAATGTTACTCGGGCAACTCCGCCACGGTCTGGGTATGAGAATCAGACGAGCGCAGCTGCCTCTGTCCCTCCAGCTCGTGTGAAGGTGGGTTCTGTGGTGTGAGCAGCCTGTGAGGCTGGCTGAACCCCACGGCTGCGGCGCTACAACTGCCCGCCCCATGTGCTTCCATTCAAGGTGCTCCACTTACTGCCGAGAGGACCAGGAGCCGGGGGCTCCCCGGCAGTTCCCAGCATGGGCTGTGTGCCCATCTGGTGGTGCACATTAGTCCCTGTAACAGGATTTGGTTCAGAGAACGGCTTTTGATTTACCCTTCTACCTCTTCGGGAGGCTGTGGCAATGGCCTTTGCCATAGTCCTCGCCATGGTCCTCGCCTCCAGGGATCTGTAGTCATTAGAGGCTACTGACACCTTTATCAAGCATGACGTTGTTAATTGTGAACTACTGAACCGACTTTGGTCACTGTGCAACCAAGGCTGTCATACGCCGGAACTTCAGCAGTTACTGCCTACGAATGGTGGGACCCTGAGACTCCTGCCCACCCTTCTCCAAGGCGCTTTCTAATTTTTCCTGTAATCAACAGGCAGTATGTGTTTCCTAAGTAATAAATAAATAAAAGGAAACTAACTGCACGGACTGCACTGTCACCACCTGCTGGCAAACATTTAGAAGGACCACTCAGTTTAACGCAGACTCAACAGCAAGCAGCAGGTCTGAAGTTCTACTCATTGGCTTCAAGTGGTTTCCAATTCAGAAGTGTAACATTTGGATTATTCTGGGGGAAAAAAAAAATCACCTATTGTGATGGACAGCATACTTTAAAGTAGGAAGCTCTCTTTAAGCAAGCTATGTTAAAAGAATTCTGACTTTTCCAAAGAAAAATACAGTTCCATTGACCATGCTTTAAGTATAAAGAAAATCATACTCTGCTGGATGTAACATTATTCATTTGGTCATCTGTCGAATAGTCCACATGTTCCTAAGTGCATCCCTCCCAAATATCAATATGTAAAGCAAAGTATATGTCTACTGGACCCGTCTTCACAAAAACATCTATTAACTGATGACCATAAGCTGACGAACGAAAGGACAACTCACTCCAGTACTCTTGCCTGGAAAATCCTATTAACAGAGGAGCCTGGAGGGCTACAGTTCATGGGGTTGCAAAGAATCAGACACAACTTAGTAATGAAACAACAACTGTTGACTATAAGTTAGGTCTATATTCTATCAGATGTCAATCTGCATCACCCCTTGACTTTTTCCCATTGCCCTGTGGCATTCCCACGCTTCCATCAGCACCATCTATTGCCACAACTGTTTGGCACTGTCTGAACAGAAGGCGTAAAAACAGCCCTTACTACCACTACCCATGTGCTGTGTGATAATCTGGGAGTTTACTTCACAAGGCACCATTCCCCAAACAAAATGTTCTCCTTTGTGCCGTCATTCATTCTTTTCTTACCACAGGATGGCATATCTTCACCTTTGCCTCTCCACCCCACGCCATCTTCTTGAGGTCTGTATCAAATGTCAGTAAAGCCTTGTTTAATTTATCCCCCAAGAAGTAAATGTTTCTTGTTCTGTGGTCTTGGAGAACTGTGTTGGTCTGTTTCTAGCAGTACTTCCTTCCTCCTAAATTACACGATACTGTTGCAAACATGAGTGGTATAAACCAGCAGACATGGACACTTAGCACTCACAGAGCATCCCCCGCCACCATGATGTTTGACGGGGTGCCGTAAATATCCACTGAGTATTTGCCAAGTTGAAAGTGTGAACCTTTGATTACATGGCTCAGATCTAAACAGCCACTGACTTGGATATGGGTGAGCACACTCTTCACACACATACAAACACACATATACACCATGGATATAACCAGCTCAGGTGGTGAGAGATGATAGCAACCACAGTAAGAATGTCACCAAGGTCAGCAGCTTCACATGCAAAGCCAAAACACTGGCCATGGGCTACACCCAGTTTAAATCATTTTAAGGATCTGGTTCTTTGGATGTTTTTAATCAGGGGGTCATCAAAATGGACTCAATTAGTAAGGCTATAATCTCTCCAGTCTTAATATATCTTCTGAATTTCTAACAGGAATATCAGTATCTTAGCCTCAGTGTTCAGGTTCTGTAAGCAAAGCGAATTCCGCACAGCCACAGGCGGCAGGAAAAGGCAGCAGTCACAACAGCTCCACAACAGGACAACCTTTCCCCAGGCTGCTCTCTGGGTAACAGAGCCTCCTGTGGCACGGGCCACAGGAGACCGCCTCCCTCTCCCTGCCAGTCTCTGTTCTCTTCCATGCCCGACTCCCACCACCCCTCCTCAGGGAACAGGACATCTATCCTGCCAGCTCAGGTTCGCCCCATTCCACCCTGTCCTCTCCAACAGAAGAGGATGCTGCAGGGACACCCACCCCACCTCCGACCATCTCTCTCTCCCATTACACCCCTCACACACCATTCATCATTTCTATAACTTACTTACACATCCTCTTTCATTATAAATATGTTACTTGGAATCCTTGCTTGAAATGAATGGAAAACGGACAAATCCTTTTAACAGAGAGGATGGGGAGCAAGGGTCCACAGTGAGCGCGACACACACACACTCAATGGTTGTTCACACAGAGGGCACACAAGATTCTCCCTGCAACTGTTAAATCCACTCTCCACACTGGAAGGGACTACAGCGGTCCTCTAATTTGGGTAGTGCCCAGACTTTCGGATTCCAAGGCAGGTGCAACTGTCTCCCCCACACGATCATCCTACATAATTAAAAGGGAAGGAACAATATGGAGCTGCCAATACTCTATTTTACCAATTTTGGGACTTCTTAAAAGCACCATCTCTTTTGGAAAAGGATACTTTAGTATCACAAAAGAACATGCTACCAGAATGACAATGACTAAGTTTAGCTTTATGAAACTGACTTCATTGCATTTCCTCTGTCATGGACCTAAGCTGGTTTGGGGATGGACTAATAGGAATCAATGACCTAGATTGTTTTTGTTCCAAAATTTCAGATCCTGAAGAACCAAAGTTTTAGATATTCAAGATATCATATCAAACTGTACATTATTTCCTTAATATTTTTGATTAAATAAACTCACATTTTTAGTTTTATTTTAAAAGAAAACTGTGGATCATGTCCATAAAGGAAAAATCAATATCACTTGCCACAAATAAAAGCAACCACAAATGAATGCAATAAAAACAAAACATGTTATTAAATTCCAGCTAGATACTATTGCCTGCTCTCTCTCTGCACTGCCAAGGGAGATTGGCAAGTGTTAGAGCAGTTATTAAAGACTATCATTAAAAAAGCTTTCTCTTTGACAAAATCAGAAGGGCTGAAATTAAATTGAAAAGAAATTACTTTCACACAAGGTGATGCAATATTATTTAGTGATAGATCCAGGCTCCATCTAAAATCATCTCTAGTGGTTCATGTCCTACTCAAGAGGCATACTAATCAAGACACTTTGGTGGCTGAATCTCATTCATTCATTCATTCATTCAACACACTTACTGAGCACCTACTATGTTCCAAGCATTGTACACAACAGAATGAACAAAACAAACATAACACGTTTGCAAAAAGCTCACCTTTCAGTGGTGAAGCCTACATTAAACAAATGGTGACATAAAGTATATTTGTGGGGACTTCCCTGGTGGTCCAGTGGTTAAGACTCCATGCTTCCACTACAGGGGGTATAGGTTTGATCCGTGGTCAGGGAATTAATATCCCACCTGCCACACAGTGCAGCCAAAAAATGAAAAAAAAAACTCAAAAAAGTATATTTGTGCTGTTTTATATAAATATATGTAGATACATGTAAGATATATAAAAATATGATAAGTATGTGATAAGGTTGTATACACACGCATGCACACACACACACACACACACACAAATATGCCTTTATTTGGTAAGTGCTATAAACAAAAAAGGGCTTCCCAGATGGCACTAGTGGTAAAGAACCCACCTGCCAATGAAGGAGATATAAGACACAAGGGTTCAATCCCTGGGTTGGAAAGATTCCCTGAAGGAAGGCATGGCGACCCACTCCAGTATTCTTGCCTGGAGAATCCCATGGACAGAGGAGCCTGGCGAGCTACAGTTCATGGGGTCGCAAAGAGTTGCACAGAACTGAAGTAACTTAGTATGCATGCATAAAGGAAAAAAAAAACAAGGTGTTGTGGTATAGTTTTATTAGTAAGACTCTCTTTAAACAAGAGGTTCAGGAAAAACCTATGTGAAAGTAAGAATTAGGTTGAGCCTACAGGAAGAGCAAGATTTAGCCTGCTGAAAGTGTCGGGGGGTGGGGGAGAATGCCTGGGGCATTCTAGGCAGAGGTAACCATGGTGTAGACAAGAGCTTGGTTCCTCTGGGGAACCAGAAAAAAGAAGCATGGTTGGAGTGCAGCAAGTAGAGGAAGCATGGGCTAAGCTGTTTCCCAGCCTCTGTCTAGTGACCAGAACCTTTCTACCTCTCTCTGCAAAGATCTCTTCCATCCTTGCACGGCTCCCCAGAAATGTCTCCTTATACTAAAGCAAAACCCATCTCTCTCCCTCCTTTAATGAGTTTACATATTAACATAGCAGTTCAACCCTTTGCCTCACAGACAGAAAAAAAATCAACCCTTCTTTCACATGGGAGCCCATTACACATCTGCAGAGAGCTAGCATGTTACACCTGAAGCTTCTCTTCCAAATTAGACAACACCCAAGTTTCTGCACTACATATGGTCTGTGTCACTCTTACGTGGAAGGTAGATTTTCCAAGGCCCTTTTCTGTTACGGTATTAGAATTTCCCTCTTCATATCCAAAGTTTGTTTTCAGCCTTGGGTATTCTTTTATTTTGCTGTTTCTAACAGCTTTTCTGGATAACACCCAAATAAGTTATGGTCAGGCCTGAGTTTCTTAAGAACTGGGAAATCTCGAATGTATACCATCATTAATATTTATTTCTTCTTTTTTTTCATTTATTTTTATTAGTTGGAGGCTAATTACAATATTGTAGTGGTTTTTGCCATACATTGGCATGAATCAGCCATGGATTTACATGTGTTCCCCATCCCGATCCCCCCTCCCGCCTCCCTCCCCATCCCATCCCTTTGGGTCTTCCCAGTGCACCAGCCCCGAGCACTTGTCTCATGCATCCAACCTGGGCTAGTGATCTGTTTCACACTCGATAATATACATGTTTCAATGCTATTCTCTCAGATCATCCCACCCTCACCTTCTCCCATAGAGTCCAAAGGTCTGTTCTATATATCTGTGTCTCTTTTTCTGTCTTGCATATAGGGTTATCATTACCATCTTTCTAAATTCCATATATATGCATTAGTATACTGTATTGGTGTTTATCTTTCTGGCTTACTTCACTCTGTATAATGGGCTCCAGTTTCATCCATCTCATTAGAGCTGATTCAAATGAATTCTTTTTAATGGCTGAGTAATATTCCATCGTGTGTATGTTCCACAGCTTCCTCATCCATTCGTCTGCTGATGGGCATCTAGGTTGCTTCCATGTCCTGGCTATTATACACAGTGCTGCTATGAACATTGGGGTGCACGTGTCTCTTTCAGATCTGGTTTCCTCAATGTGTATGCCCAGGAGTGGGATTGCTGGGTCATGTGGCAGTTCTATTTCCAGTTTTTTAAGAAATCTCCACACTGTTCTCCATAGCGGCTGTACTAGTTTGCATTCCCACCAACAGTGTAAGAGGGTTCCCTTTTCTCCACACCCTCTCCAGCATTTATTGCTTGTAGACTTTTGGATAGCAGCCATCCTGACTGGCATGTAATGGTACCTCATTGTGGTTTTGATTTGCATTTCTCTGATAATGAGTGATGTTGAGCATCTTTTCATGTGTTTGTTAGCCATCTGTATGTCTTCTTTGGAGAAATGTCTATTTAGTTCTTTGGCCCATTTTTTGATTGGGTCATTTATTTTTCTGGAATTCAGCTGCAGGAGTTGCTTGTATATTTTAGAGATTAATCCTTTGTCTGTTGTTTCATTTGCTATTATTTTCTCCCATTCTGAAGGCTGTCTTTTCACCTTGCTTTTATTTCTTCTTTTATGTCTCTTTCCCACATCTTGGAAGACAAATTTCATTTGTAGGGGTGGGATAAGGACCTTTTTCAAATAATGGAGTGGCAACAGATTCTGATCTAAACTGAATTCAAAGATATCATTCTCAAAGCTTGCGGTATAAAAAAACACACAAGTTATTCTTGCTCAAACTGACCATCTATTTATTTGGAAGACTCTGGGAAGGTGCATGTAATGCAAGAAAACTGCTCTGGATTGCTTTACCTCCAGCCCCAGATTCCCCAGAAACTAGGGCGAGGTTACAGGGACGGTGCTGTGTAAGCAGGGCACTCCGCCAAGCAGGGCTCACATATCTCCACTTTAAGACTGGAGTGGAAAAACAGACCAAAACTGTCATGAATAATGCATCCTTGGCATGCTGGATGAAAGTTAAGTGGCCTTTAACACAATTTATCCAAATAAATTGGCATCTCTCAGTATTCCTACCCCCTTCCTCTCTGCCCTCTCCCCTCTTATCATATTAGGTCCAATTTCGAGCTGTTTCCTGTTGCAAGGTGACTTGTCCCAGGCAAGAAGGGTTGCTTCCACGTGATCTCTTATTCCTGAAGCTTCTTTCACTCTGTGGCTGTCACACTGCCCATTACCCCTTCATCAGGTGAGGCCCTGTGGTCTGAGGAAAAGCAGAAGAAATTCAAAGGTGATGAGCTGTTTCTTCCCTATCAGTCCGTAATACCTTCGGGGTAGGTAGTCAGAGATACCGAATAGAACAAAGAAAGTCTATCTTCTCATTAGCCTGCCCATCACAGCTCTCCTTCAGCATGTAATCCGAAGAAGTACCACGCAGGAAAAAAAGTCGTCACATATGAGTAAAATTGTATCACCAATAGCATTGAAGCTCAGTGGATTTAAGTGACAGATGAAAGGGCTTCTCTGTCTCACCAGAAGCATCTGACATGTAAAGCTGTAGGGAACAGTGTTCCCATTAAATTACCAACTCCTAGAGGGCAGAGGGGCTTCCCAGGTGGCACTAGTTGTAAAGAACCCACCTGCCAATGCAGGAGACATAAGAGTTGCGGGTTTGATTCCTGGGTCGGGAAGATCCCTTGGAGGAGGGCATGGCAACCCACTCCAGTATTCTTGCCTGGGAAATTCTATGGACAGAGGAGTCTGAGAGGTTACAGCCCATGGGGTCGCAAAAAGTCAGACACCACTGAGCGACTAACACTCACACCTTTTAGCCCAGTGCTCTTTCTTCCACTACACCCTTCCCTTCCCTGAAAAGACACTGTTTTGGTGAGACTCTAATTTTTTTTCCTCTTTCCTTTTCTTTATTTTAGTGCTTTTATATTTGATGTTTAAAATCATCTTCAGGAAAATTCTAGGGGTAAAAGTTAAAGTGTGTTTGTGTAAATTGACACCAGTTGCTATCTAATTCCCCAATCTTAGTCACTTAAGACAATCGATTTTCCCCCTCACTCATATAAATTCCCAAATGAGTCTTCTTTTTTAAAAAATTGGAGTTTAGTTGCTTTACAATGTTGTGTTAATATCTGCGGTACAGTGAAATGAATCAGCCATACATATCCATATATCCCTCTTTGTCACCACGGAGCACTGCGTTCCCTGTGTTAGAGAACAGGTCCTCATTAGCTACCCATCTTATACATGTGTGTGCTCGGTTGCTCAGTCACGTCTGACTCTTTGCTACCTCAAGGACTGCAGGCTCCTCTGTCCGTGGAATTTTTCAGGCAAGAATACTGGGGCAAATTGCCACCTCCTACTCCAGGGGATCTTCCCAGCCCAGAGATCGAGCTCACGTCTCCTCCATCAGCAGGCAGATTCTTTACTACTGTGCTACCTGGGAAGCCCATTTTATACACAGTTGTGTATATATGTCAATCCCAATTCATCCCACTCCCTTTTCGCCCCTCTGTGTCCATCTGTTTGTTCTCTATGTCTCTGTCTCTATTTCTACTTCACAAATAGGTTCATCTGTACCACTTTCCTAGATTTTTAAAGTCTGCAACCCAATTTAAAAGCAAACTATGCCATCCAGTAAGCTTATTTCCTTAGAAGACATTATTTTAGAAAGTGCAAAGCAGAATATAATTTAAAAATCATTAAGAAAAACACCCTCTGCTGCTTTCATAGCAAAACACTTCTCCACTCCTTGCTGACAGATGACTTCAAAACAGCCTCTGAAAGGAATCTTAACAACTGTGAGCAGCTGAATAGAGAACATCACAAAGAAAGGAGGATTTATTATGCATTTGTTTGCTTCTCAAGAAGTAAGAAGACGTAAGAGAGATTTTCTGGGGGCTCATCTTCCCCCAAACTTTTATTGATGCATGAAGTTTAAACTCTTTACTGTAAAAATTTCAAATACACAAAAGAGAGACACTAAGAGGTAAAGTAACTCGTTCAAGGTTGCCCAGCAGCAGACAGCAGAGGCAGGATCTGAACCCAGGTCTAGTTGACGCTGCAGTCCAAGCGCTTAATGGTGCTACCACCCTACCACCTCCTGTTGACATGTTCATTGGTTCCAAAGTACAGGTGAAGGTTAATGTCTTTCTGAATCTAGTGTGTGTTGAGGATGGGAATAGATGGGAAATGACAGAAGGAACTCTCCTTCCCAAAGTCTGGGGAAATCCCTGGAGCAGACAGGGATCCAGACAACAACTTACAGCCGTGACCTCAAGGGCATCAGCCTTCCCAGACCTCACCTGGAACCACAGTTACCAACACCTATTCTGGGATGTCCCTCTAACCAGCAGGCCACTCCAGGCTGGGGGTTCCTGTGGACCAGCCCCTGGTGCCCTGCTGAGTCAGAACATTCCCAATCCCACCAGGAAGAAGGTGGATTATCAGACAAGTGTTGCTGCAGCAAACAGATGGCAAATTCAGACTGTACAATCTGAAGTTAGATTACTAAAGGGATTGCTTACAAAGGTGTGGGCAGGGATGGCGCCAGAACTCACGATAGGGACAGTTACCACCCCAGGCTCGACAGGGTGAAGGAAGGAACTGTTGAAGTCCCAGGAAGGAGGAATATGGCGAGAATGTCCTTCACCAGAGCTGAAACCTGTGGTCAAGGTGGACTCAGGAGCCAGAGGGGACTTAAGAGGGAGGAAGCTGGGGAAACTTACTCTCCTGTGACTCTTGTCTCCCGACCACTTTCACTGGCTGAAACCAATGGGGAAACCAGAGGACGAGGGAGCCTGGTAGCTGGTTCACAGTTCATCTCCCAGGACTTAGAGCAGGATGGGGAAGGAAGTCTGGGGCTGCCGGTGAAAGCTGGCAGGACAGAGGGGCTCACAGCCATCTTCCTGATTGCACCGAGCCACAGCTTAAGTGGACACATACTTGGCAATGCCCAGGACTCGAGCTCTCCAAACATTCAATGGGCTGCCTTCTCCCCACATCTGCCTATGGTGGCTCAGAGCCGCTGAAGTGATCAGAGCACACTACTTCTCAGTTCAAAGCCTTCCAACATTGTCCACCACATTCAGAATAAAATCCAAGCCCCAGAATGGTCTGTGAAGCTCTTTGTAAGCCGGCTTCTGCCGCCCTCTCTGACCTTACTGCCTGACTCACACGTGTAAACGTGGGTGTGTATTGAATGAATTAATGAACACGCACAAGCATGAGAGATAGAACTGCTTCATTTCAGCTGAGCTCTGCTCCTGAGTTCTCACCTCAGCACACCAGAGCACCTGGCCAAGCGCCTGAGTGGAGCTGCACTTTCATCACACCTGTTGTTAATAGTTTTTCATAACTACCAAGGTAATTCAAGCTCATTGTAGAAAATCTTGGGGGGAGGGAGGTGGGAGGGGGGTCGGGATGGGGAACACATGTAAATCCATGGCTGATTCATGTCAATATATGGCAAAAACCACTACAATACTGTAAAGTAATTAGCCTCCAACTAATAAAAATACATGAAAAAAAAATTAATAATAAAAAAAAGAAAATCTTGGAACTCACAAAGAACAAAAATTTGAAGATTAATTCAAAGATAGCCATAGTCAGCAGAGCTTTTAGGCATATATTTAGTATACAAAATTGGTATACTATTACGATTTTGTGACCTACTATTCTCATTTAACACTGTGGCATTAAGCTTTCTTCCAAAACATATTATTTCAAGACTGCATTGCATTTCACTGAATCTCCAAACTAATGTCACTAACTAATCCCCTACTACTGTACATTCCATTTGTTTCCCTTTTTCTAGCTATCATAAAAAACAGTAATAAACATTCTTTCACATCCACATATGTTTCCATTATTATATGCTCCAGATAGATTCCTATAACTGCCTGACAAATGGAAATACAAATTAGAGCATTTGGAAGTATTACTGAATTGCTTTCCAGAACAAGCGCATCGATTAACACTCCAGCATCAGTGTTTAAACACAGTCATCTCCTTTTTCTTTTACTAAATTGGGTATTAATATTTTTAAAAATATATAATACCATGTTGAAACTGTCAATTTTCTATCTCTATTAAATAATTAGATCACAGATTTCCTGAGAAAGAAAACTTTTACTTCTGATATACAGCAGGCACTTGATGGTGGAAGGATGGATGAGTGGATAGATGAGTGGATTGGATGGATGGATGGATGGATGGATGGACTGGACAGACTAGATGGACTGAACAGATGAATTTTGTTAAGGAGTACCAGGAAAGACACTGAGCCACATGACTAAGTTCTCTTTTTCCAATTTCCAGCACACTCCTGACTGGTTTGTGTATTTATCATGGCGACAGTCCCTCCTCCTTGGTTAAATTCCACTCGGCATCACTCTGCTTTCGACGATAAAGCATCCAGCTCATATTCCACCAAATCTGGCTCTCTCTCCCAGTTGGCTTCAGCAAAGAGGTATTAAAATCACTAATTTGGGCTTACATGTTTACAGTCTCAAGTACAACTAATTAACATTTTAACAGCAGAATAACAAGTCCCAGATTTTCCTTAGCAAAGCAAAACTGAAAGTAAACACCATAATGGACTGCTCCATAGCATCCAAACCTACCACCTAGAAAGATACCATCACCAGGGGCTGCAGCTGACCTAGAATTTGTACTGAGAGAAATTTAACCCAAAGATGCCACCATGGGGAGCTGCCTGGTACCCATTCACCCCATGTATGGACCACAACTTGTCAGTCCTCAGGAATCAGTAGGGGTGGGGCTGGAGTCCTGTTTGCTGGTATATCCGCTATGCTCAGCATTGTCTGAAACATGGTAAAGTGAGGTGAAGTGAAAGTCACTCAGTCTTTGTGACCCCATGGACTGAGTCCATGGGATTCTCCAGCCAGAATACTTGAGTGGGTAGCCTTTCCCTTCTCCAGGGGATCTTCCCAACCAAGGGATCAAACCCAGGTCTCCCGCATTGCAGGCAGATTCTTTACCAGCTGAGACACAAGGGAAGCCCAAGAATACTGGTGAGGGTAGCCTATCCCTTCTCCAGTGGATCTTCCCAACCCAGGGTCTCCTGAATGGCAGGCAGATTCTTTACCAACTGAGCTATGAGGGAAGCCTCTGACACATGGTAAATACCTGTTAAGTGTCCAGTGAATAAACAGACCCCAAAGAGAGGGAATATGGGGCAAGAAGATTCATGGAAGTCTGGTTATACTGAGTGGGCTATACTGCTCATAAATTCTTGAACCTGGATTTGGACCTAGGTCAGAAACAACCCCATTCACTTGCTCTGTTCTATGCTGCCTTTTCACATTAGAGAACAACATTTAACGCCCTCTTTCTGAAAACCTGTGCTGCAATAAATAATCTAAACCACAGTTCCAAATTTAAAGTGCCTCAAATAATCAATCATATTTCATCTACTCTGAAGGGGTTCTCAGAGCAACATTCCCCCTTCTTCTAGTGACCCCAGTATGCTAAAAAGATATGGAAGCAAGAACTACTGTCTACCCACAGCGAACTAAAATCACAGGCTTCTTGGGCTGGGAAGACAGAAGCAAAATGAACAATGTATTCTCCAATTTGCTTTTGTTTTTTCATATGTACTCTCTGGCTGGAGATAAGAGTTTATCACTTTAACGACATCAAGTGCCAATAACAACTTGTGTGCAAACAGCAGAAGAAGCTGTATAACTTATCTACTCATTTATTTGGCATTAGGCACCATGGAATGCAGGAAACCCCAGTTCGATCCTGGGTTGGGAAGATCCCCGGGAGAAAGGAAAGGCAACCCACTCCAGTATTCTGGCCTGGAAAATTCCATGGACTGTATAGCCCCTGGGGTCGCAAAGAGTCGTACAGGACTGAGCGACTTTCACTTTCGGGCACCATGGAGACAGACAGGAGGCTCCTCCTACCCTCACGATTGTCAGGTGGAGAGATGCATAAGCAGTCTATCACAGTACAACATGGGAAAAGCACAGAGACCCATGGCCATGTTACAGGGAATTTCTGACCAGGTTTCTCAAGGAAGTGAGAAGCTGTGGCAATAAGAAAAAAGAATGGACTGTTAGAAAGCAAGAAGGACCATGAATTATATTCGTTGAGAATATATTAACTATGCTAGAAGTTACCCATTTATTGAGCGCCCTCTTATGGAACCAGGATACCCATAACAACTCACTGAGGTGGAACCTGTTATTATCCCCATCTTAGGAGGAAACTGAAGCTTAGTTTAAATAATGTGCCCAGCTAGTTAAGTTCCTAACCGTAAGGAGAAGAAACTGGAAGTAAAGATGTGAAAACTGTGTATAACAATCATTGCCCCAAATACCACTTGAAAATTAGGTGTAAACTTCCTAATGATCTGCTGTTATGAAACAAGCTACTTTCAACACTTAGCGGTATAAAACAGTAAACATTTATTATCTTTTCGTTTCTGTGGGTCGAGAATTCAGGAGCGGCTTAGTTGAGCTGTTCTGGCTCAAGATCCCCCAGGAGTTTGCAGTCAAGGTGACAACTGAGGCTGTGTTCATCTGAAGACCTGACTGGGGCTGGAAGATCGACTTCCAAGACGGCTGCTGGCATGAAGCCTTCCTTTTCTTGCTCCGGGAATCTCTCCACAGGAGTCAACATCCTCACGGCATGGCAGCTGCTTCCCCCAGAATTAGGACTTCAAAGGAGAGCAACATAGAAGCCACCAGTGCCTTTTATGACTTACTCTCCAAAGTCTGATGTCATCACTTCCTCAACTTTCTGTTAACTAGAAGTGAGTTTTGGGGGGTTTCCCTAGGGGTCCAGTGGTTAAGAATCTGCCTTGCAAAGCAGGAGACACAGGTTCAATCTGTGGTCGGGGAACTAAGATCCCACATGCCCAGGAGCAACTAAACCCACACACTGCAAACTACTGAGCCCATGTGCCACGACTAGAGAGAGTCTCTGTCCTTCAACCAGGGACCCAATGAGGATCCCTCAGGATGCAATCAAGACGCTAAGCAGCCAAACAAATATTTTCTAAAAAGAAGCAGTGAGTTGTTAAGCACAGGCCATGACTAAGGGGAAGACAATCTCTTCTACCTTTTAAATGGAGGAGAATTTTTGGACATGTTTTTTAACCACCACTAGACCTCAGACTGGAAACTAGAATTGACTACAAGGACTCTATCTAGAGAATAAGATTTGCATTCCAGAAAAAAGGGGGTGACAAATAAACCAGATCCCAGGTGCTGGGGAAATAAGACGGCACCTATAGGCTAGCAAAGGGCCAGGAAGCTGTTCACATTTATTAAAGACTGAAGTGTAATTATTTTAGAGGAAGGAGTTAGGTGCCTGGTAAAATTCATAGCTTTTGAAACAGCAACATGCAGTTTAAAAAAAATATTTCTCTACTGTTATTAATTTCTTTTGGTTTTCCCTGCCATTGAGCAAAAGCTCTGTTGAAAATGTTAATTTATTTCTTAGATGTGCTTCTAGAAAGGGGTTGGGCTGGAGAGAAACAAAGGAATTAAGATCTCAGGAGCCGGGATGAAGGGGAGGGAGACCAGGGGGGTGGAAGAGGAGGAGCAGGGCCCCCGGGTAAGCTGTTCCCGCAGGACAGTCTCCTTCAGGGCTCCGCTGGGCATGCTGCAGACCTGTGAATACTACGTGTTCTGTTCAAAAGGGAGGGGCTCCTCCTTTTCAGAGCATGCAGAAACTAGATGGACATGAACCTCCGAGCCCAGAAAGCTGAATGTTAAACAATCAATTTACATAACCTCCCCAATGCAAAAATACAGACCATGAAAGGTCTTAACATATTGCACGCAGTGTCTGCACCGAGTTGGAGAAAAATAGAGGAGGCAAAGCCAAGAGAAAGCAGAGCATCGTGGCAAAATGAATTATGTTCAGCTGGACCCGGGTTCAAATTCTAGTGTCTTCTCTCACCAGCTGTGACACAGTGGGAAAGCTATTCTTTCTGAGATTTGATTTTCTCATTGTAAAGATGGGGGTACTAGCAATTTGCTCACAAAGTGGTGAGGATTTAACGAGAGATGTAAGCGCTCAACGACTGTCATGTTATCAATGCACAACAGGGGCTAAGATATGAAGCTGACCTTTAGAAATAAAAACAGAGAACGTTTGCTCATTTTCTCCATCTCGGTGTACAGTTTATGAGAAATCCTCTCAAGCACTGTTCAGAGAACAGATGGTGAGGCAGGCACCTCCTCTCCCTCTCGCAGCCTCCCTGACTTCCACTGCTTTGCTCTCCAGGGCAATGGGATGGCCCCACATCCCCCAGGCCACCAGGGGAAAACGCAAAGAGCTGCTGTCCCCAGAATACTAACAGCCTTTCCAGATGCGCTAAGTCCTGGGAAGCAGCTGGGGCAGTGAACTCCCAGGGTTCCTTCACCCCCATCTTTCTGAGACCAAGGGTGTTTTGCCCAGCACAAGCCCTACTCAACAGCAACTTTTTCACATCCCAGAAATCAGGCACTACGGTGGCCCTGTGGGCCTCCTGGAACCCTAGGGAAAGGGATGCTGGAATACTAGGGAAAGGAATACTAAGGGTAGGGAAGGACCCTCTCTGCAGTGAAAAATAATCCCTTCGGGGTTATTATCACCTCAGCTTCAGGTCATAAGCCACAGAGCAATATAAGCTCATAACCAGCAGGGCCATGTGCCTACATCCAGCAGTGCAGTTTTAAGGCCTTTATGAAAAGGAAAACAATTACATAGGTGTTATAAGGTACATTAAAAAGAGCTGATGATAAAAAAAAAAGCCGATGACAACACAGATGCAACTATTATTATCCTAAGCGAATAAGTCAGAAAGAGAAAGACAAAAACCATATGATATCACTTATAATGGAATCTAAAATATGGCACAACTGAACCTATCTACAAAACAGAAACAGACTCACAGGCAAGCCAAGGGAGAGGGAGGAGGATGGAGTGGGAATCTGGGGTTGGTAGACATAAACTATCGCATCCAGAATGGATAAAAAAACAAGACCCCACTGTATAGTCCAGGGAACTATATCCAGTCTCCTGGAATGAACCATAATGAAAAATAATATTTTAAAAAGAATGTTTGTATGTGTAAAGCTCACTCACTCTGCTATATAGCAGAGATGGAACAATGTTATAAATCAATTTTTTTAAAAAGCTGATGAAAGGATAATTGCTGTTTCCCACCTCACATGATCAAGTGTCAACACATCAACAGGTGGTCCCTCACTTCCATTCTCCAGTGGGGAAGGAGACGAGCTCCAGCCCAAAGCTGGCAGAATGCGAGGGCAGAAACAGGCTGAAATTCCTTTCCAGACCTCATCCTGACTGTTTCCTAAGTCTCATCAGGGAAACGTTCCTTGACCTCCTCAATACCTTGTCAGCCAAACAGGAAACTTCAGGCCCACACGGCCTTGGCCCGTTAATAACAGAAGCACTCTCCTAAAAGCAGGCATCCCGGCTTTAGGAAGGATCCTAAATCAGCAAATACAATACAAAATTTTCATAAACGATTCATGCCTCTCCAGGGCTTCCCTGGGACTTCTCAGGAGCCGAGGGAAGACGGCATTGAGTGACAGCCGCCTGGGAAGTCATACTGTTCTGAATTCTTGGGGGAAAGAATAGAATGTGTTGCTATTTACTTTTAATAACAAAACTGCCTAGCACCTGTCTACGCCTGTCTCTCAGCCAAAGAAAATTGTTACTGCTGTTACAGGGGAACGGCTTGCTCTAAGGGCTGCCAGACACACGTGCACAGGGGACCTCAGGAGGACCCTCCGTGGAGTTAGGAGACATTTGCAGGCATTGCCCACCAGGTATCTCAGACTGACCCAAGCCGGCAGCTTCTGGCCCTTTCTGAGCAGTAGGAATTTTTTAAAGTTCTCTGTACAATATTTGCCTCAGCCTCAAGATCAACAACAGTAACAGCCAAACTTACTGAGCCCTTGTGATATGGCAGGTACTGTTCTGATATGTATTATCTCTTTTCTTTTCACAACTACCCTGAGAGGCAAGTTCTATCATCATCCCCGTATCCTACAAATGCAGAAAGCGAGATAAAGAGAATTTAAAGAAGGAAGCTGGCCAAGGTCCCGCAGCTGAAAGACCTGTAGAGCTGGGATTCAAACGCACAGTCTGGTCCCAGAGGTTGTTCACTTGCCACTATGGTATCCGAACCTGCTTACTGTGTTCCATACGTGTTTCTGGGTTTTCTGATGACATTTGAGGATGAAGTCCTTCTCCCCTTCTTCGAAATCCTACCAAAACACCAGGTGGTCTTCGACGGTGGGCATCTCACACCTGTTGGTCAGTCTACGTTTCAGCTGCCTCGACCCAGGAGAAGATTGCTGTTTCATGCTTAAAAAAAAAAACAAAACTTAACATTGACTCTTTGAGATTTCTTATGCCAAATGCTATTTTCTAGTGATGATATAATTTTACTTCCCTAAAGAAGCAGAATAAAATGGTGGAACAAGGGTTTTGAAGAGAGAGAGAAAGGTTCCAATTGGCCTTCTGCTACTTCTTGATGAGTGACCTTAGGCAAGTGACTTAATATCTCTTGGTCTTAGACTGCAAGCCTATAAAATGTGGGTAACCATACTTGTCTTTGAATATTATTATGAGAAAAAAAGGATGGATATAAAGTATAGAAAGTGTCTATTATAAGAGTAATTCTCTAAGGCTTTTTCCTGTTCTAAAGGTCTGTGACTATGTAACTATATTGCTTGGGTGGTTACACATCTTCAAGGAAGCCAGAGTTAGGTTTGCTGGCTTGCTTCATTCTCAAGCATGTCTCCTGGCTGTGGAAAATCAACGAACCACCACTGAGTGCTATTTTCCAGTGCAGCCCCATGCCTTCCATCCCAGAGAGTGCTAAGACACACGTGTGTGGAAAGAGAACCAACAGTTCCAAGAAGTAAATGACTGAGCAGAAGACTAACAGGAGAAGGCACTTCCTGCTGCCCCTGTGTCAGATTAGATGAGAGAAATTTTTAGGGAAGAGTAGACTGGGCAGATGATGAGAAGATGAAAAAAAAATTCAGGAAGGGCTCAGAAAGAGAGCACAGTGAGGTCTGGAGTGTAAATATGGAACATCACCAGCTATACCCAGTAAACAGTAAGACAACTGGTTAGGCAGCAGATTTAATGGCAGGAAGTCAGAATTAAATAAATAATTGATAGTGGATAGATTATTGTTACATTTTGCTTTACCTAGTTTATGTATGTAACCCTACTTAAAACTTACAAGGGCAATGCTAAGCTGGCATTATCTTCACTTTGCAGTTGAGTCAGAGACACTCAAAGACTCCGTTGTTGGGAAAGACTGAAGGCAAAAGGAGAAGGGGGCGAGAGAGGATGAGATGATTACACAGCATCACCAACTCAATGGACATGAAACTCCGGGAGACAGTGGAGGACAGAGGGAGCCTGGCATGCTGCAGTCCATGCGGTCACCAAGAGTTGGACACAACTTAGCAAAAGAACGACAACAATGACTGAGTTCACTTTATTTCCACATTTGATCCTCAAAATAATTAGAAAAGATGAAATATAATCAATCATATTTCATCTACTTCAATGGGGTCCACACAGAAACATTCCCTCTGCTTCTAATGACCCCAGTATGCTAAAAAGATATGGAAGCAAGAACTACTGTCTACCCACAACAAACTGGCACTAAAACCACAGGCTTCTTGGGCTAGGAAGACAGAAAGCAAAACGAACAATGTATTCTCCAATTTGCTTTTGTTTTTTCATATGTACCCTCTGGCTGGAGATAAGAGCTAATCATGTAATGCCATCAAGTGCCAATAATAACATGTACAAACATAGCAGAAGAAGTTGTATAACTTATCTATTCATTTATTTGGCATTAGGCACCATGGAAACGAAAACAGGAGGGTCCTCCTCCCCTCATGGTTATTATCTCCATATATAATACTAGCTTTATTATCCTGAAATGAAATCCAACTCATAAACAATGTAACAGCCATAACTGTGACAACTAAAACTGTCCCCCAAAATATCCAAAGTACTGTCTAGGGGATAGAATGCCCTTGCCCACCCAAAGTCAAAGGTAGGGCCAAGTGACAAACTCAGGTCTCCAGACTTCTGGAACAAGGTTTTTTCTTGAAAAGGTGGGTGTGGCCAGAGTGAGGACACAGATCACCAGAGCTATGAATGGGAAGGCTGAACATTAGTGAGGTCGGGCCTGCAGCTCCTTGTCCTTCTGTCACTGGCCACCGGTATTGAGAAGATGAAGACATTTCCACCCAGCACATTCACTCCCATCCTCAGGTCTTCAGTCTCTAGAACTCATCTTGGTGAAGTGGAAAATTTGTCTTCTGTTATGGTAAAGAGTCTGTGTCAGGAAGCATTTAATAGGAGTCTTCCTGTGTGCTGTTTTGGATCTGTCAGGAATCCTCTGGCCCTTCAGGAATTAAGAGGAGAGGCACACCTTTCCTGAGGCTGAGGAATTCAGGCATGTCCTTCGTTAGTTTTTCAATATGGTGATAAGTACCCTCTTCCTTCTTATGAACCGTACGGTAAAAAGGGATTGTTTGCAACTCTCTCTCTCTTTGATAGGAATCGCCTTATGTTTTGTAAGTCTGGAATTTTAATCTTTATCTTTGCTGAGAATAACTACCTTGTAAGACAGTATATATGCCCACACCATGTTGATTAAAACACCTTTGATCCATCAGAGCTTGGGTCCCCATGTCTTTCTTTCTCTCTCTCTCTATCTCTCTATTTCTGGCTGATTCCCTGGAGCACAAAAGCCGGCTGCGTAACCCAGGGAATATTAGCCTCTTTCCTTTCACTCTTTCATTGTCGACTCCGGACCACCAGGTTCCGGTCCATTAAAGGAACAACAAGTCTGTATCCTAGTTCTAACCAAAAGTGTAAAAATACAGGATTCTTCTTGAGAAGAATCATTTACATTCTCAATGGCCAATTCAAATCAAGATATAATACCAAACACATTTGTTTTAAAAGTCTATGCTGGGCAGGAATGGAGAGGCAGAGGTAGAAAAGGGACAGTGGACACAGAAGGGGATGGAGAGGGTGAGACTAACTGATAAAGTAACATTGACAGATATACACTACCATGTGTAAAACAGACAGCTAGCAGGAAGCTGCTATATAACGTAGGGAGCCCAGCCTGGCATTCTGTGATGGCTTAGATGGGTGGGATGGATTGGAGTGGGGGGAGGCTCAAGTGGGTGGAGATATATATAGTTATGACTGATTTGCGCTATTGAATGCAGAAACCAACACAACAATTATCCTCCCCTTTAAAAAAACAATGGTCTGTGCTTAACTCTGGATTAGATTTACCTTCCTCTGGGTCAAACCATCTGACAGGATGATGGCTTTGATCAACCCTACCAAAAAAAAAGCAGAAGGAAAAAGACATCCAGAGCTCACATTTCAGAGTGCTTCTGGTAGCTTCTAAACTGAAAATTTTAAGCACAGATTGTCAGGAAGAAACACAAAACATTATTTTCATTCTTGTGGTTTAATTCATGTGCTTCAATGCCATGTTAGCATGCTTGTAAACCTATGTCATGGCCCATCAGACAGTGAGCAGTATGCATTTCTCTCAGCTGGTTGTGTAACATTTTCTCAGCAGACATTAAATAACAAAACTACCACCTAGGAACTGCTGTCCTGTGGCTCACTTCCTAAAGTTCCATCTACCCAGAATTATTCATTCCACAAATGATTACTAAGCACCTATGCCGTGCAAGGCACCATGAGAAGTTGAAAGCTGTCCCTGGTCCTCCCAGGATTCCACAATCTGATGAAGAAAAGGAGCCAGGTACCCAGGCAAAAAGCCCTGTGGGTGAGGGGTGGGGATGGGTGGGTGGGGTAGGGGTGGGACACAAAAAGCCAGGGGAGAATGAAAGGAGAGGCCAACCAATGTTTGCTTATGTGGTAAACAAAGCTAGGAATGGTAAATAAATGATAAATAAAATCCACAGACAACCTCAGATTTAAACTAATTGAACAGGTCAAACCTGTTCAAAAGATTAACGGGTAAATCTTTCTTAATGAGCCTTAAACACACCTACTGTTGCCTGAGACTGGCTTATTAGAGGGAAGAGAGACTGCTGGTTATCAAAGTTCAGTTGAACAGCAGAGACTAACCACCAACTGAGGGAGAAGAGAATCATAGGCAAGAAGGAAATACCTTTAGCTGGGAAGTTTCTGATGCTTATAATACAGGACAGATGTAAAGCAATATGGTGCACGTACAGTGATGTGCTTAAGTTGCCCAGTCATGTCCGACTCTTTACGACCCCATGGACTGTAGCCCACCAGGCTCCTCTGCCCATGGAGACTCTCCAGACAAGAATGCTGAAGTGGGTTGCCATGCCCTCCTCCAGGAGATCTTCCCAACCCAGGGATCAAACCCAGGTCTCCCACATTGCAGGAACGTTCTTTACTATTTGAGCCACCAGGGAAGCCCATGTATAGTGATAAGGGTGTACACAATTTGGCAGCGAAAGACTTAAAATCCAAGGGAAAGACAGAGCAAAAATAGCTTTCAGATTTTTTACAGTCCTCTGACACAAAGTTCCATTTTATTAACTCTGTCCTCACTTGTGAAAGAACAAAATGCTACAGTTAATAGTGCCAAAATTTTCTTTTCTTTCTTACAACTTGGAAAACAAGATATTTTAATTTTCTTCTTTGTATTTTTTATGCCAACTCCCTAAGTTCTTCTCCAAAAAAGTATAGCATTCTATGCTATTGAGGGTAAAAGAAGACTGCTTTCATGATACGACACCTTCAGCTTGTAAAATGCTGGTAGTGCTGCTAAGGTTTTTAATAGCTTCCTTGGGATACTACTTACATAAAACATAAAGTTTACCCACATAAAGTACATATTTCAGTGGGTTTAGTATGTTTATTATAGTGCAACCATCAACACAATCTAATTTCAGAACATTTTCATCCCAAAACAAAATCTTAAACCCATCATCAGTGACTCCATTTTCCCCTGACCCCTGACAACTGTACCCCTCACAGGGAATTAAGTGAGGTGAGTACAAAAGAAGCGTTCAAGAAACACAACTCTTACCATCAACATGATTTTTTAAAATAGGAGTCAGAAAATAATTGAGAAAATCCTTGGAATCCTTGGAATTTGCTTTTACTTTGGTCTCAACTTTCAGCTTAACCATGAAATATTTATGTCAAATAATGTCTGCAACACTTAAATTGCACAGGATCTTTTATATGAACCTCTGTCATCAGTTAGGGTTAGATTCAGCTGTGAGTAATAGAGACTCCAAATAATGATTTAAACAAAACAAAAATGCCTTTCTCTTGTGTGTGAAAGTCCAGAGGCAGACAGCACAAAGCTGAGCATGCTAGCTCCAGGCCATAAAGTCCTCATAGACCCCAAAACCTTCCAGGTCACCTTTCGTACACCCTTCGAGTGTCGACCTTGTCCTCGTGATTTACAGTCATCACAACTGTGTTCCAGGTTCAAGGATGGAAGAAGGAACAAATAAGAAAGAGAGGGCAAAAAGCACCCACCAGTTTTTTCAAAAACATCCTGCAGGGTACCAAACAACCCTTCTACTCACATCCAATCAGCCAGAACTACTTCCCTGGTCTCCTCTGGTTGCATGGGAGGCTACAAAATATAGTCTTTATCCCGGACGGCTTGTGCCCAACTAAGAGCTGTGAGCTCTGATAAGAAGAGCATGAACATGAAGTCATTAAGTATAACGAGCCATCTCTGCCACCACAGGCAATATACTCAAAACTCAAAATATAACAAATGAGTATTTCAAAAGGAGGCTATCACTGACATCACTAAGTGCTACTTACAAAAAAGTTGCAGAACTCTAGCTGCAAAGAAAACTAATGGAAGAACCAGTATTCAGAAGTGAGTCACAAATGAAATGAAAAGCTGTTGATAAACTGCTTGGAGATAACTAGCTCATCAACAGCTCTTTTAATCTCCTTTGTGGATGATGATGTGAAAGAAAGTTCGTTGATGCTTCAGAAGGTAATGCATTGGCAAAAGGGGGCATATTTTTGATCCAATAAACCTATAACCTGAATGTCTTCAACAGTGACGTAAACTATATGTACAAATATATTTGTTGAAGAGTATTCAATAAGAAAAAATCAATACTTAATCGCACAGAACTGAATTACAGAATTAGTAAACAAAATGCTACAATATACGGTCATTAAAAATAAAATCCAGGTACAAACTTTATCCTATGAAGTGAACAGAAGTTTTTTACTGATTATTATTAGCTATACATTAAATGCATATAATGAAAACATGAATTAAACTTTTTAACAATGACCAACTGGGAGAGGTGCTCCAGTCCCCAGACCAGTAGAAAGCTAGATGGGATTTATATAAAGTCAAAATAATTCTCTGTTCTGTGGGCTTGAAGAACAAAAACAGAAATTTAAATCAACAGATAGTACCAACTTAGCCAAAATGACGCCTCATGTATGACTCTAACCAGAACTGTAAACCAGCTACAAAGCTAACTGCTCTGAATTTACCTCCTTCTCCTGACCTGTATCATTTAATGGCACTAAAAATAAACAGATCACTGACAATATGGAGACTAGGAGGCAAAGGAGTAACTTCAAGAGTTTAAAAAAAAAAAGTGAAAGAAGTAAGCAAACTGAATGATCATAATTAACTCATCAGTTCCCAAATAACAACTGCTAAAACTGCCATCTTTGAGGGACTTCCCTGTTGCTCCAGTGGATAAGAATCCACCTGCCAATGCAGGGGACATGGGTTCAATCCCTGGTCCAGAAGATTCCACATGCCTCAGGGCAGCTAAGCCCCTGTGCCACAAGCCAAAGACCACGCACCCTAGAGCCTGTGCCCCACAGCAAGAGAAGTCAGCACAGTGAGAAGCCTGTGCACAACCAGAGAACGCCCATGCGCAGAAGGAAAAGCCAGTGCAGCCAAAAATAAATAAATAAAAATTTAAAGAAACTTTTAGAAATCTTTTAGAACGGGTATACTTCCTATGGGGCTTCCCAAGTGGCACTAGTGGTGAAGAACCCGCCTGCCAATGCAGGAGATATAAGAGATGCGAGTTCAATCCGTGGGTGGAGAAGATCCCCTGGAGGAGGGCATGGCAACTACTCCAGTATTCTTGCCTGGAGAATCCCATGGACAGAGGAGCCTGGCGGGCTACAGTCCATAGGGTCGCAAAGTCAGACAGGACTGAAGCGACTTAGTATGCACACATACTTCCTATGAGACACTTGTACGCTCTCTTCTTTCTACAAGTATGAGTTATGAGCCTTATCATATTCCCTCTGTTGCCATGGCTGCCACGAGGCTCCACGTAAAATCAATCAATTTTAATACTTTGGCTTATGGTCAATTTTAATACTTATGGCTAGTATTACTATTTTAGCATTCTCTTCTTTTCCTTGCTTCTTATTTTCAATTGCTAGATCCACTTTACTAGCTTCATTAGTATACATCTGTTGAAACTCACTCCAAATTCTTTGCAGCAAGCAACAGGGTAAGTCAAATGAACTCCCTGGAATTTATATTCCACCAAAGCTAACATATAACGTAGCTCCTCCTATGTGAGCTCATCAGAACTAACCACTGCGCAAAGCTTTTGTGACAGCTTCTGCTAGACTCTGCCATGACAGCTGACACCTCCATGATCTCCCCCAAGGAGACATCTGGCCTTAAAACAAACAGCATGCTTCATTCTGATGTAGAGCCTGTGGTTAGAAAGTGCTTGCTATCATTTTCTATTCATGTTTTCTCATCAGAAAAAAATACATTCTATTCTAATTCTTCATCACAAATATTTCAAACCATCTAACGCATGCCCTTCATAACACCAAACTTGCTGCCTTTGTAAAGATTATAGATTTTTATCCTGTATAAATTATTTTACAACACAGACTACAAAAGGGGAAAATAACAGGAGATTCAATCACTCTCTGGTTTATTTAAATATAAAGTTATTCTCTTGCTTCTATAAAATGATGATGTTTTTCTCTTCTGTCCATGCCATTGTTTCACGTTTTGAAAATCAAATAAAATACAAACACCATCAAACCAATCAAAACTAATGAAGGTTCTCATGGAAACTAATTCTCTTAGCACACAGGGAGGATTTCTGATACATCCTTTGGTGGCACATTCATTTATTAATTCTTTCAATAAATATCCATGAAGAACCTACTATGTGCCAGGCACTAGACAAGGCATAGACTCTGTCTGCTCTTTACCTATACGGTATCATTTTGGGCAACACAAAGGGTTTTGTTCAGAGTTAAATGTTCTGCTTGCAAGCTGTAGTAAGGTCATGTCATTTCTTTTCCACATTTTCTTATGCCTTGAGCATCTTCTGTGTCCCGTTGCCAACTGGTCTCTTCTCCAGCACCCAGACCTCCTCCGTGAACTCACAACATAGTAACACATGACCCAGGAACCCTAGGGCACTGCTCTAGTAGTTACTGAGCAGTAATTGTTTTGCATCATTTGATAAATATTTTCAGCACAGCCTTGGTTTTGCTTCTCCTTATTTTCCCCTGACCCACAGATCAGCAGTGCAGCCTCACTCACCCACCTCACCCATAGCTCCCCATCTTGTCATGTCACCTCGTCTCCTCTCCTGGACACAGCCGTTCTGCAGGAGATCAAAGACCTTCCCTCTTCACCTCTCAAGAGGACCAGGATCTCCATCTCTCCATTTGACTGTAAGTGAGTAAGACAAGCTGGGTCTAACCTTCCCCTCAAGGGAAGTTCAAAGTGTCTGCTTTGTCAGTGGCATCAAGTAGGTTTTCCCTTATTATTCTGACACATTTGGAATTGTCACAGGCACTCTGCTTAAAACAAAAAAGTGTAGTGGGGGGAAAAAAAGTAACAGTGGGTGACTAGATAATCCACAACAGGGTCTGAAAATGATTAAAACCAGTAAGGAGACCTTTGTTCGGGTAGAATCCCAAACTAAGGCACTGGAGGGCAAGAGTGACAGATGCAAAATCTGAGGACCAACTCCAGCGATGATTAGGCAAAACAGTACTGGCCTTTCACACTTTGATGGTGATGCACTCATTTCTCCAACTTCCAGCACACTAACTAAATGAAAGCATCTTTAATGACAGCAACTGGATTGAAAGGTAACTGGGAGCTGAAAATAGAGACTTTGTCTCATTATAATAATCCTTTACCAGAAATGTTTACTGTGTAAAAAAGCACTATTCCCTGGGCACCTGTTTAAAGAAGTAGCCTTAAAGATGCTAAGAGTGTTACCATTTCCAGTGTTTTAAATCTATGAATGCTAAAAAACCTATAAGAAATAAATAGCTTTGTATTTATTCTTTAAAATGCTTATTTTGATCAGAGGCCCAGGAGGACTGAATCCCATTTTGGGGGGGAAAAAAATGTGTGAGCAATAAATTCAAACCACGAGCCTAGACTGCTTAGCTGACTTCCCTCTAATGCAACTTTTTTTTCCCTCCTCTTTTCCTTTCCACTCCTAACACTCTTTCTTCAATATCAGGCATCCCACCATGCTTTGCACAACCTTTTATAAGAGGGAAGGTAAATAATGAGGAAGAGAAGAGACAAAATTCTTTAACATTTCTTTTCTTCTGCTACTGCTATAGTCTGACTTGCTCCTGGAGATACCCTGGGGGTGATGGTGGAGGTAAGGATGACAGTAACTACCACTATGTATCTACTCTGTTCCAGATATGTTAAAAATACAGTCTAATTCTCATGAGAACTTAATAAGGAATAAATACATTTTAAATCAGTCTTTGATTGCAAAGAATAGAAAATATAGCTAACTGAAGCTTACATAAATAGGGGCCTATTTCCTTGCATAACAAGAAACAGTTCCAGATGTTTAGGGGGGTTCAATAATGGTAGGACTTGGGGTTGGCATCCCTGATTTTCCTGGTCTTCTGCCTCAGAGTCACAAAATGGCTGCAGCAGCTCCAAGCATCATATCCTAGCACTGTTGCATTCAAAGCAGGAAGCAGAAAGTAGCTTAGGCAGAGGTGCTCCTCTTTTACCTCCTACTTACCCAAGGGAAAAAAAAATTCCTCTCAGAAGACTTCCCCATACATTTCATGGACCAGGAGGTCACATGTCTGCACCTTTAGGCCAGAAACAAGGCCCATCTTTCCTGACTTTAAGTGGCTTTGTTAACAAGGGAACAAACAGTAATGGTTTGGGGCGAAACAACAAATAGTCCAAAATAGTACTACCATCTCTAAACAACAGATGAGGAGACAGGATCTTGGTGAGGTGATATAACCTGCCAAAGTTCACAGCTAGCAGTAAGTGGCAGAACAAGGATTCAAAACTGGGGGTCACAGCAATCCCACTTCTGGGCATACACACCAAGGAAACCAGATCTGAAAGAGACACGTGCACCCCAATGTTCATCGCAGCACTGTTTATAATAGCCAGGACATGGAAGCAACCTAGATGCCCATCAGCAGACGAATGGATGAGGAAGCTGTGGTACATATACACCATGGAATATTACTCAGCCATTAAAAAGAATTCATTTGAATCAGTTCTAACGAGATGGATGAAACTGGAGCCCATTATACAGAGCGAAGTAAGCCAGAAACATAAAGACCATTACAGTATACTAACACATATATATGGAATTTAGAAAGATGGTAACGATAACCCTATATGCAAAACAGAAAAAGAGACTCAGATGTATAGAACAGACTTGTGGACTCTGGGAGAAGGCGAGGGTGGGATGTTTCAAGAGAACAGCATTGAAACATGTATATTATCTAGGGTGAAACAGATCACCAGCCCAGGTTGGGTGCATGAGACAAGTGCTCGGGCCTGGTGCACTGGGAAGACCCAGAGGGATCGGGTGGAGAGGGAGGTGGGAGGGGGGACCGGGATGGGGAATACATGTAAATCCATGGCTAATTCATTTCAATGTATGACAAAAACTACTGTAATGATGTAAAGTAATTAGCCTCCAACTAATAAAAATAAATGAAAAAAAAAAACAAAACTGGGGGTCAGGGTGCTTTCTGATCCCCTGAGCAAACTCTAACTGCAACAGTCCCTCCTGCTGAGACCTAATTCCTTCTGTCCCTCCTTTTTTCTTTCATTATATGTATTTTTTCTTATGATAGCCACACCGAGTGTCTGAACTCAAATCTTACCGAAACATGTAGAGATCAGCTCCTCCCCACCCATTTGTAAGAATTAAGTCCAAATCCATCAGGTCAAGAGCCCCTGAGGTTCAGTGTCTGCTCTGCATAAAACAGCCACTCCCTAATTACCTATATCAGGAGCTAGAAGGGACTTCCCAGGTGGTGCTAGTGGTAAAGAATTTGCCTGACAATGCAGGAGAGGTGGGTTCAACTCCTGGGTAGGGAAGATTCCCTTCAGGAAATGGCAACCCACTCCAGTAGCCTTGCCTGGAAAATTTCATGAACAGAGGAGCCTGGTGGGCTACAGTCCACGGGACTGCAGAGTCAGACACAACCACGTACATGCACACGCGCTGGAAACTCTCCCCAGGGTCACCAGGGGGGAGTCATTTCGTTAGCAGAGCTGCAGGGACTCACTGGCCTCCGAGACACAGGGCAAGCAGAGCCTGACAGCGATGTCACCATCAAAAACACAAAGGCCTTTTACAAACCTGAAATTGTCAGGCCTGTGCCTATAGCTCAGACCCAGGTGGGGTGGACTTAGCCTCCCCCACAGGCACCCCCTGGAGGCAGCAGAAGACGAAGGGCAGGTTCCCAGGGCAGCCTCCTACAGCCCCTGCAGATTTCCCAATCAGTGCGCCGCTGTCCTTAACTGTACAATGGAGACGACAGTGGATCTCACTGCACTTTTCTGATCTCACTGCACTTTTCTGAGAATTAAAATATTATGTGCGTCGTACATGAGTACTCAGTCACGTCCGACGCTTTGCAAACCCGTGGACTGTAGCCCGCCAGGCTCCTCTGTTCATCCAGTTCTCCAGGCAAGAATACTGGAGTGGGTTGCCATTTCCTCCACCAGGGGATCTTCTCAACCCAGGGAAGGGAGGAACAAACTGCTCTCTCGATGAATGCCAGTGCTTTAGCAGGAGTGGCAGCAGCAGCACCAGCAGGAGAAAGAAACAAGACCAAACTAGTTTTAAAGAGTCAAAGATGCATCAAACTGCCTCGCTGTCTGCTCAGCCAGAGCTCACCATCTCCCTAAATTCACTCAACCATGAACAATCACCCAAGAGAACACACAAAGTGTACAGTTTGATATGACAAACATCATGTTGTATTTTTATTTTATGCTATGTATATGTTTTCTTTGTATAATTGTTTTTGTGTGTCTGTCAGGGGGTAAATATATTTCAAGGAATCAAGAGAATGTACATAACAGGTGCACACATTTAAAATTAAAAAAAAAAAAAGAAACACCCACACACCATCCCACAGCTTACAAAATAGAATAAAAATCAATATCTTTGAAGTCCTTTTTGTCCTTCTAGGATTCCCAGCCTTTTCTTGCCTTCCCTACCTGCTCCCACCCAGCACAGACAAATGCCAATGTGAATTTTGAATGAATCATTCCTTTGCTTTTCCTTATAATTTCCATATATATATATATATATATATATATATTTCCACATATATATGGATATATATATCCCTAAGCAATAAATCATATAATTGTATATGATTATATATTTTTATTAAACTTCATGTAAATGAAATTATACATTCTTCTCCATCATTCAATATTTATCTTTCAAGTTTTATCCACATTTACACATATAATTATACTTCATTCATTTGCATCAATATTTAGTAATCCATTGTAGGAATAAAACACAATTAACTTACACGTTCTCCTGTTTATGGATATTTGCCTTGTTTCTAGTCCAAAACTCCTAACCTCAAGACAAGCTTGTTGTTGTTCAGGCATTTACACAGTACCTAAATATTCAAGATAACCATACAGTTTGTTATCCAAACTTAGACACATTTGAGAGTGAAAGGAAATGCTATTAATAAGTACATTAGGACAAGAAGAATAAACTATTTTGTATGTCACCCTTTAAATCCTGAATATTATTGTAGGATTTCTTAATCAGCCCCCTAAAGTGAAAACTGAGGCATTTAAATCCAGTCTTGACGGTTTACATTTCAAAAGTTCTTAGCATCTTCTTCTGGAGGTATAACCCTGAAGGAGAGCCCTGACAACTAATTATCTCTTTTATCCTGGGAAGAAGAAAAGCAAATTCTTTGGAAAGTAAGATGGAGAAAATGCACAGCTTCCCAATCCTCTGCTGTCTCAGACATTCGCAGTTTTATTATCATTGTCTGAAGAAAATTCCAGCTATGATGATAACAACAGCAAAGATAATCTTTGAAATGCCTTCAAATCCAAGTCCTTTTTCTGAGCCCAAAAAGGGCTAAAGGCTCAGCATATAATGTCTCATTTAATCTTTACCACTACCCTGGGTGGCAGGTATGAAGCTCAGAGAGGGGGAGAAATTTGTCTAAGGTCACAGTGCATGTAAGTAGCAGAGTCTCAAAGACTGTGTCTAAGTTGGTGACCATATAATTTATTGGACAAATCAGGACACTTCTGAGAGTGAGAAGGTACTGCTATTAACAACCGCACCAGGAAAACAGGTGTCAACTGGCTCCATGACACAGGATGGCTTTAGTTCTAACTTTTCCCACATGCTTTCCTAATCTTCCCAGTTCAGACACGATTAACTTGGGGGACTGACCAGGTTTTTTGGACCCTGTTCTCTAGGGTTCACACTCCTTTGGGGTAGAGAGGCAGCTCCCTAGAAGGACACCCGGAATCCATCCCCCATTCCTCTTCCAGGTCTCCTGGAAGACCTGAATGACATCCCAGTAGCATCCTTCCATCCAGC
The DNA here is from genome assembly GCF_023699985.2 of Odocoileus virginianus. Classification (NCBI taxonomy): domain Eukaryota; kingdom Metazoa; phylum Chordata; class Mammalia; order Artiodactyla; family Cervidae; genus Odocoileus; species Odocoileus virginianus. The sequence continues at coordinate 22,445,792 of NC_069697.1, forward strand.
ACAGCAGGTTGGAGAGGATCGTCATTGGCTTCCCTGGGTCCTAATTAAATCAGAGCAACATTCCTCCTCCCAAAGAATCAGCAGAGTTAATGACCCATTCACTGCAGCGAGCATCACTCGGAGGAGCTGCGGCCACATCCTCTGACTGGAGGCTCTACAAGCCCTTTCCTTCAGCAGGTCCACGGAGACACCCAGCCTTCGTGCCTTTCCGGGTACATGAGTGTGTCCTTTCTCACTGGCTCTCATCTGTCTCTCTCACACAAAGTTTTTTCTTTAATTTAATGAAATATACAGTTGATGAGACCTGTTTCTGCATCTTCACCAGCAGCTAGGGCATCTCAAGTTTCTGTTCTGTGTTTCTGGTTTAAATCACTAGAGCTCTGTACTGTGAAGCTACAGTACTAAGTTCTTTACTAAGGAGCTCCTAAAGAGCTGCCCTGGCTAGAGAAGAGTGGGTTTGTTTTTAATGTTTTAGACATAGAGAAATAGAGAACTACAGAACAGTATCTCCTCAGCCTGAAGAACACATCTGCCTTTGGCTATACAGAAATGCTCACATCCACCTTATTTGGAAACAACACAAATGTTCAACAAGAGTAAAACGATAAATTGTGATAGACTCACACAGCAGGAATGCATTCCAGTAGTACAAATGCACAGATAAGTTAATAATACATATGATAAATTAATCTCACAATCAAAATGTTGCGGGAAAGAAGCAAAAAAGGGGTATTACATACAATATGATTTTATTTATAGAAGGTTCAAAAATGGGCAAAACTAAACTACAATATCAGAAATGAGGAAGAGGTAAAGAATAATGATTAGGTTGATAATATTCCATTTCTTCATCTGGATAGTGATCACAGATGTGGTAACTACGCTAAGTCATCAAGTAACACTACTGAAGACAAGTGCATTTTTCTGTATGTATGTTACACTTGGAAAAAGCTTTACTTTTAAAAAACCTAAAACTGAAGTCTCTTTTAGTCAAATAGTCTGTAACGTGTACCAGAATTAACCTTCACTATTAAATTATCTGTGTGCCCTTTGGCAAATCACTTAACTTCTGTGTATCTATTTCTCTACCTGTAATAGCACCTAGAAAAGGAAGCAGCACCTGGAGAAGGAAAGGGCAACCTACTCCAGGATTCTTGCCTGGAGAATCCCATGGACAGAGGAGCCTGGTGGGCTACAATCCATGGGGTCACAAAGAGTGGGACACAACTCAGTGACTACGCCACCACCAATAGCAACTGACGTGCAGTGTCTACATGAGAAGTACTAAGTACAAATGAATGAGACATACTTAGTAAGTGCTTGGTATACAAGTGCTGCTCAGTCCTAAGTTGTATCTGACTCTTTGCAACCCCATGGACTGCAGCACACCAGGCTTCCCTGTCTACTAACTCCTGGAGTTTGCTCAAACTCATGTCCATTGAGTCAATAATGCCATCCAACCATCTCATCCTCTGTCGCCCCCTTAGCCTCTGGCCCTCAATCTTGCCCAGCATCAGGGTCTTTTCCAAAGAGTTAGCTCTTCCCATGAGGTGGCCAAATTATTGGAGCTTCAGCTTCAGTCCTTTCAGTGAATATTCAAGATTGATTTCTTTTAGGATTGACTAGTTTGATCTCCTGTCTGTCCAAGGGACTCTCATGAGTCTTTTCCAGCACCACAGTTCAAAAGCATCAATTCTTTGGCACTCAGGACTCTTTTTTACATGACTTCTGGAAAAACCATAGCTTTGACTAGACACACCTCTGTCAGCAAAGCAATATCTCTGCTTTTTAATATACTGTCTAGGTTTGTCATAGCTTGCTCCTCCCAATAAGCAAGCCTCTTTTAATTTCATGGCTGCAGTCACCATCTGCAGTGATTTTGGAGCCCAAGAAAATAAAATCTTCCACTGTTTCCAATTTTTCCCCCTTCTATTTGTCATGAAGTAATGCGACCAAATGCCATGATCTTAGTTTTGTGAATGGTGACTTTTAAGCCACGTTTTTCACTCTCCTCTTTCGCCCTCATCAAGAGGCTCTTTAGTTCCTCTTCGCTTTCCACCATTAGAGTGGTGTACCATCTACATATATGAGGCTGTTTATATTTCTCCCAGCAATCTTGATTCCAGCTTATGAGTCATCCAGCCCAGAATTTTGCATGATGTATTCTTCATATAAATCAATTAAGCAGTGACAATATACAGCCTTGACATACTCCTTTCCCAATTTTGAACCAGCACACAAGTAGGTACTCAAAAATGTTAGCTGTTTGAATTGGTGGTATCCCTTCTATGCCAGCCTTCCTCATATTTGGGACTTGCATCTCCATTTATCATCTACTCTGGACAGAGTGAGGACATATTGAAATGGACAAGTCCACTTACCCCTGTCAAGGGGGCTATGGAGAGGAATGGATAAGTCTCTTCCAGAAGACAGTCTGGCCAAATGTACCAAGAGCCCCCCAAAAATGTTTGCGCCCTGTAATTCCATGCTAGTATCCTAAGGAGATGAGACATGCAAACAAGATTTGTATGTGCTGCAAAGCATTTTATTTATAAAAGTGGAAAACTGGAAACAATTTATTATCTCAGGAAATAGGTAAATAATATAATGGTGGTGAGAAGTTTTAATGACATGAAAAAGTTAAATATGAAAGGAAGAGACCTATAGGTTACCCATCAAAAAATATTAACAAGTATACAGAGAAGAAAAAATTAAAAGAAATTAACCCAAAATTTAAGCTAATTATCTTGAGAAGATCATACTACAGGGATTTACATTTTTCTTCCTTATACTTTTCTGTTTTTTCAATATTCTTCTATGAGTACTTGTTACCTTTTATAAATTGAAACACAGAGGTTGTGTCTCCTTCTCCACAGGCCTTTATCTCTGTCGTCAAGGTGACAGTCAGATGCAATTCATCATGTTTTAGGAAGGACACCACCACACAATGGAAGGTGTCAGAAGGAAGGTGACTGCCAAGTTGACAAAGGACTTCAACAGCAAGACCCATGAAGAATGGCTGGAGGGAAGGGGACGTGTACCTTGAGGAGTACTAGTCGACAGGATAGTTTTCTTGGAGTACCTGTCACGTGGAAGAGGGATTACCCTTGCTCTGCTAGAACTGAGAGACTGGAACCAAGACCGATGGATCAAAGGTTCCAGGAGGAGAGAAGGGGAGAATGAAGACTGAGCTCAAGAAGCAAACACACTGTATGATCGCACTGTGAACCTCAGGCTTCCTTCCTGCCCCACAGCAAGGAGCTCCTTGGAGGTAGCCAATGAATCGTTTTGTTAACATTTGGGAAACCACACAGCACCATCCTGGGGACCATCTGAGCACCATCCCAGACCAGTCTACTGTGAGCAACGCGTGAGTTACAATCTCTGAAATTCATTACCTCTTAATCCCTCTCTCTTGCCCTGTAGAACGGCCTTTAAATTATACACAAGTTGGGCCGCTCCTCTCTGTTTTCTCCACTGGACGATCTTAGTCCAAGGCATCAACCTCTCTCACCTGTACCACAATCGCTTCCCTGCTGGTCTATCTCCTACTGTTGGCCCCAGTCCATCTGCTACATAGAAGCTCAAGTAATGATTTTCTTAGACTAAAGTAAAAAATCATTAAATGACTTCAAGACTCAAAGTGGAGTCTCCAGCCTTCAACAGGGCCCTTCCCCATCGCTCCCCGCACTCCTACCAAACTAAGGGTCTTTTAGGTTTATCATTCACAGCCAACTCTTTCCACCTCAGGGCATTTGCGTGTGCTGAAACACTCTCCATCCCTCACTGGCTTGACTATTCTGCAACTCACATCTCAGGTGTCATTTCCCAGTTTTAATCCTATAATGGCATCTCAATGCCCTAATGAAACTTTATGTGGTTTATAGGATTTTTGTGAGCTAGCCACAACTGACCAGACTGCCTCCAGGCTCTCCACCAAGCAGAACCCTCTTTAGTTCCTCACAGATGCATGAGCATTCTCTTTGTCCATCAGTTTTGTGGAGGTTGCTTTCTCTGACTGGAAAACTCTTCTTGTGGCTAATTCCTAGCACCTTTAGGTCTCACCCTAATGTGACCTGAATTGGCTTGAGGGAAAACTTCCCTTCCCTCTAGATACCGAGTGAGGTACCTCCCCAGTATATGCCTACAGCCCCTGCAATTATTCCATCACAGCACTCACTTTCCTCAACTGTATCTGTAGTTCTTGCTACTTGGTAAACTACACAAGGGATGGCACCTATACTGCTCAGAACAACTGAATAAATGACTTCATTTTTAAAATATGACTTTTTCCCCCATGAAGGAGCAAATTGAGGTTAAAAAATAGAAAAAATAGAAGATTGCAACAGGAAACATTCTAATAAGTGGTATTTTCTTTCTACCATAATGAAACAAATCTAGACTTCACTCAATTCCCTGTCCTGAGCAAGGGTTCATTTGTCGTCACTTTTATTTCCACTACCTGGCACAGTAATTATTCTTGACCGGCACTTGAATGCCCTGGGCCATCTTCGGTATGCACACAAAAGGATCGATAGGTACTAAATAGACTGAAAAGATGTATAGCGTTGAATTTGCAAAACAGCAGGAAATAAAAGAAAAGTAAATCAAGAAAACACTGGAGGACAGAAGACCAATAAGCAAAAAAATAAATCATCCATAGTCTGCCTTCCAAAAGGCATATACAGCTTCTGTTCATTTGATGAAACTGCTTTGAGTGAAAGACCTTGGGAAGCCAGAAGCCAGAACCCTAGTCTCGTTCTCAGTGTGGATTCAGGGTGAAGGTTCAACAAACAGAAGCCCATGCCCTGTGTCCCTGATGACTCTGTGGATCCATCATAACTAACTCTGGACTGCTTCCCTCCAAACTCTCTTACACTCCAGAGAAAGACACTTCTCTCTCACTGCATGTCGGACAGCTTCGCCCAGAAGTTAGTCCTTGACCTTTATCCCAAGTCAGCCTCCATGAAGGCCCTGGGCCTGGCTCTCTCCTCTGGAGAAAAACATTCCAGTTTGTCCCCCTTGACATGTCAGCCCTACAAGCGCCCAGAAACACTGTGGGATTTGGTCTAAGAAAACCTGGATTCCCGCGTGACCTTGGGCACATATTTAAGCGCTCTGACCTTGGGCACATGTTTAAAGCCTGTTATTTAGCCACCAAGGAAGATCCCTTCCTTCTATCTCCCCTAGAAATATTGTTTACCAGGAAGAGCAGAGGTTTTTGAGTCAGATATAGATTCAAATCACTTAATAGCTATGTGATCCTGGGCAGCTAGTTAATCTCTCTGAGCCTCAGTTTTCTCATCTTTAAAATATCTTACTTCAAACCATAGTTCAAAAAAACACATGCACTCCAATGTTCACTTCAGGACTATTCACAAGAGTCAAGACATGGAAGCAACCTAAATGTCCATCAACAGAGGAATGGATAAAGAAGATCTGGTATTAATAAAGATATACAATGGAATACTACTCACCCATAAAAGGAACAAGATTGGGTCATTTGTAGAAACATATATGGACCTATAAACTGTCATACAGAGTGAAGTCACAAAAATAAATATCATATTTAATGTATATATGTGGAATCTAGAAAAATGGTACACGTGATCTTATTTGCGAAACAGAAATAGAGACACAGACACAGAGAACAAACATGTGGATACCAAGGGGGAGAAGGGGGTGGGATGATTTGGGAGGCTGCGATTGACGTACATACACTATTGATACTACATATAAAATAAATAACTAATGAGAACCTGCTGCATAGCACAGGGGACTCTCTACGCAGTGCTCTGTGGTGACCTAAATGGGAAGGAAATCCAAAAGAGGCGATATATGTACACAGAGAGCTGATTCACTTTGCTGTACAGTTAAACAGTCAGTTCAGTCACTTAGTCGTGTCCAACTCTTAGCGACCCCACGGACTGCAGCAGGCCAGGCTTCCCTGTCCATCACCAACTCCCGGAGTTTACTCAAACTCATGGCCATCGAATCAGTGATGCCATCCAACCATCTCATCCTCTGTCATCCCCTTCTCTTGCCTTCAATCTTTCCCACTAACAAAACATTGTGAGCAATTATACTTCCAGAAAAATTAATTAAAAAAAAATAAAACATCTCACTTCACTAAGGATTGGATGAGATACTGAATGTGAAGCAGTCAGCAGAGAGGCTGGCATTTATATGCCTAGTAACTTATAGGAGCTATTATCATCTTTTCCATTTGGTAGAGCTGGAGGTTATAATGATGAGAGCTAACAATTTCTAAGTACTCTTGCGTCAGGCAGTGCTCTAACACAGCTCATGTACCAAGGCATTGATTCCCACATTGATGCAGGTACTATTATTATCTCCAATCTACAGATGAGGAAACTGAAGCAACATCATGCCAAGGTCACACAGTTTGTCCAGCTTGAGTCTCATCTAACCCCAGCGCCTCTGTTCTCTGTTGCCAAAATACACCATACCCTGTGCTGTCTGGAGGCAGGGTCACGTCTCCCCACGCAACCTGGGGAGCTTCCTCAGGGCATGCCCTGCACTGTGAACTTCTCAGGGACCTCCATGACAGCTAGCAGGGAACCTGAGCCCCCATGAGTGCCCCAGACACCTGAAATCTGATTGGCAGATAAGACACAACTGACCAATTTCCAGAACACCTACTTTGTCAGATGACCTTGAAGTAGACACTCTGTCTACTGAAGAAGGTATGTCTGAAGGAAACACAGAGGGTCTCTGCCACAGGAATGGAAGCTCCCTCCCCAAATATAGCTCTTGGGTTTTCAGAGTCAGATCCCTAACGGTTTGAAAAACTCTGAGAACAATCTGACCAGTGTTCATACACTCCCAGAGTCTAAACTGTTTCAGCTGAAGGTCTCTGTGAGTCATTCAAACTGAAATACCTGCCAGACAGAATGAAATGTGCCTCAAAGTCTGCTGATCTGTAAAGCACTACCATTACCCGCCTTGGTTCTGATGGGCAACAAAACTCTTCACGTTGCCATCGTTACAGATACTTTTACCGAGTATGTCACTGTGCTAATTAGGTGCTAGCAAGGCAGGTAATAGGACACAAACCTCATTAACATGGACTCCATTAATTTGGAATATGTGAGAATGCTTACCATTCAATTTTACTTTTTCATTATCTATAAATGAAAACAATATGCATAATACATGAGTAAATAAAATCTATTTATCCAGTCTGCAAATACTTTTTGGGAATCTCTTACGTCCTAGCAGTAGGGTGGCAGAGACATTATTTTGTATAATTCTCATTAAAAGAGAACTCTGTAGTGCACGAAGTAATGTATTCATTTTAAAATAAGCTAGAAGTCTGGAGAATTTAAGTATGGTACATCCATACTGTAGAATGCCTTGCAATTATAATAAAACCAGTGGGGTAGATCGGTTGGTGCTAACATATTAACAAGAGCAATTGCTAAATGAAAAAAGAAAAAAACAGGTGGAACTCTCTCATTTATTTGAAAAAATAACAAGATGATATGAATAAGAAGCTACCCATATAAGTACATATGCAGTGACATTCTCAGGAAATCAAGTTAAGAAAATCAAATGGCCTGGCATGGAAAAGCAACCCATTTTCTTAACTGTACTTTTGTAATGTGGAATTCTTTACCATTTTTATGTTATTTGCATAATATTAAAGCTAATTAAAAGAGCTTAGCATAAGTTATTATTTATTGGCCCATGCTAAGCATAGTGTCTGGTACATAATTGGAATTTCAATATCTATTGCATAAACATAAATAAATAATGCTATGAATGACCGTTTAAACACATTAGTCTTTCCTATTCACTGCATCAGGTATTCTAATAATACAGGCAAAAATATAGGGTTGACTAAAAGGTTTGTTCATGTTTTTCCATAAGATATAATAGAAAAACATGAACGTATAGTTTGGCCAAGCCAATACTTTGGCGTGAGTTCAAGTCCATGTATGTGCTTGTGCTGGGCTCAGTCATATCCAACTCTTTGCAACCCTTGGACTGTAGCCTGCCAAGTTCCTCTGTCCATGGGATTTTTCAGGCAAAAATACTGGAGTGGGTTGCCACTTCGTCCTCCAAGGGATCTTCGTGACCTAGGGATCAAACCCACATCTCCCACATTGCAGGTGGGTTCTTTACCACTGAGCCATCAAGGAAGCCCATGTATGTGCTTAAGGAAATTCAGCTCTAACAGTTCTGAAAAATATTCTGTAACCCACACTTTTTCTTTACGCTCCTGCCCTCTTCTTTCTCAAGCTCTGTGCTACACAAACAAGTGCATGTGTGTTTACATGTGCACATATACACACAGAGTCAGGGAAACAGTTCACTGACAAAAAAGACAGAAAGAAAGGCTTGGAATTAAGAAATGCTTTGCTGCTGTTGCTAAAAATGGTCATTTTTAAAACAGATACTGATTTGAGGAAGGCAAATCTATAACCTCCTTACAGCTTACTTTGCTCTATCATGAATTCTGAAGTATGTTTTGAAAAGAGTAAGTTGGTGCAGATTCATTTGAAAAGATGCATTTTTTCCTACCAGCAACCACAGAGATGCTAATAAATAGTGAGATAAGCCTTAAGCTTATGAGATGGTTGGATGGCATCACCGACTCGATGGACGTGGGTTTGAGTAGACTCCGGGAGTTGGTGATGGACAGGGAGGCCTGGCGTGCTGCGATTCATGGGGTCGCAAAGAGTCAGACACGACGGAGCAACTGAACTGACTGACTGACTGAAGCCTTAAGCATCTTGAAGGCTAGCAACACTAAACTCCTGGATTGAAAGGTCTTAGGTAAAGCTGGCACGTCCGGCTACTCCCTATGTTGCTCCTTCCTGCATGAGAGATGGCGAGCTGGGGAGTTGGAAACTGACAGTTCTCCTTTCTCAGCGCTGATAAAAGGGGAACAAATTATGTATTTGCCCTGAGTGTGCGGTACGTTGTCTTGAGTTGTTTTGTAGGCATTTTTCCCCCAGTAGCAGCAACTAGGCAAAAAAAAAAAAAAGACATCTGGTAACTTCTTTAGGGAAAATTTGAACAGATTTGTGGGTGTAATACTAGTCAATCTGTTTCATAAATAAACCCCAGGCAATGTCATCAATTAAATATCTTTTTAAAGATGGCTTTAACATGAGCAATGCCCTGTAAACTAAAATCCCAATATCCTAATAATCTTGAGAACCACTATGTATGGAACAGTCATAAGGTCCTGGCAGGCACTGTGCAAAGAACTCCACAAGGCAAGTGACATTTTAATTCTTACAACACAAGGGTGTGTCATTATTACCTCCATTTTGTGGATGAAGAAGCTGAGGCTGAGGTGAATTAACTTGTCTAAAGTCATAGAGTTTGTTAGCTGAAGAACTGAGATCCAAGCCCAGTGTCTGAAGCACAGTGCTCAACAGGCTTATCAGAGAGAGAAAAGTTAAGGGTTCAAGGGACAAGATAGGAGCCACTTTCTCCATGCACTAGAGCTGACCTTCTCTGACCTTTGGTACTTTTTAGCAAAGCAGGCCAGGTGTGGCAGACAAAAGACCAGGCCTGGCACTTGGAAACCCAGGGTTGTCCTGGTTCTACCAGGAGCAAACCTGCTTGCATCACGTAACCTGTCCAAGCCTTGCCCGTCACAGATGTGAAAGGAGGCGACTGTACTAGAATATCCTTCAGATCTAAAACTGCACGTCCAGGAGCACACACATCGAAACCATTTTTCCTGGATGGTGAAGTAGAAAAAAGTCGAATGTAAGCCACAGTGTACAACTGAGCCCACTTTACAGAGAAAAGTCCTGACAGATGGCATTGACCAGCAGTCATCTTCCAACGCAATTGCACTAATGACCTCCAGGGGCCATTACTAAAGCCAGTGGTCCATTTCTGGTCATCCTAACTGAGCGATCAGCAGCATCTGCTCTTCACTTGACTTCAGGATACTAGTCTCTTCTAAATTTCCCTCTACCCCACTGTGCTGTTACTTCTGATCTGGCTTTGCTGCTTCATCCTCGCCTCTCCAACCAATGCAGTGCCTCAGAGTTGAGTCCCGGACCCCTTTGTCTACACCAATTCTCAGGGTGTTCTCATCTGGGTTTGTGGATTTAAATGCAATCTGCATGCTGCTGTCAAATATCCATCCTGGAACTCCAGACTTTTATATTCAGCTGCCCACTTGACATCTCTAGCGAGATATCTAATAGGCATTTCATGCCCCCAAATGAGCTTCTAATTCCCACCTAATTCTGCCCTTAGTAAAGACCTTCTACAGTAAATGGACACTACACTCATCTAGGTGTTCAGGCCAGGGTCTCTCTGACTCCCACCTTACTGAGGGTTAAAGCCAAAGTCTTGTAATACTTACAAGCCCTTCCAGGTTCTTACTACAACTCATTTCCAATCATGTCTCTGCCCTCATCTCCAATCAGTCTTCCCCATTCCAGCCACTCCAGCCAGCCCTGGCCTAGGCAATTACTATTTGCTCTGCTTGGAACAGCTCCCTGCACAACCCACAGGCTCGCGTCCTCACCTCTCGCAGGTATTTGCTCAAATATCACTTAACCTGATGATTCTAAATTGCAACCTTTCCCTCAAAGCACACTCTTCTTCCTCTCTCCCCTGTTTTATTTCGCCCCATAAAATTTTACCATCTGATGTATTTTATATTATTTTCATGTATTTCCTAGCTGCCTAAATTCTCCAGCTAGAATGTAAGCTCCAAGGAGGGAGGGAGGTTTACTGTCTTGTTTATTGATGTATCTCCAACACCTAAAATATTGCCTAGAACACAGCAGGCACTTTTTGTGGGAAAAAAATGATTTACTCTATAAGGATCTATACATAGCTTGTGAAGAGTAGAACAGATCAGCCCCAAAATAAGCTACTTTAACATAAGGATTATTTTCAGCCGAAGATAAATGAGATTTCCAGTTACCACGTGATAATAGTCAGAATATAGAATTTTTAACAACAACAAAAAAAGTATACAAGAAACAGGAAAACATGGTCATCCACCCTTCTCTCTTCCAGGAAGGACAGAAGTTAATCACCAAGGCATTCTAGACCCCTATCAGCCCAGAGAACTCGCTATGGCACTGGAGAACTCTATATAACTATACTTGATAAAACAAGCCCTTATCTCCCATGTTTCCTTACACATTTATCTTCTCACAATCTGCCAACCCTAGAATCCTCAGGTCCTTTTCCTTTGTCTTATCACTTGTCTAGAAATTTACTGTTCTCTTGTGAAAATGCTATATATACCCTCTTCAGTTTCTCATCTCTGAGTCCTCCCACAGGTATGCATGATGCACATGTTAATAAACCTCTGTTTGCTTTTCTCTTGTTGATCAGGCTTTTGTCAATTTAATTTACAGGGCTCAGCTAGAAAACCTAGAACAGTAGAGGAAAGCAGGTTTTTTCCCTCCCTCTATATTTGGGTACACCAGAGCGCACACAATAGCCATTTCTCTGTGAGAGGGAGGAAAATGATGAAATACCATCTCAGACACTAGTTTCTTTTCCTCTCATCTAAAAACAGGGGTCAATTAGGATTTAAGGAGAAGTGTATATTGTGGTTGTCTCATTTAAACTTCACAGTCCCAAAAAAGAAAGAGGAAACATGACATCTTTAAGGTAACTTTTTAAAAGTATCCGAATTAGGATTAGTATTTTGTATATGTAAATTAATTTTTAACATATACACTTTTTACATCTATGTTTTCTTAAGTTGGAGAACCAATCATGCCAGGATTTCTATGATAATCTTGAAACTGTCTTTACATATCAACAGCCTATTATTTCTTTATCTATAGCAGATTGTACTGATAATTTTTTTTTTTTTTGGTTTTTCAAATTTGAAATCTTTCACCCATCATGATTCTGCAATGGCAAATGATGTCATCAAGTAAAAGAAGTTAAAGCTCAGACACTAGCATGAAAGAGTCTAACGATCTAAGTCACGGGTTCAGTGCTTTACCAGCTAATTTCGTCAACTTATTTAACTTCCCTGATTCTTGGTTTGCTCATCTGTGAACGGATGTTAGCAAAGATTTGTGGGAGGATCAATGAGATAATCCATGTAAAACACTCAGCACAGTGTTAAGCAAAGAGGAAGAACTCAATTATTATACTTTATCTGAAGACTTTGGCTCTCAAAATTCAAAGGGCTTATAGATCCCGAGCTCTCCTCTAGCCACCTATCACTCTGTCTCAATGCCTTACTTTATTTTCTTGGTACCTTTACCACTACTGGGAATTATCCTATTCGTTTATTTGGTTTACACTTGCCTCTCCACACCAGAACATAAACCCCACAAAATCAGGGGCTTTGTCTTGTCAACTGAGCCTAGAGCAGTGTGCCTGGCATGCAGTGGTGCTGAAATCAGCAACAGTTGAATAAATGAATATCACCTGCCCATCCATAAACATAATACCACAGAGTGCCCAGGCTAGGAACGAAAATAAAGCAAAGTAAAATAGAGGAAGCTGTGCCAGTTTGAATAGGGTGGCCAGAGAAGGCTTCTGAATGCTGACACCGAAGCAAAGAAGGGCAGTCTCAATGACAGCAGGGGAATCAGTGTGACTGGAGTGAGATTCAGGCGTGAACAGGATGTAAGAAGCTTCAGGGTGGCAAGATGATATGAAAGAAGCTGAGAGCGGGGCCCCTGCACTTACTACCCTTGGTCTGGACCCCAGCTAACAAAATAACTTTGGTGTCTGGCAAAAAAAAAAGTTTTCCTTTACTCACAAAGGTTTACAGCAGTCCTGACGTCTCCCTCCTCTGCCCCGTGGGCCTTTTCTCCTTTCTTCCACTACAGCACTTCCGGCACTTCTGTGGAATTTAAGTTTCCTATTTTACCTGCCTCATCTCCCCTCCAGTGAGCTCCTTGAGGGAAGAGACCCCACACGGTACCCAACAGATACGGAAAGAAGAGAGCGTCTGGCCGGTGCTTCTCCCTGGGGACACGCTTCTGCTATAAAGACCAAGTTTCTTCCATTTAAAACAAGGCTTTCAGGAGTGATGTCATGAAAAATGGCAGAGCAGGAAGCTCGAGGGATCATCCCGCCACTCAAGCAACCACTGAGGTGGAAGAAGTGGTGGGAATCAACTATTTGGGAACCTGGAACCTAACTGGACACTTAGAGCAACCTGGGGAGGGCCTGATGAAGAAAGAGGCTGCTCATCTTTCTTAAGCAAGCAGTGTGGGTAAACCGGCCACCACCCTCCATTCCTCAGCTCCATCACAGCTGTGGGGAGAGCAGTTCACGTTCCTGGAATGGCTGACTGGTGCCAGGATGGGCGTGGGGACCTCGTCCTCTAAAAATCCGGCGTTGTGCACTCTGGTTGATCTGGTGGTGCTCGAGGCACTGACGCAGACAGTTGCCTCGGTTTTAGCCTTCTCAGTGGCAGCAGCTTCACGGATGGCATTCACTGGAAAATTTCAGAAGACCAAAAAAAAAAATCCCTCCTGGGACTTCCCTGGCAGTCCAATGACTAAAATTCCATTCTTTCACTGCAGGGGGCACAGATCTAATCCCTGGTTGGGGAACTAAGATCCCACATGCTGCATGGTGAGGCAAAAAAAGAAAACAAACAAAAAAAAAAAAACCCTTCTTTTTGGAGCTAGACATTTAAATATATATTTGTCAGGCCACTGGCTGACCTCCAAGATAAGGGAACAGAAACTTCAGTGGCCAGAACAACAAGAAATGCATATTTGCAACAACCACTGTGGAAATGTCACAAATAGCAGCAGCCCTCAACACCACCAACAAAAAGATCAACAATCCCTGAAGAGTGGGAGAATGTGATTTCCAGTTACCACGTGATAATAGTCAGAATATAGAATTTTTAAAAACAACAAAAAAATACAAAGTATACAAGAAACAGGAAAATATGGTCATTCACAGGAAAAGAAATAGAAGGCATCAGAAGCCATCCCCAAGGAAACCTAGACATTGGAATTACTGGTCAAAGATGTTACATCAACTGTGCTAAACCTGTTCAATAAGCTAAAAGAAATTATGAACAATTAATTAATAAAAATAAGAAAAATGTGATATAAGCAAAAAGAATATTGACAAAAAAATAAAAATCATAAAAAGAAAATAAATTCTGGATGTTAAAAGTATAATGACTGAGATGAAAAATGAGTTAGAGATGTTCAGCATCAAATCTGAACAAGCAGAAAAAAGAATCAGCAAGCTTGAAGATAGGAAAAATCAAAATCAACAAATCTGAGCAGCAGAAAGAAGGAAGAAAAGTGAACAGAATCTAAGTGAAGTTCATATGCAGGAGACTTACTGTATAGACTGCAAGTAGCTCAACAAACTCCAAGAAAGATAAAGTCAGAGATCCACATGGAGACAAATTATAGGCAAAATGTCAAAACCCAAAGAAAGAGAAACATTTAAAAGCATAGAGAAGTGACTCTTCAAATACATGGGAATGTCAATAAATTTATAGCTGATTTGTCATCAGAAGCCATGGAAACCAGAAGACAATGGAATAACATGTAAAGTCCTGAAAGAAAAAAGTTAACCAAGAATTCTATATTCAACAAAACTAACCTTCAAGAATGAAAGAGAAATTAAAATTAATGTCTATATAAAAGAAAGATAAAGGGGTTCACTACCAGCAAGAGCTTCCCTGAGAAATGATAAAAGAAGGCTAAATTGAAAAGAAACTCAAAGCCATAGGAAGAAATAAAGAACACTGGTAAAGGTAACCACACAGGTAAATATAAAAACAAGCATTACTGTAGTTTTAATTTATGACTTCTTTTTTCCTATATTACTAATAAGGCAGACACATAAATCTTATTTTGGGGCACGCAGTGTACGGTGGGGTAAATGTGACAGTGTTAGTCACTCAGTTGTGTTCAATTCTTTGTAACCCCATGAACTATAGCCCACCAGGTTCCTTTGTCCATGGAATTTACCAGGCAAGAATACTGGAGAGGGTAGCCATTCCCTTTTCCAGGGGATCTTTCCCACCCAGGGACTGAACCTGGGTCTCCTGCATTGCAGGCAGATTCTTTACTGTCTGAGCTACAGGGATGCCCATCCACGGCAATGACAGCACAAAGGAGGAGGAACAGAAATGGAGTGTACATTATTGAAGCTAAGTTGGTATTAGTCAAACTAGATTATTGTAGGTTTTCTTTTGATTTGAATGCTAATTTTAAAATAAAGTTCATAAGAAGTATGGTGTCATGGTGGAAAAACTATGAAATCAAGTAAGAAAAAAGGCTGAAATTGCCTCACATCACACCAGCTTTATCCTGATTGAGTTGAACATTTTTTTAACATTTCCTAGATATTTAGATATTTTCTAGAAGAGTCAGACTACAGAGGGGAGCATTTCAGACAGGGGGAATAATATGAGTGGCAGAGAAGTTTTGTTGTTGTTTTTTTTTTTCCTTTTTCTCAAAGAAATAGGTTCTCCTTTGCTTAACAAGATTTTTCAGAGAACTTTGTATATCAAAGACAGTAGAGTATAATTAAGAAACAGACTCTGAGCTAACCTATCCAGATTTTAATGTGGACCTATCATTTACTTTCTGTGTAATTTTGGACAATCTCTCAATACCTCGGTTTATTTATCTGTAAAATGGGAATAATAGTAGTACCTACTTCACGAGGTTGTTGTGAGGAATAAATGTTAATACACATAAAGCACTTAGAACAGACTCTGGAATATAGGTAAAGCCTAACAAATATTATTTCTTCTTTTAATCATAAAATCATCTAAAAATTCCCTGAGAGGTTCCAGCAAGTTCTACAACTGTAGCAATGAATAAAATGTAAAATTCTTTACCTTATTTCACAGTCTAATCAATCAATCCATTTCCTATCAGATGCAGATAATTCTTATCTAAGATTTAGAACAAGTGTAAAGAGTCAGACACAACTGAGTGACCGAGCTGACTGAAAGCCTATCAATATTTTGGTAGTGCTTTTATTTTTTTTTTTAAAGCCTGCCATCAGCATTGCCAGCTAAAGACTGTCACCCGCCATCAGCTCTACAAGGGTTAAGTCACTAGCCACTAAGTGGCTGACCTTCAACACACCCTGAAAGGAGTTCAGGGCAGAGATTAGCAATGAAGCACTCTGTGCTCTGGGAGAACTGAAACAACAGACCTTTAAATAGTTAGGTATTTTCAGGAGAAACTTTTTATAAACCTGGATTCTTTCACCTTCCCATACTTAGAAAAGTACTAAAACCATAAACTAAGATGTCTGTTCCTCCTATTATCAACAACCTTGTAACAAGATATGTGCTTTAGGTAGCCCTTCACCAAAATCACATTTATAGTGACCACCCACATACATACTGAGCAGTTCCTCAGAGCTATCTGAGAGGTTGTCTCCTCAGCTGTAGTTCCCTGGAAGTCCCCAAATGAAACTCACAGTTCTCACATTGTGCATTTTTACTTCAGTAAACAGAGTAATAATGCAGTTAGTTCTAAAAGCTTTCTTCTAAACCAGCATTACAGCATTTGTCTTTCTGTCATTGCCATTTCCACAGGATATACAACAGGATATAAACTCCCATGCAGCTATCTAGAAAGTTAAAATGGTTAGCCATGTGAGATTTATTCATTCCTTTAGTCATCCACTCAATAGATACTGAATACCATTAATGTGCCAAGTACTGGGAAAACAGGAATAAACAAAACAGACAGAAACCTAAGTTGACATTCTGACAGGTAACCACAGATGGGGAAGTGGTTGTTCAGGGAACCATGGGACGTGGGCAGAGGCAGGAATGGGGTTACTGTTCTTATCTTGGTTCCTTCCCGACCCCTCTGATTTGGAACCATATTATATCACATTGTATTCAACTCAAGACTGCTGGCCCAGAGGTAAAAACCACGCGAGTGAATTCCTTAAGTCCCTGTTACTTCTCACCACCATCACCCAGTCACCCAGGCCAGAAACCTAGGAACCAAAAACGACTCCAAAAATGACTCTCTTGGTCATACCCAAAGACAAATACTGTAATCACACAAGAGCCACGCTAGTAAAGATGAGTTGAGAGCTGTGTATCTAGATGACCTTTTTTCAAAAAGGATCTCCATCTTCTCAGGGTGATTTAACTAGATTCCTGTCTGAGGCAGAAACAAAACCACTGTCCTCCAAAACCTGGCTTCCCAACTTGAGTCTTGGTTTGGACAAGTCATTCAGCCTCTCTGACAGTTTCCTCAACTGTTAAATGGGGACAGTAATACACACCTACAGGGCTGTGGTGATACACGAGTTAAAGACATGCAAAGTGCTTAGAACGCCTGGCATGTATGAAGCACCCAGCACATACTGAAAAACGTGAACCTCCCAACATTCCCTTCAGTGGTTCATTTTATCTAGAGAGGATCACATCTATGAAAGGTACAACCCAACAGATGAACGCATAATTATCACAGCACGCCAAGCAGAGAGGTGGATTTGGAGGGTGGGAGAGGCACGTCTCAGGCCACTGTTAAGGGCCTGGGCTGGTTGCAAGATTTGGCTTTTCCAAGAGCTTGGAACCCTACCTATCAACTGGCACTTTCTGCAAAACTTCCCAGGAAGACTCTGCTTCCCACCCCCCTCACCCCACCTCCAGCTTCCACTTGTTTTCCTTTAAAACTGATTCAACTGACACAGTGCGGGAAGGAGAGGGTGGGATGAATTAAGAGAATAGCATGGAAACATATACATTACCGTGGGAGACCCGGGTTCATTCCCTGGGCTGGGAGGATCCCCTGGACAAAGGAATGGCTACCCACTCCAGTATTCTTGCTTGGAGAATTCCATGGACAGAGGCTGGTGAACTACCGTCCATGGGCTCATAAAGAGTGGGACACGACTGAGCTACTGACACACACACACATTACCACAGATAAAGCAGAGAGCCGATGGGAATTTGCTATGTGATACAGGGAGCTCAACCCAGTGCTCCGCGACAGCTCAGAGGGTTGGGGTGGAGTGGGAGATGGGAGGGGGTGCAGGAGAGGGGACACACACACATATATATACCTGTGGCTGACTCATGCTGATGTACGCAGAGGTCAACACAATATTGCAGAGCAACTGTCCTCTGATTAAAAAAAAAAAGGAAAAAAAGGATTCACCTAAGGAAGTACGGGCCTGGCGGCCAAGGCCTAATGTGGCTAACAGGGCCCTGGCCTGGTGCTTCCCGTAGAGAACACCCCAAACCCCGTGTCAAAGGAGACCCAGCAGGAGAAGCACTCTGCCAGCCCTTCTCACAGCTCTCCACAGTCGGAAAACTCTCCCTGCAGCGAGGCTCTCCTCTCTCCATCTGCATTCAGAGAGGTACACGGACCCTGCCCTGGAGAGGATGCTTCAGGGGACCACTGAGGGACCACTGGAATTCCTGTCACAGCAGTGGTTCTTTCTTCCTGAAGACCCCTCTCCCCAAGTGGTCAGAAGCCTGCATTTCAGCAGCACTACATGCTTCACCCTGAGGCTGACGGCTCTGGGTGAAAACAAGCCAGGGCTGCAGGACAACTAACAGACATCCGGGGGCCTCGAGGGCATTATGCAAAGGGAAGTCAGTCCAACTGGGAAAGACAAACACGGCATGTTCTCACTTATAGACGGAATCTTTTTTTTTTTTTTGCCACACTGCATGGTTTCTGGGATCTTATTTTCCCAACCTATGTGGAATCTTAAAAAGCCAAACTCATAGAAATTGAGTAGCATGGTGGTTGCCAGAGGCTGAGAAATTGGATAACAATTTCCACTGGCTATCGATAGCCAACTCCCACTGGCTATCTATTTTAACTGTGGTAGTACGTATGCATGTGTTAGTCTCTCAGTCCTGTCCAACTCTTTACAACCCCATGGACTGTAGCTTGCCAGGCTTCTCTGTCCATGGACTTCTCCAGGCAATTGTTGGTCAAAGTGTACAAACTTCCAGCTGTAAGTTAAGGATCTAAGATACAGCATGATGACTTAAAATTAATAGTATATTGTATTACATACTTGAAAGTTGTTAAGAAGGTCAATCTTCAATGTTAGCACCGCACCAAAAAAGGGTAATTATGAGCGGGGATGGAAATACTAACATTATTTTGGCCATCATTTGCTATATATATATAATACATATAACACATTGTACACCTTAAACTTATATATGTCAATAATATCTCAATAAAGCTAGAAAAAAGTACCAAGACCTGTGGTTTCTCCCCAGCTTCCTATCCCACTGAAGTCTAGAAACGTTTTCTCTTTGACATTTTTAAAATGAAATTCAAAAAATCAGTTTCCTTGCTGTGACTACAGAAATGCTAACTGTTTAGATGATTATTCTTCTTTCTTATCTGATGACATCTCTGTGAGGATAGGGGCTGCAGCTCAATCAACTCTGCACTCCTAGCACTGAATACAGAAACTAGCCTAAGAAAAGGCTGTTGAATAAATACATAAGCAAATTCTATCTTTATAGCATCTACTGACATCTAAGAATTCCAAATTAGAAGTTATAAAATTTACATATAAAATGTATGATAGATATGTTAAGAACAAATAAACTGCAAAATCAATTATGCACTACATACTACACAGAATTTGATGGAAATCAGCACTCTCTTCAAATTAAAAAAATGTACTGTAAAACAAGCTTTGTTATTCATTGGTATGAACACAGAACCAATCATTAATTCTAGCCTTCACTATTATAGAATGCTTATATTTTCCAGCTTATAAAGTGGGAAAAACCAGTTACCTCATTGAATTTTTGTGAGGGATTAAATGAGTTAATACATGAATAGTACTTAGGATAGTGCCTGGCAGACAGTGACCACTTAAGAAATGTTAGCTATTATTATGGCTGTCACCATTATCAGGCACTGTCCTGGCTAAGACTATTACCCAAGTTAAAGAGAAGTTCATTTAGCTAATCTGCCTAGAAAAGGATTAATAGAAGCAAGATGCACATATAATCTATCCCCTTGACAACAAAATTTGCCCTCAGAGCTTTAGATATCTTCTAAAAGCCATTAATGGATTCTCATCATGTAAAAAATTGCCTATAAATTGTTTGTTTCTTAGAATGTGATGGTACCTTGAAGCAGAAATATATACTTAGCAGACCCTAAATGAAGCCCAAAAGAAGTGAATTAGCAGCCTCACTCAAAGGTTCTTTAAATAAAAATTCAGAGAGCAACTTTTACCTTCTCTTCAGGCCAGATGATGATGGTCCTCATTGAGAAAGGTCTGGGGCACTTTTATCTGACATGGGTCTGTGTGTGTGAGAACTTCAGATGACTACTGTTTGGGTCAAAAATAGCCACTGAGAAACAAAAATTGAGATACCACTGAGAAACAGAAAGCAGAAGTATTTTCAAAGTTGCTCCATTCGCCCTCTCCCAGAGTGGGCGTTTTCCTGCTTCTCAGAACACCCGCCTTGGGTCAGCAGTTCCCAAAGTGTTCCGCAGGCTGCCCGTCCCCAAGGTGCGGGGCCATATAAGGGCCCCGAGGTCAAGTTTGGAAAATATATCCTATTTTCTTCTCCAGAGAGTCACAATGCCCACCAACATATCAGAGGTCTTGAGCTTCTTCCAGGAAAGAACTTGGTTAGTTGTGCTTTATCCACTGAGATTTATCCATTGAGAATGTAAAATAAAAATGCTGCCTGCCAGTCCAATCCTGTGAGGATCCAGCCAGTAGCCAGTGTGGTCACTCACCCACGATGGGCCTGAGGGGAATTCAGGACAGAGAAAAAGAGCATATTCCAAGCAGGCTTCCCTGGTTGCTCAGTGGTAAAAGAATCCACCTGCCAAGGCAGGAGATGCAGGTTCAATCCCTGTGTTGGGAAAATCCCCTGAAGAAGGAAATGACAACCCACTCCAGCATTCTGGCCTGGAAAATCTCATGGACAGAGGAGCCTGGCGGGCTACAGTCCATTGAGTCGCGAGCATCGGACCTAACTTAAGTGACTAAACCACCACCACCATATTTCAAGTACCTACTGGTCCCAAGGAAGCTAAGATACATATCTAAGGAGAAATCACAATGACCCCAGATTCCCCAGTCTTCCCATAGAGAAGCATTTAACTTGAGACGCTGTTCTTTGCAATTAGCAGTAATCTTTTTATGTATGACCACATGTTTTTTTTTGCTTGTTTGTTTTTTACTCCAGCAAACATGTCATATATATTCTGGCTCCCCCCACCCTTACCGCTTCAGAGCTGTTTCTCAGAGCTATCTGAAAGGTCGTCTTCCAGGCTACAGCCCTCGGTTAAGGTCCTCAAATAAAACTTGTGCATTTTTCTTCTAGTCAACAAGAAATCAGCCACATATACTCTTTTACCAAAAAAAAAAATATACACACACACACACACACACACACACACACACTAGAATTTCCATCTTGGAAACTGAAATAGCCTAAAATTAACCACTTCTTGCCATTTAGGAATGACAGTGGGCTCATTACCTGGCCTGGCAAAGTCAACACTTAAAAGCAGATAGGAAAGAATGTTAACCTTATGCATTCTCATGGCCCCTCATTCAGTGCATGTTTTCATGACTGGAATCAAGTCAAAAAGAAACTATCCTCAGGATCCATGTGAGGTATATCCCAAACCCAGGAAGGCACCCATAAATTCTAGGAATGGTCCACATAGAGCATCATTTCAGAAGATTTTGAGAATAAGAGAAAAGAAGACGTAAGAGCAATCTAATCAACAAAAGAAATTTAATTGTCCTCCTATTTAAGTCCAGGAGAAGAATGCAAGGGCATCACAATCTAATCAGAACATGTTCAAAGTCTTCAGGAAGAAACTCACTGAGGTCAGTTTAACTCAGCTCCAATCAGAGAGGAATGCTCAGGGGTTCCTTGTTAAACTATCTCCAAAGACCCCAATCTCTAGAACATTATCTTAAATCTGTAACTGGAAAAAAATTTCCAGAATCCTGAATAGCTATTTGCAATACAGTTTTTTCCTAGCACATGAAACCACACATAAAATCAGGGATATTGGAAGCATCTTGCCTCCCACCCTCAGGTCACTATGATAATCACCCGACCATAACTGTCCAAAAGGGCCCCCTAGTGACCAAACTTACTAAAAAGGCACAGCATCAGCAGAGAGGAACGTGAAGTTTCTAAAATAACTAAGAATAAAAGCATCCTGGATTATGTAACTCTTTGTTTCCCAGGACTCAAAGGCATTCAAGATCCTTGAGACTGAGAACCCCCTAAGCGGGGGAGGAAAAGTGTGGGGAAGGTGTTACTCGAACAGATCTACAGAAAAGCCTTATCTCACAGGCTCTGCAGCTGAACAGAATGTCACCTAAAATTGCCACCATTTTGCTCCATCACTGTCCAACAGAACTTTCTGCAATGAAGAAAGTGTTCTGTACAAGCACTGTTCTATGTGGTAGCCACTGGCCACATACAGCTCCTCCACCCTTGAACTGCGGCTGGTACAACTGAAGAACTGAAATTTCAATTTTAGTTAATTTTAACATAGATAACCACTAAGCCATGTGGCCCATGACTTCTGGACTAAATAGTACAACTAGTTAATATAGTCAAAGTTCCTTCCACATGAATTCCACAAAAAGAGAGGTGGTCAGGGATCAAGGGAGGTTCTTCTTAGGTTCTGGGAAATGGATTACTTTACTTATCAAAGGAAGAAGGAGACAATTGAGTTCAGTATCTCCTGAATCTTCATGTACACCACGGCTAAGGGTGAGCATTATTCCCATTATTACTAAAGGAGAAACTGAGATACAAATCAGTTAATTGATATAGACAGTAATTGCTATTTGCAGAATCTCTACATGTCCAAAGGGTTTTAGATGTGATTTTTACAACAATCTTCCAAGACACACATTACTGTCTTTCTCTCACTAATGGGAAAACTGAAGCTCAAGGAGGTTAAGTGGCTTAGGAAATGCCGCACAGTAAGTGGAAATAAGAATTGAACTTCAAGGCTACACCCCACCCTCAAAAAAAAAAAAAAAAAGTACAGTTGTGGTCTTTAGCAAAAACAACTTTTCCTTTCTAGATTTAATCAACAAGTATTTTTTGAGCATCTATTACATATACAATACCATGCTAAGTGTTTGGGTGAAGGAGTCATACAAAGAAAAACAATACACTGAACTTGAGAGTCACATGGGCTTGTTAGTCTTCTCTACAAAGAGTAATTATTCAATTACTCACAGTTAGCAACATTAGCCCAGACTATAAAATAAGCTAATATTTCTAGTACTTCAAAAACACAGAACCAAAAGCACAAGTGACAAGAGAAAAAAGTAAATAAGTTAGACTTCATCAAAATTTAAAACTTTGGGAAGCAAAGTAAAAACAGCCATCCGCAACAGAATAAAAAGACAAGATGGGAGAAAATAATTGCAAATCGCACAGCTGACAAGGGCCTTGGATCTGAACTGTATTTTTAAAAAACTCTTACAACTCAACAATCAGAAGACAATCTATACACATTTTGTGTGGACATATGTTTACATTTCTAGGAGTAGAATGCTGGACCATATGGTCATTCTGTGCTTAGCATTTTGAGGAGGTACCAAACTGTTTTTCAAAGTGGCTGTACCATTTTACAAGCTCACTAGCAATATATGGAGGCTCAAATTTCCCCACAACCTCATCAACACTTGTTATTGTCTGTCTTTTTTACTTTAGCCATTCTTGTTGGTGTGAAATGGTACCTCATTACAGTTCAATTTGCATTTCACTAAAGACTAGTGATGCTGAATATTTTTTCATGTGTTTACTGGCCATCTGTGTATCTTTGGAGAAATGCTTATTCAAATCCTTTGCCTGTTGTTGTTGCTGCTGTTTTTCAGGCACTGGGGGTACTAGGGAAGGGAAAATCAATCCATTTCATTGAGGGGCTCCAAGGAAGGGTCCAAGGTTTGGGAAGACAATGAGATCCAGGTCCAGCCAGGATCTCTCCAACCTCACAGTCACTGAAAGTCTTGTCTGTTTTAAAATGGGTTGATTTTATTGTGAAGTTGTAATAGTTTCATATATATTCTGGATACAGTTTCTTTATCAGACACACAATTTGAAAATATTTTCTCCTATTTTGAATCTGTTCTTGTATGAATCAAGTCAGGTTCTCCAGCAAACAGCCCCATTCCTTGCTCAGGAAGGAACATATCTTCTGAAAATCCAAAGGACAACATTTTTTAAAGGGCATTTCACTTTCTAATGTGGAGCAGTTGAGAAACCCTCTCAATCCACAGCACAGAAGGGTCACTAATGACTTGAAAATAATCATGAGGCAGGAAGATGGAGCAGACTGGGAAAGAAATGTTAGAGCTGAGCTAGTGACTCACAGATTTTAAAAGTGAAAAATACTGCCCATCTTTTTCCTTCCTCTATTTTGTTTTTTTTTTCCCCATTTATTTTTATTAGCTCTATTTTGTTTTAAAATCTCTCTTTGTCACTATTTTCTAAAAGGGCCTGCATGCTTCATAATCATCAGTATGTGAGCCACATAGGGCAATGATCTGGAGAACCTGACAAGGCACAAAAAAAGGAGAGATGTGTTAATTATGAGCCATGTTACCCCAAGAACAGAAGGTCCATGGAGGAGTACATAAACACATGTGCACAAGTCTAGGTAGCTCTAATCCCTACCCCTGGATCTGCCTCCTACACAGCTATCATCACTATGAACCTGCCAAAACCAAAACATAGCTGGGGAGAGAGGACATCCAGATGGACAGGTACTAGATAAGCAAACATCTCTCTCAACAGACAGACAGACAGAAGTTTCTGGTAAAGAAGACAAGAAAGGTAAGAAACAAGATTCAAAGCAGTCCCAAAGGGTGAATACTGGGGAAAACCCAACAAGACCAATATGGTACATTTCCAACAGATGCCGACTGTTAGTGTTAACATTAATACTAAATAACAATATTAACTGTAAAGTTCTGAATTTATGTTTAAAGCAGTAATTATATAAAAAGAGACTAATGGAAAACTGGCTTGTCTAAAATCCACAGGAGGAAAAAAAGTTGGGAGTTTTGGTTCACCACAAGCTTAACATGTGCCAACAGTGCAATGCAGTTGCTAAATAACTATCCCCACAAGGCAGCCCTTGTCTGCATCAAAGGAACTGATAGGTTCAGTAAACTCTACCAGACAGGCCATGTCTGATGTGTAGGCTTGGTGTGGGCACAGAAGATACGGATAATCTAAAGCATATCTAGCAAGGAGTGACCAGGATAGCCATAGGTCTGGAATCCAAATTAAATACAAAATAGCTGATGGAACAGGGCGTATGTGGACCTATAAATGTGGAAGTTTAAGGTAGCTTCAGATATTCTTAAATATCTGAAGAAATGCCAATAGAGGATGGCCCTATGTCATTGTGTGTTGCCAAAGGGTGAAAATTACAGGGGAATGCTGTGTTCCATATGTGAAGTAATTTTCCTGTATTCAAAGTCATCCAAGAATTGATCTCACGAGCTTGAGAAGCTCTATTTTGTTGGACACGCTGGGCTACTGAACAGACGATTATGTGCCAGCAACAGCAATCTAAGGATCCTGTGGTGGGTCCCAAAACTAAGGATCCCAAATGAAGTCGCTTCCAGCACCAAGAACCTGCAGTCCTATGATTCTAACTATGGCTGAAATTCATCACACTAGTAGACACAACCCAGTGCTTACCTCTCCTCCAACTCATCTTTATGTTGTAAATGGTGAACATTGAAAAGTACTCTTGGTAGGCCTGGAAAAATTATTAAGTAACATCAGAGTCTCAAATATTAACTATTTTTGTTAAATACTTTTCCATTGTACTTAAACCCTATTACTTATCTGCAAAAAGACTTAAATGACATGATAAAAGTGAATAAACTCTAAAAAACTCAAAGCAATATAAGGGATTTTTATTATAACTGATGGTAATCAGTAAATAGAGAAGCACCCACTAACTTTAAGAAAACACTTTCATATAGAGCAGCAGCTTCTTCTTTTCTCTCAACTATAAACTTCCAAGGCAGATCTAATTTTATCTTCACTCAAAATTTCATAAACAGAATGCCAGACTCTTGCATACACAATTTCAACAGAGTATCCAACACAAAATATTAGCAAGAGAACTTGGAGTCTGGGCTTTGCCTTCTGTCCTCAAAGAAGAATATATGCAGGATCCAGGGAGAATGTAAGAGTGAAAACTGGAGCACCTAAACTAACAACAAACCAAAGGCATGGGCTAAAAGGCACAGCGTAAGCATAAGCTACAAAAGAAAAAAATAGATGAACTGGACTTCACCAAAATTAAAACCTTTTGGGCACTTCCCTGGCAGTCTAATATTATGACTCCACGCTTCTAATTCAGGGGGCATGGGTTCAATCCCTGGTCAGGGAACTAAGGTCCCACAAGCCAAGGAGGTATGGCAAAAATTAAAAACCTTTGCTTTTCAAAAGTCACCATCAAGAAAATGAAAAGACAAGCCACAGATGCAAGAGAATATTTTAAAATTACATCTGAAAAGGGACTTGTATCAAGGATAAATAAAGAACTCTTATAACTCAGTAAGAAGACAACCCAAGTAAAAAATGCAAAAAAGAAAAACTGAACAAATATTTCACCAAAGAAGATATATGAATATCTAATCTAATAAGCACATATAAAGATGCTCACAATCAATAGTTACTAGGGAAATACAAATTAAAACCACAATGAGACATCCCTAAACACCCACTAGCATGGCTACAATTGAAAAGACAGTTTCAAATTTGTAGAGCAACAGAACCCCTCTCACACTCCAGTAGTGTGAAAGTAAAATGATAAGCCACTTTGGAAAACAATTTAGCAGTTTCTTAAAAGGTTAAACATACATCTACCATATGCACCAGAAATTTCACTCTCAGCTATCTACCAATGAATAATGAAAACGTTTGTCCATATGAGTACATGCACACAAATGATCATAGCAGAAACAACACAAATGTCCAAGAAGTGAATAAACATGGTATATCCCTACAGTGACATATTATTCAGCAATAAAAAGGAATGAACCACCAATACATATGACAACATGAATGAACCTCAAAATCGTTATGCTAAGTGAAAAAAAAAAAAGCCAGACACAAAAGACCATGCATTGAATGATTTCATTTATGTGAAATTTCCAGAAAAGGCAAATTCACAGAGAAAGAAAGCAGATTAGTGCTTGCCTGGGAGTGACAGCAGAGACCAGCTGCAAATATGCCACTTTTGGTAGTAACAGAAAAGTTCTAAACGTGGATTATGTTGATGGCTGTACAGCTCTATAAATTTACTAAAAGTCACTGAATTTAAAACAGATGAAATTTACAGTATGCAAAATATTCCTCAATAAAACTCTTTTAAAATACAGTACAGCCCTGAGACCCATGAAAAAGTAGGCCTGGATCAGATGGTAGATCTTTTAGTCATGTTCATTACAAATGTCATTTTCAGTTCATGGAAACATAATGGAGAAAAAGAACAAATTTCCTTTTTCTTCCGTCTTACTTATCAAAAGCAATTTCTTCAGGTATCTCAAAATTCGAAGCCATAAGCTCCAGATTCTCTTATAATGTGATCTTGGAGTTAGTGTGCCTAGAGGTTAAAGGCGGGGACTATGGGCTCAACCTGCATCTAAAAGCTGCTTTCTAACTTACTAGGCAACCCTGAGCATGTGACTGAATCTGAGCCTCTGTTTCTTGTTCCTGTAAAACAAAACTCATACATAGCAGAACTCCTTGGTGGTCCAGTGGAAAAGAATCTGCCTGCCAATGCAGGGGACATGGGTTTGATCACGGGTCCAGGAAGATCCCATAGGCCACGGGGCAACTAAGGCCATGCACCACAACTAGTGAGCCCACAGGTCACAACTACTGAAGACCGTGTGCCCTAAGCTGTGCTCCACAACAAGAGAAGGCACTGCAGTGAGAAGCCCGGGCATCACAACCCGGGAGAAGCCCCTGCTCACTGCAACTAGAGAAAAGCTCACGACGCAACAAGGACTCGGCTCAGCCAAAATAAATAAAATGAGCAATTTTTTAAAAAAAACCTCACACATATCACATGGTCTAACACACAGGAAGTACTCAGCAAATGATGATGCTATGATTTTGATTATCAGCGCATCATCATTATCATCAATATGACTGCCCCTCCCTCAGGGAGCATGAAAACGTGACTGATCCACACATGTTCTCAATGTACATTCAGCGCTTCGTGACTGCTCTGGTCCATTTAATTCAGACTCCCACAGCACAGACATCACCAGGACTCCTTGTGATCCTCATTTGTTATCTTAAGGACTCCGACTTTGAAATAAAGTCCCCAAATCACCTCATAGGAGAGAACAAAAGCTGTCCCTCTCCGGGGAAAAGCTAGGTATTTTCCAAGTACACAACAGAAAAAAATTTACTAGGTAGGCTTTTGTTGTTTGTCTCTAGGAGAACTGGATAAAGAAGAAAACGTCAGCCTTTCCTCAGAGATGCCAGGCAAATAGCAGAAAAGAGCACTAGAAAAATAAAGTCATCTGCCAGAGGAGCTGGGGCAGGGACGTGACCAGACCCTGCCCCAGAGGGTCACCAACACCCACCGAGTGAACAAGCGGCCCTGGTTCAGTGTGGGCTGCCTTCTCAGTCAACTGCTGGATCCCAGCCAAGAGCAAAAACCTTTTTCTTTTTTATGTTTTTTTTTTTTTTTTAATCTATATGAAAGGGGAAGGGAAACTGCATGGGAGTGAACTCTATTCTGTAAGCCAAGCGTCTTCTGGTTCTCCTTGTCTTCCTTCTGGGCTTGGTGTGGGGGGACAGAACCTTGGGAAAGTATCTGCGGTACTGAGAATGAGCTTATGCTCACTGGGGGAAAGGCTTGGGGAAACGGGTAGTTAGGGAGTTTGGAAAGGACATACACACACTGCTATATTTAAAATGGATAACCAACAAGGACCTACTGTATAGCACAGGGAGCTCTGTTCAATGTTATGTGGCAGCCTGGATGGGAGGGGAGTTTGGGGGAGAATGGATACATGTATGTATATGAGCTTTCCTGGTAGTTTAGCTGGTAAAGAATCTGCCTGCAGTGCAGGAGACCTGGGTTCGATCTCTGGGTTGGGAAGATCCCCTGAAGGAGGGCATGGCGACCCACTCCAGTATTCTTGCCTGAAGAATCTCCATGGACAGAGGAGCCTAGCAGGCTCCAGTCCATGGGGTTGTAAAGAGTCAGACACAACTGAGCGACTAAGCGTAAGCACGTATGCGTACTGAGTCCCTTCGTTATTCACCTGAAACTATCACAACACTGTTTGTTAATCAGCTATACCTCAATACAAAATAAAAAAGCTTAAAAAGGCAAAAAAAGAGTACCTGTGGTACCAGGTGAGCCACTTCATCACCAGTGACTGGAAACGTACAGTGGTTACACCTGCCCAGCCCGCGTCCCTCTCCACTGGCCCACCAGCGCACGCAGCCCCTGAAGAACGCAAGTCTCCCAGCACAGCCCTCTGGCCAACAGCTCAGAGAACATCTGGGAAGAGACACCAGAAACGTGACAGGGGGCCAGGCACCTGCACACGTGACCACAGGGCACGTGGCCTTCCGTCTCCACACTTGCTGGTCAGCCACCAAAGCCCCAGGAACTCAAAGTCTTCATAGGAACTGTGTCATGGGATTGACCTATCAAGAGGACTGCTTTAACTCAGCATCCAAGAAGACCTCATGGCCTCAGTGGGGCTTCTCTTGCTCATTTTTTATTTCTTTATTTTTGGCTGTGCTGGGTCTTTGTTGCTGCGTGAGCTCTCTTGTTGCAGTGACCAGGGGCTACAAAGTTATGGCGTACGGGAGTCTTCTCATTTCCGTGGTTTCTCTTGTTGGGGAGCATGAGCTCTAGAGCACAGGCTCAGTAGTTCTGGCACACGGGCTTAGCTGCTGTGTGGCGTGTGGGATCTTCCAAGACCAGGAACTGAACCCGTGTCCCCTGCACTGGCAGGCGGGTTCTTATTCACTAGACAGTCAAGGAAGTCCTCCTGCTCATCCAAATAGCAGTAAAATAACTGCAACAAAAAATAATAAGGAAAGAAACTTCCCCACATGAAATGAGGGCCGGATATAAATGCCCTAAAATCTGAGTGGACGATGCTCCTGTCATTCTGGATCTGTCCTTGAGTGTTGCCTCTATTCTGCTTTTCCACTACAAAGGCAGAGAACTTGAAAGCTGAGAAGGCTGACAGGGGACCAGAGAAGTGAAATAGCTTGCCAAAGGTCACAGAACATAGAAGCAACCAAGCCAAGACTAGCACCCAACTTCTCCCACACTAACTGGGAAACATGTTCTGAATTACAGTCCACCTCTCCATTAAAGCACATGTCCCTGACCCAAAAAGTGCTCACAGGGGGACTACAAAGGGAGCTGATGACAAGGTTCAAATCTAGTTCTGTCCCGTACCAAAGTGTGTGACTGCAGGCAACTTCCTTAACCTCAGTTTCCTCATCCATGTAGAAGGCTAAGACAAGCACTAACCCTGTAGGCTATTCTGAGAATGAAATGTAGCAACATAGTTTCTAAAACAGTACCTGATGTAAGCAGTACAAAACTCAACATCATCACCATTCTAAAACAGAGGGGAAGTGAAAGTGGAAATGGGGATTAAATGAAAAAAAAAAAAAGTGAATGTGTGATCATTAAATAAGTAGAACACGTTGTGACCACTTAACTTCAAAAAAATTTAGACACACCAAGAGTCATGTTAACAGTAGCTAGTGGGGGTTACTTCCCTGGTAGTCTAGTGGCTAAGACTCTGAGCTTCCAATGCAGGGTGCCAGGGTTCAATCTCTTGTCTGGAAACTATATCCCACATGCCAAACTAAAGAGTTCACATGCTGCAACTAGGATCTGACGCAATCAAATAAATATACATTAAAAAAAGAAAAAAAAACACCATAAGCTGCCAGGAAAATGAAAGCAAAACAAGGTACAAAATGACTCCACTTATGTTAAATGATCATACCTGTACACACACATTCATACACACTTCAAAAAGAGAGTGAAAGAAAATAGATGAATGAAAATAAATGAAACATTCTGCCATTCTCTGAGCCACGGGATTATGGTTGACTTTCATTAACTTCTCTGTTTTCCAAGTTTTAACTCTGCAGACATGTACTACTTTAGAAATCAACACAAAGGTGAGTTTTAAAGATTGTATTTAAAGAAGAAACTTGACCCCAAGCCAAGTCTCAAATGGCTGAAGGGCTGTTACAGAGCAGCTGCAATGGGGTGGGTGGAGCCCTAAGAAAACAGGCCTGTGTTTGGGAGGGAAGCCCAAGAGATGGAGATGGGGGACTCTCAAAGCACCAAGTAAATGTGAAATTTGATGCCTGAAGTAACAGGTCAGAGACCAGCAGAACTCTTTAATAAGAACAAATTTCAAAAAGAAAAGAAAACGGGAGTGATGACTTCGGCAGTCCCTAGTTTAAAGAGAGAGATATGAAGGCCTGGGGAAAAGGGGGAAAGAGAAAAATTCTGGAGAAAGCTAACCAGCAGCCAATTCTCTTTCTCTGGCTGAGACCGATCAGTTACCAGAACTAAAGAGCAGAAGATCAAAATGGCTGTGAAAAGGAACAGTGGGCCCCTCCTGGGGACAAGGCTGGAACAAGCCACCTGGGGCTGGCGCTTCCAGCCGCTCTCCAAGTCTAAGAGCATCCCCCATCCTCAGTGAGGACCAAGAATGTCCTTCTTCCCAGCAGCCAGATGGGGGAAACGTATTTGCTGACTCTGGGACCGCTGACATGGACATAAGCCAGAGAGCCCAGAAAGAACTTCCCGTGGGGTCTAAGAAGATTGAGTTAGCCTGCAATCTTTCTCTAACATCTTCCTGGCCTGTTTTTAGTCTCCAGTTCTTTAGTTCTCAATTTCTTGTTGCTCATGTGAAGGACAGACAAATGGAACAGAAGGACAAGACACACAGAATGGGTGGCAGAGGAGAGCATCACTCCCACCCCAACATCTCCTGGTCAGGGTCTCACTCTCTGCTGAGAAGCCTCCAAACTTGGGATCAGCTGAAGCAGGGCACAACCTCCCCTGCCCACCCCCTGCATCTCTTCATCTTCCCCCCCACCACTCTTGGTGTGTGCAAGAAGGGCAGCTATCTAGGATCACCTCATGTTAAGGTTCATCCAAACCACTCACCAAGTTTCCCTATTTCACAGATGAGAAAAAGGAGACAGAAAAAAGAGGATTCTGTGTCTGAGCCTATCAAAGTCAGATGAGATAACAAAGTCAGATCAGATCCCCAGACCATCTGATTGATGGCCTTGCCCGAGGTCACAAATCTGTGTAGTGACAGAACCAGGACGAGAAGGTCGTTAGCCTGCTGCCTGCCCCTTCTCTGACCTGTGAACTGGACTGCACTCTCCACTGCTCACTGTAAAAGCTCCAGCCCAATTCCAGGCTCTTCCTGGGCAGACATCAATGAAGAAAATAATCCAGAAGGCTAACTCAAATCCAGGTGTAATGGACAGGGGTGACACTTCTTCTAAAAGGACAACCATAACAGAAATGTCTCAGTCCAAGAAGTGGCCCTACAAGGGTGGACTGTGAGCACCTGTGATGACCTATGGATGAAACATCATGAATATCTGCACAGTCTTAAAGTATCATCTCCAAATATCAATATATATGAATAAAAGTATTATTAATTACTCGATTGTTTTACAAGGTTAACATCACCAGTGGTAAGTCACGTTGATGTCATGTACTTCCTGACCTGATACAATGACCAGGACATATCACTTCTATTTCACTCATCGCTATAATCTACAACCTCAAACTAACCACAAGAAAACACTAAACAAACCCCAAATGAAAGGACATTCTGCAAATTACCTGGTCACTACTCTTCAAAAAAGTGTCAAGGTCATGGAAGACAAGGGAAGATAAAACTGGAGGAGAATAACCAGACATGACAATTAAATGCAATATGAACTGAATCCTGAAACAGAAAAGAACACTAGTAGAAAAACTGGGGAAATCTGAAATATGAATAAAGTCTATAGTTAGTAATTAAAGTTAAGAGTATTGTACCAATGTAAAGTCTCAGTTTTGACAAATGCATCATGGTTACATAAAATGTTAATACGAGGGGAAGACAAGTGAAGAATGTATAAAGACTGTCTATACTATCAATATATACTATTTGCAAACTCTTATGTAAATCTAAGAATATTTCAAAATAAAACTGATGCTTCAGGAAGCTACACTGTGCTTATGCTAAAGGCTTCAGGTCCCCATAAAACCCCTAAGTGTTTGAGAAGCTACACATCTCTCAGCTATCATCTCTTGCCTAATACCATAGCTGTGACAATTACACATCATCAAGAAATGGCATATACCATCTTAATTATTCAGCTGTCTTTACACCGAAGACCCTTTCTAAACTCCATTCTGATAAAGAAAAGGATGAAAACAGTGCTAAGGATCTGAGCATGGCGAAGCTCCAGTTTGTTGCTTCTAGTCCCATCACTCAGCACTTTGCTAGTTTCCAACACAGGATGAGTTACTGACACACCCAGAGGACACATTCTGAGTGTGCATCAATATTAATTCATTTACAAAGAGGGTTTTGCTTCCCTCCTTTCCTTCTAGAAACAGCCTGATTTAATACTTCATGCTACCTCAGAGATAAGCTGTCACTAAACCTTCAACCATCCATGACTGAGAAGATAAAATCTACCCAATAACCTTGAAGGAAAACATTTAAAAGTTCTCATCATCTAAATAGATGCATTTTACTTCATAGTTCATTTCTAGAATCTTTGGGGTGAGGCTCTTTTGTTTCTTCTTCATTTTTGAGATGCAGCGAGGGACTTCTCTGGTGGTCCAGTGGTGAAGAATCTGCCGGCCAAGGCAGGGGTCAGGGGTTCAATCCCTGGTCCGGGAAGATTCCACATGCCGAGGAGCAACGAAGCCCATGTGCCACGACTACTGAGCCCGCACTCTAGAGCCCGAGAGCCGCAACTACGGAGGCTGCATGCTACAACTACCGAAGCAAGCCTGCGCACCTAGAGCCCGTGCTCCACAAGAGAAGCCCACGCACCACCGCGAAAAAGCCCGCGGGCAGCAACCCAGACCCAGCACAGCCAAAGATAAATAAATAAAAAGACAGCAGACACACCGCTTGTAAAAATGGCCACGTGTTCACTACTCCTCTTGTATCCACATCCTTTTTCAACATTATGTGGCTTCCTCCACCAAGGGTGTGGGGGTAGGGAGCATTATTTTTCCTGTCCCTAGAAGTTGGGCTGGCCTTGTAACTTGCTTTGACCCATAAAATGCGGCAGAATTGACAGCATGCTGGTTCTGAAGCTAGGCCCGAAAGGCTTTGTTTCCTTTCTGCCCACTCTCCTGGAACTCCACCAGTCATGAGACCAAGCTAGGACTAGCGGGCTTTAGGATGAGAAAACTCGTAGCATGAAGATGAGGTCTCACAGCTAGACCCCAGCCAACCCATCAGCTGATTCAGATACATGAGCAATTCCAGCCAAGAGCAGAACTGCCCACCTGACTGAGGCCACCTGAGCCCAGCCCAAACTGCTGACCAACAGAGTCACAAGCTATGTAAATAAAGCCACTAAATTTGGGGATAGTTTATTACACAGCAAAACTTAGCCAATATAGTGGAAGTGTGCAATTTTAATGCTATTAATTTTTCTGATCTTAAAACTATTATGTACTTGTTGGGGAAAGGTCAGCAAAAACAGAAAAGGAGAAAATTACCCCTAATTGAGCAGTACAAAAAAACCAATACCCTGGTATATTTCTTTCCAATCTTCAGTGTGTATGAGCAAATGAAAATGGGATCAGTTTAGTTATAATTCTATATCTTGCTTCTCCCCCACAAACATTCTAGAAGTTTTTATGCTGTGAAAACAATTTTTAATAATTTCATAATATTATCATAGATGTACAATTTATTAAATCACAGTGGCTCAGATGATAAAGAATCTGCCCTCTCTGGTGATTCAGATGGTAAAGCATCTGCCTACGACGCAAGAGACCTGGGTTCCATCCCTGGGTCGGGAAGACCCTCTGGAGGAATAATGGCAACCCACTCCGGCATTCTTGCCTGGAGAATCCCATGGACAGAGGAGCCTGGTGGGCTATATTCCATGGGGTCACAAAGAGTCAGACATGACTGGGCAACTAACTTTCACAATTTCAACCTGTGCCATATATTTTGTAGTTACTGTAAAACTAATGAAGTTATTTTTTCACTATTATAAATAATGCCGTTCACTGGAGCAAAGAAACTAGCCCCCTGCACACACACACACACACACACACACACACACACCCCTGGCTTGCTGGCAGAAATCCATTTTGTTCAGTTTGCCCTGTGCTCTGCCATGTTTTCAGAGTCTGGGCAGGGAGGTTCTCCCCAGCAAAAGAAAGAGAGGAAACTCTTGATTAGTCTAAGCTGCAGACTAAATCCATCTCATCATCACCAGTTACTGTATGGTCCATTTAATGTCATTCTCGTCTGTGAGACAGGAGAAGTCTTCTGGGAAGCTTTGGAAAAGGTATTCCTTATAAAAAGACATCTGTGCAGGAAGGAAAGGTCCCTTTCCTCAGCTCCACCTATCAGTGTGTGAGCAAGTATTGCCTGGAACTGATGCAGCCCTTTGTGACCATCAGGAGCTACACCTGAGGGGAAAGAGTCAACAGGTAAACATAACAAAGCAGGAATAGGAAAGAACCCAGGCCCTTTCGTCCTTTCGGCTGGGGCTGAGTCACTGAATTCCCTGGAAACATGCCACTGCTGCACAGCAAGACAAGAAACCTAAATCTCTGCTTACTTAAACCATTCTTAATCAGATTTTCTGTTTCCTGAGGGCAAAGGGACAGAGACTCTTTAAACACTGTAGCAATGGACCTTTTCTTCAGAACTCTGGGGGCTTATATAAAATCTATAAAAAATAACTGGGTGAAAAGACAAAGTATTCAATATTCTAAGATCCAGACAACTGACATAGTTCTCATTTGTTCCAATTTTTAAAAAAATTTCCTAGTAAATTCCTTTATTCACCTAAGTCCAAGGATGTGAGAGTTTTTCTTTGGGTTTTGTGTTTTTGGCACTACTGTGATTGGGAGCATTTTCCCATTACAGCCAACAGATTGTTGCTGATACATAATACTGGTATTATTTCTTAGGTATATACTCACAAGTTTACTGATGTCTCAGTAATTCTAGGAGTGTCACCATCTGGACTGTTTTTATTGATATGTAATTACGTTGTTTATTTTTAAAAAAACTTTCTTCTTATTGTCAGCTACACTTTAAAACATGTTTCATGCTTTATTGCATAAGCAAGCAATGCCAGAACAATAATGAATATCATCTTGTGTTTTTTAAACTGAAATCTCTAGTGTTTCCCACTAAGCAAGATGTTAGATGCTAGTTTAAGATACATGTACATGTGTGGATACACACACATACATTTTTATTTTTTGGTGTATCCTTAGATAGAAATTATCTAAGAAAACAACTTATTTTTCTAAGAATTTTATTTTTTAAGTTAAGAATGGGTGTGCACAGTATGGTTTGTCATACTGGAATTGACTTGGTCTAATTTACAGACTTCCTAAAAAAACTTCTTTAGATTTCTGGCATGAAATGTTATGCGAACATCGTGAATGATTCTTCTAATTAGACTTTTCTTTTTCATGTACTTCATCAGGGTTTTTAAATCACATGACAAGGGTAGCTCTTCTACTTGAGTATGATAGCAAATACATAACATGCAAATTACCTGGTATTTGGAAATTCAAATAAGTTCATAAGTAAAATTGCCTTAGGAACCCATAACCTCATGGCAAGAGAGGAAAAATCCCAACAGATCATGTTAAACAGTTTAGAAAGAAGGAAGGAAGGACAGTTGCTGAAACGATGGTATTACAGTCTACTGACACTTCTAGAGCTGCTGCTAGACACAAAACTATACAATACTTGCCTAGTGCTGGGACTTAGCTCTGGCTTTTTGTTGTTTTGTTTTATTTTGTTCTATTGCACCAGAGACACTTCTCTATGTTTCAGACAGTACGACTTAGGAGGGCAAAGAAAACCTTAGTTTCTCCAGGTAGAAACACAGAGCCAAGTACCTGTCCATTTTTCACCATCTCCATATGCATCAATTACATACTTTCACAATAATGCTGCAGAATAAGCAATACAAACACATCACTGATATACAATAATAAGTGCTTACAGCTCCTACTGTTAGGTATGGTGATCAGTTAGGTAGTTCTCCTGATCTTGGCTGGAATTGCTTACCATGGTATAATTGTTACCCTGGAGTCAGCTGGCTCTTCACTGATTTAGGAAGTTCTTGGCTAGGAAAATCAGGGTCATTTGGCTCTGTTCTGAAAATGTTCTCATGGTAATGATGGAAGCACAGCAGAGCCAGCAGAAACACTCAATGCCTCTTGAGGCCTGGACTTGGAGCTGAAACACCATTCATCACTACTAAAGCACTCATGGCCAGAGCGAAAACCACAAGGCCAGGCCAGCTTCAAGGGGTGAGGAACTGAAAAGAGGAGAGGTGGAGAACTAGCCATGCTTGTGATCAACCACACTACATCTCCTCTGTCTTCAGCTCTCTGCGTCTAAACATTAGTGACACTGCATCCTTTCCACTCACATCTCACCACCACAACATTTGGCCATAAATCACCCTTTCCCCCAGAAGAGATAGGCTGTTTTTTAACCCCAACACTTCAGTTGTCTCAGGGACCCAAGGAAGCAGCTGGGCTTTCTGCTCAGGGGAAGGAACAAGAAGTGCTAAGTGAGCTGTTAAAAAGTTGTCCCAGGGGAGAGGGCAGGGAGGTGCGAGAAGAGAGACTCCTGGCAGACCACAGAGACGTGGCTGGCCATGGCTCATGCAGAGTGGCTGCTGGGAAACCATGTTCTGCATCCCTGCCTTTCAGTGAGCTAAGAATACAGGAAAATTAAGTTTAGGGCCACAGAGTACTCCCCTTAGAGGTGGAGCTTCTCCATGTCAGCAGTATGTGTCAAGATGGGCAAGTTTGAGTCAAAGGCTGTGCAGTCACTAGCTGCCTAACCTTGGGTGGCTCTACACCTCTTGTTGTTTAGTCATCAAGTCGTGTCCAACTCTTTCTCGACTCCATAGACTGTAGCCGTCCAGGCTCCTCTGTCCATGGGATGCCCAGAACATGGACGAGAATGCTGGAGTGAGTTGCCATTTCCTTCTCCAAGGGATCTTCCCAACCCAGGGATCAAACCTGAGTCTCCTCTGTCTCCTGCACTGACAAGTGGATTCTTTACCACCAAGCTACCTGGGAAGCCCCCAGACTTCTTAGGACACTGATTAAAAACAAGGGGCTGGCTAAGTCTCAACGTT
The DNA here is from genome assembly GCF_023699985.2 of Odocoileus virginianus. Lineage (NCBI taxonomy): Eukaryota > Metazoa > Chordata > Mammalia > Artiodactyla > Cervidae > Odocoileus > Odocoileus virginianus. Next base: position 22,484,181 of record NC_069697.1, read on the forward strand.
TCAGCACCAACATTCCATGGCTGTGGATTTTATTTTGTTACCAAGCTGAACTCTCTTCATATATACTCATTCTTCAGGTCAACCTGTAGTACAACTGGTTACAATGTTAAAGATCAGAGGAACACTACCAACAGCATAACCTTAACTCCACCCTTTCAAGATATGGATTCTGCCACCCTAGATGATCAAAAGCTTCCAAAGGACCATCATATGAAGGAAACCAAACGTGTGTATTTTTCAGGGCAGTGCAGGTCCACTTTTGATTGAAGAAAGACTCAGATTTATTTTAAGCAATAACACTGCTGAGTTTTTTCACATTGAGAATTACTATCATTTCCCCCATTTCAGTTATTTTTTAAAAATTCAACTTAGTTTTTGAATAGGTGATACATGGACGTGGAACTAAACTCATAAGTTATAAAACAATACAAAGTAAAATGTAGGCTTCCCTAGCATTCTTATTCCGAAAATACTCAGTTACCCTCCCCCCAGTGACAACCATAGCTACCAGTATCCTATACATATAATAAGTGCAAGCATTTGTGTCTCATGTGTGCACACTTGGGCAGACACACATACATACACACTGCTCCTTTTAAAAACTAATAAATGGTATTATACTAAAAATACTGTTTTACATCTTACTTTTTCCCCTTTTAATGGCATATATGGGGCATTATTCCATACAGAGCTGCCTCATTCTTTTAAAAGACTGTATTATATTCTGCTGTATGGATATTCTATTGCCCAACCAGCTCTCATAATGAATATTAGGTTGTTTCCAATATTTTGGCATTTCAAACAAAGCTACTCTGAGTAACTCTGTACACCAGCTATTTTTCATAGATGAAAGCCTATCTAAGGATAAATTCCTGCAAGTGGAATTACTCCATCTGTAGATAACTGTGTGGGTTTCCCTGGAAGCTCAGCTGGTAAAGAATCCGCCTGCAATGCAGGATACCTGGGTTCGATTCGTGGGTCAGGAAGATCCACTGGAGAAGGGATGGGCTACCAACCCCAGAACTCCTGGGCTTCCTGGGTGGCTCAGACGGTAGTCTCTGTAACTTGGGCAGATAAAGCCAAACCACTTCCAGATCAGATGATGGCAAATTATGATCCACAGGCCAAATCCAGCCATGAGCTAAAGATATTTTTGCATTTTTAAAGAGCTACTTTTTTAAAGAGGAGGAGGAGGAAGTGGGGAGGTGGGGAAGAAAATTTGACAGAGACTGCACATGACCTCTAAAGCTTCAAATATTTATTATCGGGTTCTTTACATAAAAAGTTTGTTGACCCTTCTCTTGGTTAATTTATATTCCCACTAGCAATTTGTGATGAGTGTTTCTCCATTATTTCAGTTTTAATCTTTGGTCAAATTAAGATTTAAAATAATGCTTCAGGTTTTGTTTCAGTTGAAGAAAAATTTGAAGAACCTATAATACTTACACACTAGCACTACGGTTTTTCCAGGAGGAAAACACAGCTTGTTTCAGGACACAAATATCAACTGACATTTGAATTGCTCCTGATTCAATTCTGTTGACAAACTCAAGGCAGATTTAAGAATAGAACCTGGGCCTTCTGCCTCCTGGACTTACACACCTTTCTCCTAAACCACAATTTTCACACGTCCAGAATCACAAAACTAATAAAGAGTACAACTGGTCCAATCAACATCCCAGCCCACTCTCTACCTTCCCCATCTCACTGGGGTCCAATCTGTTTATTTCTCATCCAAAACGTGTTTTCAGTCCTGTTCATTGGGTTGGGGGTAGGGCAGGGGATGACAAGAACAAAATAGAAAACCTTCTCTCTTCTAAGTATCTGGAGAATTCCAAATTCATAAAGGACCAAACCCAACCATCCATCCCTTCTAAATGTGTCTTTTTTCCATTAATCTTTATAAATAGCCTCCACCTCACTCACTCAATTTATGCTGCCAGAGTCTGGCTGCTTCTGCAGTGCCTGTGGTGGAAAGTGGGGGGGCCCCCTCTGGAAATACACACAGGAGTTTTTGTAGACACTTATAAGAATTCATGGACAGAGGAGCTTGGCAGGTTATCTTCTATGGGGTCGCAAAAGAATCAGACACGAGTTAGTGACTAAACACATACACACAAGAATTCATACGCTGTGTTAGTTAATTTTATATTGTCAACTTGACTGGGTTACAAGAAGCCCAGAGAGCTGGTAAAATATTATTTCTGGGTGTGTCTGTGAGGTTGTTTCTAGAAGAGATGAGCATTTGAACTGATGAACTGAGTAAAGCAGATGGCCCTCCCCAGAGGGAGTGGCCATGTGCCAATCAATTGAGGGTCCAAATAGAGAGAAAAGGCAGACGTAGGGCCAATTCCCTCTCTGCTTGAGCTGAGACATTCATCTTCTCCGGCTCCTGGATATCACATCGGAACTTCTGATTCTCTGGATTTCCGACTCAGATCAGAATTTATACCACCAGCGGATTCTCAGGCCTTTGGGATGGGACTGAATGATACCACTGGTTTTCTTGGTTCTCCAGCTTACAGACAGCAAATCATAGACTTTCTCGGCCTCTATAACCACATGCGCCAATTTTTAGAATAAATCTCCTCTTGTATATATATTTATACATATCTTATTCATCTGGTTCTCTAGAGAACCCTAATATATCCACTTCCACGGAATTTCAGGGCCAAGTAAATGTCAGTGACCTTGGATATGGAGCAAGAAAAGCATCTCTGTCAGACCCAGTCCTCGCCTTCCTCTGCCCTCGCTGGTCTCCTAGGATTCAGCACTCATCTTTCTCTAGCGTGCCAGGCACTGTTCTCTTACCCCTGTGACTGCTCACCCACGACTTCAGATGGGAGCCAACCTCATTAAGCACCACCCACCACGTGGATGCCACACTGCTTCTGGCAGAGATCCGCCAGCCTCTGCCACGCAGATACCCAGACTCTGGTCTATGCCTGCTGAGCACTGTCGTTTCCAGCTAGCCCTGTGGCTAAATCTAAACGATGCTCGAGTTGGAAATGCTTCCTGTAGTCCTTCCAGCATCATAAAAAAAAAAAAAAAATGCATTTGAGAGCAGTCACCACTGATAATAGCTTTAATAAATATAATCCATCCTATTTTCAATTAAGATTTTAGTTTTCACCCAGCAGGGCTTTAATAGAAGTCTTAAGCCGGAGAACAGGTCATTGAAAATGGAGGACACCTTTTTTAATGAACGAAATAGAAGGACTTTTGTTGCCTTCCTAGGTTTTCAAGGCTTCCTGGCCCTCATCATTCTGGAACACAGTTGAAGATAATTCTTTTCCCTCAAAACACCATGTACTCCCTCCCCTCCATTAATTCCTACCTCCATTTTGTATTCTGTTATAAAGCTTTTTAATAGGACTAGTAATATAAGAGAGAAACTAACTAGTAGGTGGAATATTTTGTTCCTTGTAATATGCTGTGGTCAACAAATCATGCAAATTCTCACCAGGATACCAAGAAAGGAGACATATATGCCAAGAAGAGTCCATAAGGGGACTCGGATGTCATCTCTCTCTGCCGATACCTCAAAAGAACCTCTTAAGGTTTTGGCAGCAGGCTCTGGATAATACCACATCTCTACAAATCAGCTCAGTCACACAAATATGATTTAGTTATCTCCCAGGACAACAGGATGTTTGGCTGACATTTGGAGACAAACGAGGAGGCCAGTCCTAGAGACTGCCTAGCTCCACACTGAGGCACAAAGGGATATCCCGCCTTCTACACTAAGGTGTTAGCTCCCTGGCTCGTAGTTGACATTTTTTTTCCAGGTTTTTTTTTTTTTTTTTTTTTTTAATTTTTTTTCCATTTATTTTTATTAGTTGGAGGCTAATTACTTTACAACATTGCAGTGGTTTTTGCCATACATTGACATGAATCAGCCATGGATTTACATGTGTTCCCCATCCCGATCCCCCCTCCAACCTTCCTCTCCACCCGATCCCTCTGGGTCTTCATAGTTGACATTTTTAAGGTGCTAGATTGAAGGCCAGAGGAGAAGAGGGAGGCAGAGGATGAGACAGGTAGGTACCATCACCAACTCAATGGACATGAATTTGAGCAAACTCCAGGAGATAGTGGAGGACAGGGGAGCCTGGCGTGACGCAGTTCATGGTATCGCAAAGGGTCGGACATAACTAAACGACTAAACAACATTAACCCATTAAAGAAGGGAGCGTGAGATGGCATGGTTAAAGCAGGCCCTCCCACAGTCATGCAATGGTGGAGGGTGAAGATGGTCTGGGGGTGATGGAAGAAAAGCTCTGAGTTACAATGACACACACAGAACAGTGAATAAAGCAGGGCAGACATGTATGTACAAACACATACGTCTGGGACACGCCCCATGGTTAGCGGCCTTTTCTCAGAATCTTATTCATTCATCTATTCACTCATTCAACAGTTATTGAGGGCTCACTGAGCGCCAGGTATGAATACTAAGAACTAGAGAAATGATGGTAAACTAGATAACTTCTTACGGAGCTTACAGTCTAGTGTTTACAGCTTAGTTAAGAAAGAAATTTATAACTGATGCCCATTAAAAAAAAAATAGTTGGGAAAAGTTGATATTCTGGACAATTGAGAATTATCACATAGACCATAAACAGATTCTCAGTTCATAAATAAGTATACTTACCTACAAGTAGTCTACTTACAACTGAGTAAATCAAAATAATAGCTCTGGTTCATTCAGAAAAAAAAAAAATGCTTATTGAGGACAAGCTGTGTGCTAGTTACTAAATTAAAAGCTGTACTGCAAAAATGACTGATAAAGTGGTCCAGTGGCTAAGACTCTGTGCTCCCAATGCAGCAGGCCTAGGTTCAATCCTTGGTCAGGGAACTAGATCCCACCTGCCACAACTAAAGATCACACATACTGCAATGAAGATCAAAGATCCTGCATGCCCCAACTAAGATCTCGCACAGCCAAATAAATCAAAATAAATATTATTAAAAATACTATAAAAATAAAATAAAAATAAATATTTTAAAAAAAGAATGGGAGTGAGGAAAGTCATAAGGTTTGGAAAGAGGGCAGCACTTAACACTACGAGCAGAGTCTTAAAGAATGTTGAGTAGGGCAATGCCCGGCAGGCAAGGGGTTGGGAAGTTCGTTTCAGATAGAGGGAACAGAATGCACATTCCCAAGTGAAAACAGTGCCTTCAAGGGGAGCAGAGAGTGCATCTGGGCAGTGGCCAAAGATAAGCCTAGAAAGGGAAACAGAACGCGCATCGACACAGCTGCACTTTATCTGGCAAGCAGTGGAAAGCCTCTGCTGTGTTTTGAGCACGAATGGATTAAACGATTAGATGTGTCCGTTGAAATATTACTCAGGCTGAAGTAATATGCACGTCACACATTTCTGAAGGTGTGGTCGAGGGTATAAGGACTGGAGGAAGGGAGAACAGTGCAGGAGAGCAATGATGGTGCAGTGGTAGGAGGATAATGACCAACATCTCTTCTTCTTAGCTTGATTGCAAATGAAAGGGAGTGTAATTGAAAATTAAAGAAAGATATCTAAGAAGAGGTCATCCATTAAACTCTGTCCAGACTCTTCATTAAAGCAAAACAGAACAAAAAACAACCTAGCGTCACATAAGATGAATAAAACTGCCGGTGCCTTTAGACCTATTAATTGCATTAAGAGAGTCCCAAGGAAACAACATTGATGAGAAAAAAACAACTTTGTTCAAAGATATTTTTAAGTCTACTACTCAAATAGCCAACAAATGAAAATAAACCAAATGGCTAAAACTAAGGAACAGTTTAAGTCTACTGTCATCAACATGACTAAGTACTACAAAAGATTAAATATAGCCATAACTTAAAAAAAAAAAAAACTTGTAACTAAATGCATGAATAAATACATAAAGAAAACAAAAAATATATAGCTGTAACTATACCCATATACTATGTGAGGGGCAAGCTTCAGAATAAGATACATACAATGGTTATAACCATAAGTGCCCAGTATGTGTCAGGCCTAATGCGAAGCTCTGAGAATCCAAAAATAACACTGGGAAAGGCAGACTCAGACAGTTATAGCAATGCAAGAATTTCCAGACAAAGCTGGTCACCTCATGGTGCAAGAGAGAAGACTTGCCCAGCTCGGAGCCAACACACAAACACAAAACAACTGTGGACATTCAAATCAGTAGCAGAACTCAGTTACAAATCTGATCGACCCCAAACATGTACCTATTGATTTTATTAGCTTATCCTGGACATGAAAATAAAAACTGTGAAACTTCTGATGTCTGTGTGTGTGCTAAGTGGCTTCAGTCAGGTTGGACTCTCTGAGATGTTATGAACTGTAGCCTGCTAGGCTCCTCTGTCCATGGGATTCTCCAGGCAAGAATACTGGAGTGAGTTGCCATGTCTTCCTCCAGGCGATCTTTCTGACCCAGGATTCAAACCCGTTGTTGCCTGAAGCTCCTCATTGCAGGTAGGTTGTTTATTGCTGAGCCACTGGGGAAACCTGTGTAACTTACAATGAAGAACACTCAAATCCCCAAGACCTTGGTTTGAGAGACAAAGATTTAAAAGCAGGAGGATGGCAGTGGAAAGGAAAGATGACAAAGATTCACCCAACAGTATTCAACTCCTGAAGAGGATTGAGAGAAAAGAATCAGAAACGCAGTCAAAAGACTGAAGCCTCCACATCTGGGAGAATGGTCACCGGGTTCCCTAAAACAAGAGACCCAAAGAGAAGATAAATTTTGAAAGTAAAAACTAAGCTTCAACAGTTGACATTGAACATTTGGGAAACTCAGTGTCAACAAGGGAGGGAGAAGTATGCAGGACTGTGCTAGAAAATTCTGGAGATTTAGAGTCATAGGGTAGAGACCCAGATCCAAGTCATCTTGTGGAGACAGATGAAACCAGAAATGAATACTGAACAACAGGCATGAATGTATCTACCTAACACTCTTAAATGGAGAAGATACACCCCTTTTAGCCCCTCAAATATTCAAGCATCTACTCACTTTCAAAGTGGTATTTCTACCAAATTAATAAAATAAGTGGAGTAGAGATGTTTGGATAGCATCCCTGATTCAGTGGACATGAACTTGGGCAAACTCTGGGAGACAGTAACGGACAGAGACAACCTGGTGGGCTGCAGTCCACGGGGTCACAAAGAGTCGGACACAACTTAGTGACTCAGTAACAGCAACAAAATGGAATAAAGAATAACAATACAATAAACTGTAGAATAAAGGATCAGTCTACACACAGAGTAGATACACTGATCTATTTTTCCATGAGAACCATTCTCTACTTTTATAACGAACATAATTTGGAAACATGATTTGATTAATAACAATTAATATGAGGGACTTCTCCGGTGGTCCAGTGGCTAAGGCTCCACACTCCCAGTGAAGGAGGCTGGGGTTCAATCCCTGGTCAGGGAGCTAGATCCCACATTAATTGTGGCAGGCACAACTAAGAGTTTGCATGCCAAAACTAAGATCTGCTACAGACAAATAAATAAACATATATATATTTTTTAAAAAATAATAATAGTTAACATGAAAGCTAACTTTTTCTGCAGCCATACCTTCAGAACCACCTCCAACTAAGCCTGTGAGCTTCTAAGATAAGGACTGTGGAACTGTCTCATGTAAATTTCTAACAACATATCTGGAGGATAGCAAACACTTAATATTTATAGAAGAAATTTTGCAAACCAAGGACGACTTTGCACAGTTCTCAAACATGAGGAAGTTGTAGAGTACGATATATGAGAGCATTTGAGTGTATGTACATACTACTGAGTTCTCCTGCTGAAAACAATCTGGGCTGCCAAAGTGGAGGTGGGTGCTTTCACTCATTTGAAATCTACAATTACTCATATGTAAATCAGAGGCAATGTAAGGAATGTGAGAAACTCAGAATCAATTTATCTTTTTAGTACTTACTGAGATTCTTTTTGTGTTCGTGATCTGTATGTGCCAACACTACAATTGTGCTAGTTCCAGAAATAACTCAGAAAAACATTTTCAATGACGAGCTTTGAGCGGCAAAACTGGAAAGGATATTGTCGATCTAGTGTACATTCAGGGTATGCTGAACGTCCTGCTCTTTCTCTCACATGCATGCTTCAGAGCACAGATGTGAAAACAACACTGTAAAACTCAAGACTACAGGGAGAGAGTTGAAGAAGGAGAAACACAATTTGGGTTCTTACACTGGGTTGGGTATCAAATCACCACTTCTCCTATTTCCACTTGCTGAAACACATTCCCAAGAAGCTAAAGTGAAAATAATTCTTGTTCTTCCTGATTCTCTATGTTTGATTCCCTTATTGTCTGTGAAGACAAATGGCATGAACTTTTAAGGGGAAAGTCCAGACGAGGATTAAGAGGGAAGTTCTGGTTTTCTTAAATCCATCAGCTGAGGCATACGAACAAAACAAAGCTTCCCAAACACATCACAGTTACCTAGGGAACCTGTTAACAATACAGACTTCTCGGCCCTCTCAAAAAAATTCTGATTCAGTAATTTCTGGGGTGGGACTGGAAATATGTATTTTTCCAAAGCCCTCCCCACTCCCACAAATGATTCTAATAACCAGCCAGGTGTGTGAGCCAGGAACAAGAAACTGTACTCAGACTCAGCAAATAACAGTAACAGTTTTCATGTGGGCAGCATCTCAGAGTTTACAAAAGCCACATTCACATAAACTATCTCATCACCATGTCACCAATGATGAGGTTCAGAGTGGTCCAAGATCCACAAGCCTGCGTGTGTCACATCTCAGTTCAGATGCCACAGTTTAATAACATATCTCCACTGCACCATTACTCCAGAACCAAATTTCTGAGCACTGATGAACTCTAACGTGATCTTGAGTCCCATTTCCCAGAGTATCCATGAACCCAACTGGCAAATCACTGTGGTGCACCCAGACAATTCTTACAGCTACCCATAGTTCAGAAAGACTAACTGCATCCCAAGTGACCATTTCTTACTATACAAGCACTAGCAAAATCTATTAAATGGAACTTTAATAAATTTGTAGAATGCACAGCTTGTAACACTCTAATTTCATTTTATAACTTGTAATGATAAATTGTCTTAAGATAAAGAAGACAAAGGTATCCACCTCAGAAAAGAAAGCGATGCCCACAAGCCTCACTACTAATTTCCATAATAAATTTCCATAATTCTAGTTAATGAAACTCACTAGGATCCTGAAGCATGAGAACAAGATCCTTTGTAATTAGGAAGGGTGCTACGAACAACAAATAAAGGTAAGTGGATGGATGTGTATGTGTATGCATGTGTGTGTAGGCAGCCAGAGAGACAAGCAGGGAAATGAAATATGAAATATCTTGGCTTGGAATGGGTTCCTGGTTTTCAGTCCATGTGGTTCTGCATAACTTCTGTAGTGCTGTGGCAAGAAAGGCTGGTTCACATACTGGAAAACAAACTGCAGACACACCTGGGACACAGGCAAAAACCTAATGTTACCAGAAAATCATGGCCAGATCCAGCCACCTGTCTTGTGTGTGTGTGTGATCCATAAGAATGGCTTTAACATGTTTAAATGATTGAAAAAAATCAGAAGAATTATATTTCATAATGTGTGAAAATTATATGAAATTAAGATTTCAGCATCCATAAATAACGTTTTACTAGGACACGGCCACACCTATTCATTCTGTGTCAGTCTATGTGTTGCCTATGGCTGTTTTCATATTGCAGAGTTAAGTAGCTGTGACAAGAAGCCATACGACCCAGGAAGCTTTTACTATCTGGCCCTTCAAAGAGGAAGTCTACCAATCTCTGCTTTAGGGCAGGTGTTAGATTACTTCCTGAAAAATGACTCTGATCATAAATAAATAAAATACTGAACTTAGAATTATCTCAGATTTATTTTCTTTGATATTGACCTAAAAAGCATAGACATCACCATTGAGTAACCTCTGCATGGGTGTCCTGATATTGAACTGAAACTATTCCCATGGTTTCTGAATCCAGAAGTCGGGGCAGGTGAGGGCTTCTGCACATTCAACTCCATCATTACAATGACGGATGCATGAAGAGGCAGCCAAGCAGGCTAATCCTGCAGGGCTCTCTGCATGGGCTGGGTCTGAGCCTTCCTTTTATTGAGGGATGTTACCCTGTCGACAAATATCTCAGGCACTATTGCCATTTTCCTAGCATTAATATTTAAAAATCTGAAATTCGGGACAAAACACAGAATTCAAAGTAGAATGGCAGGAGCACTGCACTCCCTTCCAGGAAGGCAGGAAGGTGGCCTGTCAGGGTCCAGACAGTTCTGGCCTATTATGAATAGTCTCATTTCTGCCATCTCTGAAGGCAACACACATTATGTATAAAGTGTTTTATATTGTTGCACCAGTCAGCTAATTCAATTGTCAGGATACCTCAAACCCTGTAATTTAGACTCAAAAGAGTGGGGAGCCTCGCGCCTTTGAACTGCCTCTTTGACTATTCCATGTCACAGCTTGCTTGAGGTGAGCGGAGGAAAACAAAAATGTTCTCCATTAGAAAATTAATGTAAATACCCTGGAAAGCCAGCTAATAAGCATAATGGTTCAGAAGAAAAGCAAACAGACTGGTTTATTATTCATAGCACAAGTACATATTTTAACCTGTGGCTGTATCACACACACTGATTGCTGGTTAACTTTTTTTTTAAGGCTTCTTGTTTGGCTGCTTATGTGTTATGGTTGAATTCTTAAGGCATTTTACTCACATTTCAAACAGCACCTAATCCACCCCTCTTTCCCAGTGATTTTACCTAAACCCTCTGTGAACAACAGTTCCCAGTTTCATAGCATATCCAGTCCTTAGGTGCCAAGGTAACAAAGGAGCTGCCCTCATCCTGAAGAACTCTGTGGGCTCATTTCCCTGTTGAAAACCTGACTCTGCTTTCACAAGCTACAACTCTAGTATGAATCCCAGCTCTGCCAGGGGGATGTGCACAGAGACAATACGTCATTTCCCTGAGCTCCAGTCTGCAGCTGACAACTGAGATTAAGGCTACTTTAAACGATGATTTTTGACTCAGGAAATTTACTAAATATCACTGAATTACACACTCACCATTGGTCAATTTCATAATATGTAAACCATTCCTCAATAGAGTTGTTAAAAAGTTAATTTTTTTAATCGTGGTTAAGGCAAGAAGCCATCAATGCAAATGAGCAAGTAGAGAGACAGGCTCACTGAGGAGAAGAGACCAGGAGGTGGGAGTAAACAGATGAAGCCAGAGGCCCAGACAGAGGCCCTCAAGCGTGTTCCCAGGTGTCATGTCCTATTTAAAGCCCTCTCCTAGATTCCCCTCTCTTCTGCCCCTCAGAGTTAAACTTGCTCTTTGTTAGGCTGTATTTTGGATATGCTTTTGTAAATGCAATTATCACATTGCATGGCAAATATTTCTTTAAAAGTCTGCTTTCCACTACACTATGAGTTTTTGGAGTGGCAGTCCTGGTCCCTAATTTAGTCTAATAAGGGTTAAGAAAATTAGATGAATGAAAAAATAGCTACTGTTTACTGCAAAAAGTAAACAAAAAGATGGCTTTGAAGAATCAATTAACTGTACACGTATATGCAAAGCACTTAGTACAATGTTTTGCATGTCATGAGCATTAGTAGATGGAGTTTCTCTTTATTAACAACACATGCTAAGAACTACACTACAGAAAGAAGTCTTTTTTGAAACTACACTAACCTGCAAAATAGAGATGTCCTAATGCATAGAAGACCTAGTTTTAGGGGACCCTTGTCTTATTTCCAAAACTTAAGGGCCCAATTTCAAAGAACCTCACAGAGCTATCTACATTTTGTGATCAGAATCCTCCAAGGTCACAATTAGCAGCAACCTCACTTAACCTTGTACTTGCAAGTTGAAGCCATATTGAGCAGTGATTGTTGGGCTGGCTGAGGATTCATTCTCCTAAAGTTTGATCTGAATGAGAAGAGGCGAAAGGCAACACAGAGTAAGGGAGGGAAGAAGCGAGAGATGGTGTTCCTGACTGTCTCTTCCTCCCCTTCCCAAAGGTAAGCTACTGTCCAGGGTGTCAGGAACTGCTGGACTACTGACTTAGCTGTCACCACATGAGATTGCTTCAGCCATTCAATAGACATGTACTGAGTCCCTCCTATGGGTCTGCCATTGTTCTAGGCGGTAGACACATCAATGAACAAAGCATTTAAACATACTCAAGAACAATGAGGTAAGGTGACACTACTATCGGACATCAGGCGTTAGTATAAATAAGTAGTACCTAAGATCTGAAAAGAGGCCACAGATTCATCCATATATGGAAACTTGATAAATGCAAAAGGTGACACTTCACATTCGTGAGGAAAGGATGGAGATTCAGTAAGTGTTGCTGAAGTGGTCGGTTATCAATATGGGGGGAAATACTAAATTCCTAACTCACTTAATATGTTGAACTTAATATCAAGTGGGTTAATGGTCTAAATCCTAAAGGCAAAGTTTAAATTCTTTTTAGGAAAAACACAGGTAAATATCTTTAGTCTGCAGACAGGGAAGGACTCCTTATGAAACAAAAAGCACAAACCACAAAGGAATGAATTGGCAACCTCAAACACATTAAAATTTAAAGTATTCTATTAAAAAAGATAAACTGGAAACACTGCAACTCAGTAAGAAAAAGACACTATAAAAGAGAAATAAGCAAAAGCTATGAACTGATATTTCACAAAACAGGAAACTTCAATGGCAAATCAATACATAAAAATATGTTCAACTATACTTGTAATCAGAGAAACACAAATTAAAACCACAGTGAGATAACATTTTACCCCTATCTGATTTTAAAAAAAAAGTTACACTCTTGACAGTACCAAGTGTTTGGTAAAAATACAGGCCATTTATAAACTGTTGATCAATCTCTTTAGAGAAGAGTATGGCAATATCTAGCAGAACGGACAGTGTGATTACCATGTAGTCCCAATGCTGCTGCTGCTACGTCGCTTCAGTCGTGTCCGACTCTGTGCAGCCCCATAGACGGCAGCCCACCAGGCTCCCCGGTCCCTGGGATTCTCCAGGCAAGAACACTGTCCCACTACCCCACCTCTAAATGCCCTGGCAAGCAAGTAGTTACACAGAATAACAGAGCAGCACTGCTTTAAAACAACCTAAATGTATGGCAAAAAGAGAAAGGATAACTTAATTACACAGTTATTTCATTTCGTGAACATACTATAATAGTGCATTATCAGCTTTTGGTATCAAATGGATAAATGCCACACAATGCAAAAAAGCAAATTATAAGAATACATAATGCATTCATACACACACATATGGTATATATGTTGTTATACATATAAAGTTTAAAGACAGGCAAAATAACAGTATGACTTGCTTAAGGATATATGCAGATATAATAAAACATCAAAGGTTATAAGTCTGTTATCCTTAATCCCTGTCCTCCCTGATCCTCTGCATCCTGCTGCTAATACTTAGTTCCCCAGTCGTATCTGACTCTGAGCAACCCTATAGTTGCAGGCTACCAGGTTCCTCTGTCCATGGGATTCTCCAGGCAAGAATACTGGAGTGAGCTAGCCATGTCCTCCTCCAGGAGATCTTCCCGACCCAGGGACTAAATCTGGGTCTCCTGCATTGCGGGCAGATTCGTTACCGCTGAGCCACAAGGGAAGCCCCCACTGCATCCTACCAGTCACTAAGTTCTACTGACTCTACGCCAAAACGCCACTCAAACAGAAAAGCCGTTTCCCTTTACCCCTGGTCACGGTCATCTGGATCAATGACTACTAGCCTCCTAACCAGGCTTCCGACCCCAACTTTCCACCTCCAGTCCATACTCCACCTTATGGCCAAAGGAAACTTCTGAAGCAAATGTCTGATTTTCAAAAATCTGCTTAGAAGCTCTCAATGGCTTCTGGTTGTTCTTTGGACACTTCTCAATATGACCTACACCACCGGCTGGGCCTTTCCCCTTCTCTCTCCCTCCTCAGCTCCTGTGCACTCCCCGTGTTCTCGGCATCAGCTGCTCTAAAGGCTTCTGGCTTCTTTCGGGGCGCTACTCCTCTCCCCAGTTTGCACACGCTGCTCATCCCACCTGGAACGAAATCCTCCTCCTCTTTCCTGGTTGCCCTGCTCACGCTTCAAGTCTCTGTTAACAGTCATTCTGTCTGAAAGCTTTTATGAACCTTCCCTCCACCGCTGCCCTGAGTAAGTGAGGAACTTCTAGCTTGCCGACAAAGGTCCGTATAGTCAAAGGTATGGTTTTTCCAGTAGTCATGTATGGATGTGAGATGTGGACCATAAAGAAGGCTGAGCGCCAAAGAATTGATGCCTTTGAAATGTGGTGTTGGAGAAGGCTTTTGAGAGTCCCTTGGACTGCAAGGAGATCAAACCAGTCAACTCTAAAGGAAATCAATCATGAATATTCATTGGAAGGACTGATGCTGAAACTGAAACTCCAATACTTTGGCCACTTGATGCAAAGAGCCAACTCATTAAAAAAGATTCTGATGCTGGGAAAGACTGAAAGCAGAGAAGAAGGGGATGACAGAGGACAAGATGGATGGATAACATCACCGATCCAATGGACAAGAGTTGAGTAAACTCCAGGAGTTGGTGAAGGACAGGGAAGCCTGGCGTGCTGCAGTCCATGGGACCGCAAAGAGTCGGACATGACTGAGCAACCCAACAACTGAACAACCACCTCCACCTTCATTGCAACAGCATGCCACCACTCACAGATCTGCTTCACCACCTCCTCAGACAGACTCCAAGCCCTCTGAAGAGACCAAGGCCACGCAGAGATCATTTACTCACCATGGATACCGAGCACACATTAGGATGTTCATTTGAAATATCTGTTCCATGAGCGTTACCTCGTTACTTTTAGTCCATGTACAAACAATGCTTATGAAACCACCTCAGTTGTTTCCTTCAACTTGAAGACATGCAGGGCTCTAAATTCAGAAAGCCATGAATTACCTGCAGTGTTTATGTTTTATCCCCTCTGCTGCTTTGGCAAGCATTGTTTGCCACCTGAGAAGCACTCCATCAAAAGGAGCAAGAGGTGGCAAGCCTCAGATCTAGCCAGCTTGATTCTCAAACCTTAAAAAAAAAAAAAAAGCCCCATGTATTTTCAAAGGTCAACACCTCGGATACAAGAAAGACATAACGCCTGAAATCTTGTTAGGATTACCATGATTGAAGTGGAAACGTTTTTGGAAAAAGGACTGAAAGTTCATTCATATATGTTTTTTTGTGCAAGGATTTTTGGTCTAAGGCTCAGCTGGCTATGCTTAACAGCTGCCAAGGATGGAGGCTGCCCACAAGTTCACCAGCAGTTTACCTAGTGCAGAAGCTCTCCATTTTATATCCCCAACCTTCCATCCCATTCTTTTTTTATTAGCATAAACATTAAGAACACAGACTCTGGTGCCAGGATGCCTGGTTTAAAATCCCTGCTACAACATTTATTGGCTGTGGTATGCTGGGCAAATTACTTAGCTGCTCAGCGTCTCTAGCTTCCTCACTTGAACACGGGGATAATATGGCACTTATTTCAGAGGTTTGCTGTGAGGATTAAATGAGCTAATCACACATAAGGCACTTAGAGTAAGGGCTCCATAAGTGTCAGACATATCTAGGGGCAGAAGAATAGGTTTGGAGGAGCAGGGATATGAAATAGAATGAAGACAGAAGCAAAAGTCATCTGCTACATAATAATAACAGAGCACTTTGAACAGATTATTACTCAGCCTTCAGAAAAATCCATTAATGCAAAGCCAATCCAAGTCACAAGGCCAATAAATAGCTGAGCTGGATTTGAATCCAGGCAATCTGTTTTCAGAGATCAAGTCCTGAACCACTATGAAATCGTGTCTCCTACCTTCACGTCTGCCCCTTGGGGAATGGGATTTCTGCCTTGAAAAGGAGAAAGTGAAGCAAAAAAGACGTAAGGAATGGAAAAGAAGAAAGAATAAACAAAATAAGGTCAGAGTCAACTACTTTCTGAATTTAAAAGAGATAAAGTGACAGGTTTCCCTTTATCATCCCTGCGCATGCACAGAGCCTACTGTCTCTGTGGTTGACACTTCACTGTGAATCTGGTGAGCCAGGATGAAATTAAAGTCACTGTGAAAGACTGCAACAGGATCACAGATCCCTCTCGACTTGGTAAGACCCAAATGTGAAGTGGACATCGGGGTCATGAAATGAGAGGGTGGGGAGGAGAGCCAAGCACTGTGTCAGGGACACAGAAATGGTGCCCCCACCCAGAGCACTAAGACAAGCTGCAGGGCTTTAGAGTCAGACACACAAAGGATTCGCACTGTTGTCTGGCCCAGAGCATCTGAAAAAAATGACTTGACATCTCTGAGCATCACTTTTTCTATATGTGAAATGGGAACAAGAACACGCACCTCTTCATGGATAAATCACATTGCTACAGTGTCAGAAAGAAATGGGAAGATAGCACTAACACACAGCAAATGGAGGTGAAGAGTAAGTGCAGACGGGTAATTGATGGTGGTGTTCAGTCACCAAGTTGTGTCCAACTCTGTGACCCTATGGACCGCAGCACGCCAAGCTTCCCTGTCCTTCACTATCCCCCAGAGTTTGCTCAAAACCATGTCCATTGAGTTGGTGATGCCATCCAACCTGGCATCAATCTTGTCTTCTGTCACCCCTTCTCCTCCTGCCCTCAATCTTTACCGCATCAGGGTCTTTTCCAGTGAGTTGGTTCTTTGAATCAGGTGGCCAAAGTACTGGAGTTTGAGCTTCAGCATCAGCCCTTCCAATGAACATTCAGGGTTGATTTCCTCTAGGATTGACTGGTTTGATCTCCTTGCTGTCCAAGGGACTGTCAAGAGTCTTCCCTAGCAACATAGTTTGAAAGCATCAATTCTTCAGTTTGGTAATACCGCTTTCTTTTTCCAATTTAACAAACTTAAACAGTACTTACAATATGCAGGCACTATACTAGTCAGTCACTTTACAACTATTAACTTATTCAATTTTTGTGGCAGATTGTTTGCCAAAATGGGGGCAATGATTCCCCTTACTGTATCCTTGCCCTGGGAGAGTCCCCTCCCACATAGACTGAGGCGGGCCGGATACCTGCTTTGGTCAATGGAACAGCAGCAAATACGACATAAGCAGAGAGATCTGAAACATGCTTGTGTTTTGGGGTTTGCCATCTCTTGCTGCTTTTTTGAATCCTGAGACCTCCACATGAAGATCTCCACCCCAAACGAGGTCCCCAAAGACCTACTCACTTGTCGACTGCCAGAGACAAGTGAGGCCACCCTAGGTCCTCCAGCTACCAGCTGACCCACCAGGACCACAAAGCAGGAGAGAACTCAGTGGAGCTCAGTCGGGTTGGCCAAGCCAAGAAGAGCCACCCAGCCAACCTACTGACTCATGAGCTGAGTAAAACAGCTATTGTCTTAAGTCACTAAGCTTTGGGATGATTTAACAAATCAACACAAACTAACTGATACAACCTATCATGTTAAGTAGGCATTACTCTCATTCCTATTTTACAAGTCAGGCAAGGGAGTTAAACAGAGGTTAAATGACACGCACATACTGTTAAATGGCAGTTGAGTCCACCCCAGGCAATCTGTGCTATATCTATGTGTCTATGTATTTATATAGATACCTTCCCAACACTATGCTGCTTTACCTAAGAAAGGTAAAGACATTTGCATCAGTTGATCCAGAAATTTATCACACAGATATACTCTTATGAAATCATGTATGTATAAGAGTATTCAGCACCGCTGACAGTAGCAAGGCTAGAAAAACCAATTCCAGCAGATCCATATAAAGGTACCAAGCGAGGCCATAAAAAGAAGAGGTAGCTCTACAAACACCAATCTTGTGTACACAGAAAAAAGCAAAGTGCATTTATATGTTAGCATTATATGTTAACATTTACATCTGTGTGTAAAAAGGGGGGGCAGGCTGTGAATACACATCTGCTGCGTCTCTGCATAGACTATTTCTGAAAGAATACAAGAAATGGGTTTAACCTCAGTCATTTCTAGGCGAAGGGAAGCAGCCAGTTGAGCAAGAGGAGGAGGAACAATGTTCACTGGAAACTTCGCATCTTTTAAATATTATGTAAATGTATCACTTGTTAATTGTAACTTTATTTTTTTTTAACATTTTTTTTTATTAGTTGGAGGCTAATTACTTTACATCATTACAGTAGTTTTTGTCATACATTGAAATGAATTAGCCGTGGATTTACATGTATTCCCCATCCCGGTCCCCCCTCCCACCTCCCTCTCCACCCGATCCCTCTGGGTCTTCCCAGTGCACCAGGCCCGAGCACTTGTCTCATGTACCCAACCTGGGCTGGTGATCTGTTTCACCCTAGATAATATACACGTTTCAATGCTGTTCTCTTGAAACATCCCACCCTCGGCTTCTCCCAGAGTCCACAAGTCTGTTCTATACATCTGAGTCTCTTTTTCTGTTTTGCATAAAGGGTTATCGTTACCATCTTTCTAAATTCGGTATATATGTGTTAGTATACTGTAATGGTCTTTATGTTTCTGGCTTACTTCGCTCTGTATAATGGGCTCCAGTTTCATCCATCTCATTAGAACTGATTCAAATGAATTCTTTTTAATTGCTGAGTAATATTCCATGGTGTATATGTACCACAGCTTCCTCATCCATTCGTCTGCTGATGGGCATCTAGGTTGCTTCCATGACCTGGCTATGATAAACAGTGCTGCGATGAACATTGGGGTGCACGTGTCTCTTTCAGATCTGGTTTCCTTGGTGTGTATGCCCAGAAGTGGGATTGCTGGGTCATATGGCAGTTCTATTTCCAGCTTTTTAAGAAATCTCCACACTGTTTTCCATAGTGGCTGTACTAATTTGCATTCCCACCAACAGTGTAAGAGGGTTCCCTTTTCTCCACACCCTCTCCAGCATTTATTGCTTGTAGACTTTTGGATAGCAGCCATCCTGACTGGCGTATAATGGTACCTCATTGTGGTTTTGATTTGCATTTCTCTGATAATGAGTGAGGTTGAGCATCTTTTCATGTTTGTTAGCCATCTGTATGTCTTCCTTGGAGAAATGTCTGTTTAGTTCTTTGGCCCATTTTTGGATTGGGTCATTTATTTTTCTGGAGTTGAGCTGGAGGAGTTGTTTGTATATTTTTGAGATTAATCCTTTGTCTGTTGCTTTTAAAGCCGTTACAAACATGAAGGGAGATGACCCATGCCTGGCACAAAGAAGCCATCAATAAGTGGTAGCTATCATTGTCGTTATTTGTCCACGACTGAGTTCTAACTCTTTTTTTCAAACTTTAAACTTTTTTTTTTTTTGGAAGAAATAGAATGGTGTTTTCATTGTCAGCTGGCGGAGAGAGGAACACAGTATGCTCCTGCCTCAGGAACTATACCCCTAAGGCACGTGCTGGCAGTCAGGAGTCTGTGATGAGGAAGCAAAGGTGACAGGATCTTAATTTCTTCCTCTTGCATTGTTTCATAGACAGTCATAAACTGGTGTCAGTAACCCTGTAACTGCATCTGGCAGTTTGCTGGCTCCGAGGGCTTCTTTCTGGCACATAACTACAAGGGGAAGGGTGTTGTAAGGTAAACACCAGAGAGAGGATGTATTCAGCATAGCGTCAAGTGAAGTGTAGCTCCCGCAGTTAGAGGGCAGAAAAGCAAACTGAGCTACAGACGTGCAGAATGAGACGCACTCTTACCCTTCTCCATCAGAGGGCAGACAGGCTGAGAACCACAATCACAGAAAACTGACCGATCTGATCACAGCACCACAGCCTTGTCTAACTCAATGAAACGATGAGCCATGCCTCGTGGGGCCACCCAAGACGGTCGGGTCACGGTGGAGAGGGCTGACAGAATGTGCTCCACTGGGGAAGGCAATGGCAAACCACTGCAGTATTCTTGCCTTGAGAACCCCATGAGCAGTGTGAAAAGGCGAGAAGATAGGACACTGAAAGATGCACTCCCCAGGTGGGCAGGTGCCCAGTATGCTACTGGAGATCAGTGGAAAATAACTACAGAAAGAATGAAGAGATGGAGCCAAAGCAAAAACAACACCCAGCTGTGGATGTGACTGGTGATGGAAGGAAAGTCCGATGCTGTAAAGAGCAATACTGAATAGGAACCTGGAATGTTAGGTTCATGAATCAGGGCAAATTGAAAGTGGCCAAACAGGAGACGGCAAGAGTGAACGTCAACATTTTAGGAATCAGCAAACTCAAATGGACTGGAATGGGTGAATTTAACTCAGATGACCATTACATCTACTACTGTGGGCAAGAATCCCTGAGAAGAAATGGAGCAACCATCATAGGCAACAAGATAGTCCACGATACAGCAGTTGGATGAAACCTCAAAGTGACAAATGATCTCTATTCGTTTCCAAGGCAAATTATTCAATATCACAGTAATCCAAGTCTATGCCCTGATCAGTAATGCTGAAGAAGCTGAAGTTGAACGGTTCTATAAAGACCTATAAGACCTTCTAGAACTAACACCCAAAAAAGATGTCCTTTTCATTATAGAGGACTGGAATGCAAAAGAAGGAAGTCAAGAAACACCTGGAGTAACAGGCAAGTTTGGCCTTGGAGTACAGAATAGAGCAAAGGCTAACAGTTCTGCCAAGAGAACACACTGGTCATAGTAAATACCTCTTCCAACAACACAAGAGAAGACTCTACACATGAACATCACCAGATGGTCAATACTGAAATCAGATTGATTATATTCTTTGCAGCTAAAGATGGAGAAGCTCTATACAGGCAGCAAAAAAGAGCAGGAGCTGACTGTGGCTCAGATCATGAACTCCTTATTGCCAAACTCAGACTTAAATTGAAGAAAGGAGGGAAAACCACTAGACCATTCAGGTATGACCTATATCAAATCCCTTACAATTATACAGTGGAAGTGAAAAATAGATTCAAGGGATTAGATCTGATAGAGTCCCTGAAGAACTATGGATGGAGGTTCATGACACTGTACAGGAGGCAGGGATCAAGACCATCTCCAAGAAAAAGAAATGCAAAAAAGCAAAATGGCTGTCGGAGGAGACCTTACAAATAGCTGTGAAAAGAAGAGAAACAAAAAGCAAAGGAGAAAAGGGAAGATATACCCATTTGAATGCAGAGTTCCAAAGAACAGCAAAGAGAGACAAGAAAGGCTTCCTCAGTGATTAATGCAAAGAAATAGAGGAAAAAAATAGAATGGGAAAGACTAGAGATCTCTTCAAGAAAATTAGAGATACTAAAGGAACATTTCATGCCAAGATGGGCATAATAAAGGACAGAAATGGTATGGACCTAACAGAAGCAGATTAGAAGAGGTGACAAGAATACACAGAAGAACTGTACAAAAAAGATCTTCACAACCCAGATAATCACAATAGTGTGATCACTCACTTAGAGCCAGATATCCTGGAGTGTGAAATCACTTGGGCCATAGGAAGCATCACCAAAAACAAAGCTAGTGGAGGTGATGGAATTCCAGTTGAGCTATTTCAAATCCTAAAAGATGATGCTGTGAAAGTGCTACACTCAATATGCCAGCAAATTTGGAAAACTCAGCAGTAGCCACAAGACTGGAAAAGGTCAGTTTTCATTTCAATCCCAAAGAAAGGTAATGCCAAAAAATGCTCAAACTACCACATAATTGCACTCATCTCACATGTGAGTAAAGTAATGCTCAAAATTCTCCAAGTCAGGCTTCAGAGGTATGTGAATGGTGAACTTCCAGATGTTCAAGCTGAATTTAGCAAAGGCAGAGGAACCAGAGATCAAATCGCCAACATCCACTAGATCATTGAAAAAGCAAGAGAGTTTCAGAGAAACATCTATTTCTGCTTTATTGACTATGCCATAGCCTTTGACTGTGTGGACCACAACAAACTCAGTAAGATTCTTAAATAGATGGGAATACCAGACCACCTGACCTGCCTCTTGAGAAATCTGTATGCAGATCAGGAAACAACAGTTAGAACTGGACATGGAACAACAGACTGGTTCCACACAGGGAAAGGAGTATGTCAAGGCTGTATTGTCAACCTTATTTAACTTATATGCAGAGTACATCATGAGAAATGCTGGGCTGCATGAAGCACAAGCTGGAATCAAGATTGCCAGGAGAAATATCAATAACCTCAGATATGCAGATGACACCACCCTTATGGCAGAAAGCAAAGAAAAACTAAAGAGCCTCTTGATGAAAGTGAAAGAGGAGAGTGAAAAAGTTGGCTTAAAACTCAACATTCAGAAAACTAAGATCATGGCATCTGGTCCCATCACTTCATGGCAAATAGATGGGGGAACAGAGGAAACAGTGACAGGCTTTATTTTCTTGGGCTTCAAAATCACTGCAGATGGTAACTGCAGCCATGAAATTAAAAGGCATATTCCTTGGAAGGAAAGTTATGACCAACCTAAATAGCATATTAAAAAGCACAGAAACATTACTTTGCCAACAAAGGTCCATCTAGTCAAAGTTCTGGTTTTTCCAGTAGTCATGTATAGATGTGAGCATTGGACTGTAAAGAAAGCTGAGCGCCAAAGAATTGATGCTTTTGAACTGTGGTGTTGGAGAAGACTCTTGAGAGTCCCTTGGACTGCAAGGAGATCCAAGCAGTCCATCCTAAAGGAGATCAGTCCTGGGTGTTCATTGGAAGGACTGATGCTGAAGCTGAAACTCCAATACTTTGGCCACCTCATGCGAAGTGTTGACTCATTTGAAAAGACCCTGATGCTGGGAAAGGTTGAAGACAGGAGGAAAAGGGGATGACAGAGGATGAGATGGTTCGATGGCATCACTGACACAATGGACATGAGTTTGAGTAAACTCCAGGTGTTGGCTATGGACAGGGAGGCTTGGCGTGCTGCAGTCCATGGAGTCACAAAGAGTCAGACACCACTGAGTGACTGAAGTTAAAATAAACTCGGAATGTTCAGGGCTACTCACTGTTTTCTTTATCTTCTTTGCTCTTAGAGAAGTGAAAAAGAAAAACTCATTCCTCTTTTTTCCTTTCCAGTGCAACAAATTCCCCCATCAGGTTTTTCCCTCCATATTAATGGAGGAAGGGAAATGCATGTCTTTCTTGTCTGGCTGAAGACAAACTTCAGTTTTGCTCAGTTTGAAAATCACCAGCTGTTCAGTCCAGGGACCCATCTATCTCCTACTTCAAATTTTCCTTGAGACGTGAACCCCAAGAAATCTTTATTGGGGTGATAGTCTTCTGTAACTTCTTTAATGTTGACACTGAACTCATAGACCCTACTTAGTTGGGGTTGTGGAGCTCGCACCCTGTTCTATTAAGGGGCCCCAAGGTGACTTTTGCGGTTATTCCCGCTGGATCTGTTTGGAGGAGTGGCTGTAATTACTTTGGGGGCATTGGTTTTCTCTGCACATCATCTTTATCATGATGTAAATCTGTGTCATCTGATAAGGGTCGTTCTCTCCAGGTTGGAGACAGTCCTTTGAATTATGTCTTTTTCAGAATGCATAATCCTCTGGTTGCACGTTACAGGGCATCTAAGGTAACTGGGGCCTGTTATCCTGCATTCTCAGAGTTTCCTTTAGGTTCACCACAGGTAGTGGTTGGAGTGGCTGCAGACAAATACAGGCCAGGTGGCAGGCATTCCCCTTTCTCGGGGCCCGCTGACTCACATTGAAGGGTGGCAATCGCTGATTTCATGTCTCAGGTCTTTCCTTCTTGGTCATGGATAACCATCATCCTCCTGGAATTGAGGCTCCAGGTCCTGCTTCGAAGTCATTTATAAGCGATTCACTGCTGCCTCCTCCTTCTCCCACCACCCCCGACTACTCCAAACTTTAAACTTTCTATTTTGTTCTGGGGTATAGCCAATTAACAACATTGTCGTGGTTTTAGGTGAACAGCAAAGGGACCCAGCCATACACATACATGCATCTATTCTCCGCCAAATACAAATAAGTTTTAAAAGTAACTCTTGAAACCCTTGGCTTTCATAGGAAGGAGCTCATTTTGGATGCAAAATAGAGAACAAAATGTTAACCAGCTACATGAAGAGGTGAAAGAAGAATCCAGCAGGTAACCTCTCGAGGTCACGTGAGGTTCAAAGCACCGGGCAGAGTGGTTTATGCACCATGCCAGCTTCTCCCTGGAGAAACCCAGTTACTGGCATCTTCTGTGCTGCCATTCTGAACACCCTCATGCACTTTCCTTTCAGTCAGGAACAGCAGGGAAAATAGTCACTGCTTTCTACTGTAATAGAATGTCTTCCCTCCCTCTACATTTACTGATCTACAATGGCTAAATGGTCACCACATGCATCTTCCAAACAGCAAAATTATCTCTATCAGGACCAGAAAAAGTCCGAGACAGGAGCAGGCAGTTTGCAGGCAACAGAGTAGACTGGCAAGAGCAGGGTTTTGGGTTCAGGCAAACCCAGGTCCAACCCCAGCTCCAACACTTAGCTGGGTGGCCTAGAGCAACATACTCAACATTCCTGAGCTTGTGACTGCATCTGTAGAACAGTGACAAGAGTTACTATTTCACAGGGCTCTTGTTAATACGTGTACCACAGTAAATGTTCACTGAATGCTCACTATTTTCATTATCACTGGGGCATTTTAACCAAGGCCCAACCACCTTTTTTCTCTCTCTCTCACCCTCATATATACACACTCACACAATCAGCAACCTTAAATGCACATGAGGATTCCTATCTCTTCCTTCCTCCCACATTAGCAACTCAGCTGACTTTACCTCCAAAATACCTCCCCCCACCCCCACTCCATCACTTCTGCACTCAAAGGTGGTCTCCCTCACCCACAACCGTTCCCATCCCATAATCCATCCTACACACACAGCCAAACTGATCTTCAAACAAGTAAAGCAGACCACCTCATTCTACTCGCCTCATTAAAATTCTCTAAAGAGCATCCCTCTAACCAACAAGGACCTACTGTATAGCACAGGGAACTCTGCTCAACCTTATGTGGCAGGCTGGATGGGGAGGGAGTTTGGAGGAGAATGGATACATGTATACATATGGCTGAGTCCCTTCACTGTTCACCTCAAGCTAGAACAACACTGATAATCAACTATACTCCAATACAAAATGAAAAGCTTAATAAAGTGAAAAAAAAAAAAACCAAAAAACCAAGAGCATCCCCCTGCATTTAGGCCTAAATCCAAATTTCTTACCAAATTTCTTCATTCTACTCTCCTCACCCTTTACCCACCCCACTCTGCTTCAATTCTGGTATCTTCTCTCTGTTTCTCACACAGGCCATGCCTGCTCCTACCTCAGGGCCTTTGCATTTGATGTTCTTCAGTCTATAGCACTTTCCTCAAAACTTCGCATATCTGACTTCCTTTCCTGTGTAATTCACACTTCAAATGTCAACTCCTTAGGAACATCTTCCCTGCACACACAAACTAAAATGGCTTCACTCCCGGGTTCAGCTTCCATTCTGTAACAGAACAAACCCAACTCCATATTGACCTATTCCTTTAGCTCTAACTTTTGAGCTCTGTTGCCTGAGCTTAAGTCATGGAGGTTCTCCATAGCCTGAAATACATAGGACAGCCCATTCCCAAGACTCTGACCTTTAAAAGTATAACACTTTCCCATCCACATAGATAGAAAAAGTTGCAGAACAGAGATTAACCTTAGTCTTGTTGAAGATTTATGGGAACATTGTGACCAGACCCCTCCTGGACAGCTGCAAGAACAAGCGATTTTGGCACCAAGGACTTTGCAACAGTCAGCCACACTGCCTCCCATTTTAGTATAAAAGCAGCCTGAATTCTAACTTAGGTAAGATGGGTTTTGGGGGACATTAGTCCATAATCTCCTCAGTCTGCTGGCTTTCCAAATAAAGTTGTTATTCCTTGCCTCAACAATTCATCTCTTACTTTACTGGCCTGTAGTTCATTGGCAGTACAAGCTTCAGTTCAGTTCAGTCACTCAGTCGTGTCCGACTCTTTGCGACCCCATGAACCGCAGCACACCGAGCCTCCTTGTCCATCACCAACTACTGGAGTCCACCCAAACCCATGTCCATCAGGTGATGCCATCCAACCATCTCATTCTCTGTCATCCCCTTCTCCTCCTGCCCTCAATCTTTCCCGGCATCAGGGTCTTTTGAAATAAGTCAGCTCTTTGCATCAGGTGGCCAAAGTATTGGGCTTTCAGCTTCAACATCAGTCCTTCCAATGAACACCCAGGACTGATCTCCTTTAGGATGGACAGGTTGGATCTCCCTGCAGTCCAAGGGACTCTCAAGAGTCTTTTCCAACACCACAGTTCAAAAGCATCAATTCTTTGGTGCTCAGCTTTCTTTATAGTCCAACTCTCACATCCATACATGACCACTGGAAAAACCATAGCCTTGATTAGACGGATCTTTGTTGGCAAAGTAATGTTTCTGCTTTTTAATATGCTGACTAGGTTGGTCATAACTTTCCTTCCAAGGAGTAAGCGTCTTTTAATTTCATGGCTGCAATCACAATCTGCAGTGATTTTGGAGCCCAAGAAAATAAAGTCAGCCACTGTTTCCACTGTTTCCCCATCTATTTGCCATGAAGTGATGGGACCAGATGCCATGATCTTCGTTTTCTGCATGTTGAGCTTTAAGCCAACTTTTTTCTTTTAAGATGAGGAAACTGAGATTTAATTGAGACTCACAATCATGCCCTTTGAAACAAAGTAATAACTAGTGCTTATTGATGGTTGTGTGCCCACTGTTCAATCACTGTAAATTGTAGTCTCTCAGTTCTCACAACTTTCTAGGAGGTAGGTAGTCTTCATATCAGTATTGACATAGGAAGGAACATACGTACAGGGAGATTAAGTAACTTGTATAAGAGTGCATCATTAAAAAGTGTCAGAACTCAGGTTTTATTCCATCAGTTTAATTCCAGAATCCTTGTTCTCAAGTACTATGCTGAAAGAAAACAAGGGATTCACAGCCGTGTTAAAAGGTTACTTATAAGTAATGAAAGAAACAAATGACAGACATGTAGGCAAAGTATATAAACAGACAATTTACAGTGGAAGAAGTAACAAATGGCCAATATATCCATATGATATTCCTCTTGCCAGTTTCCTATAAAAAAGATACACAAATTAACATTACAATGATGTATAATTTTTCACCTATCAGATTTGAAAAATATGAAAAGATTGATACTGTTGTTGATATAACCTCTATAGAAGTCAATTCAGTGGTACCTATTAAAGATGAGAAATACACATACCCTTTGGTCTAGCCATTTAGCTTATAGAAACATTTTAAAGAAACATTCACACAAATATATATGTACATATATATATTTGTGCAGAGATATTCATTGTATCATTATTTGTACAACAGTGAAAAATTGAAAACAACCAAAAAAGAGGAACGTTTTTGATAAATTATAGACTTTTAATGCTGTTGAATATTAGGTAACACTCGAAATACAGGAATGAAGTAGATCTTTATGACATGTTATATAAACATATAAACATATGACATGTTAAGGTGAAAATCAAGTTGCATTATGTAATCTATCTCGTAGAATTTTTTTGGTAAAAATACATTTATTTACCTTTTGTATTTGTATATTTATAGAAAAAAGACAGGAAAGAAATACATAAATTATTAAGTTATTTTTAGTAGTATTCATGGATGGAAATTTATAACGAGAAAAATTTTGATTTTACTTAATAACACCTTGATATTATTTAATATACATAATGATATAATATTTTTGTTGTTGTTCAGTTGCTAAGTCGTGTCCTACTCTTTGTGACCTCACAGACTGCAGCACGCCAGGCTCCTCTGTCCTCATTTGTCTCCTTGAGTTTGCTCAAATTCATGTCCATTGAGTCAGTGATGCTATCCAACCATCTTATCCTCTGCCACCCCTTCTCCTTTTGCCTTTAGTCTTTCCCAGCATCAGGGTCTTTTCCAATGAGTCAGTGCTTCACATCAGGTGGCCAAAGTTTTGGAGCTTCAGTAGCAATCCTTCCAATGAATATTCAGGGTTGACTTCTCTTAGGAGTGACTGGTTTGATCTCCTTGCTGCCCAAGGGACTCTCAAGAGTCTTTTCCAGTGCCACAATTTGAAAGCCTCAGTTCTTTGGCACTCAGCCTTCTTTATGGTCCAACTTTCACATTGTTTGTGTATATATATATATAAAATAAAGATCATATCCCATAATAATGTACATAATAAAAGTATAATGTAAAAATAAAATGGAAAGTAAGAACTATGCCAAAGTTACAGAGCTCATAAATGGCAGAAATGTAATTTAGTTCAAGCTCTGTGTGACTCCAAAGTTGTCTTCTCCACTATTCCACCCTCTAGGATAACAGCATTATTGAACATTGGTCCTGTTTTCCCATATACTACATGTAATTATATATAATTAGGTTTCCTAGAGAGTTATATGTTACAACTTGTCAGGAAGGAGACAAGACTTTAAATAAACTTTATTGTAAGTTTATTCCAATAAATGGTAAAAGAATAAACCTGCCCAGCTAATTTTATTGGAACCTTGAATTTCAAACCAAGTAAAGACGATATCTGCAAGACAAATTATTTGACAATCTCACAAAAATAGTGCTAAAACCTTGATGTTTGTTAGAAATCAACACAATACTATAAAGCAATTATCCTTCAATTAAAAATGAGAATTTAACAAAACATTAGCTAAATGAACCCGATAGTATATTAAAAAAATAGTTTATCATGATAAAGTGAAGTCGCTCAGTCGTGTCCAACTCTTTGCGACCCCATGGACTAATGTAGCCCACCAGGCTCCTCTGTCCTTGGGATTCTCCAGTCAAGAATACTGGAGTGGGTTGCCATTTCCTTCTCCAGGGTTAAGCCAACTTTTTCACTCTCCTCTTTCACTTTCATCAAGAGGCTCTTTAGTTCTTCTTCATTTTCTGCCATAAGGGTGGTGTCATCTGCATATCTGAGGCTATTGATATTTCTCCCAGCAATCTTGATTCCATCTTGTGCTTCCTCCAGCCCAGTGTTTCTCTTGATGTACTCCACATAGAAGTTAAATAAGCAGGGTGACAATATACAGCCTTGACGTACTCCTTTTCCTATTTGGAACCAGTCTGTTGTTCCATGTCCAGTTCTAACTGTTGCTTTCTGACCTGCATACAGGTTTCTCAAGAGGCAGGTCAGGTGGTCTGATATTCTTATCTCTTTCAGAATTTTCCACAGTTTATTGTGATCCACACAGTTAAAGGCTTTGGCATAGTCAAAAAAGCAGAAATAGATGTTTTTCTGGAATTCTCTTGCTTTTTTGATGATCCAGCAGATGTTGGCAATTTGATCTCTGGTTCCTCTGCCTTTTCTAAAACCAGCTTGAACATCTGGAAGTTCATGGTTCACATATTGCTGAAGCCTGGCTTGGAGAATATTAAGCATTACTTTACTAGCGTGTGAGATGAGTGCAATTGTGCGATAGTTTGAGCATTCTTTGGCATTGCCTTCTTTGGGATTGGAATGAAAACTGACTTTTTCCGGTCCTGTGGCCACTGCTGAGTTTTACAAATTTGCAGACATTGAGTGCAGCACTTTCACAGCATCATCTTTCAGGATTTGAAATAGCTCAACTGGCTTTGGCTAGCAGCAATTCCATTATCCTGCTTTATTTTTTTCATAGCACTCATCATTATGTAAAATTATTTGAATATTTGTTTACTACTGTATCGTCTAACTTCTCAACCAGAATGTAGCCTCCAAGAAAACAAGGCTTTTAGCTATCATCTGCCCTCTGCACTCCTAGAGCTCAGAACAGTGCCCACACATAGCAAGTGTTTAATACATATGCCTTATGGTGGTGGTTCCCCGGTGGTTCAGATGGTAGAGTCTGCCTGCAATACAGTAGACCTGGGTTCAACTCCCTGGAGAAGGGAATGGCTACCCACTCTAGTACTCTTGTCTGGAGAATCTCATGGAGAGAAGAGCCTGGAGGGCTACAGTTCATGGGGTCACAAAGAGTCAGACATGACTGAGTGACACTGAAAGTCACTAACACTTTTCACTACTTTATAGTGGTGGTGGTGGTGGGTGTTTAAAATGCAAATTGCTGAGCTCCAGTCCTAAAAGTTCTCATATAAAATGACTGAGGTTGAGTCCAGAAATCTGCCATTCTAGCAAGCATTCACCTCTTTCATCCTAAAGAAGGCAGTATGCAAATCTCATTTCAAAATACTTTTGTCAATGCCCTCCATCCTCAAATCTAGAATCTCCACCTAACACACCTTACCTAGTCCTACAGATGCCATCTCAGTTGCTTTCCTTAATAACCCTAGGGGCACTCAAGGTAAAAAGAGGTTACTGAATTTGGAGTTTAAACAAGTAACCCTGCTGATTTCCATTTCTGCTGCTCTTCTGATGCCAGGCGTGTCAAACTAGCTGGCCAGCCCCGCTGGAATCCTGTTCTCCCCAGAAACACCTGAGCAGGTTTGGACTCACTCCAAAGGCAAGCCAGGTAAATTTCCAGGTCAGCTCACTAATAGACTTTCCAGAGGCAGCTGAGACCAATTCACAGTTGCTCTACATAAACTCGCTCTAAATATCACCCACCCCACCAAACAGAAGACTTAACCTGGCACCATTTGCCAAAGGACAGGTCAGAGTTCCCTTTGAAACACCCTAACCCCTGAGAGGAAGAAATCTTTGAAACGGTCACAGGTGACCAAATTAATAAGCACATACATAGGGCTTCCTAGGCGGTTCAAGTGGTAATCCACCTCCCAACACAGGAGACACAGGCAAGAGAAAGCGGGTATGATACCTGGGTCGGGAAGATCCTCTGGAGGAGGAAATGGCAACCCACTGCAGTATCCTTGTCTGGAAAATTCCATGGACAGAGGAGCCAGACACACTTCCAAAGAGTCAGAAAGTACTGACTGAACTGAACACACACACACACATACCTTAGTCACAAGGCAACCCCAAACTCCAACCCAGAGAAATTCACAGGCTCCGGTGAATTACTGTTTTTCCCATTTCCTCTCTCAACCTTGTCTCTTCAGAAAACACTCTACTCTGGCACATAAACTGTCATGAGGGTTGGCCTTTGGTGGTCTGGGGAAATGTCACGGTATCTACCTGGATCTCCTTGAATTTCCGCTACTCCCTCTTCTACTCTATAAGTGCCAAGATCCTGCATTTGATTAAAGTAGCCTGATCCCCAAGATTAAGATCTAAACGGCATATGGGGACTGATAACTCAGAAAATCACCAGTACTTTGATGTCAATCACCAACACTTCCATGTCAATCACCAACACTTCCATGTCAATCAGCTCCCGCAGACAAGCAAGAACAAACTGCGCAGGACAGGTGAGCGTGCTTTGCAGGGCGGACAACAAGCAGCACCAACCTTCAGACTGTTCCTTGGGGGTGGAATAAACCCTGCAGTTCAGCCTGTGGATTGGTTCCCCCCCGCCCCCACCAGGAGCTCTGGTGGAGGGGGAACGGTGTGAGCAAGACCCGCACACTCGCGGTTTGGGGAAGGAGCCGCTGTCGAGGGCGCCCCCAGCCCCGAGTCGGCCTCCCGGACTCCGCGCGGCTTCCCGTCGGTGGGCAGCGCCTGGCTAGCGGGAGCGACTAGAGTTTACACCCCTTCGCGCCTTCCAAACGCCATAAGCGAGCGCATTTCTGGAGACTAGGGACCACTACCTCCTCCAAACGCACGCACCCGCCGCGGCGCCGTCACTTGCAGGACTCCCTGGGGCCGGCCGCTCCCCGCGTGTGCGCCAGGGGAGCCCGAACTGCGTCTGCCGGCAAAGTTTACGAGGCTCCCGAGGAGCGAGCTAGGCGCCGAACTCAGAACCCAGCGGCGAGCCGAGCCGGCTTGGGGAACGCGAGGAAAGAGGTTCTCCCCAAAACTGGGGGCGCAGGGCGCGGGGAAAAGCCCACCCTGGCCTCGGGGAGGCGCGGACACAGAGCTCTCGACGTGTCCGCGTGGCCGCAGGCAACCGATGAAACCGATGCCCTCGGGCGAGGAGGGACCCCACGGTCCCCCTTGTACCCCACGCCGTCCGAATGGCGCCGCCCCCCTCCGCTCGCCTAGGCTACGGCCGCGGCCCCGCGAGACAAGCCGTCCCAGCCCTCTGCCCTTCCCGCCCGGCTCCCCCGCCGCCCCGCAGCGGGGCGGGAGGGACGCGCTCTCACGCTCCCCGGCCCCTCGCGCCTCCGAGGCGGGGCACACTCACCCTCCGCATGGTGCCGGGACTGTGCTGGCCGGGCTCGGCAGCGCGGGCGCGAGGCGACGGGGCGGGAGCGCCGCTCGGCTGGCGGGGACGACCGCGCTGCCCCTGCCCGCACACGCGTGCGCCGCGGCTGGCGAGCCTGCGGGCCCGGGGCGGGGCGGGGCGGTGGCCTCCAGGCGGCCGGGTCCTCGGGTCCGCCCCCTCTCCCTCCTGCCTAGCTCGGGGACCTCCCGCTCCGGGGGCCTTCCTCCCCGGTCGCGGCGGCCCCACCTTCCTCGGGCCGCTGCGCCCTTCTCCTTCTCGAGGTCGCGCCCCACCCGGAGAGGAACCGGTCCTCGAGGCCACCCCAGCGCTGGGAGACGGCTGGAGTTGAACGTGGGGACCCTGCGGTTTAAGGAGCAAGAGGGATTGGTGGAGAACTGAAATGAGAGTTCTCCCCACTTTGAAAGTACTTCTGTACTGCCCGTTGGATGGGAGGATGCCTGCTAGTGTCCCATCCCCTCTGTAATAGAGTCAGCGATTGTCTTTTGGAAGTCCTGAGCATTCAGAAACCTTTGTCGGGGGAGGAGGGCTGGGGGGAGAGTTTAAGGGTGGGAAACCGCAGATCAGCCTGAGGCAGGAGGAAAGACAGCCTCACGGAACAGAAATGATTTAGTTTTGTTCAGATGAACGAACTCGGTAGGGCCAGGGCATCCTCATTACTGAAGAACCCACAGGTCTTCCTGGCAAACCCCTGCTTGCTAAGCTTCCTCTTCACAAACAGTCTCCCCACCGCCACCCCAACTTCTCCAAACAACAGAGAAAGCCCATCCTCAACTGCTAATGCTGGGAAAAGGATGAGGAACACGGGATATCGTCCTCCTGATCAAGAAAACACCGCACACCTGGAGCCAGAGTATGCAGGAGCCAACTCTTCAAGAACAAATTAGAATGGAACGATGTGTGCAGATCTTCGGGAAAAAACCTGGCCTTTCTCTTTTCAGCTTCTATTGCTGAACAAAGTAAATCAAATAGCACAGAATTCAAGGCAGCCTGAATTCAATGTAGAAGAGAAGGAAAAAAAAAAAAAAATCCCTTGTTTACAAAAAGAGCCTTTGAAAAACTTACAAGGACGCTTGTATTTTCAAACCCTGCTGTGACAGGTAAGCAGGCAACAGCAGTAGGAACGCAAAGGCTTGTGCTGGGTAAACACGGGAGAATGTTGCATCTTTTACATTGCCTGACTGCCAAATATTCTGGCAGATCACCACTTACCGCTGTCAAAGATACACTGCTATAATTTTCTAACTTTGATAGAGTGTCAGTGGCACCAATTATTAAACAGACTAAGTACTTTTATGATCAAATGAATGAAAATAGTTCATCTAGATATCTCTTGGGTGCCTACCAGCACAGATAAGAGGAGAGATGACTGATGATGTATTGGGAGAAAAAGTAAAGAAAGGAAATTTATGAACTCTGCTAACCCCCTTTTTACGTATTTATGATCTGCATGCATAAGTACATGGGGTTTTTGCTCCCTTGATCTGAATCCTTCAGACTGGCCTTTGATATTTTGTCTTTGGGGAAATAACAGTTGTAGCCAGTGTACTCACTTATGCACCACAGACTTTACCCCTGTTAGCACTTTGAATCCATACAAGCCTATGAAGTGAGTACTACAATTTTATGGTTTTTCAGAGAGCGCTACAGAGAGGGTCAGTAATTTGCCCAGCTTATACAGCTTGTTAGTGGCACAGTCAGGATTTGAACTCAGGCAGTCTGACTCCGGGGCCCATCCACTTAATCCCAATGTGGTACTACCCTCCTGTGCTCTGCTTTATATAAAAGATCCAACAGTGGAAAATGTTACTCAAAGTTAAAACATGAGCTCCTGTCATAAATCACATAAGTTGTTTCCCATCTCTGAACCTTGGCTTCCTCATCTATCAGATGAAAACTTAGACTAAATAAATGCATTAAAGACCTGTCCAGAAGTAAAGTTCTAGTTTAAAGTA
Source organism: Odocoileus virginianus (assembly GCF_023699985.2). Lineage (NCBI taxonomy): Eukaryota > Metazoa > Chordata > Mammalia > Artiodactyla > Cervidae > Odocoileus > Odocoileus virginianus. The sequence continues at coordinate 22,518,422 of NC_069697.1, forward strand.
TTATCTACAAGTGAAAGTCGCTCAGTCATGGCAGACTCTTTGCAACCCCATGTTCTATACAATCCATGGGATTCTCCAGGCCAGAATATTGGAGTGGGTATCCGTTCCCTTCTCCAGGGGATCTTCCCAACCCAAGGATCGAACTCAGATCTCTCACATTGGAGGCAAATTCTCTACCAGTGAGCCACCAGGGAAACCCAAGAAAACTGGAGTGGGTAGCCTATCCCTTCTTTGGTGGATCGTCATGACCCAGGAATCAAACTGGGGTCTCCTGCATTGCAGGCAGGTTCTTTACCAGCTGAACTAAGAAAAGTTTAGAGTGTTCAGTTCAATTCAGTTCAGTCGCTCAGTCATGTCCGACTCTTTGTGAACCCATGGATTGCAGCACACCAGGCCTCCCCGTCCATCACCAATTTCTGGAGTTTACTCAAACTCATGTCCATTGAGTCGGTGATGCCGTCCAACCATCTTATCCTCTGTCATCCCCTTCTCCTGCTGCCTTCAACCTTTCCCAGCATCAGGATCCTTTCCAATGAGTCAACTGTTTGCATGAGGTGGCCAAAATATTGGAGTTTCAGCTTCAGCATCAATCCTTCCAGTGAACACCCAGGACTGATCTTTAGGATGGACTGGTTGGATCTCCTTGCAGTCCAAGGGACTCTCAAGAGTCTTCTCCATCACCACAGTTCAAAAGCATCAATTCTTCAGTGCTCAGATTTCTTTATAGTCCAACTCTCACATCCATACATGACTACTGGAAAAATCATAATTTAACCTTGACTAGACAGACCTTTGTTGACAAAGTAATGTCTCTGCTTTTTAATATGCTAAGTTGGTCATAACTTTTCTTCCAAGGAGTAAACGTCTTTTAATTTCATGGCTGCATGAAATTAATGTTTAGAGTATTACCATGTGAATGTATTGTGCTCAGCATTGCAGGAAGTCTGAACCTAGAAGTAAGAAGTTAGCAACTTCATTGGTTTCTATAATATCTCACCAGAGCCTCTGGTTTTGTACGCTTATGCTGCTTTCTACAACACTACCTCTCTCTCCTCCTTCTAATGAAAGTCCTTTCCTTTATGAATGCAATTTCTAATCTAATCAATGTTAATTTATGACTCAACTTGAATAAGACCCCTGGTGTGATGGGAGAAGTTTCAGTTAAGTAATTGTTATGGTGATCTTCAAGCCTTAGTTAGCTTAAGTAATTTTTAAACTCCCTTCATAAACCAACACGATTATTCAACTGTATCAAATAAATGACAACATATCATTTTTCAGTGGAACAGAGTGATACTAAAGCTCACCTATGGAAATCCCCATGTTTCCAATACTATCATTAACTAATTTGAAGAACCAATTTAAAAGTGGAACCAGATTGAATCAGATTTTCCTCTTTTTGCAGGGGAGCGCCTCTGTTTCCTTTATATAGTTAAAGCATGTTCAAAGTGTTTTAATGGTAAGTTATATTGCTGGTTCATATTATCACACCTCCATAAGCCTTCTATACTGAGATATATTACTGTTTGTTTCCTTGAAAACCATCTAATATTTGAGAACATAGTGTATTTTTTTTCCTTTTTCTTTTTTTTCAATTGTGTAACAACATTTCCACCAGTCTCAAACAGTAGTATTTACTCCTCTTGATCTTCAGGCCAGATTATAGGTCCTCCACTTAAACACAGCAGGAAATGTACTAGGATTAGGAGGCAAATTTAACTTCTTCCATTAGTTATTAACATCCATAGGCATTTGATATAAAATTGGGCAAAAATGAACCCATTTGCAATTTCACATTAATAGTAAAAGAGAAATGAATAATTTGTCTAATTTTTTTAGATAAGAAATGTTGCCAGTTAGCATAACTTCTTACCAGACTATCATCAGCTGGAAATGACTTAGCAATGGAATATTGTTTTTCTTTGCCAATGTTCTTAAATCAGATTCCTTCAGAAAGCATCTATTAAATACCTACTATGAAGGACATATGGTATTGGTTGAATCAACCCATATTTCCCTGAAACAGATCAAGAATAATATAAGGAAAAGAAATAGTCACAACTACATATGCCCCAGGCACCATGACAAACCATTTTACATATATCAATTTGTTTCACCCTCACAAAACCCTACTAGATAGTTGTTATTATCTCCATGTGATAGGTTAGGAAACTAAGGTTTATCATGAATAAACCCCTTCCATAGGTATCAAGATTGCCAGGAGAAATAGCAATAACCTCAGATATGCAGATGACACCACCCTTATGACAGAAAGCGAAGAAGAACTTAAGAGCTTCTTGATGAAAGTGAAAGAAGAGAGTGAAAAAGTTGGCTTAGAGCTCAACATTCAGAAAACTAAGATCATGGCATCTGGTCCCATCACTTCATGGCAAATAGATGGGGAAACAGTGGAAACAATGACAGACTTTTTTGGGGGTTGGGTGCTCCAAAATCACTGCAGATGGTGACTGCAGCCATGAAATAAAAGACACTTGCTACTTGGAAGAAAAGTTATGACCAACCTAGACAGCATATTAAAAAGCAGAGACGTTACTTTGCTGACAAAGGTCCATCTAGTCAAAGCTATGGTTTTTCCAGTAGTTATGTATGAATGTGACAGTTGAACTGTAAAGAAAGCTGAGCACCAAAGAATTTGTGCTTTTGAACTGTGGTGTTGGAGAAGACTCTTGAGAGTCCCTTGGACTGCAAGGAGATCCAACCAGTCCATCCTAAAGGAAATCAGTCCTGAATATTCATTGGAAGGACTGATGCTGAAGCTGAAACTCCAATACTTTGGCCACCTGATGTGAAGAATTGACTCATTTGAAAGGATCCTGATGCCGGGAAAGATTGAAGGCAGCAGGAGAAGGGGATGACAGAGGATGAGATGGTTGGATGGCATCACCGACTCAATGGACATGAGTTTGAGTAAATTCCAGGAGTTGGTGATGGACAGGGGGCCTGGTTTGCTGCAGTCCATGGGTTCACAAAGAGTCAGACATGACTGAGCAACTGAACTGGACTGATGGTGGCATGGCTAATAAGTGGTGCAGATTTAACCCAATTCTGTCTAACTCCACAGCCTATGAGATTAACCAGTGACAAATAGATGCTGGTATATCACAGACTCCTCTCTCTAGAACTTCTTCAAAGCAGTGGAAATGTGAGCCAAGAGTTTTATATCCAGTATAGCTGACTTTCAAGTATTTCTACTTGAATAGAATGGATTTAACTAAGAAAGGGTTCTTGAAGAAGATGATGTTTGTTGCTTCAGTTGCTAAGCCCTGTCTGACTCTTTTGCGACTTCTCTGTAGCCTGCAGACTTCTCTGTCCATGGGATTTCCCAGGCAAAAATACTGGAGTGGATTGCCATGCCTTCCTCCAGGGGATCTTCCCACCCCAGGGATCAAACCTGCATTTCTTAGGTCGGCATTGGCAGGCAGATTCTTTACACTGAGCCACCCAGGAAGCTCTGAAGATGAGTCCTTATCTTTTTTTAAAGAAAGGACAAGGTTTGAATGAAAAGAGTGAAGACTATTCTTGAGAGAGGTCAGCAGAATGGCCAAAACATGGAGAAGATAACAATTAAAAACAAACAAACAAAAAAAAGACCTGATCTCCTAAGGAGTCTTGGGGCACATGACTCCCCAGGCATATCTCTCCGATATGCCTGGTGGCCAGTTAATAAGAGGCTGAGGATCCTCATCAGGGTACAATCATACACATTCCCTCCATTTTTATTTGCACTATCACAACCCCCCAAAAATATCCATTTATTTTGCTGTATAAGTTCAGCATGGTTGCTATGCCATTATTTTTCTTCTTGCCCTTGCCAAGACCTCTTTGACTTCTCTGAGCCACAAACAAGGGATCGGGCACTCCATTAATATTATTTTATTTCTTTAGGTGGCCTGAGGATGCATGATTGGAGAAAGAGTAAGGAAGAGCTTACCTGGAGTTGTGTGTAGCCTTTGTTGGAGAAATTTGGTTCTGCTCTCTCCTGAGGTTCTTTGCAGGGTTCACTCCCTAATAGGTATTTGAAAAGATAAAAATTCACCTATACTCCTCATACTATTTACATATTTTCACATCCCTTTCTAGTCTCAATCCAAATGTGTATCTGCTTGCAATCTATTTACATGGCTTTCTCTTCTTTTAGACTCTTTTATAGAAGGCTCCTTAAAGTGTTAGTAACTCAGTCATATCCAGTTCTTTGTGACCCCATGGGCTGTAGCCCACCAGTCACCTCTGTCCATGGAATTCTTCAGGCAAGAATATTCGAATGGATTGCCATTCCCTTCTCCAGGGGATCTTCCTGACCCAGGGACTGAACCAGGGTCTCCTGCATTGCAAGCAGATTCTTTACTTTCTGAGCTACTATTGCCCATCTCCTTAAAGAAGGGACTATCTTAAGAATCCTTACATCTCTATGGCCTATCACAAAATAGGTACTCAGTATATGTTTAATAAATGAATGAATGATGTTAAAATCATACCATAATCTTCTCCTTTCCATTGACAAAAGATTTTTTATATTAATAATTATCTTTATTGCTGCTTATATGGACATCTCATTGGTGCTGCTTCCCAGGTGGCTCAAGTGGTAAAGAATCCACCTGCCAACACAGGAGATGCAGACGTAAGTTCAATCCCAGGGGTGGAAAGATCCCCTTGAGTAGGGCATGGCAACCCGCTCAAGTATTCTTGCCTGGAGAATCCCACAGACAAAGGAGTCTGACGTGCCACAAAGAGTCAGGGCATGACTGAGTGCATGCCTGCATTGCGCACATTGATATATTATCATTTAACCATCCTTTCAAGTCATTTGAGTTCTTTCTACTCTTTAGAAATTCTTTGTGAGTTACTAAGTAGAGACATGACTTGATATAAGCAAAAATTTAGAGGCAAATAATATGAATGAGGTTGGTCAAATGGTCCAGATGTAAGGAGGCCAGTTAGAAGACTCACCTCAGTCACACAAAAGGGTGCTGACGAGGTGGCCAAGGCCAGGATTAGGATGATGCTTGTGGAAATGGGAAGGGAGAATCCATTTCTACGTTTACAGCTAAAGCTGGAAGGTTGTAATATGGGTTTATGTCTACTAGGGGCTAAAAATATGACAGACAATAGCAACATTGTTCTGTGTTGAAGGGCATTGTTTTAGCACCACGGACAGCTCCTGGCTTGTGAGGCAGGGGCTGTGGGTGGAATGGGGCCATTATCACTGTCTAATGGCTCCTCTCAATAAAAAGCAATAAATAGCATTTGTTGAGCATGTACTCAGTGAAAGCTTTCCATGCATTAATTTATTTAATTCTCACAAGGAAGCAGGCACAGAAAGGACCCCCAAAGTCAGACAGATAACAAATGAGGCAGAGCTAATTTCTGTACCCAGGCATTCTGGCTCCAAAGTCTATTACACCATATTGTAAAAGACAATTACAGTTAAGTATGATAAACTATATGACAGAAAAACCACAAAAGAGAGGTATCTGAACTATACGATGGAGGAAAAGAAAGGGAGGAGTATTCTGGGAAATTTTCCCATAGAAAAGAACACTGGAACTAAGTTTTGAAGAATGAATGGGATTTAACTAGAGAAGAAGAAGGCTAATAGTCTACTTGAAGCCCTGTGTTGAGAAGGGTTCCGAGGCCAGATCCAGGCTCAGCAAAAAGCCTCCTGTGATCAAATAACAAATGAGGTAGAGAACAATAGGAGACCTGAGCTAGCGAGGTATGTGGGCCAAATAATAAAGGATCTTGCTTGTAAGTTAAGAAGTTTAGGGCTTCCCTGGTGGTCCAGTAGTTAAGAATCTGCCTCGCAATGCAAGGGACATCGGTTCAATCCCTGATCCGGAAGATCCCATGTGTGCATGTGTTAGTCACTTAGTTGTGTCCAACTCTTTGTGACCCCATAGGCTGTAGCCCACCATGCTTCATGGCAACTAGACCCTTGAGCCCTAGAGCCTGTGCTGTGCAACAAGAAAAACCACTGCAATGAGAAGCCTTCAGAATAGAGAATAGCCCTCACAATCACGATAGAGAATAGCCCCCACTTCCCACAACTGGAGAAAGCCTGCACACAGCAGTGAAGACCTAGCACAGCCAAAAATAATTAATTAATTTTAAAAAAAAAGAAGTTTAGACATTTTTTCTAAAAGCTATGAGAAATCACCAAGGAGTTTTATGGGTAAGACATGGCAGGATAAAATTTGCATTTTAGAAAAAGCATCCTAACATGTCCTAATACCTAATGTAATGAACAAAAACTAGCTTAGAGAGAGGGTAATACATTCATCCTAGATAAGCTGGGAACAGAGGCAAACAGACTATATCCACTCAATAATAGTTACAAGAAGCTCTGATTGGAGAGGCCCTTATTAAATAAGAGTGAGATGAAAAGAAATTAGGAGGAGGCAATGGCAGCCCCACTCCAGTACTCTCGCCTGGAAACTCCCATGGACGGAGGAGCCTGGTGGGCTGCAGTCCATGGGGTCGCTAAGAGTCGGACACGACTGAGCAACTTCACTTTCACTTTTCACTTTCACGCATTGGAGAAGGAAATGGCAACCCACTCCAGTGCTCTTGCCTGGAGAATCCCAGGGACGGGGGAGCCTGGTGGGCTGCCATCTATGGGGTCGCACAGAGTCGGACACAACAAGCGATTTAACAGCAGCAGCAGAAAAGAAATTACATGGTGACCATGTAAATACAGTACAGTCAAACATGGGAGAGACAGGGAGGAAGGAAGGTAGTGGGTGAACTGTGAAGAAACTAGTCTGGAAGAAAACATAATGCCAAGATACAGGAGATCCTCAGGGATTACACTGCACAAAAGGGCCTCGATAAGAAAGTGAATCTGAGAAAAATAAGACCTCAAAATTCAGATGGTAAAATGGAAGAGGGAGAGTAAAGGGATTTCAGAGCTAAGGAAATGAATCAAGAACAGAAGCAACACCATTATATATCTAATACATAAATTAGAAATGTCAAAGTAACAGGAAAGACATGATTGAAAATTGAATTAATGGCATGGATAAAAGACTTGAGATAATTATGGGAAATACAAAGGAAAAACACAGAGGGAGTAAAGCAATTAGGGAAAAGATAATAAGAGAACCAAGAGACCATCAAACATAAGGATAATTGGTGTCCCTAATAGAGAATCCAATAAACGCAACAAAATATGCATTCAGAAACACAATACAGGGACATTTTTCCTAAAATGAAGGAAGAGCTGAATCTGCAGAGGAAATTTTCCATTGTGTACCAGGGGGAGAAACTGCTTTGAGCAAACAAGATATAGCCTGGTTGTTACTAATTTTCAAGGGGAAATAACTTAGACATTGGGCAGAAAAGGCAAATCACCCATGAAGGCAGAGGTGGGTAGGGATGGAATCAAGCTGGATACAAACATTTCCAAACAGCCTCAATGTAAGAAGACAATAAAACAATGTCTAGAGAGTTTGGAGAGAAAAAAGTGTGACCTTGGAATATTACAAGTAGTCACAAGTAGATGTCTCAAGCGTGAAAGAACAGAGAGTGAAACACCCATGAATCTTTCTTGAGAAAAAAATCCAACCAGGGCTTCCCTGGTGACACAGTGTAAAGAGTAAAGAATCCGCCTGCCAATGCAGGAGACATGGGTTTCCATCCCTGGTCTGGGAATATCCCACGTATCGCAGAGCAATTAAGGCCATGTGCCACAACTCCTGAGCCTGGGCTCTAGAGCCCGAGAGCCACAGCTGCTGAAACCTGCATGCCCTAGAGCCCAGCCTCCGTAATAAGAGAAACCACCGCAGTGAGAAGCCAGCCTGCTCACTGCAACTAGAGAAAAGCCTGTGTAGCAAGGAAGACTCAGCACAGCCAGAGAAATAAATAAAATTTTCCTAAAACTCCAACCAATCAGGACCAAGAAGTGAAGTTTTTAAAAAGAGAATTCAGGAACAGAAGACACCGAGGTAAGAGTCAAAAGAATATGATGACAGGATGGGCAGGTAAACTATTTATATACAGAATTAAGACAAAGAACTGATGGGATTCTAGCTATGGAACAAAGTGTAGATACTACAAATCCTGAGAAAGTAAAAATACTCGATTTTACAAATCAGAAGGTGGGAGAAGGAAGAAGTAAAATGCTAATTACCTCATCTCTCACCTGTAGGGATCCAATGATTGAAGCATAAACCAAGGGAGGGAAATAGTGTAACTTCCTAACAATTTCCTAACTTTTTTCTTAAGCTCAGGAATGTCTTATAAAAACACTTCTCCCAAGATGAGGGGAAAAAGTTATCTGAAACTAAATTACCTCAGTTTAATTTTAGTTTTTCCTTTTGTAAAGTGAAAGTGAAAGTTGCTTAGTCGTGTCCAGCTCTTTGCGACCCTATGGACTACACAGTCCCTGGAATTCTCCAGGCCAGAATACTGGAGTGGGTAGTCATTCCCTTCTCCAGGGGGGATCTTCCCAACTCAAGGATCGAACCCAAGTCTCCCACATTGCAGGCAGACTCTTTACCAGCTGAGCTACCAAGGAAGCTTAAAATTCAGTACTTCAATTAAAATAACTTTGGTAATTAATCATAAAATTCTTTCCATCTGTCTGTCTCTCATCTTCTACCTTTATATATACATAAAAGAGACCTTGAATTGTGTTACTATTTCTGGGTGGTGAGATGTTTTCCCAGTTTTGCTGAGATATAATTGACATATAACATTGTATTAGTTTAATCAATATGTACAACATACTGATTTGATGTATATATTGTAAAGTGACTATCACAGTAAGTTTAGATAACATCCATCACCTCACATAGGTATAATGGCAGGATTTCCTTCTTTTTTGGGTGGTGAGATTTTGAGGAATGTGCTTTTTTTTTTTTTTTCTTTGTATTTTCTGTATGGCCTAAAATTTTTGGTAAGGAACAGGTATTTTTATTTTAAAATAATTACCTTTTTATTAATAAAATGAATATGGCTGCTCCAAGTGATTTGACATGGAAAGATGTCCATGATACATTGCTGAGTGAAAATATTGCTGGTTTCAAAATTGCATCTGCAATATATCATTATTTGAGGTAAAGCCTACATAACATACATGCTAATATATAAATTAATAAGTCTGAAAAGGCAAACACCAAAATGTTAGCAGTATCTCTGAAGCTGAGATAAAGAATTTAAGAGAAGGGTTTATAATTTCAGTATCATTTTTTAAAAACCTTTTTTAATTGAAAATGAAACACAGGTACAAACACAAACTAAAAGTAAGTGTGCAGTCTTTTAAGTTCCTAAGGTGAACATCCTGTAAATACAACCCAAGTCAACAAATATAACGTTGTCAGTAGCCCCAAAACCTGTCTGGTGCCCCATCCTCTTTCCTCCCCAAAAATATTAGTATTATCATGACTTTTGAAGTACTGATATCCTTACATTTCTTTATGGTTTTATCACTCAAGTACACATGCACTTAAAAATACTTTGATATATTGTCTCTTTTAATCTATGTCTCTTTCTCCCTCCATTCCTTTCTTTTCCGATATTGGTGGAAAAATCCTGGGGCATCTGTCTTGAGTTTTCCACAGATGCAAGCTGGACTTGGTTGCTTGCACAGTTATGGTGCACTTTAATTTGTTTCTCTGTTTGTCCTCCATATTTCCTACAGAATGACAGTTGGATCCGGATTTTCTTTGGCAAGACTATGAGTGATGTTATGCCTTTATCAAGTGCTATAGCATGCCTGCTTGACTCTTTTTGGGTGATGCTAGTAGCTATTGGTCAATATCTCAATCCATTGACTTTTTAGGATTGCAAAATATTTCTACATACCTCAGTAAAAATAATAAGTAATAACAAAAAGATTTCTAGGGAATTCCCTGGCAGTCCAGTGGTTAGGGCTCCACACCTCCACTGTAGGGGGCACCAAGTCCAATCCCTGGTCAGGGAACTGAGATGCCACAAAAATGTTTTGAATTCTACATTTCTTTCTCATTCATTAATTGAAATGCTTTTATATGGAGATAATTTCCCTCATTGGTTACCCAGTGTTGCAATTTATACAGAAAAGGCAAGATCATGGTTTGACCCTGTTTTCTTTACCAGTTTTGAAGATAATGAATTGGTTCCCTATCATATTCTGAAAGTAATCGATTATTGTTTAATATTTATATGAATTCATGGGTGGCACATATTTGGTGGATTTTAATCAATTGCAATTATTATCCTTTCTGAAGGCTCTGATTGTCTCATCTGTGGCCATGCCTTCCAGTGAACACCTCTGGACTGGGGATTCGCCTGCTGTCTATTGAGCAGGTGCCCAGCTGCTCCCTCAGCTTTGTTAGCACGGATGTTGATGCCATGCAAGTCTTCCTATATTGGGGGATTCGGCAATATCTTGTCACCCAGTTTTGTCAGAAACATGTCCACGGGTTTTGGATTTAGCCATCTAGTTTCCCTGTCTGTATTGCCTCATCTTTGGCCAGTTAAAGCCTCTTCAGTTCAGCTTGTGGGTTTTATTGTTTGTTTTCTGTTTGGCCATGTCCCTAAAATGCTTCATACCTTCCCCACTGTCAGATTTCCAAGTTCAACTGGTAGATCTTCTGTCCCAGTTAGGAATTAACTATTTCTCTGAGACTTAATCATTTCTCCAAGAAGCCTTAATTTAATTGAGAGGTAAATTAAGAGAGGCAAATATTTCAAGACCATAACATTGGTACTAGGCATGCTCCATGTTTCTGCCTTGCTCACGAATTTTAGGCCTCTGGATATATATGATTTATGTTTAGTCTTACAGTCTTAGCTCTGTCCCCCAAGACACCTACAACCTGTATATAATCTATAGACCACAGGCTATATGTACATAGACGAAAGACTGTCTCTCTTTCTCTCCACTTAACTCTGAACTCGGCTTTCCTTCTCTACGGTCCACTTCCACTCTTTCTCTTTCAAGGCAATATCCTACCCTGAAAAGAATCCCTGGCTGGTCAGCTAGAAGAATCTGTAAAGGTTACACTGCTCCAGCTCTTCCGGCGTTTACTGCGACCTCCGGCGTTTACTGAGAACACACTCCACTCTCCTGCTGCTGGAGCTGACGGATCTCTCCCCACGACAACAGCTGTTCTCAGGTTACGCTACCATGCCTTCCAGTGACTGCCTCTGGACTGGGGTTTCTCCTGCTGTCCATCCAGCAGGTGCCCCACTGTTTCGCTATGCTCTGTCAGCAGACATGTTGATACCATGCAGGTCTTCCCATATTGGGGGATTTAGCGATATCTTGTCACCCAGTTTTGTTGGAATTGTGTCCACAGGTTTTGGATTTAGCTATCTAGTTTCTGTCTGTATTTGGCAATTCAGAGAAATTTCATAAAATATGCTGCAGCTATGATCTTCCCAGCTTGTCTTATTTTACTATATTTTTACAATGGTTATGTTTAGGCTGTTATGTTTTCCGGGAAGGAGGGGAAAGCAACAATATTTTCATTTGGGGCAGGAAAAAAAGATAAGTCTGGCTGCATTGTACTGCTTGGCTTTGGGGGAATTAAACAGATAAAATCAGCTGGTATGCACTAGTACAGCTGTACCACTAGTAAAATATTTAAATACATCCATTTCAACCAGCACCAGGCTCAACTACTCCCAGGTGGCACTAGTAGTAAAGAACCCGCCTGCCAGTGCAGGAGATGTAAGAGACCAGGGTTTGATCCCTGGGTGGGGAGTTCCCCTGGAGGAGGGCATGGCAGTTCACTCCAGTATTCTTGCCTGGAGAATCTCATGGTCAGAGGAGCCTGGCAGGCTACAGTCCTTAGGGTCGTATAGAGTCAGACATGACTGAAGCGACTTAGCAGCAGCAGCATTTCAACTAGTAAATACCACTATTTCAACCCCAAGTTCTCCTACCTTGATGTTCCTTTCCTGTACCCCCAACCCCCCCTTCAGAAAAGTTCATGTCTACCCCGGGAGGGGTCCTTTAGGATTCCAGCTCACTGGCTGCTTGGTTAGTGCCCAGACTACATTGTTGGTTCAACATCCTGACCGTGGTGACTTCGCTAGTGGTCCAGTGGCTAAGGCAGCGCTCCCAATGCAGGGGGCCCTTATTCAGTTCCTGCTCAGGGGACTAGATCCCACATGCTGCAACTAAGATTTTGCAGTTTGCATGCCACAAGGAAAATCAGAGATCCAGACTGCCACAGTTAAAACCAGGCATGACTGAATGAATAGATAAATAATAAAAGATATATCCTGACTATGACCTCTGGGAAGACTACACAAGGTTTTGAGACTGGCAGTACATGGAGATAAAAGAGAGGATGAAACTGGTATGTGGCTTCTGAATGGGCCTCAGCTGAATAATTCAACCAGTATTTCAGAAGCATTCCCTGTGTGTTAGGCACTGTACTAAGCTAAGATAAAGTTCACACCTCTGAGGAGCCCACAAAGGTCTGTGCCCTGGGGCCATGGGGAAGATGACAGTTTTGCCATAGAGAGGTACAAACCTCAGTCCCTGAGCGGAAATGGGAGGAGCAATAAAAGCGCAGACCCAGTGTCAAAGCTCTTACTTTGACATCACCTAACAAGCTCACATCTCTCCACCTTTGGAACACTGACTGCCATGAAAGTCCTGGCAGCTAATTAAACACACAGTAAATAAGCCAGGCAAGGAACAGCCTGTCCTTGTACACAATGAATCCAGCAGTCTCCTTAGACACAAAAGCTGGCATCTTTATCTATAGAGTGAATCAGTTATTTAACAGTTCATGTTTCGTGTCCTAATTGGACCAGCAATGGTTTCTTTAAATACTGAGGAAAAGAGACCTACAGTAAAAAGCATGTTGGAAGCATAGTATTTGTCTAAATAAAAACAACATTTTTTCTTAAGCAAGACTTTTACATACATGTAAATCCATGGCTAATTCATTTCAATGTATGACAAAAACCACTGCAATGATGTAAAGTAATTAGCCTCCAACTAATAAAAATAAATGAAAAAAAAAAAAAAAAGAAAGACTTTTACAGTCAGGAATGTAACATACTTGAGAAGATGCTCTAATTGTATTTGCCCAGTTACTGGAAACACAAATCTCTTGGAGGAAAAAAAAATTAAATAGGACTAGTTATCTACTGTCAGAGCCCAAAAAGCACCATGAGGAAAAATAAATAACCGTGACACCTTCATTCCTCCAGAGTCAACAAATTCCAATTGATCACATGTATTAAGCAAATACATATTGTTGTTCAGTCATTCAGTCATGTCCGACTCTTTGTGACCCCATGAACTGCAGTACACTAGGCTTCCCTGCCCATCACCAACTCCCGGAGCTTGCTCAAACTCATGTCCATCGAGTTGGTGATGCCATCCAACCATTTCATCCTGTCATCCCCTTCTCCTCCTTCTTTCAATCTTGCCCAGAATCAGGGTCTTTTCAAATGAGTCAGTTCTTCGCATCAGGTGGCCAAAACATTGGAGTTTCAGCTTCAGCATCAGTCCTTCCAATGAATATTCAGGACTGATTTCCTTTAGAATTGACTGGTTGGATCTCCTTGCAGTCCAAGGGTCTCAAGAGTCTTCTCCAACACCATAGTTCAGAAGCATCAATTCTTCAGCATTCGGCTTTCTTTGTAATCCAACTCTCACTTCCATACATAACTACTGGAAAAACCATAGATTTGACTAGATGGACCTTTGTCAGCAAAGTAACATCTCTGCTTTTTAATATGCTGTCTAGATTGGTCATAGCTTTTCTTCCAGAGAGCAAGTGTCTTTTAATTTCATGGCTGCAGTCACCATCTTCAGTGATTTTGGAGCCCCCCAAAATAAAATCTCTCATTGTTTCCCCATCTATTTGCCATGAAGTGATGGGACTGGATGCCATGATCTAATTTTTTTGAATGTTGAGTTTTAAGCCAACTTTTTCACTTTAATCTTTCGCTTTCATCAAGAGGCTCTTTAGTTATTCTTCACTTTCTGCCATAAGAGTGGTGTCATCTGCGTATCTGAGCTTATTGATATTTCTCCCAGCAATCTTGATTCCAGCTTGTATTTGTATTCCAACCAAAGTATTGGAGCTTCAGCTTCAGCCTCAGTTCTTCTAATGAACATTCAGGGTTGATTTTCTTTAGGATTGACTGGTTTGGTCTCCTTGCCGTTCCAAGGGACTCTCAAGAGTCTTCTCCAACACCACAGTTCGAAATACATACTAAGCATCTACTATTTATCAAGTGTATCAATACTTTGGCCACCTCATGCAAAGAGCAGACTCTTTAGAAAAGACCCTGATGCTAGGAAAGATTGAAGGCAGGAGGAGAAGAGGGGGACAGAGGACGAGATGGCTGGATGGCAACATCGACTCAATGGACATGAGTTTGAACAAGCTCTGGGAGATGGGAAAGGACAGGGAAGCCTGGTATGCTACAGTTCCTGGGGTTGCAAAGAGTCAGACATGACTTAGTCACTGAACAACAACAACAATGTATGAAGTGCAGTCTCTACTATTACCAACTTCCACCTTAATCATCAGGGAAATCAATATGCAGACATCACTATTGTAAAGTTCAGCCTTGCTTCTGTAGAAGAAGTATAGAAATCCAATGTTTCCCAGAGTGGAGGTAATACTTAAATAGGAACCAGACATATATTGTGAGTAGAACATTATTGTTTATACCTTCAGTTGGGACTTCTGAGAAAATGAACACAGTCACAGCAGTTTGATTAGTCTGTAGGAGTTTATGACGCATTTGAGAACCCTCTGTCTCGGATCCTATTTCTGAAGTAGAAGAATCAGACCCTGTAAAATATCAGCTGACAAAGTCAGAATGTTACATTGACAACTGCTACCATTAACTTCTAGTAATACAGTGGTTTGCAAGATGGGAAGGAGATGTATCAAAAATCTTGGTGGGGTGACAGAGGGATGTTTTTTCAAATTACACATCCCTTTAATAAGAGATTTTATACAGAAACGATTATGAGCACAGGCTTTGGATTCAGACTGCCTAAATTCAAATCCTGGCTTTAGTATTTATTAGTTGTGTGACTTTAGATAAATTATGAAGCCACCATATGATTCAGGTTTTGCAGCTGTAAAAGGGGAACAATGATGTTAGTAGTATCTGTTCATTCAGCTGTTTTGAGAACTGAGCGAATTACATAGATAAAGCCCTTAGAAATGTGCTTCCCGCTCAGGACCCTTTCTACTGCTGCCTCTCGCTCACCTACGCTGACCTTCCTGGGGGAGGCCTCAAGCCTCAGACCATGACAGAATCAAGAGGGGGAAGGAATCTTGGAAGCCATCTGCTCTCATCCATTCTGGAATCCTCTCTCTGAAATCTTGGCCGAGTCATCTGGCCCCTACTTGAACACACTGAAAAAACCTGTTCCATCTCCAGACATTTGAAAGGCCTCCCTTGTATTGAGCAGAGTCTGTTTCTGTCTGCTCTCACTTTTGCTCTCTCTGTTGGAATCAGAGACAACAAGGTTATTAATATCCCTTTAAATAATGGAGGACAGCTAATGGTGTACAGTTAAGCCTGTGGGCTCTATGGGCAGATTGCATGGATGGACTGACTCTCAGCCTCCCACACAATTTGTTGATTGTGTGATCTTGGGCAAGTTAATCTTTTTATGCCACAGATTCCTCATCTGCAAAAAAGGCATACTAATACTGCCAATTTCATAGGGTTGTTGTGGGGACTGAATGAAATAACATACTTAAGGAACCTGTTGCATGAGCTTCAATCACTGTCAGCAATGTCATCAAACATACATGGTGCCTAAAACTCAATAAATGGGGACTTCCCTGGTGGTCCAGTTGTTAAGAATCTAGCTGCCAATGCAGGGGACACAGGTTCGATCCCTGGTCCAGGAAGATCCCACATACCAGAAAGCAAGCAAGTCCGTGCACCACAACCACTGAGGCCTCACACCCTAGAGCCTGTGCTCCACAAGAAGCCTGCGTTTCTGCAACTAGAGGTAGCCCCCCCCCCCCCGCACCACCCCCCCCACCCCGCCGCCCCGCCGCAACTAGAGAAAGCCCTGACGCAGCAGTGAAGACCCAGCACAGCCAAAAATAAATAAACGAATTTAAAAAGTAAATGTCATCAACACTGATGCTGTTGGTAACCCCCTTGGGCATTTGTTTCTTTGGGATAAACATCTATATTTCCTTCACTTGTTCCTGATGCAATTCCAGTACCCCCACAGCAGTTCCTCTGAGTGAGCTCCAATAGCCAGTCTTCTCCAGGGTTCCAGCTCCCTTTCCCTCTTTCACTGTATCCCCAGTATGGAGCCCAGGACTCTGGGGGCTTCTGGTCCACATAGACCAGAACGAGCCACCATCTTGCTTGTGTGGTTGTTGTTTCATCTACTGATTCATTCACAAGTGATTTTAAGCATTTATATTTTTATAAATGGATCCTAAGGGAGAACTGGCTTTTTTAGCAAGCACATCATGGTCTTGATTCACAATGAACGCACAGTGACCCAACTCCTCTTTAGTTAGAAATTTTACGAGGAATTTCCTTTGCACTCACAGCTGAATGTTGAAGGTTAAGACTTCAGATTTGTTTCTTTTACGTAGCTCACTCAGCTCCTTAAAATATACTCACTTTTAAATCAGAGTAAGGGTTGCAAACTGGTGGCTTCAGGGCCAAATCCAGCTAGCAGAAACGTGTGGTGTCATCTTCCTTCCTGCCTCCCTCCCTCCCTCCCTCCCTTCCTTCCTGATATAAAATATCTGACTTTCTTTTAGCAAAGCATGGACTCCCCAACTTAACCAGGGTTTCCACCATTCTCTGTTGCCCCACACAAAGTATATACACATTTAAATGACCCTCCTGGCCCTGAAGGCATTGAAGGTTTAGAGCCCAGCATTTGGCACATTGAGCAATTTGCAAAAGGGAGGGGTCATTATAGCAGTTTTTGTTTCAGAGCACTTCCTGTGGACAGGCACTGGGCTATGTATACATTCCATACATCCTACAACCTTATTAGACTGAGAAAGAAAAGCCAGCCCAGAGCCGCAGAGCTGGGAGCAGCTCTGGGACCCATGCAGGCCTGGGTACATGGCAGCCACTGCTGTGATCCATGGAGACGGGTGCTCTTCTGAAGCAGTCACACCTGGTCTCCTTATTCTTAAACATCTAAGGAAATACAGAAGCTTTAATTCAGCAGAAAACAGAAGGGGAGCAGACTATGCTAGCCCCAAACATTATACTGTGGCATACTGATTATTCTGAACTAAAGTTACTTGAGAAACAGCCAGTTTAAGAAGGACACTCTGACCCTTCTTTGTCCGCCTGAAGGCAGGAAACAAATCTCTCACCTGAAAGCTACCTTCCCTGTCCCAGGAAGGTAGAAGATATTTTTTATCACCAGAAATAGGGAATTTAGGACAGGAAAGGCTGTATAAACAAATTTTGTTACGTCTTCACTAATTTGCTACCCTAAGTTCAAACCCCTTGGTCTTGTCAATTCTTTATGAATTTACAGTTTTTTGTGTGTAAAAGGTATAAAGGCTAACAGTTTTGGTCTCATACTTTTATGGGATTCCCGTATACACAGCATTAAATGTTTTCTTCCTATTTATCTGCCTTATGTCAACTTACGTATTAGGCCAGCCAAAGAAACCTATTGTAGAAGGGAAGAGGGGGATATTTTTCCACCCCTATGAAATTATGACTAGATATGAACACCAAAACCCAGGAAAGAGAATAAACAGATAAGCCCCAGAACAAAATGATAAAAACTGTCCTAGCTTTTAAGAGGAAATCCTAAAAAGCCTGAGAATGAGAGTTTTTCTGAGGCTATTATTATTAAACTAATTGGTCACATGTGCATGTGTATCTATATTTTATTTTGTTGAATATGCTTTTATCACGCCGTAGTCCATGTGTAAAACTTGATTTCTCTAAGGACAGTGCAGACAGCACCAGAGCTGATCATTAGTAGCTGTGTCTTCAGAAGCAGAACCAGACAGCGGAAGGAGCAGCAGGAAACTGACTGCCTCGTAAAAATTCCGGACTAGTCAGCCCTTAATGACAGCAGGGGCCTCCCTCTCTCCCTTGTGTTCTTAACAGGGATCAAATGGAGGCCCACAAGCTACTGATATTATTATGTGTTTAGGAAAGACCACCTTTCATCAGTTCACATGTTTCTGAGGGCCTTCTGCTGTGTCCCATGCTGAAATACTGAAGCACAGCGCCTGCCTGCCCTCCTGGAGCTTAGAATCTAGACAATGCAAGTTCTTTCCTTTTGAGTTCCACTTACTCAGAATTTCAAATGTTTCTCGTAATCATTTTCCAACATAAGATGTCTCTGAAACAGAGATGGATTATAGTTTCTGGAAGTATCTAGCTCCCAGGATGCAATGGACTGAATAACGTGCCTGCCAAATTCCTATCTTAAAACCCTACACTGTACTGGACACAGGGCCATTCAGGAGGGTGAAGGTTAAGTGAGGTCGTGAGTGTCGGGTCCTGATCTGATAGGACTGGTGTCCGCATAGAAGAGGAAGAGATACTGGTGCACTCTCTGTGCGCACACTCTGGGGAAAGGCCACGTGAGGGCCCAGCAAGAAGGCAGTATTCTGCAAGCCAGGGAGAGGGTTCTCGCCAGAACCCAACCTTGCTGGCGCCCACATCTCACCAGGGGCGCTCCCTTACTGCTCTGAGGAAATTAACAAAGAGGGCTGGCAAGCCGTGCCCTCCCTGGCACGGTCACTGGATGGGCTTGCAAAGACTTGGTTGGTCCTGGGGAAACGCCTCTGCTGTCTGCTGTCACCACCAAATGGGAGGTACCACCCCCCCCCCCCCAGGGGAGGATAGTTTAGAAAACGGAAGAAGCCCAGGTTAAGGCTGAAGCAGGAGCCATAAAGCTGCTACCTGGATGGTACATCTGGTATAATTGGGATAAAGGAGGTGCAAAACCCTTTTGACTGTCTCGGCCTCCTGGGATCCTGAAATTTCCATTATTTGGGATAAAAAAGAATTGCAGTACAAACTGCCCCACAGAGGAGAAGCTTCCGATCAACCATTAGGGCTTGCTATACAACCAACCAGAGCAAGGTAGTGCTGACACAGGCTTGACGAACCATGAAATCATCACACTCAGCGGGCAGGGCCACCAGCCTTCCCTATCGTGGACCGAGCTCTGAGCCACACCACATGCATTCATCCAGTTTAGTCCCCACTGTGAGGTGGGTACCTATCCCCCTTATATAGAGGAAGAAAAAGGCTTAGAGATACAAGGTAACCAGTTGGCAAGCAGAACTTGCTAGTCTGCATAAAAACAACACCCACATTCTTCCCCACTGCAAAAAAAGTATCCACATTTAAGACTCTTGTTTCTAAGGCCTGCAATGAGGGCAATTAGGCCAGCACACCTCTAATTAACTACGTAGGCTTCATCTTCCTAATAATCTTCATCTTTTTACTCTAAAACAGAAAGCCGTCCTATTAGCACCATTCAAAATGCTTGGAGAAGGAAATGGCAACCCACTCCAGTGTTCTTGCCTGGAGAATTCCAGGGACAGAGGAGCCTGGTGGGCTGCCGTCTATGGGGTCGCACAGAGTCGGACACGACTGAAGCGACTTAGCAGCAGCAGCAGCAGCAGCAAAATGCTTCCTTTCCCAGTAAAGAGGCTATTCTCCGATATTTTCTCAATCAACCTTATGAGAGCCTGGCACATTCTTTCTCAGTAACTGTAAGCAGCGTTCATCTGCAGCTCTTCATTTGCTGAAGGCTGAATGGGTCAGGCCTCTTTGTTCCATGTCCTGGTGTCCTCAGGGGCCTGCAGCCCTTTTATTGTTATTCCTCGCCTGGCCCAGCCAGAGACCAAAGCAGATGGTCCAGCTCTGGGGGTAGAGACGTCCTCTGGTTTCCCCACTCGAAGACCAGTTAATAACCTGTGGCAGTTCACGCTTCTTCCTTTTCCATACAAATAAGACCCAGGGCGCTTCTTGAGAAGGCTCTTGCTTGCAATGTTTTGAAAACTTTTCAAACAACCATCACTTGCGTTTCCACTCAGCAGCTGAAGTATCAGTGTGGCGGGGTGGAAAGTCAGGGCGACATTGCTGTCCTGAAATTGCTGCATTTATTTCACATATCGGCAGCAGGATGGGTAGAAATGTTTAGGTGTTTACCTCTTGATTGGTTTAGGGCTCTCTCTCACCCCATGCTGTCTCATTCATCAGTAACTGGAGACAGCTGTCTACAAGGAATTTTTTTTATGGTGTTTTAATGTTATTTTATTTTCCTAAAATGTCAGTTGGACAGCCAAGAAAATTTCCCCTTAGAGTCCTCAGAGGCTGAAATCACCACCCCCATGGTTGGCTGAGCACTAAATGGAAAACAGTGTTATAAGTCAAATTAATATTTTAGGGAAGAAAATGTGTGAACCCACACCAGCAGTTCCACCAGCATAATCTCAAGCTTTAGCCACAAAACTGCAGAGGAACGACTGAGGGCCAGCGTCATCCGTGGCCATCAATTAGGGAGCCAAAATCTAAGAGAGGGAGAGAATGAATAATGGTGATGAGGTCTCCGTTCATCCACTGTGGCAGATTAGAAGGCCATCAGAAGGCAGGAGTGATGACATTTTTAAATGGATTCATTCTGTGAGAAGACAGCTGGGTGAAAAGCAGTGGGTCAGGGCTTATTAGAAACCACAGCTAAAGCCGTAAGGAAAAAACATAAGACACAATAGAAAAATAATGATGATGAGAGAGAAAGCAGCTTGACAAAAGCAGTTTACAAAACTGAAAGTACAATATTGTCCAGTTTTTGAAAACTACAAGAGAGATACAGACAGGCAAGCAATAGGCATGAGTAAGTGCCAGGATTTTTAAAACTGACTTTGCAATAGAGTGTTCTGGAATTTAAAAAAAAAAAAAAAAAACAGACCCATCATCCTTACCCCTGCTGCTGCTGCTGCTGCTAAGTTACTTCAGTCGTGTCCGACTCAGCAACCCCGTGGACTGTAGCCCACCAGGCTCCTCTGTCCATGGGATTTTCCAGGTAAGAGTACTGGAGTGGGTTGCTATTGCCTTCTCCTCCCTACACCTAGAGG
Source organism: Odocoileus virginianus (assembly GCF_023699985.2). Taxonomy (NCBI): domain Eukaryota; kingdom Metazoa; phylum Chordata; class Mammalia; order Artiodactyla; family Cervidae; genus Odocoileus; species Odocoileus virginianus. Next base: position 22,539,475 of record NC_069697.1, read on the forward strand.
TTCTGATTTATTAGCTCTGGTTTGGCATCTTTATTTTAAAAAGCTTCCCAGGTTGTTCTGATGTACTGTCAGCACTGAGGACCACTAGTACATACAGAGGAAAATTTAAAAACCAGAAATGGCTTTATGGGGTATTTCTGATTTAATTTTAATGTCGTTTTTGTGTGTTCCTACATATTGTTAACACTGTGAACATGCATTACATCTATGATCAGAAAAGCTTATTAATAAAAATTATAACTGAACTTATTAGGAAAAATCACCCTAGGCAAGAAGAAATAATAATGACTAACATTTTGCTGAGAGCCAGAGATGCTCTGTCTTGTTTTTGTTTTTGTTTTTGGCAACTGGGAATGTCGGATCTTTGCTCCCTGATCAGAGATTGATCTGAACCCAGGCCCCCTGCAGTGGAAGCAGAGTCTTGACCACTGAACCACAAGGGAACTCCCAGACATTGGCTTCATTAATGTTGAACTTAGTCCTTACAACAACTCTGTGGCCAAGGCACTAGTATTTCAGCCTTATTTCTACTGACAAGGAAGGTAGAGGTCCAAGAGTTCCCAGCTCAGACACCAAGAGAGTGACAGACACAGCACACACTCAGGACCAATTTCTAGAGAATTTGAGGCTCACCCTCACACGCCACTTTGTTCCAGTTGAAAGAAGTGATGAGGTCGTCCCTCCCCTCCATCGCACCATCACGGGCCCTCTGGATCCAGGGCCTCCCCTGTGCCTGCTTCCGGCTTCCCAGGGCTCATGGGAAGTTTCCTCTCTGAATTCCCATCAACGTTCTCCTTCTTCCAAAGACTTCCCAGAGTTTGCTGCTCCCCTCAGAGGAGAACTCTGTCTCCATGCAAGTTAGAGAGAGGGGGAAAAGAAAGAAGAAAATGAACACCACAGGATACTGACTGTCTGTTAAGACATATTATAAGAATCCTTTTTTAAAAGTATTAATTGATTTTTTTACTGGAGTGGAGAATGAAGAGGAGGTGCCCCAGGCAATTATACGTGGGGATACGGATGTGAAATTCTACAGGGTTTTCCCCTGGGGAGATGATAGCATGCTTATCAGGTCATTTCCCCATTTCACAGATGGTGATGCCAAATTCTTAAGAAACTTCATGAAAGAGGGAAAAAAAAACCAAAAACAAAAATGAGTTGATGCCCCAGCCAGAACCAAAAATCCTTTCTAGTTCACAAAAGGTTTGTGGATTTTAAAAGATTTTTTAAAAAATCAACAGCTATTTACCTTCATTCTCTTTCATGGTTAGGTTTCCAGATAAAACACAGCATGTCCTGTAAGATGCGAATTTCAGATAAGTAATTTTTTTGGTAAAAGATGTCCCAAATATGGGACATGTTTATACTAAAAAATTATTGTTTAATTTTATTGATAGGTCAACTTTAACTGGGAGTCCTGTACTTTAATGGGCTAAATAAGACAGACCTATTTCATGAGAAACATGATTTTCTTTCTTCCTTGGACATTGTTTTTCCTTCTCAGCATCATCAGCTCAATGATTTGAAGAAGCAGAAAATTGATCTCATCAATTGAGATCATCCTTTTGTGTCAAACAACCCACTGAGCCAACTCCTCCAGTAGTCAATAAGTGTTACATCTTCCAAAGGCTCACACACACACACCTGTTATACACATGCATTCACAGACACCCACACACCTGCAGACATGCCCAGGCACACACTTTCACATACATGTATACATATGCACACACACAGAGTACAAACAGATTTTAATTTCTCCTAACACTCTAAAATGCAGATCCCTCATTCTCTTTTCAGATTTTCACGGCTTTCCAAACACATTTTCTTATTTGTTCAAGGACAAAAAGTCATGTCTCCAGCTTGCTTTATACACCCGGCTACACTGACCAGGCTTCCCACAGAGATGGTTGGCAATTAGACCTCATCTTTTGTATTTCAGAAATGTTGAATTTTCTTTTCTTGCCACTGCATTAAACTGCTATTTTAGTATAAAGGGGATGACAGTTGTCTTAGGGTCAGATACTAAACATAACTTACTAACAAGGAAAAGTACAAAATTGCAAATTGAAAACTTGAACCATGTAATAAAAATACTTGACAATGAGAGAGAAGAAAAACTTTAAAGTATTTTCAAGAAGCATAGTAGTTAAATGAGTAATTCCTAGATCCAGTCTACTTGAGTAACTAGCTGGCCAAGTTACTTAACTTTATCTTTAAAGTAGAAATAACAACAGTTTCTATCTCATGGGTTGCTGTGATATTTAAGTAAATATAATTAAAGATGTACAAAAGAGTGGCCAACACACATTTTTTACTATTACAATTACCTCTTATTTGCCACACACAGGGGTAGCCTCTTTACATACATAATTCCATTTGATTATTAAATGAATGTTAGTTATGTAGACATGAGGAAACTGAGGCTCACAGAGGCTGAGACTTCTCAGGTCACACAGCGAGCATGCAACAAAGTCAAGATTTAAGTATCAATCTCAGTACAAAAACATTGTTCTCTTGATTACTCAGTTTTTTTTCCATTTATTTTTATTAGTTGGAGGCTAATTACTTTACAATATTGTAGTAGTTTTTGCCATACATTGACATGAATCAGTCATGGATTTACATGCATTCCCCATTTGATTACCCAGTCTTAAGATAACAAGCAGAAAATACACAGGTGGCAAGGTGGTAGCTTTTCAAGGAGAAAACCTCTATGGTCATTGCTTCCGTGGAGTAGGGTGGGGGTGGGGTGTTCGGAAAGGTTTGAACTGGTGCGTCAGGTAAAGAGTACAGGACCCTCTGTCTAGTCACAAACCTCACCCAAACATTGGCCAACCAGATTAGGACCCTACTTTCTTGGGACCTCTCCAAGTAAATCCCCGGGAGGTGGAAAGCCCTGCCCCTGCCTCTGCCTGACTCTCTAATTTAAGGCAATACAAGGTAGGGCTGATCCCCCAGCACTGGGTGTGTTCTGGCAGCAGGCCCAAGGACTCAATCCTTTACTCACATTTGTCTACTCAGCTGCTCCACCTGGATATCTGAGACTCTCATCTCAGCCTTAAGTCCAAAACTGGCTTTACCTCCGGTGGCCCCAGTTCAACAGATAACAACTCCCTTCTTCTGGTTGAGCAGACCTAAAGCCGTGGAGTCGTCCTTCATGTCTCTCTTTCTCGTGCCCTTGATATCTAATCCATTGGCTCATCCCTCATCCAGTCCTGATGGTTCTACCTTCAGAATACATCCAGAACCTGACCACCTCCCTCCATCTCCACCCCACCATCCCCAGTCTCTGCGTGGCGTCTTCATCAGGACCATCGCAGCAGCCTCCTCGCTGATCTCCATGCTTCCGTCCTTGTCTTCTGCCATCATGTCATCCTCACACAGTGGCCAGAGTACTCTCGTTACATTTGCCTCAGATCGCCAGGCTCCCCTGCTCAAACTCCTCCACAGTCTCCCACCTCAGAGGACCTGAGAAGCCCGTCATTATCCACAACTCTCCCTCAGCTCTCTCAGACCTCCCCTCACACCACAATCCACAGCCCCATCTGTTCCAGCCCCTACCCTCCACGCCAGTCCTTGCAGGGGCTGAGCCAGCTCCCGCATTAGGCCCTTCACTCTCTGTCTGCTGGACGTACCCCACCAAGTTGCCTTTATGACTCACTCCCCAGCATCCTTCAAACCACTGTGCTCCTCCATCCCACTCTAGCAGAGAGGACCACCCTGTCCACCTACATAAAACAGCGATGCACCACCCTCACCGGGGCACTCCCTCCCCCTTAACCTGCCTTATTTTTTTCCCCACAGGATTTATCACTTCCTGATGTGCTCTATTCACCTATTTGCTTATTGTCTCCATCCTCTAGAAGGGAAGATCCAGGTGGATAGAGATTTAGTCTGTGTTATTGTCTGCTATTTATGTAACCTCAAGGCCTAGAAGACTATTTATGTGCATGCAGTAGGTACACAATAAATATTTGACAAATGAGTGAATGGAAAGAGCCTCACATCATCTGAACAGGACACCTCTGCTGATTGCTTCAGCTTTCCTACTCTAAAGTCAGCCTTTAGAAAGACTCTTGGGACCTCCCTGGTGGTCCAGTGGTTAAGACTCCACACTTCCATTGCAGGGGATGTGGGTTGGGGAACTAAGATCCTGTATTCTGTGAGGTGCGGCCAAAAAATGAAAGAAAAAAAAAGACTCTCCACTCTGCATTCTTTTCCATCTTAGGAGTCAAAACTCCAGGGTGATCTTGAACAAATCTTTTCTGGCTGGAGTGCTGCTGTGTTGTGTAGTTCTGCTCGGTTGGGCTGAGCAGAACAGGCTCATGGACAAAGCCACGTGCAAGCCTCCCTGCGTGACTCTGGCTTCCCATGTGCTCTCGATGGAAACGTGTCTGGGGACACTGTTCTAAAGGCACCAGACCGACCAGCGCATGACGAAAACCTCATCACTCAAGTAGAGAAGAAAACAAGTCCATCCACCTCAATGCCCACTTCCATGGAAACTTGGCATTAGTTCAAAAGGCCAGTGCTGGCAACACTTTTGACTTTTATTATCCTCTTTTGTCATTCCAGGGATTGTGTTTACAGGCACATGCTGAGAGGAGGCAGCCTTTAGAACTGAATGCACCAAGCAGGAAACCTTCCAAAGCCCAAATTAATTATCTTCAGCAGCATCTAAATAATTATTATTTTGTGAGGAGTTTGCCAGTCAGAGACTTTGGCACATCCATTAGGGACCCTGAAACCACGCCAAGGACTTAGCCTTTCGCTGCAGAAATCCCTTTACCCCTCAAATAAGCAAGGCTGTTAGAGAAAAGCTTTGCTGATCCAGGTGGGAAGCCTCACCCAATCCTCTGGCTTCTGCTGCATCTCCTAACAGCTGAAGTGTTGCATATAGGAGCCTCACACAGACACTGAACACTGTGAAGGAGGAATGCTAGAGTATGCAGTTGCTAAATGCCCAAGGATCTGTTCCTAAAAGGATTCAGGTATATCCAGTCACCTCTGTGTTGGTTAATCATTTCTCCAGGATTACACTGGCAAAACCATCAATAAGTCTAGAGTTCCTGTTAATGGGTCCCAGGTTCATGTACACACATGCTATTCACATGAAGAGGACAATGCCCGGTGGAAGTACTTGAACTCTGTGGTTTTTCTGGCACTTGCATCAGCCATGTCCTCTCTAAGATTCCTGAACATTCAACCAGCACAAATTTCTAGATCATTTTAAAAGTATATTTATGGACACTGGGGGCTCAGATGGTAAAAAGTTTGCCTGCAATGCAGGAGACCCAGGTTAGACTCCTAGTCAGGAAGATCCCCTGGAGAAGGGAATGCAACCCATTCGAGTACTCTTGCCTGGAGAATTCCATGGACAGAGGAGCCTGGCAGGCTACAGTCCATGGGTCACAAAGAGTCAGACATGACTGAGCAACCATCACTTTCACTTTCACACCATACTGTAATTTGTCATCCATTTTAAGATGCACCTTTATGTTAGAGAAGGAAATGGCAACCCACTTCAGCATTCTTGCCTGAAGAATCCCATGGACAGAGGAAGCCTTACGAGCTACAGTCCATGGGGTCACAAAGAGCTGGACATGACTGAGTGACTAACTCATACATACATACATTATTTTATGTAAAGCTAAGAAAGACAACAATGCTGTCAATTAAATTAGAATAAGCCATTGATTGTAGATTGGGTCCTGATCAGAAATAAGTTGTCAAAAAGTGTGCATCTTATCATTACAATCATGTGTGTGTGTGCGTGTGTAGGGAGAAAGAGAAAGATGTAGTGGGGGAAAAAGGAAACTCATATAAGTGGTTTGGAGCAGTTTTGATATTTCATATTTTCACCATTTCTAAAATTAAAGAAAATTACTATTTTTTTTAAAAATCCACTTGGGGATTTTAATAGAATTTTTTATATTATCACCTGTACGAATTTATTTCTATCTTAGACTCCACTGAGCAGGCACCAAGTTTTCTAACAAGAAAATGAATTATGTAATTGCTCTTTCTGCTTGCTCTTTTTGCAAAGGGCCAAACCAGGTTCAGTGTTGCTGCCTCAGCAGAGCACATGCAATTAAGTAATGCAGTAAGTGGCCATCGTTCTAAGATCTTGAATTCACTCACTCACTCTTTCATGACTGCCTTCCAACCTCCGGTCAGTGGTAATTTTCTGAGTTTATCACTCGCTTCTCATTTACAGAATGAGAAGCTAGAACTAGATTGATTTCTAAGCACCTTTTCTGCTTTAACATTCAGCTTTATATTAATTCCAGTTCGACTTCTAAAATATAGGAATCATCTGGAAAACATTTAATGAGCGTATGTTCAAGGCACTGTGGTTATTGCTTTTCATATAGTGTTTCATTTAACCCTTGAGGCAGCTCTGTGAGGTATAACAGATGTTACTATGACTATTTTACAGACGCAGAAGCTGCAAATAAATGCCAAGCAGGGTCTTTTGTTTTCCGTTACAGATTGAGTGACATATAATTCACATCCCATACAACACACATTTTACAGCGTAAAATTCAATGATTTTTAGTATATTCAGAGTTGTGCAAACAGTTCTTGTTATTGTTTAGTTGCTCAGTTGTGTCCAACTCTTTTGCAACCCCATGGACTGTAGCCTGCCAGGTTCCTCTGTCCATGGGATTTCCCAGGAAAGAATACTCGAGTGAGTTGCCATTTCCTTCTCCAGAGGACCTTCCTGACCCAGGGATTGAACCTGTGTCTCCTGCATTGGCAGGCGGATTCTTCACCACTAAGCCACTAGGAAGCCCATGCAAACCATGTACCAAAATCAATAAAAGCCATGTATCCTAATCAACATTAGAACCTTTAAATCATCTTAAAAAGAACCTCCGCCCCTTTGAGCAGGCACCCCCCTCATTGCCTACCCCCTGGCTACCATTAGTCCACCCTTGCCTCCGAGTTGCCTAGTCAGGGTATGTCCTACAAATGGGATCATACAATACAGTCAGTTCCCTCTGTATCCACGAGGAGTTGGCCCCAGGAATCCCCAGAGATGCCGACCCTAAAGGTATGCAAACCCCACAGATAAAATGGTGGTGCACAGTGAATACAGCTGGCCCTCTACGTGTATAGTTTCACATTTGCAGAACCAACTGATCATGGATATGGAGGGCACATTGTATGTGGTCCTTCCTCGTAGGGTCTTGAACCCAAGTCTTTCAGACTGCACGATTACATACCATACTGCCTTGGTACCAGGTATTTTGAAGGACAGAGATAAAGTAGGATGCTAATCCCTGCTCAAGTTTGAGTGAGAAATGTGTTAGTTGCTCAGCTGTGCCCAGCCCTTTGCAACTCCATGTATTGAAGCCCACCAGCTCCTCTGTCCACAGAATTCTCCAGGCAAGAATTGGGTAGCCATTCCCTTCTCCAGGGGATCTTCCTGACCCAGGGATCGATATGCATTCAAAACAAGAGCAGACATTCCTATCAAATTACTGATGGCATTTTTTGCAGATCTAAAATTTTTTTAAAAATCTTAAAATTTGTATGGAAATACGAAAGATCCCAAATAGCTAAAGCAATTTTGAGAAAGAAAATGAAGCTGGAGGAATCGGGCTTGCTGGCTTCAGACTAAACTATTAACCTAGAGTAATCAAAACAGCACAAAGTCAGACTTATAGATCAATGGAACAGGATAAAATGCCCAGAAATAGACCCACGTACCCATGGTCAGTTAATCTATGACAAAGGGAATATACAGTGGAGAAGACAGTCTCTTCAGTAAGTGGTGCTGGGAAAACTAGACAGTAACATGTAAAAGAATGAAAGAAATTAGAGCATTCTCTAATACCATACACAAAAATAAAATGGATTAAAGACCTAAATGTTAGACCAGATACTATAAAACTCTTAGAGGAAAATATAGGCATAATACTCTTGAACATAAATCGCAGCAAGATCTTTTTGGATCCAGCTCCTAGAGTAATGAAAATAAAAAAAAATAATAAACAAATGGGGCCTAATTAAACTTAAAAGCTTTTGCACAGCAAAGTAAATCATAAACAAAATAAAAACAGAACCGACAGAATGGGAGAAAATATTTGCAAATGAGGAAATCAACAAAGAATTAATCTCCAAAAGATAAAAACAGTTCATGCAGCTCAATATTTAAAATAACAAATAAACCAATCAAAACCAGGAAGATTTAGATAGACATTTCTCTAAAGAAAGTGAAAGTCCTTCAGTCGTGTCTGACTCTTTGCGACCCCATGGACTACATGGTCCATGGAATTCTCCAGGCCAGAATACTGGAGTGGGTAGCCTTTCCCTCCTCCAGGGAATCTTCCCAACCCAGGGATCGAACCCAGGTTTCCCACATTGCAGGTGGATTCTTTACCAGCTGAGCCACAAGGGCCAAAAAGCACATGAAAATGCTCAATATAGCTAGTTATTAGACATATGCAAATCAAAATACAATGGGGGAAAAAACACAAGGAGATATCACCTCACGCTGGTAAGAATGGCAATTGTCAAAATGTCTACAAACAATAAATGCTAGAGAAAGTGAAAGTGAAGTCGCTCAGTTGTGTCCGACTCTTTGCAACCCCATGGACTGTAGCCTACCAGGCTCCTCTGTCTACGGGATTTTCCAGGCAAGAATACTGGAGTGAGTTGCCATTTCCTTCTCCAGGAGATCTTCCCAACCCAGGGATTGAACCCGGGTCTCCCACATTGTAGGCGATGAGTTACCATCTCAGCCACCGGGGAAGTGCTAGAGAAGGTATGGAGAAAAGAGAAGCCTCCTACACTGTCGGTGGGAATGTAAATTGGTACAGCCACTATAGAGAACAATAGGGAGGTTCCTTAGAAAACTAAAAATAGAGCGATTCCACTCTGGGGCATATATCTGGAGGAAACCATAATTTGAAAAGATATATGTACCCCAATGTTCATAGTACTGTTTACAATAGCCAAGACACGAAAGCAACATAAATGTCCATCAACAGATGAATAGATAAAGGCAAGGTACTACATGTATACAATGGAATATTATTCAGTCATAGAAAGACTGAAATAATGCCACTTGCAGCGACATGGGGGCTTCCTACATGGCGCAAGTGGTAAAGAAGCACTTGCCAGTGCAGGAGATGTAAGGGATGGGGGTTTGATCTCTGGGTCAGGAAGATCCGCTGGAGGAGGGCACAGCAACCCACTCCAGCACGCTTACCTGGAGAATCCCACGGACAGAGGGGCTGGCAGGTTAGAGTTCATAAGCTGGCAAAGAGTCAGACACCACTGAAGTGACTTAGCGCGCACGCAGCAACAAGGATGGACCTAGAGATTATCAGACTAAGGGAAGTCAGTCAGACAGAGAAAGACAAATACAACATGATACCACTTATACCTGGAATCTAAAAAAATGATGCAAGTGAACTTATTTACAAGACAGAAACAGACTCACAGACCTACAAAATAAACTTATGGTTACCAAAGAGGAAAGCCAGGGGTGGGAGATAAATTAGGAGGTTGGGATTAACATATATACACTAATATATATATATATACATATATATATATATATGTAATATATACTCAACAAGGACCTACTCTATAGCACAGGGAACTCTATTCAATACTCTGTATGTAATAACCTATATGGGAAAAGAATCTGAAAAAGAATAGATGTATGTATATGTATAACTGAATGACTTTCCTGTACATCTGAAACTAACACAACAATGTAAATGCACTATACTCCAATATGAAATTAAACATTTTAAAATAATTAAGAAAATAAACAAAACAATAACAGACAATATAAGATAACAGGAGAGACAAAAGTGTGATCGGACAGATCTCCCTGACTTCCCAGTTCTCTTGCTCTTCTCGGCCTGCATATGGAGGTTTAGGAAGTCCTCAGAGGCAGTTGGCTTCTGAGCAGGAACCCATGCCCACTCACTCTGAGGTTCACTCAGAGCTACAAAACTGTAAAGAGAAAAAGCAGGTAACTTTCCCCCTTTATGGCCAAAGAGGGGACAGACAGTGGTCTTGTTTCTATACTGAGTCTTGAGCTGACAAAGCATTCCTCAAACACCTCTAAGCCACACTTGGGGCTCTCCCTTCCCATACCCTAGCTGGAAGTTTCAGTCTTTGCACTCAAAGTACTGCAAATCTTCTCACCATATAGGCCAGCCCCTTTCCCTAATGTGTGCATGGACACAGGCTGGCACCTTGCAGAGGTGACTATGCTGGATATTCTCTATTAGTCCCACACCATCTTCTGCCTCCTCTCTCTGCTCTGGACTCTGAAGGCTGGTCTCTGGGCTCACCAGGCTCCCTTACTCTCAGGTTAGATCCAGGCAGCTGCTTGCAAAAGACAGGAGGGCAAGAAGATGGAGCGCTTGGGGTCTTTAGTCTCTGGCCCCTCTCTCTTGGGTCCAGGGCTAGTAGCAGCTACCTTCTCTTGCTAACTTCCAGATATCTCACCATCCTTTGATGGTTCCCTTCAGTTCAGTTCAGTTCAATTCAGTCACTCGGTCATGTCTGACTCTTTGCGACCCCATGGACTGCAGCACACCAGGCCTCCCTGTCTATCACCAACTCCCAGAGCTTGCTCAAACTCATATCCATCGAGTCAGTGATGCCATCCAACCATCTCATCCTCTGTCATCCCCTTCTCCTCCTGCCTTCAATCTTTCCTTAATCTTTCCCAAATCTTTGAAAATCCTCTCTCCGTTAATTTTTCAGTTAAATTTTTCTGATTGTGTCATCTGTTTCTGCTAGGACAGCTAGCGGCCTTCAGAGATAGCTAAGGAGAGATATATGCATGCGTGCTCAGTTGCTCAGTCATGTCTGACTCTGTGACCCCATGGACTGTAGCCCTCCAGGCTCCTCTTTTCATGGAATTCTCCAGGCCAGAATACTGGAGTGGGTTGACATTTCCTCCTTCATGGGATCTTCCTGACCCAGGGATCAAAGGTGGATTCTTTACCACTGAGCCACCTACAAAGCCCCACTGACAGCTACAGCAGCCTTCAAATAATCGCTCCAGAAGGGGTAGGCAGAACTAGCTGTCTATTTATCAACTTTCCTTCAGCCTTAATGGGCTTCCCTGATAGCTCAGTTGGTAAAGAATCTGCATGCAATGCAGGAGACCTCGGTTCAATTTGTGGGTTGGGAAGATCTTCTGGAGAAGGGATAGTCTACCCACTCCAGTATTCGCTTCCCTTGTGGCTCAGTTGGTAAAGAATCTGCCTTCAATGAGGGAGACCTGGGTTGGATCCCTGGGTTGGGAAGATCCCATGGAGAAGGGAAAGGCTACCCATTCCAGTATTCTGGCCTGGAGAATTCCACGGACTATATAGTCCATGGGGTCACAAAGAGTTGGACAAGACTGAGCTTCACTTCACTTCTGCCTTCATAATAATAATAATAAACCCACTTTATTTGTAGCTGGACATGTAGCTACTCCTAATGAAGATCTACTTTCTCAGCCTCCTTTGCAATTAGCTATAGCCTTATGGCAGTTCTACCTGATAAGATGTAAGCAGAAGTCAAATGTAGCAGTTTCTGGAAAAGCTTAAAAGAAAGCTAGATAATGTTGTTTGGCCTTTTCTTCTATGTTCTTTCCATTACTACTTGAAACATGGTAATGATGCTTAGAATTCCAGTAGCTGTCTTAGACCATGAGAATGAAGGCTATACCTTAGTGATGGTGGGATGGGACATCTGAAGGAGCTTGGGTCTCTGTGTGTGTAGAGTTCCCATACCAGCCTGGACTGCCTATTTCTGATCTCTTGTACAACCCATGCTTGCTTATGCCACTGTTATTTTTGGCTGTCTGTATGATGCAGCTGAGTTCAGACTAAAATTGGGGAGTGAGATTGGAAAAGAAGTATAGTTTAGCAGAAAGAACTTTAGGCCAAAAGGCAGAAGATACTGGTTCAATATTAAGAGCTCTAGAATCTTGAGAAAATCACCTAGTCTTCCTGAGACTCAATTCCCTATCCATTAAGTTGGAAAAATAGTATCCACTTAACATGATCATTGAGAAGATTACATAAGATAACATACGCTTCAGTGTGCAGCACACAGCAAGCACATGGTTTCAAGTGTATGGCTCTAGAGTTAGCCTTGGAGTTGTAATCCTGCCTCCACTCCTTACTAGCTGTGTGTCTTTGGGAACTGACTCGGCCTCAGGTAAAAGTGCATTATAATAATACATGCCTTACAGGGCTTCCCTGGTGGCTCAGATGGGAAAGAATCTGCTTGCAATGTGCGAGAACTGGGTTCAATCCCTGGGTCAGGAAGATCCACGGGAGAAGGGAATGGCAACCCCCTCCGGTCTTCATGCCTGGAGAATTCCTTGGACAGAGGTGCCTGGCAGGCTATGGTCCACAGGGTCACAAAGAATTAGACATGAATGAGCAACTAACACTTTCACTTTCATAGGACTTTGAGGATAAAATTAGAGAATTTGTGTAATTACCTTATTTTATTACCTAGCACATAGTAAACATTCATTAAACGAGTAAACTACTGCTATTATTATTTTCTGGTCATCATCCTCTAATCATTTTTATATATTCTTATAAGGATTATTTTCATTTTAAGTCTTGGATTGCATATTCCTATGACAAAGGAATGTCTATATACTGTTACAGCCTTTACAGCTCCAAGCTCAATGCCAGACCCAGAAGTACTTGATTAAACAGCTCGCAAATCATCTTGCATGATTCAGTTGAGAAGGTCCAGTTTTTCAATGAGGTTGAGATTGCTGTTCTCAGGAAAACAGCTAGATTTACCAAAGAGGAATGAGATGGGGAGGGGCTGGGAGAAGACGCTGAGAAGCTTTTGAGATTTCAGAATTAGTAGGGCATTATATAAATCAAGGGGGTTCCCCTGGTGGCTCAGACGGTTAAGTGTCTGTCTGCAATGCAGGAGACCCGGGTTCGATCCCTGGGTTGGGAAGATCCCCTGGAGAAGGAAATGGCAGCCCACTCCAGTATTCTTGCCTGGAGAATCCTATGGATGGCGGAGCCTGGTAGGTTACCTTCCATGGGGTCGCAAAGAGTCAGACACGACTGGGCAAGACCTCCTCCTCCAGTATATAAATCAAGAGTCCTTGTTGCAGACAACAGAATTCACTCTGTCTGGCTTAAGTAGAAATAAGTACATGAGAGAAGCTAAAAAGCTCACAATATCTTTGGGAAGAACCAAACTTGAATGAAATGCAGCCAGAAAAAAAAATGCCCTACCACAACATGGAGCTGTTTTAATGCAAGCCCACAAAGAACCAAGTGCTTCTACCTTGGAGCTTTAACAGAGAATCTGCTTTCTTTCCCTCCCTCCCCCCCCCCTTTCTGGACTCAGCTGCCTTCTTGCGTCTAGGCCTCGTAAGTTGGCAGAAACTATCACAAGTCTCAGTCTATCTGCAAGGGAGTCTAAGAATGTAGATTTTAGCTTTCTTGACAGAAAGGGGTTGGAATATGAGTTTACTGAGTCAACTTATAGTATCTGCCACATAACTTTTAGGACTTTCTGTTTGCCTATGGCTTCAACAGTGTGATGTGTCAGAAAGACCATGAGGTATAGTGAAAAGATCACAGGCCATGATAACAGAAAAAATGTGCTTCTTTCTTTTCTTTGGACACACCAAATCTGTTCCTATCTTAGAGTCATTGCATATGCTCATCTTTTACCTGGAACTCTCTGCCCCTGTGACTTCTCATGGTTCATCCATACTTGTCCTCAAGGTCCAGCATGACTGTTACCTCCTCAGACAGGCCTTCCCTGACTACCCATCTACATGATTCCATCTCACCCAGCCTCCCATCGTGTCATCCTTTTATTTTCTTTCTTTGAATTTATCTGCTATTTTCTTGTTCTTTGCTGTAGTTGTTGTTTTTGCAGTCCGTATGCCTCTTACCTCTAAATAGAATGGAAATTCCATAAGAGCAGAGACTTGGTCTATCTTATTCACAGCTTTACCCCTGGAGTCCTGAAGAGTGGCTGACACATGACAATAATATTTATTTTACTATATATATAGGCTTCCCTGGTGGCTCTGATGGTAAAGAATCTGCCTGCAGTGTGGGAGACCTGGGTCCAATCCCCGGGTTGGGAAAATCCCCTAGAGAAGGGAATGGCAACCCGCTCCAGTATTCTGGCCTGGAGAATTCCATGGACAGAGGAGACTGGCTGGCTACAGTCCATGGGGTTGCAAAGAGTCAGACATGACTGAGCAAATTTCACTATATATACTTAGATACATACATACGTAAGTCTGGCTCTAGAGCCTGAGCATGCTAAATATAGTAGGTTAATTTTTGGATACATGTGTGGATGGACGTCTTTGAGTCATCTCATTGGCCCTCTCTGTTATATTTAACACTGCTAATTATCTCTTTCTCTGTCTCCTCACGGGCTTCTTGTCCTTAATCCCCTTGTTCCCTTCCTTTACCTGCTGATGTTCTATCGACTTCCATCCTGTGTCAACTGCTCTTTTTACCACGTGCTCACCTTGGGTTTTATTCAGCATCATGATTGAATGCCCATATTTTCTGCTGACGAGTCCCAGATCTACCATCAATTTCTAGTGCTGATTCTCCAAGGGGGACAGAATTAAATGTTCTTGGCTTCCTGGACATCACCATTTGAGCATCCTTTATGCATCTCAAACTCAACAAACACAAAGTTGACTTCATCTGCTATATGTAATCAAGTTAGCATCAGCCAGTCTGTGGGGAGAGTGCCATTTCATCTTCCCCCCAAAATAAAATCAGCTCCTTCTCCACATCCCCCATCTCAGTCAGCATCACCACCATTTAGCCAGTCTTCAGGGCCAATAACCTGGAATTCATTTTAGAATTCCTCCTAACCCCCTTCTCACAGCCAATTTATGACCAACTCTTGTGGATTCTACTACTTAAATAGTTCTCTAATCCATCCTTTCTTTTTATTCCTGCTCCCAACAGGATTTCTGCATTTCCTTCCAAGAATATATATTGCAATTGTGTCCTAACTACTCTACCTGTCTCTGGTCTTGCTCCCTCAAATCTGTTTCTGAATAGCACTGGTATGATCGAACTACAATTAAATTTTGTTTGCTCTAAGCTACACTCTGCAGCGGCTCTGCCATTCATTGCCCTTGGGATAAAGTTCCCACTTGTTAAAAATCAACCTTGACCTGGCCCTCGCCCACATCCCAAGTCTACATCAAACCCCTTTCCTACTTCCAACCTTCACCAGCATCTATGCTGCAGAAATGACCATTTGGGGACTTCCCTGGTGGCTCAATGGTTAAGAATCCACCTCCAGTGCAGGGAACATTGGTTTGAGCCCTGGTCTGGGAAGCGCCCACATGCTGCAACTGCTGAAGGCCCTGGACCTAAAGCCTGTGCTCCACAACAAGAGAAGCCACTGCAATGAGAGGCCTGTGCACCACAACAAAGAGTGGCCCCAGCTCACCCCAACTAGAGAAAGCTGGCACACAGCAACAAAGACCCAGCACGTGCAAAAATAAAAATAAATAAATACATTTAAAGACAAATGGCCAATTGGCCAGTTCACTGCTTTTCCCCAGCAAAGCCCATATATAGAGGCCTGTTTTGCTCCTTGTGGAGTAGGGATCAGGGAAAGTCAGTCAGCTGGAGAGGAAAGGAAACGTTATGGTAGCTTTTCGGTCCCTTAATTTCTTCTTGAAGCCCAGCTGCAGTCCTGCCATTTCACTTCTCCAGACACTCCAAGAGCTTTATAATTCAGCTCCTTTATTCACTTCTGGCTCAAGTTGTGTCTGCTATTTGAAACCAAAAGAGTTTCAACAAATGCACTGATGAACTGAAAGAAAAGGCATCTGTTTCCATAAGGGAATTTGCATGAAAGAGCCCCCTCACCGGAAGAGGGAGAGGACTGGGGAGGCTGGCCTAGCCAGCCCCGGGGATGCATGTCTGAGCAGCTAGTACAGCAGGAGAAGCTGCAAGCACATGATGGAGACTCTATTTCACCGAGCCTCCCTCCTGCAGAAGCAGAGCTTCTGGGACCAAGTGACCAAGCACCACCAGGGCAGAGCCTTCTCCATCTTCTGTAAGGGAAGCAGCTGTGGCACATTTAGGGCTCCAGGGAACATGGAACTGCTCTGGCATCTCCAGGATGGCTGTCCGGGGATCACAGAAGAGACGGCATTCTTGGCTCAGTCCTCAGCGTTATCACCTTGGACATCAGCAGCATGGGCGTGGAAATGCACACTCCCCAAATGGCTCAGTGGGCAACAGATATCTTTGAGGGGAGGTGATCCCGGCACAGGAAGAAGACGTCATGAATGTCCCTTGGTAACAGTACTGGACAGACTGGTTTTCAATACAACCACTGGGGAATCACAAAAACAACTGAACAAGACTTGGATGGGGACACTCAAGGCTCTGAAACTTGAAGATGTGAGATGAATTCAGCAAAATATGGGTTACCACCATTAGTGGGCTCCCACTGCAACCCAGAGGCCAGGGAAATCTGAGGAAATCGAAGGTAATGGTATTAGATCTACTTAAAAATTGTTTTAAGTGAAGGAATAAAATAATCTAGGAAAACTAAGCTGGAATTATCAACAGGATTTTCCTTCAAAGCCTTGTCTAGGACTCATAAGATGTTTATGAAATGTCATCCACTAAAAGAAATGGTTTATAATTTACTATGCCAAGATTGTCCTACTAACTCAACAAAGTAGAAGAGGACAATAGAAAGCTTATATTCCAGGGTTACCAGTCTGAATGTCCCCTTTATAAAATTAGGATCTCTGGGTAGTTAGCCACAGAGATCTTGTCAGTTATTCTCAATCTCACTTGGGAAAGAAGTAGACAGACATTTTCATAACCTTACTTTTAGTTCTGCATTTCACATGGAGTGCTTGACCCAATTGTGAAATGACACATTTTCCACAGCCTGGTTGGGATAAACCTGACTGAACATATAGCAAATCAATTCACCCATGGAATGGATGTCAACCTAGCCTTAAAGAGAAACTTTCTCTCTAAAGAAACTTTGAACTCAATTGATACTTAATACACCTTTTAGATCTTCAGTTCTCTTCCATTCTTATAAGTGATAATACTGAGTTTCAAATTGAAGTTGATGAGTTATAAAAATCTTCATTTATAACATCCTAACTATGTTTACAGACATTTTTATAACACTCAGGAGACATAAAATGCAGGATCATTAGCTCATTGGAAGATGAAGACTTGGGGAATTAAAATGTTTCTCAAACATAAATTTTCTAGTAAACGAAATCCAGAAATCAAACTTCCTATGTGAAAGGAGTCGCTCAAAGCAATTAACAAAACCTTCTGAGACAGACGTCATGCTTTCCCTATTTCACAGATGAAGAAACAGAAGCTTGGGGCTTCTCTGATGGTCCGGTGGCTAACACTCCATGTTCCCAATGCAAGCGGGCTGCATCTGATCCCTGGTCAGGCAACTAGAACCCAGATGCCACAACTGAAAGCTCACGTGCCGCAACAGAAGATTCCATGTGCTGAACTAAAAGATCCTGCGTGCCTCAACTAAGACCTGGTGCAACCAATAAATAAATAGAAATAATTCTTAAAAATGAGAAGGAAAGAAACAGAAGTGTGAAGAACCTAAGTAACTTGCCTAAGAACCCACAGCTAGTAAGAGCCGGGCAGGGATTTAAGACAAACTGACTAGAGAGACCAGATGTGATATCAGAATAAGTACACAGTGTCTCGACTTCTGCTAGCTCTTTCTTTAGCCAGTATGCGTACCTTTGGGCTGTTTTGGTGCCAACTCTGATCCCATCTGTATGTGATCTTGTCCTTTAAGCATGTAACCGCTTCTCTAGGAAGTCTAACTGACCTAGGATGAATTAGTGTCTTCACTATGGGTTTCTTATTTTAACATGACCAAGTAATTCCTTAATTCTCAGCAGACACTGGCTGGGTCCTGAGTGTCCTAAATTAACTCATTTCTGGCACTATCTACCTGGAGATAGTGTGAGATTCCACAGGTTAAGGGCTCAGTCCAAAACACTCCCTCTTCCCTACCCCCCCAACTTCAGATGCCAATCACAAATTCAGGCTATGCCCTGAGCTTCTGATTTACTAGCTAGAGATCACAGGTTCCTGAGACTGAATGCTTGGGTTTGATTAACTTACTAGAGCAACTCACATAAGCATTTTACCTGCTAGATTACTGACTTATTAGAAAAGGATATAACCCAGGAAGAGCCAGATGGAAAAGATTCATAGAGCAAGAGATGTGGGAAGGGGCTCGGTCTCCTAGCACCAGTCTCCTAGCACCTCCTTGTGATCACCAATCTGGAAACTCCAAATCCCGTCCTTCTGGTTTTTCTATTTGTTTGTTTGCCACACTGCATGGCCTGTGGGATCTTGGTTCTTCAACCAGAGATTAAACCCAGGCTGCAGCAGTGAAAGCACCCAGTCCCTTTGATTCCTATGGAGGCTTCACTACATAGGCATGCTTGATGAAATCTTTGACCACTGGCGAATAATTCAACCTCCAGTTCCTCTCTCCTCCCCAGAGGCAGTGGAAGGGAGTGGAACTGAAAGTCCCTTTCTTCAGAGAAGGGGTTAGATGCTTGAAAGATAAGACCACATATAGATGGGTTCAGAGTTGATACCAAAATAGTCCAAACAGCTGTGGTCCATTCCCCTGGGAACCACCCTCCATCCTTAGGTGCTTTCCAAAAGTCAGTTCATTAATATAAACTCATGTGTGGCTCAAAAGAGTTTGTTGTGAATATGGAGACACCTTTATCACTTAGAGAAGTCCAAGGGTTTTAGGAGCTCAGTGCCAGAAAGGAGGACAAAGACCAAATATATATTTCTTATAAATCACAGCTTTCATGTTTAAGTTGTGGGGACATTAACTGGAAAAACCCCTCAAACGCACCTACTCTCAGTGAGTTCTTTATAATCAAGACTTGAAAAACAACCAACAGCAAAAATATTAGGGAAGCACAAGGTGGAGGATTACCAATATCAATGACCTACAATGTGCCAAGAAGTGAAAGTGAAAGTTACTCAGTCATGTACGACTCTTTGCAACCCCATGGACTATACAGTTTACGGAATTCTCCAGGCCAGAATATTGGAGTGGGTAGCCTTTCCTGTCTCCAGGGGATCTTTCCAACTGAAGGATCAAACCCAGGTCTCCCATAATGCGGGTGGATTCTTTACCAGCTGAGCCACAGGGAAGCCCATTATGTGCCAAGCACTGTGCTAAGAGTTTCAAATGCATTACCTCATTTATGTTTGTAACAACACAAGAACTAACTGTAACAACACAAGAACAAAGACTATCAAAGGGTCAGTTAGAACAATCAACAATGTTAAAGAGCAATGACAACGCAAGATATTAGAAGATTTCAACAGCCTAAGAGGAGACTCCTTGGGAAGAACCTCAAACAAATGGATTTAAATTCTTCTTAATTTATATTTTGAAAAGGTATTATATGCAAAATTCAAAAGATACAAAGAAAGTCTTCTGACTATTTTATCTAATCAAAATAGTTTATTGATTGGGACCATAAACTTTTTTGTCCCAAGAGTTTTATAATGGACGTTTGATATTTGTGTCTGCTCCACATCTTTTCTTTGTAGTTCTTTTATATTGTGAATTCTCCTTTCCATAGATAGAAACAAAGATAACACATATCCTGAAACCCTTTGCTGCTTGGATATAGACATGTGACTATATTCCAATAAACCCCAAACCTAATCAAGACTGGGAATACAAGCAAAAAAACTACACATTATTCTCTTGGTAAGTATGGCCCTGGGGGATTTGCCTCTCTGCAGGAACTGCAGTGGGGGCACTGGTGTTAGTCCAGGCTTTATAGATGTTGAGCACCCCCTGCCTGGCAGCCACAGCAGGACTTCTGCTAGAACACTCCGATGGTGTGTTCAAACATTTGGAATATCGTTGGGTATTTCTCCTGGATGCTTTGCTTCTGACTGTTTGACATGCAGGCTTTGTTGTTGGCCTTCCCAGAAATTCTAGTTAATACCATGTAATGAAGTTCTACTGAAACTAGATAGAACAGATTCTTTCTTTGAAAGAGATCACAAGGTACTGGGAATCTGGGATAGATTAGGTGACTGGTTGGCTCAGAAAGCAGTGAGGGGACTTCCCTGGTGGCTCAGTGGTAAAGAATCCGCTTGCCAATGCAGGAGACACAGGTTCAACCCCCTGATCCAGGAAGATCCCACATGCTGCAGAGCAACTAAGCTTGTGCACCACAACTAGTGAGCCTGTGCTCCAGAGCAAAGCCACAACGACTGAGCCCACACCCTGCAACTCCTGAAGCCCACACTCCCTAGAGCCAGGGCTCCACGATAGGAGAAGCCCCTGCAATGAGAAGCCTGCACGCCACTAGACAGCAGCCCCTGCTTGCCACAGTTAGACAAAAGCCTGCACAGTAACAAAGACCCAACACAGTCAAAAGTAAATAAATAAAATAATCTTAAAAAAAGAAAGCTGTAAGGATGGGATGCAGGTAAAACAGTGGCACCCAGTGGTAAAAGAGTCATGAAAACTATTGCAATACAAATTAGGATGATGCTGTTTCTTTCTCAGTTTAGACAGACACATCACTAGATTATATCTCAGGATGCCACAGTTAGAGTGAGGCCGGCCCCTATTCCCCAATCTCCCCACTATTAGGCAAGATTTGTAGGGTTGAAGAACCTGCCCCACATCTCCTAAGCTTCTCAGAGAAATCAAGACTGTAAACAGGGCTCAGATTATTTGGAGAAAATGGCTGAGATGATCTTTTTTGAAGAGGTTTCTGCTCTAAGTCTTTTCTCCTTTGGACAAGGGTGGAGGGTGCTTGGTGCTATCAAGCCTGGTGAAAGAGATTTCCAGTAGACCACTGAGTAAGTTGCAGCAGCCCCCCGCAGCTGGAAGACACGGAAGACCAGGGTCTGACTAATGACCAAGAAAGTGCAATCCAGTCCTGGAATGAAGTCCAGTCTCTCCAGCAAAATGTCAAATGTTAAGAAGGGCTGGTTAAGTGCTCTGGAGAGAGCAGAACCAGGAGGGCTGCTCCACTGGAATCATCAGGCACTCTCGGAGCTTGCTGGGGCCAAGGGAGGGATTTCCCATGACTACTTGCGGGTTGCACAGGAGAAAGCCTTGGATCCTAACAATAGGTCTTTTTAGACACCTTGACAATCAAAGCTGAGCATGTACTGCTGGATATCCAGGGGCTAAGGAAAGAATTGAAAGGAACCAGCCAGAATAGAGATTTGTCCTACCGAGGGAATTGCAGGAGAGAAGGACGGCAGGGAGCAGCCAAAATCCCTAGGCCAGTACTCGGTTGGAAGAATCCTGAGTCAAACTATGACCCCCTAGGGGTCACCAGCTTTAATCATCTCCAAGGCCCAGAGAACATGAAGCCATAGATCAAGTCATATCTCACTGGCCTCTTTCCCTCTCATCTTACCCTATCTTCAATCTGAGAGAAAAAGAAAATGATAGCTAGCAGGTAGAGGTGAAGGTCGTCGAGGAGAGCAAGAGAAGCTGACAGAAGTTTCATCTCGAGGGAGGGGAAGATCACCTCTCTTCCTCCATCCCTGAAAGAAATTGAAAGAGTTGGTGGTAAACATAAAAGTACATTTTGTGTTCATACTGGGGCTTCACAGGTGGCTCAGTGGTAAAGAACCAGCATGTCAATGCAGGAGACACAGGTTTGATCCCTGGGTTGGGAAGATCCCCTGGAGTAGGCAATGGCACCCCACTCCAGTACTCTTGCCCGAGAAATCCCATGGGAGAGGAGCCTGGTGGGCTACAGTCCATGGGGTCACAGAGTCGGACACGCCTGAGCGACTAAGCGCAAGCACACACACACATCCGGTGGTAAAACTGATCACCTACTGTCGCACAGAATGAAATGTCAGGGAAAGCAAGGCTCTGGTGGGTGAAGAAGGAAGGAATACAAAGGCTCTCAGGTGAGAAGTTCCATCTAATTGCAGAAAATAATTTAAAGAAAAAAAATCACGGGCTTAGGAGTTTAATTCTCACTTCAGAGCATGGTCAGTGAATGAGAAAGGTTCTATGACCTCCCTAAAATACTCTTTTATCTCATGAAGGCACAGAGCTAATGAAGCTGAAAAGTCAGAGGAGCCTGAAGATCGATGGACTATAAAACAGATTGAATTCACAGTCTCACCAGGTCTTTCAGGGCATTTATTGGGAAAAAGTGATTCTTGCCCTGAATATTGGAATGGACATATTTTGGGAGGTATCAGCCCCCAAAATCTAAAGTCCCAGAACAGAACTCCCTGGATCAACAAAAACAGCCCCATTCTGATGAGGCTGGTCCTGTTCTGTTCAAAGACACCAACTTCACTTGGTGGTGACCTTGCAAAGGGATGTCCTCATGGTCCACCCCTACCTCTGCTCACTGACTCCTGACCTACAGTTAAAGTCCGATTGTAGCATGCCCTGAAATCAAAATCAGACCTGGGAAGAGCAGGCTGGCATACCGAGAGCATCGCAGGACTATGGGAAAGTATTCTGGCATTGTTAGGAAGAGAAGGCCATCATTTTAGATTGGATCAATTTCATCTTATAGTTGCACTCCCCAAAAAGTCCTGGATTCAATGTGCTAGATTAAACAATCAGAACAGGTGTCAATTTCTTGCCTGGTTGTCTGAGACTGAGTCTCAGGGGCAACCTGTGCATGTGAAGTTCAGAGGCCACATATTCCTTGATGCAATGTACACCCTAATTACCTCATCAGTAAAGATACAGGTGTGCTCAGAAGGATTTCCTTATGAATAATGAAAGACTATCATATCGCTCAGGAGATTCCAAGGGTTTTAGGAGCTCTGTGCCAGGAACCAGGAATGAAAACCAAATATATATTTCTTAACATAAGTCATGATATCACATATATGTACCCCAATTGAAGGAGTCTTTTGGGTCTAAAAAAGAGAACAACATTCTCAAAGGCCCCTTGCTGAATCATCTAACTGCGGAGAAAACAAAGCATAACTCTAGTTCCATCCTGATGCTCCAGGCCAGTTGCATCTATCTGGGACTTATCACCCCCTGTCCAGAAACTTGCCACCCCCTACACCCGCCCAGAAGACTCATCACCCCTTGCCCAACTGCAAGTGTCATCTCAACAAAAGAACACTCAAAATATCCCGCCTGATTGACGTTTCCCTTATCGCTTCCACAAACCTCCCTATAAGTATGAAGCCTTCCTGATCCCTTTGGGCGCTCAGCCTGGTCATTAGGCCGACTGTCACCCCTCTTTGCCTGAATAAAGGTAACCTACGTCTGTTGAGGTCGTCTTTCCTTTTCTGCCTCGCCGGAACTGTACCTTACATTTTTGGTGCCGAAACCCGGGAGAGGGTGAGGCACTCGTCTCACTCTCTCTCACTCTCCCTCCTTCTCACTGTTTCCCCCTTTTCCCGGAGTCTGGGAGCGAAAACATCCTCCAAGTTCATTTCTCTGCCAGGGCTCTTAAGTTCCCCTCGGGGAGGCCTAGTGCCTTCGTGAGCAGAGCAAGCCTTGTACTAAGGCTTTATTGATGATTTGCATACCCCCAGGCCTCGGCTTTACCCCCTTTTCTCTCTCTCTCTGACGACCTCCAGAATAGGGACCTCTTGCCATTCAACCACTCTACATGCAACACTCCACTCAAGCCAGCCCCTGGATTAAGGTAAGATCTGATCCGGATGGAGTTCTAGAGGCGCCCTAGAATTCAGTCCTCTCCGGGTCCCAGGGACCCCCGACCCAGGGCCACTCTGTAGGCTACGGTGGGGGACGCTCCACCTCGACACAGAGCTCTCTTCTCATAACTCCTATTGCGACTACGGGTGACTACTCGAGTTCCTGATAGGAGCCTCTGCTTGCCTTTCAATCATGGGGTCTGGCCAATCTGTCCCAAAAGATTTCCCTCTGGCCTGTGTTCTCAAAAATCTCAAACCACTCTCACTCACTGAACTCAAAGCTAACCGCTTAAAGCAACTCTGTACACAGATTTGGCCTCCATACCAATTAGACAATCAAGACCGCTGGCCTGAAGTCAGCACATTTGACTTTAACATTCTCCAAAATCTCACTGACTTCCTTAAACGGAATGGCAAGTGTTCGGAGATCCCCTATGCCCAAGCCTTTTGGGCCCTTCGGAGCAGGCCCTCCCTATGCCAGGCCTGCTCCACCCACGAGGTCCTTCTATGCACCTTGCCTCCCAAGCAAAAGGGCTCTTCTTCCTCAACTAACCGCAGACCGCGACCATCCACACCCCCAGAGTTCGACCCCTCGGAGAGTCCCCTCCCTACCCGCCACCCTGCCAACCCTCTCCTTCCCCTTCATCCAGCTCACCTACTGGCACCGAAACCTCTCCTGACTCCCCCTCAGCCCCGCTACCCCATCTCCTCGACTCCCCCTCTCCCCTTCCTTCCCCCCCCCCGCCACACGGTCACGTACCCAGCACATGTTTCCCCTGAGAGAGGTGGCAGGACCAGAGGGCCCCAGCCGAGTCCATGTGCCATTTTCATTGTCAGATATGAGCCAGACAGAAGAAAAGTTAAGATCATTTTCTGAAAATCCTACCAGATACAGAAAAGAATTCCTGAGACTCTCCCAGGCCTATAACCTCACATGGAGTGACGTATATTATATCCTAAATGCCACTCTCACTCCAGATGAAAAAGACCGTATCTGGCAAGCGGCAAAAGCCCATGCTGATCATTTACATAACCAAGACTGGGACAGCCCATTTGCTGATGAGGCAGTGCCTCAGTTAGATCCCCACTGGACTTACCAGCCCGGTGACCCAGGTATCAGGAGACTCAATCATATGATCACCTGCATTCTAGAAAGAATGCAGAAAAATACTCATATCCATGTCAATTATGATAAAGTCAGGGAAGTCACCCAAGGGGCAGACGAAAATCCAGCCTTATTCTTGGCACGCCTCACAGAGGCAGTCCAGAAGTATACCAACCTAGATATCACTACCCCGGCTGGGTTACTCTACCTTCACGTTCAGTTCATCAGCCAGTCCGCTCCTGACATCAGACGCAAGCTTCGACAACTAGAAAAGGGCCCTGAGACCCCCCAGAGAGACCTTCTAGAAGTAGCCTTCAAGGTGTTCAGTAATAGAGAGGAAGAGGCTAAGAGAGAAAAAGAACATGAGAGAAAAGCTAAATATGCCCTTTTGGCAGCAGCAATTAAAGAAAGAGATCAGCCTGGCCCAAGTCATCCCAGAACGGGGCTTAAGACTCCCCCCGGACCCTGCTTCTGATGCAACCAGTCAGGACACTGGGCAAAGGCATGCCCAAACCTGCGGCCCCCCACAAAAGCATGCCCAACCTGTGGCCAGTGGGGACGCTAGAAGATGGACTGTCCCCGGGGACGCCCTGGCATCCTGGGGAGGTCCCCACCTCCCAGGCCTGGAGAGTGGAATGTCCACAGAGATGCCCTGGTGCATCTCAGGAGATCCCCACTTCTCCCCGGAACCCCAGCCCAACTCTACAAGAGTTGTTCCAATGACGGGGCCCGGGTTCCAGCCCCCCGGCCTGTGTCCTGAACACGAGCTCAGAACTTAGGGTAAAAAGAATAGTGGCCAGAAAAAAGACCTCTTTTATAGTAGACACTGGAGCCACTTTCTCTCTCTTAACTTCCTACTCTGGCCCAACTCAAGACTCAGAAATCACAATCAAGGGGCTCTCTGGAGTTCCCCTAAGGCCAAAAATCAGCCCTCCATTACTCTGTCAATTTGGAAAATCAACCCTTATACACTCATTCCTCATAATGTCTCAGTTCCCAATGGCACTTCTAGGGAGAGATTTGTTATACAAATTGGGGGTCTTTATTACCATACCCCACCTCGATACAGTCTCTATATTCTGCATGCAAATGGCACCTGGACAGTCCCTATCCCTCACCCCTGACCTTCCCTTGGATCTACCTGCCTTAGACCCCCAAGTCTGGGACACTGATTACCCATCAATAGCCAAACATCATCCCCCAGTCCACATTATCCTAAAAGACCCTTCGACTATAATCACCCAACAACAGTATTCTCTCACCCCGGAGGCCCACGAGGGACTTAAGCCTATCATAGACAGTCTTCTTCAAGCCTCTATCCTAATTCCTACCCGTTCACCACACAATACCCCTATTCTGGCAGTAAGAAAGGGACCAAACTCTTAGAGACTGGTCCAGGACCTGAGAAAAATCAATGAGGCTATTATGCCGACATTCCCAGCAGTCCCTAACCCTTACACCCTTCTGTCTACCATACCCCCGACTGCAACCCACTTCACAGTATTAGATCTCAAAGACGCTTTTTTCACCATCCCTCTCTACCCCCTCTCCCAACCTCTTTTCACCTTCACCTGGCAAGACCCCAAGACTCACGTTTCCCAACAGCTAACGTGGACAGTTCTCCCCCAGGGGTTTAGAGACAGTCCCCACTTTTTTGGACAGGCTTTACAAAAGGACCTACAGACTCTCAACCTAGCCCCGAGTCATCTCCTCCAATACGTAGATGACCTCCTCCTTTGTAGCTCAACCCGAAAACTCTGCCTCCAACATACTGCCAAACTCCTTGGGGTCCTGGGATCCTGG
Organism: Odocoileus virginianus; assembly: GCF_023699985.2. NCBI lineage: Eukaryota > Metazoa > Chordata > Mammalia > Artiodactyla > Cervidae > Odocoileus > Odocoileus virginianus. Next base: position 22,566,097 of record NC_069697.1, read on the forward strand.
GGTTATCTGGTATCCCAATCTAAGGCCCAAATAGTCCAGACAAAAGTCACCTACCTGGGACTTCCCATATCCCATCAACAAAGAACTATTCCCCCAGATAGAATCCAGGCCTTAATTAACTGTCCACTTCCAAAAACAAAAAGAGAACTCCTGTCTATCCTCGGCCTCCTAAATTTTTTCTGTATCTGGATCCCCAACTTCTCCCTCATTGCAAAGCCACTCTATGAAGCAACTAAAAGATGTCTGGATGAGCTCCTCTTTAATCCTTCCTTGCTGGCCAATCCTCTTCACCAGCTCACCCAGAGCCTCCTCCGAGTGCCAACTCTGCACCTGCCAGATCACACCAGACCATTCTTTCTCTTTGCACATTCCAACCAAGGACAGGCCCTGGGGCTTCTATGTCAGCGGGCTGGAGACACCTGGGCTCCCATAGGCTATCTATCAAAACAGCTGGATATGGTGACCAAGGGGTGGCCTCCCTGCATACAGGCCATGGCTGCTATCGCAGCCCTCGTACCCGAAGCAAACAAACTCTCTAGACATGCCCCTTTAACAGTCTGTTCTCCGCACACCTTCCGAGACTTGCTATCACATCGGGCTTTCCTCTCCCTTCCCCCTTCCAGGGTACAGGTCCTACATGCCTTTCTCCTTGACCCTCAGCTCTCATTCTCCCCCTGCTCTCCCCTTAACCCCGCCAGCTTATTACCCATGTCCTCTACAACAGACTCCCTCTTACATAGCTGCAGCCTAACAGTAGATCTTACCCAAAACCCCTTCCAACATGTAGCAGATCAGCCCATCCTAGACCCAGACACCCTACACTGGTTCGTTGATGGCAGCTCTCAAAAATCCCCACCGTTTGCAGCAAGATATGCCATCATCCAGGGGGAACTTTGTCACAATCATAGAACCCAGACAATTGAAGCCTCACCGCTGCCACCTCACACCACCTCCCAACAGGCAGAACTGATAGCTCTCACCAGAGCTTTAACTCTGGCTAAAAATCTAAGGGTTAACATCCACAGAGACTCCAAATATGCCTATAACATACTTCACTCAAACATCCTAATATGGAGAGAAAGAGGTTTCCTAACCCAAAAGGGATCCCTATTATTAATTCAGACCTGATTCACAAACTTCTAGAGGCAGCACACTTACCAAACAAAGTCGCAGTCCTCCACTGTAGGGGACATCAAAAGGGAAGTCTCATATCAGCCTACAACAATGCTGCAGACCAGAAGGCAAAGGAGATAGCCCTGTCCCATCCTTCCCTCCAGTCCCCCGTCATCTTAGCTCTGACTCCACCCGACCCTCCCACCACCAGAGAAATCCTCTCTTATCCACACTCACTTTTTCATCCCTCATCCAAGATACTCCAACAGTTCCTCCGTAACCACTTCCCCACATCCAATGCTGACCAACAATATTTAGATAACCTTACCTGCTCCTGTCAAACATGTCAACGTACTAACCCCAATTCCAACCTTAAACCGACATCCTTTCCAACCCTTCAAATGCGAGGCAGCCTCCCAGCACAGGATTGGCAGATAGACTTTACTCATATGCCCCGGGTCTGGAGAGTCAGATACCTACTAGTCCTTGTGGACACCTTTTCGGGATGGGTAAAAGCATTTCCCACTACTAACAAAAGAGCCCACACAGTGGCCCAAATCCTCCTCACCAAAATTATCCCCAGGTTTGGGTTGCCTTCATCCCTACAGTCTGATAACGGCCCAGAATTTACATCCAAGGTCACCCAACAACTTGTCCAATTCTTACAGATACCCTGGAAATTTGACAGTCCATACCGTCCCCAGTCCTCAGGAAAGGTAGAAAGGATGAATAGAACAATCAAAGAAACCCTTACCAAACTAACCCTCGAGGTACATCTGGATTGGACTAAACTTTTGCCAATTGTTCTCCTCAGAATGCGGGCTTTGCCCAGAAAGCCCCTGGGGCTGAGCCCCTGTGAGGTGATGTGTGGAAGGCTCATGTTCCCTCCTGGACTCCCCCGAGCCTCCTCCCACACCAAGCTTCCTACACTCCTGTCTGCTGGCGCAACTCCGCAATGCCCTCTGGAGATACGTCAACCACAATCTGCCTGCCCCTGCCCCCCAAGCCTCCCTGCCCCCTTTACAAATTGGGGACATGGTCTATCTGTCTGATAATCCCCAGGGTGACCTGACCCCAAAGTGGCAGGGACCATTCAAAGTCATCCTCCTTACCCCAACTGCAGCTAAACTCGAAAAGGTCACCTCCTGGGTACACCTCTCTCGTCTAAAACGGGTCACCTCCAATCCTGCGCTGCCCTCCTTAAATGACACCTATCAGGTCTCCCTCACAGGACCCACCTCCTTAAAATTCACCCGGTGACAACCCCTATCAACCATCAGAGAAGACACTAAATGACCCGGACTCTTCAACCTACAACTGTTCCTGACCCAGCTACTACAAGACCTCTGGATCAGCGCCCCAACAGGAACCTCCTTCAAAGGCCTGACTACACTGGTGTCTCAACTGTGGCTCCGGGGAACCTTCTACAACCTGACTCCAGATGAAATTGATTTCTTTATTCTCATTCTCTACATCATTCTACATCCTAATGAGCACTGTTCCTCCTCAGATTCAAACCACCACCAACTTGGGGCCTTCTGCCCCTCACCCTGACTGGCCTCTCCCTGTCTCTCTAACTATAGCTGCACTCTTAATCTTAATCCTTGCTATAGGCCTAGAAACTGTCTCCCCTCAGGACCTTCTCACCGCAGAAAAGGGAGGGACCTGCCTTTTCCTAGGAGAGAACTGCTGCTATTTTGTTAATGAAACGGGCATAGTCCAGGGCCGAGTCAAAGAACTTAGAGACAGAACTGAATGCCGCAGAAAAGAGTTACAAAACCTTTACATTCCCCAAAACCTGTTCCAACAGATACTCCCTTGGTTGCTCCCTTTCCTGGGACCATTGGTACTTATCATCCTATTCCTCTTATTTGGACCCTGTCTCTTTAATCTCTTTCAAAGGTTTCTCCAAGAACGGATTCGGGCCATCTCTCGAGATCAGGTCAAGACCATTCTTCTTCTTGAGAGCCTCACCTCAAGCTCAGAAAAAGGAGACTGTGGGCCCTAGGACGATCCCCCATCCAGACCCAAAACCGTCGCCCCTATCCAGCAGGAAGTAGCCAGAGAGATACGGCGCCCTTTTTCCCATTTTTTTTTTATGATTTCAGGGTCTGGAATGAAGGAGTCTTTTGGGCCTAAAAAAGAGAACAGCAGTCTCAAAGGCCCCTTGCTGAATCATCTAACTTCGGAGAAAACAAAGCATAACTCTAGTTCCATCCTGACGCTCCAGGCCGGTTGCATCTATCTGGGACTTATCACCCCCTGTCCGGAAACCTACCACCCCCTCCACCCGCCCAGAAGACTCATCACCCCCTGCCCAACTGCAAGTGTCATCTCAACAAAAGAATACTCAGAATATCCCGCCTGATTGACGTTTCCCTTATCGCTTCCACAAACCTCCCTATAAGTATGAAGCCTCCCTGATCCCTTTCGGCACTCAGCCTGGTCGTTAGGCCGACTGTGGCCCCTCTTTGCCTGAATAAAGGTAACCTACTTCTGTTGAGGTCGTCTTTCCTCGCCGGAACTATGCCTTACACCAATGTTTATAGCAGCAGTATTTACAATTGCCAAGATATGGAAGCAACCTAAGTGTTCATCAACAGATGAATGGATAAAGAAGATGTGGTATACATACAACAGAAAAATACTTAGCCGTAAAAAAAAAAGAATGAAATTTTGCCATCTGCAGCAACATGGATGGACCTGGAGGGTATTATGCTAAGTGAAGTAAGTCTGACAAAGAAAGACAAATACTATGTGGTATCACTTATAAGTGGAATCTAAAAATTAGAGTAGTGTCAAAAAAGAAACAGACTCTAGATATAGAGACCAAACTAGTGGTTACCAGTGGGGAGTGGTGGGGGTGGGCAAGATAAGAATAGGAGATCAAGAGGTACAAACTATTATGTATTAAAAAATAAGCTACTGGTATATATTGTACAATACAGGCTAGGTAACCAATATTTTATAATAAAAATAAATGGTATAATCTTTAAAATTATAAATCACTATGATACATATCGGAGAAGGCAATGGCAACCACTCCAGTACTCTTGCCTGGAAAATCCTATGGACGGAGGAGCTTGGTGGGCTCTAGTCCATGGGGTCGCGAAGAGTCTGACACGACTGAAGCAATTTAGCAGCAGCAGCAGCATGCTACATACCTGTAACTTATATAATACTGTACATCAAGTGTGCTGTTGTTGTTCAGTCACCCAGTCATGTCTGACCCTTTGACACCATGGATTATAGCATGCCAGGCCTCCCTCTCCCTCACCATCTCCCAAAGTTTGCCCAAGTTCCTGTCCATTGCATCAGTGATGCCATCCAGCCATCTCATCCTCTGACATCCCCTTCTCTTTCTGCCCTCAGTCTTTCCCAGCATCAGGGACTTTTCCAATGGGTTGGCTGTTCATATCAGATAACCAAAAATATATCAACTATACCTCAATTTAAAAAAAAATCACAATATCAGAGTCATCCATTTCATTAGATTGTAAGGTCCATGAACATCCATTTTTTTCTTCTTCACCACAGTATCCCCAGAACTGGTGCAGGGTTCCCTGTACACGAGGTTTTCTCAATAAATGTTGGAATACATGACTCACTGATTTTTATTATGATAACTGTATTGTCAATTATCTATTGCTAGATAACAAATTGCTTCAAATTTAGAAACTTAGAACAGCACACAGTTATCATCTCATGTTTCTTGTGAGTCTAGAGTCCAGGCAACTGTTGGTTCTCTACTCCAGGGTCTCATTTGAAATCTGCAATCACTGTCTTGGCCAGGGCTGCAATATTAGCTCAAGATTTGACTGGCGAATGATCCACTTATAAACTCACATGACTGTTGGAAGAATTCAGCTCCTTGAGGGTTGTTAGACTGAGGGCTGCAGTTCCTTCCCGACCGTCAGTGGGAAGTTACCCTCAGTGTCTGCCATGTGGGCCTCTCCACAGGGAGGCTCGTAACATGGTCACTGGCTTCCTCAAAGCCAGCAAGGAAGAGGGTCTATTAGTATGATGGACATTAAAATCTTATGTAATAAACTGATACACATGTAATCACACACATTCCATTACCTATTGATCAGAAACAAATCTCGGGTCCTACCCACACTCAAAGGGAGAGAATTATACAATATCATGGATACCAGGAGGCAGAAATCTTTGGGACCTCCTTACAGTCTGTCTGCCTCAGTGATGCACCAAATACCCTTATTGAATCAGCTAAGCTGCAGCCATTCTCTAAAGAAGGTTGGACAGTTAATGTCTGTGAAATGCCAGAGGGTCCTCATTAGCTCAGCCTTCATTACTCAAGTCCCAGCTATTGTCATGTTACATAGGGAAGCAAAGGTCATCTTAAGATAAAAATATTCACTAATATCAAATTAGTTCCCATTTGAAAAACATTTCTTCTCTTAATGCTAGTATATGTCCTCTTAGATCACATTTTGCCAGAGTACCTCCTGCTAATTACGCGAGTCTGCAATGCAAATACAATCAAAACCAATTGCATGGGCACTTCAAAAGAAAATTATTTGAATATCAGAGGCTTAGGAGAGGCCCTTGGGAAAACCAATGAATCTCTAAAATAATTTTGTAAGAATATTCTTATTTAGACCATGTTGGGAAATTTGATCATGAAATATTATGTGTCCTGCTGTCATACCAGTTTTGGAGAAATATTATGAAAAACTGTCACCAAAATATTCCTTTTTCTTATGCTAAGAAAACTGCCTAGATGCAAAATAATTAAGTAAACTAACCTTAAAATAGAGAAAATAACATAGTCCCATAATTTTATGTTTTTACTTATTATAACTCTGAGTCTTTTGTGGCCTGGGTTCAAATCCTAGTTATATTAATTACTAGCTGTGAGATAGGCAAGCTAATATTTCTGTGCCTCAGACCACATGTCTATAACATGGAGATGCTAGTAATAATACCTAAGTCACCTTGTTCTTCATTTGACCCTAATGACAACACAGGGAGGCCAATGTTAGGGCAGGCGCTCTTGACGGGATTAATGACTGTGATTGGGGTAAGATGACCAGATGTCCCTTTTTTTTGCCTTCAAAATGCTGGGCCTCCACAGCATAAATCATAGAGGCCAACTAATTAAGATCAGGGGAATCTGTAAGTTCAGGATAACTTCCTCATCGAACAGGTTTTTTAAAAAATCCATACAACATGAATCCACCAAAAACAAAGACCAGATGATATACTGCACTTCATAAGATATAAGAGCATTTAAGTAAATTTCCAAAGGTCAGTAGATTAAAAGTGATGGATTCAAAGGCCTGTGTAACTAACCGCAAAGCCCACTTTGATGTTTTTTTCCCATAACTTCCTCTGTGCACAGCCCTGTGGAGAGGAGGATGAGTAGCAGGGAGGGGTGGGCCAGATTGGGAGAAACACCCAGTGCTCAGATCCATAGCCAGCCCCAGAAAGTCACCAGCCTTGCTTCCCCACTCCCTCTTCTTCCTCAATGAACCCTTCATTCCTTAGCTCCCCCCTCCCTCCCTGACAGCTCTTACGTTCCTCCAGGCTGCTGCTTAAGAAGGTTTTTGAACAGTGCCCCTGAGATCTCAGGAAAAGAGAAACAATCTAAATCGAAAAAGCAAATAAACATTGAACCATCTTCCAGCTGTTCCGTTTGAACAGAGACAGGAACCCGAAGCAAGGCCCAGGAGTGTTAAGAGTTCATTTTCCAAGCACAGCTCAGACAGTGCTCATGTTAATAAACCAACAGAGTGAGACAGAATGTAGAGACTGGGGAAAGGGTCACTGCTTGACAGAACAATGCCACAAACATAAACAGCAGAGTCCACACATGCAAATACAGATTGAGGTGCTGCTTGGAGCTAGGAAGCATCAACTGTATCTTTGGAACTTGTGGTTCCAAGCACGAAGCCTGGCCTTCCCACTTGCTAGTCACAGCATCTCTGCTTCTTTATATGTGAGGAAGAGAATAATCAAAATCTTTATAGATCAAGTTGGGAATGGCAAAGAAAATGAAATGCTGGGAACGAAGTGGTATTGCCTTGGAAAATAATCATTATGAGGGAAGAAAAGTAATAGTCGATAGCTGGTTCTGGGTACAGTCTGAAAAGTGAAATGAATTCATTCCACTGTGGAAATATTTTTATTCCCCCTTGACTGAAACAAAAAGGACTGTAGGTAACATGCTACATGGTATCTAATGATAAGGTCTGAGAGGCAAATCTCATGTACAAAAGTACACAGAGAATTCCAAACCCTGAGGTTATATTATCATCTCAGTACAATGATGAAAGAGGATTAGTGAATATTCACACTCCAGAAACCTCAAAAACAAGGAACAATTAATATCATCCAGGTGGGTCAAATATCTTAAGTTTAAAATTTCTTATCTCCAATAATCCTGCTTAATACAGTTTATATATATATATATATATATATATATATACATATGTATATATATATACACACACATATAGTGTGGTTTTTCCAGACGTTAATTGAAATCTCAAAAACTTATATTTAACCAGTCAAGAAAAACAAATCTTGTCTTGTTGTTTTAGTCACTCAGTTGTGTCTGACTCTTTTGTGACCCAGTGGACTGTAGCCTGCCAGGCTCCTCTGTCCGTGGGGTTTCCCAGACAAGTATACTGCAATGGATGGCCCTTTCCTTCTCCGGAGGATCTTTCTAACCCAGGGATTGAACCTGTGTCTCCTGTATTGCAGGTGGATTCTTTACCACTGAGTATATATACCATAAAAAGATATCTTAAAGAAGGTTATGATTGATTCATTGATTGATTGGCTGATGGGGTAGTTTAGGTACATTATCTCCAATCATGATAAAAGCTCCCAATGCACTTTACAGAAGGGAAAACTGAGGCTCAAAGTATCTAAAAATCATCCAACTGATAGAGACGTGCTTAGTTTCAAAGCTTCTATTCTCAGACCACAGCCTCCTGGCTGGAAGAAGGAAGGGAATGAGCAGAGATTCTGATGGCAAACTAGAGGCTGGCCAGGGAGGAGGCCACAGGGCTCCGGATCTGGTGGGACAGGTTTATGTGGTCAAGCGCATCAGGAAGCAAAAGCTTGGCCACTCTGTGTTGTTACTGGGTCATAATATGAATAACTGGCTGAATATTCCAAGTGTGGACTGTTATCAGTACAATGGCTAGCCTACAAGAAGGTGTTTCTTTTAACCACCCCGGTTTACCCCAGTGAGAACAGATTGAAGGCTCATATCAGGACCTATTGAATGAAACAGAACATTGTCTGAGTGAGTCTTACTGACATCAGGAACTACTAAACACTGCCCATAGTTCCAAGTGTTACACTTCTTTGCCACTAATACTTGTGCATGAATTAGTTTGTTAAGGAAATAAGCAAACTAATGACTTTCCAAGACCAGAAGAAAGGAGGTTCAGATGAATAAGTTTTGTAAGGGAAAGGGACTGTGGCTGGGAAGAAGCAGAGGGTAGAACCAAAGTGGGTAGAGCCAGGGCGAGAGTTGGAGGTCAGGGGGACGGAAGGCCCTGAAATAACAAAAGGGATCCATGGAAGAGAGCTCAGAGGACGCAGAAGATGAGATCTCAATTCTTTTCAAACCTTATTGTTGCCCATGAAATTGAGCCATCCATGGGCAGTTGTCCCTTCCTACCTAAACGAGGGGCCCCTGGGATGGGTCTGAAGTCATAGGCAAATATCTCTTTTGTTTTTATGTCTCAGATGAATATTGATAACAGTATAATGGAGAGAGGAAAGGCTTAGCACTTTGGAGCTAGTGTTGGAGATGAATGCTGCCTCTTTCATCTGCTGGCTTAGAAATTACTTACCTTCCATGAGAGTCAAGTTCCTCATCTATACAAAAGTTCATCGCAACTTATTAAGGTAACACCATATGCCGTGCAACACTTGTTAGGTAAGCAGGTAATACCTACTAAGGTAACACCTCAGCACACGGTCTCATGTTCCACAGATGAGTGCTTCCTTCCCTCATCTATAACGCTAGCCCTGCACTCTGCCCACCCCAAGCAAGCAGAGGTCACCGAGTTCATTCATTCTGCTGCCTGGGTCTGATCCATTAGAGGTCAGCACCTCTCCTTCCCCTTGCTAGCACCCTAACAGTTTGCTCTCTTTATTTTCCTACTGCCCCTGCTCTGAGGACCTCTAAGGACTTGGCAGACTCCAGAGGGGAAACATAAACCATTTTTATGTTATCAAGAGGGAAGTTAGGACACAATGAAAAATACATGGTTTTCCAGAAAACACTTGAGAGAAATCCCAAATTGTCATCCTTTCCACCACCCACCCCACTGTTTGAACTGCTGCCCTAGACACCAAAAGAAAGCAGCTGGCTATCAGGGACTGTGGTCCACAGGGAATGCTTATCAAGGGCTGGTTGGGGTCAAATTTTCAGGCATCTCATCTTCTGAAGCCCTCTGAAACTGCCTCTCCTGAATGATGGCAGCTTCAGCACCAGAGTCATTTTGTTCTGAAACAATTACCAAGCGCCAGGCATACCCAGCCTGTGGCGCTGGAGAGGCATGAGTGACGTGCTTCCTCGGATTATGTCTGCCCCTTTGAGAAAAAGCACATTGCTAGGTGATAGTAACCTCTGGTATCAGCCTCTATTTTTAGTCTCCAAGTGAGTGATGAATCAGGTTCTAATCTGACAGTGTGCTTAAAGACATATTAAAGTCAAATTAAATTACAGTGCCTCAGACATCACACACATTTCTAAAGAACAGAGCCAGAAGGCATTAAACCTGCCCAGTTTCAACACACACCCATTATAACCTAAATTATTCTTATGACATATCCCATTATATATCAGAAGGTTAAATGTGACTCTAAGATGAAGTTTCCTCCAATTTTAATCAAGCCTCCTATATCCCGGTAGCTCATTCCAAAAGCTGGAGATAGAAATGATCTCTCTTGAATATTATCATTGTGCTGTGAGCTCAGACACTGCTGGTAGAATCAATACTCTCAATCACTGAGATCTATCTGCAACACCTGTGACATGGCAGACACTGCCTTGGGCACTGGGGAGACAAGGGTGAACAAGAGCAAGAATTATTCTTGCCCTTGTGGAGCTAGTTTAGGGAGAAGCGAGATAATAACCAAATAATCAAATAAGTAAATGGTTAGAATTGAGTGCTATTATATTACTAAGTCTCTGATTTTATCTCCTCCATCCATCTCTTAGCTCCGCTGTCTTCTATTCCAGCACCTCTCTCTATGTGACTAAGATGGCCACTTGCAGCTCCTGACTACTCATGGTGCTAATGAATGATGATCCTAAGGGAACAACTGTCCCTAGAGCTCCAGCATGTCCTGGAGAGGATGTTGATAGACCTGGATCACATCACATGCTCCTTCTTACAATGCTATGGAGACCTGGGAAAGGAATATTCTGATTGGCCAGCATAGGTCACATGTGCACGCAATGGAGAAGGGAGGGGTGGGGTTAGTTTCCTTGTACCACATGCCTAAGCAGGATTCCTGTGGCATGGAAGACAGTAGCTTCCCAAGTGAAAGGATGATGGGCCAATGAACATTTGTCCATGAAAGTGTCAATGTTTAAAGTTAGTCAAGTGAAAGAAGAAAAGAAGTAGCAATGTAAGTTATGCTTTCTCCACATTCCTTCCTGCTTCTCTAAGGGCCAGGGACTGAGGCATGCAACAGGGTAGAAAGAGAGAGGGCTTCAGGACCAGACAGACATGGGCCCAGATCCTGTCACCATCACTTCTTAGAGGCTGTGTGGCCTTCAGCAAATCATCGAACCCTCTAAAAGAGTTTCTTCACTGGTAGCAAGGGGATAATAGTTCCACCCCAGAGGATCGATGGGGAAATGAAATTGTACAATGCAAACAAAGAGGTATAGCAAGGGGACCATTGGAGCTACTTGATGGATGGTGGGTATTTAGAAATCTCCCTGAGGTACCATACTGTGTAACAAATGTTATAGACAGACAGGTTCCTAGTATGGAATGGAGGGAGGGAATGTTGTTTAGAGACAAGAGGAAGAAACAAAATATAAACAAATAAATAAATAAGCATACATTCATATTTTGAAAGTGCTCTGATGGAAATAAACAAGGTAGAAAAAACAAGAAAAAAGCAATACAATAGTGTAATAAGAGTGGAGGCCTCCTTTAGATAGAATCGGCCAGGAGGGCTTCCTTGAGAAGGTGATATGTGAACTAAGTCCTGAAGACTGAGAAAGAGACCACACAAGGAGTCCAGGGAGTGGGTTCTGGATAGAGGGAATAGCAAGTGCAGAGGTTCAGAAGCAGGAAGGGGTGGGCATATTCAAGGAACAGAAGCAAGGACAGAGGTAGGAATGGTGAGATTAAAGAAAAACAGGAAACAGATCCTAGTAGGCCTTTCAGTCCATGGTAAGGTAGTTCAAGTTCCACACTGAATGATATATCTGGCTAAAAATTCAAATAAGATAATTAGGGTTGTTGGGTGGAGAACAGAATGGATAAGGGTATGTGAGGGGCAACCAGCTGGGAGACGATTGCAGTCATCTAGCTAATAAGACAGTGGGGACCTAGCCTACTCTGATGATAGTGGAGATGGGGATAAATGGCTGGATTAAAGATATATTTTGGTTGTAGAACCAGGGAGACGCAGAGATGGATTTGTACGTGGGAGGTGAAGGAAATGAAAGAATTAAAGATAAATCTTGCCTCTGGGGATTGAGCAACTACTTGGGCAAACATGGGCCATTTAGTGAGCTGGGGATGCCTTGGGAAGAGACAGATATAGGATATTGAGATTGAAGTCCCTATAGAGACTCAGGGGGTGACTTAGGAAGTTTGATGACAAATCTGGGTCTTAAAGGAGAGGCCAGGGCTAGGGTACAAATCTGAAACCATAGAACTGAATGAGATTACCCAGGAAAGAGGGGAGATAAGAGAAGAGAAGAGAAGGGAGAAGGTCCTTGCATGAGCCTTGAGACTCACAGAGGAAGAGCCAGAGAGAAAGAGACGCCGTGACCCAGGAGGGAAACCAGAGAGTCAGAGCAACAGAGGTCAGGAGAGAAAACTATTTCATAAAGAAGGAAGCAGTCAACTCTGGTGAAAACTGTTGAGAGATTAGTAAAATGAGGACAAGGAAATGAACTTTAAATTTAGAAACAAGTAAAATGAAGCAGGAAAAAGGCTAACAGAGTTTTGCCAAGAGAACATGCTGGTCATAGCAAACATCCTCTTCCAACAACACAAGAGACGACTCTACACATGGACATCACCAGATGGTCAATACCAAAATTAGATTGATTATATTCTTTGCAGCTGAAGATGGAGAAGCTCTATACAGTCAGCAAAAACAAGACTCAGAGCTGATTGTGGCTCAGATCATGAACTTCTCATTGCAAAATTCAGACTTAAATTGAAGAATGTAGGGAAAACCACTAGGCCATTAATGTATGACCTTAATAAAATCCCTTACAATTACACAGTGGAAGTGACAAATAGATTCAAGGGATTAGATCTGATAGACAGAGTTCCTGAGAACTATGGATGGAGGTTTGTAACACTGTATAGGAGGTGGTGATCAAAACCATCTCCAAGAAAAAGAAATGCCAAAAGGCAGAATGGTTCTCTGAGGAGGACTTACAAATAGCTGAGAAAAGAAGAGGTGCAAAAGACAAAGGAGAAAAGGAAAGATACACCCATCAGAATGCAGAGTTCCAGAGAATAGTAAAGAGAGATAAAGTGAACAATGCAAAGAAATAGAGGAAAACAATAGAAGCAGAAACACTAAAGATCTCTTCAAGAAAATTAGAGATACCAAGGGAACATTTCATGCAAAGATAGGCATGATAGAGGACAGAAACAGTATGGACCTAACAGAAGCAGAAGAGATTAAGAAGAGGTGGCAAGAATACACAGAACTATCCAAAAAAAGATCTTAATAACCCATATAACCATGATGGTGTGATCACTCACTTAGAGCCAGACATCCTGAAATGAGAAGTCAAGTGGGCCTTAGGAAGCATCACTAAGAACAAGCTAGTGAAGGTGATGGAATTCCAGCTGAGCTATTTCAAATCCTAAAAAATGATGCTGTGAAAGTGCTGCACTCTGTAACATGCCAGCAAATTTGGAAAACTCACCAGTGGCCACAGGACTGGAAAAAGTCAGTTTTCATTCCAATCCCAAAGAAGGGCAATGCCAAGGAATGTTCAAATTACTAGACAATTGCACTCATTTCACATGCTAGCAAAGTAATGCTCAAAATCCTTCAAGCTAGATTTCAACAGTATGTGAACGAGAAGTTCCAGATGTACAAACTGGATTTAGGAAAAGTGGAGGAATAGAGATCATACTGTCAACATCCGTTGGGTCATAGAAAAAGCTAGAGAATCCCAGGAAAACATCTACTTCTGTTTCATTGACTACGCTGAAGTCTTTGACTCTGTAGATCACGACAAACTTTGAAAAATTCTTAAAGAGATGGGAATACCAGACCACCTTATCTGCCTCCTGAGAAACCTGTATGCAGGTCAAGAGGCAACAGTTAGAACAGGACATGGGACAACAGATGGTCCCAAATTGGGAAAGGAGTACATCAAGGCTGTATATTGTCACCCTGCTTATTTAACTCATAGGCAGAGTACATCATGCTACAAGCTGAAATCAAGATTTCGGGGAGAAATATCAACTTCAGATATGTAGATGACACCACCCTAATGGCAGAAAGCGAAGAGGAATTAAACAGCCTCTTGTTGAAGGTGAAAGAATAGAGTGAAAAAGCTAGCTTACAACTCAACATTCAAAAAATGAAGATCATGGCATCCGGTTCCATCACTTCATGGCAAATACATGTGGAAACAATGGAAACAGTGACAGACTTTATTTTCTTGGGCTCCAAAATCACTGCAGATGGTGACTGCAGCCATGAAATTAAAAGGCGCTTGCTCCTTGGAAGAAAAGCTGTGATAAACTTAGACAGCACATTGAAAAGCAGAGACATTACTTTGCTGAAAAAGGTCTGTATAGTCAAAGCTCTGGTTTTTTCCAGTAGTCATGTATGTATGTGAGAGCTGGACAATAAAAAAGGCTGAGCACCGAAAAATGTATGCTTTTGAACTGTGGTGCTGGAGAAGATGCTTGAGAGTCCTTTGGACAGCAAGGAAATCAAACCAGTCAATCCTAAAGGAAGTCAACAGTGAATATTTATTGGAAGGACTGATGCTGAAGCTGAAGCTCTAATCCTTTGGCCACCTGATGAGAAAAGTCGACTCACTGGAAAAGCCCCTGATGCTGGGAAAGATTGAAGGCAGGAGGAGAAGGTGATGATAGAGGATGAGATGGTTGGATGGCATCACTGACTTGATGGACATGAGTTTGAGCAAGCTCCGGGAGATGGTGAAGGACAGGGAAGCCTCGTGTGCTGCAGTCCACGGGGTCAGAAAGAGTCAGACAGGACTGAGGAGCTGAATGATGACAACGAAACAGAAGTCCACCCTTGACAGTGGTGCTCTCAAACTCATCTTTCTAAAACACATCTGATAATGCTACTCCCCTGATTACAATATTCAGTAGCTCATCACCAAAGCCTTAGCAGGGCACATGGGTCCGGTCTTTTCACAGCAAGGCCTCCATCTGCTCTCATCCACACCCTACTTCTGTACCTTTGCTTCCTGTCAGCAGTGACCATAGATAGTCCTGCCTCTCCGGGAAGCTCTCTGGGTCTGTGGACACAGTTTCTCAGATCTGCCCTGCCTATACTGCCTTTTCCTTGCTCCTGGCGGATGACACACCCTGATTCCATCATGAGACAGTGTTGTTGGAGCCACAAATCCCCTCCTTAGCTCTCGAATACAGCACTTCTCAGGTTGCGTTAGAATTGTTTTCCTATTCATGGCACCCACTAGACTATGAGTGAGATCCTTTACAGCAGGGAATTTATTTTGTTCATCTCTGCACTCAGCACAATACCTAATGCATAGTAGCTGCCTACTAGGTATTTGTTGAATAAGTTTCCTAAAGACAAATAGAAGTTTTAACTACTCTTTAAAACGCAATGTTAAAATAAATCTCCTGAACCTGAATGCATATACAAGTTCCCCTCACTCAAAAAATCATCTTACAGGGTACAAAAACGTGACCACTCCTGTTACCACTTTAACTGTGTTCTCTACCCCTTATGAAGTCTGAACTCTCAGTACCTCAAAATGGGACCTGAGTTGGAAATAGGGTCTTTACAGAGGCAATCAGGTGGCAGGGGGCTAGTCCAATATACCTAGTATCCTTATAAAAAAGGAAAATTGGGACATGGAGGCAGACACACCCAGAGGGAAGACTATGTGAAGATACAGGGAGAATGCCATGTGAAGACGGAGGATTAGAGTGATGCGTCTACAAGCCAAGGAATGCCTGAGGCCACCAGAAGCCAGGAAAGAGGTCTGGAATGGTTCCTTCCTCAGCACCTTCAGAGGGAGCGTGAACCTGCTGACACTTTGATTTTGAACTTCTGGCCTCTGGAACCGAGAAAGTAAATTTCTGTCATTTTAAGCCATGTAGTTTTTGCTGCGTTGCTTTGGCAACTCTAGGAAGTTATCAACAGTACATCCCCTGACATGCAGGAAGCCCAAAATGTATTTTCTTTCTCTTGTCACTTTGGCACTCCATAAGTTGAATGCAACCATTATGCTGAAAATGTTTAAAATACAGAAAAAAAAAATCACTCTCCTCAATTTTGCCTAACAGAGAATGAAGAATCCCCAAAGACCTCCATTTAATCAGATTTAAATTAATCTACATTTTGCATTTATAGTAATATTAAATTAACAAAATGCATTTTTATCATAATAATGTAGTCTGAAGGATGGAAATTGGATTATATTAATTTGAGCACTCTATTTTTATTTAGTAAAAGAAAGTTATGCATTTTCTTCTGCTCATTTTATAACCCTGAGTGAACTTCCTTATAAAATAATATAATCTATTAATTTAAAAATACTCTATGAAAACCATAAAGTTCTGGAGTGAAACAGTGAAACAGTGTGGCGGTTAATTTTATGTCAACTTGACTGGAATAAGAAATGTCCAATAGCTGGTAAAACATTATTTCTGGATATGTCTTGTGAGTGCTTCCAGGAGGGATCAGCATTTGAAACGGAAGACTGAGTAAAGAAGACCATCCTCACCAGAACATGTGGGCATCACTCAATCCATTGAGAGCACGAATAGAAAAAGGAAAAGGAAGGGCAAATTTGTTCTTCGTTTGAACTGGGATGACCACCTCCTCCTGCCCTCAGACACTGATACTTAATTGGTTCTTGGGACTTGAAGTCAGCCTCTCTTACACCACTGGCTTTCTTGGATCTCCAGCCTGCAGACGATAGATCCAGGGACTTTTATATAGATATCCATCACCTATTGGTTCTGTTCCTCTGAAGAACCCTGACTAATACAGATGGGGAGGTGGCAGAGAAAGTATCATTGACTTAGTTGAGTAGAGAAGAAAAAAGTAAAGAAGCTGAGCTGATACTTTGGGAAAGCATTAGTCAATTTAACCAAAAAAAACAGAAGCCACTTTACGTGTTTAAACAGAAGGAATTTAATACAGGGGATTGGTGACACATAATGCAAGAGATGGGCTTCCCCAAAGGCTTAGGTGGTAAAGAATCTGCCTGCAGTGCAAGAGACCCGGGTTTGATCCCTGGGTCAGGAAGATCCCCTGAAGAAGGAAATGGCAACCCACTCCAGTATTCTTGCCTGGAAAATCCCATGGACAGAGGAGCTTGGTGGGCTACAGTATATGGGATCACATAGAATCTGACACAACTGAACAACTAACACTACTACTACTGACAACGGAACAGCTAAGCACCAAACAGAACAATGAGGCAAACCTGAGATGAACAATGGAAGGACCCACTATTGCCTCTAGGCTGGGGCAGGTTTCTCAATCAGGGACTGTTGGTGTTTTGGGCCAGATGATCCTTTGTTATCAGGGGCTATGCCCTGTGTATATAGGATGTTTAGTCTTTATCTCTGGCGTTAAGCCACTAGAAGCCAGTAGTACCACCCTCCCAAGCTGTAACAACCAAAAATGTTTATAGACATTGCTAAATGTCCCTTGAGTAGAGGGAGTGGGGATTAGGTAGAAATGTCCCTGGGGTGAGAACCACTGAACTGGAGAGACCAAAGGAGGAAGTGGTGTTACTGAAACTTAGGTACAGGGTCACCTAGGAAATGCTGGATCCACAAAGCAAGAGGTTTGTCCAGTGAGAGTTAGAGATATGGAGAAGAGGCTTTAGGCAGAGAAGGAGAGGGAGAAATACCCTGGATTTCCCCCTCAATTTCCTGCAGGTTGGTGTTGGTTTCCTGAGATACGCATGAGAGCATGCATGCTAAGTTGCTTCAGTCATGTCTCCTTGCTACAGGCCCCATGGACTGTAGCCCACCAGGCTTCTCTGTCCATGGGATTCCCCAGGCTAGAATACTGGAGTGGGCTGCCGTGCCCTCCTCCAGGGGATCTTCCCAATCCATCTCTCTTATGTCTCCTGCATTGGCAGGTGAGTTCTTTACCATTAGCGCTACCTGGGAAGTCCCAAGATACAGAGCAGACAAAGGCAAAGGCAAGGAATGGCCTGAGGGTGCAGAATCAGTGCAGAGATTCCCTCAAAACTTTGGTTCTGAATAGAACAAGTATTTAAATCTGAGGTCCAACTTTGAGATGTTCCAGATCACCAGATGATCACCACATGTCATACAGAGGTAACTTACTGTGAAACCAAAGAAATCCCTTGTTTGCATGGGCCCCTCCAAGGTGCCAGGAGGACTCTAGTAATGTATTCAACATGGTCTCACATTTTAGTTAAATGAGTATCACACTCCCCCTCGTGTTGGGTGGACCTGAAGTGGGTGTGGGCACTTCAGAGAACTGGCCCATGGACATGAGCAACAGGGGCTCCTGCCCTGGGGCCCACACATCAGAGAGCCGCATTATGCCTCCTCCTGCTGCACCATCCCCTCTAGATGAGAAGTCTGCAGGGTCTGGGGCTATGCCCACGGAGAATTTATACCCTCCTCTTCTTGCCCTTACTTTGAGTACCCAGGGATATAAAATTGCCAGTCCATATGGTCCTGAGCCAGTTCCCAGAGTCTACATGGGCCTCTCCTCTGAGTCTAGACTTCCAAGACTGGAATGCACACCCTTAGGAATAGGAATGCACACTCCTAGGCCCAAGAGGGAATCAAGGCATAGCAGTTTGCTAGAGGTTATAGATAAAGCTTAGTTGTATGGACTGTAGTGTTCGCACATGTGATGAGGTCCTGCAGGGTGCAAAAGGGAGCTTGATAGGAATAGGAAGAGAAGGGGAATCATAAATAAGCAATAAGATCAGTATAAATTATTCCGACATTAAGAAGCAAATTGTAAGTCCTCCATTTTTATTAAAATTATATCCAAAGAAGTAAATCACAAAGAAGAGAGAAGTTTTGAATAGAAGGAAAGAATCAGCTTTTATATTGTTTGATATCTGTTTCTTCTTGATCTAGCATGACATACTGACATCATAATCTACCCAAACAATGACAAACTGGTTAATGAGGGTCCTCAGTTCAAAAAGTGTTGAACATTAGTCCCTGTGCAAGAGAATTTGAAATACATATGAATTCTTACAGCTTATATGTGAAAGAAAGTTGATGCAGGATCTCCCAAATTTGACAATTTAAAAAAATTACATGACTTATCAATAACCAGTTATGAGGCTGAAAAACTTTTTCTATCATATCAATAAAAACATTTATTCAATCAGGCTAGAAGAAAGACTGAGTAATCTTGCTATAAAGTGTACGGGACTTCCCTGGTTGTCCAGTGGCTAAGATGCCACACTCCCAATGCAGGGGGCCTAGATTCAATCCCTGGTCAGGAAATTAGATCCCAAATGCCACAACCAACAATTCACATGCCAAAACAAACAAACAAAAAATATACCACATGCCAAAACCAAAAATATCCTGCATGCCACAGTGAAGATCAAAGATCCCATGTGCCACAACCAAGGCCTAGCTCAGCCAAATAAATAAATGGATATTAAATAAATTAAATATTTACTCAATATTAAGATTAAAAAAGAAGTTTACAGAGGTATGTCACCAATCAATATAGAGAGAAGGATATTAAAGTGATGTGTCAAGCTGTCAAATAATGAAGATATTATTTTTCTAGATTTTTGTAGTGTTTGTCAGTTTTTAAAATTTTGTGACTTGCTGTGGTTCCTTTTCCCATTTCATGTAAATATTCATATTTAGTTGTTCACAATTTTTCATTCTCTTTTCTAAAGAAAGAGCCTGCCTTCCTCTAAATTGCAAAGCTTTGGTTTCCACAAAACCTGGCTTTTCCCCGGCATCATAATTTATTCTATGAGTTGTTTGAGTGTGGAGAAGTGAATTAAGAGGGGCTTGAAGGCTATGCCTGGAGATATTTATAGAAAATTATCTGAATGGGCAACTCATCCTGACTCCCAAAATGTCAAGATGTTTTATTTCCAGGTAAGTGAGTCAGTAACTGGCGCTTCTCGAATACCATTTTCAGATGACTGAATTACATCCTCTTTTCTCCTTGTTTTTGTTCTGTAGTCGTGGTGGCAGCAGATGACAGGAGACTGAGGTGGGTGAGGGGCAGGTGACTGTTTAGCTATGCTCCTCCGTCTCTCACATGGTAGAGAGCAAAAACAGACGACTAAAAAATAAAAAAAGAAAAAAAAAAGCCACCCAGCTTTCAACCCTGGTAAAGAGCTGGGATCCACTTGGGAGCCCCAAGGTCAGCCCAAAGTAGACAAAGCAGGAGTGTGGGTATAAGGTCATAGAGACCAAAGTTCAGGGGCTTCATTTGTGAGCCTACAGACTGCAGAGCCGTGACTATTCATTTCACTGAACAAAGCACGGGATTAATTCTTAGTGTGTAATTTATTATTTCTTTTAAAAAGAAGCTATTTTATCTTGAAGTTATTAGGTTTCTAAGTGTTCATATTTCCTCAGAAGCAGTTATTGGGATTTGCTGATGTAAGGAAAGAAAGTGAAGTCGCTCAGTCGTGTCCGACTCTTTGCGACCGCATGGACAGTAGCCTGCACCAAGCTCCTCTGTCCATGGGATTTTCTAGGCAAGGGTACTGGAGTGGGTTGCCATTTCCTTCTCCAGGGAATCTTCCCGACTCAGGGATCCAACCCAGGTCTCCCACATTGTAGACAGACGCTTTACCGTCTGAGCCACAAAGGAAGCAGACTTGCTGATATAATTCCTACAAAATGCAGTGTAGTTATGTAGTTCCTTGCAACAGAAGAGCTGCCCTGGGCAAGGCTGCCAGTCCATTTTCCAGGAAAGTTTTTTTGATTCCTCAAAAACTTTCTGGTTAAAGTGGGTTGAACACAAGCTCTTTATCTCTGCTCCCATCTACGATCCCAATAACACGACTGAAAAAGAGTGAAATAGGAAAAATTCACAAGGACAGAACGAATGAGAGACAATGACAGCGGAACTAAAGATTCAAAAATCCTAGAGACTGTAGTCCTGGAAAGTGGCACTCAGCAGGAGAGTGGATCAGAAGTACTCGCCCTCTCCTACCACTTTTAGGCCAGAACAGAAGAACTTTCACAAAGTAATTTCAAACATATATTCTGGGGTTGTTTTCTTTTATAAATTGGATCACTTCAATTTATAGAATAGAAGCTTTCATTTACTTAACAGGGAGAGTTAATCAGGAGCAAGTCAATTATTACCCCCAGATCCATCCTCTATCCCTGGTCAGGAAGTTCTCTTTCGGGAGAGATGGGACCAGCAAATCCTGAATTCAGAGAGGGCTTAGATGAGATGTAACATCAAAAACAGTAGTTAAGGTGGAGTCAGCTGTCTCTGAAACACAGATACGGAAGGAAAGGAGGAACAATTTCCCAAAATAAAGTTGGATAATAGTGACAACAGCTGATATATACACTATGTGTGAGGCAGTTTCTGAAACACTTTATACACATTAACTTAATTCTCACAACAATCGTATGCTAGGGGTACAATTATCATTTTATTTTATGTACAAGGAACTCAAGGCACAAAGAGTTTCAGTACATTCCCCAAGGTCACACAGCCCACAAGGGGCAGAACGGGAGATGAGCCCAGACAGTCTGAGAGGGGGACATGAATCCCAGGGGGAAAAACCCACAAAGATTTACCACAGGGAGACCTGCCACTTATGTTACAAAATTTTCATAGACTGTGTAGGTTATATGCAGTTAATTTCTGGTAGCTACAATGTGAGACAAGCAAATGACAATGACATGCTCATCCATTTTGAGCAGATTCTTTTCTGCAGCAGCAGGTCCCTCTATAGCTATAAGTCTATGATGGCCTGATTAATGACCAACCCCCCCCAAAAGATGCCAAGTCTCAATCCCTGGAACCTGTTACATTACATGGTAAAAGGGGCTCTGTGGGTGTGGATCTTGAGATCTAAATGAAGGATTTTGAGATGAGGGTTCTCCAGTCCTCACAGGAGACTTCAGGCCTTTTGTACTTACCCAGCTCAGAGTACTAGGTGAGAAGCTCACAGGCTACACACCCCTCTGCTAATACCACATGCAGCCCACATCACAATTCCAATCACCAGTAAGAACCTGCTGACAAAGGTGAGTGGGAGTGGACTTCAGATAGATCTGTTTCTTAACTGGGGTATTAACTGACTATTGGTACTGATTACACACCACATACACTCAGCACACGCCACATAGGATACCCATGTAAGAACTGGTTTCTAATCACAGAATAGAAAACTCTCTCATTAAAAACAGGATAAATATACTATGACACACACAAAAAATACTATGACATTTGCAGAGCTCGAATGCCAGCACAAATGGATTTTGTGCAGGAATCAGAATTTCTAGAGTGCCAAAGATGTTGCTGTGATTTCAAGGAAAGAACTGTGAATAAAGCTTGGCTCAGCCATATCTGTAAAAAGGATGAAATTTTATTAGTCATGGATGGAGACTGGTGTGGGATCAACAGCCCACCTGTTCTCTTGGTAGAAATCATCTCTACTCCTGTTTAAACAATTTTGATACTGTGAATCAATAATCCTAAAATGACCTTTGAAGCTTAGGAAGGAGGGAGGAATACCATGGAGGCACCTGAATAAGCCACCAGAAATTTGAGCAGATGAAAGCAACAAATAATATAAGACAGGGAGGGGGCCAAGCAAGTCATTTTTCCAAAGGTGTGTCAATCATGTCAGGTCTGCAAGAGGACTATGAACCTGATGTGTTCCTTAGACAAGAAGCAGAAGGTTATTGGGTGTATAAGTCCTGAACCAGGAAAAGGTACTTTGAGCCAGGAGCTGCAGAGAGACATCTGAAAGGCTATGTCACTGCTAGAGGAGCTAGGCTCAGACCCTGACTTAGAACAGTGATAGCAAAAGCGCAGTTACTCTCTACCCCATGCCCACGGCAGACCTCACTTACACTTTCTTGCTGAAGCCAGAGGCAGCCTCAGCATCTTCCTCAGCTCAGATATCAGTCCTAATACTTATTGATCAGAGTTGACAGATGAGATGAAATCTATTTGCTATCCCTGGTTTAGAACAGGGATAACATAACAAGAGGTAAAAGAACCAAACATTGGTTAGAAAGGCATATGCATTAGTATCTTGGAAAAGCACTAGGGGCAAGTTGAGTAGAACAGAAAGATTTGGACAAGAAAGAAGGGAAGGACTTCCAGGGTCTGAGGCCAAGGGGGTATCCAGGGGGTGGTAGGAGATGACACTAGCCAGGCTGAGGTCTAGAGGGAGAACTTAGCAAATGTTTCCTCGTGTCTTCATGGCCTTAATGGGATCATGGGCCCATCCTGAACTGATCACTGTCATCAGATGTGGGCTCTGCTGATTGGTTTAAGTTAATAAAGCCCACCTGTAGAGCAAAAGGCATTCCCACTTAAACCTCATGACTAAGAGTCAGCAAGAGGTGGCTCCCCAAAGGAACTGGGGTACCCCTCCCATGAAGGAAGAGACTTAATGCTGAGGAATAAACAACAGGCTTTACCTACACTGGGTAGGATTTACAAGGACCAGATTTGGAGAGCTCTTATAGAAGGGCAGTGGAATATCCATCAAGTAGGTGCAGGGTGGCTCAAAGCCCACAGAAATAATTTCTGGGGACCACGTAGGAATTTCTTTCCTCCTCTAAGGAGACCAAAGAATTCATACCTGCCACAGAAATGAGGAAGCAAGTTTAGGTTGCAACTCAGAATGTCCCCAGACCTAGTAGAGACACCAGCTTGAATTTCCTTTGCTAAGCATTTCAGGCCAGCTTTTCAATGTCATATGAGGGTGACACCTTGGAACCAGCCAGCAACTAGATCCTACAGCTCAAAGACAACAATAGCAAGTGCTATCTGCAACCCTGAAAGCACCCTGTGTTTGTAATTTTGCTTCCATGAATGTTTCCTCAAGGTGCGTGACAACCACTTCCTGAGGTCTGAAAGTCCCGAGTGATTGCCTTCTAGAAAAGAAGGAAATGGGGGGATTGTGTCCTATGTCTTTGTCACTCCTGGAAACAGAAAATTCCCCAGGGCTGGAGAGGGGATGGCAGCTTTGAAAAGAAAGGGAGTTTGGATATTTGGGATACATGGAAAAGAGGAAAGGTGCAGAAAGGCAGTGATGAGAAGCAGGTGTGGGTTCGATGGGCAGAAAAATCCATGGGTTATAGAGGAGGAAGAATTTGTAAATAAGAAGAAAGCCATCAATGGAAAGAAAGGTGTTAGTTCGCTGCAGTTTGTTCACAAATGGTATCAATTGTGTTAGTATCTGTCAGGTGTAAGCATTAGGAAATCTTTCCCAAATTGTCTTTAGAAAGAAAAAGAATTTATTAGCTCATGTATTTGAAGGGGAGGGCTTCCCTGGTGGCTTAGTGGTAAAGAAACCACCTGCCAACGCTGGAGACGTGGGATACATCCCTGGGTTGGGAAGATCCCCTGGAGAAGGAAATGGCAACCCAGTGCAGTATTCTTGCCTGGGAAACCCCATGGACAGAGGAGCCTGGCATCACAAAGAGTCATACACAACTTAAAGATCAAACAACAATAACAAAATTTGAAAGGGACAAATGTAGAATGGACTTTGGGCAAGATTTGATCCAGTAGGGACTTCCCTGGTGGTCCAGTGGCTAAGACTCTGCATTCCCAATGCAGGGGGACTGGGTTCAATCCCTGGTTAGGGAACTAGACCCTACCTGCCACAGCTAAGAGTTCTCATGCTGCAACTGAAAGATTGTGCCTGTTGCAACAAAGATGGAAGATCACGTGGGCCACAACTAAGACCTGGCACAGCCAAGTAAGTAAATAAATATTTTTAAAAAAAGATCTGATGCAGCAACTCAAAGGATTCCACTTCTTCCCATCTCTACTCTCTTCATCCTAAGCTGGCTCTTCTCATTGCTGCAAGATGCCTACCAGCAGCTCCTGGGAAAAAGGAACATGCTTCCTCATTAACATCAACAGAAGAGAAAGGACTCTGTGTCCCAGAATCCCTAGGAAAGGACCTCTGATTGGACTTACTTAAGTCCTGTGACTACCTTTGAACCAATTACTGTATTTAGGGGAAGGGAAATCAGGTTCTAATCATAGGTGGCTATAGAGCCCCTCACATCAAATCTGCCTGGCTGACAATGGTCCAAGTGGTGGTCTTCTTAAACAGGATAATGTTATCGTGAAGGAAGAGAACTAGAGGCTGGAGAGCCAATAGCAGATCTCCTCATATCAAATGTATGGAGAAAGGAGGAATGTACTTAATATATATTTCTAAATTAAAGATAAAGGCAAATAGCAAAAGTCTCTCTCCTAGAAGCAACTTTGGCTTAAAAACAAACAAACAAACAAACAAACTGATGACCAGAAGAGAAAGGCTCCCGTGGTTTGCCTGTGGCCATGCTCGACTGGCTGGCAACTGCCCCAGCGATGAAATGAGACTCAGGATAACAACTCACATGGATCACCTCTAAAGAGGGATCTTGATAAACATACTTAACCCCACATTCTTAGAGTTACTCACAGGGCACATCGCAAAGAGGGAGTTAATGTTCTGTTCAGTTCTTGCTTTATTTATTCGCAAAGATGGTTTCTTCCTAAAACCCAGCACTGTATTAACATCCTGCAAGTCCCTCTGGTTCAAGTAAGCCATAGGAAGATGGATGACTGTTCATTCACTGAAGAATTTCCCAAGTTAAGAAGACATACAATTAATGATGGCAGAGCAACCCAGCTAGAAACTCTCAATAAGCCATATGCCACAGAAGACAGAGAATAATGAGAACATTCTTCTGTGCCCAGAAGAGAGTAGTGAAATAGAGTCAGTAGCATGATAACTGTTCAGGAGATCTTCTTTTCTTCCTGGGCTAGTTGTCCTTGGTTCATGCCATGGGCCCATGGGGCTAAAAGAGCCAAAACATTCATCTGAAACAGAATTCTCCAACCACTATGTCAGACTGTAGCAGGAGATGAGATGACTCTTTAAACAAATCATGTTATATCCCTACAATGGAATTCTATTCTTTCACTTAAAATGATGTTGTAGATGAAAATGTATTAACTTCATTTTTTAAATATGTATTTATCTGGCTGTGCTGGGTCTTGGTTGTGGCATGTGGGATCTAGTTCTCGGAGCAGGGAATAAACCCAGGCCTCCTGCACTGGGAGCTTGGCGTCTTAGCCAATGCACCGCCAGGGAAGTCCAAAAATGTATTAACTTCAAATGATGTTCAAAATAAATTATTGGGTAAAAAAGCAAATTAAAAAACAACATGGAGGTTACAAACATACTTTTCAAAAATATGAAAATATTTCAGCACAGAAACAATGAGAAAATATATTTTAAAGTATTTCCAGTAGTTTCCTCTGCATGATGGAATCATGAATATTCTTTTTTTTTTAAACTGGAGGATAATTACTATACAATACGGTGTTGGTTTTTGCCATACATCAACACGAATCAGCCACAGGTATACAAATGTCCCTTCCCTCCTGAACCTCCCTCCCCATCCCACTCCTCTAGGTTGTCAGAGGACAGGGTTGAGCGCCCCGTGTCACACAGTAAATTCCTACTGGCTAACTATTGTACATATGGTAATGTATCTGTTTCCCTTTATTCTCTCAGTTCATCCCACCCTCTCCTTCCCCCAGTCTGTCCACAAGTCCGTTCTCTATGTCTGTGTCTTCTTAGCTGCCCTGCAAATAGGTTCATCAGTACCATCTTTCTAGGGAATCATGAATATTCTTTGTGAATCTTTTTTCTTTTTTATATTCTCTAAATTTTCTATAATGTTTATCTATGGCTTTTCTTATAAAAATACAGCAGAGAGATTTTGAACTAAAAAACTATACCCGTTACATCTGTAACTCTTTAATTGTACTTCCATTTTGTTCTCTTAAAGGTGTGGTATTCTTGTAAGCAGTCACAGGTCCTCTGTGGCATGAGGCAGGGGAAGAAATGCATGCATGCATATATAAACGAGTGAATGAATAAACACGGCCCCAATTAGAGCAAGAAAGGAAACTCTGGGGAATCCCAAGCCTGACCCTCTGTTCCCTCATTTTGATTTAGTTAACACTGAAATGAGATCCAATTCCAGGAGAATAGTCCCAGCCCTGGCCACGTGAGACATTTCAGTGCTTCTGGGTCTGCTGACAGAGTTTTCTTGCTCCCAGGAGAGGCATCTCAAGAACATAGACTCTCAAACTCGGGTCAGGGGTCCATCACTCCCCTCTGGGCCCCAAGAGGCCTTTCTCATCCCATAATCTCTAGATCCCACCCTCCTCCCCAGGCAGGGCCACATTTGGCCTTGGAGGGAATGCCACCACCTGGAACCATAGGTACTCCTTGGCCTTCACACTCACACCAAGGTTTCCGGTGCTGTCCCCTGCTTCAGGCACCTTCTCTAGTCCTGCCCCCCTATGTAGCCAGCATCACTGCAGCAATCCTGCTCCCAATATGTTAGAAATCCCTCCCCTCCGCTTTAGTCCTGAACAAAGCTGCAAACTCCCCCTCAACAGCTGCCAGCATCTAGAAACATAAAGGCCTCATCACAGAGCTGTTCTCAGGTAGGAAGAAGGTGGACACATCAAGGTCCAACTCAGTTCCACAGTACCCCCACCTCTTTCTGCTCACCAGGCTGCTGGACTTGGGGACACAAAGTGACAAAAGTGGAGCTGAAAGAAACTCAAAAGCCTGCAAGTAACATGTTATCTACAAGTTGCTGAGCTGCAGTAATTGTTGCCAAGGGTAATACAGGCCTGGTATTGATAGGTTTGCTTTTTTAAGAGAAGGTAAAAATTTAGGTATATTATGTGTAATCTCCTAATTTTTAAATATTGGCCATAGGAGATATATATTATATATATAGTATTTGTTTATATATTTAGCTGCACTGGGTTTAGTTGCAGAGTGGGATCTAGTTCCCTGACCAGGATTTGAACCCAGGTCACCTGCATTAGGAGTGCAGAGTCTTAGCCACTGGGCCACCAGGAAAGTCCCATGTGTTCTATATTTTTAATCCCAAAATAAGTCTGTCCTGATTAGGAATTCTGTCCAGTTGTAATCATAGAGATGAGAAATAATATGGCTGATGGTAGAGTCTTAGTTCTCTCTCACCTGAAAGAAATCCAGGGCAGTCCAAGGCTGTGGGCAGCTCCATGAGTATCATGTTTGAATCACTTGGCTTGGCTTTCTGCCTAGTGGTTGCTAGAACACTGGAACTTGAATTCAAGATTAACTAGCTGAAAGTCCCTGGGCACAGCCATTTATCTTTCTATGCTGGTTTCCTCTTTTGTAAGATGGACTAGAATAGTACCTGCCTCACAGGATGGATGTGAGAATCGAATGAGGTAATACATGAAAAGAGCCTGGAGCACAGTGAGCCCCGCAAATGTCGTATAAGACACAGCAAACCCCATCCCCACTCTTTGATAACCTAGATCCTTCTACACGGTAATGACAAAGTAACCCTTAGAGAGCTGGGCATAGGATAGATAAGAGCTGAATTGTTCTGCATGTTAAAATGAGAAGAGCTCAGTTTCCCATCTTTTTCCCCTCTCAGAGCAGGAAATGACAGGAAGAGAAGGGAGGAGAGAAGCAAGCCGCAGAGTGCAGAAGGACATTTACGAATATCTGATCTTAATTTTTGACACTGATAACCTTTTTTGAAACGTAAGCCCGTCTGTCACCCCAAATCTTTAAAGTCTGCTAGGCACCAAAATATCTATTGTAAGTAATTTTAAAGAAAATATGAGAAGGGGATGAGTTCTATGGATATTGACGTAGGATACAAGTGGACAGCTTGTATAGGACTGTATATTCTAATCAATAACTAATTCAACAGAAATGAGAAGGATTGGGAGTTTGGGGTTAGCAGATGACAACTAGTATGTATAGGATGGATAAATGTCATCAAAGTCCTACTTTAGAACACAGGGAACTATGTTCAATACCCTGTGATAAACAAGATAATGGAAACAAGTATGAAAAAGAATATAAATATGTACTACTAAATCACTTTGCAGTTCAGCAGAACCGGAGCCATTAACCTCTGGAGCCAGGGGTTAATCTGTAAGAACATGAACTCTACCCTTCCCCAAATCCTTGGATAGATTACTGGATTTTCTTCAAATGTGAAAGGAGGGGTGAGAGTTTGAGTCATTTTTATTAATATCTTTATCTAAAGCAGCAGGAACACCCTAATAAACATTTGATTTGAATAGCTACTACCTACCTTCCTCCAGTCCTCAACCACACTCCTGATGACCCTTCACAAAACTGAAGGGGAATCTTCTGACACTGCCTCTGCATTTGGAACGCTCCTCTTCAAATCAGGAAGACCTTGAGTTGACTATAATTCTAAAGGATGAATGGATGCTGATGGTGTTTCCTAGCAACAACTGAAAAGAAATCAAGATTAAGTGATACAGTGCCATGAGTAGAAGCAAAAGATCCATGGAAACACAGTCAGAAGTAACAGATGCTTAAGGATGGACCGTCAGACCGAAACTGGCAACTGTACGCTGCTCCTATTAGGATGCTGCATAGATGAAGCAACCGCAAAAGACAAGGCAGGCTAAAGGAGGCCTCATAGAAATGACCCTGATCACAATCTCAGAGCCCAGTTGTGGCAGGACAGCCTTAGCCAGAGAAAACCATTTCATCTATAGAAAACTGAAGGTCATAGAAGGCTGTCAAATAAATCCCTTTGATCTAATTACAATGACATTTATTTCCATAAAGCCATTTAGTATTAAATAAGACTAATAATCACATTTCAGAAGAATAAAAACAACTCTCTTCACTACAGTATTAGTAAATTTGACAAGCACTGACTGTTAACCAAGTGCCAACTGAAGAATACTAATATCCTATTGCGCTTGTCAGGGGTATTTTTTACTGGCAATACAAGCAATTCAGCTTGAACTTCACTTGAGCAAAAAGAGGATTTGGGGCAAGGAGTAAGTTGTGGAATCAAAGAAGACATCCAGGAATCAGGGCAGCTCTGAGGAACTAGAAACCAGGGATTTAACACACCTGGGACTCTTTCTGCTCGGCTATGACTTATTTCCTCGGGCTTTTCTCTGAGGCCAAAACATGGCTGGAAACAACCCTGGAACTGTGTATAGTTTTGTGAGACCAGGAGGAAAGCAATTTCCTTACTAGTTTCACTTAGAAAAAAATCCCAGGGTAGGATGTGTTACCCCATGCTGGGCTGTGTGTCTTCTGGGCTACTCACTGGGGTCGGGAAGAAGATGTGGGCATCGGTCAGGCCTGGGTCACATGCTCACCCCTAGGGTCAGGACAGGAGGTAGGATACACTGGTTAGCAGGGCTGGGATGGGAAGAAGTCCCACAAAGAAAGGGATGCTAGTTTCCAAAAGAGAAAAACCTGGCACTGAGTAAAAAAGAACACATGTCCGCCACATTTCTTGAATTGGTGAGGAGAGTGATTTTCATAACCCGCTACTATCCTTAGCTTGTCTAAGTTGTCTTGGCAAAGGCAAATCATTACAGAATCCACAGCTGTCTGGAATGCACTGTGGATTTGATTTAACCTTGCAAAGTTGTAATTAGCCACCATAGGAAGTGGGACTTTAGTTGTTCATCTCTGAAAATATCAAATCCCATTTTCTCCATAAATAAAAAGATGATAAAGATAACATCTAATACAATAACTACATTTTGAACTCCATTTCCAAATAGAATAGTTACATTCATTAAGGATTGATGCAAAATTGAATTTTTATTAACATTTAAAGGAATATTACATACAATAATTTTTAAAAATTACTCATTCCTATACAGTGATCAGGCTTCCTGGGTAGCTCAGCTGGTAAAGAGTCCACCTGCAATGCAGGAGACCCTGGCTCAATTCCTGGGTCAGGAAGTTCCCCTGGAGAAGGGATAGGCTATCCACTCCAGTATTCTTGCCTGGAGAATCCCCCTGGACAGAGGAGCCTGATAGGCTACAGTCCATAGGGTGACAGAGAGTGGACATGACTGGGTGACTAAGCACAGCACAGCATACAGTGATCAATATTGATATTTTAATATAAGATTTGGTTGAACTAGTTAACATTTACAATTCTATTTATTTAAAATAAGTAATAGTAAAAAGGCCTAAAGTTGATCATGATTTCAAGAACTATAAATCAATAAATTATTACTTTGTAAACTTTTTTGTTAGGTTTTGCATCTTTTGCCTATGGTTCTACCGAGATAATTAAGGTATGATGATAACAATGCTAATGGCTAGCGTATGTCAGATGCTTTACTTGAGAACTCTGTAAGGAAGGTCTGATTATCTCTACTATAGATGAGGAAACTGAGGTCCTAGAAGTTGTTAGCTGCCCAAAGCTGAAGTAGTTGGCTAAAAGTCAACTCTAGGGTCAATTATCTCTCCAAGCTACCCTGATTCAGCACTGCTGGAAAAAAGAACAAAACCGTGGGATACTTGTTAATAAACCAGGAGTCTAACAATTGAGTGGGCTTCCCAGGTGGCTCAGTGGGTAAAGAATCTGCCTGCAATGCAGGAGGCACAGGAGACAGGGGTTTGATCCTGGGTTGGGAAGATCCCCTGGAAGAGGGCATGGCAACCCACTCCAGTATTCTTGCCTGGAGAACCCCATGGATAGAGGAGCTGGGTGGGCTACAGTCTGTAGGGTCACAAAGTGTCAGACATGACTGAAGTGATTGAGAATGCACACACGCTAACAATTGTCTCAAACAATTATTGAATCATAAATTGTGTAAATGTGTCTCATATTTGGGCAAAGAAGCTAATTTCTTAGATTTCAAAATGTTCTTCCAAAACAAGAGAAGACACATTTGCAGTGCGCAAAATTAAACAGGTGCTAATTCTAAATGAGTGAAGTAAAAGTCGTGTTGGACTTCATGTAGCCCACCAGGCTCTTCAATCGATGGGATTTCCCAGGCAAGAATAGTGGACTGGGTTGCCATTTCCTTCTCCTGATAATTCTAAGACCCTAAGAGAAATCTCAACATCAAACTTGATGTGAGGAACCACTGATCAACAAAAAACATAGGCAAGACAGCTGTTATCCAGTCAAAAATCAAGGAACAACTGTGCCCTGACTCCTGTGTACCAGAAGAGAAAATGTGAGAATAACATCTTAGCTCTTCTTCACCAGTGGGAAACTAAATAAGGGGTTTTTAATTTAGGGTGTGGGGACAGTTAGGGAGCTGGGGCAAGCACAGTTATATAACAAATATTAAAGTCCATCTCAATTCTCAAAGTGAAAGAGTCAGGTCAGTTTGTATAGAGGAAGCTGCCTCCAAATGCAACAGCCTTGTTTGAGATTCACTGGTAAAGCCTACCTAAGCAAGGGAGGTCATCTGAGCTCACAGAGAAGTACATAATTCAGAACAAAGAGATGTTTGTCAATAGAGTACAGACTTGTTGCCAAGGTGAGGGGGTAGTGGGGAGGGAAGGATTGGGAGTTTGGAATAGATGCAAACTAGTATGTATAGGATGGATAAACCACAAGGTCCTACTGAATAGCACAGAGAACTATATTCAGTATCTTGTGATAAACCATAATGGAAAAGAATATGAAAAAGAATATATACATGTAAAACTGAATCACTTTACCCTACAATAGAACTTGTTGTTTTAAAGTCGCTAAGTCATGAATGATTCTTTTGCGACCCCATGGACTGCAGCCCTCCAGGATCCTCTATCCATGGGATTTCCCAGGCAAGATTACTAGAGTAGGTTGCCATTTCCTTCTCCAGGGAATCTTCCCAAGCAAGGGATCGAACTTATGTCTCCTGCATTGGCAGGTGGATTCTTTACCACTGAGCCACCTGGGAAGCCTGTGGTAGAAATTAACACATTGTAAATCAACTATACTTCAATAAATTTAGAAAAAAGAAGAGATGTTTGTTAAAACATCCCTACATCTTCAGACAAAGTTCCAGCAGAGTGGTAGTTTTCCCAGTGGACAAGGCAACTTTTCTCCACTGGGAATATTAATCATGATACAGTAAGAGCTGGTCGGACACCACCAAGCTCAGAGTAGGATTCTCCATGACAGACATCATTAATGCCAACCAGGAATTACTCCTCCAGCTTTTGTTAGCAGAATCTTAGTTTTGCTTACCCTTCATGTCTTTCAACAAGGCTGAGTCCTGGTCCAGCCACTGGGGGTGACTGTTGATTAATAAAACAAATATGGGCATCTCATGATCCTTGCCAGGTGACTAGTTTAGACATGGGCATGAGGTGCAGTTCTGCTGAAAGTTTCTGGGAATATTTTCATGCTCTCAAAAAGGGACATAAGACAGGGGCATCCCCCTTTCCTGACTCTAGATATTGTCACCTGCATGTGATGCCCAGAACTGCAGTAGCTATTTTATGAAAGGAGTTAGACTAAGAGAATAAATCCCCATATTGAGGATGGCAGAGTAGAGAGATGGGAAAACCCAGAGTCCTTGATAATGTTATTGGGCCATTGAACTTAGAAACTACAAACTACTTAAGTTACTTAAATCTTAACTACAGATTCTTTATAGGTTTGTTATTAGTGTATTGAAGGCACTTATGAATTGGTTTTCTTTATAAGCCAAAGCTTCTTGAACCTCTACCCAAGCCAGAGGTATCAAAATCCAATTTCAGGACATGATGGTCAGATGAGCCTTCCAGCGTCCTCTAACTTGCAGCCCAACTTTGTGTGTGATCTTTTAACGTTCAAAAACTTGGCATCCCCATCCTCCTTTACCTCCCCTCTCTGCCTTTCCATCCCCTTAACCCCCTACCAGACCTTTACTTCAAACCTTCTCCACCTTCAAGTCACACTGCACTTAACTGCAGGTAATGGGATTTTTAGGAGACTCAACTCAATCTATATTAAGCCCAATGGCAAAAAGGTGAAATAATCATATGATGCTTGCCCAAGGATGGGATAGTTTTTAAATGGATCTATAGTAGGGTGAATGTCACTTCCTTTTATGCTGAGGATACAGTATATAACCCATTAGAATTGAGTTTTTAAATCCTTTTTTAAAAATTGAGACAAAATTCACATAACACAAAATTCACCTTATAAACCATTTTAAAGTGTGTAATTAAAAAAATAATAAAGTGTGTAATTCAACAGTTTTTAGTATATTTACAGTATAGTGCAACCATTATCACTATCTCATTCTAGAATGTACCTGATCCCATCATTCCCTGCACCCCCCCCCCTCCCAAATCCCAAGCCTGTTAGTGCATGTGTGTGTGCTAAGTCTCTTCAGTCGTGTCTGACTCTGTGACACCCTACGGACCCACCAGGCTCCTCTGTCCATGGGATTCACCAGGCAAGAATACTGGAGTGGGCTGCCATTTCCTTCTCCAGAGGATCTTCCCGACCCGGGGATCAAACCTGTGTCTCAAACCCGTGTCTCTTAGGTCTCCTGCACTGGCAGGCAGGTTCTTTACCACTAGTGCCACCTGGGAAGCCCAGACCTATTAGTGAAAGTGAAAGTCACTCAGTTGTGGCCAACTCTTTGCGATCCCATAGACTATACTGTCCATGGAATTCTGCAGGCCAGAATACTGGAGTGGGTAGCTGTTCCCTTCTCCAGGGGGATCTTCCCAACCCAGGAAGTGAACCAGGTCTCCTGCATTGCAGGCGGATTCTTTACCAGCTGAGCCACCAGGGAAGCAATTTTCAATCCTTTTTTAACTTACATGTCTTAACAGACTTTTACTGATTTTGTTTCTTGTAGTTTGTATTATGAAAAATAATAGGGTGGATTGTTCTTATTCACTTTTCCAATGCAAAATTAAGTTTTACAACTTCCCTGGTGGTCCAGTGGTTAAGAATCTGCCTGCCAATGCAGGGGACGCGAGTTTGATCCCTCGTCTGGGAAGATTACGCGTGCTGCGGGGCAACTGAGCCGATGCACAACTGCTGAAGCCTGAATGCCTCCAGCCCACGCTCTGCAACAAGAGAAGCCACTGCGGTGAGGAGCCCGCACTGCAACTAGAGAGCAGCTACCCACCCCCACCATCACAGCAACTGGGGAAACCGTGCAGACAGCAACGAAGACCAAGTACAGCCAAAAATAAGGGCATAAATTGGAAAAAGCAAACTCTTAAAAAAATAGCATCACCCCATCCCTCTGGGTCATCCCAGTGCACCAGCCGCAAGCATGGGAGGGGATTCAGGATGGGGAGCATATGTACACCCATGGCGGACTCAAGTCAACGTGTGGCAAAACCAATACAATGTTGTAAAGTAAAAAAAAAAAAAAATTGTAATAATAAAATGGAATTGTATCTCCCCCCCGCAGATTTGTGCTTTTTCAAACTATAGATGCCTCTCAGATTCTGATGAGTAAACCCATCTCTGCGGGCATCGTCTCTTGGCAATCAGGAATATGCTCTGTTAGAGGATACTTGTAAGATGTGCATATTTTGTGTGCATGGCTCTTATGTGGCCAACTGCTTCTTCCATGAGTAAGTTCTTGTTTTTTTCCACCTAGCTCAAGTTAGAGTTAATGGTTCTAGTGATTTAGATGAAACTCTTAACATTACAAATTTACTGATCCTACCTGCAAAAAATTGCTTTTCATAAATGAAAGAGTTTTTAATGATAACTTAATATTTAAATTTCAAATTAGGACACAGACTTTTTCTGTCACATATTTTTCCATCCTCTTCCTATTGCTTTGAAAGGAGTATCATAAATCCCTTAAAATGTGGGAGTTGATGCTTAGCCTTATTTAGTGACATAAAAATGATTCTCTATTTTTTACCAATTTTATTGTGGCCTAAAGTCCCAAGTCCAGGCTACATGCAGTCAGATCTGCAGACCTTTCTAACTGGAATCATCTGGTAGAGTCATAACATACATGAATTGTAAAGACCTGGATATATCCTCAAATCCACATGCAGATGCCTCATGGAATGTGGGTATCCACTTTAACACAAACTTTAAGTTTTTAAAATAGAGGTTTTTGTTTTTGCTTTTTTAAATTAGTTTATAGTAATAAATCCTAACAAATAACACAGGTCATCAAATACCCATATTTATAAATCAAAAATTCATAATCAGAGCTATATTTAATAAGAAAGATGCTGCAGACCAGTAACAAATTTCATTATTACAGAGGAGAAGTGACAGTCATAAGAATGTTATATCCAGGAGGACATTCAGTTCAGGCAAAGAAATCAGTGTACATTCAGAAAACAAACTAACAAACGAAACCAGTGAAATTCATCGGTTTCACTAAAAAGTCTAAGTGAATCCCACCTTCAGGCACAGCTGGAGCTGGAAGTCAAACACTCTTAGTAAGTCTGTCCTGTGCCTTCCTTCTCTTGGCTCCGCTTTCCCTTCACTGTTCACTTTCAGGCTCCCTTCCACAGTGCAGTGGCTCCCAGCCACACCTGGGATCTATCCTCCAAGCTTCAAGTCTCACGTGTGTGTGTGTCCAGTCATGTTCAACTCTTTGCAACCCCACGGACTGTAGCCTGCCAGGCTCCTCTATCCATGGAATTTTCCAGGCAAGAATTCTGAAGTGGGTTGCCATTTCCTTCGCCAGGGGATCTTCCCGACCCAGAGATCGAACCTGCGTCTCTTGCATCTCCTGCTTTGGCACGTGGGTTCTTTAACCAGCTGAGCCACCAGGGAAACCTTATGGAATGAAGAATTCTATTTTCCAGTGTTTCCAACTGAAGCCTACTAGTTGAGTTTCACTGGTCTGTCTTCAGTCACCTATTCATTCCTGAACCAGTCACTGAAGCCGGTGAAACACAATACTCTGAGAATATTTAGAGAGTGGGTACGAACCCACTGACCCACATGGACTACAAGCAGGGGCATGACAGTCCTCAAGGTAGGTCAGGATTCTATGACAGAAGAAAGGAAAAGGGATGCTGGGCACCCCCAGCAACGGATGTCCAGACGTATGCTTCCCAGGAAGTGGACTAACTCCCTGACATGTCCCAGTGGATAACCCAGAACTCTGTGGCGGCACAGCTCCGAGGGACCCCACTCATACTGTATTCACGTAGGTAAAAAGTGCAGCACAGTAGCCATTGTGCCCAACCTTTGCTCTGGACGGGAGGGCTGGATCAACACCGGACATGAATCTGGGAAACAATTTTTGTAAGGCCAGTTCTGTCCCAAAGAATTTGTTAGACAGTCTACCACATCTCTACTTCAGTGATCCCATTTTTTCTGTGAGTCTTACGACAGACATTACCCTCCTGGAGCCGGCGCTAACAAATGTGCCCTGATTACAGGGCACTTATGAGGCAACTGCATTTCATACTCGTGGGCACTTGGCACCAGCGGATGGATCATTTTGTATTTGAGAAGAATGTTGTAAGTAGTTTTCTTCTGTAGGAGCATGATTTAAAACAGGGACACAGGCCTGGAGGTCTCTGCAAACTGATCACACAAAGTGATTGCAAACCCTTGATATAATCACCAATCTTTTTGGAAACACAACACGACATCCTGGCAATTAGTGTACTTTTTCCTTTCTTCTCTAAAAACTGCTCAATGAAACATTTTCAGTTCTATATTTATAACTAGTTGCACACTTTAATGCTATCTCCCACAGATCCTTTCACTTCCTAAAATTTCAGAATTTGCTATTCAGGGCTGCTGCCGTTTAATTTCAGACATCACACCTCTATCAAAAATATGAAATCTGATCGATACTGTTTTACTTTAGGTGTTTGGTCAGTGCAGAATACACAGATTATTTCCTGGAATAATTTTGTTCATCTTGTTTTTCAAAAAGGAACAATAAATACTATGAAGAAAATAAAACAAGCAAATTTATATAAATAGAATTTTTAAATAAGAGGAAGTTTCAAGAGAGCTCCTTTAGATTAGATAGACAGGGAGCATCTTGCTGTGGAAGCAATACTGGTTAAGTGAGATATCAGTGATACAAAAGAGGGTAGAACACAAAGATGTCACTGTTCCAGGCTGAAGGAAGAGTAAGTGCAAAGGCCCCAACTCAAGAATGAATCTTGTTCTGAAAGAAAGCTGGTGTGACTGACCTGTGGTGTTTTATAGAGGGAAAAACAGGAAAGATAATGTCTGAGAAACAGGGGCACATCAGGAATACAAGACATTGTTCCCACAGACATTGGTTCGTTGCCTCTTTCTATGAAGTTGCCTGTATTCTTGAGCACGGGCACTGTTCTGTGTATGATAAAGCAGAAGGCATTCTAAGCCCATGAACGTTAGTGCTGGCCAAGGTATGACAGGATCCATACTCAGAGTAACTGTCTATTTCCATGGGAACAGATCACAGCTCCATCCACAATGGAAGCAAGCCAAGGAAATGAACCTGTCACCAGGTGGCTGCTGGACTTAGATGTGTTTTATGCTGGGTTCCCTCAGAGACTGGCCCTAAGTCAAGGATTTGTGCTCAGGAGGTGATCCTGGTAAGTACCTAGCTGCTTTGTTCTAATCTTAAATTCTAGGTCCCATTCTCAAGGTTCATTGGTAAAATCCTTCCTAAAACCTTTACACCAATTGTCAACATTGCTTTTTTCAGGTCTCGGACCATATAGACAGTGATCGTTTTAGAGCCTGGATCAGGTCAGATTTCCTTCAAGTCAAAGTACAAGGTAAAAGGCACTGCTTGGAACTTCCCTGGTGATCCACTGGCTAAGACTCTGAATTCCTAATGCAAGGGGCCCAAAATCAAGCCCTGGTCAGGGAACTAGATCCCACATGCCACATCTAAAGATCCTGCATGCTACAGCTAAGACCCAGCGCAGCCATATATATATATATATATATATATATATATATATATATATATATACGTATATATATATATATATATATATATAAAGGCATTGCTGTATGGCAGAAACAAACACATTTAAAAACAATTATCCTACAACTAAAATAATAATAACAATAACAATAATAATAATAATAGTAAAGGCATTGCTTGAAGTCCTGTCTGCTGGGATTTGCCCTCTAGGGTCCTTCAAGATCACTGTGAATAGGGGCTACAGTATACAGCAGTATACTTCCACCTGGTAATACATATTGTTCAACAAAATCTATAAGCCAGGCTTGACTTCTTCCATTCTCAGTTAATTAGCCAACAACTCTCGAGCGGGGCAAGGGACAGGTTGATAGGGGCGCTGAGTGGGAATAGGGTACTTAAAGGCACAGAGTGAGGAGAAATCTGCTTACACAAAGTTAGAGTGCCTTCATGCTCCGCTCTGGTCCCATCTGCTATGGGATTGCTACTGGAAACAGCCAACTTTCTGAGTAGGTGGATTACACAGCACCTGAGGTCACAGGCTCTCCAACATACCAGTAGCAAATGGGAGCCGTATCACAAAAGGAAAATAGTAATTTTATGAAGGGGATGTGGCCTTGTTCCAAAATCCTGTGGGCTTCCACTGTGACTCTCCTAGAGACTTGTTTCTGACTTTAGTAAAGCATTTCAATCTTTCAGATACTTTGAGAGGGCCGAGCAGCAGAGCTGCTTGGTCTACAGCCTGGGTGGGCCACCTAGAGAGGCTGCTTTTGCATTACCTTTTTAGGTTACTTGGGAAACAAATACGTGCAAAACACCTGTATGCTATATGCTGTATCTAAAATCCAGAGCCTTTCTCAACTGTAGAACAGGGAAGGTGCAGCAATTTGCCCTTTAACACCGAAGAGGGCTATCTCAACATGCACTAGACCACTGAATCCTTGAGAAAATCACTAAGCAATCAAGTCCCTCCATTTGTATGATATTCAGGTTCCATCCTTGGCATATGTTGTGTCTTATCAGGGCATTTGGGTATCTCATGCTCTGCATCAACACAGTGGGCTAATATGACATCCTACAGTTTGATGCGGCATTAAGTGTCCTCATGTAGCAATTGGCTAGAACTGACATCCATTCTGCCCCTGCCAGGTAAAAGCAAACAACTGTTGATGGATTCTACCAACCAAAATGGGTAAAAATACAGTAGTTAGACCAACAGTCAGAGGCTGTATTAAGTTGTTCCAATAAAGAGACCATTGGATAGCATCTACAATTCAAATCACCTAAGTTTGATCATTATAGACTGCTGTCACCCTCCAAGGCCCATCAGTCTTTCTCACTGGTCAAATGGAAGTACACTGTATATTTGGGGATGACAGGAATGTCCGCATTTGTACCTTTCTTCCCATCAATGGTTACATTTAACTCTGTCATTACCCCAAAGACATCCTGCTTTTTCACTTATTATTTTGCTAAGGATGGAATGCTCCAGAGTCCTTCCCTAGGCCTTCCGCGACAAGTATATTTACTCTTGAAGGCAGGGACCCAATGCTGGGCTTCTGCAAAGGGTGTCCACCCATCTACACTTAGGAACTGAAGAAATAAAACATGGGGTAGAGGGAAGGGGAGTTCAGCCATTCCCCTGGGCTTAGAGTGAAATGGGGTCTAACATGCCACTCATAGCCTGTATTTTTATCAGTGGGCCATGGTGTTCTCAATCTTCCCGAAGTTGGTGCTAATTTGGAACCAGTATCCATTGAAACACTGGATACTTCTTTTTTCTAAGTACACATATCTATCAATATAGCACAGCCCTTGAGGGTCTAGCCCTGCAAATTAACTCAGGTGTGAAATCGAGAGAGAAGCTGTGATCTAGCTTGATTCAAGTGTCTATTATCCAGACCTGTAAAGTTGGCTTCAAGAAAAACCAGATTAAGAACTAAAGTAGCTGCCTATTGCTTTCATTCCTAGAAGCCCTAAGCTAATTATCGAGATTGCTGCAGATCAGACAATTTCCTAGTTACCATCTCTGTCTACCTTCTCCCTCCTTATGAGAACCATTTTCCTTCTAACAGGTGAACCTCCAGCATACCCAATCCAGAAAGAAGAACAGCCAGGTCAGAACTTCTGATTTTTCACAAGTTTCCCTTTTCCATCTGTTCCTAACTGCACTAGAAAGCCATGCCTGGGCACTGACAGAAGTCACTGAAGTGGTAGACAGCACATATACAAAACCTCAGTCGAGCACAGGCGAGCTTTTAGCGGTTGGTGCTGCTCTCGTTTGGTCACTCAACATTGCCGACAGCTGCCCCCAAATAACAGGCTGACTATCATATCTCCTGAGAGCATCACATTCAACCAGATCCAGCTAAGTAAGGAATACTCAGTAGCGAAGCTATGGGAAAATCTTAATTTCTTATGATTGAGAAAGTTTCAGAACTCCATTTCTTCACAACTAGCTTGGTGTGCTCTTTTTCTTCAGCTCAGTATTTCAGGACCTTGGCTGCATAGGAATCGTTGGGGGCGAGGGGGAGAAGGTGAGCCTTTAACAAACACTGATGCCTATATCCCACCCTCAGAGGTGCTGGTTTAATAGCTTGGGCCACTAGAGCTTTAAAAACACTTCCAGTGTCTCGAATTTGCAGCCAAAAGACATTCTAATTCCTTCCAGCAACCTCTGTACCAACACTTAGGACCCCACTCTATCCCTTAATTTTCACATAAGAAACCTGAGGAATTGGTCAAGTCATATAATTGCCCTGAGTTTCACTCAACACCTTGAGTTGAGATTTGGGGATTAGAGTTCATTCTCTCCCCTAAGTTATCCAGTGTCCTTGAAAGCAATCACCTGACTCCATACTCTTTTTCCATCACTAAATTGTTCCATCTCGGTTCTGTTAAACTGTTCTATGGTAGCTGCTAACTGGTATCCAAGGGCCTTATCCTTCGAGGGCTCATGGATCCTGGTGACTAAGGACAAGAGCTTGATAAGGTGATCACTGCAACTGCTAGCTTTCCATCCAGAATACAAAGAGAGGTGGTGGTGCCTTTCATCCTACCCAACATCAGTGTGGATGGTGACTGCAGCCATGAAATTAAAAGATGCTTGCTCCTTGGAAGAAAAACTATGACAAACCCAGACAGCATATTAAAAAGCAGAGACATCACTTTGCCTACAAAGGTCCATATAGTCAAAGCTACAGTTTTTCCAGAAGTCATGTATGGATGTGACAGTTGGACCATAAAGAAGGCTGAGCACAGAAGAATTGATACTAATGAACTGTGGTGCTGGACTTCTCCACTCCCTTGGACTGCAAGGAAATTAAGCCAGTCAATCCGAAAGGAAGTCAACCCTGAATATTCACCAGAAGGACTGATGCTAAAGTTGAAGCGCCAATACTTTGGCCACCTGATGTGAAGTACTGATTTATTAGAAGAGACCCTAATGCTGGAAAAGATTAAAGGCAGGAGAAGGGGACAATAGAGGATGAGATGGTGGGATGACATCAGCAAGTCATTTGACATGAGTTTGAGCAAACTCTGGAAGATGGTGAAGGACAGGGGAGCCTGATGTGCTGTAGTCCATGGGATTATGAAGAGTTGGACACAATTGAGCAACTGAATGACAACGTAACCAGTTCCAAGATTCCTTATTTCCTACAATCCATTTTTTGGAACCAATCTGGATATTAGTTAAAGTTCTTTTATTTGTGAGCAAAAAAGTAAACTGTCAGTGACCTTACTTGGCTTAAGGAAATAAAAATATATTGGAATGGATCCTGGGGTCGTTCACAGATTCAAATAAACTATGAGAGAACCAAAACTCTAGAAACAGGAAACCTCTCCTAACTTTCTTACAGGGCCACCATAAAAGTGATCCAACTTTGGTGTCTCTTAGTCTGTCCATTCAAATTTCAAATTCCCATGAGAAGATCTGTTTGGCTCAACTCAGTGTTAGGTCTCCCCTATCAATCAGCTATGGCATCAAGGCAGGGTCACAAAGCTCAGACACAACCACACAGGTGACGGGACTGGAAACCACACAGCTGCCCCAGTAGAAGTCTACTTCAGTTACCCATGTTTGTAAGCTTTTATTTTGCAGCTGATAAATAACAAAGTTAAGGACAAAAAAGCACAAAAGACACTGCCTAATCAAATAACTTTAATCAAGTTAACAGTAACCAGTACAATTATAGGAAAAGCCCCATATTTTACATGTAAATCGCTTTTCATTGTCTTTACTTGTAAGGTGTTGAAGGTGGGACCCACTCCTGAATCTTCTTTCTAGTGGTGGAATAAGGTACGTACTGTTGTGGAGTGCCACTCAGATTGAATTTATGGTTTGTCCAAATGAATTTACGAGCAGTAGGTGGTTTTACTGTTGGAGGATCATCAGTCATACAGTGAAGCCAACGATGCCTTAAAGAGAGAAAAAAAAAAAAAGACAGTTATGAAGAGGCAGCCTAGTGTAGGAGGAAGAGAGCTAGGAGAGCAGCTCTGGAATTATGATGTTGCTTGAGCTCAAATCTCAGCTCTAACACTAACTGGCTGAACTTTCCTATGCCTTGGTTGTTATCATCTGAACATTCTTACTAAGAAAAGTATAAGGATTAAATCAGATAATACTCCTGTGCACGGTAGGTACTCAACAAATGTTAGCTAATGCTTTTATGATTATTATATGTCATCAAACCTTGGACCCCATCAATTTTAAGATACACCATTATTTTATATATCACTAAGAAAGAAAAGAAGATGCTGCTAATTAAATTGTGGCACTATTGATTATAACATGTATCTTAATTTTAGATATAAAAATGTAGTTTAGAACTGATGACGTACAGCATTACTATTAGATGCTAGAGGCTGCATCCGCAGTTTCAGTATGCTCAGGATGCTCTGGTTCATGAAGCTCTAGTTTAAAACCCTTGAGGCTCCTGTCGAAGAAGAGGGTCTCTGCATGCATCTTAAGTCAAAGCTTAAGTCTGAGCACTAGAGGACATACAGTTTGTTATAATAAAATTGTTCAACTATAGCCCAAAGTTCACGAGTGTTTCAGCTTCAAGTGTTTGTCAAAAGATACGTGGGGGGAGGTGCCAGAAATCAGGCCTAAAGAAGGAAGCCGGGTGTTTCCTTGGACTACAGAAAACTCTAATAACAGAAAAGAAAGAAACTAAGTCCAAGGGACAAAGAGTAGAACTGAGCAGAAAACCAAGCTGAATTTACATGGGAGAGGAAGGGGAGAGAGAATTCATAACAAGACTCAGCTCATAAGACAAAGATGAAAAAAAAGAAGAAGAAGAAAAAATTTTTAAAAAAGACAAAGATGACTCTATAAGAAAAAAATGTAAATAAACACTACTGAACTCTAAAAAAATAAGTACATAAAATAAAAGACATTTCCTCATGTCACAACATTTAAAAAAGGAAAAGGGAATGAGGGGACAGGCACAGATTTGCAGCTCCTAGGGAAAAAAAAGGGATGGGGTGGGGTCAGGGGGGATTACCCAGCTAGAGAGGAAAGGGCACGTCAAGGAAGTTTCAGTAAAATAACTAAGACTAAAGCCAATGAGAAAAATTCATGATGCTATGTAAGTTTAAGAATATTTGCTAACAGTAATTGATAGATACAGCTAGGTAATTGTCTAAGTCAATAAAATATTATTACAGTTGCTATGTTTGTGTCTAAAGATAATTATATCAAAAGCAGCTAACACAATGAAGAATGAGGAAGTCTACACACACTGGCTGCTTTCTCTCTCACATCCTCCAAAGGAAAAGTAACCTGGACCAATAAACCATGACTACTACAGACACTGGTGGTGAGACAGGATCCACTAGCCACCTGCAGGAGGGATTCGCTGGGAAAACCAAAGCTCTTACTCACCAAGGGGTTTCCTGTAAGTCAAGGCACAGCAGAAATATTTAACTTTTGCCTTTTGGGTCAGCCTGGGTAACTACAAAAAAGTGTGTTCAAAAAAACGTTAGTTGCTCCGTCATGTCCGACTTTTTGCAACCCCATGGACTGTAGCCTGCCAGGCTCCTCTGTCCATGGAATTCTCCAGGGGAATCTTTCCAACCCAGGGATTGAAACCAGATCTCCTGAACCACAGGCAGATTCTTTACTGTCTGAGCCATTTTTATTCAAATAATTGCCATCAAGACTCCTGAAAGTTAAAATGACATTTCAAGAAGCAGAGTCCAAAGCTTTTATATGCCTATTCAGTAACTCAACTGAGAGCTCACAGAGAGACAGAAAATGCTAAAAGGAGATAGAAAACTAAAAGAGGAGGGACAAAAATAAATGGAAAAAAAAATAAAAAAATAAAAAAAATAAAAGAGGAGGGACTTCTCTGGTGGTCCAGCGGTTAGGACTCAGCGGTTTCACTGCCAACGGCCCAGGTTCAATCCCTGGTTAGGGAACTAAGATACCACAGACTGCACTGTGAGGCCAAAAAAAGGAAAGAAAACTAAAAGAAATTTTTACTGCCAACATATAAAATCTGAAAATGTTCATCTGGTAA
Organism: Odocoileus virginianus; assembly: GCF_023699985.2. Lineage (NCBI taxonomy): Eukaryota > Metazoa > Chordata > Mammalia > Artiodactyla > Cervidae > Odocoileus > Odocoileus virginianus. The sequence goes on from NC_069697.1 coordinate 22,611,030, forward strand.
GACTATTGGCTGGAGTCAGGGAATGAGTAAACAGTAATTTATTCTCATTATGTTAGAATAAGAAGCTACAAGAAATAAGAAAATGTTTATAATCTGCTAGCCTAATATAACCCTTCTATTATAACTATATTATTAAATAAAGCCTAAAGAAACAATATCTCTTAGATTTTCACACTGAAGAGTTTGTGCAAAACAGGCTTGCATTTGGGTCATTTTTATTCCAATTAATTAAAGGCACCAATGGACTAAGAGTATTGCCTACAAAACTCTGTTGGCCTGGCATCAGACCCACTTCAATTTCATACCACTGTTATCCTACAGGACAAAATATAAACTTAAACTTGATGATAAAGTCAGTGAGACTATAAATAAGGTGACTGGCAGAAAGGCAAAAAGTTATAAATACAGAAGAGATAAATATTTGTAATGAAAACAGATTACACTTTGGGAAAAACTTCAGTTCAGTTCAGTTGCTTAGTCGTATCCAACTCTTTGCGACCCTATAAATCGCAGCATGCCAGGCCTCCCTGTCCATCACCAACTCCCAGAGTTTACCCAAACTCATGTCCATTGAGTTGGTGATGCCATCCAGCCATCTCATCCTCTGTCATCCCCTTCTCCTCCTGCCCCCAATCCCTCCCAGCATCAGGGTCTTTTCCAATGAGTCAACTCTTCGCAAAAACTTAGTACTTAAATATATTCAAGTATGTCAAAATTAAAAAGATATTAAACCATAATTACAACACAACTCAAATGGAAATACATCCCACAGGTGGTTGATCCAATTTTCAGTTGTTCATGAGGAAAACAGAAAGACTGGAACACAAAAAGAAGTGTAGAAAGGAACAGGAAAAGAAGACCTTCTCTTTCTTTGAAAGCATACTACTTAAGTTTGATGTTGTTAGCCACTGTAAGTACAAAATGGAGGGATTTATTTCTGAAGAAAGAATAAAACAGCCTAATAGGGAATTTAAAAAATAAAAATGTACACCATATAAAACAGACTGTGATGGTAAATGATCTTTAAGATGGATATTAATAACAAAGATAAAAAGTTCAGTTTTCCTTTTCAGAAACAAAACATTAACAAATAACAGCAACAAAAATACAGGCAGTTTTGAGTCTTTTCCTTGGATAATAAACATTATTGACTTTGGGGATCAAGGCTGGAGTCTGTGCTCATGTTTCAGATACTTTCACCTAACCTCACTGAGCCTAGACACACCAAAGATTTTTCAACTTTTCAGAAAACAGAAAAAAACAAACACAAAAAAACAGACTAAGAAAAACCACACAAACCCTCCAGAGTGTTTTCTGGGGTAAAAATATTCATTATACTAAAACTGTTATTACTCCACCCCACTTCAGTTTATGAAACATTCTCATGCATGTCACTCAGTCAGTTAGTACTAAGTACTTTGTATTTTAAAATAGAGGAAACAGTTGTGGACCTTCCCCAGGTCCCACAGCATGTATATCACACAGCTGAGGCTTCAACAGTTTCCCAGCAGCTGAAAAGAACATCGTGATCAGGAGCTTAAATACAAGCAACAGAGGAAAACTGGCTGTGATGATGACAGCACTTAAGTATCTGTCAAAATCCTGAGATCCATCTAACCATAGGATAAGATTGATATATTTAACAAAATAAAAACCAAAGATAATTCATTATAAGATAGCCAACTCAAACTTCGTTAGCTCGGTAATTACTGTTTTTAATTAAATGCAATCTGAATCAAAATCTCAATAGGGTTTGACAATTATAATTCTAAGGATCAGCTGCAAGCCTATCTTAAGAACACTTTGAAAACACAACAATCAGGAAGGCTAGCAATACCAGACTTTAAAGTCACAGACATTAGAACAATATAAAAATTGGTACAAAAACTTTGTACTAAGAATTTGATACAAAAGTACAATAATAGAACAAAATCCCCTAGACTTAAGGATATATAAGGTAAAGCTGGCATATCAAACTATTGGGGAAAGTAAATTTTTCTCAATAAATTATGCTAGGACAATTAATTTCATTGAGAAAAAAGTGCAAGAATATTTATATTCATAAGATGGGTTGATGCTAACAGAATATGAAGGACCATTTCTGAGCTTAACATCAAAGTCCAAAAGCCATAAAGAAAAAAAACCGGTAATTTTATTACATAAAAATTGAAGTATGTTTATGTCCTAAAACTCTGAAAACAAGATTAAAAAATAAAAGAAACGGGGAAATATACAGAAAAGCAGTTCATCTACCACTACAAAACAGAAAAAGTTAAACATCCAATAGCAAAACAGATAAATGATGTTAAAAGATAAGTCATAAAAAGAAAAAAACAACAAAAAAGTTCAACCAAGGGAATAAAAATTAAAACAAGATATAACTTTTTACTTGCTAAGCTGGTAAAGATTTACAAATAAAATAATATCTAGTATTGGTGAAGTTACAGAGAAATCAAACTCACATACTGTGACTGTATTTACCCTGAGAATGTCAACTGAGGGTAATTTGGCAGCAGGTACCAAACACCTACAAAACATGTACACATCTGGACTCAGCAGTTTTACTTGTAGGAATGTGCCACAGAAAATAGAATGTGTGGATAAACGCTTACATGCAAGGATACTGGCCAAAGTTTTACTTATAATAGTAAAAACACAGCAAGAACAAAACCAAGAATAATATAGGGAATACTTTAACTCAGGCATATCCACATGACAGAGGATTAAAGCCTTAGTAAATATTATGTTAACAGAGAATACTTTATGACTTAAGAAAATGCTCACCAAATGTTAAGCTTAAAAAGCAGGTTATTTACTTAATTTACTGAACGATACTAGATAGCATTTGTCAAGTCATGGCACTGTTCTAAACAATTTAGAAATATTAACTCATTTAATTCTTAAAACAACTCTATGAGACAGATGTTACTAACCTGATTTAATAAATGAATAAACTAGAGCACCAAGAGTTTAAAAATAACTTGCCCATGATAGTGAAGCCAGGATTCAAACACAGGCTGCCACTTTAAAAAATCCACTTACATTAAAAACAAAAACAGAGGATATATATTCATAGGAAAAGGGGAAATGAGAAGAATATGTATCAAAATATCAACAGTAGTTTGTCTCTGTGTGGTAGGACAATAGGTGACTTTTATTTGCTTTGTTATTTTCTGAATTTTCTGTAACAAACATGTACTACTTTGTAAGATAAAAGAAAGCTATTAAAAATTAAAATCCTAATTCAAAACAACTAGAGATTCAAAACAACTGGCAGGTTTTTAAATCCTCCTTGAAGTCATCTGTCATTTACTTGAGACTATTAAGTAGGTTCTTCTACTTCTAACCCCATTTCATCCCACTTTAGGCCATCACTTAAAAGAAAAAAATCACTCTCTTTAAAGTACTGAATGTTTCAGTAGCAGACAGACTGTTTCTCTCAGTCTACCTTAATGGAAATTCTTCTCACGTCACTCCCACAGCACAATTTCTTTCACTATAGTTACATAGAAAAGGTTCAAACTATTTTTCTAATTTAGAAACCTCAAAAATTTCTACATATGACTATGTCTGGCATATTTTATACTTTAATAACCTGTGAACATCAAATAGATTTTGTCTGGAAATTGCAGAGTAGTTCTTTGTTCACCAAACTACATAGTTTATTTCCACAATCAGGTATGAAATTTTCCAATGACACATCTTTGTTAAAATGTTACACTGAATAGTGAATATAATGTGTTATTCTCATTTTCTGGAACAGAAAATAAACATTAGAAAGGAACTATTTTGAAAATAACCTGCAACCCACTGTACTGAGTAACATTAATTTCAATTCAGAGTATTTTACACAACACTTACTATCTGAAGATGGACACATTGAGCAGATATATCAAGAGGAAGACAATATTCTCTGGCATTGAGACATGGCAATTTATTCAGGAAAATAACATTCTAAATGACTAAGATACAATCCAGTGGGACAAGATATTAAAAAGGACAGGCTGAAGTTAGAGTGGAATTCAGAGGTAAATATATTAACAGCTTCAAATTCATAGAAAAGCTATAAAAGAAGTGACAGATATTCCATTTTTGGATCAGCTAGCAGAAGCAAATAAAATTACTGTATCCAAAAGGCAAAATAACAGTTGTTTCAAGTAAAACAGTAAGCCCACATTCATCTAACAAATGTCTACTAAGCACCTACTACATGTGAGACATTGATTTAGGCATTAGCACCACAACGGAGAACGCGATTCTTACCAAGAAGCACAGCAGCTGGAGAAACACGCCGAGAGGAGGACGGGGCTCTTCCCCTTGGACAGTCTAAGGAGCCGCGGAGAAGACACCGAACAACCTGAGGGCATGAGCCGAGCGACCTGGGGAAACGTCTAGTGTGAAGCGACTGAGGTGGCAGTGTGGTCACTCCTTGAGGAAAAGCCAGAAGGCCAATGTGGCTAACAAGTCAAGAGTCAGCAGGATGGTGAACTGGGCAGGGCACACAGACCTGGAAGGCCAGGATGGCACAGGGCCTTGCAGACCAAGTGAAGTGAAAGTCGCTCAATCGTGTCCGACTCTTTGCGACCCCACGGACTAGACAGTCCATGGAATTCTCCAGGCCAGAATACTGGGATGGGTGGCCTTTCCCTTCTCCATGGGATCCTCCCAACCTCAGGATCAAACCCAGGTTTCTCGCATTGCAGGTGGATTCTTTACCAGCTGAGCCACAAGGGAAACCCGAGAATACTGGAGTGGGTAGTCTATCCCTTCTCCAGCGGATCTTCCAGACCCAGGAATTGAACTGGGGTCTTCTGCATTGCAGGCCGATTCTTCACCAACTGAGCTAGCAGGGAAGCCCTGCAGACCAAGTAAGGTGCTGGAATTTTAATTCTCATCATGATGAGAATTAAATGGAGAGTTCTGAACAGAGTACTGACATAATCTGAGTTAACATTTTAAAATAATCACTCTATAATCACTTAATCATCTTCCCAGGTGGCGAACTGGTAAATAATCTGTCTGCCAATGCAGGACATGCAAAGACACAGGTTTGATCCCTGGGTCAGGAATATGCCTGGAGTAGGAAATGGCAACGAACTCCAGTATTCTTGCCTGGAAAATTCCATGGACAGAGAAGCCTGGCTGGCTATATAGTCCATAAAGTCACAAAGAGTCGGACACGACTGAGCAACTGCATGCACGTGTGCGTGCATACACACACACATGATCACTTAGTATGTTGGGAATACTGGTATATTATAAGAATGTAAGCCAACCAGTTAAGTGGTTGCAGAAGTCCAGGCAAGACATTACTGTGTTCTGGACTGGGATAACAGCCACAGATGTTGTGATTAGGCATGGGATATTTTCAGAAAATAAAGCAGGAAGAACATGCTGATAGAATGGTTGCTAGAGAAAGAGTTTAAAAGGACCCTTAAATTTTTGGCTTGAATAAACAAGAGTCATTTAGGGGCTTAGGAACATTTTGCTTGATGGGTTCATTAATCTACCTACCCTGGGCATCTGAAGATATTTTAAAAAATCAAATATATTACATTTATAAACGTGCCCTAAAATGCTTAAAGGGATATAATTAACTAACATTGCACATGGAGATAACTCCTTAGGAGAATTTAATTCTTTCCATTAGAGTTCATTAACCATTCATCAAAGAACAAGAGAATATAATTGTTTTTTATTTTTATGCACAAATATTCAAGTTACTAATCTTGTTATCCTATTCATAAACAAATCCTCAAAGCTTAAGAGCAACTACACTTTCAAGTTTGCAGCTACAGTTAATATTCATTTTAAACCCAAATTGCCATGAGTCCTGTCTATATTCAAAGCCCCTCTACACTAAAACACTCAACCTGACAAGCAGCATATTAAGTGAAAACATCTGTGCTATATTAAGTGAGGGGAGGGGGAAGAGAAACAAAACATTGTAAATAACAAATGTATTTGTATACACACATTTACCTATATATAGTTATTAATATTTATAATCACAAATCTTCTAAAGAAGACGCAAGCAATAAACTACAACCTGTTCTCCACATTGCAGTCCTCTGAAAACATTCCTCTACTCAAAAGCAGACAAACAGGTATCTGTTCAGTCAGTGAACAAAGTCTTAACAGTGCTTATTTCTTGGCTAAGGAATTATAGTTTATTTTTGTTTGTCCTTCTATGGATTTTTTAAGTTTTCTATAACAACTGTACATTTTTAGAATCATGATTATAAGGATTCTTTTTAATAACAAGGGAAAAAAAAGACTGAAAAAAAAAGTAAATAAAACTGAATGATTAGGAACACAACTAACATAAACTTTTATTTAAAAAGACTAAAGGAAATTTGGCAAATGCTGACAGTGGTTGCCTCTTAGGGGTGTATGTGGATTATCCCTGCCCACCCAACAGATTTTTTTAAATTTTTCTGATCTCTCCACATTTTTTTCAATAACAGATTCCATTTAGATTCAATGAAGTTCACACTGCCAAATGCATGTAGACACTTCTCTGTCCTTATATTACTTAACCTCTCAGCAAAAATCAACAGTTAGACTTCCTCTGATTGTTGAAATGCTAATCTCTCTTGTCTTCCTTACTTAGCTATTAACTACTTATTCTTTACCGGCTTGACCTCTGTCCTAATCTACAGATTCATCTATCCTGCTGTTTATTTAACATAATTGTCCACTTGGATTTCTGACAGGTATCTCAAATTTCCTACATCCAAAAATGAGGCTTCTGATTCCTACCCTCCACCCTCACAGGTTACCCTTCTCCTAGTCTTCCCATCCTAAAAAGGTACCACCACCCACCCAGTCTCTCAAGCCCCAAGTAATCACCTCAAGGCAATCCTCCCCACCTGCTACCTCACTTCTCTACAGAGGCTTCTAGAACATCTTCTGTCAAGTGCAAAAAAAAAGTGCGGACTAAAATGAGGTTGTGTGTATGTATATGTGTGTGTTGTCGCTTCAGTCATGTCCAATTCTGCAACCCTATGGACTGTGCTAGGTATCCTAAATAAATTAACCCTACAAAAGAAAAACCATTGTGAGTGTCACCATGGCACTAAAAAAATCTTCAAGGACAAAATTATTTTCTGTAAAAAAAAAAAAAAAAAAAAAAAACGAAAACTTTTGAACATAAGCTACATTTAAAAAAGTACTTATGTATTACTTGAGTAATTTAATCATTAATTTTACTAAGAAAAATTAATATATAAGGAGGAGAGACCAGTGCACTACACGGTAGAAGGAAAGACATTTACTTTAAAATGAACAGAAGGTGCCACCAAGTGGGAAAAAAGTATATCCACAGTAAAGAAAAATCCAGGCAAGCCATGGTTTTTGCTTTTTTAACTTGGCTCAAAGGATTTCAGAGTTCAAATATTTCAAACCACACACAAACAAAACTTTGTTTCTCCTGATGTAAATGAAAACAGCAATTTTACACTATTATGCAAAAAACTGCCCAAATTTTCTTTCTATTGGTATTCAACAACAATTTTATCATGTCAAAGTTCATGTAGATACTGATTATTTACTTGGTTTACTACCATAAAAATGAAAATAAATATTATTGTGCATTACTGCATAGATGGTGGCAATTAGCTAAGTTAAAGATAAAATTAAGGGTACTCCAAAATGGTATAAGACAGTACTTGTAATCCACTGAAATAAAGACTTTGAGTATTCTATTCTATCAAGTTAAAGGAGAAATTAAAAGCTAATTGCTAACTCCATTAATGAATAAAGGACTTCCCTGGCGGCTCAGACGGCAAAAGCGTCTGCCTACAATGCGGGAGACCTGGGTTCGATCCCTGGGTCGGAAAGATCCCCTGGAGAAGGAAATGGCAACCCACTCTAATACTCTTGCCTGGAAAATCCCACGGACGGACGGACAGAGAAGCCTGGTGGGCCACAGTCCATGGGGTCGTAAAGAGTCGGGCTGAGAGACCTCACTTTCACTTTAAACGAATAAAACATAAGAAAAGGAAGGTACTGTAACAAAGAGAAATAACAGATAGTAAGTTACAATACAGTATTAGTCTACCAGTCAGTACTCATTAAGTGACTATAAACTCCAGGACAGGCTCTTATATATTTTCATCCGTGTAAATGCACAAACCCATGAGTACCGGAAACATAGCCGGGTGCTCAATAATATTCACTCGATGGCATGAACTATGTGTAAGCTGGGTGCTGTGCTGGGCTCTAGGCAATAATTTCGTTAATTTTCAAGGTTCACGTGGCTCCACTGGCCATCCAAGATATCTGCACTGCCATGGACACCTTTTCTTTACCTGCTGACAGACCTCACCGGCTGCTGACACGCTCAAAGAAAATGAAAACTTTGAGACAAGACCGACAAAGTGAACTCATTTTCCCACACAATTTCTCATGTTACCACAAAGATGGGGAACATTAAGTGAGCCACAAGTTCATTAGAAATATGCCCTGGTTCTACCAAAAACACTGAAAGGATGCCTCTGAAGGGAAATCCTTCCCCAGGTGAGCCGAGGTAACTACTCAACAGACTCAGAGGCCGTCAGAGGCCATGGAGGGCGCCTGACAACTCAGAAGGGCCGAGCGCAGGAGCCATAGCCTGAGGAACACGGGGCCACACCGGGTGCTCCTCCCGCCGGGAGTCCCTGCGGAGCTCATCCAGGGGCCTCGGCTCACCCAGACATCCAGAAGCTGCTGGCTTTGACTCTCTAGATGCCACAGCACAGGCTCAAGGGAGATGAGAACCACGGAGGCAGGGGCAGGAGCCGCCCTGACTTTAAAGCTTCACGTCCACAAAAGCTAACATCTCTGCTAACAACTACACAGGCACGGCTCCAGGACTGCCATTCCCAGGGACATACCGGTTCTAAGAGCAACAAGACAGGGGAGCCCAAACACAGCTAACTCATCAGGCATTTGTAGGTCCTCTCAAGCTAGATGCAGTTTGCCAATCAAGGATCAGTTTTATCCAGCAATATGACTGATACAATCTAACCTGGTTTCCAGGGTAACAGAGCTAGATATTTAACTGAAGATCAGAGTCTCTCAACCCTTTTACCCATAATTTATGAAAACTGCATACTATGCTAAGTAAAATCACACTTGGAAGTCCTATCTCCAGTACCAACCTCTATTCTGACCTTCAGACTAATGTTTTCAACTATCTCCCCACCACACTCACTTGGCTGTCTAACAGGGATCTCAGATAGAACTCTCGATTACCCCTTTCAATTCCACTTCTCCCATCCTGCCTGCTCCTCCTCTTCACAGCTAATATACCACTAGTAGTTCAGGCCAAAATCTTGAAGCTACCCTTTGCTCTCAAAATCCAATCTATCAGCAAATCTAGTTGAGTCCATCTTACTTCAAAATGCGTCTCTGTGGTGGGCAGCCTCTAAGATGACCTCCAATGACCACATCCTCCTGGTGGACACACCTCTTGAGTCTGGTTAGTTATCCTGAGTTAGTTATCTTGAGTGTGGGTTAGACTGATGGACTCAACTCTAACCAACAGAATACAGCACCAGTGTGGGGTATCACTTCTGAGACTAGGTTTAAAAAGACTGTGGCTTCCAACTACAGTGCTCCCTTTCATCTGCTCCTGACTGTGGCCCTGGGAAAACCAGCTGCTGCATCATGAGGTAGTCTTGAGGGGAGGCCGACACCAGTGTTCTAAGGTCTGTCTACAGCCACGTGAATGAGTTTGAGAGTGGATCCTTCCAAATGTAAACCTCATTATGACTGCAGCCTCACATGGCAAAGAGATGGGGAAACAATGGAAACAGTGACAGACTTTATTTTCTTGGGCTCCAAAATCACTGTGGACGGTGACTGCAACCATGAAATTAAAAGATGCTTGCTCCTTGGAAGAAAAGCTATGACCAACGAGACAGCATATTAAAAAGCAGAGACATTACCTTGCTGACAAAGGTCCATATAGTCAAAGCTATGGTTTTTCCAGTAGTCATGTATGGATGCCAGAGTTGGACCATAAAGAAAGCTGAGTGACAAAGAACAGATGCTTTCGAACTGTGGTGTTGGAGAAGACTCTTTCGAGTCCCTTGGACTGTAAGGAGATCAACCAGTCCATCCTAAAGAAAATCAGCCCTGAATATTTGTTAGAAGGACTGATGCTGAAGCTGAAATTCCAATACTTTGGCCACTTGATGCCGACTCATTAGAAATGACCCTGATGCTGGGAAAGACTGAAGGCAGGAGGAGAAGGGGATGACAGAAGATGAGATGGTTGGATGGCATCACTGACTCAATGGACATGAGTTTGAGCAAGCTCCAGGAGACGGTGAAGGACAGGGAAGCCTGGCGTGCTGCAGTCCATGGGCCGCAAAGAGTCAGACACGACTGAGCCACTGAACAGCAGCAGCAGCAACAAACACACGGTGTCTTCTGTGTAGCCTTGTGAGAGAGTCCAAGCCAGAGATATCCAGCTAAGCTGCACTCAAACTTATACAGAAACTGTAAGATAATGTTTATTGTTTTAAACTAAACTTGAAAAATCTGTTACACAGGAGTAGACAACTGCGCGTGCGTGCTCAGTCATGTCTGACTCTGCGACCCCAGGGACTATATAGCCCACCAGGCTCCTCTGTCCATCCTCTGGGATAACCCCCCAAGAATCCTGGGATGGGTTGCTGTTTCCCCCTCCAGGGGCTCTTCCTGAGCCAGGGAATGAACCCGTGTTCTACTGCGGGTCCTGCACTGGCAGGCAGATTCTTTACCACCATACCACCAGGAAAGCCCCCAAGAGTCATTACGTGGGGCTAAGCAAAATCAGTTATCTGTCTGCTTGGCACAGTGGGTGGAGAGGAGGAGTGCGGCAACAGACTAGTAAGGTGACAGAGCCTGCCTGCGGAGAAGAAGGCATCCACGTGGGGAGGTAGGGGGAGCTGCCAAGTTGATGTGGGGTGTTGGAAGCAAAGTGGGGTAAGAAGGGAGTTCAGAGGTGGGGAGTGGGAAGGAAGCAATGAGAACTTCAATATGTAGAGTGGAATTCATCAAATAAGTAACTCTATTAAAAAAAAAAAAACAGAAATATGGAAAGAGCAAAAACTAGAAATATAACCTGTGGTGTTGGACTGGATACAGTGACATTGCTGGGGGTGCATGGTTTTCAATATGTAGACTAAAAAAGATAGAGATATAGATATATATATACACACACAATCGTCAGAGTCAACTAAGCTTGTCCACTCAGACAGCCTGGGAGCAGTGATGCCCCAACAGCAATGAGCATACCTTGCACTTAGATATTATTATAGCTTCTAAATACTATTCTCTACTGAAAAACACCAAGAAAACAAAACAAACACAGGGCTCCTCAAAGAAATGGCTGTTTTCATGGGTGGGGCAGGGAAAACATAAGATGAACCTGGAAAATTTTTGTCAGAAAGAATGTGCTCCAAGAATGCTGGAGATGTTTTAAAAGGACCAGACTGAATGGACTCCTACTGGTCAAACTGAGCTCAATTTGAGCAATAAAAGAACAAATTATATTAACAGATTATGCTGCTGCTGCATTGCTTCAGTTGTGTCTGACTCTTTGCAACACTATGAACTGTAGCCCACCAGGCTCCTCTGCCCATGGGGATTCTCCAGGCAAGTATCCTGGAATAGGCTGCCATGCTCTCCTCCAGGGGATCTTCCCAACCCAGGGATGGAACCTGTATCTCTTATGTCTCCTGCATTGGCAGGCAGGTTCCTTACCACTAGCGCCACCTGGGAAGTCCATTAATGGACTATAACCCATTGATTAAAATAACAGTTCATACTGCTATAAATAAATTATAGTTTGTTGAGAAACTGGATAGTTACACAGTTTCTCCCCATAAAATGCTAACTGTAAAGGGAAAATGAGTAACTTTAGAATGCAGAAGTCTGGGGAAATCAGAAGCCATTAAGAAAATGCAACAAGAAGAACCTGACATTGCTTCTGACATTCCTGCCACAGATCCATGGCTTGCATCAAGTTATGAGAAAATACTGGACAAACCTACACTGAGGGACACTCCTCAACACAACTGGCCTATAATTTTGTAAAGCATTAAGATCATAAAAATCAAGGAAAAACTGATGAACCAATCCAGTGTGAAAGAGACTAGAGAGAAATAAGGTCTACATGAAAGCCATGACCAGATCCTCTTGCCATAAAGGATACTGTTGAGAACACTGATGAAACCTGAAACAGGGTCTGAACATTACACAGCAGTGGTGTATCACTGTTAATCTCCTAACTTTGATGGTTACATTGTAGCTATGTATGTAGGAGAATGTATTTGTTTGTAGGAATTATATACTAAAGTTAATTCAGTTGTAATATGACATCATTTTGGAAACTTACTTTGAAATGATTCAAGTACTTGGAACTTTTCAGAAAATTTGGGATTGTTCCCAGTTTTTAAAAAATTGTAAAACAGGACTTCCCTGGTGGCGCAGTGGGTAAGAATCTGCCTGCCAATGCAGGGGACGCTATTTTGATCCCTGGTCCAGGAAGATCTCACATGCCGCGGAGCAACCAAGCCTGTGTGCCACAATTACTGAGCTCATGCTCTAGAGCCCTCAAGCTGCAGCTCCCGAAGCCTGCGTGCCCGAGAGTCTGTGCTCCGCACCACGAGAAGCCACTGAAGTGAGAAGCCTGCACACTGCAACTAGAGGAAGCCCACGCATAGCAACGAAGACCCCGCACAGCCAAAACTAAAGAAATAAAACTTAAAAACCTGTACAACAGATCACACTCTCTCTTACCTTCCAGTGACTTCCTAAGAACTTTAAAAAAACAGCCAAAGAATTTACCCACAAGATCCACATTTAGATGTAGCTACTGTAGGCCCTGATTTCCCTGGTGGCTCAGATGGTAAAGCGTCTGTCTACAATGCGGGAGACCCAGGTTTGATACCTGGGTCGGGAAGATCCCCTGGAGAAGGAAATGGCAACCCACTCCAGTATTCTTGCCTGGAAAATCCCATGGACGGAGGAGCCTGGTGGGCTACAGTCCATGGGGTCGCAAAGAGTCAGACATGACTGAGCGACTTCACTTCACTTCACTGTAGGCCCTAGCTAGTTCTCCATCCTCATCTCCTGACATCTTCCCCCCACTCCTTCCATTCCAGCCAAACTGGCCACTTTGCTGTTCTTTTGAATACAAGCAATACATCTCAGATACAAAAGGCCTTTGCACCTGTGGTTTCTGCTGTCTGGAACTCTTCATTTTCCCCCCACCTCAATCCCCTCCCCTTGTCAACTGTCACTTCTTCAAGAAGCCTTCCCTAACCCCTGTATAAAACAGCCACCCCCCCCCGCCCCGCCCCCGAGAGAAGGCCCTCACTCTCTATCTCTTTATGAATATCAGCTTCCTGGCATTTACTGTTTCCTAAAACATATAACATATTTGTTTTTCTGCTTCCTCTCATGAGAGCAAGGGCTTTGTTTCACTCACTTGCTGTATCCTCAGTGCCCACAATTGTTCTTGGCACCCAGTAGGTATGCGATAGGTTTTTTTTTTGCCATAGGTATTTGAATGAATAAAGATGACAAACTATAGTTCATTACTTTATACGTAATACATGGCTCTCTAATGAAAGAAAAATCAACCCAACTTCAGATTTATTCATAGGTCAAACCAAGGTAAGATTAGAGTTCTACAGTGTATTGCACTCACTCAGAAAAGGGGGTTCTGAGAAACAAACAGCCGAGCTAATCCAAACCACTTTCTCCACCAAAGACGCATCGGGAGTCTTTAAGCTTCCTTTACAAACAAGGGTCATCAGAGGTGCTCAGAACTCAGGGGGCTCCAGTCCACAAAGAAACCCGGCTTTGTATCTTCAACTGCCCTCAGGCAGCACCCTAGCAGGTGATGTATCTTTTACAGCTTTCAGCTTCTTTTTTATGTGATCTCAGATCTTACATATAAAAGGACTGGCTTGGCTGAATAGTACTTGTCATTTCAGATTTTTAACTGTTTAATGATTTAAAATGTATTTCATCCCACATAATTTAAATCTATTCCCTCCCCCAACTCCTTATCTAGATAGGTACTCTGAAGGGGACGGCCATCCATCTGAACAAGACAGCCCACAGGCCTTCTACACACTTTCAGGACCAACCCCTCCCCAAAACAATCAACCAAATAAATGAAAACTGCAGGATACCTCGTCGCCTAAAGCCAACACTCCACTTTGAGATCTTGGTCTCAAATAGTGCCCCTGACATACAAGAATGCCCCTTCAGAGAAGGCAAATAGCTCCAGACCTAAAATCACAGCTCCTCACATTTTAACAGACCATAGATTATTACTTCCCCTTAAAAAGAGCACAAAAATCCAGCAGCAAATAACATCAGTGCTGCTTTCTCATGTTAAGAGCCAATGAGTTTTATTAAAGACATACTCCAATACCGTAATCTTCAAACTACACCACTGATAGGAGTAAATGCTCCTGAGGAGTCCAAGTAGTGGACCAGAAGTTGAAAACTGTATGTACGTGAAATCTTATAAACATATTTTCCTTAGCTCACATTAATTTAAGAAAACAAAAAACTACTCTGTCCAATCAAGTAGACTGTTCAATTAAAATAAAATATTAACATGGAAGCAACCTAGATGCCCATCAGCAGACGAATGGATAAGGAAGCTGTGGTATATATACACCATGGAATATTACTCAGCCATTAAAAAGAATTCATTTGAATCAGTTCTAATGAGATGGATGAAACTGGAGCCCATTATACAAAGTGAAGTAAGCCAGAAAGATAAAGACCAATACAGTATACTAACACATATATACGGAATTTAGAAAGATGGTAACGATAACCCTATATGCAAAACAGAAAAAGAGACACAGATGTACAGAACAGACTTTTGGACTCTGTGGGAGAAGGCGAGAGTGGGATGTTTCGAGAGAACAGCATCGAAATATGTATATTATCTAGGGTGAAACAGATCACCAGCCCAGGTTGGATGCATGAGACAAGTGCTCAGGCCTGGCGCACTGGGAAGACTCAGAGCGATTGGGTAGAGAGGGAGGTGGAAGCGGGGATAGGGATGGGGAATACATGAAAATCCATGGCTGATTCATGTCAATGTATGACAAAAACCACTACAATATTGTGAAGTAATCAGCCTCCAACTAATAAAAATAAGTGGAAAAAAAATCATTTGAACCATACAAATAAAGTTACTAAAGACAAAATAAAAAATATAAAATAAATAAGTAAAATATTAGATTAGTTCACTTTCTTAGTCACATTAGCCACATTTCAAGGTGCTTTGGCTACATGAGGCTGGTGGTTTTGTTGTAGTTCAGTCGCTAAGTCGTGCTGGACTCTGTTCGACCCTGTGGACTGCAGCCCGCCAGGCTTCTGTGTCCATGGGATTTCCCAAGCAAGAACACTGGTGTGGGCTGCCATGCCCTCCTCCAGCGGAGCTTCCCGACCAGGGATCAAACCTGCGCCTCCTGCACTGGCAGGTGGATTCTTTACCACTGACCCACCAGGGAAGCCCCGTGGAAAGCACAGTCATAGAACATTTCCATCATCACGGAAAGTTCTACTGGACAGTGTGATATTTAAACTGACAAACATCTTTAAAACAAACAGTCAAGAACAAACAAACAGAAAACAAATCTCATAAAGGAATATAGATTTCTACTTTCTCTTGAAAACTGGTATCTGGAAACCCTGGGCTGGATCCCCCCTGGTGGAGCTGGAGAGAGGGAAGAGCACCGCCGCCCTCGCTGGTGGGGCGCCTGCGCTCAGGCCGCTGTGACGCCCAGCCTCCGCAGCTGTCTCACAGCAGCGCTTCACCACGCACTCAGGGCCTGGATTTCTACTTGCGCCTTTAGAGTGGAAGTGAATACTATGAGATTATCTCAGTTTCTACTCAATAGAGCCCCAAACTATTTCGGACGATCAAGGTCAACTAAAAGATCACAATTAACCTGATACTTTATTTTTACGTGTGGGTTTTTTTTTGTAAAATTTTCTAGACCAGGATCTTCTAGAAAGGATCTCTAGAGTTTAGAGATCTCTAGAGTATATCTACCAGCATCTATGAAATAGATATAAATACTTTATTTGAACTATTTTTATTAAAAATTTGGTAATTCAAGTATGCAATTTGAAATTTTATTTTTAAAATAGACATATTAAAAAATCATAGTTTTTAGAGACCTAAGGAATTTGAGGGAATCTCCTTTAACAGATGAGAAATCCAAGCCCCAGAGTTTAAGGAATGTACTTTAAGTTGAACTGCTGAATAAGATCAGAGCCAGAGCTCTCTCACCCTTTCTCTTCACTATGGCCAAGTGATAGTACAGCACCCTGTACTTCCTCAGAGACAGCCACACCATTATGTAACCCAACATATAATATGATTGGTGACACCTCTCCATCAAGAGACAGTCTACACCTCTCCTGTTAAACATGAACAGAGTTTTCTAATTGCCTCAGTCAAGGGAATGCAGACTCAGTACTGGATGATTTCCAACACTAACTAGGATAAGGCGACATGGCTTCTGCCTGGCGCTCCCTCTCAGAGCATTTGCCTGAGGAGGCTCAGGCTACGTGAGGGTATTCTAACCCAACAGCCCAGCCATGCCCCCAGCTTAAAGCCAGCATCAATTGCCAGACGCTGAGAGAATGCATCTCCAGACTGTTGTCAGAGCTGCTCCAGGTCTTTGCTCAAACCCTCCAAACCCCACCTTCAGCCAGGGTGTCCTTGCTTAAAACCAGCCAAACAATCCCCTACCTCCACCCACACGTTTAGTAAAAGTGAACATAAATTTTTAAGTTAAAGGGTCCAGAGATAAGAAAGGAAGCTACAAGCAAAGACTCAGATGAAACCAGATGAGACCAACCAATGAATCTGACCTCCAACTATAATCCCTGAGTCATCTTATACATTGATTTCTATGATATTAGCATATTAAATGGCAAACCTACCAACAGTGATGACCAGACATTAATGACAAAAAAAGGATAAAAAGGAAGCGGCACCCCACTCCCTGAGGGTGGGGGGAGCCCTACCTTTCCTGGCAGACTAATGCATACAGCCAAAGATGCTTGGAGAACACACAAAAAAAAACCTTCTGTGATCCAGGACCCCAGGGAAAGGAGCAGTGATCCCCCACAAGAGACTGAGCCAGACCTAGCTGTGTTTGAGGGTCTCCAGCAGAGGCACGGGGCCTCATGGAAGACAAAAAAAGTCAGTGGAGGTGATGGAATTCCAGCTGAGCTATCTCAACTCCTAACAGATGTTGTTGTTAAAGTGCTGCACTCAGTAATATGCCAGCAAATGTGGAAAACTCACCAGTGGCCACAGGACTGGAAAAGGTGTTTTCATTCCAATCTCAAAGAAGGGCAATGCCAAAGAATGTTCAAACTGCTGCACAACTGCACTCATTTCACACGCTAGCAAGGTAATGCTCAAAATCCTTCAAGCTAGGCTTCAACAGTATGTGAACCAAGAACTTCCAGATGTACAAGCTGGATTTAGAAAAGGCAGATGAACCTGAGATCAAATTGCCAAATCTGCTGGATCACAGAATAAGCAAGGGAATTCCCAAAAAACACCTACTTCTGTTTCATTGACTATGCTAAAGCCTTTGACTGTGTGGATCACAACGAACTGTGGAAAATTCTTAAAGAGATGGGAATACCAGACCACCTTACCTGCCTCTTGAGAAACCTGCATGCAGGTCAAGAAGCAACAGTTAAGACTGGACATGGAACAACGGACTGGTTCAAAATTGGAAAAGGAGTACATCAAGGCTGTATATTGTCACCCTGCTTATTTAACTTCTATGCAGAGTACATCATGAGAAACGCTAGGCTGGATGAAGCACAAGCTGGAATCAAGACGGCCGGGAGAAATATCAACAACCTCAGAAATGCAGATGACACCACCCTTATGGCAGAAAACGAAGAGGACCTCAAGTGCCTCTTGGTGAAGGTGAAATAAGAGTGAAAAAGCTGGCTTAAAACTCAACATTCAAAAACTAAAATCATTGTATCCGATCCCATCACTTCATGGCAAATAGATGGGGAAACAATGGAAACAGTGAGAGACTTTATTTTCCTGGGCTCCAAAATCACTGCAGAGGGTGACTGCAGCCATGAAATTAAAAGATGCTTGCTCGCTGGAAGAAAAGCTATGACGAACCTAGACAGAATATTAAAAAGCAGAGACATCACTTTCCTGACAAAGGTCCATATAGTCGAAGCTATGGTTTCTCTAGTAGTCATGTACGGATGTGTGAGTTGGACCACAAAGAAGACTGAGAGCCGAAGAACTGATGCTTTTTAACTGTGGTGCTAGAGAAAACTCTCGAGAGCCCTTTGGACTGTAAGGGGATCAAACCAATCAATCCTAAAGGAAATCAATCCTGAGTATTCATTGGAAGGACTGATACTGAAGCTGAAGCTCCAATCCTTTGGCCACCTGATATGAAGAGCCAACTCACTGGAAAACATTCTGATGCTGGGAAAGACTAAGGGCAGGTGAAGGGGGCAACAGTGGATGAGATGGTTGGATGGGATCATCAACTCAACAGACATGAGTCTGAGCAAGAGTTTGGGGATATAGTAAAGGACAGCAAAGCCTGGCGTGCTGCAGTCCACGGGGTCGCAAAGAGACAGACACGACCAAGCAGCTGAACAACAACTATTGCCAACTGGGCAAGAAGTTGATCTGTGGACACAGTTCCTGCTTCTCCATTCTTAGGCCAGTGAATAAGGCTTGTGTTGAGTCAGTCTCAATCAGGGTCCATGGGATGTAATCAGTAACAAGATGATTCCAGCATCATCCCTCTGAGTCTTCCCCTTGAAGCCTCAGACATCCTGGAGCAGAAATAAGCCATTCCTGTTCTGTCTTATCTGAACTTCTGACCCACAAAAACTCCAAGATAAATACTTATTGTTGTTTTAAGCTACTAATTTCTAGGATAACTAATCACACAGCCATCACAATTGGGGCCGATGCTTTCAGAACACCACCGATTAACTTAGGAATGGAAATTTGACAAATATTTGTGTGATGCAACAAATATTGCCAACTCAAATAAAATAAAATGCTGATGCAGCCTACCATTCAGGGGGCACCATGCTTCCATCCACATCCCAGAATGTGTTTTTGCCATTCATTTCAGTAGTATATATAACCCATCGGTGACGGCCTGGATGGAAAGATCAAAGTGTAGTTTAGAGAGATGTGAGGAGATAAAGACCAGCTTTCTAAAACAGCATAACTGCATAGTATCAAAGTAATCTTTTTATTAAGAAAAGACTTTTATATGCTCTTATGTAAGAGAAAGAGAACTACAGAGACCCGGATGTACTACTGCAGGCAAACTCCAGGAAGGACAGGGCAAGGTTTATCAACAACCTAGCGGCCACCTCAGGAAAACCCCTCTAGGGCAATGAGCTAACTCTGTGGGTGGGGCTCAGGCCTTTTCCACAGGGCAGAACCCTTGCTTCTCCCCCAGGCCCCCTGCCAAGCGTGTATCAGAGAGGGAAGGGGAATATGTTTCCAGTCATTCTGGGTATTCAGGAGAGAAAAGCACTCCTCCTGAAACTGGGGCAAGAGAAATGTATTCACAGCAATCACATTTGAGCTACAGGTTTCCATATAAATATTTTTAAATACCATCAGAGATTCTTTAGGAAATTGGTGGTTATTACATAATAAGCAAACATTATATATGATGGTTAGATAAGTAGAACAGCTCATGATATCCAAATAGTATGGTTGCATGTTTTAACAAATTTCTATGAAGCAGCTGAGAGCCTAACCACAATTTACAAAACTGTTAGGCAAAGGCCTGTATTTTAATGAACACTGTCACTTTTTTTCCTTTTACTTTTTATTGGGGTATAGTTGATTTACAATGATGTGTTTCAGGTGTAGAGCAAAGTGAATCTGTTTTATATATATATATATCCACTCTTTTTTAAGATTCTTTTCCCAGATAGGCCATTACAGAGTGTTAAGTAGAATTCCCTGTGCTATACAAGACAGTCATTTATTATCAGTGCAAGTTATTTGTTAGGCAATTTATGAGCCTCAGTTTCTTTAACTATTAAAAGTGGATGATCATACCCACATCTTAACTTTGCTATGAAAATTAAATATCACACATACACACACCTAGTTTAGTATCAGGCACATAAGTGCATAATAAACATTAATTTCTTTCATCTCTTCCTCACTGCCCTCACCCCCACAAAGGGAATACTGAATTCATCCTTGTAATGAATTTTAAGCCAATAAGCAAAATGATGCCATGATAGAGCTGGGCTTTAACAATCTCATAATCTATATATATCAAAATTTTAAATGTGCATACTCAGACTCAGCAATTCCACTTACAGGAATTTACTCTTAGAACACTTACACAAGTGAATGTGGACATTGTTACAACCAAGTCCACCGCAGCAATGTCTCTAATAGCCAAAAGTTGAAGGCAATGTAAGTGTCTACCAATAGTGAACTATTCAAGAAGATAATGGTTCTTCCATACAGTGGAATACAGTGTGGCTATTAAAAAGAATGGTGTGAAAATTTGTAAAATAAGAAAATACAAAACAAGTGTTCAAACAGAAAAGAATGCTGTAGATACCTTCAACTTACTATGGGAAAAATGACCCATGATTTTTAAGTAAAAGTATTTCAGTTTACAAACAACATGCATTACATAATTTTAAAAAATGAATGCTTACTTATGCACTGAAGAATCTTGAAATATATATATATATAAAACACTATTAAAGTGGCGTAAAACTATGAGACAAGGAAGCTTTCCTTTTTCACTTCATACACTAAGTTTCAATGTTTTACAACAAAATATATCACTTTTTAAATCAGCAAAAGTAAAGATATTTCCAGTGTGAGGCAAAAATAGAAAGAAGAAAAGGGGAAAAATGAAGGAAGTTTAATATTATACTAGTTTGTAACAAAGGAGAAGGCAATGGCAACCCACTCCAATACTCTTGCCTGGAAAATCCCATGGACAGAGGAGCCTGGTAGGCTGCAGTCCATGGGGTCGTGAAGAGTTGGACACGACTGAACAACTTCACTTTCACTTTCATGCATTGGAGAAGGAAATGGCAACCCACTCCAGTGTTCTTGCCTGGAGAATCCCAGGGATGGGGGAGCCTGGTGGGCTGCTGTCTATAGGGTTGCATAGAGTCGACATGACTGAAGCAACTTAGCAGCAGCAGCAGCAGCAGCAGTTTGTAACAAAGCAATGAAAAGAAAGAATTTTGGCCTGGGGCTCTGCCACTACCTAGATGTTATTTAATTAAGTTCCTTCTGGATAAGACATTTTCTTGGGCCTCAGTTTTTTTCTCTATTAAAAAAAAAAAACAGCTTTTTGATAATCTCTTAAAATCAACTGCAGGCCTAAAACTATGATTTGCCTAAATATTAAAATATTATGGTTACAGAGTGTTAAGGTATTGCTGTCTACTCCTTGTAGACCAAACTGTATCCAATGAAGTCACACATGGATACATGATTTACATATTCCTAAAAATATTATTAAGGTCCATGACCAAGTTTCCTCTGTAAAATGAGGGAGGGGGAGGATTCAGGTGCTTACCTCCAGTAGATGTTAAATATTAAAGTAGATAATGTATGTTATACGTGTTTAGAATGCACATGGCACTCAAGGCCATTTTATTTCACCTTTTAAGTTTTCCCCCTAATTATTCCCTCTCTGATACTATTAATCTCAATCAAAAGATAATTTTTTTATTATAAAAAAACCAAATGCACATGGCAAAAAATTTCCAACAGTTCAAGAAGGTAATAATAATAGCAACAGTAGTATAATATTTTTTGAGCACTTACAGCCCGAGCAATAGGCCAGTGGTTCTCAACAGGGGGCAACTTTGCCCCCAGGGGACACTTGGCAAAGTCTGGAGACATTTTTGGTTGTCACAAGTGCAGAAGGGAAGTGTTCCTGGCACTTGGTGGGTCGATGCCAAGGATGCTAGCATTCCATAATGCACAGACCAGCCCCTCACAACAGAGAATTAATCTTGTTGAGGCTGAAGTCCTACATTTGGGTAAGCTCCTCCCATTCACTTTTAATCTATTTTTTATACAAGTTTATGAGGCAAATATTATTATGATGCTGCTTTATAACATGAGGAAGCTGGGGCTGAGAGACATTAATGAAGTAAACTTCAGAGTTACAAAGTTTCAACATGGAGGAACAGAACTTTACCACCTGATAATACTTCTAAGTTTCTTGTATTTCCTTCCAGCATTTAGAATATGAACACAAAAAGCTTAATTTTCTTCCTATGAGGATATCAAACATTGCTCTGCACCTGGAGTTTCTTGTGTCACAAACATCTTTGACATCTTTCTATATAAAATGTACTGGTTTATATCATTCTTAATAACAACAAAGTATTATAAAAAATGCAATTCATCAGTATCCAACTGATGCACCATTAATGTTGCTTATAGAATTTACTAGTAAAACAATGCTGCAATGGTTGTTTTTGTTTTGCAAGAATATTTAAGGTGGATTCCTAGAAGTTGAAGTGCTAGGACAAAAGATATGTACAACGTAAATTTTAAGAAAATTTACTGACTGTCCTCCAAAAGGACTGTACTGATGTATATACCTTAAAAAAATATATATTTATTTAGCTGGCTATACCAGGTCTTAGTGGTGGCACATGTGATCTTCAATCTTCCTTGTGGCATGCAGGATCTTTAGTTGTGGAATGTAAACTCTTAGGGCATGTGGGATCTAGTTCCCTGACCAAGGATTGAACCCGGGCCCCCTGCACTGGGAGCATGCCATCCAAGCCACTAGACCACCAGGGAAGTCCTAATGTATATACTCTTATGACATTTCCCCAATAAGTATTTATCAGATTGGCAAATACTTCAAAATTCAACAGGTGAAAAAAGATAACGCTGTTTTCTGAGCTGCATTTCTGTAATTACAAGTGAGGATGACAGGGATAAATTAGGAATTTAGATTTAAAATATACACACTACTATACATAAAATAGATAACCAAAAAGGACCTTAATATGTTGTAATAACCTATAAAGGAAAAGAATGTAAAAAAAGAATGTGTATTTATCCACACATACATGAATCCCTTTGCTGTACACCTGAAACACTGTAAATCAACTGCATTTCAATAAAAATTGAAAAATAAAAAAATCATGTATTCTTTTAATAAAAAGTAAGAATGAGCATCTTTTCATGCCTTTGTGGGTGACACAGTTTTCTTTTCCTGCAGATTATCTTTTTCTTTCTTCTATTGAGTTCTTCATCCTTTTACAAGGACTTTGTAAAAGCACATTATGGAAAACAAAATAAAATCAAATCCCAATCTCACTCCCATTACTTATACTCCAAAATACTGCACTTACCAAAAAACTGCTTGTTGTCTTCATAGTATTTATTTCCATATTTGTCTTCTCCCACTAACGTGCCAACCCTCACATCATTTGCCCTGGGAATGTCCAAAAGAAAACAGACATTTTGGAAAGATTCTTTATTTACAACACATAGGTAAAAGAGAGTATTAACTTTCACAAACATAGGCAGCTGTGCCAAGGAGAAAAACTAGGAGGTGCTGGGTATGGTCCCCAGCACAAGAGAAGAGAAACTAAGCCAACAGATATGCCTTAAATACACTAAATATATAGACGCAATACCTTCAAATTACAGGACTACCTTAAAAAATCTATTGTCCCTAGGCCTGAGGCACTGGAGTTAACAATAAATTTCAGGAAACCGGGAAATTAAAGTGTTTCATCTTAAAATGATACGGACACCTGGCTCTTTCATTCGGCTCTAGGTCTCTAACTCCGTTTCCCCGGACGATGCTGCTCATCCAATTCACCGAGTTGAAGGACTAGTCGGGGAAAATTGTAATCACTTCGTTTAACTCCTTACAGTACACGGAAGGGAAGTGAAGGCCAGCGAAGGAAGGGGAAAAACCCCGAAAGTTTCCCAAGGTCACGCAGTGTGAGCTTCTGGCAGGCTCATTACTCTCCAGGAAGCAAAGCAGGGGTGCAGCCCATATATGCCCTCACCTCTGTCACAGTCTGTCTCTACAGCCGGCCTTGACCCGTCTCCGGGAGACCCCGGGACAGACTTCCGCCCGGGGGAAGCCAGGCTGACTTGGCCGGTTGTCCTTGAGAAGAGTTGCGGATGCTCCAAGGTGACCCAAGCCCGAACCCCTTTCCAAGAAACCAGCCAGGGTAAATCCAGTCTCAGAAGCCAAGAGCATGGCTGGCCGCCTACCTGAACAAAACTCGAAGATAGCCGCGGAGGCCACCGTGGCCGCTGACCTGCTGCAGCCCGCGCTTCAGGACCTGCAACAACTCCATCTTGTCCTGCAGGCCCCGCCTCCCCGGCGCGCCGCGGAAAACCCACCGGCGGAACCAGCCACTCAGCGGCAGGGAGCCGACGAAAGTTCCCAAGCACGCGCTGCAGGCGGAGTTGGTTTTGCGCATGCGCCGGTCTGGAGCTCCCTCTTGTGGCCTCCGCCCGTTTGCCAGAGAAGATGCTGCTGCTGCTAAGTCGCTTCAGTCGTGTCCGACTTGGTGCGACCCCGTAGACGGCAGCCCACCAGGCTCCGCCGTCCCTGGGATTCTCCAGGCAAGAACACTGGAGTGGGTTGCCACTTCCTTCTCCAATGCGGGAAAGTGGAAAGTGGAAGTGAAGTCGCTCAGTCGTGTCCGACTCTTCACGACCCCATGGACTGCAGCCCACCAGGCTCCTCCGTCCATGGGATTTTCCAGGCAAGAGTGCTGGAGTGGGGTGCCATTGCCTTCTCCGAGAAGATGAGCTTGGTTGTTGTCCCTCCAGAGCTGAGCTTCCAGAGATGCCATTTAGAAGACAGGATAAGTGGGAAAATCACCTTTGCTAGTGTTTCCCAGGTGAAGTTTTCTCCTTTGGGGACCTCAGTTTCCTCATCTAAAGTGATTGCTTCAGACTACTCCAAAAATCCTTTCTAGAGTCAAGATTCTTTAGAAAGAAGTTACCATTAAGGAATTCAGTGTTAAGCACAAAATGATTATTCCACATTTGAAAGTAAGTACATTTGATACTACCGTTGTGTAGGTAGGCAATTGAGGAAGAGGAATAGAAAAGTACAAGATTAAGTGTCTACTGCCAAGGACTTAATGATTCAGTTTCAAGTTTAAAATTTTAAATATTTAAGGTGTATTTGAAATAATAAAGAAACCAATTTCTAATTTAAATTAGATGCATATTTAATTTTTAAAATAATCAGTTCAGTTCAGTTGCTCAGTTGTGACAGACTCTGAGACCCCGTGAACTGCAGCGCGCCAGGCCTCCCTGTCCATCACCAGCTCCGGGAGTTTACTCAGACTCATGTCCATCGAGTCGGTGATGCCACCCAGCCATCGCATCCTCTGTCATCCCCTTCGCCTGCCTTCATTCTTTCCCAGCATCAGGGTCTTTTCCAATGAATCAGTTCTGCGCATCAGGTGACCAAAGTTTTGGAGCTTCAGCATCAGTCCTTCCAATGGATATTCAGGACTGATTTCCTTTAGGATTGACTGGTTTGATCTCCTTGTTGTCCAAAGGACTCTCAAGAGTCTTCTCCAGCACCACAGTTCAAAAGCATCAATTCTTTGGTGCTCAGCTTTCTTTATAGTCCAACTCTCACATCCATACATGACTACTAGAAAAACCATAGCTTTGACTAGACAGACCTTTTTCAGCAAAGTAGTGTCTCTACTTTTTAATATGCTGTCTACATTTGTCATGGCTTTTCTTCCAAGGAGCAAGCGTCTTTTAATTTCATGGCTGCAGTCACCATCTGCAGTGATTTTGGAGCCCAAGAATATAAAATTTCTCACTGTTTCCATTGTTTCCCCATCTATTTGCCATGAAATGATGGGACCAGATGCCATGATCTTAGTTTTTTAAATGTTGAGTTTTAAGCCAACTTTTTCACTCTCCTCTTTCACTTTCATCCAGAAGCCCTTCCGTTCCTCTTCGTCTTCTGCCATAAGGGTGGCATTTCTGCCATTTTTAAATAATAAAAGGCATTAAATGAACATTATTTTTTCTAACATCTAACTTTATGTCTTTCAATATGCTTTGAAACATATACTCCTTGATCCATCAGTTTGAAATAGTCCTCTGATTCCCAGCTATTTGAGATGAGAAACTTGGAACATAGTCACTTTCTTCATCACTTCTCATCTTTCGTGCTTCCAGATGACAGTTTCCCATATCATTTCTTTAAAAACTTCAAGGTTTCTAAGATTTACACTCTATTCCATAACTGCAAGTCTTCATAATTGTCTAAAGAGTTTTAAAAATTGAAACACGTTATTTCTTGAGAGGACCGAGTGGTAAGATTGGACCCAGACAAGTAATGTCACACTACTAAATCTTCAACCCCAAAAAGAGAAATCTCCAAATGTTAGGATCAAATTTTATTTTCTTAGACTCAATCACTCAAAATTATGTAACATAGGAATTTATTTTATGCTGAAATGTGACTCATGGGCTTTCCACAGGCTTGTTTTGTTTTTTAAAAATTCCATCTTTTTCCACAATATAAAAATTACTCTAAAGGCATAACCATATTACTATTATCTCACCGGAAAAAGTTAATAACTGATTACTATAAAATATCTGCTGAAAAAAGTTCAAATTTCCACAATCATTTAATAATCATTTAATAACTTCCATATTTTATAACTGAT
Source organism: Odocoileus virginianus (assembly GCF_023699985.2). Lineage (NCBI taxonomy): Eukaryota > Metazoa > Chordata > Mammalia > Artiodactyla > Cervidae > Odocoileus > Odocoileus virginianus. The sequence continues at coordinate 22,637,778 of NC_069697.1, forward strand.
TTTCTTTTAATATATGATTCCCCCATTTCCCACCCCTTGTTTTTTGTCCTTCCAGTTTATTTGACAAAAAAACTGGTAATTTCTCCTGTAGAGTTTTCCACTGTCTGGATTTTGTTGTGTCCTTGTGTTCTATCCCCTGTATTTCTGTTAGTATTAAACCTAGGTACCTAACAAGATTTGTGTTCATTTTTTTGTAATCTTTCCATTCAGGAACATATATGGTGTCTGCTTGCCTCATTTTTTGTGATTTTAGCTGTCACTGCTAAGCATTGTCTAAATAATTTCATTCCTTCATTAGCCACAAATCTCCTATAAAGAGAAAAGTGGGTGTGTGTTCTCAGTCGTGTCCAACTCTTTGCAGCCCCACTGACCTTAGTCCGGCAGGCTTCTCTGCCCATTCATTTTTCCAGGCGAGAATTCTGGAGTAGGGTGCCATTCCCTTCTCCAGGGGATCTTTCCGACCCAGGGATTGAACCCACGTCCCCTGCATCGCCTGCATTAGCAGGCAGATTCTTTACCACTAACACCACCCTGGGAAGCCCTATAAAGAGAGAACTTCCTCTCAACTATTTGGTTCCTGAAATACCATTCATATAGTTATTAATTCTATAATTAATTAGGCTTAATTCTCTCCCTTGTGGAACAGTTTTCAAAAGCACAATTTGGTTTCCTAGCATCCTGGGGGGGGGGGGGAGGGGCAAAAAAATCCATAAAATTTACCATCTTGTTTTAAAGTGTATAATACAGTAGTGTTAACTATATATATATTTTTGTGCAGCAAATCTAGAACTTTTATATCTTATAAAACTGAAACTCTCAACCCACAGAACAATACTCCCCTTTCTCTCTATACTAGGTTGTGCTGTGCTTTGCTAAGTCGCTTCAGTTGTATCTGACTCTTTGTGACCTTATGGACCATAGCCCACCAGGCTCCTCTGTCCATGGGATTCTCCAGGCAAGAACACTGGAGTAGGTTGCCATGCCCTCCTCCAGGAGATCTTTCCGACCCAGGGAACACCCAGGGATAGACTGAACCTGCATCTCTTACATCTCCTGCACTGGCAGGTGGATTCTTTACCACTCCCTGGTAGCTCAGTTGGTAAAGAATCAGCCTGCAATGCAGGAGACCCCAGTTCAATTCCTGGGTGGGGAAGATCCCCTGGAGAAGGGGAAGGCTACCCACTTCAGTATTCTTGGGCTGCCCTGGTGGCTCAGCTGGTAAAGAAACCTCCCGCATTGCGAGACCTGGGCTCAGTCCCTGGGTTGGGAAGATTCCCTGGAGAAAGGCTACCCAGTCCAGTATTTTGGCCTGGAGAATTCCATGGACTTTATAGTCCGTAGGGTCACAAAGAGTTGGACTCAACCAGGCGACTTTCACTTTCTTTACCGCTAGCGCCACCTGGGAAGCTCCTATTGGAGCTCCTATTGGGTCACCAGCACCCAATAACCACTATTCTTTCTAAGAGTATGACTACTTTAGATACCTGCTATAAATGAAATCACACAGGACTTGTCTTGACTTAGACAGTAAAGAATCTGCCTCGGTTCAGGAAGATCCCCTGGAGAACGGTATGGCAACCCACTCCAGTATTCTTGCCTGGAGATTTCCATGGACACAGGAACCTAATCAGCTACAGTCCCTGGGGTCACAAAGAGTTGGACACGACTAACACTTTAACTTTTATCTTACTTAGCATGCTATCCTTAAGTTTCATCCACATTGTAGGATGAAATCCATGTGACAGGATTTCTTTTTGTAAGGCTGAGTAATACTCTGTGTACATATCAATTTTTCTCTATCCATTCATCTTTCAGTGGGTATTTTTGGTTGCTTTCATCTCTTAGCTATTATGAACAATGCTGCAGTAAACATGGGCATGTATACATCTCTTCCAGATATGTTTTCAATTCCCTGGGATATGTGTGTGTGTGTGTGTGTGTGTGTGTGTGTATTAAAAGGATGTGTTAAAGGCATAATCTTTCACCATGGATTGATTTTTAAGATTTCATTTTTTCCTAAAGTGTCATTTCTGCTTGTTTTAAAATATTTGTTCCCCATTACTGTTTCTGTTTCTTGCTTTTTTTGGGGGGTAGGGGTGGGAAAGAAAAGTTTATTGCAAGGCCAACCAAGGAGAATGGGTGGTTCATTAAATCCCCAAACTCCCCAGCGGTTTTCAGGGAAAAGTTTTTATAGGTAAAATTTGGGTTGAGGGCTGCAGGGTATGTGACTTTCTTCTGATGGGTTGGTGGTAAGGCAACAGGGCAGTGCAGGAATCTTTTGCTTAGCCTGTACTTGCTATCCTCCACCTGGGTGAGGGCCTCAGATTTGTAAAATTGCTAGGCCTGCTATGAAACCAGGTACTTCTTCATCTAAATGACTCGGTTCTTCAGTCTCTCCCTTATTTGCATGAACACCTTCCTATTCAGGATGTCTGCTGGCCCCACGACTTTTATAAGTCCCCTGCCCATAATGCTGACTGACAAAATCAAGGTTCAACTCTCTCCACTGTGGGTGCCAGACAGCCCAACATATGTGCTGTGTCCACCCAAGCCAACTCTGCTACTTTATATGTATATATATATATAAAGAAAAAGGCAGGTCAGTGGGAAGGACAGAGATGGGCTGGTTGAAAAGGCCTAGGGAACTGCCTCCATCCCTGAAAGCAGAGGGAAGGGGATGAAGAGCAAAATGCAAGTGGGAGCAGCCCACCCAAAGGCAACAGGGACCTTGGTGTGTCCCACAGACAGACACACAAGAGAGAAGCCTGAAGAATTAGGCCTGAGTCAGGCACACTCTTCGGGGCTCCAGAGACCAGAGGAGGCAGCTGGGACATGTCCAGTTGGCAAGGGGGTCCATGGATGGTTGTAAGCAGGGAATAGATAGGGGCAGACAGACGTGCTTCAGAAGGTTCTCAGTGGTGCTGCTGGAGAAAGCTGCTGGGGGCAGAGGCACACACACACAGTGAAGGGATTTGAGACCAACTCTGGAAGCTGAAGCCTCAGGGGTTACTGTTGAACTCGATGGGGGTGGGAAGATGGAAGAGATGCCCTAGGTGTTGGCTCAGGTGAGTCAGTGGCTGGTGGCGTTGGTCACCAAGGGAGGTCACTGAGCCAGCAGTGTTGGGAAGACTCAGAAGTGCCTACCACCACAGCACACAGTAGATGTCCAAAAGGACACTGGTTGAGTCAGAACACCCACCACCTTTTCAAATCCATTTTCTTCTTCTTAAAACTTGTTACGTGCAGTTTGAATCATGTACAGATGACAACTTCAATATCTATTTTTAGGATCTATATGTATTGTTTATTGCTGACTCATTCAAGTGGCTTGTTTCCTTCTAACTTTGATAATTTCGTGAGCTCATATTTGGTTGAGCTTAATGTGTGACAATTTGAGGTTCTAAATTAGAGATCAGCAAACTACACCCAAAGGGCCAAGTCCAGTTCACTCCCTGTTTTTTAATGTTTTACTGGACCACTGCCATGCCCATTCACTTATGTACAGTCTACAGTTGCTTTTGAACAATAGCGGAGTAGTTGATTCAGACATGGTAAGGTCCTCAAAGTAAAAAACACTGATGCTCTGGCCTTTTACAGAAAAGTGTGCAAAACTAATGTAAATTAATGTTTTCCCCAGAAAGTTTTGATTCTGCTAGGACAGGGAGGGTTCATGACCTGGGACAACTTTAGCCTGCTTTGAGAACTCACGCCATGTTTCTTGCAAGTCCAGCAATAGATCAAAGGCCTTCAGAGTTATCTATTCCACAATACAGCTAGAAGCAGTAATACACTATCTTCTTTGATGATGCTGTTCTCATTTCAAGATGGTATGGATCTTTTTCATTTAACAGGTCAATCATTCAACCTGAGAAGCACATGTCCTTCTGTGGAACTTTTCTTGTATAAAATAATTTTTTTTAAATAATTTTACCTCGTCTTTTCTCTTCGGTCCTATTAAAATGTTAGACATCCTATTCTGATTCTCTGATTTTATCTTTTCTCATTTTCTCATTATCTCTGTCTCTTGATTATAGAGCTGACCACTGTGTGGGCCTATTTACATGCAGACTTTAAAAAGACACACACACTACAGTACTACAGGGTCTGCACGTGGTTGGTGCCCCTAACACCCATGTTATTCAAGGGTGAATTGTACTTTCAAGGTTATTGAAACCTTGAAACCTTTCCTCAACAACTTTACATTGTAACCCTTCTAATGAATTGTTTCAGCTATCAGTTTAAATTTCCAGGGGCAGTTTCTTCCTTTAAATTCTCCTTTTCAAAGCATCCTATTTTCATTTAATGAACACACCTACTTTCAAAATATTAATTATATTTGAAGATGGGGTACTTTTCTGATCACTGCATTGTTATCTGCCCCCACCATCAAATTATAGCTGATCTCTTATGTATTAGAAATTTTCCTCAAATATCTGATGATCCTGGCTCTATGTTCATATTTAACAGTAGGCATTAGAGAGCTGAATGGAAACCCCATGTATACATATATGACTTGGAAATACTGAGATTCACTGAAGAGTGATAAAATGGTAGGCAGTCTTCTTATCAGGGACAACCAAAAGTTGAGTGTCTAGAGATCTTTTCTCCAGACAAATTAGTTTTTCCCAAAGAAACTTAGTTTCTCCAAAGAAAAAAAATTCTGGCATAGAAGCCTATACCCAGTGGTCAGCATTATGGGAACATGCCTAGGGAGCCCATATTCAATGCAGATTTTCACTTAATCCGTATCTTCAAGATTATATCTAATCCAAGCCTTGTTATCCCTGGTATCCTGTAATCCTGTGATCTTCTGGTTTAGTGTCTCAAGATTATTAATCTCTGGCTTCTTGCTCAAAAAGGCTGAAGGATAAAGTGGTCACTGGGGACTTCCCTGGTGGTCCAGCAGTTAAGACTCTTAAGTTTCCAGTGCAGGGGGCATGGGTTTGATCCCCAGTTGGAGAAATAAGATCTCACATACCATGCAGTGCAGCCAAAAACAAGACAAAAAACAACAACAACAAAAAGAAAGTGGTCACCTGACTTCAATAAATGTAGAGAAAGATAGTTCAATGATTCTGTAGACAGATATGCAATCAATCCTCTCTTTAATGCTCCAAGTACCATCTCTGAAAATGTGCACCTGGTTCCTCCAGGTACTAAACAGCATTCTGCAACGTATACTGGCTTCTTCCTCAATGTACCACCTTTTGCAGGCATTCAGATGACCATTTCCTTGGTTTTGGCTCTGTCTCTACCTGCATTTTCTTTCCCTAAAATTTATTCAACTCTCTTATCCTTTGATTTCTTCTCTCCTGTTTCATCTGTCATTGTATGGTTACACTTTACTGAAATTTCAGGACAGAAAATAAATGGTCAGTCTGTAATATTTAGTTGCAAGTCTTCAAATTGAACTGTAAATCATCCTAAAATATTGGGATATGGAAATATTTTCCATGCTTTTTCCTTCCTGAAAGTACTTTCATAAATCTTACTAGAGATTTCTTAACAATGGAACAAACAAAGGATGACCAAACAATGAACAGGACTCTGAAATCAAATACACTGACAGAAAGCAAATTTGTAATGCAAGCCACATTTTAATGTAGTTTTTAAAAAACACTTCCAAATACAACTGTAAATGTAATCAGGAAAAATACTTCAAACATGTATCTTAATTAACCATTAGTACATTACTTAAAAGAATTTCTTGAATCCTTGACTTTCTTCATTGGGTTTATAAAGGTATAAACCTACTGATTTTTCCATTTGAGTATTCTGTACTAAATGTAGTTTACCCAGCTCTAATTATAGAAGAAAAAAAAATCCCATTGACAAAAATCACGTTTTAAATAGGGAAAAAAGTTTCCCTTAAGTTGGTAAAGACTGTCAATTGATACTTTAAAACTTCTGATTTACTATAAAGCAGCAATTAGCAAAATCCATACCCTTCCCCCAAATTCTGCTTCTCTTCTATTGCAAAATCTTTGTAAAAAATGTTCGAGTACAATAAAATATCCATATTTTTAAAAAATCAACAAATAGATATAACAAGGTAATTTCCCATGAAGTTATAGCAAAGAAATACTTAATAGTATCAGTTTCTGCTAAGGAAAACATTACCATGGAAGACATTCAAGGAATCTAAAACGCTTCCATTGCGGCAGTACAAGGCAGTGCCTCAGGCTGATGCTCGTACTATTGTTAAAACAGCCCCTTCCCCTTACAGTGAAAAATCAGTGCACATTCCTCCATGTATTAAACAACTGAAGTCTCACAAAATTATCAATTGCTTTAAAATAACTGCCTAACTCACCTTGAAAACACAGACTGGCTATGATAAATCCACTTTCATAAAGGAGGTATTTCCAGTGACCTAAAAGAAACTGGCTAAATCCCATGGAAGAGTCAGGAAACTAAATGCAGGTCAGAAAAGAAGGAGAGATGACAAATGCTTTCTGTGGAATAAACAGCAACAATTTAAATATCTATTGTGAAATACTGAAACTTGTGGCACTCAATCAGTTTCTATTACTTTTACAACACAGTAAACCAAAAATATTAAAACATGAACCTATCTTATTCTCAAAAACAATTTTCTGCTACATACATAAATAAAAAGTGCTTGTAACTAATAATACACAACACTAAAAATATCTGCTCTTAAGATCACAAATAACCTAGGTCTCATTGCCAGCAATGAGGGTGATAAATGCTAACGGTGCCATGATATTTACAAAAAACAAAAATATATTTATATTCAATTATTATCTCCTATAGTCCCAGTGTTATCATTATACCACTGAACATAAAATAATCTTCTTTAGACAGGTAATTAAAACAGATATTTTAGAAGCATAAAATGCAAGATCCTTCTTAGCGATGAAGTGTTTGTACTAGTTCATAATGAAAGTAAACATGAATAGAACACAATTGTGGGGGAAAAAAGAGAGACTTATTTATTTGTTTTATAAAATAAAAGGAGAAATCTTAGTCAAGAGGTGACAGCTTTAGGTGTCATCTTAACCAAGAATAAATTGATAGTATTTCTTATTCAGTTAAATAAGACGGGAAAGGAAATTCTAATTCCTGCTACCTGCTCAGCCACTTCAAACATTCTTAAGGAAGTAAAATCAAAATATTTTGGTTTTTGGTTTCTCTTTTAAAGTAAAAATTTCCAGATGCCCTGGAATCAGTGAGTTCGATTTGGTGTCTTCTTGTGTTCTGGGAAAGAACAATCACTTTAAATTGGGATCTCAGCTTTCAAATGCTGTGACCAATTATTTGTGAGTTATAATCTGCAGGTTCCATTTTTAAAATATGTGGGATGACACTGTCAATTCGAACATTGCCGATGAGACCTTTGAAAAACAGTTCTTCAGTGATGGTAGCGTTCATCAATCTCAAAGCTGGCAATCGAAGTAGTAGTCTAGACAACCTCAAAAGAGAAAAGGCAGGCAAATAAGGTCGTAAATCAAACAGTAATTCAGTAGAAAGATATACGTAATTTCTGCATGACTACCAATGTCATAAGTTAACAAAGATTATCAACAGTTTTCAACATTTAAAACCTTTAGTATTCTCTAGCCTTAAACTATATGACAATCACCTGGATATATATGATGTCTGACAGACTTCATTGGAAAGCTTTGCTCTTAACTGCTATGCTGTGCTACCTCTAGTTGGTAGTATGAACCATGGAACAGTTTTAAACTATGGATCAAGTTATAAGTATAATGGCTTAGGAACTCTTTCAAGGTTATAATAGCAATGTTTTGCGTTATCAGGATACATGAGGCTCAATGATAAATTTTTTGGTTTTGCTTTGCAAAATGTATTGGGAATAGTAAAATGGGCAATGAAGTGAAGTGAAGTGAAAAGTCGCTCAGTCATGCCTGACTCTTTGAGACCCCATGGACTGTAGTCCATGGAATTCTCCAGGCCAGAATACTCGAGTGGGTAGCTGTTCCCCTCTCCAATAAATCTTCCCAACCCAGGGATCAAACCCAGGTCTCCCATATTGCAGGCGGATTCTTTACCAGCTGAGCCACTAGGAAAGCCCAAACAGGCAATAGTAGTTGTTAATGGGAGGAGCACAGATTACAGAATCAAAACCATTAGGTTCAAATTCTGATTCAGCTACTTCTAGCTATGTGAATGGATAGAAGCCACTACTCGCCCTGTCGCTTTCACAATGTTGTGACAATCAATAAAATGATCCCTGCCAGTTTCTGGGCCAGTGAGGTAGGACAATGTCTTGTTTGAAAATACGTAAGTTGAAAACTGCTATCTAAAGATAATTAATTAAACTAACTATGAATATAAGAAACTAAGAAAGAGTTTCAGAGGTCAAAGAACCTGGAACCTAATGGAACAGAGGTCAGCAGGCAGGTATAGAATCAAAACAAGGAAAATTTTAAACAGTTTTTATTTGTATGTGTGTGCGCTAGTCAGGAAGCAACAGTTAGAACTGGACATGGAACAACATACTGGTTCCAAATAGGAAAAGGAGTACATCAAAGCTGTATATTGTCACCCTGCTTATTTAACTTATATGCAGAGTACATCATGAGAAACGTGGAGCTGGAGGAAGCACAAGCTGGAATCAAGATTGCTGGGAGAAATATCAATAACCTCAGATATGCAGATGACACCACCCTTATGGCAGAAAGTGAAGAACTAAAAAGCCTCTTGATGAAAGTGAAAGAGGAGAGTGAAAAAGTTGGCTTAAAGCTCAATGTTCAGAAAACTAAGATCATGGCATCTGGTTCCCATCACTTCATGGCAAATAGACGGGGAAACAGTGGCTGACTTTATTTTTCTGGGCTCCAAAATCACTGCAGATGGTGATTGCAGCCATGAAATTAAAAGATGCTTACTCCTTGGAAGGAAAGTTATGACTAACCTAGACAGCATATTAAAAAGCAGAGACATTACTTTGCCAACAAAGGTCCATCTAGTCAAGGCTATGGTTTTTCCAGGGGTCATGTATGGATGCGAGAGTTGAACTATCAAGAAAGCTGAGTGCTGAGGAATTGATGCTTTTGAACTGTGGTGTTGGAGAAGACTCTTGAGAGTCCCTTGGACTGCAAGGAGATCCAACCAGTCCATCCTGAAGGAAATCAGTGCTGGGTGGTCATTGGAAGGACTGATGCTGAAGCCGAAAACTCTAATCCTTTGGCCACCTGATACGAAAAGCTGACTCACTGGAAAAGACCCTGATGCTGGGAAAGATTGAGGGCGGGAGAAGGGGACGACAGAGGATGAGATGGTTGGATGGCATCATCGACTCGATGGACATGGGTTTAGGTGGACTCCAGGAGTAGGTGATGGACAGGGAGGCCTGGCGTGCTGCGGTTCATGGGGTCCCAAAGAGTTGGACACGACTGAGAGACTGAACTGAACTGAACTGTGCTAGTTGCTCAGTTGGGTCCGACTCTTTGAGACCCCATGGACTGTAGCCTGTCAGGCTCCTTTGTCCATGGAATTCTCCAGGCAAGAATACTAAAATGGGTTGCCATGCCCTTCTCCAGGGTATCTTCTTGATCCAGGGATCAAACCCTGGTCTCCATCATTGAAGGCAGACTCTCCCATTTCAGCCATCAGGGGAGCCCATTAATTTATATAAGGAATAAAACTGTTGAAACTTTAAAAAACTGGAAAAAAAAAAAAAGATCATAACAAAACCAACACCCAAAGAACCACCTTTCCAAAAAGTTTGTGGCATTATTTATCCTTCATCTATGCTAAGGCCTTATGCTCTTGAGAACACTTGAGCACTTGAGAACAAGTGAAACGAGCAGACCCAGAATTAAGTAATCTTTCTGCTTTCATGTACTATACTGCTCAAATTACTCATTTCCTATTTGTTCCCACCAGCTGAGCTGTATTCACAGAACTGGTAGGAAGTAGGTTAGGAAAACTGGTTAGATGTAAGATAAACTACAGCTGATTTTCATGATGGAACTGGCTTATAAGTCTATTATCTAATATATGTAAAAAGTTATTATATGCAAAATATTCTTTTACTAGTTTGAAGTATGTTAATAGTAAACAAATTTATATAGCCCTTACTATGTAACAGGCACTGCTCTAATAAGCTCTTTGAATATATTAACTGATTTAATCCTTAACACTAATTATAAAATGTGGGTACTGTTATCTCCATTTTACAGTAAAGAAATTGAAATAGAAGTTAAATAACTTCTGTTAACTTCTATAATGTCATACAGCTAGTAAGTGGCAGAGTTAGGCATTAAACCCAGGGGCTCTTGCTCTGATAGCCAAATGCTTAATCACTCAAAAATTGAATTCGTTTTATTAAAGGACACTGGTAAGAAACATTTTGCTATAAATGCCATAAGCCAAATTTAAAAATTAATTATAAAATAAGCTAATGGTATTTTTTTATTCATCCCCTTTTCTACTTCAATCCATTATTTCATCTAAAGCAAGTTAAGAGCTTGGGTGTGAGAGTCAAACTACCTGGCTCTGCTGTTTATTGTGTGACTTTGAACAAGTTACTTAACCTTTCTGTGCTGAAGCCTCATATAAAACAGTATATATAAAGTACTTGCAACAGGCACTAACTACTTGAAAGGCCAAAGCTGACTAAATTTAATTACACTTGGAATGGAGAATAAGGAAACAGATACACAAAAATTTTTAAGATGAATTTAATTAAATAGTATTTAACTTCTAGATACCTGTAGGTGTCATCTGGATATGTTTTGGTTATATAATCTTGGAATTCAACATAAGCCTTTTCCTGAAATTTCTCAATTTGTTCCATGTTTTCTAGGCCTGGATGATCTGAAACATTAAAGAATATATTGTTTACTTTAGTTCTGAATACTCATTTACTAAGACACCAAGTAGAGATGGAAAAGGTGATAAACAACAGTTCAGAAGGAAGCCCTATCATATATGCGTGGCTCTTACATTCCACAAATACTAGTAAAATTTTAGCAACCCACCCACTAAATACCAGGCACTGTACTTAAACCCTTAAAATTATTTCATCTCATATATGTATTCTAACATCGAATAAAAAAATGAAACCACTGGGCTCACATAAAACAGCTTTTTCTATTTCAAAAGTGGTAGAAAGGATTTGGATGATTTTGCTTTCAATAGAAACAAAAAAATGAAATGACTTGGTTTAGTTAAAAATATTTTTTACCAATGAAATATTTTCAGAATGAAAGTGAAAGTGAAACTGGCTCAGTTGTGTCTGACTCTTTGTGACCCCATGGACTGCAAAGTCCATGGAATTCTCCAGGCCAGAATACTGGAGTGGGTAGCCTTCCCCTTCTCCCGGAGATCTTCCCAACCCAGGGATCGAACGCAGACCTCCCAACATTGCAGGCGGATTCTTTACCAGCTGAGCCACAAGGGAATCCCAACAATACTGGAGTGGGTAGCCTATCCCTTCTCCAGCGGATCTTCCCAACCCAGGAATCCAACTGGGGTCTCCTGCATTGCAGGCTGACTCTTCACCAACTGAGCTATGAGGGAAGCCCCCATTTTCAAAATATATTCTTTAAAATTTTTTTCATTAAAGTAATAGTATATACTTTAACTTAAGTATAACTGACATAAAACATTGTATCTGTTTAAGGTACACAACAAAATGAAGTGAAATTCATATGCACTGTGAAATGATCACCACAGTAAGTCTAGTTACCATTTAAAGTTACAAAACTTTTTTCTTACGATGAGAACTTTCAAGGTTTATTTTCTAGGAACTTTCATGTTTACAATACAATAGTGACTACAGTCACCATGCTATAAATTTTATCATTGTGACTTACTTATAACTACAAGTTTGTACCTCATGATTCTCCTTCACCCATTTCACCCACCCCCTCATGCATGCTATATTCTGTATTTTCTAATAAGAAAATCTTCCTTTCACCATTGTTAGGATAAAAAGATAATTATGAAATTATAAACTCTGAACATCATCTCTATCAGAAAAATAATATAGCAACATGAAATAACCTATATAAATATTTTACTGAAGTGGAAATGTTAAAAGAATTTCATAAAGCTTATGCCTAAAATATGGAAAGTGGTATCCTGACTAAGGAATATAAGAAAAGTAGCAAACAGAAATAGAAGGAATATTTAATAAAACAAAAAAGTACATTATAATTCTGTTGTCAAATCTACGGTCTTTCAATTTTAAGGAAAATTAAAGTGGCAAATTGGTTGTGATAAAAACTGTGATACATGTTATTAATTTATCTAAAACATCAGAAGAACAGTACAAAATAGCTTTATCTTACTGATATCACTGAAGGTAGTAAGAAGCAGGGTTCCTCAGATGATTTTACTATGATACACAGTAACAGAAAAACATATACCAAAATGAAGAATACAGAGCCTAAGAAAATAGTCAATTTTTCTTACTCTAAAATTGATTGTTGAGCTTTACTGTCATTTTACTATATGTAAAAACTAGCAATTGGCAGAAAGAAAAGAGACCCATTTTTCTATTTATCAGGAACTCATAAGCTGTTTGGAAATTTAACCCATTAACAAAGCAATCTTCATCTCTTTTGCCTTTAATGATGCCTGGCGAGCTATACCAAAACACTCAAGTGCTGAACAGGACTAAAAGTCTGCGTCACTTCACTGGTTTCTTCAAGTTTCCTTTTCACACCCAGATGTCTTACATCCAAAAATTTCACAGGTTTGAAGTGTACAATTCAACAGTTTTTTAGTATATTCAGAGTTGCGCAACCCTCACCACAATTTAATTTTAGAACATCTTTGTTGGCCCCCAAAGAAACATCCATTAGTAGTCACTCTTCATCCTCTCCTCTCCTTAAGCCAAGGAAGCCACAAATCTCTCTACAGATTTGCCTATTCTGGACAATGCAGATACGTGGAAACATTTAACATGTGGTATTTTGTGATTGGTTTGTCACTTGCAAACTGTTTTCAAGGTTTATCCATGGTGGCATGTATCAGAATTTCATTACTTTTATGGCTGAATGATATTCCATTTATATATACATTACATTTTGTTTATTCATTTGTTTGATGGACACTTCAGTTGTTTCCACTTCACACCAATCTACACTCCCAATGGCAAATGTATGAGGGTTGTAATTTCTCCACATCCTCAAACACTATTTTTATTTTTTATTTTTTTCCATTTACTTTTATAAGTTGGAGGCTAATTACTTTACATCATTGCAGTGGTTTTTGTCATACATTGAAATGAATTAGCCATGGATTTACATGTATTCCCCATCCCGGTCCCCCCTCCCACCTCCCTCTCCACCCGATCCCTCTGGGTCTTTCCAGTGCACCAGGCCCGAGCACTTGTCTCATGCACCCAACCTGGACTGGTGATCTGTTTCACCCTAGATAATATACATGTTTCGATGCTGTTCTCTTGAAACATCCCACCCTCGCCTTCTCCCACAGAGTCCACAAGTCTGTTCTGTACATCTGAGTCTCTTTTTCTGTTTTGCATATAGGGTTATCATTACCAGCTTTCTAAATTCCATATATATGTGTTAGTATACTGTAATGGTCTTTATCTTTCTGGCTTACTTCGCTCTGTATAATGGGCTCCAGTTTCATCCATCTCATTAGAACTGATTCAATTGAATTTTTTTTAATGGCTGAGTAATATTCCATGGTGTATATGTACCACAGCTTCCTTATCCATTCGTCTGCTGATGGGCATCTAGGTTGCTTCCATGTCCTGGCTATGATAAACAGTCAAACACTATTTTTAATAGGAAGTAAATGTTTATATACCTGGACTGAAGAGTACTATTGCCTTCAGGTAGGCATATTCATATCCATCAATGCAGAGTTTTACCATGCTGTTACAAAACTCCTGTAGTTTGAAGATGTGTTCCATCAATACTTTTCTTCTTTCTGTTGATATTTTATCTTTAATTAAAAACAAAGAAACAAACAAAATCTTCAGCAAAAATGCATGACTATTTTTATCCAATATATTTCCTTCTCACTAATTTCTAGCTTTGAATATAATCAATTTATCAAATGTTAAAAATTCAATATACCTGCAAGTTTAATGTTTTATTTATTTATATATTCAGCTGTGCTGGGTCTCAGTTGGAAAATGTGGGATGGAGTTCCTTAACCAGCAATGGAACCCAGGCCCCCTGCACTGGGAGCACAGAGTCTTAGCCACTGAACCACGAGGAAGTCCCTCCCTGCAACTTCAAATGAAACTAATTAATGATCTTCAGACACTGTTCATTCAAGAAAAAAAAAAAAAAAAGAACAGGTTGTTAATATAAAAAGCCCTAAAGGTAATGTCTCCTTCTAAGATAAACCTTTGAGAAGATAAGCCGTAAAGACTAAAAATTTGGCTAACCAACCAAAGTATAAAAGATTCAAATTTTGGTAATAGGATTTAAGTTTATATCAATAAAATAAGCAAAATGAGAAATAAGCAAAATCATCTAGATTATTAAGTTATCAACACTACTACAACAAAAGCAAATATTTAGCCAAAAAAAACCCAACAAAAAAACCCTGTCAAGACCAAAGAAAAGTTGAGTAAAACAGTATGTTCTAACTTAAAAATTATTGTGTTTATGTAGTACTGACTTCTGGTATATCTACTACTGATGAGATCTTAAGGCTATCCTTTGCTATTAAATAGGAGGGGAAGCAGATAGTTCAAGAAAAATGTACAACAACGGGAAGTGGCATATGCAAAGGAAATAAATGTAATTCTCCATCTATAATTTTTTCTTGAACTCAAAAAAAATAGTTCTTCCCATCTGATGATGGGGCACCTTCTTCTTGGACAGTCACAAGCCATTCTGAAACTAAACATTTATAAATCAGTGCTTGCCCACCTGTCTCCTCAAACGACTGGGAGTTGTAATCAGGAAAAGGAAAAAAATAATTAGGATTGTTCTGTGACTCTTTAGTAGTGTCTAAGTGAAAGGATACATACTGATGAATTGATTAAAAAAAAAAAAAGTTTAGCCTACCTTAGGATTCAAAAAGCTACAATTAAGAAAAGCAGTTTATGCCATATGACCCAGCAATCCCACTTCTGGGTATACACACCGAGGAAACCAGATCTGAAAGAGACACGTGCACCCCAATGTTCATCGCAGCACTGTTTATAATAGCCAGGACATGGAAGCAACCTAGATGCCCATCAGCAGACGAATGGATAAGGAAGCTGTGGTACATATACACCATGGAATATTACTCAGCCATTAAAAAGAATTCAATTGAATCAGTTCTAATGAGATGGATGAAACTGGAGCCCATTATACAGAGTGAAATAAGCCAGAAAGATAAAGACCAATACAGTATACTAACACATATATATGGAATTTAGAAAGCTGGTAATGATAACCCTATATGCAAAACAGAAAAAGAGACACAGATGTACAGAACAGAATTTTGGACTCTGTGGGAGAAGGCGAGGGTGGGATGTTTCGAGAGAACAGCATCGAAACATGTATATTATCTAGGGTGAAACACATCACCAGCCCAGGCTGGATGCATGAGACAAGTGCTCGGGCCTGGTGCACTGGAAAGACCCAGAGGAACTGGGTGGAGAGGGAGGTGGGAGGGGGGACCGGGATGGGGAATACATGTAAATCCATGGCTGATTCATGTCAGTGTATAACAAAAACCACTACAATATTGTAAAGTAATTAGCTTCCAACTAATAAAAATAAATGGAAAAAAAAAATAAAATAAGAAGAGAAAAAAAAAAAAGGAGAGAAAAAAAAAAAGAAAAGCAGTTTAAAAAGAGTTGGTAACCATAAAATAGTTGGATTACCTCTATATAAGCGTACCCTGGATTCTTTGGTATGTATGTTGAAGTGTAAAAATTCACGAGGCCTGATCAGAAATAGCACTTAAATACATTTGTTTCAGTTTTGTTGGACTCTCATTTAAAACTATTTTGTAATTAATGAATGAATCTATCAAAATGTAAAAATTATGTAAGGTAAAAAGGATATTGGTATTTATCTTTTGATACTTAACTTTAAACATAATACTATAAAACTGATGTCTCCTCATATCCTAGAGAAGGAAAAATAAGGTGCTTTTTACCTTGTTGAAGGCTACTGTGAAGACAGTTGACAAATGCTGCTAATATACTTGCCACATTCATCACTTGCCAGCACTGGGCAAGACCAAGAGTAAAAAGTTCATTCCAATAAGCTTTCACCAATGATATGCTGTTTTCTTGCCTACAAAAACAAAAATCAAATATATTTTATGAAACCTTATAACTGACTCATATATTTGAAAACACAATGTTCATTCAGTTCAGTTCAGTTGCTCAGTCGTGTCAGACTCTTTGCGACCCCGTGAACCGCAGCACGCCAGGCCTCCCTGTCCATCACCAACTCTCAGAGCCTGCCCAAACTCATGTCCATTGAGTCGGTGATGCCATCCAACCATCTCATCCTCTGTTGTCTCCTTCTCCTCCTGCCCTCAATCTTTCTCAGCATCAGGGTCTTTTCCAGTGAGTCAGCTCTTCGCATCAGGTGGCCAAAGGATTGGAGTTTCAGCTTTAACAACAATCCTTCCAATGAACACCCAGGACTGATCTCCTCTAGAATGGACTGGTTGGATCTCCTTGCAGTCCAAGGGACTCTCAAGAGTCTTCTCCAACACCACAGTTCAAAAGCATCAATTCTTCAGCACTCAGCTTTCTTGATAGTCCAACTTTTACATCCATACATGACCACTGGAAAAACCACAGGCTTGACTAGATGGACCTTTGTTGGCAAAGTCATGTCTCTGCTTTTTAATATGCTGTCTAGGTTGGTCATAACTTTCCTTCCAAGGAGTAAGCATCTTTTAATTTCATGGCTGCAATCACCATCTGCAGTGATTTGGGAGCCCAGAAAAATAAAGTCAGCCACTGTTTCCCCATCTATTTGCCAAGGAGTGATGGGACTAGATGCCATGATCTTAGTTTTCTGAATGTTGAGCTTTAAGCCAACGTTTTCACTCTCCTCTTTCACTTTCATCAAGAGACTCTTTAGTTCTTCTTCACTTTCTGCCATAAGGGTGGTGTCATCTGCATATCTGAGGTTATTGATATTTTTCCCAGCAATCTTGATTCCAGCTTGTGCTTCCTCCAGCTCCACGTTTCTCATGATGTACTCTGCATATAAGTTAAATAAGCAGGGTGACAATATACAGCTTTGATGTACTCCTTTTCCTATTTGGAACCAGTCTGTTGTTCCATGTCCAGTTCTAACTGTTGCTTCCTGACCTGCATACAGGTTTCTCATGAGGCAGGTCAGGTGATCTGGTATTCCCACCTCTTTTCAGAATTTTCCATGGTTTATTGTGATCCACACAGTCAAAGGCTTTGGCGTAGTCAATAAAGCAGAAATAGACGTTTTTCTGGAATTCTCTTGCTTTTTCCATGATCCAGCGGATGTTGGCAATTTGATCTCTGGTTCCTCTGCCTTTTTTAAAACCAGCTTGAACATCTGGAAGTTCATGGTTCACATACTGCTGAAGCCTGGCTTGGAGAATTTTAAGCATTACTTTACCAGCAAGTGAGATGAGTGCAATTCTGCAGTAGTTTGAGCATTCTTTGGCATTTCCTTTCTTAGGGATTGGAATGAAAACTCTGAGTCTAAAGTTTTATACAGTAAAGTCAAGGTAATCAACCAGTGAACAAAGCACACAAAAAAGAACAGAGTAAACAGATTTAAAAAATCAGTTTTTGATGGCCTGTGTTATACCTCTTAGTTAACATTGGCATTGTTGTACAATAAGGTCCTACAACTTGACCAATACTTTTCTAACTATGGGCTTAACTTTATCCATGGTCTTTTTGCTTCTTCAAACCAGTTACATTAAAACAATAGGAAGAAATCTGGTAAACTTTAAACAAAGCTTGGATTTCTCATAATAGACCATTTTTCATTACCACCTAATCTAAACAGAACACAGACATGCTCTTCAGTGATACAACCAAAGTTCTAACTCATCATAGCGGTACTATGGGCTAATTTATATTTTCTTACCTTTTTAGGGGGCAACCAACCACATGATTGAAAAACAACTACTTCTATTTTCAAACTTATTCAGTGTATGCAAGTTTCAGATCCTTATTAACAAGCCTGAGATAACACTGAAAGGGGTGGCGGTAGGGAGAAACAATACCCCAAGTCACCTAGAGCCTCCCTCATTTAAGCCAATCAAAGACAACCTATTACAAATGCTGGCTTCAGTGCACTTACTTCATTCAAACTGTTAACTTCATCAAATTATGAAATATGGATAATCTTCTGCATAATATACAGTAAATACCACCCACTATGATTCTTCATATAAAATTTCAAGTTATAATGCTATATCAGTTTGCCGCCTTTAATCAAATCCTCCCAAAATAAAAGCTCCTGCCTCATGTACATCTGTGCTACAAAATCACACTTAATATTCAAGAACTTCAAGACACTTACCCTAGAGCCTGGAAGGAAGGAATTGAAAGTGCCCAGTGCATTGATAAGAACAGCAGCCTGGAGGCAGACTCCCCAATGTAGTGCACATTCAGGTACTCAGGCATAGGAGACGGCATGGTGAGCTAGTATGAACAGGGATGAGGTCAATTATCTCACGTTGGACTCTTCTAAATGAGCACTTCTTTGAAAAACTTAACTGTCAACATGTCAAGTAACTATCTAACATATTAGCCAAAAAGGCAAATCTTGATATAATCCAAGTCACCGGATTTTACAGCTAAAAACAGGATTTAGAATAAATGAAAAGCCCAGAGTTTCTAACAAAGCAATATTCAGATAAAGCAGAATTCCACTTAACAAATACCAACAAGATTATCTTGGTGTGTTTTTAAAAGTTACTTTCTGTCTTCATATCAACTATAAGTCTTTCCTTTTCTCTCTTCATTAACAGTATGTAAACAACAAATTTAATTCAAGAAACAATCCTTTATGTTAAATGTCCCTTTCATTTAGGCAATGGGGATAACAAATTCAATGCTTACAGGAGAGTAATGAGTGAAGTGAGCCTACTGATGCCATTTGTAGAGTGCACATTCCCAGATAACGTGGGCATGGCTGAACTCAACACATTGAAAACGTGTGGAACTAGGGCTCAGAACTACTTGCTTTTTCAGTTTTTCAAAAAGCAGCTTCTACGTAAAATCTCACCATCTAATCTACAGGAAAAATAAAGTGTGTCTGTAGCCATAACAGTCACAGGCTGACCTTAGGTAATGTGTGACCACTGCTGAAAATAAAGATCCTACATTAGAATACCCTTAATCAAAGCATTTTTGAAAATCTTATTAAAAGAGATTTTTTATTGCTATAAATTAAATGTAATTTCATCCATAAGAAACTTCTATTTTAAGATTATTAAAATGATCAGTAATACCAAGCATAGGTGATGATATAGGGAAACAAATACATACAACTGAAGTGAGGTGAAAGTTGCTCAGTCATGTCCGACTCTTTGCGACCCCATGGACTATACAGGCCATGGAATTCGCTAGGCCAGATTACTGGAGTGGGTAGCCTTTCCCTTCTCCAAGAGATCTTCCCAACCCAGGGATCGAATCCAGGTCTCCCGCATTGCAGGTGGATTCTTTACCAGTTGAGCCACCAGGGAACTGAGTACTGGTCAAATGACGGGCAAATTGGCTGTATTTATCAACATTTTAAAACTGAGTTTATCCTATGACCTAACAATGCCATTTCTAAATCTCTATTTCAAAAGGATACTTGCATATATGCACAAAAAAGCATATACAAGGATGTCCATTTCAGTACCACTCTTAACAGAGAAATTAAATGCTGGCTATAACCCAAATTTCTATCACCAAGAAAAAAATAATCCATGCCTAGTTAGTAGGCATTAAAATTAGTAAGATAAACTGAGATAGCATAGAAAAAACATTTCAGACATCTAAGCAGAAAAAATAGCAAAATAATATTGATGAACCAATATATGTTAAAAAGAGTGTATGTATATAGATATACACTTTATGTGTATCGTATATATGATAGGAGGAGATACACCACACAGTTAATAGTAGCTACCTCTGCTGGGGGACAGGTGAAAATGCCCATGTGCACTTTTCTGGGGAGTTGAATATATAACTTTTAACAGATTATCAAAGGTATCTATGATGCCAAACAGATCAAAGCTTTTCATTGAAACGATACCAAAGTTCTCTGGAAATGTTAACTAAAAATGCAAAAAATATTAATTTCCTTTGTTCAATGTTAGCCATAAGTGGTTTGTCTATTTACAAAATGGTGTCAAGTAATAAAACAGGTCAATCAACAGCTGAAATTCCACATGTGAAAAGATAATTTTTTAAATGTTTGAGAAATGTTTACTGCAGTAATAAATTAAAATATCATTCTTTAAGAGATTTATAATAAGTAGATATTAAGCATCATAAATTTAATTGTTAGGATGCAACTGTTTCCACACAGAAGTATATAAAAAAAAAATTGAAAACTATCACACATTTTCGTACTGCCTATGGTGAGTAGGAAAAAAAAAAACCCTGAAAAGTCAAGGAAATCACCAAAGATTACTAGTTTTAAGGGGGTAGGATAAGGATGCAAAAACAAGATTACCCTTTGCTAAGTAGTTTAAAATCATTCTAAAACAAATGAAATACTTACAATATGTAAAAACTGGATATTAGGGCTAAAAAATACAGATGCGCCCTAAGTTACACAATAGTGGTGGCAATGCTGAAAACTCTGTTGATCTAATCATAAAACTGAAACCACCTGCAATATACACTAGAATCTGTTATTCAAAAGACTACCACATTGTATTATTTTATAGAGAAAAAATGGCTTAGAACTTATCTGTTTTACATACGTAATTTTCTTAAAGCAAGATAAACCTTCAGCATTGTATCAAGGCCAATTCTAGAAAGAAAAATGTTTTAATTTCCCCAATTCATCTGTCCAAAACAAATATTTGAAGGATGACACTGATTATTCTCACTGCCTGTTCCTATAGCCCCATAAAAATTTTCCTTGTAAAGTACAAATGAAGCATTTCTGATTTTTTTTCATGTAAATTAACTTTGGTAAAATATTCCATAGACAAGTTTCCCTGATACGTTTGTCGACTATATCAAATTACAGCCACAATTATTTAAATGTGACTTTTCTCTGAGTCACTTCTACCAAGCCAAATTTTGTAGGAATAAATTTTATCATATGCAGCTTTGATCAGTGTTAATTTTTTTTTTGGCTGCACCACACAGCATGTGGGATCTTAGCTCCCCAAGGGACAGAACCCACGTGACCGACCTGTAGTGGAAGCGCAGAGTCTTAACCACTGGACCACCAGGGAAGTCCCTCGCCAGGGTTAGATTTATTTTGTGTTCATTATTTCTGCCAGTAACACATGTATCTATTTGATAACTGTATATATTTTCATAAGAAATTTTCATAAGAAAATTTTCATGGAAATTTATAATCTCCAGTAAAGTTATGAGCAACTACCCTCAGGTAGTCCAGGACTATTATGCTATGCACTGCTAACTAAGAGTCTTAAGCAGTTTCAATCACTTGCAAATGATTTGCTAACAGTCCTCAGGGAGGGCAGAGCAAAGATAAACAGAGGGATCAAACAGCAGTCTTAATGAAGGGTCTCAATGGTCAGCCTTTCTATAGCTGTAGTCCGAATATTATCTGAATGACAAATCAAATGCCAGATGTTATTTTCTAATATTCTACATGTATTGTTTCTAGAATTCTACATGTATTGTTTCCATCATAAATATATTTAAGGAAGCAAAAAGGAAATTACAGATGTATCTTCTCCAAATGGTTAAAGTGTAAAAAGTTAAAAACCAAAAATTAAAATAATTTTAACCTTCTTAAAATGAGGCTGAGAGCTGGCTAACTGAGGCATTATATAATTAATTGTGTTCTTTGTAGTTAACTTGGTAAAAGCAGAACATCTGTGTCTTAGATACTGATTTACACTAAAGCAGTAGTAGCTAGGCATTGAATAAAACCAGTGGATTCCACACATGAACACCAATACTTAAAAACACCACCATCAACAAACTATGTCTAATAGAGTCTAAATGAAAAAAAATCACGTCCAAATGTCTTAAAAGCTAACTTTTATAATCTTAAACACATTAATTGATATTGTGAGTACTATATAAACAGGATGTTTTATTGAGCTGTTATTTTATATGTTTTAGCTGCTGCTTCAAATCCTATTTGGGGTATCTCTGAGTTTAAAAGCACAACAAATATATTTTGATTTCTGAAAGGACAATTAAAATCAAAATGGTCACACAACATAAAAATTAGGAAATATATACATAGAGAAATACCCTGAAAGCTACATGTGAATCGCTGAGAAGTGGCCCCTCTTTTTCGATGTAATTTATGCTCGAGTCTCCAGCAATTAGGTGTACGTTTCCTTCCATGCCCTCTCCTGAGCTTTGACAGGCTGTGCTTTCTCCAGGATTCAAAGCTTTTGCAAGAGTGTCAAATGCCCTATAAGGAGACATCAGAAGCTGTGAGCTTGGCCAATCTCCACAATAAAATGAGAACTCTATATAAAATTTGGAAATTAAGATTTAGGCCTTAAAAACTGTTTAGAAAATAGAACTTTGGTATATCACTGAGCATTCTATTTCAGTGATGTCTCTGACTCACTCTCCGAAAGTAACAAATTAAACTTCAAATGTATAGTATGAAAAACTTCATTATTAATATATTTTACCTGAGAATTAGTCTTTTTAAAAAACTTACATGATTTAAGGGGAGAAAAAGTCTTATGCTTCCTTTTACAAGTTAAATATTTGATACATCAAGGTATCAGGCCATTTATTTTACATACAGAAGTTACTTAGAAGAACAAGGGCAAGAACTTAAGTTGACTTTATTCTACACAACACAAAGTTAGGTTTTTAATTTTATTTAAAAATGCAGAGAATACTCTAAACTTATGGTAACACAGCTACATCTGAACTATAAGAATCTGAGATTAGGATGGCAAATAATTAATATCAGTAAATAACTAGTCAAAATAGCTTCCTGTATTTTTCAATGAGAGGCCTTCTTAAGTTCTTTAAAATCTCATGTTCAACAAAGTACTTAGTGAGATTCTTAAATGCAGTTCCTTCAATATTTTAGAAGAGGAACAGAGTGTGAAAAAAGCCTGAAAAAAGATGGTTTCTACATCCTAAGTATTAATATCAAAAGAATGAAAAGTAGAATTCTGATACAAGTTCCTGTAGTGTAAACTTAAAACTATAATGGATTCAACCCAATTTTGAAAACCTATTTTCATCACCAGAAATTGGTGGGGGAAATGAGAAATGACTGCCTAGTAAGATGTTCAACTTTAAATACACAGAATATAAAATCTGGCAACTAAAACATCTGAAAAATCAGACCCAAATTATCATCTTTATTGAAAAAAACAAAAAAAACTCCTGAATTTTATGACTACATTTCTAATCTTATCATATTTACTTACTGCTCATTATTTACAATGTAACCTGCTGGACATCATTTTATGCTGAACAGAATTTTTCAATGAAAATTTACTTATTACTTAAATTTTCTAAGTTTAATAGAAATAATTGTTTTTTGAAACTTCTGTAAATAGTATTTTCTAAGAGATACTAAAGGACAATTGGCAAAGGGACACATGCTCAAAACAGATCTTACCTTGAAACATCACCGTTAGTCTGCATTTCTTGATTAAATTCACACAAAGAGGTATAAGAAGTATCACCATTGCTTAAGCTTTCAATCATAGACACTTCATTACTATTTGGAGCAGGATCTTTAGTTTTTCCAAGGTTTGCTAATGATGTAACCACACTGGCCAATGTACTTAAATCTCCCTGACATGATTCAGCCTTTAAAAAAAAAAATTAAAATTCTGCAAATTGGTATCAGTTAATGTTTCAATCTTAAATATCTAATTCTAGAATGTGAAATGTCAAAATAAAAGTATATAAAGATAAATGAAATCTAGAAAGTAAAATCAAAGAGCTCTGAGCTTTTAGACACTTGAGGGAACAAGTTTAAAAATATCAGGCACATTTCCTAGGAAATATTAATATTTACACAGGTTACTTTAAAAACTGCACATAATGGTTATCTATCCACATTAACAATTGCTTTATTTTATTAAAAAGGTATTTGCTGCACCAGGTCTTAGTTGTGGCATGTGGTACCTAATTCCCTGACAGGGATTGAACCAGGACTACCAGGGAAGCTCCATAACAGTTGCCTTCCCTATAAAAGGACATTAAATTAGATGAGCTTTTAAGATCTTCCAGCATTAAAATTTTGATATTGCTGTAATTTCCAAAATTTATTATGCAAACTCAAAAGTTGCATAGGATAAACTTAATGTTTTACTAAGGAATAGAGAAAAAACAAGAAAAGTGTATTACTGAACAGACTTCCAGGATGCCAGGTTTTACCAGCCACTGTGTTAAATGTGTTAAACATCAAGCACTCTGTAGCTAGAAAGTCTCTCTACATTATTTAGGAGACTGAGCTTTTGCTATATACTGCATATTTTCCTATTTGTCACTAGTTTTTATTTTTGTTAATGTGTACATTCTTTATGCATGAATTAGCTATAATTCTTCTATGAGAAAACCTGCTCAACTCTCTGACTACCCAGAAATATAATCTGTACAGAAAAAGCAGATGGTTGATATTTCTTCCTTTTATTTATCAATTTTAGAGCAATGAATCAATGACCAAGGAACTTATGATGAAAGATGAATTTTGAGTATCATTTAAAATTCATATTTTTATATATTTTACTCATTAGTCATTCTTTTATAAATGCTCAAATCATTCCACCCTAATCAAATGAAAGGCTCTTTAGTTGCCTTCTGACTTCTGACAGGTCTGTAGATATTTTAAATTTTTCATTATATCTTTATGGTTTTTTAGTGATAATGATTACTCCTAAGAGGATATACATTTCCTTGAATTTTTCTATATCAATTCTTTAGTTTATGTGAAACTGATTTCAGTGAATAAATAGACAAATAGTTTCTGTGCTCTCCCCAAACTAAAGAACGGTCCCAGAATTATTTACTGAGAATTTCACCAGTTACTGAGTTTCTTACATGGCTGCAACCTTTGTATGTATTTTACGTAATCCACACAACAACCCTGTGAAATCGGAATCACTGTCCCTTTATTACTGGTAAGAAGAATTACTCATTGTCACTTTAGCAGTAAGTAGTAGAGGCAGGATGGGAAGTCAGATTGGTCTGACAGGAAAGCCTGCGCTCCTAACCCCTACTCCTGCCTTCATTCATGTGTAAAAGGAGCTGACATTTTTTGGTGTTTTAATTTTCAACTAAAACATTTATATATTCTCTTCCATTTCATAACATGTCTATTTAGACTGGTGCTTAATGTGGAAAGGACTTACATTGTAGCTTGACAACTTTGGGACCATTTGTCAGAAACTAACCAAACAAGGTTGTTACAATTTAATATAAAGATATTTAGAGAAGTACAGTATCTGGGCAAGTATTACAGAAAATTTTCAACAAAACTTAGTTCTCTTCCTTTCCTAAAGAAGTTAATATGTCAATGAAATTGTAACTACCATTCTAAGCACAAATCAGGTAGATAAGGCTAAGTGAAGTCTTGAATGTAATTCCAGATTTGGTAAGATACCAAATCTCCTTGATTAATAACAATATGCTAAAGCCCAACCTGTAAGGCAGACACTCCTATTATCCCTTATTTTATAGATGAAGAAGGAAACTGAGGCACTAAGGTCAAATATCTTGCCCAAGGTTATGCAGCTAGTAAGTGGCAGATGAAATTTGATTCCAGAGCACAAGTATTAAGATTGCCGCGAAGTATCAAACAAAAAATAACAACACAAATCTGGCCATATATAGAATAAATAATCTCATAGGGCATATGAAACCAGATCACATTATAGGTTAAGAGAAACACCAGTAACAGGCTCTCTGAAATCTGCCTTCAGGAACAATGTTTGTTTTCAGTTCTTATAAGGGGCTTTCAAACACTATGGAATTCTACATGCTCAATCTAAACAAGCAAATCTTTTTTCTTTCAGACCTCTTGCTCAATAAAGAGTTGCTCCAAATCTCTAAGGGGGACCAGATGACTTGGATATATAGCATGAGAGCTCATGCAACTCTATTCCTACTCTTGATTCAAGTCAATGTTTTAAGTGAGGTGCATGAAGAATTTCTCTTCACCTGAAATATTTTAAATATCAACATTTTAACACTAAAAAGTCTGTAGGAGAACACAAAAGGAATACGAAGAATTTTATACTTATTATACATTTCTATATCTGAGGACTTTTATTTTAAGATGAAAGAAACCCAGAAGACTTTTCCACATTGAAGCTATAGTTGGTTCTAGTGGAAAAATAATAAAGTGGGTAAAAGAAAAGAAAAAGAAGAAAAAAAAAAAATTTCTACTGATAAAATTAATTTATCAGTATTCACAAAATAGAGGCTGCTCCAGTGACCTGACCCATTTCACACTACATTTATGGCAGAAAGCAAAGAAGAACTAAAGAGCCTCTTGATGAAAGTGAAAGAGGAGAGTGAAAAAGTTGGCTTAAATCTCAACTTTCAGAAACTAAGATCATGGCATCTGGTCCCATCACTTCATGGCCAACAGATGGAGAAACAATGAAAATAGTGACAGACTTAATTTTTTTGGGCTACAGAATCACTGCAGATGTTGACTGCAGCCATGAAATATAAAGACGCTTGCTCCTTGGAAGAAAAGCTATGACCAACCTAGACAGCATATTAAAAAGCAGAGACATGACTTCGCCAACAAACGTCTGTCTAGTCAAAGCTATGGTTTTTCCAGTAGTCATGTATGGATGGGCGAGTTGGACTATAAGGAAAGCTGAGCACAGAAAAATTGATGCTTTTGAACTGTGGTGCTGGAGAAGACTCTTGAGAGTCCCTTGGACTGCAAGGAGATCCAACCAGTTCATCCTAAAGGAGATCAGTTCTGAATATTCATTGGAAGGACTGATGCTGAAGCTGAAACTCCAATACTTTGGCCACCTGATGCAAAGAACTGACTCATTGGAAAAGACCCTCATGCTGAGAAAGACTGAAGGCAGGAGGAGAAGGGGACGACAGAGGATGAGATGGTTGGATGGCATCACTGACTCGATGGACATGACTTTGAGCAAGCTTTGGGAGTTGGTGATGGACAGGGAGGCCTGGCGTGCTGCAGTCCATGGGGTTGTGAAGACTCAGACGCGACTGAACTGAAACTTGAGTCAATTTGCACTTAAAGGAAACATCTGTCAAAGAAACCTATCAAACAGCAGTCACAATCCTCCAGCTCCAGCTTTAGTGAGCTCACCTCGCCCTAGACAGCAGGACCCGAGATCATCACAGGGAAACTCAACCTCTGAGCCAATCCCAACTTCTGTTTCCTTTTTGCTGGTTCAAATCCTCTATAAAACTAACTCTTGTCTAAAATTCCTCCACTAGAGTGTTCCACTGCTTATGAGCACTGTAATTTGCTCATCCATGGATCGTTTTACCTTAAATAAGGAACACTGAACTCATTACTAAATTTTTTTAGTTTTTTCATTTGATACTACCAAACAGTTGATGATAATTTTCATTAAAATAAAAACAAAAACCTGTAACCCAAAATATTTAAGACCAAATCAATCGGCCAAACTGATGGAGGAGAAGAGGAATAACTTTTATAAGCTTAAGCAGTTTTAAGCTTTAAATTACTTGTACTAAACACACCTTATCTGGTGTCATCAGCATAGTTGACTCAGTTTTTATTCCAGATTGATGAATATTCACAAACATTCCTGAATCTAAAAGTCCTGCTGACCTGTAACAAATAAGTACAAATTTTAGCCTTAGTTTCACTGGGAAGACAAAAAATGACCACCTACTTAATATATGTCACTGCTGTTTTCTTTTTTTACTATACCTTGTAGTTTCACTATCTGTTACAAAAGTTGGAGTTGCAGCTAATGGGCTTCGAAGGTCTTTTCGAATGTAGATTTTTTCTGTTGAAGCAGCACAGGTGGAAGATTTTTCTCTGGACACTTCAATGGGTTTTCTTTCACACTGAACAGCTACAAAATGTGCCAAATTTATATCACAATGCAGAATTTATAAGCAATTATAAATGCAAGCTCTAGGTCAGCAATGTTGTAATGGGAGACACAGTTACCAAAACTCTAAAGATAACCATCAATCTTTAGAAATTATTTTTAAGTTCAACAAAGTTGCTTCAAAATAGTACAACTGGCCACTGTGCATCTCTCTTGTTCTCTTTTCTCTCCCTGCCCTAGTTGTGGCAGAAATGCAGAATTCCTATTTTTTAAAAGTTCACTGTCAAGAAGGAAAACCTGAAGTTAGGAGTTACATGTCTAATATACATAAGAGCATTAAAAAATAAAGTAGTATTTAAACAACTAAAGACAATACTGACAGTGAACCACAAAAAGACCCAAGTCAAATCTTTTTTTAATTAAGGGCAGGGAGATTTTTTTTTTTTTTTAATTTTTTGGTTTTTTATAATTTGTACAGGGCAAAGAGATTTTTGAGCAGCAACTCAATCACTTCGTTTTTATTCATAAAATAGAGGTTAATAAAAAAATAGAGGTAATAAATTTTATGGGCTTCCCTGGTGGCTCAGATGGTAAAGAATCTGCCTGCAACGTGGGTGACCTGGGTTTGATCCCTGGGTTGGGAAGAGCCCCTGGAGAAGGGAATGGCTAACCATTTCAGTATTCTGGCCTGGAGAATCCATGGACAGAGAGGAGCCTGGAGGGGTACTGTCCTTGGAGTTGCAAAGAGTTGGACATAAATGAGTGACTTTCAATAAATTTTACAGCAATTTTATTTCTTGATACTTAGGAGAAGTATACTGAAGTTGTTAAATGTAGATTTTCTGAGAAAAACAAAACTGCCAAGATGCAGATCCAAGTTCTGCCACTTATTAGTTATGTGACCTTGGGCAAGTTTCTAAATGTCCTCTGTTCACACATATGTAAAATGGCTAACAGTAGTATCTACTGACAACAGTGATGTGAGAACAAATAAGTTGTTCGTATGCTATACAGAGTAAAGCACAATGAGAGCTCAATCAATACTAGCTACTGTCAATACCTTATTAACCAATTTAGTATTAATAGTTTGGTGAAAAACTAAACTGGTATCTAGCTACCTTTTTTAAATTATTACCAGATCCAAACTAAAATTACATGCCTGGCATTATAGGCACTCAATTAAGATTTGTTGAACATATAAAAAATACACATTCACACATTTTTATATTTTTGTTGGAAAACTTTAAAAACCATATATATCTGACATATTTTAATGTGTTAATTTTAACACACTTCTAGGAGTTTGCCTGAATTCTTAAAAGTATTTTCTCCTTAAAAGCTAATACATACAGTCTTGTTTCATTCCAAACGCAATACATCTTTGTAACCTGCAGTATTGACAGCGATTTCGATGGTGTTTATTAATAATACAGTCTTTTGATCCTCGACATGAATAAACTAAATTTTTTCGGATACTTCTTTTAAAAAATCCTTTGCAGCCTTCACAAGTTACTGCTCCATAATGACGCCCTAGAAACAAATGTTTAAGAAAATATGAAAGTCATATTTTTAGAACTGAAGTAGGCCTGCCAACATCTACCCTTTAAACATGAGATGAAACTGAGATTTCTGAATTTATGACATGAAATTTTTTTTTTTACAAACTACCAGAAAATGACACAAACAGTTCTTTGATAAAATATATTAAACAATATGAGTTTTTAAATTTTGTAAAGCAATTTTAACAATGACATGGAAAATTTGGGAAAGAGAAGAAACAAAATCACCCATACACCCATGATATAAAAACTATTTTCACTTCTGAGATCACTTACAAATTATAATTCTACTATGTACTATATAAGGGTTTCCCTGGTGGCTCAGTGGTAAGAAACCCACCCACCTGCCAATGCAGAAGACGCAGGTTTGATCCCCGGGTTAAAAAGATCCCTTGGAGAAGGAAATGGCAGCCTACTCTAGTATTCTAGATACTACTCTAGTATCTAGTATTCTTGCTTGGGAAATCCCATGGACAGAGAAACCTGGAGGGCTACAGTTTATGGGGTCCAAAGAGCTGAACATGACTTAGCGACTTAACAACAATATACTTTATAAAGCTATTTTATTCTGAAAACTATGCTCTAAAAAAAGGATATAATGTCAGTATTTGAAATCTAACCATTCTTCCTCATAGTGAGTCCCACTTTTTAAAATTTCTGGAGAAATCTGTTACACTTTGATAAACCTATCATTTTCACAAACCACATCCTTGGCATAAAAACTATTAACAAACTGAACATACTCTGGGAAAAGTTCTAGTGCAAGTTTTGTAATGAAGCTATGGGAAAGATAAAAAAGATGAAGGAAAACAAGCTGGGCCCTTAAACTTATCTCAATGGTACTTGTGAATATATATGAATAAATATGGGTATGTTCTGGGCACGAAGGAACAATGGCCAGAACTAAAACAGCATAAACCTGAGTACTAAAAACAGGCTTGGAGAAATGTCTGCTCAGCTATGCAGAGCATTTCACCAGGGTCAACCAGAGCTTTTCCATCTCAGTAATTACTCTGTATTCATAGAATGAGAACAGGGCTCAACAGGCAGATTAATAATCTAATGTTACATGTTATTAAGGATCACAACTAATTTTTAAGCAATACCTTTGACAAAACTGGTTTCATGTTCAGAAAAATTTCCACATGTTCAGTTTACTTTCAAAAAAGTCAAACTGCCTTTCATAATTCTTTGAAATGTGCATTTTATGTCACTGCAAGATCACTTTAAACTGCAGTGAAATAAAAAACCTTTGGGTGAATAAAAAGCTCTGGGGGAAAATCAGTTAAATTTCATAGGCTACAAATATGAACCATAAAAACAATATGCTCCTTTATTTTACTTTTTACTTTCAGTAGAAGAAAAGGAGTAGTGAGGCAGTTATTTTAACAACACAACACACATAGGAGGTTATTTTTAGTATTACCTGATGCTTTGTCTCCACATACTACGCAAAGATCAAAAACCTTATTTGCTCCTTGTTCTGAGGAAGAATTATCTGTTAGGAACTAAAGAAACCCCCCCAAAACAAACAAACAAACAAAAAAACAATAATTTGTTGTTACTCAGTAGTAATACTCTAATGTAAAAAATTAAAAGAACTTTCAGTCATATTACTTTTTGCTTTCTTTTTTGTAAGTTATTCTGAAACTTTGAACTCTATTACTATGCATGTATCAATTAAACTATTCTTAATTTTCTTTACATAAAAATTAAAATTTCAATGTTATAAAAAGTACAGACAGAAATAATACCTTTTTAGTTTGTTCCATAACAATTCATTAATGTAAAGTCTTTTTTTTTTAAAGTAAAGAGTCTTAAACACACAAATAAATGAGTATATTTTTTTACTGCATCTCACCCATAAAGTATTTATTATTTATATGGAACACATCAAATTACTGTAGCAGTTATCTGTCCTATTATGACATTTGTCTTTGAATAACTCAGGACATTTCCCCATAGAATGATATGACTAAAATAAGCTATAATAGCATAAAAAGAGGAATCTAATTATTTTAAATAGAAGGTTATGAAGAAAAAAAAAATCTGTTGAGGCATTTACTCGTAACTATGGAACAAGACTGATGTACAACGGTATAAACTTTTCATCCAGCTAGCTGTCTAAGGATTGGGTGAGGTGCAGAGGTTGAGAACACTGGCCTCTGGAGTCTGTTCCTGACAGCGAATTAGTGGGGACTGGATGGGGTGGCCTTGGGCAAATTAATACTCAATCTCTTCAAACTATACTAAGAGCTCATCACTAGGTACAGCTAATATAATACAAAGAAATACTAGTTTCTTCTTTTAGGTTTATCTGTCATTTTCTTTCAATCTTTTGTTTTTTTTTTTTTTTTAATTTTTTAAAATTTTTATTAGTTGGAGGCTAATTACTTTACATCATTACAGTAGTTTTTGTTATACATTGAAATGAATTAGCCATGGATTTCTTTCAATCTTTTGAAATGTGAAGAAATTAAATTCAAGCTTCAAAATGGTAAAAACCTAGCCCTGCTTTAAAAAAGCTCACAAAAGAATCCTCTACGTGGACTCTTTTCCTTCTCTTAGGGGTCTGAATGCCTTCAGGAACAACTCTGATTTTAAAAACTTTAAATAGTCATTAACATAGCTGTCTCCGGAATTCCTTGGTGGTTCGGTGGTTAGGACTCTGTGCTTTCACTGCTGAGGGTCTGGGTTTGACCCCTGGTTGAGTGAGTAAGATCCTGCATGCCATGCAGCAAGGCCAAAAAAATTTTTAAAAAATAAAACAGCTGTCCCTTACTATGTTATAGTAGCATAATTTCTTCTAATATCACCATAAAAATCAGTCTTCAATGAAAACTTAAAAAAACAATTTCTGGTATTAGATATCCTTTGAAAACATCTGTGACAAGCATCTATCTTTTTTTAAATAGCATATCTACTGCAAATCTAATCTTTTATTTGTTTATTTCCTAAGGGTGGAAGAGACACTGAAGTTAATGGGCTTGCCCACATCCCATCTTAGGTCACTAGAACAGAAATCAAATCTTGGCCCAGGGGAATTCCATCCTATACTGGTTTCTCTTTCATTGCTCTTAGAGATGCAAAATACTGATATTATTTTTATTTTTTAAATAAAGAAAACCTTTGAAAAAGATTAACCTTAGAGTAAAGAAATCTGATACACACCTTTTCAGCCAACTGATGTCACCAGTCATAAATATGATGATAGGAAGTACCCTTGGAATGATGTGATGAAAATGGCACTTAACTTCTGCCAACTACTCTCCCAAACCCACAACCCCAGTCTAACCAAGAAAAAAACATCAGACCAAGTCCCACAATAACGCAATTTATAATATACCTGACCAGTATAACTTAAAACTATCGAAGTCACCAAATATGAGGGAAGTCTGAGAAATTGTCACAGATATGAGGAGTCAAAGGAAGCACGACAAATGTACTATAATTTGGCATCCTGGAGCAGACAGACATTAGGTAAAAATTAGGGAAAGCTATGGATTTTAGCTAATATATAAATACTACCAGTTCATTATTTATAACAAATGTATCACACTAATGTACAATGTTAATAATATGAGTAATTTGTACTGGGTGATTATATGGGAACTCTCTATACTAAATGCTCAATATTTCTGTAAATACAAAATTTTTCTTAAAAAAATCAAGGTTGTTTATTAAAAAAATAAAGAAATTAGGGTATGGATGATGTCATACATTTTTTTAGTGACTTCTTTCTAATAACTATGTATTTTATCTATTTTCTACATTAGCTGTTTTTAAAATATTATATAATTGGAAGAATAATAGAATCTATGAGAATATATAGGCATAATTTTCTATCTTATGAATTTGGAGCTTTTCAATTCTAAAAGGAATTCTTTCTTGATTAGCTCTTCATCACAAAATGTGGAATCCATTTTTAAGTGAGCACCCTCATCAAAGCCTCTGGAGGCCAACTTAAGGGTTTATTGTATTTATACTCAATCATAGCAACCAGTGGTAAAAACAGCAGCTACATAATTGTATAAAAGCCTAAGCTGGCTCTTTGAAGAATAATGTACAACTAGCAAAAATGAAAAACAATGTAAAGTTAATTTACACTACTGATTGAGTTCCAGTGTTAAAGCAGACCACAGGATAGACTGCTTACTGCATTAGTGAAGATGTATATGACAAAAGGGAAGCAAAAGTCACAAAGCTGCTAGCTGAAATACGGACTTCTTGATTTGGCAGCTGCTTGTTCACAGCAGAGGCATCTTGGTCTTGCAAACTGCAGTTACAGAATTCTGTAGATGCTCCTGATTTGGAAGCTTCCTAACTGCAAAAGCAGAAGGTCACCTAGAAGCAAGTTCTGAAGCAGGCTCCCATATTTATTCTTGGAAACCTGACCTACAAGTGTTCTTTCAGCCTTTCTAACAGTAATTTGAGCTCTCTACATTCTTTGTTAAATTCCTTCCTGCCCAAACTAGCCAGAGTAGATCTTACTATATGCCACTAAAAACCCACCAAAATATACGCTGTGAAGATGTGTGAGGAACAGTATAGTGGCCCATATGAGAAGGTATAACATAATTTTATACAAGATCTTTTCCTACTGAAACATGCAGGATAAAAAGTCTTAATGTCAGGACTTCTTTTATGATATGCTTTTTCTTTTTTTCAAGGGTAAGATTAAAGAGAAACTCTATGAATTTACCTGGAGCTGTTGTGTAGACAAATCAGGAGTTGTAAAAAATAACTGGTTGACACCTGTTGCATCTGGGGTTGTGAAGAAAACTTTTCCTGGAGTAGAGTCTTGCCTGGCCAGAATGACTTTGCTTGGAGTAGAGCCATCGTGATTTGTCAGAATGAACTGTTTGCCTTGGGTATTATGATCAAGTGCTGTCACAATCTGGATTTTCTGGCCAGTAGGCTGCTCTGTAACAATCTAATATAATCATGTCATTAGTAATTAAGTCAACTTAATCTTTTCTCCTTCTCTAAGGACAATTTTTCTCATATCTTCAGACAAAGCTAGACTAGAAAAGCATACCATTGCATATATAGATTCAATGTAATACACATAACACACATACCATTTAATCTAGCAACCCT
Source organism: Odocoileus virginianus (assembly GCF_023699985.2). Taxonomy (NCBI): domain Eukaryota; kingdom Metazoa; phylum Chordata; class Mammalia; order Artiodactyla; family Cervidae; genus Odocoileus; species Odocoileus virginianus. The sequence goes on from NC_069697.1 coordinate 22,672,541, forward strand.
ACTTCCATGACATCCTACCCTACGGAAATAAACAAATGTGTAAATAAAGTTACAATAGAAAGAACACTTGGACTTCACTATTTTGATTCTTTCCCTTCTCCTCCTTTCTACCTTCCATATACATAAACATACACTGAGTGTACTCTATTTGCCAATTGCTGTTTGTTCTAGGTCCCTGGATACAGCAATAAACAAAACAAAATTTTTATTCTCATAAAGCTTTTACCTTAGTGAGGAAAGGCAGATAAAAAACAAGTAAGCAAATAATACTGTCAGGCAGTATTAAGCATTACAAAGTAAAATAAAGCAGGGTAAGCTGGGGGTTATTGATGGAATGAGAGTGATGAGAAGATAACATTTCAGCACAGACCTGAGTGAAGGAACAGACCAAGGCTTAGGACTAGCCAGGGGAAGTGCATCTCTAGTAGAGGAAGCAGCCTGTGGGACAGGATGAGCGTGCTGGATATAGCTTAAGCAAAAGGCACAGCAAGAGAGCTGTGTGAGTGAAACTGGATGGAAGAAAGATTTATGGTAGGAGGTAGGAGAGACAAAAAGGGCCAAACTGAAAAGGGTTTTGTAGGCCATACAACATCTGATTTCCTACTGGATGACATGGGGATCCACTGAAGGGTTTATAGAGCAGCGATGTGGCAGGATCTTTTGTAAACAGCATCTTTCTAGATTTAGTGTAAAGATCAGACTATGAATGTTTAAGAACAGAATTAAGGGAGACCTGAAAGGATGCTAGTGCACAAACAATGGCAGCACTAGGGTATTGTATATAGGCAGAGACATAGGCCAAGATCAGGGTAGTAGCCATGCTAGGGGTGAAAAACAATTTGGGATATTTTATAAAGGGAGAGGTAACGAGATATGCTGATGGACTGGATATGGAATATGATGGTCAAGGATGGCCTGACCAATTAGGACAGAACTGTCATTTACTGGAATAGAGTAGTCTGGGAAAGAAAAAGTTCATGAATAAAAAGAACAGCCTAGCATTGAGGGTTTTTGTTGTAGCTGAGCAAATATTTTATGGGAAAAAACTCAATAAGCCAATTAAATTCCCTGAATTCAGTTTAAAATGGCAAAGCTGATTTGTTCCCAAGTTTTTTCTATTTCTCTGAAATTATTTTCATCAAGACTATTTTCTACTTTTTCTGGCTCTCCACGCAGCCCCATGGCGGTCGTCAAGAACAAGCGCCTTACGAAAGGAGGCAAAAAGAGAGCCAAGAAGAAAGCGGCTGACCCAGTTTCTAAGAAAGACTGGTATGATGCGAAAGCACCAGCTACATTCAATACAAGGAGTACTGGGAAAACACTGGTCACAAGAACTCAAGGAACCAAAATCACAACTGATGGCCTCAAAGACTGTGTTTTTGAAATGAGTCTCACTGATCTGCAGAATGATGAAGTAGCATTTAGAAAATTCAAGCTAATTATTGAGAATGTTCAAGGCAAAAACTGCCTGACTAATTTCCATGGCATGGATCTTATCCGTAATATATTTCATGGTCAAAAAGTGGCAGACCATGATTGAAGCTCATGTTGATGTCAAGACTACCGATGGTTACTTGCTTCATCTGTTCTGTGTGGGTAACTAAAAAAACGCAACCATCAGATTTGGAAGACCTTTTATTCTCAGCACTAGCAGGTACGCCAGATCCCCAAGAAGATGATAAAAATAATGACCTGAGAGGTGCAGATGAATGACTTGAAAGAGGCGGTCAATAAATTGATTCCAGATAGTACTGGAAAAGACCTGCCAATCTATTTATCCATTCCAAGATGTCTTCATTAGAAAAGCAAAAAAATGCTAAAGAAGCCCAAGTTTGAATTGGGAAAACTCCTGTAGCTACATGGTTGAAGGTAGTAGTTCTGGAAAAGCTACTGGGGATGAGACAGGTGCTAAAGTTAAATGAATTGGTGAATACGAGCCACCAGTCCAAAAATCTGTTTAAAATGCATACTTTTAATGATGACAAACAGAAGATCTTACTTGTGGTAGAAAAAAAAAAAAGACTATTTTCTGCACAAAATTTACTGCATAGTTCTGAATCACTAGTTAGTTTTTATCTAGAGCACACTGTATTGATTATGGCTGCTACCAACTTGAGTTTCTTTTGTTGACCATTATTTCTACCATGCCCTATTTTCCTGGCTGCAGTTTTAACTGCTGTCAGTTTTGTTCTGCATAGTTTATTTCTACCAAGTCTAGTCTCCATCCTCCCCACTAACAATTTCTGCAATTTTCAATGATACCTATAAGAGGTTTTCAATCAGTTCATCTGTAATTTTACCATGTAAAGTTTATGCTGTTATACATTTTATTTTAGAATATTCCTATCAGAAATATTCATTGTAAACTGAATAAATATCTAATGGCTCACACTTATTTCTTAGAGACAAGAGCATCAGATACATGCAGGGTCCAACTGTCATTGCCTGGAAACACTTTGCTTAGATGGGAAAAGTATGTTTACTGCAGCACAATAATTATAATTAGAAACTGAAGTGATCCAAGTGGCCTTCAATAAAGAAGAGTAAATAGATTATGGAAATAGTTCTCAGGTCTTAGGATTTCTTTACATGCCAAAATAAATAAATAAAAATCACTGAGAGCCCAAACAGCTTTTACTTACATAGGTTATATCTATTGATATTTACCATACTGAAATTCAAATAGAAAAAATTTAAAATATTTATAAATTCATTTAAAAATAACCCATTAAATATGAACATAATATAATATTTATTTAATGAAAAGTAAGTATATTTTCCAAAACAAAAAAAAATTTAGTGGAGGACAGGGGCACTGATTTACATTTTTGCAAACAGATTCAATGTCTGGCTTAACAGAAGCTGGATACTCATACCTGCCTGTGCATTCAATCGGCTGCAAAGGCTGTTTTTGTTAAAACAAAGCAAGAAAATCCAGCCTTATATTTTTTGGGTAAAAGGGGGAAGAATATCTTAATTGCTTCTTTAAATTGTGTAAATTGTTCTTTGGTATGACATCAAAACTTGAAAAGTGATAGCTTTTTAGAGGTTAGCTGCAATGTGGAATCAGAAACTATTGGGTTGGTCAAAAAGTTCATTTGGGTTTTTCTGTAAGATGTTACAAGAAACTTGAACTAACTTCTTGGCCAATCAATATATTAAAAAATCTATTGGTCTATCCTGCAACGTGAATCCTTCACTTATGAGCAGTTTTGTTACATTATGCACTGGTCATTTGGAAAACACTGGTTCAATGAGTCAGTCGCCTTTTAAATTTTGACATATTTTAACGTATCATATAACAGGTAGTCTCTGGAAAATTACACCATATATTTGTGAGAGAATGACAATGAAAAGACAAACAGCATTTTAGTATTATTATGAGAATGGTTTGGACCTTGCTGACTCTCTGAAAGAGTCCCTAGATGATATTTTGAAAACCTCTGGACTATGGAACTTCTTATTAGAACACAACTGTTTATATGACATAGATCTCTTTCTAATGGTCCACTAAACCCCAGATTTTGCACCCTTCAGAAACAGTCTCTGACTAGATCCTCACACCCCACAACTCTTCATTAGCTGTTTTTCTTCCATGTTCCCAATTCCTGATTACACTCTACAAAATTACCTATCATAGCACTGAACATATTCTATTTTTATTGTCCAATTATTCGACCATCTCTCTCTAGATCAAAGTGAACTGAAAGTCAGTTCAGTTCAGTCGCTCAGTTGTGTCTGACTCTCTGTGACCCCATGAACCGCAGCATGCCAGGCATCCCTGTCCATCACCAACTCCCAGAGTTTACCCAATCTCATGTCCATTGAGTCGGTGATGCCATCCAACCATCTCATCCTCTGTCGTCTCCTTCTCCTCCTGCCTTCAGTCTTTCCCAGCATCCGGGTCTTTTCCAATGAGTCAGCTCTTCGCATCAGGTGGCCAAAGTATTGGAGTTTCAGCTTTAACAACAATCCTTCCAATGAACACCCAGGACTGATCTCCTTTAGGATGGACTGGTTGGATCTCCTTGCAGTCCAAGGGACTCTCAAGAGTCTCCTCCAACACCTCCGTTCAAAAACATCAATTCTTCGGCACTCAGCTTTCTTCACAGTCCAACTCTCACATCCATACATGACTACTCGAAAAATCATAGCCTTGACTAGACAGACCTTTGTTGACAAAGTAATGTCTCTGCTTTTTAATATGTTGTCTAGGTTGGTCATAACTTTCTTCCCAAGGAGTAAGCGTCTTAATTTCATGGCTGCAGTCACCATCTGCAGTGATTTTGGAGCCCAGAAAAATAAAGTCAGCCAGTTTCCACTGTTTCCCCATCTATTTGTCATGAAGTGATGGGACCGGATGCCATTATCTTAGTTTTCTGAATGTTGAGCTTTAAGCCAACTTTTTCACTCTCCTCTTTCACTTTCATCAAGAGGCTCTTTAGTTCTTCTTCGCTTTCGGCCATAAGGGTGCTATCACTTGCATATTATTGATATTTCTCCAGGCAATCTTGATTCCAGCAATCGAGGGTATCTTTTATCTCTGTGCCACCAAAACCTAGCAAACTTATTTGTATAAATCAGTTTGGTTAAGCAGTTAATGAGCAGTAAATTAGACATACCTCTCCCATTTGTTGTTCAATAATTTGATGTGCAATTTCTTCTATGGATGCCATGATTTGATTGCCAGTGTCCTGCCAAAAATAAAAAGATGCTTTTTCACAATTATACCCACAAAACATATTAACTGAAGAATTTACAAATGAAATTACATGACAGTTAGGATTTGCTTCAAAATAATCTGGTTGTGTGGGTAGAGGTGGGAAGGAATAAACAACTTAAGACTGGCCGTGTGTTGACAATTATCAAAGACTGCTGAAGTTTACACAAGAGTTCATAAAACTATTCTGCTTTTACAAATTTTGAAAATGTCTATCTAAAAAAACTTAATTCAATACCAAACAATTTCACTTTTCAATGTTACTGAAGTCTAAATCACAGACTTTCGATATACATCAGGAATGGTTTATTAATTAAAGAAGGTCAACCCAGTCTATAAACAAATACATCACTGTAGCCATTTAACATACTTTTTAATCAGTATACTGTAAAAGCTGACAAAATAATTATATTCATTCAGAAGACTAGAAGATTTCTCCAGAATTTTGTCATTGTTCTTCATTGTTCTTAAGTGTTAAGTTTAGTTTGAATTTTAACATAAAACTGTCTTCAAATAGATTTGAGAGTCAGTAAGATTAACAGATTGATTTTGACATTTGCTTTTTCTCTATATCAGGTAGTCAAGAATACAAAAATCATTTGACTTTATATTATATACTGTCACAAATTCATATTCTACAATTATAATATTAATCACCAAATTACTTGTCTTTCAATCTCTTTTAAAACCTTAAATGTTTCAATTACTTGTTCTAAAAGCAATATACAGTATTTAGATTACTCAACTATTTCCCACTTGAAAAGTAGTGCCAGTTAAGTGCCCTCAACCTCTCTGGAACCCAACCAAGGAGATGGTTACTGCCAAAGCCTGTGTGCTCTGGGTCCCTAATGGAATTGGCAACCCTCTCAAAACTCTGCTCCGTTTTGGCGGGGGGTGGGGGAGAAGGGGTGTCATTCTTCCTTTTTTTGGAAAGGTAACATATGTTCAAAACCGAACAGCACTGTTGACCCACCCGGTATTCCAGGGTGCCAGAATTCCAATAGCCTTCACTCATTTCAACCCATTTATGTCCCCTTCAGTCCAACCTGGCAGCATTTCTGCTGGCATGAATTCTCAGAAATCTTTGTTGCCTCCCATGCAATTCATGCGGGTTCATGCCACCAGACAAAAGAGAGTCCGGTACAGATCTCTTGTGGGTAACTGCATCTCTATTCCTACCATGTGCTGTATATAGATCTCAAGGACACTGTGAATGTAGTCTTTTGAACAAGGCCGCTTACTTTTCCTTCATGAAAAACTCTTCCTTTGAGACTCACTTAAGCGAGTTATACCAGTTTTTAATGTCATCCATTCATTTCTCTTTCAATTGCATTACTCATTGAAGACTGACAGACTGTTGTCCCGTTCCTGCCATTCTCCCAGTTTCTTGACCTCAAGGTCCAATAACATTCATCCACTTGCTATTAATACTTTAATACTGTGGTGCCAGACTGCTCTAACGTATATATTTAACATTATTTTAGCTCTTAATATTCTTCAAAGCCTTCCCTTTAACTATAGGACATGAAGTGCCAATGAACCTTACATTTTAGACTGTAATTCCTTGAATTTATTACCATGTTGCTTCATATTGCCATGTCTCTGCTAATGGCTTCTCTCTACCACAACTGTCATGGAATCACTAGGTCAGCATGTGTTTGTTTTCCAAGACTACATTTAACTCAAAAAAAACTGAGGAAAAATAAGCATTCTTTACATATTGTTGATGTAAGTCTAAATTGAAACCTTCCCAGAAATTTGTCCATGTTTATCAAAGCCTTAAAACTTTTCCTACTCATTGATCCAATAATTCATTCAATATTCTTCCATTCAACAATAATTGTTGAGTGCTTACTATGAGCCAGGCAGTTTTCCGAATGTTAGGGATCTATCTTTCTAAATGTCAGGGAGTATTAAAACAAGGGCTTCCCTGACAGCTCAGTTGGTAAAGAATTCGCCTGTACTGCAGGAGACTTCGGTTTGATTCCTGGGTTGGGAAGACCCTCTGGAGAAGGGATAGGCTATATTCACTCCAATATTCTTTGGCTTCCCCTGTGGCTTAGCCGGTAAAGAACCTGCCTGCACTGTGGGAGACCTGGGTGTGACCCCAGGGATGGGAAAGCCCCCTGGAGAAGGGAAAGGCTACCTATTCCAGTATTCTGGCCTGGAGAATTCCATGGACTGTACAGTGGGAGAACAGACAATAAATAAAATATACAAACATTCTCAAATATTAATGATGACTTCTCTAAGTGGAGATTTACAGACCAGTTATTTTCTGCTTTTTGAATGGGTATCTACAAATGGGTAATTAGAAAAGTAAACATTCCTTCATTTGTAATCCACTGTATTTTGTGCCTATTTATCTTCTAAAGCACCTGGTTTTATCTGTGTAGATGATAAAAGACTTCTAAAGGAAAAGAACTCGTAGTTTTTCAATGGACTGATTTTTTCCAATGAACCAGTAGTGTTTAACACTGCCTGGTATTTGTATTTGAACTCAGAAAGCATCAATATTTACTGAAAGATACTCATCAGGCACTGTGTGACTACTGGACTTCACAGAGAATAAGAGAGACAATCTCTGCTGAATGGAGCTTATATTTTAACGAGGAAACAGATTTTTAAAATTACCATGTACTAAATGCTACGAAGTAAACTAGGAAGTAGTGATAAAGAGAAAAACAGGAAAATATAGGAGGGGGTTTATAAAGGTAGTAGAGTGCCCTAGAGTCAAGTCAATAAATCAGACTTTCAATCCCATTTTTACTATTTACTAAATGTTTAACTACATGTCAGTCACTTAATGCTGTTTGCTTATAAATGAAACGGATTCAGTAAAACCTATCTCAAAATATTCTTGTAAAATTTGAGTTTGTGAAAGTATCTTTGTCAATGTATGTTGTTGTTCAGTTGCTCAGTCATGTCCAACTCCTTGCGACCCCATGGACTGCAGCATGCCAGGCTTCCCTGTCCTTCACTATATCCTGGAGTTTGGTCAAACTCATGTCCATTGAGTCAGTGATGCCATCTAACCATCTCATCCTCTGTCACCTCCTTCTCCTCCTGCCCTCAGTCTTTCCCAGTACCAGGGTCGTTTGCAATGAGTTGGCTCTTCGCATCATGGGGCCGAAGTATTGGAGCTTTAGCTTCCATCCTGCCAGAGAACATTCAGGGTTGATGAATGTTCAGGTCTGTGAAGCACAGGTCTGTTCTTTAGGATTGCCTCGTTTGATCACCTTGCTGTCCAAGGGACTCTCAAGAGTCTTCACCACAATTCAAAAGTAGTAATTCTTCGGCACTCAGATTTCTTTGTGGTCCAACTCTCACATTTGTACCAATGACTACTGGAAAAACTATAGCTTTGACCAAATGGACCTCTGTTGGCAAAGTGACATCTCTGCTTTTTAATATGCTGTCTAGGTGTGCCATGGCTTTTCTTCCAAGGAGCAAGCGTCATTTAATTTCGTGGGTGCAGTCACCATCCACAGTGATTTTGGAACCCGAGAAAATAAAATTTGACACTGTTTCCACTTTTCACCCATCTATTTGCCAATATATCAAACATCTATATACACACACACACACACACACACACACATATATAAGTGTACAGTGGTCTCTTACAGGTAAAATGTATTCCCTGAAAGTTAGCTGAATAAACAAAATGCTCAATAAATGAGCAACAGGTCAGGAGAACCATCACACTGGAGAGGGAGGGTCTGGGAAAATCTTACAGAAGAGACATCTGAGATAGGCACTGAAGGATAAGTGTTTTTACAAACCTGAGGGACAAAGCAGAAAAACAGGAGGCTGCTGCCTTTACTACTCTAGAGCTAATCAACATACAGAAGACATACAGTCCTACATTTTCGGCTCTGATTCTTCTTTTTTCACATTTACCTCAGTCTCACTTCTATGTATCTTCCCCACAGGAAAAAAATGTACCCTCAGTGGTGCCATTTGAATCTGTTCATGGGGTTTTCATGGCAAGAATACTGGAGTGGTTTGTCATTCCCTCCTCCAGTGGACCATATTTTGTCAGAACTCTCCACTATGTCCCATTCGTCTTGGGTGGTCCTTCAAGGCACTGCTCATAGCTTTACTGAGTTATGCAAGCCCTTTCGTCATGAAAAGGCTATGATCCATGAAAGCTATGGTTTTTCCAGTAGTCATGGACGGATGTGATAGTTGGACCAAAAGAAAGCTGAGCACCAAAGAATTGATGCTTTCCAAATGTGGTGCTGGAGAAGACTCTTGAGAGTCCCTTGGAGAGCAAGGAGATCAAATCAGTCAATCCTAAAGGAGATCAAACCTGAATATTCACTGGAAAGACTGATGCTGAGGCTGCAACACTTTGGCCGCCTGATGCAAAGAGTTGACACTGGAAAATACCCTGATGCTGGAAAAGACTGAAGGCAAAAGAAGAGGGTAGCAAAGGATGAGATGATTAGACAGCATCACTGAATCAATGGACATAAATCTAAGCAAACACCAGGATATAGTGAAGGACAGGGAAGCCTGGCATGCTGTAGTCCTTGGGGTTGCAAAGAGTCAGAAATGATCTATTGACTGAACAACAACAGTGGTGTCATCCTCCTTCCATTCAGGTTCAAAACTTTAAGTCTGTGCTCTTTGAGTACATCATAAACGGTTCATTTTCTTTCCCCACCAGCCCTACTCCCATCAGCCTACTGTAGGCTCTTGTTAGTATTTTGCAAACTCCCTGTTGAGCCACTTGTGGATGGGGAAATACAGTAGGTCAGAATTTTCTTCTTTTAAAAAAGAAAGAAATTAGAATAGAAAATACTGCATCAAGTATAGTGAGGGTAAGGACTTATTTCAATTTAATCTGTGTGCTGAGTCATGATGGAAAACATATTTTTCTGTGTAGCAGTCAAAAAATGCTTGAAACTAAGATGTAAAACAATTATTCTTTTCTTTTTTTCTGGGAGGGTGGGTCAAACATAGATTTGAAAATCTGGGACTTCACTGGTGGTACAGTGGATAGGAATCCACCTGCCAATGCAGGGAACATGGATTTGATCCCTGGTCTGGGAAGAGTCCACATGTCATGAAGTAAGTCCATTAACTTCAACTACTGAGTTCGTGTGCTGCAACTACTGAAGCTCGCACAACTACAGCCCATGCTCTGCAACGAGAAGCCACTTCAGTGAGAAGCCTGGGCACTGCAGCTAGAGAAAGCAAGGCGCAGCAACGAAGTCCCAGCGCAACCAAAAATAAAAAATAAAAGAACATCTGATGGAAGGTAAGGTTTCCCTCACGAGAAAACAGGTTCACATTCATTCACCCTACAACTGATGATATATGCTCAATTTCAAGGAGTTCATAAACTCTCCTATGGCCAGCCCAAGGTCTTCAGGTTAAGAATCCTTCAGGTATAATTTCAGCTACTGCCAGAAGTAACTTTCCTGGGCGAATATTTAATATATTCAACTTTGTGTATATGAAAAGCCCCTAGAAGGCAAGAATCATCTATGGGTTAGCACTTCTGACCAACAGCAAAATCTCAGGATGCTTACAGAACTGAAACATATCCTTATTCTCCTGTTTCATAAGTATCAGTGCCTCTTTAATGGTCAAAGAATAAAGTTTCAGTCCTTTTCCTGGTATTTTTTTCAGTATTTACTAAGTCCTTATAACATGCCTGCCACTGAAGACACAAAGGAGCATTCCTTTATAGTTTGACTTCCCCTATCTTCCTATTTTATCTCCTACCAGTCCCAGAGGGGACTCGTTCAGGACAAACTGGAATGATCTTTATTCCCCAATATACAATTTCAAGCTTCTCCCTCATTTAAATTCTCCCACCTTTAAAATTCAGTTGGGAAACTTCTGTTTACTTATAATATTGTATACAAAATTTTACGCAAGGGTGCATTTTTCTAGAGACAGTCTTTGGTTTTCACAAAAGACTTAAAAAGGTTGCAGAGGGTTCAATGACTCAAAAAAGGTACACATAAACTATTATCCTTTCTTATATGCGATTTCTTTCTTCTTTCCAACAATAGTAGGAATTATATAGTTTAGCACACACACAAAGAGTAGATATTTTGGGAATGTTTTCTGCCTTTGATGTCCTTTAAAAAGCTGAAATGCTCCTACAAAGAATGATGAAATTACATTTTCTGCGATCCATTTTAAAAATAAGCAGAAATAGCTTCTTTATTGTAAATCTACCAAACTGACATACAATTAAAATCTAAAACCAACCACACAGCAGGCACTGTTCTAAAACCCTCAAAGTCGAAGGTCCATTTATTAAGTTCCGAGGCACAAAAACCCCTAAAGGCCTTACTTTCAAGTCTTTTTGTTTTTCCTTTCCAGCAATTATTTTTTAACAGTTGACCTATATAGCGAAGGTTACAGAACAACCTGGCAACATTTGCCATTCATAAAACGGTTATCTGCAAGAGCTGGAAGCAAACTTTCTTAACAAAAGAGATGCAGGAAGCTTGGACGTGCACTGTAGTGAGGACATTCGGCCGCTGCCTTTTCTTTCTCTAAAGACAGAGATCCAAAGGCAGCGGTCGCTCCCGCGCCATCGGTTGTGAAAGCAGAGAGCGTCATTCCGTCGGTCAAGCACAAGAACAAGTCAGAGGCTCGTGGTGAAAGGGATCCGGGCCTCGGCTCGCCGCCAGGCCGGCCTCTCCCACGTCCCGCAGGAACTAGAGCCCACTCCAACCCCGGGGGCCGGCGGCAGCGCGCGGCTCCCGGAGGCTGGGGAAGCGGCGCCCTCGCCAAGACGGAAGCTTTCCCTGTAGGTGAAAGGTCAGAGGTGCCGCGGCAGAAACTGCCGTGCGCGCAGAGCCGCTCGCCGACTCCCTCTCGCGCCCACCCCCACGGCCCCGTTCCGGGCTCCGGACCCCGCTCCCGGCCTCGGCCTTTCTCGGAGCCCCGCGCACTCGGCCCCGCTGCTCCGGCCGCTCTCCCAGTCCGCCCCGAGTAGCGCGCCGCGGAAGCCGAAGTGCGGGTTCTGCCGGCCGAAGCCGCAGGCTGTCGGGGGGACTGGGGGCGCGCCCGTTGGCAGTTGGGAGGAAGGGCCCTTCCCAAGGCCCCGGCCTTCCTCCCGGGCGCCGCTGCGGCCGCCTTTCTCCTCACCCGTCCCTCCTTACCGGCGCTTCTCTACCGAGCGGCGTCCTACGCTGGGCGTAAAGCGGGCAGTCTCGTGCGGCGGCTGCTGGGACAGGATGGGCTGGGGGGGCCTCCAGGCAAACAGACTGGAAAAAGCTGAAGCGGGGAGGGTTAAAAAAGTGGAGACGGAGCTTTCTGGGTTTGTGTATTTGCCGCGGGGGAGGGGGGGCGGGGGGGGAGGTGTCAGAGTTCGTGACCCCTCCCTCGGCGACTCGGTGCGCGCTCCCGTCCGCGCCTGCGCACCAGTGGAGTGGCGAGGCGGCGAGAGGCGGTCGTGACGTTCCCCAAATGGAGGGTTGAGAACCCAGCCTCTGAAAGTCGACCGCCCCCTATCGCCTAGGAGGGAGACTGCCCCGGCAGAGCTGAGCTTCCCTGAGACTTGGAGAAGCCGCGCGCGCTTAGCATCCTGTTTGCAAAAGGCGGTCCTTAAAGGAAGTGTTGAGACTGTTCACATAGGAGCCAAGATAGATGACCTAATCAGTTTTAGACAGTTCGGTCTCTAATTTGTGGGAAACTGGGCTTTGTTACAGGCTCTTGCCTTAGACTAAATGGTTTATTAGAACACTTAACAAAACTGGGTAGCTCCCAATAAAATATTTCAAATTCCCTTAAATAAGCTGGAGCATAGCCCTGTTGAGTAAGGCTAAGTTTTACTTATCAACTTTTGTGAGTAAATAGCATAATGGTTAAATGGAGCTAGAGTAGAATCACGTAGAATGAAAACTTCCAGAAGACTGGCTTTAGTCTGTTTTGTTCACTGGTGTATTTCCAAGCTTATGGGACAATGCCTAATGGACAATACAGATTTGCGAAATAAGATGTTGACAGAACATCACATTCTGATAGTGGCCCCTGAAGCACCAAGGCGTGGTCGCAAGAGCCGCCATGTTTGCAAAAACTGCTGTGTGGTTTGGTCTTGAAGAGAAGAGGTCCTCAAAATGTCTTTTTTTTTTTTTTTTTAATGTCTTAGTTTTGATTCGCCCTAGAAAAGCAGTTGCGGATTCAGGCCAGAAACCGAAGTCAGGAAAAACAAGGGGCACTGATAAGAAGAACATCTCCTCTGTCATTTCCCCCTGGAACTAGGCAGCTGGACAAAGAAAAGGGGCATGCAACAACCCCTAACAAGTGAAAACACTCTTTATGTCTCATTCTCTAGAAGTCGCTCTCTTCCTTTTAGGATCATTTGTTGTGTAATTGGTGGTTTTAAAGCAGCCCTCCATCCATCCATCCAGTGAAGTCGAGTCCTAAAGGAAATCAACCCTGAAATGTTCATTGGAGGGACTAACGCTGAAGCTGAAACTGCAGTACTTTGACCACTTAATGCGAAGAGCTGATTCTTTGGAAAAGACCCTGATGCTGGGAAAGACTAAAGGCAAACATAGAAAGGCCAGGAGAGGGTGAGATGGTTGGACGGCATTATCGACTCAATGGACATGAATTTGAGCAAACTCAGGGAGATAGCAAAGGACTGGAGTCCAGCGTGCTCTAGTCCATCCAGTCCCAGAGAGAGGACACGACTTAGCAACTGAACAGCAGCTACTCCATCCACCCAGACTGGGATCAAATCCTTAAGTTTGTCCCAAAGATGAAAGCTAAGAAAGTATATTACATATAGGTCCAATGGAAAAAGGTAATCTGAGACCTCTTCCTCTATTCTCAGTGCCTAATATGCACACCCATGGTGATGCTTGGGGTCATCCCCTTTTCAGGCAATTAATCTGCTTAGGTCACAATAATATTTGGATGTAGAAACCATCTAAATGGGGATTATGTTTTGTTGGTGAAAAAGAGCTTCCCCTAATTATGATTCAGGAAAACAGATCAGTGTGGTTCATCTCTAATTGCATGACTATAAAAAATGATTTAAAAGACATCATCATACTGAAAGGAGATTTAGTACATTTATTTTGTATAAATATAGTACATAACATTATTTACACTAATATTTTATTTATAAAGGATCTATATCTCTATACGGACAATAAGATACAAACATTATTTTTAAAGTAAAAAGTGTTTCTATAAATCTATGTCATTCGAAAAAATAGCATTTCAAGATTGGTTCTTAACATGATATGATGAACCCATATAAAAGAAAGTTGCCACCATTCATCCTAACCACCCCCTCAAAAACAGGGGGGAATTTGATATTGAGACTTTTCGAACATTTACTACTACCTTTATCTTAAAAAAATCCAACTAGAAAATTTCCATTAGAAAATAACATTAAAAATGGCATAGGCTCCAGAATATTTGTGTTTTAGAGGCATTCAAAAAAGAGTGAGAGATCATTTGAATTAATTTAATTCACAACAGTGTCCAGTGAATGCAAGGCACTCTGCCAGGTGCTGAGGAGGAATCCCAAAGGAACAAGATACAGTTACTGTTCTCAAGGCTAGAATGTGATAAGCACCATAAGAAAGTCTGTTTAGGAGCCAAAGGCTACAGGAGCATAGAGGAAGGAGAGACTAGATCTAATCTGCAGGAATGGGGAGAGGCTAGGATCAACTGTTATAGAGAAGTCTTAGGTAAATAGGCAGAAAAATGGGGTAGGGGGAGGATGAGAAAAGACAAAACGGTGTGAACAGAGGTAGGGTAGGGGTTAGCCGCCACATATGATACCTGAGCAAAAGTGTTCATGCCAAACCACTCGGAAGCCAGTGAAGGTTGTAAAGAGCAGGAATGAAACTAGATTAGAACTATGCTTAACAAGATGGGTCTGGCAGTGTTTAAATGGGACCATACAAAGGCATTGGAATTAGAAGAAAAGTTATGCCCATCACTGGGAAGAGGTAACAAGGACTTGAGCTAGGGTGGATGCAACAATAGAAGGACAAAGAAGATGGAAAAGGACATGAGGGCAGTTGTAGAGGGTCTTCTTGAGACTTGGAAGCAGATTCTGGAGCCAAGAATGGTGTTTCTCCATTGTAGAAGAAAATATACAGATCTGAATGAAAAGAAATTGCGTTTTAGACATGCAAAGCTTAAAATGCTTAAGATGTAGATGTCTAACAGGTACTCGCTAATATGGCCTTGCAGGATGGAAGAGTAGGTCTAAAATCTGAGTTATAATGTGGGCCCTCTGGGACTTTTGAGTTCAAAATGGTAAGAATCCTGTCCTTACTTTTTTCAACAAATATTTTCTCTTGAAAGATGCAAGGTAAGTATTTTGTGAGAAACTGATGTAACCAGGAATAGAAAGTACGTTTTCAAGGAGTGTGAAGTATAGTAAGAAAAATAGAATTAACCTCTCTGGAAGTCCCCGTGATGACATCTGACTACGACAGATCTCAAATTTCAAAAACCAAGTACAATGAAAGCACACTCGAAGACATAAATCAAGATATGCTGTGATGACATTTACATTTTAACTTAATTACTAAATAGTAGGCTTTCCCTATTTCTGGATATATTCTACCATCCAAATATAAAATACACCTTTGGCTAACAAAGCTATACTTTAAAGTTGTCCTCACTTAGTTGTTTCATTACAGCTTTATATTAAAGATTGCTCTGATGATCTCATTTTAAGAAATGCTACTACATACTCAAACAATCAAGCTTTTAGTTATTAAAAGGGAGATGTATCTTGGGAAAAGACAATAGCAGGATACTGGGTACATTAGGGAACAAGGGGAAAGAAGTCGGGAAGAGGTTCAGAAGTGCCAGAGATAAAACTTTCTCATTTTCTTAGACTCTGATGAGTCCTCTATGTTTAAAGCTGCCACAGATAAAGGAGCAGCACTGCCTAGAGACACATACGAAGGCCAGCCTTCCCCCAGTTTGACCTGGCATCTCTTGTCTAGGTTTCTTAAGCATCCTTTTGGACCTAACTTTGTAACTACTCTTCTTTCTCCTTATGAATAAAAGGAGACACTTGAAAAGGATTTGATGGAAGCACATGTATCAATGTAGAAAATACACTAAGTACTATTGGGATCTAAGTACTGTTTATACTTTCTTCTCATTTATAGAGTGCATGCAACATCTTTTTTTTTTCCTCTAAACTTTTAGCTATCAAGGTGGTTTTAAAAGTATCAACAGCTTTATTACAAAATATATATAATCAGGCTTCTCATTTGACATTGAATGAGCAAGGTTAAATAATTGATCAGCTTCAGTGAAGTTATGAAGGACTGATAAGGGAGAAAGGGAATGTAATACTGTTCCACATTTAAAACTTCTGAGGGGGGGAGCTGGTAATCCAATAGATTCCTCAAAAGGCACATCTTTTATATTTTTCAAAGCCCTCCATGGGGCTAAGCCAACACTAGCATAATCATACATGTGCTTCACATGTAATTAGAATTATTAGAAGTCTATGCACTGTTTCTTATATATTTAACTGATTCTTGATTCAGTCAACTGTTGGAAGATAGAATAGACACTGGCTGATAATTTTCAGATTCTGATTAGACCAAACCTTGCAGTCAGAAGGCTGAAAGCTCAAGAGCAGGAGAGAGGAACCCCAGTAACTTGTTTTACAAAATGCTGGTCCTGTGAAACCATGGGAAATACTTCCTAAGGCATGACCTTAGTCTCAAAAAAGGACACACTAAGACTGCAGGGATTTTAACATGGAAGGCTTATTGATGCTATCTTGGTTAAAGTTAATGAGATGCAAAAAAATGTTATTTACCTACAGCTAACAGAAAGACTTGGAAGTTAACATGTAAGGACTATATGTGAGGTTGCAAGAGGGTTTAAAATGATTCCACAGCAAGAAATAGCCAGAAAACTACAGTAGTCAAACTCTAGATGTAGAGACCCTGGTGCTGCAACAAACATTCAAAGGGTTTCAGAAGGCACTCAGTAATTCTCTTGGCAATCAGAGATAATACTGAATTAGGAAATTCTTTATATAACAGCAGAATGGAAATTTCTTGTGCCTTTTATTCAAAGAAATTTCTTGCCTTTGAAGATACTTCATATTTCATTTAAGCTCAGTCAACAAATTTATATTATGAACATCAAGAATGACTTTAATCATAGTGTTAATTTCATTTTACTTCTCATCAATTTTATGTATAAAGCAGTTCATATGTTAAACAATATGTGAACCAAAATAGGAATATAAGTCCTTCCTAATGAGGTATGCTGACAGCTGATTAAAGAAAAATATAAAAAAATATACTTTAATTACCAGAGAGGACATAACACAAAGTGGTATTTAAAAATCTTTTAAAATGATTACTATACAATTTCTAATACTGGCTTAGAATCTGTGCTTTTTGATATGGTAATTCCAGTTCATTTAAAAAATCACAATATTATAGAAAATGTAACATTCTTTTTATATACAAATACCTCTCTACTACTTTGGGCTCAGAACACTTAGAAAAGCAAGGGACATTATATAATATAATACTTGCCATATTTTGCTTTTTAAAGAAATAATATGTTTGTGTTGAAATGGTAGTTTTTTTTTCTTTTTCAAAGATCAGACATAATGTAAAGGCCATAGAGTTAATTATTTGTGTTACCCTGAAAATGGAAATATTCTTTTTCCTACTCACAATTGAGTTAAATGAAAATTCAGATTCTATCCCTTTGCTGTAATTCCTTGATGATATAACATTATCTCATGGCACAAGAGATACGTAACAGTAGAAATACTTTAGACAATTTACTGGAATTTTGCTTCAGTTACTGAGGTAGAAATTGGCCATGTGTTTTTCCATTAAAAGATACAAAAATTCATCTAAATGTATGGATTCAAAGACATACATTTTTCTCATCAGCTGTTTAATCATAATTTCCAATCCAAGGACTGTATAGAAATTCACTCCTTGATGTGTGTTTTTTATTTACCATGACTTACCACTGGTGAGAATGTTACAAAGTAACACTGTAAAACACACTGAGAAAGCAGGATGGACTGTGTCACAAACAGCTAATATGGTTATTAAGATAAGTTTTCTGGTTTCTAAAGAAAAGGTACTTTAGCATACAGTGTGAGTCTCAGAAATAACTCTGACCATTAAGTAAACATTAAAATTTTAATAAATAACATACATGAAAAACAAACATTTTTTTAAAATTACCTTATACCTAATAAAATAATTTCTCTGATGAAGATTTTAGTTGGATTCGTCTTGGCATTGTTCGTTTATATAAAATATTTGTACTGCATTTATTCTGATGAAATTCCACCCTTTTGGAATCACACAAGATGAAACCAACACAACTACAATATTGTGCCTTCTTGAAATGCTTCTATCCACCTGTAAGAGAAATTTGTTAGATTTGTAAAATGAAGTCATCCAACATATGGTAAGACAATACTATAGACCACAGCTATTCCCTTGGATCCAATTACTCTAACAGTATATTTAAGATCTTTTCTATAGCAAACGAGAATTTTGAATGTATGAAACTACCCTTTATCTGGTAACTTGGACAAAATTTGGCCTGAAGAGTGCATCTCTTTTTTTAATGGTCAATTTAAAATGCAAATGGCATATAAGTTATACCATAATAAATAAAAAGATTTTTTTTAAGTCAAGTTTTCTTTAAAATTAACACATTTTAATATTCTATAACGTGAAAATATAGCAACCCATGTGATATTAATAAACTCAAAGAAATTTATAAATTAGCCTGTATTAATTCTAAATAACAAGTAAGCTGGTTCTTCTCATCCAACTACATTCAACTCTCTTGAAGGGATTTCTATCTTGTCAACTATATAAGGAAAAGATACATATTCAAAATTTCAACAGCTTGTTCATGAACACAAATGAAAAGGATGAGAAATATAATATCTAAAGAATTGTAGGCAATTACTATTTTATCCAAATAACTATTTTTTAAAGAAAAAATAGCCATGTCATAATTTTAAATTATTCTTCAGTACCCTTGATTAACAGCTATATATGGTTGGAAATCCTAATACAGACTGAAAAAAAAGGCTTATAGAGTATTTGTAATATAGTATCTGATTATTATTGAGGGGGAACAAGTTTAATTCTGATACATTAGTTGTAATTACCTTAATAAAAGATAAGCCTTACTGAAAACATTCTTTTAGATTTGCCTGTACTTTGAGAGCCTAGTGAGAAAACATGAGGACCACTTAGTGAAAGTAAAACTGCATATTTTGTGAGGCCAAAATAAAAATCTAGTGAAAGGGAGGTGAACTGAATTGTTTTGTTCACAGAAGACCTCAACTTCACAGAGATACTCTTCTCTATGTTAAGCAGTCTCATGACATCTAAATAAATATTCTTGTTGGAATTTTGAAGAGACTCTTTCAACCACTTCCATCTAAAATGATATACATTTCCTTCTACTCAGTCACTGGGAATAATACAGGAGACTCTTAATGTGTTTGACCTTCTCCCCAAAGATTTAAGTTAGCAAGCAGCTGTTTAAGCTCCTGCCGTTCCATGGCATGACTGATCACAGGATTGCCAAAATCCCAGAATGTTTCAAGAGAAAATTCTTCACCTCATTGGAGGAGAGGTCAAATACCTCCACATCCCGTCCTTTCAGCAGAGCAGCTTCATGCTGCTTCCTCGGAGGTCATGTGTACACAAAATATTTTGGACAGAACTACCTATTTTCTTTTCCTCTCTGCTTCCTGAAAATATTCCAGATCCTCTTGCCTATCTTTAAAACAATTCTAAAGAGTTTGAATAATATGTTAAATCTTTCTAAATGGGATTTCTGATTTACATTCTTTGTTGATCCCATGCATGGAAGTAGGTTATTTTTAAAATCAATCATTTAAAGTAACAATTTGAAATCTCATGTATGAAAAAAAAAGCCTAAATTACTTACTTCTGAGCTGAGTGAGCATCATCTGCTTTGAATACATAAAATAGCATGTTTTTGTGCAGCAACTGAAACACTCTAGACTCTGAATTCTCATCTTTGACTTGAGTGACTGTGAATCCTAGTAAAGGTTGACTCTCCAAAGCTGCCACGTCCTAAATTTACAAAGACACAAAGGAAGATGGACTTTTAAAATGATAAAAAATTCAGACTTGCAACTTTTTATCTGCAAAGCTCTAATTTAATTTCAAACAAACACACATATATGAAACAACGGTAATTCTAGCAACTAATTCATTTTTCATTTATTCAACAATATTTATTGGGCCACCCCCTCCCCACCCATCAGACAGACACTGCAGTAGACAGTTTTCAATGTGTTCATATTCACTGATTTCACGTTATTTCCCTACAACCATGGGAAGTGAGTAATTACATTACTTTCATTTTATGGATGCAAAAAACACAGGTCAGAAAGGTGACATAATCCAATGTCACCAAACTTCTGCCTTTAGTGAAGTAGTCAGTAGTCACATTATATCCCCCAAACTTAACATTTTAACACTACGGAAAATTCCTAACATCTTTGAGTATCTTTAGGTACAAAACAAGGACACTGTTCATGTCAAAAACAACTGTAATATCTCCCCCTGTCAAAGCAAAGCAAAAGCAAAAACGTAGACAAGTAGATGAGGCAAACACTGATTATTTCCAGGTGGCACTATAAAACAAGACTCCAAATTATTCATGTTTCCATTTCAGATCTTACCTCACTTGCAGCATATGTATATAGTACTTTATTTTTTATGACGAACCACAAGTGTTTCCAAGGTTTTTTATTGCCCTTTGATCTGTATAAGTAGCCACTCATAGAGGAATCTTCTGTGTTTGCTGATACCTAAATAAGCAAACCCCATACACAGTTTAATCGTTTTTAGACAAAACCAAAATTTTAAATAACAAAATTGTTTTTGATCATTGATGCTGAAAGCAATAACCATAAAAATATCGTGTTTAAGAATGAAACTAAAAAAAAAAACTAAAAAAAAAAAGAATGAAACTGTTTATATTTAAAATCTGCTACTGTACAGATTGAATATTTCCATTACCATGAGCATAAAATCCTTCCTTTTAGAAGCAATTCCAGAATTTTACCTGGTTTACCTGTGCTTGCATGTATAGGTTTCTTAGTGGGTTCCACTATGTTTTCTGAGTTCCCAGGAGATGAATAATAATTTCAAATGACAAAAAATGCCTTTTTAAAGCTGTGTTTTGGGGAGAGTATATGTTGTTTATTGCTCTCATTTAGGGGTGTTAGGGAAAATTACTTAAACCTTTAACTTTGTTTCTGAGATAACTTTGGATTTCTACAAATTATATCAACAGATAAGTAAATAGGAAATTCTATTTTTGGAGGGAGGGGGTCATGCAGCTTGTAGAAATCTTAGCTCCCTGGAAAGGGATCAAACCCCTGCTCCCTGCATTGGGAGCTCAGAGTTGTAACCACTGGATTGCCAGCAAAGTCCCAAGTGGAAAATTTATATCTAATGTTAAATTAAAATGTCTGTTAAGTGCAAGTAAATCTGTATACAGAAATAACATCCTATATAAGACTACCAAGTAATTAAAAAAAAGGAAAACTACAACACTTACATTCAAAGGAGGTTTCTCTTAAAATGCAGTTACGTTAGTACTTAGGTTGTGTTACTATCATTGCCCAAAATATTTTGTACATTGCTCTTTTGGAATATTTTACAATTAATTTAATAGCCATATAAGACTAATCACAATACTAAATAATCATACATAGTCCTCTATTATCTTTTTAGAAGAAAATTAAAAAAAGAAAAGAAAAATTAGTGTTAAACCAGCTTAATCACCTAATTGATTCACAAAACCTTCATTCTAATGATTTATTTAAAAAATAAATGAAATTGTCAATTCAAGAGACACAGTCTGTCCTTACTGAGGGTACTGAAGTTTTGAATGTATGCAATTCTAAAAGATGAATTTCTAAAAATGTACTGAACATCAATGGAATAAGAAAAAGGTTTCCAATTCCTTAAAAAGTTAAACATAGGATTATTATATGATCAAGCAATTTCATTCCCAGTTATATAACCAAGACAAATGGAAACATAAGTCCACATGGAAATCTGTATACCAATGTTTTACATCAGCATTATTCACAATAGCCAAAAGGTGGAAACCCGTGTCCATCAACAGATAAATGGCTAAGTTGTGACATATATCTAAAAAGGAGTACTATTCAGACACAAAAAAGAAAGTGCTGATACATGCTATAACTTGGCTGAACCTCAAAAAGATTGCGCCAAGTGAAAGAAGCCAAACATTCAGGATCATATATTGCATGACTCCTTTTACATGACAGATCCTGAACAAACGAATACATAGAGCAGATTCATGGTTGCCAGGGGGTGGGGGTGGGGAACGATTATTTAACACACACAGGGTGTTCTTATGAGGTGATGAAAAAGTTTTGAAACTGGAGCAATATAGCAGTCACACATCACTGTGAATACACCAAATACCACTGAACTGTATATCTTTAAACAGTTAACTACATGTTATGTGGATTTCATCCCTGTTTAAAACAAAAGACAAAAAAACACAGGTTTCCAAGGAGACTACTATGACTTGTACAGAGCTTAATTGGAAAAACTGATTTCCCCTGTGTGGCCACAGAGGAGCAAAGCAATGGTTTTCAAACTTCAGTAGACATACACCTGAATCACTGAGAATGTTTGGGCCCAAGAATGTGCATTTCGAGCAAGTTCCATGGTGGTTCTGCTGCCACTCTGGAGGACACTCTGAGAACCAGCGGAGTCAGGGGAGAAAGCAGAGGTTTGAAAGTGGAAGGCCTGTTTGTGCGGTTGGGTAGAAAGATATACAAAAGAGGACTGGAATAAGGTTGAGTCTAGTCTATAGACCATAGTTTTTGTAGCCAAAAACTCTGTGGAGTTCTGACTAAAGGGGAGCATGTGTCGGAATTATATTTATAAACAGTGACATCAACGTGGAGAAGTGAAAAGTTACAAGGAACTGAAAATTACTTCAGTTGGTTAAAAACTTCAAAGTTTTTCAATGCAGACTTAGATTCAGGAACTGCGTGACAGAAGAAAAAGAGTTGAGAGGTATTCACTTAGCTGGCTTATCCAGTTCTACATGGAACTTGGCAAATGGAACTGTAAATCCTATTCTTACTATTTCATGAGCCTGGCTATAAATCACTTCCTAGAGTTTCAACAGCCATGAGGAAATGTGCTCAACTTTACATAAGGAACATGATCTTGGTCAAATTTTTAGAGTTCCTTTCTTCCACTTTTCATGATGGGACACCTCCACAGCAAATAAGCAAGAGAACAAAATTTAAAACGCTACTTTCCGGGGCACAAAACCAATTAATAAACTAACCAAAATAGGAGTGACTAGAAAGTCAGGACTATTTGATCTCTTGACATTGACTGATTTAACACTTGACTTTGAGGAACTGGGACAGGATATCAGTGATGCCTATGGATATACTCCAGGGGCAGGTCAAGCTTTGTAGGTTATTAAAACTTAAAAATTTTTTCTGTTAAGTTGAAGGAAGAACAACCTACTATCAGTAAACAACCTATTATATCAGTTGTATATAACCTAATAATGCCTAAAAAAAAATAAGCCATGCAGATGAGTAAATGCTAACAAAATGCCCCCAATAGTTTATAGACTTTTTTCCTCTGATAAGGGGTCTCCTTAAAGTAATTTTAAAAATTAACATGAATCCAAGTTATCTTTACTTTCTATCACTGCTATAAAATGCTTTCCAAACCTTTCAACAGTCATTTTCTAAATGACTCCGGTCATAAGGGAGATAAGGGAGGCCTCAGCCACATTCATCTTCAGTATTAAAATGCATGTCTTAACAGTGGTGGGAAATGACATCTTCCTTTATGAGAGAAAAACTAAAGTACTATCTGGGTATGAATAATTCAGCCTCTATCAAGTTGCAAGTTTAATGGAAACACTTACTTCTTTAAGAGCAGCTGGGATTTTTTTCTGTTTCCTCCCTGATGGAATACTATGTAAGACTGATGATAAGGCGCTGGAAGGAGATTTGTGATTTCCAGGGGATCCAAACTTAGGAGAGTGCTGGTGATCTAAAACAAACCAGGTACACTTATGGAACCAACGGTAAACATTCTGCAATTCAATTTAACCCAAGTCAATAAACACTGTTGCCCAAAATATCCATGGAAGGATACTTAAGAAACTTGTGTCACTGAGGCCCCTGGGAAAGGAAGCCAAACGGGGGGTGGGGGTGTGTGTGTGTGGGGGGGGTGGGGTGTTGAGTGGGAGGAAGACTTTCCACTTGTCTATTTTTCACTTTTTTCAACTGCAAACCATATGAAAGAATTGGCCCTTTATGCCTTTAGAATTCTGAAATATGTTCATGTACTACCAACTTAAAAAACTAAATTGAGAAAACTTCTCTCCTGACTTAAAAACAAAAAACTAACAACATCATTTAGTATCTAAATACATGACCAAATAACATTACAATGAATAAAATTTTCGAAAAGACACTATAAGGCAAGAGGAGGCAGTAATTAATTTTGACTGCAGAGGTTCAAAGAAAGCTGGGAAAAGAATGAGAGTTTTGAGTTGGCATCAAGGGATAAGAAGGAGTCTGGCAAGCAAAAAAGAGGAGGAAGAACACTTCAAGAAGAAAAGTCAGCATAAGCAAAAGCACAGAGATATGAAATTAGATCATCTATTTGGAGGTGAAGCTGGAAAAAAGAGGACTGGTTCTAAGGACTGTCTTTTAGGCAGTGGGAAATCAAAAGCCTTCTGGGCTGGGAAGTAGACTCAATTTAGAAAACTAAATCTGACAGTAGGAAAGGGGAAGAATTTGCAAGAGAAAAACCTGTTAGGAAATTAGGACAGTAGTCCAGGTGAAAGATAATGAAGGCTTTGTTAGGGTGGAGATAAAGAAGTCAAGAGCAGGACAGGTTTTTCAAAGATAAATTTGACAAGATTTATTGACCAAATGGGTGATGAAAAGAGTATTCAACAATGGATTTTGAATGTCTGAGCCGATATTAGATACTCAGAGAACAAAGGCAGGAACATAAGGCTGGCAGAAGATCGGGTGAATGTTTCTTTTTGGAAAATGTGTACAGAAAATAACACAATTCCTCTATTAATGTTTGGATTTTGAAATAGCATGTCATCCAGTTTTATTCACTTAGACATTCTCATCTGCTAATAAAAAGCTATTCTTCATCACCAAGTTTCAAAGCCTTAGATCCTCTAAGTTTCAGGAATTTTAACTAAGGATCTTTTCTCAAAATGTAGACCTGAGCTGTATTCATCTTCACTGGAGGAATGGATACTTGCAGGCAGATATAGCTCATTTTGTACCTGGTAAAAAGCTACACATTTAGATGTAGAATAAAACCTCACACATCAGTCCAAGTGATTAGAATAAGGCTAACAAAGTGCCACTTGGTATGTTTTCATAGAGAACTACTTGACTGATTGATAAAAATGATTTGTAATACACATAGATGTGAAACTAGAAACTTGAAAATTACTTAGAAGCTAAAGTTCCCTTGTAACTGTTCTAAGCATTTCATCCTGTGATTATACTTCTACAACTAGAATCCTTAGCAAAGCCCTTTTCAGAATAAAAATAAGTTTTAATCCAACCTCTCCTGGAATCATCATAAAATATGAGTGAAGAAAGTTTAACTACCCAGTGCTATGTGACACCTAGAGGGGTGGGAAATGGGAGGGAGGCTCCAGAGGGAGGAACATATGTATACCTACGGCTGATTCATGTTGATGTATGCAGTAACTTGCACAATACTGTAAAGTAATTATCCTCCAATGAAAAATAAAAAAATTTTTTAAAAAGAAAGAAAAAGAAAGCTTAACTAAGTTAAGAAAGCAAAATACTTAATATTTTGAGATAAGTATCACCAATTATATTGCTAATGGGCCCTATGACGATTCTTCTAGAAGGTTTTTTGCAAGCATCTGGGGCATAAAGGAATTTTCAGTTAAATCTGTACTTATACATTACCTAATTTCTGCAGTTCTTGGAAACAGTGTTCACATACTCTTGCTGGTTGATTTTTCAGGTAATCTAAGCCATACTTATTTGATGAACAAGCTTGGCATACAATCTGCAAACACGTTGGAATTATTTCATTTCATTTAGAATAACCTTTGTATCTAAACCATCAGTTACAATTTATAGCCCAGTCTACTTTTCAAAACCTTTTCATAGTCATTGAGTCTCAATAACAACTCAGCAGAGGTATGCAGGGAACTCACACACAATAGCACATTTAAGAGGCCACAGATTATCACTGATTGCTTATAACAGATAAGAACATACTAATAGAGTTAACAGGTGCAAAATGTTTAGAACACTGCCTGGTGGGTAGTAAGTCCTATACTAGCTGTACCATCATCACTGTCATTGCCATCATCACTGTTGCAACCATGAATACCTCTGCTGTACCTCTTCCTAGTGTCTGGCCTGTATTAAATGCTCTCTAAATGACGTCCATTAAATCTTTACAGTCACTCTCTGACTTCATTGTTACTATGCACATTTTACTGATAATGTTATGAAAACTTAGAAATATCACAAATGGTAACTTCAATACTGAAAGTTTCCTCCTGTTAAGAATGTAGTATTGGGACAAATGTAGTTTCAATAATTATAAATGTGAGCATCTATTTAATTGTCAATTTGTTAGTTGTTTTTTTTTTTTTTAATGAACATGTTCTATTATTGACATCCTAAAGTAATCTTGGGGTAGAAGGAGTTAAGTTCCCTAACAAGATTGCCTCATGCTAAATGTTTAGGGGGGGATACCAGTCATGAGTCAGTATCTCTCCCCTCCCTACCCTAAAATGGTTTACAAGGGGAAATACACTTCTTCACCATGTACAGCGTGGAGCTATTGAAGATCACAAGGGAAGGGTTGTGATTCTTTCCAACCTTTCCGCAGGCCCGGCAGTGATGTCGTCTCCAGGTCAGGGTAAATTCACTGGTGCAGATCATACACATGGTGGCCCTGGTATCAGGAATCCAGATGGGGGCCTTAGATCCAAGAGGACTAACCTCGTCTTTACTTTCTGAGTCAGCCTGTAGAAGAATGACTTCTGATTATTTCTAGGCACACTGCCTCCTACAGCTCAAACCTTTTTATTTCGCACTGGCAGCTCACAATGCTGATGGTATCATTAAGGATGTGGATGACTCAGGAACAATCGTACTTTTCATCTTCTCAGGATGTTAAGATTAGCTACATTCCAACAATCCTCTAGTGCAAAACTGTATTATCATTGCCCAATGATAATAGCGCAATGACAGCTGATTAGTTCCTTCCTCAAACTACACTGCTGTGTTTTCTACAGTGAGGTTTTATAACCAGAAAAAATATGAATGCACTATATGCTATCCTAGACTTGTAGGGAGACATTAATAGAATAAACATTTAGGCTCTGAAATTATGCACATACCCAATCCTTCTGTGAAGCATACACTGCTTTTCTAAACCCCTGGGAAAAGTTTCTTTAAGGTGAAAATGGTTTGAAATGCACTTAAAAAACACATGAAGGAAAAGACAATACCTCATCAAGACTCCGACTAGGACAGAATGTGATTCTTTTCTTGGCATACTCTTCTATTGACCTGGAAATGGCTTCGAGCCATTCATCCCTTTCTGGGGCAGAACTGTTGGGGGCAAAAGAGGTTCTATCAGCCAGATGTCAGCTCTTATTCTTTGCCTTTTTCTTACTTTTTTTTCCTTCTGCCATGGCAACAGATTCCACCACCCTCCAACAATGTGAGTCACAGGCAACAACTTGGAGGTTTCTGGGCAGAAATAACCAGTGGGCATATAAAGAACGCATGGCATTTTAGCAAACACAACACTTTTCTTCTTTCCAAAGATACCACCTTCTAAAACTGAATGGCTTTTGAAGTCTCCTAAATTTGGAGGTATTTTTGTTCAATTTAAGGGCTATTCATGCAATTAATAATTATGATTACTTATATAACCAAGGAGCTTCCTGAGATATAATCTGAGATTTTAAAAATATTCCAAGGAATCAAGTTTCAAATCCAAATTTACAACACAATACTAAATATTTTGGGGTTACTAAATACTCTAGAAAGGGCATTAGAGTAAAGGAAGCATATTTTTTGTCATTAACAGAAGCTGAAGGCATGGTTAATAAGGGAGAGCCCCCAGTGGTTGTCAGGGCTCCTCTACCAATTCAGTCCATCACGTTTTCTGTTCTTACCCTCAGTTCATCAGAAAGTGTGTGACTCAGATATAGACAGAAATGGGCCAAACAGGGGGGTGGCCTGCTCAGAAAAATGCATTCTTGTTCTACGTTTTTGCAAAGAGGCCCTCTAAAAAAATTCTATGGTAACTCAGAATCATCACTGGTATCAGTGCATTTGTTTTGCAAACTCAGGAGGGGAGACACATTTTAGCTGTGTGTGTGTATGTGTGTATCTTTGTAGAGAGAAAGAGAATTTAATAGTAAACGTAAAATTTTATCATAATAAAAATCCATTATAATAATGGGAATGTTACTGTGTAAGAAAATGTGCATTTTCTTATTTTTAAGAGAAGCATACTCAAGTATGCAGGAGTAAAATGACCTGATATTTGCCATTTGTTTTAAAGTACTTTTAGAAAAAAGGAAAATCTGTGGCAGAACCTTGGTAATTTTTTGAGTCTTAGTGACCAAATACGCAGGTTCGTTGTAGTCCTCATTCTAAGTATGTAACTTTCAAGTAATTACTTTGAAAGGAAAAATTCCATCATAAAAAATTATACAATTAGGCATATTTTGATGAATCCAGAGCACATCAAGGAGATACTTTAACCTACCCCACCATAATCATTCTCAGAAATGAACCTTCCAACTAAATGGCTTCAATACCGTTTAGAAAATGCATTTATACAGATGTTAAAAGGAAGGCACCCAATTTACAAATAAAAATTTAAAACTAGTATATTAGTTTTAAAACTAGTTTAAAATTAGTTTAAAACTAGTATATTTTCAAAGTTTCATTATATATCAAAACCAAAATAAAACAGAAATAGCCCTTATCTCTCTAAAGCAAACAAAACCCACCTCAGTTACCCCTACTATTGCACCACACTGTCCCAACTAGCTGCCGCTAATTTAACATTTACCACCTATCAGCCAACTGTGCTGATTGCTCTCTGTGCAAATGCCATCACACCTCATATCCTCTGAGGAATATTTCTTTCCCCCAATCCCAATTTCACACACCATCTCCATCTATAGAAAAGCAATGTGAAGATATGAACCGTTAGATAATTTGCTTTAGATAATATGATGCTCAGGATGCTCAAGTGCTCAGTCATGTCTGACTCTCTGTGACCCCACGGACTGGAGCCCACCAGGCTCCTCTGTCCATAGGATTCTCTAGACAAAAATACTGGAATGGGTTGCCATTTCCTTTCCAACGGATCTTCCCGACCCAGGGATCAAACCCATATGTCTTGCATCGGCAGGCAGATTCTATACCACTGCATCACTTGCAATGCCTTAGATAACAGGCTGCTTTATTAAACGGTGACTTGGTATCAGACCTAAGTGTGGCTAAGGATGGAACCCTTCACCACCAGGTCATCTCTAGCCTCTGTTCCTGTTCTCTGAAGAGTTATGCTATGAGAACAGGGCCCAGATTCTGGGTAAACATTCATAAAATATCACTGTCCCCCCTGCCTCTCTCCTTCCCCAACTTTTCACTGGAAAAGGTAACAAAGCAGAGAGGCAGATGGCTAATTTGAGGATTGCTGTCTGATTTTTCCGGAGCCCTGGGAGCATGTGGAATGTGATTCGGCTGCAAATCATGTCACATATGCTGTTCTTTCATTTAATTATTCCTGGCTTTTTCTTGTGTGGGCTTCTGCCAAAACAATGTTTATCAGCTCTTGATAAAACACGTCTCAGAGACCACACACATTTGCCTCGAGCATCAAGTGTAGACATTTTAGCCCTGCTTTTGTGACATGGTTAAAAGAAGAATCAGCATCTTCCTCCTATGAAAATACAGTTAAGCCAAGTATTCTTTTCTTTATGGAATGTGAACATTACCAGAAAGCAGATTTGCATCAAACACACACCTTTTCTCCACTGACTGGAAAGAATTTCTAAGGGAAAAAGTTCTCCAATAGAAGGGATTTCTGGTGTGCTAGACCTGACGCACTATGACCTTCTTGTGTTACTGTGGGATGCTACTCTGGGGTCCAAAGGGCCCATCACTTCAGTTCACTTGAATAACATTTACTGGGAGCCTTCTACGGGCCAGGTACGATGCTGTGAACTGGGCACAAAAGTACACTTCACATCCAAGTGCTGACACCCAGCTGAGGTGAGACCCTAGAACAAGTAATTACCACATACTACAGGAAGGGGAAAGTAGATAAGTAATGCAGAAATAGTAAACTACCTTATGTGGGTAGCAGTGAAGGCTTTGCAGAGGTGACGACTGACGTGGGACTGAAGAATTACAGGATTTAACAGGGAATTCTGTGGTCTCCCTGTGCACCCCCAGTCAGTCTGCTACCTTCGGTCATCATCTCTAAACGGATGACTCCCCGGGACATGCCTCTAGTCCAGTCCCCCTCTGACATCCAGCTCCTGGCATAAACCACCTCCGTGCTGACCGGGGATTTACAGGCGCCTCACGTTCACTCTGCACCTGTGTGCCTGTGAGACCCCACGGACTGTAGCCCACCAGGATCCTCTGTCCGTGGCATTTTCCAGGCAAGAATACAGGAGTGGGCTGCCATTTCCTCCTCCAGGGGATCTTCCACACTCACATCTGAACCTAAATTCCTGCTTTCTCCCCAAAGCTCCCAGTTACCTACCACAGCAACCTGATACACTGTCCAGGCTAAAGACTCAATCTTACTGCCGCTCTCATTTCCTCTGTCCCATTACTCATCTCCTTCAGTTCCCTCTCAAACTATTCTCCACAGAGTAACTAGATATTCTTTTTAAAATGCCAATACGATCACATCATTCCTTTGTATAAACCTTTCAGCGGTTTCCTGTGGCTCTTAGGCTAAAGACCAAAATCCACAATACGGTTCTGCACAATTCTTCTCCCTGTCCCTTCAGGTTTATCTCGGGTCACTCTCCCTCTCATTTGCTATGTTCAAGATACAGGGGCTTTTCAGTTCTCTGAACATGCCATGCCGCCTTCCACCTCAGGATCTTCGTACACACAACTCCTACTGGCCAAGAGGGTCCTCCTTTTCTCTTTGCCGAGCTATCCAACTTCTACTTACCCTTCATAACTCAGCAGACACAGGACTTGTGGGAGGCTATCCCTAACTGCCCTTTCTCCATCCAATCTATCTGAAGGCTAGACCTCAGTCTAACCATAGTCCAGACCTCACCATCGACAGCCCCCTACCTGGTCTTCCAGCTTCTACTTCTAGTCTCTGGTGGTCTGTCTTCTACAGAACAGACAGTGTGCTTTCTTAAAAATGAAAAATGAGGCCACACCAATTCTTGGCTTAAAACCTTTGGATAGTTTCCCATCACACTTAAAAATTCAATGATCTTACTAGATCAGTTTAGGAGCCAGATCTGAAAACACAAAACATCTAGGCAACCAAAGAAAGACTGACCGTCATTTTCTGAATTGTTTATTTTTTAATAAACAGAATATCTGTTTATGAAAGCACATTTTAATTAGAAAACTTAGTGCAATTGAAAACTTAACATCTCTATAAGCATTTCCTTTTTGGATCTTTGAAAATAAATTTCTTGATTTTAAGAACCAAGCTGAAGTATTTGCCAGGAACCTGATATACAGGGACTTGATGTTCTTTGCATTTTTTGTACTAATTCAAGAAAGAATGAAAAGAAAGGGGAAAAATCGCAGTTTCAGGCAGTCAAACTTTTTTTCACTTTCTTTAAAAAAAAAAAAAATTGACTGCACTGTTCGGCTCATGGGAACTTAGTTCCCTGACGGGGTACTGAACCTGGGCCTTGGGCAGTGAAAACGTGGAGTCCTAACCTCTGAGCCACCAGGCAAGTCCCCTACTTTCACATTTTAAATACTGATCTGGAGGATGCTTCAAGTCCTCCCTCCCTTGACAGAGCTCTGCTTGCTCTAGCCAGGAGCTGGGAAGCACGTGACAAACCCGGAATAGAAGAATTTGTCTACTCCTATCATCCTGAGATTTAGTATCAGACAGCAGTGGCCTTTCTATTTCAGAAGAGTGACACGACCCAGGGAGCTGCTCCCGTGGTCTGATTTGGGAAGTCAGCACATTTGGTCTGAGGCCTCGACATCCATGGACATAGGCAATGTTAGAACAGTTAAAAATATGAATTTTATGTCAATGTATGATAAAAACCACTACAATATTGTAAAGTAATTAGCCTCCAACTAATAAAAAATAAAAAAAATAAAAATAATTTTTTAAAAATATGAATTTTAGTGTCAGATCCAAATTTCAGCTCCACTGGCTCTGCTACTTAATAGCTGGTTGACTTTTTTCACCATAAAATGGGTAACTCACCTAAAAGATTTATTGTGAAGATTTAATGAATTAATATACAGAAAGTACTCAGGATAGTCCCGAGCACAAAGTAAGCACCATGTAAGGGTTTGCTGCTATTTTGATTACCTCAAAGGTGAAGTCTGACAGCCAGCCAGACTTGTTATCCAGATCTGGCAGTAGGGTAAGCTGGGGCTGTTGGTGTCTCTCCCTTCACCAGTCAAACCCTGCCCCACATCCACTCCTGGCACTTAGCCAAACCTGAATAATGTACCTGCATGAGTCACACAGTTTTAGGTTTCCTCAGCACTTGATTTACATTACGGTCATGTATTTTGCTGTACACATAAATCACTGTAGGTTTCTATTGGAGGCAATGTGGCATTATAATAACAACAGATTTAAAACCAAAAAAAGTTCTATTCATATCCTCACTTTGCCAGCAATGCAGCCTTAAGAAAACAACTCATTTTTCTCTGTACTTGGTCTTCCTCACTTTTATGACACCTACCTCGACAGATTTGTTATGACCTTGGACTGTTATACGAAAACTTCCTTGTAAAACATAAAGCGCTAGATGTTTTTATTTTATTTATTTATTTATTTTTTGCGCTAGATGTTTTTAAAACATTACATAGCACTGTAGCAGGATTTGAAATATCCACTTCAAAAACAATTATTGGCAAAGCACTTCTTAGCATTATTACTGCACGCAGAGGAACATGTTAATATTTGTGCTCCTAGCATACTACTGCATCAGCTCTCAGACATCCTCCCTACATGGTAAATCAAGAGTAAACTGCATGGGGGACTCCCCTGATGGTCCAGTGGATAAGACTCCTCATTCCCAATGCTGAGGGGTGGGGATCTCGTTCCTCTGGTAAGAGAACTAGATCCCACATGTCGCAATTAAGACCTGGCGCAGTCAAATAAATTACTAAAAATAAATTTAAAAAAGAAAAAGTAATCTGCATGGTATTAGGAGAGAAAAGAAGGGGGAAAAATAAATCTAGTTGTTAACCTAAATGTGAAAAATATTGCCGGTATCTGAGCCTGTAATACTGGCAAATGTTTATACGTAATTGTAAAATGTACCTGGCTGAGAGGATGAAGGAACGTTCTACACTTTCGATCTTAAGTTCATTCTGATACGCTTCTTGGGTGGGTTTTCTGACCTGGAAGAAAGCAAAACGAACTGAGCAGACACATCCTATAGAAAACCTCATCTATGATGTGCAGTTAAAACTGTCCAGTGCCCTTGCTGCTGACACCCACCCCCAACCTTCATATCCAGGTTGATCTACATTACTCTCCCTCATCTGCTCTCTGCTCCAGGTGAATTTAAACACCCACATACTCAAAGGCCCAACTTTCCCACCTTCAGGCCTTTGCTCACACTATTCCCTCTACCAAGAATGCCTTTCCCCACATCTCAGTGTGGCCAGATGTGACCTACTCTGTAAGATTCTTGGCTCTTCCTCCAAAAAGACTTCCTCAAGTCTCCCCTCTTTTCTCACTGCCAACTATCCCTCCACCACGTCCCATGAAAAGCTATACTGTCTTTATTTTCTGAGCTCCCACAAACTTTGTGCCTTTATAGTGATTAGTTATTACCATCTACTTTATAGGTGTTGACATGCAGTGTATTTGCTTCCCCACTAGTTGCTAAACTCATGGGGGTTTAGAGCAAAGGTGGAGACAAAAGAATCCTGCTTCAATTCATCTTTGTATTTTTCACTAAGTCATTAACATGTTTTGTTTTATAGCAGTTCTCAGGAAATATCTTGTAACTAAATTAACATATGAGGGAAAAAATGAGTAAGTGAACAGGAACACATGGAGACAGAAGAGAGAAGGATTATGAGAAGATGATCACTGTAGGGATTTTTCTCTAAATACATCTGGGTTAAAAAAGATATATATATCTTCTAAAATATGCACAGACCTTCATCCCAGCCAGTGACAGCATGTTGTTCAGTTTGTACATCCCAGACTGCACTGGTGTTGTATACAACAGGGCATCATTAAACTGAAAGTAGAAACATTTCATAGGACAAAGTAAAGCAAGAAATTTTAGCTACAAAGATATTGGTAAGACACAGGAATAAAGGAACAACATTACCTCTTTGCTTCAAACTCTCTCAATAAAATACTTAGATTCTGCTTATAAAATAAGAACCACCTAGAATGTTCTATTAGAATATTACTAGAAGGCAATTTCTGGAAAATGCGCTTTCTTTCCGAGTTATATAAGAAATTTGACATTTTCTGAATTCTAAATCCCACTAAGGAACTATAATCTGCCAAAACAAAACACTGACAGAATCAATTTTTCCAAATCAGAGATGAAATAAACTAGATTCAAAAAGGAAGTAAATTTCTAGTTCTGCACCATACAAGACTTTGTTTCCTATACTTGACATGCAAATAAGCACTCCCGACAGTCAAAGATCCCACTAAAACTGCTATTTGAACGTGCCAAGCTTATCTGGCCTGAACAAAGGTCTCCTTTCACTAAGCAATTACCCCTGCCTTGGGCTCAACAGAAATACACATGGCCACTCACCAGGAAAAACATTCGGGGCTGCATGACTTTCCGAGATAGCTTCATCAGAATTCCTTCTTTGAGAAAAACCTAATTCATCCAAACGAACACCCATTTAGTACCATCACAACTACAATATATGTATACATGTAATTTCCTTTTCAACCTTCTTTACCCAGATTTTTTGTGTGGAGGCTGGGTGGCATAGTTTCCTTGTAGCTTTTTACAGCCATGGTTTCTTTTAAAACCCTCAAAGTCATTTAGGAATTGGATAAGCCAGCAGAGTTCTATAAAGCCAATATTGACCCCAAGGGTACCATGTGGTCTAAAATGTAATTGACTGAGTGTGTACTTCATCCCGAGGCTGAGCCAACATCCTGACAATTGCACTTTGTAAATTTCCTGAATTCATTCCCTCGGCCACTTTTGTGCTCCAGGAAGAGCATCAAAACACCCAATAATTTTCCCCCTCCTCTCAAAATTCACTCTTACATTAATGATTTGAAATGAAATTGTCTTTAAAGCTGTGTGAGGTCAGCTAGTATTACACAATAAAATGAGCCTATTTAATCAGATACTCTGTGGGGTCCATTGCCGTTCTCCTAATTGAATTGGACTTCCTGTTACTGTGACTTAAATCATGCATGTTTTGAAAGGATAGAATGAATGCAGTTAATCCAGATTGGGTCACTGAAGACTAACAATAACAAAAAACCTATTTTCATAATTCAAGTGAAAACAGCTACAAATGGTGACTAAATCCATTGTATTAAGCTTGTAAAAGGCAATCTAAAACACTTACCCGTCCAGGCTGAACTATTTCATGGTGTCCATTTAAGCTGTACTGAATTTGCATAAGTTTCTGGAAGTTGTCCTACAGAAAGAGAATGAAGAGCATATGAAGGCGTAAGTTCCCAGGTACAACAGTACAACAGCCACTGAAATGAAGATACTTACTCCTTGCTTCATGGTGTCATTGGCGTGGTTGGCTACCTCTATAACAACAGCAAGGGCATCTAAAATATGTAGGAACAGAAGGGGCATTTGATCACTATCATTACCAATGAAATGCAACACTGAGCAGCTCCAGGTAACAAGACGACTAGTGGAAGAGCTCAGTTAACTGTGAGTGGGCAGAAATATACATGGTGAAGTTCCATGAGAGCAAAACCAAGGAAAAACAGGCAAAAACAGTACTGATGAAAAGAAATGAGCCAAAGACAGACTCTGAAGACACATTACAGGGAATTCCCTGGCAGTCCAATGGTTAGGACTTCCATTACAGGAAGTATGGGTTCAGCCTCTGCTTAGGGAGCCAAGATCCCATAACCATGCAGCCTGGCCAAAAACAAAAAAAGACACTTTATAGACCACGCATATCAATAGTCAGGAAGTCAGGATTGTTTTGCGCTGAGATTTGTGCTGAGTCTACAAGGATATGCATAGGATTTAACTGGAAGCTGAGGACCATTCCAGGATAAGCTGCCTTGACAGACAAGGATCCTGGGATAGGAAACCAGAATTATGAGAACCTTCGATTTAAGAAGGTCAGGGCTTAGCTGTCTTCTCTTAGTCTGATCCCAAGAGGGAAAAAAGCCACATGGAAGCATTCTGTATCTTAGGAAATTACACACATTATTTTGTGAGTTGGGTTACTGAGCCTCACCTGTGTTTTATTCTTTTTATTAACATCTTGCCTTTATCAATG
Organism: Odocoileus virginianus; assembly: GCF_023699985.2. Taxonomy (NCBI): domain Eukaryota; kingdom Metazoa; phylum Chordata; class Mammalia; order Artiodactyla; family Cervidae; genus Odocoileus; species Odocoileus virginianus. The sequence continues at coordinate 22,709,038 of NC_069697.1, forward strand.
TTTCTGAACGTCTCAGTCTTACCATCTTCATTATACATATAAAGGGAAAAGTGTCCCTTGTCTCCTTTTGGGCCATGGCTGTTCTCAATACAAGACAGCAGTACTCCCTGAGGGAAGGCCTGGGTATGTGTAAGATCACTTTTGTTTGTCACAAAGATGGGGGGGTCCACTGGCCTTCAATGGGAAGGAGCCGGGGATGTTAAACATCCGGCAATGCTAATTAGCAAATCCACACAAAGAAAGTCATCCCGTGTGACAGCAGCACTTCTACAGAGAAAAACTGGTAGAGTGTTAAAGACGGAAGCATACTCTCCTGAGCCTGCTGTGGCAGTGACAGTAATTATCAACGAAAGGAATATTTTTTAAAAAAGACCAATTTCTGGAAAGGGTTTGAGGGTTTTTTTTTTTGGTCCAGCTACTATACTTACTGGGATTCCCTGATGGCTCAGATGGTAAGAATATGCCAATAATGCAGGAGGATCCAGGTGTGATCCATGGATTGGAAAGATTCCCTGGAGAAGGGAATGGCTACCCACTCCAGTATTCTTGCCTGGAGAATTCCATGGACAGAGGAGGCTGCTGGGCTACAGTCCACGGGGTCACAAAGAGTTGGACACGACTGAGGGGCTAACTACACCTTCCAAGGGATACTCTTTCTGGTATCAACCCTGGAGGTTTCTGTAGCCTTTAAATATACTATTGGACTTTCCTGGCAGTACAGTGAACAAGAATCCACCTGCTAACGCAGGGAACACGGGCTCGAGCCCTGATCTGGGAAGACTCCACACGTCGCAAAGCAGTAAGCCCACGCGCCACCACTCCTGAGCCCGTATACCGCAGGTGCTGGAGCCCGAGCATCTACAGCCTGCCCTCCGCGACAAGAGGAGCCGCCACAATGGGCAGCCTGCTCACCGCAACAAACAGCAGCTCTGCTCACTGCAACTAGAGGAAGCCCACTCGCAGCAACGAAGACCCAGTGCAACCAAAAATAAATTTGTCGGCATCACCTTTATTAAAGGAAAGCAGTATCTTCTTATAGAGACTCCAACCACATAGCAGAATTTACTGCAGTTGGCACTCCTCATGGCAGATATCAAGAGGTGAGCCTGGACACATTCCCTGCTTTCTGACCTGCCTGAACTCCTAGCAGACAGGGACAAAGGCTTTAAGATTTAATGAATGGATGGAATACTAAAGCTGCTGCTATTTGGTCACCTGGCCTCCAGGCTCTGATTTCTCCCACCCATTCTGCAATCCTACTTTTCCCATGTCATCCCTTTACAAGAACCTGTGTGACTCTGTTCCTTAACTCTTCTGCTCACCTTCCAAAGCTATATTATCAACAGTCTCATTTTCCCTCACCTTTGGGCAATCTCATCCCTGTACTGCATTGCCTCTGACCATACAGTACATGTCACTGTTCACTGCTTATTCTAAGCCATGTCTTCGCTGAAGTGTGTAATTTCCTTTAAACAAGCTCCTTAATCTCTGCCCTGCATCTGTTTTACTGGCAAAATGGAGCTAACAATGGGCTTTCTTTGAAGGCAGAAGCCCTGGGACAGATGTTTTCTTGAGGCCTGATCTGTTCAAATCTGTCTAAAATATTTATCTTCCTGATGTCCACTCTTCCTCTCGTCCACCATCTCCAGTCAATTCATCTCTGGTTCCACTTTCCTCTAAGCAGAACTTTGCCTCTTCAATTCTCACACTTTGTTCCCTCTTCCAAATGATTCTATACAGCTCAGTGCATTCTTACTTTAAAGCTATCCGCTTTGTTCTTTACCTGAAGGGTATCACAGACTTCCTTCTTCAACTAAATTAGTTCACCAAAAACAAGAGGCATGTTCTAGACCCACTCCAATCTTTTCCTTTAAAAAAGCACCCTTTAAAGCATAACATTTGTGAATAGAAGATGTTAGAGAAAAAGTAAAATGATTCATAGAATGAATAAGAATCTCTACAAAATGGGTTAAAGACCTTTCATCTTTGTAATCTGATAATGCAAAGGAGGATGCCCAAGAACGTGATCAAAATTCATATGATGAATGGAGTGGAGATGGATTTGTCTAGGGTGTTTCTGTAGATTAGAACCAGAAATATACCCATGACATTTAAAAGACGCAGTTTGGGAGTAAAGAGAAAAAAACACTACTATCCCAAATGGAATTAAATCCTTGTGTGTGTGCCAAAGAGAGAGAGAAAGAGGGAGAGAGATAGACATACTTGCATGCACATGCGTGCATGCACACACACACACACACACAGAGTGGATTATCCCATGAATATCAATGAATCCCTTGTATTGTACTGGATTATTTCCCTTAAGTACTGCTGGGGTAAGGGGTGGAAGGATGGCAAAGCTAATGCCCATCTTTAAACAGTCCCAGAATAATAGATTATTTTAGACCTTACCTCTAATTTGTATAGTTTGGTCACTTCATGGACTCATGATTTTAAAGCCTGAAAGGATGTTGCAGATTTACTGGTTCAATCTCTGCTTTCAAAAGCGGCATACATTTAGGGAAGGTGAACGCACCCTGGCCCAGACAGACTGAGCCCAGAAGGACGAAGCTTCCTGACCATACGCTACGCTGGGACGACCCTTTCAGGATGCGGGCTCCCATGGCTGCCTGACCATGGGCATCTTTGGTCCCTGTAATTTCACCTGCATCCAGGCCACTACCACTTTACCTAGTACTATCTTCATCTGCCCAAAATAAGGTTTAAAAAGGCTTCTTATGAATAAAATACAGTTTTGTACATGGGTTTTGTTACATTTTTACTTTCTAGGTCTAAATGAATGTAACATTAAAAAGTTCTAACACATAAGACCACAGAAATCATTTACCTTGAGTGTCTTTGTAATCTTCAGAGTCTTCTAAGAGATTTTTCAAATAATCTAGAAAAGGAAAAAAATATATATATAGTATTTAGTACAATAAAGCACTAAGGAAAAAAGATTAGTCAGCCTTATTAGTCAGACCAATAAGTCAGCCTTATTGGTTAATATACACATTCATTCTGGTTGTGCTAAGTTTCTAAAAATGAAAGAATAAAGCCCTGGGGTCAATTTGAAATCAGGACATAGAATCAGAGCTAAGCAAGAGCCTAGAGGTTGCACTGGTGATTTTAGAGATAAGTAATCGGGCTACTGAGGACACGTCTCACCCAAGTAATCCCACCTCTTTGTGGCAGAGCCAGGATCAGAATCCAGGTCTGCCGATGACCAGCTCAACACTTTTACTCCAACACACAGGAAATACCTTAATCCCAAGATCAGATGTACATCTAGTTCCAAAATTCAAGCATTAATATATTGAAAGCCTAAGGGACTCAGATTCATCAATCTTAAGATTCTAATAATGGCCAGAATACATACCAAAAAAATGCAATATGTGTGTCTAGACCAGTGGTTCTCAAATGGGGGTGACTTTGCCCCCCCTCCCAAAACATTTGAAAATGACTGAAGATATTTCTGATTATCACAACTGGGTGAGGGGCTAGAGGCCGGCATTGAGGGGTGAGAGGCCAGAGATGCCGCTAAACATCTTCCAGATGCACAGGATCGTCCTGATGTCAACATTAGGACCTGGTCAACAGGGCTGCAGTGAAGAAACCCTGGTCCGGATGAAGGTGGCCTGTAAACGAGCGACACGGTACACAGCAGCTCTTGCAACACAAAATAAGTTAAGGCAATAGGCTAGATTTAATGTCTTTACCACCAAGGAATATTGCTGGATTTCAAAGTGACACTTCCTTCTCTGTGGAGAAATGCTGGATAACTTAACCATCGAATGAAAACAAATCCCATTTCCTATAATTTCAAGACCCCACTACATGGTCCCTGTTGACTGTTCTGGTTTTCTTTCCTGCTACTGCCTTACACCAGCCTTTGGTTCTTATGAAAGTTTGATTCTGCACAATGTCTTAAAACACTTCCTATGTGTTCCCTGGCTCTGTACTTTTTGTCTTTAATGCACCCTTCTTCTGAATCCTTTCTCTGTCTCTGCATATAAAAATTCTACTCATAATTCATCAAGGCTCATCTCAAATTCCTCCTCCCCTACCAAACTTTCCATTTGAAAGAAACATTCTTTCCCTTTGAATAATACATAAGACAGCAGTTACTCACTGTATGCCTTCTACCATTTTGTTTTTCATTAGATTCAAGGCTCCTTGTGGGCAGGGCCTGCCCACACCTGATATCGTCTTTCTGTCTCTCACACCACTTAGCCAGGGACTTGGCATACAAGGGACAAGAAATACTTAATGAATTTTTTAAAGATGATTTTTTTCATATAGGATTTTAGTTTAGGGAAAAGGCAATAAAAGCTAAAATCAATCCTAATTCCTGTGGGAGCTGGGAAATGGAAAGAGGAAAGGCATATTAAAAGACCAAATTCATTTTATCAGATCCAGTCTCCACTACAAGATTCCGTAGATGACATTAAGCCTCTGTGAGCCACAGCACAGGTTCTATTTTGCCAGAGATCATCAAACCACTTGCACTCCCCAGGTGGCACTAGTGGTAAAGAACATGCCTGCCAATGCAGGAGACGTAAGAGATGCAGTTTCGATCCCTGGATCAGGGAGATCTTCTGGAGAAGGGCATGGTAACCCACTCCAATATTCTGGCCTGGAGAATCCCATGAACAGAGGAGCCTGGAAGGCTACAGTCCATGCGGTTGCAAAGAGTCAGACATGACTGAACTGAGTTAGTACCATGCAATTTCCACTTAACAATATTATGGAACAAATATAATTTCATCCCATGGATTTATGAAGTCATGCTCAAAAAGGCACAAAGAGAAACTTGGACATTGGTGCCAGCTTTTCAAACTTAATAGGTGACATAAACATACACACCCAACTGTTGAAACTATACATCTCTGAGACACTGATCCAAGAACCTATGTGAGTCTAGACATGTACATTGTAACTACCCAGCCCTGGCAGTAAGTCACGGTGAGATACTGTGGGATATGGCATTACGCTTCTGTGAGCCACAGCAGAGGTGCTATCTCGCCAGAGGCCATGACAAGCAATTTAGATCCAAAACTAATCCAAACACACATTGGAGAGCATTCTTCCAACCAAGTAAGAAAATCTCCAAAACTAACAAAATATATTGACTGTACACTATACTTAGTCTCATCTAAGGTTGAAAAATGAACTCAATCTCACTCTGACCCCATTCAGAATGCATTCCCTGTATAAGTCATCTTTTGTGAATTCAAATATTTAACTTTTTCATGAGAGTGACAGGGTTAGGAAGAAAAACATACTCTTCTTAGGCTACCTCATTAATCAAAAGGGATATTCCTTTAAGCCTGGGGGAGCAGAAGAGTGCAGAAATGAAAGCAGATTTACCTAAACATCAGATTCACAGCAAGTTCCTATCTTGTCTTTGATTCTTGCTCTTTAATACAGAAATATACCTATGCAAACTAAGACATTTCTCTAAACCAAAAGAGGTCACTGGAAGTTGTCCGTATTAGGAAATCCTGACCTCAGAATCACTATGCTGAGCCTGATAAGCTTCTGAGTTGCATTTTCTTCCCTTGTACTCAAATTCAGCTACTGCTCGCCAACCTAAACTTTTAGAAACAAAGTAGAAAGACAGAAATTGGCTGAGCAAAAACCCCACCATGAAGCTGTTGCAAAATCATACTATTAATCAAAGAGATAATGGGGTTAGGTTTACTTTCCTTGCCAATTAAAAAAAAAACAAAAACCTTAAAATTCAACTTTCAAAATTCAGCTTTCCAAAAGTGAATTTTAGAATTTCAACTTTCTAATATATTCATCCGTATTTTCAGGTTATCTAATTGCAATACATCTTCCTTTTGAGAACTTTTACCTTTTCTAGGAAGACCCAACCATGATCCCCTCAGTTAAGAATCACTCCATGCCTTAACTACAGAATAAGCAGGAGACTGATCACCCTCTGAGTCAGATGGAAGGAGCAATGAAATCACCAGCTGTCCCAGTGACTGTCATAACCCAGGTGAAACACAGGAAGGGAGACCAGACAGACACGCCTGCATTGGTCATATGGAATTGTTCACTACATATCATTTAGGTCCTAATATCCTGCTGGCCACTTGATGCAAATAACTGACTCATTTGAAAAGACCCTGATGGCTGGGGAAGATTGAAGGTGGGAGGAGAAGGGGACGACAGAGGATGAGATGGTTGGATGGCATCACTGACTCAATGGACATGAATTTGAGTAAGTTCCAGGAGTTGGAGGAAGCCTGGCATGTTGCAGTCCATGGAGTCACAAAGAATTGGACACGGCTGAGTGACTGAACTGATCCTGCTGGAGATCATTTTAAAAAATGAGGACACAGGAGTCATTTCGATTTGCCATGTTGGATTTATAGTATTCCATGGCTTTCTTGTTTTCAACAAACCAAACAAAGCATTTTTCCAAAACTTCAGTAATAAAAATGCCTCAAATGCTATTGAAGTTATTTATGTCAAAGAAAAACAGGCTGGTGAGGTAAAGAGGAGAGTGAAAAAGTTGGCTTAAAGCTCAACATTCAGAAAACTAAGATCATGGCATCTGGTCCCATCACTTCGTCGGAAATGGATGGGGAGACAGTGGAAACAGTGTCAGACTTTGTTTTTTGGGGGCTCCAAAATCACTGCAGATGGTGATGGCAGCCATGAAATTAAAAGACACTTACTCCTTGGAAGGAAAGTTATGACCAACCTAGATAGCATATTAAAAAGCAGAGACAATACTTTGCCAACAAAGGTCCGTCTAGTCAAGGCTATGGTTTTTCCAGTGGTCATGTATGGATGTGAGAGCTGGACTGTGAAGAAAGCTGAGCGCCGAAAAATTGATGCTTTTGAACTGTGGTGTTGGAGAAGATTCTTGAGACTCTTGGACTGCAAGGAGATCCAACCAGTCCATCCAAAAGGAGATCAGTCCTGGGTGTTCATTGGAAGGACTGATGCTGAAGCTGAAACTCCAGTACTTTGGCCACCTCATGCGAAGAGTTGACTCACTGGAAAAGACCCTGATGCTGGGAGGGATTGGGGGCAGGAGGAGAAGGGGACTACACAGGATGAGATGGCTGGATGGCATCACCGACTCAAGGGGCATGAGTTTAAGTAAACTCCGGGAGTTGGTGATGGACAGGGAGGCCTGGCGTGCTGTGATTCATGGGGTCGCAAAGAGTTGGACACGACTGAGCGACTGAACTGACTGACGTCTGCGTGGGCACAAAATGTAATTTCTGGCCACCAGGTGGCGCCATTGATTAATAAAGCTAAATCAATCCCCATAATTAATCATCATCATTCAACAGTAGCAGGGCAAAACTAATTGAGCACGTGCAGCCTCAAGGATTAAGCCAGTTAATTTTGTCCTCATATATAAGGACATATTCTTTCATGTTCTCATAAAAGAATGAGAACCTAAAAAACACCATATCTTGTTAGAGCTCTAAGTTTTTAATATATGGACTCCTAGCAAGCCTTACCATTCCTTGATTGCCTAATCAATGAACAGCAACTTAAAGCAGAAGACTATTCAAAAAGTGCTCCAGTCTTTGCTCTAATTTTCCTGCTTCTCAAATATGAAGGACTCAGTTGGGAGCCCTTCTCAGTTCAGTATGTGGTCCAGAGCTGCCTAAGTTAGTAAAGTGACCCTTCCGGGCTCTCAGGCTCACCAAGTCATGTTCTTAGAAAGCTGACAATGCCTTTCTGTGAATTAAAAAGGCCATTTATTTCTCAGGACTTCCTCCATGGTCCAGTGCTTCCTAATGCAGGAGGTGTGGGTTTGCTCCCTGCTTAGGGAACTAAGATCCCACATACCTTATGGCACAACCAAAAAGTTAAAAAAAAAATTAAAAAGTCCAATTCTCCTGGGCTGATGCAGTCCTTCACCAGGGCACCCAATAAGGTGAGCAGAGTGAACGCTGGATTTAGAACTTGGCAGGGAGCCGATCAGGACATAGCCACTTGAGGCAACACTGGCCTATCTTAAGACTCTGATCAGTCTGGTCCAGAGGGGACATGTCCAAAGAACTCACAAACCAAACCTGATGCCAGGCTCATCGTAGGGCAAAATTTTAGAGCAGGTCTTACAATGGACAGAATCTCCCTTCAGTTCCTTTTTAGCAGGACAGGTTTGCTTGGCATATCCAGAATGCCCTTAGAGGAGTCAACCCCAGGGGGAAGTCTCCCAATAAATGTAAACATCCATTATTTTTACTTCACTGAGATTGTTTTTCTTCATGGACAATGTTTTCCAAGCATTAAGGCTGCCAGTTTACCAAGTGAGAATCTCACATGTACAGAAATGGCTTCCTTGCAGCCAAGGTCCACTTAAAAGAACCTCTTATTCATATTTGGTCCCCACCACCCCAGTCATCAACGAATCACAGTTGCAAATAAAGTATTTTGAATTGCAACAGAATAAGAGCTGAGCTAATTACAATAGGAATTTTGAATGTTATGACCCTCCCATTTCACAAGGATGTAGCTGCCTTATATCAAGGGCTTTGGGTTCCTTAGAGACGAAATTCTTTGGCTGGTGTCCAGGACAGCCTTGCCTTTCATCATGTTTTGCTCTAGAGAAAATGTTAGAATGATTTTAGATGTAGAAAATTAGCCCATGGTTTTCAAACAAACACTTGCTAGGCAGAGGTTTGAATTTTCAGAAGCAAAAGTTTCAATATTCAGTGGGGATTTTTAAAAGCCATGCATTAATCTGGTTCTGATCTTTTGTCGTATCTGCTTATTAGCCTGTTCACAACTCAAATTTATAGCTTCAGAACACTATAGCAGATGTTTTCAATATCCTATTTTCTATCAAAACGGGAAATCCTGGATTTCTAAAACCTAGAGGGAGTTAATGCCATCCTAGACTGAAGGCCAAGATTACAGGAAAAGTAATATAATACGTTGTTAAAGTCACTTATAATATAACATAAATATCTTGAATAAGATCAAAGAAACTACCTGATCTGAATTTAATCAAAGTTCAAAGGATTGCTTCCTCCGCCACATACAGAAATGGAAAAAAACACTTCAGAGGAATTTTTAAATTATACTTTTCATTATATTTTCTCCACTAGGATTCCCCAATGATTCACCTTGTTTCAACACCAATGTAGTAACTTCCCACAAATAAAAGAAATAAAACATTTTTTCCTGAAAATTTTATAGTGCATATAACACAATCGAGACCCCCCCGCCCAACAAATAAAACCCAAAATCCTAACAACAGCAGCAAAAACAAACAATCCTGAAAGGACACATGATAGTCATCCTTGAATGGTAGAAGATGAAAAGGGACTTTTTTTTGTATTATGTAACATACTTTTCATATACACAAAAGTGAAAGAAAGTGAAAGTCACTCAGTCATGTCCGACTCTTTGTGACCCCAAGGACTATACAGTCCATGGAATTCTCCAGGCCAGAATACTGGAGTAGGTAGCCTTTCCCTTCTCCAGGGGATCTTCCCAACCCAGGGATCAAACCCAGGTCTCCCACCTGGCAGGCAGATTCTTTACCAGCTGAGCCACAAGAGAAGGCCCAAAGTGCACCTGTCCCACCGAGCCAGCCAGGAAAGATTCCTTCAAAAAAGAAACGGTGATGCTTACAAAAATAAATCCTCACAATCTTCTCACTCAAACAAATGACCAGATCAATATAAATTCTAGGCAAGAAGAGGAAGAGCTGGGAGGGAACCTGAGGGGTTGGGTGTGGCCTCCAAAGAATAGGACTATAAGCTCCATAAGGGCAGGGACCACCACTGTGTTGTGCATACACGTGCCCAGTTCAGTGGCAGCCATGTGAATACTGGTTGAATGAGTAAGTGGTTGATGAATGGAGGAGAAAATCTGCCCTTGACAGTCAGGTTTCAGGAGAGAGTCAGATAATGACTGCAGCTGGAGCAAAGGAAAGCAAGGCTTGCTCAATTCTTCAGTTACAGAGAACACGTTTAATAGCTGTGGTCTTTATACTGCGGACAAATACTTTTTTTTCTAAAGTAAGATTTAACTTTTTAGAGCAGTTTTACGTTTACAGCTAAGCTGAGGAAAAGGTATGAAGACTTCCTACACATCCCCTGCCCCTACACATGCCTAATCTCCCCCATCATCAACACACCCCATCAGAGTGGTACATATCATACAATGGAGGAACCTACACCGACATACCATAATCACCTCAAATTTGCAGTTTACATTAGAGTTCATTCTTGACTTTGGATAAATGTGTAATGACATTTATCCATCATTGTGGTAGGATAAGCAAGTTTTCAACTTTCCTAAAAAGCAAAATAAAGTATGTCTGCGAAATGACAGAAAATACACACAGCTATCCCTCGCGATCTGTGGGAGACTGAGTTCCAGCACTCTGCTCAGACACCACAATCTGGATGCTCAATTCGCTTATATCAGATGGTACAGTACAGTGAGCCTTCCCTGTGTGTGGGCTGTGAGTCTGCAGACACAGGAGGCCAACTGCAGTCTCTGCTCCCAGTTCCTGGCCCAAACCTCCCCAAACCTTTATAATCTTCTAAATGACAGAAGCAGCGGGAGCATCTTTTGTCCTAATATCTGGATTCCCTGGTGGCTCAGATGGTAAAGAGTCTGCCTCCAATGTGGGAGACCCGGGTTTGATCCCTGGGTAAGATGATCCACTGGAGAAGGAAATGGCAACCCACTCCAGTATTCTTGGCTGGGAAATCTCATGGACAGAAGAGCCTGGCGGGCTACAGTCCATGGAGTCACAAAGAGTCAGATACAGTTGAGCAACTTCCCTTTCTTTCTTTCTGTTCTTTGACCTTAGTTCTGACAAAAGTGGGCTTGCCTGGACATGCTAGTGGTAAAGAACCCAACTGTCAATGCAGAAGACGTAAGAAACATGGGTTCGATTCCTGGGTCTGGAAGATCCCCTGGAGGAGGGCAAGGCAACCTATTCCCATTCTCGCCTGGAGAATTCCATGGACAGAGGAGCCTGGCGGGCTACAGTCCATAAGGTCATCAAGAGATGGACACAACTGAAGCGACTTAGTGCTTGCACGCACAAGCATGCGTGCGCGTGCACACACACACACACACACACACACACCCACAAAGCTGCCTTGGAATTTCCTAGGTGACAATAGCATCTTTTGTTGTAACAAGGTGACTCTTAGTGGGCTTCTAAATGGGGACGGGTCACCAGAAAGATCAAACCATGACTAAATGCTTGAAACTTTCAGCACCACTCTCCATCCTCCAGGAAGGGGAAAGGGACTAGAAGTGGAGTTAATGATGCACCATGGTTCCGTGATGAAGCCTCCATAAAAACACCAGAGGACAGGGTTTGGTGGGGTTGTAGGGAGCTGGAGTGCCCAGAGAGGGCATGGGAATTCCAACCCACATACTTAGCCCTAAGTATCTCTTCCATATGTAGCTCATTTTTATGCCTTATCATACCCTTTTACAATTAACCAGTAAATGTAAATAGGTGTTCCCCTGAATTCTGTGAGCCATTCTAGCAAATTTTCAAACCTAAGGAGAAAGTCATGGGAACCCAGATTTACAGTCCATCAGTCAGAAATAGAGGTTGCAGCCTGAGACTTGTGAGTGGCACCTGATGTTGGGAAGGGTCAGTCTTGTGGGACTGAGCCCACTATCTCCAGGCAGATAGTGTCAGAACTAAATTAAATGACAACAGCAGTCGTCAACCTTTCTGGCACCAGGAACTGGTTTTGTGGAAGACAGTTTTCCCATGGACCGGGGTCGGGGGACGGCTTCAGGATGATTCAAGTGCATTATATTTACTGTGTACTTTACGTCACCTCAGATTATCAGGCATTAGATGACAGAGGCTGGGGACCCCTGAATTACAGGACACCGAGCTGGTGCTGAAGAGAATCGCTTGGCATAGGGAAAAAAAGCCCATATATCTGGTGTTTGCAGTGTTGAGTGTGGTGGTGTGAGAGTCAATGGGAGACACAGGAGGAGTGTGTTTTTTCCCAGATCTTCTTGGAAGGGGGCCTGATAAGAACAGCACGACCAGTAGGAAGATACTGCCATAACTTGGCATGAGTTTAGAAAGGTCTGGCCTGGATCGTAAAAAGGGAAATGGAAAGAGCAGGAAGCAGAGCAGAGGAAAACTAGTCAGCAAATCCGACGACGGAGGAAGATGGGGAAACGGAAGCATTTCAGTCCTTTCCACAGGTTTGTTTCTGGATAACTGGAAGACTGTTTTTACTCTTAAATGCAATTTATCGATCCATCCATCCAACAAATGTTCACTGGCACTACCATATAGGAATTCTCAACCTCATAAAAAGGAACATTGTTTATTCTCTGAGCTCTTTCAGTTTATTGAGTCCCTGTTATGTTCCAGAATCTATGCAGGCACTGAGTTAGGATAAAAAGATAAGTCTCTACCATGAACTGATGAGGAGGTAAAAAATAAAAATTTACGTTGTTTCTTCAGCAGCATCTGTGCGTTTGAAAAAAACTGCTCCCTCACCGTTGCCTCAAGATCCCCTTTGTCCTAACTCCAAACAGGGTTTGGGCCCCACACAGATATAAAGATCTGGCCAGATCCACTGGTCTTAAGTGGCCAAAATAAAAGCAAAATTTACAAGTTTCTCTTCTTAAATTAAGTCACTTTATTTTACCACTTTAAAAAAAATCTGATCTTAAGCATTTCATTATACAACATAGACATTTTCTTTGATCCCATTTTGAGTTAAGTTTAGAAAAACGTTATCAAGAATTTAGTTGGAAATTTTACTACAATGAAGGAGCAGAGAGCCTAAAAAAAATACCCACTAAAAACCCAAATTAGGTCCTGAAGAAAACACTGCAAGACAATAGGATGGTTGTTTGAACAGCAGGGCAGGACTGCTATATCTGGGGATTTCCACTTACCTCTCTCTAAAAGAATTCCAAAAGAAACTCTCTTATCTGCACTTCATCCCTGCATTTCTCAATCTTCCCTTCCCCAGAAGCCAAAGTGGGCAGAAATCTACTTACACCAAGCTGGGCAGGAATCCTTTCTCTACCCAATAAATCAAAGTTGTTAGGAGTTGCCTCAAATAGTCTCACTCTTTCTCTCTGTGCCCCTGGAGTTTCTAAAATGGAAATAAAAGTACTTCCCTCATAAGGTTCTTTGGAGGACTAAATCATTCAGTTTGTTTATCCAAAGATGAGGACCCAGCTAATTCACACGTCTGAATTGATGCTAACTTAAGACCTAAAGTCCAACTTCTAAAAAATCTAAATGTATAGACAGGGGCACTTTGATAACCAAAGGAGAAATATCTTGCAAGGAAAAGAAAAATCAGAACATGACAAAAAGGAGTATTGGAAAATCAGAGTTTTAAATAAAAAGATGTATAAAATAAACTATTGGCATCAATTCCCATATGTCCTTAGGATTATATGATCATAGATTCTTCAACTAATACTATCTGTGTTGCTGGGGCAGGACATTTCACCTCTCTGGAGAAGAGAACATGCCTGAAATTCTCTCTCTCAATGTTGTCCTTTAGGCTAAAGATGTTTTGGTTAAAAGGATGCTTTAAATGTAGCTTAAAATCAACAGAAGCTATTTCCTAAATAGCTTTCAAGTGATCCCAAACTGACCCAGATACATTGGGGTGCACTAAATTATGAATTATTAATTAAAAGACTCACTCGTCAGGACTTCCCGGTGGTCCAGAGGTTAAGAACCCGCCTGCCAGTGCAGAGGATACAGGTTTGATCCCTAGTCTGGGAAGATCCCATATGCTGCACAGTAATAAACCTGTGTGCCACAAATACTGAGTCTGCACTCTAGGGCCTGTGCTCCACAAGAGGAGCCGCGGTGATGAGAAGCCCACACACCTCAACAAAGAGCAGCCACTACTTGCCACAGCTAGAGAGCGCTCGCGGCAGCAACAGGCCCAGAGAAGCCATAAAACAACAACAACAAACCTCACTCATTGACCTCAAGGGGTTTATAATCAAATTAAGGAATCAATATTCAAGTCATACAAATATTAGCAAATAAACAAGTCAAATAAATGTTTACTAAGCCACACTGCACTGATACTAAGGATCAAGGAGAACTGAAGTAATCAGAGATGGCTTTGGAGGGATGGGGGACTCAGGTCAGGGTGGAGGAAGGGAAGGATCTGAATCAACAGAAGAAAAGGCACAGAATGAATATGAAGTCTTTGCTTTACAAAGCCTATGTTCTTTCTTTAACTTTAGTCCTGCTGCCACCTAGGGCCTCCCTGGTGGCTCAGAGGATAAAGCGTCTGCCTGCAATGCAGGAGACCCAGGTTCAATCCCTAGGTTGGGAAGATCCCCTGGAGAAGGAAATGTCAACCCACTCCAGTATTCTTGCTCGGAGAATACTATGGACAGAGAAGTGTGGCGGGCTACAGTCCACGGGGTTGCAAGGAGTAGGACACGACTGAGCGACTTCACTTTCTTTCTTTGCAACCTTGAACAAGTCATTTATTACCTTTACCTAATCCACAATTACTAAGAGTCTACTATATATAAAGTATTGTACATCATTTAAATAATATAGATTTTCCAAGTTAAGAAATGGTGGGGGGGGGGCTTTAAGATTAAAGAAGACACAGCTCGAAACTAACCCCAATCTCACATCATCCTGGTTATAAAACAATGAAACAACCGAAATCTGTTCTCTTAAAGAGAATTTTTAAAACTTGCTGTTGCTATTTCACCATTCATCAATTAAAATCAAACTCAGCATGAAACCTACATTAAACACATGTTTAACTTTTACTTAGATCAGTCATAGTGTGGGGAAAAAATATTTTTACATGAAAATTTCAGAAACTTGCTCCATTCTTCTCCCATTTGAAAACCATAGTTGTCTTTTGCCACTAAAAACAGTACTTAATTCAACAGCTGTAGAAATAGCCTGAGCCCTTCAATAGCTCATTTATGATAAAGCATTGAATTTATCTAGCAAAAACACAACACATGCATGGGCACTTCCTTTTGCCCTGTGTATTCTAAATCTCTGCCAAATGCAGAGGAAAGAAAGTACAGATGGACAGGATATCCTGAAATTATTTGGTTTGCCTTATGTCACTCCAGAGAGAAATCCAGTGCCTGATTCACAGTGAGAAATTCAAATTAAGTAGAAATATCTAGGGGAGCCAGTCCTGGGGCTGAAGGCAGGCATTCCTCACCAGTGGTTCACTAGGGAAGCTTGGAAGGATGGCTTTGCCTAAAGGGAAATCAAGAAATCTTAGCTTTCCAGAATTCATTTCCCTCATTCCACTAAGCTCGTGGCTTAAGAGAAAGTGATTAAGGATAAAAGCATGCATGCCATTTCTTAAGAACACTAACAGGAACCAAGTACCTCAAAACCTATTACATAAAATTACAACTGACTGAATTTAGACCTGTGGAGGCATTTGAATATTCTTGTGTATTTGGACACAATTCCTTCAAAAAAAATTTTTTTCTTGGTATGCAGGATCTTAGTTCCCAGACCAGAGATTGAACCTGTGCCCCCTGCATTGGAAGAGGGGAGTTTTAACCACAGACATTCAGAGAAGTCCCAGAAACAACGCTTAATGGTACTGTATATATATTAAGTCATTGCACATCCAATACATTTCAGTAAATACCACAGAGGACCTAACAGTATGTGTTTGATACTATGCTTGGTACTGAGACTATATTGGCTTTTTTGTGATGCCAAACAACTTAATCACTATAAACCTGTTATTTCATCAATGTAAATATGTGAAATATGCATAGCTATGGTGAAGATTTAAAGAGCCAATGAATATAAAGTCCTGAGCCTTCATTCAAATCATAGCTTTCTTTTCCTTCTTCTTTTTTAAATGATTACATTGGTAAACAAGACACACAGCCTGGTAATCTCGAAGCTCTAATAGAAGATACAGACAATGGCCCAACATAGGGACAGTGATGATGATGATGATAAGGATCTAATAATAGCAGCTAATACTTATTTATACGTTACTATGAGCAAGGCATTATTCTAAGCACATAGTTCATCAATCAATCCTTATAACAACCCTCTGAAGTAAGTGACTAGGGCCACGGTGAAAAAGTGAGTGTTTTAAGTCGCTCAGTTGCGTCTGACTCTTCGTGAACCCATGGCCTGCCAGGTTCCTTTGTCCATGGAATTCTCCAGACAAGAATACTGGAGTGGGCAGCTATTCCCTTCTCGAGGGGATCTTTAGGGGTCAAACCTAAATCTCCTGCAATGCAGGAGAGCCACCAGGTAAGCCCCAGGGTCATGATAGTTGATATTCAAATATGTGGGAATTATCCTCTAAACCTCATTCTTGAGTGGCTGGAAAAGCACCTTCTAGGAATTAATAATATTACGCAGGTAGAATGACCCAAGGTTATGGGGTTGGGACAGTAAAAGAAGTTCTGAGCAAAACAAATTAACACGTAGGAATGCCCAGAGCAGAGAATGCACGTGGATGACCGAAGAACTGGAAGAAGCTCAGTTCTGGGGATGTCTGTGTGAGGCCACCAGCAATGTATAAATTCCTGTGTTAGGAAAAGCAGCTACTGGATAGATAGAAAGACAGGTGTTCTCAGGAAAGGCCGGGTGTCCTCAGTGTGACAGGAGTTCTTGGGTGGTCATCTGCCCGAGAGGCCCACCTGTGAGCAGCAGCCTGTACTGGGGAATCCTCTGGACCGGCTTGAGCAGGTAGTGCTTGAGGGCCAGACTGGCACAGCGCGGGCTCATCTGAAAGGAAAGGCATCCAAAGTAAACACGAACATTTTCCTCCAAAGCAAAAGACCCAGACTCAAGGGCTCGGGGAGCCAAGTTTTAAATAGCCAGCAACTCTGGGAGGGGGTTCCGGGAGATACTCCCTTTATTTTAAGGCACAACTCCAATGCGGAGAGGGAGACCAGAGCCAACTCACCACGGAGCCCACCCTTGCTTGCAGGGAGGTCTCCGAAATCACTGACTCATGAGGAAATTCACAGCCCAGAAATAAAACTACTGGGAACTGGGCTCAAATAAACATCAGAGCCTACTGTCAATATACTCATAGTAACAACAGTTGATACCAGGGAGAAGGCAGAAATTAAAGACAACCTGAAAAACAGCCTTGCTAAGTAAACCTCTTACAAGCCTGAAGGATGTAAACTTTCTCAGATGACTGGCTACAAAGGACAGCCCCAAATCACACTGTCTATGGAAACATTTGATTCTGGAACCCTTCTGACTTGACCATGAGGACATTTGATTTTGCCTTTAAAGTTGTTTTCTGTAGTCTGTGTAACAGATACGGGTGCCCAATTCTGAGACCCATCTCCATTCTCCATAACAGGTATTTACCGTGGGGTGACAACAAAATGGCCAAGGGAAAATGTCCCCATATCCTAAGATGTCCTGGGGTTCTTACACAGCTCAAGTGAGAAGGGAAGAGTTTTTCTAAATTTGTTCAGAGGGTTCTATTTGTTTCTAAACATGTACCTCCAGGGTCTGGTATGCAGAATGATTATGAAAGCATAATGATAATGCATGTTAAGAAAGCATCTGTTGTGAAAGCATCATTAGACATTGGACAGTTAACTTTCCCCGGTCTTGTGTGTTTTTTTTTGCTGCCAAGGCAACAGAACAACTCACTGGACAGTGATGAGAACCTGGGCCACAGCTACATACATATATAAATATATATATCACACTTCTATTCTTAACAGCCTGAAGACTTCAGAAGAAAGGAAAAGAGGGAAGAAAAGTTGACACATAATTTCAAAGTTTAATTACCATACAAATTAGAAGAAATATCTTAATACTTCTAAAACTTTTCTGGTTTGGTGTAAATGGAATTTACTGATAGTTTTAGCTTCAAAACAGAGAAGTGGTAGCAAAACAGAGGATGGCAGCAAAAATACCTCAAATTCTCTAACAACAGCAGCAAAACCTGGGTTTTTCTTGCACTGCTCATCCAACAAAGCTATATTCTTATCAAATTCTTTGATGTATGTGGAATACATTTTTAGATATGGTCCCTTCTTTACAAAGATGTCAGCAATTCTTTGTTGTTCCGTCCTAAGGAGTGAGAAGGGATAGACAAGAAAAAGAGTCATTACAGTATCCAAAATATATCCACTGATAAGCAGAGTCCCATTTCCAAGCCATCAGCTTATCTTTTTTCCTCTTCTTGTAAGAAATACCCCAAATACCCACTCTTTGCCATTTCAATTGTCATCATTATATTTTGCCTGGACTCTGCCAGTCCTGACTGGTCCTGTTTTTACCATTTCCTGCTTCTGTACAGCCAGAGACTTCAGAAAATTTAGATGAATTTCTAAGATAATTTTTTGTAAGAAGAATGATAAAGTACAGACAGGGAAATTCTTTGTAATTACATTTTATTTTAGCATACCTTTAAAAGATAGCTTTTAGTCACTCCTCAGTCCTTAAACTGTGTAATTATAATTTTAGTCATTCCTTAGCCCTTAAACTATATAAGTATAAATTTTATACTTAGGCTGTAGTGAAGTATTAATCACTATTTAGCATATTTTCCCAACATGTAGAGGCAAGATATTTCCAAAATAGGCAGAGGTATTTTTCTGGATTATATATAAATAACACTTAGAGGGAAATTTTTTTATCATGAAAGTAGATGATACACCATGTTGTTGTTCTAATAATTTGGGGGTTGCCCATGAACTTCAACAGTAAATCCAACTCCCTAAACCAAACTTGCCACACATTTCCAAAGATGTCACCAAACTTTCTATTACTGTCTAAATATCATAACGGGCTTCCCTGGTGGCAAAAAGATGGCAAAAAGAATCTGCCTGCAATGTGGGAGATTGGGTTCGATCCCTAGGTTGGGAAGATCCCCTGGAGAAGGAAATGGCAACCCACTCCAATATTCTTGGCTGGAGAATTCCATGGACAGAAGAGCCTGGTGGGCTACAGTCCATGGGGTCGCAAAGAGTCAGACACAACTGAGTGACTAAAACACAAATACCGGTAATAGCAGTCAACCTCTGGTATTCTTTTCCTGTTGTGAAATCTACAGCATCTACAACGATGTCATATATGTGTAAATTTTCTAAACCAAACAGCAAAATTTCCCTATCCTCTCGTTAACAGCCTCCTTTAGAAAATGCAGTTTCCTGCATTTTTTCCTGCCTCTTTTTGAGGCTCCAGAAAGACAGACATTTAACAATGTTTCCAACATGAATATATCAACCCTCCTCCAAGTCTCAAAAATCTTGATTATCAAAGGGCACCTATAGAACGTTAAATTGGTCAAATATAGGCCCTTCTTGCTCTTGAGACAACATTACTAAAGAATTTAAAAAAAAAAATGTAGAGTACTGAGCTCAGTGCATCAGTGAATTCTGGCCATCTAACGTGATCAATCTAGGGGACTTCCCTGGCAGTCCAATGGTTAAGACTATAAGCCTCCACTATGCAGAGGACACAGGTTCAATCCCCTTTCGGGGACATAAGACCATGCATGATGTGCTGTGTGGCCAAAATTAAATAAATAAAGTGATCAATCTACAGGTAATTACCAAGAAAATTCAATATATTGAAGAAAACACAATGTAAGGAACAACAAATCTTTGTCACATGCAGGTCCCTTCTGCCTTTATCTAAAATTGGAAACTCTGGGAAAGCTGGTTGGTCCATTTTTACCAGTTTGACATTCTTTCCTCCAGTTCCTTCAGGAGATCCCGATTGAGCTCATACAGCTGAGGCAAGTAGTACAGGATCTGATTTAGGGTCCGGTCCTCAATCACTGGTTTCCCAAGTTGCCTGGAAGCATGGGCTACTGCATCCCGGAAATCCTGTTACAGTTCAGAGGAGGAAAAACAATGTACACACACAAACCACTTAATATAATGAAAAGCTTTTCTCCCAGTCACTCTCTTTACCACAACAATATAAACTGCAAACTGTATTTCCCATGTAGAGTTCAAATTAAAAGCACCCACTTCCTCTTACCCACTTACTTGGATAAGAAAGTACAGACAGACAGACACACACACACACACACACACACACACACCCCGAGTGGCTGGGGTGGATATTTGGTTTTTAAACAGAACATGTGATATTTCTCTCAAATCATTTGGTTTGATCTCCAAACTTAGCAATTATATTAAGGAGGTATCTGGAAATTATATTGGAACTCTAAACAGTCCTTAAAATTATCCCAATACTGCTATATGAACAAAATCCATTTATTTAAAATTTATTTAAAAGTCCCCAAAAGATCTTAATTAATTTTACATTGGGAGCATCCTTTTGTCCACTTCCGGTAATTACTTGCCAACGGCTGGAACATTCTAACTGAGGCATTTGGAGGGCGGTACATTATTGATAATCAGAGAATATTGGGTCTAAGCCCTTGTTCCTATTTTACTGTATTTCATTGAGCTAACTCCATTTTTCTCATCTGTTAAATGGGTTGAGTGAGTGAGTGAAGTCACTCAGTTGTGTCCGACTCTTTGTGACCCCATGGACTATAGCTTACCAGGCTCCTCTGTCCATGGAATTTTCCAGGCAAGAGTACTGGAGTGGGTTGCCATTTCCTTCTCCAGGTTAAATGGGTTATAAGACTTTAATTAGATACTGCATACAAAGCTTTCTGCAATGTATTTGGCACACAGACTCAACAACATATTTTAACTCTGGACTTGAAACACTCTTCCCTCTATCCAACCTCCCCATAAATTCAAAAGAATTTATACTTTATAGAAATTTAAAACTTTTCTCATCACACATTCTTTTTCCTTGACTTTCCCCTATAAGACTATTTATACCACGTTTTAAGACAGGTCCACCCTACCCCACCCTCTCTCTCCAGAGAACATGTAAAGGGTGAGGCTGGAGATGGTACCTGGCCAGAATTCAATATATCTTGAAGCCTACCCTCAGGGGATAAGTAAGACAATAGTAAACTGTATCACAGTCCTGAGGATTCAAAAAAAGATTGTTCCTTCTTAGAAAGGAAATTTAATTAAAAACCTTAAAGCAAAGGTTGGGTAAAACAGACTCTTTACTAGGCTTTATCTTTTTTCTCCTTCTAACTGCTTCCCTTAGGAATTCACTGGGCAAATCAAAAAACAAAACAAAGACCCTGATTTCTTCCCTGATCCCTTTTAATGCCTACTCCATACATACATACACTAACCATTAGTATCAGTATTTTTTGAGCTTCTTGGGAAGGACAACAAACTCATATCTAATTTGAAAGTAAACAAAAGCTGCCAAGAGTAATGAAAATAAAAACAACAGCAAACAAATGGGACCTAATTAAACTTAAAAAGTTTCTGCAAAGCAAAGGAAACCATAAGCAAAAGGAAAAAATCCACAGAATGGGAAAAAATATTTGCAAATAAAGTGACCTACAAAGGATTAATCTCCAAAATATACAACTAGCTCATGCAGCTCTATGTCAAAAAAACAAACAATCCAATCAAAAAATGAACAGAAGATCTAAATAGGTATTTCTCCAAAGAAGACATACAGATATCCAAGAGGCTCATGAAAAAATGCTCAACATCACCAATGATCACAAAAATGCAAATCGAAACTACAGTGAAGTATCACCTGATACTTTTATTTTATTGAACTCCAAAATCACTGCAGATGGTAACTGCAGTCATGAAATTAAAAGAGGCTTGCTCCTTGGAAGAAAAGCTATGACCAACCCAGACAGCATATTAAAAAGCAGAGACATTGCTTTGCCAGCAAAGGTCCATCTAGTCAAAGCTATGGTTTTTCGAGTAGTCATGTATGGTTGTGAGAGTTGGACTATAAAGAAAGCTGAGCACCAAAGAATTGATGCTTTTGAACTGTGGTGTTGGAGAAGACTCTTGAGAGTCCTTTGGACTGCAAGGAGATCCAACCAGTCCATCCTAAAGGAGATTGGTCCTGAATATTCATTGGAAGGACTGATGTTGAAGCTGAAACTCCAATACTTTGGCCACCTGATAACGAAGAACTGACTCACTGGAAAGGACCCAGATGCTGGGAAAGACTGAAGTTGGGAGGAGAAAGGGACAACAGAGGATGAGATTGTTGGATGGCATCACCGACTCAATGGACATGAGTTTCAGTAAGCTCCAGGAGTTGATGATGGACAGAGAGGCCTAGCATGCTTCAGTCCATGGGGGTCACAAAAAATCAGACACAACTGAGTGACTGAACTGAACTGAATCACCTCTTACAGGTCAGGATGGCATCATCAAAATATCTACAAATAATAAATGCTAGAGAGGCTGTGGAGAAAAGGGAACCCTCCTACACTGTGGGTGGGAATGTAAATTCGTACAGCTACTAGGGGAACAGTATGGACGTTCCTTAAAATACTAAAAACAGAACTACCATATGATCCAGCAATCCCATTCCTGGGCATCTATCAGGAGAAAATCATACTTCACAAGGATATATGCAAATGTTCATTGAAGTACTATTTGCAATAGTCAAGACATGGAGGGGACTTCCCTAGTAGTTGAGTGGTTAAGATCCCTGTTTTCATTGCAGAAGGCAAGGGTTCGACCCCTGGTTGAGGAACCAGATTTTGTGATTCTGCATGTCAGCCTGCACAAGAAAAGGGAAAAAAAGGAAACTGACTCCTCTTCTAAGGTACATTTTAGAGAAGTCAAATCCTATGCTCAACAAGTGCTAATAAACCCTTCATTAGTCCTCAGTGGGAGAAGGCAATGGCACCCCACTCCAGTACTCTTGCCTGGAAAATCCCATGGACGGAGGAGCCTGGTGGGCTGCCGTCCATGGGGTCGCTAAGAGTCAGACACGACTGAGCGACTTCACTTTCACTTTTCACTTTTATGCATTGGAGAAGGAAATGGCAACCCACTCCAGTGTTCTTGCCTGGAGAATCCCAGGGACGGGGAGCCTGGGGGGCTGCCGTCCATGGGGTCGCTAAGAGTCAGACACGACTGAGCGACTTCACTTTCACTTTTCACTTTTATGCATTGGAGAAGGAAATGGCAACCCACTCCAGTGTTCTTGCCTGGAGAATCCCAGGGATGGGGAGCCTGGGGGGCTGCCGTCTATGGGGTCGCACAGCATCGGACACAACTGAAGCAACTTAGCAGCAGCAGCCGCAGCAGCAGCAGCCCCTAGTGTGTTCAGTTGCTAAGTTGTGTCCAGCTCTTTGTGATCCCATGGACTGTAGCCCACCCAAGGAATTTTCCAGGCAAGAATACTGGAGTGAGTTACCATTTCCTCCTGCAGGGATCTTTCCGCATCTCCTGTGTCTCCTGCATTGAAAGGTGGATTCTTTACCACTGAGACACCTGGGAAACCCTCAGTACCTGGGACTAACTTTATCAGCCCAAAATAGTCATATTAACCCAAAGGAACCAAACTACTTCTACCAGTAACTAAAGAACTACTTTTCCAACTAATTACTGTAATATAAAATAAGAATTCATTACTTGTATAAACTAAAATCCAGAAAACCACACAAAACAACTCCACAAACCAAATTGATTGGGGCCAAATTCCACCTCCAAACAGCCTGTTTTTATCAGCACTCACATAGAGTAAGAGAAAATAGAGTTAACATTTTTGACAGTCATCAGGATTTCCAGGCAGAACTATAGAGAATATATTTACATATCACAAATAACATCCTCAACTGTAAATACACTCAAAGCACTATAGTTAAACATCTTCTATGGCATTTTTCATTTTCCCAGTTTAACGATTAATATAATTAAGATGCAAGAGTTCCTTTTTCAGCAGAACAAGAAGCACTGATAGGTTAAATGATGAATATATTTGTCCCTTGGCAGAAGGATGACTTTTATTTTCCAGTTAGAAGGCATTTCCTCAGCCAGGACAGTGACAGCAGTTAGCTGCTAAGTAGCTTAAGGATCTATTTGACACAGCTTTTGCTAGACTCTGCATTCCATGTCTGCCACCACTGCCAAAAAGGAAATTGGTTTGTTTAAGACACAGTCAACAGAGACCAGCTAGTACGCTGTGCTGACGAGTAAGGTGGTCACCTCTAACTGGAGGTCCCTGACACACACCTGGCAAAACTGTGGTTTTTGTTTTGAGTACTACTGGGTAATGTCAGCAGTTCTGGAGGAACGAATGGCTCAAGATGCCATTTTTTTTGGTTGTACTGTGCTCCTTGGAAGAAAAGCTATGACAAACCTAGAGAGCATATTAAAAAGCAGAGACATTACTATGCCAACAAAGGTCCGTCTAGTCAAAGCTATGGTTTTTCCAGTAGTCATGTATGGGTGTGAGAGTTGAATCATAAAGAAACTGAGTACCAAAGAATTGATGCTTTTTAACTGTAGTGTTGGAGAAAACTCTTGGAGTCCCTTGGACTGCAAAATCAAACCAGTTAATCCTAAAGGAAATCAGTCCTGAATATTCATTGAAAGGACTGGTGCTGAAGCTGAAGCTCCAATACTTTGGGCATCTGATGTGAAGAGCCAACTCACTGGAAAAGACCCTGATGCTGGGAAAGATTGAAGGCAGGAGGAGAAGGGGACAACAGAGGATGAGATAGATGGCATCACCAATTCGATGGACATGAGTTTGAGGAGGCTCTGGGGGTTGATGATGGACAGGGAAGCCTGACGTGCTGCTGTCCATGGGGCTGCAAAAAGTCAGACATGACTGAAGACTGAACTGAACTGTGAGGCATGTAGGATCTTAGTTCCCAGACCAGGGATTGAACCCATGACCCCCGCAGTGGAAGCACTGGTCTTAACCATTAAACCACCAGGGAAGTCTGCCAGGATGTATTTTTTTTTAAATTATGAGAGCATGTCAAAAGAGAAATATAATAATTATAAGAGCAAAAGAAGAATGTTTACAATGGCCTTCTTAACTGCACACAGCAGCCCTGGGCCCCATCTCATTTCCCCACCCTGTGGGCCACCATCCCCTGAAAGCCATGTGCAGTGGTCACAGTGCCAGATGTAACTAAACCATGCAGAACTACACACAATCTAACTTCTCAGCTCTTCATGGACCTCAACCACTGCCAAACGTGTCACTGGAAGGAGGAAAAAGAAATTTTTTTAATAGAAAGGATGATTACAACATATGTCTGGTTATTCTAAATGCCAACAGCCAGGATATTTCGGGAAAGTGTGATGACACTTAAGAGCCAGACGCAAAACTATTTTGGGGCAGAAGAATCTAAAGTCGCCAACACCCCCATGATTAAGTCAGTAAGGACACAAGACCATAGGACTGGTACTTCAGTTAGATCCAGAGTATACTTTTTCACACTGGAAAAGCTGAGTAATTAACATAAATGGGGTGAAGGGAGCTATAGTATAAAAATGTTAGGTGGTGGCTCAGTGGTAAAGAATCTGCCTGCCAATGCAGGAGACAGGGGTTTGATCCCTGGTCCGGGAAGATCCCATGTGCTGCGGAGCACCTCAGCCCGTGCACAACTACTAAGCCTGTGTTCTAGAACCCAGGAGACAGAATTACTGAAGCCCACGTGCTAGAGCCTGTGTCCCACAAGAGAAGCCCATGTATAGCCAGAAGAGAGGAGCCCCCATGTGCTGCAACTAGAGAAAAGCCCATGCAGCAACAAAGTCCCAGCACAGTCAAAAATAAACAAATAAATAAAAATAAAATTATTTTTAAAAGTTAGGTAAATGAGTTTTTTTAAATATCAACTACATATACTTCAGTCTATTCTTCTAACATAAAATGTATCAAAGAGTCTATACGCAAAACTAAACCACCTATACTTTAGTTCCTAATCACCACCAACTTGGCCTTTTTAGAAATAGAAATGAGTGTCCTGATGGGATGGGGAGGGAGGTGGGAAGGGTGGGTTCAGGATGGGGAACACATGTAAATCCACAGCTGATTCATATCAATGTATGGCAAAAACCACTACAATATTGTAAAGTAATTAGCCTCCAACTAATATAAATAAATGAAAAAATAAATAAATTAAAAAAAAGAAACTGGAGCCCATTATACAGAGTGAAGTAAGCCAGAAAGATAAAGACCATTACAGCATACTAACACATATATATGGAATTTAGAAAGATGGTAACGATAACCCTATGTGCAAAACAGAAAAAGAGACACAGATGTACACAACAGACTTTTGGACTTTGTGGGAGAAGGTGAGGATGGGATGTTTCGAGAGAACAGCATCGAAACATGTATATTATCTATAGTGAAACAGATCACCAGCCCAGGTTGGATGCATGAGACAAGTGCTTGGGTCTGGTGCACTGGGAAGACCCAGAGGAATCGGGTGGAGAGGGAGGTGGAAGGGGGGATCGGGATGGGGAATACATGTAACTCCATGGCTGATTCATGTCAATGTATGACAAAACCCACTACAATACTGTAAAGTAATTAGCCTCCAACTAATAAAAATATATAGAAAAAAAGAAAAAAAGAAAGAAAAAAAAAGTGTAGTATAATATTATTCTTAATAATTTGAAGAAAACCTACAAAGAACCAGATCAACTTAAAAAAAAATACTCAGTTCCTGTGAGATATTAACATACTAGTCTTACCACCTCTGATCTCCTGGGCAAAAGCAAGCAAAAATCAATGCAAACAAAATCGAGACTTAACATTTTAACGCAATGAAGCACAAAGCAGATGGCCTTGTTTGTCGGGTCAGACTTTAAATCCCCAGGGCCAAAGAGCAGCAAGTGACTTAATGACCAGCTGTCCTGACTGGCATGACCTGACCTTAGGGCATTACTTAACCATTATGACGACACAGTGAATTACGAAGACCAAATGGATATATGGGCAGACAAGGGGCTCTGTAGAGCTCCCTGCCTATATGGGGGACACTAATCACTTCATATTAAGCAAGAGCAAAGGAGCTGCTAAGATCAGAGAGCTTTGATAACTACGCAAAAGGCAGTGTGATGCTATGAAGTAAAAGTGGGGATGAGGGGTAGGCTCCACATTCATAACTTGATTTTGTTCTAAAATGAAAATACTTGACCAAGGAAGTTACTCCTCCCTTTCTCTATGTTCAGACCTGGTGATAATCTGAAAGCAAGCCAATAAACTCAAAGATAACACCATAGCCTATATAGCACAGCAGACATTCCAAATAACAACTTTTAATCAATTTCTGAACATTCACTTAGCACGTGGGTTCAAAAGGACCAGAATTTAAAGTCTGGCTTTGCCATTTAGTAATGGGGTACTTTTGGCAGTTAGGTCACTTTCTTCCCTTAAAAAACAGACATGACACCCATTTGATAGGGTTGTAATGAGGACTGAAACAGATAATTTATGTAACAGAGCACACCGCAAGGTGCACAGAGAGTGCTCAGGAGACGGCCATTTATTTCATTAAAGGAGATTCAGTTATTTTAAATGATCACAAGAGCACCACTTACAATCACAAGTCCCTGCAAGCTTGGAAAAAGAGCTCTCAAACAGAGGTCTATAAACAGAGGAGACATCAAAGCGAGGGAAGGAAAACCAACAGTCCAGTGGCAAGACAGAGACACGCTTAACAGTGAACTTCATTCAATGAAGGAAGCCACTCCAAACTGCAGGTTTGACGTCCATGTCAACATACACTACAGGAGGATGCTTCACAACTAAAAAACAAATAATAATTAAATAGTTCACAAAACTGAAAAGAGACAGTGTATTTGGTAAAACAAGATGGTCATTTAATATGGTAACAACTGGAGGCTTCTACGAGGAAGTCTTTTATTCCTTTTATAAGGCACTTTTAAAAAAAAAGATATATTCTATTTCCTAACAAACACCTGAATGTCCACAGTAACTCTGCCTCTAACTCCATGGATTTTAAGTGGGAGTCTTCTCAAATCTCCAGGGTAATGTATATCTCAGCCTAAGGAAATTGGTGGAACAAAGATGCCTCATTAAAAGTACCACTTATATACAACTTAACCAGTCCATCTTTGTTCGAAAGACCTCAAAGTATCTGATCATTCGCTCTTAAAATGTATTATTTAAATCATGCTGTTTAGACATTTATAAAATAAGTTTATAGATACATCTATTAAACCAGTCTCCCAGCAGAGAGCAAATCAGATAACAAAAACAAAATCAAACCAAAAAAACATTGTATCATTTGTACTTAATAATATTAGATGTCTAAGGTGTTTTATCTTGAAAATGGTACTTATAAACAATATTATAGCAACCTCTGGTTTGGGCAACTTCTGGTACAAAAAAAGAAAAGAAATATAATTAACTAGAGCTCTACCAAACCAAGAAGTATTCATCACTTTCCTATCATTCATTTAATATACATTAATTTAGTGGGATAACACTAAATAAAACAGACAAAAATCCCTGCTTTCAAGGAGCTTACTTTCTAATGGAAGAAGAAACCTAGTAGGGTATTTTTCAGGAACAAATTCTATTTTGATGGATTTGAGTAAAAGCTTACTTGGTAACAACAAAATTTAACAGTACAGATTTTTAACTGATACAAATAATTCTAAATAACAGCACATTAACCTGAAGCATGTCCACTTCACCTGCAGCTAACACTAATTAAGTGCCTAACATTTATTTCATATGATCACATTTAACCATCGCACCAAATGTGGTTATTATTCCCATTTTCAAGAAGAAACCAAGGCTTGATTAATTTGTCCAAGAGCACAGTTAGTGGCAGAAGCACAATTCTTAACCACTAGCCAATTAGTCACATTCATTCATTCAATAACACTTACTGGGGGCCTTCCACACAATAGAAATGATGGGAAACTCAGAAGATATCCCTGGGTTGGGAAGAGCCCCTGGGAAAGGGAATGGTAACTCACTCCAGTATTCTTACCTGGAGAATCCTATGGAGAGACGAGCCTAGCAGGCTACAGTCCATGGGGTCACAAGGAGTTGGACATGACTGAGCGACCAACACTTTCACTTTTTTTTCTTTTCTGAAAAAAAGTGATCGTACAGGATCGCTGCCCTCACCTAGCTTACATTTTAGAAAGTGAAGTAAAGTGAAAGCCGCTCAGTCGTGTCCGACTCTGACTCCACGGACTGTAGCGCGCCAGGCTCCTCTGTCCAAGGGATTCTCCAGGCCAGAAAACTGGAGTGGGTTGCCATTTCCTTCTCCAAGGGATCTTCCCAACCCAGGGATCGAACCCAGGTCTCCCACATTGTAGGCAGACTCTTTACTATCCGAGCCACCAGAGAAGCTCTGCATTTTAGAAGAGACTAAAAACAAACAGGTAAACAAATAGATAAACAATATATGTGAAGTAGCAAGAAGAAAACAAACACAAGAAAGTTGAAAAGGGTGATCAAAGAAGACCTCTTTGAGGAAGTCATCTTAAGCCCACCTTAAAGTCACCTTAAACTGGAAAGATAAAGAAAGAACTAGCTTGAACAAATGAAGGAAGGATAAATATTCCAGGAAACTGCATTGGCAAAATCTCTCAGCAGAAATAACCTTAGCACTGAACTAAAAACTGAAAGCAAGCCACGATGGGACAGAACATAGTCTTTCACAACTGAGAGAAAGCCTTTCTCTCTTTCACTACCTTTTCATCTCATTGCTGCTGCTGCTAAGTCACGTCAGTCGTGTCCAGCTCTGTGTGACCCCATAGATGGCAGCCCACCAGGCTTTCCCATCCCTGGGATTCTCCAGATAAGAATACTAGAGTGGGCTGCCATCTCCTTCTCCAGTGCAAGAAAGTGAAAAGTGAAAGTGAAGTCGCTCAGTTGTGTCCGACTCTTCGCGACCCCATGAACTGTAGCCTGCCAGGGTTCTCTACCCACGGGATTTCCCAGGCAAGAATACTGGAGTGGGTTGCCATTCCCTTCTCCAAGCGATCTTCCTGACCTAGCAATGAAACCTACATTTCCTTCACTGGCAAGCAATTCTTTACCATTGAGTCACCTGAGAAGCCTGTTAATAATATTATGCCAAGACAATATCCAAGATGGTCAAAAGTAGACTAGGACAGATAATCATCCTACTTATAGGACTTGGACTTGTTAAGTAATGCTTTTTATTCTTAATGCAATGGGAATCATGTAAACAGTTTAATGCAGGAGAGTGACACAACCTAAAAAGTATTTTAAGAAAATCACCCTTAATACTTCACATGAAAAAATATTTTAAGGAACAGACTGAAGGGGGATAAGAATGGAAATAGGAAGCCCAGTTAAAAAAAAGGTTGATGCTGTTTTGAGTAAGAGATGATATTCTGGACTAGGATAGTGGCAGCAAAGAGGAAATAAAATCAGCAGGATTGCTGACAGTTTGGCAAGACAGGTGAGAGGGAGGAATGAAGAACAAGTCCTAGTTTTCTGGCTTTGGCAGCTATATGGATGTCATTACTATTTTGAAAAGAGAATCTCTTTTTTCTTTGGGCTCAACAGTGTATTGACTTAGAGACAAAGTGTATATTGGACCATTTTTTCAAATCCAGGCCAAAGTCTAAGTGCTCATGGTAGACACTGCAGAGTAAGGATCATATAAAACGTGACTTTTAAAGTCTTGCTAATGCCTCTGCAGGCCCCAGTTTTTCTCGCAAACATTAGAAGAATCAAAGCCTTCAATCAGTTCTTAGAATCTTAAGTATACTTTAAATCACATGATCTCTACGGAAATCTAATTCTTTCCAATGTAATATGATAAAATTCATTAGTTTAGATTTAAAATCACTTTTATGCACTATATCACCTAGTTCATCAAATTCAAAACAAAGAAATGATAGTGAGCTACAGTGATATATTAAAATCTTGAGTGTGACTACTGTACTGGACAGTGCAGATACTGAACATTTCTGTTTCAGAGAAAGATCTATTAATGCTAGAGTCTCAAATATGGAAACCTATTAATGGGAAATCATATATAACTGAAATAATAGCTCCTCCCAAACCACTAATATAGTGGGTTGATTTCCAAAAATTCCCACTGGGTTATCTAAAGCCTGTTAGATATTTTAAAGCAGTCATATTCTATCATATAACACAGTAGCTAATTCATTTAGATGAAATCAGATAGCAGCACAGGATTAAAATATCCATGTGCTACCTTTGTGGTAGAAGAGTAAACATGAGCCTTAATAGCATGATCGGAGTGTTGGATTGAAACAAGAGATGGTTTTGGCTTTACCCACATTATCATGGTGACAGAGCCCTCCTAGCAATGGTTCAGAATCTGTTTTAATGCCTGGCTGTTAAGACACCCACTAATGTTGGGCTCTGCTGAGTTACCCTTTTCACATACCAGACAGGATGTTAACAAGAGGTTGGCAGATGATCTGTTCTCACTCCTACATTAAAAGCTTAGGAGGTTTTGAAGATGTACAAATCAAGGTGAGTTATGGATGATTCACTCTGTTCAACATCAGTGGGGAAGAATCCAAGGCCGTCTACCAGATCTGAGATGATAAGGGAAACATTTTGGTCTAATTGTCTGTTCTTATGGTGCTTTTGTTTTGTTCCAAAAATACAGAGGTAAGAATCAGGATACATATTTTTTTTAAAAAATCAAACACTCTGGTAATGCTTTTATTGGGCTTGCCTTGTGGCTCAGTTGGTAAAGAATCTGCCTGCAATGCAGGAGACCTAGGTTCGATACCTGGGTTGGGAAGATCCCGAGGATAAGGAAAAGGCTACCCACTCCAGTATTCTGGCCTGGAGAATTTCATGGACTGTATAGTTCATGGGGTCACAAAGAGTCGGACACGACTGAGTGACTTTCACTTCACTTCATTTCAATGCTTTTTTTTAAGTGCTTCTCTACCTACTGGAATCAGAACTTCCTTCATGAAAATGAAGTTTTAGTTCAAGGGTAGAGGAAAAGGCATTTGAAAGCGTCAGAATTGTGAAAAGTCTACTGCCTGGTAATATTAAAATGGATACTTCATTCACTGATGCTCTACATGGGAGGAAGG
The DNA here is from genome assembly GCF_023699985.2 of Odocoileus virginianus. Classification (NCBI taxonomy): domain Eukaryota; kingdom Metazoa; phylum Chordata; class Mammalia; order Artiodactyla; family Cervidae; genus Odocoileus; species Odocoileus virginianus. The sequence continues at coordinate 22,740,907 of NC_069697.1, forward strand.
AGAAGAAGAAAATATAAGAGCAATTGGAGATCCTACCATATATTTTATAATATTAGGTTTTTTCACACTCTTTATTTCACTGATTCCTCATGACCTGAGAGATGGATTTTTTCCTTTTTTTTTTTTGCCACACCACAGCTTGTGAGACCTTGAGTTCCTTGACCAGGCATGGAACCTGGACCCTCAGCAGTGAAAGCTCAGAGTTCTAACCACTAGACAGCCATGGATTTCTCTAAACTGTTTTCTAAAATTTATATACCTAGTAAGAAACAGAATTTACTTAGCTAATGCTTCTCCAAGTGTGGTCTACAAATTGCTATAGGAATACAAAGACACCAGTCAAAAAAAGTAAGAATAAGGGATTGGAAAGTTTTCTTTCCATTTGACAGCACCACGCTGCAATGGCGCAGGAGCGGCCGAGAGGAGCTACCCCACGTTGAAGGTCAAGGGCAGCGGCCGAGAGGAGCTACCCCACGCCCGAGGTCAGGAGCATCTGCCGAGAGGAGCAATCCCACATAAAAGGGGAGGCAGCTGCACAGTTGCAGGAGGGCCGAGAGGAGCTATTCCACATTCAAGGTCAGGAGGGGCGGCTGTGAGGAGGTACCCCTCGTCCCAGGTAAGGAGCAGCCGTGAAGAGATACCCCACGTCCAATGTAAGAGGAACCCAAATAAGACGGTAGGTGTTGCGAGAGGGCATCAGAGGGCAGACACACTGAAGCCATAATCACAGAAAACTGGCCAATCTGATCACAGGACCACAGCCTTGTCTAACTCAATGAAACTAAGCCATGCCGTGTGGGGCCACCCAAGATGGCTGGGTCATGGTAGAGAGGTCTGACAGAATGTGGTCCACTGGAGAAGGAAATGGCAAACCACTTCAGTATTCTTGCCTTCAGAACCCTATGAACAGCATGAAAAGGCAAAATGATAGGATACTGAAGGAGGAACTCTCCAGGTCGGTAGGTGTCCAATATGCTACTGGAGATCAGTGGAGAAATACCTCCAGAAAGAATGAAGGGATGGAGCCAAAGCAAAAACAATACCCACTTGTGGATGTGACTGGTGATAGAAGCAAGGCCTGATGCTGTAAAGAGCAACATTGCATAGGAACCTGGAATGTTAGGTCCATGAATCAAGGCAAATTGGAAGTGGTCAAACAGGAGATGGCAAGAGTGAATGTTGACACTCGAGGAATCAGCGAACTAAAATGGACTGGAATGGGTGAATTTAACTCAGATGACCGTTATATCTACTACTGTGGGCAGGAATCCCTTAGAAGAAATGGAGTAGCCATCATGGTCAACAAAAGAGTCTGAAATGCAGTACTTGGATGCAATCTCAAAAACGACACAATGATCTCTGTTCATTTCCAAGGCAAACCATTCAATATCACAGTAATCCAAGCCTATGCCCCAACCAGTAATGCTGAAGAAGCTGACATTGAATGGTTCTATGAAGACCTACAAGACCTTTTAGAACTAACACCCAAAAAGTATGTCCTTTTCATTATAGGGGACTGGAATGCAAAAGTTGGAAGTCAAGAAACACCTGGAGTAACAGGCAAATTTGGCCTTGGAGTAATGAATGAAGCAGGGCAAAGGCTGATAGAGTTTTGCCATGAGAACACACTGGTCATAGCAAACACTTTCTTGCAACAACACAAAAGAAGACTCTATACATGGACATCACCAGATGGTCAACACCGGAATCAGACTGATTATATTCTTTGCAGCCAAAGATGGAGAAGCTCTATACAGTCAACAAAAACAAGACCAGGAGTGATTGTGGCTCAGATCATGAACTCTTTATTGAAAAATTCAGACTGAAATTAAAGAAAGTAGGGAAAACCACTAGACCATTTAGGTATGACCTAAGCCAAATCCCTTATGATTATACAGTGGAAATAAGAAATAGATCTAAGGGAATAGATCTGATAGACAGAGTGCCTGATGAACTATAGACGGAGGTTCGTGACATTGTACAGGAGACAGGGATTAAGACCATCCCCATGGAAAAGAAATGCAGAAAGGCAAAATGGCTGTCTGGAGAGGGCTTACAAATAGCTGTGAAAAGAAGAGAAGTGAAAAGCAAAGGAGAAAAGGAAAGATATTCCCATTTGAATGCAGAGTTTCAAAGAATACAAGGAAAGATAAGAAAGCCTTCCTCAGCAACCAATGTAAAGAAATAGAGGCAACAGAATGGGAAAGACTAGAGATCTCTTCAAGAAAATTAGAGATAGCAAGAGAACATTTCATGCAAAGTTGGGCTCAATAAAGGACAGAAATGGTATGGACCTAACAGAAGCAGAAGATATTAAGAAGAGGTGGCAAGAATACACAGAAGAAGAAGAGAAGTGAAAAGCAAAGGAGAAAAGGAAAGATATTCCCATTTGAATGCAGAGTTTCAAAGAATACAAGGAAAGATAAGAAAGCCTTCCTCAGCAACCAATGTAAAGAAATAGAGGCAACAGAATGGGAAAGACTAGAGATCTCTTCAAGAAAATTAGAGATAGCAAGAGAACATTTCATGCAAAGTTGGGCTCAATAAAGGACAGAAATGGTATGGACCTAACAGAAGCAGAAGATATTAAGAAGAGGTGGCAAGAATACACAGAAGAACTGCACAAACAAGATCTTCATGACCCAGATAATCACCATGGTGTGATCACTCACGTACAGCCAGACATCCTGGAATGTGAAGTCAAGTGGGCCTTAGAAAGCATCATGAGCAAAGTTAGTGGATGTGATGGAATTCCAGTTGAGCTATTTCAAATCCTGAAAGATGATGCTGTGAAAGTGCTGCACTCAACATACCAGCAAATTTGGAAAACTCAGCAGTGGCCACAGGACTGGAAAAGGTCAGTTTTCATTTCAATCCCAAAGAAAGGCAATGCCAAAGAATGCACAAACTACCGCACAATTGGACTCATGTCACACGCTAGTAAAGTAATGCTCAAAATTCTCCAAGCCAGGCTTCAACAATACATGAACTGTGAACTTCCAGATGTTCAAGCTGGTTTTAGAAAAGGCAGGGGAACCAGAGATCAAATTGCCAACATCTGCTGATCATCGAAAAAGCAAGAGAGTTCCAGAAAAACATCTATTTCTGCTTTATTGACTATGCCAAAGCTTTTGACTGTATGGATAACAACAAATTGTGGAAAATTCTGAAAGAGATGGGAATACCAGACCACCTGACTTGCCTCTTGAGAAACCTATATGCAGGTCAGGAAGCAACAGTTAGAACTAGACATGGAACAACAGACTGGTTCCAAATAGGAAAAGGAGTATGTCAAGGCTGTATATTGTCACCCTGCTTATTTAACTTATATGCCAAGTACATCATGAGAAACGCTGGGCTGGAACAAGCACAAGCTGGAATCAAGATTGCTGGGAGAAATATTAATAACCTCAGATGTGCAGATGACACTACCGTTATGGCAGAAAGTGAAGAAGAACTAAAGAGCCTCTTGATGAGAGTGAAAAAGTTGGCTTAAAGCTCAACATTCAGAAAACTAAGATCATGGCATCTGGTCCCATCACTTCATGGGAAATAGATGGGGAGACAGTGGAAACAGTGGCTGACTTTAGTTTTTTGGGCTCCAAAATCACTGCAGATGGTGACTGCAGCCATGAAATTAAAAGACGCTTACTCCTTGGAAGGAAAGTTATGACCAACCTAGACAGTATATTAAAAAGGAGAGACATTACTTTGCCAACAAAGGTCCGTCTAGTCAAGGCTATGGTTTTTCCAGTGGTCATGTATGGATGTGAGAGTTGGACTGTGAAGAAAGCTGAGCACTGAAGAATTGATGCTTTTGAACTGCGGTGTTGGAGAAGACTCTTGATGGTCCCTTGGACTGCAAGGAGATCCAACCAGTCTATCCTAAAGGAGATCAATCCTGGGTGTTCATTGGAAGGACTGATGCTGAAGCTGAAACTCCAATACTTTGGCCACCTCATGCGAAGAGTTGACTCATTGGAAAAGAGCCTGATGCTGGGAGGGATTGGGGGCAGGAGGTGAAGGGAACGACAGAGGATGAGATGGCTGGATGGCATTACCGACTTGATGGATGTGAGTTTGAGTAAACTCCGGGAGTTGGTGATAAGACAGGGAGGCCTGGCGTGCTGCGATTCATGGGGTTGCAAAGAGTTGGACGAGACTGAGCAACTAAACTGAACTAAATTTTTATTGCGTTTTACAAAAGTTTTGGTCCACCATGGATGTGCAATTTAAATATTCATTTGCTCACCAAAGCAGTGTGAGAATCACTATATTAGACTACAAGCATCCTGAACATATATTCCATGCAAGGTTTGATCAAATAGCACAGTGAAGTTATATAGCAATTTTTGCCTCTACCAGTTTCCTCATTCACTTGAAGATGCTTCAAATTTCCTCGAGGAGGTCTTCCATCTATTTAACCATGACTATCAGAAAATGTGTAAAATAGATATAGTGTGCTCATCCTAGAGATAAATTCTAAGTTTTCCAGGAAACAGCAGTTTAGCATTTTCTTCTCCTTCTCCCTCTACAATTCCCTATACAATAGAGACGGTTGGGGCATAGCAGCCAATACATATGCAGTTTATTTTCAAAAGTATTTATTTACCAAGTTTATCATTTTTTTTTTTTTAATGACAATATGGTTGTCATCAACAGCTCAGGGTGACCAAATATTGCCATATGTGTGTGTGTGTGTGTGTGTGTGTGTGTGTTTGTAAATTAATTTTAAAAGGGAACCTACCAGTATAGTTAAGGGTTACATGAAAAACAATTCAAGGGAAAAACAAATTAGCAATGCTAAGAAAGTTTTAAGAAAAATCTTCCAAAGCTAGAGATTTTTCACATAGGAAACAGGTCTCCATGTGCCCAGTGGACCAAGTACAGAGCAGAGGGGATTGTTTGGTGAATGTTACCCACCTTTAAGTGTAACCCTCTTTTCATGTTTATATAAAAGAAAACAGAAAATTATACTCTTTTCAGAGACATAAATGGGTATATATTTTGTAAACCTACCACTCCTCAATAATTCAGTTAATAACTGCCATCTAAGTAAACTTGGATGGTAATTTAATTCACTTCCATTTCTTTTACATTGTTTTCTCTATTTCAAATTTTTCTTTTCTAAATCTTAATATCCTGCTAAAATATAACTAAAACAAAGTTAACGCCAAAAGCACTTTAACTGCCAATGAGTATGAAACTTGTGAAAACTTGCAGGTACAAAGGAGTGCATGAGAAAAATGAACATGCAGCCAGACACAGTAACTGTTTCCCAACAGGTTTGTTCAAGTTTACAATTACAAAAATTGAAAATAGAACTTTAAAAAAGTTTTGTTTTTAAAATATCTATTTTAAGTGTCTTTCTAGGAGATTGTTCATATAGAAGAACAGTTTTGAACACCAACATTCTTTACCCACTGCTGTACAAAATTCTACTGTAGCAGAGATCTGCAAATGGCCGAGAAGAAGTATTATCCTTGTAATAACTCTTTATTATGAGGATAAAAAGTTTAAAGATTTGGAGATACAAATACAAAGGCTCTATTTTTCAGAAGTCATCTGGCATACTACACACACATGAGATTAATGCACTTTAGAAAATTTCTGTCTTCACATAAATGTGTGAATTTACTAATATAACCATGTACTAGAAAGCACATATGTGTATATACATGTTAATTTAATGACACTGAACATATTGAAGGATAGGGAAAGATGTAAAAGAGGATAGTCAGACTTCAAGAAAATATTAGCAGATACTTACAATATGCAAAAGTTTTAACACATCCACAAACCTGTAAAAAACAGCAATGAGAGACATGTTTTAAATGAGCCAGTGAGGAAACAAATAGTTTTCTGAATTGGAAACTGGATACCTACACTTTTTCTGAGCTCATGATCTCCTTGGCAATATGATGGACTTTACATTTCATTCCAGTATCTTCACCCTGTGGATAAGAGTGCATTAAGAAAGCATGAACTCATAAAAGGATAAGGAAGAACAGCCTGGAGTTATTCAGATGTACATTCAAGCTCTGATACAGGTTTCTTTCTTTTTTTTTTTTTAATAGGTTTCAATTAGAACACATTTCATACTATATAATGCCTCAAACGGCAAACGTGAAGAATTAGATCTGGTTATTAAACCATGATACAGGAGAAGCTGAGAGCAATCAGTAATCCTCACTGTTATCAATGCTGGGCTTGTGGACTACCCTGAGGAACCCCAGAGCCTCAGTGGGGCACACTGTTAGTGGCACAAAAGTGAAGCTACATTCTGCAGGGAAAATGATCCCTATAGACACCGCATGAACTTGTGTTCTTGGGGTGCATGCAAGTAAGTTTACTTAGTAACTATTTAGTAGGCATGTATAAGAGCACTTCACCTTCAGTAAAGCCATCTTAAGTCAGACAACTTAGGTGCAGACTGGAAAGTGCTCTTCAGCAGGTTATAACCGCACACATCACAGCTATAGGCTTTCTCAACTTACTGAAAATACCTTTTAGAAATATGCTCTTCCTGGAACAGATTGTTCCCTCATAGTCTTCAACTCTGCTGATACACTAATCCTGGACATTTCCCCTCTAGAACTGAGACAATAAATTTCTGTTGTTTGGGCTTCCCTGGTGGCTCAGTGGTAAAGAATCCGCCTGTTAGTGCAGGAGACATAAGAGATATGGGTTTGATCCCTGTGTTGGGAAGCTCCCCTGGAGGAGGGCATGGCAACCCTCTCCAGTATTCTTGATTGGGGAATCCCATTGTCAGAGGAGCCTGGCGGGCTACAGTCCATGGGGTCTCAAACAGTAAGACAAGACTGAGTGACTAACACTCTCATTGTTATTTTGGGTTGCAGCTGCCTCCTAATATCACTGAAGGCAGAGTTTATATTTCTTATCCCCATCCTCTTTGTTATTCTGAAATTATTCCCAAGAGGAAGAACGTACCATTTTTACTCCATCATTTAAAAATCTGAAGTTAGTAATTCACTACCCAAAATCACTGCAGATGGTGACTGCAGCTATGAAATTAAAAGACACTTGCTCCTGGGAAGAAAAGCTATGACAAACTTAGAGAGCATATTAAAAAGCAGAGACATTACTTTACTGACAAAGGTCCGTCTAGTCAAAGCTATGGTTTTTCCAGTAGTCATGTATGGGTGTGAGAGTTGAATCATAAAGAAACTGAGTACCAAAGAATTGATGCTTTTTAACTGTAGTGTTGGAGAAAACTCTTGGAGTCCCTTGGACTGCAAAATCAAACCAGTTAATCCTAAAGGAAATCAGTCCTGAATATTCATTGAAAGGACTGGTGCTGAAGCTGAAGCTCCAATACTTTGGGCATCTGATGTGAAGAGCTAACTCTTTGGAAAAGACCCTGATGCTGGGAAAGATTGAAGGCAGGAGGAGAAGGGGACAACAGAGGATGAGATGGTTGGATGGCATCACCGACTCAATGGACATGAGTTTGAGCAAGCTCCGGGAGTTGGTGATGGACAGGGAAGCCTGGCGTGCTGCAGTCCATGGGGTCACAAAGAGTCGGGACACAACTGAGCAACTGAACTGAACTGATCCATCATCTGATAGCATGGTTAGTAGGAGAAAACAGCTTCACCATCAGCTAATTCATTGCTCTGCATCTGAAAACACTTCTGATCATTAAAACCACCAGGCAATGCATGAGACAGGGTGCTCAGGGCTGGTGCACTAGGATGACCCTGAGGGATGGGATGGGGAGAGAGGAGGAGGGGGGTTCAGGATGGGGAACACATGTACACCCATGGCTGATTCATGTCAACGTATGGCAAAAACCACTACAATATTGTAAGGTAATTAGCCTACAATTAAAATAAATAAATTAATTAAAAAATAAATAAAACCACTGGGCAACTCTTAATTTTCAGATTCCTAGGTAACTGTCTTGGAAATTCTGATTTTGTACTTCTGAAAAGGGGCATGAAAGTAGATGCTAGAAGAAGGGATTGAACATAAATAAGAAATAGCTCCAGGCTTTAAGAAGTGAACAAGAGAGCAAACCACACATACAAATTACTATACATAAGGACAGGGACTTCTCTGATGGCTCAGATGGTTAAAAATCTGCCTGCAATGCAGGAGACTTGAGTTTGATCCCTGGGTCAAGAAGATCCCCAGAAGAAGGAAATGGCAACCCACTCCTGTATTCTTGCCTGGAGAAGTCCATGGATAAAGGAACCTGGTGGGCCACAGTGCATGGAGCTGAAGAGTCCAATAGGACTGAGTGACTAATACTTTCACTTTTCACATATAAGGACAACTGTGAAATGTGCTGATATCTTGAAGGAGACAAGGATCATAATCAGGAAAAGATTCACAAAGAATAAAAAATTTGATGTCACTCCTTAAACAGCCATAACATACTCATATGCCAGATACTATACATATCCACTGATCAAAGCCAGAAACCTGACTCGACTCTCTTCTCCACCCTCTATGATCACAACTGAATCACTGAGCTCTGTTGATCTGTACTTCTGAATAATTTATTAATCCTTTCCTCTCCTTTCATATTGCCTCCTTATTTCTGGTCTACACTACTGCAGTAATCTCAGTGGCTTTCTTGCTCTAGATTTATCCCCATTGCAACCATTCTCTGCACTGCCACTAGACTACAAGGTTCTAAACTGCGAACATAATCACATCTGTTCTCAGGCTGAAGCACATTAGCAGCCCCCTATCACCGAACTTTCTTTTCGATGGATGTAAGACATTCTACAATGAGGGTCTAGTTATCTTCACTAGTCTCATTTCTACTCCTCCACACTGTGTACTCTCTACTCCAGCCAAACGGGAACCACCTTGAAACTCCAAGTGTGCTCTGCCCTTACATGTCTGTCCTGCTTCGACTTCCCTCCTTACCGCCTCCACCTCTCCCAAAGATTTCTGCTCATTATATTCCAACCCATCTTTTAAAGTGGCAGGCACTCAGTTTTCTCCTTGACAAAGGCTGCCTTTATATTCTCTCCCTACCATCCTTGGGGATGTCATTTGGATGACAAGATCATTCTCTTACTGGTGTAGAGTTTATAGGACTTAACCCAGTGGGTTGTGTTTAATTTGCCGACATGTCTAAATCCTCTCTAGTCTGTGATCTTATTCACCCTTGCCCCCTTATGCACCAAGCACAGTGCCTGGTTCACTCTGCACTTAAGATGCATGAATGAGCAAGTGTACAAGGGTGGCTACCATTTTCTCAGAATCTAAGACCAGAGAGCACTACTTCTGAGTAACATGAAAATGTAAATTCAAACAAACAAAAGGCTCATTACAGCTGTTTCATGTAAAAGAACAGAATGTTGGACTAGATGATTAAAGGTTTGCTGCTGCAATTCTAAACTTCTAGGAATCTGTATATTCTGTTTTCTACTTTACCTTTTAAACGAGGAAGATGGCAGAGCTAAAGAAGGATGGAAACTACTAGAAAATGATTCAGAGGATTCCAAAGTAGAGACAAAGCCAAAGATAATCATAAAACAAAATAAAAAGCTCTATATTAACTCCAACTTGTAAGAACCATGATTCTGACCGAAGTCAAACTATGACGGGAAAGTACATCCCACTGTAAAACCTCAAGAGAGAGGCCTTATTTGGTGTCTTAACTTCTCTGTCAATGTAAATCCTCACTTAAAACTACATCACATTTCGAAGGAGGCTGCCTGTTAGATAACTGCATGTCCCCAAGTACACAGGTCATGGAAGTTGAAACAAGAGTCACAAATGAGATTACTTTGTTAAGGTCATAAAATAATCCAAACAAATTCCAAATAGAACCTTTGATCTGAAATTTAGTTTTATGTTCTGATCTCCTGATAACAGTCCAGCTTTGTAATTCTTAACTGTGTTCTCTTCTTTTCATATTTGTTCACAAGTAAAATCCAGTGAAATTTATCCATTACTTTAAAACAGAATTCGTAAAAGACCTCTGCTATATCACTTGAGTTCTACTAAAAATAAAAAAACTGAACAACTAGATTGCCCAAGAAACATCTCCATATCATTAAATAATCCCACAAATGAGGTGACACCATGATGAACTAAAAAAAAAAGTCCTCTTAGGTTTTCACCTCTCTCTTCATGGTATGTATTATATGAGCTGTTACACACACACAAAAAAAATTGTGGGGGAGGGAGGCAGAGAAGTCAATATTTAGGAGGGGTGAATAGTGGTGAATACTCTAACCATAACGAAGCAGAATGAATAACAGATCTCATTTTTAAACAATCATTTATTAAGTACTGAAAATAAAGACTAAAAAATATAAAACTAAAAAATTGGCAAGAAAAAATTAGCATGGCTACTCCTTCCATCCCAAACATGTTCCATCAACATCATTCAGATTCTGTGGCTCAAACTAAGTTATTAGCAGTGACAGGTTTTGGCTAAAAACCTCAGTTCCAGAGGTTCCAAGGCAAGTTATTTAACCTGTTTTTAAAAAGCCCCTTTCTTCATGTGAAGAAGAGAAAAACAGTACAGTTGTCAAATCCATATCCCAGGACAATTTTGAAGATTAAGTATAATAACCTGCACACAGACAGGCACAGACACACAGATGTGGTAGACGTCAGTTTTCTTGCCTTTATGGTGGCACTTTAACCTTTCCAGGAATAACTTTCTGTTCCTTCACAAGTGAAAGATAAGGGCTCAGCAGCACACATTCTTTCTTTTCTCCTACTGAGTCTGGCACTTTCGTGAGGGAATGTTATTGGCATATAGACACATATTTGTGATGTGCCCATTATATGTCCATGGCATATGGTATTTGCTATAGTTTGAAATAAGTCCCTCCAAAATTAATGTTCAAGTCGTAACCCCCAGAACCTCAGAATGTGACCTGATTTGGAAATAGGCTTGTTTCAGATGTAGTAAGTTAAAAATGAGGTCATTTTGCCAATACAGTATACTAACACATATATATGGAATTTAAAAAGATGGTTAACGATAACCCAATATGCAAAACAGAAAAAGAGACACAGATGCAAAGAAAAGACTTTGGGTCTCAGCGGGAGAAGGTGAGGGTGGGATGTTCTGAGAGAATAGCATTGAAACAAGTATACTATCAAGGGTGAAACAGATCACCAGCCCAGGTTGGATGCATGAGACAAGTGCTCAGGGCTGGTGCACTGGGAAGACCCAGAGGGATGGGATGGGGAGGGAGGTGGGAGGGGGGATCGGGATGGGGAACACATGTAAATCCATGGCTGATTCATGTCAATGTATGGCAAAAACCACTACAATATTGTAAAGTAATTAGCCTCCAACTAATAAAAATAAATGAAAAAAAAACAACAACAACTTTCTTCTATAGAAACTAAAAAAAAAAAAAGAGGTCATAAAAAAAAAAAGAGGTCATAAAAAAAAAAAAGAGGTCATTTTGGACTATGGTATGCTCCCAATCTAGTAAGACTAGTTTCCTTATAAGAAGAGGAGACACAGACACACACACACAGAGGCAGCACACCATGTGATGATGGAGGCAGGACCGAAGTGCTGCAGCTATAAGCCAAGGAACCCCACGGCCGGCCGGCAAATCACAACAAGAGATAAGGAAAGATTCTTCCTTGCAGGTTTCAGAGACAGCTCAGCCTTGCCAACACCCTGATTTTGGAATTCTGACCTCCAGAACTGTTAAATAATTATATTTCTGTTTTCAAGACATTCAGTTTGTGGTACTCTGTAACAACTTCCCTACGAAACTAATACAATTGACCATAAACACAAGCACAGAAGTATATTACATGTGTTTAATGTGCATAAATTTCTTTGGGTCATGAAGACTTGCGAAATGTTTTGGCAACTATTAGCCTGCTTGAGACTCAGAACAACATTACTGTCCTGCTGAATAAACTGAGAAATTTAAAATCAAAAAAGTTATAAAAGAAGGTCTACTACTATGCTTCTACTCCAAAGACTTCTTTTGGAAACCATCACCTTTTTCCCTTGAGTTACTGGCTGGCTACAGCCACATTTGTGGTCCCCCCTTGAATGATGTACATAGGACTGTATGATATGCATGTGCTGTCCTCAGTCACTCAGTCGTGTCTGACTCTGCGACCCCATGGACTGTAGCCCGCCAGGCTCCTCTGTCCATGGGATTCTCCAGGCAAGAATACTGCAGTGGGTTGCTATGCCCTCCTCCTCTGTACTAACCTTTCTCTTAGCACAATTATTTTCCCTTTATCGGGATTTTTATCTTCCTTTAACAACTTTTCTGAGATGTAATTTACATTTCATAAATATATTTTTGTCTTTTTAAAATACATAACTAAATGGTTTAAATATTCAGGGTTGTACAACCATTACCACAAGCTAAGTTTAGAACATTTTTATCACCCCCCAAAAGAAACTAGTGGTTCCGCCAACTCCATGATCCAATACTTTAGAGTACAGAAATGAAGTCTTGTGATTAATAAATATCAGAGTCATTGCATTCTTATCACGTTCTGGACAGTATTCCAACACTTTACATATATCAACTAATTTAGTTGACACAATTCTATGAAATAAGTACTATATTTTTCTTCATAACATTGAGTTCTTTAACTCAAAGAGGTTACATAATTTGCCCAAGGCTATTGAGATCATAGGTGGTGGCACTGAATTTAAATCTAGACAATTACAAAACATGTGCTAATCACTTAAGGCTAAAAGTTAATTTAAACAAAGCAAAACTATAGTAAAGAGGAAGCACAATGGTCTCATGAATTATGACACCGGAGTTAAGTGACATGGATTTTCTCTAGGGCTTGATAAGTTTGCTATATGAATCCTTTCAAATTCCATTTTCCTGTAACATTTCAACACATTCTGGGGATATTGCTGGTAACACTATTTTTTCCATTGCAGCTATTTCTTTATTCAAAGAATTATGATTTAAAATGAAACATATTCATATCAAACTAGAAAAAGTGTCATGAACACCCACGTATCTGTTATACATCTTAAATAATTACCAGTACGTGGACAATCCCACTTCATGTATACAGAAAATACACACATAGTGGATTATTTCAAAGCACATCTTGAGGTACTACTGACAGCAATTTTTATTCTATCCCTAAAAAGATCTGATTGAGTATGAAATGCATCTAATTCCTTTTTTACAAATAGAATCACTGGCAGTACAAGAAGAAATCCTAAGAAGGGTTTTTATTATCAAAAGAAAATCAAAGGACATTACCAAAAACAATTTCTCGAAAATTACTAAATAATCTCTAAATGATATGTTCTTTGAAATAGGAAAACATCTCAGGCACGTATAGCAAGAATTAAACTAGAAAGATGTTTTACAAGGTTTTGAAAACTAAGGAAGGATTTTATGCCTATCATGATAATAAATATTACTTCTGAGTGTCCTGAGGCCAAAAAACACAAAAGTAGAAACTTTTAAATACCAACAACATACCTGTTTATCGTCCAGCAGATCAGGCTCCCCTTTACTAGAAGCAGAGCTGACATCATCTTCATCTGAACTGTTGATGACTTCCTCTTCATCTGAAGGAAGGTCACCAAGACCAAGGTCCAGATCACTGTGTCCCTCCTGGGATGCTCCAGAACTGCTTCAATAGAAAATATTGCATTAGACATCCTTGAGAACAAGAAATCCTACCAAAAACAAATTGTGAGGGTTTCCCGAGTGACTCAATGGTAAAGAATCTGCCTGCCAAAGCAGAAGACACAGGTTTGATCCCTGATCCAGGAAGATCTCATGTGTCACGGAGCAGCTAAGCCCATGTGCCACAACTACTGACCCTGTGCTCCAGAGCTGGGGAGCCGCAACTAGTGAGCCCACATGCTACAACTACTGAAGCCTTCATGCCCTAGAGCCTCTGCTCCACAGAGAAGCCACCACAATGAGGAGCCCGCGCACTGCAATTATAGAGTAGCCCCTGCTCGCCACAACTAGAGAAAAGCTGACACAGCAGGGAAGACCAAGCACAGTCAAAAACAAATAAATAAAAATTACACACACACACACACACACACACACACACACACACGTATGTGTATATATATGGGCTTCCCTGGTGAATCAGATGGTAGAGCCTGACTGCAATACAGGAGATCCAGGCTCAATCCCTGGGTCAGGAAGATCCCCTAGAGAAGGGAATGGCAACCCGCTCCAGGATTCTTGCCTAGAGAATTCCATGGACAGAGGAGCCTGGTGGGCAGTCCATGGAGTTGCAAGAGTCAGACACGACTGAGTGACTAACACACAGACACATACACACATAAACAAATTGTGTGAGGTAAGCAAAGCACATCTAAGGGATCTGGAAGGATGGAAAGAGATCAATCAAACTCTCCCTTCCCTTTCCCCATCTCAGTTGTCAAAAACCCAAATTCATCTTGGATTTAAAATGGATCATCTTGAAAAACATGTTTGTTAGGTTTTTTTTTTTTTAACAACAAACCAGTGAATATAACATTAAAAAGACAGACTCACAGATACAGAGAACAAACTAGTGGTTACTAGTGGCAGGGGGAAGGTACAATACACTGGGTGTAGGACAGACTCAAATGCATTGCACAACATGGGGAATATGGCCAATATTTTGTAATAAATGTAAATGGAAAGTGGTCTTTAAAAATTGTATTAAAAAACCCAAAACAACACCCAGTGGCATTTCCTGCTGGTCCAGTGGCCAGGAATCCACCTGCTAATGCAGGGGACACGGGCTCCATCCCTGGTCTGGGAAGACTGCACATGCCAAGGGGCAACTAAGCCCGTGAGTCGTAACTACCGAGCCCATGAGCCACAGCTATCGAAGCCCACACGACCTGGAGCCTGTGCCCCACAGTAAGAAAAGCCACCTCAATGAGAGGCCAGAGCACCGCAACTCCAAAGTAGCTCCTGTTCTCCGCAACTAGAGAAAGTCTGCAGCAATAAGGACCCAGTGCAGCCAAAAAATAAATAAATAAAATAAAACTAAACAAATCTTAAAAACAAAAAATAGACCAAGCCCAACATGTATTTCTGTGACAGGAAGGTGGGTAAGGAGCAAGTTTCCCACATGCCCCTATTCTATGCTCTAATATACCCTTACTCTAGATAATCAGGTCTCTACTATCACAAACCAAGAAGCCTCATAAGAGGGGCCTGGGTTACTGATCACATTAATGCTTCAACATGAGAAGAGGTGTTGCTTCCTTAGGTTTCAGAGGTTTGTTTTGTTTTTTTAAAAAGCAACTAACAGAAAGGGGGATCTCATGTAAAGGGATGTTCTACCCAGACGCCTTTGTGGTAAAACCATCTTGTCTAAGAGATATGTGCGCACGTGGGAGAATTCTGAGATAGACCAAGTATGGACTGAGAACCAGGCAAATTGAAATGACTGGCCAAAGGAAACCCGGAAGAAATGTCCCATAAAAGTAATCCAAGTCACAACGAGGGCCTGACTCAGTGTCTCTCTCTCCCCGAGTCCACCCACCTGTCTGTCTACGCATGCTGGATTCTTTTTCCTCTTAACAAACATTTTACTTACTTAACCTAAAAAAAATAAAAAATAAAAAGCAACTAACAAATCTTTAAGTATTGGGAGGTAATGATGGTGACCATAATGCACAATCCATGTGCTATTGTGAACACGTGCCTACCTCTCTAGTCATCACTGCTGCCTTTCATGTAACCACATCTGAGGATGGGCACAAAATCTCCAGCTTGCTCCAGACCTGCTGAATCAGAACCTCTATAGAGATGCAGGGCCCCTAAGGGATACAGGCTGGAGTTTGAAAACCCTTGTACCAGACCATTTATCAACTCCTCCTCACCAGCCTGACATCAACAACATTTCTCATTCTGTACTGAGACAGAATTCTTGAATCTAAAAGACATTGTGGTAATCCAATCTGTGAGGGGAATTCCATAAGAAAGCTCCCAAGGAAGGCAACAGAAATAATTCTAGCTTTAGTCGTAAACACTTAGGAAGAAAAGGACTGTAGTAACGGCTTTCCTGATAGCAGTCTGTAAGAATATTTGCAGAATAGAAGTCAGGAAAAGATCCATAGAAAATCATCAGGGAAAATACTCAGGCAGAATAACACGACAGTTCCATTCACTGTGGCAGGTTTCTTTTCCAGGTCATGGGCAGGTCACTCAACTGCCAAGATTCCTAACAAGTCATGAGATTTTCTAACGGGAATCTTAAAAGTTAAAATTTCTGCCAGTTCCTGATTACACATTGTAGGATACAGACTTGCTTCAGAAGCCATTCCTGAAGCCCAACTGTTATACAAACCAGTTGGAGGGAGGCAGCACGCCAAAAGGAACACTTCCTCCTGCCAAAGTTACCGTTTCCTATTACTCAGTGGCAGAGGGCCTCAGGGAATAATATCACAGCCTCAATTAGGTGGGTGCATCTTATCACAGGTCCCCATGACACAGAGAAGATTCACCCCTGGGGTGGTGAGTGGGGTGGACAGCAGAATAGTCAAATCACTGGCAATACTCGCTTGTCTCTTGGAGCAGGGATAGGAGCCCAACCCAGCTGGGTAATTAGGTGATTTAGATGAGAGCGAGTGAATGAGAGTTAGGATATGCAAACTGCTGTATTCATCCATATAAGTAGAAGGAAATATACCTTCAACTTGCGTTTTATCTTAGTTCTTAATCTTTTCACATCCTCTGAAACTCTGCTACTCAAAACATATTCAGTCAATGAGCAGCTTCAGCATCACCAGGAAGCTTTTTAGAAAAATAAAACCGCAGTCCCGCCCCACCCCAATGAATCAGAAGTTGGTTTTAACGAAACCCCAGTAATTTGATTTTTGGGGTCAGCCTATCCATGAGTTCTTTAAGATTCAACAGTATAAAAATTCCAAATAGTAACACAGCTGTGGCACTTGAGGAAATTAGGTTTATTTTGTCTCAAGAACACTGAAAGGTGTCTCCTGGATTAACATTCAGAGAGCCATTTTAAAGAAGACAGCAACCAGTTGGTTGCCACATTCATTTAGAGACACAAAAGTTCACAAAAGTTAACATTTAAGAACAAGGGGACAAAAAGTAAGCAAGTAAATAAAAAATATATATATATTTAAATAAGGATCAAAGGAATAAAAAGCTTTAAATACTAAAAACAAGGATCAAAATATACCTCCATACAACTTCAGGCGATTTTAGTTCTAAAAATTGCTTACCTAGAGAAAACCTTCCCTGGCCGTCCTCTACCTACTCCAAACTATATTATCTGGCTCTTCTCAATCCTACATGCTCTTACTTGGTGGTACATTTTTTCTCTCATTAAAATGTAAACTCTTAAGGACAAGGAAATTGTCTTTTTCAGTTGAACTGCCATCACATTACTTGATATGTAATATGCACTCAATATATTTTTATTGAATGAACAAAAAGGATATTAGAAAACCAATGGGTGTTAAATTTCAGAAGTTCAGATAACACATGTGGTACTGGTGATGACAGAGAAAGGCCTGGGGCAGGGGGAATACTGGAAAAACTATGGTTTTTAAAAGAAAAAGGACATCTGGGCATCATCATCAGTGGTACAGAAGAATGTTGGTATTCACAAAACAAAAAAACCATTTTGCCTACCAAAGGAATCTCTTGTGAGTAGTTAATGGAAAACAAGCTTGGAGAAGATGACAGGTGCCAAGCTGTCAAGAAGCATGAAGAGTTTATACGCATCTTATAGGCCTTCAACAAGGAGACTGAAATCTTCCAGTAGACCTCAAAGTTCTCCTTAATATATCTTCAAGATGCATGTCACTACCATACTTCTTTCTTTTTTTAAAAAAGTCTTTATTGGGTTTGTTAAGATATTGCTCCTGTTTTATGTTTAGTTGTCCTGGATGAGAGGCATGTAGGATCTTAGTTCCCTGACCAGGGATCAAACCTGCTCCCCTTATACTGGAAGGTGAAGTCTTAACCACTGGAATACCAGGGAAATCCTTATACATCTTTCTCATTAGCGCCAACAGAGAAGAGAATGGCACCTCTTCCGTCAATCAAGTTTTGTAAGCACAGTACCTACCCCTCTCTCCCCATATCCCACCCCCTCCAAGCAGAGGAAAGGATGTCCTTGTTTATTAGCATCAGTAAGATCTCCTTGATGATTTCAGAGCTTAAGTTGAAGCTAAAGCAGCTCCCCACATACCTGGATGGTAAACAATAGAGATCAATTATAGTTGTGAAGCTTAAGAGGGAGACGAACCTTTGAAGACCAAAACAGGGTTTTAGGAGTATTAATTCTGTAACCCCAAAACCAATGAACTGAAATGGAGATAGGCAGAGCGACAGAAAGGGAGGAGGACCTAGGAGGTAATTTCCATAGTGTAGGCAGCCTGAGCCAGGGTGGCTACATCAGAAATTGAGAGGAAGGGCTGGGCATACAAGGAAAAAACATCACTAGAGCTAGTGTAAAGAGGGGGCAAAAAACTCAAGTTTTCCTTCAAGGTTTCAGGAACAATCACCAGCAGAATGAGGGAGACATGTTAATTGAAACAGAAATACACCAACAAAGGATCTGATTTTAAAAGAAAGATAATGGAGTCAGCAGCAAAATCAGGAAAGATGCCGCCTAGAACCCATATACATGCTCATCTCTACATGACTAAACAGAAAAACTGTTGATTACTCTGTCTTCCCATATAACCGAGAACAGCTTTCAAACCTGTCTAATAATTTTAGTTTCCTGATAATGAAACACGGATTTCTTACCTATGCTGGTCACTGAGTTCAGGCTCCTCCATTCCTTACACTCCCTTCCCACTGTCAGAAAGATAGCATCCTAACACAGTCTGCTTTTAGGGTTAAAGGCACAAGACATAGTGTTTCCTCCACATTTTCCTGCCCAGTTACTACATAATTTGGTAACTGAAATAAAAGGACAGTAAGTTGCAAAAACAACCAAAACAGAGTCAAAACTGGGCTCTCCTTTTGCAGGCCATCCTTTCCAAAAGTACACTGGGATAAAAAGAGAGACAAGGAAAGCCAGAAGTAAATTTCTACTGATTAGGTAACTGTTCCTTCAATCTCACATGCCAAGGATCCTTGCATTTGGAGTGGTGATTATTTACTGTCATCACTTAAACAAAAAAAACCTGACTTATTGTTCATGTTATTTTCTATATATAAACAGTACATTTTATACTGGAAATACATGAAGGATGAGCTCTCTTTTTAAAAAGTAATTCTTAAAAAAAAATAATTCCTATTTTATCTATTTCCTCAAAGAGTGTTTAGAAACATAAAATGTGCACAGAGCCAAGCTAGGCATAAAAGTTGCCAGGGTTCACCACCAAAACATCCTTGTGAACCTCTATTAAATTAGAGTCTAGCAAGGGGAGGGGAGAAAGCCAAGGATGACATAGAAATGAAAAGAGGAGCAGAATTAATAGAACATGTTTTCAAAGCACTGAAAGTAGTTTTGGCAAATCCAGTTATCTTTTACCTCTCTTGCCTGTGATCTTATTTGGAGCCCCTTAAACAAAGAAAATCCTCCTGCAACGCAGGAGACACAGATTCGATCCCTGGGTTGGGAAGATCCACTGGAGAAGGAAACGGAAATGGCAACCCACTCCAGTATTATTGCCTGGGAAATCCCACGGACAGAGGAGCCTGGTGGGCTACAGTCTATGAAGTCGCAAAGAGTTGGACACGACTGAGCAACTAAACAACAACAAAACAAAGAATATTCCATGTAATTTCTCCCTAGTGTGAAAAAAAGAAATTCACTCCAATATTCTCACCTTCAAAGTTTCTCTCTCATTTTCAAGTGACAACATGTAAATCCGAATTTCTGTCATCTTTCGTCTCTTCTTTCTACTCCCTGACCAAACTGAACAGAACGCCTGCTAGTCTTCAAGATGTCAAAATTCTTTTGCAAATGCTGTCTCATTATGACTTGGTGATTATGTGCTTCCTTTAGCTACTTTCATATTTATCACAGAATAAGTGGGGAAAGCGACCAAGGAAAACTTGAAGGATGAACATAACAAGGAAGAATCAAGAAAAAAATTTTTGAAAATAAGTCATATATTATAAAATGTAAAGTATATAAGACAGGTTTACAATTTTCACTGGAAACTTGTTTTTATTTAGTTTCCCCAAAAAACTTTTTACTCTTTCACTTCAGTTCCTTTACGGAACTGCAGATTCCACTGTCAACTTGAAAACTAGGCATTAAAACAGCAACAACAAATTTTAAAAACCATTCATCATCTTCTTATTTTCAGGTCCTCTTCTCAATTATGCAGTATGTGTGGAATTTTCTCTACCCACTACGCACATGACTTTCCTACAAACCACCCCTAAAATAAGAACGATTTCTCTCTTTGAGGAAATACGGAACAACTTGGGAATTTGCCCTACATAACATTTTCATCCTCTAATAAAGCAAGACTCATATAATCACATCATACTTTCAGGTTTTCCAAACACAGGATCTTGCATGATTATTTTCTGTCTGTGCAGAGCCAGAGTGACAGAACATAAAAGCCAAGAGATAACAAAGAGTTTGAAACAAATTCATCTGACTTCAACAAGGCTCAAGTTCCAAAAGTGTAACCCCTCTGGGCTCAGATGTAAACCAGATCATCTGATAGGTCTTCTTCATTGCTAACTGCTTTGACTAAAAATAAACACTGAGGTCTCCATAGTAAGTAAGGCTGAGGCTTTTATTACTGATTTCAGAAAAAGAAATTATATATATAAACACACACACACACACATATATAAAGAAAGAAAAGCAAAAGGGCAAAATGGTTGTCTGAGGAGGCCTTACAAATACCTGAGAAGAGAAGGGAAGTGAAAGCCAAAGGAGAAAAGGAAAGATACACCCATTTGAATGCGGAGTTCCAAAGAATAGCAAGGAGAGATAAGAAAGCCTTCCTATGGGAAAGACTGGAAATCTCTTCATGAAAATCAGAGATACCAAGCGAACATTTCATGCAAAAATGGGCAAAATAAAGGACATGAGTGGTATGGACCTAACAGAAGCAGAAGAGATTAAGAAGAGGTGGCAAGAATACACAGAAGAACTATACAAAAAAGACCTTAATGACAAAGATAACCACAACGGTGTAATCACTCACCTAGAGCCAGACATCTTGGAGTGCAAAGTCAAGTGGGTCTTAGGAAGCATCGCTATAAACAAAGCTAGTGGAGGTGATGGAATTCCACTTGAGCTATTTCAAATCCTAAAAGATGATGCTGTGAAAGTGCTGCACTTAGTATGCCAGCAAATTTGGAAAACTCAGCAGTGGCCACAAGACTGCAAAAGGTCAGTTTTCCTTCTATCCCAAAGAAAGGCAATGCCAAAGAATGCTCAGACTACCTCACAAATGCACTCATCTCACAAGCTAGCAAGGAGAAGGTAATGGCACCCCACTCCAGTACTCTTGCCTGGAAAATCCCATGGATGGAGGGGCCTGGTGGGCTGCAGTCCGTGGGGTCGCGACGAGTCGGACACGACTAAGCGACTTCACTTTTCACTTTTCACTTTCATACATTGGAGAAGGAAATGGCAACCCACTCCAGTGTTCTTGCCTGGAGAATCCCAGGGACAGCAGAGCCTGGTGGGCTGCCATCTAAGGGGTTGCACAGAGTCGGACACGACTGAAGCGACTTAGCAGCAGCAGCAGCAGCTGCACACGCTAGCAAAGTAATGCTCAAAATTCTCCAAGCCAGGCTTCAACAGTACATGAACTGAGAATTTCCAAATGTACAAGTTGGATTTAGAAAAGGCAGAGGAACCAGAGATCAAATTGACAACATCCGCTGGATCACAAAAAAAGCAAGAGAGCTCCAGAAAAACATCTACTTCTGTTTCATTGACTCTACTAAGGCCTTTGACTGTGTGCATCACAATAAACTGTGGAAAATCTTAAAGAGACAGGAATACCAGACTACCTTACCTGTCTCCTGAAAATCTGTATGCAGGTCAAGAAGCAACAGTTAGAACTGGACTTGGAACAACAGACTGGTTCCAAACTGGGAAAGGAGTACATCAAGGTTGTATATTGTCACCTTGTTTATTTAACTTATATGCAGAGTACATCATGAAAAACGCTGGGCTGGAAGAAGCACAAGCTGGAATCAAGATTGCCGGGAGAAATATCAATAACCTCAGCTATGTAGATGACACCACTCTTACGGCAGAAAGTGAAGAAGAACTAAAGAGTCTCTTGATGAAAGTGAAAGAGAAGAGTGAAAAAGTTGGCTTAAAATTCAACATTCAAAAAATGAAGATCATGGCATCTGGTCCCATTACTTCATGACAAATAGATAGGGAAACCGTGACAGATTATTTCCTTGGGCCCCCAAATCACCACAGACGATGACTGCAGTCATGAAATTAAAAGATGCTTGCAAAATAAATAAATAAATAAATAAATAAATAAATAAAAGATGCTTGCTCCTTGGGAGAAAAGCTATGACTAACCTAGAGAGCATATTAAAAAGCAGCAGAGACATTACTTTGCAGATTGTACTTGCAGAATATACTTGTCTGTATAGTCAAAGCTATGGTTTTTCCAGTAGTCATGTTTGGATGTGAGAGGTGGACCATGAAGAAGGTTGAGCATGGAAGAACTGATGCTTTCAAACTGTGGTGCTGGAGAAGACTCTTGAGAGTCCCTTGGACTGCAAGGAGATTAAACAAGTCCATCCTAAAGGCAATCAATCCTGAATATTCATTGCAAGGACTGATGCTGAAACTCCAATATTTTGGCCACCTGATGCAAACAGCCAATTCATTAGAAAAGACACTGATGCTGGGAAAGACTGAAGGCAGGGGGAGACGGGGACAACAGAGGATGAGATGGTTAGATGGCATTACTGACTCAATGGCCATGAGTTTGAACAAGCTCTGGGAGATGGTAAAGGACAGGGAAGCCTGACATGCTGCTGTCCATGGGGTCACAAAGAGTCGGACATGACTGAGCGACCAAACAACAACTATATATATGTGTGTACGTATATATATAATTGAACACATGTATGTAGTATATTAACTTTTCGGAGTTAAATGTTTTAATAACCACAAAATATAAATAAATAAAATCACTAAAATAAGGGATAGCACAGGAGGTGTTTGTTACCAAAAAGAAGATTAAAAAAAAAAAAACCTTGCAGCATAAAATGTACACAATTAGTGTTTTTACTCATTGTCAATGAGTTTTAGAGGTATCAACATCCAAGACTTTAAAACTTGCAAGCTGGGGATCTATAGCTTTAGAAAAACAAACCACAGAAAAATATCCAGCGTTCGCTGAAATGTAAACTAGATTATTTAAATCTGGCTTTAGAAAACAACAACAAATAAAAATAACAAAAACTAGCTTTGTGTAATGAACTCTGAAAATCAGGTCTGCTTCATTTTCCAGGGGCAACTTCTACCCTCATAAATTCCACTTTCATCCCCTTCCTCAGAAACACATTTATTACTGGGATTCTTTTTTGCTTATTCATTTTTAATTGAAGGATAACTGCTTTAAAATATTGGTTTCATTTCTGTCATACATCAACATGAATAAGCCACAGGTGTACACATGTCCCCTCCGGCGTGAACGTCCCTCGCAGACTTTCCCACCCCTCTGTCTAGGTTGTTCAGTTCAGTTCAGTCACTCAGTTGTGTCCGCCTTTTTGCGACCCCATGAACCGCAGCATGCCAGGCCTCCTTGTCCATCACCAACTCCTGGAGCCTACCCAAACTCATGTCCACTGAGTGGGTGGTGCCATCCAAACATCTCATCCTCTGTCATTCCCTTCTCCTCCCGCCTTCAATCTTTCCCAGCATCAGGGTCTTTTCAAATGAGTTGGCTCTTCACATCAGGTGGCCAAAATATTGGAGTTTCAGCTTCAACATCAGTCCTTCCAATGAACACCCAGGATTGATCTCCTTTAGGACGGACTGGTTGGATCTTCGTGCAGTCCAAGGGACTCTCAAGAATCTTCTCCAACACCACAGTTCAAAAGCATCAATTCTTCAGCACTCAGCTTTCTTTATAGTCCAACTCTCACATTCATACATGACTACTGGAAAAACCATAGCTTTGACTAGACAGATCTTTGTTGACAAAGTAGTGTCTCTGCTTTTTAATATGCTGTCTAGGTTGGTCATAACTTTCCTTCCAAGGAGTAACTGTCTTTAAATTTCATGGCTGCAATCACCATCTGCAGTGATTCTGGAGCCCCAAAAAATAAAGTCAGCCACTGTTTCCCCGTCTATTTGCCATGAAGTGATGGGACCGGAGGCCATGATCTTAGTTTTCTGAATGCTGAGCTTTAAGCCAACATTTTCACTCTCTTCTTTCACCTTCATCAAGAAGCTCTTTAGTTATTATTCTTTGCTTTCTGCCATAAGGGTGGTGTCATCTGCATAGTGGCTGACTTTATTTTTTTTTATTTCAAAATCAAGATCAGTACCCTGAGGCTGCTGTTTAACATACAGTCACAGAAGGACAAGGGCTTTCCAGGTGACTCAGTGGTAAAGAATCTGCCTGCCAAATCAGGATCAGAAGAGGCAGGTTTGATCCCTGGGTTGGGAATATCCCCTGGAGGAGGAAATGGCAACCTACTCTAGTATTCTTGCCTGGAAAATCCCATGGACAGAGGAGCCTGGTGTGCTGCAGTCCATGGGGTCACAAAGAGTCAGATAGGATAAGTGACTGAGCACACATACACACAGAAGGACAACTCTGAAAACTGGCTAAAAAACCAAATGGAATTCAAAATTCCTTAAAGTAGAAGATAACCTACCCAGATGTGAGCACTTTACATAAGCAGCTTTCAGAGTCAGTAAGGTCTAACAACAAAACAAGCAGTTTTAATTAAAAGAAGTTTCCATTAATGGCGTTAGTAGGAGGCCAGTTAAACAAACTGGGCACATTCACACAATGATATACTAAATAGCTATTTTAAAAATGAAACAGGTCTATGCACAGTGATATAGATTGCTCTCCAAGAATACTGCAAGGTTCAAAAGGGGTCAAGGCACAGAGCAGTGTGCATCCATCTGTGTAAAAAAGAAACACAAACACATATATGTGCACGTGTCTATCTACATAAATATGTGCATATAAAATGTATGCAGACAGGCAGCAGACACAAATATCCTGGTAGCTATCTCTAGAAAGAGTCAGAAAAAAGTGAAAAGTGAAAGCGAAGTCGCTCAGTCGTGTCCGACTCTTTGCGACCCCATGGACAGTAGCCCACCAGGCTCCTCCGTCCATGTGATTCTCCAGGCAAGAATACTGGAGTGGGCTGCCATTTCCTTTTCCAGGGGATCTTCCCGACCCAGGGACTGAACCCAGGTCTCCCGCATTGAGGCAGAAGCTTTAACCTCTGAGCCACCAGAGAAGCCCGAAAGAGTCAGAAGAAACAGATAAAAATCATTGCCTCTGGGGCTACAGTCTGAGATGAGAGACTTCATTATTTACCCTTTCCTGCTTTAAAAAAAACACAAAACATTTCTACTTACTTTTTCAAAGACAACACACACACATCCCAGAAACTCAGAAATTTTAATCAGAGCACCAACTCTTTAGACATTCTGCCCACACCCCAGGTTTAGATTTCTGTGTATTTTCAAGAGTGCCTTTATTTTTTCCCTTTAATTGCTTCTTAAATGGGAAAAATACATAGATTATGCCTTCTCTTATAGACAGTATATAGGGGCTTATTTAGGAAAACCATTGGCATGAGTCTCTAGATAACAGGTAGGAAGAGAGACCTTCTGGCCAGTCAGTTGATAGCTTTAAAAAAGAGAAAGAGAGATTGCAAAGGGATTGTTCAACAGTCTATAGGAGCCACAGGGTAACCACACAACTGCTAAGGAGACTACAGTAAACAGCACCATATTATTAGGCATCTCCCAGAGGGCTCTGTCTGGGTTGTGGGAGAACTGGCCTGTAAGATCATGCCCTCCAGAGCTCCTGGTCCAATCTTAAGGACAAAGGAGAAGTTCAAAGCCAATCATAATCCAACAGACACCCCTGTCCCCCCAGCTTGGGGCTTTCCAGGTGGCTCAGTGGGTAAAGAATACACCTGCAATGCAGGACATGCAGGAGACACAGGTTCAATCTCGGTGTCGGGAAGATCCCCTGGAGAAGAGAATGGCTACCCACTCCAGTATTCCTGCCTGGAGAAACCCATGGACAGGGGAGCCTGGAGGGCTGCAGTCCATGGGATCACAAAGAGTCAGACACAATTACACATGCACGCCCCTCGAATTTAGCTGGGAGGCATCTGGTTCAAGCCTGAGCTGTTCTGAGTTACAGTGGAATAAACTGTTATAAAAATGTCTTCTGAAACAAGGGCTAGCTAAAATAAGTACCAAACATTTAATTACCAGCAGTTTTGCTTTCTTAAGGGACTTGAGGAACGAATGATTCTTTAAAATGTTCTTCAAGAAATATAGACAATAGAAATCTTTTCGTTAATACAAATAGGAAAGAATTCTACTGAGCTTAGAACTGCTTCCAAATTGAATACAGGTTCCCAATCCAGTTTTCTTATTGCAGCAAAGATGGTGTTTATTTTGTTGAAAAATAATGTTTAAATAAAGAGATGTTGACCCAACATCATTTCTTCCCTTTTAACTCTTCATTATGTAACATGTAATTCATTAGTACCACACCAAATAGAGGCCACTAGAAATAATGAGGTTGGGATGAATATATGAGGACACTTCATATTTAGACACGCATACACACACATATGCACATACACATATATTGTACACATAGACATATATTTTCACACATGTGAGAAATGGAGTATTTCCGGCCATGTCAGTAAACGAGGATGTCACAGTCATCAGTGATTCCAGCCCTCCAGGGCATTCAGGAAGGAAAAGAATACCTGCTAAATCTGGCAGTCATGAGGCTGTAGCCACTCCCTATGGTGAGCACTGAGGAATTCAGCATGTGAAAAAAACACAGGATACTGACCCCAGGATAGCTGAGATGCATATGAAAGGAATGATTTCAGTGAGCCCAGACTCATGCATCTTCTCCTACATAGAAAAACACTCAATTACTTATTGAAACATTTGGTTTCCTTTCATTAATTGTTGTTTAATTAACAAAAATCTCTTGATGTTCCAGCTACCTGCCCTTTGTTATGAAAATTCTATAAAACCTGGTTTCTTCCCTTGCCTCCTTGAAGCAGGTCTCTCAGGATCATGTGAGAAGCTGCCTCCTGGGCTTAAGTCCTAAAAATTTCCACCAAATAAAACATAACTCTCAACTTTAAGGTTGTGAATATTTCTTAAGCTGACACATATAATTCATATATTATAATATTTAATATATAAAACTGCTATACCATTTATTTCAATAAATATTTATTGTGGGCTTATTATGCATTCTATTTTAGGCACTGGATAAAGATACTCTAGCAGAATTAGTCACAGATGATGTTCAAACTGTAAATTCTATTGGTTGCTTTTCTTTTTACCTGCTGATTGAGACTTTCCTAAACTAATAAAGGCAAAAGGAATCAGGATAACTGTAGTAAGTAGGGTAAAGGCAGGGACCATTTTCTAAACAGAGAACAACTAAAAGTAAGTGCACGGTAAATGTTAAAGGCAGCTCACAGGCACTAAGGGCTACAGAACCAGAGAAAGAAGTACCCCATGCAGACTGGGGCAGTCAGATAAACTGGAGGTATGGGCACCTGGGAGAAGATACTTCAGTGAATGAAAGGAGGAACCAAGGTCTCCTAAATAGCAGAGGACTGAAGGGAAAACAGTGTGAGCAAAGGCATGGAGGCAGAAATGAGTGATGTGGCAGGTGATTGGGAGGTGGTGATAGGAGGGTGAGTGCATTTCTGTGCGATGAGAAATGAAGAGATTTACTAGTTAGAAAGAGGTTCCTACAGCTAGGAAGCAAACAAGACAGACAAGAAGTAACCCACTTGTGATGGGAGCTGGGATCCAAATCCAACCCTTCCCCTTAGCTTTATCAAATTTCAACACTAGACAGGGAACCTAGCAGGGGAGTCAGGCTAGGAGAATGGACTGAGTGGTTAGTAGGTAGGGATGAACAGCTCACCTTCTGACTACCATCTCTAACAGGGTGACCACATGCTTCTGTGTCAATCGTACATGCCACATTGCTTCTGCTAATGTCTTTTCATCATAATCCTAACAGTCACTGAAAACGTGGTGAGATTTTTGGAAAATATGACCAGGTCCTCTGCCCATGCTACACTCTTGATTGTGACTCAGTTTGAAACCACTATGGTATAAGGGCCCAATACAGTGTTCTGCTTTGACATCGAGGGAAAATGAAGAGGGCCCCAAATGGCCTAATTACAAGTTGTGCGTCCCACTCTGCTCCCTCAGATAAGGCCCCCTAGTCAAACAACCTTCTTTACCATAGGGACTCTTGTGGCTTATCCATGAATAGGTGATTTTAGTTCCCAGTCAACATGTGAAATTACTGAAACTAGCCAATCACACTCTCCCACGGAATCCTCTTGATACTACAAAGTCTGGCTCCCACAGCTCCTGGCGGTTCACTGTTTCCAGTGTGTGTGTGGCCTTATGTGGAATGCTAAGTCCTCCTCCCCCAGGGA
Organism: Odocoileus virginianus; assembly: GCF_023699985.2. NCBI lineage: Eukaryota > Metazoa > Chordata > Mammalia > Artiodactyla > Cervidae > Odocoileus > Odocoileus virginianus. Next base: position 22,769,487 of record NC_069697.1, read on the forward strand.
GTGTGTAACTGATCAACTGCTGTCAAGCTTATCTGTCAATGCTGGCCATCCTCAACCCTCCCTCACCAACAGGGTGAATAGAATGCAACCAAAACACCTACCAAAGAGTATATCATTCTCTGGGATCCTTACACACAAAGCAGGTGCACTGGTGATTTCCAATAGGATTATCCTGACATCATATTGAAGGGTATATGAACCTAGCTTCATGAATTCCTAACTAAACTTTGTATTTACATCTACACAGACTCTGCCAGAATAAACACAAGCCATCTTCAAGTTAAGGTATTATTGCTATTATTACAGATACAAGACATATCCCATGTCACACAAAATAAAATGTATTAAATATAGACCCCACTATAATAAAATAGTGGGGGATTACGAGGCAATCAGCAGCTAAACCAAAATCTACTTACTGTTCAAGATCTTATTGTATTCAAGCCTACTTCAGTCTTTCCATTTTCTAACAGGAACCACAACCCGTAACTGGGATTTCCCACTGACATGGAGGAAAAAGATAGTAGGCTTCTTGGTAGCCAATAAGTAGCTAAAGAGGGGAAGGTTAAACTATCGCTTATGAATAAATCAGTCCACTTCCTTACTTAAAATATGCATGAAAAACTGTATTTACCATTTCTCTTAGACTACTCTAGATCAACTATGAATTGTCAACAACCCCAAAGAACCATATGGGACCCATTTCTTCCTCAGAGTACACTGGATTCAGGTCCATTTTTTGACTGAGAGTCTGCAGATGGCCTCAGGAAAGTTTTGTCCTCCATAAAACAATATCAGCATATCTTTTTACTAGTTACATTATTGACCTGCTCCTCCTTTATCTCTGGCTCCCTTGACTGGGAAACAAACAAAATCACAACATTTCTATCAAATTTGGGTAACATTTTCTAGAGCAAGTCAGAGAAAATAGAAGGGAAGTAAAAATAAACATGCATTCAAGAAGTGAGATAAACAGATGTACTTTTGCAGGGTCACAAACATTTCATCACAGTTTCATAGTTTCTCAGAGTAGATGCTAGAAACACTCTGTCTTGGAGCAAAACTGCCTGCCTGAGTCGTCACCTAAGCATTTACTAAATAAGTGAAACTGACTTAACCTCATTATGTCTCATTTCCTCATCCATAAAATGGGGATATCACAGTGCCTACCTGACAGGGTTTTATGAGAATTAAATGAATTAATATAAATAATGCTGTAACAATGTCTGAGACATAGAAAGTTCACTTTCTTATGTGCACTCTCTTTTTCCTCATATATGTGTACGTGTGTGTGATCATCTCTAGTATTTAAAAGAAAATTAGTACTCTAGACACTTAGAAGTCTAGACTTGTAGCAAAAAGGACTGCAAGAGAGAAGCTTCTGCATTGTCAGTCATGTGAAACAGCTCATCACCAGCACACACATCTGAGTAAAGAACTCCTGCAGTGAGATCATGTGAGCTGTGGTTTTGCAGGTCACTCCTGGGCTTGTTTTCCACGTTTAATTTCACTGCTTCTCTGTGGTAGTTTACTATTTGTACAGGAAGACTGAAAGCTCAGTTTCACAGTACAGTCTTCTGTTTCTAAAAGAATTTCAATCACCAACATAAATGACTTAAAGGTATCCTGCTGAGTCTCAAGATGCTTTTTAAAGTAACTTTCGAAAAGCTAGCTTCATCCCTCTTTGGCACAAAATGACCACAATGATAACAACTTCAAAGGTATAACGACTTCAATATAGGTAGAAATGGCCTATGAATGATATAGCAAGTGTCACTTGTGGAATGAAACTGCTGATTTCCTTGCCAATATGAACTTCACTTCGCCATGTAAAGCCAAATACTTGTACAGACTTTCATATGAGGTTAAATAGCATAAGGAGTCTAGTAGGCCTTCAAAACACTGATCCTCTGTGCTGACCCACTAGCTAAAAGCACCAAAAAAAAAAAAAAAAAAAAAGGGAGAAGAAGAAGAGAGGAGGAAAGTAAAGAGAAATTAAGACACCAGGTAGAAAGACAAAGGGGCTTCCCAGGTACCTCAGTGGTAAATAAACCGCCTGCCAAGAAGATGCAGGTTTGATCCCTGGGTCAGGAAGATCCCCTGGAGAAGGGGATGGCAACCCACTCCAGTATTCCTGCCTAGAGAATTCCAAGGACAGAGGCGCCTAGTGGGCTCCAGTCCATGGGCTCACAAAGGGACAGACATAACTTAATTAAAGACTAAAACAACAACAGAAAGACAAAGCGGCTTCCACTCCTCCAGCTGTGATATGTGTTAACTCTGGCCATTCACTGAGCTTCTGGGGTGTTAGTTTTCATGTCAGGCACTGACGTGACACAGAAGAAGGAAGATGCTATTCCTGCCTAGGCGGAAACAGGGCTGACAGCTTCTGTCTTCCTCACTTACCGCCAAGACAACAACAGCCTCCTAGGGACAGAGATAAACCACCCCTAAACTTTCCATTCATTCTAAAACTTTCCATATTAAAAAGCAAAACAAAAACAAACAAAATCCTTCAAAACCCTTATCTCTCAGCTGGAACAGAAGAGGGTAATGAGAGGGAAAGAAGGGTGTATTTTACTTTTCACTATCTCTACATTTAATATTTCTTTAAAACAAGGATTCTAGATAACTTTTATAATTAAAATATAATAATATGTAAAATTAGAACACTTCCTAACACCATACACAAAGATAGACTCAAAATGGATTAAAGACCTAAATGTAAGACCAGAAATTATAAAACTCTTCAGGGAAAACTTAGCTAGAACATCTGATGACAAAAATCAAAGCAAGATCCTCTATGACCCACCTCCTAGAGTAAGGGAAATAAAAACAAAAACAAACAAGTGGGACCTGATTAAACTTAAAAATTTTGCACAGCAAAGGAAACTGTAAGCAAGGTGAAAAGAAAACCCTCAGAATGGGAGAAATAATAGCAAATGAAACAGCTGACAAAGGATTAATTTCCAAAATAAACAACCAGCTCTACAAACAACAAATGCTGGAGAGGGTGTGGAGAAAAGGGAACACCCCTGCACTTTTGGTGGGAATGTAAACTGATACAGCCCCCATGGAAGAGGTATGAAGATTCCTTAAAAAAACTAGGAATAAAACCACCATATGACCCAGCAATCCCACTCCTAGGCATATACCCTGAGGAAATCAAAACTGAAAGAGACACATGTACCCCACTGTTCACTGTAGCACTACTTACAATAGCTAGAACACGGAAAAAACCTAGATGTCCATTGACAGATGAATGGATAAAGAAGTTGTGGTACATATATACAATGGAATATTACTCAACCATAAAAAGGAATGCATTTGAGTCAGTACTAATAAGGTGGATAAACCCAGAGCCTATTATACAGTATGAAGTAATTCAGAAAGAGAAGGGTAAATATTGTATATTAACACATACATATGGAATCTAGAAAGATGTTACCAATGAATTTATTTGCAGGGCACCAATGGACAACAAACATAAAGAACAGTCTTATGGACACAGGGAGAGGGTAGGAGAGGGTAAGATGTTTGGAGAGAGTAACATGGAAACTTATATTACCATATATAAAGTAGACAGGTAACAGGGAATTCAAACAGGGGCTCTGTATCAACCTAGAGGGGTGGGATGGGGAGGGAGACGGGAGCAAAGTTTAAGAGGGAGGGAACATATGTATAACTATGGCTAATTCATGTTGATGTTTGACAGAAAAAAAACACATTCTATGAAGCTATTATCCTTCAATTAAAAAATAAGTAAAATTTTAAAAATCCATTCTCCCTTCTCTAAGCTTATCTGAATTATTCCAAGCATTCCTCATAAACTACTTTCTTTTTAATACTTGGGAAGGAAAGGTCAAAAGGCAAGGGAAAGGGTAGGCTGGAGACAGTCATCCTCATCTGGATATCCATCAAAATGTAAAAAAAAAAAAATCAGGCCACGTAACATGTGGATTATGACAATGATTTTTAGTGTGTTTCCTGAAGACAGCATATAAATGAACATATGTCTAAACTTTGAGAACATCTAGTGTTTCCACATCAGAGAAAAAGATAAGTTGCCTGTAAGGGAAACCCAGGGAAGAAAGAATGCTTGTGCCTTAGTGTCAGGTAAGTACAGAGGCTTCTATGATCTCGAGCACCTCTGCTTTATACTCAGATTTTACTTATGGAATCCACCCACAGAGCATTAGCAGAGAGGCTAGTACAAATATTTACTGGGGCCAAGATTTCAATGAGCAGATAGAAAAGACATTAATTTGTGGAATATAAAAGAGCCTCCAAAAATACTTTGTTTCTGGGGGGACTTCTCTTGTGGTCCAGTGGCTAAAACTCCATGCTTCCACTCCATGCTTCCAATGCAGGGGGCCTCGGTTTGATCGAGGGTCAGGGAACTAGATCTTACATGCTCTGAGAGCTCACATGCAGTAACTAAGACCCATGCAGCCAGATAGATAAATAAATATAAATAAATATGTTAAAACATACTTCTGTTTAAAATAAAATAAAATAAAAATACTTCTGTTTAATAGTGAGAGGGCTCAATATTAATTAAAGAGGCTTAGAATCAACACCATTGAGGGTCAATCTAATGAAGTCACATTATGGAACATCAAGAGTTAATCAAGCAGTCCCGGTGTATAAACATACTTAAATTCATTTTACCATCAAAAAAGCTCCTGAGACTATTAGAGCCAATGTATTTTCTTATTTTTATAAAATTTAAATTTTCTTCCAGAAAAAGATTTCATGTATTTTTATTAAGGTGAAAACCCATTTCTTTAATCAGTTCAGTCAGTCAGTTCAGTTCAGTCGCTCAGTCGTGTCTGACTCTTTGTGACCTGATGGACTGCAGCACACCAGGCCTCCCTGTCCTCCCTGACCAACTTCCCTCTGTCGTTCACTTCTCCTCCTGTCTTCAATCTTTCTCAGCATCAGGGTCTTTTCAAATGAGTCAGCTCTTCGCATCAGGTGGCCAAAGGATTGGAGTTTCAGCTTCAACATCAGTCCTTCCAATGAACATTCAGGACTAATTTCCTTAAGGGTGGACTGGTTGGATCTCCTTGCAGTCCAAGGGATTCTCAAGAGTCTTCTCCAACACCACAGTTCAAAAGCATCAATTCCTCAGCACTCAACTTTCTTTATGGTCCAAATCTCACATCCATACATGACTACTGGAAAAACCATAGCCCCGACTAGACTGACCTTTGTTGGCAAAGCAATGTCTCTGCTTTTTAATATGATGTCTAGGTTGATCATAACTTTTTTCCAAGGAGTAAGCATCTTTTAGTTTCATGGCTGCAGTCACTGTCTGCAGTGATTTTGGAGTCCAAAAAAATAAACTCTGCCACTGTTTCCACTGTTTCCCCATCCATCTGCCATGAAGTGACGGGACCAGAGGTCATGATCTTAGTTTTCTGAATGTTGACCTTCAAGCCAACTTTGTCACTCTCCTCTTTCACTTTCATCAAGAGGCTCTTTAGTTCTTCACTTTCTGCCATAAGGGTGATGACATCTGCACACCTGAGGTTACTGATATTTCTCCTGGCAATTGTGATTCCAGCGTGTGCTGGAATCCAGCCCAGCCTTTCTCATGATGTACTCTGCATATAAATTAAATACTCATGGTGACAATATACAGCCTTGACGTACTCCTTTTCCTATTGGGAACCAGTCTGTTGTTCCATGTCCAGTTCTAACTGTTGCTTCCTGACCTGCATACAGATTTCTTAGGAGGCAGGTCAGGTGGTCTGGTATTCCCATCTCTTTCAGAATTTTCCACGGTTTATTGTGTTCCACACAGTCAAAGGCTTTGGCATAGTCAATAAAGCAGAAATAGATATTTTTCTGGAACTCTCTTGCTTTTTTGATGATTCAATGGATGTTGGCAATTTGATCTCTGGTTCCTCTGCCTTTTCTAAATCTAACTTGAACACCTGGAAGTTCATGGTGCACGTACTGCTGAAGCCTGGCTTAGAGAACTTTAAGCATTACTTTACTAGCATGTGAGATGAGTGCAATTGTGAGGTAATCTAAGCATTCTTTGGCATTGCCTTTCTCTGGGACTGGAATGAAAACTGACCTTTTCTAGCCCTGTAGCCACAGCTGAGTTTTCCAAATTTGCTGGCATACTGAATGCAGCACTTTCACAGCATCATCTTTCAGGATCTGAAATAGCTCAACTGGAATTCCATCACCTCCACTAGCTTTGTTTGTAGTGATGCTTCCTAAGGCCCACTTGACTTCGCATTTCAGGATGTCTGGCTCTAGGTGAGTGATCACACAACTGTGATTATCTGGGTCAAGAAGATCTTTTTTGTATAGTTCTTCTGTGTATTCTTGCCATCTCTTCTTAATATCTTCTGCTTCTGTTAGCAGAAGCAGCATACCATTTCTGTCCTTTATTGAGCCCATCTTTGCATGAAATGTTCCCTTGGTATCTCTTATTTTCTTGAAGAGATCTCTAGTCTTTCCCATTCTACTGTTCTCCTCTATTTCTTTGCACTGATCGCTGAGAAAGGCTTTCTTATCTCTCCTTGCTATTCTTTGGAACTCTGCATTCAAATGGGTATATCTTTCCTTTTCTCCTTTGAGTTTTGCTTCTTTTCTTTTCACTGCTATTTGTAAGGCCTCCTGAGACAGCCAAGAGAAAACTTTAACCCTTCAGATCTATATTTTATATTCATCACTAAAGCCTTTTGATTTTCATTTTAAGAGTCCCTTTTATACTTCCCCAAATATGGTGCTCAGCACACAATATTATGTAAGTACCTGTTAACTGGAAACAATTTTTTAACACACTGAAGAAAGAGGTAATCTACTAAATAGCTTTCACAAGTTATCTGTGCAAATCCATAAGAATATTTGACCTGTTTTCTTAACAGCTAGTACATGGGATTTTACCCAATGTAGAATGAGAATACTAAAAGATAAAGAGCTTTTTTTAAGGTAACAGTTTTCTAAAAGATTTCATAACTTTCTTAGATAAAATCCTTACATCCTTCCCATCTGGATACCCAACTAGTCCATGCTGGGGTTCACAACACACTCTATTTAGAGACAATGGAGCAGAGTCTGAAATAATGCAGACAGATGTTCAAATCCTGAGATAATATTATGAATAATTCACTCTACAAGGGAAAACAGGTTTTCTGTAGCTAAAACATACTGAGCATTTCTCCATACACATAAAAGTTGCACAAGGCCCTTTACCAGGCTCTTGACTTTGGGATATCTTAGTAAATTTTTGCTAACTCCAAAGGTACCTACAGACTGCCCAGATATTTTTACTTTCAGTTTTATGTGTAAGACATGGGGGCAGTTCTTTCCTTAAGAAGAGTTTTGTAAAACTGCAATTTTTTCTAGTGATAGGAAGATTTTAAGATCTGTACTACTTATGAAATTGTTTAAAACTGTTTCGAAGGCTTGATAAAAGAATTAGTGGAATTAGAGAGTTGGAATGTTTTGTGCGTCACTATTCCATCATGTGGAAGGGTGCTCACTACATAGCTAAAAAAGACAGACGCACGTAAAGGCTTTTAACTCAGCATGTCTTCTCAAAGGGAGCTTTGTTTTACTGAACAGCAGTAATTCTCCAAATCAGTGTAATTGCTTTCCAAAATGATCAGGTGTTTCCTGTATATTCTGGAAGCCCAGTCACTGGGACACTGGTTTACTCAAAATGCAGCTGGACTCTGACTTCATGCAAGTAAAAGCAATATATAACCTGTCAACTATTTACTCAGATCTGTCCATCTATTTTGTGCCACGTATGTGCTGGGGTCAAGGATACAAAGGTGCTTATAATCTTCTACACCATTTGTACTTTTATTTCATGTACTACATTTCCTCTTTTGGTGGGAGTGGTAAGAAGAAAGTTAATGAAACTCTGGTAGAAGAATGAGTTAGCGTTGTGCAAGAGTGGAATAAGGTGTGCCTTGTACTGCTTGGTATACAGTCAACACAATACATATTAGCCATTACTTCTATAATGCAACAAACAGCAAATGCCAGGCAATATGCCACAGAAGGGAATGGTGACACAGTAGCCACAAACTCACTCCCTTATTCAGTCTTTCAGTAAATATTTACTATGTGCCTAGTCTATGCTAGGCACTGTTCCAGGCACGGGGGATAAAGCAATGTAACAAAATTAAACGTTTCTCATGTAGAAAAAAGGAACCCTCCTACACTGTTGGTGGGTATATAAACTGGTATATCCACTATGAAGAACAGTATGGAGGTTCCTTAAAGAACTAAAATTAGAGTCACCATATGATCTGGCAATTCCACACCAGGGCATACCTGGAAAAAAAACACAATTTGAAGAAATAAATGCACCCCTATGTTCAGAGCAGCACTATTCACAATAACCAAGACATGGACACAACGTAAATGTCTACCCACAGAAAAACAGCTAAAGAAGATGTGGTACATATATACAATGGACTACTAGTTGGCCACAGAAAAGAACAAAATATTGACACTTGAAGAAACACAGATGGACCCACAGATTATCATACTAGCTGAAGTCAGTCTGACAAATGTCTGAAAGACAAATGTCATATGATATCACTTATATGCAGAGGTTCACAGACACAGAAAACAAAGTTATTGCGGGTAGGCAGAGGTAATTAGAGGAGTTTGGGAATAATAGATACATACTACTATTTATAAAAGAGATAAACAAGGACCTACTATACAGTACAGGGAACTATATACAATATTTTATAATAACTGATAATGGAAAACAATCTGAAAAAAATACGTGTGTTTTATATATATATATAAACTGGATCTCTTGGCTATATACCTGAAACTAATATAATATCCTGGTGTGTGAGGTCAAGTGGGCCTTCAGAAGCATCACTACAAAAAAAGCTAGTGAAGATGGTGGAATGTCAGTTGAGCTATTTCAGATCCTAAAAGATAATACTGTGACAGTGTTGCAATCAATATGCCAGCAAATTTGGAAAACTCGCAGTGGCCACAGGGCTGGAAAAGGTCAGTTTTCATACCAGTCCCTAAGAAAGGCATCTCAAAGAATGTTCAAACTACCGCACATTTGCACTCATCTCACATGCTAGAAAGTAATGCTCAAAATTCTCCAAGCCAGACTTCAGCAATACGTGAAACGTGAACTTCCAGATGTTCAAGCTGGTTGTAGAAAAGGCAGAGGAACCAGAGATCAAATTGACAACATCCACTGGATCATCGAAAAAGCAAGAGAGTTCCAGAAAAACATCTATTTCTGCTTTATTGACTACACCAAAGCCTTTGACTGTGTGGAACACAATAAACCGTGGAAAATTCTGAAAGAGATGGGAATACCAGACCACCTGACCTGCCTCTTGAGAAACCTGTATGCAGGTCAGGAAGCAACAGAACTGGACATGGAACGACAGACTGGTTCCAGATAAAGAAAGGAGTATGTCAAGACTGTATATTGTCACCCTGCTTATTTAACTTATATGCAGAGTACATCATGAGAAATGCTGGGCTGGAAGAAGCACAAGCTGGAATCATGACTGCCAGGAGAAATATCGATAACCTTAGATATGCAGATGACATCACCCTTATGGCAGAAAGTGAAGATGAACTACAAAGCCTCTTGATGAAAGTGAAAGAGGAGAGTGAAAAAGTTGGCTTAAAGCTCAGCATTCAGAAAACTAAGACCATGGCATCTGGTCCCATCACTTCATGGGAAATAGATGGGGAGACAGTGGAAACAGTGGCAGACTTTAATTTTTTGTGCTCCAAAATCACTGCAGATGGTGATTGCAGCCATGAAATTAAAAGACACTTACTCCTTGGAAGGAAGGTTATGAGCAACCTAGATAGTGTATTAAAAAACAGAGACATTACTTTGCCAACAAAGGTCCATCTGGCCAAGGCTGTGGTTTTTCCAGTGGTCATGTATGGATGTGAGTTGGATTGTGAAGAAAGCTGAGCGCTGAAAAATTGAAGCTTTTGAACTGTGGTGTTGGAGAAGACTCTTGAGAGTCCCTTGGACTGCAAGGAGATCCAACCAGTCCATCCTAAAGGAGAGCAGTCCTGGGTGTTCATTGGAAGGACTGATGCTAAAGCTGAAATTCCAGTACTTTGGCCACCTCATGTGAAGAGTTGACTCATTGGAAAAGGCCCTGATGCTGGGACGGATTGGGGGCAGGAGGAGAAGGGGACGACGACAGAGGATGAGCTGGTTGGATGGCATCACCGACCCGATGGACATGGGTTTGAGTAAACTCCGGGAGTTGGTGATGGACAGGGAGGCCTGGCATGCTGCGATTCATGGGGTTGCAAAGAGTCAGACATGACTGAGCGACTGAACTGAACACGCTGCAAAATAATGCTCAAAATTCTCCAAGCCAGGCTTCAACAGTATGTGAACCGTGAACCTCCAGATGTTCAAGTTAGATTTAGAAAAGGCAGAGGAACCAGAGATCAAATTGCCAACATCCGTTGGATCAACGGATGAGAAGCAAGAGAATTCCAGAAAAACATCTATTTCTGCTTTATTGACTATGCCAAAGCCTTTGACTGTGTGGAACACAATAAACTGTGGAAAATTCTGAAAGAAATGGGAATACCAGACCACCTGACCTGCCCCTTGAGAAACCTGTATGAAGGTCAGGAAGCAACAGTTAGAACTAGACATGGAACAGCAGACTGGTTCCAAATCGGGAAAGGAGTACGTCAAGGCTGTTAAAAGTCACCCCGCTTATTTAACTTATATTCAGAGTACATCATGAGAAATGCTGGGCTGGATGAAGCACAAGCTGGAATCAAGAATGCCAGGAGAAATATCAATAACCTCAGGTACGCAGATGACACTACCCTTATGGCAGAAAGCAAAGAAGAACTAAAGAGCCTCTTGATGAAAGTGAAAGAAGAGAGTGAAAATGTTGGCTTAAAACTCAACATTCAAAAAACAAAGATCATGGCCTCCGGTCCCATCACTTCATGGCAAATAATGGGGAAACAATGGAAACAGTGAGAGACTTTATTTTTTGGGCTCCAAAATCACTGCAGACAGTGACTGCAGCCATGAAATTAAAGAAACTTGCTCCTTGGAAGAAAAGCTATGACCAACCTAGACAGCATATTAAAAAGCAGAGACATTACTTTGCCAACAAAGGTCCATCTGGTCAAGGCTGTGGTTTTTCCAGTAGTCATGTATGGATGTAAGAGTTGGACTATAAAAAAAGCTGAGTGCTGAAGAATTGATGCTTTTGAACTGTGGTGTTGGAGAAGACTCTTGAGAGTTCCTTGGACTGCAAGGAGATCCAACCAGTCTATCAGAAAGGCAATCAGACCTGGATATTCATTGGAAGAACTGATGCTGAAGCTGAAGCTCCAATCCTTTGGCTACCTGATGTGAAGAACTAACACACTAGAAAAGACCGTGATGCTGGGAAAGATTGAAGACGAGAGGAGAAGGGGAAAACAGGGGATGAGATGGTTGGATGGCATCACTGACTTGATGGACATGAGTTTGAGTAAGTTTTGGGAGTTGCTGGACAGGGACGCCTGATGTGCTGCAGTCCATAGGGTCGCAAAGAGTCAGATATGACTGAGCGACTGAACTGAAGTGAATTGATAATATGACTTAAAACATTATTTGCTTAAAATGAAGACTAGCCAAGTTTAGTTCCGGTTAGGCAGGATGAACACAGATGCTGAATTTAAAGAGGCATTTCAATCAGTTTGGAGGTAGGTTTCACCAGCCCCTAGGTAGAGAAGGTCAACAATTGTGACACGTGTCCATAGTCCCAGTAATGATGCTAGAAATGCTTTATGTAAGAAAGTTTCTTTCAACCTACAACCCAACTGAATGTTTTCCTCTCCTAGCATCCAGGTCTTATCCTCTTATAATTCAAAGGCTCCAAAAATTCTACTGTCTGTAATCTTCAACTAGAGAGTTTATCACCTTCCCCTTTGGGGAAAAAAAAAATCCACCATTCACTTAAATCTAATTTTTCATCAAGATAATAATGTTATTATGTATCATAAAAGGTATTGCAGCCCTACAAATTATTTGCTTTGGAGAATCTATAAATAGTAACTAATTTTAAACTACACGGTTGTAGGGGGGCTTCCCCAGTGGTCCAGTGGTTAAGACTCTAGGCTTCCACTGCTGGGGACAGAGGTCCAATCCCTGGTTGGGGAACTGAGATCTTGAATGCTACACAGTGTGGCAAAAAAAAAAAAATAAGAAAAAACAACAAAATCCAAAAAACTACAGTGCTTTAGATCTCGGAAAGTACTTGACAGAAAACGAAACGAGGAACTGGAATAATAGATAAAAAAGCAAGTGTCATGTAAATCAGTGGGGAAATATGAGACATGCATAATTCTTTCTGTATCACTGATGTCCACATGCAACCAGTAAATGACATTTTAACTTGTTCTGAATAGCAACCACCACTAACTTGACCAAATGCAAACATGGCATGATTATCTCCATTTTTAACCACTGAAACACCTACTTCCTAACCGTAAAAGCTTTCCAATTCACAGACTTATCTTGCATGAAAAATCCTGTGCCTCTGAAAACGCTCCTTAATGTCTGTACAAATCACTGCAGGTGTCCCCGTGTTTTTCCCTCTAGACAGTGAACAAAGTGGGGACAGTAGTCTTTTTTCAATCATAGTCTCCTGGGTAGACAAGAGTCTGTAATATGAACACGTTCTGATTTAAAATTACTACATCTCAGGACCAGTTTTTCTGAATATCAGCTGTGTGCCCCTGGGCAAGTATTAAACCTCACTCAAGTCTTAGCTTCCTCATCTGTAATAGAAGATAACATCTATCTTATAGGATCTGCGTGTGTGCTAAGTCACTTCAGTTGTGTCCGACTCTGTGTGACCCCATAGAACGTAGCCTGCCAGGCTCCTCTGTCCATGGGGATTTTCCAGGCAAGAATACTGGAGTGGGCAGCCTATCCCTTCTCCAGGGGAGCTTCCCAACCCAGGAATCAAACCAAGGATCTGCTGCATATAAATAACTCTCATGAGGGCTCCTGGTATATCAGAAATATCAGCTGTTACTATTAAATATGGAATCTATGCTATATGATATTACCAGCATTTCTTATCCTTGATATCGTCTGATCAATAAAGTTTTGGTGAAACGGGGGGAAAAAAACTGGATTGATGGGAAGAATCAGAGAGTTGAAGGAAAGAAATACTAATATTCTAACATATATTAGTGGCATGAGATTATTTGTAAAGCTTCTGCTTAGTTTGAACACTCACCTCCCTGAAATCACCATTTAAAAAGTAGGAGTCATATAATCCCATGCTTACATGCAGCTGTGTGGCAGCCCTCTTTGCTCACACGGGGAACATTATCCGTCATAGCAGGAGAAAATAAGGCCACAGCAATAAGGTACAAGCAATCCTGAAGCTTTCTGCAACTAAGATCACTTGACTTTTCTAAAACTTGTGGTCTCTGTAATGCTTCCACAAGAGCGTTAGAAGTGGAGATGCGGTGTTTTGAAGCACCAGGTTGGAGCCACCGTTTCGCAAGTTCCATCTCTCTGGTGTAGGGAAAGTCAACAAATCCTGCTGTGCTGGGTTTTATCAAGTGAATGAGGAGGTTGGGCTGAATGATTTCTAACACCTCCTTTAGTTCTGAACTTCAATGATTCTAAAACTACATTTAAACTAAAACTAAACTTAAACTAAATTTAAATTAAAAGACACACTTCAATTTTCAAACTTTTCAAACTACCCCAAAGGCCCCCATTTAAATGTCTTCACCCCAACTTTTGTTAACAAATAAATCATACTGGACTAGTGAACGATCTCATTATTTATCCCTACTTGCACCCAGCCCCCCTGGCCCCGAGCCCTGCCCCCAGAGTCCTTCCCACAACTTAACTGGGAGTTACAGAGGAACTATGCTTTATTTTCCTCTTCCTAACAGTGAAGTTATTGAAAGAAAAATTAAATAGTGCAAAAACTACTCATTTACATTGAAATCTGTTTATTTATGACTGTGGATACATCTAAAGACCAACAGAAAGAGGAGGGAAAAATGTTTCCAATTACTCAATTACTCCTTCTTTATTTATTATATATGTTTTCCTGATGTGAAATTACACTTGTCATGCAATTCAAATCAGAACTGCTTTTCAGATTAAGTGGGGGAAAAAAACACAAAACAAAAACCAAGCTATGCTAAGTTTGTTAGAAACCAAGTCTTTAATTTGTTTACTTTAATTCCTAAGGTTTTAATGATAATAATATATGACAAAGTATATCAATTGTTACAAATATGTTACCAAGAAACTTACTTAAAAAAAAAATGTGATTTAAGTAAAACAAAGGTTTCAATGGAATCCACAGGAGCTAAAAAGAACAAGCACTGATAGCATTTCAAACAGAAAAAGGCTAAATGTGTTTGTTTTCCTTTAAATTTTTATCCAAACAGTCAGGGGAAACTGACTTGCTTTGTTCAGTGTTTATTATTTCACCTTTCCTGAAGCTGAAACTAAAATACTTTGACAAATGGGAGAGTCTGGTAAACAGACCATTCAATGTTAGGGCTTAGAACCACTAATCTATTTGCATTTCCATCTTTGCCCATTTTTCCTGAAGTCACTATCACCATGATTGTTTCTTTACATATAAAAGGGTAATAATACCTTATACAACCTTACTCCAATTCACACTTACATGGAACCAGAATGGATCTATAATACATGCAAACAAAAAGGGATAAGAAGTCTGAAAGAAAACTGCAGAAGAGAGCTATCCTTTCTGGAAATACTATCAAAGTACTTTACTCCACTGATATCCTATTTAACCAATCTGATTTTTATAGCCCCAGTGATAGACTACCTCTGCCTGATGACAAAACTACTTGCAAATATTTTTTTTTTCCTCTAGAGATGCACAAACACCAGATCCAAACTAAACCACCAAAGTAGTTTTTCCATACTACCCAGAAGAAACTAGGCAGTTCTAGTCTTGAACTTAACTCTTAAACTCAGTCTTTAATAAAAAGGTCAGCACTGCTTTATAGCTCCCCACACCCAAAACTACTGTAACTCGAACTTCTCTTTGTACCTCATACAGTTTCAAGAAAGCATAAAATAAACAGGCTAATATAAACAGGTCTACTTTTAAAATAAAGGGCTTTCCCTAAATACCAAATTAGTCTATGCAACTCCAGGAAAAGATGATGCATTTAAAAGAAATGTCTGGGAGAACACAGAAAACTTACTAAAGTAGCATACAAGTACAGGCATTACTAGTGAATACCTGAAATATGAATATACTCATCCCCTTTTGTTTGAACAGGGGCCTGCATGTGGAATTCCCCTGAACCACCTGGAGGACTGGTGTGCCAAAGGTCATCTTCTCCACCTCTTCATACTAGTCCCTCCTCCCTTATTATTTTCCTCATCAACACATTAACCTTTCACTCTCTGAATACATCAGCATTTAAAAATCATAAACACTATTCATTTAATTTTATTGCTCTGTTTTAATGCTATTGTCCCAGTCTCACTTCCCATTACTTTCCATTGCATTTTTCATATACTAAAGATGCTCTTGTGATAAGGCTGGGAACCCAACTCCTGCTCATGATTATTTCTAAGGCAACAATTCATTAGGTTGCAAACATCCTACTGATAGGTTTAATCCATTCACAGACTGGTGGATTGTCTAATTTTTACCTATCAGGTCCTTACAGAAATTAAAAATGCTCAGGAAAAGAAGGAAGGCCCTTTTTGTTACCCTTCCCACATGTGCCCTTTCCCAAACAGAAACATTCCTGGGAAAATTTTTCCAGGAAAAAGACCAAAATTTCATTTTGCAAAGCAATTTCTACCTCATTGATACAATTCTTAATTGCAATTTTATGAAAAAAAAAATCATAACCTTGGCTAAATTCTAAAACTATATATTCAATTTTTACTATTGAAAAATCATGGAAAAACCAACCAATTATTTCAAAACAATGCCATCTTTTTTTTCCCAAATGTGCAAATATCAGCTATCTCAAAACAATGTATTTTTACCAAGGAAGACAGGATGTGCTCACACGCACACACGGGCGTGTGTGGGTATACACTCGATCACAATGTAGGATATTCATTCTATTTCTGGCTAAAAATATGCTCTCTAAAAGTATAAAGTGATATTCTGTCACATAAAAACATATGTATTTGATAAAATATTAACTTATCTGTTTTGGCAAGAATGAGACCAAAGGAATATAGCTGGACAAAAATACCACATTTGTGTACATTCCTAGTACATATTTAAAAGGAAAAAAGAAAAGTTGCGTAGCCAAGAAATAAAATCCAAGGCTTCTAGTTGATGTTTCAAATGTAGGGTAAGTATGTAAACAAACAGATTTGCCAAAACCATGTGGCTATGGTTCCAACACAAGAAGCACGAAGTTAAAGAGCCATACAGATTTTTGATATTTCCTGAGCTGATGCTGAAAATAACTCACAGGAAAGAGCGGCTGTTGAGATGTACGAGTCCCAGGTCCCACCCTTTAACTGTGCTTAATCTTCCTGGCGCTATGACAACCATGGAAGTGCTCATTAGGGCTACTAATTTATACTTTAATCATTATATTAAAATCCAACAAAACTACCAGATGGTAAATGTAACCCAGGAGAGACAGCTTCTAGGCTGGGTCTGAAGATTTACAACACAAATGCCATACTGGGACTTGAGATTTGAAATGCCATTCAGCTGCTCTTTAAGCCCAGTTTTGTATTTAAAATAAGGAGAAAACAAAGAATGAAACCACTCTTATTGAGGTTAGAAAATGATCTAAATGCCAAATCCAATCATTTCCATTTCATAAGCCACAGGTCAAGTGTCATCATCTCTGTGAAGTCAAACACCCTGCTTGGAATACAACTCAGACAAAGCTTATCATCCTATAACTCAGTCTCACTGGGCAGAAACTCCTAGGGAGTAGCACCCCCTTCCTTCTCTGAATGCACACTGCTTGATACCAGTCAGCCTTATGCAATAAATAAACTGAGGACTTGAAAGGTTACCCAGGAAAACCCAATTACCACACATTTTCTTTGACGGGCTTATAGTAAGAAGAAACTAAAACAACAGAGGAAAAACCTGGAATGTTTCCAGGGAAAATTGTTCTGGGTTATAGAATCAGGAAATCTGCCACAATTTTAAGAGGAAAATTCCACTGTTTGGGCACTACTATTTTGTGATCTGTCCCTAACTCTTTTAACATCAGAGGCCTAATCTTTAGAAACTTCTTTATGGAAATCACACTTCTTAGTGAAGTGAATGAGCACTTGTCAATTGCATGCCAGAGAGAAAGGCCCACTGCCTGACAATTGTTTTAGATGTATTATGTCTGAAACATATCAAGGAAGAGGGTCACTGTACCCCCCAAAAGCACTGGAATACTCCAAAATGGTTCACTATCTTACTTCCAACAAAATTACTTCTGAGAACCCAGAGCAATGACCCAGTGGTAACCTACCTAGGGAAAGCTAAAGCTATGTTTCTAGGCTATGTTTCTAAGCGTCTAAAATACTCTGACTCCTTGGAAGAAAAGCTATGACAAACCTAGACAGTGTATTAAAAAGCAGAGACATCACTTTGCCAACAAAGGTCCATCTAGTCAAAGCTATGGTTTTTCCAGAAATCACGTACAGATTCAAGAGTTGGACCATAAAGAAATCTGAGTGCCGAAGAATTGATGCTTATGATCTGTGGTGTTAGAGAAGACTCTTGAGAGTTCCTTGGACAGCAAGGAGATCAAACTAGTCAGTCCTAAAGGAAATCAACCCTGAATGTTCATTGGAGTGACTGATGCTGAAGCTCCAATACTCTGGCCACCTGATGTGAAGAGCCGACTCACTGGAAAAGACCCCGATGTTGGGAAAGATTGAGAGTAGGTGGAGAAAGGGGCATCAGAGGATGAGATGGTTGGATGGCACCACTGACTCAATGGACATAAGTTTGAGCAAACTTACGTGAGACAGTGAAGGACAGGAAAGTCTGGCATGCGGCAGTCCATGGGGTCACAAAGAGCTGGACACTACTGAGCGACTGGACATCAGCAATAATGTTTCTATGACACCATCCACCTTGACCTTGAGATTTGGCTGTTCAACCTCTCCTTACCATCCAGCCCCCTTCCTCAGTTTCTTCCACTCCCTCTTTCCTGAGGTCAGAGACTGAGGAGGTCAATCACAAGGAGACTGAGGAGGGTTAGGGGAGGGGTAGGAATAGTAAAGGAGAAACAGACTAGTAAAGGAAAAGCAAATGCAGTGCATCCTAACTCCTAACCACCCAGCCCTTCCCTTCTTATCACTGTCCGTGCTTTGCAGTCTTGCGCAGCCCAGCCCCCAGTTTCCTCATTCCTTCTTAGTTGCCTCACCCTTTCCACAAACCCTGCTGCCTCAGAAGCAGCAGCTCTGCTCTGCGGCCTTGCAGGTACTCAGCTCCACCCTGGCCAACTCTCCCGCATCAGCCCAAAGCACCGAGGGGAAGAATTTACCTGGAAAGAGGCAAGGGGAGGCCAGTACAGTAACGGGTAATGTAACCAGGAGGCTAAACTGGGGCTTTTATCATCATCGCCACGACTGTTTCTTTGAGAAATACACTGAGTTTCAAATCATCATGAACTTTCAGAACACAATCCTTTTTTGAAATTGGGGGCTGCCTGCAATTCTTTCCTGAAGAGTTACAAACATGTTGTTATGAATCTGTAAATGTTAAGTTGTTGGATTCAAGAAACATCTATACTCATGAAACATCCAGACCATATGGGCTACCCCAAGCTTGGCAAATGTCTGTTTACTAATCCAGAATCTGCTCGGTTATCTAAGTAGACTGTAAAACTAGTGCGTTTCTGTGAACCAGTCCCCTCTGGAAGATCCAGAACCTCTTCTCCGAGGTCTAAGAAACTGTTAAAGACACTTTTTTGATTCACTTCAGCAGAAGAATTTTAAACAGGGTTCATTTGTGTTTTTTCTTATCATTTTAGAAACATAGGGTATTGAATCTTAATTACTCTAAAACACAGATCTGTATTTTCAACAGCCAGATTATCAAACAGGATTTCCACTTGGACCCACTCAGCTCACCTGAAACAAATACCGCACTTCGCATTTACCTTATTTTGGGGGTAGCCAGGTATCCTCCTTGGGAAGCTTGAATTCTTTCTCTTCCGACACTCAACGTTGTTTACACAAGGTACGCCCTCCCAGGCAACACTGTTAGCCTAGCCCTGTGACTGAAGGCTTTTGATTCAGCTGGCACATCTTAGGACTCCCCAGCCTGTTCAGGCCTCCCTGCTCCAGGCCTGAACAAAAATCTCCATGGAAAGTGAAATTCAAAAGCAGAGCTCACCCGCTCTTTACCAGGCTGCCCTACTTGACAGCTTCAACCTGTCCAAAGCCGCCCTCGGTTTCCTGTGGCCTTGAGAAAAAGCCTTTCTTGTGAATGCCATCCGGCTGCTCTGGCTGGATGCGTACGTTAACCCCTTCCATCCTCGTCCCCCCGACCAGAGCAGCAGTGCCCTAAAGGCATAAGAAGCAAACCAGATGAAGAACGAGTCCCAAAAGTTTACAGTTCGTATTAGAGATAATGACAAACCCTTCAGATCAAGTCTGAGGGTCAACAGAAAACTTAGCACTAAGGGTCCTATCTCCAGTTTCAAGGGAAAAAAACTTCATCTTAGCTAAGGATAGGAGTATGTCACAAAGTCCTGATGGCTCAGACGGGAAAGAATCCACCTGCAATGCAGGAGACCCGGGTTCAGTCTCTGGGTCAGGAAGATCCCCTGGAGAAGGGAATGGTAACCCACTCCAGTGTTCTTGCCAGGAGAATTCCACAGAGGAGCCTGGTGGGCTACAGTCCATGGGGTAACAAAAAGTCAGACATGACTGAGTAACTAACGCTTTCCCCTAAATAGTTATCTGGCACCTCAAATCCAACATATCCCAAAAGCAAACTCACTACCCTTATTCCAAACCTAATCCTATCTCAATTGTTGGCATCCACTCATTGCTCAAGCGGAGGAGGCAAGGGCACCCCACTCCAGTACTCTTGCCTGGAAAATCCCATGGACGGAGGAGCCTGGTGGGCTGCAGACCATGGGGTCGCTAAGAGTTGGACACGACCGAGCGCCTCCACTTTCACTTTTCACTTTCACGCATTGCAGAAGGAAATGGCAACCCACTCCAGTGTTCTTGCCTGGAGAATCCCAGAGACGGGGGAGCCTGGTGGGCTGCCGTCTATGGAGTCGCACAGTTGGACACAACTGAAGCGACTTAGCAGCAGCAGCATGTCACAAAGCCAAATTCGTCCCTTCAACATACACACATACACAATAACACACAAAAATTTGTTAAAAGGAGGGCAGTAGCAGCAGAAACTAACACAACATTGTAAAACAACCATCCTCCAATAAAAAATTATTAAAAAGGAGGGCAGCATCAACAAAACTGTCCCGTGGTGAGATGAGCAGGCATGAAAATAGAAAACAGATTTTTTTTTTTTTTAAAGTTGGATACTTTATTCCCCACTGAAATATTTATGCCAAGGGAGAGGTTTTCACCTAGGTACTAACATTCAGAGTAGACAGCTGTAAACAGGATGGAGTCAGATTTAGAAAAGTTAAGGCAAAGGAGGTAAGTCTTTTTGAGTTAAAGGAGGAAGGGCAGAGAAGATTATGAGCAAAGAAAAGTGCCAAGAGAGCATCTGAAAGGTAAAAGAACAATTTATTTAACTTGGTGCAACAACTAAGATTCTCCTTAATTTGATTTATTCAATTTATCCAATAATCCTTTTTTTTTTAGGCCCTACTATGTGCCACATGTGTTAATATTTCTACAGAAGTCCTATTTTAAGACCTAAGCAGTCTAAGGCTTGAAGTTAGTAACCTAAGAAAGAATATAAAGACTTCCAAAAGGGTCTGTGTGCTTTGTGATGAACATAAAACACTTTCAACACAATGCCAAGGCTCCCTTTGTGACTAGGGAGAGAGAAGGCAGCTGCTCCTGGAGTTAACCCCTTTGCCCTTCTTTCGCTCATTCTTCCATTTACTCAACCAAATCTACTGATCCCTACTAAGCCCCTTGCTTGGCCTCATGCAGGACAAAAAGATATGGCCAGAACTCTTCATGGAGCCTGAAACCAAACACCAATCAGGCATGGCAATGAACAATTCTACCATAAAGAAGACTGAGATAGAGAACACCACAGCATCAGAGCATAACTGGGACAGCAGAATAGGAGGCAAACACGTCCCACTAGGTAACTGTGGAAGCTTCAGAAAGCAAAGGATTGCTGAGCTGGACCATCGAGGATGGGCAAGGTTTCAAATAAGACAGACAAAGTAGGTAGACCAGGGGTAGAAGTATGTATACAAAAGTGAGAAAGTGCAGGAGTTATATGTTTTTCCTGCATTTTTCCTATATTCATCTGAAGTTAGTAATTAGCCTTCAACAAGTAAAATAAATAATCCTCAAAGAGTAGTGAATTTTGCAAATTTAGAGGTTTTATCTGACAAGGGCACCAAAGGTAAACACATAGATTTCAAAAACTTCACAGATTTCTTATACCTAGCAAATAAACCTCATTGACTTGGCCAACTTAGTCCCCTAGGATCTTGCTCTATATTCCAAGTTGGTACTTTTAAGTCAATGACTTAAATGTTACATTGCAAATACCCATCCTGACTACATGATAAAAAGAGACTGCACTCTGGAAATAACTTAATATATACTTAGCTAAACCAGTCTCTCAAACTGGGTCATTTGTAGAGACGTGATGAACCTAGAGAGAGTTATACAAAATGAAGTCAGTCAGAAAGAGAAAAACAAATATTGTATATTAACCCAAGTATGTGGCATCTAGAAAAATGGTATAGATGATCTTATTTGCAGAGCAGAAATAGAGACTCAAATGTAGAGAACAACTATATGGATATCAAGGGGGAAAATAGGGGTTGGAGGACCTGGAAGACTGGGATTGACACATGTGTACTATTGATACTATGTATAAAATAGATAACTAATGAGAATACAGTGTATAGCACAGGATATTCCACCCAATGCACTGTGGTTACCTGACTGGGAAGGAAGTCCAAAAGGGAGGGATATACTGTATATGTCTGGCTCATTCATTCTGCTGTGTAGTAGAAACTAACATAACATTATAAAGCAACTACACTTCAATAAAAATTAATTAAAACATAAAATCAAATAAACCACTCTCTTGCCAAGTTACTTGTCCCCACCTGCGAGATCTCAGCCTATCTCAGAGGGTTGCTGAGGGTTCATTTCAGCGATACACGTGTCTGTCTGACACCTAGGTGTTACCTGGAACACTGGTGTCTGGGTCCAAGTCGGAGCTGGCCGTCTGGAGCTTCATACGGCTCCTGGACCTCATACACATCTGCATCAGCGTCCTCCACACTGCTGGAATTCTGCCATTCCAACGCGGGAGTTTTCCCCATAGCCATCACAAACGGCAAGTTCTCATATTCTGGTATTTCCTCATAGTGGCGTATATTTTCATACTCCGGTGAGCAGTCGCTGGTAACAGATTTGCAAGGTGCCTGCAAGGACGACTCTCTGGAGAGCATTTGGTCATCCAGAGACTCGGCTCTTGGTCCGTTAGCTGCACTGGTCTGGCCCCACAACTTCTTCCTCTTCTTGTGGGATTCCAGGCTACAGTTATCTGCGGAATAGGCTTTGATGCCTTTGCCTCTCTTCTCCTCTCCTACCAACAAGCCATGCCAATCACTCTCCCCACCTGCCACTTTTTGCTCCCCACCTGCCAGGCTGCCTGAAGTTGTGTCTCCAAGTTGGCTATTCTTGGACCAAAATTTCTGGAAGTCACTCTTCATGAAACAGATGGACAGTTTCATATTGAGTAACTTCTTGAAAGAGTTCTTCTTGTGAGAGTCTTTGCAAGGCTTAGTGCACCTTTCCACATCCATAGCAGATAATGATTTTGCTCTAGGCTTGGTCAGGGCCCTGGGAGTCTCACTGTTTGAGGATATAGTGACAGACTTTAAGGATTCTGGGTTCCCTGAAAAGGGTATGATAGGATGAGGTAATTTCCACACTGGCTTCTCTGAAGCCCGTTTAGGCATATCAAAGGAGGACGACATACCATTGTTTGGGGCACATAAATGCTGCAGGTGATCTCTTTCTAGACCCTTCTCTGAATCTTTTTCTTCATTTGCGGGATAAGAACTTTTCTCCACAAGCTCCTCAGAAGCAGCCTTTTTAAGCACGCCAGCAGCAGGCAAACTGTGTCTTTGAGGTTTTTTGGGGACAATTTTTGAGGAACTTTCATCTTTTATGATAGATTCCTTTTGCATTTGAGGGGCAGACACTCCTGGGTTAGAGGCAGTAGGCAAATGTTCGTTGCAGGTTAATTTGAGCTGCTTGGGCAGGCTCATAGATAGAGTACTGCATCTTATAAAACTGGTCCCTTTGTCCTCAGCAAGTGACATATCAGAACTATCTCCTGACTTGTCGTCAGAACCCAAATTAGAGTCTGGTTCTAAAAGAGGCGCCGTTTCTTCAGAGGAAAATGTTTCAGGACACAAGGCTTTCTGTGAACAGACTAAGTTTTGTCTGTCACCGCTGAAGTCCACATTCAACTCACTTTTAGTTTCTGGCTTCACTTTGTCTACCTGTTCCTGGTTACACAGAGCGGTCTGATGAAAAACACTGATTTTATTGTTTTTCAAACTATCTTCGAAAAGACGAGGCAAGTTGTCTACATTCTCTGGTTCTTCAGTATTTTCACTGGGAGTATCTATATGTCTCTGGCGCAAGAGGCGGGCAACACGTGTTTTTCTGGGCTTGGGAGTTGGAAATTTGGGCGTACATGGCACTAAGTGGATTTCCAAGGGGCCAAGGTCTTTGGCTTCTGATTTCTTACTATCTCCATCTGAAGATAAGAAAGGACTCCTTTTTCCATTTTCTAGAGCTTCTTGTTCAGATGAGTGATAGCAAGTATTGTTTTTTTCACTGTCATTCTGATTAACTTCAAAATTTTGAAATTCAGTGCTAGGAAGTTGTAGGTGGCAACGGTGATGATTAGAAACGTTTTCAAAGCTGGACAGGGAAGGTGACAAATCTGCAAATTCAATTCTGAATTGTCTGTGGGAATTATAGCCATCACTCATTTCTGGACTGTCTGTGGATCTGTGCTTCTGGGGAAAAAGAAAGGGTGATGTCCGCTGTGTTAAAACATCTTTGAGCTTCTCTTCGAGGATGCTTGCCTTTAAAACTACTTTACTCTGGCTCTTGACCCTTTCACCAACAGAATCACATTTATACTGATTTTTTACAGCTGAAGGGGACTCACCAATTTTGTTATTTTCTAAATTCTCATGCATTTCCAGGGGCCTGAAGACAAGCTGCTTGACACACAAATTCTCTCTGTTCTCAAGCTTATGGTTACACCCAGGATGGCAGGAACACACTGGTAAAATACAATCACTGCTTGGATGCCCTCTGTTTCTGCAGTTCGAGTTGTCAGTACTTTCAGGGAATTCCTGTGTATTCTCTTCCAGGTTCATGACGATTTTCCTTGATGGTGACGGTGTGATGTCCTGGACAGGTGAGGCCTTCAGAACTTTTGGTTTTGGAGCTATGGCAGGTTTGGTTTTCTTTGTTGACTGTGGAACACTAGAAACCAAGATCTCAGGTTTAGGTGCGACAGGCGGTGGAGTTGGCTTATTAGTTGCCACAACAAACTTTGGCTTGGGGGCCACTGGTGGCTTCTTAATCTCTAGAAAGGAGAGAAAAAAAAAAAAGCCTGATGACCAAAAATCCAAAGCAGAAGATAAATGATTAAGTTTGAGAACAGTTTTACTTTTGACAATGCATTTTACTAGGTAGATTATTATACTACATTATGCAGAGTCAGTATAACTTTTGAAAATTCTGTAAATTGCTCTGCAATTCCAGTACATACAACTTTTGGTATAGTGTACACTGGTTAGTAAATCCAATACAGTTTTTCTTCTAACTCTGGAACAGATCACCATATCTTTAGTCAACACTAAACGAAACAACTGGCTTTTGCTTAGATCCGTACAGTAGGAGAAGATACTGTGGTTCATTTGCTGAGTGCCAAGGGCTTAATTTGCCTAAGGTTTACATAGGATGTGACCCAAACATCTCATGTGAATAGCAGTATTCTTCTATCTCAAGGATATACAGTGGAGTTGTATAAAATGCCCTTTATCAATGACCTATCTCACTTGAACCCCAAAATAACCTAAAAGAGAATACAGAAACTAGAAATTTTCCAAACTTAAAAACTGAAAATTATTGATACTGTTTTATTTGAGGCTCTTAATAAAGCTGGTATTTTTCCTGTGCAGGGGTTGTCAAATGGGAATTTTCATTATAATTCTTCACTGAGCTTTATTTTTAGAAAGTCACATGTCTACACTCTACCCCAGGTGATTATGATGTGTATCCCTCATTTATAACCATGTTTCTAGTGCATTTAAAAGATGACCATAATTCCTATGGTAGCAATTCTTTCGTGACATATAAAAAGGACTTAATAAGCACCTATTACACTGTGTTAGATTTCTACAGATCTACTCTAGCCTACAGGAACCTAAAACTTCACACAAAAGGCCTATAAAATGAAGTTACACAGTCTGAACATCCACATTTTTTAAAGTTCTTTTATGTTTTTCTATCTATACTATCATTTTTCACTCTGTCATGTTTCTTAAAAGACTTGTGGTAAAAAATATTTTTAAACCTTTCAAAATACCATCTGCTGGACACTGTTTAAGTACTTGGATACACAGAGGCTTTGATTCTTCACTTGGTGGTGAGTTTCTTTTCAACAAAGGAAATTAGTCACAACACTCCAATTCGGGAAGATATTACAGGGACACAAGTAAGGAGAAAAAAAAAAGGTAGGGTGCTCTACTTCCTTTTTACCAACCAAGGAAGAATTTCTCAAACCTCTTCAACCAAGGTCACCTCATAACAGATGTCTTCTCATTTAATTCCTCAGTATAATGTTATTAAATGTTCAATAAGCATGTTATTATTTTGCTTGTTTCTTCTTAGGTAGAAAAAATTTTTAAACCATTCAAATCCTAATGATAAAGCTGTGTGTCATGGTCTATTAAATAAAACCCTTGATCTATTAAGTAAAGTCTTAAGAGAAAGTATGACTGCCCTAGGCTTCTTCCTAACCTCCCATCTTATTCTAGATAAGGAAGACTGACAGACTGTCACATTGATTTCATTTCTGTAACCATTCTGAAAACATCCTACCTCTGGGCATTTTGAAGGAATAAAAAAATAATAAGTTTTGTAACATGGAAAGAGTTCTGGAGACTGGCTGCACAGTAGTATGAATGCACTTACCACTACTGCTATGTACACTTAGAAACAGTATAGACGCTAAATTTATGTTAGGTTATTTTACCACAGCTAAAAAACCAAAAAACAAAAACAAAAAAACCTCTCATCTCATTAACCTTTTACTGAATCTTACAGCCTCTTCAGAAATTTCAGGGTCATTCACCCAATCAATTTTTGCTATTTCAGTTCAATCTTTTCTTTTAATCTTTGGTATCAACTTTACTCTTTTCTTTAAATATGTTTTGTACAGGGTCTGCTTCTAAGAATCATAAATCTCTTACTGTTTTAGAAATTCAATTAACTACATGAACTGTGGTTGATTACCAATAAATACAGCACAACATCATGAACCTAACTACCTCAACGCATACCCAATGAATTCAATAAAGAACTGCAAACTCTGGCTTAGCTAACACTGTATTGGAGGAAACCAATAATGTAACTGGGAGAGGTGACTAACATAACCATGAGTTTTTATGCAGAATCGGTTGCTTCAGTTTCCTTACTTGTAAATGAGGGATCTGAACAAATTACTCTAAAGTCTAAATGATTCTGAGGTGATAACTTCTGAGATACCTGGTTCAGGAGAACCCTTAGATTCTGGAGCCCTTTGCCCTGTGTGATTTCTCTTCAGTGTACCTCCCTCTGTCTTCACCACAAGAAGACAAGCTTCAGGAGGGCAGGCCCTTTGTCTCTCTGCTATATCCCCAATGCTGAACAATGGGCCTGGGAACAGACAGAGTTGCCACATACACATAGTCTTTACTATGTCTCAGTAACAAGATATTTCTTAAAAAAAAAAAAAAAAAAAATCAATATCCATTTAAACACAGAATAAAATATGTTTGTAGGAATCAACTTCAATAGGATTACTGAGTAAGTTCTTAATTATTAGTAGGAATAAGTGTTCAACTAAGTTAGTAGCACAGCAATATTTGAAATTCATCATTATTTTTAGTGGCTCTATTTTGAAAGAAACACAAATCAAAAAATAACAAGCCATTATATGACGGTCTTCTCCAATGTCAAACTTGAAATAAATCCAGCACCTTTGGATGTTAATACTGTATCAACAGTCAGACTTGAAACTTCTTAGAGCATAGCAGCAAATCTTTTATTTACACAGCTGTCTGGCTCCAGGGAAAAATAAGGTAAGAGTGTAAAGCACTAGTACCACTTTTCTAACAATTACAAACACACTCGTCATCTATTACACACAGATGGCTGCGGTCCACATTGCAACACTGAGCTACTAGACCAGCCAAAAAGCAAAGCACAGCACATGTACAGAGACCTGTACATGTTCAAAAGGTATAAAATATATTCCTATAATTAGCTCTCTTTTTCTCATGTACTGATTTAAAAAATTCTAAAATCTCTATGTGGGCCTACTTTTTCACAGATGCAGAAAAACAAAACAAGCTCTTCTTTAGGATACATATAATTTAGATATTCTACATTTTTCTTATGTCCTTAAATTAAGCCAACCAGCCCAAACAATACCACAGATTAGATTCAGTGTAAACAAACATCTCCCCCAGTTGCAAATGATGTTCCTAAAGTTTTAATGAATTTAAATTTTGTTCCAAAGAGCATCATGAACAGCTTGTAAGAAAGATGAACACAAAATTTTGTAAAAAGATGGAAATAAAACCCCAGTTCTTTTCTATATTCTTCATTTAGACGTGAGAAAAAATTATAATAAATCTTAACAGATGGGCAAACAAAAAAGTCGTTAATGCTTCTCAGCCAGCTATGCTAAAAACCAACTAACTCAGCTAAACACAGGAAGTGTCCTTTTTTTAAACACCACAAAAATGTCTGTGGATTTCTTTAATTGTAAAGTTGATAAATATAAAAATAGCCTGCAATATTTGAGGGTCATTCAAATGAAATAATAAAATTCCAAACTGAGACCTCGATCAGGTTTACATATTTAAATATCAATTAAATGCTTCTGCATCTATTCATTATAAACTGTTGGGACTGGAACTGAAAGTTAATACATCCAAGGTATGAATTTTAAATGCATTTGACATAGGAAGGAAGAGTTAAAATGGGCTGGAGGGATTTTAAAATCTCCAACCATTTTAAATTTAAATTAAATGTGGCTTGTTCATTACACTGAGGCACAGAAATTTAGGATGAAAATACTTCACCTCAAGTAAGTAGAAAGTCTTCCTTTGGTAAGGAAAAAAGTTTATAAATAATGTAATTCTCAGTATATGATGACATCCTCTACACACACACATAACATCAAAAGGGAAGATCCACAACATCTTCTTCAGAAATACTACTATGGAACACTGCACTCCTTGCTTTCTTACTCCTATTGGCTAACTTCTCAGATCCTTAGTTTGTAATCAGATTACACCTAGCAGTACAACCTCCAGCATATCTAGTCTTCAGAAAAAACACAAATCGGAACATTTAGGGAGCTGTTTGACAGTTTCAAGTTACAAGAATTTAAAACAAATGGCAAGAAAAGCTAAGAAAATTTAATCTGATACTTAACTGCTGATTCCAGAAGTAACTTTGAAGTTTTATACTTTTTTACTATTAAATGTATAATGAAGGTTTATTTCTTTCAATGTGGGCGAAAATTATCATTTAAAAAATTTTTTAAAAACTTAATACTGAATACACTATTGGTTCTAACTTAAAAGTTAACCTATGTTCTTATAAGTGAATATAATACCACTTTAGTAATTATTTCGGAAAATAGGAACTGTTCCTTCTGAACGTTGTTCAGAAAATTCTTCAGAGTGCACACTAAGGCAATACAACAGGCTTTGCCATATGGATGAAGGGAAAGGACCAAGTGAGGTAGATAGAAAATAAGGCTTTGTGTACACTAAGCAGGTAGACATAAAAAAAAAAAGTCCACAAAAAACCGGGTGAACATGAACAAAAACCTTGGCATCGGCAGTTCTACTCCTCTGATTCTCAGATAACAGGAGGAAACCGACCAGGACAGCAGTAACAATGTCTTTACTAAGTTTCTTTACTAAGGGTCAGGGTTTCCAGTCCTCACTGAGGTTAAAGCCACACAGCCTAGTAGCTAAGTTCAACACTCCGGGAACGCTGCCCTTTCCTAGAATAACTGATTTCTTAACATGGGAATCTAAACTATTTTCATACGCAGAGGCAAAGTCGCTGAAATTTTAGGAAAGAAAAATAAATGCCCTCTTTACATTTCCCGTTTCTCCTGGAGCTAAGAGACCCCAACAAGGTCTTCCTTCAAAGGGAGGTCCCAAGAGGCACAGGATTTCCAAAGAGCCCCTCTAGGCACGAAGGGATGAGAAATCTGGCAGCAAACACCGTCTGCTCCGCACTTGCCACAGTCCGGGAGAAAGGCAGAGGGAACACTACTAACCTATCCCGGCGGAGAAAGCAGCTCCGAGCCCAAAACCTGCAGCGCTCGCTACAAACTTTCCAGCGGCAGCGCGAGCGCCGTCACTTACCGGCGGCAGAAGTCATGATTCCCCTGTGCAGCTCGCTTCCCAGCTCGCCCCCCTTAATCCCCGCGCCCCTTACAGTCCATTGTTTCAAGAATTTGGGCAGAAGACAAAAACCCCCGCAGAGCCCACATTCCGTCCCGAGGGACCGCGGCGCACCCTGAGCGCGGCACAAAGGAAGCTGCCGGCTCTGGGGACCCGGTGGCGCTCCCGGGCGCGAGCGCCGGCGACGGGCAGGCGGGCACGAGCACCGAGCAGCGGAGCT
The DNA here is from genome assembly GCF_023699985.2 of Odocoileus virginianus. NCBI lineage: Eukaryota > Metazoa > Chordata > Mammalia > Artiodactyla > Cervidae > Odocoileus > Odocoileus virginianus. The sequence continues at coordinate 22,799,602 of NC_069697.1, forward strand.
CCCGGCGGACGCGCGCGCACGAGCAGTGCTCACCGCAGCTTCGCCAGTGCGCGCGGCCTTCTTTAGCTCCAAAAAAAAAAAAATCAGAGCTCCAGGCGCCCCCTGCTAGCCGCGGCCGTAAAAGGCGGACAAAAGCCCCAGCCTCCTCCAATCAGAGGGCCCAAGATTCATCCCGTTCCCGCCCCTCCCGCCCATATGCTCAAGCTCAGCTCCAATGAACGGGCTTGAAAAGGGGGCGTGGGCTACAAGGCATGATGGGAATTGTAGTTTTCTGCACACACGGACGGGCAGAGGCAGACGCCTGGGTGCAGCCTGTTCTCCCGCCTTCATTTCCCATCGTGCTGAGGCGGGTGGCATGGCGGAGAAGGATGACACCGGATTTTGACGAAGAGGTGGTTTTTGAGGTAAGGGGAAAATGGCGGTGCGTGTGAGTTGCCTTTGTTTGAGAAGGACGAGGGAGAAGGCGAGAGGCCGATCGAAGGAGCGAAGGATCGGGTGACGCTCCTGCCGGCCTTGGTCACCGAATCTCGTCGATTTCCGGGCCTAGTGTTGGCCGCTGCCTGACAGGTGTAGCCCGAGGCGCCCTTGCCTCGCCCAGTCTCTGCCTCGGGCCCTCCCAGAATTCCCAGCCTGGCCGGTGGACACGAGCTCTGCGTGTTCCTTCCCGGGTGATGGATACGCCTTGGCGGGGTGTGGGGTTGGGTAACTGCTCCTGGTTGGGGCGGGGCCCAATCGTGCATTTTGGATACTCACCCGTACGATTTTCCTGCCCCGTTTTCGTCCTTGATTTTTTGGCCTCAGTATCAAGAAGTGCCCGAGGTCGCCGTTCACTGTCGAGGCGTGGCTCCTTCGAATGGAGGCAGCAGGTGCTAGGTTTAAGATCTGTATGTGGAACCTCCTGTGGGTGGTTAGGGCCGGGGCGTCTCAGCATCTAATTCTTTTGTCCTTTGCTGTTGCTCTAGGTGTAGCTATTTCTTCTGTTTCGAGGCTTTGGTGAGAGTGCTTTTGTGTGGGGACTATTTTAAGACGTTCTCTGCCATCTTGAATGAAAAAAAAAAATTCTAGTGTTTCTCTTGCCATTTATCTATCAGACACGGGCGCAAATATACACCTCTGTATAAGGCATGTGTATGTATGCTTTACCAAAGTCCATTCATCCAACTAGATTTTAAGAAATTTAAGGAAAGAAACAGCTCATTCTATACGAAAAGAGAGCTAGACAATAAATAGTGCCGAATGGTATATGTTGAAATATACGCAAGCTGTCATTGAAGGATTGGTTTGGAAACTGCCGTCTGTTGTCGGAGACGCTACACCCAGTAAATGGATATTGGAGGTGGGTTTTGAACTGTGAGTCTGTTTAGAGAGATGGAAGGGAGAAAATGCATTCTGAAGAAGGAGAACAAAGTATGCCAATCTTGGGGGGTGTGAAGGTATCTGGTGCAGATTTTTCCGGGACTTGAGTGTGAACTCTCACTTGTGTGGAGCGGTCTAATGGGGCTAAAATGGAGAAGTAGTGAGAGATAGGGCTCTTTTACCAAAAGGAAGTGTCTTGATTTGAGGAGGTCAATAGGGAAGACAAGTGTCTGAGTTTCGGATATGAGAGAAGACTGAATTGAATAATGGCTTGGACAGATACTTCTAAGGTAAAATTGAGGAAACAGTTACAAGATTGCATGTGGGACATGAGAGACAAAAATCTATGTTACTTAGATTGCTAGAGAAAAGGGACTGGGTGGATTTTTTTTTTTTACCCTGTTAGATGGTTAGATATCTGAATATAATAATAATGCATACTCATTGCTACATTTCATTGTAGAAAACAAGCCACAACATTAAAATCACTCCTTATCCTTTCACCCACAGATGGCCACTGTTAACATTATAGTGTGTATTCTTGCCAACTTTTTCTACTCAAATGTTTGATTTTTTTTAACACAAAAAAGTATACCACGTAGAATTGTATATGTATTTTTCACTGAGTGTTTTCTTATTACTCTTTGAAAACAACATAATATCCAGTATGTATATGTATCATAATCATTTTCCCATTCTTGGATAGTTATATTGTTTCAAAATGCCATTATAATCAACACTGGCATAAGTCCATTTTTAATTGCATCTCTGATTTTTCCTTAGAATAATTTCTAGAAAGGAAACTAGTGGGTCAAAGGATACAAACATTTTTCAAGACTTTTACCCGGAAAGGTTATACTATTTCAAGTTTCCATTAGGAATAAGAGTATTATTTTCACCAAATCCTCAGCAGCAACCTTATTAATTTCCATTAGTCTTTGCTAATTTGATAGGGAAAAGAGCATTCTCCTGTTCTAATTTACATTTTTTGAATTTATTAGAAACATTTTTATTTCTTTGTTGATCATCTTTTTTTGTATTCTTCCCCCATTTTCCTGTTGGATGTTAGCTTCTTAAAAACTGATTTGCATACATTTTTCATAAGTTACTTAAACCTATTTTACTTGTAGAAATTTATTTCTTTCTTTTGTGGCAGAGCCAGAGGGTCTTGGGGGATCTTAGTTCCCTGACCAGGGACCAAACCCTGCAGTGGAAGCACAGGATCTTAACAACTGGACTTGCTGGGAAGTCCCTAGAAATGTTTTTTGTTGTTTAATTTATTCGCTTTTAGTCATATACATTAATTTTTATTGCAGCATAATGTTCATAAGACAAGTTCACAGATGATAAATGTGCAGACTAATCAATTTTCACATGTTGAATACACGAATGTAACCTGGACCTGTGTTAAGAAACTGAACATCACCAACACACCAGAAGCTCCCTCTTACTCTCTTCCAGTCACTTCTCTCCACCCCCCAAATAACCGCTCTTTAGACTTTGATAATTAATTTAGATCTCTTTTGACTGTTTTTATAGTGTACACACTGTGCAGTTCCATTTGTATATGCTCTTTTTTGTCTGACTTTGCTCTCTGATTTTGTCTGTTATATTCATCCATGTGGTCATGTAAGGATTTTTAATTTCTCTGTAGTATTGCATCTGAATGTATAACCAGTTTTTAATCTGCTCTCCTTTTAATGGTCTTTGGGTGATTTCCAGTTTGAAACTATTATGAATAGTGCTAATGTGAACATCAGTATATATATCTTACTGAAAATATTTCTGTTGGGTATATACTTAGAAGAGGAATTACTGAGTCATAGGAAATGCATACATTCACCTGTGTGGATATGGCCAAACATTATTCCAAGGTAGTTGTACCAATTTATACTCTTAACCAGCAGTGTAGGAGAGGTCCAGTTGCTCCTCATAACCTCACTGACACTTGCTAATTTCCGTCTTTTTACCATTCTAGTGTGTGTACTGGAGAAGGCAATGGCAACCCACTCCAGTACTCTTGCCTGGAAACGCCCATGGACGGAGGAGCCTGATAGGCTGCAGTCCATGGGGTCGCTAAGAGTCAGACAGAACTGAGCGACTTCACTCTTCACTTTCGTGCATTGGAGAAGGAAATGGCAACCCACTCCAGTGTTTTTGCCTGGAGAATCCCAAGGATGGGGGAGCCTGATGGGCTGCTGTCTATGGGGTCGCACAGAGTCGGACACGATTGAAGCGACTTAGCAGCAGCAGCAGCAGTGTGTATACTGGTATCTCCTGTTGCATTTCCCTGATAAGGAAAGGGAGAGGTTTTTTTTTAATGTTTAAGGACCAGTTGTGTATTCACTTTGTGAAGCCAATTCAAATTTGTTGCATATTTTTATTTTGGGTTATCTCTTGGTACCAATTTGAAGGATTTATTTACGTATACTGAATGTAAGTCCTTTGGTGAATATATGTACCTCAACTATCTCAGGTCTGTGGAACTCTCTTAATAGGGTCTTTCAATGAACAGAAGCTCTTAATTTTATTATAATCGAGGTAAATCTTATATGGTTAGTGCCTTTAAAGAAATATTTGCCTGCTCTAAGGTCACAGAGCTTAATTTTAGCCTTGTGCTTCTAGATCTGCCATCCATATGGAACTGATTTTTGTGTGGTATCAAGTAAAGGTCAACACATGTTTTTTTCCCACATGGATGTCTATTTAACCTGGCATTTTCTGAACAGACCATTCTTTCTTTGATGAACTACAGTGTTGCCCTTGTCATAAATCAGGATACCTTGTATGTGTGGCTTTGTTTTTGGATGTTCCCTTTCCCACTAGTTAATTTGATCATTCTTGTGCCTATATCACATTATTATAATTACTATAACTTTTATAATAGTTCTTAGTATCTGATAGAATAATACCTATCAGTTTTATTTTCCTTCAAGATTGCTTTGTCTATTCTTAGCCCTTTGTCTTTCTGAGTGAATTTTAGAGTCAGCTTGTCATTTTCACTTTAGAAAAAGGAAACTGCAAAGATTGATTGAGATTGCTTTGAATCTCTGAATTAATTTAGGGAGAACTGACATCTCTACAGTATTGAATCTTCCAATCCACGAGCATTTTTATTGCTTGCCTTCTAAATGAGTCAAGCAACTTCCCATCACTTTGTGCTTTAGGACAGATTTACAAACTGGGACAACAGGGGAGGACCAATAATTTTCCCTCTACCCTTTGAGTTCTTGGCTGAGACTCCTGTAATAACAGATAGATTAACTAGAGAAAAAAAAAACAAAAAAAAAGTTAACACTGTTATGAAACAAAATTCATCTAGAGTAAATTTAAAAGATCTTACCGACTTTCTTCACCAGTTTATGTATTGACCAGCATCCCATCTGCTAGATGTCTAGCAGACAGAAAGAAGTTCCCGAATATGTAAAAAAAAAAAAAAGAGAGAGACTTTTGTAGGCAGAGGAAGTGGGTCAAGGCAGTTAGGCTAGTAAAGAGGAGATTGGTTGTATCAAGGTCACATTCTTTTAGGGGGTGGCAGGGATCTGTCAGGCAGATTACCTCACTGATGCTGACTGACTGGTTTAAGATTATATTTCTGTTACTGAACAAACAAGTTCCTGTGCCCAACTTGGACTTACTTGTCCAAACACCAAAACAATGAAGTCTGGAGCAGAGAAAGGTTTATTGCAGGGCCATCCATGCAAGGAGAACAGGTGACTCGTGCCCCCAAAATCCAAACTCCTGGAAGGGTTTCACAAAGCATCTTTAAAGGCCAGGTGAGGGGAGGAGCATACCAAAATGTGTGATTTGGTCACTCAGAATTCTCTGATTGATTGATGTTGAGGTAATAGGGCCGTTAATATTATCAGTTCTTAGGTACCAGTAGGTCTGGGGGCTACAGGCTCATGATCATCAGGTAGTTTATTTCTTCCATTTGGTCGTGGTTTTTTAGCGTCTAAAAAACTCAGGAAATAATGCAGGATATACTTGGTATTTCTGATCAGAGCTACAGCAGAAAATATTGGGAGAGGGGCTCTGTCCCAAGAAGGCCCCATAGGGTCCTCTTCGGTTACATTTCTGGAAGAGGCCAAAAATGTAAGTCTTGGTTGGGAAAGTGGATCTTAGCATAAGTGACTCCATTTGGGGCCTGTTGTCTTGTTCTTAACAACATGCATACCCACGTATATACATGGGAGATAGTGTTTTTTTAAAAAAAACAAACAACAAAAAAAAAACCAGATCTAGATAATAGTTAAAGCAGTAAAAACAGATTTTATTCAGGACTACTGCAATAGGGGGAAGAGACCTCAGTATAGAACTGGATTCTATTGCAAATACAACATGAATAAGTGGAAATTTAATTACTAAGAGGAAACCTTGGATTTAGAGGGTTTTTGGCTAAACCAACATACCATGATTCTTACTGAGTGCAAGCCAGGGTAGTCTGTTCCTTTGTTACTGCAAGCCAAATGCTGAGAAACTGAGGTTTGCCAGAGAAGAGAGTTTACTCACAAAGCAGCCAAGGGAGAACAATAGCAAATCTACCCTCCCGAAGGTGGGCTATTTATGGAGTAAAGAAACAGTGTGGTCTTAGTTGCAAGGAAAGGTGAATGAAGGTACAGGAAAAGTGAGGTCATCAGTGTTCTTTGCAGTCATATCTAGGTTACATGCTTCTTCCAAGGATGCATGTTAAAAGATGGAGGCACTTAGCATGATTCTGGAGGTGGAGGTTTTGGCCCTCTGATGTCAAAAGGACATTCATCCAACATCCAGTCTTAGGACCTGTGATCTCAACCAGAGTCTTAGCCAGCTCTGACTGAACAAAAGCTGACTCTTAAGTTCCTAAAAATCAGCTTAAGCCCCTGCATCCAGTACTGTAGCAAGCCATATATCAGAGGTATTTTCTGCGGGGTGGTTAAGGAATCTTGTGGTGTATTACCTAGGCTCTGTGAAGCTTGGGGTGCATGCAGTTAAAGAGAGGGGGAAAAAGCCTAAAAGCAAGTTCACCAGTGAAGGCAATTTATAAGCAGAGGGGTTTTAACAAGCTGTTCCTTTATCTGTTCTTTAAGATAAGCTCAAGAATTTCTATTAGTCACCAGCTTCTGTTAACCCTGTGGGGCTTGATTTCACCTGGAGGATGGTAGAAGATGAGGAATCCGTGAGGAAGATTGAGGGTGATCTGTTGTGGAGGATGAGAGACTCTTGCTAAACTGATACAGCAGGGTTTTGTTAAAACCAGACTTTGCAAAGAAGTGCGTAGGAGAATTTTCAGGAGCCTGACTAAAGTTGGGTTAAGGAAAGAATCTTTGTTAGGGGAAGGTTGTAACACTACAAGATGTTTTAGATGATTCAGGCTTAGGTACCATCTATGTGGGGCCAGGGAAAGGATGTAGACCTCTTGTGTGGGTGTGCTAAGTCTCTTCAGTCATGTCTGACTCTTTGCGACCCCGTGGACTGTAGACCACCAGGCTCCTCTGTCCAGGGATTCTCCAGGCAAGAATACTGGAGTGGGGTACCATGCCCTCTTCCAGGGCATCTTCCCAACCCAAGGATTGAACCCGTGTCTCTATGTCTTCTGCATTGGCAGGTGGGTTCTTTACCACTGTGCCACCTGGGAAGCCCTATGTATACTTCTTGCTGCTGCTGCTGCTAAGTTGCTTCAGTCATGTCCAACCCTGTGTGACCCCATAGACGGTAGCCCTCCAGGCTCCCCCGTCCCTGGGATTCTCCAGGCAAGAACACTGGAGTGGGTTGCCATTTCCTTCTCCAATGCAGGAAAATGAAAAAGTGAGAGTGAAGTCACTCAGTCGTGTCCGACTGTTAGTGACCCCATGGACTGCAGCCTCCTAGACTCCTCCATCCATGGGCGTTTCCAGGCAAGAGTACTGGAGTGGGGTGCCATTGCCTTCTCCAATGTATACCTCTTAGGGGAGAGTAAATATTTACTTTGCAAAGATAAATGGGTCCTTAGAAGAGCAGATGGGAGATATGACAAAGTTTGTCTGGGTGTATCCTTCTTTCCGGGAGGGACTGGGGTCAGGAGGAGAAGGGGACGACAGAGGATGAGATGGCTGGATGTCATCACTGACTCGATGGACATGAGTTTGAGTAAACTCCGGGAGTTGGTGATGGACAGGGAGGCCTGGCGTGCTGCAATCATGGGGTCGCAAAGAGTTGGACACGACTGAGTGACTGAACTGAACTGAACTGATCTTCCTTTCCTGTTATGAGTCAATCTTCCTGGTTGATGAAACTTCCAAGTAGGGGTTTATGACAATTGAGTTTCTTTTGAAAGATGTGTCTTTAGATCTGAACTAAGGGGAGAGTTCAGAAAAAGCATTTCTCATTTGCTATTTTTCAAGTGCATACAGCTCAAGATAACCAGTATGTCACAGTGACATAATTTTGGGGTGGCATATTTTGCTACCTTTCAGGAAAGATCTGTTCCTCAATAGGATCTATTTACATAGCTAAATTGACCCTTAAACTGTCTAGACCTATGCTGAGGGTGCACAGAACAGATGTAGTCTAGTGGTGCCTTTTCTTTTATGGTTAATGCTCAGTTCCAGTTCTCTGTTTCAGGGGATAGTCGTTTTTGATAGTCATTTTTATTCTGAAAGGGAGTGTAATACAGTTGTCAAAGGAATAGAATCTGGAGTTGGACAACATAGGAAATCTTATCTCCAAGATATATTAATTAATGTGACTTTGAGCAGTTTGCTCCTCTATGTGTCAGTTTTCTCAATATTAAGTAGAAATAACAGTATCGATCTCATAGAGCAGTTGTGAGTCATTAAATGACGTAATGTAAATAAAGTACTTAGATGAGTGCCTGGCACATTATGAGCATTCTGTAGACGTTAGCTTCCCTCATAGCTCAGTTGGTGAAGAATCCACCTGCAATGCAGGAGACCCCAGTTCGATTCCTGGGTCGGGAAGATCTGAAGCAAGGGTTGGGCTACCCGCTCCAGTATTCCTGGGCTTCCCTTGTGCCTCAGCTGGTAAGGAATCCTCCTGCAATTCAGGAGACCTGGGTTCAGTCCCTGGGTTGGGAAGATCCCCTGGAGAAGGGAAAGGCTACCCACTCCAGTATTTTGGTCTGGAGAATTCCATGGACTGTAGTCCACGGGGTCACAAAGAGTCAGACACAACTGAGTGACTTTCACTTTCAAACTTTAGCTACTATTAAATTTTTCCTGAAAAAAATTCATGTTAGTTTTTACAATTACTGGTATTGTGTGTTTCTTGAGTTAAAGACTTGAGTACTAAAAAGTAATTTGTAAGGTTATAGATGTCCCTGGGTGCTGCACTGGCTATATTTCATGAGTTTTGAAATGTAGTTTGTCTCATAATTTTGTCATTTCCTTTGTGATTTGTTCTTAAACCCCTACTTAACACCCAGGTGTATGAGTAAGGGATTGAGGGTGGTAGTGATGACTTTTCTCCATTCAGCTGGTGAGAATTCTATTTAGCTAATTCCTTTTAGGCTCAGCCAATCTAGTTAATTCAGGCTGCTGTAACACTCAGATTGAGTAGCTTATAAACAACAAAAATTTACTTCTCATAGTTCTAGGGCCTGGGAAATCCAACATTAGGGTACCAGTGTGGTTGAGTTCTAATGAGAACCCACTTCCTTGGTTCATAAATGACTGTCTTTCCCTGTGGGCAGCAGAAGGGGTGAGGGAACTCTCTGGGACCTCTTTTATAAGGGCACTAATTCTATTCTTGAGCGCTCTAACCACATGACTTAAGCACCTCTCAAAGGCTTCGCCTCCAAATACTGTTACATTGGAGATTAGGTTTCAACATTTGAATTTGGGGAGGACACAAACATTCAGATATAGCAAGAGGATAGAAGAGAGAGCACTGGAGAGATACTATAGTTCCCTCCTAGCAGGGCTGCCGTTTGGTAGTGATTGTGTTCCTGTACTTAAAGCCACAAGTCTTTCTGGGAGACTTCTTTAACTTCATCTCTTACAGGGATTCAGTGACACTGCTGCTTTCCTTTGACCTTTAGGCCCAAGGAACTTCCTGCCGTTGCCAGTCCCTGGATGCTTCACCATCCCCTCTTGGCTGCCTCAGCCCTCCTTAAGGCTATGTAAATAATGGTCATTTCATTACTCTTTTCAGTTATCCCTTTTGAGTGTGCCATCCACTTCTTGTAAAATCCTCCTGCAAGAAGACTTTCTTGGTTAACCTGCTTTGTAGCCCCTGTTCCATTCTCTAGGATTAGCTCTTATCCATTGTCATCCACAGTCTTTGGTTTTGCCTTCTGAGAACTTATTTCTTATCTCTGAGCATGCCTTAGCCTCATAGGAAATGGGTATTAAAGTATGCTTTACTTGGAGGCTGCATACCTTTCACAGCCTGATTCCTGATACGGGTTTAAGAGTTGCTGTAGAGGTTGAGTGAGGTTTTGCAGGATTTTGGCTTCCCTAGCAGTATAGTTCCCTGAAATGTGGTAGATTTTCAGTTTGTTAGCTTCTAGACAGTTTTATGCACAAGTAACCACAGTTAGCTCATTTGGGCCTAACTCTTAAATCTGAAATCTATATAGTGTCTCCTGGTTCTGTTTTGATCTTTTCTCCTCATTCAACTTCATGGCATTATCTACAATAAGAGGCTTGGTTGAAAAGGTGTCACCTTTAATTAGATCCTAGCAGCTGGGCTGGTTCCCACTGATAGCTTATGGTGAACAATATCAGATTCCTGATCTCCAAAGAGGAAGATTTAGCTTTGGGATCAGGGATCAGGCTTGATCACTCAGTTTTTGTGTGGCAGAAGTTTTATTACAGTGAGAAAGGACAGAGAAAGCTTCTGACATAGATGTCAGAAGGGGGATGGAGAGCGCCCCACTCACTAGTCTTATCAAGACCTTATATACTTTTACCAGACCCACTCCCACAATATATATGTCTTAATATAACAAGATTAGTCAGAAGATTCTTGTTAAGGAGAAACATGTCCTTGAGCAAGATACATTGTTGTTATATAATTATTAGTGCAGAGCTTAAGGAAAAACATACCCTTAAGAAAGATGGAGAAGCTCTATACAGTCAGCAAAAGCAAGACCTGGAGTTGATTATGGCTTAGATCATGAACTCCTTATTGCCAAATTCAGACTTAAATTGAAGAAAGTGGAGAAAACCACTAGACCATACAGGTATGACCTAAATCAAATCCCTAATGATTATACAGTAGAAGTGAGAAATAGATTTAAGGGATTAGATCTGCTAGAGTGCCTGATGAACTATGGTCGGAGGTTCGTGACATTGTACAGGAGACTGGGAGCAAGAAAAAGAAATGCAAAAAAGCAAAATGGTTGTCTGAGGAGGTCTTACAGATAGCTGTGAAAAGAAGAGAAGTGAAAGGCAAAGGAGAAAAGGAAAGATATACCCATTTGAATGAAGAGTTCCAAAGAATAGCAAGAAGACATAAGAAAGCCTTCCTCAGTGATCAGTGCAAAGAAATAGAGGAAAATAGTAGAATGGGAAAGACTAGAGATCTCTTCAAGAAAGTTAGAGATACCAAGGGAACATTTCATGCAAAGTTGGGCTCAATAAAGGACAGAAATGGTATGGACCTAACAGAAGCAGAAGATATTAAGAAGAGATGGCAAGAATACACAGAAGAACTATACAAAAAAGATATTCATGACCCAGATAATCACCATGGTATGGTCACTCACCTAGAGCCAGACATCCTGGAATGTGAAGTCAAGTGGACCTTAGGAAGCATCACTACAAACAAAGCTAGTGGAGGTGATGGAATTCCAGTTGAGCTATTTCAAATCCTGAAAGATGATGCTGTGAAAGTGCTGCACTCAATATGCCAGCAAATTTGGAAAACTCAGCCATGGCCACAGGACTGGAAAAGGTCAGTTTTCATTCCAGTCCCAAAGAAGTGCAATGCCAAAGAATGCTCAAACTACCGCACAATTGCACTCATCTCACATGCTAGTAAAGTAACGCTCAAAATTCTCCAACCCAGGCTGCAACAATACATGAACCATGAACTTCCAGATGTTCAAGCTGGTTTTAGAAAAGACAAAGGAACTTGATATCAACTTGCCAATATCCATTGGATCATCGAAAAAGCAAGAGAGTTCCAGAAAAACATCTACTTCTGCTTTATTGACTATGCTGAAGACTTTGTGTGGATCACGATAAACTGTGGAAATTTCTGAAAGAGATGGGAATACCGAACCACCTGACCTTGCCTCCTGAGAAATCTGTATGCAGGTCAGGAAGCAACAGTTAGAACTGGACATAGAACAACATACTGGTTCCAAATTGGGAAAGGAGTACATCAAGGCTGTATATTGTCACCCTGCTTATTTAACTTATATGCAGAGTACATCAGTAGAAATGCTGGGCTGGATTTCAGCACAAGCTGGAATCAACATTGCCAGGAGAAATATTAATAACCTCAGATATGCAAATGACACCACCCTTATGGCAGAAAGCAAAGAAGAACTAAATGAGCCTCTTGATGAAAGGGAAAGAGGAGAGTGAAAAAGTTGGCTTAAAGCTCAACATTCAGAAAACAAAGATCATGGCATCTGGTCCCATCACTTCATGGCAAATAGATGGGGAAACAGTGGAAGCAGTGGCAGATTTTATTTTGGGGCACTCCAAAATCTCTGCAGATGGTGACTGCAGCCATGAAATTAAAAGATGCTTATTCCTTGGAGGAAAAGTTATGACCAACCTAGACAGCATTTTAAAAAGCAGAGACATTACTTTGCCAACAAAGGTCCATCTAGTCAGTTATGGTTTTTCCAGTAGTCATGTATGGATGTGAGATTTGGACCATAAAGAAAGCTGAGTGCTGAGGAATTGATGCTTTTGAACTGTGGTATTGGAGAAGAACCTTGAGAATCCTTTGGACTGCAAGGAGATCCAGCCAGGCCATCCTAAAGGAGATCAGTCCTGAATGTTCATTGGAAGGACTGATGTTGAAGCTGAAACTACAGTACTTTGGCCATCTGATGTGAAGAGTTGACTCATTTGAAAAGACCCTGATGCTGGGAAAGATTGAAGACCTGAGGAGAAGGGAAAAACAGGGGATGAGATGGTTGGATGGCATCACGGACTCAATGGGCATGAGTTTGGGTGAACTCCGGGAGTTGGTGATGGACAGGGAGGCCTGGTGTCCCCCTGCAGTCCATGGCGTCACAAAGAGTCGGACACTTCTGAATGACTGAGCTGAACTGATGTGCATCTAGAACACTAGCTGCAAGATAAATTGGAAAATATTACATTCAGCTCTTTCTTCTCTTTAATACAAGAGTTGAACTAGGCAAGAATGTAGTTTAAAGGTCAGAAAAACAGCCTACCACATCCATTGTAGGACCTAACCTCTCTTCTAAGAACGTTTAATGGGTTTTTTAGTATATCTGATGTAATACTATTATTTATAATGATTTTCAGAATCAGAAATCAGGGTTATTTATGTCTTAAAACTAACTCAAGGGAGTCATGTGCGCCATTAAAATTAAAATTTTGAATTTTAAATGAAGCACTTATTTGGAAAGTATTCTAATCATATCTTTTCTCTATTTCAAACATTTTCAAAATGACTTGGTTTAGTACAAGTTTCCTTGGTTATTTATCAATTGTACTATGTTTTCTTGTAGTTTTGGTCTTTTGTATTCTCCCTCCAGAAGCCACCTTTGAGCCCTCCGAGACTGAACAATGATGTAGAGGATGAGTGAAGAAATGGAAGGAAGAGTGAGGTTCCGAGACCCAGTTCCTGGTCCTTACCCTAGAATCTGACTGTTTTCCTTTCATTAGGGCTAGATTCCATATATATTAATATCTTGAAAGTTAGTTCCTTTATCTTGGAGCCCGACTACCCCCTGGAGGCTAAAGTGGGAAAGACAGCATCACCTCACACTTGGACCTCTGGCTGAGGAGCAACGGGACAAAGTTTAGAAAATTATTGACTCCATATCTAACATGGGTATTAAGCAAAATAAATACTGGGATACCAATATTGTCATTTTGGTCTGTTATTGGAATCTCTAAGATGTTTTGAGAGTAAGAATTCTCTAGTTACCTTAGGTGACTAGTTCTGATTGCTCATTCATAGCTGTTGGATTTTTTTCATTATAAATTAATTGCAGAAATTTTGAGTTGTTTATCCTATCTTGAATCCTTCTACTCCTAGAGGAAAGAGTACCTGAAAATAAAAATTTATTTGAAGGCCTGATATTTTTACCTCTTTGCCTTATTTGTAGTGCAGCTAAGCCTTTTTTTTTTTTTTTTTTTTTAACTTTCTTAGAGGGACAGCATTGTCCTCAAGGGACCTTTTTACTCTGTAAACTCTGTCCATGGTAACCTTTTTTTGTCGTTGAACTCCTTTTGGTATTTGTTGAAATTCATTCTTTTTTCCTTTGTTCATGACTGGGGAACCTAACTGCTCAGAACTGGGAAAGCCCCTCTTGTCTTGCTTTCTCTCCCTCCTTCATCAGTAAATAATTAAGTGTTAACCCTTTGTTGGCAACATGTTCAGGTTTAGTTTTCCCTGACCCCCAGCACTAAGGCAGTCAAATGAATGTGAAATGACACACAATCTCCCACATCTACAAAAAAGGTACAAAAAATCCTCTCTTGCTGGAGAGAGATTCTCATTTCGTTATATTTTAAAGTTATTATACATCTCTGAAGAACAGTAAGGCATTTTTTATAAGTAACATTTGTAGGTTCTTTCCTATGTGCTTTATTGATTTGACTAATGGAAGGAAATTTTTTTCTGTCTGTGTATGTTGGTAGTGTTTGCTGTTTTGATAATGGAGCTTGCTCTCGGAAAAAATTATACATATAAAATTTTAGGTATTATGGTATCATATTATTCCTTAAAATGTGTTTTCAGTTACCTATAGTACACAAAACTTTACAATTGTATTATATAATTTACTTCTGACTAGTAGCTGAGATCAGAAGCATGACAAAATTCATGTTTTTATCACTAATCTATAATAGAAAGTATATTGATTAATGGAGTTATTAAATCAGAACACTATTGACATATAAGATTGACCATTAAGACCAGAGCTAGTTTATTACCATATATACAAGAATGAATTGTAAAATTTTTTCTTGAGGGACAACTCTTTGCTTTTTTTCTGTCTGTGTCATAGTTTCTACTGTTTTGGCTTCATCACATATCCTCAGAGCTCCAATATAGATTTTAACATTTTAAAAAATATGTTGACAGTGCAAAATATAGTAAGTAGATCTCTATTGCATTCATTAAAATGCAAGTTCCTTTGTCTGATTTACAATTCTTAAGTTACTTTTACTGGTAACTTTTACTGGTGGTACTTTTACTGGTTATCTTGGTAGCTTATATTGTTGTATTAATGACTTTCATACTTTGAAAACATTGTGGAAAGGGGACTAGTCTAATAGTCAAGAGACTAACATGAATTAGCAATGATATCTTAAATGAATCACTTAATTTCTCTAAAGCTTACTTGCCATCTGTTATAGAGAAGTTATACCAGATCATCCTTGAGTATTAGATTTTTCTTGAATCTGATAGGTTGGTTGAGTTAATGAGAGTAAGCCCCTAAAGGCTTCTGTTAATTAGAAAATACAGGAAGAGATTCTGCTCATTTCCAGTCTATTTTTAGATCAATAACCCTGGCTCAATTTTCATTTTCCTGATTCCGCGCCAGGTGTTTTCTGAGTTCCCAGAAGCAAATCATGCTTAAGGATTTAGGAGAAAAGGCGGAAGCTCAATGTACTCCACAGGGATATAGTATTAGTGTACTGACTTCATTGCCTCTGGCTTTTTAGAATATTGCTTACATGCTTATTACTGTTATTCCCATTGCAGAAGATCAAAATGCCCATTTGTCTTTATCTGAAATATTTGATGATTTAATTTTTAATCCGCATTGTAGTTTATTTTGCTGACAGAATCTGGCCAACTGTACCCTGTTTGGGGATTTTTGCTGATAAATCCACAATCATTAACCTCATATCTCTTTAACACCTTTATTAAAGTGAATTTTCTATTTTAGTATGTATTTTGCCATGTTCTTTTCATTTTACTTTTCCTTACAGAATCTCCCTGATGATAGAGTTGTTTGAGACAAAGATGTCCACTCTCTCTCCTAACAGAATCACAAATTCTGCCTCCACATTTACTATTTTATTTAGGATAAGGAAAAAAGAAAGTAAGATTAAATGGGATCTAATAGAGCTTCCCAAACCTCACTTTGATGTTTGTTGTATGCTCTTCTCACACCCGACATTTTGCCAGTGTATTCAACATGGCTCCAATTTTTTTTTCCAAAGCAGTTGAAAATCATAGTTTTCCTTTCTCACATAGCTTCTGCTCTATATTCAGTAAGTGCCCAGTATATGCCAGTTGATGAACAAGATATTGAGTAACATTAAGGGTAGCATCATAACTGGAGAGGGGTCAGGCAGGGTTACTGTCTTCTCTTTCCTTAGTTAAGAGCAAGTCACGGTTGCTCTTTGCCTTTCATCAGTGGAGCCTGTAAGCTGTGTGAGTGCTCTCCCTTTGCATCTCCTCATCTTTCTTTTGATGGATATGTTTTGTTTTGGATTAGATACTGTTGTACTTAAGTACATTTGTACTATTATACAGGAGAAAATGTTAAGTTAATCTCTCTAAACCTTTTTGTTGCTTATAACATTTCATGAAAAATTAACTGGATAGGATAAGTTTCTGCTGGAAAATAGAAGCCTGCAGCCAGGAGAATTTATGAATATATGTCTTATTTGCTGCTGTTTTTTTTAAAAAACCTAACATAAATATTAAGTAATAATCTCTAATGTCATTTTTTAAACACCACCATCTTTATTACTACTTCTGCAGTTACAGAGTAATATTGAGTGGCACTGAAGAAATTATGTTCAGGTTTTTTCAAAGAGCTGCTTCTGATAGCAAAATGCTTAGTAATGATGAGGACACACCCTCCAGTTCAGTGGCCATTTTGTACTGTAGTTCTGGAGAAACAAGTGGGAACCATCAAAGAAAGAAGTGTACGGATCAAAAGAATATGGTCAAGAGGCAATAAATTTTTCCTCTGGGTCAATTCGAGGATTTAGAACTATGCTGTCTGTGAGTAGTTTAATTAGTTAGACCCTAATTAAACCCATTTATGAACCTTTTTAGCTTATTCTTTTTAAATTCTATGATTAGATTTTTGCTTTGCTGATAATGAGGAACAATTAACACATGAATTTGGAACTTTTGGAATAGTAATTTAGAAGTTATGCTTAAATGTATATACTCCAAAAAGTATTTCCTATTATTTTATAATATCTTGAATTTTGCAGTGTACTTTTTCTATGATATTATTCAAGGTTGAAGGTGGGGGCAATAAATAGTCATTTTAAAATTATGTTTTATGATTGTGTGCTGATAAATAATAAATGAAAGATCTATAGAAATTCCATATATTAGCAATATAGTTAATAGTAGTGGGAAAATGTATTTTCCTTTGTAGGGTTTATTAATTGTGACTGTTTTAGCTGTTGATATACCAAAAGTTTCTTTATTAAAAATAGAGAAAATAGCTACCTTGTGTAATTTGGTAATGACAGTCTTCTTCGTCAGCTTATTTTATGGAGTTCTTCAGTTAACTGTAAAGAAATAAGAAAATCGAAACAATTGACAACAGTTCATCCTTTTTTTTTTTTTTCAGTTCATCCTTTTCAATCACATTCTTCAAAAACAATGCTGTTCTATATGTGATAATCACATTTAAATGTACAACTTTAAACTACATTCAAAGATAAAAGATTTTTAAAATATTTATAATGGTTAATAAGTTGTTTCAAGGCAAATATTCTCCATCAAATTCCTCTAATTACAAATATCTTTCTCCTTAAAGATTTTGAATAAAAGATTTTTAAGAGGTTCTGTTGGTATGGTAGAAACATTAAAAAATATGTAACTTAAATAAATTGTAGTACTTTTCTTAGACTTTTAAAGAAAAGTTACCTGTAAGTAATTTGATAAATTCTATTAACAAGGGGATAGAAATCGAAGGCTTCTGAGAACAGGTTTATATGGGTGTAAAGTCTTCATTAGCAGTTACTTCTGCCTCACACGGTTTCAGGTTTCTGTGCCAGTGCTTCCTACTACTTTCTGTTGGTAGTTAAGTATTTTCCTATTGCCTTTTGTGTTTAATAAAAACTTACAGACATCATGTAGCATCTAACATTTGATAGTAGTTTGCATTTTGCTCTGATATGGTATGATGCTTTAAATAAAAGAAGTGTGTAATGGTCAAGTAGATCATTAATTTTTATTTAGAAAGTTGCTCAAGATCATTCCATTCATTTGCTAAATTAAGAATTCAACCTCTCATATTGGGCACCTCTTCCCACACAAATAACACATAAATATATTTTCATTGTAATAATACTTTACTCTTGCAAACTACTTTGAAGTCCGGCTCAAACAATATTCTTTGTAGCCAGCTTCTAAGCTTGTGTAATCTGAGGCAAATTCGTGTGAATTATGGCTCATCTGAAAGAGAAATGATGGGTAATAAATGTAGATATTACTGGAAGACTTATGCTGATCTGTTTTGAGTTTTCTAACTTAATCTGTTAAGTAATTTAAAAATCACAAGTTCAGCTTCTGGTTAAAAGAATACATAAACTGTACAAAATACTATATAAAACAAAGTTAATGAACTTCTTTACTTATTTGCAATGTAGTGGAGTAAATAACAGCTTTGACTCTGTCAGGCTCCCTAGATTCAAATCCTGACTCTTAGCATTTACTGTCTCTGTGACCTTGGCCAACCAAGTTCCTTGGTCTCTCTGTGCCTTAGTTTCCTCTTCCCTTAAATGAGCTCTGCCATAAAAGATTATTGTAAAGATGAGAATTATTGTATAAAAAATGCTTAGAACCATGCCTGGCAGTGTGGTTACTCAGTAAATGTTTGGTGCTGCTTTGTTTGGGGAGGAATTAGTGGGGCGGGCATCAAAAAACAGATGAGAGTCTACACTGATCATCTTCTTGTGAGAAATAAGTGTATCTGGTAGCACCAAACAGAATTAGCAGCTTTCACTGACATTTCCAAACCGGAAGTAAGCACTGTTGTAACCTGCAAAATGGGCAGAGGGAGCAGGTCAAGGACCATTTTGAGATATCCACTGCCTATGGGCCCCATAGCCTCTGGGAAGCTGCAGCACTGAAATGAGTGAATAGGAAAATCAAAGAGCTGGTAGATCATAAGAGGAGCAGTTCTATGAAGATCTGGAGGAGCTGCCATTTTCAAAATATATTCTCAGGAAAAAAAAAATCCAATTTCAGAGACTGTAGTTCTGTGAAACTTAAAGCTCGCAGTGAAAGGGAAATAACTTGAGATGAGTACAACCTGAAGAAAGGGGGGAAAATATATAATTGAGTTAAAAATAGTACCATGCAGGGCCTGCATTTTAAACCTTACAGAATATAAAATCTGACATATTAGTTTATTAGTTCTTGTTTTACTTTCTGTATTCTGATACATTTAACATCTTGGAGTCTTGCTGACCCTGCAAGGATTGCTCCTCCCAGGTTACGAAAAGAGGTTACCAAAAAAACTGCTCACCTGTCTACTGTCTGTCTGCCTAGTCACCCTGGGGTGACTAGTAGTACCAGGCCCTACTCAGGACAGACCCTGTGCTCTAGAGCCTGCTGAAATCATCCATTTCGCCAGTCTTAAGCCTGCTTACTTTGCTGCCTTCCTTCCCACAGAAACCACAGTGAAGACTCTCCCGTAATTCCCTCCTCTCCCTGGTGCGGCCCATGTCCCCACTCCTTCCCTGGGGAGCACAGCCTGCTCCCATCTCGAGATCTGTGAATATAACAAACTGTCTTTCCAGTGGCAGTTGTCTCCTGATCTATGGGCCTCACCATACCTGTATGATAAAACTTTTGTGAGAGAAGCCTTAGTTGTTCCTTTTAGATCTCCTTTTTCCTCGGGCAGTTTTGTGTTAAGGTTAAGGATGTAGGCTTTGGACTCACCCCAGCTAGCTTCCATTCTGCTGGGTGACCTTGGACAAGTTATTTAACCTCCATATATCCCAGTTTCCTTCTAAAATGGGAGTGGTAGTAATAATACCTCTTTAGAAGTTTGTTGTTAGGAGTAAATTAGGTATGGTAAAACATGCTTAACTTATGCTTAATATATATTCAACTCAACAAATCTAACAGTTGTTAATGTTACTATTATTATTTGCCAGCTTTGACTTTACTCTTTTCTAAAATACTGGTCTTTCTTAGGGCCCTTTTGTCTTCTCACACTATGTGTTATCTCAGGCTGATCTCATTTACTCCTTCTGTTTCCACACCTGTATGATGTCGTATGGGTTTGCCAGCATACCTATTTGCTAAAAACTCCAACCTATACACTCAGACTAGGCCACTTTCCTGATCTCCAAATATCTTAGGTCCAAGTTACTTATATTTGAATGTCTCATAGTGCCTCTAACTCATTGCCTCCCTCTTCAGACTTGTTCCTCTGTTGCTATTTTATATTTTGGTAAATAGCACCTCCTAATTGTTCAAACCAAAAATCTCGGAGTCATCTTAGCCATCTCCATTGCCAGCCACTTTCAATCATAAATGGATTCCAAATTTATGAGGAAGAATTCACAAGCTAAAGAATGTTTATTACATTTTGGGAGAGGATGTAGGGGTAGGATCAGGGGCAGGGAAAAAAAAATTTTTATTGCATTTTATATCTTTTGGTATTGTTTTAATTTTTAATTTAAAAACAGTGGGGGGGAAAAAATCCATGACATTGAGCATTTGAACTTAGTTTCCTTTTATAAGTAAAGCAAAGTTAACTTTTTCTTGAATATCCTCAAAGAGAAGTTAATGGCAAAAAATTACTATAACTCTAGTTAGTATAGTAGGTGCTCTATAAATATTTGGTTAGTGGTAGGAGAAGGCAGTGGCACCCCACTCCATTACTCTTGCCTGGAAAATCCCATGGACGGAGGAGCCTGGTAGGCTTCTGTCCATGGGGTCGCGAAGAGTCGGACACGACTGAACGACTTCACTCTCACTTTTCACTTCCCTGCATTGGAGAAGGAAATGGCAACCCACTCCAGTGTTCTTGCCTGGAGAATCCCAGGACTGGGGAGCCTGGTGGGCTGCTGTCTATGGGGTCGCACAGAGTCGGACACAGCTGAAGTGACTTAGCAGCAGCAGCAGATAAGCAAATGACGATTGCCATTTAAGTTTCCCTTTTGCTAAATTTTCCTGGCAGAATGCTGTTAGCACTCTGTCATCGGCATCTAGAAGACCAAGCAAATTGTTGATGAAGAACCAGAATCAGAATTTGGCCAGTAGTTGTTGCAGACTATACATTGCTTTTCTAAAAGGGTAACTGAGCTCTCCTGGGGAAGAGGAGAGTATTCAGAAGGTGCATCAGGATTAATTTGGAAAGAGCATCTTCGCATTCTGCTGGCTGTTTCCCAGCTTGATGCAGGTGCGTGCTTGTGGGCCTGTAGCATGGACAGAGATGTGCTGGTAACCAAAGCCACTTCTTAGTAAGATGCCATCTGGGGAGAAACCAAGTTTATTTAGATATCCAACTTTTCTAGTTGCATATGTGGCCTCGTTAGTCAGGTATATTTTTTCTTTTCTTATGTTGAGACCCCAACAGAAATTTTTCAATAAGGGAATTATTTTATTAGAAAATTATAAAGTTCAGTTAGATGAATAAAAAGTTCATTTAGAAATAGTCTCCAAATGTACCCAAGTCTGTAATAATTTTGGTTTTACACGATATTAGTGACTGGTTGAAATTTTAACGTGTAAACTCTACTGCAGTTATTTCGAAGGTAACTCATTTCACTATTACAGAGCCTGTTGGGTTTTTAGATGGCAAGTCATGGAAAAGTAATTTTCCATTTTGGCTTTGGAATCTATCATGCTACCAAAGTAAAAGGTAAATAATGAAAGCAGCTGCTGGGCTACATATTTGGGGGGAATTTTTTCAATCTGTGATTGCTTATACTGTAAAACAGGGTTTCTCAGCCTCAGCACTGTTGACAGTTTGAGCTGGATAACTTGTGGGGGTCGTCCTATGCATTGTCAGATGTCGAGTATAGCCCTGATCTCTCTCCATTAGATGCCAGTAAAGCTCATCCCCTCAGTTATAACAACCAGAATTATCTTCAGACATTGCCAAATATCAGAGTTGGGGAATGGGGCCAAAATCTACTTTGAGAACTACTTGCTCCATAAGAATATACTGGGTTTTTGTGTTTGTTTTGTTTTAACTGTCTAAACATGGCTTCAGAAATCACATAGCTGAAAATTGCTTATCCCACAAACTTCACATTAGTTTTTGAAAAGTAAATATGAATAATTGACATGTAGTTAGCCATTTATTTGTACCTCTACTAAGACTGGTAACTTGAAATCTTGTTGCTAGAGAGTACTTTGTTATATTCTCTTTCAGTAAATACTAAAAATACTAGTACCATTATATGGAAATTTGTAAAGACTTGAGAATTCTTTTCTAAAATTTAATAAGCTTATCTTTTTCCTAGATTAAAAGAATAACTTGAATTTTTTCAATTTTTCTGCCGTCTTCTTAAATCTTTTATACCAGACTCTGGAAAAACCTAGCATCTGACTTTTAAAAACTTTCATAATGAACTTTTAAAATTATACATAAGAAGAGTAATAGAGTGAAAGTTCTATGTGCCCATAACCCAACTTCAGCTTGAGCAGCTGTTAACTTTATGCCAAACTCTTTCATCTGTTCCCCTCCCACCCTCATCTTTCTTGGAGTATTTTAAAGCAAATCCCAGATATTACTTAATACCACCCATAAATGCTTCAGTATACATCTCTATCAGATAAGCACTCTGTTTTTTAATGCTAACTCTGATGCAATTATCTAAAACATTAATAATAATTCCCTAGTATCATCTAATACCTATGTTTGGATTGCCTCAGGTATCTCAGAAATGTCTTTATCAAACCAGGATCCTAACATCCATCCATCACATTTGGGTGATATGTCCCTTTAGTCTTTAGCAGTTTTCTTTACCTCCTCTACCTTTATTGTATCATTTTTTTGTTGTTGAAGAAACTTGGTGATTTGATCTGTAGAATTTCCATACTGTAGACTTGACTGATTACATCGGGTAAAATGGCATTTGAGTTAGCACAAAATTCTACATTTTAGTGTACCACTTTTCTGTCTTGTTTCCCAAAGAATGTCAAGAGTTTTGTTTTACCACCTGAACAAGTTTAAGAACCTCACGGCATTCTTTGTACTTCAGGAAGCTGAGACCAAGAGAAGGTTTTCCTGAAACCATCAACTTAGTTGGAAAGTATTGAGTGTACCATAGTTTTATCAGAAGTGTCATAGAATGAAACTTTTTTAGCAAAGACCTCACCTGTTTTGTTTTCTCACCTGTGCCTACATATTACCTGCCACACAGGGGGATTTTTAGTTAGTATTTATTATTATGAGTTGTCTGATTCTGCTGGATTTGGCCTTTTCTTCCCTTTCTGGGCTAGAACCTGAAAGATTACAACTTGCTTTACCTGTAAGGTTTAAAGCGGTTTAAAAGAGAGAACATATTAATAAGAGCATTTTACACATCACCTCCATTTCTGCACAGTTAATCTTTTAAAATGCAAATCAGTAGTAATAGTACTGGCACTTCTGTGGAATGCACCATAAATCATGGAGAAAATAAACAATTTGTTAAAATGAGTTGTTCAAACTTTATATATCCATTGGCATGGGATCTCCTGTCTTGGGGGGAGCATGAAATGCAGGTAATCTGGGACTTAAAGAATCATTTTATTGCAGTGCTTGTTTAGCAAAAATATTGGGATTTCCTGTCTTATTCTTTATTTATCTTTCTTACAAAAGTATATTTTAGCCATCAGAACAATCTTAGCACAACCAAAGACTTCTGGCATTTTTGCATTTAGCAAAATTCTTTCTGGTGCTATGATGTGTGTTTTCTGTCAGCTAAAATTTACAGGAATAGTGAACCACAAGGATTTCCTGAGGAGAAGCTCCCACATGCTGTGTCTTGGATTTCTCATATTTCTTTTGGCAGCAGTAACATTCTCCAGTACTACAAAATTGTAGTTTGAATCCAGTGCTAATAATTTCTCTTCAAGAAAACAACTGAAACATTTTGATTCTGTTCCCTTGAACCAAGGGAAAAAGCTATAACAAAGAAAATTATTTTTCACCACCTACTTTGCCTTACCCTCCACACACACACACAGAGTCCCTTTCTAAAGCTGAATCAACCTATAATAATACTCATTATATGAATCACAGAAATTTCTGTGTATTCGTTTTTAAGCCTAATAGTCCCAAACCTCCAAATATAGTGGTTAAGGCTGTTGCAGTATGGAACTTCACCTTGTTGTAAAAGAAAAAGTAATTTGTTTTATATTGGGTGATCAAGTTTTATACTAAGACGTTATTTGCTTCTATCACTCTCATTCTCTGTTGCATGTACAAAATATGCAAAGCTCAGCCAATATGGTTTCATATTTCACGTTAAACCTTTTCAAAATTTTCACTTGTAGAGTTTGATATGGCTGTTTTTTGATAATACAGTTATCAGAAAAGACTTGAAATACTCCCTCCCTTTCCAACTGCATATCTGTTTAAGGTCTGATTTTCTTTATATACTTCATCCAAAATAAAAACTTGCAGCTGATTCAGTGCAGAAGGAGATATAAGAATCCAGCCACTTCCTCCTGTTATGCCAGACTTTAATAAGAGATTTGCGAAAATATAAAACAGTCCACTTACCTCAATATATTTATTTCATTGTGAAAAAAATTTCATTAAAATCATGTTGTCAAAATTTTTCAGTTATTTCCATGACTATTATAATAGGTTTATTGTTATTCTAAGTAAGTTGATAAATATTTTAATGTTTTAGTTTTAAATTTCTAATATGATAAATATTGTTAGGCATCCAGATAAACAAAAACTCTTTGGAACCTTTATAATTTTTAAGACTAGAAAGGAGTCTCGAGACCAAAAATTTTTGAAAATCACTGATCTTGATTTGGCTATCTGAGATCTTTCAGTTAGTGCATAGGTGATTTGGTAGTTTCAGAGAGAAAGGTAATTTTATCTGCCAAACATTTTTTAAATTAATATAAAATAATTACTAGAAATCCCTTTGCACTGTTAAAAATTTGTCTTACAAGGTCTATCTTGGTCAGTTCATCTTGGCTGCTGTTCAGTTTGTTAGCCAAAGGATGTTTGTTTTTCATTTGTGTGTTATCATTGGTTAAATTTTAAATTTTCTTTTGGCTCAAAGGTTATTGAGTCATAAAAGTGCAAATAAAACAGTAAATGCTACAACTCAGAATGCTATCATAAATATAATCAATAAAGCTTTAGTGTTCATATAGACTGTTTATATGTGTTGGAAAGTGATACAATTTGTATTAACAGCCAAAAAGAGAGAAGTACAAACATGAAATAGGACAGTGACTGAAATTAACATTTTACATGCTTTACCTTCATCCCCTGTCTCCAGAGGTGGTCTACTCTGAAATTTTGCCAAAAACTTAGTTACATAAAGCCATGAAACAAAGCAGTGATGGGCTTAGCAGGCCAGAATTTACTAAACAGTTAATATTTGCTGTTTTGTGAAATATGAAATAGTGTTTCAGACTGTGGTTATCCAAACTGAGTGTGTATGCTCTTAGTTAATGTGCAAACAAAAAGGGAGAACAAAGTATTTATGTATAATCACACTCTTCTGTGTGATTACTTTTTAAAAATCTGTTACAGATACTCCATTTTGTTATTTTGTGAGCTGTGACATAAGCTGGAAAAGGAAGGGACATTGTAGTCAGTGCTGGACATAGCATCAGCTAGTGTGTTGTAAGGTAGGGCCTTACAGTTTGAGTAAAAAGAAGTTTGGCCCAGTCCCCACCCACTAAGCCCCTTCCCAGAGAACAGTTAGCAATCAAAAGTGTGCCTCATGATCTTAGTTGAGTAGGGCCAGTTTGTACTCTTTCTGTGCCTATTTTTATATGGCTGGTGAACAAAGAATGGTTTTTACATTTTTAATGGTTGGGAAAAATATCAAAAGAATGTTATTTTGTGACACATGAAAACTATAAGAAGTTCACTGTTTCCATAAATAAGGTTTTATTGGAACATAACCACATTCATCAGTCTGTGTATTGTCTGTGGCTGCTTTCACACTACAGCAGCATACTTGATTAGTTGGGACAGAGACCATATGGCCTGCAGAGCCTAAAATGTTTACTATCTGGCCTTTACAAAAGAAGTTTGATGACCCTTGAATTAGAATAACTCCACTTTGATCCATCTTATTTATTGTTCTTCCCCATGGGAATTCATTTAAAGAAAGGATTCTACTGTCTTAAAAACAAGTTTGGATTTTGTTTTGTTTTTTAAGTATGTAAACTTTTCTAAAGGTCAACCCAAAAGAACTAGTATAATTGTTCTTTTGCCTTTCTGGGGGCAGAGCAAGATGGGGTTCACAGTTCAGTTTGAAAATACAGGTGGAGTAACTCAAGGCAATATTTGAAAATACATTATGGGTAATAGAAAGATTAACCATTTCTGCCACTAGAGATTTTAAGTCTGATTTAGGGATGAGACTATAAGTTCTTTCTCCTTATTTTTAAATGCTTTGCCTATTTTTCTCAAAGGAGAGATTAAACATAGCTTCAAAGGAAGGCATTTGACTCATCTTCCTATTCTCTCAAATTAATAGCCAGTGAATTGCTACCAGTCCAGCAAATTCCCACTCTTCCTCATTTTTCCAGACTCAAAGATAATATTCCCTCAAAGTATTGGTCTCATTTAGCTGCCTCTACTCTGTTTCCATAGCAACCAGTACATTCTTATAATTATTCATTTGCTTCATGTCTCTCTATACTAACCTGTTCGTAAGCTTCTTTGGTGTCCTCTTTTCTAAACACAGGAGGCTGTTTATAATTTTAGGTAATATAATACAATATTTCAGAGCATTATCGTTGGAGTCATACCTATCCTTCTTTCTCTAGGTGACTCTTTCCTCATCTATGAAATTGGAATAACAGTAGTAATGATGATGGTAAAGCATTTATCTAGAATTGTACCATGGATTTTCATTCAATAGTGATAAAGATGTTTCTGTTTGTTCTATTCCATAATGTGCTCTTGGCACATAGCTTATAAAAAGTTAAGGTGTAAATTGAACAATTACTGTGTGCCAGGGACTGCTCCAAATGCTTTATATTTATTTAGTCCTAGAAGCCTATGGTTAAGGTATTAATTATTATACCTATTTTTAGATTAGACAGCCGAAGCATAGAAAGATTATAAATCGCCATGGGTTACCAACCTGGTAGGAGGCAGTGTTGGGATCTAAATCCAAATAGTTTGGCTCCAAAGTTTTTGTTCTTAACCTACACTGTCTCTTATCTACCATATGTTTGTATGTAAGCTTATTTTGGTAACTTTCTTGGTGTTTTAATTATTTTCAGTGCTGATAGATGATACATAATACTGTCTGTGCCTGATTGACTTAATCAGTATGACTGTATAATAAATTTATAATTGATACAGTATAATCATTGCTTCCTGCCTTCAAGTAATAACTATTTTTCACTGTGAGTCCTTTTTGGAGCTATATTTAGCCAGAATTAGCTATTTTGAAGCGATTTTTTCTAATACTACAAAAATTTGGACAAAGAAATTGCTTAAATCTATTTATATTCCTAAATTCATTTTTTCTTGCTGGCAAAGAATGTCTATTTTATTTAGTTTTTCCTTTATTGAGTTAACCCTGCTGAATTGTTTGTTGATTTTTTTGTTTTTTGTTTTTCTTCTGATGTTAAGTGGCATTGTGTAAATAATTCAGTTTGGGCATATTTGTCATAATGTTGAATTTGGTCTCTCAAACTTTTGAAATACAGTTGACCTTTGAAATATAGGGGGGTCAGAGGCACCCACCTGCGTATAACTTCACAGTCAGTCCTCTCTACTCTCAGTTCCTCTTCCTGGGCTTTAGCCACCCTCCATATGTAGTGCTGTAGTGTGTATGTATTTTTTAAAATCATCAAAGTGGAGCCCTGTCTTTCAAACCCATGTTGTTAAAGGGTCAACTGTAGTAATTATCTTGAAATTTATTTTATATGTCTTTCAGAATTCTCCACTTTACCAGTACTTACAGGATCTGGGACACACAGACTTTGAAGTATGTTCTTCTCTGTCACCAAAAGCAGAAAAAAGCACAGTGACAGAGGGACAGCAAAAGCCTCCTGCAAGAGCCCTGCCAAAAGTAAGAAGGCATCTTCATTCTCTATGACTCAATCTTTTGTCTTTTACTGATTTATTTAAATTGCCTTTATCCTTATCCTTACAAAAAAACACCTTATTGGCACCTCCATGTTCTTCCCCTGCACTGGTTAAGACTTTAATTTTTATTTCATCAGTGGTATATATCTGTTTGTAAACATGAATCCTTGGTATTTTGGACTATCTCATGGGTAATTTGTATAATGAATTGAAATTAATATGATTGAGGATCAAAATATATTGCTTATTTAAATATTGAAGTTACTTAGAGTAAACCAGAAAAAAAACAAAAAAAACAGAAATCAATACCTTAATGGGAGCCCAGCTATAGGACTCCTACAATAACTAGAGTTTTTTTCTTTATATTTTTTTTAAAGAAAGCAAATTAATATTTAATAAATTATTTCAAAGATGCCTCAGTTTGCGCTGCCCTTTATGTCTGCAGTATCGTATATTTTTGTGTAGTAAGTGTTTCATGGTTGGTACACAGCACTGTGAGGCCGAGGTGCTGAAGAAGCCACCAGTGATCAGGTTCACTGGACTGATGTGTGCTCTTAGTGCTCTGTTTGCGCTCTGTTATTGTATTTACTAAAATAAAACATTCCAGTACATCTCAGTTTTAACAAAAAGAATTCTAACAGAAAAAAATATAACCAGATTACCTCATTTCTTGAGCATTCTAGTTTAATCAGTGTTTTAATATAGGAGTCAGTTACTTTTGGGAGGAAGATTTTAAAGTTTTCACTTAATCGTTTACTCTGTAAGATAGAAAGGGAACGATCTTTCCTTTTGTTCTTCTTAGGAAAAAACTCTAAAATGTGAAGTAACCAAGCTGGACCCAAATGCAACAGCAGAGTAAACACCAGGGAAACGGTGTTTTCTTTAGCTCATTCTCACAAGGAAGGAGTTAGGGAGTGAGAGCACCCACAGACCAGAACCAGGTTCGAGAGTCCTCCCCACCTCAGCCCTTTCTTCTCCTTGCTCCTTTCAAATACAGATATTTCTGGGGGAAAGTTTTAAAAGCAAAACCTAAAGATATATCTAAAAGATTATTCATAGATTAAAATTTGAATTTGAGATTACTTGGCAACAAAAGACAAAGGATGGCTCAAGGGATAGTGTTGGGGCCGGAGATGGACATTGAACTCGTGTGTGTGTGTGTGTGTGTGTGTGTGTGTAAACTTGGGTTTTATAAGTATTTAATTATTTTCATTTATGACAGTATTTTTACATTTAGAAATATTGTTATTAGTTTGTAAATAAGAGTTTAAAAGTTCATCCTCTCAGAAATTGAAGAGTAGTTAAAAGCATAGCCAGAAGGTGTTTTTCAAAATTACCACATATCTAGAAAGTTCATTTAGTCTTCATGTCACACATTCCAACTGCATAAGGTACATCTCTCTAAAATAAGTTTTTTCTATATAAATCTGGGGCAGCTAAATTTTAAAAAGATTTCTTGTTCCTTCTTAGGGGATATATTTTTAGAATTGCCCCCCAGATTCTGTTCAAGTGATGAAGTTCCAGTTATTTCCTTTGGAAAGCAAATTTTCTGTATGAGTTCATGATGAAACAGTCACCATTTTTAGTCTTTTTCTTTTAAAAATGTGATTGTTAGGTACTTACTGAGTATTCTGTGTTGGTATTCTCATGAATATTCATTCTCTGTATATGTTTCTGGTTTCTTTTCCTGGGATTATTCTTAAACATTCCTTCCATAAAGTTTTAGCATCAGTCCTCTGCTTGGTCTCTTTTTCTCTGAACTGTCTCATCTACTTTCTTGCCTTCACTGGCACTTTTTTCTATTCTCCATTTTCACTGAGTTCCAGATACTTGTTAGACATTCTGCCTGTGCTCCAGGAAACTCAGATTCAACATGCCTAAAGCAGAGCTCTTTTCCTCAGTACCCCTGAAACAAAGAAAATATTTTTCTGTATTCCCAAATTACTACCCTCTCAATTTATCTTACAGTTTCCCACACTCTAGCATTGATTTGGTCAGTAAGTGACTCAACTTCTTTCTCTCTAAAATCTAATCCTTGTTATTGCTGTTTTTACTACCCCAGTACAAGCTTTTATCATTATTTAGCCGGACTATTATGTACCCTCCTAATCATGCTTCTTGGCTACACTCATTCCTTGCTAGTACAGCCGTTGCTCTGTTGCCAGTTATTTTTCTAACGTGCAAATTTTTATTGTTTCGCTTCCTTGTATTAACCTTCCATGACTCCTCATAGTCTATAGGATAAATTCAAAACTATTAAGACCACAGTCTTTTAAAATTTGTCTCAGTGTACCTTTTAAACTTCATTACTCTTCTGTTCTTCCCTTGGCTCTTTGCTGGCCCAAACTCTTAGCTGCCACTGTCTGAATGGCATACACTTCCATGGTTCCCTCCTGTACTCATCCTGTCCCTTGCCTGGGCTTAGCGCCAGTGTCAGTTCCTCTTGAACTCCTTCCTCCTACACTTCTCCAGATTTTACATTGTGAAAGAAAGTGTGAAAGTCTCTCAGTTGTGTACGACTCTTTGCAACAGTCCATGGAATTCTCTAGGCCAGAATACTGGAGGTGGGTAGCCTTTCCCTTGCTTCAGGGGATCTTCCCAACCCAGGGATCGAACCCAGGTCTCCTGCATCACAGAATCTTGTAATGCAGATTCTTTACCAGCTGAGCCACAAGGGAAGCCCAAGAACACTGGAGTGGGTAGCCTGTCCCTTCTCCAGCAGATCTTCCCAACCCAGGAATTGAACCGGGATCTCCTGCATTGCAGGTGGATTCTTTACCAACTGAGCTATCAGAGAAGCCCAGATTTTACATTAGTTTGTAATTATTTGTACTGTCTCTTCTAAGCTCTTGAAAACAGCAGTTATGCATATTCATCTTTGTTCCCATAACCCTTTTTCAGTACCTGGAATATTATAGTCACTCAGTGAATGTAAACTCCATTTACTGGCCTGCTCAGGAAATGAGCTAATAAGGTAAACTGAATTTTTGATTGATTCAATAATATAACATATTTCAATATGAGACAGTTATTCTAAAATTATTAAAATAAATTTCTGCTTTAATATTGTAGAATGAAATGTTCTTAATATTTGAAAACTCGGAGCACTTGCTTTTCATTTTGAAATACCCATATTGTCATCGTGTTGACATAGGTAGTATTAATACATAGTGTACCCAAGATAAAATGGTTTCCAAGTCTCATTCCAAACTCACTGAATCTGAACATTTAGTTGGGGGGCCTGGGAGTATGTTCCTAGCTAAAATCTCCAGGTGATTCTGATATATGATTAAATTTGGGATCAGTAAGGCGACTGAGACATACTGGCAAAACACATAATATAGCGTATAATACAACCTAGATGATTTTAACTTTCTGATTTAAAAAAATGTGATTAATTAGAAGTAGGTTATTTGAAGTTTTTCTGATGTTTAGCTGTGGTTTAATAATCTTGCACAATGTCATTCATCTCCTTCAGCAAGGCATCCTGTTAAAAGTGGCTGAAACCATCAAGAGTTGGATTTTGGCTCAGTCCAATAAGAATGATGACTTGCTTCACAAGTTGGTAAGTGTTCACTTTACTTTTTGGTCACTTTTCAGGGCTCCAGTTTCTTTTCCAATGAGAAAATCAATGATTCCAAATTTATTTTGCTACTGATTTGGGCAGTGACTAATTTTAATTAGAAATTCTGGGCTGTTCTCTAAAAGGAGATTATCCGCTTTGTGAAGTGTTAAAAAAGGTTCTATCACCTAAGGAAAAAGAAAAAGGAGATTCTTCAATAACTGGGAATCTTCACATGTGGACTCAGTAGTATTTCATAGATCTTCAAAGAGGTTGTTAGCCACTGAGTTTAGGATATTCTGATAGTTATTGAAGACCTATTTGTTAGATTACTCATATCCTGCTGCCATCTTCCTCCACTGACTGGTATTCTTCTCAGTGAGTTAGAGAATAGATCCATTAGTGGGATCTTCCCTCTTTTCATTAGGAACTTGATTATCTCTATTCCACAGCCTTTGATTACAAAGTTTGGGCAAAATCAAGAGTGTGGTTCCTCCCTAATTTATTTATCATTAATTTACCATTCTCTGTGCTGTGTGTTTCGTCACTCAGTTGTGTCCGACTCTTTGCTACCCCATGGACAGAGGCGCCTGGCAGGCTACAGTCCATGGGAATTCTCCAGGCAAGAATACTGGAGTGGGTTGCCGTGCCCTCCTCCAGGGGATCTTCCAAACCCAGGAATCAAACTCGGGTCTCCTGCACTGCAGACAGACTCTTTACCATCTGAGCCACCAGGGAAGCCCACCGTTCTCTGACAACTTCATGTATAAAATTTAGCCTTCTGGGACTGATGAATCAGAGAATTTCCCAAAGATTTGCTTGATCTCTGAGCCCCAAGGAGTGACTCAATGTTTTTACATCCTAATACTAATAATAGGTAGTATAGCTTAAAAAAATAAAATTCTCTCACAAGTAAGCAGATTTCAGAATCTTCTGATGGCCTATGACCTTAAGATGATAATTTAATTATTATTATTTTAAATTATCATTTGTTAAGGGATGTTTACAAAGTGCTTTCACATGTTGATTTGGTAATCTAAACACTGTGTAAGGTTCAGTATGGTTTACCATTTGGAAAGCCTGAGGTTCAGATATTTCAGTTTGATTAAGAATACTCATTAAGAGAGTTGTTCAAAAATTTTCAGCTAGAAAATGAGTCAGAATTTGAACTCAAGTCTCCTGGTTTCAAAGCCCAGGCTCTTTCCGTTATAATGTACCACCTCTCTAGTTTGTGTGTTGTTTTTACTGACTAAAATTACCTTTTTAGCAATCCATTTGGGCAGGTTCTCTGTTTAGGGTTCATCTTCGTAGGGGTTTTGAGAAGGTCAATGAAGTATCCTTTCATCTATGTAGAATATCGTCTCTATCCAGGTGGAGCCATTTTCATTCTTCAGTGATACTAGGACTGTGGTAAGGTATGTGCTTGGCCTCTTCGGTCATGTCTGACTCTCTGTGACCTCCTGGACTGTAGCCCATAGGGCTCCTCTGTCCATGGGGCTCTCCTGGTAACAATTCTGGAGTGGGCTGCTATGGCCTTCTCCAGGGGATCTCCCCTACCCCTGGATCAAACCCGCGTCTCCTGCGCTGTGGGCAGAGTCTTCACGTGGCCCGTTCTTTGCTGAGCCTTGAGGGCAGCCCTGTGGTAAGGTGTAGGGTGCACATACATGTTCTGCTGTTTAATCGTCGTGTGTGTAGTCCTCATCTTCCCATTCTTGGGTCTTTGTCACTGGCCACGTGCATGCTTCATGTCATGTTTTACTTTAAAGTGCCAGCTTTTGTATGCATCTCTTTTGTGCCTAGATTATGGAGAATTTTAGAAAGTACATACCTGAGAAATAGTTCACAAGTAATAGAATAAGGAATTGCCCAGTTGGCATCTGGCATGAAGTTGCTTGACTTTTTTCCCTTGATTATAAATATTTAAAATTTTGTTAGCTATACAGATATTGAATGAGTCCCTCTTTCCTTTTATAAAGATACTGGCAATTGCTCCATGATATCTGAACATTTTATTATTGTTCATTTTCATTAAAGTAGTACTTTTCTTCTTAAAGATTAAAAAAAAAATTTAATAGCAACTATGATACTAGTGGTATTGGCACTCTCTAAGCACTTTTTAGCCTATAAAGTGCTTGCCCAGAAGTTGTCTCACCTGATCCTCATCAGCTTAATTAAATAGCACTATATATTTAAAAATGTGTAAGATCTTTGAACTGACACATGAATATGTGGGGCCACAATAGAAATCTCTTTATTCTTTAGCAGTGCTTCTCATACTCTTCATTCCATCCAGGCAGTATTGTTCCTAAGTTATCTTCTCATGCTGTTTCCCTGTTTAGATTCTAAAAAGATACCTGCTACCTACCAAGTCAAGTCCAGTTCATCACTTTGACTGTCATGAAAGTGCTTGCATAATTTGGCCTTAATCTACCTTTCCAGTTTTATCCACCAATATTTCATCAGCCCAGTATAGTCTTCCTTTTTGTTTATTCCTTGCCTAGTCTCCATATATGTACTATTATACTGTCAATTGTGTTCCATTTTTCTATTATTGCAGTCTTCACAATAAGCAGTACTAGCTGTTCCTCAGGGCCTATTGGATCTCTTTTCTACAACAACCTTGTAATAATTATGTGTGCTATGTTCTGTAAGTTTTTATATTATACATGCTTTTCTTTATTGTATTTTTAAGTATTTCATATGTACTAACAGCTAACACTTACATAGTGCTTACTGTGCACCAGATATTCTTAGCAGTTTATAAATACTGACTTATTTAATTCTTGCAGCAACCCTATGAAGTGGATACTATTATTATCCTCTTTGCAGATGAGGAAACTGAACAGAAAAATTATTAACTTGCTTAAGTTGTGGGACCAGGATATAAACCCAGGCACTAAGTCTTGACACTAAGACTTGTTGAGGGTAAGCCAAAGTTCACACAGTACACTTCTCCCCCTGCCCCCCACCACAGAGCACCAATACTATCAATACTACCTCAGATCACACTGGTTTTGGGGAGGCTTTATCCCAGTTTTGCAGCAGATCTGATGCCAAGGAGTGGTGTTGAAGAAAGTGAGTTCCTGATGAAGCAACAGGTCCATAAGAGAGCCTGTGTAGAGGAATAGCTCCCATCTATGACTGAGCAACTTCCCTTTCACTTTTCACTTTCATGCATTGGAGAAGGAAATGGCAACCCACTCCAGTGTTCTTGCCTGGAGAATCCCAGGGACGGGGGAGCCTGGTCGGCTGCCGTCTATGGGGTCGCACAGAGTCGGACACGACTGAAGGGACTTAGCAGCAGCAGCAGCAGCATGTTAATAGCTTCCCCCTCTCTGTCAGTGTTGGCCTTTGTTTAATTAGGCTTCTTTTAAACTTACCCATATATAAGTACATAGAAGTCTCATAAAAGGCCTGCTTTCAAGTTTTTGTAGCAAAAGTTTTATTTTTAATATTTACATCTGAATATGGTCCTGTCTGATGGGGGAATCCAAACCAAATTGTAAGGCCAATACATGAAGATTTATTTCAAGGATTACTTGAAAAGCTATCCTGCTCCACCCACTGCCCTCCCTGCCTCCCATTGCCCACATGCTGTCGATATTCTCCAGCCTGTCCCCCTTCCCACCCTCAACAGTAGTATCAAGTAAGTCGTGCTGTTCTCTGTTTATGAAAGTGGGATGGAATCTCAAAAAATTAAGTAGTTCCTAATGTTAGGATTGTAAAAGAGAGGAAGAGAGGAAGCAGTGGTTCCAACATGAGCCATAAAAGTGCTGCAGAGGTGCGTCCAGGGTGTATCAGTGGATGGTAAAATCCATATCGGGCTAAACAGAAGATCTGCATTTCACTGAGATTTTTTTATTATTATTATTGATAAGAAATATATCCAAATAGTCTTCATATTAAAAGTATTCTTCTCTGAAAGTGGTGTGTACAACCCATGATCAAGAGGATATATACTTATAGTGTATGGATCACTGCCTTCTTGCTTAAGTCCTCATGATGAGCTCGGGCTAGATTCTGTGGTCTGGGAATGATTAACTAAGAAGAGGAAACCCTAGACCTAACTGATTTTACTTTGATTGCTAAAGGCCTTGTCCATTGCAAGTTCTCTTTATTTTTTATCATACAAGAGGATCATTCTATTCCTGAATCTAATGCAAAATAAAAATTTAAATTTTCTGATAAGAGAAGACTATATTCAGGGAAGCAGAATCAACTAACTACCAAAGACATATGATTTAAAATCAGAATTCTGGAACGTTACTTAGTCTCTCTGAGCTTCAGTTTTTCCTCTATAGCATGGACAGAAAATGATCATGTATGTGACAGGGTCACTGCGAGAGCTGCTCCAACATCGCTGCTTCATCTCATCTCTCTACCAGGGGCGCTCTGCCCAAAACTAATACTGATCACTTACAGGTCCCCACGCTAGAAGAGGCTTGCTTTCATTCTGTCTCATCCCATTCTTCCCACTCTTTCATCTGCTCAGTTCTTGTGTATTCTTTAAAACCACGGTTAGGCTCTTTCACCTTCTCTTTGTTGCGGTTTGTTCCCTCAGTGCCATGTGCATAATAACCTAGTTAAACCTCGTCACACTTGTCTGCACTTTATATTTTAACTGCTTACCTTTCAGCCCTCGCCTTTAAACTCTGAACTCTCTAAGAGTAAAGACTTGTATGTCTTGTTTATTTTTTTGTGCTTTTGGTGTCAAGCATGTTGCCTGGTATGTTATAAGATATTCCTTAATAGATGAATAAAAGGGGAAGAGGGAGAAATAAATGAGCTGATATATGTGAAAGCATTTTGTAAACTATAAAATGTTATGCACACATTAGGATCATTTTATATTATATTCCTTAATTATGTATTTTTTTTAATATTCGAATGTTTCATTTTTAGAAAGCCTTGGTCCTGCTGATGTTATTCTTAGATGTTGGCTATATTGTTACAGTGTCTAGGGACAGCATATCTGTTAGAGGATTATATTTTCCATGTTGTTTTGCAGCCATTTAATTAATTAGGCTTAGCAGGTTTATTAATCTACAAAAAATACATATTTCACTCAATATGTGGCTCAGTGATGTCTACCTCTGTTTTTTTTGCTTCATATTTACTGTGAAAATATAGCCCTGTACATCAGATTGAAAACTGATTGACTTTCTTCTTCTTGGAGTCTATACTGAAAATAAACACCTCTAATTTTATTAGCATGGTAGGAGCTTAATATTTAACACAAAATTATGTGTGTATTAATACCTCTCTTCTGATCTTTCAATGGCAAGGATACTGGATTCCGACTCGACTCACTCCATACTATCCTGCAACAGGAAGTCCTGTTACAAGAGGATGTGGAGCTGATTGAGCTGCTTGATCCCAGTATCCTGTCTGCAGGGCAACCTCAACAACAGGAAAATGGACACCTCCCAACACTTTGCTCCCTGGCAACCCCTAATATTTGGTACTGTCCAGAAAACATCTATCCTTTGTTTACATTTAAAGTATTAGCAGAGGAAACCCGTCATCATCCTCTCCATTATAAAGGCATTATAAATATTTTAGCATTATAATTAATATAATGATATGCCAGAGGTTTTAAAAAAGAGGATACCTTCCTAAACTAAATACTATTTAAAATGAAAGTGGGAAGAAACATCCAGTTTGATTATTATGTACTTGCAACTCAGTGTAATTAGTTCTGTGTATAACAGCCCAATAAGCAGTATTAACATATGCCAAAAAAGAGTCTCTCTTATACACATGTGTGCATGAAGTCCTAGCCAGTTCTTCATGTTTCTTTACCCTTAATAGATTATATAATAATTACATTGTAGAGATACCCAGGAGAGTATGAGACATGGAAATAAACAGTCGATTCCTACTTTGTTAGGTGAGATGAGATAATAGGGAACATAGACAATTCAAATTGTCTTAAAACTTGTCCACACTTGAAGTGTTTGTGTTTAATGCACAAGTGCTGGGCCATCATCTATTAAAAAAGAAATACATATATGTATAGTAACAAGGAATTATATACTCAGAACTGTAATATCCTCTATTAAAGTATGAGTTTATTAAATGAACTAAATTATTGCTCAAACTATTCAAGTTATATGGGCAGTTACATTCATTGGCCTCAGTGTTCTGAATTTATCTGTCTTTCCTGTCATGTTGATAAATGCTTCATTTTGTAACAGGTAACCATGTATAGTATTTTCCAAATGTGTAGTTACTCAGATACTGTCATGGTGAAGTGTACAGCATTGTACCATTTAAAAATTTAAGAACTTAAGGAGCTGCTAAAAGGAATCATGGGTTTTCAGAATTTTACAACTTTGTATTCCTTTGACCACAAAGGTGATTAAGCAACTCTGAGGCCTATAAATCCTTTACAGATTTTGCTATAAATATATAAAAGTATATGATGAGATTTTGCTATGACATTACCAATATTGCCTAATTCCAAGGGAGATTTTGGCAGGCAAATATTAAATATTTATTAAATATTGTCATATGTTATTTTATTTATAGTTTGACTGTAACTATCTTCAAGTATTAATGATGATGTTTCTTGGATATCCTTAGATACAACTCCCCTGTATTTGCCTTCTTATATGTAAACATTTTCATCAAAGCCTTCACTGCTGGAAAGAAATTTATAGGTTTACAATTTGCCTAAATTAAAAAATATCAGATGTATTTTAATTTCACTTAAAGCAGTATGAAAGTACAAGCTTGTGCATATTATGGTGTTCAATAAAGATCTATATTCCAGAATTGTAATGGTGACAACTTAAAATTAGATGACTTTATTCAAAGCAATTATAAAGTGTATAGTATTTCTAATTGGAAAAATGCTTATAGTTTGTTGAGATATTATATGTTTTTGCACAATAATTAGAGTCTGATTTTAGGAAAAAAGACCTCATAATATCTCCAAATATGAAACATATTTAGTTATTTTTTTATCTATTTTGTATTGGAGTATAGCTGATAAGGTTTTTAGTATTAAAAACTAATACAATTAAAGCTTTTTACTTTTATATTTATAAAATCAGATTTTAAAATCTGTAATTGTTTTTAGGTTAAAGAGTACGTATCTTTTAAAAAAAGTTTATTCAGAAGACACCTATATATATCGATCACCTAAACTTACTAGCTTTAGATGGTGGTATCTAGCAACTAGATAGTGGTACTAGATATTTTTTAACTGTTTCAAGTTATTTTTTAAAATGTCATATTTTATAAAGTCATAGTTTATAGAGAAGCTAGCATTTTATCTATTTTAGAAAACTGACTAGGGAAACTCATCTTTCTCTAGACTGATGGATATCATTTTCTTGGTTTCTCTGTTCCAGGGATGTCTCAGTGGTATTTGCCTTCATTAGTTTGCTTGTTATGCTTCCCACTTGGTGGATTGTATCTTCCTGGCTGGTATGGGGAGTGATTCTATTTGTTTATCTGATCATAAGAGCTTTGCGATTATGGAGGACAGCAAAACTACAAGTAACTCTGAAAAAATACAATGTCTATTTGGAAGATATAGTGACAAATAGCCGAGGTTTTACTAACCTTGTGAGAAAAGCTTTACGTCTCATTCAAGAAACTGAAGTCATTTCCAGAGGATTTACACTGTGAGTTCATTTTTCATTTTATTTTTTAAATAACTATTTTCTGCTACCTAGTTAAATTAGAATATTTATTACCTATTTTCATTTCTGTATTGTATTTACCGAAAAAACTAGATTTCTCTTTAGTATTTATTAAAGTCTGTTAACTACTAAGTGAAGAAATAAATACATTATATGCTAGATTTAATAAGTAGTGTGAGTCTGTTTATTTACTTTGAGAAACCAAAGTGCTTTGAGAATCATGATTATTTCTCTGTGTTACCATGTGGTTACATGAGATAATATAGATACCTTAATATTTTATATATATATATATATATATATATTATATATATATAACCCTTGCATGCAATAGTTACCCAATAAATGCTTGTTCCCTTTACTCACCCCCTGATGCTCTCTTTACTCAGTTTACATGATATATGAACTCACAGGAATTCATTCTGAAAAATCTTGCCATGTATTAATAATATTCTATAGGTTAATATTAGGAGGTATTATGGCACTGACACTCTCATATGCTCTCACTGACAGTTAATACAGGAAATTAAGTATTCATTAGTCTAGCTGTAAGTGTACTAAGCTGCCGGATAGACAGCCTATTTATTGTGTTATTAAAGGGAAAGCACCAGTTTTGTTCCATATACTGTTCTAGACAGTTTTGCATACAGCTAAAGGCATACAGTTATAAATGGTTGAGCAAATGTTCAAGTTCATCCCGTCTGACTCAAATTTGGTTTTCTGTACACTGCCACCTAAATACTCACACATGACAGTTGTACTGTAGTATACTTAATAATTTATGTAACCTTTGTAGCCTATAGGTGGGAGGAAGTAAGTATATGGTAAAGAAAAATTATTGCTCTTAATTAGTTGTATCTGGAAAATCATGAAAAGAGGTGGGCAGAAGAACTTTGGGTGGTCACTTTGCCGTGCTCTGGAGAAGAACCTAAATAATCTTGAATAAAAGCTGTATTTGGAACATCAGGAAATAGGGAAGTAGAAGAGTCTCCAGTAGTCATTCTCATTCTTCACTCTGTTGTGTTTTGGCATAGTGTTTAAAACTACTGAGACATGAGAGAGATTGTTATAACTTCTCTTTCTGCTCAGTTCAAAATGTAACAGCCCTCAGTGTCTGTTAATTTTGGTCCTTCCATTGTAAAGTCCACTTATTGATAGAGCATAACAAATACTGAATGTCAAATTTTAAAAGTTAAAAATTATACTAAATAAAAGTAATAGCTCCTTTTCATTCTTGACTTGTACAACATTTTATTAGGAGGACTGACTGGTTAAGCAGAGTGGCTATGTGTCCAGTTAATGCTTAGCCTTGTGTTGATGGTTCCGTGCCTTTTGCCCTTGTTCCATTTTTATCCATATGTATACAGTTAGAATGAAGAGCTAAAATGGGCCCGTTAAGCATGATTGCCTTCTGGATTATGACATGTATCTACTCAAATGCAGACAGAAAAAATTTTGGAAAAATTGTACTTGTGTCCATCTAATGTAAATGGATTGAAAAATTATGAGGAATAATAAATTCTGAATCATAATTTTTTAGAAATATTTTCGTTTTTAAGACTGAGTAAAATGGAACACAAACAATAGTGTCCATATGTTGAAAATATTAGTGCTGTTTTATTCTGCCTCAGTTTTTCCTCTCTAGCAAATAATTGAACCCTTCTTTGCCTCTATCAGTCATTGTCCTGTTTTTTATAGATTTTTAATGCCTGAATGTGTTTTAATTTGGTTTAACATTTTTTTTAAGTTTTGAGTTAGATGCCTTATTTTACAAATTTGTGGTTATAAATATATATATATATATATATATATATATATATAAATTTTTAAATTCCAATATTTTGTCTAGTGGTTACTAGTTAGGTGAAAGCCTATTGTCTGGAAAACTGTAATGTGAAATCATAATTTCATTTATAAAAGCATAATACATTATATGGCATGGTTGCAAATAGGTAGTCCCCCATTTACCTTTGGAAAAGTACTTATGAAATGTGCTTCCTCTTGAACAGTTCTGAGAGTAGCTATGCTCCTACCTAGTAACCCTTACTTTGCCTTTCTACTTGCATTCCCCTGTTGGCCACTGGTTCTGTTATCTTTCTGCGTCCCCTACTTCATTTGGAGTAGGTAAGTGCCAGTGGCTGCAGGTGGGTAAGGAATTTTACCCTACTTTTATGAATGTACAGAATATATTTCTATACAGTATTTGAATGTTCTGTACAAATGACCAAAAATATGATTGATAAACATATGTAAATGCATATTAAGAACATGAAAGTTTATAATTAAGGCTTTCCTACTTAATGTAGATACCAGGTTTTTGAAAACTAAATGTAAAGTAGTACCACTTTGGTATATTCTAGCAGGTAAAGTATCTATATTAAAAAGTTAGTATCTTAAATATCCCTACGTTTCTACTATTATTTCAATTAAAATTAATTGCTCCCCCTGTATCAGGGGAAGTATTCTTTTTTCAATTCTTTTTTCTGGTGGCTATATATGTGTCAGGGAAATATCTATTTATGAGACCTGAGTTGGAATATTTATAACCATTTTCTAATGAAAAAAGAATTTTTTCCTGTTTAATAGAATTTTG
This sequence comes from Odocoileus virginianus, assembly GCF_023699985.2. Taxonomy (NCBI): domain Eukaryota; kingdom Metazoa; phylum Chordata; class Mammalia; order Artiodactyla; family Cervidae; genus Odocoileus; species Odocoileus virginianus. The sequence goes on from NC_069697.1 coordinate 22,841,088, forward strand.
TGGATTTAGAAAACAAAAACTTTAGGACACCTGTACAGTTGTATCACATTTTACTTTTCAAGTTTGCTTGACAGGGTCAGTGCTGCTTGCTCATTTAATAAAGCTGGACAGCATCCCAGTCAGCATCTCATCGGTCTTCGGAAAGCTGTCTACAGAACTGTCAGAGCCAACTTTCAAGCAGCGAGGCTAGCTACCCTATATATGCTGAAAAAATATCCTTTTCTGTCTATATGTAAGAATAAGCAATGTTTCCAGAGTCCGAAATATAGATATTATAGCTGCATCCTGTAAAACTTAACTATAAACTGAAATTGCCTATTTTGAAGCTAATTTCCATCATCACTTCTATTTTAAAACTGGAAATGCATTCCAGGGGGAATGACAATAATGGACAGGAAGAAAGTTCTTCTGCTCGCATGTGGCTCATTTTTAACAAGGAAAAAACTTGATGTCCCTTCCTTTACTGGTCCAAATAATAAGGTCAAAAGAACCTGGCTTCTCCAGGTCACGCATTTTTTCAAATTACTGAACATGGCAAATTTGCATCATGATATGGAAAAAACCTGGCAGCAGAATCCTTCCCCTTTCAGAAAAGCAGAGGCTCTAGTGTCAGATTGACTTTCTGAATTTTGGCTGTATCAGTTACTGTGTCAGTGACCATAAGCAAGTTTTTTAACTCTATGTACCTTGCTTTATTTATTTATAGAATGACAAAAATAACAATCCTCCTGACTGTTTCTGTTAGATCAAATGAATTATTGTGTATAAAGTGCTTAGGCAGTGTCCGGTGTATAATAAGCACTTAGAGACTGTGTGACAATTAAATCTGTCTCTTAAATTTACTAAAATAGGAAATTAGTTCTACTAGTCAGAAAATAAAAGTGTATAAGATCTTTATTTTAGTTAAAATTCTTAGATAAATAACGAATAAATGGGATGCAAAAACTTTGTACCTTCAGTATGTTGGATACTGTGACATTGATGAATATAATGCTTAAAAGTTTATCATTATATCCTTATACAAACTTTTCCGGCTAGATTTTCTTACCCCACTTAATGAGAAAATGAAATAAAATCACTACTTTATATGAGATTTACCCAGTGTCACACAACTAATAAGAGATAAAATTATGTCTTTACTGTAGGACTTAGGACTTTTAAGCATTTTCTATATATGTATAGATATACTATATCTAGATTTATATACACATGCACAGATACTGTGCTATACTACCACTTTGGATATTGAGAGAAATTACTTTGATTTTAGTCAGGAACTTGTCTGTTCAGTTCCCTTACTGCCTAAATAGTTGGCTGCATTGTGCTGGGAAGACAGAGCAAAAACCTGTACTGGCTACTTCTAAAAACTTCTGAGTATAGTCAGTAAATACTCATAATACAGTATAGTGCCTGGGGTGCCTTCCAGCATAGCAGGACAATGTACTTGGCCTATGAAGTTACAGAATGCTTTCAGGGAAGCAACACCTGAGCTGACCCTCCAGGAATGAGTTGGAGTTGACCTTGGGAGAAAAAATCTGTATTTCAAGTAGAAGGAAGCAAGATATATAAGGAAATAGAGACATGGCAGTGTGGCATGGTAACTGCCAGTAGTTATTCATTTAGTGAATATTATGCCAAGCAATATGCTAGTCACTAGATAGCAGTGATCAACATAGCAGACATGGTTCCTGCCTCAGGGAGCTTATAATTTCTTAGAAGTGGGGTGGGGGCAGGTGAGGGGGCCTCACAAAGATTGTCGATTGTATGAATTCCCAGTGCCAGTCACTTTTCTAGGTACAGGGGACCTAGCAATGAACAAGATAAACAAGATCCTTGTATTTAGGGAGTTTGTGTTCTAGTGAATGATAAATAAAAAGTGAACAGAAGATTTTCAGATGTTTGCTATAAAGTAAAAAAAAAGCCAGGGGAATAGGATAGAAAGTGCTTGGTAGGTTGCTATTTTTGATTGGATAATAAGGGAAGGCCTTCAGTTTAAATGGAGGCTTGAGATGGAGTTCCAGTCAGATGCACCAGCAAGTATAAAGATCTTGTGGCAGGAATGAATTTAGCATGATCGAAGTATAGAAGAAGGATCCCCATACTCCTAGATAGGAGCACAGCAAGTTGGGAGTTGGAGTGTGAGATAAGATCCAGAATTAGGCAGGGGCCGGATCATATTCTTCACATGGGAAACCTTAAGAAATTAAAAAGTATTATCTACCAAGTATTTCTTTGAGAAGACTTAATACATTATATAAACCCTAGCATGCCTGTTCAAAGTAAAAAGAATAAAAATACACAAGGTTAGTAACGAGAACAGAGCAAAAAGCTAAAATTACTATATAAGGGAAGGGCGACTGGGCACATATGTGACTTTCTGGCCGTCACTTTGAAACTGTAGGGGGAAATGGGTCATTTCATATCAAAATACAAATCTCAAAAACTGACCTAGGAAGAATTAAGAAACTGGAGATTAGACATATAATAAAGAGAATTCCAGTAAAAAAGAAAACACACTTGGTTATATATAAGAGCAGTGGGAAAATATGCAGCTATAAAGTAGTAAAAGTTCTTGGTATACTGTTGTGGAATGTTGTTAAATACACGAAGTGCACACAGCAGTATTTATGCTACCCTTCCATTTGTGCATAGAAGGGAGTGTAATATGTGTTTATGAGGGGATAAAGAAGTGTGTGTATGCATGTGTATATATTCATATGTATGCCCACAGACATATTTATGTTTAGATTTCCTTTTATATATGTCTACAATCATAAAATACCTTAAAGTATACATAGATACTGGTAACAGTGGTTGCCTTTGCTTTTGGGTAGAGGAACTAGGTGGCTGAGAGAGAGAGGTAGCAAGCAGTTTTTACAATACCTTGTAAAATTTTAATCCCATAAATACCTTACTTATTCAAAAACTAAGTGAATGAAAAAAATGTTTAACTCCCTGGTCCAGATGGTTTTATATTTAACAAAAAACTATTTTAGACCATAGAAAAGGTTAGATAGAAAGCTACTCTACATCATTTTATTTATGCAGATACTATAATCTCACTTCTAAAACATGATGTAATACACAGAATAAAAACTGCAGACCAGTCTTGCCAATGGAGATATAAAATATTTAAACAGAATATTTATAAATTTGGCCTAGTACTGTATCAAAAGATTAATATGACCAAATAGGAATATGCTATAAATGCATGAATAGTTCAAATATTAATATCAAGAATTGTATGGATATGATTCTTTACAAAAGCAATTGAAGAGGAGGAAATCACATAGTAAAGTTGGTAGCTGCCATGAGGAGGAGGGAGACAGAGGAACAGCAGCCTGTGTCAGACAACCTGGATGCAACAGACTTAGTGTTGTATCAGTAGTTGTATGTTTTCAGGTCATCATCATCAGGTAATGATGTCCTGCAGTATGCAAACTGGGAGGTAAAGAGAAGTATTTGCTATAGTAAGGGCCTGAGCCATGCAGTCAGGTACATAATACAGTTTCAAAAGGCACATGTCAAAAATAACTAAATTAGTACTTTAGCACTTGTGAAGAGTTGAACTTTTAACTGTCTAGTTATATTTTATTCTCACATTTCCTATACGATTTGAGGTATATTAATCTATTAGATTTTAAGATTAATTTCTTTTTAAACTGATGTAAATCTCCAAGTTCAGATACCTTTACTTATCTTTTTTATGAACTTTGAGGAGATTTACATCACTTTTTAAAAAGAAACTAATCTTAAAATCTAATAGCTGACTAATTGGAAAAGACCCTGATGGCGGGAAAAATTGAGGGCAAGAGGAAAAGGGGGCAACAGAGGATGAGATGGTTGGATAGCATCACTGACTCAATGAATATGAGTTTGAGCAAACTCAGGGAGATAGTGAAGAACAGGGAAGCCTGGCATCCTGCAGTTCATGGGGTCTCAAAGAGTTGGACACAATTTAGTGACTGAAAAATTGTACCCTTTATACTTTAATGAAAAGGCTTTGTTGATTGCCTTAACCTAATTTAACCTACCCCCTGAACTCCGAGAGTGACAATGTAACCAACTACATCTGTGTGGTACCTTTTAAGGAGCTGGGCCTTGGACTTAGTGAAGAGCAGATTTCAGAAGAGGAAGCACATAACCTTACAGATGGCTTCAGCCTGCCTGCGTTGAAGGTAATCCATTCATGGACCTGAAGGGCTAAAGAAACGATAGATACATTTGGGTTGTGTTTGTGCTTTCTGAATGTACCTGGTACACCTGTCCCAGCACTTTTGTTGTTTGCTGGATACCATTACCATAGTAGTCTTACTAGTGTTTTTGAAGCTGCCTTTAAAAATGGAGAGTATCATAAAGATTGGATGAGGAAATCCTTATATTCCGATGTTAAAATACTTAAAATTTTTAATATGTGTATTTCTTGAATTAAATTAGAATTTGAAGATAAATGAGTTTAATAGGAACCCAATGTGTGATTTTATTTACTGGCCATTTGTTTCAACAAACATGGGTAAAGAACTTACAAGATCTACCCCTTGGAAAATTTTCCAAATCCTTGTTTAGAACAAGAATTTTTTCATATGTTAAAAGTCTCTTAAGAGGATATATTTGACTATATAAACTTCTAAACTTTAAATGCTGAATCCTTTAAGTGTGAATAAGCTCGGGGCAGGGCGGGGGTAGAATTCAGTGATGTATAAGCAAAGGGCTTGGATTCTTCCTATATAAAGAACACTAAGATGTGTAAAACCTATTGAAGATTGGTCAGGTGCATGATTTGCCAGTTCATAAAAGAAGAAATAGAAATGGCCAATAAATATAATAAAAAATTGCAATCTTATTACTAATGAAAGTAACAAAGAAAAACAAGTATTTTGCCAAGGATTTTGAAAGTTGATAGTAGTCACTGTCAGTGAAGACGTTGAGAGAACTCGCACCAGCGGTCAAAGTGTCAGCTACTCACTTCAGCAGTGAGCACCAGTCTTTACAGAAGAGTGTGCCCTTCACTCCATCAGCTTTAGCTTATAGATGCATCTCAGAAAGTAATCAAAGATACATTCAAAGTGTGTTCATAATATCACTCCAGCAGCAAATATTGGGAGCAAAGGAAAAGTTCAGTGATATGAGATTTGGAATGATTTACTGCACTCATTTACTGAACTGTTTTGGAGTTAGTAGTAGAAAAAAATAACATGAAAAAACAAGTTAAAGAATGTTACAAAACTGTATGTATTGTAAGATTCCAGCAATATTTTTTGAAAGTCAATCCAAATGTCTTTAAGTTCATTTTCAGTATTTAGCAAACCCCACTTTGATATTTCTTTATTCCTAGTCTTTAAACTTCCCTTGATACTGTGGAAATCAGTACAAGTGTAATTAACAGCATATTTTTCAACATCCATTTTGTTTTGAGACCCTATGAACTTTCACATCTTTGAAATTTTCAGATCCTCATAAAAGTTCTAATTCTCCTCTTTTTCTTTCTGGTTACTTGAAATTCACATTGACTTATTTTTAATGTCATTCTAATCCATCTTAATAAATGTCACCATACAACTTATTAAGCTAGATATCTGTATACTATCATCCTTATCCCTCTTTTTACCCCTCACATATAGGCTATCAGTAGATTTTTGTGCTGGTTCCACCTTTAAACTACATTTTAAACTCTCCCTTTTTTTATGTCATTTCCCACCATTCTAGTCATAGCTGCCATCATTCTTATCAGGGCCACTACAATAATTTTCTTTTTGGTTTACCTTAAGTTCCTTAAAATTTGTTTCAGAATGTACTTTGACATTTAAAGTATCTTAAAAATGATAGAATCAGTAATTCCACTTACGCAAATCTTTCTTAAGGAAATTATTTCGAGCATCTTAAAGCGTTAGGTACCAAGTTGCTTACTAGCTCTGTCCCTGGTGTTGACAATGGAACACTGCCTAGAGTGCAGCACTAGAGCAGCAGCCGTGTGATTACGTTGGAGCCAAGAGGGCCCGCTTGTGACAGCTGCAGCTCGCTTATAAAGACTTCGTAGAAGTTTGGAGAAACCAGTGCAGCAATCAGAATAAGTGAATATGCATTTAGTATTACCATAGCTCTTTTTAAAAAAGACTGTGAGGAAATATTAATGTACAATTAGCTATTGTTAGGGTGGTTGTACTGTAGGTAATTCCATTTACTTCTAAATTCAATACCATGACCATGCTTTATTCTGTGAATGGAAATAGTTATTTTCAAAGGACAGTTCGGGAGATTCTTAATGATGAAAAATCAGGAACTTTGGAATTAAGCAGATGTAGGTTTACATTTTAGCCCTGATATTTACTAGTTGCTTGACTTGAATGAGTTATTCTTTGAATTTACTAAGCTGTAAAAAGGGATTATCATACCTGCCCTACACGGTTTTAGATTAAATGAGAAAACATACAAAATACCTACAACAAAGCTTGGTTAACCCAAAATGGTAATGGCTGTTACTCTTTAAGAAGGATTTGAAGAGTGAATTACGGTCATATTTCTTTATTTTTTAAATAATGTTTTCTTTACTCATCAAGATGTCTCAGTTATTTCCCTATTTTTCTATGCTTTTAAAAAAGCTTATTAAATCCTGGATTATATTTGGCCCAAGTACAAGCAGCAAAGAGAAAAAGTGGGTCTCTAGGAGTCAGACTTCTATGTTTGACTCTTACCACCTGACTATTTATGTGGTCTTGAACAAGTCATCATTTCTGTGTTCATAAAAATGAGATAATGCTTATCACTAAAGAATTAAATATTTGCCAGTCCAGTGCCTGGGACTGAGTAAGTGATTAATAAATGTTAGCTGATTTTTTAAATTCCATCTGACATGACCTATTCTAAAATGTGGGATGTGTTCACTTATCTCCTCCACATACTATGATGAAGGATGTAGCTGGATCCTCTTTGCTTACCTATATTATTTTACAGATGAAACTTTAGTGTTTTAATTTTGTTTTATTTTGACATATAACTAATATATAACTAAACTTGATGATTGTGTTCCATTGTTACCAGGAACATCAGACTCAAAAAGTGGCCTATCTTGAGATTTACTTTATAAACTGCTAAAACTTCCTGTAATGTTCAAAAACTGTGTAGGGCCACCGTGTTCAATTGTCATTATATTCAGATAAAGAATTTCAAAGTAAATTTTATAAGCTAAATTTTAAAAGAAAATTATTTCTCAAAAGAGCAATTAAAGCTTTTTTTAAAAAAATGTAGTGTAAGATGGTTTACAAATAAATCAGATTCTTTTGTTTTCCTTTGTAATCTTCATTATGTCCATTTAAGAAAATATGTTTTGTTTTGTTTTGTTTTTTCAATTGCTTGCATATCTTCTCTCAGGAGAAGTTCAGTTCAGTCACTCAGTAGTGTCCAGTTCTCTGCAACCCCATGGATTGCAGACACCAGGCTTCCCTGTCAATTACCAACTCCTGGACTTTGCTCAAATTCATATCCATCCAGTTGGTGATGCCATCCAACCATTTCATCCTCTGATGTCCCCTTCTTCTCTAGCCTTCAATCTTTCCCAGCATCAGGGTCTTTTCTAATGAGTCAGTTCTTTGCATCAGGTGGTCAAAGTATTGGAGCTTTAGCTTCAGTATCAGTCCTTCCAAAGAATATTCAGGTCTGATTTCCTTTGACTGACTAGTTTGATTGCAGTCCAAGGGACTCTCAAGAGTCTTCTCCAGCACCACAGTTCAAAAGCATCAATTCTTCAGCACTCAACCTTCTTTATGGTTCAACTCTCACATCCATGCATGATTACTGGAAAAACCATAGCTTTTACTATATGGACCTTTATCGGCAAAGTAATGTCTCTGCTTTTTAATAGGGTGTCTAGGTTTGCCACAGCTTTTCTTCCAAGGCACTTGCTTCCATAAAAGCAAGTGTCTTTTAATTTCATGGCTGCAGTCACCATCTACAGTGGTTTTGGAGCCCACGAAAATTAAGTTTGTCACTTGTTTCCATTGTTTTCCCATCTGTTTGCCATGAAGTGATGGGACCGGTTGCCATGATCTTAGTTTTTGAATGTTGAGTTTTAAGCCAACTTTTTCACTCTCTTCTTTCATTTTCATCAAGAGGCTCTTGAGTTCCTCTTCACTTTCTGCCATAAGTGTGATGTCATCTGCATGTCTGAGGTCATTGATCTTTCTCCTAGCACTCTTGATTCCAGCTTGTGCTTCATCCAGCCTGGCATTTCACATGATGTACTTTGCATACAAGTTAAATAAGCAGGGTGACATACAAGCCTTGACGTACTCCTTTCCCAGTTTGGAACCAGTGCACTGTTTCATGTCCAGTTCTAACTGTTGCTTCTTGATCTACATACAGATTTCTCAAGAGGCAAGTAAGGTAGTCTGGTGTTCAGGAGAGCTTAGCAATAGCAAATGCTGTATCTTTGGAAAGGAAAGAAACTTCCTAACTGTATCCTGAGGAGAGACATATGTGCAATATCTAGTACAAAGTCCTTACCCCTCTTTTTTCCTTAGTTCAAAATTTTAATTAGTTTTTTGTAAAATTATTATAAAGAGTATATTTCCTGCTTTAAAAAGCAAGTCTACATTTTGTGAAAATCCTTTTTTTTTTTTTTCATCTTGCTGCTTGGCTTGCAGGATCTTAGTTCACTGACCAGGGATCAAACCAGGGCCTCAGCAGTGAAAGTGCCAACTCCTAACCAATTGACTGCAGGAGACTGCCTGATAATGCTTTAAAACAGCATTTTCTAATTGCCCATAAACTATGCTTATCCCCTCATCCAGAGCATCTTCCCTTATTCAAAGAACAAACAGGAAATACTGGGTATTTCTGAGTTTTGGTTTAATTGGATAGCAGGGCAATGATTAGATAATCGTCTTTTTTTTTTTAGGGCAATAAGCTATGCCAACTTGATTTTTTAGTTGTCTGAAACAACTAGAATCTGAAACCCTAGAATCATCCTTGTTAACACTTCTACTCATAAACCATCTGTCAAGAGATTCTGTCCATTCTGTATGTATCCAGAGTTTGCCCTCTGCTTACCTCTTACTGAAGTTGAATGGTTCTATGAAGACCTACAAAACCTTCTAGAACTAGCACCCAAAAAAGATGTCCTTTTCATTATAGGGGACTGGAATGCAAAAGTGGCAGTCAAGAAATACCTGGAGCAACAGATAAATTTGGCCTTGGAGTAAGAATAAAGTAGGGCAAAGGCTAATAAAGTTTTGCCAAGAGAACGCACTGGTCATAGCAAACACCCTCTTCCAACAACACAAGAGAAGACACTACACAAGGACATCACCAGATGGTCAACACTGAAATCAGATTGATTATATTCTTTGCAGCCAAAGATGGAGAAGCTCTATAGCATCCGCAAAAACAAGACAAGAAGCTGACTGTGGCTCAGATCATGAACCCCTTATTGCCAAATTTAGGCTTAAATTGAAGAAAGTAGGGAAAACCATTCCATTCAGGTATGATCTAAATCAAATCCCTTATGACTATACAGTGGAAATGACAAATACATTCAAGGGATTAGATCTCATAGACAGAGTGCCTGAAGAACTGTGGACGGAGGTTCATGACATTGTACAGGAGGCAGGGATCAAGACCATGCCCAAGAAAAAGGAATGCAAAAAGGCAAATTTGTAAGGCTGCCTCAGACAGGAGAAGCCCTTACAGATAGCTGTGAAAAGAAGAGAAGCGAAAGGCAAAGGAGAAAAGGAAAGATATACCCATTTGAATGCAGAGTTCCAAAGAATAGCAAGGAGAGATAAGAAAGCCTTCCTCAGTGATCAATGCAAGGAAATAGAGGAAAACAATAGAATGAGAAAGACTAGAGATCTCTTCAAGAAAATTAAAGATACCAAGGGAACATTTCATGCAAAGATGGGCTCAATAAAAGACAGAAATGGTATGGACGTAACAGAAACAGAGATATTAAGAAGAGGTGCCAAGAATACACAGAAGAACTATACAAAAAAGATCTTCATGACCTAGAAATCACAATGATATGATCACTCACCGAGAGCCAGACATCCTGGAATGAGAAGACAAGTGGGCCTTAGGAAGCGTCACTATGAACAAAGCTAGTGGAGGTGATGGAATTCCAGTTGAGCTATTTCAAATCCTGAAAGATGATGCTGTGAAAATGCTGCAGTCGATATGCCAGAAAATTGGGAAACTCAGCAGTGGCCATAGGACTGGAAAAGCTCAGTTTTCATTCCAATCCCAAAGAAAGGCAATGTCAAAGAATGCTCAAACTTTTGCACAATTGCACTCATCTCACACGCTAGTAAAGTAATGCTCAAAATTCTCCAAGCCAGCCTTCAACAGTACGTTAACCGTGAAGTTGAACTGTGAAGTTCCAAATGTTCAAGCTGGATTTAGAAAAGGCAGAGGAACCAGAGATCAAATTGCCAACATCCGTTGGATCATCGAAAAAGCAAGAGAGTTCCAGAAAAACATCTACTTCTGCTTTATTGACTATGCCAAAGCCTTTGACTGTGTGGATCACAACTAACTGGAAAGTTCTTCAAGAGATGGGAATACCAGACCACCTGACCTGCCTCCTGAGAAATCTGTATGCAGGTCAGGAAGCAACAGTTAGAACTGAACATGGAACAACAGATTGGTTCCAAATCGGGAAAGGAGTACGTCAAGGCTGTATATTATCACCCTGCTAATTTAACTTATGTGCAGAGTACATCATGAGAAATACTGGGCTGGAGTCCAGCACAAGCTGGAATCAAGATTGCCGGGAGAAATATCAATAACCTCAGATATGCAGATGACACCATCCTTATGGCAGAAAGCAAAGCAGAACTAAAGAGCCTCTTGATGAAAGTGAAAGAAGAGAGTGAAAAAGTTGGCTTAAATCTCAACATTCAGAAAACTAAGATCCTGGCATCTGGTCCCATCATTTCATGGCAAATAGATGGGGAAACAGTGGAAACAGTGCCAGACTTTGTCTTTGAGGGGCTCCAAAATCACTGCAGATGGTGATTGCAGCCATGAAATTAAAAGATGCTTGCTCCTTGGAAGAAAAGTTGTGACCAACCTAGACGGCATATTGAAAAGCAGAGACATTACTTTGCCAAGAAAGGTCCGTGTAGTCAAAGCTCTGGTTTTTCCAGTAGTCATGTATGGATGTGAGAGTTGTACTATAAAGAAAGCTGAGCACTGAAGAATTGATGCTTTTGAACTGTGGTGTTGGAGAAGACTCTTGAGAATCCCTTGGACTGCAAGGAGATCCAACCAGTCCATCCTCAAGGAAATCAGTCCTGAATACTCATTGGAAGGATGGATGCTGAAGCTGAAACTCCAATACTTTGGCCACTTGATGTGAAGAACTTATTCATTTGAAAAGACCCTGATGCTGGGAAAGATTGAAGGCAGGAGGAGAAGGGGGCGACAGAGGATGAGATGGTTGGATGGCATCACCAACTTGATGGGCATGAGTTTGAGTAAACCCCAGGAGTTGGTGGTGGACAAGGAAGCCTTCAGTCCATGGGGTTGCAAAGAGTCGAACACAACTGAGCAACTGAACTGAACTGAACTACCTCTTACCACTTCTCATTATCTGCAAGGTACCTTGTTAACTCCAACCTGCATTATTGCAGTAACCTCCTGTCTTCTGCTCACCTCCCTATTATCTATCAACACAGCAGCCAGAATGATCTTGTTAAAGCTTAACTTGAATCATATAACTAATGCTTAGAAATGTTCAGTAGCTCCCCGTTTCTCTTAGAGTAAAAATCCAATTACACAGTCTCCCCCTTGCTTATTGTGTCCCTCTGCTTTTCTCTCCTTCCTCTTCCCCTCACATACACACACACAAATGCACATTTGCTGTTCCCCTTCTCTGCTATATTCTCCCCATACCCCGTAAGCCAAGAAACTTATCTTTTACTTGTTAATATCTATTGCCCAACTACTTGAACAAAAGCTCCATCAGGGCAGGGATATTTTTCTATATCCTATAACCTATAATACTGCTTGGCACATCATAGATGCTGAAAAAACACTTGTTGAATGAACAAATAAAGGGATAAAGAAAAATTTGGGGCGGGAGGCCACACTGCACAACTTGTGGGATCTTAGTTTCCCAACCAGGGATTGAACCTTGGCCACAGCGGTAAAAGCACGAAGACAGCCACGGGACCACCAGGGAATTTCTAGGAAAATTATTTTAGTGATAAAATTTAATGGTTAAGTCAGACTTCTGCAATAGCATGTATTTATGTTTAAGAATTCTTAGTATATCTTTAGTGATTTGGAATTTTGACCTTGCTTATTAAAAAAAAAATGTTAATAGTAAAATAGGTTTACATTAAATTATCTTAATTCATTATTTGCATAATTTTAAAATTCATTTAATATACCAGTTTAAATAATGTCCATTTTCATGTTTATAAAAAACTAGAATCTATATTATCCAAAGTGGTTCAATCCTCTCTGTTATCTGCTAACTCCTTTTCACACTAGATTGTATTTGTATGTTTGATATTGTCCTCTTGAACAGGACTATTTCTAGGAATCCTTTGCTGCCAGGATCAAGGTGTGTCTTTCGAGAATGGTTGTTGTAGTTTCTCATGCCAGACATTCCTGAGTATGATCACTCTGGAACTGATTTTTATGTTATTTCTTAGCTATTTCCTAGGCCAAAATATTGGTATAATTTTGAACCCCAAACTCTGGATCCATCAATGACTTATTTCTTTGGACTTACACAGATCTATCATTTGTGCTCTCTCCGTTTCTCCTTTGTATACATTTTAAAAAAAAATAATTCATCAAAGAACATTCATTTCTAATTAGGTGTGTCTCATTCCATCAGCATTTCTCTTTTAGGACAGAATTACACTTAAATTATAAACTGGTATAAGCTGCTATAGGATCAGAAGTTTGTATGTGCCATGACTACATAATTTGATACAACATGGGCTTCTCAGTTCTCGCTAGTGGTAAAGAATCACTTCCAGTGCAGGAGCCGAAGGAGATGTGGGTTTCATCCCTTGATCTGGAAGATCCCTTGGAGAAGGGCATGGCAAACCACTCCAGTATTCTTGCCTGGAGAATCCCTTGGACAGAGAAGCCTGGTGAGCTACGGTCCATAGGATCACAAGGAGTTGGACATGACAAAAGCGACTTAGCATGCATGCATGCATTCTTTGCTACTCTTAGAGTTAGTTCCAAACTCCGCTGTTTTCATTACTTAGGATAAAGTGAAAAGTTTAATCCAGAAGTTAAGATAAATAAATTTGTAGTTTGTTTTGAATATTGGCCAATATTTTTTTATTGATCTTGTTCTTTTTTTCTTTTTTTTTCTTTTTAGGTCCTGTTTCAGCTCTGGGTGGCACAGAGTTCAGAGTTCTTTAGGCGGCTAGCCCTGTTACTTTCTACAACATATTCACCTCCTGGGCCGTTACTTACTCCAGCACTTTTGCCTCATCGTATCTTATCTGATGTGACTCAAGGTCTACCTCATGCTCATTCTGCCTGTTTGGAAGAACTTAAACGCAGCTATGAGTTCTACCGGTACTTTGAAACTCAGCACCAGTCGGTACCCCAACGTTTATCCAGAACTCAGCAGAACTCAAGAGAACTGAGTAACGTGCACACGGCAGTACGCAGCTTGCAGCTGCATCTGAAAGCATTACTGAATGAGTAAGTTCAGAAGCCATGTAAGGAAACCACCCCCATGATTAGCAGGCTTCATTCTTGTGCCATTGTGGTTGTTGGCTTGTGTCCTAGCTGAAAAGAAGCAACAAAATTGAGACACGCAGCCTAAAGGATGCTTTCAACCTACAGATGTAACAAACTGACTTGTTAGTACTGTAATTTGGGGGATTCGTTTATAGCTTTTACTTTTTTGGTTTTTTTTAGTTTTTACTTTTTTTTATTTCAACAGAAAACCTAGAAAGATAGGACAAAAGCCGAGAAGTATTATTATATGTAGTTGAAGAGTATCATATTGCTGTTTTTCTGAATAAGAGGTTTGGACATTTTTCTATAGCATAGAACAAGTTTTTTGGCCCCATTTGAATAGTAAAATGTAGGATCCGTAGTTTATATTTGTTGATCTTCTGCTTCACATGGTATTGTTAGTACTCCACCTTAGTAAAGTGCAGTGTCCAGTCATTTCAGTGAAATTTTTCTATAACAGATACTCATAGTATAGGACTGGATCAAAGAGTTGGTTCATGTTGTGTTGTAATCAGGGGAAGTTTGGAGGAATTTAATGAGTTGAGAAGATTGTAGGTGATGTACTTGATCCTGGATACCAAGCAAGATGTGGAAGGGGGAGGGCAGCAGTTGATTTTCAAAGATAAGAAAATGCATCAAAAGGACTTGAAGTCTCAGTAAAATCAAAAGGCTAATTTACCAGAGTAAAGAAGGATGTGATGTACACAGATAGGAAATTAAGGTCAGAAAGACATTTTAAAAAGATAAGTTTTTAACCATCAATTCAAGGTCTGAGATAGGTATATAATACTGATGTAAAGGTTGAGGCGTAGGGAACAATTAAGAAACTATGAGGCGGCGATGTTCCATTGGTCTGTTGTTGCTGTTCTAAGAAAGCTATTTCCCACTGGGAATATGGGAGATAAGGCTGTCCATTTGAGTGGCTGGCAGAAGGTGGATCATCATGAGAGGAAAACAAGATTTCAGTGGATTTCAGGTTGTGTTAGGCAAACCAGGGTCTATCAAGAATTAATGTTTGGCAATGGAATCAGAAATGTACAGGGTGTAATAAAATGCATTAGCATGAGGAAGATGCTTCGGGAAGAAAAAGTACTACACTGGATGGACATGAAAATGACAAAGAAGGGCTTTGTACCTTAGCCAGGGATTAAGGAAAATACATGGGAGATATGTTTCCTGATAAAAAATGAAAGATTTCATGTATGCTACTGTTATCACCCTTCAAAATACTTTCACTAGAGAGCAGTCCAGTCACAAAGCATCACATCTGATTTGCTCTTTAGCACTGCCACACACAGCTTTGAAAAGTGTTACCTAAAAACTTAATGCACTTCATTCCTCCCTCTGGCTTGTCCCATTTGCTGTTCCCACTCTCACTTGCCTACAGGAGGACGTTAACTCTGTAAGTGTTCTCCTGGTCTGTGGAGTGCCTGCTGCCAGATGAATGTTTCTGAGCCTTATATTTGCTTTCTTACTTATCTGAAAAATTTCTCTGGATTTGGAGTGAGTGTAGCAGCTTAGACTGAAGTCTGTATAAAACATTTTGCAGAAAGGGTTTGCTGTAAACTGACTGCAGTCTGCTCTTTATTTCTCACTCCTTTACCTCAGTCCAGCCAAACTATATAAAGGCTATTTTCCATACCCTCTAGAATGACCTTCTTCATCTTCTGTACATGCTCAGGTTTTCTCCATCCTTCAGTGCTAGCCTCAGAAGTACCTGTTCCTTAGCACAGTAACTTGCTCCTCTTCTGAATTCTTTTAGTCCCAGCTTTCTCTGTCATTTTGTGCCCGAATGTAACCCAGCTTTACAGTTTACCAGCTGTATGACCTGGGCAAGTTTCTTCAACTCTCTAGACCTAATTTCTCATCTTTAAATTGGAAATAAAATGTTAGTTTTAATTTTTTATAATATTATATTTGTATCACTTCTCTGATGTGATTTAAATTTCTTATAAGTAGGAAATGGGTTTAACTTATCTTTTTAGTTTGTAAAAATGCCTGGTATATATGCAAGAAATATTTGTTGAAGAAATATATGATATTGTTTATAAACTTTTTAAAAAACTGATAAATGCATATAATGTAAAATTTACCACTTACCCATTTTTAAGCTACAGGTAAGTGGCATTAAGTACATATATACTGTTGTGCAACCATCACCACCTACCACATTCAGAACTTTTTTTCATCTTACAAACTTTTTTTAAAAATAAACTTTGTGAATTATACATTTTGTTTCATAGTTTAGAAATCTGTTTCTGTTTTTCTTTATTACTCAGGGTAATAATTCTTGAGGATGAACTTGAAAAGCTTGTCTGTACTAAAGAAACACAAGAACTAGTGTCAGAAGCTTACCAAATCCTAGAACAGAAATTAAAGTTAATTCAGCCCCATGTTCAAGCAAGCAACAATTGCTGGGAAGAGGCCATTTCTCAAGTGGACAAATTGCTACGAAGAAATACAGATAAAAAAGGTACCTATGAGAGCTCCTTTGCATACACTTCGCAGACGTCCTTACTCCGCAGCAGGGCTTTATCACTGTTGCTTCTTGTCTCCATGATAAAACTGACTTGATAAAATTTCCTAGTTGTATAAAAAAAAAGGTGAACTTATATGTGCAAATTGACACTGAATATAAAGTGTTGGCTCTTATTTTTGTAAATAAAAAATGAATATGATTTGAAGTTTCCCTGAATCATATACTTCCTTTTTAAAAATTTTAATTAAAAAAATAGATTTTAACAGTATTATTCCATTATTAGAAATTCCAAAAACTCTTTTCCAGTTAGGGTAATAATGAGTTTTGATAGTCAGGGACCAGAAATTGAATTTACTTTTATGATAAAATACTTTATTAACTTCACTAATTTAATTGTAAATGTTTGGCATATTTATCTTTAAACTTGTGCTATAAGTCAATAACATGTTTATCCCTTGGACCTTTATTATGATGTTAAGAGGGAGGGGACACATGTACACCTATGGCTGATCATGTTGATGCTTGACAGAAAACAACAAAATTCTATAAAGCAATTATCCTTCAATTAAAAAATAAAAAATTGTATTATTGCCAAAGGTGAGTAATGCTTTATCATCCTGTTAAGTCATTGTTTTGTTTATAGCTAGATCTGTAATACTTTGTTTACTGTCTTGAGCAAACTGAGTAAGTCCTTACATAGTGAAAGTATTAGCATTTTTCAAAGGAAATGTAAACAAGCTAATTACTAATATACTATCTGTAGATTTCCTCAAATGTAAATGGTGAATAATTCTCCAAAAGATAGATTTGCCAAGGGTTTTTAATATGTGCAAATATTTATGCATATTAAACTTTTTTAGATGACAACTCTAGAGCTTTCGGGTATATTTTTTATAAATAGAAACACTCGGGAGACCAATGGGTGTTAGAAGATGCATCCCATTCATGCCTCCCTTAGCGTACTATAAGATATTGAATCTTAGTCACTTGAACATGATTGTTAAAACAGTCTCAAATCATTGGGCAGGTGAGAAATCATTGGGCATATGCTCATAGGTGGTAGTGATATGAACTAAGCTACAAGTATTCAGAAACTTTTCTCACTAAAATGCCCATCATAGCCTTGGATACACAACTTGAAATAAAATTGTTGGTTTAAATTTTTTAAGAAACAGGTGCTTTAGTTAGCTATATCTTTTTATTTTAATTATTTCAAAATTATAGGACACAAGAATAATTTTAAGTACCCCTTAATTACAGGTTCCCCAGTTTTTTACATTCTACCATGTTTGTGTGTGTATTGTCTATAAATTCTCTTGGTGGTATTATTTCTAAACCATTTGAGTTAAGAAACAGACATGAAATCCCGTTGCCCATAAGTACTTCTGTTCATATTTTTAAAAATCAGACATTCTTCTGCATACCCACAGTATACCAACAGAATCAGGAAATAACCCAAGGTCCTTCAGCTGATGAATACATAAATCGTTACATCCATCCATACAATGGAATACTACTCAGAAATAAAGAAGAAATGAACTACCACTGCTCTATCAGTAAGATGGAGGATGCACTATGCTAATCAGCAGAGGTTAGGCTCAAATCACTGCATACTGTGTGATTCCATTTATAGGACAGTCTCAAAATGATAAAGTTTAACAGAAATAAGAAACAAATCAGTGATTACTAGGAGTTGGATATTGAGGGAGGAATAGGGTATAAAGAGGCAGCATTAAGTAGATGTTTTGAGGTGATAAGACTATTCTGTATCGTGGTCAGTGGTAATGGTGATTACATGACTTTATCTAAACTCATAAAATTGTGTATCAAAAAGTGAATAAATTAGCTTAATTGTTTTCACCCACTACTTTTAGCATCCATTGATAGTTCTTGCTTCAATTGGATATTGCTGTCATGGTTGCCAAATGGTAATTTTCTAATTCCGTTTTCCACCTACACTTACTAGTTGACACTATTTTAAGGTTAAGCATCCCCCTTTCTACTTATTTACACATTTATATTAGTATGGATTCTTATTTTATTCAATAGATCATAATTAGTTACTTTTATTTTATATTGTTGCTCAGGTTGTCCACAGTTGGACCAGAGGGAGCCCATTCAAGGTGGTTCCTATCACCATCATCCTTTGAGCACTTGTTGACTTTGCCTCCGGCCCTAACATCTGCCTTGTCTCCAAGAAGCCTCATTCTTTTTAATGGAAAATGATCTTTAGAAACCAAGATCTTAAGTGCTAGGGATGCTTATGGCCACTGGGATATTATTGCTTTTACCACTTGTCATTGTACAGAACTGTGGAATACATCTGCATATACACATGTGTAGGCTACAGTCCATTGGGTCACAAAAGAGTTGGACACAACTGAGCGCACACACAACTCATACACATGTACACACACATCTGTCTCTGTATATCTATCTGTCCATATATGTTATAAACCACGCATTCATACCAGTACCTCCGACTCAGTGTCAGTACCACATAGTTTATTCTGGCCTCCCCCTTCTCTGTATTTGTTCTTCCCTTTTGTGATAATGAGAAGCTTGATTGTCATTAGTTTCAGTATATTTACTTATTTACGCAGTCTTTTGTATATAACTAGTCACCTGACACTGTGGGCTAAGTCACATTTCTGCTGATTATACCCACTGAGAGTTCTCCCCTGCTAGCCTAGATTGCTCTGACCATACCAGCCCACACTAACCAAGAGTCTCCCCCAACTCTGACCCAAACCATTTATCTGTCAATATTCTTGAAAGGTAAAAATCTAGAGGCTTAACCCCTACTTCTTTAAAGTAGACAGATAATGATAAAAGAGAGCTGAATATGAGGCTAAATAACCCCGAGATTAGATGTCAAACACTGTTTTTTAATAGTTAATTGAATTAAGCTCACCTGAGATAATCTTTTCAATCTTTTACTTACGAAACTCATTTCCAATCCTCATTTCTCCTGAAAATAAAAATGGTACAAGGACAGTGCAGAACTTAAGTTTGTTTTTCGTAGGGAAGAGTGATGATGGTGTGTCTTGAGTCTGCTCCTATGCCATGAGTAAAGTTGATTGTTCAAGTATTTAGAGTGCCTCCTGTGTGCCAAGTACTATGGTAAGGTGAAAAAGGAAGAGATAAAACAGGTTTTCTTCTCCAAGAGTTTATTTAAATTATAAATCTACAGATGGTGCTCTTTATTAACTTTGGTAGATACTCATTTCTGTGTTCCTTTCTAAGGTAAACCTGAAATGGCGTGTGAGAACCCACGCTGCACTGTGGCACCTTTGACACAGCCTCCTCTACACATTGCAGACGAAGACCCAATTCCTGAGGAGCAGGTAAGGATGAAAATTGCTTTTTTTCCCTCTAAAGAGTTTCATGTACAAACCTTACCTCCCTTTCTCTGTAATTGACATGGGTAGTTGTTGAATTAAAATTATCCAGGATTCGATCCTGGTTTGGGGAAATCCCCTGGAGAAGGGCATGGCACCCCATTTTGAGGGCTTCTCAGGTGGCGCTAGTGGTGAAGAACCTGCCTGCAAATTCTGGAGATGTAAGAGACACAGGTTCAATCCCTAGGTCAGGAAGATCCCCTGGAGAAGGAAATGGCAACCCACTCCAGTATTCTTGCCTGGAAAATCCCATGGACATAGGAGCCTGGTGGGCTACAGTCTAGGGTTGCAAAGAGTTCGACATGACTGAAGCGACTTAGCACAGAAAAGTTGTTGAATAATTGTGCACAATTGTTGAATTTATATTTCTAATGATCTTCAAAAATCACAACATAGTGTATTGAATTTATATCATATCATTAGTTCTTAGTGACTTGAATTTTAATCCATTGAATCTACCAGCAGATTTTCCTGTTTATATCTAATTGTCCTTTCTTAAATACTCGAAAGTGATAAAATGCATTAAAAATTAATACATTGGTAAAGGTACCTTCTGGGATGCTGGAAATGTTTTTATCTTGATCAGAGTGGTGGTTCCCAGTATGTGTACATATGTAAAAATCCTTTACACTTAAGATTTGTGCATTTGAATGCATCTGTGTATGTTATGTGAAAGATACTTGGTTGTGTCTCTTTGCGACACAATGGACTATAGCCTGCCAGGGTCCTCTGTCCATGGAATTCTCCAGGCAAGAATACTGGGATGGGTAGCCATTCCCTTCTCCAGGAGGTCTTCCCAACCCAGGGATTGAACCTGGGTCTCTTGCATTACAGGCAGATTCTTTATCCTCTGAGCCACCAGGGAAGCCCAAAAGTGCAGATCGTCAAAATGTATGTTATACCTCACTTTAAAAATACTTTTTAGATGATTAAGTTAGATATTGACAACAGATTGCTTATTCTGAAGAAGACTTCTTTTTCTTCTGAAGAAGGCAGCTTCCTTTTCTTCGTCATTTTGTTTATTCAGTATTCTTAATTGCAAAGGGAGACCAACCCTACTTAGTTTAACAAAGAAATTTATTTAAAACCATTAGCTAGGTGACAGAATATTTCAGAGGGCCAGATAATGAACTTAAAGCAGGCTGGGGTACACAGCCAAAGTCACTCAAAAGAACTGTTCCAGTGGCAGCATCACTGCTAAGTCACTGGGTATAGACATTGCCACTATACCCGGTGCCACTACACCATTGCATCATGCTAAATAATGAAAACTATATTCAGAACCTCTACCTCTAGAAACTTAGTCTGCCACCATCCTTGCTGGAATAGGTTCCTTAAAATGCCTGTTCCTTTTATCACAAACTTCTGAATCAGATCTGACCCAGTTACACCTGATTGCTGCTGCTGCTAAGTCGCTTCAGTCATGTCCGACTCTGTGCGACCTCATAGATGGCAGCCTACCAGGCTCCTCTATCCCTGGGATCCTCCAGGCAAGAACGCTGGAGTGGGTTGCCATTTCCTTCTCCAGTGTGTGAAAGTGAAGGTGCTCAGTTGTGTCCGACTCTTCGAGACCCCATGGACTGCAGCCTACCAGGCTCCTCCATCCATGGGAGTTTCCAGGCAAGAGTACTGGAGTGGGGTGCCATTGCCTTCTCCGTACACCTGATTAGAGGATCCCAAATAATTTTCCTTAACCATAACTGCAACAGCAGCTGAGTAATAAGGATCCTACCCTTCACCTTAGAGATAAGGAGAACCATCAGATGAGGTGTTCCCTAATCCTAGCAATAGTGTTCAAGCTTCCTGAAGAGTCAGAAAGAAACACAAATGTCTACCAAAGAAAGCTAACATGCTGCACTACCTCCGTAAACCAACAGCCCTGCTAATTTTGATTGATTTTGACATAGCTAATAGCTTGAATCTTGACTAGATCTATTGAATGGTATCAGAGTAGAAAAATAAAGTGAAGTTGTTAAACTTTCTTATTCCCAACTCTGTTTAGTATCAAGTAAGTTTCAGTAGGATTTCAGTTTATCTGTGTTTGCTTTGTATGCCCAAATTGTGCCTTAGTGACCTATGCCAAGAGTCCGTGTTTTTTTTAATCTTGGAGTTCGATAGGTTCAAGTCAGTGGATGCTACTAGAAAACTGTCTGCTTGAAGTACTGTGCTTTTTCTTTTATTCATTTTCAGGAGTTAGAAGCTTATGTAGATGATATTGATATGGACACTGATTTCAGAAAGGATGATTTTTATTACTTGTCTCAAGAAGACAGAGAGAGACAGAAGCGTGAACATGAAGAATCCAAGAGGGTGCTCCAAGAACTGAAATCTGTGCTGGGATTTAAAGCATCAGAGGCAGAAAGGCAGAAGTGGAAGCAGCTTCTGTTTAGTGATCATGGTAAGCACTGACTTCAGAGTAAAAGTTTATTTCAATGTAAGGGATTCTTTTTTCTTGAACTGTAAATCTTAGCCACAGAATTCTTATGATGTTCATTTTAGGGACCCACCAGTAAGTATAGTACTTTGTCTTTCAGACACAAAATCAATTTGATCAATAAAAGAGTCATTATATAATCCAGTTTGGTCAATAAAAGAGTTACTATATAATCAGATTGGGAATATGAAGTCAGACTTTTTCATCACTCTATTTTTCTACTAAATTTGTTTCAGTGAGTTCAAGATTCTAAACCCTGTTCTCAATTATAATTTTTAATATAACACAAAATTAATAACAGTTCACTGTTGAAACAAATGAATTAAACACTAGGCCCTTAGCTGTATCACTAGGTTACTAAATAATAATTGATTTGAACACTTTAGAAGATGGAAGGCAGAGATGCTTATGTGCACACTGTCTCCATATTTGGATTTGTACAAAAGTGGATGACTGGTAATACCTAAGATTACCCTTGAACCTCTTTTTGTAACTACCCTTCTTTTCTTTAAAACTTCATAGGAAGCAGGGGAGGAAGAGAGGGGAAGCTTAGTACTCAACAGTATCATCAAACTAGCTAATTCCTAATTCAAGAATTAATTCCTCTGGATTTCTAAGCAGGTAGAGTGGGACTTCCCTTCTATTTTAGTATATGTGGAGCCTCAAAATCAACTGCCTTCTCTTCCCTTTCTCTTTTTCGCTAGAAGTATATAGATTACTCTGGAAGGTTCCTCATCATTCTCTTTTCTTCTTTGGGGCCCTCCCATCCTCCCTTGTCCAGATATATACTTCTTGATTTTTGTCCTCCTTTCTTCCCATTGATCCCCTTTATAGCCCAGGTCCTTGTAAGGTTGGGCTTCCCTTGTGGTTCTCATGGTAAAGAATCTGCCTGCAATGTAGGAGTTCTGGGTTCAATCCCTGGGTTGGGAAGATCCACTGGAGAAGGGAATGGCTCTCCACTCCAGTATTCTTGCCTGGAGAATTTCATAGACAGAGGAGCCTGGTGGGCTACCATCCATTGGGTTGCAAAGAGTCGGACATGACTGAGCTACTAACACACACTTTATAAGCTTATGCTCACATATTATAATAGCCTCTTAGCTGACTTGCATTTTCAGTACCTTTTTCTTCTAAGCTATTCTTGAAGATAGCTTCTAAGCCTTTAGGTTTGCTTCTGTCTATCCTTGAAAACTGATTAGATTTTTCTCAAACAGCACATAGATAATAGCTCTCTGTCTTAAAAACCTACAGCAGTTTCCCCTTTTTTATTGTATTTAATATAAACTCCTATTTCTGGTTTCAAGCCTCTCCATCATGAGTCTACCATATTCGATTATTTTCCCCACTATTTCTAGTATAGATATCTTCCTCTACTTATATCTAATTAGACAGTGGTTCTGCAAGCTTGCTCTTTTCATTAATGAAAAGTATTCATGGTGATCCCTTTCACAGGAATGCTATCCTCTCCACCAGTCTCTCCATGAGTCCCCTTCTTACTGTTCCAGTCCTATCACCTCTCCCAGTACTACAGAGCCTCACATGCAGGGGACGCTGTTGTGAAATGAAAGGATTTCTTGAGCAACAAAGCAGAGTTCCTGTAACCTGCTTGTCCATATATCGGGCCTTCGTAAATCAGAGATTGGGAGTATTAGGTTTTAGACACTATTGTTTCCTGTTTGTTCTATTTTTTTTGTTTGTTTCTGAAATTAAATTAGTGTTCTTCTTAAATAGGGGCTTTATTATCCCCCACAGTATTCATTTAGAAAATTACTCAATAAGTAGATAGTAAGATATAGTTTACTATTGAATCCGCGGCACATAGATCAAGAAACAGAAATCCGTATAGTCCTGGAGGTTTATATTCTAGCACAGTGTTAACATACTAGTTCGTTGATGCATTATACAGCTTACCCACCCTCATTTAGTTAACAATAATCAGGAATATCAATCAACTTCTAATATGTGTTGCTTTCTTTAAGAATTAACAGATTTATCAGCTAACACTGTACACAAAGTTGTACGCAAAGTCTGAAAATAGCACTGTATATAAACTTGTATCCTTTTTTATTGTTTAGTATTTTTTTCATGTGGCTTTAAAACTATCCTCTTGACTGTATGGGTAAAGATATAATGATGAGAGAAATGTCTCTTTTTCAGGTCTGTGCTTTTCATAGTTTACATTTGAAAAGGCATAATGCTAACTTGGTTTATGAAAATAAGTAAAAAGCTGATACCTTAAAATGCTTTTCCCATGAAAAATTTCAGTACATCTTCCAGAGTTGTTTTCATCTCTGCCTACAGGGGTAAAGTCCGAATGGAATTAGAGAGGGAAATTCTACACTGGAACCTGCTGTGGCCATATTTTTCTGTTGTTGCTGCTTCTCTAGTGGAGTTACTGCAGCTTAGGGATCTGTTTCTTGGAAATGGACACGTTTTACAAATTATTTTTTAAAATAAACGCCAGATCTTCAAGACGCACTTTTTTTTCTTCCGTCATGCTTCATAACATATTGTATTGTACTAACCCCTCATACTGGGAGGAGAGACTGCATAGCAAGCAACCCACTGCCTACTAACATCAAGAGGGGCTAAATAAAACTTCATTTTCCTTGAAAGGACAACTTCTGCCGTATGGATGTAATATCTGTGTGTTATGTTTTGTACAGTAGTTGACATGGAATACAGGTTTTATTTTATTTTATATTTTTCTGTGGCATTAAAATATGTAGAAGTTATTGCTTTACTGTCATCAGGGTCTTATTAGGTGGTTGACAAGTGAGTTGAATTGTATGTTGTATTTTTTTTCCATGATGTTTTCACTTGTAAATATGTGTGTGTTGATGATGATCGGATTACTACCTGGATTACTCTTAGGTGTTTCATCTATCTTACTATTGGTGAAAAACATGCTGCTTATTCTTCATTCAGTGGCTCTCAAAGTTCAATGTGCATCGGAATGCAGCCGAGGGCTTGTACAGCCATAGCCAGTCCTCAGTCAGTGTCCGATTGAGTCGGTATGGGGTGCAGCTGAGGAATTGTCCTTTCTAAAAAATTCCTAGGTGATGCTGACTGATGCTGTCGGTTCAAGAGCCACACCTTGAAAACACTGCTTAAATGTTTTGAATTAAGAGAATACATGAAGTGTTTTAAAATATTTATCAAAACCCCATCTCATTTCATGTCTTAGGTATTTTATCTCTTATAAAGTTTTCTGGTTTTATAAATTTACTTTGATTTACTAGAAAGTTTTATTTAGCTTTTATTTATTGTTCTTTATAAGAAAAACCTACTGGGAGTTTGAATTAAAGCTTACATCATTGCTGGGTTTTTAGTTATTATTTTTCTTTCTTTTTTTTTTTTTCCTTTGAAGCTGTGTTGAAATCCTTGTCTCCTGTAGACCCAGTGGAACCCATAAGTAATTCAGAACCATCAGTGGATTCAGATATGGGGAAAGTTGGTAAAAATGATACTGAAGAGGAAAATAATAAAACCTCTACAGCTGACAATGAAATAAGTAGTAGGACTGAGTATTTATGTGAATACCCTCTAGATGGTAAAAATAAAGACAATTCTGCAAATGAAGTCTTCTTCCAAGGAGCTGAAGAAAGAGCACATTACCAGTGTGAGCGTGAAGATGAGTCTCCACAGGCAGATGTAGATGGCCTGGCCCCTGCCCACCCAGCCCCCAGGGTCTCATCACAGCCCTCCATCAAGCAGAGGCTGGCACAGCTACAGCTGTCCCCTGAGTTCACTTTCACTGCTGGCCTCGCTGCAGAAGTGGCTGCTAGATCTCTCTCCTTTACCACCATGCAGGAACAGACTTTTGGTGATGAGGAGGAAGAGCAAATAATAGAAGAAAATGAAAATGAGGTAGAAGAAAAGTAAGAACCAAGATTTACATGAAGGATTTTAAATTATTCTTTTTTTGTGAAAGTGTTTTAACTTCAAGACTAGATATTCCACTGGAAAGGGAAAATGAGTGTAAGTTTACTGTATTTAAAGCTAAGATGTGAATTTATAGGAAGAACCTGGGTTTGAACAACTGATCTGGAAATACTAGTTACCTATAAATGGCAGACCTTTTAGGAGAATGAGAAAGGTAAGGGCTCTCTTGAATAAATTGCTGTTTTATTTGCAGCATGACTGATTGATCTTGGAAATTCTTTAAATATCTTTAATAACAAATGAATTTATCATTTCTTGCCAGAATTTACTACCATAAAATGACTGGGATAATTCTGTTGCAAGAACATTAACATTTAGTAAGGCTCCTTTTTACTGTATTCTTGCAGTTAATAACTGCAGCTATTATGTCAATAACAAGTTGTTTGTATTTTATTTTTGTTTATACCAGTCTTAAAGATACACGTTCTGAATAAAAAAAGTTGAATTCATGAAATTGATGTGTACTGGGGTTTGGAACTAAAATATGGTTTCAAAAGTACTTGGGTTATAACACGTGTCCTTGTTTGTATGTGTATTCAGTATCTTATTTTTAAGATTTCTTAATGATCTTGTAAAGAAAAACATTGCACATTTTTAGGAATTATCCTTTTAATTTTTTGTGTATTCATCTTTTTCTGTTGTTGCAACTGAAAGAGATAATATCAAAGTGGGATCTCTTTAGTTCAAGGCCTCATCCTCAACTTTATAAAAAAGTTTTCCTTTATCAGTTTCCCTAGAGATAATGGGTGCCATTGACATCAGTAAGTCATGACGCTGCTAATTTCTAGCCTGAAGCTGTACACTCTCCACCTTAATAACATTATGAAACATCCTGTTGACTTCCTGGAAAGCATCCTTATCTCCATAATACTTTATTTACAAACTACCTCCTAAGAGGTTGCTTTCCAGATTGTCTCAATTTCATCTGTTTTGTGTTGTGACTACATTTTTAAAGAGTGATATTTTCAAGAGTATATTGTTTTTTTACTACCTATAGCTCCTATGCACTGACATAGTTTACAGATGTTATTTGAGGAAAATGTAGGAAAACGCTATGCTACTGTCCTAGAAAGGAAATTATGAATCTAGTATGCCTTTGGAGTTAAGAAACACACTAAATTCTTGTAACTTAGCACTTCAAATGAGTAAATTTTTGTATACCAAAGGGGATTTCTTTTTTTTCCAGTAATCTAAGGAAATTTATTTTTGGTCCTGAGGAAAAACTTTGTTCTACTTTATATGAATAATAGCAATTTCATATACTATAAGTGATTCTGCCAGTTGCCAAATATTCTGGGACTTACCCATAATTAAGCTCTTGGGAGCAATATCTTAGGGTGGGCCTAGTCTAACACTTAGAAATAGCTAAATTTCAAGAAAAAATTTTGTGTTGTAACTATTATACTCTTAAATGATAATGCTTAGAGTTTATTTTCACTTGAATTTGCCAACTCCTTTTTTCCTTGAATTTAGAATTATGGAAAAACTTGGATAATCTTTCTCTTAATCTATATAACCTTATACACAGAAATAGAGTTTAATAATTTTTAATTCTATTATTATATATATTTTTTACTACACCAGTTTGGGGAAAATATCTTCATTATATTATGCCAGTTCTATTTAATACTTTCTAAAATGATACTTTTTAATTTTGAAAGACTAATTTTAATCAGGAATTTTTTTTTTATAATTTTTAATCAGGAATTCTTAACCTTCCATTCTGATCTGTTTTATTCACTAGTTGTTACTTAGTTCTATGAAAATTCTACTTATTGAAATCATGATAATAAGGATCTTGGAATTTTAATTGTTCTTTTTATGTAGTTTTCAAAATTTGTCATTTCTTAGAATATTTCCAAGGTAAAATATTATTTTACCTGTGAAAATTCTTAATTTTCCCTTAAAATAGTCTAGCAGCCAGTGTCCCTCTGTTCCCCTGCCCCCTCCCCCCACCCCAGCCAAGGGCCACCTGCATAAGAATAAACTGTAGGTCTTTTTTTTTTTTTTAATGCAGATTTGGGGCCATACTCCCAGTTATTCTTAGGGGTCATTTCAGAACAAGATCTGGGTGATATTTATACCCAGTAAAAATCTAACAACTCTGTCTAGGACCTTATTGTTCTTGCCATGAATACCTTAGGAAATAAATAAGTCAGTGTTTAACTAGATAATTTTTGTTACGTTTCTCAGAACATTTCAGTTTTTCTTATTAGGCTTTTGACTAGCTTTATAGCTGTCATCCTCTGTCCAAAAGAAGCCCTCTGGGGAAAATATTCTGTGGGGAAAACTTGTAATTGTGCTTTCCAAATTTTACAGTGGTATTTTGACATTCTTGTAAGGAGCAATATCATGAGAGCTTTTAATATAAATGTTTCCATAAAAGAGGCATTTAGGTCACTCTTAAAGACAAGATTTTTGCCCTTTGCCTGCAGTTAGGAAAGTCATGGCAGTGAATGATCTGGTGACAGTTATCATGTCTTAAATCCTTTTTTTCCCCAAGCCTTCAGTGAAAGTCTACATATCTGGCCTATCTAGGGCCAGACTCTTGCTTGCCTTGGATTGGCAGTTCATTGCTTATTTTCACAAGTTGTCTGTTAAGTCCTCATTAAAATCAATTGTACTTAACAGCCTGTGAATATATTTCATTAGAAACTGATGCAGTTGACTCAAGTTTAATTTCTGAAGTTGTTGAAGATAAAGTCAGGAAAAATGCACTTAAGGCAACTTACTATGGAAATTTAAGAATATGGTTTTAAGGATTTAATATAGAAGGACAGACCTGAGTTTAAATCCCAGATCTCTGTCATTTAAAAGCTATGAGTGAAAAAAAAAAAAAGAAAAGCTATGAGTGCAGTTGAAGTAATAATGTCATGGGGAGCTTTTCTGGCAAAACCCAAATTCTCTGAATTGCTAAATGATATTTATGACTTCTGACTTCTCAGACATAGTTAGAAAGAAAATAAAACTTTTGAGGCTGGAAAACAAGACCTGTTTATATTAGTAACCAGTTAGTAAATATGTTAATAAAATAGGTCAAAAAATTTTCAACTCAACTTTTTTGAAAAATAAATAGTAATATTCTGATTCACATAATAAAAATGGTAAAGTTTTTAATGTTAAAGCATAGAAAGAATTAAGTTCTGATACATTTCACACAATTATAAGTCACTGGAGTGTTCATCAAAAGCAACCCTAGAGGTCCATTTGACTCTGATGACTAACTTCTACTTCACATCATCAGTAATGTAAAATATGAAATATTTTGATAAATTATTAAATATTATGTGAGAAGAAAAGGTCAATGGATCTGGTTTAATCATAAGCATATTGTTTCTCTATCCAAACAAAACAAGAGCTGAATACCATAAGGCTGTAGTATAGCTTGTTATATGAACTAAAGTGGATAACCAGAAAAAATATAAAGATTGATTTATTCCTCCAATTCTATTTATAAGACATTTATGCATATCACACTGAGAATTACAAAATGAGCTACAAGTAACACCCTGGTGGTTCAGTGGTTAGGACTCCATGCTTTCACTGCAGGGGCCATGGGTTCGATCCCTCACTGGGGAACTAAGATCCCACATGTCACATGGTGCAACCGAAAAAAAAAAAGAAAACTACAAATATTTTAGAAGGGAAAATATCTTAAATACAGTAACAGTTTATTTATATCATCATTGACTATATCATATGCTAAGGCATATTTTAATTTTTCAGTTAACCGAGGAAAATCCATTTAATCACTAATTTTTTAACAGTTTTATAAGAAATATTCTATAGTATGCTTTCCACTTCTCTGCATTTTCCTTGTCATCTTTAGGAACACGGGTGATAAACAGAAATTCGCCCTTAGCGGCTGCTGAGTTACAGAATGCACCTTTACTACATGACCTTGCATTGCTGTGCTTTTTGAGTCGTATCTGTTTTTCACAGTTTCTCTATCTTCTCTTATAATCAGTTGTCACTTTTTGCTGCTGTCTTGTGTGCCTGCTTCCCGCACTAGGCCCCTAACTTGCTGCTTCTAATCTGCTGTGGAGTGAGAAACCAGATTGCCAAGCTTGCTAGAATTGTGTCTAAAATAAGAGTAAGTAGACTGAACAAGGCTTAAGGGGCTTTTCTGTCAGTAAAGTGCATGGACTTTGTGGTACCTGTTTGGCTGCTCAGCATACTTTTTGTTTGCTTCTTAGTTCTTTACTAAGAATTTGCTAAAAATACTTGTTTGAATATGTGATTACCATACATTTAGAGTATTAATTCAATTTTTATATGGTGATGTTTCTAGGACTCTCCATTAATGAATTCAGCCATAAAAGAAAATTTGACTATCTTTGTATAAATCACTATATATATTTTAGGAAAATGTTAAATATTTTGTTCTTGCTAAGTGTTCAAATATAGTATGCAGACTTAAAACTTAGAGCACTATAAGTAGACTTCAACTCTGTTCACCAAGATTTATATTCTAGAACTATTGGTTTGAGACTAAACATGCATGGCTAATTTAGTAAGAACTGCCTAACTGAATATTTGGGGAATGAGTCATTCTAGATATCCCAGTTTTCTGTGGAGCTTAAACTTCTAAAGAGCTTTTAAAATTTTTGGAATAATTACTGAAGAAAATCTTTTTATGCATTGCTGTCTTCTTAAGCAATATATGAAATACATGGAAAAATTTTTGATGTCAAAATGATTGTTACTAACAACAGTTTTACTGTAATAAACTACTCAGGCACTGAAAGCTATATGCCCCTTTACTAAGTAACTCCATTCTGCTGTGCCTTTGATTTCTAATAGTTCTGATTTCTCTATTACTGCTCACTGAAGTGTGCCTGTAGCAGTAGCCTTTCTCTGCCTTCATAATGTTCCTCTAGACTGCTTCAGGTTTGGAAGACAGCCGACTGAGACAGCTAGCATAATGTATAAAAAATACGAAGAGTAAACTGACTCAGTAAAAACCTGATACATGAATTATAGCTTATTATCTATTTCGTTGCTGTCTTTAAGTGTACTAGATTAGAGTCCTGTTCTCAGAATAGAAGAGCAGTTAGTATACCAAAGAAACCATTTTGTTTCCATACTTTACCTTCTATATATTTCACACTGCTAATATTTTTGGTGCCGATTAAAACCAGTCTAGTCAAATTAGCTTTTTCTATAGTACTTTCTATTTGAGTTGGATACCACATGATGCCAAGAATTTCTTTGGCTGGGTTGTTTTTGTTATGTCGGTTTTGTTTTTAGAGAAATGTATCCTTATTTTCAAAACACGAAGTAGGTTGAGCCCTGGAAAATAAGGAAACTTTTGTTATTGATACTATGGAGAACTGAATGGTAATAAGGGTTTTAGACTCAAGGCAGTTATACACAGGAAAATTATTCTTTGATTATACAAGTTTTTAAGATAATATCTTTATTTTTATTCAATTAAATGTATATTAAAAGCTGGCCAAACATGAAAGTGTTAGATCTAAGATCTTGACAGATACTTGAATGACTAAATTCCCACTGTCATTCTGTATTTTGCATGTTTAAGTTATAATTTTATGTGTTAATTAATCAAGCATGATTATTTTTCTTGTGAAAAATAAAAGTTAGATTTGCATGTTATATAATATTTGCAAGTAAAATTCAAACCTGTCCGGAAAGGGATACTTGAACTACTTGGTTTTACCAACAGGCTGATTGTGTTTTAGTAACCATATGTTGATTCATCCTGCCATCTAATTACACGGTAATTAGAGAATCAATCCACTGATTTTATGGCCATGCCTCAAAGTCAGCTTTCAGTTATTCATGCTACTAGAAGGGAATTATGATGCAATATTCATCAAAAAATAGATGATCCAAAACACTGTCTTAAGTTGAAGCTGCCATTACAAAATAGTTATGAGGCCAAACTTGGTTTGTTGATGCAAAGAGAAAAATTCTCTTTGAGTGTAGTTGTGAAAAGAAAGTGACTCTACCTAGTATAATGGCTCTAAATCAAAAAGAGGGTGAATTGATTCCAGAATTCACATATACAAAAGTTTAACATGAATAAGGAGTTGATTTTTATGGATATCCTAAAATGTGTGATAAATTAAAATACATATGTTTTAAATGCTATAAATTTTAATATATATTTTAACCTGTGAGTGATTAAGTTTGTTTCATTTCCATTTACTAATTTCATTTGGTACATATCAAACATTTTACTGCAATAGGACAGTATTTAAGTTGTGTATACTTTGGAATACACTATTTTTAAAAGTGAGTATATTCTGTGAGATACTGTTGCACAAGTATATTTCTCCTCTCATTTATGTTTTAAGAGTTTCTCAAAATAAGAGATAATTTTACTATTTTGGACTTGACATTTTTCACTTTTTAGCATTTTCTTAAAGGTCGGCTAACTACAAATTATTTTATCATTGAACATATTTTAAAAACTAACACATATCTTTTACAAGTAATTATTCTTTTTCCCTTCCCAAGTACATCTATAATATATTAGCTCAAATGGAAATCTGTATTAGCTGAATCAAAGTATTTTCTGCACTTTATTTCACCAACCTGTACTTCTGTTCATAACATGATTTAAATAATGCTTACTCAAGCACAGTACTAGCATCTGGCAACATACAGAAAGCTCCAGATATGTTACACCCATCCCTTAAAGACTGGCTTATGGTTCTGGTACAGCCCTGGAGGTCCATATGAGTGAAAAGCCAGAAGTCTGCCTGAGCTGAAAACACTCCCAAGGAGTTTGGTTTTGTTTGGGTTTGTTCTAGGTATGGTCCCAGGGATCCCAGATCAAACCAGGCCCCTGGGCCTATCCTAGAACCAACCTAAACTCGCGCATCATTCCTGGAACGTCAAGAGTGTGAAGGCTGAAGACAACCTGAAGCTGATGAGACATACTGAGTTTAATGTTTTTTTGTATGTGTGCCTATGTGTGAACAAAAATTGGTTCATTAATCCTTCTAAAATAGAGGGATGACAGTGGACAAGATAGTCTTACCAGACTTTGACATTATAGTAATTTATCACAATAGGAATGTGGTATATAATATGGTTATTATTAATTGCCAGTTAGAAGCATTGTTCTTACAGTTTTTATTATCTGGTCTCTAGTTTTAGGGTAAGCAACTTAGCTACCAAAACAAATTTCCCTCCTCCCCAAGTTAATGATTTCTGCTTTTGCTTTTCTCAAAAACTTTCTACTCAACAATATTACTATGGTTTCATTTAACTAATTTTTCATAGTTTCTAAAAAGGTATTCTAAAAGGTCTTTGCTTTCTTGCTGCATTGTAGGTTATTCTTAAACTCTTGTTTCTGGAATTTAATGCCTTTTTCTTTTAATCTGTTACTGAATCTACCTCATTGCTTTCAGCTTGCTTTTTGAGATTCAGATCTGAGGAGAACTTTAGCAACAGTTGTAGATGCACCATCCCTGTTAGACTCAATGTAGGCTGCATTTTAGAATCTGCTATAAGGTTTTTAGCAAGTTTCTTTATTTTTGTTCCCTGCTGCTCTGGATTTTTAAAATATTCTGACCTAGTTGATTTATCAAATGGCCTTATATCATAACATCACTATAGTCATATATATGTTTTTATTTAATTTGGAGAACAAGATTTCTGAACAGGCATGTTGAGAACACCCCCAAAGGTTGTTATACACCTTTGGTTATTATATTTGTATATTGTATTATACAATATAATATTTGTATATTATACAAAATAATATTTGTATATTATATTATACACCAAAGGTTATTATACACAATGAAAATGTGTACTTTTGGTCATACTAGCATTTCAGTAGATTGAGCTGTGTTTGAAGTAATTGCAGACTAAGCAGGTACTGTAATGTGAAAGCAGCTGCAACTGTGCTATTCTCCCAAGCCTTGTCACACTAGAAAAATCTGGCCAACGAGGTATCCTTTAAAATAGGACTGAGAGACTGTTGAGGCTCATTCTGAAGAACTCAACCCTAGGATTATTTCTGTATTACATTCGTTATGTAGATGCTTCATCCCATGGATTCTGTTATTTTTGCCTTTTAAATCTTATGTTTACACTTCTCAATATTTTTCTTTTGGCACAATGTTTTCCTGTTTGTGTAAATCAAAGCACTGTACATGTTACTCCGTGTGTGTATATATATCTTTAATAAAACAGTAGACTCTGGGTCTAATGATTTTGAATTTTAAAGCTAAATGATTTAAATGCTTTTTATTGTCTTGTAAATTCACTTTTAATTTATGCCTCAAGTCTTCTCATTCATTTTTTCTCTAATGGACTATATAGATTAAATAGGTGAGCCTTATTTTCATCTTCTGTCAAAATTTGACATTTTGTGTTCACCCAAACATGAAAAAGTTATGTCATCTGCATTCTTATATCAGTGCACAGTTAATTGTATTTCTTGACAGTTAGCCCAGCTTATGTTTATATACAGTAAGTATTCTTGGTTATGGGGAGGGGCCTGTCTACTCACTTTTAACATTGTTATTTATGAACACTGACAATAGGAACTTGCATACTGTCCTACAAAGTTCAGGCTTATTAACATAGTAAGTTGCTAAAGTCTACCTTCACTTTAGATACTTTCAGAGTGTTAAGGTGTATTTTTTAAATATCATTTGAAAATATTCTTTCAGAGATGTTTTAATTTTTACTTTTTGACTACTTATGCTTTATATGATAAAACTATGTTTCCAACCTTACTTGAAGACTTGAGAGTATAACCTTTTTTTAAAGTAATTTCTTTGATAACTTTATGTATTTTATCATAATGAATTTTTGTCAACTGTTTTAAAAGATTTTACAAAATCCCAAGAGTAGGTCTGTACATATCTGTATTATTATTGTTCCTCCTAAGCCTAAGTCTCCAATAAAATCTGTACTTCTTTGTATTTTGTACCTTTTTTATTCTGGTGTTTGTAACATGAATTAGCCAAAAGATAACATTTCTTTTTCTGTTCCTTCTGTCTTTATTTTTCTATTGTACTTTTTTTTCCCCAAAATTTTTTTACAAAAGACAGCGGTTGTCTAGGAAAGCCTTGGATTCATTAGTCTAAGTTTTGTTTGATCATTCAGGTGCCTCACATGATGATTTATCAGTGCAAAAGCAGCAGATTAAGTTTAAAAACTCCATTTTAACCATTCTCTGTGACTGTCAGTCACTGGATACATTCTCATCCTGTTACATTTGTTGACTTACATGACCTCCCTTATGGAAAGGGTGTATTGAACTAATAAGGGAGTTAAGGTCCAATGGATCATGCTTTCCCTATGTAATGAATAGAAAGTTGGTTTTAACTTTCCTAAGCTTAGCTATAGTCTTGGGAACATTTTGGTAATTCCACAGTGGCTCTGCAGACTGAATGCTGGTTAAAGAGAAAGTGATCTTCCTTGAACTGAACTTTTAAATAAGTAAGCTACCTCTTTGCAGAAAAGATTTGAGTCAAGGAAATTTGGCTCTTGTCTGAGATTTTTTAAATTAAAAGTATAAAGATAAAGTAGATTGTATATAGTTTACTCTACCGGATCCTGAAGTCATTGGGTAGGAAATATCCCATGTGATAATCACTCCTTGTCTTCACAGTTTGCTTTTGAAGATCCTTAGCAGATGTGCCATAACCATTGAAAATAAAGTTGACAAATAGTAATTTTCCCTGAATATACATCTGTAAAAATTAATAAAACTCTTAACAGAAAATGGCCATATGAAAATTAGTCCTATTTGTTTGAAGTAATGTCTTAGATGTGTCTGTAGAAGAAAATATTAATTTTTATATAAAAAATAACATTAGGTAATAAACGTGTTTCTAGAACCCAAATATGTTGTTTGAAGATTAAAAAAAACAGGCTCAGTAGTTTTCTCAGTCATACACATGAAGTGGCAGAACCAGTGTCCCAACCAATTCTAAAAAAATAACCAGCCTTCATCATTATGTTAAGCTACTTGTGGATACATTTAATTTTATAACTAACCTTAGGATAAAGTAGAAAGACCTGAATTGGAAGTCAGTAGAGTTGGATTATGGACAAAGCTACTTTCTCAGTCTCAGACAAATCATTTAATCATAACGAGCCACAGTTTTCTGAGTAAGAAAAAGACAATTGCTCATGTGAATGTATGGCAAAGACGACCACAATATTGTAAAGTAATTGGCTTCCAAATAGAAAAAGACAGTTGTCATTTATGAATTGGAATAGACTTCCAAAATCCTCTTCTAAGAGTAAGATCCTCACATTGTCTCTTTCTTAAAGAGAAACAGTTGCACTATGTAAAGCCATATTTGTCTTTCTCTTCCAGGGTGCAAGACAGCTAATATTTAGGCACAGGTGAGCATCTTGGAATTATTCAATTTTTAGAGGCTACAAAGGGTAAGAAGAGATGGCAAGGGAAGGAGATAGTAGTTTTAAAACAGTGTAGTTGGTTCCAACACAAAAAATAACCTACTAAGAACTCAGTGCAGTTCAGTCATTCAGTCGTGTCCGACTCTTTGCGACCCCACAAATTGCAGCACGCCAGGCCTCCCTGTCCATCACCAACTCCTGAAGTTTACTCAAACTCATGTCCATCAAGTCAGTGCTGCCATCCAACCAGCTCATCCCCTGTGGTCCTCTTCTCCTCCTGCCCAATCCCTCCCAGCATCAAGGTCTTTTCCAAGGAGTCAACTCTTTGCATGAGGTGGCCAAAGTATTGGAGTTTCAGCTTCAGCATCAGTCCTTCCAATGAACACCCAGGACTTATCTCCTTCAGGATGGACTGGTTGGATCTCCTTGCAGTCCAAGGGACGGACTCTCAAGAGCCTTCTCCAACACCATAGTTCAAAAGCATCCATTTTTTGGCGCTCAGCCTTCACAGTCCAACTCTCACATCCATACATGACCACTGGAAAAACCATAGCCTTGACCAGACGTGGACCTTTGTTGGCAAAGTAATGTCTCTGCTTTTTAATATGCTATCTAGGTTGGTCATAACTTTCCTTCCAAGGAGTAAGCGTCTTTTAATTTCATGGCTGCAATCACTATCTGCAGTGATTTCAGAGCACAAAAACATAAAGTCTGACACTGTTTCCACTGTTTCCCTATATATTTCCCATTAGGTAATGGGACCAGATGCCATGATCTTAGTTTTCTGAATGTTAAGCTTAAGCCAACTTTTTCACTCTCTTTTCACTTTCATCAAGAGGCTTTTTAGTTCCTCTTCACTTTCTGCCATAAGGGTGATGTCATCTGCATATGTGAGGTTATTGATATTTCTCCCGGCAATCTTGATTCCAGCTTGTGCTTCTTCCAGCCCAGTGTTCCTCATGATGTACTCTGCATATAAGTTAAATAAGCAGGGTGACAATATACAGCCTTGACATACTCCTTTTCCTATTTGGAACCAGTCTGTTGTTCCATGTTCCATGTTCTAACTGTTGCTTCCTGAACTGCATCCAGGTTTCTCAAGAGGCAATTCAGGTGGTCTAGTATTCCCATCTCTTTCAGAATTTTCCATAGTTTATTGTGATCCACACAGTCAAAGGCTTTGGCGTAGTCAATAAAGCAGAAATAGATGTTTTTCTGGAACTCTCTTGCTTTTTCGATGATCCAGCGGATATTGGCAATTTGATCTCTGGTTCCTCTGCCTTTTCTAAACCAGCTTGAACATCTGGAAGTTCTCGGTCCACGTGTTGCTGAAGCCTAGCTTGGAGAATTTTGAGCATTACTTTACTAGCATGTGAGATGAGTGCAATTGTGCAGTAGTTTGAGCATTCTTTGGGATTGCCTTTCTTAGGGATTAGAATGAAAACACCTTTTCCAGTCCTGTGGCCACTGCTGAGTTTTCCAAATTTGATGGCATATTGAGTGTAGCACTTTCACAGCATCCTCTTTCAGGATTTAAAATAGCTCAACTGGAATTCCATCACCTCCACTAGCTTTGTGTAGTGGTGCTTCCTCTGGCCCACTTGACTTCACATTCCAGGACATCTGGCTCTAGGCGAATGATCATACCATTGTGATTATCTGGGTTGTGAAGGTCATTTTTGTGTAGTTCTTCTTTGTATTCTTGCCACCTCTTCTTAATATCTTCTGTTTCTGTTAGGTCCATACCATTTCTGTCCTTTATTAAGCCCATCTTTGCATGAAATGTTCCCTTGGTATCTCTAGTTTTCATGAAGAGATCTCTAGTATTTCCCATTTTATTGTTTTCTTCTATTTCTTAGCACTGATCACTGAGGAAGGCTTTCTTATCTCTCCTTGCTATTCTTTGAAACTCTGCATTCAAATGGGAATATCTTTCCTTTTTTTCTTTGCCTTTCACTTCGCTTCTATTCACAGCTATTTGTAAGGCCTCCTTAGACAGCCTTTTTGCATTTCTATTTTTGCATTTCTTTTTTTGGGGCATGGTCTTGATCCCTGTCTCCTGTACAGTGTCATGAACCTCTGTCCATAGTTCATCAGGCACTCTATCAGAACTAATCCCTTGAATCTATTTGTCACTTCCACTGTATAATCGTAAGGGATTTGATTTAGGTCATATCTGAATGGTCTAGTTGTTTTCCCTACTTTCTTCAATTTAAGTCTGAATTTGGCAATAAGGAGTTCATGATCTGAGCCACAATCAGCTCTCGGTCTTGTTTTTGTTTACTGTATAGAGCTTCTCCATCTTTGGCTGCAAAGAATATAATCAATCTGATTTGGTATTGACCATCTGGTGATGTCCACATCTAAAGTCTCTTGTGTTGTTGGAAGAGGGTGTTTGCTATGACCAGTGCATTCCTTGGCAAAACTCTGTTATTCTTTGACCTGCTTCATTTTGTACTCCAAGGCCAATAAATTTGCCAGTTACTCCAGGTGTTTTTTGACTTCCAACTTTTGCATTCCAGTACCCTATGATGAAAAGGACATCTTTTTTGGGTATTAGTTCTAGAAGGCCTTATAGGTCTTCATAGAACCGTTCAACTTCAGCTTCTTCAGCATTACTGGTCAGGGCATAGACTTGGATTACCGTGATATTGAATGGTTTGCCTTGGAAATAAACAGATCATTCTGTCGTTTTTGAGATCACATCCAAGTACTGCATTTCAGACTCTTTTGTTGACTGTGATGGCTACTCCATTTCTTCTAAGGGATTCTTGCCCACAGTAGTAGATATAATGGTCATCTGAGTTAAATTCACCCATTCCAGTCCATTTTAGTTCACAGATTCCTAAGATGTCAATGTTCACTCTTGTCATCTCCTGTTGGACCACTTCCAGTTTGCCTTGATTCATGGATCTAACATTTCAGCTTCCTATGCAGTATTGTGGCGGCTCAAGGCACTGGAGCATCTGTGAGAAGATATCCCATGTCCAAGGGCAAAGGGAGACACCCCAGCCATATGGTAGGAGGGGCAAGATCACATTTAGAATCAAACCCCATACCCGCCAGAGATGCCTAAGGGGGCTCAAACAAACCTTGTGCACATCAGGACCCAGAGACCCCACAGAGACTGAGACAGAACTGTGTTTAAGTGTCTCCTGCAGAGGTGCAGGTCAGTAGTGGACTGCTGGCAGAGCAGGGGCTCTGGATGCAGCAGACCTGGGTATTTCATAACCCCTTTTAGAGGAGGTCACCATTAACCCCACCAGAGAGCCACCAGAACTTACATAGGACTGGGGAAACAGACTCTTGGAGGGCACAAACAGAACCTTGTATGCACCAGGACCCAGGAGAAAGGAGCAATGACCCCATAAGAGACTGACCCAGACTTGCCCGTGAGGGTGCAGGAGTCTCCAGTGGAGGTGTGGGTTGGTGGTGACCTGCTGCAGGGTTGGGGGCACTGAGTGTAGCAGTGCATGCATGGGACCCTTTGAAGGAGGTCACCATTATCTTCATTACCTCCACCATAGTTTGGCCCCAGGTAAATAACAAGGACAGAACACAGCCCCACCCATCACCAGAAAGTTGGATTAAGGATTTACTGAGCATGGCCCTGCCCATCAGAACAAGACCCAGTTTCCCCCTCAGTCAGTCTCTCCTATCAGGAAGCTTCCATAAGTCTCTTATCCTTCTCCATCAGAGGGCAGACAGACTGAAAACCACAATCACGGAAAACTAACCAATCTGATCACACAGACCACAGCCTTGTCTAACTCAATGAAACTATGAGCCTTACCATGTAGGGCCACCGAAGACAGATGGGCCACAATGGAGAGTTCTGACAAAACATGTGCACTGGAGAAGGGAATGGCAAACCACTTCAGTATTCTTGCGAACCCCATGAACAGTAAGAAAAGGCAAAAAGATAGGACACTGAAAGATGAACTCCCCAGCTCAGTAGGTACCCAATATGCTACTGGAGATCAGTGGAGAAATAACTCCAGAAAGAATGAAGAGACATAGCCGAAGCAAAAATAATACCCAGTTGTGGATGTGAGTGGTGATGGAAGTGAAGTCTGATGCTGTAAAGAGCAATATTGCATAGGAACCTGGAATGTTAGGTCCATGAATCAAGGCAAATTGGAAGTGGTCAAACAGGAGATGGCAAGAGTGAACATCAACATTGAAGGAGAGTAAATAGTGAGCCTTCCAAAATACTCTCTCCCAGAAAAAAGTCTCATTTACAGAAAAACAAAGAGGAGACAATTTTGCACTCTACCTACCCATACATTATGTCCCAATGCAGTCAACAGACACTACCTGTTCCCCATTTTGAACTATGAGTTAAGATGCCTCGGTTCAAACCTCAGCTCCTCCCCTTAGCTGTGTGATCTCCTCAAAGGCTCATAGAAACAGCAATATCATCTCATAGAATAGTTGCCAGGCGTCATGGAATTAGCTATGTGAAAAGGTATACTTCTCAGCAGATATTCTTCCTTTGGGTCTCAATTTTATCTTTTCCTTGGGAAATTCCTGTTTTGTAGAAAAGCCTGGGGCCTTGCTAAGGGCTGGGACAAAGACTTGGCTGATAAGTGAAAGAGACAAAGCAAAGGGTAAAACTGGGTTTGGCCTTCCTGTAGGAAGGACTGGTGAGAGTTCATTCACCCAGTCAAAAAGTACTTATTGCAGTCCACTATTTTTCTAGGCATTCTCCCAGGCACTGGGATGTAGGAATAAACAAAAAACATTAAGTCCCTACCTTCAGTGGGCATATTGAAAATAAACCAGTAGTTGGGCAAGATGTCAATGAACAAAACAGGGTACGGAATAGAGAAGAGCAGAAAGGGAAGGCCACTGAGGGGTGACATCTATCTAGAGATGTGATTATGTGTAAGAGAATAAACTGTTAAACTGAATGGAAAACAACCGGCACAGACAGTACCACGTGTCAAGACTCTCACGGGGAATGGCCAGGAGGCCAGCGTGGCAGGAGCTGAGTAGGCAAGGAGAAGAAGGCAGTCAGGGGTCAGATCACATGATGTCTTGTGGGCCATGGAAAGGACTGGGGATAAGTAACCCGTTCAAGGGTTCCAAGCAGGAGAACGTTGTCATCTGATTTAAGTTTTATGGAGACTACCCTGGTCGCTGTGTAGAGCACAGACAGTAGACAGGGCAGGAGCAGAAGAAGATAAATCTAAGAGGAAGACGCATGGAGGTGGTGAGATGGTAAACATAGTAGGATTCTGGCTATGTTAGCAAAGAAGGGGCTACAGGATTGGCAGATGGATTGCAAGTAGGATGTGAAAAGAGAGAAGTCAAAATCTAATTCAGTATTTTTGGTCTGAGTAAAGGGGGTGAGGGCCAAATCTTGATATGAGGAAGATACAGGGAGGAGCAGATATGGGAGAAAATGAAGAGTTCTATTTGGAAAAGTTGAGCCAAAACACCAATTTATCAAATGTCTGAGGACAATATTGAAGTGAGTTGGAATTAAAAGGAACCTGTAGTTCAAGGGAAACATCGCACTAATGTGGGTTTTTTTTAAAGCCATGACACTGGAGGAAAGTGTCATGAGCAAGCACTGCTGGAAAAGAAAACAGACCTGAGATGATCTACTCTTCCTAGAGGCTGAGTGACACAACTGACTCTTAACCCTGGTTGTATGTGAAAGTCATTCAAGGGTCTATTTAAAAAAATACTCAGGAAATTCTCTGGTGGCCCAGTGGATAAGACTCTGCGCTTTCCTTGCCAAGGGCCCAGGTTTGACCCCTGACTGGGGAACTAGAATCCCACAAGATGTGTGGTGCGGCCAAGAAAAATGAAAAAGATACACAGAATAAAACAAACTAGTGAATATAACAAAAAAGAAACAGACTCACAGATATAGAGAACAAACTACTAATTACCAGTGAGGAGAGGGAAAGGAGGATGAGCAAAATAGGAGTAATAGATTACGAGGTACAAACTACCATGTATAAAATAAATAAGCTACAAGGATATATTATACAACACAGGGAATACAGCCAATATTTTGTAGTAACTATAAACAAAATATAACCTTTAAAGATTGTGAATCACTATGCTGTACACCCGAAACATAATATTGTACATTAACCATGGTGGTGGTGGTTTAGTCACCAAGTCATGTCCAAGTCTTGAAACCCCATGGACTGCAGCCTACCAGGCTCCTCTGTCCATGGGATTCTCCAGGCAAGAACACTGGAGTGGGTTGCCATTTTCTTCTCCAGGGGATCTGCCTGACCCAGGAATCAAACCCAGGTCTCCTGCACTGCAGGCAGACTCTGTACCGACTGAGCTACAAGGGAAGCCCCACATTAATCATAGCTCAATAATAATAATTAAAGATACTCAGGGTCCATATGGATCTACTGAATGAAAATCTCTAGAAGGTGACACTTGTGTTTCTTGAAGAAGGCCATGAGTGGACAGCCAGGTCTGAGGACTATTGACCCAGGAAAAACTAAGGCAAAGAGAGTGGGAAAGTTTATGATTCACGTAAGACTGAAAAAAAAATAGACCAGAAGCTCAACAAAGAACCCATTAAACCCTTCAATTCTACACACACACACACACACACACACACACACACACACACACCTTCCCCACCACCAC
The DNA here is from genome assembly GCF_023699985.2 of Odocoileus virginianus. Taxonomy (NCBI): domain Eukaryota; kingdom Metazoa; phylum Chordata; class Mammalia; order Artiodactyla; family Cervidae; genus Odocoileus; species Odocoileus virginianus. The sequence continues at coordinate 22,884,046 of NC_069697.1, forward strand.
TTCCTCTATCACCATTACTGTGTGTATTAGTCGTTTAATTGTGTCCAACTCTTTGCGACCCCATGGACGGTATCCTCCTCTGTTCATGGAATTCTCCAAGCAAAAATACTGGAGTGAGTTGCCGTTTCCTCCTCCAGGGGATCTTCCTTACCCAGGGATCGAACCCAGGTCTCCTGCATTGCAGGAAGATTCTTTACCATCTGAGCTATATGCAAGTCTTAAGCTCTACACATCAAAATAATAATGATAACATACACAATATTTTGTGGTTTATCAAGGTTTTGTACACATTTTCTCATTTGAACACATTTTCACATCAATCCTGGAAGAAACAGGTAAAGACTGCATTTAAATTCTACTAAATCTAGCTTTAAATCAGGTCCTGTTCATATGATAACTGTTTATAGTGGAGGTGGTGATGTTATCCCCAGTTTACAGATGAGGAAACTGAGGCAAGCCACAAAAAGAACTGGCAGATCTCAGATTCAAATTCAAGTTTCTGGCCCTAAGCCTTACGCTCTTATTTCATCAAATATAAAAAAGTAATCACTACTCTGCTTCATTATTTAAAAAGTGACTAGTAAACTAGGTTAGGGTTGTTTTTTTTTTGTTTTGCTGTGTTGGATCTTTGTTGCTGTGTAGGCTTTTCTCTAGTTGCAATGAGTGGGGGTTACAGTCTCTAGTTGTGGTGCATGGGCATAGTTTTTCTGCGGCATGTGGGATCTTCCCAGACCAGGGATCAAACCCATGTCTCCTGCACTGGCTGGCAGATTCTTTACCACTGAGCCACAAGGAAAGCCTGAGAGTAGCTTTTATAGCCCAGAATCATTCATCTTATCAGAAATGATAAAAATAGCAGTATACTGGGAATTCCTGATTCTGAAGTAATTATTGTGATAGCAATGTCAACCAGATTTCCACACTTCCTTGCTAGGTACTGGTTTTGCTCCCAGAATTTTAAATAAGAAAAGTTTTTTCCTAGAGATGCAGGTATAAAATATGTAAGCTCCTCCAATAGTCCTCTAAAATTAGAATCTAAAAATGGGACAATAGAGTAATTGATTGCCCCTCACATTCAAATCAGGCTGGTAGGAAGTTTGGTGGAGGAAGTTATAAATTTTATATACATTAAAAAGAGACGTTTCATTTCCCTTCTATCTGTGATTATTCATCCCCTTCTAAAGTATGATTTTTTCCCTAAAGTTCAGCATTACAAAATCTGTTTCTTACTAGTAAGTTTGATCCTAGTGTTGATAATCATACGCCCCCCTTATTTGCCATATAGTCTTAGGAGAATTTCTGAATGTGGCTTTATAGAATGAGCCCTCCTAATCAGGAAGAATCTTTGTTCTAGTTCCTTAGAGTCAAACTAGACATGCACAAACTAACTGCTTCCGGAAATTTTGTTGGTTTTCATTGTACCAGATTCACATACTTAGAATTAACATTACAGATTTCAAAGCCGTGTCTTAAGAAGGTTCTAGACTTGAAAACAGAATAAAAAATTCAGTGCCACTTTATAGCACAGAGAACTATATTTGATAGCTTGTAATAACTTATAATGAAAAAGAATTTGAATATATGTATGTATAACTGAATCAATTTGCTGTACACCAGAAACTAACATAGCATCGTAAATCAACCATACTTCAATTAAAAAATAAAACACCATTGTACCAGCACAAAAATAGACACATGGATCAGTGGAACAGAAGAGAAAGTCCATAAATAAACCCATGCTTCTATGAGAAATTAATCTATGACAAAAGAGGCAAAAATATACAATGGGGAAAAGAGAGCCTCTTCAGTAAATGATGTCCAGAAAACTGAGTAGCTACCTGCAAAAGAATGAAACTGGACTACTCTTTCACACCATGAACAAAAACAAATTCAAAATGTATTAAAGTCTTAAATATAAGACCTGAAACCAGAAAGGTATAAAAAAACATAGGCAGTATTTTTGGGATATGTCTCCTCAGGCAAGGAAAACAAAAGCAAAAATAAGTAAGTGGGACTATATCAAAATAAAAAGCTTTTGTACAGAGAGGGAAATTATTAACAATATGAAAAGCCACCTACTAAATGGGAGAAGATATTTGCAAACAATATATGCAATAAGGGGTTAATGTCCAAAACATAAACAAAGAACTCATATAACATAAATAAAAGGCCAAAAACCCAATATTAAAATGGGCCGAGTATCTGAAGAGACATTTTTCCAAAGAAGGTATGCAGATGGTCAACAGACACATGAAAACATGCTCAACATTACTATTTATCTGCTGCTGCTGCTGCTAAGTCGCTTCAGTCGTGTCCGACTCTGCACGACCCCATATAGATGGCAGCCCACCAGGTTCCCCCGACCCTGGGATTCTCCAGGCAAGAACAGTGGAGTGGGTTGCCATCTCCTTCTCCAGGGCATGAAAGTGAAAAGTGAAAGTGAAGTTGCTCAGTTGTGTCTGACTCCTAGTGACCCCATGGACTGCAGCCCACCAGGCTCCTCCATCCATGGGATTTTCCTGGCAAGAGTACTGGAGTGGGGTGCCATTGCCTTCTCCTTACTATTCATCAGGGAAATGCAAATCAAAATCACAGTGAGAAATCACCTCACACCTGTCAGAATGGCTATTATTAAAAAAAAAAACACAAAATTTCTAAGGTGTTCAAATGGCTAAGAAAGTGTTTTCCCAATGCAGGGGTCCCAGGTTTGATCCCTGGTCAGGGAACTAGATCCCAGATGCCACAATTGAGAGTTCCCATGCTGCAACAAAAGATCCCTCATATTGCAGTGACGATGGAAGATCCCACATGCCACAGCTGAGACCCAGTGCAGCCAAATAAATACATATTTTAAAAATCCAAATAACCAGTGTTGGCTAGAATGTGGAGATAAGGGGACCATCTTGCACCGATGGTGGGAATGAAAAAATTAGTGCAGCCACCAAAGAAAATCAGTGGGGAGGTTCTTTAAAAAAGTAAAAATAGACCTACCATATGATCCAGGAATTCCATTACTAGCTATTTATCTGAAGAAAATGAAAACACTAATTCAAAAAGATATATGCACCCCTATGTTCATTGCAGCATTATCTATAATGAGCCAAGTTATGGAAGCAACCTAAGTACCCATCAGGAGGTGAATAAATAAGAAGATGTGGTGTGTATACACAATGGACTATTACTCAGCCATAAGAAATGAAATCCTGCCATTTGTGACCACATGGGTGGACCTAGAGGGTATTATGCTGAGTGAGATAAGTCAGGTAGAGAAGGACAAACACTGGATGATTTCAATTGTATGTGGAATCTAAAAAAGAAAACAAATAAACAAACCCAGAGAAACAGTTATAGACACAGAGAATAAACAGGTAGTTGCCAGAGGGGAGGAGCTGGGGGAAGGACTGAAATAGGTGAGGGAGATTAAGATGTACAAAATTCTAGTTGCAAAATAAATGAGTCATGGGTACAAAATGTACAGTGTGGGAAATATAGTCAAACACTATGCAATATCTTTGAATGGTGACATTTTGTAACTAGACTTATCTTGATCTTATTTTGAAATGTACAGAAATATTGAATTACTATGCTGTACAACAGGAACTAACAGTGTCGTAGGTCAATTATACTCCAAAAACAAACTCATAGAAAAAGAGATCAGATCTGTGGTAACCAGACATGGTGGGTAAGGAGAGGGAGAGGAGCAACTGGAGGAAGTACAAACTTCATCGTCAAAAAGTACAAACTTCCAGTCATGAGTACTAGGGAGGGATGTAGTGTACAACATGATAAGTGTAATTAACACTGCTCTGTGTTATATATGAAAGTTGTTAAGATTGTAAATCTTGAGTTCTCACCACAAGAAAAAGTATTTTTTTAAATTTCTTTAGTTTTGTATCTATATGAGATGATGGATGTTCACTAAACTTATTATGATAATCATTTATGAGGTATATAAGTCAATCCATCATGCTCCACACCTTAAACTTCAACAGCTGTTGTTCAGTTGCTCAGTCATGTCTGACCCTTTTTGTGACCCCACGGACTGTAGCCTGCGAGGCTCCTCTGTCCATGGGATTTCCCAGGCAGAATACTGGAGTGGGTTGCCATTTCTTCCTCCAGGGGATCTTCCTGACCCAGGGATAGAACCTGTGTCTCCTGCGTTGGCAGGCGGATTCTTTACCACTGAGCCACCAGGGAAGCCCTAGACTTTAACCGTGCCGTGTGTCAATCATATGTAAATGAAACTGGAAGGAAACAAAGTCCATACTTATAATTGCCTAATTTTTAGTTGGTTTTCTTCAGACTGTCTAATTCTTTTCTTAAACTCAATGCAGTAGTGTTTTTTTCCCCTTAGAGGAGAAGTAGGAGTCCATAACAATAGCTCTAAGTAGTTTTGATTCTGTGGTCCATTTTTTATGCTCTTACTGGTAAGGTGTGAAGACTGAAGCTGCTATTTAGCTTTCAACCATATTATGTTTACACCACTTCTCCCTACATTAATACTTCTAGCCAATCTCTGTGTTATCAGGTAGGGAAAACTGGTTAAAAGGTAATTTACTTAGAAGCACAAACAGCGATTTGATTTTCAATGCTTTCGCCACTAAGAGTCGTAATGGAAGAGTCAGCCTTTCCAACCAGATGTGTTATAGAAAGGAAGCAGATTTTCAAAACCATTGAACTTGCAACAGATACACTTTTTCACTATGGAATGTAGATATGTACATATTAAGGCCTTTTCAAAACTAGAGCTCATAGCTACTTATATGATTTTCAGTAACACTTTCCATGTTAGTAGACATGTGACATGAGTTAGGTCAGGGCTTCCCTGATGGCTCAGAGGGTAAAGAATCCACCTGCAATGCAGGAGACACAGAAGACTTGGGTTCGATCTATGGATTGGGAGGATGGCAACCCACTCTAATATTCTTGCCTGAAAAATTCCATGGACAGAGGAGCTTGGTGGACTAGAGTCCAAAGGGTCCCAAAGAGTCGGACATGACTGAGCAACTAAGCAGGCACAAGCACGCGTGAGGTCAATCAGACTTCGTCTCTCCTGGGCCGCACACAAGGCAGTGTGAGCTGCTCAGTCGTGTCCGACTCTTTACAACCCAGTAGACGGGAGCCCGCCAGGCTCCTCTGTCCATGGAATTCTCCAGGCAAGATGCTAGAGTGGATAACCATTCCCTTCTCTAGAGGATCTTCCTGACCCAGGGATCAAAGCCAGGTCTCCAGCACTGCAGGCAGGTTCTTCACCATCTGAGTCACCAGGGAAACCCCAGGCGGCACGCGAATTGCAGACAGCTGAAGGGGACGAGGCTGAAAGCTGCCGCCACCCAGCGCCAGTGCACTGGAAGGAAGGTCCAGAGTGGGTGCGGCTCTGGCTCCTTCCTCTCCTGGGGTCTTCTTAATGAGCTGGGGTCTTATTAAGGACCTGATGAAGTCTGACTTTGACTCTGTGAATTGCCCTAATCCTTCAAAAAACCACTCCCACATTTAAGTTAGTTGCTTTCTGTTGCTTAGAACCACAGGTCCTTAACTGACTGAACAACCAAACATAGGCCTCAACACCCATAAAATAAAGTAAAAAACTAGAAGGAAGACTATCAGTTTCTTTCAAGGGCACTACCTCTTTATTGCTATTCTATGTATTTGTGATTAGAAAGTACATTTAGAAATTCAAAAAGGTAGGAAGCCTTTGAGCTTTGGTGCAAAATAATTCATTCAGAACATTTGCTGGCTGAACCAAACAGGTTTCTAGTTTGTGTGCTATTTGTGAAGTTCTGCATGCTAATCAATTTACATCTTTCTTAGCAAAAATAATTTTCATGACTTTTAATTTTGATCTCTGACTATATCCTTGTTGGCATTTTTTGAAGGTGGCACTAAGGAAGAGGTCCTTTTCCCCCAACATTTAAAATATTTTTGCGGTATAATTAACGTTGTGTCTCCATTTAAATTGTATGATTGAGTATTTTTAATGTATTCACAAGGTTGTGTAACCATCACGATTGTTTTCAGAACATTCTCATCCCTAGAGAAACCCCCTACCCACTAGGAGTCACTTCCCATTTTCTCCTCACCCAGCCTCTGGAAACCAGTTTTCTACTTTCTGTCTCCACGTAGAGGTCTTTCTGGACAGTTAATATATATGGAATCATATAATATGTAGCCTTTTGTGTCTGGATTCTTTTTCTTAAGCCCAATGTTTTCAAGGTTCTTCCAAGAGACCTTCTTTGAGCATAGATTTTAATCAGGCTGTCTCATCAAATACAAAATATATCTCAACAAAAATACATATGTATTTACATAAATATATACATATATATTTGTGTATGTAGGACTCTACCTGCATCTACCTACATATACATATATATATATATAGGAATCAACCTGGGACCCTTTTCCCTTTAAGATCTTATAAGGGCTCATGCTTTTTCACTCTAATGACTCGAGGGTATGAAAGAAAAGAAGGGAGGAACTAATTCTTACAGGAAACACTAAAACAAAATGCAGGACTTCTTAAGCAGCAATCTGGGGTCACCTTTTTTTTTTTTTAACCCGTTTTTCTTGCCCTTCTTTCTTTCTACCCCTCTTTTTCCTGTATTGTTTTATTTTTATAAGAGCATTGGTCACTCCCCAATATAATACATATTGTCTCTTACCCCACTAGAATGCTTGTTCCAGAAGAAGGGGGAATTTTTGTCTTTTTGTTAATGACTGTATCCCTGGTGTCAAGGACAGTGTCTGGTGCATAGTAAACACTCATATTTTGGGGAAGTAAAGAATGAAGGAGGTTTCAGATTGTCTCAACAGCCACCTAAAAGTTCTTCCCACTCAGTCTTGTCTCTCTCCAATTCATAACTGGTATTGGGTCAGTAGTGATCTTCCTAAACCGTGGATGTAAAACTGTATCACTCCCTGTTAAAAACACTCCAGTGCTCCCCATGGCTCTTAAAAATCAAGTTTGTGCTTCTCTGCCTCCCCTTCTCCCTCCTTCCCTTCCTCTTCCTTTTCCCCTTCCTCCTTCCCTCCATGGCTCACGAGGCCTTACATTATTTATAATTTCATCTTTTGCAACACTTCTCATGCCTTCTTAAACTTATACTTCATGATCCAAATGGAGTTTGTATTTGGACTTGTTTCTGAAGTACCTAGAACACCTCTGATGGAGAGGCTCCAAGTCCTGGATGAGAAGTCGGGACTGGTGATGGAGATTTAGGTATCACTAGCCTACAGAATTCTTGCCTGGAAAATCCCATGGACGGAGGAGCCTGGTAGGCTGCAGTCCATGGGGTCGCTAAGAGCACAACTCAGCGACTTCACTTTCACTTTTCACTTTCATGCATTGGAGAAGGAAATGGCAACCCACTCCAGTGTTCTTGCCTGGAGAATCCCAGGGACGGGGAAGCCTGGTGGGCTGCCATCTATGGGGTCGCACAGAGTCGGACACAACTGAAGCGACTTAGCAGCAGTAGCAGGAGCCTACAGAAAGAGTGAAATGTGGGAAAGGGTGAACGTGTGGTGTTCATAGAGGACTCGTGGCAGACACCCGAGGAGGGCCAGAATTCCAGCAACCTCAACCAGGAATGCCCTTTTAGGTATCTTGACTCCTTCATGATCTAGATCAAAAGATCTAGCTTTCCTGTTTGCAGTTCATCCTTCCCCTTTCTGGTTTTTAGTGAGGAGACAAAATTCTAATGCTCTTTAATTTAGCACAGGCTACAAATTATCACTGAAGCAAGCCTCAGCAGTTCAATAACAAACCCAAGTATTTGACAAGACAAATACTCAGCAAGGTAGTACATCTTAGATGTAAGAAAAATGAGTATGCACACCCTAATTCCTCTGAGCAGGCAGCAGCACAGATCCCCAAGTGATCCCCATCTTTCCCCCCAGCAGACTTGCAAGCAGCCTGACATGATCGCAGCCCGCTTGACCCTGATTTGTTCCAGTCACTGGCTGTGGTGTTCTCCCATTGCATCCAAGGCAACGTGGGACTGAGGAAGGACCAGAAAGGTAGGGAGGGATTGGGACAGGGAGAGGGCCATTAACATCATCTTCACTTTTCACTTGCATGCTCTCCTATCAAGTGGAAACCTGGGAGACACGTTACTTGGAACATGAGATCTATGGAATATTAAGAGTCATATCAAAAAGGAGTTCTGCAGCTAAATGACAGAGAATTTTAACAAAACTAAAAGACTTAAAAAAAATATATTTATTCATTATTTGGCTGCACCAGGTCTTAGTTGCAGCATGTGGGATCTAGTTCCCTGACCAGGGATCGAACCTGGGCCCCCTGCATTGGGAGCTCAGAGTCTTAACCACTGGGCCATCAGGGAAGTCCCTAAAAGACTTCTTTAAAGGAAAAAAAACTATGAATATTTGCCCATGGGTGGCGCTAGTGGTAAAGAATCCGCCTGCCAATGCAGGAGATGTAAGAGACACTGGTTCCATTCGTGGGTCAGGAAGTTCCCCTGCAGGAGGGCATGGCAATCTACTCCAGTATTCTTGCCTGGAGAATGCCATGGACAGAGGAGCCTGGTGGGCTACAGTCCATAGGGTCACACAGAGTCGGACACGACTGGGTGACTTAGCATGCATGCAGCATAAAGTTTATGACTTGTCATTATGAAGTCAAGTTTCGCAAGCTGTTTGCTATGAAGGGCAAAGAGCTTTCTGGTGATATACAAAGATTCGTTGTGATGGTTACAAGGAGTGTTGATTTGTATCCTTCGGATCATAAATATTTGTAACTGGAAACTGCATTTGTTAAAATAATGTGTGTTTACTTAAAACTATAAACTATATTTGTTCAACAGATTGATTTTTATCCACCAAACTTGAGATAATTAGCTTCACCAACTTTTTTCTGTAGCATTGCTAGACTCTAATTGGTGCCTGAATAATAATAGTTATTATAGTTAGAAAACACCTGCACCTTTTATCTGGACTTCTTCCTACAGACTGGTATGCTAATAAGCCTGGCAACTCTAACACTTATTTCTGAAAATCAGAGCAAATGTCAACTTGTCTCTATCATTTATCTGAGAGGATGTGTCTTTTCCACAAACGTTTGATCATCAGGTGGGGACCTCAATAGAAATCCTGATATGGCTTTGTCCTCAGAACATGCATTTTTCTGATGACTGTTTAGAGTTGGAAGAATACCTAATCCAGTCTCCCTTGATTTACAGATAATGAAATTGAGGAGTAAAAAGGTTATCTTTTAGAAGCAGAACCAGGGCTTCAATCAAGGTTTATTGCTTTTCCCATACTTATCCCCCTCCCCTGACTTTTCTGTTATTGTAGCAGAATATGTGAAAGTGAAAGTGTTAGTCACAGTTATAAATTTTATACACATTAAGAGAGAAGTTTCATTTCCCTTCTATCTGTGATTATTCATCCCCTTCTAAAGCATGAATGAGACAGCCATTCCTGTCTCTAGGGGATCTTCCCAACCCAGGAATTGAACCTGCATTGCAGGCATATTCTTTACCATCTGAGAAGCCCTATAGTACAAAATTTACACTTTACCCACTTTCAAGTGCTCAACTCAGTGGCATTAAGCACATTCACATCATTGCACAATGATCACCATTATCTACCTCCAGAATTTTTTCATCATCCCAAAGTGAAACTCTGTACTCTTTAAACAGGAACTTTGCATCCTCCCTCAGCCTAAGCCCCAGTAACCAGTGTTCTATTTTCTGACTATGTATTTAACTGTTCTAGGTACCTCATATAAGTGGAATCATAGAGTATTTGTCCGTTTGTGTCTCACTTATTTTACCTAGCCTAATGTCCTTAAGGTTCATCCATCTTACAGCATGTATCAGAATTCCGTTCCTTTTCAAGGCTGAACAATAATTCATTGTAGACATATGCCACATTTTGTTTATCCCTTCATCTCTTCATGGACATTTGGGTTGTTTCCACCTTTTAGCTTTTGTGAACAATGCTGTTATGAAGCAAATAACTGTCCCTGCTTTTAATTCTTTTAGATATACACCTAGAAGGAAAGTTGCTGGATCATATGATAATTGTACGTTGAATTTTTTGAGAAACCACTATCCTGTTTTCCACAATGTCGGCATCACTTTACATTCCCTCTCCTTGTTTTTTCATGTGCAGTAGAAAGAGTATTGAATTGAAAGTTGCCAATCCAACCCTAGGTGGCTCAGTGGTAAAGAATCTGCCCGTCAATGCAGGAGCCATAGAAGACTCGGGTTCAAACCCTGGATCAGGTAGATCCCCTGGAGCAGGAAATGGCAACCTACTCCAGTATTCTTGCCTGGAAAATCCTATGGACAGAGGAGCCTGGCGGACTACAGTCCATGGGGTCACAAAGAGTCGGACATGACTGAGCATGCACGCACACACACACACACATTTTGCTATGTAATCTCAGGTAAGCCACTCCACCACTCAAACTCATCTTGCCCAGTCAGAAAGAGCCAAACCACATTTGACTCTCTAACCCCACAGAACTGTTACAAAAATTCAACAAAATGAGATACAAAGACTGCTTTATAAACTAAAAGAATGTGTTATTCAGTGGAAGTTGTTATTAGTTGTTTGTACTAAATTGGAGTCAAATCCAAAGTCAAAAGAGAACACCATGAGGTATTAGGAAGGAAAGGGCTCATTAAAGAAATTTGATATCCAACAAAGACTTTGATCTAAGGATCTTTTTTTCCCCCCACAAACCTAGGCAGTTTGACCCTAAACAAAGAACACCACGTCTCAGTGCAAGCGCAAAGTTACAGCCAGCTTGGGAGAAGCTGAGAAAAGAGCAGATCAGCACTTCAGAAAGCAGCAGTGGGTCAGTCAGCTGTTTGAGCCTGAAGCTTTGGAAGTCAAGTTTTATCAGAAGAATTCAGAATTGTGTTTACAATTCTCTGTAAACATATCATTCCTAGGACAATGTGGCTTATTCCTTTTGACTGATGATAAGGGTTGCTGAAGTGTATCCAACAGATTTCTTTGTCTGAACTTAAACTGCAGTCTTAGTTTTACTCACATTTATTAAACAGCCTTCTGTAAATAGGAAGTGTTCAAGGTGGCCAAGATGGTGGGATAGGAAGACTCCAAATAGGAAATGAAAGCTACATGCTAGTTTTATAAAAAATTTAGAGATGCCATTGTGATTTGGGAATCTTAAAATATTAAATTTACTCTTTCACCACAAATTGGCTGTACAAATATTGATTTTGTAGCTACTCTAAAGAATGTATCAAAAATAAGAAGAGTAGAATCCCTGCCCTAAAGTGATTAAAGTCAGAATTAAGGATCTCAAGAGGCTAATAAAATGTTGATCAGCTTTACAACTAATGACACAAGACAATTGTTTTCACTCTTATTTACACATACTAACATTATTGTACATAAAGAGCATCCCCTTTAAAGTTTGTTTTTTGTTTTAAACACCTTTAAACTTCTTTTGCCAGCTCTTTCCTGTACCCATCCCAAATAGCATTCCATTTTTAAGAACAATGAAGGCCTAGGATATTCTTATGATGTGACGCCAGGCTACTCAACTATTCTATGGGAGAAGTTCCCTGGTGGTCCAATGGTTAGGACACAGTGCTTTTACTGACTGGTTCTGTCCCTGGCCAGGGAACTAAGATCCCACAAGCTGTGTGGTGTGGCAAAAAAAAAAAAAAAAAGATTATTGGGCCTAGAGAGTGTCTGATCAGATTGTCCAGGAAAGAGAGAAGCCCTATGGTAGTGGGGATATGACTCAGTGGTAGAGCAGTTGACTAAAAAGCCATTTAGTAGACACAGGAATGCAAAAGCAGTGCTTTCTGAATCTGGCACTAAGGAGGAGATAATCAGGATGATAAGGTTGGGGTGAGACTGAAGCACAGGGAAAGAAGGCAAATACTAGGAAGAAAAATAACTGCCACAAGAAACTGGGCCAGAGAAAAGAAAGAAGGCACCTTCTTAGAGTAGGAATTGCTTCTGAGATAACCCCTAAAAATTACATTCTATCCTCTCAAAAGGAAAACTCACTACTTTGCAAGGCTGTGCATTCCAACATTATCAGATAGCTTTAATTTTTCTAATGTACTTCTTTAAATAATTTAATAGCTATCAGTAAAAGATATGTTAAGTAATAAGTCATGGTACAGACACATATTGGAATATTATTCAACCAACATAAATGATGTTATTGTAAAAGAATGTAGAAACAATACTTAGTGATATAGAGAAATATTTGTAAGACCCTAATATTAGCTGGAGCGGCAAGTGGCGGAGAGGAGATACCCAAGGTCAGGAATAGTGGCTGCACTTCGCTGGACCAGCCACATGGAGATATCCCATGTCCAAGGTCAGAGAAACCCCAGTAAGATGGTAGGCACTGGAGAGGCTGTGAGGAGATACACCACATCCAAGGGCAAAGGAGAAGCCCCACCAAGACAGTAGGAGGGGTGAATTCACCTTTAGAATCAATCCCCATTCCCACAAGAGATGCTCTGAAGGCTCAAACAAACCTTGTGCACACCAGGACCCAGAGACCCCACAGAGACTAAGACAGAACTGTGTTTGAGTGTCTCCTGCGGAGGTGCTGGTTGGCGGTGGTCTGCCGCAGGGACAGAGGCTCTGGGTGCAGCAGACGTAGGTATGGCATAAGCCCTCTTGGAGGAGGTCACCACAGGTCACCCCACCGCAGAGCTGCCAGAACGTACACAGGACTGGGAAATAGACTCTTGGAGGGCGCAACAGAACCCTGTGCACCAGGACCCAGAAGAAAGGAGCAGTGACCCCACAGGAGACTGCCCTGGACTTGCCTGTGGCTGTCCTGGAGTCTCCAGCGGAGGCATGGGTCAGTGGTGCAGGGCTGGGGGCACTGCGTGGTGCAGTGCATGCACAGGATCTTTTGAGGGAGGTCGCCATTATCTTCATCACCTCCACCATAGTTTGGCCCCAGGTAAATAAGAGGGACAGAACACAGCCCCACCCATCAACAGAAAATTGGATTAGGATTCACTGAGCATGGCCCTGCCAATCAGAACAAGACCCAGTTTCCCCCTGAGTCAGTTTCTCCCATCAGGAAGCTTCCATAAGGCTCTTATCCTTCTCCATCAGAGGGCAGATAGACTGAAAACCACAGTCACAGAAAACTAACCACTCTCATCACATGGACCACAGCCTTGTCTAACTCAATGAAACTATGAGCCATGCCATGTAGGGCCACCCAAGATGGACAGGTCATGGTGGAGATTTCTGACAAAATGTGGTCCACTGGAGAAAGGAATGGCAAACCACTTCAGTATTCTTGCCTTGAGAACCCCATGAACAGTAAGAAAAGGCAAAAAAAATTCGACACTGAAAGATGAATTCCCCAGGTCGGTAGGTGCCCAATATGCTACTGGAGATCAGTGGAGAAACAACTCCAGAAAGAATGAAGAGACGGAGCCAAAGCAAAAACAACACCCAGTTGTGGATGTGACTGGTGATAGAAGCAAGCTCCGATGCTGTAAAGAGCAATATTGCATAGGAACCTGGAATGTTAGGTCCATGAATAAAGGAAAATTGGAAATGGTCAAACAGGAGATGGCAAGAGTGAACGTCAACATCTTAGGAATATGCTAATTAAAATGGACTGGGATGGGTGAATTTAACTCAGATGACCATTATATCTACTACTGTGGGCAAGAATCCCTTAGAAGAAATGGAGTAGCCATCATAGTCAACAAAAGAGTCTGAAATGCAGTACTTGGATGCAATCTTAAAAATGACAGAATGATCTCTGCTTGTTTCCAAGACAAACCATTCAATATCATGGTAATTCAAGTCTATGCCCTGACCAGTAATGCCGAAGAAGCTGACATTGAATGGTTCTATGAAGACCTACAAGACCTAGAACTAACACCCAAAAAAGATCTCCTTTTCATCACAGGGGACTGGAATGCAAAAGTCAGAAGTCAAGAAACACCTGGAGTAACAGGTAAATTTGGCCTTGGAGAACAGAATGAAGCAGGGCAAAGGCTCATAGAGTTCTGCCAAGAAAACACACTGGTCATAGCAAACACCCTCTTACAACACAAGAGAAGACTCTACACGTGGACATCACCAGATGGTCAACACTGAAATCAGATTGATTATATTGTTTGCAGCCAAAGATGGAGAAACTCTATACAGTCAGCAAACACAAGACCAGGAGCCGACTGTGGCTCAGATCATGAACTCCTGATTGCCAAATTCAGACTTAAACTGAAGAAAGTAGGGAAAACCACTAGACCATTCAAGTATGACCTAAATCAAATATCTTATGATTATACAGTGGAAGTGAGAAATAGATGTAAGGGACTAGATCTGATAGACAGAGTGCCTGAAGAACTATGGACAGAGGTTCATGACATTGTACAGGAGACAGGGAGCAAGACCATCCCCAAGAAAAAGAAATGCAAAAAAGCAAAATGACTGTCTGAGGAGGCCTTCCAAATAGCTTGTGAAAAGAAGAGAAGTGAAAGGCAAAGGAAAAAAGGAAAGATATACCCATTCGAATGCAGAGTTCCAAAGAATAGCAAGGAGAGATAAGAAAGCCTTCCTCAGTGATCAGTGCTAAGAAACAGAAGAAAACAATAGAATGGGAAATATTAGAGATCTCTTCAAGAAAAGTAGAGATACCAAGGGAACATTTCATGCAAAGATGGGCACAATAAAGGAGAGAAATGGTAAGGACTTAAAAGAAGCAGAAGATATTAAGAAGAGGTGGCAAGAATACACAGAAGAACTGTACAAAAAAGATCTTCACAACCCAGTTAATCACGATGGTGTGATCACTCACCTAAAGCCAGACATCCTGGAATGTGAAGTCAAGTGGGCCTTAGGAAGCATCACTACAAACAAAACTAGTGGAGGTGACAGAATTTCAGTTGAGTTATTTCAAATCCTAAAAGATGATGCTGTGAAAGTGCTGCACTCAATATGCCAGCAAATTTGGGAAACTCAGCAGTGGCCACAGGACTGGAAAAGGTCAGTTTTCATTCCAATCCCAAAGAAAGGCAATGCCAAAGATTGCACAAACTATTGCACAATTGCACTCATCTCACATGCTAGCAAAGTAATGCTCAAAATTCTCCAAGCCAGGTTTCAACAGTATGTGAACCATGAAATTCTAGATGTTCAAGCTGGATTTAGAAAAGGCAGAGGAACCAGAGATCAAATTGCCAACATCCGTTGGATCATCGAAAAAGCAAGAGAGTTCCAGAAAACCATCTGTGTCTGCTTTATTGATTTTGCCAAAGCTTTGACTGTGTGGATCACAACAAATTGTGGAAAATTCTGAAAGAGATGGGAATACCAGGCCACCTGACCTGCCTCCTGAGAAATCTGTATGCAGGTCAGGAAGCAACAGTTAGAACTGAACATGGAACAACAGACTGGTTCCTAATCGGGAAAGGAGTACGTCAAGGCTGTATACAGTCACCCTGGTTATTTAACTTATATGCAGAGTACATCATGAGAAATGCTGGGATGGATGAAGCACAAGTTGGAATCAAGATTGCTGGGAGAAATATCAATTACCTCAGATATGCAGGTGACACCACCCTTACAACAGAAGGTGAAGAACTAAAGAGCCTCTTGATGAAAGTGAAAGAGGAGAGTGAAAAAGTTGGCTTAAAGATTAACATTCAGAAAACTAAGACCATGGCATCCGGTCCCATTACTTCATGGCAAGTAGATGGGAAAACAGTGGAAACAGTGACAGACTTTATTTTTTTGGCTCTAAAATCACTGCAGCTGATAACTACAGCCATGAAATTAAGAGATATTTGCTCCTTGGAAGAAAAGCTATGATCAACCTAGACCACATATTAAAAAGCAGAGACGTTACTTTACCAACAAAGGTCTGTCTAGTCAAAGCTATCGTTTTCCAGTAGTAATGTATGGATGTGAGAGTTGGACTAGAAAGAAAGCTGAGCACCAAAGAATTGATGCTTTTGAACTGTGGTGTCGGAGAAGACTCTTGAGAGTCCCTTGGACTGCAAGGAGATCCAACCAGTCCATCCTAAAAGAAATCAGTCCTGAATACTCATTGGGAGGACTGATGCTGAAGCCGAAGCTCCAATACTTTGGCCACCTGATGCAACAAAGCAATTCATTTGAAAAGACCCTGATGCTGGGAAAGATTGAAGGCAGGAGGAGAAGGGGACGACAGAGGATGAGATGGTCGGATGGCATCACCGACGTGATGGACATGAGTTTGAGTAGGCTCTGGGATTTGGTGATGGACAGGGATGCCTGGCATGCTGCAGTCCGTGGAGTCGCAAAGAGTAGGACACGACTGAGGGACAATCTCTGGTGGCTCAATGGCAAAGCGTCTGCCTACAATGTGGGAGACCTGGGTTCCATCCCTGGGTTGGGAAGATCCCCTGGAGAAGGAAATGGCAACCCACTCCAGTACCTTTGCCAGGAAAATCCCGTGGATGGGAGAGCCTGGTAGGCTACAGTCCATGGGTCATAAAGATTGGGACACCACTGAGAGACTTCACTTTCACTGTATAATCGTAAGTGATTTGATTTAGGTCATACTTGAATGGCCTAGTGGTTTTCCCTACTTTCTTCAGTTTAAGTCTGAATTTGGCAATCAGGAGTTCATGATCTGAGTCACAGTCAGCTCCTGGTCTTGTGTTTGCTGACTGTATAGAGTTTCTCCATAGCTGCATTGAATGTTCAATCAATCTGATTTCAGTGTTGACCATCTGGTGATGTGCATGTGTGGAGTCTTCTCTTGTGTTGTTGGAAGAGGGTGTTTGCTATGACCAATGTGTTCTCTTGGCAGAACTCTGTTAGTCTTTGACCTGCTTCATTTTGTACTCCAAGGCTAAATTTGCCTGTTACTCCAGGTATTTCTTGACTTCCAACTTTTGCATTCCAGTCCCCTGTGATGAAAAAGACATCTTTTTTGGCTGTTAGTTCTAGAAGGTCTTGTATGTCTTCATAGAACTGTTCAACTTCAGCTAATTCAGCATTACTAGTTGGGGCATAGACTTGGCTTCTGAAATTGAATGGTTTGCCTTGGAAATGAACAGAGATCATTCTGTCATTTTTGAGATTGCATCCAAGTACTGCATCTCAGACTCTTTTGTTGACTATAATGGCTACTCCATTTCTTCTAAGGGATTCTTGCCCACAGTAGTAGATATAATGGTCATCTGAGTTAAATTTACCCATTCCAGTCCATTTTAGTTCACTGATTCTTAAAATGTTGATGTTCACTCTTGCCATCTCCTGTTTGACCACTTCCAATTTTCCTTTATTCATGGACCTAATATTCAAGGTTCCTATGCAATATTGCTCTTTATGGTGTTGGACCTTGCTTCTATCACCAGTCACATCCACAACTGGGTGTTGTTTTTGCTTTGGTTCTGTCTCTTCATTCTTTCTGGAGTTATTTCTCCACTCTTCTCCAGTAGCATATTGAGCACCTACCAACCTGGGGGGTTCAGCTTCCAATGTCCTATTTTTTTTGCCTTTTCTTACTGTTCATGGGGTTCTCCAGGCAAGAATACTGAAGTGGAGTGCCATTCCCTTCTCCAGTGGACCACGTTTTGTCACAACTCTCCGCCATGACCTGTCCTTCTTGGGTGGCCTTACATGGTATGGCTCATAGTTTCATTGAGCTAGACAAGGCTGTGGTCCTTGTGATTTGTTTGGTTAGTTTTCTGTGATTGTGTGATAAAACATAAATGTGTTGACTTAGTACAAACAGATGGGACCAAATAGTATTGAATAAAGCAAAGTTTAAAAAATCTGAAAAACGTTTTGTGGTATAATTTCTTGTGTGTGTGTGTGTGTGTGTGTGTGTGTGTGTGTGTGTGTGTGGTATAATTTCTATTTTAGTCCTTCAACCTGACAAAAAAGAATTTGGAACAGAATTCTGCATTAACATTATTCTATTGTTTACTATATAATGAAGAGTCTCAATATTTTTGGATCATGAACCTCCCCATTTTGGGGAGTGAGAATGGAGAACAAACATTTACTAACTAGCTCTTTGTTTTGTTTTTTTTTTTAATTTAGCTTTTCTCTTTAATCACTCATGCATTAGCAGGAAGGTTCTTTACCACTGAGTCACCTGGGAATCCTGCCCATATCGTGTTAGTATATCAATATGTGCTTTACTTTAAACATTTTAAATCTATATTACTAGAAGAATAGGCCCACTAAAGTATTACTAGGTAATATAGATTTACAGTAATATATAACTAAATCAGAATTAACTTTCTTAAAGATTATAAATTGGCAAGAAGTAGTAAATAAATTGTATTTGCCATTTTAAAAATAATTTTTTATTGAAGGATAATGGCTTTACAGAATTCTGTTGTTTCCTGTCAGACCTCAACATGAATCAGCCGTAGGTACACACATATCCCCTCCCTCCAGAACCTCCCTCCCACCTCCCTCGCATCCCACCCTCCAGGTCGACACAGAGCCCCTGTTTGAGTTTCCTGAGCCATACAGAAAATTCCCATTGGCTATCTATTTTACATATGGTAATGTAAGTTTCCATGTTACTCTTTCCATACATCTCACCCTCTCCCCTCTCCCCATGCCCGTGAGTCTATTCTTTATGGATGTTTCTCCACTGCTGCCCTGTAAATAAATTTTTCAGTAGCATTTTTCTAGATTTTGTATATATGTGTTAGAATATGATATTCATCTTTCTCTTTCTCACTTACTTCACTCTGTATAATAGGTTCTAGGTTCATCCACCTCATTAGACTTAACTCAAATGCGTTCCTTTTTATGGCTGAGTAATATTCCATTGTGTATATGTACCACAACTTCTTTATCCATTCATCTGTCAATGGACATCTAGGTTGCTTTCATGTTCTAGCTATTGTAAATAGTGCTGCAACGAACAATGTGATACATGTGTCTTTTTCAATTTTGGTTTCCTCAGGGTATATGCCTAGGAGTGGGATTGCTGGGTCACATGGTGGTTTTATTCCTAGTTTTTTAAGGAATCTCCATACTGTCTTCCATAGCGGTTGTATCAATTTACATTCCCACCAACAGTACAAGAACATTCCCTTTTCTCCACACCCTCTCCAGCATTTATTGTCTATAAACTTTTTGATAATGGCCATTCTGACTTGTGTGAGGTGATATCTCATTGTAGTCTTGATTTGCACTTCTGTAATAATGAGTGATGTTGAGCATCTTTTCATGTGTTTGTTAGCCATCTGTATGTCTTCTTTGGAGAAATGTCTGTTTAGATCTTTTCCCCACTTTTTTGATTGGGTTGTTTGTTTTTCTGGTATTGATTTGTATGAGCTGCTTGTATATTTTGGAAATTAAGCCTTTTGTCAGTTTTTTCATTTCCTATTATTTTCTCCCAATCTGAGGATTCTATTTTCACCTTGTTTATAGCTTACTTTGCTGTGCAAAAGCTTTTAAGTTTAATCAGGTCCCATTTGTTTACTTTTGTTTTTATTTCCACTAGTCTAGGAGGTGGGTCATAGAGGATCTTGCTTTGATTTATATCATTGAATGTTCTGCCTTTGTTTGCCTCTAAGAGTTTTATAGTTTCTGGTCTTAAATTTAGGTCTTTAATCCTTTTTGAGTTTATCTTTGTGTATGGTGTTAGGAAGTGGTCTAATTTCATTCTTTTACATGTAGCTGTCCAGCTTTCCCAGCACCATTTATTTTTTAAATTTTTTAATTTTTAATTTTTTCTATTTTTAATTTTTTTTTATTAGTTGGAGGCTAATTACTTTACAATATTGTAGTGGGTTTTGTCATACATTGACATGAATCAGCCATGGATTTACATGTGTTCCCCATCCCAATCCCCCCTCCCACCTCCCTCCCCGCCCAATCCCTCTGGGTCTTCCCACTGCACCAGGTCCGAGCACTAGTCTCATGCATCCCACCTGGGCTAGTGATCTGTTTCACCCTAGATAATATACATGTTTTGATGCTGTTCTCTTGAAACATCCCACCCTCGCCTTCTCCCACAGAGTCCAAAAGTCTGTTCTATACATCTGTGTCTCTTTTTCTGTTTTGCATATAGGGTTATCGTTACCATCTTTCTAAATTCCATATATATGTGTTAGTATACTGTAATGGTCTTTATCTTTCTGGCTTACTTCACTCTGTATAATGGGCTCCAGTTTCATCCATCTCATTAGAACTGATTCAAATGAATTCTTTTTAATGGCTGAGTAATATTCCATGGTGTATATGTCCCACAGCTTTCTTATCCATTCATCAGCTGATGGGCATCTAGGTTGCTTCCATGTCCTGGCTATGATAAACAGTGCTGCGATGAACATTGGGGTGTCTCTTTCAGATCTGGTTTCTTCGGTGTGTATGCCCAGAAGTGGGATTGCTGGGTCATATGGCAGTTCTATTTCCAGTTTTTTAAGAAATCTCCACACTGTTTTCCATAGCGGCTGTACTAGTTTGCATTCCCACCAACAGTGTAAGAGGGTTCCCTTTTCTCCATACCCTCTGCAGCATTTATTGCTTGTAGACTTTTGGATAGCAGCCATTCTGACTGGCGTGTAATGGTACCTCATTGTGGTTTTGATTTGCATTTCTCTGATAATGAGTGATGTTGAGCATCTTTTCATGTGTTTTTTAGCCATCTGTATGTCTTCCTTGGAGAAATGTCTGTTGAGTTCTTTGGCCCATTTTTTGATTGGGTCATTTATTTTTCTGGAGTTGAGCTGGAGGAGTTGCTTGTATATTTTTGAGATTAATCCTTTGTTGCTTCGTTTGCTATTATTTTCTCCCAATCTGAGGGCTGTCTTTTCACCTTGCTTATAGTTTCCTTTGTTGTGCAAAAGCTTTTGTTTCATTAGGTCCCATTTGTTTATTTTTGCTTTTGTTTCTAATATTCTGGGATGTGGGTCATAGAGGATCCTGCTGTGATTTATGTCAGAGAGTGTTTTGCCTATGTTCTCTTCTAGGAGTTTTATAGTTTCTGGTCTTACATTTAGATCTTTAATCCATTTTGAGTTTATTTTTGCCAGCACCATTTATTGAAGAGGCTGTCTTTGCCCCGTTGTATATTCTTGCTTCCTTTGTCAAAAGTAAGGTACCCATAGATGCATGGGTTTATTTCTGGGCTTTCTATCTTGTTCCATTGGTCTATATTTCTGTTTTTGTGCCAGTTCCTTACTCTCTTGATGCATGTAACTTTGAGGTATAATCTGAAGTCAGGAAGGTTCATTCCTCCAGTTCCATTCTTCTTTCTCAAGACTGCTTTGCCTATTCGGGGTCTTCTGTGTTTCCATATGAATTGTGAAATTTTTGTTCTAGTTCTGTGAAAAATGCCATTGGTAGTTTGATAGGGATCGCATTGGATCTGTAGATTGCATATGGTAGTATAGTCATTTTCACAATATTGATTCTTCCTACCCAGGAACACGGAATATCTCTCCATCTGTTTATGTCATCTTTGATTTCTATCATTCAGTTCAGTTCAGTTCAGTTGCTCAGTCGTGTCTGACTCTTTGCGACCCCATGAATCGCAGCACGCCAGGCCCCCCTGTCCATCACCAACTTCTGGAATTTACTCAAGCTCATGTCCGTCGAGTCGGTGATGCCATCCAGCCATCTCATCCTCTGTCATCCCCTTCTCCTACTGCCCCCAATCCCTCCCAGCATCAGGGTCTTGTCCAATGAGTCAACTCTTCGCATGAGGTGGCCAAAGTTTCAGCTTCAGCATCAGTCCTTCCAATGAACACCCAGGACTGATCTCCTTTAGGATGGACTGGTTGGATCTCCTTGCAGTTCAAGGGACTCTCAAGAGTCTTCTACAACACCAGAGTTCAAAAGCATCAATTTTTCGGTGCTCAGCTTTCTTCACAGTCCAACTCTCACATCCATACATGACCACTGGAAAAACCATAGCCTTGATTAGATGGACCTTTGTTGGCAAAGTAATGTGTCTGCTTTTCAATATGCTATCTAGGTTGGTCATAACTTTCCTTCCAAGTAATAAGCATCTTTTAATTTCATGGCTGCAGTCACCATCTGCAGTGATTTTGGAGCCCCCCAAAATAAAGTCTGATACTGTTCCCACTGTTTCCCCATCTATTTCTCATGAAGTGATGGGACCAGATGCCATGATCTTAGTTTTCTGAATGTTGAGCTTTAAGCCAACTTTTTCACTCTCTGCTTTCATTTTCATCAAGAGGCTTTTTAGTTCCTCTTCACTTTCTACCATAAGGGTGGTGTCATCTGCATATCTGAGGTTATTTATGTTTCTCCCATTAGTGTCTCATAATTTTCTGTGTACAGTTCTTTTGTCTCCTTAGGTAAGTTTATTCCTAGATATTTAATTCTTTTTGTTGCAGTGTGAATGGGATTCCTTAATTCCTCTTTCTAATTTTTCATTGTTATTATAGAGAAATGCAAATGATTTCTGTGTATTGATTTTGTATCCTGAAACTTTGCTAAATTCACTGATTAGCTCTACTAATTTTCTGATATTATCTTTAGAGTTTTCTATGTACACTATCATGTCATCTGCAAACAGTGAGAGCTTTACTTCTTCTTTTCTGATCTGTATTCCTTTTATTTCTTTTTCTTCACTGATTGCCATAGCTAGTACTTTCAGAACTATGTTGAGTAATAGTGGTGAGAGTGGACACCCTTGTCTTTTCCTCATCTTAGGGGAAATGCTTTCAGTTTTTCACCATTGACGATAATGTTTGCTATAGGCTTATCATATATGGCCTTTACTATGTTGAGGTAGTTTCCTTCTGTGCCCATTTTTTGAAGAGTTTTAATCATAATTGGGTGCTGAATTTTGTCAAAGGCTTTTTCTGCATCTATTGAGATTATCATGTGGTTTTTATCTTTCAATTTGTTAATATGGTGTATCCCACTGATCGATTTGCATATGTTGAAGAATCCTTACATCCCTGGAGTACACCCAACTTGATCATGGTGTATGAGCTTTATGATGTGTTGTTGAATTCTGTTTGCTAAAATTTTGTTGAGGATTTTTGCATCCATGGTCATCAGTGATATTGGCCTATAGTTTTCTTTTTTGTGTGTTTTCTTTGTCTGGTTTTGGTATCAGGGTGATGGTGGCCTTGTAGAATGAGTTTGGAAGAGTTCCTTCCTCTGCAATTTTTTGAAAGAGTTTTAGAAAGATAGGAATTAGCTCATCTCTAAATGTTTAGTAAAATTCTCCTGTGAAGCCATCTGGTCCTGGGCTTTTGTGTCTTGGGAGATTTTTAATCACAGTTTCAATTTCTGTGCTTGTAATTGGGTTGTTCATAATTTCTATTTCTTCCTGCTTCAGTCTTGGAAGATTGAACTTTTTAAAGAATCAGTCCATTTCTTCCAGGATATCCATTTTATTGCCATATTTATTATTCATAATAGTATCTTATAATCCTTTGTATTTCTACATTGTCTGTTGTAACCTCTCCTTTTTCATTTCTAATTTTGTTGATTGGATTAACCTCTCTTTTTTTCTTGATGAGTCTGGGTAAAGGTTTGTCAATTTTGTTTATTTTCTCAAAGAACCAGCTTAAGTTTTATTAATCTTTACTATTGTTTCTTTTATTTCTTTTTCATTTATTTCTGCTCACATGTTTATGATTTATCTCCTTCTACCAATTTTGGGTTTTTTTTGTTCTTCTTTTCCCAGTTGTTTTAGGTGTAAATTTAGGTTGTCTATTGGATGTTTTTCTTGTTTCTTGAGGTAGGATTGTTTTGCTATAAACTTCCCTCTTAGAACTGCTTTCACTGCATCCCATAGGTTTTGAGTTGTTGTGTTTTCATTGTCATTTGTTTCCAGGAATTTTTTTATTTCCCTTTTGATTTCTTCAGTAACCTGTTGGTTATTTAGAAATGTGTTGCTTAATATCCATGTGTTTGTATTTCTTATAGTTTTTTTTTCTTGTAAGTGATATCTAGTCTCTATTCTTGTGGTCGGAGAAGATGCTTGATATTATTTCAATTTTCTTAAATTTACTGAGGTTTGATTTGTGACCCAAGATTTTGTCTATCCTGGAGAATGTTCCATGTGCACTTGAGAAGAAGGTGTATTTCTCTGCATTTGGATGGAATGTCCTGAAGATATCAATGAGATCCATCTCATCTAATGTATCATTTAAGACTTGTGTTTCCTCAGATAACCAGCCCAGGTTGGGTACATGAGACAAGTGCCCGGGCCTGGTGCACTGGGAAGACCCAGAGGGATCGGGTGGAGAGGGAGGTGGGAGGGGGGACTGGGATGGGGAATACATGTAAATCCATGGCTAATTCATTTCAATGTATAACAAAAACTACTGTAATGATGTAAAGTAATTAGCCTCCAACTAATAAAAAAAAAAAAAAAGACTTGTGTTTCCTTATTAATTTTCTGTTTTGATAACCTGTCCATTGGTGTGAGTGGGGTCTTAAAGTCTCTTACTATTATTGTGTTACTGTCAATTTCTCCTTTTATGTCTGTTAGTGTTTGTCTTTTGTATTGAGGTGCTCCCTTCTTGGGTACATAGATATTTACAATTGTTATGTCTTCCTCTTGGATTGATCCCTTGATCATTATGTAGTGTCCTTCCTTATCTCTTGTAATCTTCTTTAAGGTCTATTTTGTCTGATATGAGGATGGCTATTCCAGCTTTCTTTTTCTTCCCATTTGCATGGAATATATTTTAGTCTATATGTGTCTCTCAATTTTAGTCTATATGTGTCTTTAGGTCTGAAGTGGGTTTCTTGTAGACAGTGTATATATGAGTCTTGTTTTTGTATCCATTCAACCAGTCTGTGTCTTTTGGTTGGAGCATTTAATCCATTTACATTTAAAGTAATTATTGATATATATGTTCCTATTGCCATTTTCTTAATTATTTGGGGTTGATTTTGTAGATCTTTTTCTTCTTCTGTATTTCTTGACTATATAAGTCCCTTTAACATGTGTTGTAAAGCTGGTTTGGTGGTACTGAATTCTCTTAACTTTTGCTTGTCTGAAAAGCTTTTGATTTCTCCATCAGTTTTGAATGGGATCCTTGCCGGGTATAGTAATCTTGGTTGTAGGTTTTTCCCTTTCAGTACTTTAAATATATCTTGCCATTCCCTTCAGACCTGAAGAGTTTCTGCTGAAAGAGCAGCTGTTAAATGTATGGGGTTTCCCTTGTATGTTACTTGTTGTTTCTCCCTTGCTGCTTTTAATATCCTTTTGTTTCTAGTCTTTGTTAGTTCGATTAGTACGTGTATTGGCATGTTTCTCCTTGGGTTTATCCTGTATGGGACTCTTTGTGCCTCTTGGGACTTGACTATTTCCTTTTCCATGTTGGATAAGTTTCCAACTATAATCTCTTCAAAAATTTTCTCATACCCTTTCTTTTTTCTCTTCTTCTGGGACCCCTATAATTTGAATGTTGGTGCATTTGATATTGTCCCAGAAGTCTCTGAGGTTATCCTCAGTTCTTTTCATTCTTTTCACTTTATTCTGCTCTTCAGAAGTTATTTCCACCATTTTATCTTCCAGCTCACTGATTTGTTCTTCTGCTTCAGATATTCTGCTATTGATTCATTCTAGAATCATCCATTCTATTTTTAATTTCAGTAATCATGTTGTTTGTCTCTGTATGTTTAGGTTTTAATTCTTCTAGGTCTTTGTTAACTGATTTTTGCATTTTCTCCATTTTGTTTTCAAGGTTTTTGATCATCATTGCTATCATTATTCTGAATTCTTTTTCAGGGAGTTTGCCTATTTCTTCTTCATTTATTTGAACTTCTGTGTTTCTAATTTGTTCCTTCATTTGTGTAGTATTTCTCTGCTTTTTCACTATTTTTTTTAACTTATTGTGTTTGAGGTCTCCTTTTCCCAGGCTTCAAGGTTGAATTATTTCTTCCTTTTGGTTTCTGCCCTCCTAATGTTGCTCCAGTGGTTTGTGTACACTTTGTATAGGGTGAAATTTGTTCTGAGTTTTTGTCATTGTTGTTGTTTTGTTTTGTCTATTTGTTTGTTTTTCCTCTGATGGGCAAGGCTGAGTGAGGTGGTAATCCTGTCTGCTGGTGACTGGGTTTTTATTTTGCTTTGTTTGTTGTTTAGATGAGGCATCCTGCACAGGGTGCTACTGGTGATGCCAGGTCTTGTATTCAAGTGGTTTCCTTTGTGTGAGTTCTCACTGTCTGATCCTCCCCCGGGTTATTTCTCTGGTAGTCTAGGGTCCTAGAGTCAGTGCTCCCACTGCAAAGGTCAGGGCTTGATCCCTGGACAGGAACGAAGATTCCACAAGTGGTTTGTTATGGCATTAAGTGAGATTAAAACAAATACCCAAAAATAAGAAACCAAAGGTGAACCCGAGACAAATGGCAGTTGCAAAATCAGGCAAATAATAATTAAAGTAATGGAATATACACATAACGTATACATCCCTGAGCAAAGTCAAAACTGTCCAACAAAAATAAAGTACAATAGATTGACCCAGTGAACAAAGGAAATAAAAAATTATATTTACCAGTTAAGAACAAAACTAACTAAAGCACAAACTGGAAAACAAAACTAAAGCAAGGTGCCAAGTGGGGAATAAAGCAATGAAAACAAAACTAAC
Source organism: Odocoileus virginianus (assembly GCF_023699985.2). NCBI lineage: Eukaryota > Metazoa > Chordata > Mammalia > Artiodactyla > Cervidae > Odocoileus > Odocoileus virginianus. Next base: position 22,910,592 of record NC_069697.1, read on the forward strand.
AAATATGTTGAGAGGAAAGGAAAAAAAGAAAAGAAAGAAAGAACAGATATGCAAAGTTAAATAGAGGTAGATGAAGAAGATTTATATACATTAAAGGTTAACTTCAAGGGGAAAAGAACAGTAGGAAAGGCAAGCAAAGGAATAAATGTTTAAAAAATATAATAGGTTTAAAAAATTAAAATCATAATAAAGAGAAAAGATAAACAAAAAAGCAGAAGAAAGAAAAAAGGAAAATCCCACAGAACTGCAAGAGCTCAATATAGAAGCAGAGGTTTATAACAACAATAAAAAGTGTGACTTAATATACACATGACTTCCCTGGCGGCTCAGACGGTAAAGCGTCTGTCTACAATGCGAGAGACCCAGGTTCGACTCCTGGGTCGGGAAGATCCCCTGGAGAAGGAAATGGCAACCCACTCCAGTACTCTTGCCTGGAAAATCCCATGGACGGAGAAGCGTGGTAGGCTACAGTCCATGGGGTTGCAAAGAGTCGGACACGACTGAGCCACTTCACTTTAATATACACATATACACATACACCCATGAGCAAAATGAAAACTGTCCAACAAAAATAAGTCTAGCAGATTGACCCAGTGAACAAAGGAAACCAACAATTATATCTACCAGTTAAGGACAAACTAACTAAGGCACAAACTGGAAAGCAAAACTAAAGCAAGGTGCCAATTGGGGAATAAAGCTATGAAAATAAAACTAACACATATGTTGAGAGGAAAGAAAAGAAAGAAAGAATAGATATGTAAAGTTAAACAGAGGTAGATGAAGATGATTTATATACATTAAAAATTAACTGGAAGGGAAAAAGAACAGTAGGAAAAGCAAACAAAGGAATAAATGTATAAAATAATAATACGTTTAAAAAATTAAAATTAAGGGAGGAAAAATGGAAAACTCCATAGAAATGCAAAAGCCCAACACAGAGACAGAGGTTTATAACAACAATAAAAAATGTGACTGAGAAAAAACGAAAAGCTTAATTAGATTTCATAGTGCCAATTAAATTGACAACTACAATGGGGGGGGGGAAGAAAAGTGAAAAGAATCTACTGCGCTTAGTCGCTCAGTTGTGTCTGACTCTTTGTGACCCCAGAACAAGTCAAACCATAAGAATAATGAATGTTTTTCTTGAGTCACTGCTGTCAGAGTCCAGCCTCACTGGGAGTCGCAGTCCACCTCACCTCCCTAGGATGCCCTCCAGCACTGGTCTCTGGACCTGCTGTGGGGGCAGCTCAGATTCTAATCTGGTCCTATGCTGTGCGTTCTTGCCTCCAATATCCACAGCTATCAGAACTAGTGCATTTTCTTTTGTGGGAGCTCTCAATGTCCTTTTATATATTCCATAGACACAGAGTCTGCCTAGTTGATCCTGGATTTAATCTGCAGCTTGTACAGCTGGTGGGAAGGTTTTGGGTCTTCTTCCTTAGCCACACTGCCCCTGGGTTTCAATTGTGGATTTATTTCCACCTCTGCATGTGGGTCGTCCACTGGGGTTTGCTCTTGAGGCTGCCCTGGAGGACTTGGGTTGGCCCCTATGAGGGCCAGGTGTGGAGATGGTGCAGCTGCTTGGGTCGCAGGGGTTCTGGCAGCACCAGGTACTCAGGGGAGTTGAAGGCTAGGGCAGCAGGAAATACAGTGTTTTAGAAGGGTATGGCAAGCTGTATTGACCAATACGCTCCAGTATTCTTGCCTGGAGAACCCCCATCCCTGACAGAGAAGCCTGGCAGGCCAGTCTACAGTGCTGCAAAGAGTCAGACACAACGGAAGCAACCCTGCATGCATAGATGCAAGACTTTTTTTGCCTATGGCAGCTCTGCCCCAGCAAGAGTCGAGCGTGAACATGGCATAGCTGCTTGGCCTGTAGGGACCCTGGGCAGCACCAAGTGTGCAGGGGCATGAACTGCCTCTGCCGCAGGAGTTACGGCCTTTTCAGACTATTTTTTCAAGCCTCTTATAGCTGGCGATCAGAAGGCCTCTTTGGCCAGTTTTTCTCCATAGCTCTGCCCATTCAGGCACTTAGAGGCCTCCCTTGCCTGGGGTCCTTCTCTGTTGTTTGGTGCCTCAGGCACTTAAAGGGGCACCCTGGGTGGGGTGCTATTCTGTAGTTCAGTGTATCAGGAGTTTGATGGGCGAGGCTCTCTATTGTTCAGCTGCTGATGCTGGTGTGTGGGGAGAGAGGTTATGGTGATGGCTCCACCCTCTACACATGACTCAGCAGAATCACCTTGCTTCCATGGCTGCCTGGCTTTCCTCCACAGGCATTTCCCACTACAGTCTCCTCCCTCACATCCCTTCAATCTGTCTCTCCGCAGTCAACAGCAGCCTTCACCCTGGGATTGCTCCACAATCCCTAAAGTCCAGCTCCTAGCCGCTGGGCCTTCCAAGGGACCTGTGTCGCTGTCAGGGGTATGTATGGTTACGGCAAAGACTGTCTGATTCTCATTCCATTTAGGCCGCCACAGATCAGCGGTTTCATTCTCAGCCTTAAATGTTTCTCCTCTGACTCAGACAATTGCTCCGATGTGGGGATCAGACCCCTGCTTCAGTTCCCCCACCCACCGAGGGCAGGTCCAATCCTACTAACACACCTGTTTTTCCCCCTAGTTCCTTCCTCTGACCGAGTTTTGTGTGGTTCAATATATTTTTTTCCCACTCCTCAGGTACTCCTGTCCTCTCTCAGCAGGTGTTCTGCATGTAGTTGTGTGTCTGAAGATGTATTCCTGATGTATCAATGGAGAGAGATGTACTCCACATCCACCTACTCCTCTGCCTTGTTCCTTCAGACCAGCTCTTTTAAAGACTCCTGAAGCTAGCACTCAGCTCACTTCCTGTGTTGTCCTTTTAAAATGAGGATGTGACCTGTTCTATCATTCCCTCTAGTTGTACCACATTATCATAACACACTACCCTCACTTCCACTGATCACACTGAATCTTACTACAGTGCTGGTTGTTGCCTATCTAGTTCTCATTTTGAAGACAGGGATCGTGTCCAGAATAGATAGAATAATATAAAACCATGACGTGGCAATCTGGAAATAACAGTCTACAAAGACAATCTTGTCCCTCTTCAGAGCCCTGGATAATGCACATGCAACACTCTGGCATGTTTGTATTGGAATGATCAACATGGGTAAAGAACTGTTCCATCCCAATGGATTTAAGTAAATTGCTAAAATGAATTTTCAGCTGTTTACATAGTGCTCTTTACAAACTTTCTGCCTTCATTGTCTATATTGTCAGGGAAATGCAGGTTAATTTATTATGGACAATCACATTCATCCTGTACTGCTTTGCCCAAAGAAACCCAGGCCCAACGTGGTAACATCAGAATAATTTACCTCATATTTTCCCTTGAAAGATAAAGAAAACAGAATCATTCTGCCTTGCTCCTGAGGAAAGACAGAGCTTCCCCCAAGACCCTCAGAACTTCATCTGGCTGCAGTCTTTCCCAGAGTTTGCTGGCCCTGAGACAAAACACATTCATTTCAGATGGATCAATACTGTCACCCAGTGGACGGTCAGCTAAGCAGGTTGAGGCCTTTGCCTTGCTCTTGGCTTGAAAGCCAGAATTCTGACAGCCAGGAATTGAGTAGGAACCTGTTTGTTTTAGGTGATCGTGAGTAGTGGTTGACATTTTCTTACAGGGAACTGGAAGGACCTCAGCTGATAAGTCTTTGGTTTGGATGTCACAGATGAATGCAGCTTGAGGAGGACATATATTTTCATTGTGCTGGTGCTTTTTTTTTAAGCTACCAGTAAATTTACAGGAAACAGAGACTATAAACCAAACATGCAGTCTGCCAAGACTCATAGGATCAAATAGGCTTGCCGGAGTTCGGTGATATTTGATCACCTGTCAGGTCTGTGGGAAGAGTTCCCTACCACAGAATAAGACTCATTGTTTATTGTTCACAGTGACAGGGATGTGTATTTTGAAAACTGAAAACAGATTATTTTGTGTGTATGTTGGTTGAAATTTGAGGAAGTTACTCAATTTACTGTAGTGATATTAGTGGATGAGCTACATCTGTTTTCTCTAGTTAGTATATATCTCAAAACACAAGTACAGATGCAGTCTCTGCCCCATCTCATTAGTCCTGAGTCTCTTTCTCTTGTCTAAACTGTCATTTGAACACTTGCAACCAACTGGCTTACTTTCATATTAAGGTGACAGGCTGTTTGCCTATAAATATTAGTGTTATAATCATCCTAATTATTACAACAGCAATCACATTTGTTACTCCTAAAATTCAACTTCTATAAAGTACCTCTAGACTAGCAGATGAAACCATGGTACCCTTTTTAGCTACAGGGTCCTGTGAGATCATCCAGGTTGTTGCTTCTCATTAAAATCATCTAAGGAAGATTTTAAAAAGCACTGATATCCCAAATAGCCAGACAAGAGGGTGCTTATTGTGTGAATGCTTTAAGTTGAAATTCTAGAAAAGGCAAACCTAATCTACAGTGACAGTAAATCACTATAGTGACAGTAAATCACAATAGTGACAATGATTGCCTGGAGATGGAAGGACTTACTGCTAAAGGGTCAAAGAAAACTTTTTGGGGTAATAGCAGTGTTTTCTTTCTCAATTATAGAAGTGGTTTCATGAATATCCATATTTGTCAAGTCATTGGGACTGTACACTTTACAGTGAGTGCATTATATTGTATATAAAATATATCATAATAAAGTTGATGTAAAGAGAATACTGATGCTGAGTCTCACCCACAGAAATTCTGATTTAATTATTCCAGGGTAAGGCCTATTAATCATTATTTTTTCATGCACATAAAGCATTGGTTGGGATTGAGAGCCAGTCCTCTCCTCTACCAGGTGAGAATAGCATGGTTATAATGAAAGACACTGGACTAAAAACCATATCTCTAGGTATTTTGCACCCCAAACCTTTACCTTTACTAATAATATTCCTCCTCTCTGGAATTTCTTTCTCCTCCTCTTTCTTAGCTCTATCAGAATCCCTCCCACCTTTAGAGCCCAGCTCATATATCATCCTTTTCAGGCTACAGCTCTCCCCACTATACTAGAAGCTCCATGACAGGAGGGAATGTGGTTTTTTTAATTTTTGTATCCTCAGTTCCCAATACTGTGCTTGGCACAGAGCTTTCAATAAACATTTATTGAATTGAAAAATTGTTGGAAGGGAATTAACACTTACTATCTGCCCATGATGTGCCAGAAATTGAAACAAGCAATTTATGCACATTATTTTACTAAATTTTTATAATTTTATGAATTGGTTATCATTGCCCCCTTTGGTAACCTCAATGTTAAAAGATATCCAACTTTTAACTTCACTAAGAGTGATTATAAGGCTAAGATCTGTAGTCAAGGAAGTACCACAAAAGGTTGTGATACAAGCTGATCCATTTCTGCATTCTTGTAGCCTCTGTGCACTCTATGAATTATCTCTAAGTCTGGTAAGTAACATACACAGCAGTCAAAGAGTTATGACTCAAAGCACATACCAAAAAAATTCCTGGGATGACATTGTGCCTTTGAACCAGAAGTGGACTTTTGCTACTAGTAAATTTGGATGCAGTGATGATGTTGTATTTCATCAGTCGAAAGGCATCTGAACGACACTGAGAAAAGAAAAAGGGAAGCTGTAAAGATATTGAAACCCAAGTAACAAATATTTTGCTCCATTCATCAGTATCTGTATCTTTGAATAAAAAATTCGAGACTCTATCCCCACCTGTCTATTAGAAATGCTTTCATAAGCTCACCGGGCTTCCCAGGTGGCACAGTGGTAAAGTACATGCCTGTCAAAGCAGGAGACATGGGTTCAATCTCTGGGTTGGGAAGATTCCCTGGAATAGGAAATGGCAACCCACTCTAGTATTCTTTCCTGGGAAATCCCAGGGATAGAGGAGCCTGGTGGCCTGTAGTCTATGGAGTCAGAAAGAGTTAGATGTGACTGAGTGACTGAGCACCCATGCACGCACGCATATATAAGCTCACCAAAGACCTCTCTGTATTGCCAAGCCCAGGGGACAATTTCATGTTTCTTTTAATACTTCACTGCTTTATGGCATTTAAAATGTTTGAATTGTACCTCTTTCTCTGTCTCATGGATTTCTGTGGCCCAATTCTCTTCTGTTTTCTTTCTATTTCTCTGTCTTCCATCCTAGTCTTTATCGTGTAAACTTTTCTCTACTTGGTCTCTAAATTTCTACCGTACTAAAATCTCCATTCTTGCCTCTGACCATTCAGCATCTTCACACACTCCTTGGATAACCCATAATTTTAAGCACTCTTCATGTCTACATCAAACATCTTCCAAAGTTAGTACTCTGCTCAGAGCCAGACCTGTAGGTTGAATTGCCTATTTCTTGATGTCTCCATTCTGATGTCATTTGGGGACCTCAACTCAGCATTTCCGATCTGAATTTTTCATCTTTTTCTTCAAATACTGTTAATGGCAGATTAAAGATGGCTATCAGTCCTTTGCCATGCCACTCCTCGAGTAATGGGAATCTATTTCCACTCATCTGGGCTGGCTCAGTGGCATGCTTTAACCAATCGCACACTGTGTAACTTAAGAGATCTCCAGCTTGCATTTTCACTTCTTGGGATATTCCTTTTCAAAACACAGACCCCATGTTGTGAGAAAATCTGAGAAGCCATGTGGAAAGGCCCTCATGAGGAGGACAGAGACCCCTGGCCAGCAACCATAACTGTGAGCTCCCAAAGGGCAGCGGCACCACCTGCCAGCCTTGTGAATGAGCCTGTTCTTGAATCCTCTGGCCATCTTCATCCTGCCTCAATCAGTGCTACCTGAAGCATAGCCAAGCTGGTCATGAGCAAACACGTGACTGTTGTTTTAAGATTTCAAAGTTTCTAGGTGTTTTGTTATGCTGTGACTGATAATAGACATTTCTTACTCTCCTCCTGAATTCCTTCTCTCAACAAGGGGCACCGCCATTATTCTAACTGTCCACATGAAAAGCTGGGTGACATCTTAAATTCTTCCCTCACTCAACAAATTAAATCTTAGAGAGTTTTGCTTCTAACTCGCACTCATATTAAGCATCCTTTTTCAACCCCACTGTCCTGGCAGATTATCTCTCACCTGGTAAAATGTATTCATAGTAACAGGGCTCCCTGTTACTCTGACATTTTCTGGATTATTTTTTCAAAATGATCCTTCTAAAATTAAAAAAAAAAGTCTTCATATTACTTCTCTTCTTAAAATTCTCTAATGAATCCTCCTACTTTTCAAGGAGAGTTCAAATTCCTTATCAAACCTCACAGTCTGTTGTTCATGAACCTCTAGTTGCTAGCTCCTTCAACATGCACCCCTTAGTACTGATTTATTTCCAGTCTCCCAAATTCATCTTCCAATTTCCTATCCCCTTGCCTTCCAACATGCATTATTCCAACATGCCTTCCAAAACACAGTGTGTGGGAGATGTTCTCTGTCCAGTTAATTCTTCTTGGTGCTATAAGATGCTTCTTGCCTGAATGTTCTGTTCATACTTCTGACCAAGCACTCAGTTCACTGTTGTGATTGTCTGTTCTCTGGATTGTCTTTTCCTAATAGATACGATCAAAGTCTAATTCATTTTTCTATCACATGCTCCTACCAGTTCTTGTCACATGCTCCAGCATTTGTAGAGCTCAGTGAATGTTCAAGTGTCAAAAGTGCTCACTGTGGATTTCCTTGGTGGTCCAGTGGTTGAGAATCTGCCTTGCAGTGTGGGGGACGTGAGTTCTGTCCCTGGTTGGAGAACTAAAATCCCAGATGCCTTGGAGCAACTAGAGAGACCATACACAGCAATGAAAGATCCTGCTTGCTTTAGCTAATAAAGAATGCTCTTTGGACAGATTGTTATTGTTGTTCAGTCACTCAGTCTTTTCCAACTCTTTGCCACCCTATGGACAGCCCTAAGTAGATATTACTAGTATTTTGGACTTATTTCTTCATTGCTAAAAGGGTTCAGCCAGAGATGGCTCCTTTTATCAACTGCATTGGCCTCCCCAGTTCCTGCCGAGTTTACATACAAAGCCCCTTCCACAACTCCTGCTCCCACAAGCCCAAACATATATTCCTGAAGTGCTAAATATGAGCCGTTCCTCTCAATCCATTCACCTCATTCAATTCCACTCTTGCTTCCCTTAGCTGCTAATTTGCCTACTCCATGCTGCTATGCAGCATGCCACAGTGCTTATGAGCACAGGTCCTAGAGTAAGACTGCCTGGTCTGAACCTCAGCCCCACCACCTTCTGAGTAAAAAGCGGACAAATAAATAACTGTCCTTTGTCTTACTGACCTGTACTCAATAGATGCCTATGCAGAGAGCCAGCTATTTGGGGTTCTTTTGAGAATTTAATGATATATCAGGTAAACAGTGGTTGCAACACAGTAAGCACTCAAATACTTTCTCTCTTGATCTTATCTTGACTTTGCCATTTCTGATCATTTCAGCAAATATTTACTGTTTATTAGTTGCCAGACATACGGTGTGGGACCGTCAGGCACTGGCTACCCCGAGGATAATCAGAGCCCTTGGATCTGATGCACGTTGTTGTCATTCCAGTGAGGAGTTGAACTCCTGACTGTAGTCTTGCTCTCTCATCAACTTGGCTTATCTGTCTCTTCAGGGGAGACCTAGCTCAGTTCACAAGTAAATAGTTCAAGAAGCCCCTTCCATAGGGTCAAAAAAGAATTTGCAAAATTACATTAGCCAAATTTACATTTTAAATTTGTTGTTTACACTCTGCCTTTTTAGCAAAAACCTGAGATGGTTTATAGGAGGTAAATATAGCCTAAAAGAAAATCATAAATTATAAAAATTATAATGAGGAGATTTTAATATAAACAGAAGCTCTAGATCCAAAAAGAAGAAATGGATTTTAGATAAGTGGTCCATAAGTTCTTACTGTATTGTTATGATTCAGTCTAAAACTTTGCTCTATACTTTCAATCAAAGTGAAAACAGAAACTCAGTTGGGCACCAAAAATCTCATTACCAGGGAAGAAGAAGCCAACCAGATCCTCACAGGAAATAAAACTTTTCTAGCTTCTCATTCAAAGAGACAATTTTCACACTTTGCTTCAATTCCAGGACATCAAACTTGTAGCAAATAATATAACATCCCTCAGAAGAAGCTCAGAAGATATTCAGGACAACATCCTAAAAGGCATCTCATTGAAAGTAGTTCTACAAGGGGCCACATGGCCCAAGCCCTCAGCTTTCATGTGCTTCAGCCTGATGAAGAACAAGACCTGGACTCTCAACAGTTCTGTAAAGTATCCCTCGGGGCTATAACTGGGGCTGGGATCATGAACTGACCAGGCAGGGCTGGAAAAGCCCCTGTGGGAGAGACCCTCAGTGTCACACAAAGAAACCTGTACTGGACTCTATAAGAAATCCGTAGAGGGTTTTAAGCAGAAGATGATGCGTGTCCAGATGTTAAAAAAAACACCTTTCAATGTGTAGGAAATATTAGAACAACCAAGACCAGAAGCAGGAAACTCTTTCAGGGAGTCCACTGGAGAAAATCAAAGTCTGAAATAAGCAGAAGCTTTGGGATTGAGAAGAAGGAACAAATAGGAAAAAAAAAAAAAGTCACAATAATAGAATGAATAAGACTTAGAGACTTACTGTCAGAATAAGAAAAACAAATATCGTATATTAAAGCATATATGTGGAATCTAGAAAAATGGTACTGATGAACCTATTTGCAGGGAAAGAATGGAGATGTAGATATTGAGAACAGACTCATGGACACAGTCAGGGAAGGAGAGGGTGGTATGAATTGAGAAAGTAGCATTGACATATATATACTATTATGTGTAAAAGAGCTAGCTAGTGGGAAGTTGCTACATGACAAAGGGAGCCGAGCCTAGTGTTCTGTGATGACCTGGAGGGGAGGGAGGCTCAAGATGGAGGGGAGATATATATATATAATTATGACTGACTCACGTTGTTGTACAGCCGAAACCAACAGAGCATTGTCAAGCAATTTTCCTCCAATTAAAATGTAAATTTAAAAAATGACCACATAGAAATATAAAAAATAAAAATTGTTAAACACTGGGGAAAAAAAAAGATTTAGAGATGTATTATATGAAATGAGGGTAAAGGCTTTCATGTAGACGATGTTTCATTAGTGCCTTCTCAGATCAACTTTTAGTGGCTCTTTGAAATACAACCACAAATGAGAGTTAGGGCCCAGTCCAGGCTCAGTTGAAAATAATGGATTAGGAATGTCTGCCATGTATGCAGAATAGGAACATGTTGGCATGACTGGTGTTTACCATTCTTATTCTCTGACAGAGGAAACACAAAAGTATACTGTGTGTTTTTAAATGTGCACCCTGTATACTTCCATATCTGTGGGCATGCATGCTAAGTCGCTTCAGTTGTGTCCGGCTCTTTTATCCTCAATAAATTAACCCTCTGTCCATGGTATTCTCCAGGCAAGAATACTGGTGTGGGTTGCCATGACCTCCTCCAGGGATAATTCTATGTATATGAAAATTTAAAACAGTAAAAACTAATTTATTGTGATAGAAGTCAGAATAGTGGTTACCTGGGATGATTAGGTGGTAGAATATTGACTGAGAAGGGGCAAGAGGAAGCTTTTTCAGGTCTGTATATACTCTATATCTTGATCTGAGTGGTGATTTTATAGGTGTATATACAGGTGAAAGTTCATTCATCTACATATCCTTAAGATTTGTGACCTTTGTTATAGGAAGGCCATACCTCAATTTAGAAAAATGGAGGAAAAACTCCTTCCATGATCCTCAAATAGGAAAAAGAGTACATCAAGGCTGTATGTTGTCACTGTGCTTATTTAACTTATATGCAGAGTACATCATGAGAAATGCTGGACTGGATGAAGCACAGCTGGAATCAAGATTGCTGGGAGAGATATCAATAACCTTAGATATGCAGATGACACCACCCTTATGGCAGAAAGTGAAGAAGAACTAAAGAGCCTCTTGATGAAAGTGAAAGAGTAGACTGAAAAAGTTGGCTTAAAGCTCAACATTCAGAAAACTAAGATCATGGCATCCAGTCCTATCACTTCATGGGAAATAGATGGGGAAACAGTGGAAACAGTGGCAGACTTTATTTTTTTGGGCTCCAAAATCATTGCAGATGGTGATTGCAGCCATGAAATTAAGACACTTGCTATTTGGAAGAAAAACTATGACCAACCTAGACAGCACATTAAAAAGTACTTTGTCAACAAGGGTCCATCTAGTCAAGGCTATGGTTTTTCCAGTAGTCATGTATGGATGTGAGAATTAGACTATAAAGAAAGCTGAGCACCGAACAATTGATGCTTTTGAACTGTGGTGTTGGAGAAGACTCTTGAGAGTCCCTTGGACTGCAAGGAGATCCAACCAGTTCCTCCTAAAGGAGACCAGTCCTGAGTGTTCATTGGAAGGACTGATGTTGAAGCTGAAACTCCAATCCTTTGGCCACCTGATGTGAAGAACTGACTCACTGGAAAAGACCCTGATGCTGGGAAAGATTGAAGGTGGGAGGAGAAGGGGATGACAGAGGATGAGATGGTTGGATGGCATCACCAACTCAATGGACATGAGTTTGGGTAAACTCTGGGAGTTGGTGATGGACAGGGAGGCTGGTGTACTGCAGTCCATGGGGTTACAGAGAGTCGGACACAACTGAGCAACTGAACTGAATGATCCTTTGTGTGGCTGAGGAAATATACGAATATATAACATGCAAGTAAGTATTATTATACAGTTTGCATTTATACACATGATACTCACCTGAATTCAAGGCATGCTTCTATGTCTATTCAGTTTCCTGTACAGTTTGGCCAGTTCTTTCATAGTCTTGTCCTTTTTCTTAGCTGAGAACACATAGACTATAATGATCTGATCCACAGAGGACAGCTGGTCAAATAGTAGGTGATCGTATTCCAGGTCTGTCACTTCAGGGATGTGGTAAGCGCTACACTGATACTTGTTCCTTTCATTCCCATACAGTGTCCATCTCAGGACCGCAGGACAAACCAGCTGGAAGGCAAACCATGCATCCTAGTTCTCAATGGGGAGAGGAAGCCTAGAAATTTAATGGTTGAAATCACGTTTAAAGAACTGAAAGGAGAGAAAAAATATATCTTTTAAAAACACCAAAGAATCAAAGTGGCTACTTTAGTAAAGGATCGAAACTTAATTCTGGACAGAATTCTGTTTGCCATCATGCTAAAATACTTGTCGATACACTAAAAGAGTTCAATGTAGATTTTTTTCCAGCTATATAGGCACCTAGGGTTCTGAAACCAAGCTACATATTCAGAGCATTTTAACAATGTAAGAAGACTGTTGGTCTGTAAGATATTTACTTTACTTCCTCTTAGAAATGGGGAAACTGAGACTTAGAAAATTCAATAATTTGACCAAAACCACACAAGTAGTAAAGGAAGGGTTGGAACTAGAACCAGTGTGTATTCTTTTCTATTATGGTCCTGCTGTCTCACTGACTCCTGAAGATGAAGTGCCTGTGGCATGGTTCTGTGTTAGCTTACGTATATTACTAGAGAGGATATGCAGAGAGACTCACGTGGTAAAGGATCTGCCTGCAGTGCAGGAGATCCAGGTTTGATCCCTAGGTCGGGAAGATCCCCTGGAGAAGGGAATAGCAACCCACTCCAGTATTGTTGCCTGGAGAATTCCGTGGACAGAGGAGCCTGGAGGGATACAGGGGTCACAAAGAGTCAGACACGGCTGAGGGACTAACACTTTCACATGCAGACGATACCAGTCTAATGGCAGAAAGTGAAGAGAAACCTCTTGATGAGGGTGAAATAGGAGAGTGAAAAAACTGGCTTAAAACTCAACATTCAAAAAATGAAGATCATGGCATCAGGTCCCATCACTTCATGGTAAATAGACGGGGCAAAAATGGAAACAGGGACAGATTTTATTTTCCTGGTCTCCAAAATCACTGTGGACAGTGACTGCAGCCACGAAATTAAAAGACTCTTGCTCCTTGGAAGAAAAGGTATGACAAACCTTTGCTGTTGTTGTTCAGTTGCTAAGTCGTGTCCTAGTCTTTATGACCCCTTTGAACTGCAGCACTAGACAGCATATTAAAAAGCAGAGACATCAATTTGCTGACAAAGGTACATCTAGTCAAAGCTATGGTTTTTCCAGAAGTCATATATGGATATGAGAATTGAACCATAAAGAAAGCTGAGCGCCAAAGAATTGATGCTTTCAAATTGTGGTGCTGGAGAAAACTCTTGAGAGTCCCTTGGACTGCAAGGAAATCAAATCAGTCAATCCTAATGAAAATCAACCTTGTATATACATTGGAAGGACTGATACTAAAGCTGAAGCTTCAGTCCTTTGGCTACCTGATGAGAAGAACCTACTCACTGGAAAAGACCCTGATACTGGAAAAGACTGAGGGCGGGAGGAGAAGGGGATGACAGAGGATGAGATGGTTGAAGGGCATCACTGCCCCAAGGCACCTGGACTGTGAAAGGAATGGTGAATATTAAATAAACTTGGGGTCCTATTAGGGAGGGTGAAGATGGAAATGATTCTTGGCTATTCAGTTAGAAAAATGTTCACCAATGTCCACCACAAATGTAATGATTTAAACTGTGCACTTGCTGAAACAATTATAAACAAAGCATGAAAAGTTAGGGAAAGGACTTCCCTGATAGTACAGTGGATAAGAATCTGCCAGCCAATGCAGGGGACACGGGTTCAATCCCTGGCCCAGGAAGATTCCACATGTTTTGGAGCAATTAAACCAGTGCACCACAACTTCTGACCCCATGTGCTGCAAGTACTGAAGCCCCAGTGCCTAGAGCTTGTGCTCCACAAGAGAAGCCACTGCAAAGAGTAGCCTGTGCACCATGAGGAAGAGCAGCCCTGCTCACCTCAGCTAGAGAAAGTCTGTGCACAGCAACAAAGATCCAGTGCAGTCCCCCCACGAATTAAATGAATAAATCATTTAAAAAAAATCTATTGACCATTTAAAAAAAAAAACTTAGGGAAAGGACATATTAATACTTGATTGCCTATGAACTGTCATTCATACAGATCACTCTAATGAGTAAAACTGTGCTTATATGCTCCTCATACTGTGGCTGATTTCATTTCTTTTGTCAAATAGCACTTATGTAGACAGTGCTCAAAGTTCTGTAACTGAATACCTGTTTTAATTTATAGACTGCTATAGCCTGATGCTGGGAGGGGTTGGGGGCAGGAGGAGAAGGGGATGACAGAGGATGAGATGGCTGGATGGCATCACCAACTCGATGGACATGAGTTTGAGTAAACTCCAGAAGTTGGTGATGGACAGGGAGGCCTGGCGTGATTCATAGGGTCACAAAGAGTTGGACACAACTGAGCGACTGAACTGAAGTGAACTGATAGCCTTTGGAGAAGGAAATGGCAACCCACTCCAGTACTCTTGCCTTGAAAATCCCATGGACGGAGGGGCCTGGTAGGCTACAGTCCACAGGGTTGCAAAGAGTCGGACAAGATCAAATGACTAAACTTTCACTTTCATAGCCTTTACCAGTCTTATGTAAAAAATGCTGCACTATGTTGCACAGATGTTACTGTTTTTCTTCATTCTGATTTTATGAGTAGAAGCTGGGCTTTAAAAATTCTGTTCTTATTCTTTGAAGTATGTTGCACATTTCCTAATAGGATGGATAGTTCTGAAAACAAAGGGCTATTTAAACTTGCTCCTGTAGTTCAACTTCATCAATGGTGACTGTGAACCATTATGAAGAATGTAGCAACTTGCTTGTGCCTAAAAAGAGAAATTGGAACTGGAATGTGCATTATATGGGGAGTTCATGGGCTTAATTAATCTAAAACTAAATCTTAATGTGTTTGCGCATCTGTTCATTTTTTTCAGCATTTTGAGACATCCAAGAAATACTTTATTACTAGTATTTTCCTGTGCATTAACCTCTAGATGTGAAAAGTTACTGAACTTCTTTTTATATACATGAATTTAAGAAATTAATGTAGATGCATTTTCTGTTTACTGCCCTTCTCTGATGTATACAATAAACTCGCATATAGAGGGTTACATTAAAATATTAACTTCAAATGTGCATCATGACAAATACAGAGAATGAAGATGAATTTCTCAAGCACACAACAAAACAGTATATATCTCTCACTAAGAGGCTGAACAATCTTAAAAGAAATCAACCCTGTATATTCACTGGAAGGACTGATGCTAAAGCTGAAGCTCCCACACTTTGACCACCAAACGACTCACTGAAAAAGACACTGAGGCTGGGAAAGACTGAGGGCAGGAGGAGAAGGGGATGAGAGGATGAGATGGTTGGAGAGCATCACTGACTCAGTGGACAATCTGAGCAAACCCCAGGAGATAGTGAAGGACAGGGAAGCCTGGTGTGCTGCAGCCCATGGGGTCGCAAAGAGTCAGACACAACTTAGCAACAGAATAACAAGAGGCTGAATATTACATTAACAGTCTTATATTGGGGAGTGGGTGGTAGACACAGTGCTAAAAACTTGATCTGTATTATCTCATTTAATTCTTTCAGAGTTTTGTGAAATATTTATTATTATCCCCATTAAAGAAACAGAATCTTTGAAGGTACTTGACTGATGAAGATCTCATAGCTAGTATGCTCTGCTAGTGTGTTATCAGGACTTTATGCCAGGTGTCAGCCTGTCTTCTGTGCATAGGTTTTGGCTGGCAACTGGACTAGAACATGGAACCCATACAAAACTGTGATTGCATGTAAGATTGGCTTTCTCAAGCATGGAGCTTATTTCTAATTCATGGATTAGGTGAATACTGGATTAGGTAAATGCTGTGTTAGGAGAAGCCTTTATACTTTCTAAATTCAAGATTTAGAGTCTAACTGTGGATTTAAAAGTTTCAGTTAGGGTTTGCAGAAATAAAGGACTCCCTTATTAGATTGATATTCATCGTTTCAAATGTCTGCAACTTATATAGCTGATCTGTCAAAATAATGCTACATTTCACCTGAAATGATTGGGTTTTAACTTCTTTCAACAAACTTGAAAGCCACTTAATTTATTTACTTTTTAAATTTATTTTTATTTAGCTGTGTCAGGTCTTGGTTGACGCACAAAGGATCTTTAGTTGTGGCATGTGGGATCTAGTTCCCTGACCAGGGATTGAACCCTGACCCCCTGCATTGGAAGCACAGAGTCTTAGCCACTGGAACACCACAGAAATCATTTGAAAGCCATTTTAGCTCTAAAATACATGTGCCTACTTGCTTTTTCATTAAATTTTAAAGGATCTGGTTAGTTTTGTTATTTGCTCCCAGGCCTCACCTAGGGCCAAGGCCTTCCATGATCTGGCTCCAACACTGCCTATCCCATCTTCTACATTCTGAGCATCAGTAAAACCAAACTGTTTGGCTTCCTGTGCTTTGCCTGCACTGCCCCTCCATCATGTCTCTGCTCTACTGCTTGCTTGCTCTGTCTTTGGGGTGGGAAGGGCATTGTAGGATTATTATTACCCCTTAGGTATGTCATGGATGTTAAATGACATCTTGGGAGAACAGTGTTTAGCATGGTACTTAGTGTATAGTAAGTGCTCAGTAAATGTTAACTGTCCCTGACATGACCAATATTATCAGTGTTCTTACTATTCACCTCTCTACATAGACTACCCATCCCTCCCTGCCTGCATATCCAAATTCTCATCACTCAAGATTCTACTCAAAGGCTCCCTTGTTGCTGTCGTTCAGTAGCTCGGTCATGTCCAACTCTTTGCAACCCCGTGGACTGTAGCACGCCAGGCTTCCCTGTCTTTCACTATCTCCCAGACTTTGCTCAAACTCAGGTTCATTGAGTTGATGATGCCACAAATCGTTTAAAAAATTTTTCTCCCTCCTCAAAACTTCTTTAGCATTTCACTTCTGTACAACTCCAATAGCATTTTCTTCTTTATTTTCCATGGATTAATAGCATACATTCTTAATCTCTCTTTGCAGACTTGAAGCCCTTGGAGGGCAGGGACCAAGTCTGTTTTTCTGGCTGTGACTGTATCTCTGTGGATGGCAGATAACAGTTGGTGGTTGAAGAAGTCATTCCATGGCCAAGGGTCCGGTAGCACTGCTTGTTTAGAAGCATTATCTGCTGACAATGCTTCAGACACCAGAAACATTGCCCTTGTTGCATTTACCACTTTTCTAAAAATTCATTATCTTCACCAAATATTACTGAAGCAATATTAAGATTGAGAGCTCTAGGGATTCTCAGGTCCTGGAAGTCTTGGCAGATGTCTGCCCATCTGGTTTGCTATACATGTGGTGGAGGAACCAAGGCATCTCCTATGGCTTCCGAATGCTGCCATCTCAGGGTGGATTCCAGTACAGAGATCAACCACTCTTCCAGCCACTGCTCCCCTTCCCCATGCCTTCTAGACCTGGAGGAAGATGACACTGGGGCTTTCTCTGCCTGAGGTAGGAAGCGCTGCTGTTTGTAGCTACTCCCAGAGATACAAATGCATAGAGCACTTGGCTGTTTATGCTGACTAAGGAAACAAGAATATATTTCTCTTGGGAGGATTACATGAGAAGGCAAGGGAAGCAATAACACCTGGCCCTCATTTACCATTACCAGAGTCAGAATTTTTTAAAATTAATTTATTTTTTTAATTGAAGGATAATTGCTTTACAGAATTTTGATGTTTTCTGTCAAACCTCAACATGAACCAACCAAAAGTATACACATATCCCCTGCCTTTTGAACCTCCCTCCCATCTCTCTCCCCACCCCACCCCTCTAGGTTGATACAGAGCCCCTGTTTGAGTTTCCTGAGCCAGACAGCAAATTCCCGTTGGCTATCTATTTTACATATGGTAATGTAAGTTTCCGTGTTCCTCTCCACACATCTCACCCTCTCCTCCCCTCTCCCCAGTCCAAAAGGCTCTTTGGACAGCCTCCTCTATGTCTGCTTCTCCATTGCTGCCCTGCAAATAAATTCTTTGGTATCATCTTTCTAGATTCCATATATATGCATTAGTATACAATATTTATCTTTCTTATTCTGACTTACTTCACTCTGGATAATAGGCTCTAGATTCATCCACCCCATTAGAACTGGAGAGTCAGAAATTTCTGACATACAATCAGTGTTCACTGAAGAGGTAAAAACAGAGTCTTGATTCCTGATTAATTCAAATTCTTTCTGCTAAATGGGCAGCCTCTTGGGAAGCAGATTGGAGAGAACTCAAATGATTGAATCAAGGCATGAAAGTTTGTCTCAGTTTTTAAAAATCTTTTGGCCATACCATGGGTCATGTGGGATCTTAGTCCTCCCACCAGGGGTCATATTCCTGCCCCCTGCATTGCAAGCGCACAGCCTTAACCACTGGACCACCAGGAAAGTCCTGTCAGTTTTAAGAAAGATTTTTCACTGACAGCATGTAAGTGGCAACACCTTAACTCGGTCTGCTTAGAGAACTCTTACATGAAGCAACTGAACAGCAGGCTTTGCTCAGAATTTGTAGGTGAACTGAACGAGATATTAATCTAAAGCTCTTTCAAATGTAAGCTGAACCATGAATTATTAAGACAAATGAAGCTGGTTACCTGAAGGGTGGACTGCTGGCTGGGGTCTTCTGAATTTGACAGAGAGGCAAAGGCTTAAACATACCCTTTAGTTTTAGGAAGGTATTTTGGTATCGAAGATATTCCTTATTCTCATTGCTTTCCTTTGTACTTTGTTTCAAAGGAAATTTTGCTGTTGAGATTCTTCTTCTGACCACTTTTTGTGGAAACCTGGGCATTTTGCAAATATGTTGGGTTTTGATTCCTGAAACATAAAACAGAATATACTTACTGCTTAGTGAACCTAGGTCACTATAGGTGGAGCTATATGGACTATTATGAAATAATCTGGACACTCCTTCACCCTTACAGAATTGTCTCTCTGTTGGTTCTTTGATTTTAAATGCACTATGTGGTCTGTTCAGAGAATATATAGCGTCTATGTAATAAGCAAAGAAAAATTTTAGGTTATCAACAAACAGATCTGATCCAAAGGAGAGATTGTCTGTACTTAACTTGTGCCTGGTAATGTGCTAAGTACTGTAAACAAATAATCCCATTGAATGAAGTACCTTCATGAGGTACTCTTATTTTTATGACATCACAGGTAAGTTGAAGTCCATTCAGCTAGAAAGAGGCAGAATCAGGCTTTGAGCATAGCTGTTTAATTCTGAAACTTGCACCATATGATTAGACATAGTGCTTCACAAATTTTTCTTATCAAATCAAAAATTGTAGACTATAAACCCCTGTGTATAATAGATCATTATCTTAGAAATATGATGTAAAAAGAAAATATGATGTATTTGTAGGGTACACAGTGGTAAAATTACTAGGTTCCTTGCAGGTGGAATCAACAATGTAAGGAGCTCAATCACCCCAGCCCAGCTGACTGCCTGTGGACTGAGGGGTTCCATTTTTCAATTTCTGAGTTAAACATCTGTGGCACATCCTTTGGGGAACTCTGCTATATACTACGCGTGCGTGCATGCTAAGGTGCTTCAGTTGTGTCTGACTCTTTGAGACCCCATGGACTGTAGCCTGTCAGGCCCCTCTGTCCATGGGATTCTCCAGGCAAGAATACTGGAGTGGGTTGCCATGCCCTCCTCCAGGGGATCTTCCTGGCCCAGGGACCGAACCCACATCTCTTATGTCTCCTAGCGGCAAGCAGGTTCTTTACCACTAGTGCCACATGGGAAGCCCACTGTATACCACAGTAGGTAGCAGATTACCTCCTCAAATGGAGAAGCTTGCCTTTTAGATATAGCATACAGTTGATGCTTGTCACTCACAAATTCTATATTTGTGAATTTGCCTACTTGCTAAAATGTATTTATAACTCCAAATCAATATCTGTTGCACTTCCGTGGTCACAGTGACATGGAGAGTGGTGAAAATTTTTAATTGCTTCATGCACATTTCCAGCTGAGATTAAACTTGCTTCTTGTTTCCCTGCTCATACTGTAAACCAGTGTCCTTTACATGGTCTATTTTGTGCCACATTTTACACATTTTTATGCCTTTTGTTGGTGATTTTGCCATTTAAAATCACCTGCAAGCTTAGTACAGAAGTGCTGTTTACTGTTCCAAAGTGCAAGAAGGTTGCTATGTGCCTTAATGAGAAAATGCTTGTGTTACCATTCAGGCACAGTTCATAGAGCTGTTGACCATGGGTTCAATTAATATATCAACGGTATGTATTAAATAAGCTGTCTTTATATAGAAACACATATAAAATAGATCATGTATTGATCAGTTGAAAACATTGTGACCAGAAGCTTGCAAGAAGCTTGCTCTCTATTTCCCCAGGAGTGGCAGTTTGATATCACTAATTCAGTATTGGCAGAGACGCTACAGAATCTAACTACCATGTATAATAAGAATCCACTGCATTATGTCACCAGTCAAGAATTGAAACAGTGACAGGTAATCAGAAACTGTCATCAAATACTAGTGGTGTGTTGCCATTACAGCATCGCATGCCAATGTGAGGACACGGGCCCCTTTCAACA
Organism: Odocoileus virginianus; assembly: GCF_023699985.2. Classification (NCBI taxonomy): domain Eukaryota; kingdom Metazoa; phylum Chordata; class Mammalia; order Artiodactyla; family Cervidae; genus Odocoileus; species Odocoileus virginianus. The sequence goes on from NC_069697.1 coordinate 22,931,171, forward strand.
CAGCAAGTTAACCAAAGACATTAGCAAGGACAGAGGTTTCGGTGGAGAGATTGAGTGGTGACGGTTAAGGAGTAAAAGCACTTTCTGATCCAGAAAAGGAATATGAAAACACCTCCCTTTATGAAAACACACAAGTTGGCCAAAAAGATTATCTTTTCCAAAAAGGAAGGAAATAAAATTAAGGTCGGCTCCTTTCTTACAATGGCCACTCACCTGGATCTGTGTTAAGGATCTACAATATGTATAACACTTCCAGTTTACAAACTCACCCCCTGGGAAACCTTGGAAGGAAGAGGTATTTAAATATTAGTCTGCTAGAAGTCTGAATGATGAAAATGGATTATGTGGAACAACACGACGGATTCTATAACTGACCTAAGGCAAATCTGTAGTGATCAAGCCATTGAAGTAGGATATGCTTGGCCTTTTTCTGTAGTCCTCTCAATTTAATAATGGCCACTACATCAGACATAGGGCTTATGTCCATTACTGGACCAAATGTAGCTATATCCACTGAGTCTGTTAAACCTGAAGGCTTCAAAACAGGAAATTTTATATATGTTTATTAAAAAGAGAGAGGCAATTTATTATATAATTATCAAACATCTGTTCATTCATTTCCTCATTCATTCATTCAGTAGGTTGTCCAACAAATGTTTTCCTAGTGTCATTTAAAGGGCAGGTACTAGGAAAGAAACAAGGACTAAAGATATTTATTTATCTATATATATATGTCATGTTCCCTTGTGAATATGTGACACTGACACTGTTCCCTTGACACTGAATTACATATTTTAAAATGATTAAAGGGTAAATATCATGTTATAGGGTAAATACTATGTTTTATATATTCTACCACAACAAAAAATGAGGGAAGAAAAAGCTATGTTCTCTAGGAGCGCACAGTCAGCTCAGAAGAACTAGATAGATAAACACTATGGTACAGCACAAAGACTATGTTATCCATAAGTCCAGAGTGTTTTGAGCATAAAAATAGAAAATTTACCACTTGCAATACTGAGTTACTTAGCAGAAGAAAGTTTCAAAGTAAATAATGAAGGCATTAAACTTTAAAATAGATAGTAGTATGTATGATCTGTTCATGAATTTGGGTATATTAGAGTAGATACTTAGGTTTGGATGAGTTTATGTGACTAAGAAAATTGCTAACATTCAGTTTTATATACATCCATTTTGTTAGTCACTCAGTTGTGTCCAACTCTTTGCAACCCCATGGACTGTAGTCTGCCAGGCTCCATGGAATACTCCATGCAAGAATACTGGAGTGAGTAGCCACTCCCTTCTCCAGGAGATCTTCTCGAACTTGGCTCTCCCACGTTGCAGGCAGATTCTTTACTATCTGAGCCACCAGGGTATACGTAATTAGAGAAACGTTTATGTATAAAACATATGCATAACTGAAATCATTATCCACGTGTCATTTGCACAATTTGAGTGTATTATGACAGGGACAGATGAAGATATGAGAGATATTCTGAACCCCGGAAGAATGTGAAGAAGGGAGAGAATTCAAAGACCTTAAGGAGAATAATGAAGTAGATGGTGAGGTTTTGAGGAATTTGGTCTACAGAAATCAGGCAATAAAGATGAACCTGGGAAAAAACAACCCTATCTGAAGGATTCAGACTTGAACTCTCTTGTCATGATGACTCTAAAAAGGACTTAGAGAACCCATTTGAAAGCTTGATAAAAATTGCCCCAAAAATGCATGTCTTAGGTCCTGAGCCTCAGCCTCAAAAATAAGGAAATGCTGGATAAATAATCCCCAGAAAAGTTTAGAATTTGAATAGGGAAATAAAGTAAATCAAAGCTTTAATGTGTATAAAGCAATTTTGAATTACTGGGATACTTGTGTATTTGTTTTTCTTGCAATATTAAAGCTATTTTTAAATTAGAGAATCTGAGAGATTCCTTTTGGGCTTTCAGTTTAAATTGAGTTGACTGATTTTACCCCTGTGATTATTGAGTTTAAAAGTTCAATCTAATTTAACTAAGTTCAAAACTATAACTGGAATATTTAAGAGAATTTGAGATTCTTCCCAAATTTAATTTATTTGCTTTATAAAAGTTAAAAACTAGAGACTATTTTGTTTGAGTATAAATATGCCTTTGAGGTACTTAGATAGGATCAAAATATATAAAAATATACACACACTTTAAAATATATAAGGGATTGTTATTCATTGAGTTGTATATGAGTCATTGTTAAATGAAGTTTAATCAGTTCAGTTTGAGTTAATCAAATATTAATCAAGAAAAAAGGAGACAGTTGTTATTTTAGTAGAGTTTATAGATAGAATAAATAGGTTTTTATTGACTTTAAACTTAACAAAAACTGGGTGTTTAATTGTCACTCCAATAAAATAAGTTTTCATTTCAACACTAAAGTGATCGCATTTTTCCATTTACAAAAATTTCTTGGATATTAAAAACCTCCACATTGATTCCTTGTTTTCTTAAAGCCTCTCCCCATTACATGCTTAGTAAGTTGGTTAATCACAACTAAAGAGAATTTCTTTAAAATTTTTAATAGAATGAAATTGACAGAAGTTTATGTGTCTTCTTAGAAGAAATGTCTATTCAGATCTTTTCCCCAATTAAAAAATTGGTTTATTCATCTTTTTATTATTTAGTTGTAAGAGTTCTTTATATTCTAAGTCCCTTATCAGATACATGATTTACAAATATTTTCTTCCATTCTTTAAGATGTCTTTCACTTTCTTGATGGTATTTTTTTCCAACACAAATGTTTTAAATTTTGATCAAGTCCAACTGATCTGTTTTTTAATTTCTTTTTTCACTTGTGCTTTTGCTGTTGTGTCTAGGAAATTATTGCCTAGTCCAACATCATGAAGATTTACACCAATGTATTTTTCTTTCTTTTAGCTGTACCATTTAGTTCTATAGAGTAAGGACAAGATTCAACTTCCTTCTGTTGCATGTGGATTATCCAGTTTCCCAGCACCATTTTTGAAAAGACCATTCTTTAATTGCCTTGGAAGTGTGGCCAGAGTTTTTTATTAAGAAAAATCTTCATCTCCTCACATTTCCATAGAAGGAGGTTCCTTCGTCTCCTCTTTTCAAGAAATCTTATGAGGGTGGACGTGTCTTGTTTCTTCTTCCATCTCCTCATTCTCTCACATGGGAGGATACAATTAGCTAATGGAAGAGCAGACGATGGTGGCTTAACCTGACCACATTCTCCAAAGTGGCACCTTTTCAACAGTTTTTAGGATATGTTGTTCAGACAATTGTTGGGACTACAATGAAAAAGATTTTGTTAGAGCAGAGTGACAGAAAGACCCTGAAATAAACGGGGCAGGCACAAGAAGATTTCTGTTTAAATATCCTCTCCCACAGTAGCCAAGGAGTGCAGGTGAGACTCTGCCACACTGGACCATCTTTCCTTATTTGGGTCATAACATAGTTTGCTCTTGCTGACCACTTGCTCATATGTAGCATGAGTTTGCCCTGAATATCCTATTCCCGTGTGACAAAACTACCAATAGATGTGTCTCCACTCCCTGTTCCAATTTCCCAGCTTGCACTTTGATGGATAGGGTTACTAGTTTTTTTCAACTAGGGGAAGGATTTAGGAAACTCCACTTTGGCCTCAGGTTCAATCTATCTTCTCCAATCCACCTCTACCTAGGAGGACTTTCAGTAATAAATGTCTTGAATTTTCTTTATTTTTAAAATTTATTATTTATTTATTGGTTGCCCTGAGTCTTTGTTGCCCTCGGGCTTTCTCTAGGGGTAGCAAGTGGGTACTGTTTTTTGTTGTGGTGTGCAGGCGTCTCATTGTGGTGGAGCACGGGCTCTAGGCACACACGCTTCAGTAGCTGCAGCCTGCAGGCTCAGCAGTCACTGCTCTCAGGCTCTACCGTGTGGGCTCGGTAGTTGTGCGGCACAGGCTTAGTTGCTCCCCGGCATGTGGACTCTTCCCAGACCAGGGATCAAACCTGTGTCCCTTGCATTGGCAGGTGGATTCCTATCCACTGCACCACCACGGAAGTCTCAATGCCTTGACTTCTGTTTGGCTCCTTATCCCTGTTTGGAATCAGATTCAAAAAGGAGGAAGGAAAAGGGGCTTCCCTGGTGACTCAGATGGTAAAGAATCTGCCTGAAATGCAAGAGACCTAGGTTCAAACCCTGGGTCAAGAAGATCTCCCGAAGAAGGGAATGGCAACCTGCTCCAGTATTCTTGCCTGGAAAATCCCATGGATAGAGGAGTCTTGTGGGCTACAGTCTATGAGGTTGCAAAGAGTTAGACACAACTGAGTGACTAGGCGCGCGCGCGCACACACACTTCCACTACAGGGGATACATGATTCCTGGTCATGGAACTAAGATCCCACATGCCACTTGGCACAGTCAAAAAAATTAAAATAAGTAAACAAAAGAGGAAGAAAGAGCAATAGGCACTTCCAGATTACCAACATTTTTATTTCATTCAGTTACAGGTTTTGTGTTATACAAAGTTGTTTTACTGTTTCATTTTTCACTGGGCTTTTTTGGTTGAGTTGGATTCATAATACTTATTTTATCTTTTTTGAAAAATTATTTATTTACTTTTGGCTGTGATAGGTCTTCCTTGCTCAATAATAGATTTATTACAATTGTTGGTGTTTTGGTATGCTAAAATTAACTCATCAGCTATTCCTGTGAAAACAAATTATCAGGAAGAAATGAAACAACAAAAAACTTTCTTTGAAATGTCATGCTTTAACATTCTCCTTTGGAAATAAACTACAAAGAAAATATGAAACATCTAAAAAGCAAAGAATCCATCTTCCAAAATTATTTTTAAAAGGTAAGTTGTCACAGTTGAGAAGATTCTTGCTCACACAACCTTGAACATTTATTTTTGAGGGGAAGGGAAAACTGCTGATTGTAGGAGTTTTCAGAAGTTACAAAAAGGGACTCTGATACTTACTTTGTGCTATTTGTGAATTCAAGAGATAAATATGTCCATCTTTATTAAGGAAATAACACAAGAAGCCTTTTCATGCCCTGTGGAGAAGGAGTCCTCATCCTAAATCTGAGAGAAATGAATATAAATTACAGCACTCACACCTTCAGAACTGCATCACATTAAACATATTTTTTTTTCTGATTTGGTTTCTCTGTTAATATTATCCATATTGTTTTTACCTTTGTGAGTTCTTTACACATTTCAAAAAAATTTTTTTCGTATTTCAAAAGTAATGTATTCAACACAAAAAATAGCCATACATCCTTTCAGTCTTTTAAAATATACTTATAAGAATATATTTTTCTTTTCTTATTTGGTTGCATGGCATTCGAGATCTTAGTTCCCCCATCAGGGATCAAACCCATGCACCCTTCATCAGAAGTGTGGAGTCTTAACTTCTGGATCACCAGGGAAGTCCCAAGAATGTATCTTTCTTTGAACAAAAGTGGAATCAAACAGTACACGCTGCTTTGTCATCTACTTCCCCCCTACACAGGCACTTACCACATTCTATGAACATCAGAGGGTTTTCTTTTGTGATATTTCTTCCCTTAGAAACTAAAGACCATGCATATGGGGGAAAAAAGTAAATTCCTTATATTGGAAAACTGTGACTATAAGCATATTTCAGTCAGTTTGAAAATACTCTAAGGAGCATCATTTATAAATATTGTTTTGTATTAAATAACTAAAAAATGATCACCAGTTTAACAGTACCGAGATCCCCTGACAAGTTAAGCACTGAAGATTATCCCACTCAGTGAGAGAAGCTATAGAGGCCTGGACCAGAGTGCATGGATTTGCCTTTTTCCATCTGAGGCAGAAAGCAGAAAGGGCCTTCTCATGTGGCATCAAATGCAGAGGTGTGGAAATTATGGGGAGGGAAAGGCACTTCAGAAGGATGTAGCAGAGCAAATAGAGGGAAACAGGATTTGGGGTTCACAGGAAAGAAATCGTGTCTTCTGAATGCAAGCTTGCCAGATTGTTTCCTCCCAAAAACAACTACAGAACCAAACCTATGGGGATGCTGTTAAGTCTGCCACAGTGAGGAAGGGGAATTTGAGGACCACTGTCGTGGCAATCTGGGGATCAGAAAGCTCACCAATGCAGAGTGAGGCATTTAAGTGGTTTGACATGTAAGAAGTTAAGCAGTCTAGAAAATTTTGAGAGAGCTGGGGTCTAAAACACCCCTCTTCTTTCATACCAAACTAATCCAAAGCATAGGCAAATGCCAACAGTAACACAAGAATCTCTATGTACAGTATTCAGATATCTGTTCCTCAACTTATTGTAATCAGGATTCTACTTCAATCTGTCCCTGAAATGGCTCTTGTTGAAGTCACTACTGATCCCCATAGAGACAAAACCAATAGATACTTTTTACTTCTCATTTGCTTGGCTTCCCTGAAAGGCTCACCCTGTTACCGCTCCCTCATCTTGAAACTCTTTCCCTTTATTTTGTGTGTAGTTTTCAATTTCAGGAAATAAAATCTTCTCCAGCTATTTTGTATATAATTATAAAATCCCTGAAAGAGCAGAAGTGGCAATCTCTAGCTGCTCCCAGAACACCAAACTGACTGGCCAGGGAGGCTGCTGCCTCTGCCAGGTCAGGAAGGTGCATTCAGGGAACAGCCACTAGGCTGTTGGGCTCAGGAGCAGTGAACTGACACTGTGTCCTCGGAACTTGGAAGCTGCCACAGTTACATCTCAGTATCCATGACTGGACGATGCAGCACTATTATGGGAAAACCCAATTTTTTCATGATTTTGCTTGCCTAAGCAAGAAGGTTTTCCCTTATTTCCATCTTCCAAATCTCACATCAATGCATCTAACTGATGGCCTTAATCCAGAAATCCATGTGCCAGGGTGTCTGGAAATAGTTTTCAGCTTTCCAACCCCTGTAGTGTACTACAGGGAGAGGGGAACAGACACAGAGCTCATCGTGTCCACATGGTTCTCCTCCTACCTGGTTACCAGGCCGTTAAGTGTTGGCTTACCTGCCCTCTTCTTTCCTTATTCTACCTCCTCTTCCTTAGTGATTGATTCTTCATCTCAACACATAAACCAGAAAACAGTCCTATGACTTCTGCCTCCCACTTAACTTGTACTCTCATCTATTTTCCATCCTCACTGCGTTAGTCCAGTCCACAGTATCTTGGCTAGATTAGTGCAGTAATCTTATGACTGATCTCCCCACACTATATACCTAAATATATCCCCAGGGATAATTGGTATAGAAAAGTTCTCAACCCAAGTGAAAACATCTTTCCTTTTGGACATTCAGAAATGTGCCTTTGACTGATGGCATAACAGGCATTTATTGATAGTTTGTGGGGACAAGGGATGTGTTTTGAAAAATGCCAGGTGGTACTGCATAACCAAGAGCTATCTGGTCCCAAATGCCATTTAGTGCTCTCTCTAGAAACAAGGGCTCATAAATGCAGGATTGAATGGACACTAAATTTCAAAAAATGTTGGAAACCAAAACAAATTGTAAACTTTAAATTTCACTGAGTAGGTATAGCCAACAAAATCACTACCATCTTTTGCCACCATTGTTTTATGAGAGAAGATAATTAATTTTTTAAAATGTGTATACAAATGTTTATTTTGGCTTTAATCATAATAACCAAACACTGAAAACAAATGTCCACTGGTGAAAGGACATTCAAATGGTCCACTCAAATGTCCAACTTGTGAAAGGATCAAGTGTGGTATATCCATACAAGACAATACCACTCACCCATACAAAGGGAGAAACAGATATATACAATAACATGGATGACTCTCAGATACATTAAACTGACCAAAATTAACCAGGAGGGAAAGAGTGCCTACTGGTTCTTCTTGTGTGAACGACTGTCCCTATATGAAACACTAGAAATACATATCTAATTAACAGTGACAGAAAGAACTGACTATCTGGGGCCAGGAACAGGGAGAACTGACTGGGAAAGGGACACATGGGGACCTTTAGGTGTGTTAGAAATTATATCTTAATTGTGATGGTTGTGGTTACATAGGTTATACACTTGTCAAAACTCATCGGGTATAAATTTAAAGTGCATGATTTTACTGTAAATAAATCATTTTTCAATAAAGTTGATTTTTAAAAAGTTAAATATAACCACCCTCATGCCCTTTAGGATGGCACCTTTTTTTTTTTTTTAAAAGAAAATAAAAAATGGTGGTGAGGATATACAGAGAAATTGGAACACTTGTGTACTGGTGCTAGGAATGTAATATAGTGTAACAGCTATGGAAAACAGTAGGGTGATTCCTCAAAAACTAAAAAATAGAATTACCATATGATCCAACAATTCCACTTCTGGGAATATATCCAAAAAAATTGAAAGCAGGAACTTGAAGAGAGATTTGAACACCATTATTCATTGCAGCATTATTCATAATAGCTAAAATATGGAAACAATCCAAGTGTCTACCAACAGACGAACAGATAAAATATGGAATATGGAATATTATTCAGCCTTAAAAAGGATGGAATTCTGACACACATGATACAACAAGGACAGACGTTGAGGACATTATGCTAAGTGAACTTTCAGTTCAGTCGCTCAGTTGTGAACTTAGACAGTTACAAAAGGACAAATACTGCACAAATCCACTTATATGAGGTACCTAGAGTAATCTAAGTCATAGAGATATACCTGCCTCCTGAAAAATCTGTATGCAGGTCAAGAAGCAACAGTCAGAACCAGACACGGAACAACAGACTGGTTCCAAATTGGGAAAGGAGTATGTCAAGGCTATATATTGTTACCCTGCTAATTTAACTTATATGCAGAGTACATCATGCAAAGTGCTGGGCTGGATGAAGCACAAGCTGGAATCAAGATTGCCGGGAGAAATATCAATAACCTCAGATATGCAGATGACACCACCCTTATGGCAGAAAGCAAAGAAGAACTAAAGAGCCTCTTGATGAAAGTGAAAGAGGGGAGAGAAAAAGTTGGCTTAAAACTCAACATTCAAAACATGAAGATCATGACATCCAGTCCCATCACTTTATGGCAAATAGATGGGAAAACAATGGAAACAGTGAGAGACTTTACTTTTTGAGGCTCCAAAATCACTGCATATGGTGACTGCAGCCATGAAATTAAAAGACGCTTGCTACTTTGAAGAAAAGCTATGAGCATCCTAGACAGCATACTAAAAAGCAGAGGCATTACTTTGCCAACAAAGGTCCGTCTAGCCAAGGCTGTGGTTTTTCCAGTAGTCATGTATGGATGTGACAGTTGGACTATAAAGAAAGCTGAGCACCGAAGAATTGATGCTTTTGAGCTGTGGTGTTGGAGAAGACTCTTGAGAATCCCTTGGACTGCAATGAGCTCAAACCAGTCAATCCTCAAGGAAATCAGTCCTGAATATTCATTGGAAGGACTGATGCTGAAGCTGAAACTCCAATACTTTGGCCACCTGATACGAAGAACTGACTCATTGGAAAAGACCCTGATGCTAGGAAAGATTGAAGGCAGGAGGAGAAGGCGACAACAGAGGATGAGACGGTTGGATGGCATCACCAACTCGATGGACATGAGTTTGAGTAGGCTCTGGGAGCTGGTGATGGACAGGGAGGCCTGGCGTGTTGTAGTCCATAGGGTCACAAAGAGTCAGACAAGACTTAGCAGCTGAACTGAAGTCATAGAGATAGAAAGTAGAATGGCAGTTGGCAGAGGCTGGGAGAGGGGAGAAAGGGGGATTGTTTAATGGGTACATAGTTTCAGTTTGGCAAAATGAAAAAGTTCTGGAGATGGATGGTGGTGATGACAAGGTTGCAAAACAATGTGAATGTACTTATGCCACTGAAAAGCACATATAAAAATGGTTAAGATTTTTTTTTTAAGTTAAATACAAATAAACAAGTCAGCATGTGCTCCTTCCAGATAAATGGGCCTATCTGTGTTCAATAGCTCAATTCTTTGGTTCTTTTTCTAAGACTATGTCAGAAGAGAAAAATAACACTAGAATAATATAAAACCAATGTCCTTATTTGCCTGAAATATTAAAATAGAGACTATTTTGAACTTAAATCTTTGTTCTGTGTTATGCATTTCATTTGCTTGCACTTCACTTTGTAGGCCTTGAATAGCTTCCTGACTTCTTCGGACACAGTATTGACATTGTGGAATGACTGAGAGAGATTGTAAGCTGTTTTCAGATGACATGGTTCATAAAACCCAGAGAGGCAAGAAATTTGACATAAAGACACTATTTATGCAAAAATTATCAAACTTCAGCATATGTGAAATAACCATGGTAATTTTATTACCATGAGTAACATAGTAACATAGTTTTGATGTCTGTCCCTAAAAATAAAGATATTTTATATGTGTTCATACATGTTCTGAAATATGTGTACCATTAACACAAATGCACTAAAAAATTTAAAGTGTCAAAAGTTTTGATCAAAATCAATCAAGTTAGCTCACTGCTTAACTACATTAAATTGGAGATAGTAATATTTTGTCTCACCTCTTGAGAAACAAAAGCTTTAGTCTAAAATTCCTCAACAGAGATTTTGTGCAATTGTGAAATGGTTATTAAGTTATTCTGAGCCATAGATTTAACACTGCTCTAACATCTCCAAGTTCCTTTGGAATGTTTATATGCTTAAAAAAAGAAAACTTAAATTGACTTATTATATTTCACTTTAGAAAAAACAAGTGCCACACTGTTTTAAAGAAATCATAGATTATATAAATGTAAGCAGTGCAACTGATTAGGACACCAGAAATTAATTCTCCAAAGCTCAGGAATCATGGCCTTAGAAGAAACTAAGTATTCTTTTTACTCCTACTTCTACCTTTCTAACTTCTCCTCATCTCAAACTTTCAGTTATTTCTCAGATGAGGTCAATAAAGAGTCATGGAAGGATTTTTAACTAGCCAAGATGTCAAAATCCTTATTGATTAATCGAAATCATCAGGCAATACTAAACTATGAGTCAACATTGTTCTGCTCTGGTCTGTGCTGAGGTGATAACATGAAGATGATTAATGAAACTGCTGGACCTACCTCCTCAGGTAACTGTGGAGGAAAAGGTTTGCATTTTACAGGTGCCAGAGATAGACTTATGCTTTGGGGATGCCATTAGTAGACCAAGGTGATGGCAAAGCGTCCAGAAATCTTCACGGTAATGAACTTATTCACCTAGAGGCAATAGAAAGGATTGTTAATTCCTGCCCAGAATTCTCATTCTCATAATTCAGGTGGAAATCATAGACATTTACATGATGCACAGAAGGAAATTTCAGACCAATATTCACAAACAGCTTCAGTCTAATTCCATTAAGTCAGAAGTGAGGTTTAGGTTTTGGTACTGTCAATTCATTGGTGCTTGATTTATTGAGAGAAGAAAGAGAAGTGGAGAGAAATTATTTGGAATTAATGTAATTATGTCTTATAGAGAAAGATTCATTTTTTATTGCAAAAATGCTGGGTCAGTTTACAAGTACTTCTGAGCCCTAATTCAAGTCTAAGACACAAATGATCTCGCCCATAAGACACACTTGGTAACATCTGATTCCCTTGATGTTGAGAAAAGTAATTTATGCCTGCCAAGTCCTTAGAAGTTTTACGAACCTTAATATTATTGTGAAACTTATTAAAGTTGGAGGTATTTTATAAGTGAGATGGAAAGCTAATGACAAATAAATAACTTCTTAAAGCTCAAATGAATATCTGCAGATTTGTAGAGCAAATTTAAAAGGCTTACTACAGATGAAGTGTCCTAATTGAGTCAGCTTCATTAAGCATGCAAGGACTTTTATTTGGTTACAAGTTATACTCCCTTGCTTCCTGAAGGCCTCCAGCTGGAGGAATTTGAATTGAATAATTTATCCCATTGCAACCCTGAATTTTTTAGAAAAAAAGAGTAAGGAAACCCTGATTCCTGACTGTCAGGAAGCTTTCACATACAGGCTTACCTGGTACAGTTTCTTTACCTGCTCTTTACTTCCCTAACTCTAGAACTGAGTAGAACCTCTTTAAAAATAACCGTCTAAATAGTATATATAAGATGATACCATGGATTTTGTAAATCGTGTAGGACAGACCCGGAGGTACTTTTCACGCCTGTCCAGTAGAAATACAATATGAGCCACATAAATAATATAAAATTTTCTAATAGTCACATTAAAAAGAATAAAAGCAGGTGGAATTCATTTTAATAATATTTTATGGCCAAATATATTCAAGAATCAACGTTTAAGTGTATAATGATGTAAAAATGATTCGTGATATTTTACATTCTCTCATTTGTATTAAGTCTTTGAAATCTTGTGTGTGGCTTACATTTACAGTGTATTTCAAGGGTTCCATAACCATGGATGCCTGTGGCTGTCACACTGGACTGCACGGCTCTATATGTCTGTGGTGCTGCTGAGGCTGGCTGCTCAGGACACCACCAGCACCGCATATGCAATTGCCCTGGAGGCAAAGTGCAGTCCACACACACACACACACACACACACACACACACACACAGTAACTATTTGTGAACAGACCAAGTCTAGCCCATAAGTTTCAGACTGATAGCTCAGAGATGTTTGGTTTAGTATTCTCAGAGTTTGAGCTAATTGCCAACTTTAAAATATCAGGATATTTCATTAAAAAACCTGAATTTATGACTTCTAAAAAAATCATAAAATAGAGCAAGCCTAGACCCACAGTCCCATTTGGCAATAGTCTTCTGGCCCTGCATAAAGGCTGTCCCCTTTAAAATTTTTTCTTAGTAGGCATGAATTTCTTTTCTAGTAATAACTTTTTAAAACTACTGCTGCTGAACAAAGACAAATCCATTTTAAAAAGGACCAAGTGAAGTGAAGGACTGAAATAAAAATTTATCAGATCAACTGGCTAGTGTAGACCACTAAACTGAATAATTCAGACCTCTTAATCCTCCTACTCACAATAGTTTATTTTAAAAACTCAAAGTAAATTAGTGTTACAGAATAAAGATGAACAAAAGAATGATAAATTGTAAAATAATACCCAAATTTCAACTGGATCGTCAAGTTTTCCCTTCGAAGGCCACATCCATTCCCTCACAGTGGTTCCTTTTTTGCTGAGCATCATGCCTCCATCCTGATTAAACATCATTGATATTAATTACTTGGCTATGAAAAAGACAGAAATGGGTCTCATTTAGAACACAAAATTTCATGGACTCATTGATTTGGCTGAGATGACAGACACCATCAGGTTACAGCTTTTAAGAGTACAGGACTCCCTTCTATCACATTCCTGGTGGGTGGTCACCTTGCCTCCGCCTGAATACCTTCCTTGAAGGGAAGGCTGGCATATACATCTCAGCAGGTCAAAACTTCCCTTCTCTGAGACACATCCCTTCCCATTCACCACTTCCCATCTACACTGTCATGGAAATGGGCTCTCCAGCCATGATTATCATGCCATGTGGTCCCGATGCCTTGGCTCTGGCTGATTGAATTGGGTGGACAGCTGACATAGAACTGTATTGCAACTGGATGCAAAAATACATATACAAAAGGCTATGAGGAAGGAGTTGAGCCCAGTGCACTCAAAGGACCGATAGAAGGCAGTGTGGCTAGCGACTTCCCTGATGGTCCGGTGGCTAAAAATCCTTGCTCCCAAAGCAGGGGGCCCAGGTTCAATCCTTGGATCCCCACATGCTGCAACAACGAATTCTAATGCTGAATTTAAGCACAGCCCAAGAAATAAATATTAAAAATAAAAACAGTGTGGCTAGAGTCCAGAGTGGTGCAAATAAGGCTGGAGTGATTGGCAGGTAGTGACTGGATATGCAGGTATTCCTATGCTGTATCTTGAATTTAATCTTACAAGTAACAAATCACACAAGGGCTTAATAACAAAGCAATGAGGTGACATGATCAAACAGATTGGTGAGGAACCAAAGTAAATGCTGGGTACCAGTTAAGAGGTCATATCATTGGTCCATGAGAGAGGATGGCAGCTTGGTCTAGGGAAGGAGTGAGAGAGATGGATACACATGTGTATCTTCAAGAACCATCTAGATTTGGATAGGTAGAATTTGTGCGGTGAAAAACAGGGAGGTGTCAATTTTATATTCCCTATACTTTATATGTCTATTAATGCAGTCTAGCATTTTATTATATTATCTTTTCTGGATGAATAGCATCACACTACGTGTTCATGTCTAGACCTTCTTTGTGTCTTCCTTCTTCTCAGCATAGCACCTGGCACAGAGACGAAGTATAAATTGCACTGATAAAATGGATTCAATTAAACAAATACACAATGGGCAATTACTAAATTCAAGATACTGTTTAGGGACTGTTAGGTGTCTAGGGATGCTCAGCATGAGGTGATCTCACTGCACTCAGGAGATTTTCAGTCTTGTAATTATAATTATCTTGATAGATTACATTTATTTGGAGCCTACTATGTGCCGTGCCTTAAATACATACTTTTATTTTTACTTATTTATTTATTTTTGGCTGCACCACCCAGCATGTGTAATCTTAGTTCCCTGACCAGGGACCAAACCCATGCCCCCTGAATTGGAAGTACAGTCTTAACTACTGGTCAAGGCAGTGTTACATAATGGTTACAAACTCTTTAGAGCTAGACTGTCAAAGGTATTGAAACTAGCTCTTCCATTTCCTAATTGTATGAACATGGGCCTATTTCTCAACCTTTCTGTGGCTCAGTTCCCTTGTCTTAAAATAGCAATAACAACAGCACCCACCTTATAGAACTGTTGTTAGTACTAAACGATCTAATATATGTAAAGCACTTCAAACAGAGCGAGACAGCTTGTAACTTTTCAAGAAGTGTTGCTTTTATTAAGTCTCACAAGTCCATTTATAGCCATTATGGTTTCTCTTTCCCAGATGAGAAAACAGAAGCTGAAGGATGTTCACAGAATATCCACAGCCTAGTGTGAAGTTCAATAGAGAGGCTCATCATCTAATGAAAGAATAATAGTTCCCTGTATAAAAGAGGTGCTTTTGGCTTAATCAAATGCACAGTCTAACAGGTGGGCTGGAGGGGCAAAGTGACAAAACCAATGAAAAAAGCAGAAATAGAAATCCCATGCCTTGGCGCCTAGAGAGCATCGCTTTCTTGAATAGCCTACCCTCTCACCCTGGGCAACCCAGCCTTGAGCTGTTATTTCTGTGAGGAGTCTCATGCAACGTAGGAGGAGTTCTAGCTAAAGCAGCTGTCCCCTGCTGACACAGTGCTGCCTTGCACACCGAATCCTGGCAGCAAGGGTCCCAGCCCACCTCCTTTCTTACTCACCTTCCTGCTGATGCAAGCTTCTGAACCTTCTCACCAAGAATCCCCTGTGGTGGGATGACAGATGTGCAAAAGGGGGGTTGCTTTAACAAAGACCTACTATATTGCACAGGGAATTCTGCTCAATGTTATGTGGCAGTCTGGATGGGAGGGGAGTTTGGAGGAGAATGGATACATGTATGTGTATGATTGAATCCCTTCACTATTCACATGAAACCGTAACACTGTTCGTTAAATACACAATATAAGTTTTTAAAAATTGCAATAACAAAAAGTAATGTAACACACAGCATTTAAGACATATAAAATTTATAAAGCATAAAATGAATAGCCATATCCAGTGCCCAGTTTACTAAATAATAGATTACCAAAAGTAAAAAAAAAAGAAGGGGGAGGGGACTGGTTTAAAAGATCACTAACAGATAACAAATTCTCTTTGGAAGCAACTTTTTTGGTTTGTTTTTGCCTTCTCTTTTTCAGAGCCTTCAGTTCTGCTGAAAGCAGACTGTACCCTGTGCCAAGGAATGGTCTGTGGTGCCCAGGATGAAATTACACAGGGGCAGGACTTAGCCATGAGGCATAGTGTTTTGGGCTTCTGTGAGTTCCCAAAATACCACCAACAGATGGTGGTGTATTAATCTGCTACTGTTATCAAGGAAGACAGGGAGGGGATGAGGAAGGGGGCCACTCTAGACGAGCAAGTGGAGGGAAATCACCTCCTTGTTTGTTTCGCATATATAATCCTCACCTTGGACATTTAATTTCATGTAACAAATATTCAGGGGGACATTTTCTTGGCATAAACTTCATTCTTGGGCAATACTAAAGTCTGGCCAGGGCACTGAACATTCTGGCATCTGCCCAGAAAGCGAAGACTTGGGATGTACTTTTATTTTAATTCTAACTTTGCTGATTTGTAAATCTATTAGTCTGTCTGTAAGTTAGCCCTAAATGAGATCTCAGAAATCACATGGCCCACCTTTGTATCAACCACTATTTGTTTATTATAGTTTTTATTTTTAACTTAATATTACTTAAATGACAAGGGGAATTTTTAAAAAATATTTCATAAAATTGTTGTGAACAAAGGAATGTCAGGTTTAGGTCCAATTTTCTTGTAGGCAAAAGGGAAATAATAATAATATATACTTTAACTATGCAATATTGGACAGAAAATTGTATGTTAATATTTTGAGGGGCTTCCCTGGTGGTCCAGTGGTTAAAAAAATCCACCTTGACATGCAGGGGACACTAAATGGATCCTTGGTCTGGGAAGACCCCACATGCGGCAGAACAGCTAAGCCCACATTTCACAGCTACTGAGCCCACCCATCTAGAGCCTGTGCTGCACAAGAGAAGCCACAGCAATGGGAAGCCCTCGCACCGCAACTAGAAAGTAGCCCCCACTCGCTGCAACTGGAGAAAGCCCACACGCAGCCACAAATATTCAGCACAGCCAAAAATAAATAAGTAAATAAATAGTTTGAGCTCTCAGATTCCTTGAACACCCTAGTAGTTTATATTAGTATACTGTAGAGGATTTTATGGAGTTTATCACTATCCTATAGGCTTAGTTAGACCTTCTCAGCCAATTCATTATTTCTACACTGACCACAGTGTCATTATATATCATGCCTCTTTTAGGTGTACCCATTTGGGCTATGTTCCAAAACTAGGAAAAACTAGCTCCCAAAAGGGAACTGTGTCTCAGAGTTATTTTCTTTCTGGGTGAGTTACACGTTATATCACCTAATAGGGTTTTGTGTGTGTGTGTGTGTGTGAGAGACAAAATTAAACAAGATATACTTCTGGAAAGTGGAGGGGATCAAAACCATTGTCATTATAATATATTACCTAAAATGTCCAGTTTTTAGTAAAAAGATTATCAGACATGCAAAGTAAAAGAAAAATGTGATTCATACACAGGAATAAAGCAGAAGATAGAAGCTTTCTTTATGGGGCCCAGATGTTGGATTTATCAGACTTTAAAGCACCTATTATATTTTTAAAAATTAAAGGAAAACTTTTTTAATTAAAAGAAAATATGATACCAATGATTTATTCAAATGTAGAATAGCAACAAAGAGACAGAAATTAAAAGCTAAATAGACATTCTGGAATGTAAAGTACAGTAGTAGAAGTGAGAGATTCAATAGAGGGGCCCAACAGCCTATCTGAGCTAGCAAAAGAAGAATCAGTGAACTTGATGATAGCTCAGTAGAGATTATCCGGTCTGCAGAACAGAGAGGGAAAAAAGTGAAGAAAAATAGAGTCTGAGAGTCCTATGGACACTGTTAAATTCACTGACATATGTGATGGGCGTACCAGAAAGAGTAGAGAAAAATGGGCAGACAAATAAAAATAATGGCCTAAAAGTCTCAAGTTTTATGAAAAACATTAATCTGTACATCAAAGCAGCTCAAAAAATTCAAAGTAAAATAAACTCAAAAGAGATTCACACCTGCACACATCAGAGTCAAACTGTTAAAAGCCAATGATGAACAGAAAATCTTGAAAGCAGCAAGAAAGCAATTAGACAAAGAGTAAAACGCAAAGGGGCCTGACATATAGTAGGTGCCCAATAAATATCAGATATCTATAAATTTAATCTTCCAGCTTAGAGGAGAATCAACCAGTATCCTTGAATAATAAAGGTATATAAAAGAATTAAAATACCAATCCAACTTCAAGAAAGCATGATTTCTCAGTTGTTTTTCTAATAGTGAAGATAATTAGGTGGATAGTATCCAGAGTCTAGGCCAAAAATAGGCAAAGTAGAACCAGCAGGCCAAATATGGCCTGCTGCCTGGCTTTGTAAATAAGTTTTTATTAGAGCAAGCCATGCACATTGTTTATATGTTGGCTATGACTGCTTTCATGCTACAGTGGCAGAGTTGGTAGTTACAACAGAGCCTGAATGGCTGGCAAAGCTTAAAATATTTACCATCTGGTCCTTTAGAGAAAAAGTTTTCCAGCCTCTGGCCTAATTCTTCTCCCTTGTTCCCTCCACTGGGTCCACCAGAGAGCTGGCAATCCTACTGTTGCCATGCTCTTTCCTACTGGATTAGACTTTGAGAGATTGTGGCTCACGCAAATCAAGTTCTATCTGCTCCACTGCAGGTGGCATACTCAGCATTCAATCTCTACCTTCTCCTTCCTTTATAATAAATTCCTGTTCATTTAGTTCTTCATTGCTCATTCAGTCAAATTCCATTTACAGGGGTAGATGCTGAGCAGTCTAAGCCCACGGATGCAATGCTCCCTTGCATCCCTTTTGGTTAAAGTGTGTGCCTGTGACTAAACTGACCTAAAAACACTGAAAGGAAGGCCTCACAGTTTACTGAAAAAAGCTTTTTTCTGTTAGACATGAAAAAGATCATGTAGCTAGTATCACTGGTAGCGACACCAGGATGATTACCTTGGAAGAGAGGATGCCTAGGATAGCCAAGTGGAGAGATGAAAATAACCTGGGTCCTTGATGATGTCACTGAGCCCTAAATTATCTGTACCCAGAGCCCGTCCTATCTCCAATTTAAAATGGTATTTTTCTGTTACTTGCTATACCAAAGCATCATAACTCTATTTTTAGCAAAAAATTTTGATTATAATTTTCATGACTGGCTCTCTTAAAATCCTGTCTGTCCCAGCCACCCCATCCCCACCATCTTTTCCCAATAGCCTGACACAAATATTTCCTAGTCTTGTTCACTCATTCTTCAACTACTCAGCAAATATTTATTAAACATTCACTGTATACTAGGCTTCCCTGGTGGCTCAATGCTAAAGAATCCATCTGACAATGGAGGAAACAAGGGTTTGATCCCTGGGTTGGGAAGATCCTCTGGAGAAGGAAATTGCAACCCAAACCAGTATTCTTGCTTGGAAAATCCAATGGAGAGAGGAATCTGGTGGACTAAAGTTCTTGGGGTTGCAAAAGAGTCAGACACAACTTAGCAACTGACTAAACAACAGAAAAAATACTAGGTACATACTAAGTGTTGAGGGTGGAGCAATGAATAAGAAAGACATGGTCCTTCCCATAATAAAGCTCACAGTTTGGTTGTACAGACCCAATAAATAAAAGTTTAATTTCAGTTTGTTATTGGTGCTAAAAAGAAATAAAGTCATCACTTAGAGTAACAGAAAGAGGATGGGTTTGTTTTTTAGATGGATGGTCAGAAAAAGTCTCTTTTGGAAAATAGTCTGCAAGTTCCTTGAAAAGTTAAGCATAGATTTATCATAGAACCCAGCAGTTCTACTCTTGGTATCTATCCAAGGGAAATGAACCATAATGTCCACACAAAAGCTTGTACATGAACATTCACAGTAGCATTATTCATAGGAGTCAAGTAGTAGAAACAACTCCAATGTCCATCAACTAATGAATGAGAAACAAAAGGTGGTAAATATCAATACATTCAATGGAATATTATTTGGCCACTAAAAGGAGTGAAATACTAGTACATGCTACATCGATGCAACTTGAAAGCCTTACTTTAGTGAAAAAAAGCAAATCATGAAACACAATATATTCTATCATTTCATTTATAAGAAATTTCCAGAATAGACAGATCTACACAGGCAGAAGGTTTATTAATGGTTCCTAGGATTGGAGGGAAGGGTGGGGAATGAGTGGCTGCTAAGTTTTCTTTCTAATGTGATGAAAACATTCTAACATTAGATTATGGTGATGGTTGAAAAACTCTATAAATATACTAAAAACCTCTGTATTGTACACTTTAAATAGGTAAATTTATGGAGTGCAGTTTTTCTCAATAAAGCTATTTAAAACAAAAGAAACAATCTCTCCTAGGAGTGACATTTAAACGGAGACCTGAGAGATGAGAGGAAATATCAAGCAAAGAGATGGGACAAGAACTTTCAGTCACAGAGAACAACAGTGTACAAAGGCTGTGAAGAAAGACAGAAGGTCAGCAAACAAGAGGGTGAATTATAAGAGATGAGTCTGAATAGGGACCCGAGCAGAGAGGATCTTCTGAAACTCTCAAAGTCATCAAATTCCATTCTGACACATTCATCGGGCAGTATAATCGTTATGGAAATGGGTATGAAATGTTTAACAGTGACACTTATGGATAAGACAGCAAGTGGAGAACTATTAATTCCAAATGCTATAGCAGCAAAACACTGAATTGTGAAGAAAAGAAGTGTCGTCGAGTTCTGAAAGGGAGAAGTAAAGGAACACTCAGCCTGTAACTGGGGACGTCCATTAAATCACTCTCACCATTGTTATAAAGATCAACTTCTAGGAGATATTTGCAGAATTTTAGCAAACACATGAGGAATTCTCATCTCCAGAAAGTTCATAATGTGGGGATCCTGTGGAATACCAAACAGGAACAGAAAGCACTAAGGCAACATAAATACGAAATTCATAGTGTCCGAACCTGGTGAGCACTTTTAGGTGACATACTTAAAACATGAGCCAAAATGAAGTGACCGACCCAGGTTTGGATCATTAGAGGATGTAGAAAGGAACTGAAAGATGATGCCGAACTTCAAGGAGAATCTAAAAATATCTAAACCAAAACCAGGAGAAAAAAGATAACTAAGTCTTACAAGTTTTATTAACACCCTTGAGAGGAGGGATTTGTGGTTAAGAGACTAATGCTAGGATGATCATTCATCTTATATGTACTTAACACTTCTCAAATTCTACTATTCATGATCAATTCGAGAGTGGAGAGAGAAGTAACAATTTATTTTGCAGCTTCTCCCAGGAGGAGTAGGAGTCTATTCCCCACCACAGGAATCTAGGTTTGGCCATCTGACTTGCTTTGATCAATGAGTCACTGGCAAAGATGATGCTAGAGGAGGTTTGAAAAATGCTTATGCACTGGGATTCACCTTCATTCTTGCTGCTTTTGGAGCTCAGTCACGATGTAAAGAAGGCTTTACATGAGCTAGCCTTAGATACTAGAGAGACATAGCCCAGTTGCCCTGATGCTCCAGACAACTGCCAGATACATCTAACTCCAAAATCCATGCTCATAACAACGTTATTATTACTACTATTATTATAATATTACCATTATTATAGCTATGCTAATAATTGCTCATGCAGTGTATACTCAGTTCTAGATTATTCTTTTCACATGTTAAGTGTTGGAAGGGGAAATAGCATTGGAATTAGCATATGAAAACTGACTTCAATGTTTTCGTCTATCATGTGGACTTAGGAAGATATCCATCTTCTTTGAGCTTCAGTTTGGAATTATATCTAGTCACAGGGTTAGATAGCATCACCAACTCAACACACATGAATTTAAGCAAACTCCAGGAGATGGTGAAGAACAAGGAAGCCTGGCATGCTGCAGTCCATGAGGTCACAAAGAGTCAGACACAACTTAGAGGCTGAACAACAACAGGGTTCCCAGGAAAATTAACTAACATGAAAAAGGGCTGTCTCAACTTAAAGTGATACATGTTTGCAATTAGTGGGGGGTGGGGGCGGGGAGATGTTTCAATCAAGTTTACCAGCAACAATTTCCAAAGACTATAACTTGTAAAATCCCTGGAAAATCTAACTAATTAAAATACATTTCTTCTTCACGAAAGCAGTTATAGTTTTCCACCTAGTCTGTAGTGTCACAGAATACAAAGTCCAATTAGAATGCCATAAAATCACATGGTGTTTCTTAACTTTTCTTTCGAAACTGTGGAACTACTAGCGTTGGGAGAGGAAAAGACTTTTGAAAGTATGTGCTTTCTCAGCCTTTGAAATGCTTCCAGATTCTGTCATCTTCTTTTCATCTCAACATCAAAGTTGGGAAAGGCTCTTCCACACTGAAGGGCAGGTGTGTGCATGCCACTCAGTAAGGTACTTTGCTGCCTCATTCATCTCTCTCTTTCTCTACTTGCATCTTGAGAATCAAACATTAGTCTTTTATTTCTTTTAGCTTTTAGCTGACCTGTACTCTATTTGCTGGCAAGCTGATGACATATTTTTTACAGGTGATTTGACTCATAAAAACAACCAGGGAAGGGAAACAAGGAGAAGAGGTTTCACCAGAAGCTAGTCAGCACATAACAAAATGCTGAACATGGCAGAAACACACAAAAGCATATTTATGAACTGGCTTTAAAAAAGCGTGAGGGGAGGGCTCTTGCTCTCTGGATGACCTAACCGTCAGCTTCCACTGTCTTGAAATCAAGGGAACACAGGAAGCTCAGGTTGGTGCTCTGTGATGACCCAGAGGGGTGGGATGAGGGAAGTGGGAGGGAAGCTCAAGAGGGAAGGGGTGTTAGTCACTCAATCATGTCCGACTCTGTGACTCCATGGACTGTAGCCTATCCTACTCTGTCCGTGGAATTCCCCAGCCAATACTGGAGTGGGTTGCATTTCCTTCTCCAGGGGATCTTCCTGACTCAGGGATTGAACCCAGGTCTCCTAAATTGTAGACAGATTCTTTACTATCTGAGCCACTAGGGAAGCATATATAGCTGATTCATGTTGTACAGCAGAAACTAACACAACATTGTGAAGCAATTACCCTCCAAATAAAATTTTTAAAAATACAGAAGCAGGAAAATATGTGATTGAGGATCATTCAAAAAACTGAAATTCAGCAAATATCAAAGCAATATGGTATCTTAGTTCATTGAAAGGCTGCATATCGATAAGCTACCATGTCAATCTATTTCTAAAGCTCCAGGGGCCAAAAAATGTTTTTCTCAGCCCACATTTCATGTTTTTTTTTTTTTTCCATTTATTTTTATTAGTTGGGGGCTAATTACTTCACAACATTGCAGTGGGTTTTGTCATACATTGACACGAATCAGCCATGGAGTTACATGTATTCCCCATCCCGATCCCCCCTCCCACCTCCCTCTCCACCCAATTCCTTTGGGTCTTCCCAGTGCACCAGGCCCGAGCACTTGTCTCATGCATCCCACCTGGGCTGGTGATCTGTTTCACTATAGATAATATACATGCTGTTCTCTCGAAACTTCCCACCCTCACCTTTTCCCACAGAGTCCAAAAGTCTGTTCTGTACATCTGTGTCTCTTTTTCTGTTTTGCATATAGGGTTATCATTGCATTTTTTTTTTAAATTGCTATATTTGTATATTTACCTTTGTACAACATTTTCAACTAGATGCTTTAAAGTGAGTCACCGACTAAATTGAAATTGAGCACATGGAAGAGGTACAGGCAGAGGTGTGGGGTAAGTAATAATCCAAAGAACCACAAATACAGGGGAAGAGTCATTACAGTGAGCTGCACAGTGTCCCCCCAAGTTTCACATGCACCCTGTACCTCAGAATGTGACATTATTTACAAATAAACCAAGTAACATCAGGAATCGCCAGCAACCAACAGAAGCTGAGAGAGGCATGGAACAGAATCTGGAGAAGAAAATATGATATACTGGGCAACACTTAGGATGGATGAGACACTTTTAAGCACACATAGGTACACTTTACATTTCATTTAAGTTGTTTGTATAACTGTACTATAAAGACCCAAAGCACCTGGCTACCCTTACAGAGGCGGGCCACAGTTCATCAGGTTGGAAAGAATCAGGCACAACTGAGAGACTGAGCTCGCAAGCATGCACAGAGGGCACAGAGTCCTTAGGTCGGTGGTTTTCATGTGTGAAAATCAAGGGAAGGAGCAAATTCCCTAATTAGCTCAAATCAAAAGAGTCAAAATAAGGTCACAGATGCAAGACACAGGGTGGAGAACACGATTCAGAGGAGGCAGGGTGTCAAAGCCAGAGGAGACCACGAGAACTCTGCAGAACTCTTGAGGAGGATGTGAGACTTTGTACGGGCATGGGATGGTAGTGCTGCCAGTGTTATCTAGTCCATAAGAGGGTAGGGAGGCCCCGCTGATACCTGGCTCACCCAAATAACCCAGTTTTGCTTCCCAGCTGTGTGTTCCTGGGGCCTTGGCTTCATATAAGTCCCTATATGAAAAGGGGCTATAGCATCTTCACACGGATGGCACAGTTGGGTTCTCTGAGACCTACAGTCTTTTGGTCTGTTCTGATATGCAAGTCTGTACATGGAAAAGCCATGAACACATGTATAGGTTTCATTTTCCTTATCTGCTTTCCCAAACTAGATTGCTGATTTCAAAGATTGTTTTCCTATCCTTTCCATTATTGGGATCTAGCCCTTCCTTCATCTCTTACCTTACCCACAGGTTCTAGTTTGTCTGGAATTTCATGTACCTCTTAGGAAAAGAAATGCTACCACATCCAAAAGGTGTGAAGGTTCCAAGGATAACTTGATTTGGCAAGTCACTAAATATGTTGGTATACATGCCACCCCAAGGGAGGGCAGAATAGCTTTGGCAGACAGCTAGGCGGCCAGAAGGATAGATAAGATCCAGGTTAAGGAACTGCTATTGATAAAACAACAATAATGCTGGGAATAACTCTCATATAGAATTTACTCTTAAGTAGAATTTTTCTTATAATAATTCCTAAATAGAATTTTTCCTATCTAATTTTTAAAATCAACTTATCTAGGTAATGAAGTCCAGAGAGAGTGACTTGCTTTCCCCTAGTCACTGAGCACAGTAACGATGGTGCCGGGCCAGCACATCTGACTGTGACTTCCATTTGCATGATCTTTCCATGTGTTCACATTGCCTGAACCTCCACTTCAGGTGCAAATTCCTTAAAACCAATCTTGTGACTAGTAACAGGAAGGTCTGGTCAGACAGGTTCTGTTAATGGAAGAGTCACTGGAAGCCAAAGTTGCCCACTGCTACCCAGTATGGCCTCCTGAGGTCATTCCAGCATACAGCAAAATGATTGGGCCTCCCCAAAAATGTCTATGGACAGACCGGGCAAAGGAGGACTGAGGGACAATTATGGGTATGCAAACAATTTCACAAAACCTAGTTGTACTAACCTTTACAAAGCCATGATGAACCCTTGAGGTCTTTTTCATTTTGGATTTGTAAGAATTCATTACAAAATCCTCATTCTCTCTAACTTAAATCCCCAAATCTCTAATCAGGAAAATGAACAATTCATTTTTTCAGAATCATGTGACCCCTTAGGTGCTTAACAAAATGTTGACTAAAACCAGAGATCCCTTTAAGTAGAAGAAAGGTTTATAAATTGGAGAACTTGCCCTGACCTCTTTCTTGGGTTGACTTCTCCCACCCCCAGAGTGAGGGAATGTAGACCCTTGGGAGAAAGGGATTGAACAAATACAGGGATCAGACCTCTTTTTTAAATGCTTCTGGGATTTTCTGCTGAAACAGAAACACTCCACCTGCTGCCCCTCACTCCTGATCCTTCCCATCCTTCTTCAATCATTGGCGTTTCACAAGGATATTAGGTCAGAGAGGAACCATCTGTCAGAGCATAATGGAACTTTTTCAGATTCTGGTCAGGCTTCTTGATTGTTGGCATATTAGTCCTCCTCCTCAGCAACTCTAGCCAGAAACACTGGGAATCTTCAGGGATGGTGTTCACCTCTTCCTCATTATAATGGCTCAGGATAAGCTGTTTTTGAATCCTTCTTTCCTTAGCTTAGCTTCTTCCATTTTTCTGTTCAAAAGAAAAAAATCCAAGATCTGGCCAATTTCCTGTTCTTATCAAGGGCTGGGGGATGGTCAATGGCTGTTTAGGCCTCTGTGACCTCACCTTTGTTGTTGCTGCTGCTGTGTGGTTACTAAGCCATGTCAGACTTTTGCAACCCCCTGGCCTAAAGCCCAGCAGGCTCCTTTGTCCATGGGGTTTCCCAGGTGAGAATACTGGAGAGGGTTGCCATTTCCTTCTCCAGGGGATGATCATCCTGACCCCGGGATCAAACCCACATCTTCTGCATTGGCAGGCAGAGTCTCTACCACTGAGCCACCAGGGGAGCCCGACCTCACCTTTACCACCTATCTAATGGATTTCCTTTCAATCAGGAAAGCTAGGCTTTGAAATCCTTGGCCAAGCATTTGTTGAGTACCTGTCATGTCTACTGTGTCTGAAGCAGTATACAGAGGCTGCAGCAAATGCAGGACTAGGAAGTAGCCCCCGTGCCTACAGGGGCAGCACTACACAGCACAAGTTTGGATGAGGACTGAGGTGGACCTGGCACTGCCACGTGAGACTATAGAAAGCAGGCAAAGTATTAACCTCCTCTGAACTTCGATTTCTTCGTCTGTAAATGGGGATAACAATACCTCATGGAAGTGTGGGAACCTCTGACTTACTAACGCACACAGACCTCTGGGCCGGACCCTAATGATTAGCATGTCATCTGCTAAAATGAATAATTGTTTTTATTACAATTTAGTGGGGAACATATATATACATATTCATTAATAATATGATGGTCAAGGAAAAGGGCAGGTGAATATGACACTACCTGGCTTCTAGGTTTCAGACAGAAACCTTCAAATTAAGGTAGCCTGTTAGAACATTCATTTAACCATTCACAAATATTCACTAGGTGTCTTCTGCAGTCTAAACTTATACATTCTTATGAGAAACATGCTATCTGTCCCCATTCTTATGAGAGTGACCGAGTTTTGCAGCTATATGGTAAAGCCTGGATGCAATGCCAAGGACTTCCCTGGCAGTCCAGTGAAAGCCCCACTTCCAATGTAGGGGGCACCAGATTCGATCCCTGGTTGGGGAATTAAGATCTTATATGCTGTGTAGAACCACCCCAAAAAAACAAACATAAAATCCCACCTCCCCAAGAAAAAGGCTGGATGCAATGCCATCCATATCAACTCCATACTCTCTACCCTGTTCTCTTCACTTCACAATACTGCTCTCTACATTCCTAGTGTTGGGTGCTGTAAGAGCTATGGACATATGTGTATTTAAAAAATGCAGATTAAGCAAGGCTCTTTTTTTGAGAGTCAACCAGTGAGGCAGACCTTCCTGCCTCTAACACATACAAAGGTATACACACATGAATACACACACATGCATATAACATGCACACACACTCACGTACTCAAGTGTGCCAAGTAGGAACTGCTGGCAACATGCCACAGAAGAAGCCTCCAGAGTCAGGTTGGCAAAATTGTCATTAAAGAGAGGTTCTTAGCTGCCCTGGAGACCAACAGTACCTGCTTAATATCTCCATGGACTGGCTGGCATGGCTTAGTTAGTCATGGTCTGAGTTACCAAAGGTGGGCCGCTGAGCTTTTGTGTTATTAAGACATAATATTAAGATGGAATTGGGCAGACTCATGATCAACATTTGAGAATAATCAGAAATGTCCAGATTCTAATTAGGGGAGGTAGGAGCTACTTTCTTAGAGAGAGAGTTAGCAGATTGGGAGTTTCCAAGCACAGAGTAAGATTCAAAACAAACAAACCTCAGCAACAGCGTGACAGAAGATCTAAGACTGCTCTCAGCAAATCCCTTCAGATACACAGTAGTTTCAAACAGGAATCCTCAGTGTTTTTCATTTTAAGGTGCACTTGAAAACTCCTAAAACTGAGCTGGCATATCTCAAGGATAACCTTATATTGGGAAGAATTGGTCAGTGTGTGTTTGAGTGTACACGCCTATGCATTTGTTGGCTGAGGCAGGGACTTGGAATGTGGAAAGAGCTATGCTGAAAGGATTTTTAAAGGATTAAAAATAACTGGAAATAACACAGCTGATTAAGGAAAGGAGAGGTATAATAGCCACCCCATTGCCAGGGTTGGGGCAATTAGCAAGGGTCTCTGACCTCTCTCGGAGAAGCTGGAGGAGGGGCTCCTCAGGAAGTCCTGTGAGCAAAGAATCAGATCCAGGAGGGTGGGCAAGAGCCAAATCTGCTAGAAAATGGAAATGCTTGATTAAAACACTTACTTCCTCCCCACTACTTTTGTCTCGTCTCTCACTTTCCTTCTCCTGCTGCTCCTTCTTTTCTTTCTTGTGTTCTCATGAAAATGTGTCCTACTGCTAAAAACGAGGTGAGTGGGCAAAATTTTTGAACGATGTGACAAAAGCAAAGCACTTATAGATTTCTACTCTTCCCCACACCAGAACACACACAAGCCACTCCAATTATAAGCATCAAAGGCTGGCAGGATTTCAGCTTAACTCCACCCATTTATAAGCCAACTGGAAACCCAAGTTTAATTATCATTCTCCAAGCCCATACCTCTGCCCTTTCAATCAATGCCTAGATGGGATTCTATTTTTCTGTGACTTTCTACAATGGACCATTTTGGATTATTCTTGAAAGAAAGGTAAGTATGCCTCTGAAGTGTAAACCCTACGCTGCTACTGCTAAGTTGCTTCAGTAGTGCCCAGTTCTTTGTAACCCCTAGACCATAACCCACCAGTCTCCTCTGTCCATGGGATTCTCCAAGCAAGAATACTGGAATGGGTTGCCTCTCCTCCAGGTAAACCCTATAAATCATTGGAAAAAAAAAAAAAGACATGGTCCTCCTCCTTACCAATATTTAAGATACAAAAGCTATAGGGCAAAAAACTCCAGTGCCAAATCTCCTATATTTATATAAACCCCACATTACTCAAACACTTAATAGGCAGCTAAGATCCAGTAAAGTTCTCCATTGCAATTTTTAAAGCAGCATTTCCTTCTGTAATCCCTTTAACAGACCCCTAGATAAAGAGTCTTTCAGTCATTGTGTGACTCTAGTCAGCCTCCCGAGCCAGTAAGGACTACCTCATCTCTGCCTTTTCTCAAAGTTTTGCTAGTGATCTGCTCTCCTCTTGCCCAAGGCCCAGAAGTTGACCTCTGGATTCTCCAGCAGATGATAATTATCACCAAATTGGCAAGTTCAACAAAAGTGTCTTTGGATTTCCCTGGTGGTCCAGTGGTTAAGAATCCACCTTGCCATGCAGAGGAGGATGCAGGTTAGATCCCTGACAGGAGAACTAAAATCCCACATGCCACAGAGCAACTGAGCCCACACACCACAGCTAGAGAGTCTGTGCACCACCAAAGACCCGGTATGATGCGACGAAGATCCTGAGTGCCGCAACTAAGACTGAAGCAACCTGAAGCAAATAAATAAATGAATAAATATTTTCTAAAAACAGAAAATCCCTGATACTTACACAAAATGGTTTATTGGAGTTTCAGATGGCTGGTTATTCCTAGGAAAAATCATTGTCAGGATTTAAGGAACAGTCATTTTCTAAGTCAGAAGCTACCCAGTTATCTCAGACTTTTAGTATCTAGACTATTCAAAGACAGAGGCTGAGATAGAAAGGGAGCTACATCTCAAATCATCTTGAATCAAATTGGTCTATGAATCTAACAGTAAGCTAAATTCCACATGGTGGGGGCATTCATTGATTCTAAGAACTGAAGGATTATCTGGAGAATATCTAATCCTGTTTTATAGATGAAGGAACCAAAGCATAGAAAAGGGATCAAAAATCACTAAATAAGAGTTACTGTTCTACAGATTGTGCTTTTAGCTACATTATTCCAGCAACTCTATAAGGTAGATTCTGGTAGGATTTCCATTTCTTATGAGGAAAGTAAGGCTTGAGAAACTAAGTGTCCCGAGTTCCATGGTTGGCAAATGGGAGCATGAAAGTTGTGTGGATTCCAAAGCTTGGGCTCTAAACCTTAACAGACATTAGACCCTGTACCTCAGGTCACATAGCAAATGAATGGGTAGAGGCAAGTCTGAAATTGGCAGACTAGTGTTTTTGCATCACCATACTCTAACAGTGAATATAAGAGCTTCATTAGTTACAGCCCAGATTCAGGCCCAGAGAGCAGCTCTAGGTAGACCTGGTCTAGAGAACGTGCTCTGCCGTATGGAGTGCCCTGGGATCTGTCTGGTCTGGGATGGGAAGGTTCAGATTATGTTTGTCAGACTAGACTTTCTGTGATAAATCCATAGTGTATCCTAGTGTGGATCTGCCAATGAAATTAGAGACTTTTTTCTTTCTGCCTTCAATTTCTCTGGGCCTGACTTGATATTAAACTTCTATAATGTTAAGCAAATGTGGTAGAAATTTGGTAGGGTAAAACGGCTGATAGTTCTGACTTGCGTAAAATTGCATTTTGTTCAGCAAGCATTTATTTAATCTCCATGCTATTACTATCTATCAGCCTGGTAATCAGGGGATGTTAGTATTAGGTCACTTTTCTTACAGAAATGTTTTGTAATGCAAAAACTGTAAAATTACATGTGCTTTTTAAAAAACTTGGATCCTGTATATGACAGATCCCTTGAGAATGGATTCTACCAATTCTACCAAGACAATTAGCAAGTCTCATTGTTACAAAATCACTCCCTTGATGCAGTTTATTACTGTGGGTCATGTATAAAAGCATCTTACTCATCCCTGTTGCTATGTTCCAGTAAAATTTGCCTCTTCCATCTACTCTGCCAAGCTATCCTGTCTTAGTTTTAAACCTATTTGTTACAAGCAACCACTTCTGATGGTATTGGGTTATTATTAAAGAATGCTTTTTACTTGCTTAGTGCTTTAGTGTCTATAAAGCATGTTTATATATATTGTGTCACAACATGTTACGGTAAGCAGCAGAACACATATTATTATCTCTAAATGGCTAAAGAAACAGAGGTTCAGGGAGTTCAGGATCTTACCCAAGATCTCATGCCCACGGATTAAAGAACTTGGGTGTTCTGACTCCAAGTTCTTTTCCTTTCAATTTTTAAAAAGATATATTTTTTAGAGAGTTTTAGGTTCACAGCAGAATTGAGTGGAAAGTACATAGAGTACAAAATGCCCCCTGCAAGTTTAGTTTCCTTTTCATTAAAATATGCTGCCTGCTCCATATCTTCTGAGGCCTTTTTTTAAACTTGAAAAACTAATTCTATAATTCACTGGGAAGAATGAATTGGTGAAACTGATTAAGATGCTTTGAAGTAGAAAGAGTAACCAGAGGAGATTTGCTGTACCAGATACTAAGATAGTAATAATTAATATTTACTGAATGCCTATTTGTGCCAGGAATCTTTACAACAACTATAAAAGGTAGCTACTAAGATTATCCCTGTTTTACAGATGAGGAAAATGAGGCAAAGGCAATTAAGTGACTTTCCCAAGGTCACATGAGTTGATGGAGCTGGGATTTTGGCTTCAAGGATTCTTTCTTACCATCACAGCTGCCTGTCTCATACTATATAACCTAAATAATTAAAATAGTTAAAATAAACCCACATACCCATGGTCAATTAATCTTTAAAAAAGGAAGTAATATAAAATGGTGAAAAGACAGTCTCTTCAACAAGTGGTGCTAGGTAAGTTGGACAGATGAATGTAAATCAATGAAGTTAGAACACACCCTCATATCTTACAAAAAAGAATAAACTCAAAATGACTTAAAGACTTAAACATAAGACATCACACCATAAAACTCTTTTTTTTCCATTTATTTTTATTAGTTGGAGGCTAATTACTTTACAATATTGTCGTGGGTTTTGTCATACATTGACATGAATCAGCCATGGATTTACACCATAAAACTCTTAGAAGAGAGCACAGGCAAAAGATTCTCTGACATAAATCATATCCATGTTTTCTCAGGTCAGTCAACTAAGGCAATAGAAAAGCAAAAATAAACAAATGGGACCTAATCAAACTTAACAAGATTTTGCACAACAAAAAGAAACCAGAAAAAAAAACAACAACTGTAAAAACAACCTACAGGATGAGAGAAAATATTTGCAAATGATGTGACAGACAAGGGCTTAATCTCCAAACTATACAAACAGCTCATTTAACTCAGTGACAACAACAAAAAAACAAACCAAGAAATGAGCAGAAGACTTTAATGGACATTTTGCCAAAGAAGACAAACAGCTGGCCAGAAGGTATATGAAAAGATGCTCAACATCACTAATTATTAGAGAAATGCAGATCAAAACTACAATGAGGTATTATCTTACACTGGTCAAAATGGCCATCATTAAAATGTCTACAAAAAACAAGTGCTAGAGAGGGTGTGGAGAAAAGGGAAGTCTCCTATACTATTGGTGGGAATGCAAACTGGTCCAGCCACTATAGAGAGCAGTCTGGAGGTTCCTCAGAAAACTAAGAATTACCATATGATCCAGCAATCCCATTCCTGGGCACATTTGTTGCTGTTCAGTTGCTAAGCTGTGTCTGATTCTGCAACCTCATGGACTGCAGCATACCAGGCACTTTTGTTCTCCACTATCTCCTAGAGTTTACTCAAATTGGTATCCACTGAGTCAGTGATGCTATCTGACCATCTTATCCTTTACCACCCCCTTCTCCTTTTGCCTTCAAAATTCCTAGCATGAGGGTCTTTTCCAATGAGTCGGTTCTTCTCATCAGGTAGCCAAAGTATTGGAGCTTCAGCATCAGTCCTTCCAATGAATATTCAGGACTGATTTCCTTTAGGATTGACTGGTTTGATCTCCTTGCAGTCCAAGGGACACTCAAGGGTCTTCTCCAGCACAATTTGAAAGCATCAGTTCTTTGGTGCCCAGCTTTCCTTATGGTCCTACTCTCACATCCATGCATGACTACTGGAAAAACCATAGCTTTGACTATATGGACCTTTGTCAGCAAAGTGACAGCTCTGCTTTTTATTAATAATATGCTGTCTAGGTTCATCATAGCTTTCCTTCCTGGGAGCAAGCATCTTTTAATTTCATGGCTGCAGTCACCATCCACAGTGATTCTGGAGCCTAAGAAAATAATATCTGTCACTGCTTCCACTTTTTCCCCTTCTACTTGCCATGAAGTGCAGGGAACAGATGCCTGGGCACATACAAAATTATAATTTGAAAAGATTCACAAACCCCTATGTTCACAGCATCACTATTCACAATAGCTAAGACAAGGAAACAATCTAATGTCCCCTGACAGACGAATGGATAAAGAAGATGTGGTACATATACACAATGGAATACTACTCAGCCATAAAAAAGAATGAAGTAATGCCATTTTCAGCAACATGGATGGGCTTAGAGATTAACATACCAAGTAAAGTAAATCAGAAACAGAAAGATAAATATCATATGATATCATTTATATGTGGAATCTAAAATCTAAAATGGGCTTCCCATTGGCTCAGTGGTAAAGAATCTACTTGCAGTGCAGGAGCCACAGGAGATGTGGATTCAACCCCTGGGTCAGGAAGATCCCCGGAAGAAGGGCATGGCAACCCACTCCAGTATTCTTGTCTGGAGAATCCCAAGGACAGAGGAGCCTGGCAGGCTATGGTACACAGGATTGCAAAGAGTCGAACATAGCTGAAGTGACTTAGCATGCATGCACAAAATATAACATAAATGAACCTGACTACAAAACAGAAAAAGACTCACAGACACCAGGGAAGACTTGTGGTTGCCAAGGGGGAGAGGCATGGTAGAGGAAAGAACTGGCAGTTGGGGATTAGCAGATATAAACTATTATATATAGGATGGATAAACAGCAAAGTCCTACTGTATAGCACAGGGAACTATATTCAGTATCCTGTGATAAACCATGATGGAAAAGAATATTTTTAAAAAAATGTCTATATGTATATAAATGAGTCACTTTTTGTGCTCAATTGCTCAGTCGTGTCTGACTCTTCTGCAATGCCATGGACTGTAGCCTGCCAGACTCCTCTCTCCATGGGATTTCCCAGGCAAGAATACTGGAGAGGGTTGCCATTTCCTTCTCCAGGGGATCTTCCCAACCTGGGGATCGAATGAGTCTTCCACATCTCCTGTAGGCAGGTTCTTTACCCACTAAGCCATCAGGGAAGCCCAAGTCACCTTAGGTACAGCAGAGATTAATACAACATTGTAAATCAACTATACTTCAATTAAATTTAAAAAATAGCTGAAATCTCAATGGGCAGATCAATGAAATAGAATAGACAGCTCAAAAGCATACTAGTGTATATGAAACTGAAGCTATCATTAGGTTGAGAACCCAAATTAGTGGATAACAAGAGGATGTATTCAATAAAAGCCTGCAAAGAGGTAATACAGTGTTATGGTTAAATGCACAGGCTTTGGTATCCAATAAACCTAAGCTTATACAGAAGCTTACCCACTTATTAGCTCTCTGACCTTAGTATAAAAACAGTGACTTACTCACGAAGGCATCTGTCAATAAATTGCTTCATGTAGTGCCCTGTGCAAAATGATCTCTTAATATACCCTAACTATCATTATCAGCACTCAATAAATACTAGCTGTCATTATCACTGGCATGGGAGGAATAAGACTTGAATCTCATTACCTCACAGCATACACAGCAAAATTTCCAGCTAAATGTAGAAAAAAGAAATAAAAAAATAGGATAGAGCTATCTAACTTGAAAGTAAGGAAAGGTTTTTTCCAGTTATAAAAACAATGAGAAAAAAAATCTTAAAACAAAACATTGATAACTGAACAACAGTAAGAGTTAAATACCACATGTAGGTGTTTTAATGTAGTATAAGTTTAAATACTAAATTTACTAATTTAAATTACATTAAAAATTTTAACCCTGATTTCAATTTTTAGAAAATTTCACTCAAACTTACTCTTTATCAATTAAATCACCAGGAACTTTCAGAACAATATTTTTAACATCTTATTGCTTGCCAAGATCTGAACTCTGGTGCTTGCTCTGCCTCTCCTGTTCCTTAAAGGAGTTTGGTGGGAGAGACATCATTAACAGAGACCAAGTCAGATGGATGCAGGTCTTCCTTTCCCAGTTGTGTTGCACAAACTGGTCGATTCTTGTCCAGAGTAGGAAAGACCCAAGATTTCAGAAAAATCTAAATAACAATTTGATATTGTTTGGACTTCCCTGATGGCCCAGCAGTTAAAACTTAGTGCTCATACCCCAGTGGGTAGGAGTTCGATTCCTGGTCAGGGAACTAAGATTCTGCATGCTGTGTGGCCAAAAACATTTTTTAGTTAAAAAAAAAGAAGAATTTGACATTTTATTATAAGATCTCTCTTAATTTAGGTTTATTAAATGTCAAAATTATTTGCTTCTCATCTAAACACATTTCATTTTGTGACTTACTTTTTTTTTTTACATGTACATAGCATTAAATACTTTAAATACTAAGCATATATTGGGCTTCCCTGATAGTTCATTGGTAAAGAATCCACCTACAATGCAGGAGATCTCGGTTTGATCCTTGGGTTGGGAAGATCCCCTGGAGAACGGAAAGGTTACCCACTCCAGAACTGGCCTAGAGAATTCTGTTTATTTTAGTCCATGGGGTCACAAAGAGTTGGACATGACTGTGCGACTTTCACTTTGACTTTCAAGCATATATTATATTTAAAATACAATCCCCAAAGTGATAAGTGGTGAGTTTCACACCAGCAGCCTGGTGAAGAACTAGAGAATGGTGGAGAGTGAGTGGACTTTGGAGTCAGATAGGGCTGGGTCTTACCCCTGCTCTGTCTTTTTCCAGCTATATGACTCAATGCATTGCCACATTTCCTGGCACATTAGTTTTCTCATCTATAACCTGGAAGTGATAATCAGACCTTTTCTGTTGTGTCCTTGTAAGGAGTATAGATAACATCTGTAAAGTGGCAGGTCCACTGTCCATCACAAAGTAGACACTTTCCAGTGCTTGTTATTGTTATTACCTCCTCCCATTTGTTTGATTTGTCATGTATTGATCGTTAATTTGCTGAGATGTTTAGTTTTCCATTAGTTCCTTGAACACAGGGGCTGATTTTATGTTTTCTTAGAACAGTGCTTTGCTTATAGCTGGCCTTTCTTTCCCCGATTTCTTCCCTTCCTCCTCCCCATCGCCTTCACATGTGATCTTTTACAGCCTACCTAACCAGGTTGATTGGCTGGTAAGTCTTGTAACACAGAGTGCCTTTTCCATGGGTTACCAGGAAGAGAAGGGTTTGTGAGTATGTGTATATTTTTATACAGATACAATAGGCAAAGTGATAGGGTGACTTGTCCAGAGTCCCACAGGCTCTGCATCTCTTCGTGCTTTTACCCTGGTGGCTCAGATGGTAAAGAATTTGTCTGCAATGCGGGAGACCTGGGTTTGATCCCTGAGTCAGAAAGATCCACTGGAGAAGGAAATGGCAACCCATATCAGGATTCTTGTCTGGAAAATTCCATGGGCAGAGGAGCCTGGCAGGTTATAGTCCATGGGGTCGCAAACAGTCTGACACGACTGAGCAACTAACACCCACATGCCGTATCAGCTACCTAATAAATGTATAGAATTCTAAAGACTGCAAAGGGCTCCTACATTTGCATTATGGCTACTTGTAGTTTCTTCACAGCAGTATCAAGAATTGTCTTCCATTTTAGAATTTCCAATTTTGAGGAAGGATGTTGTAGGACCAAACCTTAAAAAAAAAGACAGACATATTAACACAAAAGGGATATTTCAAAATATATACTGAGTCAGTACTCATTGAGTAGACCCTATCCAGTCATCAGTCTACCAAACTCTACCTGGTAAAAAAAAAATTAACAAAAAGAAACACTCAAATCCATTTATATTAAAGCACAAATAATTATCTGCTTAAGAATGATCTTTCCTATAGGAGGATTTACACTGAAGGGATCATATCTTTAACCCCCTATGATGACATCTAAAGTATTAAGAGGCCTTTCAAGAATGCCTTCACATCCTGTGATTTTAGAATCCTCAGGACAGAATCTCATCTATCAGAGAGAACATTTTATAGGCAGTCAATAGACTTGGGTTCAGTTCCTGATTCTCCTACTGAGTAGTCTGGGTACTCAACATCTCCGGGCTTCAGTTTTCTCATCAGTAAAATGCGGGAGCTGAATGAGATGATTTCTAAGGCCTCTTAGCTCTATAATTCTTCCTTTATAAAAACTCTACCCCGGTAATGAACATATGGAAGGATCCATCTACAGCTTCAAGGAACTTAAGGGAAGAGGAAAACCTGCTATTTCTTTATTCCAAGTCTAATGCATTAAATAAACCAGTAAATTACATATAGAAGAAAATTTGGAAAATAAAGAGTGGCATGGGGAAGGATATGGTATCTTACCCTGCAAGCACTGTTACCATCTTGGTGTGGCTCCTTCCAGATTTTTTTACCCCATGCATAGGTACTTTAAAGCATTATTTTGCAATGAGAATGTTTAGTGTTTACTCTGTCTCCAGATCTTTTGCCTTAGTCATGAGCTCTTCATTTTAGCCATAACTCCAGGTGAAACTTTGAATCAGGGCATTCTGGCTCCTCCCCACTTTGTTCACCTCTAATCCTTTATGGCAGAAAGTGAAGAGGAACTAAAAAGCCTCTTGATGAAAGTGAAAGAGGAGAGTGAAAAAGTTGGCTTAAAACTTATCATTCAGAAAACTAAGATCATGGCATCTGGTCCCATCACTTCATGGGAAATAGATGGAGAGACAGTGGAAACAGTGGCTGACTTTATTTTGGGGGGCTCCAAAATCACTGCAGATGGTGATTGCAGCCATGAAATTAAAAGACGCTTACTCCTTGGAAGGAAAGTTATGACCAACCTAGATAGCATGTTAAAAAGCAGAGACATTACTTTGCCAACAAAGGTCCCTCTGGTCAAGGCTATGGTTTTTCCAGTGGTCATATATGGATGTGAGAGTTGGACTGTGAAGAAAGCTGAGCATCGAAAAATTGATGCTTTTGAACTGTGGTGTTGGAGAAGACTCTTGAGAGTTCCTTGGACTGCAAGGAGATCCAACCAGTCCATCCTAAAGGAGATCAGTCCTGGGTGTTCATTGGAAGGACTGATGCTGTAGCTGAAACTCCAATACTTTGGCAACCTCATGCAAAGAGTTGACTCATTGGAAAAGACCCTGATGCTGAGAGGGACTGGGGGTAGTAGGAGAAGGGGACAACAGAGGATGAGATGGCTGGATGGCATCACTGATTGATGGACATGAGTTTGAGTAAACTCTGGGAGTTGGTGATGGACAAGGAGGCCTGGCGTGCTGCAATTCATGGGGTTGCAAAGAGTTGGACACGACTGAGCGACTGAACTGAACTGAATCCCCACCTTAACATGAGATTAAGGACAGGCTTAATCTTCTCTTCCCAAATAATGGAACTACTTGACTTCCCTTTCTTTGAGGCATCATGCTACCCCCATCTCATGCAGCTCAAGTTGGGCTGACAATTACAGTTCTTTACTACACATGAGCCAAAGACCCAGGTTTGACCAACAGTATTACTCCAATTTCAAGCCAACCATCATTGGGCCATAAGGTGGGTACCTAACTGAAGTAGAGCTCATCAGAGTCACTACCTTGACTAATCAGAGTCAATCCGAATATCCTGAGATTATGTGGACACCGGAGGAGAAGAAGCACTTTCTTCCTAGGCAGGGAACATGTGAATTTAGGGCTGGGGGGTGACATCTTCTTCACGGTATGAAATGAGTCTAACTGTATAATTCAGCCAGAGTTGGAAGAAGAGTCCCTGAAGCATGGAGTCCAACACCCTTGTTACCCAAGCTGATTTCTCAGAACCCTGAAGAAAAAGTCCCCAGGGTACTGGAGTGGAGAAACCAGAGGTGGCTGGATTAGAGGGGGATGCCTTTGAAAAGTTTGACTTGGAATCCATAAACTTAAATGTCTGACTCTTATTGGGGTTATACCAAGAGGATGACTGGGAGAAAGTTTCCAAACTCAGGGAATGGAAGTGATTCTCACTCTGGTTGCTGACTGTTGCATAAGGGGATCTTACCATTTTCTGAACAGATCTTGGATGTCAGTGAGAAGTGGGTGACAACAGGTAAATTGCTATCCTGGGAGATCTGGGAACACTGCTTTTGATCGACAAGAGCTAGGAAAGAAGGAAGAAGGAGGAATGTGAGCAGGGAGAGGGAAAGGAAGAGAAAAAGAAAGCATTTTGCCAGATCATCATCAACAGAAAATTCAATTGTCAATATTTTAACATCCTTACCAGGGAATTAAAATTTTCCATAAGCACCCAAAATTCCCCATAAAATATTTTCATTAGTTCTGGAGTCAGTCTTTCAAACTGAAAATGCCAGACTTCCCTGGTGGTCCAGTGGTTAAGATCTGCCTGCCAATGAAGAGGACATGGGTTCGATCCCTGGTTGGGGAAGATCCCACATGCTGCAAAGCATCTAAGCCCAGGCACCACAACTACTAAGTCCCTGCTACAACAAGAGAACCCCCTAATCACTGCAACTAGTGAAAGCCCACATGCAGCAACAAAGACCCAGCAGAGCCAAAATTAAATAAATAAATTAATCAATTAAAAAGTTTTAAATGAGCATAGATTTATTCTAAAAAAAAAAAAAAACCAGAAGATTCCTCTGCATAATTTCTTAATTTATTAGGGGACTGTGTTAATGCTTTTAAGAATTGCCTTTTCACATGAGAACTGCTGAAAAAGGATTAATTCTTTATTTTAATTTCTTCATTTAATAACTGGATAACAGCAGCCTGTTGTTGGCTTAAAAAAAAAAAAAGGCATGCTCAACAAGGGTAATTATTAGAGAAATGCAGATCAAATCTAGTGAGATACCACCTCAAACTAGTCAGAATGACCATCATGAAAAAATCCACAAACAGATGCTTAGAGAAGGTGTGGAGAAAAAAGAACTCTCCTAGTCCAAAAGAACTCTTGGTAGAAAAGTAAATTGGTGCAGCCAATATGGAAGTTCCTTAAAAAACTGAAAAAAAAAAAAAAAAAAAAGCCAAACCCTGAAAATAGAGTTTCCATGTGAGACAGCAGTCCCACTCCCAGGCATATATCCAGAGAAAACTATAATTTGAAAAGATACAAGCACCCCTATGTTCAAAGTAGCACTATTACAATAGCCAAACACAGAAAAAACCTAAATGTACCACTGATAGATGAATGGATAAAGAAGATGTGTATACATACACAATGAAATACTACTCAGCCATAAAAAGAATGAAATGATGTCATCTACAGCAACATGGATGGCCTGAGATTATCATACCAGGTGAAGTAAGTCAGAAATAGAAAGACAAATACCAAATGATATCACTTCTATGTGGAATCTAAAATATGACACAAATTAACTTATTATGAAACAGAAACAGACTCACAGACATAGAAAACAAACTTATGGTTACTAAAGGGGGAAAGGGGGTGGGGAGAGGGATAAATTAAGAGTTTGGGATTAGCAGATTCAAACTACTACATATATATATGACAGACCAACAAAAAGTACTGTCATACTGTATAGCACTTGGAACTATATTTAATATCCTGTAATAAATGATATGGGTGTGTATAACTGAATCATCTGCTGTACACCAGAAACTAACACAACACTGTAAATCAACTATGCTTCAATTTAAAAAGAAGGCTACAAGGACACAAAGCCTTTCAGTATCATTAAGTTTTGGGCTAAAATATAAATCTAAGACAATACATTTATTATCTATGAAGTGGAATGAATTCATCCCACAGAGAAAACATATACATTTTAAAACCTGTCTAAATATAA
Source organism: Odocoileus virginianus (assembly GCF_023699985.2). NCBI lineage: Eukaryota > Metazoa > Chordata > Mammalia > Artiodactyla > Cervidae > Odocoileus > Odocoileus virginianus. The sequence goes on from NC_069697.1 coordinate 22,971,810, forward strand.
AGCACAGAAGAATTGATGCTTTTGAACTGTGGTGTTGGAAAAGACTCTTGAGAGTCCCTTGGACTGCACGGAGATCCAACCAGTCCATCTTAAACGAGATCAGTCCTGGGTGTTCATTGGAAAGACTGATGCTGAAGCTGAAACTCCAATACTTTGGCCACCTGATGCGAAGAGCTGACTCATTTGAAAAGACCCTGATGCTGGGAAAGATTGAGGGTAGGAGAAGAAGGGGACAACAGAGGATGAGATGGTTGGATGGCACCACTGACTCAATGGACATGGGTTTGGGTGGACTCTGGGAGTTGGTGATGGACAGGGAGGCCTGGCATGCTGCAGTTCATGGGGTCGCAAAGAGTTGGACATGACTGAGCGACTGAATTGAACTGAACTAAATACAAAATTTAGATATATTTTGAAAAGAAAGCAAAACTCATGGGAGCTTCTTAAATTTTATATGTAAATTAGGAGGTCTGTAAGTCCAGGATCTCATAACAAATATGCTGTACCAGGTGCAGAAATAAATGAGAAAATCACAATGATAAAAAAAAAGGCAAAAGAAATAAGGCTATAGGTAAGAAATTGCACAGTAACCATGAGTTTCATCTATTGAGCACTATGCTAAGTACATTAAAAGCATTGTATTATTTAATTTTCTCAACAAAGTTATACCATTAATTCCTCTCCCTCTCTTATTTTATAATGAGGAAATCAAATAAGTCTAGGATAAGGCCTGAAAATTGGCTATTCTAACAAGTTCCCAGTGATGTTGATGCTCTGGTGTAGGGACCACACTTTGATAACCACTACTACAGGGCATCTCAACCCATTTATTAAGAGCAATCACTTTTTCTTAAAAAGTAAAAATTCTATTGCTGGAATTACCTTGTGAAAGCAAATATATTCGGCCTCATGAATCATCAGGAATCAACAATAATACTTATATACTAAAGGTTATCATTAGGATCATATAAAAGAATAAGGATAATAATAATAAAATAGAAAAGAACAATATGTAGTGTCTGCTACATTTAGGTTCTTTTCCAAGTGCTTTAGTGATTATTTAACATTCCCAACAACACTGGAAGGAGGTATAATTTGTTGTATCATGTTACAAATAATGAAGCTGAGGCAAAGAGAGGTTACAAATGTGTTCAAGTTACACACCTATGGAGTGAAAAGCTAGGATTTGGACCTAGAAAGACTTTGACCATGTGGATCACAACAAACTGCAGAAAATCCTTAAGAAGATGGGAGTGTCAGACCACCTACATGTCTCCTGACAAACCTGTATGCGGTTCAAGAAACAACACTGAGAGCTAGACATGGAACATTGATTGGTTCCAAATTGAGAAAGGAGTACGACAAGGCTATATATTGTCACCCTGGTTATTTAATTTCTGTGCAGAATACATCACGTAAAATGCCAGCCTGGATGAATCACAAGCTGGAATCAAGATTGCTAGGAGAAATATCAACAACTCAGATATGCAGATGATACCACTCAAATGGCAGAAAGTGAAAAATAACTAAAGATGAGAGAGAAAGAGGAGAGTGAAAAAGCTGGCTTCAAACTCAACATTCAAAAACTAAGATCATGGCATCTGGTCCCATCACTTCATGGCAAATAGAGGAGGAAGAAGTGGAAACAGTGACAGAAGTGGAAGCAGTGACAGTGATTTGGGGCTCCAAAATAACTGTGGATGGTGACTGTAGCCACGAAATTAAAAGACACTTACTTCTTGGAAGGAAAGCTGAAACAAAACTAGACAGCATATTCAAAAGGAGAGACCCCACTTTGGCGACAAAGGTCCATACAGTCAAAGCTATGGTTTTTCTAGTAGTTATGTATAGATGTGAGAGTTGGACCATAAAGCAGACTGAGTGCTGAGGAACTGATGGCCTTCAAATTGTGCTGGAGAAGACTCTTGAGAGTCCTTCGCACTGCAAGGAGATCCAACCAGTCAATCTTAAAAGAAATCAACCCGGAATATTCATTGGAAAGACTATTGCTAAAGCTCCAATACTCTGACCACCTGATGGGAAAGAGTTGACTTACTGGAAAAGACCCTGATCCTGGAAAAGATTGAAGGCAAAAAGAGAAGGGGGCGGCAGAGGAAGAGATGGTTAGATAGCATCACTGACTCAACGAACATGAATTTGAGCAAACTGTGGGAGATAGTGGAGGACAGAGGAACCTGGCATGCTGCAGTCCTTGAGGTTGCAAAGTCAGACATGACTTAGTGGCTGAACAACAATCCTAAGAACAAAAGTGTAACCTCTACAACTAGATTACTTCTCTATCTCAAAGGGGTTGCTGTAGGGATAGCTACAACTACTATTTATTCTTATTGTGAAAACATTATCATTATTATGATAGTAGAATGGGAGTTAGGGCTAAAGTAATATCAATAACCTCAGATATGCAGATGACACCACCTTTATAGCAGAAAGTGAAGAGGAACTAAAAAGCCTCTTGATGAAAGTGAAAGAGGAGAGTGAAAAAGTTGGCTTAAAGCTTATCATTCAGAAAACTAAGATCATGGCATCTGGTCCCATCACCTCATGGGAAATAAATGGGGAGACAGTGGAAACAGTGTCAGACTGTATTTTTGGGGGCTCCAAAATCACTGCAGATGGTGATTGCAGCCACGAAATTAAAAGACGCTTACTCCTTGGAAGGAAAGTTATGACCAACCTAGATAGCATGTTAAAAAGCAGAGACATTACTTTGCCAACAAAGGTCCATCTGGTCAAGGCTATGGTTTTTCCAGCGGTCATGTATGGATGTGAGAGTTGGACGGTGAAGAAAGCTGAGCACCAAAAAATTGATGCTTTTGAACTGTGGTGTTGGAGAAGACTCTTGAGAGTCCCTTGGACTGCAAGGAGATCCAACCAGTCCATCCTAAAGGAGACCAGTCCTGGGTGTTCATTGGAAGGACTGACACTGAAGCTGAAACTCCAGTACTTTGGCCACCTCATGCAAAGAATTGACTCATTGGAAAAGACCCTGATGCTGGGAGGGATTGGGGGCAGTAGAGAAAGGGACGACAGAGGATGAAATGGCTGGATGGCATCACCGACTCGATGGGCATGAGTTTGATAAAACTCCGGGAGTTGATGATGGACAGGGAGGCCTGGCGTGCTGCGATTCATGGGGTTGCAAAGAGTTGGACATGACTGAGCAACTGAACTGAACTGAACTGAATATAAAGAACAATGTATTGGGAGTCAGAAGACCAGAGTTGGGGGTCACAGACCTATCAAAAATTGTGTGACTCTGGGCAAGTTACTCAGCCCTTAGTGAAACAGAAACTCTATCAGCTATCCCACAGGAATATCAGGACAACTAAATTAGACAATGGTTAGAAAGTTCCCTATGATCTGTTGTTGTTGAGTCACTAACTCATGTCTGGCTCTTTGCCACCTGATGGATTGCAGCATGCCAGGCTTCCCCAACCTTCACTATCTCCTGGAATTTGCTCAAACTCATATCCGTTGAGTCGATGATACCATCCAATCATCTTATCCTCTGTAGTCCCCTTCTTCTGCCCTCAATCTTTCCCAGCATCAGGGTCTTTTCCAATGAATCAGCTATTCCCATCAGGGAGCTAAAGTATTGGAGCTTCAGCATCAGTCCCTCCAGTGAATATTCAGAGTTGATTTTCTTTAGGATTAGCTGGTTGGATCTCCTTGCAGTTCAAGGGACACTCAAGAGTCTTCTCCAGCACTGCAATTTGAAAGCAGCAATTCTTTGGCGTGCAGCCTTTTTTACGGTCTGACTCTCACATTTGTGTGTGACTACTGGAAAAACCATAGCTTTGACTGTATAGACCTGTGTCAGCAAAGTGATGTCTCTGTTTTTTAATACGCTGTCTAGGTTCGTCATAGCTTTTCTTCCAAGGAGCTAGCATCTTTTAATTTCATGGCTGCAGTCATCGTCCACTGTGATTTTGGAGCCCAAAATAGTAATGTCTGTCACTGTTTCCTTTTTTCCCCCCATCTATTTGCTCTTAAGTGATGGGACTGGATGCCATGATCTTAATTTTTTGAATGCTGAGTTTTAAGCCAGGTTTTTCACTTCTCTTTCACCTTCATCAAGAGGTTCTTTAGTTCTTTGCTGGTGGTGTCATCTGTGTATCAGAGGTTATTGATATTTTTTCTGGCAATTTTGATTCCAGCTTGAGCTTCATCTAGCCTGGCATTTCGCATGATGTAGTCTGCACAGAAGTTAAATAAGTAGGGTGACACTATACAGCCTTGACATACTCCTTTCCCAATTTTGAACGAGTCCGTTGCTCCATGTCCAGTTCTAACTGTTGCTTCGTGACCTGCATACAGGTTTCTCAGGAGGCAGGTAAGGTGGTCTGGTATTCCTATCTCTTTAAGAATTTTCCACAGTTTGTTGTGATCCACATGGTCAAAGGCTTTAGCATAGTCAATGAAGCAGATGTTTTTCTGGAATTCCCTTGCTTTTTCTATGATCCAACAGATGTTAGCAATTTCTATGATCTGTAAAACACTATAAACTAAAATGATTTTTATTTTTTTTTAAATAGCTCTTTTGCTACATGTAAATCTACTTATATATATTCAACACAATAGAAGGTGAAATGGGAAATATTAAGGTTCTGAACATAAAGTTTCACTCTAGTAGGAGTCAGAACAGGGTCTACCAATACTCTTCACTGTGCAGTGCTAATCTCTGATGAAGACATTCATCCTTTTTGAATTGCATGACTGTGCTAGTTACTCATATTTCCCTATCAAGTTTTCTGAAATTATTATCAGCAATGGCTTCAGATCCCTAAGATTCTTTAAAAAAAAAAAACATTTCTAGGCTTGCAAATGTTTCAGCATCTGAGAATAGCATCAATTTCTTGGAAATAAAATAGTAAACTTCATTTTAGCTGTGAAAACCATGGAGACTAAGAGTAAGTGATGGGATGATGCAACATTCTGAGAGAGGTGAGTGGTACCTCAGAAGTGAAGGAAGAAGGCAGCAGGACTGATCTCTCTGTTAGGCACACAACCCTTCCACGAACCTAGAAAATGTGTTAATTTTAATTTCTTCTCAAACAGAAAAAACCTGAATATGACAACAATGAATATACAAGTCTAACTGAATTATATTTGTCTTCATAACAATACAGTCATAAGAAGTTATTTTTAGTAACTTTATGGAGGTAGGGACTCACGAAGGCAAACGTGCCCAGAACCCACAAAAGTCATAATGTAGTCCAGGGAGTGAGGGAACACAAGCAGTTCTTCTTCAGTGGTGGGAAGAAATGGGCTGTGGAAGCAGCATTGACCTAAGTGCCTTTAAAATGGGCCAGTTTCTACTATTTCACATACATATAACATTATCACAGGTTTCTAATTCTAGGCTTACAGACTCAAGTGTTTACTCCCCTCTCTGAAATTAATTAAATGCTCTTTATGACCTTGGATACACCTGTCCTTCCACTCAATTCCTTTTATTTATCCCCTTATACAAAGTAAAGCTTAATTTTTCACATTGACTTGGTTATCCCTTTTTTCCATTGTGATAAAATATACATAGCAAAATTACCATTTTTAAATAAAAATATTTTATTTGGTTGAATATGCATAACTTAACATTTATCACTTTACCAGTTTTTAAGTGTACAGTTCTGTAGCATTAAGTTCATTCACATTACTGTACAACCATCATCACCATCGAGCTTCAGAAATTTTTCATCATCCTTAACTAAACTCTGTACCCATTAAACTTAAACTCCCTAATTACTGCCCCCGCCCCCAATTCCCAGTCCCTGGCAACCACCATCCTACATTCTATCTCTATGTATCTGACTACTCTAGGTACCTCATACTATGTATGTTTTTTATAGAGTATACTGTATTTGTTGTTTTGTTTCTAGATTAAAATGCCTTCAAGGTTCATCCATGCTGTACCATGTATCAGAATTTCACCGCTTTACAAGGTTAAATGATATCCTTCTATATATATATATATACACCACATTTTGTTTATCTCTTCATCTGTTGATGGACATTTGGGCTGTTTCCACATTTTGGTTACTATGAATAGTACTGCTCTGAGCACTGGTTGTACAAAAATCTGTTTGATTTCCCATTTATGATCACCTCCAGCTGAAGATAACCTTATCCTAAGCCTCAAATATTTTTAAAAACAATTTTTCAAATACAATGTCTGGCACAAAATAAAAAATAATCATATTCACAGGGAGTCAAGAGAACATGAGTGAGAACCAGCAGAAACAAAAGCAGAACCCAGAAATAGATTTAAATACCTATGCCCATCTGACTTTTGATTAAGATGCAAAAGCAACTCAAAGGAGGAAAGACAGTATTTTCAACAAATAAGCTGAAGCAACTTGAGATCCATAACCCAAAAGATGAACCTCAAGTTGGTCTCAGATGTATACAAAAGTTAACCTAAAATGGGTAATGGGTTTAAATATAAAACGTAAAGTTATAAAACTTTTAGGAAAAAAAAAGAGAAAAACTTCAGGATCTAGGGCAAGGCAAAGTGTTCACAGTCTTGATACCAATGGCACTATTTATTAAAAAACTGATAAATTTTATTTCTTCAACATTTAAAACTTTCTCTGCAAAAGACTCAAGTAAAAGAATGAGGAGACACTGGGAAAAATATTTGTAAAGCACATATATAACAAAGGACCAATATCTAGAATATATAAAGAATTTGTAAAACTCAACAGTAAAAAAATATATTATCCAATTAGAAAATGAGTAAAGACATGAAAGACATTTCACTGAAGAGGACATACAGATGGCAAACATTCAGCATCATTAGCCATGAAAGAAATGCAAATTAAAACCACAATGAGATAACACTACACATCTCCAAGAACTGCTAAAATAAAACACAGTTATAATATCCAAATACTAGTGAGAACGTGGAGGAAGGAGATAACTCAACATTGCTGGTAGAAATGTATTATAAAATGGCACAGTCATTCTAGAAAACAATTTGGCAGTTCCATATAAAAGGAAACATGCAAATACCTCATAGTCCAGCAATTGTACTTCTGGCACTTATCAAAGAGAAATAAAAACTTATGTTTACACAAAAATCTGTACATAAATGTTTGAGCAGCTTTTATAATATTCAAAAACCAGGGGTGAAAAAAACCCCACCCACTGAAGGAGTGAATGGTTAAACTGCGGGCCATCCATACAATGGAATGCACATTACCGAGCAATAAAAAGGGACAAACTACTGATATATATAACCTAGATGAATCTCTAGAGAATTAAGTTGACTGAAGAAAGACAATCACCAAAAATTAAACATTGTAGGATTTCATTTTACAACATTCTTAAGATAACAAAAATACATGGGACTTCCCTGGGGGTACAGTGGAAAAGAATTCGCCTGCCAGTGCAGAGGATGCGGGTTTGATCCATGGATCTGGGAGATTCCATATGCCATGGAGCAACTAAGCCCATGCACCACAACTGCTGAAGCCCACGTGCCTACAGCCTGCGTTCGGCAATGAGAGAATCCACTGCAATGAGAAGCCCGCCTACCTAACCAAAGAGCAGTCCTCACTCGCCACAACCAGAGAAAGCCCGCACACAGCGATGAAGACCCGGTGCAACAAATAAAGAAATAAACCAAAATATAGAAATGTAGAACACATTGGTGGTTGCCCGGGTTAAAGAGGGTGTGGGGACAGGAGGGATGTGGGTCGGATTATAGAAAGACAACATAAGTGATCCTTGCTGTGGTGGAACGTTTTGAAGTTTGACTGTGTTAATGTCCATATTCTGGTTGTGATGTTTTCCAAGATGTTGTCACATGGAGAAAATGAGTAAACAGTATATGGGATCCCTTTGTATTAACTCTTACACATGTGGGTCTATAATTTTCACAAAACAAAAAGTATAATTTTAAAGATTACATATGTGGCTAGCATCCTATTTGTGCTGGACCATGCTGCTGTATGAGAATCTGTAAGATCCCCTGAGGTGGAGACTTCATATCACATGAATATGAAGCATAATAGATGCTTTATTTAACTGGAAGCAATTTAAATTTTTGTATCTTATTCCTGATCTTCACTAATAATGTATTAAAATGATTAATGCAAACCAAATATCACTAATATAATGTGTTTTCAATATCTTACTCGCCATTTTCATTTTTATTTTTAAAACTGGAGGATTATTTATAAATCTAACTAGTAACTTCTATTTACATGTTTTTTCCATAGGTTTACTTGCTGCAACACGATGGTCTTCTTTTGCTTTAACTAGGCAGTTCTTCTTATGATAGTCTTCTCTTGAACAGCTGTTGATTTTGTATCCCTTTAAGTCGATCACAGTCATGATCCTAGTATCATCTTGTAAGGCACTACATTTCTTCAACATAGGATTTTTGGTTGCATACTTATAAGCATCTGCAGTAAGATCATGCCAACTGTAATCTACAAGATTTACAATTCCCACGGGAAATTAATGTTATACACAGCATATTTCTCTAATATCTCCTCAAGTTCGAACAGTATTTCAGCAGCAGTGACTTTGTATTCTTCAAATAGAGACTTTTGCAGTTGTAGTTTGGAAAATTTAAAATTAGTAGATAACACAGAAACACTAGAAGTTTGTGAGACACCAAGTGAGATGAACTCATCTTTCTCCCTGGATTCAGCTACTGTAGAAAGTCTTGCTTTCTCTAGTTCTTTAAATATACTCCTTGTAGGACTGTAAAAAACACATATGAACTTTAAAGATATTTTATACTTTTTAACCTAGTAATTTGACTTCTAGAAACCCATCTTAAGGTATAATAAAAAACTATAACATCTATGCATAAAATTGCTAACTACAGCATGATTTTTGATATAGGAAAAAATGGAAAAGAATCAAAGGCCTTATAGAGATATAGTTAAGTAAATAATGCCATACCCATACAGTAGGTAGCCATAAAAATTGTTTGGAAAATTGCTCTTAATAACTTGGGGAAATGTTTATGTTATAATATTATATAAAAGTATAATACATAATTGCATGTGTGGAAAGATCTCAAATGTATTTTATATATATATATATAATATATATATAAAATATATCTGGCATTAAAAGGACAAGCAAATGCCCACCCAAAAGCAAACATTGTGAGATTATAGAAGTCAACTTTTATTTTCTCTTTCTATACTTTTCTAACTTTTCTACATGAACATTTATTATGTTTATACACAGAAGATAAAAACCAATATGTGTTTTTCAATATGTGTTTATTCAATTGTTTAATTATAAGATAAGACAAAGATCACTTCTTCCAGAAACCCTTCCCTGAATTTCTTAGTCTACATTTTTTGTGTTCCTGTAGCTCACTCTACACACTCCTATTAGATGTTACTATAGTACACTAAAATTCTAAAACAGACAACAAAGATGGTCTCACAGAAGACTAGGCATTTCAGATATTGGAATTTTATAATTGGAATTTTGTAAGCCACAGTTTATAAAACAACTAGGCATACAATGTTTAAAACTTCCAGTAGTCTCCCCCTTTTGGTAATAGCATCTGGGTAATCCAAAGTACCCCACCCTGACTTTGGAAGACAACTAGAGAAGCTGAACAGAATATAAAAAAAATTTCTCGTTAAAGGCAATAGAGAAATAACAAGATAGTGAAGGGCTACTATCAATACCCTAGAGATTTGGAAATCGAAAGAGGAATTTGAGAGGCTTAGAGACCGATCAGGGCTTTTTATAGTTTTGTGGAAGCTAAGGGTTTTTGGAAAACTCAGCAGTGGCCACAGGACTGGAAAAGGTCAGTTTTCATTCAAATCCCTAAGAAGGGCAATCCCAAAGAACGCTCAAACTACCGCACAATTGCATTCATCTCACACGCTAGTAAAGTAATGCTCAAAATTCTCCAAGCCAGGCTTCAGCAATATGTGAACTGAGAACTTCCAGATGTTCAAGCTGGTTTTAGAAAAGGCAGAGGAACCAGAGATCAAATTGCCAACATCTGCTGGATCATCAAAAAAGCAAGAGAGTTCCAGAAAAACATCTATTTCTGCTTTATTGACTACGCCAAAGCCTTCGACTGTGTGGATCACAATGAACTGTGGAAAATTCTGAAAGAGATGAGAATACCAGACCACCTGACCTGCCTCTTGAGAAACCTGTATTCAGATCAGGAAGCAACAGTTAGAACTGGACATGGAACAACAGACTGGTTCCAAATAGGAAAAGGAGTACGTCAAGGCTGTATATTGTCACCCTGCTTATTTAACTTATATGCAGAGTACATCATGAGATGTACTGGTGTTCTTCCAGTACACTGGGCTGGAAGAAGCACAAGCTGGAATCAAGATTGCCAGGAGAAATATCAATAACCTCAGATATGCAGATGACAACACCCTTATGGCAGAAAGTGAGGAGGAACTAAAAAGCCTCTTGATGAAAGTGAAAGAGGAGAGTGAAAAAGTTGGCTTAAAGCTTAACATTCAGAAAACTAAGATCATGGCATCTGGTCCCATCACCTCATGGGAAATAAATGGGGAGACAGTGGAAACAGTGTCAGACTTTATTTTTTTTGGTTTCAAAATCACTGCAGATGGTGACTGCAGCCATGAAATTAAAAGACGCTTACTCCTTGGAAGGAAAGTTATGACCAACCTAGATAGCATGTTAAAAAGCAGAGACATTACTTTGCCAACAAAGGTCCGTCTGGTCAAGGCTATGGTTTTTCCAGTGGTCATGTATGGATGTGAGAGTTGGACGGTGAAGAAAGCTGAGTGCCGCAAAATTGATGCTCTTGGACTATGGTGTTGGAGAAGACTCTTGAGAGTCCCTTGGACTGCAAGGAGATCCAACCAGTGTATCCTAAAGGAGATCAGTCCTGGGTGTTCATTGGAAGGACTGACACTGAAGCTGAAACTCCAATACTTTGGCTACCTCATGCAAAGAGTTGATTCGTTGGAAAAGTCCCTGATGCTGGGAGGGATTGGGGGCAGTAGAGAAAGGGACAACAGAGGATGAAATGGCTGGATGGCATCACCGACTCGATGGGCATAAGTTTGAGTAAATTCCGGGAGTTGGTGATGGACAGTTGGTGATGGCGTGCTGCGATTCATGGGGTCGCAAAGAGTCAGACATGACTGAGCTACCGAACTGAATGGAAGGATTTTGGAGTCCAGGCTTTCCAACGGGAGGCTGCATCCTAGGAGTAAGAGTTGTCCTAAAAGTAGACCTAGACCAGCACATTCAAAGACAGCTTCAAATGGCTGCATTCTCTGAAACTGAATTAAGGTGACCCCTGGCTGTTTCCTCAAGCCTCTGACACAAACAAATGTAAATCTCCTTCAGAACAAGATAACTTCATCTTATCCCTCAAATTATTTTTAAAAACAATTTTTATTTTTTTTTAAAAGAGAGCTGAGGTATTTCTTTATTTAAAACCCTTTTTATTTTGTAATGGGGTATAACCAACTAACTATGTTGTGATAGTTTCAGGTGAACAGCAAAGAGACTCAGTCATACACATACAGGTATCTATTCTTTCCCAAACTCCCTTCTCATCCAGGCTGCCACATGACATTGAGCAAAATTCCATGTGCTATATGGTAGGTCCTTGTTGGTTTTCATTTCAAATACAGTAGTGTGATATTTTGGTGACTCTTCCAATATTTAAAACTTTTTCATTATTATTATGTTTGTTATAGTGATCTATGATCTTTAATGTTACTATTGCAAAAAGATTAAAACTTGCTGAAGGCTCAGATGATGGTTAACATTTTTCAGCAATAAAGTATTTTTTAATTAAAGTGTGATGTTAACATTGGTTTTTAGACACAATGCTATTGTACACTTAATAGACTACAATTTAGTTTGATACAACTTTTATATGTTCCAAGAAACCAAAAAATTTGTGTGACTCATTTCATTGTGATATTTGCTTTATTACCGTGGTTTGGAACCATGCAGTTTGGGACACCTGATGGAGTTTCACTTGAATACTGTCTTTATAAAATGGTCCACAGCACAAAGGAGCCACTTGCATTTTTCTTCTAAATCATGGTTCCATTAGCATAGTTTGAAAAAAATGACATAGGTTTTCTAGCTAAGTGTTTAACATGAAATAAAAGGGAACATTGTTTCAAGATCAAAGATATTTGATGTGGAAAAGAATTCTAAATGTGGGGAACTCCCTGGTGGTCCAGTGCTTAGGGCTTGGCACTTTCACTGTGGGAGCCTGGTTTAACCCTGGTTGGGGAGCTAAAACCCCTCAAGCTGCATGGCATGGCCAAAAAAACAAACAATAAAAGAATTCTAAATGTGGATCTTAAATTTTTTATCTCTGAGCACTGGTTATATTATTACATTGATATTTAAAAGCTGGAAAGCCCATTTTTGCAAACATTGAATATATTTTCATAGTAATAATTCATTAAATTTCTGTATTTTTTAGAGCTTAAAAATCACTTTCATAAATATCACCTTATCAATTTCTAATACTCACCCTATGAGTCAGCTAATGTGTTATCTCTATTTTATGTTATTTTCTTTGTAAATCATATATATATATATATATATATATATATATATGCATTAGTGGTAAATTTATCTATTGCTCAAATAAAATGATAGAGATTGGATAAAGACAAATGTCATATGATACTAGTTATATATGAAATCTAAAAAATGATACAAACTAACTTATTTACAAAACAGAAATAGACTCACAGACTTAAGGGGAAGTGGGGGAGGAATAAACTAGGAGTTTGGGATTAAAATATATACACTACTATATACAAAATAAACAACAAAGACCCTACTGTATAGCACAGGGAACTATATTCAATATCTTGTAACAATTTGTAATGGGAAAGAATCTGACAAAGGAAATGCATATAACTGAATCACTTTGCTGTTTATCCCAAAACACTGTAAATCAACTATACTTCAATTTAAAATAAATAAATAAAATGATAGAGACTGTACTTATTACAGTAATTATAGTAACACCTATCATTTATTAATTCCCTGGTGGCCCAGTAGCTTAGACTGTGCTCCCAATGCAGGGGGCCCAGGTTAATCAATTTTATCACATGTAAAATGATGCCAGTAATTATAGCTCCTTCACAGAGTTGTTAAGAAATTTAATGTACATTTGAAAAAAATAATCTTTATATGTTTGGTTTACTTTTCAGACAAAAGCTCAAATAATCGACTGTTGAGTTCAAAACCAGATGATGAAAGGCATCAAATGAAAAACCTGGGCAGCCAATAAACCTCTGAAGCTTTATATAAATAGACCTACTTAATGCTCACATGCTTAATGCTCAGACCTACTTAATGCTTAAGACTCCCCTAGTGGCTCAGATGGCAAAGCATCTGTCTACAATGTGGGAGACCCGGGTTTGACTCCTGGGTCAGGAAGATCCCCTGGAGAAGGGAATGGCAACCCACTCCAGTACTCTTGCTTAGAAAATCCCATGGACCGAGAAGCCTGGTAGGCTACAGTCCACAGGGTTGCAGAGAGTCGGACATGACTGAGCAACTTCACTTTCACTTTCACTTTCAATGCTCACAAGACAATCTGATTTCAACCACTGAGTGCCAATTTAAGACCAATTGTGGATGCAAACTGACCAAGTTATACTGAATTGCATTTAGGCAGAAAGAGTTGAAAATGAAGAGACAATGACGGACTTCTGAAAAGAGAAGCAACTTGCTGGGGTCTTGAGAAAAGTTATAGCAGGCTCAAAAAACCCCAGACCAGAATAATATTTACTGGGGCTTTTCAACCCTGTATTATTGACATCTTTGATCAGATGATTCTCTGTTTTTGGCTGTTATGTATGTGCATTGTAGGATATTTAGCAGCATCTCTACACACCATATTGACAATACTGCCACAACTGCCCAGTTGTTAACAATCAAATAGGTCTTTGAAAAGTGAAAGTTAAGGGAAAGTGAAAGTCACTCAGTCGTGTCCAACTCTTTGCAATACCAGGGAATTCTCCAGGCCAGAATACTGGAGTGGGTAGCCTTTCCCTTCTCCAGGGGATCTTCCCAACCCAGGGATTGAACCCAGGTCTCCCGCATTGCGGGCAGATTCTTTACCAGCTGAGCCACAAAGAAGGCCCTTAGACGTTGCCAAACATCCCTGGTTTGGAATGGGCTGGGGAGCTGTGCCTGCTTGAGAACTCATAGATTGACAACTTTTAAGCTTTGTGATGTATGTTCTAGGACAGGTTGAGGTATTTTAATTTCCATTTCACCAATTAAGAAACTTTGTAACTAGAGGGTAAAAATGCTGTGGAGTGACTAGTTTCATTATTTCATTTATCTTTGTGGGCTTTACACAATTTCATGCTTGTTAATTACAAATCTCTTAAGTACATTCTATATGTCAAGCACTATTTTTGGGACTGGGGATAGAGAAGTGATAGAGAAGGGATTAAGTAAGTAAACTATCTTAACCTTTATAGACTTGACACTTTCATGAGGAGAGAGAGGGCAAACAAATAAATAGAAATATCATTTATAAAGTTAGAAAGTATTAAGAATAACAGAAATGTTAGGAAGGGGACTAAAGAATACCAAAATGGGCATACGGTGGAAATCTGAGATAAGGCAAATAAGAAAAGTCTTACCACAAAGGTGATACTTAAATAAAGACTTAAAGGCAACAGAGAGTAAACAGTGCAGAAAGCTGAAGAAACATCTGGAACAAATTGCCTAAGGCAAAAGTGGAGCTGGATTTGTTGTGAAATAGCAAGGAAATCCAGATGACTGGTTGATTTCACCACTTTTGCTTAAATCAACCAATAATTTGGCCAAAATAAAGTTCTCCATTGACTTCATAATCAGCTTTGAAATAGAAATTCCTTGATGTGGTTTCTTGGGGGATGAGGAATAGGGGAGGACTGGTCCTGACCACCTTATAACCTTTTGAGAATGTAAAGTGACCCTATCAAATAGAGAATAAATTCCAAATGTTTTACTTATAGTTAGCTCCTTCAGTGCATTCCAAAAGGGGTAAGTGGTCTTCACATTTTCTCTTTCCCCATATTTTCCTTTTTGGTTTTATCTAAAAGAAAAGAAAATTTTCTGATTAAAAAAGACAAAAAATATCAGTCAAAAGTAAGTTACTTTTTAAAAAAGTAAACTATAATTTGACAAAACTGAGCTATATTATTACCTGATCAAAAAAAATAGATGGGTCCAGTGTCCAAAAATTTAATTTCAGTGAAGTCTTCCATTCTACCAAGAGACCTAAGAATGAAAAATTGGAATTTTGAAGTTAAGTTATCATGTCTGTAGGTGATATTTCGAAGTACTTGATGGTTTGAAAGTTTAAATATTTTATTTTCAATGAAGTGTAAAAAAATTAAGGTGGGGCACAACCCTCCCTTTACCTCTACATTCATTTCATAGGCTATTGACTTGACATTGATACAATCAGGATTTCATGCTCATGTCAATACCGAGTTTCTCAACCTTGATACTACTGACATTTTAGGCCAGATAATTCTTTGCTGTAAAGTGTTGCCTTGTGCCTTGTAGAATGTTTAGCGCCATCTCTGGCCTCTACCTACCAGATACCAGTAGCATAACTTCTTACTCAGACAACAAAAAGTGTCTCCTGACCCTGCCAAATGTCTCCTGGGAATTAAAATTGCCTCTTATTGGGAATGACTATGCTAGTGTAATGGCCAGGAGACAAAAGTTTTGATAGGGAATGATCTGGTGCTTATGAAGATGAGTGATACTACTGATGGCAGGGTCATCAGAACAGTGCAACTCAAAAAGTGGTCCCTGCACACCTATGGGCATCTTATCTTTGACAAAGGAGAAAAGTATATACAATGGAGAAAACATAGCCTCTTCACTAAGTGGTGCTGAGAAAACTAGACAGCTATGTGTAAAAGAATGACAGAACACTTCCTAAAACCATACACAAAAATAAGCTCAAAAAGGATTAAAGACTTAAATGTAAGGCCAGAAACTGTAAAGCTCTTAGAGGAAAATATAGGCAGTACAATCTTTGACAAATTGTGGTAAGATTCTCTCTGACCCACCTCCAGCTTGATGGAAATAAAAACAAAAGTAAACAAATGGGACGTAATAAAACTTAAAAGCTTTTGCACAGCAAAGTAAACTAAACAAGATGAAAAGACAACCCTCAGAATGGGAGAAAATAACTGCAAATGAAGCAACTGACAAAGGGTTAATCTCCAAAATATATAAGCAACTCATACAGCTCAATACCAGAAAAGCAAAAAATGCAATCAAAAAATGGTCAGAAGACCTAAAAGACATTTCTCCAAAGATGTACAGATGACCAACAGACATATGAAAAGATGCTCAACTTTGCTCCTTATTAGAGTAATGCAAATCAAAACTACAGTGAGGTATTACCTCACACCAGTCAGAATGGCCATCATCAAAAAATCTACAAATAATAAATGCTGGAGAGGATGTGGAGAAAAGGGAACCCTCCTGCACTGTTAGTGGGAATGTAAACTGAAATAGCCATTATGGAAAACAGTATGAGATTCCTTAAAAACTAGGATGAATCTACCATATGACCCAGCAATCCCATTACTGGGCATAAACCTTGAGAAAAACCACAATTCGAAAAGACACCTGTACCCTAATGTTCATTGCAGCAATATTTACAATATCCAGGACATGGAAGCAACCCAGTTGTCCATCAACAGATGAATGGAAAAAGAAGCTGTGGTACATATATACACTGGTATATTACTCAGCCATAAAAGCGCTGAATTTGTGTCAGTTGTAGTGATGCGGATGAACCTAGAGCCTCTTATATAGTGTAAAGTAGGTCAGAAAGAGAAAAACAAGTATCACATGTTAACGCATATATATGGACACTACAAAAATGGTACTGAGAAATCTAGCAGAGAATGGACTTGTGGACACAGCAAGGGACAAATTGAGAAAGTAGCATTGACCTATATACACTATTATGTGGGAAGTTGCTAAATAACACAGGGAGTCCAGCCTGGCACTCTGTGATGACGTAGAGGGGTGGGTTGGGAAAGGGGAGGGAGGCTCAGGATAGAAGGGATATAGAATTATACAGATATATGTATAATTATGACTGATTCATATCCTTGTAAAGCAGAAACCAACACAAAATTGAAAAGCAATTTTCCACCAAATAAAAAATAAATTAAAAAAATCTAAAAATGTGAAATAAATTAAAAAAATCTAAAAATGTGGTCCCTGGGCCAGCAGTATCAGCATCACCTGGGACCTTGTTAAATTGCCCTCATGGGTTTGCAATGAAGAAGATGAGTACACAATGGAAGACTGGGCAGTAGCAACAGCATCAAAGAACTGGGACATGCAGTGGACTGAGGATTATTAGCTATTATTATTAATAAGAAAATTTTTTCCAAGGCTCAGGCTTGACTCTTTCCAAGGCTAAGAATCTGTTTAAAACGAAACTTGAAGTACACTAAAAGCTCCTGTTTAATTAAACATCTCTAGCTCATTGTCTTGCCGCTATGGCTAAAGTTTCCATTTTGAATAAATTCAGTATCTCCAAAATCCCTGGTTAAAGTGTAAATACTGGTATATATGCTCTGATATATACATTTGGGAAAAACATCATGCTTTGTAAAATTTTTGCACTAAAAATAATTCGGTTTATGAGAAAAATAAGATTAGGACACACTAGTTAAAATGTATGCCACTTTGGAACCAGAGCACAAAAGAAAAACAGTAATTGGCACCACACAAAGAACTTAAATAGTCCAAGCAGGCAGCTGTGGCCAGAAGATGCCTCAGGGGATATTTAAAATAAACAGAGTAGAAATGCAAATTTATGAGTGCTGAAATAATGTGGATGAAGTAGATCTTGCCAATGGGATTGAGTTTAAGTTGGGTACAGAAAGAAATTAAACCTGCCAGAATCTAAAAGCCCTAAGTCTGGGGTTGTGCCCTTCTGGAAAACGATTCCTGGGTACTAGCACTCATTTTTAGGTTTTTTTATTTTTTAGGAGTTGAAAGAGCTCTTGCCCGTGCAGCAGCTGAACTGAAGACTTTTCCTTGTCCAATTGTTACTTCTGTGACCCCCACTTTACTAGAAAAATCAGGTATGGAAAATTGAGAATGACAATTTCTACTTACACTGAAATCATTCACTTATTTAACAATAATTAGCTAATTTGCATTATAGAAACAGAAATTGTGATAAAGAGACAAAATGTTTCTTTGGGAAGAGAGAAGAAATAGCTTAAGCTAAAAATAAATATAGAGTGTTTCATATGAGTTCATTATCAGCTTGAACAGAGAGCAGGCCTTGAGGAAATCAGAGAGGTAAGTATAGCAAAAAGAAGGCAGTAAGAGGATGATTCTGAGAACATCAAACATTAAAGAACTTCAAACAGTTCTAGCATAGACACACAACAAAAGGAAAGTTGGAGCTATCAAAAACTCAAGCACTAAGAATATCCTACATTCATAAAAAAAAAAAAAACACAGAAAAAGAAAACCTTCCCTACTCAATCTACCAAGCAAACATTATTACAAAAATCAGACATCACAAAAATAAAGCCTCAATTCAAAATGGTTGCACTATGGTTACATCTCGGGCTTTCTGCAACTATAAAGAGGTGGTTATGAAAACCATGGCCCTCAGTATCAATATCTAAATGCAGCCATCACCTATTCCACAAATATTCTCTTTAAGGATTTTTTTCTTAATTTTTCTTAATCAATCCTGCTGTTGTTGCTGTTTCTTAGCAAAACTAGAAAAAACAAAACTGCAAACATTGAACATAGCATTTTAGAAATTAAGATATTTAGAACTTTAAATCTATAGGAAAGGGAAAATTACAATAGGAAAGGCAAATATATAGTAAGGATTTAAGACCACTTAAATAAAACTGTATGTGGATTAAAAACAATTAAACTATAAAACAATTATAACTACAATTAACAGTAAAAGGATAAGCAGGAAGATGTAAAACAAATCATTAAAATTGAAAAATGTGGGGAAGGGGAGTATAAAAATGTAGACCTTTTAGAATGTGTGTGAACTTGTATATCTATTAGTTTAAAGCAAATCGATATAGTTATGGGTCAACATACTTGAACTACATAGTAAGCACAAGTCAAAAACATACAATAGATTCAAAAAAAATAAAAAGAAAGGAACTCAAGCATACTACAAAAGAAAATCATCAAACCATAAAAGGAGAAACAAAAAGTAGAAATAAACAAAAAAGAACTACAGAGACAACTGGAAAGTAAGGAATAAAGTGGCAATAAGTACATATCTATCAATAATTACTTTAAGTGTCAATAGACTAACTGCTTCAATCAAAAGACACAGAGTGGCACACTAGATTAAAAAACAAAGAAACAAACATGAATCTGTACTGTGCTGTCTATAAAAGACTCACTTCAGGGTGAAAGACACACACAGACTGAAGGTAAGAGGAATGGAAAAAGATATTTCATGTAAACAGAGACAACAAGAAGGCAGGGGTAGTAATACTCATATCATAAAAAATAAAAGGCCACAAAGAGAGACAAAGACGGGCATTATATAATGATAAAGGGATCAACACAAGAAGAGGATATTATACTTGTTATCATATATGCACCCAATATAGGAGCACCTAAATATATAAAGCAAATACTAAAAGACATAAAGGGAGAAATTGACAATAATACAATAACAGTAGGAAACTTTAACACTTCACTGTAATCAAAGCACAGTTCATCCAGACAGAAGATCAAAAAGGCAACAGAGGTCCTACATGACACAATTTAGATACAATAAACCTGTTGGATTTAATTAATATCTATAGGACACTCTATCCAAAAAAATCCAGAATACACATTCTTTTCCAGAATGCATGGGGCATTCTCTAGGATAGACCACACATTAAGTCACAAAACAAGCCTCAACAAATTCAAGAGGATTGAAATTACTTCAAGGACCTTTTCTGACCACAGTGGTATAGAACTAGAAATTACCACAGAAAGAAAAATGGGAAAATAACAAACAGATGGAAACTAAACAACATGCTACTAAAAAACCAATGGGTCAACAATGAAATCAAAGAAGAAATTAGAAAATGCCTTGAGGAAAAGAAAAATGAAAACACAACTTTACAAAATCTATAGTAAAAGTAGTTCTCAGAGGGAAGTTCATAACAATACAGGCCTTCCTCAGATAAAAAAAGAAAAATCTCAAATAAACAACCTAACTTAGAAAAAAAGAACTAGCAAAAGAACAAACAAAGCCCAAAGTCAGTAGAAGGAATGAAACAATAAAAATCAAAAATACAATAAATAAATAAGATCTTTAAAAAATAGAAAAAAAAGATCAATAAAACTTAACAGTTGAATTTTTGATAAGATTAACAAATCAACAAACCTCTATCCTGGCTCACTAAGCAAAGAGAGAGAACACAAATAAACAAAATAAAAAATGAAAGAGGAGAAATAACAACTGATTCTACAGAAATACAAAAAAAAAATCATAAGAGAATATATGAACAATTATTTGACAATGAAGGACAACTGAGAAGAAATGGACAAACTCTAAAACATTCAGCCTACCAAAATTGAGTCAAGATGAAACATAATTTGGACAGATCACTGGAAGTGACATAGAATCTGTAACTTAAAAAACTCCCTGCAAACAAAAGTCCAGGACAGGATTGTTTCACTGGAAAGTTCTACAAAACTTCAAAGAAGAATTTATACCTATCCTTCTCAAACTATTTCAAAAATTCAAGAGGAAGGAAAACTCTCAAACTCATTCTGTGAGGCCACCATCACCTTAATACCAAAACCAGGAAAAAACAATACAAATAAAGAAAACTATAGGTCAATATCTTTCATGAATATAGATGCAAAAATCCTCAACAAAATATTAGCAAACCAAATCCAATAATGCTTAAAAAGGATAAAACCTTAAAAGGATAAACCATGATCAAGTTGGACTCATTCCACAGTCACAAGGATGGTTCGACATATGCAAATCAATCAATGTGATACATCACATTAACAAAAGGAAAGACAAAAACCACATGGTCATCGCAAAAGATGCAGAGAAAAACATTTGACAAAATTCAACATTCATTTATGATTAAAAACTCTCACCAACATGAGTATAGAGAACTTAATATAATCAACAGTGAACAGCCGACTCATTGGAAAAGACCCTGATGCTGGGAAAGATTGAGGGAAGAAGGAGAAGAGGGCATCAGAGGATGAGATAGCTGGATGGCATCACCAATGCAATGGACATGATCTTGGGCAAACTCTGGGAGATGCTGAGGGACAGGGAGGCCTAGTGTGCTACAGTACATGGGTCTCAAACAGTCAGACATGACTGGGTGACTGAACAACAACAATAACTTAGGCCATTTACAACAAACCCACAGCCAATATAATACTCAACAGTGAAAAGCTGAAAGCCTTCCTACTGAATTCAGGAACAAGAGATGTCCACCCTACCTCTTCTATGCAGCTCAGTGCTGGAAGTCTTAGCCACAACAATCAGACAGGAAAAGAAATAAAGGTATACAAACTGGAAGGGAAGAGGTAAAACTGTCACTGTTTGCAGATGACATGATACTCTGTATGCTGCTGCTGCTGCTGCGTCGTTTCAGTCATGTCCAACTCTATGCGACCCCATAGACGGCAGCCCACCAGGCTCCCCCGTCCCTGGGATTCTCCAGGCAAGAACACTGGAGTGGGTTGCCTTTTCCTTCTCCAACGCACGAAAATGAAAAATGAAAGTGAAGTCGCTCAGTCGTGTCCAACTCTTAGCAACTCCATGGACTGCAGCCCACCAGGCTCCTCCATTGATGGGATTTTCCAGGCCAGAGTACTGGAGTGGGGAGCCATTGCCTTCTCCAGATACTCTGTATAAAGAACCCAAAAGTTTCCACCAAAAACTGTTAAGAACAAATAAATGAATTCAGCAAGGAGAGAGGATAAAGGATTAATATACAGAAATATGTTGCATTTTTTTTACATTAATGATGAAACATCAGAAAGAGAAAATAAAAAAAAAATCCTGCTTAAAATCATGTCAAAAAAATAAAATACCTAGGAATAAACTTAACCAAGGGGGTGAAAGACCTATGCACTGAAAACTTAAAGCACTGATAAAGGAAACTAAAAATTATTCAAAGAAATGGGAAGTTATCCAATGCTCTTGGATTAGAAGAATTAATATTGTTAAAATGGCTATACTATTCAAAGCAATCTATAGATTTAATGCAATCTCTATCAAAACACCCATGACATCTTTCACAGAACTAAATAATCCTAAAATTTATATGAAACCACAAAAGACTCAGAATTGCCAAAGCAATTATTCATAATAGCCATAGAATAAAAACAATCCAAATGTCTTTCAACTGATGAATGGAAAATGTTGTGTAATTAGATAGTGGTGGTAATTGTACACTTACACTAACAACCACAGAATTGTACACTTTAAAATGGTGAATTTTGTGGCATGTAAATTATTGAGATTTTTAAAAAGGGGTACCCAAGAGCTTCACCCAGTTCTTACTTTAACTCACTGCAACCTAGATATGCCAACTTCCAGAGATCAGGTCCTTGAAAATATGTGAATGACTTAAAAAGTACCTACTTTCTGTCTCACCAGCTGCTGCCAGTTTTCAGACCCAAAGAATGCTAGAGAGCTGTTGATTCTAACCCCAAAATAACTTAATACCAGTGTTCCATTCAGAACTTCAAGACCTGTTGATTCCATTAAAGTCTTTCATCAGTAATCCTCAGTCACTGGAAATAGAAGCTTGGAATATCTAGACCAAGAATGCCCAACTGAGTGTTAACTCCTTTACATTCTGAATTTGTACCAGTTTCAATGACTTTATAAATACCAGAAATCTGTTTTAACAATATAGAGATGTACATCTTACATGTTTGGAGGAAGAGTGACTAGCATAGGGTTTTTGAAGTCAGAGGCTGAATAATACAGTCAAGGGCCAGCATCTTTCTATTCTTCTCCAGATTTCATCCCCAGGGATCATTTTCTCAGACTTGAGAACACCTAAAAGAAGAAAAGGGACTGTGTTTTCTTTTCTTTTCTTTTCTTTTTTAAGATTTAAGGAACCTTTTCCAGAAGTTCTCAGTGGCTTTTCTTCATGTCTCATTGATCATAACTGCAACACATTTCTGTGCCTTAAGAATTCATAGGAAGAGGGACTGGAATTGTTGTGTTTTAGCTTAGCTCAACCAGGCTGCATCTTTGAACTCAGGACAGATTCACTCAATCAGAACATGGTTAGGCAGAAAAGAGTAAACACCTGGACCTAAACAGGCCTATGTTAGCAAGAGAAAAACTAAAATGAATTCAGGATAGGTATCCAAAAGTACCTACTATGGGGCTACAAAGTCTATGATCCACTTAGCATGCATTCTACTAAAGTAAAACTTTCCAGTTTGACAAAGCCCTCCTCATTGACACAAAAGTCACAGTCAGTTTTTACACTGCCTCATATAACATTATGTCTTGGCAAGCAATGCGCATCAGACAGTTAAGGAAAATCAGAAACATGTAAATGAAAGATCATGATAAAGATTTCTCATTTCAATCATGATATAATAACTGATATTGAACAAAAGACCTTCCACAGTAAAACAACTGTTTTTAGACACTGGTCAATAGGAAACATAGAATTCTGATCCCTAATAAAAGGGAAACAAATGAACAAGCTTCATGATCACCACAGCTTTCTGTGTGTACGCACTTTTCAGACTACAGCACAGGGAAGGGCCAAACAAAGGATGGTGGTGTCACTGAGCTGAGGTGACACAGATCAGATATCAGGGAGAAGAAGGCTGCACAAAGAATTGTGCACAGGAAAGGACCCCAGGAGACTAGGCGAAGAACAGCTATTAGAGAACTTACAGGGAACTATGACCTGAACAATGACCAGAGATTGCACAGGGATGGGAGATGTTAGTGTTTCAACCAACCACAGTGTAGAGATCTCATTAACCATCCCAATAATTTAGTAGACAACCTAGAAAGGCTGAGTCTTAGTAGTAGGGAAAATCCAGCACTACAGCAGCATTATTCAAGAGAAATACAAGATATCACAAACATAAAATTTCTACCTTTTTTTCAAGTAACCAGGAAGATGGTGGACCTTCAGACAAAGTGTGCCTACCAAAAGCAACCTACCAACTTTCAAAATAAGAAGAGGGTCCTGCTTGCAGAAAGTGGCAAGGAGAAGCTCCCGTGATACTACCAGAACTTTGGTTTGGGCTTCAAGACACTGAAGGAGGCCATCGAAGGCACCTACATTGACAAGAAATGCCCTTTAACTGGTAATGTCTCCATCCAAGGGCAGATCCTGTTTGGGATGGTGACCAAGATAAAGACACAGGGGACCGTTGTCATCTGGAGACTACCTTTACTGCATCCAAAAGTACAACTGCTTCCAGAAATGCCACTAGAACATGTCTCTGTACCTTTCCCTCTGCTTCAAGGACATCTGGATCGGGGACATTGTCACAGATCGGGGACATTGTCACAGTGGGCAAGTGCGGGTCCCTTGCCCTTGAAAGGGACAGTGGGCTTCAATGTGCTCAAGGTTACCAAGGCTGCTGGCACCAAGAAACAGTTTCAGAAGTTCTGAGACTGGATCCCTACTCACTGCCCCAAACAAAATAAAGTTATTTTCCCAGATAGGTAGATAAATAAATAAAATTTCCTAGTAATCTCTTGAAAAAAGTAAAAATTAACAGATAAAATTGTTAATATTTTACTTAACCCAGAATATTCCAAATATTGTCATTTTAACATGCACCCAACATAGAATATGAGATATTTTACATTTTTTTCACACTAAGCCTTGAAATTCAGTGTTCATTTTTCATTTACAGAACACTTCCATTTGGACTAGTCACACTTCAAGGGCTTAACAGCTAAACATGGCTAGTGAATTTCATATAGGACAGTGGTGCCTTAGAGTAAAGGTTACTCCAGTTCTGTATAAAAAAGAGCTTAAAAACAAACCATGAAAGTACCACAGTGAAATGCAAGTAAATTGACTACCTGAACAACCATTAAAAAGTTAATTATTAAGAATACTCTATTTAGAAAGACAACAAAAATTGCCCAAAGGAGAGTCTATGGCATCCAGCATAAGAAAAAAATTACTAGGCATGAGGAGAGTTGGAAAATATTACTCTTGACCTGGAGAAAAAATTTATGAACTCAGAAATGAGAGAGATGAAAAAGAAAAAAAAAAAAAAAGAAATGAGAGAGATGATGGAAATAGGGGACACAATTTTTAAAGCAGCTATTATAAATGTGTTACTTAAAGGAAAATATAAATATAATAAAAGAATAAACATAAAATCTTAATAGAGAAATGGAAACTATAAAAAGAACCAAATGGAAATTCTAGGACTGAAAAATATAGTATCTTAAATCAATTAAGCAGATGGGCTTGACAAGAATTAGATATTATAGAATGAAAGTGAACTTAAAGGCAAAGCAACAGAAGTCATCCAAACTGAAGCAAAAGAGAAAAAAGCAAAAACAAAACATAAAACCAGGGGCTTCCCTGGTGACTCAGTGATAAAGAGTCAGCCTGCCAATGCAGGAGACACGCGTCGGATCCCTGGTCTGGGAGGACCCACGTGTCTAGGAGCAACTAGGCCTGTGCACCACAAATGCTGAACCTGTGCAATACAGCCTGGAAATTGCAACTACTGAGCCCACTGGCCACAGCTGCAGAGCAGTCCCCACTCACCGCAAACAGAGAGAAGCCCATACAACAACAAAGAACGAGCACAGACAAAAATAAATAAAACCAAAATCAACAAAGCCTCAGTGACTATGAGACAATGCTGAGTTGATTCAATGTCTGGTGAAGTCTGGCTCCCTGGTTCATAGAGAGTGGGCTTCTCCTTGTGTCCTCCCATGGTGGAAGGGGGTAAAGGAGCTCTCTGGGATCTGTCATAAAAGTAATAATCCCATTCAAGAGGGCAGAAACCCTCATGACCAAATCACCTCCCAGAAGCCCCACCTGAAAACGCCATCATATAGGTTCCAACATATGAAGTTGGGAAACAAATGTTGTCTGTGCTAAATTATGTGTGTGTGTGTGTGTGTGTGTGTATAAAATCTGTGGGTCCTCTATAAGTTTTCAAGTATAAAAAAGGTCCTGTGACCAAAAGTTTGAAAACCTCTGTCTAATCCTTTTCCATATTAAAATCTTACCCACAGAATAATCCCAGTTCAACTCTACTTACCTCTGCCTTCAACACTAAAATAACCTTCATTCTTTAATAAGGAGTGGGAATCATTAATTGGAGAGATGGATAGAGAGAGCCATGAAGAAAACTGTCATTTGTCCTCCAGTATTTCATGTGGCTCTGATCTTTCTTTTGTGAATCCTGGATAACGATTCCCAAGTAGCCCTGGTCAATGAACACTTGAAACTTCCATGTGGGCAATAATGCTCCTGCTGTCTTGCCTATGGGAACATTGCTTAGAGCCATATACATCTTCCCCAAAGTTCAGACTAAATACTTGGATGCTACATAGAAATTACGGGGTATGTAAAGTTCTATCATTAAGGATCTAACATTCTCCAGTTATAAAAAGAGATAATAATATATTGTAATATAAAAGGTAACAAGATGTTGTTGGACAGAGCTAAAATAGGTAAAGGATTACAGAAGAGAACGTGGCGAGAGAGTCACATTTAATTTCAAGAAAGGCACTCTTCAAAAGAATAAAAGAGGAGAGCATTGCAAGATCGCTGATGAAGTAGGTTTAAGGTAAAAGGATCCTTTGCTTCATGAGCTAGTGTCTAGGATAGTGCAGCAAAATTTCTTGTGAGAATTATTTTTTTGATATGCTTTAATTACACTGATCTCATTAAAGTCACCAATGGCTAAAATCAATGGTCTAATTTAAGACTTTGTACTCCTTGATCTTTATTCAGCAGTTTCATATACCTGATCAAACTTTTGTAAAACTTTTTTCTCTTCTTACTTCCATGTGATTATTTCTAATGTATTTTCTCCTTGTTCTACATTTCTTTTGTAGTTTCCTTTACAGAATTTCCCTTCCTTGTTTCTTATAACACCCCTGTTTGTTATAAACAAAACCACCAAATACTAGTGTCCCTCTAGGTTGTGTTCAGTTTTTTTTTTAAGACTTTTCTCTCAACTACTTCATTCTTAGCCTCTACCACACCCAAGCCTAATAACTCTCATGTCTCTATCTCCAGATCCATATTTCTAACTTACTACTAGATATCTCTGCCTGGATGCCATGTAGGCATCTCAAACTTAAAATGCTCAATGCTTATCTTCCCCTGAACCTTCTCCAAGACCTCTGCCTCCTCCTTTATTTGCTATCTCGGGGAGTGGTACTACTATCAGCCCAGAAACCCAAGCCAGAAAGCTGGCTTGGAGTGTCATCTTCAACTCCTCCCTCTTCACAGATACTGGACCACTGCATGTGTGCAGCCTAAGTCGCTTCAGTCGTGTCCGACTCTTTGCAACTCTTTGGACCATAGCCTGCCAGGCTCCTCTGTCCATGGGATTCTCCAGGCAAGAATACTGGAGTGGGTTGCCATGCCCTCCTCCAGGGGATCTTCCGGACCCAAGGATTGAATCCATGTCTCCTGTGGCTCCTGTATTGCACCCAGATTCTTTACCATTGAGCCACCAGGGAATCATAATGGACCATTAAGTTCTCTTAATTTTAAATTAGAAGTGTTTCTGCAATCCAGTCTCTTCTCTCTAGTCCCCCAAAAGCCTTCGGGTAAGTGCTCATCAATATTGTTATCAACAATAACATCTTAGCAAGTCTCCCCAACCAGCAGGCTCTGCCATTTCCAATACTTTCTTTAGAATATAAGCCATCAGACTTAGGGATATCACTACTGATAAAAGTTTAAAAATGGTTTTGAGAACTGACATAGTCCAGGCCCCCTTTAAAAAAATTTTTGTCTGGGCACAAGAAATCACTCTCCACTCTGTTAGCTCATAACAATAATTTTAGAAGACTGTCCACCTTCAAAAACTAGAAAGTACCATACTCTCAGAAAACAGTTCTTTAAATGTATTTGAATTTTTAAATAAATGAAGGGATTTACTTGAAGGGAACCACTGCTCTAGAATCTAAACTGCCATCAGAGTGATCTTTTACAAATGACTATGTTTTCCTAGGTTGAAGACATCTCTAAGTATTACCTAAATATATACATTTATCCACATAATCTACATGAATATCATTTTACTGGCTTTTAATGGCTATACAGTTTTTAAAAATATTTATTTTGGGGATGTATTGGGTCTTAGCTGTGGAGAAGGCAATGGCAACCC
Source organism: Odocoileus virginianus (assembly GCF_023699985.2). Taxonomy (NCBI): domain Eukaryota; kingdom Metazoa; phylum Chordata; class Mammalia; order Artiodactyla; family Cervidae; genus Odocoileus; species Odocoileus virginianus. The sequence continues at coordinate 23,000,190 of NC_069697.1, forward strand.
ACTCCAGTATTCTTGCCTAGAGAATCCCGTGGACAGAGGAGCTTGGCGGGCTGCTGTCCATAGGATCGCGCAGGGTCGGACACAACTGAAGTGACAGCATGCACGCATGGGTATTAGTTGTGCCAATGGACTTGTGGCGGGCACGTGGACTTCTTTTTAGTTGTGGCATGGGCTTAACTGCCCTGCCGAATGTGGGATCTTATTTCCCTGACCAGGGCTTGAACCCGAGTCTGCTGTATTGCAAGGCAGACTCTTAACCACTGGACCATCAGGGAGGTCCCGGCTACACAGTGCTGTTCATTGTGTTTGCATGCTATGGACATGCCTATGGTAGTTTATTTTAGGCATTTTAAAAAATATTAATTGTAAATATTCCCTGTTACATATCACCTTGAGGCCTTACAATAAAAGCCATACTCTTTAGGGTAGGGTAGAAAGCCATTTATAATCTGGACTCAGTTTACCTACTCCTTGGCAAAAACTTCCCCTAAACCTGCCACTGCCAACTGAAAAATAATGCACAACCTAAAAGCACAGAGTTATATTTTATTCAGCAGATATATTTAGGACTTTAAGCCCGGCAGACAGCCTTTCAGATAAACATTGAGAAAACTGTTCCAAAGAGTAAGAGGGGGAAGCCAGGACATAGAGGAATTTCTGCAGCACCACCACATAGTCAGAAAAGGCTACTATTAATGAAAGAAAACGAGATATCCCAAGTTAAGGAATTTAGCACCTTTCTATGTATTGGATGATGTAACAGTCTGGGATCACTGAAATCATTCCTTTGATACGCACCTCAGCTATCTGGGCCCAGGATCCTGTTTTCTCATCAGGAGCGTCCTTAGGCTGCATTATTAGGGGTGACTGCAGTCTGATGGCTGCTAGATGGCAGGAATTCCTCAGAGCTCACCATCAGGGGTGCCTACAATCACTGATGACTTTGACATCCTTTGTTTACTGTCTGTTTATGGCAGGAAATATTTTATTTCTCACCACATTCTTTTATGCCTTTGTGTCAGTGGCTCTAAGTCAGGAGCAATTCCCCACCGCCCACCCTCCTTCACCAATATGGTCTGAATTGTATTCCCTCCAATTCACATGTTGAAGCCCCACTCCCAAATATGATTGAATTTATATCTATATCTGTATCTATACTGTAATATCTATATATTTAAAAACTTATAAAACTTTTCATAAACATGAAAAATATCCTCAGTATTTCCCTTAATATCAAGAAAACAAACTTTTCATTTTTTTTCTTAATATATTTTTTATTAACCCATTGCCAACAGTCACCTAATATGTGTGTGCCTGAAAATATTTAGGCCATCATGAATTCCATACAAATAGAAAAATTTCAAGACCATGGCTTATTAACAGCAACCTTGGCTGTATCACTGTTTGGCATATCACTGTTGTGTCAGATATTCTATTATAAGTGCTTTCTCTCCATTTCGAGATTTAATTTCCATATCCTATGACGTGGCACTATTACTGCCCTCATTTTACAAATAAGGAAACTGAAATTTGGAGAGATCAAGTTATTTGTCCCAAGCCATACCATTAACAATAACTTCAAAGAAAAGAAGGTGGGGGCTAATTATGTTGTCCACTTTGGAATAAGGTTTTCTCACAAAAAATACATTTTTTGGACAAAATAATGAATATTTTATTGCAATAAATTGATTTTACAGTAGGAAAAGTATCTCGTTAAGGGAAAAAAAATCTTATTTTTGCTTGCTTATCTAGTTAACCATCTGAGACAAAATGACTTCAAATAACTAACTTAAAAAAATATCCTATGGAGAAGGAAATGGCAACCCACTCCAGTATTCTTGCCTGGAGAATCCCAGGGATGGCAGAGCCTGGTGGGCTGCCATCTGTGGGGTCACACAGAGTCGGACACGACTGCAGCGACTTAGCAGCAGCAGCAGCAGCAAGAAGAAAGGGTAGGGACTTCTGTGGTGGCTCAGTGGTAAACAATCCACTCGCCAGTGCAGGAGATGTGGGTTGGATCCCTGGTCTGAGAAGATCCCACATGCCTTGGAGCAACTAAACCTGTGTGCCACAACTATTGATCCTGTGCTCTGGAGCCGGAAGCTGCAACTACTGAGCCCTTGTGCCACAACCACTGAAGCCCGAATGCCCTAGAGCCGGTGCTCCAAAACAGAAGCCACTGCAATAAGAAGCCCTTTCACCGCATCTAGAGAGTAGCCCCCACTCTCTGCAGCTAAAGAAAAGCCCACACATCAAGGAAGACCCAGCAGCCCCAAAAAAAAGGATAAGTTTAGTAAGACAGTGTTTTTTTTGCTTTTTTTTGTTTCTCCATTTATTTTTATTAGTTGGAGGCTAATTACTTTACATCATTACAGTAGTTTTTGTCATACATTGAAATGAATTAGCCACGGATTTACATGTATTCCCCATCCCGGTCCCCCCTCCCACCTCCCTCTCCACCCGATCCCTCTGGGTCTTCCCAGTGCACCAGGCCCGAGCACTTGTCTCATGCACCCAACCTGGGCTGGTGATCTGTTTCACCCTAGATAATATACATGTTTCAATGCTGTTCTCTTGAAACATCCCACCCTCGCCTTCTCCCAGAGTCCACAAGTCTGTTCTATACATCTGAGTCTCTTTTTCTGTTTTGCATATAGGGTTATCGTTACCATCTTTCTAAATTCCATATATATGTGTTAGTATACTGTAACGGTCTTTATCTTTCTGGCTTACTTCGCTCTGTATAATGGGCTCCAGTTTCATCCATCTCATTAGAACTGATTCAAATGAATTCTTTTTAATGGCTGAGTAATATTCCATGGTGTATATGTACCACAGCTTCCTCATCCATTCGTCTGCTGATGGGCATCTGGGTTGCTTCCATGTCCTGGCTATTATAAACAGTGCTGCGATGAACATTGGGGTGCACGTGTCTCTTTCAGATCTGGTTTCCTTGGTGTGTATGCCCAGAAGTGGGATTGCTGGGTCATATGGCAGTTCTATTTCCAGCTTTTTAAGAAATCTCCACACTGTTTTCCATAGTGGCTGTACTAATTTGCATTCCCACCAACAGTGTAAGAGGGTTCCCTTTTCTCCACACCCTCTCCAGCATTTATTGCTTGTAGACTTTTGGATAGCAGCCATCCTGACTGGCGTATAATGGTACCTCATTGTGGTTTTGATTTGTATTTCTCTGATAATGAGTGATGTTGAGCATCTTTTCATGTGTTTTTTAGCCATCTGTATGTCTTCCTTGGAGAAATGTCTGTTTAGTTCTTTGGCCCATTTTTTGATTGGGTCATTTATTTTTCTAGAGTTGAGCTGGAGGAGTTGCTTGTATATTTTTGAGATTAATCCTTTGTCTGTTGCTTCGTTTGCTATTATTTTCTCCCAATCTGAGGGCTGTCTTTTCACCTTGCTTATAGTTTCCTTTGTTGTGCAAAAGCTTTTAAGTTTCATTAGGTCCCATTTGTTTATTTTTGTTTTTATTTCTAAAATTCTGGGATGTGGGTCATAGAGGATCCTGCTGTGATTTATGTCGGAGAGTGTTTTGCCTATGTTCTCCTCTAGGAGTTTGATAGTTTCTGGTCTTACATTTAGATCTTTAATCCATTTTGAGTTTATTTTTGTGTATGGTGTTAGAAAGTGTAGTAAGACAGTGTTTTAAAAAACTTTATCAAATGTACAAAACCAAAAGTGACATATACTAATGCATTATTTGTAATGATACTCTTGCCAATGAAAGCATCAATAAGCCAGCAATATTAAAAAGATACTTGGAAACATGACATGCTGAATCAGTCCCTTGAATATTTTCAAAAAAAGAAAAGTATATATAATATGATGTGACAGATTTTTATAAGCCATGATGTAGCCATTAATGAGAAATCCTTATTATCATTGTATTGGATTGTATACTCGGTGCTAAAAGGGAAAATTGCTCACAGGGCTCCCGAAAAAATAAGAAACTGTTCTTCTTGCATTAAAAAAAAAAAATCCTAGTCTATGCTGGTCTTGAGATCTACAAGAGTTCTGGTTTCTTCTCTTTTTTAAATAATTTTTTTTAATGTGAACTATTTTTAAAGTCTTTACTTAATTTGTTACAATATCACTTCTGTTTTATGTGTTGGTTTCTTGACTGCAAGGCATGTGGGACCTTAGCTTGCAGACCATGGATTGAACCCACACCATGGGCTATAAGGTCCATGGAATTCTCCAGGCCAGAATACTGGAGTGGATATCCTTTTCCTTCTCCAGGGGAATCTTCCCAACCCAGGGATTAAAACCAGGTCTTCCACATTGCAGGCAGATTCTTTACCAGTTGAGCCACAGGCGAAGCCTAAGAATACTGGAGTGGGTAGCCTATCCCTTCTCCAGGGGAGCTTCCCCACCCAGGAATCGAACTGGAGTCTCCTGCATTGCAGGCGGATTTTTTACCAACTGAGCTATCAGGGAATTGGAGGATAACTGCTTAGAATGTTGCATTGATTTCTGTTACACATCATGAATCAGTCATATATGTATTATACGTATACATAATATATATATATCTCCCCTCCTTTTTGAGCCTCCCTACCCACTCCCCCAATTCTATCCTTCTAAGTCATCACAGAGCAGCAGGCTTGGCTCCCTGTGTTCAATCCCCTACAATCTTACTTAGGTTTTCCACATTTTTCATTCCTTTACCCCATTCAATTTCCTCTTTTAGAAAAAAACAAATGAAGAAAAATGGTGAAAATGAGGCATGCAACAGGTGGAAGACCTGGGTTCGATCCCTGGGTCAGGAAGATACCCTGAAGAAAGAAATGGCACCCCATTCCAGTAATCTTGCCTGGAAAATCCCATGGATGGAGGAGCCTGGTAGGCTACAGTCCATTGGGTTGTGAAAAGTTGGGCACAACTGAGCAACTTCAGTTTCACAGGCTTTTAAGTATAATTATTCAGTTACTTCAAATTCTGGAGAGTCATGGAAAATTAGCATACAGCAAATATTCACTACCATACTGTCAGGATTTTTTTTTTTTTTTTACTATTACCTTAGAAGTTTTGTTCTCTTGTCTCTTTTCAGAAAAGGTGAAAAGTAGAGTAAATTCCTTTGCAACAAAGAAACCGTATTTTATCAGTATATTTTAGCATCTTATTTTTTTTCACTGAAAAGATTTTATTTTGACATTGATAATTCTGTAGATCAACTTATACCTCAAGAAACCTTCTGTCAGAATTTACCTACTGACCCTATATGTTCTGTCCCCCAGGATCCTGAGTGTCCTGCACTAGGACTAAGGTAATAGCCATGGCCCAAGTGTTCCCTGAACTTGTGGAACTGGGAAGAGTCACAACAAAGCTAGAAGGCATTTTTAATACAGCGTATTTTACTCAAAGTATGTTAAAAAGCTTCTGGAAGTAGCTTTGCACCTCAACAAGGGTGGGCTTTTATTTCTCCAGAGGTTGATAGTCACATCTTTGCCTCCAAACTGAAGATCTTTTAGATCCTTTTAAAATTCCTCACCTTTATGACAGCCTAACTTGGAATAGAAAATAATAAATGATGTAAGCAAAGTATTAGTATTATTTTATTCTTATTTATATGTCTGGCTCTACACATGGACATCACCAGATGGTCAATACCAAAAAAGACTGATTATATTCTTGCAGCCAAATATGGAGAAGCTCTATACAGTCAGCAAAAAGAAGACTGGGAGCTGACTGTGGCTCAGATCATGAACTTATTATTGCCAAATTCAACTTAAATTGAAGAAAGTAGGGAAAACCACTAGACCCTTCAGGTATGACCTAAATCAAATCCCTTATGATTATACAGTGGAAATGACAAATAGATTCAAGGGATTAGATCTGATAGAGTGCCTGAAGAACTATGGACAGAGGTTCATGACATTGTAGAGGAGACAGGGATCAAGACCATCCCAAAGAAAAACAAATGCAAAAAAGCAAAATGGCTGTCTGAGGAGGGCTTACTAATAGCTGTGAAAAGAAGAGAAGCAAAAAGCAAAGGAGAAAAGTAAAGATATACCCATTTAAATGCAGAGTTCCAAAGAATAGCAAGGACAGATAAGAAAGCCTTCCTCAGTGATCAGTGCAAAGAAATAGAGGAAAACAACAGAATGGGAAAGACTAGAGAACTCTTCAAGAAAATCAGAGATACCAAGGAAACATGTCATGCAAAGATGGGCTCAATAAAGGACAGAAATGATATGGACCTAACAGAAGCAGAAGATATTAAGAAGAGGTGGCAAGAAGACACAGAACTGTACAAAAAAGATCTTCATGAACCAAATAATCATGATAGTATGATCCCTCACCTAAAGCCAGACATCCTGAAATGTGAAGTCAAGTGGGCCTTAGGAAGCATCACTACAAACAAAGCTAGTGGAGGTGATGGAATTCCAGCAGAGCTATTTCAAAGCCTGAAAGATGATGCTGTGAAAGTGCTGCACTCAATATGCCAGCAAATTTGGAAAACTCAGCAGTGGCTACAGGACTGGAAAAGGTCAGTTTTCATTCCAATCCCAAAGAAAGGCAATGCCAAAGAAAGCTCAAACTACTGCACAACTGCACTCATCTCACGTGCTAGTAAAGTAACTCTCACAATCCTCCAAGTCAGACTTCAACAGTACGTGAACCATGAACTTCCAGATGTTCAAGCTGGTTTTAGAAAAGGCAGAGGAACCAGAGATCAAATTGCTAACATCCTCTGGATCATCGAAAAAGCAAGAGAGTTCCAGAAAAACATCTATTTCTGCTTTATTGACTATGCCAAAGCGTTTGACTGTGTGGATCACAATAAACTGTGGAAAATTCTGAAAGAGATGGGAATACCAGACCACCTGACCTGCCTCTTGAGAAACCTGTATGCACGTCAGGAAGCAACAGATAGAACTGGACATGGAACAACAGACTGGTTCCAGATAAAGAAAGGAGTATGTCAAGGCTGTATATTGTCACCATGCTTATTTAACTTATATGCAGAGTACATCATAAGAAACACTGGGCTGGAAGAAGCACAAGCTGGAATCAAGATTTCTGGGAGAAATATCAATAACCTCAGATACTCGGATGATACCACCCTTATGCCAGAAAACGAAGAACTAAAGAGCCCCTTGATGAAAGTGAGAAAGGAGAGTGAAAAAGTGGGCTTAAAGTGCATCATTCAGAAAACTAAGATCATGGCATCTGGTCCCATCATTTCATGGCAAATAGATGGGGAAACAATGGAAACAGTGAGAGACTTTATTTTTTTTTTGGCTCCAAAATCACTGCAGATGGTGATTGCAGCCATGAAATTAAAAGACGCTTGCTCCTTGGAAGAAAAGTTATGACCAATCTAGACAGCATTCTAGAAAGCAGAGACATTACTTTGCCACCAAAGGGCGTCTAGTCAAGGCTATTGTTTTTCCAGTAGTCATATATGGATGTGAGAGTTGGATATAAAGAAAGCTGAGTGCCAAAGAATTGATGCTTTTGAACTGTGGTGTTGGAGAAGACTCTTCAGAGTCCCTTGGACTGCAAGGAGATCCAACCAGTCCATCCTAAAGGAGATCAGTTCTGAATATTTACTGGAACGACTGATGCTGAAGCTGAAACTCCAATCCTTTGGCCACCTGATGTAAAGAACCAACTCATTTGAAAAGACCCTGATGCTGGGAAAGATTGAAGGTGGGAGAGAAGGGGATGACAGAGGATGAGATGGTTGGATGGCATCACCAACTCAATGGACATGAGTTTGGGCAAACTCCCGGAGTTGGTGATGGACAGGGAGGCCTGGGATGCTGCTGTCCATGGGGTCACAAAGAGTTGGACATGATTGAGCGACTAAACTGAAGTGATATGTCTGTCTCATTGAATGCAAAACTTTCTTGAGAGAATTTATTTTTCACTTTGTAGCTTCCACCAAGAAAAATTAATGCTAATGTACAATCAATACATATTTATTGGACTGATTTGAAATTTCAGTGGGAAAGTTAGAATACAGAATTACTAAATTTCTGGTGCTTAGTAACCTGGGTTTGTATTCTAACCCTATTTACTTCCTGTATAACCTAGTGCAAGTCACCAAAATTATAGCTCGAATTTCCCCAACTCAAAAATGGATGAAATAAGACAATGAATGTAAAGTACAGGGTACTTCTTAAGTGCTATTTATACAATGAGTCTACTTGATTCCTACAATGCTTTAGTTAGAGGTAGGTGCTGCTAAGAAAAATACAAAACTGGCAATGTTCTTGCCTTCACGGATTTCAAACGGTTGGAGAGACACACAAAAAACAAATAATGACATAAATAAACTAATTACAAACTGCCATGAAACAAAATTAAGAATTTAGTGAGAGTAGGGACTGATTTAGATTGCTGAGAAGGGATCTCTGAGAGAATGGCATTTAAGCTGAAACTTGAAGGATGAAGAGATTCTCTATTTCCTCTCGTTCCTCAACTCTCTTTAGACTGGCTTCCATCTCTCTACCTAAATAGCGCTTGCTAAGGTTGCCAGTGGCTACCACGCTACTATATACATCTGACATTTTCCACGCTCTTACTTCTTAGCAGCACTGAACGCTGTTGGTCACTCCCTCCTTGAGACACTGTCTTCCTTTGGCTTCTCTATGAATAAACGTCTTCTTATCTCTGACTGATTTAGTCAGGGCCTTTGTAGGTATATCATCTTAACAGCTTGGACAGCCTCGCCGTGAGCTGTAATAGTGAATAAAAACGCAGTCCTTTCGAGTCATAAAAAAGAACTGTGTACAAGTTAATGCAATTTTTTCGAACTTCTCCTCGCTTCTGGTGCGCAGTATAAAACCACGAAATCTAAAAGTTTTTGGTTTCAGTCGAGGAGCCTCTCTCCCGCGGTGTAAACACCTGTCCACAAATCAGGCGCGGGCTTTCAACCTGACCCTAAGCAGGCAAGTTTGCCTGAAGCGAGAGAAAAGGGAAAAGTCTGGTTTCGCCAGGTGTTTCATATCTCCTCGGCCACGCTCGCGCCTGCTTGCGGTGAGCCCGGCCCCTCCCCGCGCACCGCCCTCACAGTCGAGTCCTCCGTAGTCCCAGCATTCCCCGCGCCTCTACCATCGAGAGCAACTTCCGGCGTCGCTGCTGTAGGTGGGTGAAGAAGGAGCGGGCCCTTGCTCTTCTGTTTCAGTGCCTCGCGCTCTCTCGGGCAACATGGCGGGTGTGGAGGAGGCATCGTCCTGCGGGAGCCACCTGAATGGCGACCTGGATCCAGACGACAGGGAGGAGGGAGCTGCCTCTACGGCTGAAGAGGCGGCCAAGAAAAAAAGACGGAAGAAGAAGAAGAGTAAAGGGGCTGCCCCAGGTAAAGGGGAGTTTTGTGTTTTCCCAGTCCCCGCCGGGATGGCCAAACCGCTCGGCTCGGGCTCGGCGTTGGTGACAGGGCCCGGGAAACTGAGCGCCCTGGACTGACTCCCAGGACTGAACGTGTGTCACGGGGGAGCTGCAGATTCCCAGTCCCGGGAAGAAGTGACTTCTTCCAGGCGTCTTTTGGGTGTGAGGTGGTGGAGAAGAGGGTGCCTCGGTTTCTGTGGGGTTGCTGGGACAGAGCTTCTAAATTGCCGGAACTTCGCTCCCACGCAGACGATGCGACGGACTTGAAGCCATGCACCGGGCCCAGCCCGCCCACCTTGCGGGTTGGCCTCCTCCTTGAAAATCTGGTTCTGACCACACTGCCGCCTCTGTGCTGGAGAGACGTAGGACATCTTTTCGTCGAGAGTGGGGGTGGAGTGGGCAAGTCTTAGTGCCTGGATCGCACCTCCCCCTATCATCCTAGTTTACGGAGTGATTTTTGTGGCGCGCCGCACTTTGGAGTTGGGTGTGTGTGTGAAGAGAGAATGCCCACGCGCTCTTGTCACTGTTTGGGTGGGTACGTGTGTGGATGTGTGATTTTGTGGCGCGCTGCACTCTTGGGGTGTGTGTGTGTGAATTTGGGGGTGTGTGTGTCTTGAGAATGTGTTCTTGTCACTGAGTAGTAATAGCAGGATGTGTGGCGGCGGTGTGAATCTTCACCGCCTAATCCTACAGTATCATCAAGCTTTGGGGCTTTAGGCCTGAATTATGATGCCACTTGTAGGCAGTCTGGGTAAAATATGCTTGAGTTCGAATGAAGCTACTCTGAATCCACTGGTAAGGCAAAGAAAACAGCTGAAAGTTTACAGTTAGATTATAAGCTAGAAACTTAAATATTTGAATATGAGAAGTCATTGTTTTTGATGCATCAAGGCCTTCATTTTAGGAAAAATTATTTGTACTGTTAAAATCAGCTGCGGAAAGAATGAGAGAAAAATGGAAAGGTCAGAAGTGATGAAGTGGAGTTGAGGGGTTGAAAAGGGTTAATCTGTATCTTTCTGAAATTTTGATTAGTTGGGAGTTGAAGATGGAGAGTTGTAGGTGCTGGGACACTTTCAGAGCAAAATTTAATTTCAGGACATAGTCTGGTGGCTGTTCCTGGCTTTCGGATGAAATCCAAACTCTTCAGTTTGTCCTTTAAGGTGTTTAGCAGACCGATCCTAATATGTTGTTAACAGTTGTGTATCTCAGTATGAATTTTCTATGGTAGCTAGCATGTCACCTCATGTACTACCTGGTAATGCTACCTCTTTTTACGTATTACTCCTATGGCTAGATTGTAATCCCTTGTAGAGCAGGGCCTGGTCTTGTGTTTAGCTGTTGGGGAATTTTGTTTTTTTTTAGTAACAGAATAACTTTTCCTATATATTTTGATTTTACCCTGCTCAGCTTGAATTTCTATCTGAAGCCCTGAAGCTTCCAGGATTTCCCACAGCTTCTTACTAAGGCCTTCAGCATTTATTGCTCATCTTAAGTTCCTGCTTGGTTAATAAAGTATTTGCTGTAGATTAATTGTTAAATACTTTAGAAAGTTAAGCTACTTAAGGGTAGGGACCACCTCATCATTAGCTCTTAGCACAGAGAATGCCTAGTGAGTATCTTGTTAAATGGGCAGTACCACTTAGATATGGAACATTTTTCTGTCATTAAATAAATTCTATTCTCCTTACAATGGTTCAGTTTTTGTTTCCTGAACACTTGTCAGGAAGAGTTACGTGTTTTTTAGCTTCCTTAGAACATATTCTAGTGGGAAGATAACTTTGTCAGATTTATTTAGTTGTTATATTTGATCAACAGGGCAACAGGAACCTGATAAAGAAGCAGGAGCCTCAGTTGATGAGGTGGCAAGACAATTGGAAAGCCAAGCATTGGAAGAGAAAGAAAGAGATGATGACGATGAAGGTAAATGATTCATTTGAATTTTATGGTTAGGAGGGCAAGAAAATATAAAGCTGCTTATTTGTCAATATAATCCAATATTTTCTGATATTTTACTTAATTGATGTTAAGACCCTAATTTCACAGGTAAAAACAAAAAGGTTTTATTAGCAACTCTTTAAAAAAGTTGGATATGTTGAATGCTTAAGTAACACAGATCTCAGCTTTTTAAAACGTACTTGGTAAAAAGCCAAGTAGTAGATGAGTATTAATAAGATAAAATTGAATGAATGTTGATCTTACTTTTATTGAACAACTAATATGTACTAGGCATTATCTTAGGATACTTCCATCCATTTTTATTTTACCCTCACAAAAACCTAGCAAACAGGAAATGGTAGTTACATGATTTGCCCAATCTGACACAGCTAGTATGTGTAAATAAAGTCAGTTTCAAATCTAGCACCTGTGCATGTTAAATCACTTCAATTATGTCTGACTCTTTGTGACCATATGGACCGTAGCGCAAGTCTCCTCTGTCTGTAGGATTCTCCAGGCAAGAACACTGGAGTGAGTTGCCATGCTCTCCAGGGGGTCTTCCTGATTCCAAGTCTGTTCCTTGTACTCTATCAAAGATACTTTTATTTATTTTTAAAGGAGCACATTGGAGTGCTTCTAATATTATGAATTTGCTGGCCCCAAATCCTTGTATTTTGGAGCTTTTGCCAAAGGTTTCTATAAAGACAACAATTCTTGGAATTGTAGAAATTGATGCTGTCAATATGACAGTGGAGGGGGTGATTAGTTGGGAGAACTATTATTCTATAGCCTCTTTAGGCAGAAGAGGAGATGGGGCTTCCCATTCTTAATTATATACTGCTGTGAGCTATTCTTCCTCAAGCACTGCCAGCCAGGGCTTATGCCTTCCAATCTTTAGCAACAAATACCTGTTGTACTTTTCTCGTGTTAGGATAATGCAAAGCAGTTGTGCTTCCTTTAGGAAGATAAGTTCTGTAAGCCTTCAAGGAGATTATGGTCAAATTTAGTTTAAAAAAAAAAAAAAATTGCCAAGAATTGATACCAAACATGGACACTGGGTTTTAGCAAAGGAAAGTACAGTGCTTAATTGCAAAATGCCAAACAGGGAGAATGGACATCTCATGCTCAAAAGCTCTGAAGGCTCTTTGTTGTTCAGTCACTCAGTCATGTCCAACTGCTTGCCGACCACGTGGCTTGTGGCACTCTAGGCTTCCCTTTCCTTCACTGTCTCCTGGCATTTGCTCAAACTCATGTTCATTGAGTCAGTGTTGCCATCAAACCATCTCATCCTCTGTCGCCCCCTTCCCCTCCTGCCCTCACTCTTTCCCAGCATCAGGGTCTTTTCCAATGAGTCGGCTCTTCCTATCAGGTGGCCAAAGTGTTGAAGCTTTAGTGTCAGCATCAGTCCTTCCAGCATAATAATCAGGAATGATTTCCTTTAAGATTGACTGATTTGATCTCCTTTCTGTTCATGGGACCCTCAAGAGCCTTCTCCAGCACCACAATTTTTTTGGCACACAGCCTTCTTTATGGCTGTGCATGACTACTGGAAAAACCATAACTTTGACTGTACAGACCTTTGTCGGCAAAATGGTGTTTTTGCTTTTCTAAGGAGCAAGCATCTTTTAATTTCATGGCTGCAGTCACCCTCTGCAGTGATTTTGGAGCCCAAGAAAATAAAGTCTGTCACTGTTGCCATTTTTTCCCCTATCTATTTGCCGTGAAGTGATGGGACTGGATGCCATGATGTTCGTTTTTTGAATGCTGAGTTTTAAGCCCGCTTTTTCACTCTCTTCTTTCACATTCATCAAGAAGCTTTTTAGTTCCTCTTCATTTTCTGCCATTAGAGTAGTGTCATCTGCATATCTGAGGTTATTGATATTTCTCCCAGCAGTCTTGACTCCAGTCTGTGCTTCATCCAGCCTGGCATTTCACACGATGTACTCTGCATATAAGTTAAAAAAGCAGGGTGACAGTATATAGCCTTGATGTTCTCATTTCCCAATTTGAAACCAGTTTGATGTTTCATGTCAGGTTCTAACTGTTGCTTCTTGACCTGCATACCGGTTTCTCAGGGGGCAGGTAAAGTGGTCTGGTATTCCTATCTCTTAAAGAATTTTCCACAGTTTGTTGTGATCTGCACAGTCAAAGGCTTTAGCATAGTCAGTGAAGCAGAAGTAGGTGTTTTTCTGGAATTCCCTTGCTTTTTCCATGATCCAGCGGATGTTGTCAATTTGATGTCTGGCTCCTCTGCATTTTCTAATCCAGCTTGTACATCTAGAAGTTCTCGGTTCACATACTGCTGAAGCCTAGCTTGAAGGATTTGAACATTATTTCACTAGCATGTGAAATGAGTGTAATTGTATTGTAGTTTGAACATTTTTTGGCATTGCTCTTCTTTGGGATTGAAATGAAAACTGACCTTTTCCAGTCCTGTGGCTACTGCTGAGTTTTCCAAGTTTGCTGGCATATTGAGCACTTTCACAGCATCATTTAGGATTTGAAATAGCTCAGCTGGAATTCCATCACCTCCACTAGCTCTGTTCGTAGTGATGCTTCCTAAGGCCCACTTGACTTTACACTCCAGGATGTATGGCTCTAGGTGACTGGTTGACACCATGGTGGTTATCTGGGTCATTAAGATCTTTTTTGTACAGTTCTTCTGTGTATTCTTGCCACCTGTTCTTAATATCTTCTGCTTGGTTCATACCATTTCTGTCCTTTATTGTGTCTATCTCTGCATAAAATGTTCCCTTGGTATCTAATTTTCTTGAAGAGATCTCTAGTCTTTCCCATTCTATTGTTTTCCTTTTCATTGTTCTCTTAAGAAGGCTTGCTTTTTCTCCTTGCTGTTCTTTGGAACTTCTAAAACAAGGCTTTTAGGGAAGGATTTTTAAAGGCAGCATTAGGGGTGAGGGTTGCCATGTGTCTGATCAGCTTGTGGACATTCTTCTGATCGGTTGTTTGTGCACTATCAGGGTGACTTTTTGGGAATCTCAGTTATCAGTTTTCTGGCTTCAACTTATCTCTAGTCAGCATTCAGTCTGGTAGTTAGCATACAGCTAACTTTTCTGCCTGGTAGGGGGTTTAGTATCTGCAAACCAACTCAAGAATGTGGCTCAGTATTATCTACAGCCCTTGAGGAGAAACTAAAGGTCCTTTACTCTGTATGGCTAAACTGTTATGATTTTGTGTTGTTGGACTGTTGCCCTTTGTTTCTGGGTTTTTCTCATGTCTCTGGTTAGATTTGCTCTTTGGAACTCAGGGAAAGCCCAAGAGTTTAAAGCTCTTTTACCACCAAGAGGCCGGATCTGTCCCACAGAGTCCTGCTTGGTTTCAGGCTCAAGGAAAAGGAAAATAGTTAGATTTTTGTTTTCTTTAAGCAGACGTCTTGTCCATTGTGCCTTGGTTTATACTTCAGATTATGAACATAGTTTGAACTCTTAATAAGAACAGTAATTATAAATTCCAGGTTGCTGTTGACTCACTATGTGTAGAGTATCAGCTGCTTTGAAAATAATGCCTTGTTTCATTGAACTTCTACAGAGATATATGAATCTCTAGACATTGAAGGAGGAAATTTTGCTTTTCAGAATGGAAATCTTCAATGTATTAAAGAAGATTTTAGAAATATTAGTAGTTTTCTCCAGTTTGGTTCATCATATTCCTAATTCATTTTGATAATGAGGATCAGCCAATACTGTTTAATTGTGTGAGAAGTCTGAGTGGATGGAAAGCTAATAGTTCAGTATCTTTGTTCTTAAGGAAAATTGATCATTGTGGAGGACAAAACATAGAGGTGGTAAAGTATACTGGTACCTGCAGTAAAAGTTACTGAAATTTGGAGGTGGAATTGTGAGCTGATTGCTGAAGGAAAGCTCATTTGACGGAATGGAACTTAAATAAAAACCAAGCAAACAGGACCATTTTGGGGCAGGACAATGCTGAGAGAGTATTCAAAGTGTAGTAAACAGTGCATACTGGCCTCATTATGAGGTGATTCATTGAGGGAGTCTCTGATCAGTTCCTTTTCCCCATTTTTCATTTGTTCATTCTTTTTTCCTCCCAGTTTTATAATTGGCATACAGTTCTGTGTATGTTTAAGGTATACAGCACAATGATTTGACTTATGTACATTGTAAAATGATTACCACGTAAGCTTAGTGAATATCCATCATCTCATATAGATACAAAATAAAAGAAAAAAATTTTTTTCCTTGTGAGAGCTCTTAGGATTTACTATTTTAAGAATTTTAATATATAACATAAAGCAATATTAATTATGTTAATCATGTACCTTACATCTCTCAAAGACAGAGATTCGCTCAGTTGTGTCTGACTCTTTGTGACCCCACAGACTATAGCCTGCCAGGCTCTCTGTCCATGGGATTCTCCAGGCAGGAATACTGGAGTTGGTTGCCATTCCCTTCTCCAGGGATCTTCCTGACCCAGGGATCAAACCTGGGTCTCCCACATTGCAGGCAAGTTATTTACCGTCTGAGCCACCAGGGAAGCCCTCATAGTAATTTATCTTCTAGCTGGAAGTTGTACGTTTTGACCACCTTCATCTGCTCACCCTGTCTCTGGTAACCTCAAATCTGATCTCTCTTTCTATGAGTTTGAGCATTCTTAAAAGAAGAATGTTATGAAAAGATAATATAGTCTTCATGTACATGCAGGTTTGTTAGAAGTGAGGAAATAGAGGCATGGAGATAATTTTGGAGGCCAGTTGACAGTAGCCTCAGGCATGTGGTAATGAGAATGGAAAGGAAGGGTCCAATGGAACAGTGATCGTGGAAGCAAAATTCAAAGGATTTAGTGGCTTTCATTCTGGATAGAGGGCTTTGATGTTGTCGTGAAAGAGTCGACACGACTTAATGACTAAACAACAACGAAATCTGGAGAGGAGAATAGTGGAGAAATTAGCAGACTCTAGGGGTCTAGGTTTCGAATTTGGGTGACTGGATGGGTACCATTGATTGAAATGGTAGGTAAAGAGGGAAAGTTGGTTCAGAGATTAGAAGAGGGTGCTGCAGGCAAAAAAGGTTATGCTGAGTTTAATTTTAGATTTGTTTATTTGCAAACGGGGGTATTGATGTGGAAAGGTAATCCTGTGGGTTTTTGGCGATGTGCTAACCCTGGTGGCTCAGATGATAAAGAATCTGCCTGCAATGCAGGAGACTAGGGTTTGATTCCTCGGTCAGGAAGATCCACTCCAGTATTCTTGCCTGGGAAACTGGAGAGAGGAGCCTGGCAGGCTACAGTCTGTGGGCTCTCAAAGAGTCTGACACAACTGAGCCCCACACCCAACATATAGACCATATACCATATTCGTTTAACATTTTCATCCCCACACAGAATGTTCCCTTTGCCCTTTTGTAGTCAGTTCTCTTTCTCTATTTGCTGACTTCTGGTAACTTTTGATATATTTTCTGTTCCTATTGTTTTTTCTACAGTATTGTGTGAAGGGAATTTTTATAGAATGCAGCCATTTTGGTGTTTGGCTTGTTTCACTTAGCATATTTTTGAGAGTTAACCAGTTGCATATGTATCAGTAGTTTATTATTTTTTATTGCTGAGTAATATTCCAAATTTGTCCATTTACTAGCTAATGACTATTTGGATTATTTCCAGATTTTGTCTCTTATGGATAAAGTTACTGTGATCATTTGCATACGTGTAGGCTTATGTTTTCATTTCTTCTGAGTAAATACCTAAGAGTACAGTTGCTGGTAATGTGGTAAGTGTATGTTTAACCTCATAAGAAACTTATCAAGCTGTTTTGCATTCTTGTCAACAGTGTTTGAAAGTTCCGGTCCCTTTGTATCCTCATAAGCACTGGTACTGTTTATTTTAATTTTAGTTCAGTAGGTGTATAGTGGTATGTCATCTTTTCATATTTTTATTTGTCTTTCATTTATCTTTGAAGTGTATGTTCAATATCATTTGTCTATTTTCAGTTGGGTTACTTGTTGTCTTACTGAGGTGTAAGTAGCTCTTTATGCAAGTTCTTCATCAGTTACATATTTTACAGCTTTTTCCCCATGCTTGTGTTGTTTGTAGCAGAAAAGATTTTAGTATTGATGAAGTCCAGTTTATCAACTTTTTTCCTTTCTGGGTCATGTTTTTTTGTGTCCTCTCCAAAAGTTAAATAATTGATGTCTTTTAAAGTCATGAAGATTTTTCTCTTATATTCTTTTCAATAAGTTTTGTATGTGTCATAAATGTTAAAAGGAAGAACTGCTTTATGTATATGATGTTTTATATTCTTAGGTTTATGTCCATTTAGAATTAATTTTTATGTAAAGTAAGGATTGAGATTCTTTTTTTTTTTTTGCATATTGATGTCCAGTTGTCATATCAGGTATTAATTGATCGGGCATAGTGCTAATGCAGGAAAGAATGGTCTCTGTCTATTTAGAGTATCCTGAGATGCTCTGAAAGACAGACATTAAAAACATAAATTGTAGCATGGTATGATAGGTGGAAAGGACTTCCCTGGTGACTCAGACGGTAAAGCGTCTGCCTACGGTGTGGGAGACCTGGGTTCGATCCCTGGGTCGGGAAGATCTCCTGGAGAAGGAAATGGCAACCCACTCCAGTATTCTTGCCTGGAAAATCCCATGGACGGAGGAACTTGGTAGGCTACATTCCATGGGGTCGCAAAGAGTCGGACACGACTTCACTTCACTGTGATAGGTGAAGTATGAGCATATGGTATTAAAATTTAGATCCTGGCTCTACCATCATTCTAGCACAAGTGGCCGTTTTTCTGTGCTGAATATAGCAACCTTGGACATTGGATAAAATAATTAACCTTAGAAGGATGATCCAGTATCAGAGGAGGAGCTTCATCTTACCCATTTTAAAGATGAAGATACCATGGTGGTGGAGGCTGATTAACTTGCTCAAGGTCACAGTGCTGGTATGATTTTGAATGTGTGTTTAAAACTGCTTATACATCATGAAGCCTTTGTTGCAGGTTCAGTCTAAGTAAATTGCAGTGTGCTACGTTGAATATTTGTCCAGAACAAAGACTGTCTTGTTTACTGTTCTGTCACTGAAGAACTCAGCACACATTTATTGAATGAATGAAGAAGGCTGCTGTTAAAACTGTAAAGCACAATATGCTAATTAGATTATATGACACAAGGATGTTGAAAGTTGTGTTTTCCAAAATTTTTAGTGTTGTTTTTGTTAAAGCTTTGACTTCAGAAACCACTAATGAGTAAATCAGTAGTATTTTGTTTTCCCTACTGTGTTTCTGTTGATATTATAAGATTGAATATAAGAAACGTAATTTTGTTGGTCAAAAATTGTCAAATAGTTGTAGTTTCCTATCACTCATCCCATTAAAGCCTTAGATTATGTTACCTCCCTCTTTGCCAGACTGCTGTTTCCTATTTCTCAATGTGGTGAAAATAAATATAAACAGGATAAACTAAAAGAACACTCATTTGTTGAATAGATTGAATATTTATCATGTGCTTGGCGCTGTGCTTAATAGTGTCTGACCCTTAAGGAGCTCACAGACAAGGAGAGGTCGGCATACATCAGTGACTGAGTGGTAATTAGAACATAGAGTTAATGTGCTGAGATTCCTTCTTTGGCTTTTATCAGTCTAGCAGTGAAAATGGAGCACTTTGAACAGAAAATATAAGCACTTATTTGACATTTTTTGATGTGTGGATTTTACTAAAATTATTAATGCTAAATAAACATGAGTTACTACCACTAGGTGAAACATTTTAAAAAATACTATATGCTAGGCATACTGTTAAACTATCAACTTCTAATTATCGGAAACAGTGTCCCATTCATCCCTTTTTCTTAGTTATGTTATTTGTGGGTAGATAAGCATACTTCAGAAATGATTGTTAAAATGTATTGAGCAGCATTTTTAGAAATTCAGATACTTAGGTCTATTTTTGATACCTTTATTTAAAATACTTTTAACTCCATAATTAATCTTGGTCATAATTATATTCTTTGTTTTTTTCTCTAAGTTTATGGGCTTTGGGCTGCATAGAAAGTTACCATAAAAACTGACAAGCAGATTGTGGCTGTTTTGGATGATCTTTTGCCAACTGTTTTTTGAAATAGTTCTCAGTTTTGGTCATCAGGTGCTTCTGAGAATCTGAGAACTATGAACCTAGGAAAAGTAAGTTTTTTTTTTTTTGTATACAATTTGACGCATAAAGAGAACTCTTTCTCTGATAACAACTAGGTAGGAAAAGGTATTTTTAAAATATGAGACCCCAGAGTCTGTTCTGTACATCTGTGTCTCTTTTTCTGAGAGAATAACATTGAAACAAGTATACTCTCAAGGGTGAAACAGATCACCAGCCCAGGTTGGATGCATGAGACAAGTGCTCAGGGCTGGTGCACTGGGAAGACCCAGAGGGATGGGATGGGGAGGGAGGCGGGAGGGGGGATCGGGATGGGGAACACATGTAAATCCACGGCTGATTCATGTCAAGGTATGGCAAAAAAACCACTACAATATTGTAAAGTAATTAGCTTTCAACTAATAAAAATAAATGAAAAAAAAAATGAGACCCCATTTACCTCTCATTGGATTAGTAATCAAGTGATATTCTTGGTCCATTTCTAGTATTTATCTATTAGGATTATCTTGGGCATATCCCTTAAACATATCTTGTTAGGATTGTTTTGAGAATCACATGAGGTTGTGAAATACAAGTATTTAACTGCAAAACATATATCAACTGTAACTAGTATCCTTTCCTATGAAGTCATATAGTCATTATTATACTGGTATTTAAGTAACACTAGTTATTTTTCTTAGCTTTAAAAAAATGTTATTTAATACATTGTTTCTTAAAATGTCTTATTCAGCAATTCTTGTATCTAGAATAAGTTAAAGTTTACTAGTGCCTTTGATTACACAAGTCAAATTCTGATACTTGAAGCTAACAATATAAAAAATTCTAAGAGTATTGGGTCAACTTTGTCCTGTGCTATTTAAGATGCACTCTATGTACTTGTGTGCTTGTTTTGTCCCTCTGCTTATAAGGTTTAAATGAATTTGACATGTCTTCTCTTAGATGGAGATGGTGATGGAGATGGAGCAGCTGGAAAGAAGAAGAAAAAGAAGAAGAAGAAGAGAGGACGTTAGTGTCTTTAGTTGATCCTACTTGCCAAATTACAAGTGATTATTATTCAGCAGGCTTGAAGAGTAGGTTTGAAGTTGCTTAAGATCCTGGTATATGTTAGGGAAATGAATGATGGCCTAATAGAGTTAGAATTTAGTGAAACTTAACTAGTGTTTGGCAAGTAGTTTTAACAGTCTTATTTTCTTCAGTTATTTAGTCAAAGAATATTAATAATAAGTTGGTTGCATTTTACTGCAAGTTAAAAAACTTTTTATAATTTAAAATTTTAATAATTCAGATAATTTTGTCAGTGATGACTTAAATAATGCCACCATGTGATAATAGAATAAACAATTTGCAGTTCACTTACCAGTTTTGATATTAAAGAGATCTTGACATATTTAATGAGGAATCCCATTATTTAAAATTTGTGAATATGGTGAATTTTTATTAGGAATATTTGTATTGTGCTATTTCAGATTCACTTAAAATATGATCCTGCTTGTATTTTGTTTCTATAAATAATACAGCCAAACATCTTAAGGGACCTGAAACTCTTAGGGAGAATAAGGGGTGACTGTAGTACTGGGGAACAAAGATTGGGTTGGGAATCAGAATGAGTTCTAATCTTGGATGCCCTTTGGCATCAGAGACCATTGATTGTCTGGCTAAATCTTTAGGATAAAGTTTTATGAATGAGAATATTGAGGGTTTGACTTTCATTTTTATCTCTGTGTTGAAAATACTTATTTTAAAAAAAAGCTGTTAGCTCTGCCAGACATTTCCCTGATACATCTCGAGGTGGAGATGGGCTTGCTTTCTTTCTAGTCAGGCATCTATTCTGGTTAGATCCTTCCACTCAGGACTTCAGTTCTGCCTCTAGCATAATCTGTATTTAATAAGCATAGATTACTTGCTTTCTAGGAATCTCTAGGAATTATAATGTCACATTCCTTTCATTCAAAAATTGTTCATAGAGTTCTTTTAAGACATGTTACCTGAAAATGGCTTGAGAGAGATCTATTTCTCAGATACTCTAAAGTCGCTTCCTAATGAAGGTAGATAAGCAGGGAGGAGTGTTAAGAGGCTGCTTTGTATTTGCACTTGATATACTGTTCCACTGATAGGCATTTTAGTATGATACCATCAGCCTGTATTGTGCCTCCTCTAAGGAGGTTGTTGAACTTGCTGTTAATTATATTTCTTTATGAGCACTCTTGAAAGACCTCTCTCTGTCTGATCTTAGTATCAAGAATAATTGTGCTTTTCCTGAGTAGTTAATGTGTTTTGTTGCAGAAATATGAACTATGCAAATAATCTAACCCCCCCCCGCCCCTTTTTTTAATTGACTGCTAGAGGATTTAGAGCCAAATCTAGTTTTGTATTGGCCTTATTTCAGGTTCTATTTTAGGTTCTTTCTGTGTTTTGATTTGTTGCTTTCTAATTTGCTTTGAATGCGTCTTATTTGTGTCATAAATCACTTCTGAAATAATCCAAGTAATGTAATCAGGAGCAGGTTACTGCCTTCATTTTCCTCATCTATAAAGTGAGAGAATTATAAGTGACAGTTAACAATTAAGTGCAATACAGATACTTCTAATTGTTCATAGTTTTAGATAATAGCTTGGACATAGTAGATTATAATTTTCAAAGGTTATCCAAGATTGCATCTAGTTCTTCGTTTTGTAGATGAGGAAACAGGCTTAGCACATTTAGCCATTTGTCCAAGTCACAGCTATTAAGTGGTAAAGGTTAGGCTTCAACTTACTTTGATTACAAATTCTTTACATTTTCTCTGATGATCTTTTTGAGTCCTTTATCTTGTCTTAGTAATTTGTGGACAATATAAAAGGCATCTTTATTAGATTTGTAGATGAAATAAATTTCAGGATTATGAGATAATCCTTTGATTAGCAAAAAACAAGATTTCAAAAGAAAACTGAATTATTAACAATCTGAAATTTAAATAGGCATATATAAAATTAGTGTAAGGTGATAGGTAGGATCCTAAGGATTTTGGATGCTTGTACAATGAAGGAAAATGCTAGGAATCCAGACCTTTCAGTAGCAGCAGGATTTTTAGAATCAATAATGTAGTCTTATACTGATTATACCTTATTTGAACTATTAGTAGAAGTCAAATCTAGTACCAGCTTAAACACTGAGAAGGCTGGTGAGAATGAAAGTGTTAAGAACCGAATCCTTTAAAGTGCCTTCTCATCATAGAGAGGAAGGAAGCATCAGTGAAGAGTAAAATTTTTTCAACTGCAAAGACTAAAGTAGAGCTAACAGATGAAAGTAATGGGGATGTTGCTTTCTAGCAGTTACAGTTCTCCCAGAATGAATGGGTTTTAGCTGGGGAGTAATGACTGCCTTCATTGTCAGGCATGTAGTGCTATCTGTCAGGGATGTTAGAGGATTCCTGGATTTCAATGTGAAGCTTAATTAGGTGACATTTAAGGTCATTTTTATTTCAAAATTCTAAATGTTCCCTCTTATGAGGAAGCTAAAATGGTGTTTCCCAAGTTTACTTGCCCGTAGAACAATTCTAAACACTACACAAAAAGAGGAAAATGGTGTTCATGAAATACTGAGTATTCCATTAAAAGAAGGAACCAAAAAGTGGTTCTGTAGATAAATGATTTGGCTCAATTGTCATAAAATATGTGTTAAAATTTCAGATAAAAAACCTGTAACATAAGACAGGTTATAATCAAAAGATAACCAAGGTTATAATCAAAATTAGGGTTAGGGTTAGCACTTCAGCTTGGTAGTTGGTAAATGCTGCAGGTATACATCAAAAGTCATGTATTATTGAATAAATTATGTAAGTTCCTGACATTCCTTGGACACAGCATTGTTCTTCATAGAGTAAGAAGTGTATAACTAGGTCTTATGCAGACTTTTAGAAGACACATCTCTAAATATTTTTAAAAAGCATTTTGGAACAGTGGTATCTTAGAATATAGTTTGGGAAATAATGTGTCCTTAACAAATATGCTAAGTACTGAAACTTTCCAAGTATTTGGAAATTTCTATGTGGTTCCTAAAGTCTTTTAGCACTGAGAATGTATATTCTTTAACCTTTATATGTCATATACCCTTCCAATAATTTTTTTACCTGTTTTATTAATACATAATGGCTTTTTATTTTATTGCTGTAGGATTTCTTTCTTATTTTCTTGTCGCTTCTTTGATTTTTATTTGTGAAAGCTGCTTCTATATGCTATTCCATTTCCAGTATAGTAAATGAAGACAAACATTAGAAGTGTTCTTTGTGCCAAAGCATATACTGTTTAAATACATAATGGAATTATGAGGAGTTGAGTATTTTTATTCCTAAATAACTGTAAATAAGAGGAGATGGCCACTGTGGTGAAATATCTTCTGTTTTTAACTGTAAAAGTGACAAGGAGATTCCTTAGTCAGGACATGTAATAACAATTAGGAACTGAGAAAAACTGTAATGATAACTGCTTAATTTTGTTTTTAACTACAGAAGTTAATGCTTTATTTGTATCTCACAGCAAAAGTTCAAACAGA
Organism: Odocoileus virginianus; assembly: GCF_023699985.2. NCBI lineage: Eukaryota > Metazoa > Chordata > Mammalia > Artiodactyla > Cervidae > Odocoileus > Odocoileus virginianus. Next base: position 23,024,141 of record NC_069697.1, read on the forward strand.
CCCTCCCTCAGTTCCAATATGTGACCTGTATCCTAATGGTGTATTTCCCAAAGGACAAGAATGCGAATACCCACCCACTCAAGATGGGTAAGGATCACAAAATAACTTCCAGTTTGACGTTCAAAAATTATAGCTTAGCAATAAAGCAGATTTGATTTTTCATGGAACTTTGCTCTACTACCTAAATAAAAAAACTTACGAATTTGTTGCAGAGAAAATACAGTAGAAGCCCTCTTATCCAAAATGATTGGGACCAGTAATTGGTTAATCGTTACTGATAAGAGTTAACTTAAAACAGGCATTTGTTTTTCATCATTGTTGATCCTTAAGTGTAGATCGCATTGGACTCCACTTTTTTTTTTTTCCTGTGAGCTATATTCATAATGCACTGAGTCCATTCCATTTTGAGTTTCTGTGAACAGCAAGAACTAAGTAATCTGAGGGCTGATGGCTATGTCTTTACATCTTTTTTCTGAAATCATTTCCATTTGACAAGTATTTTTTGATAGCTTGCCTTTAATGAAACTTCTCTGAGTAGTCAATTTAGTTTTCATAGAAACAATTCTTTTTAGTAATGTATAATTAAGTTACATCATTGCAGTAACAAGTACAGATGACTGGTTTGGGCACAGATCACTTGACTTTTGGAAGTGTTCTGAAAGAGTACATTTTTTCTGGTTAGCAGACTAGTTAAGAGTCTGGATGCTGTGACCAAACTATCTGCATTTGAATCCCAGTTTTAACACTTACTAGCTTTGTGACTTGGGCAAGTAGTTTTATCATGTTTGTGCTTTCATATCCTAATCCATAACATGGGCACTTAATAGTGTTGCGAGGAATAATATTTAGTATTTAGTAGAGTGATAGACGCATATAAGCATTAAGTAAGTGTTAGCTACTGTTATTCAGAACAGGAACCCAACCACTAATATTCAGAATACAGTGAGCATTGGTTCATATAGTTTATAAGGATAATCAGGAGCATTGGTTAATCCAGTGGTTGCAATAGTTGGTTAAGAAAGCTTCTACTGTACCATTGTTTCCTTGACCTATATAAAGACATCATTGTTTTTCTTTAAACTTAGAAAGGAACATGATGTTATGTCTTACAGCATGGGCATTTTTTCTTTGAATTTGAATACATCAGTCACTGTCCCTATCTTAAGCATTTTAGGATGTCATAAACATGGAGTTTTGTATTAATTACCTAAATTTTCATGGTACATATGATGTGATCACACTTATTTTTCAATATAATCTTTTTGATTTTTTTTTTGCTTGCTTGTTTCCTCTTCCTTCCCTTTCTTCCAGACCCATGTAACCACCTAGCAGGTAGCCTTCCATATTTTTCTGTGTCCATGTATGTGTACATCTGTCTCTACTTGTGTAAGGAGAGTGTTTTGGTCATTATTTGGTGTACAAAAATAAAATTGTAGGTATAGTTTTTTTCTCCTCCGTGCTTTTCTCATCAGGGCTGCATCTTGGAAGTCCCTCCAAGTCAATCAAAATATTGATTGATTAATAAGCTCTGTTATTCTTTTGAATGGCTGCATAATATTCTGTGGTGTGATCATACAGTGCTTTATTCCATTTTAATTTATGAGCATTCACTTTGCCTCCAGTTGTTTTTTTTTTGCCACTATAAACCATTTGCAATAGGCATGTATATATACTTATGCATATATATGTATGTATACATATATGTGTTTGGATAGACACATATATATATCTCCATATATGCTGACAGTTTTATTACGTGATAGTTCTTCAGGAGTGGAATTGCCAAATTAACATATTAATATTTTATGATTCCCACATTGCTAGTGATTTTGAGTGTCTTTTGATTATTGGTTTTATTCTTTTGCTCTTAGAGAAGTTTAAAGATTTTGAATAATAGTATATATTCGTATTTTGTACTTTTGTGTTCTTAGCAGTCTCTTATTTTCTCAAAACTATTTTTTTTGTTTTATTACATCTTGAATTGGTCTGGAATTTTTTGTCTAAGGTTGGGAATGCTAATTTTATTTTGTTTTAAATGGGTCGTCAGTTGTGTTAGAGTTGTTTGTTTAGTAGTTTCATTCTATTTAATTGAATGACCGCTTTTGCCATATTCTATTCTCATGTAATGGAACTCTATTCCTATTCTCTTGTATATTGGAACCAATTTCTGTATTATTTATTCTGTTCCACTCATCTCTATTTCTGTAGTATTTATTTTGATAATTTGATGAGTCAATGTGCTGCTTCTCTGCCATATAGCCCAACCAAACATAACTCTTCTTATAGTTTTCTTAGGTACTTTTGGTCATATTTTTAGTTTTAACACACATATGCACAGAAAAATGCCCTTCTTACTGGAATCCCATCATAATTATGTATTTGTTTCAGAAAATTGACAGTTGTATCATAGTATCCATTGTCATTATATATTTTCCACCCCATTCTGATTTTTTTTTTAATGTATGTCCTCTTTTTGTTATATTTGTTTGTAAAGGTTTTATTCTGTTACTGATGTGAACAAGATATTTTTATTTCCATTTCTGTTTTCTAATTGCTGAAGGGCCAGAAAGCCATTGGTTTCCTATACTTGTTAACACACTGTTAATAGGAAACTGAAAGTAATGTTTAATACAAGGAAAAAATTGGAAGTTTTGTATATCTTAGAAACTACCCTTTCCTTTTGCTGTCATTTTCTGATGCAAATTAAACATTGTGTAAGTAAAGTAGCTTCTGTTTTTGAAACAATACAGGAAGATATTATACATTATAATATCTCTTGGAGTAATACGTGTACTATTTTTCTGAAGTATTTGAGAGTACATTGTACATTTTTGGTGGGTTACTAGATAAGTAGATATTTTGTCCTTTTCGCGGTTGTCACATATGCAGGCTCCTGATGTCAGTTTCTTTCACTTGGGTAAGATATTATTCAGTTTCTTTTGGTGTATCATTATTCTTTTCCCTCTTGTAATTGGTAATTTTGGGGAAGTTACTTTGAGAATGTAAACATCTCATTCCTTAGGAACATCTTCCTTACATGTAGAAATTCATGATTTTGGAAATCAGTTTTTACTAGGGTGGTTGTTGCTCTTAAATTTTTTTTAACATTTTATGTGTATTTTCTGTGTTAAAGATTTTTGAAACCAATTTTTAATGGCTCTAATGATGTTCTGTTCTGTATCTAGCCTGATTTTATTAGTTATTTCCCTATTTTCAAGTATTAATACTGTTTTCAATTTTTTACCACTAGAGAAATTTCTGTGATGAACATCTTGGTATGTTAATTGAATCTAATTTTTCTCATTCTGGATCACTAGAAATGGAACAAAGAATTATTTGAAATTCTTGATTTGTATTTCTGAATTCACTAGGCAGTTTTGGGGACATTTGTTAATTTTACAAGCAATACATATTCATGGTAGTACAATTAGAGAATATAGATAAGCAAAAAAGAAGAAAATAAAAATTTCTGTAAATCTGCCTGTGAATTAAAATCAGTTTACTGTCTGTTATATGAGTTTTACCTTATTTGACCTCTTGGTTAATGTGGTTATAGCCAGTTTTTTCTTATTTAAAGTTCTTTTTGCAGTTTCCAAGTAATCTGTAGGGTACTGTTAGAATATTCTTTTTTTTTTTTTAAACAATCTTAATTATTTTAATACCTGTTGATGATCCTTGCTTTGTCAGTTATTTTATGAGGACTTCAGAATGATGAATATCTAATTCCATAATTTTTTCTACATTTGTTGACATTATTCTATAAGAAGAACTTTACCAACTATAGTTGGGAACCAACTGTACTGTCTTCTCATAGGCAGTTTAAACACACATTGTTTTTTTTTTCCTGCCAAGCTGTACGGCTTGTGGGATCTTAGTTCCCCGACCAGGGATTGAACCCAGGCCCTTGGCAGTGGAGAGCAGAGTGTTCTAACCACTGGACTACCAGGGAATTCCTCTTTTTCTCTTTAAATACCACTTTTCACAGGAAGGAGTTGGTGTCAACATGCATGCTTTATTATTTCTGGGCTAACGACATGTCTTTTTTTAAGATACGCATTTTTAAATGGTTTTGGTAAATGTGGCATGTAGTACCTTAAAATGCAAATAGTGGCTCAGATGGTAAAGAATCTGTCTGCAATGTGGGAGACGTGAGTTCAGTCCCTGGGTCAGGAAGATCCCCTGGAGAAGGGAATGGCAACCCACTCCAATATTTTGCCTGGAGGATCCCATGGACAGAGGAGCCTTTCAGATACCTTTGTTTGTGTCTTTTGGTCTTCTATTTTTTCTGCTTTTAACACATCCACTAATAAAAATGATGAAATATTTAAGACTCAGAAATCAAAGAGGTGTGAAGAATTTACATATTCTATAAACATTTCCTGTAAAGATTCTCTTGCAAGCAACTGTTTCGATAGTTTTGTTTTGCAGACATAATTTTGTAAAAACGGATATGTCACCTGTCAGTTTAATTAATTCTAAAATATTTGTTATGACTTAGAATGATTTTTTAATCTTATTTATAAGTTTTTGTTAAGTAAACTGAACATCAAAAAATCAAACTTAAGAAAAGGGAGACTCCTTCATATTTTCTCTTTCACTTGGGCCTTGAATTAAGATTATAGACCCTGACAGTAGGTTCTCCAGTATCTCTAATGACTTTCATCTTGAACTCAAGACTTAGCAAAATAATTTATTTAAATTCAGTTTTTGATCGATAGTTCTTTACTAACAGTGCAGAACATTACATAATCTTGTGAAGAATCCACTGTTTCAAGAGTCAGCCATGCAACCTTCAGAAGTGTAAGATAGTCATGAGATCTGTTGACTTCAATATTGGGGATCTTTATTGTATCATGTTCTGATTGTAAAATGTCAAATATTATTTGAAATTTAATTAAACTTACGTTTTAACCTATAAGAAATCACTTTGAAGAATCTTAATGGTTGGGTTGAGAAGAAATTGGGAATTCATAATGACCGATTCCATTTTCATTGCCCTGAATTCATGATATCCATCAGTTCCCTGTGGACATAGCCTTTTGTCTTACCACTCTGTAAACATTAGCTGATACTTTTGCTTTCCACAAAATCTTTGGCTTTTGAAGCAAAAGGTGCTTCAGCCTTTACTGCCAGGTATGGCTGTATCTATATGTGCCAGAATTATTTGAAAATAAAGCCAGTACTCTTGTGCCTAAGAATGATCTATTCTTAGAACATTTGGGTTCCTGGTTTGCAGGGAAGAGATTTGAACTTGTGGGAGAGAAAAGGCTAGACTGATAAGTATGTAATGGGTTTAAAACTGACCTTAAACTGGTGGTACTGTAATATTTCAGTTTTCTGAAAATATCAGTAGATAGATCCAAAATATATTTCCAAACAATAAACAGCTAAAGAAGCCTCTGTGATTCTTAAATATTCCCAGTTTCACATAGGACAGCTCCTTTGGGCCTGTGTAGCAAATCAGAGGTAGTAGATGTTGGCACAGGTAGCTGCTGCTGCAGCAGGGAAGTAATCATAGTGAACTTGATGTTGACACACAGAAAAACTCGAAGCATTTTGAGTCACTGTTTTAGCGGGCTGTAGTTTAAAGCAATTGGGTAAACTCTTATAGAGACTCAGATTGTAAATATTTTAGGTCTTGAGTATTAATTCATTGCTGTTGAGCATGAAAGTAGCTATAGATGATATGTGAATAAATGAGCAAAGCTATGTCACAGAATGGTTTTATTTACAAAACAGGTGCCGGGCTGGATTTCCCTGCAGGCTGTAGTTTGCTGAACACTAACTTTGAGGCAAATAAAAATTATTTCTTGATGACATCACTATTATACTAAGTATAATTTTTACTTCAGTGATCACTGACTTGTGAATTCTTTATTCAGTATTGCTTAAGAATCTGTGAAAACTATAAAAACAAAAGACTTTCATTTGAAAAATTACTGTTTTTGAAATGTACTGCTTAAAAAGGGAGTAGATCTCTTCATTCCCAAATACTGAATGTAAAAATCAGTCACCCTAGCAGTTTTAGAATATGAGCCATCTCCTTCAAGGAAGATGTTTATATATATATATATATATATATATATATATATATATATATATATATTTAAAATTAGAAGAATCCTGCAAAAGCACATAGTTTATGTTTTGAGGAAGATATATGCAGATTGCCAAGTCAAGTCTTTGGATTTAGTGCTTGCTCTGTTGGTAAAGTTAAATGCTAATATTTGGTCCACCTTTAAAATTTATATTACCTGGAGTGAAAGAATGACTTTTTTCCTAAGAGTCTTACAAAAGGTTTAACTTGATTTGGCTTGGTTGTAACTGTGTTGGGTACTTGTATTTCAGAAACTTTGCTGAGTTTTAATAAAAATCTGAGTATGTAATTTTTTGCTTGGAATATCTTAGTGTATTTTATCTCAGCTATTATGCTTATTTTGCTGTTTCTTAAATAACTAATGCTATACTATGCATACTATAAAGGCGAACAGCTGCTTGGAGAACTACAAGTGAAGAAAAGAAAGCATTAGATCAAGCTAGTGAAGAGATTTGGAATGATTTTCGAGAAGCTGCAGAAGCACATCGACAAGTTAGAAAATATGTTATGAGCTGGATCAAGCCTGGGATGACAATGATAGAAATCTGGTAAAAAGGAATATGTTTTTGTAAGAATGTGATAAAAAAGTTTTCTTAGCTCTAACTCTTCAGGTTTATGTTTGTCTTTCATTACTGCCCTGCCAAAGATCTTTAAGTGAAGGTTCTAGAAATACTTTCTGTAAACCTTATAGTGTTGATGTAATGAGGAAACTGTAAGAGGGTGTTTGCATCTCATCCACCCTGTTTTGTACTCGTGTTCTCATATGTACAAATGCACACATTACTGGTTCTTACTTTCTGTTTGGAAACCTGTTATTTTGCTAGCCAACAAGGGATATTAAAATTCTGGGACACAAAACATTTATAATGCAATGAAGAAAGTGATTATTTCTCCAGTTTTCCCCTTGAGAAATAATTAGCTATAGCTAATAATTAGCTGCAACTTAATTCTCTGATTCTAAGAATTTTTAAAACTTGTAACATTGAGAAAAATGTAGTCAGCCTTTGGTCTAAGTCAAGAATCTTATTTCCTGATAAATTAAGTTGAAAATGGATCATGTTTTTCTGTTTTTCTAGTGGATTTCTAGTGGATTAAATTCTCTTTATTTATTTTAGAGATGAACTGTTTTCATAGTAGTTACTTAGTTGGAGAACTGTTACTTAGTCACATCCAGAAGGTGCTCAGATCACTCCCAGAAAGTAATTTAAGTGTTTCAGTCAACTTTCTGAACTTGATGAGCTGTAAGGTACATCAAGGGTAAGAATGTAAAAGTAAAGAAGTTCTTTCTCTTTTTTTAGTGAGAAGTTGGAAGACTGTTCACGAAAATTAATAAAAGAGAATGGATTAAATGCAGGCTTGGCATTTCCTACTGGGTGTTCTCTGAATAACTGTGCTGCCCATTATACTCCCAATGCTGGTGACACAACAGTATTACAGTATGATGACATCTGTAAGATAGACTTTGGAACACATATAAGTGGTGAGTTCTTAGAAATAATTCCTTGGGTAGGGCTATAGATATTGAACTCTAACATTTTCCCTTTCTGATGTCTCACTTTTCAATAGAGCTATTAATACGTTGAGGCAGATTTTGAGATTTATGTTAAAGTATCCTGTTTAATGGAATTCAGTGAAAACTGTTGGGTAATTGAGGTTTGTTACTACCTATCAGAGCAAGGATTGAAAAATAGACTCTTACATTTTCATTCAGGTCGTTGTTTCAGACTTTTTTATTTGTAGAATAACAATAAACATTTACTCAGAACCTTTGAGTTTACCAACCTTTGAATATAATTGTTAGCTTTTCTCAATTCTTTCCTATACCCTGTTAGGTAAGCACCTTTTACTTTCACTTGACAGGTGAGAAAGCAAAGCTTAAACACTTGGGGTTTTACTAAATTGGAGAAGCTAGATTGATGGTTAGTGTCCTATGGACCTGTACATTTTCTCTGCCTGCTTGTGCTACTTAGTTCTCCAGGCTTTCTCAGTTTGATTTGTTTTTATTTATTTATTTTTTTTTGTATAACTGCCTGGTGAGTACTGAATTGGTGCCGTCTTGAAGTAACCCTGGAATTAATTTTGTCATTTTGAAACATTTGATTATGAATGCTGTCTACGTCCTTGAAGTTCTGCCTTCATTTGATCCCATCATTTTGTTTTTTGTTAATTAGCAAGGTTAATTAATAATGTAGATGCTATAAAGTAGGTAATTTGACTGATAATTAAACACAAATTTTCTCTTTCAGGTAGGATTATCGATTGTGCTTTTACTGTCACTTTTAATCCCAAATATGATACATTATTAAAAGCTGTAAAAGATGCCACTAACACTGGAATAAAGGTATGTGAACTGTAAGCACCATCTCATTTAATATATTTTGAGCACTTTATAGTCTGTTTAAGGACTTTGGGTTATGTAAGACTGGTCTACCACCCTTAGGGTTTTCAGTGAGTTATTGTAGTATAGTGTATAGAAAGCTTTTATAGGTGAAGTTATTTCTGATTGTCCCATATTTTAAGACATTAGAAAGTTAAGTTCCTGTAAAATTCTGTACCTTGAGTAACAGAGTATACGTGATTCTGTTCTTAGTGTGCCGGAATTGATGTTCGTCTCTGTGATGTTGGTGAGGCTATCCAAGAAGTTATGGAATCCTATGAAGTTGAAATAGATGGGAAGACATATCAAGGTATGTTTTCTGAAAATGCATCTTATTTTGAAATGTCTTAACTTGGCAGAAATAATTTTGCATGATGGTGTTGAGTGCTTTCTTTGGGTCAGCTGCTTTATCTTTCTCTCTTGGAAATTGAGAATATAAAGAGGGGAAACAAGGGAAGTGACCTGTTCATGGTAGGAATTCTGTGGTAGCTAGTTGCTAGGAACTGTTAGTCTGCTCTGGTCGCTGTTAAGACATGAGAGGATTTATCCCAGGGTGACCAGATGTAGGCTAGATTTTCTGTGACTAGTTACAAGGCTCAGGCAGAAGTAAGAGGCCCTTTCCATTGATGACTCCTCCCCTCTATTTTTATGTTGAATTCAGAATTTAGAGGCCAGTTACTTCCTTGTGTTTATCCCTTCCTTTAATGTTTATTCCCTTTGCTGCCTAGTCTTTCACAGCCATTGCCAATTACACAATCCCAGAGTCACTTGTGCATTTTGGTCGTGTCAGTCCAGCCTTTCTTCACTTCCCAGGGTCTATCTGACCACTTTCCAGCCATCCTTCTCCTTCCTAATCTGTGCTCATTGCTCTCTGTATCTCTTGTCTTAAAAACTTCCCTATGGGGTATTTCCTACATTTCCTTTGACCAGATCCCGACTCTTCCTTGTAATCTGAGGAAGCATGGAGACTCTCATGCTCCTTACCCCTCAGGAAACTCAGATCATTCAGTGTCCTTTGCATTCCCCTGCTGATACTTTTGGACTGTGGTGCCTTTCCCAACCGCACAGTGTCTCTTTCCTGTAAGACTTGATGGTTCCTTGTTCCTCTCTTGCAGATCCTTAAACCTATGAACATATGTACAAATAAAAAATTCTTTTTTTTTTTTTAAATTTTTATTACTTTTTACTTGGGTTTTTTTTTTTTTTTTTTGATTGCAGTGAGTTTTCATTGCTGCCTGCAGTCTTTATTGTGGTATATGGGCTTCTCATTGTGGTGGCTTCTCTTGTTATGCAGCACAGGCTCTAGGAGCACAGGCTTCAGTATTTGCGACTCTCGGGCTTAACTGCTCCATGGCATGTGGAATCTTCCTGGGCCAGGGATAGAACCCGTGTCCCTTGCATTGGCAGGAGGATTCTTATCCACTGCACCACCAGGGAGGTCGCACATAAAAAATTCTTAAGGCTTCTCACACATGGATGGGAGGTGTTAACAGCTAATGAAGAAAACTTGCTTTGGAGTTAGGCAGGTCTATCTTTGAGTTTAGATAACTTCTTTTTATTTTTTGGTTTAAAATATTTTAGAATGTACTTATTTTTAATTGAGGGATTAATTGCTTTACAGTATTGTGTTGGTTTCTACCAAACATCAACATGAATCAGCCATAAGTGTACCCATGTTCCCTCCTACTTGAACATCCCTCCTACCCTCCTCACCCACCCCACTCTTCTAGGCTGTTATCTAGCCCTGGTTTGAGTTCCCTGACGCACACAGCAAATTCCCACTGGCTGGCTGTTTTACGTATGGTAATACATGTTTCTGTGTGGCTGTCTTCATCCGTCTCACCCTCTCCTCCCCCTGCAGCCGTGTCCACAGTGTTCTCCAGGTCTGTGTCTGCAGTGCTGCTGTGCAGTTAGGCTCATTGGGACTAGCTTCAGATAACATCTGTGACTTTGACTGTAGTGAGATTCATGATACCATGTTTTCTGTTTTGTTTTTGAGAAATGTAAATTTTATGACATGCCTGGAATTTATTAGTATTCAAAAAATATTTGTTGTTTCCTACCCCCAGTTTTGGGATTGGTCTGCAACAAATAATACTTACGTTTCTCTCAGATCATCTTTTCCTTCCATTTTCTCCTTATTCTACAACCTTGGTTGGAATGTGGTCTGCCTTTCAAGGCACAGTAGGTGACAGTTTGACTTAATGTTTAGTCACCACGGAACAGTTTCTAGCATGAAATGTTGAAATCTTTAATATCTACTTTCTTACCTCTCCTACTAAGCCGGTGCAGCATTTTAGGTTCTATTCTTTCAGCATATGCTTTTTTTTGGTCAGTTATTGTATTGATCAGGGTTCTTAGTTTAGGTAGAACGATTCATTTTTACTAGTCTAAGCAGAAAGAGTATAGACAGATCATGACATTTAGAAGATGAAGAAATGGACTACAGGCTGAACTTCAAGAAGCAATTTCCCTAATCCATGTAACAGAACCAGGCCAGGCCATCAAGGGAGTGGAAGCTATAGAATTAGAAAATAACCATGATAGCTGTTGGTTCCAGAATTAGCCTGCCACTGTCCACAGCCTGTATACCTTGAGCCCTGCTTCTTCTATGTAACTTGGTTATATGTGTTAGGTTGGGATAGCTAAGAAATGTTTTTAAGTGTGTTTTTGGTTGATCTAGGGGGTCAGTTTGTTGGGTCTTGGAGGAATAGTAATGCTTGCTGAATTTTAAAGCAAATTTAGCTTGTCGTTTATATAAAAAGGAAGACTTTTTTAAAAAGCTAATTGAGAGTCTTTATTTTTCTGGACCACCCCTAAATTTGTAATATGCTCATCATTGCTAAAGATATAGGGGGAAAAAAAACCAAACCCTTGCTACCTAATTCTGCCCTAGAAGAAAGGTAATTCATACTGGATTCTACAGAGAATTCTAATACTATAAAACTAGATTTTTTTTTTTAAGCTTCTATTGTGGAATATAACAAAACTGAAAATACACACAACTTAAAAACTTCAACTAAACAATTGTAAAAATTATGTAACCTCTGCTAAGCTGCTAAGTCACTTCAGTCGTCTCTGCCTCTGTGCGACCCCAGAGACAGCGGCCCACCAGGCTCCCCCGTCCCTGGGATTCTCCAGGCAAGAATACTGGAGTGGGTTGCCATTTCCTTCTCCAATGCATGAAAGTGAAGTCGCTCAGTCGTGTCCGACTCTTCACGACCCCATGGACTGCAGCGTACCAGGCTCCTCCGTCCATGGGATTTTCCAGGCGAGAGTACTGGAGTGGGGCGCCATTGCCTTCTCCGTATGTAACCTCACCCCTTGAGAAACAGGATATTGCCAGCATTACAGAAGCCCCCAGCTTTATATACCCCTTCTTGGTTACAGAAGGCTTTTTCAAATAAGCCGTTATCTAAAGATTTGCATTTCCTTTTATCTTTACCTAATTATGCATCCCTAAACATTTAGTATATTGTGCTTAATTTTTAATTGTATGTGTGCATGTATATGTATAGGATTGTACCATATCTATATAATTGGGCCTTTTGCTCATTTGGTTGTTTCTCAGGTCAGTATATCCCTAGTTTTTTGTTTTCATTGTTGAATAAGTGTTCCACTGTGTAAACATACTCACAGTTTGTTTATTCTGTCATTGATTTTAGGACTTTGGGGTTGTTTCGATTTTCTTTTTTACCACTTGACATGCTGATATAATAATAAAATTTAGGGTTTCTTAATACTGTTGTTTTGACAAAGAATCCTCATTTTCAAATAACCTTTTGGTTCATAACCATAGTAATACATATTTTTCTTGTTTGTAATGCTTATATACATGATATTTTATGCCTAGATGGACCATAGATGGTCCATAGATAGACCCCCATTATATCCTCATCACATAATTTATTCTTTTTGCATTGTTTCCCCTGGTCCTTCTGGTTTTTAATCTATAACATTGCAACAAATAACTTTTTATATCCCTCTAGTTTTCCAATTTGTATATAACTATCTTAAGGTACAGTTGGGCTTCCCTGGTAGCTCAGCTGGTAAAGAATCCACCTGCAATGCAGGAGACCCAGGTTTGATCCCTAGGTTGGGAAGATCCCCTGGAGATGGATATGGCAACCCACTCCCAGTATTCTTGCTTGGGAAATCCCCTGGACAGAGGAGACTGGTAGGCTACAGTCCATGAGGCCAGAATAGTTGGACACAACTTTGTGACTAAACCACTAGACCACTAATGTAGGGTTATTTAATAGCACCAAACCTGATTTTTAAGTAAATGCTTGAACTCTGTACCAAAGGCCAAGAGATCTGTTTGTGCCTTGAAACCCTGAATAAGTTTTTTTTCTATTATGCCAGTGAAACCAATCCGTAATCTAAATGGACATTCAATTGGGCCATATAGAATACATGCTGGGAAAACAGTGCCCATTGTGAAAGGAGGAGAGGCAACAAGAATGGAGGTATGTATACCATAGCACTGTTCTTCTGTGAAGCATTTTGACTTTTTTTTTCTTCCGAACTATGAAGCTAGTAGTAGTTGAGTATATAGTATGTTGAGCAAAATTACCTTGCCACTCATACTCACCCCCACAGATATTGGGCTGTGTAAATGTGCAGATTGTGTCTGGTCACACTGGGGCTCAGTTGGCTGTGCAAGTGAGGCATGTCAAAGGTTTTGTCGATACTTGATGATTTATTGAGCATCTTGTTGGTGCCAGTCTCTTTAGTAGGCACTAAGATGTATAATAGTGGTGAACAAAATTTCCTGCCTGTGTAAAGTCTGCATTCTAATAGACCACACAGAGATCAAAAGTGCTAAGGAGGTAAATCAGGAAAAGGTAGATAAGGACTGCCAGGTGTGTGATTTCTTACATTAAATGGGGAATACCTCAACCTGAAGTTAAGATGGGAATTTTAATTCATTCTGAATTTTTCTTCGTTTCCCTTGACTCATATTATATTTTTAGGAAGGAGAAGTATATGCCATCGAAACCTTTGGTAGCACAGGAAAAGGTGTGGTTCATGATGATATGGAATGTTCACATTACATGAAAAATTTTGATGTTGGACATGTGCCAATAAGGTGAGAGGCTATTCTTTATAAGATTGATGAATTTCTCTTTCCAGTTAACAGCATTTTAAAATGTGTGATGGACATCCACAGTGGTACATTCATAAATGCACAGTTCTATAGCCTCTAACAATAAGGTCTGTAAATTTCTATAATTCAGCAAAAAAAAAAAAAAAAAAGCCCTATTAGAAATGTTAACTGAGATGAAATGATCTAAGTATTCTCTTCATATCTTGTTTCCAATAATTGTAATAATTAGATTATTGTTTTGCTGGTATTCCTAGGTTTTTGGTTTTACTATTTTCCCATTGGTAAACTTTGTATTTTTATTTACTTTTTAAAAACTTTTTGGAGATGATTGAAGCCTCTTCTTTATGATCAGATCTTTTTCAGCTTGATGCCGAAATTTCCCCCATAAGGGGAATTCCCACCTTAATATTATTGATAAGTTTGTACTTGAAATTTAACACTGCGTGCATAGACATATAAATATAACCTTCATGTGGTCTTCTTTCCATCTGCCATCTGTAATTGAGTATTATACATTCTGGTTTTTGGAAGTTGAAAGAGGCAGCAAAGAGAGTTTTTTGAACTTTAATTACTAAGTCATAGTTTTTGTTTGAGTTTTCCTTAATGGGGGAAATGAGTTGGTAACTTTGTAGCTAACTATTAATCTTGGACTTTTCTCTTAGGCTTCCAAGAACAAAACACTTGCTAAATGTCATCAATGAAAACTTTGGCACTCTTGCCTTCTGCCGCAGATGGCTGGATCGTTTGGGAGAAAGTAAATACTTGATGGCTCTGAAGAATCTGTGTGACTTGGGCATTGTAGACCCATATCCACCATTATGTGACATTAAAGGATCATATACAGCACAGTTTGAACATACCATACTTTTGCGTCCAACATGTAAAGAAGTTGTCAGCCGAGGAGACGACTATTAAACTTAGTCCAAAGCCACCACAACACCTTTTATTTTCTAAGCTTTGTTGGAATACATTATACCAGATTTAATTTGCAACATGTTGTCTTAACAGTGGACCTATGTAATACTTTTATCCATGTTTAAAACGGAAGGAATTTGATCAAAGGCAAACCATTTAATGTTATTAACCAAGGAAAAAGCTTCCAGGACTTTGAAATGTTAACCATTTTCTGTCTGTAAAGCTCCAAATAGTTAGGAATGACTTATACATTTTGTTTCAAACACCTAAGAGATGCTTTTCAGATATTTATATTGCCATATTCTTAATTGAATGCTTTGAATGACTACATCCAGTTCTGCACCTCTATATCCTCTGGTATTGCTTTTTAACCTTCCTGGAATCCATTTTCTAAAAAATAAAGACATTTTCAGATCTGAGAGCTATATTTCAATGTCTGTGGTGGTAATTCTCTATAGGAAATAGTTTAGCATAGCATAATGTAGGAAAATGTAGAGCCTTTTGTCTGGATTGTAGACCCCCACACTGAAACTTTCCTTCTGACTGAGTGGCTAAAACACGAACTAGACATAATATAAAGTGGGAGGAGAATTTTCGTAAGTTAAAAACAGCTTTTGGAACATTTTGCTTTTACTTTTTTTAGGACAGTATTAATGCGTGTCTTTCATTTAACCCCTTGATATTAGAAAGATATAATTAAAACATAACTTAGTAGGAACATTGTGCCAACTTAAAACCTTGATTTACTAACATTTCAACATTTAGATCCTTTGTCCAGTGGTGGTAGTTATTGAAAAATGTATTTCGCCTACTTAGTAAGCCAAAAGGGCACTTAAAACCACACAAAGAAAAACAGTACTTTCCATGTTTAGATCTCATTCTAGTTATTTCAGTTACTACTTTTTCATCATGAACCAAATTCTCTAGCACCCTGCCCCTGGACTGGTTTGAAGTCATAACATCATGGGTGGTATTTCACTTTCAGGAAGTGAAGTTACAGTGACACTCATAGCAGCTAAGTGTGTAAGTTGAATGTAAGATACCAAATATTTGAACTGAACCCCACAGTTCTTAAAACAGATTGCTTGAATTCTGTGTAAGTGATTCGTTGGGAATGTTCCCACATAATTTCAAAATTGTTGTGTACCAGGGTAAAGCCTTAATTTGCATATGCTTTAGCACAGATTGCCTCGGGGATGCTGTTTAGTTTGTGTTTTAACATTTTTCTCATAGGAGAAACCTGACTTCTGTACTGCATCATTTATTATACATTAAAAAGCTGCTCTTCCATATTAGAGCTACAAATGAATGTTACCTTGTGGCATACACAGCCTAGGTTTTAGCTATATGAGCCATGTTTATTATGGTGCTAATGTTCAATAGCTACCTTTGAATAATTTCTCCATTTCCTGTGATGATGTGCAAGTGGCAGAGCTCGCCAATTCATGCCTGGACATGTTACAGGGCTTGGACCCTCCAGCTAGCTCTTTTGGGGATTTGGTGGGAGGTATAAAGTGTTTTTATTTCTAAACCCAAGAACTTTTGAACTGAGTCAAGAATTTGGAGCTTTGTAAGATCTCTAGCAGTAGTGACCCTCTAATTGTAAGCTCCAAGCTCCCTTCCCAGGTTGGGAGCAATGGCTTTACTGCATGCCCCTGAAACGGCTGGAAAAAATATGATCCTGTAAATAGGAAAGCTGTTACTTACAAAAAAAAATTGTATTGTTTACCTGGTAGTGATGTATCTCTTGAAAATCATTTTGTCATGTTTACAATGATGTACCTTATTGGTAACAAATTATTAGTTTGATGTTTAACAATAGTGCCTTTAGTAAATTATTTTACAACCAAAATACGTTGTTTTTTTGTTAGATAAATTTAACAATGTAGAAATCCACATTGAGATATACTGTAAGAAATCTTGACTTGGTTTTAGTTTTGTTAAATAGCCTTAATTTTTTTTTTTTAGATCAGTTTTAGGTTCATAGCAAAACTGAGCACAAAGTACAGAGTTCCCATAGTCCCCTTTCCTTGACTTCACACACACACAGCTTCCCCCATCGGTTTGAGTTTTAAGAGTTTAAAAAGTAAATGCCTAGCAACTATACCACTAAACAACATAGTTTCCAGAGTTGTTTTTAAACTGTTGCACTAAAATTAGGTACACTAAAAAATATAGTTTAATCCTTGGTGTTAAAAAAGGCTAGACTCAAGTATCTTACCCACAATAAATCTTTAATGAGGTATAATTACATTGACAGTTGAGGTAACAACTTGCATAGGTATTTAATAGATGAATAATTTTAAATCTTAGCCATTTAAACTCAAGCTGTAGTTTTGGCATGAATGATTTGTCTATGAAGTGATAAATTCTCATTGCACTTCATGATCAGCTGCCCCTGATGATTTCAACCTGCAAGCAAACCTACTTAAGAGAAAAGATAATTGATTTTCCAGTGGTTAACACCGATCTGTAGAGGTTAGTGGAGTCTCTTCTTTCCAAATAAAGTTAGCAGCAGTAGGATTTTAAAGATACCTAATGAGGTTGTTAGGGAAGAGCAATGAGTATTTCATACTATATTTTTTCAATAAAATGCAAATGTGATTTTAATTCAAAAAGGGCCCAATGTTTGAATATCTAAGAGGCTTTTAGTAGTCATATAATACTAGCAAGAGCAATTTAATGTGGCTTTAGTTACTTATTCTAAGTGAGATGAACATTTTGCTCAGATGCCAATTTTGAACGTTCTCTGTCCTATGCAGTTTTTTTTCTCTTCAAGTCTGATTTCTATCCCTTTAAACCAAAAATCTTAAGATATAATAGTACAAAACTTTAAGAGATCTAACGTTAAATATATAAAATGAACTCATATCCAAGCTGAACTGTACTTGTATTACACCATAATATACTGTTTGCTACATTCATTTTTTTTTTTAATGACTGCTTTATTAGAATTTGGACAAACGTTTGCTGTCAGACAAATCAAAATTATTAATATGTCTCAGCCATCATTATTTTCATGTCCATAGTACTGAAGCCATTTAAACATGCTATTTATAAAGCTGTCATCTTCCTTTGTATAACAGTTTGACTATGCCAAGTAAAAAATAATTTTTACAACAAACTTGAAGTTCTGTTTACCAAAGTCAAGTCTATTGAGTCCTGTCACACACAAAGCCTCGGGTATTGAATGATGAGTAGGTAATATTTCACTTTGCAGTAGTTGAATGGATACACCAATCTGAAAGAAATGCCCTTTTTCTGGTAAGACTTAGTGAAGCAAGTTTAATCTGTCTGATAAGAATTTGTATAGAAAATAACTATAAAAGATAAATTATAAAATGATGCCATCTGAACTTCTTCAGTAGAAGATTGCACAAATTCATGATCTGAGCCAATTAAGACATCAAAACACAAGAAAGGGGTAACATCAGTCTGAGGTAAACACTAAAAGTTTAAAACCCCCAAGTATTTAACAAAAACTACCTACTGACACTGATACACATATACTTAAACTAACTTCATCTCTGTAAAAAATCTGTTGCAGTTAGATACAAAATGTGTAAACACAGTGTGCACTGATTAGTAAGTAAAAATAAACAGTGAAGCCCCAAATTGTTAAGTCAGCCCTTTTAAAAAGTATATATACAAATCACAAGAGGAAAACCCCCACTGTCTTTGGATCAGCTAAGGATTTCATTAGAAGAGGTATCAGCTTCTTCACTGGGATGCTGGCTACCATTCAGGAGTTCTGGAGGCAGGAGTTCAGAATGTCCATTCTCAGTAACTCGCTGGGTATAAAACAAGATATAAGCTTGGGCCTTGCATACTTCATCCATAGTGCACATGCTGAGCTTGGAATCATTGCAGTGTACCCAGAACCCTAGAGTGAAGCACAAAAATATATCTTAATGTTTACAAAGGAACTTTAGAAATTTAGAAATTTAGAAATTTCTAGTATAAATGAAAACATGGATTTAAAGAGTTTCAGTGAGAGTTGAGGGTTGGTTTTTTTTTTTAAGGAAAAATAATTGTCTAGCCAATTTAGTTCTTTAAATTAGAAATAGCAGCTTGGGCAGTATGTTACTCGAATCACCTACCTTTGTCCTAGAAGTAATTTGAAGTTATAGAATCTGATTCGTTTACTTGACACTATCTTTAACTCCTGGTATAATCTTACCAGTTAATGCTTTTGCTGGTAATTATAAAGCAAATTGTGTACAACTCATGGTAATATTAATTGCCTCCTGGGTTATACGGACTTTTTGTCCATACCTTTTTTTCTAAGGTTCATGGAAGCAGTATGCAAAAGTTTCATGTTAGAAGTTGAAATCAAAGTTGTTCCAAATATCTGTGATTCCCCAGTTATTAGGTGCTCTGTTCTTAAAATTACCTGACTTCAACCAGAAGACAGAGGACCTACTCTTGGAAGTGTGCCTTTCGCACTATTTGACTTGTAACTAAAGAGATCAACCTTACTATTTTATCCCTTCAGCCCTTACAAGACAAAACTACCACAGTCCTGCATCATAGAATATCCCATTTTCTGCACAAAACCCCTGTTTTTTTCTTCTTCTTGAAAGAAAACAAATCAAGTGGCTTTTCTTAAGATTACTTAGTGTCTAATTTAGAAATCCGTGAAGACTGAACCCTGGCTTCCAAAAGCCTACCCCAAGATAAAATACTTTTTTTCATACCTCCTTCAGAATTGTAACAGTAGGCAGTGTAGTGTCCTGAGCCAAATCCTTTCCCATGGTGCATTACCACAGCAGATAAATCATACATAAAACATTCTGGTCTGAGGGACTTCAGGGATTCCCTGCAGCAATAGGGCTCCATGTTTAAGATTTCTTCAAAGCCAACATGAACACCAATCTTCTCTCGGTTATTACGTCCTGACCACCTGCAAATAAATCAGGGTAAAATTATCAACAAAGTCAAGGGACCATAACCACGTACCTGGTCCAGACTCATAATATAGAAAACCTCAGAGAGCAGAGTACAATTCCATATAAAAATTGTAAATAGTAAATCCTTTAAATAGTGAAGTTGGCTACAATAGAGGAATTTAGACTTACTTACCAAACAAGTACAGTGAGGTTCTAAAATTATTTGGCTTCTGTAGTTAGAGGATAGTATAGGAAGAAAATTAACTTTCAGAAGAAATACAGCCTTATGGCATTTTCCCCCTTTGAAGTGAGAAATCCAAGGCACCAAAGGGTTTTTAATTCTTTACTGTCTTGTTAATACTTTGAGGAGGATATCCCAGGACCTAGAATTTGTTCCTGGGAGACGTAATCTGGGTCTTTCTTGGCCAGGTGTGGGGAAAAAAACCCAAACAAAACAGGCACCTCTTAATTCCTCAGAACACTTCAAGAGCTCTTCATAATTAAAAAAAAAAAGAAGCTGTGACCCTTCCTGTGTGTAAATCAATATAATACGCATTAGTGACAAAACTCAGATATCGTCCCTATACTGTCAATTTCTCAATCTGTTGGTCATGCTTCCCAGTACTGGATCTATGCATGTAAAGCAATGCTTTTATCATTGAATAGTATGAATTGGTGCTACAGGGGAAAAATAATGTAATAAATGGTGGTTCTTTCAAGAGATTATAGTACAACCTGGAGCGCTATGGTACAATGACAAAAACCAGCTGAAAATATAGTATCCATGTATTAAAGCATGCAGTTAAGACAGCAGCAGGTAAAGTAGGGAGAAAGGCAAATAGGTTTTATGAAGAAAAAAATGAAAATGCTTAATTAGTGTGATGTAAAATTGTATGGAACTAAAGATGAGACTTGCAAATTATGTCACCTGCCACACTAGAAGTCATATCCCAGTCTTTCCCTGTTACGTGTATAAAGAGTCCTGTATCCAGTGCACCTTTAATCTTAGTACCAAGCATGTAAAATAATGGAACTTGCTTAACGTAAGTTCCTATCATTCTCACTTTATCTCTCTTTTATTATACCATAAAATTCAAACCTTAATTTACTGAATTATGCTAAATAAGTACTTGTCAGTTGTCTAATTAGAAAATAATTTATTTCCGTTGATGAGCAGGATATCCCTTTTTGTCTGCTGATAAAAATACAGTAAAATGATAAAAGAACAAGATAACACTATACCAAAAAGTCATGATTTATTTCTGAGAGAGGGAATAGGACTAGTAGGCACACATGGGGAGCTTGTAAGGCATTAGAAATGTTCTGTTTCTTATGTTTCTTCTAAAGCTCTTGTGTGCCCCTCCCCAATCCCATTCTCCCTTTTATATGCCCTATATATTTTATATACTGGCAAATATAATAGTATATTTTTAATGGATGAAGAGAAAGGAAAAAGATAAATGTGGTGGTAAAGGCAGCATAAAAATGGTCCCTGAATCAGAAATATGGCATGGAAGCATCACAAATATTTTGGTTAGAAGATGGAAGGGAGGCAAATAGGTTTAAATTAAGCAGAGCTTCAAACGGCAGATTAAAGAGGCAATTATGAAGAACAAAAAGTTTTTTCAGTGATTTATAGTAGCCAACTAAGTACCAGAAGTTTAAACCCTTTTAATTCTATCTATAAAATCTCATATATGGTCTGACCTCTCCATGTTCCCAGGCCTTTGCTACCTGGCCCTGGGCGATATCGTGCATGCTAAGTCGCTTCAGTTGTGTCCAACTCCTTGTGACCCTATGAACTGTAGCCCACCAGGCTCCTCGGTCCATGGGATTCTCCAGGCAAAAGTACTGGAGTGGGTTACCATGCCCTCCTCCAGGGAATCTTCCCGACCCAGGGATCAAACCTGTGTCTCTTATGTCCCCTGCATTGGCAAGCGGGTTCTTTACCACTAGCACAACCTGGGAAGCCCCCTGGACAATATTAACACATAACAATTTTCATTCCACTTGATTTCACACACCCTGGCAGGTCTCGCCCAGATTCTTCACTAAACCTTTTGTTGTGTACCCTTTCCTGTTCCTTCATACCTTTGTTCATGTTGCTTTCAGGCTAAAGTGTTCCTCCTCTTGCATACATCCCATTCATTCACTTAGTATTTTGGGGCACCTATGTACTGAGCTCAGTTCTGGATTTTGGAATACAGGAATGAAAAGACAAGACCACTGTCGTTACTGAACTTCTGTTTAGGGGGACAGAAACAGGTATTAATAAATCAACTATTGCAGATATTGGTTTTTGCCAAGAAGCAAAAATAGGGTAGGTAATGTGACACAGTTGGTGGTGCTACTTTTAAATGGGGTGGTCAGGAAAGTCCTGAGATGACATATGAACTGAGATTTAAATTACATGAAGTCCCCTGTGCCATTAGGGAGGCTTTGGGAATGTTTAGATATCAGCGAATGCCTTCCTCTAGGGCTCTGATCAATTCATTTGTATGTAGTTTGTGGTACTTAGTATTTCCACTTCATAATTATTTCTGTGAATGCTTGACTATAGTCTTGAGAAAAAAATTCTACATTATATTCCTCAAAGAATATGGACATCGGGCATTTTCCAAGCATGAAGCAATTGAGTCAAATACTCTCAAGCTATAGATTTTAATTTTAAAATTTTGTACCTAAAACATGCTGAATATTATACACTATAAGCAGAGACTAGGAGAATAACATACTGCGCAAACCAAAATGCAAGGAGTCTGCTATCAGCAATGTATTCTACAAGGGAAGATAGTATCAGAAGGATAGTTACTGAACATGTTGTTTATGATTAGGGCTAGAGATAATGACAGAATTTTTTCTCCTTTAAAAAAAAAAAAAAGCAGAAGTAGATAAGTCTCCCAGTCAAGTATTAAACTTTATTCTACTACTAACCTGAATCGTTTCAGATGGAGTCTGAGAACCTGAGGTAGGTGGCAAATCATAAGCTGTTTTTGTGCTTCTGTGAGTATAACTGGTTTTGAGGAAAACCTTCTACGTTTTGCTATGATATCAAAAACAGAATGAGATGCAAATTTAAGGATACAATGAAATGCTTGAGTAAACTCAAAATAATTCAGACATGTATTATCAATTAAACATCTACTGAGTTATAGGCATTATACAGGGCTAAAGATAAAGGCATGGCCTTGCTTTCAAGACACTTAACGATCATGTAAAAGAAAGTGAAAGTGAAGTCGCTTAGTCATGTCTGACTCTTTGTGACCCCATGGACTGTAGCCCCCATGGACAGCTCCTCTGTCCATGGGATTCTCCAGGCAAGAATACTGGAGTGGGTTGCCATTTCCTTCTCCAGGGGATCTTCTCGACCCAGGGATCGAACTCAGGTCTCCCACACTGCAGGCAGACTCTTTACCATCTGAAACACCAGGGAATCCCACAATCATGTAAACCACACATACAAAACTTATGAGCTAGTCAAGGCTGACAGGTAAACAAATAATAAGCACAGTTGACCCTTGAACAACAAAGGCTTGGACTCATGGATCCACTAACATGCAGATTTTTATCTTTTTCAATCACAGTTGACACAGTTGACTGTATGTTTTGCACACACAGATTCAGCGAACCATGGATTGAAATTTACATCCACAGTTGGTTGAATCTGTAGATGTGAAATCTTCAGGGATGGTTTGGCAGATTGGCAGATTTCAGTATAAGTGGGTGTGCCTGGAACCAATCCCCCACATACACTGTACATGATTTAATATAGTCCTGAAATAAGGCAACAGAAAGATATAGTGCTATAATATTTTTAAATGGATTTGGCTATGCCAACTAAAAGGAAAAATTACTCCCTAAACACGTACTTTAATATACTCTTACCAAAGTCTAATCAATCATGGTCAGTTCACTTCTTGAGGCTAATCAGAATCCCATGGGCATGGAACCTTCCTGCCCAGAGCACCCCTCCCTGCTTCCTGGAGATCCAACCCAGCACCGCCTGAGAAAGCAAGCCTTCATTAGCTCTGTATCTGAGATCTCCTTCGGTGTCTTGCTATTTTAGTACCAGATCTCAAACAAGGGGAACTGAGGATTCTTTTTACCCTCTGCTATCTCTAGAGGTCCACCTATGGACCTTGTGCTGCAGCTTCTCTCTAGGCCATTGGCTACCAAAATTTGCTCCTGATGTCCAGGAGTTATCCTTCAACTTGTATATCAACCGCAAAGCCAGCCACAGGAGAAGCTACTTCTTATAGGAAGTGAATCAGTCCACCATGAGGCTGTCCTCTAACCCAACTCCTCTTTCCACCAGAAGTCTTTCCTCCAGGTCTATGCTCTGGAGGTATCAGACTGCTGCAGGATCTTAGGGACTTAACTTTGGGTTGTCTCCCAGAATATATGGTACAAGTGTAGCTAGACAAAGGATGTTAACTCCTTGAATTATAGTTTTAAACATTTGCCATCATAAATTAAATTCAAGCAGCTCTTTTAGGCCTTTGGTGGACCCAGCAGATATAAACATGTTATAATTTTATGCATTTATTTTCATATCTTTCTACTCCCAGATTTGGTGAAGAAAACATCTAGGACCATTCACATTTATGTTCAAGAAAATAAACACTATACACTTTATCAATAAAGGTTTATTTTCTTCTAATCTTATAAATATTAGGCTCCTATTTACAACAGATTTCATAATAGGCAGCACTCGGAAAACAATGTTGGTGTAAGTTGTTCTAGAACACCAGCAACTTATATGCCATTTTTTAAATGCTGGAACAGCCACTGTTTCTTTTATGTTAACTTAGGAATTTATTATCTAACGCCCTAGAGTCATTTTTTTTTCAGACATGGAGATTAAGGAGAATATCTGCAAATATATAGTATAAACGTTTAAAATGCCACGTACTACACGTTGCTAGAGATAAAGAAACCGGATGAAGATGTAGCAGATCTGATGTGGTTTTATCTACTGTTTCTCTGGAAGAGGATGCTTCTGTTTAGTTGAAATGGCTGTTTCATCCCCCAGTGCTGGGTTCCTATGCTCACTTCCATTAGAAGAGCTTATCACAGTAGACCTTGTCTACCTGTTTCCTCCATTAGGTATGTGAGCATCTTGAAAGTGTCTTTCCTCTTTCCACAATGACTAGAACAATGACTAATTATAGAAGAGACAGTCAATGGATGATTTTTTAATAAATCTTTGTTTTTATGAAGCCAATGTCCATTGCAGCAGTCCAGCAATGTATATTATTTCCTATTTTATAAGTGTGTATACACACACATATACATGTTATCTATATATCAATGTTTTGATGTGCACCAAAAAGACTCATAAACTAATCATTTCATTCAGTACTAAATACCTTTTACTATTCCCCTTCACTACTTTATTCTACTCACATATTAAATTTATTTTATGAATCCTTTCTACAATTTACTATAGGATCAAAAATATTTTAATGTCATCAATAAGGCAAAACAAACACGTAGTTCACAAACATCAATTATAAAGCAGAAATATGTAGCCCAAATTTCTTTTGATAAATAATTTATTTCTATACCTGTTACTTAAGGAATTTCTTCCAGTTTCCCCTCACTTGTGTTTCTCTTTGCTAACCTTAGAAAAACAAAGAGAATATGCAGCCTCTACTTACAATTACACTGGTCACACACGTAGATTTTTCCTTCTAAAGCTTCGGTTTCTGTGAACTTAGCCAACATTTCAGTAACCAGACACGGCTGGGAAGCACTATCTTTTCCACTGCATTGGTATCTTTCTGGGAATTCCAGTGACAAGTCCCAGAAAGGTTCTATGGTATTTGATTTGTTGTCACATGCAAGACATGTAACCTGCAAATAGAAATATTAGTTTCTCAGATTACAATCCTCCTGTCAAAATATTTACTCCGTTCACTAGAAGTCATTACCTGTAAATAAGCTTTTCTTCTGAAAATGTACTATCAGAATTCTGAATGATCTGCTTTATATTATTTTCAGGGAATAATATTTTCTTCCATGAACCCACTATGCATTGATGGGCTTTAACTATGAGGCATTCAAAAAGCTCTATGGGCTTTTTTTTTACTAAGTTCAGTCAAGTCTGAATTTAGTAAAAAAAAAAAAAAAAACAACTATGGGCTCACTTAATTAGATATACACTGTGTGTATATATATATGTGTGTACGTGTGTCTATACATATAATATATATTTATATATATTTAATGTGCTTAGATTATTAGACTTGAGGTTCTTTGCCCTTTTTCCTGTCTCATCTTTCACTGATGGGTTTTCTCTTCCCAAATCCCTATAACTTCTTAACCATAAAAAAGTAAAATGCTATTAGTATATTTTTATATGCAAATTTTAAAATATAGCATACTTTTATGTTAGTACATTAGTATATACAGATTTTGAAGCACTACCAATTTCCAATTTTGAATTAGTATATACCAATTTTGAAGTACTAATTTCAAAAGACAGTATAGATAAAATACACACAAATACTTCCACTTAAAGCAAACAACACTACATTAAAATCCTGATCAAAATATAGGAACCTCAAAGAACAGGAAGCCTTTCTGACAACTTACATAGGAAATATAGTAACTGAAAAAGGAAAGAATAACTTTGGTAAAGCATTCAGCAGGATTTAATGCCAACTCTGCCCATAACTGAAGACAGACTTTAAAGATCTAATAATCCACATGATATGAAATATTACTAAACACTTTCACAAAAGCTCTATTCCTGGAACACACAACAAAATAAAGAAGCCAATTGTAATCTACATTTTAAATTAAATACACTGACACAAAGAAAAGAAGAATACCCCTAGTGTTAATAGTTTGGGGACTCACTAGGACCAAGGTTTGACCTTTTGAGAACAGTTTCTTGAATATGGCAGGTTCAAAAAGCCATTCCAGCAACCAACCTCTGAATCTTCTGAAATGACCAATTTTCTAAGTATTTATTACACATTAGAAAGGAAGAGAGCAAAGTGATGGCATAACAACTTTTATTAAATTCAAAATTCATCCATAAAGGAAAAAAACAAGTACATACACTCTCACACTATTCAAAACATGAAATGGTAACTTTCTGGAAAAGAATCTGCAACCACATATCAAAAGTACTACCCTTTGACAAAGTAATTCCAGAACTCTGTCTTAAGAAAATCATTAGAAAAACTGTAGTAATTGACTGTGACATTATAGTAATGGAAAAATTGGAAATAGTTTACAAGTCAACAATAGGGGAATGGTTAAAAAGAATTATGCTATATACATATGCTGGACACTGAAATGTGAAAAAAAAGACCAAATATTTTAATAACTATGAAAAATCCTTAATTATTAGATAAAGTGGAAAAAGAAGCAGGTAAATTCAACATGACCATATAATTAGAGCAAAAATATTTATAAATATTCAGAAAAAAACTAGAAGGAAATATACCAAAATATTCATAGTTTTATGTGTGGGTTGTGTGGAGTTCTGGGACTAATGTATGATTTGCTTCTTTTCTTCTACACAGATTTACTGTACTATATAAGTAACTTTTGCATAAAAAGTTAAAAATGACAGAGAAAGATGATAGAAAAATAATATTGCATGCAACCCCCAAAACCACAACTCTTATTTGCTAAGTCACACAATGTAGAATCTAGACATTTCTGAAACATGAAGTGAAATAAACGTCATAGAAATATTTAAACTATATTCCAGAAAAGTATGCTATAAAAACAAAAGGTGGTATCATTACCATGAAAGTTTAACTGAGGAACAGTTCAACTGAATATGTGTATAGTGACTCAACTGCCTCAGTTAAAAAATAACAACACACACATTTTTTAAAAGTTCTATGCTCTGGAAAAGAAGAGAGCTGATGTCTAGTAACAGTCTACCCAAGAGCCTACTCATTCTAGAGAATCATCAATTAGATGGAAGATTCTGGTTCTGTGACTGTCACAAAGGGAAATTTTTACAGCTATAATTAAAATAGAGAAAAACCATTTAGGATCTTTCTAAATAAAATCACACCTATTTACCTTGAAACTTTCCTATCTACCTGTTCAAGTTTTCAGTCCTTGCTCCCTTTGGTTTTACAGGAAATCCTCCAGGGCTACTTTCTTGGTTCCTGAAACTACTAAGTGTGCACCAAAACCATTCCTAGTACAAAAGTGTCTTCAAATCTGTTCCTTGTGCAATTAAACTCATCTCAATCCCTCAGAGAATGAATGCAGTATTATTAACCTAAGAAGCTCTGTTTCCTAATTCCTGCCCCACCCCCATCATAAAGCTTTAATACCATGGACATAAAACTACTTCCAATGATTCATGAAGAAACAACTGTTGGAATGAGATGACATCTTCATACATACTTGTAAAAGTGATCTAATTTGACCTGAGAACAGTACTAACACTAACATATTAGCTATACAAAGCATGTGCATTTTTTAGGCTTCACTTTATGAATTTCCCAAGATGACAATAAGATTTTTAAAAAATCCATACCTGACTAAGAAGCTGTCCGTGAAAAATGTTATTCACAACATTCAGAACCTGCTTGATAAGTTTCCTTTGAGAAGTAGGGATAAGAGCTGGTAACTTGGTACCAGTCGTCTCTAGTTCATGTTGTATTTTATCCAAAAGCTCACAAAGAAATTCCTGAGCATCTTGTTGGCCATAACCACGAAAAGCAGGAATTAGTCTCCATACTGAGTGTAGCATAGCAAATGGTGAGACCAAGGCCCACTTTCCAGACCACATGACTTGGAACAAAGTATGCAATTCATGACAAAGAGAAATGTATTGTGAACTTGGCTCCCTTGGCTGAATGAGTTCCATCTTTCTACTCTTTGGTGCTACGCCACTTAGTCCTGATGATAAACTTGGATGTCTGAAGTGCACAGAATATGGCTCTTTTTCTTGACATTCATTCATTTGATATACTGTATCTGTGACTGGAGGATGCTTATAAGATGATCTTGTTTTATCACTAGCTGTCACAGCCAGCCATTGGTTCAGATCAAGTTTTAAAAAACATTGTCGAAAAACAAGTAAATGACTCAATACTTGGAGAACAGAATTCATATAGCAAGTATTTCCCAAATTTCTCAATCCTGTTACACCAGGAGTTACTGTTGGCCTTCGTTTAACAGAGGAGTCACCAGCCTCTTTCAATCTTACATCTTCTGAGGTAGACACTACTTTCTCTTTTGCTGGCAACGCTGAGGCTTGCAGCGGTACAGGAACTGTTTCTACTGTGGTGGACTGAGCCAGACCTTGCAAACGTGAATTCTTTCTGGGAGGCATACTTTCTAATTCTGCTTTAGCTTGATGTTCCAATAGTTCTTGTTGTCTTTTCTTCAGCTCTCTTTTTGCTAACTTCTCCTGAAATTGTTCTTGCCTTTTTCTTCCAATGGGTGACCGCTCAAACCAAGTTCGAAAGATTTTACCCATGAGTATCCTTCTCCTGTGCCAAAGAGCAGTATACATTTGGTCTTCATTTTGAAGCAGAGATTGGGTGCCATCATGTAAGAAATAGGAATCATCACTTGTACCCATAGACCGTAAAACCCTTCCACTACGAGTAGTGCAGTGATAATTTTGACTTTTGATTGCACTTAATGTACTTCGTAGTAACTTTAGGTCTCCAGTTGCATTATCATTAAGAACATAATCATCACAAAGGTAACAAAAAACATACATCTCATTCACCTCCAATGCAACAGGATGACTGCTTTCTTGAAAGTGCCTGAGTGCATGTTCTTCAATATATCTTCCACACGCAACATGAGAACAGCTAAGGCAAGCCCAAATCGACTCAGTTGTATTGCAGTCCACACAATGCCATTTCTGCGGGTTGAGGATGGAATGGTCTTGAGCAAGCCGCAACTGCCCAATGTGTTGGCACTTATCCATTGTTAGCATTTATTTAGTCTAGCTGAGGAACACATAATCCAAACAACTCTGTTGACAACACTTGAAGCATCTGAAAACTAAGAACAATGTCAATTTTTAATAAAAGAAAAGCAAAAAGCCAATATTTTTCTTTTTACAAGGTATTTTTCCAGGAATAATTTTGTTAATTTGCTCTCAATGGTCCTAATATCTGGGCTGCCTGTCATAATACCAAAGGCAATTCTCACTTTTCATTTACCTTAGATTTCACTAATCTCTCATCCGCCTTGCTCTGAAAGAACACACACATTACTTTCTCTGACGGTTCCCTTTCAAAAACATTGTTTTCAATTTTATGCTACCATCTACTGGTAAAGAATGGGTAGTGACCACTTTTCACATTCCATTTACCAACTGTCATTCCTTTTTAAAAATTGGGACTGGCAAGACCTAAACACATCTTACTAATATCTACATTCCAAAGGTTCTAAGTGGAGTTACTAAAATCTAATCATAGTTACAAGCATGGGGCTAAAGCAGAAAAGCTTACATCTGAATGTCACTCCTGCCACATACTGCTTTACATCTGCCTTGAGCAAACATGCTAACTTCTCTAAACTTCATCTGTGAAACAGGGAAAATCATACCACCTTCACTGAATTGCTAAAGGGCTGAAATAACCAAATATCTGGCACATAGCAAATGTCCATAGCAAACAATAAATATTTGACACACTATAGAGAATAAATCAATATTACACTCTATTTATTTAAATAATATTAAGTATTCTAATTTTAAATACTATTTAAAATTTGGCTTTCCAGTAGTATACCCATAATGACCTTTATTTAATTCATGGCTCTGTAACATACTCTGATTTGATAGACTTGACAATTTGCCTTAAGGGAAAAGTATTCTCCCCTTCTGTCTTTTGTGTTTGACTAGACTCTCGGGAATGTGCAAGGATATATAAGCAAATAACAGGAAAAAAAGGAAAAATAAGAAATCAGTGTCAATATAATGATCTTTTACATTCTTGCATGCCTAAACATTATATGAAATTAGAGGCTTACTCCAAAAAACAAACCCACAATCCCCAAACCCCAACATAATAAAAGAAATCTGATTTTGAGCAAACTTGTTCCTTTATCAATTAAAGGAACACATCTGCTACCTGTACCTAAAAATAATAAAACAAAATCTAGTTAAAAAGTAGGACATCATGAAGTGTTTTCTTCACTGATTTAACATAAATTGAATACAAACTTTGGGCTGCAGGTGGGGATCTAGATACAGAACACTCAGAACATTGTGTGCAGCATGATCAACGCTTTGAATTTTTTAGGACAGCAATATGAATTTCAATGGTACTTGCAGATGCCATCTCCAGGTCCGAAGAAAACTGCAAAGGTAAAGCTGACTCTTGCTTTCTTTCCACCTCTTTGCTTGTAAAATGTCTTAGCAATTAGATACTCCTGCCTACCACAATTTCTTCACTTTTAGATACAGGGTATGTCAAGTATAGATTTAAAATTACCAACCCCAGACCTCACATGTGCACTCCTCTTCCCTCAAGATTTTCTGAGGTCCAAAATCCATTCAAATATAGTATTTTATTTGAGTAAGCAAACAACAATAGTTGCTAATGGCAAAAGTAAGACCTCAGTGATTAATAACGCTCCATTATCCTAAATCCTTCCAGGTCCTGAGGTTAATAATCCTGAGATCATACTTGTCTCCAGTCTCTCTCTGTCCCCACACACCAATCCATAAGTCAAAATATTTGGTTCTACTGTCAAAATATATCTAGAATCTGAATACTTATTATCTCTACTGTTTCACCCTGAATCCTTACACAGTCAGTAAAAAAAAAAAAAGATCTGGAGCTGACCATAGCTCAGATCATCAGCTCCTTACTGCAATATTCAGGCTTAAATTGAAGAAAGGGAAAACCACTAGGCCATTCAGGCATGACCTAAATCAAACCACTTACGATTACACAGTGGAGGTGACAAATAGATTTAAGGGATTAAATCTGGTAGACAGATCTGAAGAATCTGTCTGAAGAATTATGGATGGAGATTTATAACATTGTATAGGAGGTGGTGATCAAAACCATGCCCAAGAAAAATATGCAAGAAGGCAAAGTAGTTCTTGAGGAGGCTATTCAAATGGCTGAGGAAGGAAGAAAAGTGAAAGGCAAGGGAAAAAGGGAAAGATATACCCAAATGAATGCAGAGTTCCAGAGAAGAGCAAGGAGAGAAGAAAGCCTTCTTAAATGAACAATGTGAAGAAATAGAGGGGAACAACAGAATGGGAAAGACTAGAGATTTCTTTACAAAAACTAGAGATACAAAGGGAACATTTCATGCAAGGATGGGCATGATAAATGACAGAAACCGTTAAGGACCTGACTGAAGCAGAAAAGATTAAGAAGAGATGGCAAGAATACACAGAAGAACTATACAAAACAGGTCTTGATGACCTGGAAAACCACAATGGTGTGGTCATTCACCTAGAGCCAGACATCGTGGAATGTGAGGTCAAGTGGGCCTTAGAGAGCATTACTATGAACAAAGCTAGTGGAAGTGATGGAATTCTATCTGAGTTATTTAAAATCCTAAAAGATGATGCTATTAAAGTGCTGCACTCAATATGTCAGGAAATTTGGAAAACTCAGCAGTGGCCACAGGACTGAAAAAGGTCAGTTTTCATTTCAATTCCAAAGAAGGGCAAGGCCAAACAATGTTCAAATTACCATATGATTACTTTCATTTCACATGCTGGCAAGGTAATGCTCAAAATCCTTCAAGCCAAGCTTCAGCAGTATGTGAACTGAGAAATTCCGGATGTACCAGCTAGGTTTTGAAGAGATAGAGGAACCAGAGATCAAACTGCCAACATTCATGGGATCATGGAGAAAGCAAGAAAGTTCCAGAAAAACATCTACTTCTGCTTCATTGACTATGCTAAAGCTTCTGACTGTGGATCATAACAAATTGTGGGAAATTCTTAAAGAGATGGGACTACCAGACCACCTTACCTGTCTTCAAAGAAACTTGTATGTGGGTCAAGTAGCATCAGTTAGAATCAGACATGGAACAAGTAACTGGTTCAAAACTGAGGAAGGAGGATGACCAAGCTGCATGCCGTCACCCATTAAACTCACGTGCAGAGGACAACGAGAGAGATGCCAGGCTGGGTGAGCCACAGGCCGGAATCAAGACGGCCGGGAGAAACGTCAACAGCTTCCAACACGCAGATGACACCACTCTAACAGCAGAAAGTGAAAAGGAACTAAAGAGCTTCCTGATGAAGGTAAAAGAGGAGAGTGAAAAAGCTGGCTTAAAACTCAACATGCAAAAAACTAGGATCATGGCATCCCGTTCCAATACTTCAAGGTAAATCAAAGGGGAAATCAAAGTGGGAGCAGTGACAGATTTTAGTTTTTTGGGCTCTGAAATCACTATGGACAGTGACTGCAGCCATGAAATGAAAAGATGCTTGCTCCTTGGAAGGAAAGCTATGACAAACCTAGACAGCATATTAAAAAGCAGAGACATCACTTTGCCAACAAAGTCCATATAGTCAAAGCTATGGTTTTTCCAGTAGTCATGTATGCATATGAGAGTTGGACCATAAAGAAGGCTGAGTGCTGAAGAAGTGATGCTTTTGAACTGCTGTGCTGGAGAAGACTCTTGAGAGTCCTCTGGACTGCAAGGAGATCAACCAGTCAATCAGAAAGGAAATTTCTACCTGGAGAAAACCCTGATGCTGGGAAAGATGGAAGGCAAAGGAGAATGGGGCAGCAGAAGACGAGATGGCTGGATAGCATCACTGACTCAATGGACAGGAATCTGAGCAAACGCCAGGAGACAGTGGAGGACAGAAGAGTCTGGCATGCTGTAGTCCACGGGGTCTCAAACAGTTAGACACAACTTAGGGACTGAACACCACCGCCGCCACCACCACCCTGGACAAAGCAAAGTCAAGCGGATTACTGCAGTTAGGCTCCGAGTGGTCTCCCACTTTTGATACTTGCTGCCACTGAAAGTTTACTCTCCACAGAGCAGCAGCACACTTTATCTTAAGACTCAAACAGTGGGGGCCCAGACCTGACACTTTAGGGGGCTCTCCTGTTCCTCATTATGTGCAGTAGCAGAGTAAAGGGGACGTGGCCACCTGGAACAAGAAAACATTCCAAACTTCCCTTTTAACTGCTACTTGGGACCTGGAGAATTCGCTGCCTGAATCATTCCCAAGCCTGCTTCCATGGTCTACAAGGGGCAATAAGAAGCCACTCTAGAATTCTATAAAGGAGAATGACACCATCAGATATGTAGGTACAGAGGGATCTGAATGGCAGATCTAGAGGCAGGATGAGTATGATTAAAGGAGACTTCTGTTCCAGATATTACAAGGAAATTAAAGATGTAGCACTGTTGAAGCCAAGATAGAAGCAGAGGTAGATCAGTGCAGACCAAACATTGGTTCAAAGAACTGACTCAATATGGGGGTCAAGAGAAGAACCTAGGGTTATTTTTTATTTGAAAGGGATCACAAAAAGAAAACAGAGAAAATTTTGTTAAACACATTTCTGGTAAGTCACAGACAATAATTATCAGTTCAACTTCTTGCAGAGATGAAGTGGGAAATGCTGTTTACACTCAAGGAAAATTATTTCATTCTTACTCTATTATTTTATATATTTATTTTTTATTTTGCCACACATGCAGCATATAGGTAGGATCTTAACTCCCTGACCAGGGATTGAACCCACATCCCCTGCATTGGAAGTGTGGAGTCTTAACCACTGGACAGCCAGGGAAGTCCCTCATTCTGAAATTTTAAAGAGGTAGTATGAGTTGACATCTTGCAGAACATTCAGAAAATAAGGCTCAAAAGAAAAAAAAAGGCCTAGAGAAGAAAATATATGTATATATACACACATATATTCATCCATTCACTTTTGGGTTATCTCAGGATCAGACTGTAAATTATTTTATTAATCCATAGTTTAAATTTCTCAAAATAACGAGAATGTGTTACTTGTGTAAGTTTTAAGTAGGAAAGATAGCGCTAAATTATAAACTAGTCTCTTTACTTCCTTCTCCTCTATATCTTGCAAATACATTCTCTTAGTTACAAGGAATTTGTCAATTTCATTACAGTTGTTACTAAAAAATCTATTTAGATGATGGCAAGGCCACAGGAAGTGGCCGATAATCAAACAGCATGATTGCATTTGATGCAAAATTGTCAAAATGGTGAAATGTTGATCAGATGCCACTTCTCTGACAGGCCATATAGCAGGGAAAGTCTCACAGCAAAACAGAGAGCCCTAAGAAATCCAAATGCCTGAGTCTAACACAAGCATTTACGGTCCACATACCTGTTTTCTTATCTGTAAAATAACAGTGGTAATAACAACAACAGGTTGATGAAGGAATTAGGAAAATTTATATTTGTAAAGCACTTACAACAATTCTTAGCTGCTAATAATTTGGCTCTTAGTACATCTTACCTTCCAATAATAATAATATTACTACTACTACTACTATTATAAATGCTAGCTTCCCACTAGTTTTATCACTTTTAGCCAGGGTTCTTCTCAGGCAAATGTGTACTAAGGTAAATTTAGGTGCTAACTGACAATTGAGATGTTAGCTGGGGACTGAGGTCTGACCTCTCCCAGGGGTATTTGCATTTTAAAAGGGGATCTTTCAGAAAAAATCTTTTTAAAAATCCAAAGAAGTGAAATCAGAATAGTGGAATGACAGACAACGAGATCAATATTTTAGAGTAGGGGGCCCGTTCACCCAGTCTATTTATGAAAGAAACCAGTAGGGGGTGGACAACCAAGGCAAGGGCAGGGAAGAAACCAGGATCTAGAGAGCCAGGCTGCAGCCTCCAGGGATCTCCAGTTTGCTTTGCTGCTGGGAGCCACAGCTCAGAGATAGTTACTAGGGTATCCCCAGAAGAGCCTCATCACACAAAGATCTAAAAGCCAGGAAGAGAAGAAAGGGGGATGGGAGTATTTCTTGACACTTATCTTCTTCTCCTGGGTTCAGAGCACTTCTTTTCATTTGCTAATCCACTGCTGAGAGGCTGTGTGTTAACTCTGGCTCCAGCACATAGCACAAGTAATTTCTGGCAGTATATTCATTTCACAAAGAATTAACAAAACATTTTTGCATTCCCCATACAGATTATGGTAAAATATTACCTGTACCTATATATAATAGCAACATACAAATAGTCAAGATGTTCTGAATGAAATCTGTATATAAAGATTAAAACTATCTATATCATTTTCTCCTACATTTTTTTAAAAGTTTCACACTTGAAATTCCAAATAACAGCTGTGAAAAGGCTTTTTTAAACCAAATATGCTATCTTTATTTTAACCACAGAAGAATTTATAAATATTCTGAAACTTTCTGTCATTCTTCACTGCTTAAAGACAACCAAAATTTTAATTTATTCAAAGAAAACCAAACTATTCAAACTTTTCATGCTATATCAATGAACAAGCACCTTTATTTTTAAAATTTCCTTCAGTAAATCTCTAAGTTTACAAAATAATTTGACTTGTTGAAAGCTAATTATTTTACACAGTTAGCATACCATTAAAGCAATTATAAAATAAAATGCTAAAATGACTAGAAGAGAAATAAAACAAAATTTTATTAGACATGGTATTTTTAGTCAAAGGTTTAACTCACGCACACATCAGACTATAGGTAAAATATTCAACTTGTTGTGGTTCACCAGCACAAAACTGTTTATATGTACCACCCAGAACTATGGACAGAGGTTTGTGACATTTTACAGGAGGCAGTGATCAAGACCATCCCTAAGAAAAAGAAATGCAAAAAAGGCGAAATGGTTGTCTGAGAAGGCCTTACAAATAGCTGAGAAAAGAAGAGAAACAAAAAGCAAAAGAGAAAAGCAAAGATATACCCATCTGAATGCAGAGTTACAAAGAATAGCAAGGAGAGATGAGAAAGCCTTCCTCAGTGATCAATGCAAAGAAATAGAGGAAAACAATAGAATGGGAAAGACTAGGGATCTCTTCAAGAAAATTGGAGATACCAAGGGAACATTTCATGCAAAGATGGGCTCCATAAAGGATAGAAATGGTATGGACCTAACAGAAGCAGAAGATACTAAGAAGAGGTGGCAAGAACACATAGAACTATGCAAAAAAGATCTTTTTAATGACCCAGATAACCACAATGGTGTGATCACTCACCTAGGGCCAGACATCCTGGAATGCAAAGTCAAGTGGGCCTTAGGAAGCATCATTAGGAACAAAGCTAGTGAAGGTGACGGAATTCCAGCTGATCTACTTCAAATCCTAAAAGATGATGCTGTGAAAGTGTTGCACTAAATATGCCAGCAAATTTGGAAAACTCAGCAGTGGCCACAGGACTGGAAAAGGTCAGTTTTCATTCCAATCACAAAGAAGGGCAATGCCAAAGAAAGCTCAAACTACCGCACAATTGCACTCATCTCACACGCTAGCAAAGTAATACTTAAAATTTTCTCCAAGCCAGGATTCAACAGTACGTGAACCATGAGCTTCCAGATGTTCAAGCTGGATTCAGAAAAGCAGAGGAACCAGAGATAAACTGTTAAATCCATTGGGTCATAGAAAATGCAAGAGAGTTCCAGAAAAACATTTATTTCTGCTTAATTGACTACGTCAAAGCCTTTGATTATGTAGATCACAACAAACTATGGAAAATTCTGAAAGAGATGGGAATACCAGACCATCTGACCTGTCTCTTGAGAAACCTATATGCAAGTCAAGAAGCAACAGTTAGAACTGGACATGGAACAATGGACTGGTTCCAAATTGGGAAAGGAGTACAACCAGGCTGTATACTGTCACCCTACTTATTTAACTTATATGCAGAGTACATCAAGCGAAATGCCAGGCTAGAATAAAGCACAAATTGGAATCAAGATTGCTGGGAGAAATATCAATAACCTCAGATATGCAGATGACACCACCCTTATGGCAGAAAGTGAAGAGGAACTAAAGAGCCTCTTGATGAAAGTGAAAGAGGAGAATGAAAAAGCTGGTTTAAAACTCAACATTCAAGAAACTAAGATCATGGCATCTGGTCCCGCCACTTCACGGCAAATAGATGGGGAAACAATGGAAATAGTGACAGACTTTATTTTCTTGGGCTCCAGATGTTCACAGCAGTATCACTGCAGAAGGTGACTGCAGCCATGAAATTAAAAGACGCTTGTTCCTTGGAAGAAAAGCTGTGACAAACCTAGACACATATTAAAAAGCAGAGACATTTTGAGAACAAAGGTCCGTCTAGTCAAAGCTATGGTTTTTCCAGTAGTCACGCATGGATGTGAGAGTTGGACCATAAAGAAGGCTTCAGTTCAGTTCAGTCGCTCAGTCATGTCCAACTCTCTGCGACTCCATGAACCGCAGCCTCCCTGTCCATCACCAACTCCCGGAGTCCACCCAAATTCATGTCCATTGAGTCAGTGATGCCATCCAACCATCTCATCCTCTGTTGTCCCCTTCTCCTCCTGCCCTCAATCTTTTCAAGCATCAGGATCTTTTCCAATGAGTCAGCTCTTCGCATCAGGTGGCCAAAGTATTGGAGTTTCAGCTTCAACATCAGGCCCTCCAATGAATACCCAGGACTGATCTCCTTTAGGAGGAACTGGTTAGATCTCCTTGCAGTCCAAGGGACTCTCAAGAGTATTCTCCAACACCACATTTCAAAAGCATCAATTTTTTGGCGCTCAGCTTTCTTTATAGTCCCAACTCTCACATCCACACATGACCACTGGAAAAACCATAGCCTTGACCAGACGGACCTTTGTTGGCAAAGTAATGTCTCTGCTTTTTAATATGCTGTCTAGGTTGGTCATAACTTTCAAGGAGCAAGCGTCTTTTAATTTCATGGCTGCAATCACCATCCACAGTGATTTTGGACCCCGGAAAAATAAAGTCAGCCACTGTTTCCACTGTTTCCCCATCTATTTGCCATGAAGTGATGGGACCAGATGCCGTGATCTTAGTTTTCTGAATGTTAAGCTGTAAGCCAACTTTTTCACTCTCCTCTTTCACTTTCATCAAGAAGCTCTTTAGTTCTTCACTTTCTGCCATAAGGGTGGTGTCATCTGCATATCTGAGGTTATTGATATTTCTCCTGGCAATCTTGATTCCAGCCTGTGCTTCCTCCAGCCCAGCGTTTCTCATGATGTACCCAGCACATAAGTTAAATAAGTAGGGTGACAATGTACAGCCTTGACGTACTCCTTTTCCTATTTGGAACCAATCTGTTTTTCCACGTCCAGTTCTAACTGTTGCTTCCTGACCTGCATACAGGTTTCTCAAGAGGCAGGTCAGAGGGTCTGGTATTCCCATCTCTTTCAGAATTTTCCACAGTTCATTGTGATCCACACAGCCAAACACTTTGGCATAGTCAATAAAGCAGAAATAGATGTTTTTCTGGAACTCTTGCTTTTTCGATGATCCAGCGGATGTTGGCAATTTGCTCTCTCGTTCCTCTACCTTTTCTAAAACAAGCTTGAACATCTGGAAGTTCATGGTTCACATATTGCTGAAGCCTGGCTTGGAGAATTTTGAGCATTACTTTACTAGCGTGTGAGATGAGTGCAATTGTGTGGTAGTTTGAGCATTCTTTGGCATTACCTTTCTTTGGGACTGGAATGAAAACTGACCTTTTCCAGTCCTGTGGCCACTGCTGAGTTCTCCAAATTTGCTGACATATTGTGTGCAGCACTTTCACAGCATCCTCTTTCAGGATTTGAAAGAGCTCAACTGGAATTCCATCACCTCCACTAGCTTTGTTAGTAGTGATGGTTTCTAAGGCCTACCTGACTTCACCAAGAATTGATGTTTTTGAACTGTGGTATTGGAGAAGACTCTCAAGAGTTCCTTTGACTGCAAGGAGATCAAACCAGTCAATCCTAAAGGAAATCAGTCCTGAATATTCATTGGAAGGACTGATGCTGAAGCTGAAGCTCCAATACTTTGGCCACCTGATGAGATGAAGAACTGACTCACTGGAAAAGACCCTGATGCTGGGAAAGATTGAGCGCAGGAGAAGAGGAGGACGGCAGAGGATGAGATGGTTGGATGGCACTATGGACTAGATGGGCATAAGTTTGAGCAAGCTCCGAGAGTTGGTGATGGACAGGGAAGCCTGGCATGCTGCAGTCCATGGGGTTGCAAAGAGTGAGACATGACTGAGCGACTAAACTGAACCACCCAGTGAGGACTTTGTGGAATCTATCTCAAGGGCTCTTCAAATCTCTTCCTGTAATAAACTCATTGTACCAACAGAGGTTCCATGGTCAGATCTAGATAGCTGCCTACCAAGTCTATCTTTAGACCTAGCATTTCTGAACCAGTGCCAGGCGCACTTCAAAGTCAGCTTACCTACACATCTTGACATCACAGAATTAGCTTTTCCAATATTCCCTTATTAAAGATGCTGTATTATCATTCAAATACCCAGGCTATAAATTTTTAATGTTTTTGTGTTTTTTATTTGACTTCTCTCTCCCATCTTTTCCACGTGAACATTCAATTTGTCACACATAGGGCTGGTGGTGGTTTAGTCACTAAGTCGTGTCTAACTCCTACAACCCCATGGACTATAGCCCACCAGGCTCTTCTGTCCACGGAATTTTCCAGGCAAGAATACTGGAGTGGGTTGCCATTTCCTTCTCCAGGGGATCCTCCTTACCCAAGACCAAACATGGGTCTCCTCATTGCAGGCAGATTCTTTACTGACTAAGCCACCAGGGAAGCCCATGTGTATAGGGGTTACCATTCTCCAAGTCTTTATTCCTTCCCATTTCCAGAACTATCACGCTCATTATGGACAAACCACTCTTCAAGTACAGGAGTAATATCCAAACTGATCTCCCATCATCAGGACTCTCCTGCCAAATTAAGCTTAGAGTTTTACTTTCAGCCTTTAGCACTTGTACTTAAAATTCTCTATTCTTCATAGTCAAATAAAGCAGTGAATTTCCAACTTCAACTAAGACTCAGAGTTAGAAACTTTACATCAGGTTCCAGTATATGTGTGTATACATATAACACACATACCTGGAACAAAAGTTTCACAATTCTTATAAAAATGATGTATCCTGATATTTCCTATTCTATTTCTTTTTTTAAAAAAAATGCAGGTCACGAATAACTAAAGGGCAGGTTTTCAAATACTGCAATGAAAAATATTATACATTTGCCAGTCATGCTTTCAAAATTCTCCAGATTTCAACCTATCTTCTTTGCCTCATTATTCCTGTCATGCCAAAAAGTATCATCTCCAGTCAATTTCCTGAACTCATCTTCCTCATTCCCTCACCTCCACCTTTTAAAAACTGTATCTATCCTCCAAGCCTCAACTCCTTCATAAAGTATTTCTAGTTAAGAAAAGTGTCTTCTCTCCTAACTTCCTAAAAGGCCAAAAGTGAATCCTTGTGTTTATATGTGCACACATCCATACTCTGCCACCTATCTGTTGGAGA
This sequence comes from Odocoileus virginianus, assembly GCF_023699985.2. NCBI lineage: Eukaryota > Metazoa > Chordata > Mammalia > Artiodactyla > Cervidae > Odocoileus > Odocoileus virginianus. Next base: position 23,064,986 of record NC_069697.1, read on the forward strand.
GGTTCCCTATGGTAACAGAGGGACTATTTCTCAAACATCTTTTTAATTTCCTTAATTGAAAAAGCAAGGTAAAGGCTTTATGAAGATCCTATAGGTTCTACAGTCATACAAGCTACCAAATTCTTGCCACAATCAACTAGGATTAATTGCAGGTCTCATTTCAGTTTTCTTTATGGTTTTTAAATCAGAAATTTGAAATAGAAAGTCACTGATCAGTAGTGACCAAAACTGCCCCCTTCTCTTAACCAGCTCAGAAAGTTTTCTGATACTGTGTGACATCATTATCCTACTTTCTCTATTCTTAACCAAAGCCTACCATGTGTCTTGCTCCATGTTACAAATTTTCAGATACCCAAACCTGATCTTCTACAAAAGCAAACAGACATACTTCCCCAAGCCTAATTTGGTTACTTTAAATTTTGGTATGACATGTAGAGACCCTTATATTTTTGTGCTCCAAATATAAGTATTACTAAAAGCTACAAGAATCACTGAAAAATTAGGAAGGCTAATTTTTTACTTCAAAAATTAACATTCTGCTATAAACTTTAGTTATCTTTAACACAATGATCTTTCATAGGTGGCTACTTGCTCTCTACCTTGGTTTCTTTTTTAGAAGACACTTAGGAAGCATGAAAAGTTACCATATACTTATAGTTTTGGAAGTTCCTACAGAGGTTAGGGACCAAAGATCAATCATGTGAAAGTGATTTAGATTTTCTAATCAGTATCATTAGTAGCACAGTTTTCAAATTTTTCTCTTTAAAAATATGTTTTTAGGAAAGTCTAGACATTACCACACAGACACAAAAATAGCCAAGCTAAATTACTATTTTCAAAAGTGACAAAGAAGAGGGAAATGGCTAGTATACATTTCTAGAAAGAATATTTTAAAATCTGAATAGTCACTAACATAACATCATAATGCTCTATTAAGAAACTTCCCTCTTTCACAGTTCATACTTCAAGTAATCATCACATAAGATTTATATTTTATATAATTCTTAGTGTATCTTATAGGCACAGCTTTTACAATTACTAAAGGATTGTTTAAAAGTCTTAAAAAACCATATGATAAATCTAAACTCCTTTAACATGACCTGTAAGAGTTTTCAAATTGTGGCACAATATGTACCTTTCTACTCTGATCTATGATTAACTATTTCACACATATCTTTTGTTAAAATATTTTTATATACAAATGACCACATGTGAATAAGTTTAATTTTTTAAACTTTCATAACTGGGATATGAACTATTGTTTTGTAGGCAATGGGTATGTGCATCTTATATAAATTCTATTCTCACTAAACAAAAAAAAAGTATCACTGGGAGTAAAGTAGAATATTTAAATAAAATTGTCACAGTAATCATCTTTATCTCATTAAAAAAAAAATTCTCCTGAGACTTCCCAAGAGAGATGGATATTAAAGAATGGCATATGCTGAGTATTTAGCCAATAATTTTTGTAACAAGACTGATTTTTTTTTAAAATACCAAATACCCTAAACAGATCCTCTAAAAGCTATTAAAAGTAGGAAGTTTTGTTATTTTCCATAATAAAAGATATGAGGAAATAGGAATTTCAATAAGATGTTGGTCTTAGGAGTTACCACAATCTTTACATGCATTTGGATAAGAATGAAAATAATGATCCACAGTATTGCTTCCCTGGTGGTTTAGATTCTCGCCTGCTATGTGGGAGACCTGGGTTTGATCCCTGGGTTGGGAAGATCCCCTGGAGGAGGGCATGGCAACCTACTCCAGTATTCTTGCCTGGAGAATCCGCATGCACAGAGGAGCCTGGCAGGCTACAGTCCATGGGGTTGCAGAGCCAGACACGACGGAGCGACTAATCACAGCAAGGGACATCCACCGTGTCAGAGTAAAGCCTATCCACTCCTTATAGGCAGTTTTCAACTTTCCATTTATTTCACTGCCATAGTACCTCTCCTCTCAAGAGATGTTCATAAAATGCACAGGGTCAAGCACAGTGCCTGGTACATAGAAAGGGATTCAATATTTCTGAATGAACAAATTATTGAACGAATAAATAAAATGGGCTCTCATACTCTCCCTGCTCCATCTGAAGTAAGCTATTATGCCTATTTTGTATTTTGGCATGTCTCCTTGTCAATCATGATGTTATTTCCTTTCCTTTTTCCTTAGAAAAGCTCTGGTTATTCTTTCTTCCCCTAGAGATCTAGAATCTGTAATTACTCTGATCTCGCTTGAAACTCCTTATTAAACAATAAAGGAACTCTTTCCCTGGGTCTTCTAGTTTCTAGCACGCCTCTCCTGAGGCACAGAGACTGAAGCTAGTTGATAATACACGAAAAAACTCCTGAAAAGCAAGTTCTGCTGCCAGATTATTTGACTTCCTCACCCACCACAACTTACAAGTATTGCCTTCATAGGCAATTTTGTTCCAAAATATTTATCATTATACCAACCTACTGTAGCTAATTTCATAACAATAGGGGAAATATTTATAAAAAAGACTGAGCATTCTACTATGGGTCATAAATTGAGTTCAAACACTTTGTGTAAAATACCAGACTATTATTCTAGCACATCTATGATCTAGCCTAACACGTATATTCTTGGACTTATAAATTAGTTTTCTATGGCAAGTAAAACTCCATGTAAAATGAATTCTTTATAATAAAGATTTTATGATGTCTGAAGTGCTATGAAAAATCAATTGTACTTCTTACAGTAATCTTTGCCAGAAGTCAGTATTGGTAGAATCCTTTTATACTTTAACCACTTAGTGATAGCTCAGTCAGTAAAGAATCTGCCTGCAGTGCAGGAGACCTGGGTTCAATTCCTGGGTTGGGAAGATCCCCTGGAGAAGGAAATGCAACCCACTCCAGTATTCTTGCCTGGAGAATCCCATGGATAGAGGAGCCTGGGCTGGGCCTAGTGGCAAAACTGTCCCCATTACTGAATCCAGAAAATGACTGAACATACATTTCCTATCTTGATTAGACTCCTAAGCCCATGCTCCAGCCTCTCTTCTCCCTCAACCAGACAACTTCATTAGGACACGGCAATGTGTCTTCTGGCTAACATTGTAGAAAGGAGAAAAACTTCAAAGCACATTTTTTCCCCTGCTTTCTTGGTAATGCCAAAATGTTGCCTTTCACTGTACTTCTACCAACCAAAAGCCCAATTCAGCAACATTTACGGAGGTTTTTTTCTTCATGTTAAAGCAGTAAGTCAGGTGCTATGGATACAAATAAAATATAATCAGAGACTGCCCTCAAGCAATCCAACAAACAGGAAATCCTCTTGTGAACCACAAATGCTATCAATAATACTCAGTAAGATTCAAGGGTGTAAATTTTGGTAGAGGGTATATATGATACCTTATTCCTTTTTATAACATTAAAAAAAATCTGTGAAAAAGAGGGGTAAAGACAATTTGGTAAGAACAATTTACTTCAAACATTTAACCCAAATCATCAATGGATTTCCCATTTTAAATATTCCAAATGTTTTATTATTGTGTATTATACTGTTGTAGCCACACGTTTTGAGAAACAAACTCACTCAGAAGGACAATGCAAATAGTAGAGTGCAGTTTACTACACAGGCGGGCCCAAGGCAGAGTCTCCTCTTAGTCAAGGACCCGAACCAACTTTTGTGAAAATCTTAAACACCTTAAGTGTACTGCTCAAGCCCACATCCCTAAATTCCTTAAACCTAGCCTGGAAAGTGTTAAAGAGAGATACAATCAGGTTACAGCCATGATTCATAATCAGAAGGGTCAGCTGGTTATACAATGTAGCCTACAACAAAGGGTGCCATAAAGATTACAGAGGTGATTGACTACATAGGGGATTATTACATTCTTTTTGGCCAGGGGAAATCTTGGTATGGAATCTGGTGTTTATCAGTCCAGGAGGCCAGTTCCACCATGGGTATGTTATCCCCATTGCTACCAGGCACATAGTTCAAAGCTCACTGAAAGTGCAAGATAGTTTCCTTCTTTTTCAAGATGGAGTCAGCTCGGCCTGTTCCTTTCCTCCCTCAATACTAAATGCAAATTCACGAATCATTAAAAAGCTAAAAAACTTTTAAGCTAAAAAGCTTCGGACAATCAATATTTTTAATGAAAAATAAGGCATGCACAACCAAATCACTAACTTTCTGCAATATATGAACTACTTGTTCAATTCAGACAGTCTTTACATTTCAACATGAATAGTCTACAATGATAAATGCTGGATTGAAAAATCTGCTATCCATTGCAAAATAATAGCGAATACACAAAAAGCTAGAAAGCCTGCAGAGTGGGGGAGAGAGGCTAAATGAACCAAAATGTATTAAATCTTTTTCAAACGCCCTGAGACGCTAAATTCAGAATAAAAAGATTAGGGTTCCAAGAATATAAAGTGTTCATCTCTTTCAAGACAATTGAGTATTGAATTTCGTGATTATGAAATATTCTATAAACAGGTCCTTAACTTATGCTTGGCTTTCCGAATTTGAATACAGGGAACAGCCAATTCTTTTTCCTTGTTTACACCTAAAGCTGGTTTTAAAGACAACTCAAAGGGGAATTCTAGGCCCAACGTTACCACCCCCATACTTTTACCCCACAGGCAGCTACTTAAGAGATAATAAGGAATTCAAGTGCACGGCCTGAAAGTCGTATTTCTATGCTAATTTTACAAGCCTCTAACTCGCAGGACTTGACAATTAAAGCTTAAAAATGGGGAACGGGGCTAGAGGATAGAGGCTCTTTCAAGACTTGCTTATTTTTTTAACTTCCAAAATTAAAACTGCAAAAAATTATCCAGTTACCAGCATTTACAACAGCTCAAATTTTCAGTTTAAACAATTATAGTGTTTCACTTTCTTTTTTTATTGAGGAGGTGGGGGGAGAGGGCGAGTCCCATCTCTTAAACTTGAGTCGTTTTTTCTGCTTATGTATACTGACATGTTTCTTTACGCGCCCCAAGGAAGTTTAGCCTATTAGCAGCCAGCGGGATGGTTTAAGAAGCTGGTATTCAAAAGTCTAAGTGTCTCTAAGTGGCAGCAGGTGCTGGCAGTGCCTGAGCCCGATCAATGGAGGGAAGGCAAGACATTTCTTATAAAGGGAAGACTAGAACCGCCCTTCCAAAGCATCCCAGAGGCGCTTCTAGCATCACTTGGCGGCAATCACAGCCAGGAGCAGGATGTGGCTTTATCTCGACAGCGCCAGCTCCGTAGAGCGCCCCGGCCCGCATCAGAGACGCGATCATTTGCGATTACATCTTCTCCACGCTCCGCAACACGGATCAGGGCACAACTCCCCGTCTGCATCCCCAAGTCTCCCAGTTTCGCCCTTTCCCCCAACTCGCCCTCCGCCCCCAGCAAAGAAAGCACAGGGTGGTTACACGGCATCCCTGGCCACAGGGGACGCGGCTCTTAGTAGCGTCTCCGAGCACTCCTGAGGTGGTCGGCACCGGCCTTGTCATCGCTCGACCCACCTTAACTTTCCAGAGGCGCCAATTCTAAATTCGCCGGACCTGCCGCCACCTCCTCCTCCACGCGCCCCTCGGCTCGCTCCCCTGAGTCTGTCCGCAACGCTCTCTCCCTCAGGAGCTCCACTGCGCCCGGCGCGGCGGGAAAACCCCGCCAGGTGACTCCCGGCCCGGGGGGCTCCCGTCGGACCTCCGCTCCCGCAGGGAGCCTCAGTTCGCCAACGGCCGCAGCCACGCGCGCCCCTCACGCACACTCACCAGCCCCAGCCGGAGCGGCCATCTTAGCGCTCGTCTCCCGCGCCCCCGCTCCCAACTCCCCGCTCCCCGGTGCAGCGGCGGCGGCCCGGTGGGGCGGCTACGTCAGTGATGACGCCGCGGCCGACCCCACCCCCAACCCCCTCCGGGCCTCGGCGGCGACTGCGGACCGGTGGGTGGCCTGAGGTGTGGGGAAACCCGGTGCCCAGGCGCCAACTAAGGCGTGCGGGAATGGACGTTCCCCTGCGCGCCCTGTGGCTCAGCTCGGAAGGCAGAAGCTCCTCCTGGGCGGGCTTCGCACCTGTCGTAGCCGTCGGGGCCTGAGAGAGGACATCAACTCCAAGCTAGTGAGATGCAAAATATTCCCCAGACGTTTACCCCTTCATAGAATTTCTGCCTCTCAGCGTCGAATTGGTTGACAGAAACGCGCAGCCATCTCGTTTTCTTCGGAATCTGCCTACATTGACTGGCTTAGAAAGTTTTCAAGAAAACGTTTCCTTCCCGAGGAGGCAGTCGGGTGTGAGCTCAGCTGGCAGTGACTGCTTTGAATTTGGCTTCCTCAGACGGCAATTGGGCAAATAAGTTTCCAGAATGGGAAGTAAGATGTAAGGGACGCGGAAGTTGCCTCTGTCCAAAATTACTTTACCCGAAATTGCCGATTGAAGGTAATGAAGTAGTTTCCGAAAAAAACGAAGTGAAGAGACTGAGGGAGAAAAATCTGGAGAAAAATCAAGCCTACAGGTACGGAAAGATTAATCCAGTAGTATTTATTGAGCTTTTCTTATACTTTGCGCTGGGTTCTGAGCCATTTGTGCTCCGCTACCTCGTGGAGAGGATGGAAAATGGCAAGACGCGAGAACCAGCGATACAAACGTGCAAAGTTAATAATACGTTAGTGGAGTACAGTATCTTGCAGTATATATGCAAGCAATACAGTTGTTCATATCTTTTAATCAATAGTTCCACTTTGGGAAATATCTTTAAATGGTATGGCTTTTTAAAAAAATGAGCACACAAAGGTATTCATAGCGTATTATCCAAAACTATCCCAACAACAAAGATTTGAAGGGAAAAAAATTCTAACGAAAGGGGAAAGTCTAACATCTAGGATGCTGGCCTCGGGAATTCTTCTGCAGATCACAAAATGGTAATAGCTTTATCAATTAATAGTTGAAAGATACCAAATATGTACAAAGAGGTTCAACTGCATAACATGTAATATTCACTAAAGGCTAAAGATGAGGAATGAATTTGTATAGCTTAATATGCCTTTCATTCCTTTTTCTATATACTTAAGTGCATAATCTTTCCAATTCAAGGCTGTCCCCCCAAGTGTATTCCTCCCACTCAAAACACACACTGCTGTCTTGTAATCTTCCCAATCATCTTCATTTCTAAAATACACTGAATTCATTATGTGAGAGAATCTCTTAAAAGCAAATATTTCTTATAAGTATTTCTAGCATATGGTATAGATTTCCCTGTGGTTCCTAGTAAGCAAACTATAACAAGTTAAAACCCTTGCTCCTATTTTAAAGTCATAAAACCCTTTCTGAAAGTTCATTTGGCAGACTTTATCAAAATTGCCACCTCTGTAAGTAATTCAACTTTCAGAAGTCCAAAAAGTTTTTACCTGAGATTCAGGCAACTTAGAAGGCTACTCATCTCACTGTTATTTACAATAGTGAAGATCAAAGACATGTTAACTGTTCATCATTGTTGGAATAGTTAGGTACATCTGGAATATTCACAGGACAGAATATTATATAGTCATCAAAAATCTTATTTTCAGAAAGTAAGAAATGAAGGAATATAGATCAAGATAACTGTGTCTGCCATTCCCATTCTGTAGGAAGCTTGTTAAAGCTCTCCACAAACACCATGCAAGGAGAAAGAGGGACTGAGGTGGACAGAATGATGGTTTAAAGGTGCATTGAGTAGGCAAGCGGTGGATGCCAGGCAGCGAGAACCACAAAGGAGCAAAAGTTATGAATGATCAGAGGCTACAGGGAGTAGATACTGAATTACAGGGAGGCAGCAGTAGCAGGGGTCTTAGCAAAATTCAGAGTAGAACTACTTGAATTCTAGGAGCCTCCAAAAAAACTGTATGAAAGTAAAAACTAAAAGTGAGATGCAAAGATGTACTGAGAGGGAGGGGACATATGTATACCTTTGGCTGATTCATGTTATATATGATAGAAACCAACACAACAGTGTAAAGCAATTATCCTCCCATTAAAGATAAATTAAAAGATATGTACTGCATTTTAAAATATGTGAAGATTATTCACATTTAACATTTGGAAGGAATAAATCAGCATTTTAGTAATGGTGGCGAGATTACAAGGAATTTTTGTTTTTACAACGATCATTTTTAAACGCTTAGAATGAGTACCATCAGTAATCAAAAATTCTAATTTTGAAAATAAATCCTATGTTGTTGTGTGGTCAAAGTCCCTAGTTGCCAGAATTTCAGAGAATTTTCTGAGATCATAAATGCCCTTAAGGTCTTGTAAGGACTAAAATAATTTGATGACTTGACTAAATGAACAGCAGGAAGTAAAATGGCAAGAAGATGAAGCAAAATCAAGCTGAGTAAGGCATAGGTGAAGAGTACTGAAAAGGATGTCCTGAATAAAATCTCTTTGATACAAAGGTGTAAACTAGGGAGAAGTGCTGAATGGGAAGGGGGGACTGGAGAGAAATTATCTGGAAATCATTGTTAATTGGGCTAATAATTAAAGAATAGTAAGTAACGGGATAGTTTGTAACATAGCCTTTTCCTATTATTACTATCTATTCAACTTTGAAATTTCTTCAGCTACCATTTTATTTCATGTCTTACCAACCTAAGCCTAAAATATGGTATATCTAGCTTGTTTCCTGAGCATCAGGACCTCTCTATTGCAATCTCATTGTTACATAGCTATCATAAAAATCATTCTTATGTAATTTCTCTGTTTATTGTTTACCCACCACATCAAATCTAAGCTTTTAATAACAACCACAACAAAAATCTCTGTCCCTTCCCATCTTTATCAACTGACTTCCCCAAACTTATCAGTTGTATTTTCAAAATCAGTCCTTTCCCAAATCCACCTTTTGACTGCTAGGAAGTCAATCTCCTTAAGTCTCCCACACTTCGGGCTTTTCCCACATTTAAATCAGGGCAGATGTTTATCTCCCAAGTAGAAAGCCCTTTAGCTTTCACTCCTGCAGATCACTAAAATCAACCTCTTTGGGAGCCGGCCTAAAAGCTCTCACCTCCTGGATACCACTTTCCTAGTAACAACTGGACTTCCAGGTTCCCCATCCCCCACCCCCACTAGTATATTATTATGCAGTCAACAGCTTTTGTTCCGAGTTTCGCGCCTGGTTCTCTCTCTTTGCATTGTAACTTCTTTAGGGGCGAGGACAGTGCACTTGACTCCATTCGTATATCTCACTCAGTACAGTGCTAACCAAAAATAGCCTTAAAATGTTTAATGAATAAACAAAATCAGAAATTCTCTAGCACAATATGAAATTGTGGAAAAAATGTGGAGGGGTTTCCCTTGTCTCCACAATCTCCATATGGGGAAAAGAATGGCAACTTGCCCTTTTCCCAAGATAAGCAGTTTCCTAAACAAGATTAAAATTTAATGACTCTCATACTCAATTCTGAGGCCGTATACATCTTCTGAAGTGGGTGCAACACAAACGTTCTATATCCTGAGAAGAAGATATGAATGAATTAAAGGAAGACAAAATACACTGCAAATTTTGCAAACATTGGAGTTGCTTTTTATGCTTTGATTTGTAGAATTTTCTAGTCCAGTCTTTCATGAATGAATTTATGAGCTTGTTAACTTTGAGGAAACTACTTCCAAGGATTTCCAGAGTTTTACATACTGAATGTTTGTATCTAAAGTTATATACAGTTATTAATTAAAGTTATGACAAATATTTTTTGAGTACCTATGAGCCTGGTACCATGCTAGGCACAGAAATGTCCACAGCCTTCATTTACATGTTACAAGGAGATCAAAGATTAAATGGAGGAAGTGGGCAAGAATACTGAAGAACTAAAACCTAAAGTTTGATTAACTTGCAGCAACACAGTGCAGTGCATAAATTTTGTTTTTAATAAGCTACCCAAAGAACCTTAAATTTGTGAAAAATATGTTAGAAAGAAGTTGAGAGAGCAGGGTTGAAACAGAACAGCAGATGGCAAGATTTGACCTCAGTAAGTGAATAGAGAAAAAAGAGCAGAAAAAAAAAAAAAAATGGCTTTAGAACTCCTGTTTTTTAAAGAAAATCCTAGGAAAGAACAAGGATGGTGGCAGATAGGGGAGGTAAGTGAGTTGAGAAGTAGGTGCTATCAAAGCTGATTTAATTTTAAAGGACCATTGAGTGTTTATTTAGAGGTCTTGGAGGTGAATTACCAATGTAGGCCTACTGAAACTGCAACCAAGCCCAGGATTTTGGCGTTAGTGGAAACAAAATTGGGAGGCTAGAAAGTCTCTTCTTTTAACATCCTCACTGCCTCTACCCTATTCAGTTTCTTACAAATCCTCAGGCTGCTTGTGCCCAAGGCTTTACCTCAGTCTATCAAGACTTTTCTGTCCTTCCCATCAAACTTTTCCGATTTTGTTCTAGGACAAAAAGTAATCCCAACCTTCCATTTTTCTAAGGAACCTAATTATTATATACTAAACTGACCCACTTGTAATGTAATAGCATCCAGTAATCATTTTTGCATTTCTCTCTATTTAGGCCTATGCTCTAATGGAACTTCTTATAGATACTTGTAGAGTATGGACTTGCTAGGGCTTCCCAAGTGGCACAGAGGTAAAGAATCTGCCTGCCAATGCAGGAGATGCAAGAGACACAGGTTCAGTCCCTGGGTTGGGAAGATTTCCTGGAGAAGGAGATGGCGGGGGGTGGGAAGATTTCCTGGAGGAGGAAATGGCAACCTACTCCAGTATTCTTGCCTGGGAAATTCCATAGACAGAGGAGCCTGGTGGGTTTCTGTCCATGGGGTTGCAAAGAGCTGGATGTGACTGAGCACACACGCACACACATGGACTTTCTAAATGAAATTTTAAGCATTATAGCAGATTAGTGTGATAAAATATTTTCTTAAGCCAAGACACATTTCCAGGGTGATAAGCTGTGTGTGTGTGTGTGTATACAGTTGACCCTTGAAAAAACATGGGGTTTAGAAGTGGCAACCCCTCCTCCCAGTCAGAAATCCAAGTATATCTTTACAGTCAGTGTTCCGTATCCTGCAGTTCCTCTGTATCCTCAGATTTAACCAGCCGCAGTTCCTATGGTAAAGTATTATTTATTTATTGATAAAAATCTGTGTGTAAGTGGACCTGTGTGGTTCAAACTTGTGTTGTTCAAAGGTCAATACATAGATAACTATAACATGTTTATTTAGTTATAATCACAATATAAGTTTATCTATTTATTTTTATGGCTTTAAATATGTTGCATGTTTTATCTCTATCTCCTCTGTAATGTTGGGAAAGTAGTATTTGTCCTGTCTTCCTTACAAGGATATTTTAAAGTATCAGATGAAGTTTTGCATGTTTAACCCTTCCTTAAGTGTAAAGAGAAAAGTAAATGTAAATTATTAATATTTCTTTTAGGATTATTACCACCCTATAAAGTTCCTTGAGGTCAAGAACTGAGTTTTGTTCATATTTATAATCCTCTAAATTGAGTTTTGCTTCTGTACTAAAGTGACAGTTGGAGGATAAATACTATGAGGTTTCAAAATCATTGCAGTACTCTGAGAAACACGAAGACAATGTTTTAGTCCCCCTTTCTTACAGAAAGTGGTGAAGGGGGTCTGGAAAAGGAGAGTGAGAGAGAAATGAAAAATGTTAGGGGTGGAAAGTTTTAGTAAACCTTGCCAGAAGATACTAGTAATCATTCTTGAGGGAAGATTATTGAGGTACGTAAGTTTTATTTTATATTCTATATATATGTCTTTAGGTTCACATCTTTAAAAAAAAAAAAAAGGTAGAATAAGGAAAGCATAGTTGGTTAACCATAGCTGTTTGTATTATTATTTACATCTTCCCAAACCATTTGGAAATTGAAATCCTTCAGTGTTGCTCCTGGGTTGTTAAAAACAAGAAAGCTGAATAGAAAACAGCAGTCAAGGCAGTGGGTAACTTCATCATATAAAGGAAACCGTGTACTGTAGATTCAGGATATATGTAATAAAAAAAACTAACAGTTCTTCACCTGCAAGAGCTAGGATGATCACCCTGCTTTTCTCTGCCATCTTAAGATTGCTCCTTTTCAGATCAAAGTTCCTCGTGGTAATAACCATTGGTTCAGCCATCTGTAAGCAGTGTCTATTAACCTCCCTTCCCTCAGCTAACCAGAGATTAATAAAGTCTTAGAAAACCACATTTCCACAGTACATTTAAGGTGCAGGGAGATTGTATGTGAAGTGGATAGCCCCATCTACTTCATTTTATCTTTGATCCAGGAACTAGTACTTATAGAACTAAGCAGAATGACACCTGAAACAGATTTCTTAATTTTCAAAACTAAATATGTGGCTCCTGATCTTTAGAAAAAATAATGAAGGATGAGTCAATCAGAAAAAAAAAGTGACATGAATAGTTTTGGGTTTTATATATATGTGTGTGTGTGTGTGTATAAAGTTTTCTTTTTTTGTCTATTTTTATGAACTCTAAAATACCTCAGGAATGATCATAGGAAATTTGTATAAATTCACCATTCAACACTTATGAAATTATCTCTTCTTAAAAATCAGAAGTGAAGTGAACTGGAAGTCGCTCAGTTGTGCCCGACTCTTTGCAACGCTATGGACTATACAGTCCACGGAATTCTCCAGGCCATAATACTGGATTGGGTAGCTATTCTTTTCTCCAGGGAATCTTCCCAACCCAGGGATTGAACCCGGGTCTCCTGCATTGTGGGCACATTCTTTACCAGCTAAGCCACCAGGGAAGCCCAAGAATACTGGAGTGGATAGCTTATCCCTTTCCCAGGGGATCTTCCTGCCCCAGGAGTGGAACCGGGGTCTCCTGCATTGCAGGCAGATTCTTTACCAGCTAAGCTGCCAGGAAAGCCCTTTAAAAATCAGTGATAGTCATAGTATTAAAGGATGACCTACACATATAACTTACTTGCTTACGCCCATAACATTTTATTGAATTAAGATGAAATCTGGTTTTAACATGATCACTGTGGGGCTTCCCTGGTGGCTCAGATGGTATAGAATCTGCCTGCAACACAGAAGACTTAGGTTCAATCCCTGGGTCAGTCATTAGCCAATCACAAAGTTAAATTGTACAAAAGAATTATAATTTTAACTAGTCTTACTGTGAATATTTTCCCCATATTATTTTGTTTAATATAACCTACATGAAATGAGGGGCTTCCCAGGTGACTCTGTGGTAAAGAATGCCTGCCAATGCAGGAAACATAGGAGATGCTGGTTTGATCCCTGGGTTGGGAAGATCGTGAAGTAGGAAATTGCAACCCACTCCAGTATTTTTGCCTAGAAAATTTCATGGACAGAGGAGCCTGGCGGGCTGCAGTTCGTGGGGTCACAAGAGTCAGACATGACTGAGCGACTAAGCACGCATGCACGCACATGAAATAAAGGTTAGGATTATTCCTACAAAAAGGCCTATAAAGGATGCTTTTGCTGTGTTGGTGTGATGGGATACCAGAAAAGACCAAGATTCTTTGACTTGGTTCTCAGAGTCAGAAATGCCAACATTATTAAACAGTTTAAAAGGCCCCAAGTTAAAATGCAAATCTGGGAGGAAGTAATTTGTTAAACTGTTGTTAGTTCTGATATATTAGTGTAAATGAATGAATTAGAGAAGTTAAGATTGCTCTGAAAATAATGAGAAATAAATTGTTAAATTGGGGGAATAAGGAGGGAAAGTGAGAACTGTGCATGGATATTATGTTGCCTCTGGGAGGCCTGATCAAAAGTGGAGCAGCATCAGGGCACAGGTCTTTGGGGAAACAGAAGGAGGGAATCTGAACACATGCAAAACTTTTTGTGGAAGACTAAGTGCTAGTCATGAAGCCCAACCCCTTAAAAATCTACCCAAACCCCAAAAATTCTCTAGGAAAAATAACTCTTCATAATCAACTTTGTACTTAAGGGGAAAAAAAAGCCTCCTTTGCAAGTCATTTAACCTTCAAGCTTTTAATTTCTCTACCTGAAAATAAGAATTACAAAACTGATTGCAAATTCACTTTGTTTTGTGAGGATTATGTGAAAGCCTTTGTAAGCTATGAATCTACATGAATTCAAGGTAAATTATAAGTCTGAAAGGATAAATAATGTTTCTACTTAATTTATAATTTATATTGACACCAATAAAAATCAGATGTAAATTGTAACAATTTTTAATGATAATAATTTTTAAATGATAATTTTTAATGATAATAATTTTTAAATTATCATTTAAAAATGATAATTTTAAAATGATAAACATAACAGTTTTTAAATGATAATAGTTCCCAACAGATGTTAGGTGCTAATATTATTGAATCTTATCCTTATATGTGAGGGGTGTGTGTGTGTTCAGTCATGTCTAACTCTTTGCGGTTACATGGAGTGTAGCCTGCCAGGCTCCTCTGTCAGTGGAAACTTCAGGCAAGAATACTGAAGTGGGTTGCCATTTGCTACTCCAGGGGATCTTACCGACCCATGGATGGAGCGAGCCCTGACTCTCCTGCATTGGCAGGTGGATTTTTTTCTTTTCTTTCTTTTTTTTTTTTTTACCACTGAGCCACCTGGGAAGACCCAATATGTGAGGTACTTTGTTGCTAAGCTTTTCTTGTTCTGTATATTCCCTTCTCTTCCCTTTCCCTTGGTCTTTACTATCTGCCTTAAAACATGCAGTTCTTTACAGCTTGAAAGAAGTTGCCTGTCCTATTGCTTCTTGTCTCAGCCACTTTGTTTATCGTCTCCTTTACATCATCAATGAGAAGCTTTTATCAGTAGATCTCAATGGCGTAGAAATAATCTAGTTGGCATGAGACTACATTTAATTACAATCACTAAAAATTCATCCTCCATATCTACTTAGAGATATGGCTCACCTTCCCATGCCCACTTTACTTACCAATTTTTAATTCATCACCAAAGTGCTCTGTAGAAATCATAATAGCTTTATATATTGTCAAGCACTAATGGAACATTTTTCATGTCTGTGAGTTAGAACCCATGCAGCAAGACAGTCTCAGTCATATTATTTTTCTCAATCCTGCCATCTCCATTTTCATTTGTTTTTGTTAACCACCTATAATCAGGCTTCCCACCTCTCTGCTTTGAAAATGTTCCCTTAAAACAGGGTATTTCTTGTCAAATTCAAAAGCCAGTGATATTCCTTCACGACTGGCTAAAGTTGATCACCCTTTCCTTTGTAAAGCACTCTTAGTTTTTATTCTGAAGACCTATGCAGGCATCAGGACAGAGTGAGACCAGTGGCTGCTGGTATTCCTGCTACTGCTGCTTTTACTTAGTAGTTAGCTTGTATTCACTATTTTTCTCTCATTTTAAATTTTAGATTTATTTTTTATTGAGGTAATTTTGCTAATAACATTATGTAAGTTTGATGTGTGCAACATATTTCTGCTTCTAGTCTCTAAACCCTAGACAGTGTGCTCACCCCCAGAAATGTAGTTCACATCTATCAGTACACAGATATAATCACTGTTTACTATAATTTTCATAACTTTCCTATGGAGATCAGAATTTAATCAACTTGCTGAAATTCACACGTCAGAACAAGATCTGCTCTGGGAAGTATTAGGTTTAGCAATAGGGAAGAAAGCCTTTTACTAACTGGATCACTGCATGCCCTGTTTCTATATTTAGATTAAGTAGAGCTTATTCATTTCTTTTCCTATTTATCTATAGTTTGGAGCATTACTGTACTTCATTTGCGAAGATGGCTTTTCAAGTAGTTTTTTTGCCCAAGCTGTCCATACACAATTTATCTTAGTCCTTTTTTTTCTTCTTTTTCAAGTTAACTGACTCCTGCAGGAGTAGACATGGAACCTCGGATTAATTTAGGCTAGACAATGCTCTAACTACATACGCTAAATCGAAAAGTGTAGTTATCAGAAGTCAGTGAATGATAACGTAGATTTTAAATTAAGCTTTATAGTATAATTTACTCAACTTTTGACTGTCGGTGTGTGTTTTATCAAAACCACTGTAGAGGTACGGTAAGATTTAGTTACATACAATTTTTGTTTTCTCAAGTGAGTGCATAACAACAGTGTGATCTAGCTACAAAGATTTCCTTAAGGTTTTTGTTGGCATGTCAGTGTTAACAATTGGAACTTGACTGTTTCAGATTTCATCTGAAATTAGTGGTTCAAATACAACAATAAATAGTTTTCATGATTGTTGGCTCTGATTAATGTAACATTAAACCTCTTGAGTATATACACCACTACTTTTGTTTTTAACTGACAAATTTGAAAAATAAAACAAAGACACAGTATCTGTCTTATGAACACATTAAATGTAGATCTTTGCTTTTTTCATTTAATGTACCCTTATCTTTTTCAGAGGCATTTGGCTTTATTTCTTTAGCAGGTTTTTTTCACTAAATCTTTCACCTATCTTACCAAAATGCCTTCCATCATTTACTTAACAAATCTGGTGGAGGGAAGCAAGAATTATGAGTTAACCCAAAGATATATTAAGGACATTTCAACATTAATAGAATGAGGAACAGAATTATGCATTAGTGATATTTCATTGCAGAACAATTTATACCTCTCAAAGGATTTTCATCTACATTCTCCTTATTCATACTAAGTAGTATATAGCTGAAGAAATTAAGGTAATAAGGGACTTATCTGAAGCCACACAGCAACTTGCCCTAGGATTAGAAAACAAGTCTTCTTATGACCAGCCATTTCTCCTTATTGTGTACCTTATACATACCATAGAGATGATTTGAGTAATAGTTACTAAAACGTTTTCCCCTCTCAACTTGTGAAAAAATGAATTTAAATCTGATTGCCTATATCAAACAGAATAGTGTTTTGGAACCTCCAAACAGATTTTTTTAATTGAAAAATGTTAAATTATGATTTATTTTCCTCTGATTTAGCACAGTGATGCTTTCAGTTTCAAAGTTATACCCCTATCCCTAGCTCAGTTCTGCAAAGTTACATCAAAGGGACAACAATTTTTCTTTAGAACACATTCTCAAATGTTATACAGACCATAAGACATCTTATTTTCTTGTACTTTACTGTATTAATTTATCAAACTCATTTTTAATCTATTCACATTTTCTGAATAGAATTTTAGCAGTGTGCCCTATTAAGAAAAATATTATCTAAATTGTGGAAAACTTATGTTTAGGACTTAGTGTCTTTTCTTAGATTTGTTATTTCATGGTGAATTGATACTTACAGTTTCCATGTCCAAACAGAATTTGTATAGATACAATCAGAAAGCACAGTTTAGAGAATTTAACCTGCAGCTTATCTTCTGTTAGATGGCTGCCTTGCCAAGCTAATTTCACATACATTTCAAGGTGTCCAAATCGATTTAAAAGTCATTCTATTATAATTTATAAAAGCTCTTCTACCATAATGCATTCACCCAGAGGTAAACTTATGACCTTTGAAAGAGTAAACAGAAAAACGGAAAGAGAGGTCTCAAAGCAGAAACAGAAATGCATGTGTTCTCTATGTTACTCATTAAAAGGATGAGTATGAGGATCAGCTGATTCATACACAAAGTTTTACCTCCTCTTCCTGATCTGAGTTATATCCTCATTTACTCATCTGCATTTGGTTGATGGTCACAAATCAATTTCTTCTGTTACACTCAGGGATGTAGGAAGTGTCTTAATAAGCACCAGCATCCAAACAGAAAGGATAAAACCTTTGGTCTGAATTTTGCAGATGAGACAGGTGAAGTTGGGGGTAAAATGACTGGGCCAAAGTCATACAATGGGATACTTAAGCTTCCGGGATTCCAAAGCAAAGCTATTGCCTCTCAGACTTAGTGACTCCAAAACCAGGTCCTCATGCTATTATAAAATTCTTTCTTGGGGCAAATCAAAATTTACTTGCAACATTTATTCTATGATCCTATTTCTGCCCTCTAGGGCCTCACTGAACAAACTGTTTTCTCCATGTCCTCAACTCCCACCCCAGTCTCTTTTATGAATGTACAGTTTAGGGTCAGAAGTGGCTTTGTTTCCTAAAGAAATATTTCCAACCAAGAATTTTTAATGTCTTAGATCTTTCCCCCTCTCTTTTTAATGCCCTCTTGTGGTTACTTGCAAAGGCTTTAATGTCTTAAATATCTTTTGTCCTTCC
Organism: Odocoileus virginianus; assembly: GCF_023699985.2. Classification (NCBI taxonomy): domain Eukaryota; kingdom Metazoa; phylum Chordata; class Mammalia; order Artiodactyla; family Cervidae; genus Odocoileus; species Odocoileus virginianus. The sequence continues at coordinate 23,083,069 of NC_069697.1, forward strand.
CTTCCTCCCAGTCCCCAATCTCCTCTTTTTTTCTTTTACTTCCTATTTTTAATTTTTTTTACTTCATATTTTTTAGAATCATAATCTAATCAACCATTTATTTTAAATAACAGAATTATCTTTGAATCCCCTCATACAAACCCACCTGTTTCTGATCTGGGTTGCAGATGAAGCACCTGAGTTCAAAAATTTTAAATAATATCCCTAATGCATGTGTGCATGCTAAGTTGCATCTGATTCTTTGCAACCCCATGGACAGTAGCCCACCAGACTTCTCTGTCCATGGAATTTTCCAGGCAAGAATATTGGAGTGTGTTGCCATTTGCTCCTCCAGGGGATCTTCCTGACCCAGGGATCAAACCCACGACTCCTGCATCTCCTGCACTGGCAGGCAGGTTCTTTACCACTGCACCAACTGGGCTAGGATTTAAACTTAGGTGTGTTTGATTCTGACGCTCAGGGTTGTTACACTATTTCACTAAAGCAGAGGAACCAGAGATCAAATTGCCAACATCCATTGAATCATTGAAAAGCAAGAGAGTTCCAGAAAAACATCTATTTCTGCTTTATTGACTATGCCAAAGCCTTTGACTATGTGAATCACAACAAACTGTGGAAAATTCTGAAAGAGATGGCAATACCAGACCACCTGACCTGCCTCTTGAGAAATCTGTGGGCAGGTCAGGAAGCAACAGTTAGAACTGAACATGGAACAACAGACTGGTTCCAAATAGGAAAAGGAATACGTCAAGGCTGTATATTGTCACCCTGCTTGTTTAAAACTTACATGCGCAGTACATCATGAGAAACACTGGGCTGGATGAAGCACAAGCTGGAATCAAGATTGCTGGGAGAAATATCAATAAATCAGATATGCAGATGACATCACCCTTATGGCAGAAAGTGAAGAGGAATTAAAGAGCCTCTTGATGAAAGTGAAAGAGGAGACTGAAAAAGTTGACTTAAAGCTCAACATTCAGAAAACTAAGGTCATGACATCCAGTCCCATCACTTCATGGCAAGTAGATGGGGAAACAGTGGCTGACTATTTTTCCGGGGTCCAAAATCACTGCAGATGGTGATTACAGCCATGAAATTAAAAGACGCTTACTCCTTAGAAGGAAAGTTATGACAAATCTAGACAGTATATTAAAAAGCAGAGACATCACTTTGTCAACAAAGGTCCGTCTAGTCAAGGCTATGGTTTTTCCAGTAGTCATGTATGGATGTGAGAGTTGAACTATAAAGAAAGCTGAGTGCTGAAGAATTGATGCTTTTGAACTGTGTTGTTGGAGAAGATTCTTGAGAGTCCCTTGGACTGCAAGGAGATCCAACCAGTCCATTCTAAAGGAGATCAGTCCTGAGTGTTCATTGGAAGGACTGATGTTGAAGTTGAAACTCCAATACTTTGGCCACCTGATATGAAGAGCTGACTCATTTGGAAAGACCCTGATTCTGGGAAAGATTGAAGGTGGGAAGAGAAGGGGACGACAGAGGATGAGATGGTCGGATGGCATCACCAACTCAATGGAGATGGGTTTGAGTAAACTGCGGGAGTTGCTGATGGACAGGGAGGCCTGGTGTGCTACAGTCCATGGGGTCACAAACAGTTGGAAACAACTGAGCGACTGAACTGGACTGCATTTGATTCTGAAGCTCAGAATCAATAGTTATTTCAATAAAGCACACTCAGATGTCTTTGAATGTCTGGAAATTAGAGAAGTCATGTTTAAGGGGATTGCAGGTCCACATGTCTAATTTTGAGGTTATTTCTTTGGCACCATGAGCAATATTAGCTTTGTCACTATAATCAAAGAGTAGATTAGAGATAGATAAGACATCATTACTGTCTTCAAGGAATTAGATGTGATGGGGAAGACTGACAATACAATGTGGTCCGTGTTATAATAATGAAAAAAGGTCAGAGGCTTAGTTGAGGTTCAAACTCCTGTTGCTCTATAGCCTTGCTATAGACAGTAACTAATGTAGACAAGTCATTTAACTAATACAAGTTTTAGTTTCCTGGTCTGTAAAATGAAGGGAGTATGACTAAATTAGTGAACCTCTTAGTTATTAAAACTCATTGTTCATTTTCCCCTAACCTTTAGTCTTATTTTTGTTTTTCCATTCATTTCATTTATTCACTGGCTCATTGATCATTGCTTCACTCCATCAACGTGTATTGAATACCTTCCATGTTCCAGACACTGTGGTACACTGGGAACACAAAGAAAAGATACAGTAGCCCTCTTCCCTCCAGAAACTCACAGACTTGGAATGCAGATCAATTAAAGGAAGTAAATTGGAGACAGTCAATTCAATGTAGTTTCACAATAGAGTTGTTTACAAAATGCTATGAGAGTACAGCAAAGAGAGTACAAAGTGGGGATAAGGATGAGGAGGGGTAGATTTTACAAGTTGACATTTGTAGAGGCTCTTAAAAGATTGAATAGGTGTTTGCTAGGAGGAGTGCATGTGGGAATTGCAGGCCAAGGGAATAGATCGTGGTTTATTATATCTGCCTGCTCCTAATGTTTTTCTTCATCAAAATATTAACTCTTCTCTAGTTATCATCACAGTTGCTGCATATGCAGTACATTGGTGATTTGGTTTCTTATAAAAGAACACCCTAGGTAAGGAATTCCTTGGAGATCCAGTGGTTAGGACTCCATTGTTTCACTGCTGAAGGCACAGGTTCAACCCCTGGTCAGGCATCTATGATATCACAAGCCTTGTGGCTAAAAAAAAGAATACCCTAGATAGAAGAGGATCCCTTTTTTCAGGCAAATGTTCTTAATTATTAGATAGAAAAAGATCCTTAAGACCACAAAATTCTGTTTTCTCTAAGTCCATAGGACTTCTAAATGAGGAGTTTATACCTGTTTTAATAAAAAGAATCAACAAAGTTATAACAACCTGAATAAATCACACACATACACATATAAGGTATTTTGCTAAGGGATTGAACTCATGTTTTTATACTCAGAAAGCATTCTTCTTCTGAAATATTTAATGTATATGTTGAGAGAATTGAAGAAGTTTGAACATTTTCTGTAATATAAGCTATCTCCATACTGTGAAGCCCTGTAATTAGTCCCACTGTTGAGCTTAATACCTAAAGTGTGAATTGTCCTTCATTCTACAAAAGGTGGGGTTGAAATAAAGTAATAAAATAGGTTCACATTGGTGGTTTCATTACTTTTACCTTATTGTATATGCTTTTAGGCTTGTGACCTATTGTTTATTCCCAGATTCAGTTGGAATAATTTTCTACCAGTGAGAAACAACTTGTGATTCATCTACATACCCTAAAGAATAGATATTGTCATTGCTGGAGAGGGCAGACTTAGAAGCAAATTGGGAGACATTTTCTAGAGGTAGAATGTGCCTCAGTGTAAGGGAATACTTTCATCATTAGAACTGTCCAGCAGTACTCTAATTTATTTTGTCTTGTCTTAGTTATTTGTTTAATCTTCACCAGATTGTGAATTTCCTTAGAGAAAGTGTGTCATTCACCTTTATATTCTTTCCTCATTCCCCATCAGCCTAGTGCCTGACACAGATTAAACATTGAATATGTTGAAATGAACTACTTATGAAATCATATGCTCTGAAATAATGTTATTAGAGAGAAGTTGATGACCATTTGCCAAGCATATTATAGTAGGTGACATAGGCCTCCTCCATCATGGTGTGTTAGAGAATGTTGACTATGGGGCTTGGGTTCATATCCAGGCTCTTATCATTTATTGGTTGTGTAATCATGAATACATCACTTTTCTGTGTCTTGGTTTGTGAATGAGATTGCATATCCACTCTGTTCAAGTACACTGTAATCCTTCCCCTTTCTTCTACATGATCAGTTTTCTTCTTTGGTAGATTATTGCTAATACCATAGAAACATGCCATTATTTCTCCCATTTTAAAAATACCATCTATTCACTAACCATTCCTCCATTCTCTTAATAGCCAAGGTCCTTTCTTCCCATAATCTTTTAAACTCATCCCAATCAGGCTCTCATCTCCGTCATTCCATAGAAGCAACTCTTCGCTGAGCTTCTGATAACAGCAGCTTCTACATTGTTAAATACAGTGGCTAATTTTCATCATTAGGGCCATCAGTGCAATTGATCACTTCTTCTTCATAGAAATACTGTCTTCTTTTAAGAATTCCACACACTCCTGGTTTTTCTCCTCCCTCACTGATTGTTCCTTTTTAGGCTCTTTTGCTGAATCTTCTTTTTCCCACCTTTTACATTGGAGAGCACCATTCCTTGGTCTTTACCTCTTTCTCACTTGGTGATTTCATCTATGCGTGTGGTGTTAAATCATCTACGTGTGTTATGTCATCTATGAAAGTGAAAGTTGCTCAATCGTGTCCGACTTTTTGCAACCCATGGGATTCTGTATAGTCCATGGAATTCTCCGGGCCATAATACTGGAGTTGGTAGCCTTTTCCTTCTCCAGGGAAATGTCAACTAAATGAAGACAATTCCCATATTTTCCAACCCAGACTTCTCCTGTTAACTTCTAACGCTATGTATCTATCTGCCTATTCAACTTCTCCACTAGGATGTTGAATAGATAGCAAAACTTGACATTTGCAAAACTAAATTCAAAGTCTTCAAATCTGCTCTGCAGTTGTTCAGTCACTGAGTTGTGTCTGAGTCTTTGCAACCCAATGGACTGCAGCACACTAGACCTCTCTGTCCTCCACTATCTCCCATAGTTTGCTCAAATTCATGTCCATTGAGTCAGTGATGCCATCCAACCATCTTATCCTCTGTTCCACCTTCTCCTCCTGCCCTCAGTCTTTCCTAGCATCAGGGTCTTTCCCACATCAGGTGGCCAAAGTATTAGAGCTTCGGCTCCAGTGAATATTCAGAGTTGACTGGTTGCTGCTGCTGCTGCTGCTAAGTTGCTTCAGTCATGTCCAACTCTGTGTGACCCCATAGACAGCAGCCCACTAGGCTCCTCTGTCCCTGGGATTCTCCATGCAAGAATACTGGAGTGGGTTGCCATTTCCTTCTCCAGTGCATGAAAGTGAAAAGTGAAAGTGAAGTCGCTCAGTCATTCCCGACTCTTAGCGACCCCATGGACTGCAGCCTACCAGGCTCCTCCGTCCATGGGATTTTCCAGGCAAGAGTACTGGAGTGTGTTGCCATTGCCTTCTCTGTTGACTGGTTGATCTCCTTGCAATCCAAGGGACTCTCAAGAGTCTTCTCCAGCAGCACAATTTGAATGCATAAATTAATTCTTCAGTGCTCAGCCTTCTTTATGGTCCAGCTCTCACATCCATACAGGACTACTGAAGAAACCATAGCTTTGACTAGACAGACCTTTGTCAGCAAAGTGATGTCTCTGCTTTTTAACACGCTGTCTAGGTTTGTCATAGCTTTTCTTCCAGGGAGCAAGCATCTTTTAATTTCATGGCTGCAGTCACTGTTCACAGTATTTTGGAGCCCAAGAAAATAAAAATCTGCCACTGTTTCCACTTTTCCTCCATCTATTTGCCAGGAAGTGATGGGACCAGATGCCATGGTCTTAGTTTTTTGAATGGTGAGTTTCAAGCCAGCTTTTTCACTCTTCTCTTTCACCCTCATCAAGAGGCTCTTTAGTTCCTCTTTACTTTCTGCCATTAGAGTGGTATTATCTGCATATCTGAGGTTGTTGATATTTCTTCTGGCAGTCTTGATTCCAGTTTGTGATTCATCCAGCCTGGTATTTCATGTGACGTATTCTGTATAGAAGTTAAATAACCAAGGTAGCAATATAGAGCCTCGTTATACTCTTTTCCCAATTTTGAACCCTCAGTTGTTCCATGTCTGCTTCTAACTGTTGCTTCTTGACCTGCATACAGGTTTCTCAGAAGACAGGTAAGGTGGTCTGGTATTCTCATCTCTTTAATTTTCCACAGTTTATTGTGATCCACATAGTCAGAGGCTTTAGCCTAGTCAATGAAGCAGAAGTAGATGTTTTTCTGGAATTTCCTTGCTTTCTCTGTGATCCAACAAATGTTGGCAATTTGGTCTCTGGTTCCTCTGCCTTTTCTAAACCCATCTTGTACATCTGGAAGTTCTTGGTTCATGTGCTGCTGAAGCCTAGCTTGGAGGATTTTGAGCATAAACTTCCTAGCATGTGAAATAAGCTCAACTGTATGGTAGTCTAAACATTCTTTGTCATTGCCCTTCTTTGGGATTGAAATGAAAACTTTTTCAGTCCTGTGGCCACTGGCAGGTTTTCCAAATTTGCTGATTTATTCAGTGTTGCACTTTAACAGTATCATCACATCTGCTCCATTTTTCCTCATTTCAGTAAGTAGCATTTCTGTCCTTTTAGTTGTGCAAACCAAAAACATTAGCAGCTTCCTTAGCACCATGTGTCTTTGCTACTCACATTCCTCATCAAGAGATTTCTTCTCCTTTCACATTGTATACAGAATCCATTTCTCACTAGTTCCACTGCTATAACCATGGACCAAGCTACAGTCATCTCTTGCTTGGGTTATTGTAATAGCATTCTAGATAGTCTCCCTGCTTCTACTCTTGTTATCCTATAGTCTTTTCTCATCAAAACAGCCAAAATGGCTTCACATTGTTCTTAGAGTAAAAACTAAAGATCTTTAAAGTCCTAAAGGCCTGGCTCCACCGCCTTCTCCGTTGTCTGTTTTCATCTCGTATCATTTTCCTTATCACAGTGGTCTTTTTGTTGCACTTTAGAACAGTCTAGGCAAGCTCCTGCCCCTGGACTTTTACACAGACTGTTGCCTCTGATTAGACTGTTCTCCTCCCAGATATACTCTTTCATATAACACCTGTCTTGACACCGCTGTTAAAATTGCAGTCCTCCCCCTAGCACTTCCCAATATCCTTATTTATTTTTCCATAGTGTTTTATACTTTTTAAATTACTTCATCATCCTATTATATTCTAAATGATTTGTTTATTATATATGTATGTAAGCAAATTGTATATTGTCTCTCTCCTACTAGAACATAAACTGTAATGAAAACAGCAACTCTTTTATATGTCTTGTTCATTGCTGAATTTTCAGTGCTTCAGAAACAATTTGGCACATGTTAGGCATTCTGTGTTTTATGGAAGAAAGGAAGGAAGGAATTGAATATAAACAAAAACAATGTCTTGGTTTCACCTTCCTAAACTATGGTAAGGACCTAATGAAAGAATGGCTGACAGCCCTTGGTAAATCATGGAGCAACAATCAAATTAAGATATTAGCATCAATAGTATGCTTTACAGCCTTTATGAACTTTTTCTATATGTGATCATAATAAGGACTGGTCTTATGAAATCATACCTCCATTCAGTCAAACTCCCAAGATTAAATTTTCCTACATAAGTTCATTTGATTATTGATGTTCATTTATGTTTCCTTTCAACTCTTAATACAGCTATTTGCTTATGCTCTAGCATGAAAGAAAGTGAAAGTGAAGTCGCTCAGTTGTGTCTGACTCTTTGTGACACCCTGGACTGTAGCCTATCAGGGTCCTCTGTCCATGGGATTTTCTAGGCAATAATATTGGAGTGGGTTGCCATTTCCTTCTCCAGGGGATCTTCCTGACCCAGAGATCGAACCCCAGGTCTCCCGCATTGCGGGCAGACGCTTTACGATCTGAGCCACCAGGGAAGCTCATGCTCTAGCATCGTGCTACCTAAATTGTGTGGTACAGCTGTTTCTGCATATCCTTTGTGTATGTGTGATGCTGGCCATCTTGTGTGTACATGTGTGTACACATGCATGAAAGTACATATGTTTGCTACATGTGCTCTTCAACCTGGATCTCTCTGAGCCATCATTAGTCAGATCAGTAATGATGAAGTTCCTTTTATGAGGAGTCAGCCAGAGGGTTTCTGAAGTTGCTCAGTGGTAAAGAATCCGCCTGCAGTGCAGCAGATACAGGTCAGATCCCTGGGTTGAGAAGGTCCCCTGGAAAAAGAGATCGTAACCCACTCCAGTATTGTTACCTGGAGAATTCCATGGAAAGAGGAGCCTGGTGGGCTACAGTTCATGGGGTCGCAGAAGAGTCAGACATGACTTAACTAAACAACAACTATAGCAAAGACCATCCAGAAGCTCCAGACAAGCCAGATAATGAGGGTGAATGTGGGGCAGGGCCAGCAATGGATATTGTAGACAGGATGACAGGTATTACATTTTTGGGCTTGTTTTCTGTTCATTTTGAGAGGCTTGAAAGTTGAAGCACAGTGGCAGCTTATTCCACTTGGGTCCCTTACTACTCTCCCTGGCATTGGCCAAGTAAAGGACCTGTTACAGAGAGGCAGGGAAATGGATTAAAAGGCATCTTTTTCCAGAGCATTTTGGAAAATTGAGCTTTTATTTTTAGTCCTCAGAAGAAAATACACAGATTACGCTGTTTCTACAGGTTATGGGGTTTCAACTGAAAAATAATTCACCGAGTGATAGAATAATTGTCGTATAAGAGTTATAACCTTAGAACCTCTATTCTGTCAGCCAAAGAGCAGAAGTACTTGATGACATGACACTGAACTGTCTTGCACTTTCTCCAAGGGATTTGGTTACCTGCATATGTTATTACCAGCCTGCTTTTGTGAGGCTGTGGTTGTGCTGGAGGTGATAGCTGACTCCAAGATTGACTTAGTCAATTTGGCTGGTTGGACAGGCATCTTCTCTGGGTCTCCCCACTTTGTGTGTTTTCCTTCAGAAACAACCATGCTCTTTCAAAGAGGACTGCCTTCCCAGACACAGGTGTGTATGTGTGTATTTTAATGTCTTTCTCTCTCAGCTCTCATATTCCTGCATAAATCTAAAATATTTTTTTAGAGTATCATGAAAAACCATTGGGCTCAAGCTCCAGAATTAGGAGTGATTCAGAGGTTTTCAAGGTATTAATTAGAATAAAATTTCAGTGGATTTGGATTTAAAACAGACCTTGATTCGAATTTTTCTTCACCTACAAAATAGGTGATCTCACAGATTGTTTTGAGTATTGAGTGAGGTAATATATGTAAAAAGTAACAGATATACTATTCAGGCTATGATAAATGGAAGATTGTTGCTGATGGTAGGGATAGTACCTTGTGATTATGGTGACATGTTTTATTGCTGAAAATTGCAGTAGCTACAATCAGAGGGAACTAGAGTTAAAAGTGCTAAGTTAGGGGCTTCCCTGGTGGCTCAGTGGTAAAGAATATGCCTGCTAATGCAGGAAGCATGGGTTTGATCCCTGATCCAGGAAGATACCACATGCCACAGAGCAACTAAGCCCGTGCGCCATAACTATTGAGCCTGTGCTCAAGAGCCCAGGAGCTGCAACTACTGAAGCCCATGTACTCTAGAGCCCGTGCTCGGCAACAAGATGAAGCCACTGAAATAAGAAGCCTGTGTACTGCAACTGGAGAGTAGTCCCTGGTCTTTGCAACTAGAGAAAATTCTGTGCAGCAATAACAAAAAATAAATAAATGAATAAAACTTTTTTTTTTTTGAAATGCTGGATTAGATGGTAGCAGCTGATGATCCCTGACTCTGCCAATCACTGTGCCTTATTACAGAGTGGGGAAAAATCAATATCTTGACTATCCAGATTAAAGTTATGTTTGTCATACATCTAATACAAGGACAAAGGGGTAATTATATCTATGAAGTTTTATGTAAATTGTATATTTAAGCATGTTGAAGGAAATTGTTGTGGGAAGATGCTCTATATCACCCTCCACATCAATAGGGGTGGGGAGCGGGGAGAAATTCTGCAGGGCCAAGCTTTGAGCTTCACTGAGTCTGGAGTTTGGGTATTGAAGAGAAAGGGGAAAGAGAAGTTGTAAATTATATAAGGAGAGGGTACCTCCAGAGAGTCTTCAGGAAAGAGATTTACATTTGAAAGTGAGAAATTTTACATTAAGAAGCCAAGGATCACAGGGCTATGCCCTTACTAGTGAAGTCCAAGTTGCTCAGTCGTGTCCAACTCTTTGCGACCCCATGGATTATACAGTCCACGGAATTCTCTAGGCCAGAATACTGAAGTGGGTAGCCTTTCCCTTCTCCAGGGGATCTCCCCAACCCAGGGATCGAACCCAGGTCTCCCGCATTGCAGGCAGATTCTTTACCAGCTGAGCCACAAGGGAAGCCCATGTCCTTACTAGGTAGATAGGAAATTCCTGGAGAAAAAGAATAGGAAAAGAAAAATAGGATTTTCAAGGTGATATCTCTGGGAGTAGCTTACCTCTGACACTGAAGAAGGAAGTGCAACATAATTTCTTTTTTCTTTTTTTAATGTTAAAAAAACTATATATTTATTGGGCTTCCTGATAGCTCAGTTGGTAAAGAATCCGCCCCGCAATGCGGGAGAACCTGTTCAATTCCTGGGTTAGGAAGATTCCCTGGAGAAGAGATAGGCTACCCACTTCAGTATTCTTGGGCTTCCCTTGTGGCTCAGCTGGTAAAGAATCTGCTGGCAATGCAGGAGACCTGGGTTCGATCCCTGGGTTGGGAAGATCCCCTGGAGACAGTCAAGGCTACCCACTCCAGTAGTCTGGCCTGGAGAATTCCATTCACTGTATAGTCCGTGGGGTTGCAAAGAGTCGGACACGGCTGAGCGACTTTAAGTTCACTTCACTTCAAACATGTATTGGCTTTACACAATGGCAGTTTTATAGGCAGTGAGTTGGGTTTTTTTAATTTATTTTAATTGAAGGATAATTACAATTCTGTGGCAGTTTTTGCCACACATCGACCTGAATCAGCCATGTATACATGTGTCCCCCCATTTTGTATCCCACTCCCACCTCCCTCCTCACCCTATCCCTCTGGGTTGTTCCAGGGCAGGGGCTTTAGGTACCTTTGCTGCATGTATCAAATTTGGAAGTGCAACATCATTTCACAGGCCAGGTTCCAAACCCTAGTCTTCATTCTGTCAAACTGTGTAATATGATCACAAACTAGGAAAAAGTTGTGAGGAAAAACAGAAGACATACACCAAATGTTAAATAACCTTTTCTCTAATTGGTAGAATCAGGGGGATTTTAATGTTCTTTTAAAATTCTTTGTAGTCGTTTCTACATTTTACACTAAGCGTGTTATTTCTATAATAAAATTTTCATTTTTTAAATATTTCAGAAGGTCTGTTTTCACTCATCCGTCCAGATGGAACCACTGTGGTAATAGTTGCTATTATTTTGTAAGCACTCACTCACATGCCTGTGGATTGTGCAAGCAGTTTTTATCAGTATTTTGTCGTTTAATTCTCTCAATAAGTCCACGAAGTAGAGTGTTATTCCAATGTAAAAGATGATGTCACTGGGATACAGAGAGATCAAGTAACTTATTTTAGGTCATGTAGCTGGCAGATGGCCACACCAGGAAGTGAATCAGGAGGTTTGACAGCAGGGAGTCCTGCGCGTGTTTCTACTGTGTTACAGAGTCCTGGTCTCTACACTCACTGAGACAAAGGAGGTGCTCTGCCTTGGGTCTACTTTTAGGTATATCACCCACAAGTTCTGTTCGGTGGCTTCTAGACTATTAAAAAAAAAAACCCACTGTAAATAGGCATTCAGATACTCTTACAAGAAATTTTTGTTGTTGTTTTTCTTAAAATTCTTATGAAAAGGCAACTATTTTATTAAGAAGATAAACTGGAGAATTGAATTCAAATATACATGTAAAGGTTTGTTTTTGACAAATGTAATACTGCACAATCCTGTGTTACGTCATTAATGTAGCTTTTGCTTTTTAGACCACTGTCTCATGGAGCTAGGTTTTTAGTCCCTATGCTTGGGTGTTTTTAGGAATACTTGCAAAGCAATAGGAAATGACATTTTTTTCTTTAGTGTAAAAGTGTGTAGGAAAGATACTGATTGGGAATCAAGCAAGTGGTTGGTTTAGTCGCTAAGTTGTGTCCAACTCTTACGACCCCGTGGACTGTAGCCTGCCAGGCTCCTTTGTAGGATTTTCCAGGTGAGAATACTGGAATGGGTTGCCATTTCCTTTTCCAGGGGATCTTCCTGACCCAGGGATAGAAGCCTGGTCTGCACTGTAGGCAGATTCTTTACTGACTGAGCTACCAGAGAAGCCTATGTCAAGAGTATAGCTTTCATGTAGAATTTCCTTCTGTAATTACTCTAGCAAAAAATTTTTAGGTTTGAAAAATACCTCATACAGTACAGGCCAGTAGATGATGTGGATGTCCTTGAGTCCCTTGCTCATTCCCCTCTGATCTTATTCCCCTTCCTAAGGTCCTGCTACTAGTTACAAAGAACTCACAAGTCTCCAGCAGCAGCCTGTTTTAGGACCACTGTTGTTAACTTTTCCTGATGTTGAATGGGAATTAGTCTTCTGGTGGCTTCTTGTTTATGCTACAAGCGATTGAAAGAGCCACTTCAATAGATAGAAACTAGTCTTAATCTATTTCTGTTGTGTGTGATGGCAGAAGTATGCCCTCAGTAATCCTTACATTATTGAGGGTAGTACTTCATGTAGTACTTTTATTTTTAAAAAGTGCTTTCTGTGTAATACATTGTATTTTCTCTTTCCCTCTTATCTGAGAGGGAGATAGTTTACACACTCACACACACACACAAAACCTTTATTAATCCCATTTTACAGACGAGAAAACTTAAGTTAAATAACTTCAAAATCATCCAACTAGAAAGTGACTGCATTGGCATTTAGAACTCAGTTTCCAAAGGATAAATGTCTGGGCTTTAGATCTTTGCTCTTTTACACTGTAATATGCTGAATGTCAGGTCAAGTGGATTATTCGTGGTAAAGAAAAGATAAAGTTACAGAATTTGTTTTGGAGCTGGATTCAGTTTTGCAGTCTTTGGTTTTGTTTCTAGTTGATTTTTGTAGTCTACCAGATATCACTAGCTCGAAAGTATAATTTTACTCATTTTCCCCAAAAGGCTTGCCATGATGCCCATTTGATCCTTTAATTTAAAAAGAACTGGTTGGTATCTTTATGAGTATATGGATGAAATACTGTTTCATACTGCTATGTCTCTAGTTGGAGATGATTCCATTCTAGGGATTCTAGTTTACCTACTTTTAAGACATAGTATAAAACTCAGTTCTTTCCTTTGCCTGGTCAGTTCTGATGGAGCTTGGTGCTAAAACAAGAGAATATGGTCTTTTCCCCAAAGGATTAGGGAGAGTAGCTAGATTCAAGGATACATAATCCTGTCTTCAAATGGACAGGATTTTTGCTCAGTTCAGTTCAGTCGCTCAGTCGTGGCCAACTCTTTTTGAACCCATGGACTGCTGCATGCCAGGCTTCCCTGTCCATCACCAACTCCCAGAGCTTACTCAAACTCATGTCCATAGAGTCAGTAATGCCATCCAACCATCTCATCCTCTGTTGTCCCCTTCTCCTCCTGCCCTCAATCTTTTCCAGCATCAGGGTCTTTTCTAATGAGTCAGTTCTTTGCATCAGATAACCAAAGTATTGGAGTTCAAGCTTCAGCATCTGTTCTTCTAGTGAATATTCAGGACTGATTTCCTTTAGGATTGACTGGTTGGATCTTCTTTCAGTCCAAGAGACTCTCAAAGTCTTCCCCAACACCATAGTTCAAAAGCATCAATTCTTCGGTGCTCAGCTTTCTGTATAGTCCAACTCTCACATCCATACATGACTACTGGAAAAACCATACTTTGACTAGATGGACCTTTGTTGGCAAAGTAATGTCTCTGCTTTTTAATATGCGGTCTATGTTGGCCATAGCTTTTCTTCCAAGGAGCAAGTGTCTTTTAATTTCATGGCTGCAGTCACCATCTGCAGTGGTCTTGGAGCCCAAGAAAATAAAGTCTGCCACTGTATCCACTGTTTCCCCATCTATTTGCCATGAAGTGGTGGGACCGGATGCCATGATCTTAGTTTTCTGAATGTTGAGTTTTAAGCCAACTTTTTCACTCTCCTCTTTTACTTTCATCAAGAGGCTCTTCAGTTCCTCTTCACTTTCAGCCATAAGGGTGATGCCAATCTGCATATCTGAGATTATTGATATTTTTCCTGGAAATCTTGATTCTAGCTTATGCTTCATCCAGCCTGGCATTTCACAAGGAGTATGTCAAGGCTGTATATTGTCACCCTGCTTATTTAACTTATATGCAGAGTACATCATGAAAAACACTGGGCTGGAAGAAGCACAGCTGGAATCAAGATTGCTGGGAGAAATATCAATAGCCTCAGATATGCAGATGACACCACCCTTATGGCAGAAAGTGAAGAAGAACTAAAGAGCCTCTTGATGAAAGTGAAAGAGGAGAGTAAAAAGGTTGGCTTAAAGCTCAACATTCAGAAAACTAAGATCATGGCATCCAATCCTATCACTTCATGGCAAACAGGTAGGGAAACAGTGGAAACAGTGGCTGACTTTATTTTTGGGGGCTCCAAATCACTGCAGATGGTAACTGCAGCCATGAAATTAAAAGACACTCCTTGGAAGGAAAGTTATGACCAACCTAGACAGCATATTAAAAAGCAGAGACATTACTTTGTCAACAAAGGTCCATCTAGTCAAGGCTATGGTTTTTCCAGTAGTCATGTGTGGATATGAGAGTTGGACTATGAAGAAAGCTGAGCACCCAAGAATTGATGCTTTTGAACTGTGGTGTTGGAGAAGACTCTTGAGAGTCCCTTGGACTGCAAGGAGATCCAACCAGTCCATCCTAAAGGAGATCAGTCCTGAACATTCATTGGAAGGACTGATGTTGAAGCTGAAACTCCAATACTTTGGCCACCTGATATGAAGATCTGACTCATTTGAAAAGACCCTGATGCTGGGAAAGATTGAGGGCAGGAGGAGAAGGGGACGACAGAGAATGAGATGGTTGAATGGCATCACTGACTCAATGGACATAAGTTTGGGTAAAACTCCGGGAGTTGGTGATGGACAGGGAGACCTGGGGTGCTGCAGTTCATGGGATGCCAAAGAATCAGACACAACTGAGCGACTGGACTGAACTGAACTGAACTCTGCATTTAAGTTAAATAAGGAGGGTAACAATATACAGCCTTGATGTACTCCTTTCCCGATTTGGAACCAGTCTGTTGTTCCATGTCCATTTCTAACTGTTGCTTCTTGACCTGCATACAGATTTCTCAGGAGGCAGGTCAGGTGGTCTGTTATTCCCGTCTCTTTACGAATTTTCAATTTGTTGTGATCTACACATTCAAAGGCTTTGGTGTAGTCAATAAAGCAAAAGTAGATGTTTTTTCTGGAACTCTCTTGCTTTTTCGATGATCCACTGGATGTTGGCAATTTAAACTCTGGTTCCTCTGCCTTTTCTGAATCCAGCTTGAACATCTGGAAATTCATAGTTCACGTACTGTTGAAGCCTGGCTAGGAGAATTTTGAGCATTATTTTGCTCGTGTGTGAGATGAGTGCAATTGTGCAGTACTTTGAACACTCTTTGGCATTGCCATTCTTTGGGTTTGGAATGAAAACTGACCTTTTCCAGTCCTGTGGCCATTGCTGAGTTTTCCAAATTTGCCAGCATACTGAGTGCAGCACTTTCACAGCACCATCTTTTAGGATTTGAAATAGCTCAACTAGAATTCCATCACCTCCACTAGCTTTGTTTGTAGTGATGCTTCCTAAGGCCCACTTGACTTCGCATTCCAGGGTGTTTGGCACTAGGCGAGTGATCACACCATCATGGTTATCTGGGTCATGAAGGTCTTTTTTGTATAGTTCTTCTGTGTATGCTGGCCACCTTTTGCTAGATACTGTTAATAAGTCAAATTTAGTTGATAGATGGAAAAGGTCAAGAAAAAACCAAAGGCCTTTATTTTCTAATACATCCTAAACTCCAAATGCCATAAATACGGTTTAAGTAAACATCAAGGCCCCAAACTTCAATCCCTAAAGGAACAGAAATAAGTCAGAGTTTCCTGAGTTCTCTTTCCCATCAGCCTCACCTGTCCGCACTTCAGAGCCTTCTGAATTCTCAGACTTCACGCTAATAGCTGACTCTGGTTCCACTCATCCAAAGCTTTCCATTTTGATCAGTTTAAATCCCTATAAGGCAACTGCCATCAGAAGGCTAGGTATTGTGAGCTCACAGGGTCTGTGGGGGAGGGATGAGCTGGCCTGTGGGGACTCCCATCTTTAGGAGCTGGGCACTCAGCTTCAAACAAATCTGCATCACACTGGGGATTTCCACCCCTTTTTCTTTGTCAGTGATCACCATTTGTCCCCAGGGCCTGGGGTTTCAGGTCCTGGTGAGCCATTCTCATTTATCTTTGTTTTGTTTTTGACCTGCATTCTGCCTTAACCATCGACAATTATCATTTATTCTGTCCCTTTTAGTTTGGCGGTGAATGCTGTGGCTTTGCTAGCCTTTCAGTTCTGTCATTCAGGCTTTTTCTAAAGAAGAGGATCTCAAACATCAATTCCATGATCTATCTCTGGCTAAAGTAGTTAGAGCTGGAGGGGATTTCTGAGTCCAGATGTCTCCTTGAATTTTTTTTGGTGTCAGGAAAGAGTGGGAAAAGCATAATTTTTCAGTGGTTTTGAATCTCTGTCTCTCATCTCTTAAACCTCTTTGAGAATCTTTCTGTCCTCAGAAAAATACCCAGTTTTAGAGATTTACAGACTTCCTGATACCCATGAATGTACCACCTCCAAGTTAGGAACCCTGTCTTCACTAGTGTCCTTCTAGAGTCTTACGTGTTCTGATTTAACATGAAGGAATAAGTAGTGAAATTGGCTTTTGAGAAGCAGTAAGCTGATTTCCTGTCACTTTCCCATTATTTCCATGAGCATTTTTAACTTCATTTTTTAAATTCTGGGAGCACTGTGTACTCCGGCATTTTTTAGTATAGTGTTTAGTCACTTAGTCCTGTTTGACTCTTTGTGACCCCATGTACTATAGCCTGCCAGGTTCCTCTGTCCATGGAATTTTCCAGGCAAGCATACTGGAGAGGGTAGCCATTCTCTTCTCCAGGGAATCTTCCTGACTCAGGGATCGAATCCAGGTCTCCTGCATTGCAGGCAGATTTTTTACCCTCTATCTGAACCACCATGGGAGAGAGAATTTATTTCCAATTTGTTATTATCTATTTTTAACAGCTTCAATACCAACACTGTTTCATAACCTTTTTTGGAGAAATGAAGCTCTGGAATTTCTCCATCCTTTGCACGTGGCAGTAAGGTGACCTCTAGTACACTTCTGTGGTAGTTTCTGGGGCATCCTGGAATAAGGAGCCATCATTGTTCCTGGAGGGACAGACCACTGAAATTAGAGCAGCTATTGAGCTACCTAGTGCTTGAAGTTCAGTTGGGTATACAGTCATCTTTAAGGCCAAGGCTGGGGCAGATGAGGGAGGTACATCTGAATGAACCAAGTTTCATCACTGGTTAAAAGGGACTTCAAGAGACCTTGAGTCCCTTGGAAGAAACATTTCTCTAAAGGACCAAAGATTAGGTTATGACCAACCCGCTGGATTGATTTTAGAAGAAAAAACAAAAAGCTTTCTCTTTGAAATAATCAACAGGGAGAGGGATTTAAAGTCATAATGGGCTTTGTAGACAAAGAGAGGGAATAAGTAGTCTACATTTTATGTTCTGTTTTGAGTGGTGGGACATGTTGGTAGGAGGAAGAGAAGGAAACAAACATTTTAAAAGTTCCAACTCAGGGCTAAATAGTTTCTCAATTTCCCAGTCTCTGTCTCTCTCACCCTCACTCTGTACCTTTAATCCATCCTTACTCAACCACCAAAACAAGGCACACTTCGTTCACAGTCAGTGCCAGGGGTCCACTCTGGCCCCTTTCGGGTCATGCTTTAGATCATGTTTCCTGCCCACTGGAATGCTTGACCTTGGTTATCTGCTTTGCTTTTTGAAACTCCTTGAGAGTGTTTGCCGGACTGACTTCTCAGGGTATGCTCACTTCTCTTGCTTTGGGGAGGTTATGCTGCCTCAGCTCTGTTACAAGGACCCAAACTCTGGCAGTAGCTGACCCACTCATGTTGGGGAACAGCTGATTTGGACATTTGGTTTGGGCCTTTTGTCTGTTACTAATCTCCCCTGCCTTTGCCCCTTCTAACCTGGTATTTAGTCTTGAACCTGTGAGCCTGTTTCTCAAGTCACAATCTCCTGGCTTTGGTCCCATGTTTAACACCTAGATCTCATCTAACTCTGCAGGGCTCAAGCTTCTTTAGTTAGGTCTGACCTTTTTGGAACCCTGGTATAATGGGATATATATTGTGTCTCCAGTATAACATGATTGTAGGTGTGCATGTGTGCTCAGTTGCTCAGTCATATCTGACTCTTTGCGACCCCATGGATTGGAGCCTGTCAGGCTCCTCTGTCCATGGGATTTTTTCAAGCAAGAATACTGGAGTGGGTTGCCAGTTCCTCCTCATGGGATCTTCCTGACCAGGAATTGAACCTGCATCTCCTGCACTGCAGGCAGATTTTTTTTTTTTTTTTTTTTTACCACTGAGCCACCTGGAATACAAAAGCTTAATATCTACTATTCTCTTGATTAGCATTTAAAAATACTATTAAACCAAACTCTTATCATATGTTTAAATCTGGATGCCTTTTTCTACTCTTTAACATAAAAACCATAGAGGTTTATTCCTAACATACGGAACACTTGAATGGAACATTTGAAAAGTCTAAATAATGGGTTAAAAATAACAGGAGACAGAAGTTACATGTGAATTTCCTGTCATGCTAAATTATTACAAACATTTGCCTGCTTGGTTCAGAATTATTAATTCATCTCTTATCTTTCCAGCTGCAGCAAGAACCTTCCAGAGAACCACATTTATAGCTGTAGTCATTCATGATCTTAACAATAAGGATCAATGATCCTGTTCAGTAAATGACAGGTCAGAGGGTATTAATAACATAAATGGGCTCTGAAGCTGGCATCCAAGAGGAGTTCAGAGATTAGTGGGTATGAATGGTTTAATGAAAGTTGACACATCACAGAATACTAGTCCAGCTGGTGGTATAAGAATCCATCTAGGAATTAAGCTCATCAGGCATAGGAAAATGGTTCATTTAGGTTTGCCATGATTGAATGAATCTAAAGTATAGGGTTCTGTGTTCTTCTAGCATGAAAAAAATTAATTTTTGAAACAGTATATGAATCTACTTATAAAGTAAACTGAGACTATTCTTTTGAGTGCCAAGGTGATTTCTAATTTCCCATCAAAAAAGGGGAAAAAGTCATAAGAGTGGAAAAGCAGTATCTACCTCTTTATGTTGAAGATTTGAAGCACTTGACTTTTCCCGTGAAGTCCTTTCCTTAGTGCAGTTAGCCATAAGGGGGTGCTCTGAGATAATACTATTCAGCAAAGCCTCGTCTTTTCTACTTGGTTACCTGAAAAAAAGTCAATGTGTAGGTTTGTGAGAAAGCATTAGTGAGATCTAGACTCACTAACCTTTGAAAGGTGTCAGTTTAAATTAGAACAATGAAAAGATAGTAAAAACTATTTAAGCTAACCAGTGTCATTTTGTGTGGACACTTGTTTCTTTTTTAAAGAAATAAGAATCACAGTAAGCCAAAATTGCACTCAAATTCTGCAAGCCTTATCTTGAGGAACTAGTATTTCGTTTTTTCCTTTGGTTCTGTTTTTGTGGCGTTATTTTCACTATGTCTCTGGCCAATGTTGTGGGGACACAGTAAAGTCAAAACTACTTTCTTCTAAAGTTCTGCCAGGGTTTCTGTAACCTCGTCTGTTAACTTCTGTGACATTTACTGACCAGTTCTGAGGTTCTGTTCTTGCCTTCCTAAGTGTGGGAGGTGACACAGTAAGGAGGAACCTTGATTCTGTTCTTATAGACTAGAAGGGAAATGAGAGGCAATCATAGCAGCTATTCCAAGCACAGAATGTTGTGAAAGACAACTTACTAGTCAGGGTCACTAGCAGGACTTTCAGGGAGATGGCTACAACATCTGATGGCCAGAACAGAGAATCTTCATTGTTTTGGTCAAAAGAACTCACTAGGTTCTACCACAGGATGTCTGAAGGTGTTGGCTCCTTATGGCCTGGGTGGCAAATAGCCCTGGGATATAGCAGAGGGATAGAGAGAAATGTTATACCTTTGCTTATAAAAGAGTAATTCTCCCTATGTATTCCCTAAACCCATCTCCTCAGGCGTAACTTGGTAAGGCTTCTTTAGTCATCTCTGTATAGAAGAGGGAAATGTATAGAGAGGCTGAGGATTTATATAGTATATCTTGGGAGGTTTTTTTAAGTTGGAGAATAGTTACTTTACAATGTATAGTTTCTGCTGCACAGCCAAATGAATCAGCCACATGTATACGTATATTCCCTCTTCCTTGGATTTCTTTCCCATTTAGGTCACCACAGAACAGTAGAGTTCCTTATGCTGTACAGTCAGTTCTCATTAGTTATCTATTTTATACATAGTAATGTATATATGCCAACCCAACTTGGGGACTTTTTAGAATACTGTCTATTCATTAGTGTTTAGTGTCCTCTTTGAGCATGGTATTAATTTTAAAAAGTTAAGATATATCCATATCAGCATCTATATTTTAGAAATACATTTTTCTTAAATATATGTTGGGTTCCACTTCCGAGATTTGATTACCTTTATGCTTTTTTTTTTCTAGAGGTGATATAGAGAAATGAGAGAAAGAGTTCTAGGTAAAGGAAAGTGTATATAAACTTTTTTTCTTCCTTAATTTTAAAATTTAAAATAGTATTTTCCTTGTTCTTTCCACTTGTGGGAAAAAAATCCTAACTTTTTTTAGATTCTTGATTGTAACAGAATATCCTAAGGAAAAGTCTTTCTTTAAGAGTCTAGAATTAGAAACCCTAAGAGGTTATCAAATGTCAAAGAACTAAAACAAAGAGAGAAAATGTTCTCTAAGTGTTTTTTTCTTGCTGCTTTGCCATCTATTTAAGATGGGAAATTTTAAGGTTTTAAGATTTTAAAATAATAGAATCCACATGGCTGATAGTTTCCTCACACATTTTGTGGGCTGATCAAGCATCAAAAGGGGATGTGCAGTCACTAAACTGACTCCTGACCTGCACACACATTTTTTTCCCCATCAGTCATTTTGCACAGGACAGATGCTCTGGGGGCAGCTTTAGACCAGAAGAATGTCCAAGATATGTGGGTGTGGATTTGACCAAAGGTTTAGTTACTTGAATATGGAGCTCAGATACCAGCTTGGTAACAGGCCACATTTTAATGAAAAATGCACATTCAGCATGGCATTGTGTTTTTCAAAGAGGTAATTCCCAGCCATGGCGAACACAAGGGAGAAACAGGGGAATCATGTGCAGCTGCTTTAAAACAGAGTTCTTGTATATTCTGTATGTGGGGCAGGGCTCACTAGTAGCCCTTGGAAAATTAGATGATGGAATTTTGCTAAGCATAATTGAGTTTTTTTGATCATCAGTCATAATCCTCAAAAAAGAAAAAACCCTCTATGATTGAATAAAGGAAAGGCTTCAAAATTATAGTTGACTGTGCTAGAAAAAAACTTTCTAAGAGGGGTATTCACATGCTAAGAACTGTGAATAAGCAGAGAAACAAAATTGTCCTTGTTCTATTTTTTTAAAAAAGAAAATAATAGTGAAGAAAATAAAGTGACCAAAAAATCTTTACTTTTACATAAAGAGTGAAATATAAAAGTCTCTTAGAAATAGTTCTGTGTCCTCTCAAGAAGTGTGTATGTGTTTTAAACCATTTGTGATCATCTAAGTACATAAGTACATCTAAGTACATAAGTGGCTTCCCAGATGGCTCTGGTGATAAAGAACCCACCTGCCAGTGCAGGAGACATAAGAGACGTAGGTTCCATCCCTGAGTTGGGAAGATTTCCTGAAGGAGGAAATGGCAGTTCACTCCAGGATTCTTGTCTAGAGAATCCCATGGACAGAGGAACCTGGAGGGCTACAGTCCACAGGGTCGCAAAAAGTCGGACACGACTGAAGTGACTTAACACACACACACATAAGTGTATAAGCAACTAAATTGAGGTTATTTTTTAAGAATGAGAGAAATGTAGAAATAGTAGATTCAGTTACTTAAAAAAATTTTATCTATTTATTTATTTTGGCCCCACCATGTGGCATATGGGATCTTACGTCTCTGTCCAGGGATTGAACCTGTGTCCTCTGCAGTGGAAGTGTGGAGTTTTAACCACTGGACCTCCAGGAATGTCCCAGTCACTTTTTAAATAGGAACAAAATTCTATTTGATAGTGTTAAGAAATAAACATTTACTTTTATTATTATGGCTAGTTATACATGGCATTACAAACAGCAGTGGAAAATGGCTTGAAAAAAGGAAACACATTAATGAAGGTATTATATGTGAAGTAAAGAAGGTGAGAATTTTAGGCTGCTAGTCAAGTTTTATGATCAGCCCCTTCCTTCAGAAGAGCTAGGGTACTCAGGGGTTATGACATTAAGACATCAAGGAAGAATGAAGGAATTTTAGTGTTGTTTCATCTGAAGAAGGCAAGACTATAAGAGTCAAGAGGATGAAGAAGGATCAAGCTTCTTTTGGAAGGACCCTCCAAGTTGAATTTTGTTCAGTAAGTGAAAAAAATACGTCACATTTTGGCTTAGTAGTGAGCGCTTCAAATAGTTGGCTAGTGGGCAGTATGTTGTAGAGACTTTGATATAAAGATGCCATACCAATAGAATAAAGCTATGAGAGAGAGATATAGCCTCAATTATGCCAGAATCTTGACAGAAAAAACCCTCAAAACTCAATTTATTTGCAAAGATTGTGAAAATAAACAAGCAAGAATTAAACATGCACAATCTTTAGGTATAAAATGAATGTCTTTTTTTTTTAAGCTCAATGCAATTTTTCAAAAAATATTCGTTTTATCTATTTATTTGGCTGCAACGAGTCCCACTTGTGGTGTGTGGGATCTTTTTAGTTGCAGCATTTGGGATCTAGCTCCCTGACCAGGGATCAAACCCTGGCCCCCTGAATTGGGAACACAGAGTTTTAGTCACTGGACTACCAGGAAAGTCCCAAAACAAATGTTATAAAATATTTTATTTACTTCTCAAGTGTTTGTTGAATTGAATTAGGTTAAATGTTATAAGCCCATAAATATTTTATCCATTTTTTCATTCTTAATATAGTTGAGCCTATTTTCTATACTATATAGTAGGCGTGCTAGGTCTCAGTTTTATGTAGGAGATCCTATTTCCACAGTTAGCCTCTCTTAAATGATTACAAGTAACAATATAAAGAAAACTCTTTTGAGTTTTAACAGCTACTGTAATAAATTGGACCCCTTCTTGTTACCTTCTCTGTAAGATGGAAACAGATGTCAAGGCCTAGAGGTTTCCTACACTTGCATTAAAAGAAAAGAAAAACAACTCAGAAGACTCTCTTCTTGTTCTATAAGATCAGTGCTGGAACAATTGGGTATCTCTGAGAAAAAAAGAAATTGACTCCTACCTCACACCTAGACAAAAATCAATACCAAGTAGATTTATGACTGAAATATAAAAGTTAAAACTATAAAGCTATTAGGAGAAATAAAGGAGAATACCTTAAGCTTTAAATGACATTAGTGAAGTGAAAGTCACTCAGTCATGTCCAACTGTTTGTGACCCCACGGACTGCAGGATGCCAGGCTTCCCTGTCCATCACCAGTGGAGCTCCCGGAGCTTGCTCAAACTCAGGTCCATTGAGTCGGTGATGCCATCCAACCATCTCATCCTTGGTTGTCCCCTTCTCCTCTTGCCTTCAATCTTTCCCAGCATCAGGGTCTTTTCAGTGAGTCAGTTCTTTGCATCAGGTGGCCAAAGTATTAGAGCTTCAACTTCAGCATCAGTCCTGAATTCTCCAGGCCAGAATACTGGAGTGGGTAGCCGTTCCCTTTTCCAGGGATCTTCCCAACCAGGGATCGAACCCAGGCCTCCTGCTTTGCAGGTGGATTCTTTACCAGCTGAACTACCAGTGAAGCCCCTAAATGACATTAAACAAGCAACAAGAGTCACTAAACATAATGGAAAAATGGACTATGTTAAAATTTGTCAAAAGAAAACTTAAAAAGACAGAAAAGACACAACACAGAATGGAAGATTTTTGCAACCTGTAGGACCAATCAAGTATTAGTACCCAGAATAAAGAACTCCTTAAAAAAAAACAAAAAACAAGCCTATAGAAAAAGACCAAAACATGTAACGGATATTTCACCATTTCACAATAAAGGATATCCAGATGGCTGGTGAAATTTATGAAAAAGGTTAGCAACCTTCTTTCTAACCAGGGCTGTGTAGATTAGTGGGATACCTTTACACACCCAACAGAGTTGCAAAAATTAGTACATCTGACAATATCAAGGGTTGGCCAGAATAAGAAGCAGCTGGAGCTCTCATAGATTTCTAGTGGCAGCATAAATGGGCACAACTGCTTTGGAAATTAATAGTGTGCATCATCAGGTAAGAATGCTCATATTCTATGACATAAGAATTCCAGTCCGAGAAATATACTGTGTGCTTACGTTCATCACAGTTCATGTTTAACAGTTTTCATAGCAGCTTTGTCCCTAGTAGTCCCCAAATTGAAACATCATAAATGTCTTATTAGCTCTACAATGGAGAAATAAAAAGATATTTTAAAATGGAAAATTAGGCAGAAATGAAAATGAACAAATATAAGCAACAATGTGGAGCAAAAGAGAATATATGTAGTATGATTCAACATCTATAAAATTCACAAATAGCAAACTAAATACTATTATTTAAGGATACATACATGGGTGGTGAAACTAAAGGAAGCAAGGACATGACTATGATAAAAAGTAAAGATAATGGTTAACTCTAGGGGGATGGGAGAATAACAGAAGATCCATTCTCTAGAGTTAGCAAGTATAGATAATTTCTAGAAGGGACAAGGTATAGAAAGTTCATGAATTTAAAATGTGTGTAAGAGAAGAGCTATCTATAATAAGATATCATCTAGAGTTATCAGATCAAAATTCTGAAATAGAAGATAAATTCACATCCAAACCTATCTTAAGTTAGTATGGGCTTGTTTTACCTGATATCTTATGAGAGTAGATTATTGGTAAAATTGTAGAATAGGCCAAAAATTTTCTTTGACTCCTTGGCCAGCTCCTTGCATCTCATTTCTAAGTTATTTAATGAAGATGATAGCTGCTCTCTTGACTTAAGGGATTAACTCTCCCAGGAATTTGTATTTTAAGAGATTTTTTTTTCCTAGAAGACTGAAAGGTTTTAAAGACTTCTAATAAAATTTCAGATGGTGGAATTTTAAGCAATTAAAAAAAAAACAAGCAATTTTTCACAAGTGGACTCACTTTTAAGGTTTTATGAGTAGCAATCAGCCCCTGCTTGCAGAAGGCCCACCAAAGAGAGCCCTATGCAGTTGGTTTCTTTTGAAATTGGCAAAGATTTAAAGCACTTTACCTGAAGTTTTTGCTCTGTAAGAGATGAAATCTCCACTAACTCAATGATTTGTAAATAGATATAATGCATTTTGGTTGTTCATGTATTAGGTGGCTTTAATTCAATGAAATGAAATATAACCAGCCACCAAAGTATGAAACATATATGTCCTTCATAAAAGAAACTGAAAAATTATAGTCCTGGCTACAGTGGAATGAATCTTTTTGATTTATAAATTATTTTTTTCTTTTTTTTTTTTTATTAGTTGGAGGCTAATTACAATATTGTAGTGGGTTTTGTCATACATTGACATGAATCAGCCATGGATTTACATGTGTTCCCCATCCCGATCCCCCCTCCCACCTCCCTCTCCGCCCGATCCCTCTGGGTCTTCCCACTGCACCGGGCCTGAGCACTTGTCTCATGCATCCAACCTCGGCTAGTGATCTGTTTCACCCTAGATAATATACATGTTTCGATGCTGTTCTCTTGAAACATCCCACCCTTGCCTTCTCCCACAGAGTCCAAAAGTCTGTTCTATACATCTGTGTCTCTTTTTCTGTTTTGCATATAGGGTTATTGTTACCATCTTCCTAAATTCCATATATATGTGTTAGTATACTGTAATGGTCTTTATCTTTCTGGCTTACTTCACTCTGTATAATGGGCTCCAGTTTCATCCATCTCATTAGAACTGATTCAAATGAATTCTTTTTAATGGCTGAGTAATATTCCATGGTGTATATATACCACAGCTTCCTTATCCATTTGTCTGCTGATGGGCATCTAGGTTGCTTCCATGTCCTGGCTATTATAAACAGTGCTGCGATGAACATTGGGGTGCACGTGTCTCTTTCAGATCTGGTTTCCTTGGTGTGTATGCCCAGAAGTGGGATTGCTGGGTCATATGGCAGTTCTATTTCCAGTTTTTTAAGAAATCTCCACACTGTTTTCCATAGCGGCTGTACTAGTTTCCATTCCCACCAACAGTGTAAGAGGGTTCCCTTTTCTCCACACCCTCTCCAGCATTTGTTGCTTGTAGACTTTTGGATAGCAGCCATCCTGACTGGCGTGTAATGGTACCTCATTGTGGTTTTGATTTGCATTTCTCTGATAATGAGTGAGGTTGAGCATCTTTTCATGTGTTTTTTAGCCATCTGTATGTCTTCCTTGGAGAAATGTCTGTTTAGTTCTTTGGCCCATTTTTTGATTGGGTCATTTATTTTTCTGGAGTTGAGCTGGAGGAGTTGCTTGTATATTTTTGAGATTAATCCTTTGTCTGTTGCTTCATTTGCTATTATTTTCTCTCAATCTGAGGGCTGTCTTTTCACCTTGCTTATAGTTTCCTTTGTTGTGCAAAAGCTTTTAAGTTTCATTAGGTCCCATTTGTTTATTTTTGCTTTTGTTTCTAAAATTCTGGGATGTGGGTCATAGAGGATCCTGCTGTGATTTATGTCAGAGAGTGTTTTGCCTATGTTCTCCTCTAGGAGTTTTATAGTTTCTGGTCTTACATTTAGATCTTTAATCCATTTTGAGTTTATTTTTGTGTATGGTGTTAGAAAGTGTTCTAGTTTCATTCTTTTACAAGTGGTTGACCAGTTTTCCCAACACCACTTGTTAAAGAGGTTGTCTTTTTTCCATTGTATATCCTTGCCTCCTTTGTCGAAGATAAGGTGACCATAAGTTCATGGATTTATCTCTGGGCTTTCCATTCTGTTCCATTGATCTATATTTCTGTCTTTGTGCCAGTACCATACTGTCTTGATGACTGTGGCTTTGTAGTAGAGTCTGAAGTCAGGCAGATTGATTCCTCCAGTTCCATTCTTCTTTCTCAAGATTACTTTGGCTATTCGAGGTTTTTTGTATTTCCATACAAATTGTGAAATTATTTGTTCTAGTTCTGTGAAAAATACCATTGGTAGCTTGATAGGGATTGCACTGAATCTATAGATTGCTTTGGGTAGTATAGCCATTTTGACAATATTGATTCTTCCAATCCATGAACACGGTATATTTCTCCATCTGTTTGTGTCCTCTTTGATTTCTTTCATCAGTGATTTATAGTTTTCTATGTATAAGTCTTTTGTTTCTTTAGGTAGATATACTCCTAAGTATTTTATTCTTTTTGTTGCAATGGTGAATGGTATTGTTTCCTTAATTTCTCTGTTTTCTCATTGTTAGTGTATAAGAATGCAAGAGATTTCTGTGTGTTAATTTTATATCCTGCAACTTTACTGTATTCGTTGATTAGCTCTAGTAATTTTCTGGTAGAGTCTTTAGGGTTTTCTATGTAGAGGATCATGTCATCTGCAAACAGCGAGAGTTTCACTTCTTCTTTTCCTATCTGGATTCCTTTTACTTCTTTTTCTGCCCTGATTGCTGTGGCCAAAACTTCCAAAACTATGTTGAATAGCAGTGGTGAGAGTGGGCACCCTTGTATTGTTCCTGATTTCAGGGGAAATGCTTTCAATTTTTCACCATTGAGGGTGATGCTTGCTGTGGGTTTGTCATATATAGCTTTTATTATGTTGAGGTATATTCCTTCTATTCCTGCTTTCTGGAGAGTTTTAATCATAAATGGATGTTGAATTTTGTCAAAGGCTTTTTCTGCGTCTATTGAGATAATCATATGGTTTTTATCTTTCAGTTTGTTAATGTGGTGTATTACATTGATTGATTTGCGGATATTAAAGAATCCTTGCATTCCTGGGATAAAGCCCACTTGGTCATGATGTATGATCTTTTTAATATGCTGTTGGATTCTGTTTGCTAGAATTCTGTTAAGGATTTTTGCATCTATGTTCATCAGTGATATTGGCCTGTAGTTTTCTTTTTTTGTGGCATCTTTGTCTGGTTTTGGAATTAGGGTGATGGTGGCCTCAAAGAATGAGTTTGGAAGTTTACCTTCTTCTGCAATTTTCTGGAAGAGTTTGAGTAAGATAGGTGTTAGCTCTTCTCTAAATTTTTGGTAGAATTCAGCTATGAAGCCATCTGGTCCTGGGCTTTTGTTTGCTGGAAGATTTCTGATTACAGTTTCGATTTCCTTGCTTGTGATGGGTTTGTTAAGATCTTCTATTTCTTCCTGGTTCAGTTTTGGAAAGTTATACTTCTCTAAGAACTTGTCCATTTCTTCCAAGTTGTCCATTTTATTGGCATAGGGCTGCTGGTAGTAGTCTCTTATGATCCTTTGTATTTCAGTGTTGTCTGTTGTGATCTCTCCATTTTCGTTTCTAATTTTGTTAATTTGGTTCTTCTCCCTTTGTTTCTTAATGAGTCTTGCTAATGGTTTGTCAATTTTGTTTATTTTTTCAAAAAACCAGCTTTTAGCTTTGTTGATTTTTGCTGTGGTCTCTTTTAGTTTCTTTTGCATTTATTTCTGCCCTAATTTTTAAGATTTCTTTCCTTCTACTAACCCTGGGGTTCTTCATTTCTTCCTTCTTTAGTTGCTTTAGGTGTAGGGTTAGGTTATTTATTTGACTTTTTTCTTGTTTCTTGAGGTAGGCCTGTAATGCTATGAATCTTCCCCTTAGCACTGCTTTTACAGTGTCCCTTAGGTTTTGGGTTGTTGTGTTTTCATTTTCATTCATTTCTATGCATATTTTGATTTCTTTTTTGATTTCTTCTATGATTTGTTGGTTATTCAGAAGCATGTTGTTTAGCCTCCATATGTTTGAATTTTTTTCCTGTAATTGAGATCTAATCTTACGGCACTGTGGTCAGAAAAGATGACTGGAATGATTTCAATTTTTTTGAATTTACCAAGACTAGATTTATGGCCCAGGATGTGATCTATTCTGGAGAAAGTTCCGTGTGCACTTGAGAAAAAGGTGAAGTTGATTGTTTTGGGGTGAAACATCCTATAGATGTCAATAAGGTCTAGCTGGTCCATTGTGTCCTTTAAAGTTTGTGTTTCCTTGTTCATTTTCTGTTTAGTTGATCTATCCATAGTTGTGAGTGGGGTATTAAAGTCTCCTACTATTATTGTGTTACTATTAATTTCCTCTTTCATACTCGTTAGTATTTGCCTTACATATTGAGGTGCTCCTATGTTGGGTGCATATATATTTATAATTGTTATATCTTCTTCTTGGATTGATCCTTTGATCATTATGTAGTGTCCATCTTTGTCTCTTTTCACAGCCTTTATTTGAAAGTATTTTATCTGATATGAGTATTGTGACTCCTGCTTTCTTTTGGTCTCCGTTTGCGTGGAATATTTTTTTCCAGCCCTTCACTTTTAGTCTGTGTGTGTCCCTTGTTTTGAGGTGGGTCTCTTGTAGACAGCATATATAGGGGTCTTGTTTTTGTATCCATTCAGTCAGTCTTTGTCTTTTGGTTGGGGCATTCAACCCATTTACATTTAAGGTAATTATTGATAGGTATGGTCCCGTTGCCATTTACTTTGTTTGGGGTTCGCGTTTATACCACCTTTCCGTGTTTCCTGTCTAGAGAAGATCCTTTAGCATTTGTTGAAGAGCTGGTTTGGTGGTGCTGAATTCTCTCAGCTTTTGCTTGTCTGTAAAGCTTTTGAGTTCTCCTTCATATCTGAATGAGATCCTTGCTGGGTAGAGTAATCTAGGTTGTAGGTTATTCTCTTTCATTACTTTAAGTATGTCCTGCCATTCCCTTCTGGCCTGAAGGGTTTCTATTGATAGATCAGCTGTTATCCTTATGGGAATCCCCTTTGTGTGTTATTTGTTGTTTCTCCCTTGCTGCTTTTAATATTTGTTCTTTGTGTTTGATCTTTGTTAATTTGATTAATATGTGTCTTGGGGTATTTCACCTTGGGTTTATCCTGTTTGGAACTCTCTGGGTTTCTTGGACTTGGGTGGCTATTTCCTTCCCCATTTTAGGGAAGTTTTCAGCTATTATCTCCTCGAGTAACTTCTCAGGGCCTTTTTGTCTTCTTCTGAGACTCCTATGATTCGAATGTTGGGGCGTTTCACATTGTCCCAGAGGTCCCTGAGGTTGTCCTCATTTCTTTTGATTCTTTTGTCTTTTTTCCTCTCTGCTTCATTTATTTCCACCATTTTATCTTCTAACTCACTTATCCTATCTTCTGTCTCTGTTATTCTACTCATGGTTCCCTCCAGAGTGTTTTTGATCTCATTTATTGCATTATTCATTTTTAATTGACTCTCTTTTATTTCTTCTAGGTCCTTGTTAAACATTTCTTGCATCTTCTCAATCTTTGTCTCCAGGCTATTTATTTGTAACTCCATTTTGTTTTCAAGATTTTGGATCATTTTTATTATCATTATTCTAAATTCTTTTTCAGGTAGATTCCCTATCTCCTCCTCTTTTGTTTGATTTGGTGGGCATTTTTCATATTCCTTTACTTGTTGGGTATTTCTCTGCCTTTTCATCTTGTTTGGATTGCTGTGTCTGGAGTGGGCTTTCTGTATTCTGGTGGTCTGTGGTTCCTTTTTATTGTGAAGATTTTACCCAGTGGGTGGGGTTGGACGATTGGCTTGTCAAGGTTTCCTGGTTAGGGAAGCTTGTGTCAGTGTTCTGGTGCGTGGAAATGGATTTCTTCTCTCTGGAGTGCAATGGAGTGCCCAGTAATGAGTTTTGCAATGGGTCTATGTGTTAGGTGTGACTTTGGGCAGCTTGTATGTTGACACTTAGGTCTATGTTCCTGGGTTGCTATAGAATTTGCGTGGTATGTCTTGTTCTGGAGCTTCTTGGCTCTTAGGTGGTGGTTGGCTTTGGTGTAGGTATGGAGGCTTTTGGATGGTCTCTTATTCCTTAATGTTCCGTGTAGTCAGGAGTTTTCTGGTTTTCTCAGGTTTTGGGCTTAAGTCTCCTGCCTCTGGATTTCAGTTTTATTCTTCCAATAGTCTCAAGACTTCTCCAACTATACAGCACTGATAATAAAACTCTAGGTTAATGGTGAAAAGATTCTCCACTGTGAGGGACAACCGAAGAGGTTCACAGAGTTACATGAAGAATAGGAGAGGGAGGAAGGAGATAGAGGTGAGCAGGAGGAGAGAAAGGGAGACTCAAGAGGAGAGAGACAGATCTACGCAGTTATCTGTTCCCAAAGTATTCTCCATAGCCCAGACACCCACACATATTCACAGAATTGGATTGGGAAGAGAAGGGGAAAGGAGGAAATAGAGGTGTTCTGAGGTAGAAAACAGAGAGTCGAAAGTGGGAGAGAGTAATCAACACACTCCTGAATAGAAATGGGAATTGAATATTGGATTCTTAAATGTCCAAAATTTATATCACATACTGAAAAACAAAGATTAAAAATCTAGCGTAGAGGTTAGACTCTTTGAAATACAATATTTAAAAACAAAAACACAAAATTTAGAAATATATATGAAGTTCAGTTTAAAAATAGGGCTTCTCTCTTTTCTTTTTGCAAGGTTATAGTGAAATGAAAATGAAAATTAAGGAATAATAGAGGAGTATTAGAGGACTTTAAAAGGAAATAGGAGAGAAAAACAAGAAAAAAAAAAGAAAGAAAAAAAACCTTTTTTTCCCCTAATTAAAAAAAATCATAAAAATATATGAAAATGAAAGTTGAGGAGTAATGGGGGAGTAGTAGGGAATTTTAAAAGAAAATAAAAGAGAAAAAAATTTTTTAAAAAAAGGAAAGAAAAAAAAATTTTTTTTTTTTAATTTAACAAAAAATATACATATATATCTAGGAATTTCTCTGGAGCTGTTGCGGTCAGTGTAGGTTCAGTTCAATTTCAGATAGTTCCTCTTTCCACCTTACACTTCTGGATATCTATAGGCCCCTTCCGGTGTAGTTGGTGTTACCTTCAGGGATTTTAATCTGTTGCACCGGTCCTTTCTGAAGCGGTTCCCTTTGTTTATTTGGCTTCTGTTTGCCGTCTCTTCGGTGTCTAATTTCCGCCCTGACACAGGCGGGCAGAGGTGATCTCTTATTTAGGTTCGCTAGTTCAGTCCTGCTACGGGGAGGGCAGGGCGCTGCAGACAGATACCGCTCTGTGTGGGTAGCACTCACCGTGTTTCCGGCCACACTGGGTTTGCCCCGCTCACGGGTGTCTGTGCTTTCCCCGTCTACACTGCTCAGGCTCCCAGCTGCTCTATTTGGAGCGGGCCCTGCGTTGAGTGCGGTTCCAGTTTTCGGGTACTCCACAAAAGCGCAGATTCGGTTGCGCCTGCCTCTCCTGGCCTGAGCGGTTCAGGCAGCCAGCGGCTTGGGCGCACTCTCCCCGGGTGCGGCGCGCCTTCTCCCTCCACAGCGAGCGGCTCAGGCAGCCAGAGGCTTGGGCGCAATCTCCCCGGGTGGCGCGCCTTTTCCCTCCGCAGCCCCAGCTCGCGCCACCGTTCAGGTCTCAGGAAGTCTTTAGATAGGAACCGGGGGCCTGTTTGCAGTGTGGGACGGGGTGGCTTCTCTGGGGCTGAGTTTGCCCATTTCCCCTGCCCCCTGCCTCCTACCTCCAGCGGGGATAGGCCGGCTCTTCTCTGGAATTTCTCAGTCCCTTTGTTTTGCGAACCGCTGGCAGTGTGTTCGGGCCGGTTAATTTTTTCTTGCTATCCCACAGTTTAAAAAAGCTCCCTCCGACTGCTCTCAGGGCCTTGGGGCCCAGTCCTTACCCTAACCAATGCTGCCTGCTCCTCTCCGTTTCGCCCCCACTTGCTGGTGGCGGGTGCGGGCGTCTGGGGTACTTTTCTGCTGGGAGTTGCTTTTAGGCACGTAATCTGTGGGCCTTATTTAATTTTTCCTCCCAGTTAGGTTGCCCTCTGAGATTTGAAAACTTCCCTCAGACCCACCAGCGCGAGGGTTTCCTGGTGGTTGGAAACTTCCTCTATTAAGATTCCCTTCCCGGGACGGGTCTCCGTCCCTAGCTCTTTTGTCTCCCTTTTTATCTTTTATATTTTGTCCTACCTCCCTTCGAAGACAATGGGTTGCTTTTCTGGGCGCCTGATGTCCTCTGCTAGCGATCAGAAGTTGTTTTGTGAACTTTGTTCAGCGTTCAATTGTCCTTTGGATGAATTTGTAGGAGAGAAAGTGGTCTCCCCGTCCTATTCCTCCGCCATCTTGGCTCCTCCCCCCTATAAATTATTAAGATCACTAATTTGGCAAAGTTAGAAAAGGTACATTATTATGCATTAGTATAAAACTTCTATTGAGTTTAAAATCCATTCATTAAATAATTATCCCCAATACTTGATCATCTCTTGAGATAGAAGCAATCATCAGAGAGTACTAAATACCTAACTGAGTAGGTAATTTGTGGAGCTGTGCTTGCAATGAACAGAAGAATTTAAATAAGTTGGACTATATTCTAACTGTTGAATACTCCAAATTCGTTGAATGGCAATAATTGCTAATCCACCTCAAAATTGTAGGTGAAAATACTCCTGTATTGGTTTAAATGTTAGCTCAATAATATTAACAGTACAGTACAGTTGACCCACGAACAGCAATGGGTTTCAACTGCGTGGGTCCACTTATCTGTGGATTTTTTTCAATAGTGTTAATAATACAATATTACATGACCGAAGATTAGTTGATGCCAGGGTTGCTGGACCGTGGATACAGAGGAACACAGAATAGTGAGGGCTTATGTTATAATTTATATGTGGCTTTTCTACTGCTCGGAGTGTACAATGTTGAAGCGTCTACACATATTAATGCATACACAGTCTCTTGAGAATTTCATTAGTTCTCATTCTGAGTGGTCAGTGATACCTGTAATGGATTTCAAAATGGTTAAGTATTCTAATGCATCCTTGTGAGTTTCAGAGTAGCCAATCTAGTTGTTATGGTTGATATTTTATTTTCTATGAAAATCTCACAGGTGCACAAGGATATATATATTCTCCCCCAGAACATTTTTTAAAATTTAATTTTTATTTTATATTAGAGTGTAGTTGATTTACAATGTTGTGTTAGTTTCAGGTGTGCAATGAAGTGATTCAGTTATACATAAATTTACTCTTTTTCAGATTCTTTTCCCCTTTAGCTTATTGCAGAATATTGAGTAGAGTTCCCTGTGCTATACAGTAAGTCCTTATTGGTTATTTTGTACGTAGCAGTGTATATCTGTTAATCCCAAGCTCCTAATTTATCCCTCCCCCACCCTTTCCCCTTTGGTAACCACAAGTTTGTTTTCTATGTCCTTGAATCTCTTTCTGTTTTGTAAATAAGTTCATTTGTATCATTTTTTTTTTTAGATTCCACATATAAGTGATATCATATAGTATTTGCATGTCTTTACACTAACAATGAAAGATCAGAAAGAAATTCCATTTACCATTGCATAAAAAAGAGTAAAATACCTGACTTCCTTGGTAGTCCTGTGGTTAAGAATCCACCTGCCACTGCAGGGGCATGGGTTTGATCCCTGGTCTGGAAAGATTCTACATACCAAGTGTCAACGAACCCCATGTGCTACAACTACTGAAGCTCACACACTCTAAAGCCCATGCACTGCAACGGAAGAAGCCACTGCAATGAGAAACCTGTGCACCATAGCTGGCGAGCAGCCCCTGCTCAACGAAAGTAGAGAAAGCCTGCACACAGCAATAAAGACCTAGCGCAGCCAAAAAAAAGAAAAAAAAATAGAATACCTAGGAATAAACCTACCTAAGGAGGCCAAAAACCTGTACTTTGAAAACTATAAGATGCTGATAAAAGAAATTGAAGATGACACAAACAGATGGAAAGACATACCATGTTCTTGGATTGAAAGAATCAATATTGTAAAAATGACTGTACTACTTAAGGCAATCTATAGATTCAATGCAGTTCCTATTAAATTCCCTGGAAAGCTTTAAAGGGAAAAAAATTGAAGACAAGCTAGAAGCTCATTATAGTGGGATGGCTGTATTATGGTACAGTGATAAAATGGAATACAATGATAAAATGAAAGACCTAGATTTATAGGATAAATGTAAAAGGATTTCTGCTCCTGCGACATTACCTTCTTCCAGCTTGTGTCTATGGCCTCATCAGGAGTTGCCTACAATCATTTGAAGGGGAAGAGAAATCTTAGGCCTGTGCAACATGCAGGCACTGCTTGAAAATGGACAGCTATAGTACTACAACCCCTTTCTGGGACATCCCTGAAGGATGGTGGTAAAAGGAAATCCTCCCAGTGGGCAGAATGTCAAGCAGCATACCTGCTTGCTCATTTTTTTTTTAATTGAAGGATAATTGCTTTACAGAATTTTGTTGTTTTCTGTCAAACCTCAGCATGAATCAGCCATAGGTTTACATATATCCTCTCTCTTTTGAACTTCCCTCCCATCTGCCTCCCCATCCCACCCCTCTAGGTTGATACGAGCCCATTTGAGTTTCCTGAGTCATACAGAAAATTTCCATTGGCTATTTTACATGTGGTAATGTAAGTTTCCATGTTACTCTTTCCATACATCTCACCCTCTTCTCCCCTATCCCCATGTCCATATGTCTATTCTTGATGTCTGTTTCTCCACTGTTGTCCTGTAAATAAATTCTTCAGTACCATTTTTCTGGATTCCATATATATACATTAGAATATGGTATTTATCTTTCTCTTTCTGACTCAACTTCACTCTGTATAATAGATTCTAGGTTCATCCACCTCATTAGAACTGACTCAAATGCATTCCTTTTTATGGCTGAGTAATATTCCATTGTGTATATGTACCACAAGTTCTTTATCCATTCATCTGTCAATGGACATCTAGGTTGCTTTCATGTTCTAGCTATTGTATATAGTGTTGCAATGAGCAATGATCCCATTGTTCATGGGATCAAAGAGATCACATTGTTCAAAGAGACATGTGTCTCTTTCAATTTTGGTTTCCTCAGGGTATATGCCTAGGAGTGGGATTGCTGGGTCATATGGTGGTTTTATTCCTAGTTTTTTAAGGAATCTCCATACTGTCTTCCATACTGGCTGTATCAATTTACATTCCCACCAACAGTGCGAGAGCATTTGCTCATTTTTCTTGGAAGGAAAAATGACCAGATGTGTGATTATAAACTGATTCATGTTCTGTGGCCAGTGGTTTGGCTGGATGGTCAGTGGTTTGGAAGGAGTATGACTGGAAAACTGGTAACAAAGAAATTTGGGGAAGAAATATATGGATAGATCTCTCTGAATGAGTGAAAAATGTGAACTTATTTGTATCTTAGTTTTAAATGGAAGAATGCTTTTACCAGGAGACACAAAATGGACTGTAAGTTAAGACTGTTACCTGGACAAAGAAGAGAGTTTCTATGTTGACTGGGGTGATTGATCTTAATAACCAAGGAGAAATTGGTTTACTGCTTCACAGTGCATTAAGGAAAGGTATGTCTGGAATGCAGGAGATCTCTTAAGCTGTCTCTTATTGTTACCACATCCTGTGTTAAAGTCAATGGGAAGTTACAACAACCCAATTCAGACAGGACTAGTAATGACCCAGACCTTTTATGAAAGAGTTTGAGTTATCTACATGGTAAAGAACCACAACCAGTTGAGGTGCTTACAGAGGAAAAGGGGAAATACAGAATAGGGAGTGGAAGAATGTATTCTAAATACCAGCTGTGACTACATGACCAGTAGTAATATCAACTGTAATTGTCATGTGTATTTCTTCCATATTTTGTTATGAATACCTCTTTGTGTGTATTCTTAGCAAGTATCTTTGTTTTCTTCTCTCTTTTATCCTCTTATATAACATAAGATGTATTGTTTTTTACATTATAATATTTAAGTTGCATGATATCAAGAAAAGTGAACACCACCCAAGAACTTTGCATCTTCTTTTGGAGAAAGGTTAAGTACTTTTTCAGTTGAACAAAGGATACTTGTACCATATTGTGTGAAAGTATAACCTTACTGTTATGGACAGAATGTTTGTGTCCCTCCAAAATTAATAAATTGAAACCTCACCCATCAGTGTGATGATATTAAGAGGTAGGATTCTTGGGATTAGGATTAGATGGTGTCGGGAAGATAAAGTTCTCAGCAATGGGATTACTGTCCTTATAAGATTTGCAAGAGCACTGTTTATAATAGCCAGGACATGGAAGCAACCTAGATACCCATCAGCAGATGAATGGATAAGGAAGCTATGGTACATATACACAATGAAATATTACTCAGCCATTAAAAAGAATTCATTTGAATCAGTTCTAATGAGATGGATGAAACTGGAGCCCATTATACAGAGCGAAGTAAGCCAGAAAGATAAAGACCATTACAGTATACTAACACATATATATGGAATTTAGGAAGATGGTAATGATAACCCTATATGCAAAACAGAAAAAGAGACACAGATGTACAGAACAGACTTTGGGACTCTGTGGGAGAAGGCAAGGGTGGGATGTTCTGAGAGAGTAGCACTGAAACAAGTATACTGTCAAGAATGAAACAGATCACCAGCCCAGGCTGGATGCATGAGACAAGTGCTCAGGGCTGGTGCACTGGGAAGACCCAGAGGGATGGGATGGGTAGGGAGATGGGAGGGGGGATCGGGATGGAGAACACATGTAAATCCATGGCTGCTTCATGTCAATGTATGGCAAAAACCACTACAATACTGTAAAGTAATTAGCCTCCAACTAATAAAAATAAATGGCGGGGGGGAGACAAAAGAAAAAAAAAAGATTTGCAAGAGAACTTCTATCCCTTCCTGCTTTCTGTCATGTGAGGATGCAAGGAATCAGTGGTCAGTAACTAGAAGAGTAGCTAAAAGAGCAGTTTCACCAGAACTTGACCATGCTGACACCCTGACCTCAGACTTCCAAACTTTAGAACTCTGGGAAATACATTTCTGTTGTCTATGAGCCACCCAGTCTATGGTACTTTGCTATAACAGCCTGAACTAAGACACTTGTTATTATCTTTATTTAGGTATTAATTATGGCTTAAAGAGTGCCAAATTGGCAAGGGGTATACTTGTGATGATAAATTTTATGTATCAACTTAGCTAGTCTGTGGTGCCCAGATGTTTGGTTTAAATGTCAGTTTAGATGTTGTTGTGAAGGTATTTTTTAGATATGATTAGCATTTAAATCAGTATTTTGAATAGAGCAGATTATCTTCTATACTGTTGCTGAGCAGCATGTAAATTCCATTTTTATAAAAAATTCATATTCAAACATTTATAAATTAGTAGTCATGGAAAAAAGTTCTGGAAATAACGCACATCAAACCAACAGCAGTTACCTCTGGGGAATGGGACAGGCGTTGAGGTGAGGAAAGAGGTGGGTCATTCCTCTTCAATCTTATAAAATTTCTGTAATTAAAATTTACCCAATTGGAATATATTTCTTACATTTTTATTTTATTCCAGAAGAAGATTATATTTTTCTTTATTTAGAGTTTATTTTGGTTAAGAGGATCAGTGATCAGACCAACAGATTTTGTTCCCCAACGTTCACCTTCAACTGTATGCTAGGACTAGTGCTAAGTGTGTCAAACACAGCTACACCGTGACCATCCTCCCTCCAACCTGCTGGCTGTACAAATGTGTGGAATAAGACTAAGAATAATGTAACTTGTTTGAGATTACTTTCTGTAACTTGTTTGAGATTACTTTCCCCCCCAATAACTACATGTAGTAAGATAGATTGTTAAAGATGTGAGATACTTTGTGTGAGTAAAAATGGTATTTTTTGGTAGTGTACTTGCAGTGTTGCAAGTTGCCCAGGCAGCAGACTCTGAGACACAGCTTAGCATGCAGGATGTTTATTAAGCAGTGCCCTTGGGATTAAAACTTGTCAAAACATGGGGAAGGAAGCAGAGAGATAAATCCAGCTGTGTACACCAACCACAGTCTCAGCTGACCTCACAAAGAGCTCAGAAGCTAGTAATGGCCATTCGGGGTTGTCCTAAGTTGGCCCTTGATGGCTAAATCTTTATACTCCTATAT
Organism: Odocoileus virginianus; assembly: GCF_023699985.2. NCBI lineage: Eukaryota > Metazoa > Chordata > Mammalia > Artiodactyla > Cervidae > Odocoileus > Odocoileus virginianus. The sequence goes on from NC_069697.1 coordinate 23,122,284, forward strand.
CAGCCAGCCATTGTATAGGGGCCACGCTGGAAGGGGCATGGTTTTAGGCAAAGCTCTTTGCTTCTGAGGCAATCCTGGAATGGGTTGGCTGACAGCAGAAGCTTGATTGAGGTAATTCCTGAAAGGTGTTAACATAGGGCAAGACTGTCTGCCAACAGTACTCCTAGCCGAGGCAAGTTCATCAAGAAGAAGAATCTGGGTGGCACAGCACAATGTCTATCTCATGCCCTCTTCTTATTCTTGGGATCAACTTCTCAAAACCGTTTATGTGTCTTTTTTGTATGTAATTGTATTACATAATCATATCAGTATGATAATTCAATGAGATAAGTCATGTGAAATACTTATGATGCTTCTTAACTGCTTCCATTATTATAATTATTAATACCATTGTTATTCTCATCTAGGTGGCAGACATCTTGGGAAAAAAGTGTAATTTCCCAGGCTGTGTTTTTTTTAAGCATGGAGAGGAGCTGGTACAAATGGAAAGGAAAATTATAATGTTTCTGTTGAGCATACCTTATATTAAGTTTATCCTGAAAAAGTTTCAAATTTTGTCTTCCTGTGGTACGAATGCTAATCCCTTTCACATGACAAAGGAAATGCTATTCTTCCCTTTTGATTTTATAAGATATAATTCAGTGTCATGTGATGATTCCTAATAAATTTTCTTTCCTGGTTTATTAAGAAGGAAGTTAGGCCCAGATTGTAAAGTCATTTCAAATGTAATCCCATCATAAACCACAGCAATAAATGAAAAGTTGGCTTCTGCTCTAGGAAAAAATAGTCATGCGAGACTATTGTGTTAATGCCATTGACATTTGGTTTTGTACATTTGACTGCTATGCTGATGAAAAGTATCTGTTAATCAGGGGGGAAAAAGAAGCTAACACTTACTGAGTGTACTTCTAGATATTTTACCTGTATTATTTCATATATCAGTCTTCTGTGGTAGACACTGTTATTATCTCTTTTACAGATGATGAAACTGAGGTTTGATTAAGGTCAAACATCTAGTCAGGGGGCAGCAAAGGAATTAGGACCCAGGATATTTGGACATCTTTTTTTGGTGTTAGTTCTAGAAGGTTTTGTAGGTCTTTGGAGAACCGCTCAATTTTAGCTTCTTTGGCATTAGTGGTTGGGACATAGACTTGGATTACTGTGATATTGAATGGTTTGCCTTGGAAACAAACTGAGATCATTCTGTCAGTTTTGAGATTGCACCCAAGTACTGTATTTTGGACTCTTTTGTTGACTATGATGGCTACTCCATTTCTTCTAAGGGATTCTTGCCCACAGTAGTAACTATAATGGTTATCTGAATTAAATTAATCCATTCCCCTCCATTTCAGTTCAGTGATTCCTAAAATGTCAATGTTTACTCTTGCCATATCCTGTTTGACCACTTCCAATTTACCTTGATTCATCGGCCTGACATTCCAGGTTCTTATGTAATACTGTTTTTACAGTGTCAGACTACTTTCACCACCAGACACATCCACAACTGGGTGTTGTTTCTGCTTTGGCTCAGTCTTTTCATTCCTTCTGGGGCTATTTCTCTGCTCTTCTTCAGTAGCATATTGGGGACCTACTGACTTGGGGAGTTCATCTTTCAGTGTCCTATCTTTTTGCCTTTTCATACTGTTCATGGTATTCTCAAGGCAAGTTTGCTAAAGGGGTTTGCTATTCCCTTCTCCAGTGGACCACATTTTGTCAGAACTCTCCACCATGGCCTGTCTGTCTTTGGTGGCCCTGCACAGCATAGCTCATGCTTTCATTGAGTTAGACAAGGCTGTGATCCATATGATCAGTTTGGAGAAACTCTGTCAGCAAAAACCAGACCGGGAACTGACTGTGGCTCAGATCATGAACTCCTTATTGCCAAATTCAGACTTAAATTGAAAAAAGTGGGGAAAACCACAAGACCGTTCAGGTATGACCTAAATCAAATCCCCTATGATTACACAGTGGAAATGAGAAATAGATTCAAGGGATTAGATCTGGTAGAGTGCCTGGACAACTATGGATGGAGGTTTGTAATATTGAACAAGAGGCAGTGATCAAAACCATCCCCAAGAAATGCAAAAAGTCAGAATGGTTGTCTAAGGAGACCTTACAAGTAGCTGAGAAAAGAAGAGAAGTGAAAGGAAAAGGAGAAAAAGATATACCCATCAGAATGCAGAGTTCCAAAGAATTGCAAGGATAGATAAGAAAGCATTCCTAAGTGGAAAAATGCAAAGAAATAGAGGAAAATAGTAGAATGAAAAAGATTAGAGATCTATTCAAGAAAATTAGAGATACCAAGGGAACATATCATGCAAAGATGAGCATGATAGAGAACAGAAATTGTATGGACCTAACAGAAGCAGAAGATATTAAGAAGAGGTGGCAAGAATACATAGAAGAACTATACAAAAAAGAGCTTATTGACCCAGATACCCACGATGATGTGATTACTCACCTAGAGTCAGACATCCTGGAGTGGGAAGTCAAGTGGACCTTAGGAAGCATCACTATGAACAAAGCTAGTGGAAGTGATGGAATTCCACCTGAGCTACTTCAAATCCTAAAATATGATGCTGTTAAAGTGTTGTACTCAATATGCCAACAAATTTGGAACACTCAACAGTGGGCACGGGACTGGAAAAAGTCAGTTTTCATTCCAATTGCAAAGAAGGGCAATGCCAAAGAAATACTCAAACTACAGCACAACTGCACCTGTTTTATATACTGGCAAGGTCATGCTCAAAATTCTCCAAGCTAGGCTTCAACAATATGTGAACTGAGAACTTCCAGATGTTCAAGCTTGAATTAGAAAAGGCAGAGGAACCAGAGATCAAATTGCCAACATCCATTAGATCATAGGAAAAGCAAGAGAATTGAAAACATCTACTTCTGTTTCATTGACTACGCTAAAGCCTTTGACTGAGTGGATCACAAAAAATTGTGAAAAATTCTTAAAAAGATGGGAATACCAGACCACCTTACATGCCTTCTGAGAAACCTGTATGCAGATCAAGAAACAACAGTTGGAACTGGACATGGAACAGTGGACTGGTTCAAAATTGGGAAAGAAGTGTGACAAGGCTGTATAGAAGCAGCACTCTTGCAACCCTTCTTGGGAATCTGAGGTAATGAGTCTAGACTCCTTCTATCTTCATAATGAGTGTCTTCTAAATGGTCTCCTTGCCCTTTCCTGTAATCTGATCTCAATCAGGTTTTGGGTCATCACAAATAACCTTGTAGTTGTGTAGCATACAATTCCAGGCTTATCACTCAGAAAACTATTAAATGTTTGCAAGAAACCATAAACCTATGCTTTTTCATTCCCCAGTATAACCCTGGAGCCCACACCAGCAAGAAACAGGCTGAGAAAATTTCAAATCTCCAAGAAGGACATAGTTTTTAATACCAACTTCAGATGTGGCCACAGAGGATATTGATGAAGGAACCCCCATATTGCAGAGTCAGGGTGTTCAGAAGGGCCAACCAATCAGATTCTCTCCTTGTTGGGGCAGAGAATCTTTGTGGTCCTTGCTCATTAGGAATTTGACAGTTGTTGTGGACCAGTGACTACTATGAATTTCCCATTTTCCACTTTTCTGATTTGGAGTTTTTATTGTGGTTATCTTGTCTTTGTCATACCATTACATAGTGACTACCTTATGAAAAGGAACCACATCCAGATATGATGGAAAAGTTGCTTAGCACTCACAAATCTTGGGCTCCAGTATGGAGGTGGTAACTGGGTGGGACGTTTGACTGGTTCCCATGGGAAGAAGGTGAATGTGCTCTTGTGTATCAGAAGCTCAGTTCTGTTCAGTTCAGTCACTCAGTAGTGTTTGACTCTTTGTGACCCCATAAACCACAGCACGCCAGGCCTCCCTGTCCATCACCAACTGCCGGAGTTTACCCAAACCCATGTCCTTTGAGTCAGTAATGCCATCCAACCATCTCATCCTCTGTCATTCCCTTCTCCTGCCCTCAATCTTTCCCAGCATCAGGGTCTTTTCAAATCAGTCAGCTCTTCACATCAGGTGGTCAACGTGTTGGAGTTTCAGCTTTAACATCAGTCTTTTAGGGTGGATCTCCTTAAGAATGGACTGGTTGGATCTCCTTGCAGTCCAAGGGACTCTCAAGAGTCTTCTCCAACACCACAGTTCAAATGCATCAATTCTTTGGTGCTCAGCTTTCTTTATAGTCCAGCTCTCACATCCATACATGACTACTGGAAAAACCATAGCCTTGACTTAGACGAACCTTTGTTGGCAAAGTAATGTCTCTGCTTTTTAATATGCTGTCTAGGTTGGTCATAACTTTCCTTCCAAGGAGTAAGCATCTTTGAGTTTCATGGCTTCAATCACCATCTGCAGTGATTTTGGAGCCTAAAAAAAATAAAATCAGCCACTGTTTCCATTGTTTCCCCATCTATTTGCCATGAAGTGGTGGAACTGGATGCCATGATCTTAGTTTTCTGAATGCTAAGCTTTAAGCCAACTTTTTCACTCTCGTCTTTCACTTTCATCAAGAGGCTCTTTAGTGTATCAGAAGGGTATGTATCAATACTTGGGTGACAAGAGAAGTGGTCTATAGAAAAGCCTCTGACATTTATTCTGTTGGTCTTTCTTTTATTAATAGAAACTCCAGTTTTTAGTTGGGAAAATGACTCAAGCTAGAAACAGCATTTTCCAGCTTCCTCTGAATGTAGGTCAAATAACTAAGTTCTGGCCAATGGGATATGAAAGGGGATGATTGTCACCCTTAAGGAAATATCTTTACTTTTTATCCTTTCACACAAGCTGCAATTTGATGGTGAACCAGCTTTGACTTTGCAATAGAGAACTTCCTTTAGTTTATTTTTTTGCAAAGGTTGGCAAATATTCTTCAAGGGCCTGATAGGAAATATTTTGACTTAATAGGCCATAGAGTCTCTGTCACAACTCATTTCTGCTGTCATAGCTCAAAATCAGCCATAGACAGTACTTACACACTTGGGCATAGCTGTGTTCTAATAAGTTTTTTTTTTGTTTGTTTGTTTGTTTTTTAATGAAAACAAGCCATCACCCTACTGACTATAGTTTCTCTACCCCTTGCTCTAGTGGAAAAATAACATAGGTGAAATCTGGGTCTTTGGGTGACCTCATGGAACAAAGCCACCCTACTCTGCACATCATCCACCCGCTCAGACTTTTATGTGAAGGAGAAACAACTCTTTATTTTTATGTAAGTCATTGTTATGTTGGATTCTGTTAAGGCATTCAAACCAATGTCTTAATGCAGCCATATCTTATTGTGAGAAATCCCTAAATATATGTAATCATGATCCACTTTCTGATTTAGTCACATCTGCAGGGCTCCTTTCAGAGACTTTGGAAGCTTACTCAGGCCTGTGTCTCATCAAAGGGGATTAATCAAAGAAGAGCAGCCTGATGGAAGAACTGTCCCGTGTGAATCAGGCTGTGCATTCTTCTAGCTATGGCCTCGCTCCTGCACATGTGAAAAAGGAGAAAGACAACAGAAAATGAAAGCGATGTTTGTAAATTAATGCATCCCTTGAATCCATATGTTCATTCTACAAGTATTAATTGAGCGCTAGATATTAGGGAAGCAGTAATGAACAAAGCACACAGAAATCCCATGCCACACATCCTGTTGTTGAAATTTATAGGTTAATAAATAAATTGGAAGAAAGAAAGGAAGGGAGGGAGGGAGGGAGGGAGGGAGGAAGGAGAGAAAAATGGAAAAGAATACTTTGTGTGTAAGATGATAAAGCCTAATAAATAATAACACAGGTAGGAATGAAAGAAAGAATTATAGGAGATGGAAAGTAACATTATGTTTACGGTAAGTAACCCAAAAATGGGCTTCCCTGGTGGCTCAGACAATAAAGAATCTGCCTGCAATGCAGGAGACCCAGGTTTGATCCCCGAGTCAGGAAGATCCCCTGGATAAGGAAATGGCAACCCATTCCAGTATTCTTACCTGGAGAATCCCATGGACCTGAAGGGCTGCAGTCCACGGGGTCACAAAGACTCAGCCATGACTTAGTGACTGTTCAACCACAACAAAAGCCCAAAAATGCTAATTAAATTCATATTTTCAAGTTAAATCCAATGATGTTTAGAATGAAAAGATTCATTATTGTCTCAAATCTCCATAGTCACAGAAATCTGGATATATAGGGCTACAAAAATAGAATACACTTATAAGTGAAGATAGATGTTCCATACTCCAGTAAACCATAGTCCTCCCTCAGCTGTACTTGAAAAACCTTATAATAATTCCTATACTGAAAATTCATGAAAGTTCTTTTCAGATCTTCCATGTGTCCTCATTCATTATGTTACTGTCAAGAAAGATGTCTCCTGAGTACAAATTCCTTCCACCATTGGCTTTTTCTAATTAAGAAAAAGAACTTCTAATCCTTTCTCTAACTCTCATCCTTTCCCCAATCCAGGCTGATCCCACTCACTGCTTTATATCAATTCCCTATAAGTGCCACTCTTGTTTCCATGAATTTTGAATGACTGCTCCACACTGGAAAACCCATAACAAACCACAAAATATTCTTCAGTGAAGCTGAACAGTCAGAGGAGTGTTTTTCCAAGTGTTATCACTTCACTTTTTTCTCTCTCTCTCTCTGGGAATACGCCACTGTTTTTACTTCCTTTTTATTTTTGCATTCTTTGTCTTTTTTGGAGTACCCTTTTCTAAATCTCTTCCTATTTCTTTCTGTAAGTCTCTCTGTCTCTCTGGATGTTTACTTTGCACACTGTCAAATATTTATTTAAAAACCTGATCAAGGAACAGAGACACAGATTTAGAGAATGGACTTGAGGACACAGTGGGAGAGGGAGAGGGTGGGATGAAGGGAGAAAGTAGCATCAACATATGTACACTATCGGGTGTAAGATGGACAGCTGGTGGGAAGTTGCTGTGTAGCACAGGGAGCCCAGTCTGGTGCTCTGTGATGACCTAGACAGATGGGATAGAGCGAGAGAAGGGAGGCTGGGGAGGAGGGGATGTATGTATGTTGTTCAGTCGCTCAGTCGTATCGACTCCTTGCGACCCCATGGATTGCAGCACACCAGGCTTCCCTGTCCTTCACTATCTCCCAGAGTTTGCTCAAACTCATGTCCATTGAGTCAGTGATGCCATTCAACCATCTCATCCTCTGTCACCTTCCTCTCATCCTGCCCTCAATCTTCCCTAGCGTCAGGATCTTTTCCAGTGAGTTGGCTCTTTGCATCAGGTGAGCAAATTATTGGAGCTTTGGCTTCAGCATCAGACCTTCCAGTTAATATTCAGGATTTATTTCCTATTGGATTTACTGATTTGATCACCTTGCAGTCCACGGGACTCTCAAGAGTCTTCTCCAGCACCACAGTTCGAAAGCATCAATTCTCTGGTGCTCAGCCTTCTTTATGGTCCAACTCTCACATCCACACATAACTACTGGAAAAACCATAGATTTGCCTATATGGACCTTTTTTTTCAGAGTGATATCTCTGCTTTTTAATATGCTGTCTAGGTTTGTCATAGCTTTTCTTCCAAGGAGCAAGCATTTTTAATTATGTGACTGATTTGTGGTGGTGTATAGTGATAACCAGCACAACATTGTAAAAATTTTTAAATAAAAAAAATAGAAAAATCCTGATCAAGCTACTTTGACATTCTGGTGATTCTTATCTGGAACTACTGTTGAATTTAGCACTGCCATCAAAAGAGAGGGGTTGGTTATAGAAAGTGATAAGAGAAATGGATTCTGGGCTGAGAGTAATTCATAATGAAATTTCAAGGGCACTTTTTTCTGTTTAAAATTGTTTTTTGAGGAATACTTGATTTACAATATTACATTACTTTCAGATATACAACATAGAGATACAAAATTTTATAAATTAAACTCCAGTTACAGTTATAAAATATTGGCTATATTCCCCATGTGGTACAATATACCCTTGTAGCTTATTGGTTTTATACTGTGTAGTGTTTACCACTTAATCCCCTAATCCCAAATTGTTACTACCTTCCTTCCATCACCTAACTGGTAGCCAATAGTTTGTTCTTTATATCCATGAATCTATTTTTTTTTTAATGTAATCACTACTTATTTTACTTTATTAAATTCCACATACAAGTAATAACATACACTATTTGTCTTTGTCTGACTTATTTCATTAAACATAATGCCTTCCAGAACCATCCATGTTGCTGTAAATAGCAAAATTTCATTCTTTTATATGTCTGAGTCACGTTCCATTGTATATATAGACCACATCCTCTTTATACATCATTTCTTGATGCATACTTATGTTCCTTCTGTATCTTAGCTTTTCTAAATAATGCTTCTGTGAACTTTGGGGTGCTTGTATCTGTTTAAATTAGTATTTTTGTATTCTTTGGATATATGCCCAGGAGTAAAATTGCTGGATCATTGGGTATTTCAATTTTTTGAGGAAACCCCATAATGTTTTCCATATTGGCTGCACCAGTATACAGTTCCACCAACAGTGCAGGGTTTCTACTTCTTCATATCTTAGTCAACATTCATTATTTACTGTCATTTGACAATTGCCAGTTTTACAGAATTGAGATGATATCTCATTGTGTTTTTGATTTGTGTTTTTCTGATTATTGAGGATCTGATTATTTTCTGATTATTGAGAACTGAGGATCTTTGCATGTGCCTGTTGGCCATCTGTGTGTCTTCACTGGAAAAATGTTTTTTTTTATTTAAATGTCCATTTTTAATGGAGTTATTTGTTTGATATTGATTTGTATGAGCTCTTTATGTGCTTTGGAAATTACACCTTATCAGTCATTTCATTTATAAATATTTTTTTCTCATTCATTAAGTTGTCTTTTCGACCTGTCAGTGATTTAAATTTGCTGTGTATAAGTTTTAAGTCCAATTTTTAATTTTGTTTTTGTTTCCTTTGCTTTAAAAGACAGATTCAAAGAAGTGTTATAATTTGACATTTTAGCAATATTAATTCTTCCAATCCATGAACATAGTGTATCTGTCAATCTGTTTTTGTTGTCTTCAGTTTGCTTTTCAGTGTCTTACAGTTTACAAGTTAAGGTCATTTACCTCCTTAGGTAGGTTTATTCCTAGGTATGTTTTTCTTTTTGATGTGATATAAATGGGATTGTTTCCTTAACTTCTCTTTATCATAGTACATGGTTAGTATATAGAAAAATGACAGATTTCTGTTATTAATTTATATCCTGCAACTTTATAGAATTCATTGAAGAGCTCTAGTAATTTTTTTCTGGCATTTTTAGGATTTCTTGTGTATAATACCATGTCATCTGCAAATAGTGATAATTTTACTTCTTCTTTTCCAGTTTGGATTTCATTTCTTTTTCTTGTCTGATTTGTGTGGTCAAGACTTACAGTACTATACTGAATAACAGTTTTGAGCGTGGGCATCCTTGTCCTGCTTCTTTTTTAGAGGAAATGTTGTCAGCTTTCCCCCTTTGAGTATGATGTTAGATGTAGGATTATCATATATGGCCCTTATTATTTTGAGATATGGTCTCTCTGTACCCACTTTCTGGAGAGTTTTTATCATAAATGTATATTAAATCTTGTGCAGAGTTTTTTCCTGCCTGTAGTGACATGATCATTTGCTTTTTATTCTTCAGTTTGGTAATATGTCACATTAATTGATTTATGAATATTGAACTATCCTTACACCCCTGGGATAAATCCCACTTGATCATGGTATATGATCCTTTTAATGTATTGTTGTGTTCAGTTTGTTAGTATTTAGCTGAGAATTTTTTTCATCTATGTTCATCAGTGATATTGCCCTGTAATTTTCTTTCCTTGTAGTGTCTTTGTCTGGTTTGGGTATCAGGGTGATGCTAGCCTCGTAGAATGGGTTAACAAGCATTCCTTCCCCTGCAATGTTTTTTAGTAGTTTGAGAAGGCTAGGTATTAACTCTTCTCTCCATGTTTGGTAGAATTTACCTGTGAAGCCATCTGGCCCTGGATTTTATTTATTAGGAATTTATTACTCATTGATTTCACTCCAGGTAATTGGTCTGTTCATATGTTCTATTTCTTCTTGTTTCAGCCTTGGGAGATTGTACATTTCTAGGATTTGATCCATTTTTTCTAGGTTGTCCAATTTATTGGTGTATAATTGTTCATAGTAGTCTTCTAAGATCTTCTATATTTCTGTGGTGTTGAAGCTAACTTCTTTTTTACTTCTACTTTTATTGATTAGGTCCGTTTGTTTTCTTAATGTGTCTGGCCAAAGGCTTGTTAAACTTTTTCAACTTTTTAAAGGATGAACTTTCCATTTCGTTGATCTTTTCTGTTCTGTTAGCCTCAATTTCATTTATATCTGCTCTAATTTTTATGATTTCTTTCCTTCTACTAAATTTTGGTTTTGTTTGTTCTTCTTTCTCTAGTTCCTTTGGTGTAAGATTAGGTTAGTTATTAGAGATTTTTCTCATTTTCTGAGGTAAGCTTGTATCACTATAAACTTCTCTCTTAGAACTGCTTTTGATGTGTCTCATAGATTTTGGATTGTTTTGTTTTCATTTTCATCTGTATGCATGTATTTATTACAGTTTCTTCTTTGGTTTCTTTAGTGGCTCTTTGGTTGCTCGTGGAATATTGCTTGCACTCTTAAGTGTTCGTGTTTTCAGTTGTTTTTTTTTCTCTTGTATTTGATTTCCAGTCTCACAGCATGGGGTGGGAAAAGATGCTTGGTATGATTTCAGTTTTCTAAAACTTACTGAGGCATTTTGTGATCTTGCATATGATCTCTCTTGGAGACTATTCCATTTGCACTTGATAAGAATGTGTATTCTGCTGCATTTTGATGGCATGTTCACATTTAACTATTATCTCCAACTTATAAACTGTGTCATTTTGTGTTTCCTTATTGATTTTCTGTCTGGATGATCTGTCCATTGATGTGAGTAGAATGTGAAGCTCCTCTATTATTGTGTTACTATCAGTTTCTCCCTTTATCTGTTAATATTTACTTTATCTGTTAAATGGCCTTATTTTGCTTGCATATATATATATATTTTCACAATTTTTGATTTGATCTCTTGGTCATTATGTAATGTCCTCTTTGTCTCTTATAACATTATTTGTTTTACCTTCTCTTTGTGTGATGAAAGTATTGCCATTCCAGCTTTAATTTCCATTTGTGTGGAATACCTTGACTCAGTGGAAAAGAATCCACCTGCCAATGCTGGAGTCACAGAAGCTGCAGCTTTGATCCCTGAGTCAGGAAGATCCCCTGGAGGAGGAAATGGCAACCCACTTCAGTATTCTTGCCAAGATAATTTCATGGACAGAGGACCCTGGCAGGCTACAGTCTGTAGGGTTGCAAAGAGTCAGATACAACTGAGCACACACTACTTACAACCTTTTCCCACATGCTTTCAATTTGTATATGCCTTTAGACCTGAAGTGAGTCTCTCCTAGGCAGTATACATGTATATATATATATATGTATGGGTCTTGCATTTATATCAATTCAGTCATGCTATGTTTTTTAATAGGAGCATTTAGTCTATTTACATTTAAAGTCATAATTTACATCTGTACTTACTGCCATTTTGTTCATTGTTTGGGAACTATTTTGTAGTTATTTTTCCTTCTTTTTTTTTCTCTTTTGTGATTTAATGACAGTGTTATGTCTTTAGTGTTATGTTTGGATTTGTTTCTCTTTTCTGTATATGTATCTCATAGATTTTTGATTTGTGATTACCATGAGTTTGATACACAGTAGACTATATGTGTGTAATTAATTTATGTTGCTGATCTCCTGATTTCAAATGCATCTTAACAATCCTGCATTTTTATGGTCTCCCCATAGTAATTATAGTTTTTGACATCCTATTTTACATCTATTAGTTTTATGTATGCCATATCTGCTTCTTATGGATGTGGATTATTTTACTTTTTTGTCTTTTAACCTGTGCTAGCTCTATATGTGGTTGATTTACTACCTGTATGATTTATTTACCTGATGGCTCAGATGGTAAAGAATCTGCCTGAAATACAGGAAACCTGGGTTCGATCCCTGAGTCAGGAAGATCCTCTGGAGAAGGGAATGACAACCCACTCCAGTATTCTTGCTTGGTGAATTCCATGGACAGAGTAGCCTGATGCGGTTGCATCAGTAGTCCATGGGGTTGCAAAGACTAGGACATGATTGAGTGACTAATACTTTTTCCTTTTGCGATGTTCATGTTTCTAGTTTTAACGTTTTAATTTTGCTTAAAGAAGTCCCTTTAATACTTTTTAAACAGATTGCTTGGGCTTATGAAATCTTTTAATTTTTTGCTTATCTGTAAACTTTTGATCTCTCCATCACATGTGAATGAGAGCCTTGCTGGGTAGAGTATTCTTGGTTGTAGTTTTTACTTTTTCATCATTTTAAACTAGGGTTAAATTAAGATTTCTTCATTATGACAAAAAGTATCTACAAAACAATCATATAAATCTATATAGTGGAGAACTGAAATCTTTCTGCTAAAACCAGAAATTAATATTTATTAAGTATTTCTGTTCTTATCACTTCTATTTAATATCTTTATGGAGGTCCTAAGCATTTCTATATGCAGGGAAAAAGGAAATATAACAAGCTCAGATATAATGAGGGAAACTAACTTTACATGAAGATGACAAGGTTGTGCACATGTATAACTATACATACACATTTGTTAGAAACAATAAGTAAATTAAAGTCATAGTATAGACAGCCAGTATATTAAATTCAAATATATTTCCACATATTACCAGTGATCAGTTGAATTTTTAAAATTCCAAAAACATTATTTAAAAAGCATAAAAATATATATTTATTGATGGATTGATTGATCACAAAGTGAGACTTCTATAGTGAATCTTAAAAATCTTCAATGATAGAAATCAAATAAGCCTAAATAAATATAGATATATTCTTTTTATGTCATTGAATAAATAATGTTAAGTATCCATTTGTCTGTATCTTCAATTCGATCCAAGTCAATATGTCAGAAGACTTGCTGTTAAAATTGACCGTTAGATTCCAAAATATATATGACAAATTAAAAAGTGCCAGTGAACAAAAATAATCTTGAAAAAAAAAGTTGTAGGAATCACATGCCTGATATACAAGCTTATACATCTACATTAATAAAGTCATTGAGATACTGACATAGATAGAAAAATAAGTCAGAAGGGTAGAAAAAGAAGTATAAAATAGTTCCATACATTTATGGTTAATTGGTTTTTGACGACTCTAAGAATACTTAATAGAAAAAGGGAAAGTCTTTCAACAAACTATGCTGAAAAAACACAGAACTACCTATATGATAACAAAAACATGATTCATACCTCATGTGATACACAAAACTCAGACTTAATCATGAACACTACAATTATGAAACATCTAGAATTAAACCAAAAAGTGCACAAAAAGTGCGCTTAGGGAGCTAACATTTCTTAGACAAAGAAAAAGGTAAAAAACTGAATTTTGATAAAAATAAATCATGTTTCCCTAATCACTTCTGTATATTAATTAGTAGTTTGTAGTAATAGTACAGTTCATAACTTGAGAGGAAATGGACCAAGCGAATGGTGAATTGATTGTTCCACACTTTAATTGTAACTCTAAGGTTACACCTTTACAGGATAAGCAAATCTTGGTGGAGTCTGAGTGCCCAGTACATAACACAGTACATAACCCAGTACATAAACACACTTACAGAACCGTGGGGCTAACAATAGCTGTCCAATGTGATCCACTTGTCAGTGTCAGATCATTTCACTTACAGTCATTATCGATCCAATATTTTCCTGTTAATAGTGGATGCATTTTCTTCATTGCATCATTTCTTTTTATTGTATGTCATATTTAAATGCCTCGCAGAGGCCAGAAACCTAAAACTTTGTCCATTCCTATCTACAGAACTTAGAGCAATACACAATGAAAAGATTTATTCTTGCTTTCTTTCATCAGTGTTTGGTATCTGCAGAGCCTCTTGAGACTTCCAAGCAGCAACACTATCCTTAGCTCAAGAACTTCCACTGGTAATCCAGTCATTTTATGTGCCATACCACTTGGAGTGATGTCAGGAAAGTTCTTTGAGAGCCTCATTTTCCGCCCAACAAGTAGCAATAGAACATGTTTCTGCATGTGTGGGTCACTCCCTGAAATTTCATTCTTAGAAAACCCTTACAAATAAACTTCCACACTAAGAGGGAACATTTCTTAGTGGCCCTCATGTATTTGACTGTTTGTCTCTCTAATCATCCAGGGCATGACCGGAATCCATAGATATTTAATGACCTCAGAATACTCTTGATGCTTTTCAATAGTGAGGCTACATATATCAAATACCATTGAAAAGATAGCATCTATTTTTCAAATGGTCTAAAAGAATAATCTGCATCAGGTAGTTTTCAAATCCAAAACCCAAGAGAATTTTGCAAAGAAATCCTATTTGATTTTTGCCAAAGGGTTAGCCCACACATATATTACAGAAATGTCTACTATTGATATATGAACAGTCAGATCTTGTAGGCTAATAGAGAAGTCCTGGGGCTGATTCTCAGTAAATTTATTAAGGATTTCTGCTTAGGGTCCTACTAAAATTCCAGTTTCTACCTGGTGACTTTGTGACAAGAGGCAGGTTCCTAGGTTTAGGAGCATGCTTTTGGCAAAACCAGAAAAGTCCTATGGTCTCTGTCTTCTTGCTTATTAGCATGATCTGAAAAACATGACAGCATGTTACGTATTTCAGGCAGTGTCTCTGGTTGCTCCAACACATAATTCCTAGATTTTCCACAGATGGAACTAGGCCTTGAATATTACTTGAAAACCACTACCCTTTAGTTATCATATGAATATTAGAAGTCTTAATTCTTTTGAGTTTATTCCTCTAAGGAAGCAATTAACATGATAACTACTAATTTGCCCTTAATGGTTATTAATTCCAAATCTTGTCTGAGTTAGATTATGGCAATAAGCTAAAAGACTCAAATATCCCTGGGGCAATATAGTGAATGTATACAAACTCCAATCTGTGAAAACTCACATTGTGTCTGTGTGGACTGAGGGACTATTATGAAAGTTGTTACAAAAGTGGATAAGCGTTCACCAGTCCCACTTGGCCTGTTGCTCTTCCTAAATTGTCTTTATAATATTGTTGCCAGCACAGGCCCTTGGATCTTTAATCAACGGAAATACATAAGTGGCCAGAACAGAGTTCCATGCTGCACTTTATTGGGTCTCATTCTGTAGCACAAGGGAGCAAAAGCAAGTAACAGATACCCTTGCCCACTCCTCCAGAGGAACGGCTTGGGTCACTAAAGGAGTAATGAAAAAAAAAAAAAAAAAGATTAATGAGGCAGGTCCACGTGTTGGTCAGGAGACAGAGTTGAGATGGTCTCGCCACCCCTTGGTGGTGCTGTGTACAGGGATCATGCACAGTACCCTGCTTTTGCTCCAGGTACCTCAGAAGTGGTGTTTGGTTTGTGGTTGCATTATAGTTATTGTTCAGAATTTCCCCAACTACACGTGTATCCCTTATAGTTTCTTTGGATCCTATTGACCCAGGAGACATTTGTCCAGGTGCAAGTACTCCAGCAAGAGTCCCAGGTCCCAGCCTATTTCAATGTCAGGTAGCTGAAATAATCAGCAGACTCACCTTGTCTGACATTTAATAATCTCCACTACCTGTTATTATAGGGCTTCCCAGGTGACTCAGATGGTGAAGAATCTGCCTGCAATGCAGGAGACCCTGTTCAATCCCTGAGCTGGGAGGATTCCCTGGAGAAGGAAATGACAACCCACTCTGGTATTCTTGCCTGAAGAATTCCATGGACCAGAGGAGCCTGGTGAGCTACAGTCTATGGATCGCAAAGAGTCGGACATGAGTCAGTGTCTGACACTTTCATTTTCATCTGTTATTAAGTGGAATCAGATAATTATTTTTTAGAAAATTTAGTCAGCATCGAATTTCATCCTCAGTCATTTCCTTAATGAGACCATTAATGTTGTTCTCCTTGAATTTGCATTGCTTAGTTTACTGATGGCGATGGTTCAGGCAGTTGTAAAGGCTCCAATTAACCAAACCTCCCAGAATTGGGCAAATTTTAACCCAGCAAATATCCAAAGGGAGAAAGACAAAGATACCACGTCTTGTTCTCATACCACGTCCATCCCAATTATACATTCAGGTATCAAAGTCTTTCAGCCCCAAACTACCAGGAATACAGCTATAGTTAAATTGGGTTGGGTTTAGTACTCATAGCAGTGAGGAGAACATAAACCATGGGGAATTACAGACAGGTGCCTTAATCCAAGGATGTAAGAAAGGACTTGTTACAGGATTTGAGTATATGTGAGGTGACTTGGGGGAGGGTTTAAGGAAGCAGGCTCTGCTCTGATTAGTGACTCTAAGGGAGGACAAATAATGCTATTACTGAGTGTCTTAACAAACCTTATAGAGAGGAGAAGAGACTAGAGTGGGGCTAAAGTTGTAATGTGTAATGAACTCATTACCTGGGAGAGGGTGATATTTACTGATAGTATTTTATGGTTTGTACACTGATCTTGTTTTTGTTTGTACTGAAACAAAATTATGAGTTGGTCAAAATTATGGAAGTCACTGTGTGCCTTTCTCTGATGTTGGTGTTTTGTGATAATGTTTGTGTGCAATAAGAAAGCACCATTTCTAAGCTCTGAGATCAGGTCAGACCCTAACAATTCCAAAGCGCAAGTGTGTCAGGCTAGTTCCCAGACCTTAGGAGTGCTTCCCTCTTTCTCACCTGCTAAGCCACTGAGGATATGAGAATAATTAGGGGTCAGTTAATAGAGTTTGAAGGAATCAGAGTGAACATTTGTACCCAGGAAATGTTGATTAGTGTACTCACATACAGAAAACTCTAGTCTTTAATGATATACCAAAGGATCGTGTCCTGTTTTTTAAAAATTGGATAAACATGTAGAAAGTCTATTTATTAACATTAATCCAAGAAAGCACTAGGTAGGATTCAAACTCTGTCACTTGGATAGACTAAACTTTTGGACAATCACCACACCAGGACCTACAGAAAATCCTTTTTTTCATGTTGCTCATTATTTCTTTATTTTAAAGAAGATACACTGATTAGAGATAGGATAGATAGAGTAGGGATGGAATCGTTGCATTAAAAGAAATCAAGGGCTATATTGGCCCAGCCTAGCAGGATCAAATGCAGAAGGCCGAGGCTAATTCCATCTCACTGATAACTCAGCAAAATATGTTAATCCGTGGAAATAAACCTGAAACAGAAAAAAGATAAGAGGTTTTCAAAAAAGGTTGAAAATGTGGCTTTATACCTTGGAATCTGCAAGAAGACTAACAAATGTCAATTGGCACTGAATTCATGGTCAAAGACAGATTTACATTCCTGGAAGATAAACACCTAATGCCTGTCCAGAGGCAATTGGACGTGGAGCCTGGGATGGAAGCCTAGATCAGTGGGAAGTTTAGAAAAAAACAGAGAGATGACCAGTATGAATTAGTTTTCTATGTGCTACAGCACACAGCAGTCCAGGCTTCTCTTGTTAAAAGACAAATATTCATTTTCTCACCCATTGACTACCCAGTACAGAACTTTGAGCCAGGAGCCATGCACTGAAAGAGTATAAATATTTCTAAGATTCCTCAGGACGTTCATTGTTTATGTACCAATCCGTCTCATCTCTTACTGCACAATATTCAGGGGGAAGTTTCTGTTGCAAATTTTTATTTCTTCATCTTTAAAATATTTATTTCATAGAGTTACTATGAGATTTAAACTATTTGGTTGACCATATCTTATGGAAAAACCTGAACGAACTTTTAGGCCAACCCTACGTAATATATGTGAATTTGATACCACGTTGCCTGTCATATATTCAGAATCAATCATAGTAGTCACTGATTTTACCAGACTGTTAAGATCAGGGAGAAATGAACCAGGAGCAAGAGGACTGTACCATGAACCACAGTGGAATTCCAAATTCCCAGAAATACCCAGAATAACACTTAAAACATTCTGCCTCAAGGAAGCATCTTTGTAAAGATATTTTCTATTTTTAGAAATATCTTTAAAGGAAATAAGAATTTTCTAGCAAAACAAAACAGACTTAGCCAGGTACTTGGCCACATGGAGGGACATACTTTGGTCTCTCCATTGTCAATTTTACTAATGATGAATTTTACCTATTAAATTCCAGAATTTCAAGAGCCATGCAGATATAATTGGTAAATGAGAGACTCAAAATTTTTGATTTTTCTGATGTTGTCTCTTGGCTTGATTTGTAAAACCACAAGGATTTAGAAAATATGGAAAAGAGAACAGGACTTTTCTCATGACTTTTTCTGCCCCCCAGATATAGTCTATGCTGAGAATAGTGGACACAGGGAATCCAGGAGATCCATGAAGAAAGTATTTATGGGGTGACCTTACACAATCGATGGGTGGTGTGTCTAGTCCTAGCTGTGGTGGTGGCCTTTGTGGTAGATGAAGCACCAGTTGAGCTGGCAGCAGTGGAAGTGGGATCAGCAGAGGTTGTGGCGGGGGCATCTGTACTTTCGCTGGGAGCATCTGTGCTTTCGCTGGGAGCATCTGTGCTTTCGCTGGGGGCATCCGTGCTTTCGCTGGGGGCATCCGTGCTTTCGCTGGGGGCATCCGTGCTTTCGCTGGGGGCATCTGTGCTTTCGCTGGGGGCATCCGTACTTTCGCTGGGGGCATCCGTGCTTTCGCTGGGGGCATCTGTGCTTTCGCTGGGGGCATCTGTGCTTTCGCTGGGGGCATCTGTGCTTTCGCTGGGAGCATCTGTACTTTCGCCAGGGTCAGAGTTCGTGGCTGTAGCTTCAGAAGCTGAAATTAAGAGGAAAAATTCAAATCAAGACATGTGACTCTTCAGGCAACATGCTTGAATGTGCATTTCTCATTCTGAATTTATCTCAGCAAATGTCATCAATTCTGTCATACCTTTACCCTAGCTACCAACTCTCCTCTTACTCATTCTTCCTAGCTAGAGAAAGAATTTAGCATTTCCTTGCTAGGGCAGTGAGGCTGAGGGAAGACACAGGCAAATACTTTCTGCTTGCGTGAACACGAAAGACCAAATCCACATATGTGCTTATTCACAGGAACCACTGCTGAGAGACAGAAAGGAACTTCCTGTGGACTGACATTCTGGGGACTTCCCACAGAATGACTTGGAACTGAGTAGGTCCTAAGTATGAGGAGCATTGCAGTATGAGGAGAAGAGAAGAATCAGTTGACGTAGCTCAGATTAGGGGGAGTGTCTCCTTTCTTTTAATGCAGCAAAATCTCTTTTTGCAGGTTCTGGCCTAAGGAGAGAGATATTTGTCATGCCTTTTGTGGGAACTTGTACTACAGCAATAATTATGAGAGTCCCTTCTACATAATGGGAAATATTGGTACTATTCTGGAAATAATAAGAATAAGCAAATGCTTTTTCACCCACCCCATGTTCAAAAGAACCTTGCCAAGATTTATGAGATTTATCTCTCCCCACAGAGAGATAAATAGCAAGAGTCAGACCCCCAAACTGTGAGCGAAAACCATCTCATCACCATCTCCATACCTGTACTCTAGCTGTGCTGACTCAGGCCTCATGCTGGAAAGAGAATATTTTTTAACTGGACTCCACATGGCACATGTGGCACGGTATGCGAGGTCAGACTAGAGTCAGTGCCCTATGATCAGAGAACCCAAGTCCACAAGCTGTTGAGGCTGAAAAGAGGAATCTTCAGAATGCCTGTATGAGCACGACACACACAGCATAGAATGGGCAGGGTGCTATGGGGACAGTCCAAGAATGACCAGGAGCTTTGGTCCACAACCTTGGGATTTAGGTTAAAGAATGAAAACAAACCTCAGCCTGGGAATCAGGCATTGATGCCATTACAAAGAGCAGAGCTTAGAGCCCTACTTGCATTTGACCCCTACATTCTACATCCTGTTATCCCACTCTCCCATGTGGTCCTTATGCCCTCATTTCTGCATTAGTCTCAGGAGCTACATTCTCCTTATTATGGTGAAACCACATTCCTCAATGGGACTTGAACCCAGCTGCACTTCAGACTGGGACTGGAGGCCACAAGTCCTGATTTAAGAGGTGACATTAACTCACAAGCTTTTAACTCAAATTGCACACTTGGTGCCTGGTGTGTAGGTTCTTTTGTCTTGGTGCAAAACAATTCAGGCACAGAAAGAATTCAACCAGAGGCAAGGCCACAGGCAAAGAGAGAATTAATTAGAGTAGGATACTTGTGAGAGATACAGGCAGGCAAGGGACTGCAGCCCTGAGAACAAAGAGAGCTGCCTACTTTTTTTTCTGGCCGTATCCCGAAGCTTGTAGGAGTTTAGCTCCTGGACCAGGGCTCGAAAATGGGCCCAAACAGTGAATGCGTCACATCCTAACCCATGGACCACCAGGGAATTCCTAAAGGCTGCATTTTTATAATCTAAGAAAAAATGGGAAAGGTAGAAGATCACAGGTTTTCTCTTTTGGGGTCAGACATCAAGGCTTACATCATTAGTTCCTCCTTAATATTATATGGTCTAACCAGAACTGTCATGGTGCGATAATCATATGTATATTAACAAAGAAGTGGTGACATATCCTAAAATACTGTAATTCATCTCAGGTTGTGGTATAATGTCCTTTTTCACCTAGTTTCTTTTCTCTTCCACCTATACTCCTACCTTGGCTATGTGTAGGAATGCAGTTTTTCAGAATCTGTTATTATAAGCCTCCCAAGGCCAAATTCAGGCCTCATCCCATTTTTCGGTGGCAGTGGCCACTGAGTAAACAGTAAGTCTGTTTACTTTCAAAATGTTCTGATTGTTGCTTAGTTGCCATATGTTCTGATCATCATCTGGTTGGTGTCTAGTTCATGGTGATCTTCTGAAGTCCCTCTCTGTCTTCCCCAAGTGAGATTTCCAGGTGTAGAACTATCTTATTCTATCCCTATCACTGGGACTAAATGGCCTCTCACTTACACACTGGCCATATATTCAGCCCTTTGGTTTAGGGTAATCAGAAAGACTTTACATGCACCTCCCCCAAATTCTCAGGTCACAACATCAGACCACGGCCTCCTCTCTGCTGAAGAAAATTCAATGATTGACCCACAATTTATATAAATCCATGCCAGAGTGTTCATGTTCTCTAATAATGTGTAAGAAATAAGCAGACTTTCTATGTTCACCATAAACATTTGAATCAAACAGAAGGCTTTGCCAGGCTTGGACTTGAAAGAAAGGTGAAAGTGAAGTCGCTCAGTAGTATCCGACTCTTTGTGACCCCATGGACTGTAGCCTACCAGGCTCCTCAGTCCATGGAATTTTCCAGACAAGAGTACTGGAGTGGGTTGCCATTTCCTCTCCAGGGGATCTTCCCAACCCAGGGATTGAACCTGGGTCTCCCACACTACAAGCAGATGCTTTACCATCTGAGCCACCAGGGAAGCCCAAGGCTTGGGCTTGAAGTGAAGTGAAGTGAAGTGAAGTCTCTCAGTCGTGTCCGACTCTTTGCAACCCCGTGGATTGTAGCCTACCAGGCTCCTCCATCCATGGGATTCTCCAGGCAAGAATACTTAGGAATCCTTATATCCTATCTCCTGTGGAAACTTTGACATGAGGCTGGGATGGAAAATGGTCATTGCTGGAAGGAGATGAGGTGCAAGGGCAAACTCACCTGGTGTGTCCTGTGAAGCAGTTGCTTCATCCTCTGAAACAGAAAAATAAAAACAGGACATGAGTTGAACACCAGATTTGGGTGTGGAGAGAAGAATATGGACAGTGTGCAGGCTTTCAGAGTCAAATAACTTAAGTCTTTGGTGCACACGTTGAGGGGTAAGAGATATACACAGATAATATAAAATGCGACAATATGTGGTCACTTTTGATTTCCTGAAATTAACCTCTGATTTGTATTCTTAAACAGATTTTACTGACTCTGACCATGAAACTGGGTTCCAGGGTCAGAAATGAGCTATGATCTGATTGATTTAGGAAGAGCCTAAGGGTAGAGTCACATCTATCGTGAATGGTCAGTGAAAATGGTGATGAAACAGGGGACTGGAGTAGAGGACAGGAGAGGCCAGCATTCTAGGCTCCCCCAAACCCACATCCACACAGAGTTCTTATCCTCCAAACTATTCCTCCAAACCTTATTTTCAGGTAAGAATCTTTACTTACGGCTAGAAACCAGGATGGTGGAAACTGCCACCAGTGTCAGGAAGGCCAAGAGCTTCATGATGGTCAGTTGCAAAGCAGGGATCACAGGAAATTTTCGGAGCCTGGAGGAATCTTGACTCCAGGATTCCACATCAACATTATATAGGAAGAAAGAGAACACCAATCAGAAGATGCCAGACCAGAATCCGGGTTAGTTAATGCCAGGAGTGTTCGTTCTCAGAGAAACCACCGAAGAAAAAACAGCACAGCCTGAGGCGCTTGGAAAGATCATAATATCAATCATTTCATTCTGACACATTCATACCTTGTAGATAGAGTGGTATCATGATTATAGTCTTTTCTGACAAGGTGAAAAAACCCCGCATCCAGTCCTCCTGATTTAGTCATATCTGCAGTGCTCCCTTCAGAGACTTGGGAAACTTACTCAGCCTTGTCTCTCATCAAAGGAGATTAATTAGGGTAGAGCAGCCTGATGGAAGAACCACCCTCTGAGAGTCAGGCTGTACATTCTTCCAGTTATGGCCTCTCTCCTGCACATGTGAATAAAAAGAAAAACAATAGAAAATGAAACTGATGTCTGTTAATTAATGCATGCCTTGACTCCACACATTTCATTCAATAGTCATTAAGCGCTAGACATTACTGTTCACGCAGTAGTGAACAAAGCACACAAAAATTATACACCATCCACCCTGTTGTTGAAACCCATATGTTAATAAGTGAATAGGAAGGAAGGGAGGGAGGGAGGGAGGCAGGGAAGAAGGAGAGAAAAATGGAAAATAATATTTTGTATATATAGGGTGTAAATAATAACACAGGTAAGAAGGAAGGAAAGAATTATAGGAGATGGAAAGTGAGGTTATGTTTACAATGTGTAGCACAAAAATGGGCTTCCCCGTGGCTCAGATGGTAAAGAATCTGCCTGAAATACAGGAGACCCAGGTTCAATCCCTGAGTCAGGAAGATCTGGAGAAGGAAATGGCAACTCCAGTATTTTGACCTGGAGAATCCCATGGACAGAGGAGCCTGGCAGCGGGCTACAATCCGTAGGGTCACAAAGAGTCACATACAGCTTAGAGACTAAACAACAACAAAAGCCCCAAAATGCTAAATTCATATTCTCAAATTAAAATTAAATCCAATTAACAACTGAAATTAAATCCAGAATGTTCTCTAAAATGTTTTACTACTATGCTTTCCTATCACTTAGTTTTTTTATAATTATCATTATGAAAGTTAAAATAGAAGTATATATAAGAAAGTAAAATTTACCAGACCATCTAACACAATGAGAAACTGTAATTATTACTTTGTTAATATACATTTCCTAAACACTTTTATGCACATACGGATACATGCTCCTCCATTCTTAGCATTCCAAACTATTGTTTACCACTACCAAAAACCTGGAGAAGGAAATGGCAACCCAGTCCAGTATTCTTGCCTGGAGAATCCCATAGACAGAGGAGCCTAGCAGACTACAGTCCATGGGATCACGAGAGTCGGATACAACTTAGCAACTAAACCAAACCACCACCAAAAACAAATTTAAATGAATTTTAAATGAAATTTAAATTAATTCAAATTAAATGAAATTTAAATTAATTCCTAGTTAATATATATATTAATTATATAATTAATATATATTTTATATTTAATATCATAATTTTGTATATAATATAATCAATATATTTTATATATTTATATAAATAATTGATATATTTATATATATATAATTCATTTAAATTAATTAAATGAAAATTTAGTTTAAAACAAATTTAAATGAAATTTAAGTGAATTTCTCCATGTTCCTCTTATCATATATAAATCTGTACATATACAAATCTATATATATGTTGATATATTTCTTACAATATGGTATACAAAACAGCATTATATTCTGGATCATTCTTTCTTCTGTGTGCACTCAACATGACGTCTAACAAATGTAGGTCAGCCATTATAGATCTATATCATTCCTTTAAATGGTTTTGTTATATCATAATTGACTCTAACCTTCCATGTTGATAGAAATTGAGGTCACTGCTAGTTTTTTGCTGCTACCAATCATAAAGCCATTGATATGCCTTTTTAATGTACTCTTACCAAATATTTCATGTCAATGCTCTAGATTGCCAGACTTATTAATAAACTCATTAATATTTTTAATAGATAGTATCAAATTACTTTCCCCAAGAACTCAAAAAATTATTATTAAAAGAAAGAAAATATGAGAGTGCTTCTTTCCAACCATCTTGCCAGAACATCTCAATATTATTTTGCTAACCTGATTGGTCAAAGCAGTATTTGTTATGCTCATTTGCATTTCCTGGATTATAGTAAATTTGAGCATACTGCATGCATTTATTGATGCATGATGCATGCATTCATGATTTTCTATTCAAATAATTTATTCTGTCTTCTGATCTTACCATTTTAAAGACTTTGCATATAAAAGAGATTTTAATATTTTTAAACTGTTACAAAAATCACAAGGCTTTACAGTCTAACAATTTTAATTTTATTCACAGTACATTTTTAAAGTTTCAAATTAAGTAACCTATCATTTTTATTATGCTTCTTATATTAAACAGTTTGCAAAACACATAACATGACATCTTAAATTTGTGACACTTCAGTATTCCTCCATACAAACTTCACATCTCTTTCTACCCTCTGAACTTACCCAGTGATCACAAACCTGGCCCCACCAGCAGTGCACACTCTCATTTGAATCATTTAGTAAAGGACCTAGGCCCTGAAAGGAAACCAAAAATAAGCCTCAGCCTGAAGGGAGGTCTTGAGAGGAACATAAAAGACTTGGACCAAAATCAGGCCCCTTGCCCCTTGTCAAATACCTCACAAAATTTGGAAGATTCTGCAGTAGTCCTGGACTGGGATGGGCAAGGATACATGAACGAGTTTCATAAAGATAAGAATTAACTAGACACAGATAAACAAGAGGATATGGTACTAAGTTTATATATAAGAGAGAAAAGATGTAATTAGAAGTCTCAGGGTGATGTGAGGCCCTGGAAGATTTGGTGTTGAGATCAAAGATCAGCTCTCATCCTGTTCTTCCATCAGAGGAGCTGAGAAACAAACAGGGCTACACAATGACTGTTCAGCAATATAAATCTGACTGTGTGCACAAACACAGTGTGCAGACCTAGCATGTTTCTTCTAGTTATCAATAGCTTCCATTATCGCTGTTCAGTCTCAAATAGCACCTCTTCATGGAAATCAAGTTAGATTCTATTTTCACATAAGGCTTATCACTCCCTGATATTTTCTTGTCTCACTGTTTCTTTGTCCTTGGCTTCTCTAGTGTTGTCTTCCTTCAAATAAATGAGCTCTAAGAAAACAAACTTAAGTTGTTCATCTCTGTTTCACAAGACCTAGAAGAATACCAAGCACTGAGTAGGCTCTTGAGAAATGAGCCTAACTAAATGAATGAATGAAGGAATATAATACAAATTCAAATAGTAAGCGAAAGACAAAGGAGAAGGACTTTGAGGATCAGGGAGGGAGTGTACTGTGAAAGGTCAGGATTAACCAGGACATGGATGAGGTCTTGTAAGGTTGAACCTCAGCCTATGACTATGAGTTATGATATAAAATAGGTACAGAAGGGCTAGGAAGGGAGGAATCTCATGAACAGAATTAACTATGGAAGAATGCCAGTGGTGTTTAGAGACAAAGATTCTTTATTCTCTCAAATCTCCTAGTCACAGAAATCTGGATCTAAAGGATCACACACACACACAAAAAGAAAAACAGCATACACTTACACATGAAGATAGGAACTCCCTGCACCAGTGAACCAGGGCTTCCCAGGTGGCCCAGTCGTAAAGTATCTGCCTGCCAATGCAGGAGACACAAGTGATGTGGGTTTGATCCCTGGGTGAGGGAAGGTCCCTTGGAGTAGGAAATGGCAACCCACCCCAATATTCTTTCCTGGAGAATCCCATGGACAGATGAGCCTGGTGGGCTACAGTCCCTGGAGTCACAAAGACTTGGACAGGACACAGTGACTGAGCATGGGCACACACCAGTGAACCACAGTAAAGATTCAACTGTACCTGATAAGCCTCACAATACTTCCTTTTTTAAAAAATATAAATTTATTTATTTTAATTGGAGGCTAATTACTTTACACTATTGTATTGGTTTTGCCATACATTGACATGAATCTGCCACGGGTGTACATGTGTTCCCCATCCAATTCAGGGAAGTTTTCCTAAAACTTGCCTGTGTCCTGGTTCATTATTTTACTATCAGAAAATAACTCTCCTAAGTACAAATTTCTTCCACCATTGGCTTTTCCTAGTTAAGGAAAACAACATCTAATCCTTACCCTAATTCTCATTCTTTTTCCTATCGAGGCTCATCCTACTCAATGTGTGTGTTCAGTTGCTAAGTTGTGTCTGACCCTTTGCAGCCCCATGGACTGCAGCCCACCAGGCTTCTCTGTCCATGGGATTCTGCAAGCAAGAATACTAGAGTGGGTTGCCATTTCCTACTCCAAGGGGATCTTACTGCATCTCCTGTGTCTCCTGCATTGGCAGGCAGATGCTTTACCACTGAACCATCTGGGAAGCCCCTAGCCCACTCATTGCTTTATATCAATTCTCTATAAATGCAACTCTTTTTTTAAAATTTATTTATTTTCATTGAAGGATAATGGCTTTACAGAATTTTTCTGTTTTCTGTCAAACCTCAACATGAATCAGCCATAGGTATACATATATCCCCTCCCTTTTGAACCTCCCTCCCATCTCCCTCCCCATCCCACCCCTCTAGGTTTACACAGAGCCTCTATTTGAGTTTCCTGAGCCATACAGCAAATTCCCATTGGCTATCTATTTTACATATGGTAATGTAAGTTTCCATGTCACTCTTTCCATACATCTCACCCTCTCCTCCCCTTTCACCATTTCCGTATGTCTGTTTCTTCATTGTTGCCCTGTAAATAAATTCTTCAGTACCATTTTTCTAGATTCCATATATATGCATTAGAATATGGTATTTATCTTTCTCTTTCTGACTCCCTTCACTCTATATAATAGGTTCATCCACCTCATTAGAATGACTCAAATGCGTTCCTTTTTATGGCTGAGTAATATTCCATTGAGTATTTGTACCAAAACTTCTTTATCCATTCATCTGTCAATGGGCATCGAGGTTGCTTTCTTGTTCTAGCTATTGTAAATAGTGCTGCAGTGAACAATGGGATACATGTGTCTCTTTCAATTTTGGTTTCCTCAGGGTATATGCCTAGGAGTGGGATTGCTGGGTCATACAGTGGTTTTATTCCTAGTTTTTTAAGGAATCTCCATACCATCTTCCATAGTGGCTGTATCAATTTACATTCCCACCAACAGTGCAAGAGCATTCCTTTTTTCCACACCCTTTCCAGCATTTATTGTTTGTAGACTTTTTGATGATGGCCATTCTGACAAGTGTGAGGCAATATCTCATTGTAGTTTTTATTTGCATTTCTGTAATAATGAGCGATGTTGAGCATATTTTTGTGTGTTTGTTAGCCATCTGTATGTCTTCTTTGGAGAAATGTCTGTTTAGATCTTTTTCCCACATTTTGATTGGGTTGTTTGTTTTTCTGGTATTGAGTTGTATGAGCTGCTTGTAAATTTTGGAAATTAATCCTTTGTCAGTTTTATCATTTGCTCTTATTTTCTCCCATGCTGAGGGTTGTCTTTTCATCTTGCTTATAGTTTCCTTTGCTGTGCTAAAGCCTTTACATTTAATCAGGTCCCACTTGTTTACTTTTCTTTTTATTTCCATTACTCTAAGAAGTGTGTCATAGAGGATCTTGCTTTGATTTATGTCATCAAGTTGTCTGCCTATGTTTTCCTCTAAGAGTTTTATAGTTTCTGGTGTTATATTTAGGTCTTTAATCCATTTTGAGTTTATCTTTGTGTATGGTATTAGGAAGTGTTCTAATTTTATTCTTTTACATGTAGCTGTCCAGTTTTTCCAGCACCATTTATTGAAGAGGCTATCTTTGCCCCATTGTATATACTTGCCTCCTTTGTCAAAAATAAGGTACCCATAGGTGCATGGGTTTATTTCTGGGCTTTCTATCTTGTTCCATTGGTCTATATTTCTGTTTTTGTGCCAGTTCCTTACTGTCTTGATGCATGTAACTTTTTTGGTATAATCTGAAGTCAGGAAGTTTCATTCCTCCAGCTCCATTCTTCTTTCTCAAGACTGCTTTGCCTTTTCGGGGTCTTCTCTGTTTCCATATGAATTGTGAAATTTTTTGTTCTAGTTCTGTGAAAAATGCCACTGGTAATTTGATAGGGATCACACTGAATCTGTAGATTGCGTTTGGTAGTATAGTCATTTTCACAATATTGATTCTTCCTACCCAGGAACATGGAATATCTCTCCATCTGTTTATGTCATCTTTGATTTCTTTCATCAGTGTCATAATTTTCTGTGTACCGTTCTTTTGTCTCCTTAGGTAAGTTTATTCCTAGATATTTAATTTTTTTGTTGCAATGGTGAATGGGATTGATACCTTAATTTCTCTTTCTGATTTTTCATTGTTATTGTATAGAAATGCAAGTGATTTCTGTGTATTGATTTTGTATCCTGCAACTTTGCTAAATTCACTGATTAGCTCTAGTAATTTTCTGTTACTATCTTTAGGGTTTTCTATGTACAGTATCATGTCATCTGCAAACAGTGAGTGCTTTACTTCTTCTTTTCTGATCTGAATTCCTTTTATTTCTTTTTCTTCTCTGATTGCTGTAGCTAGGACTTCCAGAACTATATTGAATAATAGTGGTGAAAGTGGACACCCTTGTCTTGTTCCTGATATTAGGGGGAAAGCTTTCAGTTTTTCACCATTGAGAATAACATTTGCCATACGCTTATCATATATGGCCTTTACTATGTTGAGGTAGTTTCCTTCTGTGCCCATTTTTTGAAGAGTTTTAAACATTAATGGGTGCTGAATTTTGTCAAAGGCTTTTTCTGCATCTATTGAGATTATCATATGGTTTTTATCTTTCAATTTGTTAATATGGTGTATCACATTGATTTGCGTGTGTTGAAGAATCCTTAAATCCCTGGAATACACCCAACTTGATCATGGTGTATGAGTTTTTTGATGTATTGCTGAATTCTGTTTGCTAAAATTTTGCTGAGGATTTTTGCATGTATGTTCATCAGTAATATTGGCCTGTAGTTTTCTTTTTTTGTGTTGTCTTTTGTCTGGTTTTGGTATCAGGGTGATGGTGGCCTCATAGAATGAGTTTGGAAATGTACCTTCCTCTGCAATTTTTTGAAAGAGTTTTAGAAGGATAGGCATTAGCTCTTCTCTAATGTTTGATAGAATTCTCCTAAATTCTCCTGTGAAGCCATCTGGTCCTGGGCTTTTGTTTTTGGGGAGATTTTTGATCATAGATTCAATTTCAGTGCTTGTAATTGGATTGTTCATAATTCCTATTTCTTCCTGGTTCAGTCTTGGAAGATTGAACTTTTCTAAGAATCTGTCAGTTTCTTCCAGGTTATCTTTTTTATTGCCATATAGTTGTTCATAATAGTCTCTTAAAATACAGGTGTCTGTTGTAAGCTCTCCTTTTTCATTTCTAATTTTGTTGATTGGATTCTTCTCTCTTTTTTTCATGATGAGTCTGGCTAAAGGTTTATCAGTTTTATCTTCCCAAAGAACCATCTTTTAGTTTTGTTAATCTTTACTATTGTTTCTTTCATTTCTTTCTCATTTGTTTCCTCTCAGATCTTTATGATTTATTTCCTCCTACTAATTTTGGGGTTTTTTTGTTCTTCTTTTTCCAGTTGTTTTAGGTGTAATGTTAGGTTGTCTGTTTCATGTTTTTCTTGTTTCTTGAGATGGGATTGTATTGCTATAAGCTTCCCACTTAGAACTGCTTTTGCTGCATCCCATAAGTTTTGATTTGTGTTTTCATTGTCATTTGTTTCTAGAAATTTTTTTATTTCCTTTTTGATTTCTTCAGTAACCTGTTGGTTATTTAGAAATGTGTTGTTTAATCTCCATGTGTTTGTGTTTCTTACAGTGTTTTTCTTGTAAGTGATATCTAGTCTCATAGCCTGGTGGTTGGAGAAGCTGCTTAATATGATTTCAATTTTCTTAAATTTACTGAGATTTAATTTGTGACCCAAGATTTGGTCTATCTTGGGGAATGTTCCATGTGCACTTGAGAAGACGGTGTATTCTTCTGCATTTGAATGGAATGTCCTAAAGATATCAATGAGATCCATCTCATCTAATGTATCTTATAAGACTTCTGTTTTGTTATTAATTTTCTGTTTTGATGATCTGTCCATTGGTGTAAGTGGGGTGTTAAAGTATCTTACTACTATTGTGTTACAGTCAATTTCTCCTTTTATGTCTCTTAGTGTTTGTCTTATGTATTGAGGTGCTGCCATGTTGGGTGCATGAATATTTACAATTGTTATGTCTTCCTCTTGGATTGATCCCTTGATCTTTATGTAGTGTCCTTCCTTATCTCTTGTAATCTTCTTTATTTTAAGGTCTATTTTGTCTGGTATGAAGATTGCTACTCCAGCTTTCTTTTTCTTCTCATTTGCATGGAATATATTTTTCCATCCTCTCAATTTTAGTCTATATGTGTCTTTAGGTCTGAAGTGGGTTTCTTATAGACAGCATATATATAGGTCTTATTTTTTTATCCATTCAGCCAGTCTGTGTCTTTTGGTTGGAGCATTTAGTCCACTTACATTTAAAGTAGTTATTAATATATATGTTCCTATTGCCATATTCTTAATTGTTTGGGGTTGATTTTGTAGATCTTTTTTCTTTCCTTGTATTTCTTGACTATATAAGTCCTATTAACATTTGTTGTAAAGCTGTTTTGGTGGTACTGAGTTCTTTAAACTTTTGCTTGTCTGAAAAACTTTTTACTTCTCCATCAATTTTGAAAGAGATCCATGCCAGGTACAGTAATCTTGGTTGTAGATTTTTCCCTTTCAGTACTTCCTTTCTGGCCTGCAGAGTTTCTGCTGAAAGATCGGCTGTTAAGCGTATGGGGTTTCCCTTGTATTTTACTTGTTGCTTCTCCCTTGCTGCTTTTAATATTCTTTCATGTTTAGTCTTTGTTAGTTTGATTAGTATGTGTCTTGGCGTGTTTCTCTTTGGGTTTATCCTGTATGGGACTCTTTGTGCCTCTTGGACTTGATTGACTATTTCCTTTTCCTTGTTGGGGAAATTTCCAACTATAATCTCTTCAAAAATTTTCTCATATCCTTTCTTTTTCTCTTCTTCTTCTGGAAACCCCATAATTTGAATGTTGGTGCATTTGATATTGTCCCAGAGGTCTCTGAGACCATCCTCAGTTCTTTTCATTCTTTTTACTTTATTCTGCTCTTCAGAAGTTAATTCCACCATTTTATCTTCCAGCTCAGTGATTTGTTCTTTTGCTTCAGATATTCTGCTATTGATGCCTTCTAGAGTATTTTTAATTTCAGTAATTGTGTTGTTTGTTTCCGTATGTTTATTATTTAATTCTTCTAGGTCTTTGTTGACTGATTCTTGCATTTTCTCCATTTTGTTTTCAAGGTTTTTGATCATCTTTACTATCATTATTCTGAATTCTTTTTCAGGTAGTTTGCCTATTTCCTCTTCGTTTATTTGGACTTCTATGTTTCTAATTTGTTCTTTCATTTGTATAGTATTTCTCTGCCCCTTCATTTTTTTTTTTAACTTATTGTGTTTGAGGTCTCCTTTTCCCAGGCTTCAAGGAAAGTTGAATTCTTTCCTTGAAAAAGGTAAAATTCTTTCTTCCTTTTGATTTCTGCCCTCTTAAGGTTGGTCTAGTGGTTTGTGTAAGCTTTGTATAGGATGAGATTTGTGCTGGACTTTTGTTTGTTTGTTTTTCCTCTGATGGACAAGGCTGAGCGAGGTGGTAATCCTGTCTGCTGATGATTGGGTTTGTATTTTTGTTTTGTTTGCTGTTTAGATGAGGCGTCCTGCACAGGGTGCTCCTGGTGGTTGGGTGATGCCAGGTCTTGTATTCAAGGGGTTTCCTTTGTGTGAGTTCTCACTATTGGTGAGATACTCCCCGGGGTTAGTTCTGTGGTCGTCTAGGGTCTCCCCTAGACTAGAGTCAGTGCTCCCACTCCAAAGGCTCAGGGCTTGATCTCAAGTTTTGGTGACTCTATATATTCTTTTCCACTGGTCAGGTACTCCTGTCTGCTCTCAGCAGGTGTTCTGCATGCACTTCTGTGTCTGAAGGTGTATTCCTGATGTATCTGTGGAGAGAGATGTAATCCACTTCCACCTACTCCTCTGCCATCTTGTTCTCTCTAAGTGCAACTCTTATTCCCATGCATTTTGAATGGCTGTTCCACTCTGGAAACCCAGAACAAACCACAAAATACTCTTTCCTGAAGTAAAGCAATCAGACAAGTGTTATCCCCATTGTTCATACTTTACTTTTTTTTCTCTGCCTCTCTGGGAATATGTCACTGTTTCTTCTTCATTATGTTTTGTTTTCTTTTTCTTAGTATCTTCTTATTTCTTTTTACAAGTCTCATTATCTCACTCAGTTTATCTGTAGTTCCCATCATCCTTTACCCTCATCTTAATTATTTTTACACACTGCCTTTATTATAGTTGCATAAATTTTACAAACTGTACAACATTCTCAGGCTTCCCAAACTCCCTTCCTGAAAATCTGAAAATAATTACACACCAGGACTGACACCTCGGGAAAATATCCTTCACAATACTGTGTGGTTTACCCTAGAATACTTAGATAAGCATCCTTTTTCCTCATCAGCCCCCTCAACCCTTACATTTACTCTCTGTCTTTGAGAATCACATTAGCCTCCTGCATATCTGACAAAAATTCTTCTACAAGAGTGTCCTTCCTGATGCCTGAGGACAGTTTCATTATGCATACAGTTCTAAGCAGACCTTGAAATACCCTCAGCCCTTTTTGTTCCTGCTCAACTCTCTCTATCCTAACATTTACCTTAGTCTTCCATCATCACACTTGCTGGATATTTACTTTGCACACAGTCAAGTACTTATTCAAAAACCTGAGCCAGGTACTTGGATATTCTGTTAATTTTTATCTGGAATTATTATTGAATTATTCAGCACTATTATAAAAACAGTTGCAGATTTGATAAGAGGAGTAGATTCTGGGTTGAGAGTAATTCATAATAAAACTTCAAGGACACTTTTTTTTTACATTTTTTATTGAGGTATATTTGATCTATAATGTTACATTACTTTAAGATGTATAACAAAGTGACTCCAAATTTTTATATGTTCTACTCAAATTACAGTTATAAAATCTTGAACTTATTCCCAAGTTAAATAATATACCCTTGTAACTTATTTATTTTATATTTAGTAGTTTAAACCTTTGAATCCCCTTTCCCTCTGTTGCGCCTGCCACCTTCTGTCACCTAAATGGTAACCAATAGTGTGTTCTCTATAACTGTGAGTCTGTTTATCTTTTGTATAATCACTAGTTAGTTTTATTTTTTAGATTCCACAATTAAGTGGTAGCGTACAGTATTTGGCTTTCTCTGTCTGACTTATTTCACTAAGCATATTACCCTCCAGAACCATCCATTTTGCTACAAATGGCAAACTTTCATTCTTTTTTATGACTGAGTCATATTTCATTGTAGATATAGAGCACATTCTCTTTATCAGTCATTTCTTGATGGACCCTTATGTTCCTCCTATATATTAGCTATTGTGAATAATGCTGCTGTGGACATTGGGTTGCCTGTATCTGTTCAAGTTAGTGTTTTTATATTCTTTCAATATATACCCAGGAGTGGAATTGCTGGATCACTGAATAGTTCAGTTTTAGGTTTCTTGAGCACTTGATACTGTTTTCTGCATTGACCGAACCAATTTACATCCCAACCAACAGTGTACTAGGGTTGCCTCTTCTCCACATCTGCATCAACATTTACTATTTGCCATCTTTTGACAATAGCTATTCTGACAGAAGTGAAATGATATTTCATTGTGGTTTTGAATTGTTTTTTTCTGACTGTTTACAAAGTTAAGGATCTTTTCATTAGGCTGTTGGCCATCTGTATGTCTTCACTGGAAAAATGTCTAATTAGGTCTTCTACCCATTTTTTAATTTGGGTTTTTTTGTGGGTTTTTTTTTTTAGATTGACTTTTTTTGCTGTTTATATATTTTGGATATTAACACTATATCGGTCATTTCATTTATAAATATTTTCTTTCATTCATTAACTTGTCTTTTCACTGTGTAGTGGTTTCATTTGCTATGCAAAAACTTTTAGGTCCAACTTTAATTGGACCTAAATTAGGTCCAACTTATTTATTTTAATTAGATCCAACTTATTTATTTTGTTTTTGTTTCCTTTGGGAAACAGATCCACAAAAGTGTTGTTAAAATTTATGTCAGAATTTTGCTTTGCCAGTGTTTTATTCTAGAAGTTTTATGGTTCCCAATCTTACGCTTATGTCTTTAATCCATTTTCAGTTTGTATCTATATAGGGTGTGATAAAATGTTCAAATTTCATTCTTTTCCATACAGCTGTCCAGTTTTCCTAGCACCACTTATGGCAGAAAGTGAAGAAGAACTAAACAGCCTCTTGATGAAACTGTGAAAAGGGAGAGTGACAAAGTTGGCTTAAAGCTTAACATTCAGAAAACTAAGATCATGGCATCCGGTCCCATCACTTCATGGCAAATAGATGGGGAAACAGTGGCTGACTTTATTTTTCTGGGCTCCAAAATCACTGCAGGTGGTGATTGCAGCCATGAAATTAAAAGACGCTTACTCCTTGGAAGGAAAGTTATGACCAACCTAGACAGCATATTAAAAAGCAGAGACATTTCTTTGCCAGCAAAGGTCCACCTAGACAAGGCTATGGTTTTTCCAGTGGTCATGTATGGATATAAGAGTTGGGCTATAAAGAAAGCTGAGTGCAGAATTGATGCTTTTGAACTGTGGTGTTGGAGAAGACTCTTGAGAGTCCCTTGGACTGCAAGGAGATCCAACCAGTCCATCCTAAAGGAGATCAGTCCTGGGTGTTCATTGGAAGGACTGGTGTTGAAGCTGAATCTCCAATACTTTGGCCACCTGATGTGAAGAGCTGACTCATTTGAAAAGACCCTGATGCTGGGAAAGTTTGAGGACAGGAGGAGAAGGGGACAACAGAGGATGAGATGGTTGGATGGCATCACTGACTCAATGGACATGGGTTTGGGTGGACTGCGGGAGTTGGTGATGGACAGGGAGGCCTGGTGTGCTGCGATTCATGGGGTCACAAAGAATCAGACATGACTGAGTGACTGAACTGAACTTATTGAAGAGACTGTCTTTTCTCCATTGTCTATCCTTGTCTCCTTTGTTGAATGTTAATTGACCATAAGTGTGTGAGTTGATTTTAGGGCAATCTCCTCTGTTCCATTGGTTTATGTATCAATTTTGGTGTCAGTACTGTACTGATTTGATAACTATAGGTATGAAGTACCATGTGAAATTGGAGAGCATGGTTATTTTAACAGCATTAATTCTTTCAACCAAGTAGTATGATATATCTTTCAATCTGTTTTTGTCATCTTCAGTTCTTTTCGGGTCATTTACCTCTGTAGGTAGGTTTATTCATAGGTATTGTATTCCTTTTAATGTGATTGTAAATGGGATGGTTTTGTAGTTGATGGTTAGTGCATAGATACACAAGAGATTTCTGATATTAATTTTTATTCTGTACCTTTATGGAATTCATTGAAGAGCTCTAGTAGTTTGTTGTTTTGTTTTTGCTTGTTTGTTGTTTTGGGGTTTTTTGCTGGTGTCTTTAGGATTTTTCTGATATCAATTTCTGATATTAATTTTTATTCTGTACCTTTATGGAATTCATTGAAGAGCTCTAGTAGTTTGTTGTTTTGTTTTTGCTTGTTTGTTGTTTTTGGGTTTTTTGCTGGTGTCTTTAGGATTTTTCTATGTATAGTATCGTGTCACCTGCAAATAGTGATAGTTTTACTTCTTCCTTCCCAATTTGGATTTCTTTCATTTCCTTTTGTTCCCAGATTGATGTAGCCAGAACTTCCAATACTATGTTGAAAACAAGTGATGAGTGTGGACAATCTTGTCTTAGAAGAACTGTTTTCACCTTTTCATCACTGAGTATGCTATCAGACGTAGGCTGGCTTATCATACATGGCCTATTTATTTTGAGAGCTGTTCCCTCTCTACCTACTTGCATGAGGGTTTTTACCATATATGTATGTTTAATATTGTTCAAACTTTTTCTGCAATTTTTGACATGATCATACGGTTTTTCTTTTTTTTCTTCTCTAGTCCACCTTTATTTAAAATATAGTAAATTTACAGTGTTGTATTAGTTTCAAATGTTCTGCAAAGTGATATTCTTTTTCAGATTCTTTCCCATTATAGGTTGTTATAAGATATTGAGTATAGTTCCCTGTGCTATATATAGGTCTTTATTGTTTACCTATTTCATATATTTTGTTGTATTTATGTTAATCTCCATCTCCTCATTTACCTCCCTTTGCCCCCACTATCCCTTTTGGTAACTGTAAGTTTTTCTATGTCTTGAGTCTATTTCTGTTTTGAAAATAACTTTATTTGTATCATATCCACACATAAATGATAACATATGATGTTTTTCTTTCTTTGTCTGACTTACTTCACTTAATATGGTAATCTCTAAGTCCATCCCTGTTGCTGCAACTAGCATTATTTCATTCTTTTTAGGACTGAGTGATATTCATATATATATATGTATGTGTATATATATATATATATATATATATATATATATATACCACTTCTCCTTTATCCATTCATTTGTCAGTGAACACTTCAGTTGCTTTCGTGATGTGGCTATTGTAAGTAGTGCTACTATGAACATTGGTGTACAGGTATCTTTTCAAATTAGAGTTTTCTCAGATATATACCCAGGAGTGGGATTGCTGGATCATAGGGTAACTCTATTTTAGCTTTCTAAAGAAGTCCCATTTGTTTTTTCATGTGGCTGCACCAATTTACATTCCCACCAACAGTGTAGGAGGGTTCTTTTTTCTCCACACCCTCTCCAGCATTTACTTGCAGACTTTTTAATGATGACTGTTTTGACTGATGTGAGGTGATACCTCATTGTAGTTTTAATTTGCATTTCTCTATTAATTAGTGATATTGAGCATCACTTCGTGTGCCTACTGGCCATCTGTATATCTTCTTTGGAGAAATGTCTATTTAGTCATTGCCCCTTTTTTGATTGGGTTGGTGGTTTTTTTATATTAAGCTATATGAACTATTTGTATATTTTGGAAATTAATCCCTTATTGGCAGCATTGTTTGCAAATATTTGATCATGATGTATGATCCTTTTAAGGTACTTTTGCCTTTTTACCTACCTGCTAGCTTTAGAAGTGGTTAATTTATTGCATGTATATTTACCTTTACTAATGAACTTTTCCTTACAAAATTTTCTTGTTTCTAATTGTGGCCTTTTCTTTTTTGCTTAGAGAAATGCCTTTAATGCTTCTTTTACAAATGATTTGGGGTTTTTGAACTCTTTAGGCTTTTGCCTGTATGTAGAACTTTTGGTCCTCATCAAATCTGAATGAGAACTTTGCCAGGTATAGTATTCTTGGTTTTAGATTCTTCCCTTTTGTCACTTTAAGAATAAACAAAGATTTCTTCATTCTAATATATACTATCTACAAAATACTGCAACTAATAATATATATAGTTGAGAAGACCTGATATTTTCCCCTAAAATCAGAAATTATGGACAGGGAGGCCTGGCGTGCTGTGGTTCCTGGGGTCGCAAAGAGTCGAACATGACTGAGCAACTAAACTGAACCGAACTGAACTGAAGGATGTCTGTTCTTATTACTTCTATTGAATATCTTTCTGGAGGTCCTAGGCAATGCAAGAAGCAGGGGGGAAAAGAAATATAAAAAGCTCAGAAATAAGTAAACTGTCTTTACATGCAGATAACATGGCTGTGCACATGTATAACCACACACACACATGCACACACACACAAATATGTGCTAGAAATGATAGGCAAATGAAGTAAGATCATATGACAGAATATCAATGTATAAAATCAAAAGGTATTTCCACATATTCCTATGATCATTTGGATGTTGAAAATTTCAAAACCTTTTTAAAACAGCATCAATAATACATAATTATTGATGGAGAAATTTATCACAAAATAAGTGAGAATTCTACAGTGAATATGAGAAATATTCAATAATAGAAATCAAATAATCTGAAATACACATAGATATATTATCTTCATGTCATTGAAGAAATAATAGTTTTAAATACTCATTTATCTATATCTTCAATTTGATCCCAGTCAACATTTCAGAAGACTTTTTTTGTTAAAATTTGCAAGTAGATTCCAAAGTATATATGACATATTAAAATATTTCAGGGAACAAAAACTTTTTTTAAAAGAACAAAGTTACAGGAATAGCATACCTGATTTCCCAACTTACACTGCTATATTAATCAAGTCATTGAGATATTGACATTAAGATAAAAAGTAGGACAATAGAACAGAATAGGGAATTCTAAAATAGATCCACACATTTTCAGTTAATTGGTTTTTTCACAAAAATACTAAAAAGGCTATTCAGTAGAAGGAAGGAAAGTCTTTCAACAAATTATGCTGGAAAAACACAGAACTACGTAATATGATAACAAAAACATGATTCATGTCTCATACAGTACACAAAAATAAAACACTTAATCATAAATACTAAAATTATAGAACACCTAGAATTAAACCAAAAGATGTGTCTATCTAAACTTAAGGAATACAAACATTTCTTAGAAAAAAAAAGTTGAAAACCTAGATTTCATAAAAAAACATCATTCCCCTTATGTAATATACATCACTTCTGTACATTAAACAGTACTTCATAGTAACAGTATAATTCATAACTTGAGAACCAAACATAACCAAGTGAACCAAACAAATGATGAATTGTCTCTTCCACAAGTTGCATCTCCAGGGTGCTCCTTTACAGAATAAGCAAATTCTAGAGTAACATGAGTGCCCAGTACCTATACCCAGTTTTAGAACCACAGGGCTATCAATAGAGGTGCAATATGACCCACTTGCTAGTGTAAGATCTTCTCACCCACAGCCTTTATTAATCTAATACTTTCCTGTTAATATTGGATGCATTTTCTTAATTACATCATTCCTTTTTGTTGTTGTCTATCATATCTAAACGCTTCCCAAAGGGCAGGAGCCTAAAAATCTTTTTCACTGATAAACAAGGAACATTCAACTCTACACAATGGAAACATTTACCCTTGCTTTCTTTCATCAGTGTTTTACTATCTGCAAGGATCTGTTTGAAACTGAATTCTGAATAGGAACATTGTCCTCAATTCAAGAATTTCCATTGGTAATCCAGTAGTTTTATGCCCTAGACCACTTGGAATGAGGTCAGGGAATTTCTTTGAGATCCCTATTTTTCAAGCAACAAGTAACAAAACAACTTGTCTGTATGTGGGGGTTCCCTGAAATTTCATTCTTAGCACACACTTAAAAATAAATTTCCACTCTCTGATGAAGCTTTTCTATGTCAGCCTCACATATTTGGCTGTTCGTCACCCATCCTTTTGGGATTCCCTGGCTGCTCAGATGGTTAAGAATCTGCCTGTACTACAAGAGACTGGGATCCTTGGATTTTGAAGGTTTGATCCTTGGATCAGGAAGATCCCCTGGAGAAGGAAATGGCTACCCACTTCAGTATTCTTGCTTGGAGAATTCCTTGGACAGAGGAGCCTATCAGGCTACCGTCCATGGGTCTCAAAGAGTCAGACATGACCGAGCGACTAAGCACAGTACTCCCATCATTTAGAATATGACAGGAAACCATAGGTATTAAGGGCCTCAGAATAGTCTGATGCTCTTCAGTGGTGAAGTTACTTTTATCAAATGCCACTGAGAAGTTAGCAACTATTTGTCAAATGGTCTGTGAGAAGAATGTGCCTCGTGTAGTTTTTGTTGCCTAAATTTAACCTCTGTTCACCAGTGCCAAATAGGTCTTAATTCTTTAGAGTATATTCCTCTGAGAAAGCCAACCATTAACTAAATTAACTAAACCATTAACTAAAGCCAACCATCATGATATATACTAATTTGACTTTAAAGATTATTACTCCAAATCTTATCTAACTAGATTATGGTAATATACTATTAGATTCAACTATCCCTGTGGCAATACAGGAAAAGTACACAAATTTCAATCTTTGAAAATGCAAATTGTACCTGGGTGGACTGAGAAACTATTATGAAAGAGAAGGTGTTATTGAACTACATAACGGTTCATCAACCCCTTGTGGATTGTTACTTTTCCTAAATAGGTCTTTTTCTGTTTTTACCAACCCCTGCCCTTGGTTCAATAGAAATTAATAAGAGGCCAGAGCAGAGTTGCAGGCAAGACTTTACTGGGGCTCATGCTACAGCAGGCAGGATTGAAAACAAACAATAGGTACCCTTGTTTACTCCCAAAGAGAACTTGCTTGGTTCCTCAAGGGGGTAACAACAGAGGCAGGTCTGTGGGTTGGGCAAGAGGCATAGCTTAGGTGATCTGCCTACCCCTTTGGTGGTGCTGTGAGCAATGATTCTCAGCAGGGACAAGTAGAAGAGAATTACTTTTAAAAAAGAAAAGAGATTTAGTAAACATCAAATTTCAGTCTCAATCATTTCCTTAATCAGAGCATTAATGCTGCACTTCTTGAATTTTGTACTGCTTAATTTACTGATAGTGAGAGTACAGACAGTTTTAAAGGTTCTCATTGAACAAAATTCCCCAAATTGGGCATAATTAAATCCAACAAATTTCCAAAGTGAAAGGGACAAAGGTACCACACATTGTTCTTATATAATGTCCTTCCCAGTTATGCATTCAGATTTCTAGGCCCTCCAGCCAAAAACTACCAGAAATACAGCTACAGTGGAAGAGTATGAGTTTAGTACTCATTGCAGTGAGGAGAACATAAACCATAGGGGATCACAGAGAGGTGCTTTAGTTGAAGGGTGTTAGAAAGGATTTACTTCAGGATTGGGGCCTGTGTGAGGTGATTTGGGGGAGGGTCTAGGGAACCAGGCCTCTTGGCTTGGTGACTCTAAGGGAATAATGCTGTGACTGAGTGTCTTAATAAACCTTATCTAGGGGAGAAGAGTGGAGAAGGCAATGGCAACCCACTCCAGTACTCTTGCCTGGAGAATCCCATGGACGGAGGAGCCTGGTAGGTTACAGTCCATGGGGTCGCTAAGAGTCAGACATGACTGAGCGACTTCACTTTCCCTTTTCACTTTCACGCATTGGAGAAGGAAATGGCAACCCACTCCAGTATTCTTGCCTGGAGAATCCCAGGGACAGAGGAGCCTGTTGGGCTGCCGTCTGTGGGGTCACACAAAGTTGGACACGACTGACGTCACTTAGCAGCAGCAGCAGGGGAGAAGAGATTAGAGTGAGGCCTAATCTCTAATAGCTAATAAAACTGCAGTCACTCATTACATAGTCGAAGGTGATAGTTACTCTTTTATGGTTGGCACACTGACCTTGTTTTTGTCTGTACTGAAATTTAGAACTTGGTCAAAATTATGAAGGTCACTGTGTACCCTTTTCTACTGTTGATATTTTGTGAGACTGTTTTTGTCCAACTATAGAGCACCATTTCTAAGCTGTGAGACCAGGTCAGCCACTAAAAATTCCAAAGTCATGTGCATTGGACCAGTTTCTAGACCTCAGGAACCACTTCCCTCTTCCTCACCTGCAAAGTCACTACAGACACAAGAGTAATTATGGGTCAGTTAATAGTAGAGTTTGATGGAATCAAAATGAACACTTGTACCTAGGAAATATTCATGAGTGCATTCTCTTAAGACAAAGCACAAGTCACTAGTGATATATGCAAGGACTGTGTCTTGTTTCAACAAATTAGATAAACAGTTATTAACAGTAACATAAGAAAGAACTATGGAAGAATCAAAATATCTGTCATTTGGATTGACTAAACTATGGGACAACCACCACCCAACACCTAGAAATATAGTACTTTTGATGTTGCTCATTATTATTTTTTACTTGACTAAAGATAAACTGATTAGCAATAGGAGAGACATGATAGGGCTGGAAAGCAGTTGCATCAAAACAAACCAAGGGACATTCTGGCCCAACCCAATAGATCAAATGCAGAAAGCTGAGCTTGATTCCATCTCACTAATAACTCTCAGCAGACAATTATCTGAAGCCATGGGTACCAATCTGAAACAGAAAAACAACATTATCAAGAGAATTCCAAAAAAAGAAAGCGTGTGGCTTCCTTTCCTAGAATATGCAGGGAGACTAACAAATGTCAAATGACACTGAATTCAGTGGAGTCAAAAACATGAGATTTATATCCTCAGAAGATAAACACCTCAACCTTCCAGAGACAATTGGACATGCAGTCTTGAATGGAAGCCTGGTTTGGCTGGAAGTTTAGAGAAAACAGAAAGACCAATATTTGTTAGTTTTCTGTGTTCCGTGACAGAAAGCAAGCCAGCCTTCTTCTGATCAAAGAAATTATTCATTTTCTCATCTCTGGTTCTCTGAG
The DNA here is from genome assembly GCF_023699985.2 of Odocoileus virginianus. Taxonomy (NCBI): domain Eukaryota; kingdom Metazoa; phylum Chordata; class Mammalia; order Artiodactyla; family Cervidae; genus Odocoileus; species Odocoileus virginianus. The sequence goes on from NC_069697.1 coordinate 23,165,161, forward strand.
TACAGAATTTTGTGCGCCAAGTGTTGGCTCAGGCACCAAAAGAATATAAAGCAATATTTCAAAGGTTTCTCAGGACATCCATTGCTTATATACAAACCCATCCCTTTTCTTACTGTACAGTGTTCGGGGAAAGTTTCTATTACAATTTTTATTTCGTCATCTTTAAAATATTTATTTCACAGACTTACTGTGAGATTTAACTTACATAATGACTGTGAATTTGATACCATATTTCCTGTCAGGTATTCGAAATCAACCATATTTGCCATTGATCTTACCAGGATGTTAAAGGACAGGCAGAAATGAACAGGAGTAGAAGGACTATATTGTGATCCTTAATAGATTTCCACATTCCCAGAAATAGCCTGAATAACACTCAAAACTTTCTGCCATAAGGAAGCCTCATTGTAAAGATGTTTCCTCTTTCTGGAAAATTCTTTAAAAGAAGCAAAGAATTTTCTGCTACAGAGCAAACAAAGCGGTACCTAGCCACATGGAGGCACATATTTTGGTCTTTACACTAACAGTTCTACTGAAGATGATTTTTTTCCTATTAAATGTCAATATTTCAAGAGCCATGTAGGTAAAATTGGTAAACAAAAGACTGGAAATTCCTGGCTCCTCTAACATGGCTTTTCTCATGACTTCCTGGGCCCCCAAAATGTAGTCTATTGTGAGAACAGGTAACACAGGGAATCCAGGAGACTGATAGATAAAATACTTCTGGGTGAGGTGGAGCAGGGGGGTCTTAAAAAAACAAAAGGGACAATGTCACGTGTTTGTGATGCTAGCAGCTGTAGTCATGGTGGGAGCAGTTGTGGTGGGAGCAGCAGTGGTCAAGGCAGCAGCATCAGAAGCTGAAATTAGGAGAAACATTCTAGTCAAGACATCTGACTCTTCCTCAAGCAACAAAATTTGTATCACCAAAGCTTGGACATGCAATTCTTATTTTGAATTCATCTCTGCAAATGTCACCAATTCTGTCATACCTTTACCCTGGCTACCCTCTCTCCTCTTGCCTCATTCATCCTAGCCCTGTTCTTGGTGGGGCACAAAGAGTTTAAAGTTTCCATCCAAGGGGAATGAGGCTGAGAAAAGAGACAGTCAAATACTGGCTCCAGGGACTGAGCACAAAAGACCAAATCCACATGTGTCTCTGTTCACAGGAACCACTGCTCAGAAGCAACAAGGAAAATAACTTCTAGACTGACAGTGTGGTGACTTCCTATGGAATAACTTAGAAGTGAATAGAAGTGAAGAAAGAATGAGACAATTCATCTCAGATTAGAGTAATAGTAGCTCTTTTCTTTGAATGCAGTAAAATCTCTTCCCATAGACTCCAACATGAAAGGAGGGCATATTTTTCTCACTTTCTGGAGGGACTCCATGTGCTATAGCAGTAATTGTGAGAGCCACTTAGATATAGCAGGAAATATTGGTATATTCTGGTAATAATAAAAATAAGCAAAGACTCTCTCATCCAACCCCATGGTCAAAGGGAACTTGCCTTTATTTCTCTCTCCCTACAGGGCTTCCCTGATAGCTCAGTTGGTAAAGAATCTGCCTGCAATGCAGAAGACACCGGTTCAATTCCTGGGTTGGGAAGATCTGCTGGAGAAGGGAAAAAGCTACCCTCTCTAGTATTCTGACCTGGAGAACTCCATGATAGTCCATGGAGTTGCAAAGACTCGGACAGGACTGAGCAGCTTTCACTTTCACTAGGGATTCTCAGCACAGTGGTAAAGAATCTGCCTCCAATGCAGGAGACCCAGGAGATGTGGCTTTGATCCCTGAGTTGGGAAGATCCCCTGGAGAAGGAAATGGCAACCCACTCTAGTGTTCTTGCCTGGGAAATCCCTTGGACAGAGGAGACTGGTGGCTACAGTCCATGGGGTCACAAAAGAGTCGGACACAGCTAAGCACACAGATATACAGAGCTGCTAACACACAGCGCGAGTCAGACCCCATAACTGTGAGCTAAAGCCACCTCAACACCATCTTCACACCCAGACTCTAGCCATACTGATGCAGGTCTCGTGCAGGAGAGAGAGATCTTCCAAATTGAACCCCACATGGCACATGTGGCACAGTGAGTGAGGGCAGACTAGAATCAATGCCCTTATGCCCAGAGGACACAAGTCCCCAAGCTGTGGAGGCTGAAAAGAGAGATCATCAGAATGCTTGCATGAACACAACACATAGAATGGGCAGGGTGCTATGGGAAAACCCCAAGAATGATCAGGAGTTTGCTCTACAACCTTGGGTTTCACATTAAAGAAAGAAACCTCAGCCTGGAAAGTAGGCTTTGATCCCATTACAAAGAGCAGAGCTTAGAGCCTTTCTGCTACTTGACCCCTATATTCTGCATCCTGTATCCTGCCCTCCATGTGGTCCTAATGCCATCATTTCTGTTCCACTTTCGTGAAGTACATTCTCCTGTTTCATTCTGGGACAAACTGGCCTCTCTGACTCACTGGTCAAATAATCAGCTCTTCAATTTAGTGTCATCAGAAAGACTTTACATAAACTTGCCCAAAATTCTCAGGCCACAAGCTCAGATCACATTCTCCTGGCCTTTCTGATAGAAAAAATAAATGACTGATCCAAAATTAATATAAACTCATGCCAGTGACTTCATATTATTGAATAACATGTAAGAAATATGCAGATTTTCTATGTTCGTCATGAATTTTTGAATCAGGAAGAAGGTTTTCCCAGGCTTGTGCTTAGGATTCTTTATAACCTGTCCCCCATGGAAGCTCTGACAGGAGGTTGAGATGGAAAATGGTCATTGCAGGAAGGAGATGAAGTGCAAGTACAGACTCATCAGGAGAAGTATCAGTAGGAACTTCTGTTGTATCCTCTGAAAGAGAAAAATGAAAAATAGGATGTTAGTTGAACACCAGTTTTGGGTGTGGAAAGAAGAACATAGGCAGTGGTGCAGGCTTCCACAGATGAATAACAACTAGTCCTTGGTGCACATGCTGAAGGCAGAAACATCCACGGATAACATAAAATCCTACAAAAACATAGCATGTGGTCACTTTTGCTTTCCTGAAACAAACCTCTGATTTATGTTCTTAAACAGATTTTATAGCCTCTGACCATGAAACTGGGCTCAAAGGTCAGAAGTGACTAAACATCTGACTGAATTTGAAAAACCCAAAATGTAAAGTCAACTCTATTGTGATGGAACAGGCGGTTGGAGTAGAGGATGGGGGGGGGGGGGGGGGGGGGGGCAGCATTCTAGGCCCTCCCAAAACCATGGCTACACAGAATTCAAATATCTTGATGTACTGTTCCTCCAGACCTCACTTCCAGATAATAATCTTTATTTATGGCCAGAAACCAGGATGGTGGAAACTGCCATCAGTGGAAATAGTGCAAACATCTTCATGATGGTCAATTGCAGAACAAGGTGTACATAAAGGAAATTTTCAGAGCCCGGAGGAAGGCAAGACTCTGACTCCACAACTCCACATCCTGACATTATACAGGCAGAGGACACCAATCTTGAGCTGCCAGACCAGAATCCGGGTTAGTAATTGCCAACTAACCTGGCACTAATGGCGGCATTAATGCCAGCAATGTTAGTTCTCAGAGAAACCACTGGAGAATCAACAGCACAGCCAGAGACTTCTGTAAACCATAATGTCAATCCTTTCATCTGACTCAGGCTTTAATTTAAGAGTTTGCCATATTAAAGATTTTACAGCCATCAATTTCTCCTCTAGGCTTCCTTTTACCTTGTACATCCACAGACACCATGATTACCAGCCCCACAGCCAGCCTTCCTGATTTATTCACATCAGCAGTGCTCCTCTGAGACTCTGAAAGCTTACTCAGCCCTAAGTCACCTCAAAGGGAAGTAAGCAGAGTAGAGCAGCCTGATTGAAGAAGCATCCTCTGTTGTTGTGCATTCTTCAAGCTATGGCCTCCATCCTGCACATATAGATAAGATCAGGTGACAGTCACACAGAAAGCGCCAAACACTGGTATGGTCTCTCTAGATTTAAATGTGTCTTGTAAAAAAATTAATGTGTCTTGTGAAAATTTTTCCAAGTCAAAGAGAATGAAAATAGATAGTTAAACTAACATTTGTTAATGAATCCATTTATCAGTTCATTCATTCTAAACGTACGTTGAGATTTATACATTAGAGAAACAGCAATGACGAAAGCACACAAAAATTCCATGCCATACAACCTATTGTGGAAATTCATACATAAAAAGTAAACAGCAAAGAAGGAAGGAAAGAAGGAAAGCAGAGAGAGGAAACAAATATGTTGTATGTAAGGTATAATGAATAATGTAATGAGTAATGAATAATAATACAGAAAAGAAGAAAGAAAAGAGTTGGAAATGGAAAGTAAGTGTACAGTTTTAGATAAAGTAGTCCAAAAAGGACAATTAAATCCATAATCTCAAATTAAAACTAAATCCAATGAACAATTCAAGTCTATAATTATCCCCATAACTTTTTACTACTGCTTTTTTTGCATTACTCGATTATTTAAAACTTTTTTATTATGAAAAACTGAAAGTGTATGTGAGAAAGTAAGATTCACCAGACCATCTAACATAATAACTGAAATTACTATTAAATACTCTCTTTGCTAAACACTTTTCCACACATATGAACTCTTTCTCCTCCATGCCACATTATCACTATTAGCACTACCAAGAAGCAACTGTTAAGTGAATTGCTCCATGTTCCCTTTATCATAGACAAATGTGTATATATGCAAATGTAGTTGATATATAGGTTTCTTACAAAATGGTATACCAAACAGCATTACATTTTGGACTATCTGTCCTCATTGTGCACATAACAATACTTCTTTAAAATCAAAGTCAACCACTGTAGATCTGAATCATTCCTTTTAGTGGCTTCTTTAAGTCCTAATTGGGAGGAGCCAAGATGGCGGAGGAATAGGACGGGGAGACCACTTTCTCCCCTACAAATTCATCGAAAGAACATTTGAACGCTGAGCAAATTTCACAAAACAACTTCTGATCGCTAGCGGAGGACATCAGGCGCCCAGAAAAGCAGCCCATTGTCTTCGAAGGGAGGTAGGACAAAATATAAAAGATAAAAAGGGGGTCAAAAGAGCTACAGACGGAGACCCGTCCCGGGAAGGGAGTCTTAGTAGAGGAAGTTTCCAATCACCAGGAAACCCTCGCACTGGCGGGACAGGGGGAAGTTTTCGGCAATCTAACTGGGAGGAAAAATTAAACAAGGCCCACAGATTACGTGCCTAAAAGCAACTCCCAGCAGAAAAGTACCCCAGACGCCCGCACCCGCCAACATCAAGCAGGGGCGGAACGGAGAGGAGTGGGAGGCATTGCTTAGGGTGAGGACCGGCCCAAAGACCCTGAGAGCAATCGGAGGGAACTTTTTTAAACTGTGGAATAGCAAGGGACAAAATTAACCGGCTGGAACACACTGTCAGCAGTTTGCAAAACAAAGGGACTGAGAAACTCCTGAGAAGAGCAGGCCCACCCCCGCTGGAGGTAGAAGGCAGGGGGGAGGGGAGAAGGGCAAATTCAGCCCCTGAGAAGCCACCCCGTCCCACACTGCAAACAGGCCCCCGGTTCCTTTCTAAAGACTTCCTGAGACCCGACTGGCGGCGTGCGCTGGGGCCACGGAGGGAAAAGGCGCGCCGCACCCGGGGAGAGTGCGCCCAAGCCTCTGGCTGCCGGGCCATTCGACGCGGAGGGAAAAGGCACGCTGCACCCGGGGAGAGTGTGCCCAAGCCCCTGGCTGCCTGAACCGCTCAGGCCGGGGAAGGCACAAAATGCAGGCGAATACGCGCTTTTGTGGAGTACCCGAAAACTGGAACCGCACTCAACGCAGGGCCCGCTCCATATAGAGCAGCCGGGAGCCTGAGCAGTGTAGACGGGGAAAGCACTGACACCCGTGAGTGGGGCAAACCCAGTGTGGCCGGAACACGGTGAGTGCTATCCACACAGAGCGATATCTGTCTGCAGCGCCCCACCCTCCCCGTAGCAGGACTGAACTGAACTAGAGAACCTAAATAAGAGATCACCTCCACCCGCCTGTGTCAGGGCGGAAATTAGACACCGAAGAGACGGCAAACAGAAGCCAAATAAACAAAGGGAACTGCTTCAGAAAGGACCGGTGCAACAGATTAAAATCCCTGAAGGTAACACCGACTACACCAGAAGGGGCTTATAGATATCGAGAAGTGTAAGCTGGAAAGAGGAGCTATCTGAAATTGAACTGAACCTACACTGACCGCAACAACTCCAGAGAAATTCCTAGATAGATATGTATATTTTTTTTTTATTTAAAAAATTTTTTTCCTTTTTTTTAATTTTTTCTCTTTTATTTTCTTTTAAAATTCCCTATTACTCCCCCATTACTCCTCAACTTTCATTTTCATATATTTTTACGATTTTTTTAATTAGGGGAAAAAAATTTTTTTTTCTTTTTTTTTCTTTTTCTTGGTTTTCTCTCCTATTTCCTTTTAAAGTCCTCTAATACTCCTCTATTATTCCTTAATTTTCATTTTCATTTCACCATAACCTTGCCAAAAAAAAAAGAGAGAGAGAGAAACCCTATTTTTAAACCGAACTTCATATACATTTCTAAATTTTTTTTGTGTTTTTGTTTTTAAATATTGTATTTCAAAGAGTCTAACCTCTACACTAGATTTTTAATCTTTGTTTTTCAGTATGTGATATAAATTTTGGACATTTAAGAATCCAATATTCAGTTCCCATTTCTATTCAGGAGTGTGGTGATTACTCTACCACTTTTGACTCTCTGTTTTCTACCTCAGAACACCTCTATTTCCTCCTTTCCCCTTCTCTTCCCAATCCAATTCTGTGAATCTGTGTGGGTGTCTGGGCTACAGAGAACACTTTGGGAACAGATAACTGCGTAGATCTGTCTCTCTCCTCTTGAGTCCCCTTTTTGTCCTGCTCACCTCTATCTCCTTCCTCCCTCTCCTATTCTTCATGTAACTCTGTGAACCTCTCTGGTTGTCTCTCACGGTGGAGAATCTTTTCACCATTAACCTAGAAGTTTTATTATCAGTGCTGTATAGTTGGAGAAGTCTTGAGACTATTGGAAGAATAAAACTGAAATCCAGAGGCAGGAGACTTAAGCCCAAAACCTGAGAAAACCAGAAAACTCCTGACTACACAGAACATTAAGGAATAAGAGACCATCCAAAAGCCTCCATACCTACACCAAAACCAACCACCACCCAAGAGCCAATAAGCTCCAGTACAAGACATACCACGCAAATTCTTTAGCAACGCAGGAACTTAGACCTGAGTGTCAACATACAGGCTGTTCAAAGTCACACCTAACACATAGACCCATCGCAAAACTCATTACTGGACACTCCATTGCACTCCAGAGAGAAGAAATCCATTTCCACGCACCAGAACGCTGACACAAGCTTCCCTAACCAGGAAACCTTGACAAACCAATCGTCCAACCCCACCCACTGGGTGAAACCTCCACAATAAAAAGGAACCACAGACCACAAGAATACAGAAAGCCCACTCCAGACACAGCAATCCAGACAAGATGAAAAGGCAGAGAAATACCCAACAGGTAAAGGAACATGAAAAAAGCCCACCAAATCAAACAAAAGAGGAGGAAATAGGGAATCTACCTGAAAAAGAATTTAGAATAATGATAATAAAAATGATCCAAAATCTTGAAAACAGAATGGAGTTACAAATAAATAGCCTGGAGACAAAGATTGAGAAGATGCAAGAAATGTTTAACAAGGACCTAGAAGAAATAAAAAAAAAAGTCAATTAAAAATTAATAATAGATGAGATAAAAAACACTCTGGAGGGAACCATGAGTAGAATAACAGAGACAGAAGATAGGATAAGTGAGTTAGAAGATAAAATGGTGTAAATAAATGAAGCAGAGAGGAAAAAAGACAAAAGAATCAAAAGAAATGAGGACAACCTCAGGGACCTCTGGGACAATGTGAAATGCCCGAACATTCAACCCAAGGCGAAACACCCCAAGACACATATTAATCAAATTAACAAAGATCAAACACAAAGAACAAATATTAAAAGCAGCAAGGGAGAAACAACAAATAACACACAAAGGGATTCCCATAAGGATAACAGCTGATCTATCAATAGAAACCCTTCAGGCCAGAAGGGAATGGCAGGACATACTTAAAGTAATGAAAGAGAATAACCTACAACCTAGATTACTCTACCCAGCAAGGATCTCATTCAGATATGAAGGAGAACTCAAAAGCTTTACAGACAAGGAAAAGCTGAGAGAATTCAGCACCACTAAACCAGCTCTTCAACAAATACTAAAGGATCTTCTCTAGACAGGAAACACGGAAAGGTGGTATAAACGTGAACCCCAAACAACAAAATAAATGGCAACAGGACCATACCTATCAATAATTACCTTAAATGTAAATGGGTTGAATGCCCCAACCAAAAGACAAAGACTGGCTGAATGGATACAAAAGCAAGACCCCTATATATGCTGTCTACAAAAGACCCACCTCAAAACAAGGGACACATACAGACTAAAAGTGAAGGGCTGGAAAAAAATATTCCACGCAAACGGAGACCAAAAGAAAGCAGGAGTCACAATACTCGTATCAGATAAAATAGACTTTCAAATAAAGGCTATGGAAAGAGACAAAGATGGACACTACATAATGATCAAAGGATCAATCCAAGAAGAAGATATAACAATTATAAATATATATGCACCCAACATAGGAGCACCACAATATGTAAGGCAAACACTAATGAGTATGAAAGAGGAAATTAATAGTAACACAATAATAGTAGGAGACTTTAATACCCCACTCACAACTATGGATAGATCAACTAAACAGAAAATGAACAAGGAAACACAAGCTTTAAAGGACACAATGGACCAGCTAGACCTAATTGACATCTATAGGACATTTCACCCCAAAACAATCAACTTTACCTTTTTCTCAAGTGCACACAGAACCTTCTCCAGAATCGATCACATCCTGGGCCATAAATCTAGTCTTGGTAAATTCAAAAAAATTGAAATCATTCCAGTCATCTTTTCTGACCACAGTGCCGTAAGATTAGATCTCAATTACAGGAAAAAAATTATTAAAAATTCAAACATATGGAGGCTAAACAACACGCTTCTGAATAACCAACAAATCATAGAAGAAATCAAAAAAGAAATCAAAATATGCATAGAAATGAATGAAAATGAAAACACAACAACCCAAAACCTATGGGACACTGTAAAAGCAGTGCTAAGGGGAAGATTCATAGCATTACAGGCCTACCTCAAGAAACAAGAAAAAAGTCAAATAAATAACCTAACCCTACACCTAAAGCAACTAGAGAAGGAAGAAATGAAGAACCCCAGGGTTAGTAGAAGGAAAGAAATCTTAAAAATTAGGGCAGAAATAAATGCAAAAGAAACTAAAGAGACCATAGCAAAAATCAACAAAGCTAAAAGCTGGTTTTTTGAAAAAATAAACAAAATTGACAAACCATTAGCAAGACTCATTAAGAAACAAAGGGAGAAGAACCAAATTAACAAAATTAGAAACAAAAATGGAGAGATCACAACAGACAACACTGAAATACAAAGGATCATAAGAGACTACTACCAGCAGCCCTATGCCAATAAAATGGACAACTTGGAAGAAATGGACAAGTTCTTAGAGAAGTATAACTTTCCAAAACTGAACCAGGAAGAAATAGAAGATCTTAACAAACCCATCACAAGCAAGGAAATCGAAACTGTAATCAGAAATCTTCCAGCAAACAAAAGCCCAGGACCAGATGGCTTCACAGCTGAATTCTAGCAAAAATTTAGAGAAGAGCTAACACCTATCTTACTCAAACTCTTCCAGAAAATTGCAGAAGAAGGTAAACTTCCAAACTCATTCTTTGAGGCCACCATCACCCTAATTCCAAAACCAGACAAAGATGCCACAAAAAAAGAAAACTACAGGCCAATATCACTGATGAGCATAGATGCAAAAATCCTTAACAGAATTCTAGCAAACAGAATCCAACAACATATTAAAAAGATCATACATCATGACCAAGTGGGCTTTATCCCAGGAATGCAAGGATTCTTTAATATCCACAAATCAATCAATGTAATACACCACATTAACAAATTGAAAGATGAAAACCATATGATTAAAAAAAAAAAAAAAGAAAAGAAAACCATATGATTATCTCAATAGACGCAGAAAAAGCCTTTGACAAAATTCAACATCCATTTATGATTAAAACTCTCCAGAAAGCAGGAATAGAAGGAACATACCTCAACATAATAAAAGCTATATATGACAAACCCACAGCAAGCATCACCCTCAATGGTGAAAAATTGAAAGCATTTCCCCTGAAATCAGGAACAATACAAGGGTGCCCACTCTCACCACTGCTATTCAACATAGTTTTGGAAGTGTTGGCCACAGCAATCAGGGCAGAAAAAGAAGTGAAACTCTCGCTGTTTGCAGATGACATGATCCTCTACATAGAAAACCCTAAAGACTCTACCAGAAAATTACTAGAGCTAATCAACGAATACAGTAAAGTTGCAGGATATAAAATTAACACACAGAAATCTCTTGCATTCTTATACACTAACAATGAGAAAACAGAGAAATTAAGGAAACAATACCATTCACCATTGCAACAAAAAGAATAAAATACTTAGGAGTATATCTACCTAAAGAAACAAAAGACCTATACATAGAAAACTAAAACACTGATGAAAGAAATCAAAGAGGACACAAACAGATGGAGAAATATACCGTGTTCATGGATTGGAAGAATCAATATTGTCAAAATGGCTATACTACCCAAAGCAATCTATAGATTCAATGCAATCCCCATCAAACTACCAACGGTATTTTTCACAGAACTAGAACAAATAATTTCACAATTTGTATGGAAATACAAAAAACCTCAAATAGCCAAAGTAACCTTGAGAAAGAAGAATGGAACTGGAGGAATCAACCTGCCTGACTTCAGACTATACTACAAAGCCACAGTCATCAAGACAGTATGGTACTGGCACAAAGACAGAAATATAGATCAATGGAACAGAATAGAAAGCCCAGAGATAAATCCACGAACCTATGGTCACCTTATCTTCGACAAAGGAGGCAAGGATATACAATGGAAAAAAGACAACCTCTTTAACAAGTGGTGCTGGGAAAACTGGTCAACCACTTGTAAAAGAATGAAACTAGAACACTTTCTAACACCATACACAAAAATAAACTCAAAATGGATTGAAGATCTAAATGTAAGACCAGAAACTATAAAACTCCTAGAGGAGAACATAGGCAAAACACTCTCTGACATAAATCACAGCAGGATCCTCTATGACCCACATCCCAGAATTTTAGAAACAAAAGCAAAAATAAACAAATGGGACCTAATGAAACTTAAAAGCTTTTGCACAACAAAGGAAACTATAAGCAAGGTGAAAAGACAGCCCTCAGATTGGGAGAAAATAATAGCTAACAAAGCAACAGACAAAGGATTAATCTCAAAAATATACAAGCAACTCCTGCAGCTCAACTCTAGAAAAATAAATGACCCAATCAAAAAATGGGCCAAAGAACTAAACAGACATTTCTCCAAGGAAGACATACAGATGGCTAAAAAACACATGAAAAGATGCTCAACATCACTCATTATCAGAGAAATGCAAATCAAAACCACAATGAGGTACCATTACACGCCAGTCAGGATGACTACTATCCAAAAGTCTACAAGCAATAAATGCTGGAGAGGGTGTGGAGAAAAGGGAACCCTCTTACACTGTTGGTGGGAATGCAAATTAGTACAGCCACTATGGAAAACAGTGTGGAGATTTCTTAAAAAGCTGGAAATAGAACTGCCATATGACCCAGCAATCCCACTTCTGGGCATACACACCAAGGAAACCAGATCTGAAAGAGACACGTGCACCCCAATGTTCATCGCAGCACTGTTTATAATAGCCAGAACATGGAAGCAACCTAGATGCCCATCAGCAGACGAATGGATGAGGAAGCTGTGGGACGTATATACCATGGAATATTACTCAGCCATTAAAAAGAATTCATTTGAATCAGTTCTAATGAGATGGATGAAACTGGAGCCCATTATACAGAGTGAAGTAAGCCAGAAAGATAAAGACCATTACAGTATACTAACACATATATATGGAATTTAGAAAGATGGTAACAATAACCCTATATCCAAAACAGAAAAAGAGACTCAGATGTACAGAACAGACTTGTGGGCTCTGTGGGAGAAGGCGGGGGTGGGACGTTTCAAGAGAACAGCATTGAAACATGTATATTATCTAGGGTGAAACAGATCACTAGCCCAGGTTGGATGCGTGAGACAAGTGCTCGGGCCTGGTGCACTGGGAAGACCCAGAGGAATTGGGTGGAGAGGGAGGAGGGAGGGGGGATCGGGATGGGGAATACATGTAAATCCATGGCTAATTCATTTCAATGTATGACAAAAACCACTGCAATGATGTAAAGTAATTAGCCTCCAACTAATAAAAATAAATGGAAAATAAAATAAAATAATCTAGTAACCACGTGAAAAAAGTAAAAAGAAACAGGTGAAATGAACACATTAAAATTTTTATTGAAGCCCCCCCCCAAAAAAAAAGTCCTAATTGACTCTATCATTCCTTGTTGATGGAAATTGAGATCATTTTCTGGTTTTTTAGTGCTACCAGTCATGAAGCCACTGATAAGTTTTTTCATGTACCCTTATTTACTAAATATTTTATATCCATGCTCTAGATTGCCAGAGGTTTTTTTTTTAATAAATCATATATATTTTTATTAGATGATACCCAAAAGAATCTAAAAATTAGAGTTAACAGAAACAGAAAATAAGAGCACATTTTTCCAACCATTTTGCCAGCAGTGAATTTTCCTACTTTAATTTTCCGAATCTGATCATGTCAGAAGCAGTATTTGGTATGGTCATTTGCATATCCTGGATTACAGTAAATATGAGCATATTGTATATATTTATTATCAGCTGAATTTCCTCTTCTGTGATTTACCTATTCAAATATTTAAATTCAAGTAGTCCTATCATTTTTGCATAATTTCTATATTAAACAAGTTTTCAAATATGTAGTTGGGACATCTTAAATTTGTGATACTTTAATATTAATTCATGTAAGGGTCACATCTCTTTCTAATCTCTGAATTTAACCAATGACACAAACCTAGCCCCAGTCACAGTGCACACTCTCTTTTGGAGCATTTATCAAGGGAGTCAGACCCTGAGAGGAAACCAGGAAAGAAGCCTCAGCTTGACAAGAGGTCTCAGAATGGAATGTCACAGACATAGTCTCAATTCAGATATCTACCACTTGCCATACACCACACAGAAATTGGAAGATTATGCAGCACTCAAGGACAGGGATGGGCATGGACACCTGGCTAAATTTCCAATAAGCCAGCATTAAGAAGACACATAAACAAGGGGATCATATACAGAGTTTATAACAGAGAAGAGGTGAAAAGAAGTCCAGAGTAATGTAAAGCCTGGTTAGGTTTGTGTTAGGATCACAGATCAGCTCTCATCCTATTATTCCATCAGAGGAGATGAGGAACACACAGGGCTGCACAGTGACTGTCCAGCATTAGAAATCTGAATGCATGCACCAGACACAGCACTTTCCTACTAGTTACCAATAACTTAAGTATCATCTCTCCATGGACGTCTCCAATGGCTTCCAAATTAAAGTAACCCTCAACTTGTGAGCAGATAACTTGATTCAGTTTTCATCACAATATCACTCCCTGATATTTTCTTGTCTCATTGTTTCTTTGCCCTTTGTTTCCCTGGTTTTCTGTGTCCCTTCAAATAAATAAGCTCTAAGAGAAAAAAAGCTTACTTAGTTGCATTCTATTTCACAAGACCTAGAAGAAGGCCAAGTATTTGGGAGACTATAAATGTGAGTTGATTAGGAGGAGGAATGAATGATTGAATAAATATAATACAAATATTAAGCATTCCACAAAGGGGAGGAGTTTGAGAGAGGGAAGATACTGTGAAAAGTAAGGATGCAGCAGCATGTGAATGAAATCTTGAAAAGCTGAACCACAGGCTATGATTGTGAGCTATGATGTAAAATAGATACAGAAGAACTAGAAAGACAGGAATCCCATGAACAGAATTAACTATGAAAGAATTCCAGTGGTGTTTAGGAAAAAAGTTTCTTTATTATCTCCAAATTCCAAAATCATGTAAACCTGAATAAAAAGAGGGACACACACAAAAAAACAGCATGCACCTACAGATGAAGATAGGCGTACCCCACACCAGTGAGCCGTAGTCATCACTCAGCTGTATCTGATAAAACTCACAATACTTCCTGTACTGAAAATTAAGGAAGTTCCTTCCAAAGCTTCCCTGTGTGCTGGTTCGTTATGTTGCTATCAGAAAAGATCTCCCCAAAGTACAAATTTTCTCCACCATTGAAATTTCCTATTTATGGGGAAAAGCTTCTAATTCTTTCCCTAATTCTCTTTCTTTTCTCATGACTGCTCCATGCTGCAAAACCCAGAAATACCCTTTCATGAAGGTAAGCAATCAGAAGTGTGTTTTTGCCATTGTTATCACTTTTACCTTTTTTCTCTTTCTTTCTGGGAATACTCCACTGTTTCTTCTTCCTTTATTGTCTTTGGTATTCTTATTTTTCTGGACATCTTTTCCAAAATTTCTCCCTATTTCTTTTTGCAAGTCTCTCTGTCTCTTTGCATGTCTTTGTCATACTAAGTTTATCTATAGCTGTCATCATCCTTCGCCCTCATCCACAAATTGCATTTATTATATTTACATAAGTCTTACAGGCTGTGCAACATTCTCAGCCTTCCCAAACTCCTTTCCTACAAATCTGAAAATAATTACACACCAAAACAGTCCTCGTTGACACCTTGGGAAATACCTTTCAGAAAATGTGTCAGGTTTACCCTGGAATATTTAGATGACTTTTTAAGACTTTTTCCTTGTCCTCAGCCCCCTCAACCCTCACACTTACTCTCTCAATCACTGAGTGTCGCATTACACTCCAGGACATCTGAAGACACTTCTATTAGAAGTGTGTCGCTCCTGACACCTGAGGGCAGTATTGTTCTGAATATGGTGCTAGGTGCTTGTGCTCAGTTGTGTCCGACTCTTTACAACCCCAGGGACTGTAGTCGCCAGGCTCCTCCCGCCATGGGATTTCCCAGGCAAGAACACTGGAGTTGGTTACCATTTCTTTCTCCAGAATATGGTGCTAAGCAGAAGCTTACAATACCTGCGTTTCTCCTCCTTCCTGCTCACCACCCTCTCCACGAAAGCTTGCCTTAGTCTTTTACCATGATGCTTGAGGGATGTTTACTTTGCATACTGTTAAGGATTTATAAAAAAAACCTGAACAAGTACTTGTATATTGTAGTAAATTTTATTTGGAATTACTCTTGAATTATTCAGCACTATAATAGATGGGGAAACAGTGGAAGCAGTGTCAGACTTTATTTTTTTGGGCTCCAAAATCACTGCAGATGGTGATTGAAGCCATGAAACTCAAAGATGCTTACTCCTTGGAAGGAAAGTTATGACCAATCTAGACAGCATATTAAAAAGCAGAGACATCACTTTGTCAACAAAGGTCCATCTAGACAAGGCTATGGTTTTTCCAGTGGTCATGTATGGATGTGAGAGTTGGACTGTGAAGAAAGCTGAGTGCTGAGGAATTGATGCTTTTGAACTGTGGTGTTGGAGAAGACTCTTGAGAGTCCCATGGACTGCAGGGATATCCAACCAGTCCATCCTAAAGGAGATCAGTCCTGGGTGTTCATCGGAAGGACTGATGCTGAAGCTGAAATTCCAATACTTTGGCCACCTCATGCAAAGAGTTGACTCATTGGAAAAGACCCTGATGCTGGGAGGGATTGGGAGCAGGAGGAGAAGGGGACAACAGAGGATGAGATGGTTGGATGGCATTCACTGACTCGATGGACATGAGTTTGAGCAAACTTCGGGAGCTGGTGATGGACAGGGAGGCCTGGTGTGCTGCAGTCAATGAGTTGCAAAGAGTTGGAGACAACTGAGTGACAACTGAACTTAACTGATGTTACTTTCAGATGTAGCACATAGTGAATTCAAATTTTTATAAGTTACACTCCATTTGTAGTTATAAAACATTGGCCTTATTCCCCATGATGTACACAATATATCTTTTAGTTTAACTATTTTTTAATTAGTAGTTTAAACCTCCTAATTCCCTGTTCCAGTATTGCCCCACCTCACTTCCATCTCTGAACTCTTAACCTATGATTTGTTCTCTTTATGTGGGAGTCTGATTCCTTTTTGTAAAATGACTAATTTTTTCATTTTTAGGTTGCACATGAAAGTGATAACACAGTATTTGGCTTTCTCTGTCTTGCTGATTTCACTAAACATAATGCCCTCCAGATCCATTTATAAATGAAACCCAAATTGAAAAGGAGAAAGTAAAACTATCATTGTTTGCAGGTGACATGATATTCTTAAAGACACCACTGGAAAAATACAAGACTGCATCAATCAATTCAGTATAGTTGCAGAATAGAATATTCATATACAGAAATCTCTGTGTTTTCATATACTAACAATGAACTGTAAGAAAGAGGAATTAAGGAAACAATCTCATTTAAAATTGTCTCAAAAAGGATAAAATACTATGAATAAGCCGACCTAAGGAGTTAAACAACATGGACTTGGAAAAAGCATAAAACACTGATGAAAGAATTGAAAATGACAAAAATGTGTGGGAAGACATAGCACGATCATGGATTGGAAAAATTAATATTGTTAAAATGACCATACTACCCAGGGCAGCCTATAGATTCAATGTGATCCCTATCAAAATACAAATGGTGTTTTTCTCAGAAATAGAACAAATATTTTTAAAATTTGGATAGAAATTGCAAAGAGCCCAAATAGCCAAAAGAATCTTGAGAAGTTAGAGTAGAGCTGAAGTTATGTTCCTTGACTTCAGACTATATTAAATAGCTACAGTTATGGTATGATACTGATAGAAGAACAGACACAGAGACCAATACAACAGAACAGATTGCCCAGAAATCAATTCATACACTTGTGACCAATGTTTATTTGTCAAAGGAGGCAAGAATACACAACAGGGAGAAGACAATCTCTTCTATAACTGGTTCTGGGGGAACTGGCCAGTTGGATGGAGAAGAATGAAATTAGAACATTTCCCCACAACCTATAAAATGGCAAACTCAAGGGAGTCCCCTGGCGGTCCAGTGGTTAAGACTTTGTACTCCATGGTTCAATCTATGATAGGAAAATTAAGATACCACATGTCACTTGGCATGGCCAGTACATAAATAAATAAAAGGTAAACTCAAAATTAATTAAAGACCTAGAGGTAAGGCCAGAAAACACAAAACTCCTAGAAGAAAACAAGCAGAACACTCATTGACATAAACTGTAGCAATACTTTTTTTGGATCCCTCTCCTAAGGCAAAGGAAATAAAAACAAACAAATTGGGCCTATATAAACTTAAAAGCTTTTGCAGAGTGAATTAAACCACTGAAGGAATGCAAAACAACCAAAAAATGATAGAAAATATTTGCAAATGAAATGCCCAATAAGAGTTTAACATCCCAAGTGTGTAAGAAGCTCACACACCTGAATATCAAAGAAACAACCAAATTGCAAAATGAATAGAAGACATAAATAGACATTTTTCCAAAAAAACAATACAGATGCCCGATAGGCACATGAAAGGATTCTTAAGTCTGTAACCATCCCAGAAATGAGAATCAAAACCACAATGAGCCATCTTTTAGGATGGCTATTATCGCAATGACAATACATAACAAGTGTTGGAGAGAGATGTGGGGAAAAGGGAACTCTTGTGCACAGTCGGTGGGAACATAAATTAGTATAGTTATCTGGGGAACAGTATGAAGTTTCCTCAGAAAAATTAGATATAGAACTACTATATGATCCAGCAATTCCTCTCATGATATTTGTCTGAAGAAAACTAAAACACTAGCTCAGAGAGCTGTAAGCACACTGCTGTTTATAGTAGCATTATTTACAACAGCCGACATATGGAAGCAACCTAAGTGTTCATCAACAGATAAATGTATGAAGAAGATATTACATGTATTATATATAATGGAATATGACAAAGTCTTAGAAAAAGAATGAAATTTCGTAATGTGCAACAACATAGATGGTTCTGGAGGGTATTATGCCTAGTGAAGTAAGAAAGACAAATAATGAATGTTATCATTGATACATGGAAACAAAAAAGTGAAAGAAGTAGTGATTATACAAAAAAGAATCAGACTTACAGATATAGAGAACCAACTATTGATTACCAGCTGGGGAACAGAAGTGGGGAGGGGCAATATAGAAGTGAGGCATTGAAAGCTATAATCTAATGAGCATAAAATAAGGATAACCATATATTGTATTGCATGGGGAACATAGCCGATATTTTATAACTATAAATTGAGCAAAATAATGTATAGAATTTTTGAATTACTATGTTGCATACCTGAAAGTAACATAACATTGCAAATCATATATACTGCAATATTTTTTTCAAAAACTGATGATTTTAAAGTTTCATAATGCATTACTCTCAACCCAGAAATCTATCTGTTCCTCTCTTCAAATCTGTAACCAGTTTTTCTGACAGCAGTGCTGAATAATTTAACAGTAATTCCAGATAAAAATTACCAGAATGTCCAAAAACTTGATCAGGTTTTTTAGTTAATACTTGATTGTGTGCAAAGTAAATTCCAGCAAGTATGATGATGGAAGACTAAGCTATGTTTTGGGATAAAGGGAGCTGAGAATTCCATGAACTGTACAGTCCATGGGGTTGCAGAGAGTAGGACACGACTGAGTGACTTTCACTCTCACTTTTCACTTTCAAAGGGAGCTGAGCCAGAAGGAGGAAGACTGAAGGTATTCCAAGGCCTGTTTGGTACCACATTCAGAACCATACTGCCCTCAGGTGTCAGGAAGGACACTCTTGTAGTGGAAGTGTTTTCAGATGTCCAGGAGGGTAATGTGATGGTCAAAGACTAAAAGAGGAAGTGTGAGGATTGAGGGGACTGAGGACGAAGAAAATGGGTGCTTACATAAGTATTCCAGGGTAAGCCACACACAGTATTCAGAAGGATGTTTCCCCAAGGTGTCAGGGAGGACAGTCTCAGTGTGTATTTATTTTCATATGATCAGTACGGGTGTTTGGGAAGCTGGAGAACATTGCACAACCTGTAAAATTTACCTAAATAAATAAAATAAAGGCACTTTGTTAGTAAAGTTTGGATGAAGGTAAAGGATGATGGGAGCTATAGACAAACTATGTGTGACAAAGACTTCCAGAGAGATAGAGAGACTTGGAGAAAGACCTTCTGGAAAAGATACTCAGAAAAAGAATTCCAAAAGATAATAAATGAAGAAGAAACAGTGGCATATACCTAGAGAAATGGAGAAAAATAAAATAAAGTGGTAACACAAGATTCTGGAAAAGATACTCAGAAAAAGAATATACAAGATAATAAATGAAGACGAAACAGTGGAGTATTCCCAGAGAAAAAAAATAAAGTGATAACAGGAGATTCTGGAAGAGAGATTCAGAAAAAGAATACAAAAGATAATAAATGAAGACGAAACAGTGGAGTATCCTTAGAGAAATAGAGAAAAAAAGTAAAGTGATAAAACTAGTATAATATTTCTTCTGATTGTTTTGGTTCATGGAAGAGCATGTTTTGGTTTTCTGTATTTTTCAGCATGGAGCATCCATTTAAAATTTATGGGAACAGGAGTGGCACTTATAGGGAATTGATATAAACCAGTTGAGTGCAATGAGCCTAGACTGGGAAAAGAATGAAAATTAGGTAACTGTTTGGAATTTCTTCTCCTTAATTACAGAAACTAAATAGTGGAGAGAATTTGCTTAGGAGAAATCTTTCCTGACAGTTGAATAACGAACCCGGGGAAGGTTTGGAAAGATCTTTCCTGAATTTTCAGTACAGGAACTATTTTGAGGTTTTTCCGGTCCAGCTGAGTAGTGACTATGCTTCACTTGTGTGTAGAATTCCTATCTTCATGTGTAACTGCATGCTGGTTTTTTTTGTAACCCTGTATTATCCATATTTTTGTGACTATATAATTTTGAGACAATAAAGAATCTTTGTACATAAACACCATTGGAATTCTTCCATAGTTAATTCTGTTCATGGGATTCCTCTCTAATCTTTTTTGTTGTTTATTTCATATCTTAACTCACATTCACAGCCTGAGGGTCTCTTCCAAGGTCTCCCCCACAAGCTACTTAACCTTTTGTTTTCACATTATACTTCCTCCTAATACCTTCCTTAAAGACCTCCCTTTTGTGTTATGTGTATTATATGATTTGTTTTTCACTCATTATTTCATTCATTTGTTCACTCATTCCATCATTCATTCTAGTTAACTCACATTTATCAAGAGCCTATCCAGTGGCATTCTTCTAGATCTTGATAGAGTTGACAACTTTTTTTTTTCTCTTCAAGCTTGTTTACTTGGCAGGGACAGAAAACCAGAGAATCTGTGATTGAAGAAACAGTAAGACAAGAAAATATCAGAGTGATAAATATTGTGATGAATATAGAATCAAGTTATCTGCACACAAGTTGAGGATTCCTTTAGTTTGAAAGCCATTAGAGACTTCCATGAAGAGGTGCTATTTAAGTCGAGATGAACAGTGATAATGGAAGACGATAGACAAAGACGATAGACATTATCTACTGATGAGCAGAAGAAATGTGCTGTGTCTGCACGCCATGCTTAGTGCACGCATTCAGGTTTCTTACATTGGACAGTCATTGTGCAGTCCTGTGTGCTTCTCAGCTCCTCTGATGGAAGAATAGAAGGTGATCTGACCTTTTATCTTAACATCAAATCCTCCTGGGCTTCACATCACCCCAAGGCGTCTCTTCACCTCTCTTCTCTGTTATTAACTTGTATCCTATCCCCTTGCTAGTCTGTGTCTGGTTAGTGCTGGTTTATTGGAAACAGCTCTGTCATTGCCCATCCCAGTCCATCACTGCTGCAGAATCCTGCAACTTCTGTGTGGTATATGGCAATCGGTGAGCAGTCTGAATTGGACCAAGTCCCTGATGCTCCTCTATAAGAACTCCAGCCATACTGAGACTTCTTTTCTGGTTTCCTCTCAGTATTTTGCTCCCTTATTAAATGATCCAAATCTGAGTGCACACATAGGTGACTGGGGCCAGGTTTGTAATCAGTGGGGAAATCCAGAGATTAGAAAGAGATGCAACATTTGCATGAAGGAATGTTAAAAGGTCACAAATTTAAGATGTCCCAGTCATAGATTTTTTAAATTGCTTATTATACAGATTGGATTAAGATGAAAGAACTACTTGAATTTAAAACCTCCAATATTTATTGTGAATAAAATTAAAACATGTGGGTTAGATTGGAAAACTGTGATTTGTATAAAAGGTAAAGAATGTTAAAATTTGTTATGTACCATAAGTTCTTAAAATGACAGGAAAACAAAACAGAATAGGTTTAAGATTTGAATAGGTAAATCACAGAAGAGGAAATTTAACTGGTCAATAAATATATGGAATATGCTTTATTTATAGTCATCCAGGAAATGCAAATGAGTATAATAAACACTGCTTTTGACGTATCAAGTTGGCAAGATTAAACTGAGGTAAATTTACTGCTGGCAAGAAGGTTGGAAAAATGTGCTCCTATTTTTGTTTCTGTTAATACTAATTTTTAGAGTCTTTTGGGAAATCAATTTTGTATAGTTTAACAAAAATATACATATGATTTATTCAAAACCTCTGGCAATCTAGACCACTGATACAAAAAATTTGGTAAATATCACTTAAAAAGCATATCATTGGCTTCATAATTAATAGTAGCAAATAACTAGGAATGACCTCAATTTCCATCCACAGGGAATGCTAGAGTCAGTTATGACATAATGAAGCCACTGGAAGAAATTATATACTAGATCTATAATGGCTAACTTCGATTTCAAAGGTGTAAGCCTGTCTGCACAATGAGGAAGAATGGTCCAGAATATAATGCCATTTGGTATATCACTTTTTAAGAAACATATATACATACATTTGTATATATACACATTTGTCTATTACAAAGGGAACCTGGAGCAATTCACTTAACAGGTGCTTTCTTGTGGTGCTAATAGTGAGTGTGCAATGGCAGGCATGGAGAGCATGACTTCACATGAGCAGAAATGTGTTTAGCAAATATATAATTACCCAAGTAGTAATGTCAGTTATCTCATTGCATTAGATGATGTGGTAAATTTTACATTCTTATATATACTTCGATTTTTTGTTTCATAACAGAAATTATAAAAATAATTAAGTGATGGGAAAGGCAGTAGTAAAAATTTTGGAGATACATTATGAATTTAATTTGAGTTGTTAATTGCACTTCATTTTAATTTAACATTGTGGTTTTAATAAGCCTTTCTGGGTTACTTTATCTAAAATTATAACCTCCCTTTTCATCTCCAAAAACTCTTCCCTTTCTTCTTCTCTGTATTATTATTTATTAGGCCAGTAACATTACATACGAAATATTTCTTTCTTTCATGTTTCTTTCTTTCCTTTTCCATCTTTTCTCCCTCCCACTCTTCCTGTTTACTTTCTTATGTATGAATTTGCACAATAAGATGTATAGCATGGAATTTTTGCACAATATTTTCATTGTTTCTCTAAGATGACCCACCCTTATGGCAGAAAGAGAAGAGTAACTAAAGAGCTTCTTGATGAAGGTGAAAGAGGAGAGTGAAAAAGCTGGCTTAAAACTCAACATTCAAAAAACTAAGCTCATAGCATCCAGTCCCATCACTTTATGGCAAATAGATGGGGAAACTATGGAAATAGTGACAGATTTTATTTTCTTGGGCTTCAAAATCACTGTGGACGGTGACTGCAGCCATAAAATCAAAAGACACTTGTTCCTTGGAAGAAAAGCAGAGACAAACCTAGACAGTGTATTAAAAAGTGCAGGCATTACTTTGCCTATAAAGGTCTGTATAGTCAAAGCTATGGTTTTTTCAGTAGTCATGTATGGAGGTGGTGGACCATAAAGAAGGCTGAGCCCTGAAGAATTGATGCTTTCAAATTGTGTGTTGGAGAAGACTCTTGAGAGTCCCTTGGACTGCAAGGAGATCCAACCAGTCCATCCTAAAGAAAATCAACCCTGAATATTCATTGGAAAGACTGATGCTGAAACTGAAACTCCAGTACTTTGGCCACCTGATGCAGAAGGCTGACTTATTGGAAAATACCCTTGATGCTGGGAAAGATTGCAGGAGGAGAAGGGAATGACAGAGGAGGAGATGGTTGGATGGTATCACCAACTCAATGGACATGAGTTTGAGCAAACTCCAGGAGATGGTGAAGGACAGGGAAGCCTGGTGTGCTGCAGTCCATGGGGTCGCAAAGAGTCGGACATGACTGAGCGACTGAACAGCAAAAAATCACTCAATGAATATTTGTAGAATGAATGAATTGCCGCAATAGATTCATTAGTAAGTGTTAAGCTTTCTCTTTTCTTTCTCTTTCACTTTGAAATTTTCACAAGACACATTTAGATTCAGAAAAATCTTATCAATGCTGGGCTCTCTCTGTGTGTCATCTGACCTGATCTCTAGGTGCAGGAGGGAGGTGATAGCATGAGGAATGCACAGCCCCCCTAAAGAGGATGGTTCTTCAATCAGCCTATTGTATCCTGATCAATCTTTTTTTGAGGAGACAATGACTGAGTAAGCTTCAAAAGTCTCTGAAAAGAGCACTGTAGATTTGAGTAAAACGAGAAGGCTGGGTGTGTGGTTGGTAATCATGGAGTCAGTTTACATCACGCGCCAAGAGGAAGCCTGGAGGAGAAGTTGATGCCTGTAAAATCTTTAACATGGCAAACTCTTGGATTAAAGTCTGCGTCAGAATGAGGGGATTGAAGTCATGATTTTCAAGAGCCTCTGGCTATGCTGCTGATTCTCCAGTGGTTTCTCTGAGAACAGACATTCCTGGCATGAACAAACCTGGATTCTGGTCTTGTGGCTTCTGATTGGCACCCTCTGCCTATATAATGTCAGGATGTGGAATCCTAGAGTCGGAGTCTTATCTTCCTCTGGATTCTGAACTTCTCCTCTGTGCTGCCTGCTCTACAACTGACCATCATGAAGTTTTTGGTGTTCCTGGCACTGGTGGCAGTTTCCACCTTCCTGGTTTCTGGCCGTACGTAAAGATTCTTACCTGAAAACAAGGTTTTGATGAGTAGTATATCAAGCTGTGTGGAAGTGTGTTTGGAGGAGTCTTAAAATTATGGCCCCTCCTGTCCTCTACTCATTCCCCTGTTCCAGTACCATTTTCATAGATGATTCATGAATGAGTTGACTCTACCCTTTGGCTTTTCCTAATTCAGTCAGATCTTTGCTCAGTTCTAACTTTGGACCCCGGCTTCATGGTTAGAGTCAGTAAAATCTATTTAAAGTATGTAAAATCAGAGGTTTATTTCAGGAAAGCAAAAGTGAGCGCATGTTATGGTTTTGTGGGATTTTATATTATCTATCTATATAATATATAGTATTTTATATTATCTTTTCCCCCTCAATGTGTGTACCAAAGGCTAAAGTGATTCATCTGTGGAAGGCTGCACCATTGTCCATATTCTTATTCTCTCCACACCCAACACTGGTGTTCAATGCACATTCTGTTTTTCCCTTTTCTCTTTCAGAGGATACAGTAACCGTTCCTGCTAGTTCTTCTCCGGGTGAGTTTGCACTTGCACTTCATCTCCTTCTTGCAGTGACCATTTTCCATCCCAGTCTCATATCAGAGCTTCCATGAGAGATGGGTTATAAGAATTCTATGAAAAAGCCTGGAAAAGTATTGTTCCTCATATAAAAATTCATGGTTTCGTCACTAAGTCATGTCCAACTCTTTGCGACCCCATGGGCTGTAGCCTGCCAGGCTCCTCTGTCCATGGCATTTTCCAGGCAAGAATACTGGAGTAGGTCTCCACTTCCTTTTCCAGAAGATCTTCTGGTTCCAGGAATCAAACTGGGGTCTCCTGCATTGCAGACGGATTCCTGCATTGCAGGCGGATTCTTTACTAACTGAGCTAGGAGGGAATTCATGGAAACATATAAGAATCAGCTTATTTTTTATACAGCATTTGATAATATTAAGTCTCTTGCATGGATTTACAAAAATTGGGGGTCAATCATTGATTTTTCTCCAACAAAAGAACAGGGAGAGGTGGTCTGATGTGACCTGAGAATTTTGGGAATGTGCATGAAAGTCTTTCCGGTTATGCTGATTTGAAGGATTGAATACATGGCCATTGCTTCAAGGAGAGGCCTGAAGGAAAGAAGAGAATGCACACCCTGAAAGTGATTCAGAAATGAGGGCATGAGGATCACATGGGAGGGCAGGATACAGGATGTGTAATGTAGACGTCAAGTAAAAGAAGGGCTCTAAGCTTTGAGATTTGTAATGGCATCAATGCCTAATTCCCAGGCTGAGGTTTGTGTATCTTCTTTAAAGTGAATCCCAAGGCTGTGGACCAAACTCCTAGTCATTCTTGGGCTTTCTCCACAGCACCCTGCCCATTCTATGCTGTGTGTCATGCTCATGTGGGCATTTTGAAGATCTTTCTTTTCAGCCTCCACAGCTTGGAGACTTGGGTTCTCTGGTCATGAGGTCACTGACTCTTGTTTGACTTCATACACTGTGCCACATGTGCCATGTGGGGTTCACCTTAAAAAAATTCTCTGTCCTACATGAGGCCTGAGATAGGGTATGGAGATGGTGTTGAGGTGGTTTTAGCTCAGAGTTTGGGGGTCTGATTTGCTGTTTGCTCTGTAGGGGGAAATAAATCTCATCAATCTCGGCAGGTTCCCTTTGAATACAGGGTAGGTGACAGAGCCTTTGCTTAGCTTTATTATTATCAGAATAATACAAATATTTCCCGTTATTTCTAAGGGGCTCTCACAAATACTACTGTAGTACATGGAATCTTTGTGCCCTCCAAATGTAAGACAAATATACCCCCCCTTTCACGCAGGAACCTGTGGCAAGTGATTTTACTGCATGCATAGAAAGGAGATAGTACTTCTCAAGCAGAGTTGGTAGCCAGAGAAATGGTGTAACAGTATTGCTATCATTTGCAGAGATGAATTCAGAATGAGAAATGCATGTCCAAACTTGGGCAGCACAAATTTTATTGCCTGAGGAAGAATCAAATGTCTTAACTGCATTGTGTCCTAATTTCAACCTCTTATTCAACCACTCTTGATCCCCCTGCCACCTCGGCTGCAGCCACAGAGTCCACTGTGGCTGCGACGTCCACTGCTGCTCCCACCACATCCACTGCGGCTGCGACGTCCACGGCTGCTGCCACATCCACTGCTGCTCCCACCACATCCACTGCGGCTGCGACGTCCACGGCTGCTCCCACCACATCCACTGCGGCTGCGACATCCACGGCTGCTCCCACCACATCCACTGCGGCTGCGACATCCACGGCTGCTCCCACCACATCCACTGCAGCTGCGACATCCACAGCTGCTGCCACATCCACAGCTGCTGCCACATCCACTGCTGCTCCCACCAGAACCACTGCGGCTGCCACAACCACCACTGCTGCCAAGACCACCATGTCCTACGAAGACTGCCTCTTTTATTTTCGTAAGTTTACACTATGAGTACTTTCGTTATGGGTTTGCTAGAATCACTGTATTCCCTATTCTCAGATTAGAGTATATTTAGGGGGCAGAAGAAGTCATGAGAAAAGCCCTGTTATCTTCTCTTTATTCTCTAATTCCTTGTGGATTTACATATTGAGTCACAGAGAGACATTGAGGCTGCCTGAAGTCTGCAGTTTCTTGTTTACCAATTTCACCTGTGTGGCTCTTGAAATACTGGCCCCCTAACAGGCAAAATTCATCTTTAGCAGAATTGACATGGGAAAGACGAAAATATGGGTCTCCCTGAAACCAGGAACTTCTTTATGTTTGCTTTTTTCTACCAAAAATGTCTTTGTTTCTTTTAAAGAATATTCAAAAATAGAAACTAGCATTATAATGAGGCTTCCTTGATGTAGTTAGTGTTGAGTATCATTCAGGGTATTTCTCGGAATGTGGAAATCCATTGAGGGTCTAGGGTACAGTCTTCCTATTTCTGGTTAGATTCTCTCTTTCAACAGCCTAGTAAAATCAGTGACAAATATGATTGATTCTGAATATATGACAGAGAATGTGTTATAAATTCACATATATAATGTAATTTAAATCACAGTAATGCTATGAAATAAGTATTTTAAAGATAACAAAATTAAAAATTACAATAAAAATTTTTCCCAGAATATTATGCAGTCAGAAAAAGGTATGGATTTGTTCATAAACAAGGAAAGACATGTGGAACCTTTGAAATACTACATTATACTCTTTCTGTGCCTGAGACAATGCTTGGCACCCATCTCTAAGTTCTATATTGCATAGCCTATGGGTGAGATTATGAATAATTGTCTCTTATCAGAAGGTTGGATTGGTTTGTACCGTATACATGAAGAACTAATCCATATTGGTTGTCTCTCTGTTTTCTCTAAACTTTTTGCTGACCTAGATTTCCATCCCAGCCTGCGTGTCCTATTGCCTCTGGATGGGAATTAGGTGTTTATCTTCCAGGGATATAAATTTCATCTCTTTTTGATTCCACTGAATCAGTGTCATTTGACATTGTTAGTCTTGCAGGGTCCCAGGAAGGAAAACACACTCTTCATTGTTTTTGGAAAACCTCTTCACAATATTTTTTTCTGTTTCAGGTTTTACCCCATGGCTTCGATTAGTTTACTGCTAAAAGTTATCACTGAGATGGAATCAGCTTCAGCCTTCTATATTGATCCTACTGGATTCGGCCAGAGTGTCTCTTGATTTGTTTCACTGCTGCTACTTTCCAGCCCTATCATATCTCTATCTCTAATCAGTTTCTATTCATTCAAATAAAATGCTGAGTGACATCAAAAATAGTAGTTATTTTTTTAGCTGTCAGCCAAGTGGTCATCCAATCGTTATGTCAAGTGATAGATATTTTGAATCTTACCAAGTTCTTCCCTATATTACTGTAAATGAATGGACCTCCTATATACTTATCTAATTTTTAAAAACAAGTCACAATCCTTGTGTATATCACTGGTGACTAGAGCTTTCTCTATGTGAATCAATATTTCCTAGGTATAAAGGTTCACTTTGATTCTACCAAGCTCTGCTATCGACTGACCCATAAATACTCTATTTGGAGTGACTTAGCAAGTGAGAAAGAGGGAAGCAGTCCTGTGATCTGGGAACTGGCCTGACACTCCTGGGGTTTGGAACTGTTAGGACCTGGCCTAGGCTCACAGCTTGGAAATGACTCGCTCTTGTTGGACACAAACACTCTCACAAAACAGCAACATCAGAGAAGGGCACACAGTCACTTCTATAAATTTGACCAATTCATCATATTGGCAGTCTTGAGTACAGACAAAAATAAGATCAGTCCAAAACCATAAAACACTAAAGATCTGTCTCTCCTAGCTAAAGCATGATTGCAACTTCATTTACTGTTAGAGCTTTGGCTTCCCTCTATTCTCTTCTGCTCCAGATAAGGTTTGTTAAGACACTCAGTCACAGCATAAGTTATGTTCCCTTGAATCACCAATCCAGAGCAAAAGGGTCTTCCCTAAACCTTCCCCCAGATCACCTCACATAGGCCCCAGTTCTGTAAGAAGTCCTTTCTAACACCCAAGGTCTAAGGCACCTCTCTGATTTCCCATGGTTTACATTCTCCTCACTGCAGTGAGTACTAACCCAACTGAACTCAACTACAGTGGTAGTTGATATTTGATATCTGAATGTATAATTGGGATGGACATTATATAAGAACAAGGTGCGGCACCTTTGTCCCCACATTGGAAATTTACTGGGTTTAATAAAGCCTAATTTGGGGAGTCTTGCTAAAGAGAACCTTTAAAATTGCCTGAACTATCTCTATCAGTAAATTAAGCAGTACAAAATCCAAGAAGTGCAACATTAATGCTTTGATTAAGGAAATGATAAGGTTGGAATTTGGTGCTTACTAAATCTCTTTTCTTTTTGAAAAACAATTCTCTTCCACCTACCCCTGCTGAGAATCATTGCACTGAATGATTTATTGAGAAAAGGAAATTAAGTTAGGAGATTGTAGTTAAAAGCTCTTAAGTCAGAACTTTATTAGTGGCACATTAATATATCTTGTAAAAATTCTTACCTAAGTTTTTCGGTATTTAAGATTTGACCTAATTGGAGCAACCTGGTTTTTTAAAAACTTCATTTACAAATCAACAAGCATATACCTGGCCATTCAGAAACGGTTATCGGTGTACCTGTGTACAGCCAGCAATTCTTGCATATCTGGTATCATTTTACTTTGGATTTTGATGAGTCTCACATTAAATTTCTTCTCCCTTCTCTTTTCTTTCTTTTCCTTTCTGCTCCTCTGTCTCACTTAATCACCCTGTTCATATACATACAAAAACCCACATACTACTATATTCTCATGTTATATGTGGAGAAATATGAAAGCAGTTCTCTTTTGCTACTTAATAATGGGCAGAGGAGACTATTAAAGGTCAAACAAGGTGTGGCTTCTGATTGCTTCAGCTGTACTTAATATTGAGATAAGGTGGGACATGGGACCCTTTGCCAGAGTGCTCGCACCTGGACAAGGGGTCTTCTCCAGCAACAGAATACAAAGGAAGTATAAGGGACTGACAGTAAGATACAAAAAGGATAGAAGCAACGATCCAAAAACGTCCTAGACCAACTGCCACTCCTGAGGGGCCTGGAGCAAAAGCAGGGTAACTGTGCATGAACCCTGCATCCAGCACCAGAAAGGAGGTGGGCAGACCACCTCAGCTATAGCCCCCTGCTCAATCTCTCAGGCCTGTCTCTGTTATCACTTTTAAGGACTCGAGAAAATTTTCTTAGGGAATAAGCACATGTACTTGATATTTGTCCACATGCTGCAGTACAAGCCTTGCTTGCAACTCTGCTTTGGCCTCTTTCAATTTCTATTGTAGCAAGTGTGGGAGTTGGTAAAAATATGAAAAAGAATATTAAGAATAGCAACAATTCATGAGGAATTGGTGAATCCTTATGTATTTCAATAGCACCTTCCCTTTTATAATAATTTCTCAGTCCATTCAGGCACAATTTGAATTTTCATAGGTTGAAATCTGTGTACATTAACTCTATTGCCACAGAGATAGTTGAGTCTATTAGCATATTGCCATAATCTAATTAGACAAGATTTAGAGTTCATAATCATTAAAGTCAAATTACTACATACCATGATAATTACTTTCTCAGAGGAATATGCTCAAAAGAAATGTCCTTTCCTATTTGTATAACTAAAGGTAGTGGTTTTCATGTAATATTCAAGGCCTAATTCCATCTGTGAAATTCCTGGGAATTACGTGTGTTGAAGAAACCAGAGACATTGCTCAAATTATGCAACAAGTGGTCATGTTTTTCAGATCATGCTAAAACAAGAGATGCTGAGACCACAGAACTCTTGTGGTTTTGGCAAAATCATACTTTTAACCTAGAAATCCTATTGGCCTCTTCTCAAAAGTCACCAGGTAAATTAGCATTCGTTGTTGAAGTCTCACTCATTTTTTGATAAATTGACCTATTGTTAACTATATATTAATGATGCTGTTTTAAGTAATGTTATCAAATTTTTCAATTTTTATCATAGGAAACATGTGGGAATAACTTTGAATTTTATATAGTTTCTTTCTATCTCATGATCTTATTTTACTTATTGTTTCTGGCACATATTTGTATATGTGTGTGTATGTGATTATACATATACAAAACCATGTTATCTGTATGTAAGTTTAGTTTCCTTCATTATTTCTAAGGTTTTTAAATTTGTTTTTTTCCTGCCTATCACACTGGCTAAGACACCTGAAAAGATATTAAGTAGAAGTGAAAAGAACCAAGACCTACCCTAAATTCTAGTTTTTTTGTTTTAGGGGAAGGATTTGACTTCTTCTCTATTATAGATACCATTTTTGAGATTTTAGTAACTTTCGCTGACTCCTAGCTTAAGGTGATGAAAGGGAAAAACTTATGGATCTCATTCGAACACAAAGGAGAAATCAAAAGCTTTACAGACAAGCAAAAGCTCAGAGAATTCAGCACCACCAAACCAGCTCTCCAACAAATGCTAAAGGATCTTCTCTAGACAGGAAATACAGAAAAGGATTATAAACGCAAACCCAAAACAACAAAGTAAATGGCAATGGGATTATACTTACCAATAATTACCTTAAATGTAAATGGGTTGACTGACCCAACCAAAAGACAAAGACTGGTTAAATGGATAAAAAACAAGACCCCTATATATGCTGTCTACAAGAGACCCACCTCAAACCTAGGGACACATACAGACTGAAAGTGAAGGGATGGAAAAAGATATTTCACACAAATGGACAACAAAAGAAATTAGGAGTAGGAATACTCATATCAGATAAAATAGACTTTGAAATAAAGGCCATGAAAAGAGACAAAGAAGGACACTACATAATGATCAAAGGATCAATCCAAGAAGAAGATATAACAATTATATATGCACCCAACATAGGAGCAACTGCAATATGTAAAGCAAATGCTAACAAATATGAAAGGGGAAATTAACAGTAACACAATAATAGTGGGAGACTTTAATACCCCACTAACACCTATGGATAGATCAACTAAACAGAAAATTAGCAAGGAAACACAAACTTTAAATGATGCAATGGACCAGTTAGACCTAATTGATATCCATAGGACATTTCACTCTAAAACAATGAATTTCACCTTTTTCTCAAGTGCACATGGAACCTTCTCCAGGATAGATCACATCCTGGGCCATAAATCTAGCCTTGGTAAATTAAAAAAAAAAAATCAAAACAATCTCAAGCATCTTTTCTGATCACAATGTGGTAAGATTATATGTCAACTACAGGAAAAAAAATCTACGAAAAATACAAACATATGGACATTAAACAACACACTTCTGAATAACCAACAAATCAGAGAAGAAATAAAAAAAGAAATCAAAATATGCATAGGAACTAATGAAAATGAAAACACAACAACCCCAAACCTATGGGAATCAGTAAAAGCAGTGCTAAGGGGAAAGTTCATAGCAATACAAGCCTACCTCAAGAAACAGGAGAGAAATCAAATAAATAACCAAACTCTACACCTAAAGCAACTAGAAAAGGAAGAAATGAAGAACCCCAGGGTTAGTAGAAGGAAAGAAATCACAAAAATTAAGGAAGAAATGAATGCAAAAGAAGCAAAAGAGACCATAGCAAAGATCAACAAAGCTGAAAGCTGGTTCTTTGAGAAAAAAAAAAAAAAAATAGGCAAACCATTAGCCAGACTCATCAAGAAACTAAGGGAGAGGAATCAAATCAACAACATTAGAAATGACACAACAGACAACACAGAAATATGAAGGATCATAAGAGACTATTATCAGCAACTATATGCCAATAAAATGGACAACTTGGAAGAAATGGATAAATTCTTAGAAAAGTGTAACTTTCCAAAACTGAACCAGGAAGAAATAGAAAATCTTAACAGACCCATCACAAGCACAGAAATCAAAGCTGTAATCAGAAATGTTCCAACAACAACAACAAAAACCCACGACCAGATGGCTTCACAGCTGAATTCTACCAAAAATTTAGAGAAGGGCTAACACCTGTCTTACTCATACTCTTCCAGAAAATTGCAGAGGAAGGTAAACTTCCAAACTCATTCTATGAGGCCACCATCACCTTAACACCAAAACCAGACAAAGATGCCACAAAAAGAGAAAAGTACAGGCCAGTATCACTGATGAACATAGATGCAAAAATCCTTAACAGAATTCTAGCAAACAGAATCCAACAGCATATTAAAAAGATCATGCATCATGACCAAATGGGCTTTATCCCAGGGATGCAAGGATTCTTCAATGTTCACAAATCAATCAACATAATATACCACATTAACAAATTGAAAGATGAAAACCATATGATTATCTCAATAGATGCAGAGAAAGCCTTTGACAAAATTCAACATCCATTTATGATAAAAAGCCTCCAGAAAACAGGCATAAAAGGAACATACCTCAACATAATAAAAGCCATATATGATACACCCACAGCAAACATTATCCTCAATAGTGAAAAATTGAAAGCATTTCCCCTAAAGTCAGGAACAAGACAAGGATGCCCACTCTCACCACTACTATTCAACATAGTTTTGGAAGTTTTGGCCACAGCAGTCAGAGCAGAAAGAGAAATAAAAGGACTCCAGATTGGAAAAGAAGTAAATCTCTCACTCTTTGCAAATGACATGATCCTCTATATAGAAACCCTAAAGACTCCACCAGAAAATTACTAGAGCTAATTAATGAATACAGTAAAGTTGCAGGGTATAAAATTAACACACAGAAATCCCTTGCATTCTTATACACTAACAATGAGAAAACAGAAAGAGAAATTAAGGAAACAATTCCATTCACCATTGCAATGAAAAGAATAAAATACTTAGGAATAAATCTACCTAAAGAAGCAAAAGATCTATATATAGAAAACTATAAAACACTGATGAAAAAAATCAAAGATGACACAAATAGATGGAGAAATATACCATGTTCATGGATCAGAAGAATAAATATAGTGAAAGTGAGTATACTATCAAAAGCAATCTATAGATTCAATGCAATCCCTATCAAGCTACCAACGGTATTTTTCAGAGAATTACAACAAATAATTTCACAATTTGTATGGAATCACAAAAAACCTTGAAGAGCCAAAGCAATCTTGAGAAAGAAGAATGGAACTGGAAGAATCAACCTGCCTGACTTCAGGTTATACTACATAGCAACAGTCATCAAGACAGTATGATACTGGCACAAAGACAGAAACATAGATCAATGGAACAAAATAGAAAGCCCAAAGATAAATCCATGCACCTATGGACACCTTTTCTTTGACAAAGGAGGCAAAAATATACAATAGAGAAAAGATAACCTCTTTAACAAGTGGTGCTGAGAAAACTTGTCAACCACTTGTAAAAGAATGAAACTAGAACACATTCTAACACCACACACAAAAATAAACTCAAAATGGAATAAAGATCTAAATGTAAGACCAGAAGCCATAAAACTCCTAGAGGAAAACATAGGCAAAACACTCTCTGACATAATTCACAGTAGGATCCTCTAGGACCCACCTCCCAGAGTAATGGAAATAGAAACAAAAATAAACAAATGGGACCTAATTAAACTTAAAAGCTTTTGCACAACGAAGGAAACTACAACCAAGGTGAAAAGACAGCCTTCAGAATGGGAGGAAATAGTAGCAAATGAAGCAACTGACAAAGGGTTAATCTCAAAAATATACAAGCAGCTATTGCAGCTCAATTCCAGAAAAATAAGTGACCCAATCAAAAAATGGGCCAAAGAACTAAACAGACATTTCTCCAATGAAGATATGCAGATGGCTAACAAACACATGAAAAGATGCTCAACATCACTCATTATCAGAGAAATGCAAATCAAAACCACAGTGAGGTACCATCTCACGCTGGTCAGAATGACTGCTACCAAAAAAGTCTACAAACAAAAAATGCTGGAGAGAATGTGGAGAAAAACAGAACCCTCTTACACTGTTGGTGAGAATGCAAGCTAGTACAGCCACTGTTGAGAACAGTGTGGAGATTCTTAAAATGCTGGAAATAGAACTGCCATATGACCCAGCAATCCCACTGCTGGGCATACACACTGAGGAAACCAGAATTGAAAGAGACATGTGTACCCCGGTGTTCATCACAGGACAGTTTACAATAGCCAGGACATGGAAGCAACCTATATGTCCATCGGCAGACATATGGATAAGAAAGCTGTGGTACATATACACAGTGGAATATTACTCAGCTATTAAAAAGAATACATTTGAATCAGTTCTAATGAGGTGGATGAAACTGGTGCCTATTATACAGAGCAAAGTAAGTCAGAAAGTAAAACACCAATACAGTATATTAACGCATATATATGGAATGTAGAAAGATGGTAACAATGACCCTATATGCGAGACAGAAAAAGAGACAACAGATGTATAGAACAGACTGTTGGACTCTGTGGGAGAAGACAAGGGTAGGATGATTTGAAAGAATAGCATTGAAACATGTATATCATCATATGTGAAATAGATTGCCAGTCCAGGTTCGATGCATGAGGCAGAGTGCTCAGGGCTGGTGCACTGGAATGACCCAGAGATAGGATGGGGCAGGAGGTGGGAAAGAGGGTCTGGATGGGGAACACATATACACCCATGGCTGATTCATGTGAATGTATGGCAAAAATCACCACATTATTGTAAAGTAATTATCTTCCAATTAAAATTTTAAAAAAGCAAATATATAAAAATTTTTAAAAAGAGAAAATTCACAACTATGAATACTCTACATAGCAAAGCTCCCAGTAAGATTTTATGGATGGCTGAAAAATTTTACAGGCAAAAGATAAAAAGTTCAGAATCTCCAAACTAGCTGTATAAGAAGTGCTGAAGAGGCTTCTCTAAGAGAAAAAGAAAAGGCCACAAATAGAAACATGAAAATCAAGAGAGGAAAAGTACATTGGTAATGATAAGTATATAATATAGATAGCAAATCAACCACATATAAAGTTAGTAGGAAGATTAAAAGACAAAGGCAGTAGAATCATCTGTATGCACATCAAGCAGTTGAGGTATATACAAAACAGATGTAAAATATCATGTCAATAACCATAATGATGAGAGGAGAGCCACAGTGCAGGACTTTGAGATGTGTTTCAAATGAAGAGATAAGCAACTTAAATTTTACATATAGATGGACTACTACCTGTAAAACACAAGGGGACCAAGATCTGAAAATCTACATACACACAGAATGAAAAAGAATCCAAACACAACACTGATAATCAAGTCACAAAAGAAAAAGAAAAAGGAACTACAAAAATAACCCCCAAACAACTATAAAATGGCAATAAATACATACATATCAGTCATTACTGTAAATCTGTAGATTAAATGCTCCTATTAAAAGATACGGAAAAGGTCAGTTTTCGTTTCATTCCCAAACAAGGGAAATGCTAAAGAATGTTCAAACCATTGTACAGTTGCGTTCATGTCATGCTAGCAAGGTAATACTCAGCAGTACGTGAACTGAGATCTTCCCGATGAACAAGCTAGATTTAGAAAAGGCAAGATCAAACTGTCAACGTTCACTGGAATCCCAGAAAAATACCTACTTCTGCTTTCATTGACTACACTAAAGCCTTTGACTGTGTGAATCACAGCAAACTGTGGAAATTTCTTAAAGAGTTGGGAATACCAGACCACCTTACATGTTCCCTGAGAAAATGAGGGTCAAGAAGCAACAGTTAGAACTGGACATGGAACAAAGGACTGGTTCAAAATTGGGAAAGAATTACGTCAAGACTGTATATTGTTACCCCACTGATTTTACTTCTGTGCAGAGTACATCATGCGAAATGCCAGGCTGGAAGAATCACAAGTTGAAATAAAGATTGCCAGGATAAATATCAACAACCTCAGATATGCAGATGATACCACTCTAACAGCAGAAAGAAAAGAGGAACTAAAAAGACTCTTGATGAAGCTGAAAGAAGAAAGTGAAAAATCTGGCTTAAAAGTCAACCATCAAAAAACAACAATCATGGCATCCGGTACCATCACTTCATGGCAAATAGATGGGGGAAAAAGTGGAAGCAGTGACAGATTTTACCTTCATGGGCCCAAAAATCACTGTGTATGGTGACTGCAGCCATGAAATTAAAAGATGCTTCCTCCTTGGAAGGAAAGCTATAATAAACCTAGACAGTGCATTAAAAAGCAGAGACATCAGTTTGCCGACAAAGGTCTACATAGTCAAAGCTATGGTTTTCTAGTAGTCCTGTATGGATGAGGGATTTGGATCATAAAGAAGGCTGAGTGCTGAAGAACTGATGCTTTCAAACTGTGGTGTTGGAAAGACTCTTGAGAGTCCCTTGACTGCAAGATCAAACCAGTCACTCCTAAAGGAAATCAACCCTGAATATTCACTGATACTGAATTTGAAGCTCCAATACTTTGGCCACTTGATCATGATGCTGGGAAACACTGAGGGCAGGAAGAGATGGGGATAACTGAGGATGAGATGGTTGGATGGCATCATTGACTCAGTGGACGTGAGTTTGAACAAACTCTGCGTGATAGTGAAGAAAAGGGAAGCCTTGCATACTGCAGTCAATGGGATTACAAAGAAGCAGACACGACTATGGGAAAGAACAACAATAACAACAACATTTAAAGACATAGTAAATGAACTGATACAGAAACAAGACCCATATATATTCTCCAATGGGAGACTCACTTCAGACCCAAAGACAAGCACAGGTGAAAGGGAGGAGATGAAGAAAGATACTCCATGCCCAAAAGAAATCAAAATAAAGATTGGGTATCAATACTTATATCAGAAAAATGGACTCCAAAATAGACACTGTTAACAGAGAATAGGAAGGACATTACATGATGATCAAGGGATCAATCCAAGAAGATAAAAAAACTGAAAAGATAAATGCACCCCTAATAAGACCACTTAAATAGATACAGCAAATACTAACAACATAGAGAAAGTGACAGTAACTCATTAATAGTAGGGTCCTCTACTGTGTCACTATGATTGGAGATGTTTCTTAAAAGAGACAATGAATGACACATTAGACAAGGTGGATATAATAGATAAATGTAGAAATGTCCATCCACAACCAGTAGAGCACACATTCTTTTCAAGTGTACATGGAATATTCTCCAGGACTGATCATGTGCTAGCCTTAGTAAATCTTGTAAAATTGAAATGATAGCAAGAATCTTTTGCCACCCTGAGCTGTGAAACTATAAATCAAGAAGAAGAAAAAAAATGCAAACAACACACATATGTGGAAGTGAAATGATATGTTACTAATAATCAGTGATCCATTAAAGAAATTGAAGAAGAAATGAAAAAAATACCTAGAGACAAAGAAAATGAAAACACAACAATCCCAAATCTGTGGAATACAACAGAAGCAGCTCTAAGAGGAAAGTCTCAAATACATAACCTAATATGATTAGTTGCTCAGTCGTGTCCAAATCTTTGCAACCCCATGGAGCCTGCCAGGTTCCTCTGTCTGTGGGGATTCTCTAGGCAAGAAGACTGGAGTGGGTTGCCATTTTCTCCTCCAGGGGATCTTCCCAATCCGGGGATTGAATCCAAGTCTCCCACCTTGCAAGTGGATTCTTCACCAACTGAGCCACAAGGGAAGCCCAAGAATATTGGAGTGGGTAGCCTATCCCTTCTCCAGAGGATCTTCCCAACCCAGGAATCGAACTGGGGTCTCCTTCATTGCAGGCAGATTCTTTACCAACTGAGCTATCAGGGAAGCCCTGATAGCTTCTTACTTTCACATACCCTAAACTTACAGTTAAAGGAGTTAGAGAAATAAGAATAAATAAACCCAAATTTAGTAGAAGGAAAGAAATCACATAAATCAGAGTATAACTAAACGAACTGGGGTCTAGTAAAACAATAGAAGGGATCAATGAAAACAAGAGCCTTTTCTTTGATGATATAAACACAATAGAAAATCTTCTGTTAGACTCATCAAAAACAAAAGACGACAAGCAAAAACTCCAGAGAGTCAGCCCTACTCAATAAAAGTATAAATTAAAAGGGAGACGTTACAGGCAACATCATAGAAATATAAAGAATCCTAAAAGTTTACCATGAACAACTATACACCAGTAAGACAACCTAGAAGAAATGGACCAAATTCTTGAAATGTGCAATCTTCCAACACTGAAATAAGAAGCAGAAATATGAACAGACCAATTACCTGTAATGAAGTTCAATACATCAGAAAACAACTCCCCCCACCCCCAAAAAAGGTCAGGACCAAATGGTTTCACAGGAGAATTCTACCAAAAATAAAGAGAAGAGTTGATACCTAGCCTTATTAAAGTATTCCAAAAAATGTCATAGGAAGGAACATTTCTGAACCATTGTGAGACCGGTATCACTCTAATACCAAATCCATACAAAGAAGCAACCTAAGTGTTCATTAACAGATGAATGGATAAAGATGATATTGTGTATATATGCAATGGAATATGACTTGGCCATAAAAAGAAAGAAATTTTGATATTTGCAACAATATAAATGGATCTGGAGGGTATTATGTTTAGTGAAATAAGTAAGATAGAGAAAGCCAAATACTGTGTTATCACTTTCATGTGCAACCTAAAAATGAAAAAAGTAGTCATTATACAAAAAGGAATCAGATTCCCACATAAAGAGAACAAGTCATAGGTTAAGAGTTCAGAGATAGAAGTGAGGTGGGGCAATACTGGAGCAGGGAATTAGGAGGTTTAAACTACTAATTAAAAAATAGTTAAACTAAAAGATATATTGTGTACAGCATGGGGAATAAGGCCAATATTTCATAACTATAAATGGAGTATAATTTATAAAAATTTGAATTCACTATGTGCTACATCTGAAAGTAACATCAGTTAAATTCAGTTGTCGCTCAGTCGTCTCTAACTCTTTGCAAGCCATTGACCACAACACGCCAGGCCTCCCTGTCCGTCACCAACTCCTGAAGCTTGCCCAAACTCATGTCCACTGAGTCAGTGAATGCCATCCAACCATCTCATCCTCTGTTGTCCCCTTCTCCTCCCGCCTTCAATCATTCCCACCATCAGGGTCTTTTCTAGCTAGTCAGTTCTTCACATCAGGTAGCCAAACTATTGGAGTTTGAGCTTCAGCATCAGTCCTTCCAATGAATAGTCAGAGTTGATTTCCTTTAGGTTGACTGGTTTGATCTCCTTGCAGTCCATGGGACTCTGAAGAGTCTTCTCCAATACCACAGTTCAAAAGCATCAGTTCTTTGGCACTCAGCTTTTTTTATGATCCAAATCTCACATCTATATATGACTACTGGAAAAACCATAACTTGGACTACATGGATCTTTGTTGGCTAAGTAACGTCTTTGCTTTTTAATAAGCTGTCTAGGTTGGTCATAACTTTTCTTCCAAGGAGCAAGCATCTTTTAATTTCATGGCTGCAATCACCATCTGCCGTGATACTGGAGCCCAAGAAAATAAAGTCTGTCACTGTTTCCATTGCTTCACCATCTATTTGCCATGAAGTGATGGGACCAGATGCCATGATCTTCGTTTTTTGAATGTTGAGTTTTAAGCCAGTTTTTTCACTCTCGTCTTTCAGTTTCATCAAGAGGCTCTTCAGTTCATCTTCACTTTCTGCCATAAGGGTGGTGTCATCTGTGTATTTGAGGTTATTGATATTTCTCCCGGCAGTTTTGATTGCAGCTTGTGCTTCATTCCAGCTCGGCATTTCACAAGATGTACTCTGTACCACAGAGACTGAGACAGAACTGTGTTTGAGTGTCTCCTGTGGAGGTCCAGGTCAGCAGTGGACTGCCCCATGGGCAGGGGCTCTGGGTGTAGCATACCTGAGTATGGCATAAGCCCTCTTGAAAGAGGTCGTCATCAACCCCACCATAGAGCCACCAGAACTTTCACAGAACTGGGGAAACAGACTCTTGGAGGGCACAAACAGAACCTTGTGCATACCAGGACCCAGAAGAAAGGAGCAGTGACCCTACAAGAGACTGGCCCAGACTTGCCCGTGAGTATCCAGGAGTCTCTGGCAGAGGTGTGGGTCAGTGGTGACCTGCTTCAGGTTTGGGGGCAGAGTGTAGCAGTGCATGCATGGGACCTTTTAAAGGAGGTCACCATTATCTTCATTACCTCCACCATAGTTTGGCCCCAGGTAAATAACACGGAGGGAACACAGCCCCACCCATCAACAGAAAATTGGACTAAAGATTTACTAAGCATGGCCCCTCCCATCAGAACAAGACCCAGTTTCCCCCTCAGGCAGTTTCTCCTTTCAGGAAGCTTCCATCAGCTCCTTATCCTTCTCCATCAGAGGGCAGACAGACTGAAAACCATAATCACAGAAAACTAACCACTCTCATCACATGGACCACAGCCTTGTCTAACTCAAAGAAACTGTGAGCCATGCCATGTAGGGCCACCCAACACGAATGGGTCAAGGTGGAGAGTTCTGACAAAACATGGTCCACTGGAGAAGGGAATGGAAAACCACTTCAGTATTCTTGCCTTGAGAGCCCCATGAACAGTATGACAAAGCAAAAATAGGACACTGAAAGATGAACTCCCCAGGTCGGTAGGTGCCCAATATGCTACTGGAGATTAGTGGAGAAATCACTCCAGAAAGAATGAAGAGACATAGTCAAAGAAAAAACAACACCCAGTTGTGGATGTGACTGGTGATGGAAGTAGAGTCCGATGCTGTAAAGAGCAATATTGCATAGGAACCTGGAATGAAAGGTCCATGAATCAAGGCAAAGTGGAAGTGGTCAAACAGGAGATGGCAAGAATGAACATCGACATTTTAGGAATCAGCAGACTAAAATGGACTGGAATGGGTGAATTTAACTCAGATGACCATTATATCTACTACTGTGGGCAAGAATCCCTTAGAAGAAATGGAATAGCCATCATAGTCAACAAAAGAGTCTGAAATGCAGTACTTGAATGCAATCTCAAAAACGACAGAAAGATTTCATTTCCAAGGGCAAACCATTCAGTATCACGGTAATCCAAGTCTATGCCCCGACCAGTAATGCTGAAGAAGCTGAAGTTGAACTGTTCTATGAAGACCTACAAGACCTTTTAGAACTAACACCCAAAAAAGATATCCTTTTTGTTATAGGGGACTGGAATGCAAAAGTAGGAAGTCAAGAAACACCTGGAGTAACAGGCAAATTGGGCCTTGGAGTACAGAACAAAGCAGGGCAAAGTCTCATAGAGTTTTGCCAAGAGAACACACTGGTCATAGCAAGCACCTCTTCCAACAACACAAGAGAAGACTCTACACATGGACATCACCAGATGGTCAACACTGAAATCAGATTGATTATTTCTTTGCAGCCAAAGATGGAGAAGCTCTATACAGTCAGCAGAAACAAGACCGGGCACTGACTGTGGCTCAGATCATGAACTCCGTATTGCCAAATTCAGATTTTTTTTTTTTTTTTGGCTTATTTTGTGTTTTTTTTTATTGCTATTTACATTCACATTGTTATGCAGCCAACTTTTTTCATCTTGTAAAACTAAATTCAAAACTAAAACTAAAAACTAAAAACCAAATTCAGATTTAAATTGAAGAAAGTAGGGAAAACCACTAGGCCATTTATGTATGACCTAAATCAAATCCCTTATGATTATACAGTAGAAGTGGGAAATAGGTTTAAGGGCTAGATCTGATAGAGTGCATGATGAACTATGGACGGAGGTCATGACTTTGTACAGGAGACCAGGATCAAGACCATCCCCAAGAAAAAGAAATGCAAAAAAGCAAAATGGCTATCTGAGGAGGCATAACAAATAGCTTTGAAAAGAAGAGAAGCAATAAACAAAGGAGAAAAGGAAAGATATTCCCATCTGAATGCAGAGTTCCAAAAAATAGCAAGGAGAGATAAGAAAGCCTTTCTCAGAGATCAGTGCAAAGAAATAGAGGAAAACAATAGAATGGGGAAGACTAGAGATCTCTTCAAGAATATTAGAGATACTAAGGGAACATTTCATGCAAAGCCTTCATATGTATGATGACAAAAACTTCTATTATATGAACAATAAGATTGTATGGGCTTATGGGGACTGCCTGGGGCATGTTCTCAGTATATCTATTTAGGGTTTCTTCTTAGGGTCTGGATGAATGTCAGATGTCTATCTAGTGACTTTGTGAAAAAAGGCTAACAGGATTACTAGGTTAGGAATATGATTTTGTGAAAACCAAAAGGGTCCTACTTGTCTCTGCTCTTCTTGTTTATTAGTGTGATCTGAAAAACATGATATGTTGCAGAACTTGAACAGTGTCTCTGATTGATCCAACCCACATAATTTCCAGGAATTAGGCCTTGAATATTACCTGGTCCACTACCCTCTACTTATCTAATGAATGATAAAAGCCTTAATTATTTTGAATTTATTCCTCTGAGAAAGCCATTATCATTCTATGAACTAATTTGTCCTTAATAGATATAGTCTAAATCATGTCTAACTTGATCATGGCAATATGCTAACAATCTTCTTTAGCAATACACTCTATGTGCACAGATTTCAACCTTTGAAAATTCAAAATGTGTCCGATTGGCCTGAGAAAACATTATGGATGAGAATGTGTGTTAAAAGTGCATAAAGGATCACCAATACCTCATTGACTATTGCTCTTCCTACTTGTTGTTGTTGTTCAGTCACTCAATCATGTCCAACTCTTTGTGACCCATGGACTGCAACACGCCAGGCTTCCCTGTCCTTCACTATCTCCCGGAGTTTGCTCGAGCTCATGTTCATTGAGTGGATGATGCCATCCAGTCATCTCATTCTCTGTTGTCCACTTCTCCTGCCTTCAGTCTTTGCCAGGATCATGGTCTTATCTAATGAGTCGGCTCTTCCATTAAGTGACCAAATATTGGAGCTTCAGCTTCAGCCTCAGTCCTTCCAATGAATATTAAGAATTGATATCCTTTAGGATTGACTGGTTTGATCTCCTTGCAGTCCAAGGGACTCTCAAGAGTCCTCTCCAGCACCATGATGCAAAAGCATCAGCCTTGTTTTTGGTCCAACTCTCATATCTATGCATGACTACTGGAAAAACTGTAGGTCTGACTATATGGACCTTTGTTGGCAAAGTGATGTCTCCACTTT
The DNA here is from genome assembly GCF_023699985.2 of Odocoileus virginianus. NCBI lineage: Eukaryota > Metazoa > Chordata > Mammalia > Artiodactyla > Cervidae > Odocoileus > Odocoileus virginianus. The sequence goes on from NC_069697.1 coordinate 23,209,173, forward strand.
TTAATATACTATCTAGGTTTGTCATAGCTTTCTGTCCAAAAAGCAAGGGTCTTCTAATTTCACCACTTCAGTCACCATCTACAGTGGTTTTTGAGCCCAAGAAGAGAAAATCTTCCACTTTTTCCCCTTCATTTGCTGTGAAGTGATGGAACTGGATGCCATTATCTTAATTTTTTGAATGTTGAGTTTTAAGCCAACTTTTTCACTCTCCTTTTTCACCCTCATCAAGAAGCTCCTTAGTTCCTCCTCTCTTTCTGCCATCAGAGTGGTATTATTTACATATCTGTGGTTGTTGATATTTCTCCCAGCAATCTTGATTCCAGCTTGTAACTCATCCAGCCTGGCATTTCACACGATGTCCTCTGCAAATAAGTTAAGTAAACAGGGTGACTGTATACAGCCTTGTCATACTCCTTTCCCAATTTTGAACTAGTCAGTTCTTCCATGTAAGGTTCTAACTGTTGCTTCTTGACCTGCACACAGGTTTCTCAGGAGGCAGGTAAAGTGGTCTGGTATTCCCATCTTTTTCAGAATTTTCCACAGTTTGTTGTGATCCACACAGTCAAAGGTTTTCACAAAATTAATGAAGCAGAAGTAGATGTTTTTCTGGAATTCCCTTGCTTTCTTATGATCCAACTAGTGTTGGCAATTTGATCTCTGATTCCTCTGCCTTTTCTAAATCTAGCATGAACACCTGGAAGTTTTTGGTACACGAACTGTTGAAGCCTGGCTTGAAGGATTTTGAGCATTACCTTGCTAGCATGTAAAATGAGCATAATTGTATAGTAGTTTGAACATTCTTTGACATCTCCCTTCCTTGAGATTAGAATGAAAACTGACCTTTTCCAGTCCTGTGGCCACTTCTGTGTTTTCTCAATTTGCTGGCATGTTGAATGCAGCACTTGACAGCATCATCTTTTAGGATTTGAAATAGCTCAACTGTAATTCCATCACTTCCACTAGCTTTGTTTCTGGTAATGCTTCCTAAGTCCCAGTGACTTCACCTCCAGGATTTACTTTAATTAACCTTAAATCTGGATACTCAGCTAAGGCCATTCTACAAATAAGGTCTCTGCATTTAAGCAATATTCATCTACCTACCCAACATCCAACTGATAGTATGATTTCACTGGGTCACCTTCTTTCCTTTCCCTCCTTGATGATTTGCCTTCAAGAAAAGAAGTAATTGGCCAACATGGTTATACTGATTAAATTAAGTATAATTTAATTATGCTGTAGCAGGCAAGAAAAAAAAAAACCTATCTTTTCTGTCAGAAAGAACCTACCCATAACCTGGGTTCTTAGGGTCTTTCGCACCTTTAGCACACATTTTATATCCTAGATTACATTATTTAATGCAGATGCTCTGGATTTATTACTCTAAGTTTCCAAAGTGCAGCCCTAACTCTCATTGTTCCCTGAGATTTCTCCATTCATATCTGGATAGTTTTATAGTAACAAATTTTACTTTTGATGTGGCTTTATTTGAATGCCAATAACTTTGTTGAGACAAGTCGATGTGAAGAGAAGGTAGGCAATCAGGTGAAATGAAATGCAGACATATTCTAGCCTGAGACCAAAGGCAGAAAGGACAATGTATGCACAAGACTGACTAGCACAGTGGCTTCACCAAATATCCCCCAGTAGTGAGGCAATTCATGCAAATATACCTGTAACACACATTAAGAAGAGAGACAGAGATTGTTGACAGTTCCATAGAAGTTTATAGAACACGATCTCCTTATTTACCATCTGCTAGGGGAACAACAGTGCCTAATGCCACTGAGTTCATGGGAGGCAAACAGATCTGAGTTCAGAGTTTCTAGAGCCCAGTACATGTGAGAAAATCTACTTGTCTCCAAGAGAATGTGGTCTACACAAAACAGCATGGGAGCCTGCCACAAGGTGAAAGTTTTACAATGAGAATAATCCCAAGACTTATTAAACTGTTTTCCAAAAATATGCAACAGAGTAAGACAGCCTTCCTGTGAAGTCACCGGCAGTTTAATATATGCGGCAACATGTGCCCAGACAGTAGAATAATATAAAGCAGTGTTAGTAACAGTCTCCTCAGAACTGAGACTCCTTAAATATGAAACTTCTTGGCCATATATACCACGTGTCCAAAACAGCTACACAGTATCTCTGTATATCCATTTACTTTTCTTCAACACTTGCTACTTTAAGAAGTTGGTGTGAGATGAAACTTTTATTTAATATGTACAATATTTAACATGGTGCCCAGAAACCTTAGATTAACAAATTTATTGTAATAATATGTTGTTGGGAAGGGAAAAATAGGTAGCAAGGCAGGCCTAAATCTTGACCTGCAATAAGATTGAAATATCTCCAGTATATCCTGAAAGACCCTCAAAATGATCTGATCCATACTTCTTCCCTGAGAAATACCCATTATAAAGTCCTTTTCTACTTCTAGGGAAATTCTCCAAAGGAACAGTGAATGCCTTGGTCCTAACTGCCACAAACAGGTACATGGCCAAAGGTTGGACATTTCTGGTCTTTACTGTATAATTTCTCTTAAAGTTGAAGTTGTACAGACTGCATGCTAAAGGAAAATGTGAGTCAGGTAGTAGGCAATAAGTACAACCTTGTGGTCCCCATACTTTCTGTCTGCCTGCTTTGGAAAATGAACTGAAACTGGAGAGCAAGGAAAACAAAGGGCATTTCTTATATCTTCTCCTGCCTCAACACATATAGTCTACTGTGAAATAGGGAACCTACACAACCTAGAAGCCACATAAAGACACCCACTCAGAAGGTGGATATTAACAGATATAGCAGGTAGAGAAGGAAAGACAATCTACTGAATGGGAGAAAATATTTGATAATGATATGTCTAATAAAGGGTTAATACTCAAACAAACAAAAATACTAATCCAAAAATATGCATGCACCACAATGTTCATTGCGGCATTATTTACAATAGCCAAAATATGGTGCAATGTAAGTGTTGATCAATAGTTAAATGGATAAAGAAGGTGTGGGATGTGTGTGTGTGTGTGTGTGTGTGTGTGTGTGTGTGTGTGTGTGTGTGTTGGAGAAGGCAATGGCACCCCACTCCAGTACTCTTGCCTCAAAAATCCCATTGATGGAGGAGCCTGGTGGGCTGCAGTCCATAGGATCGCTAAGAGTCAGACACGACTGAGCGACTTCACTTTCACTTTTCACTTTCATGCTTGGAGAAGGAAATGGCAACCCACTCCAGTGTTCTTGCCTGGAGAGTCCCAGGGACGGGGGAGCCTGGTGGGCTGCCGTCTATGGGGTCGCACAGAGTTGGACACGACTGAAGCGACTTAGCAGCATGTGTGTGTGTGTGTGTGTGTGTGTGTGTGTGTGTATAACTCAGCCATAAAAAGTGAATAAAAATTTGTCATTTGCAGCAACATGGATGGGCATAGAAGGCATTAGGCTAAGTGAAATAAGTCAATCGGAGAAAGATAATTACTCTATGGTATCACTTATGTGTATAATTTTAAAAATACAATAAACTAGTGAATATAGCAGCAACAAAAAAAGCTGATTCATAGTTGCAGAGAACAAACGTGGTTAGCAGTGCAAGGGGCAGTGGCAATATAGGGGTGGGAATGTAGGAGGTGCAAACTACTGGGGGTAAGATTGGCTACAAAGATGTATTATTGGACAACATGAGGAATATAGCCAATATTTTAAAATAACTATAAATAAAACATAACCTTTAAAATTGTATAAAAATAATTTTTTTTTTTTTAAAGAAGAAAAGCTTCCAGAAGCATACGCTTTATAAACATTTCCCTTTTTTGAAGTTTATTTTCATAATTCTATCAGGAATTTCTGTTAAATAATTTTTGTTCATAACCCTATGATTCTTGTCCGGGTTTCAGTTTATAAATCTTCATCCATACCCAATGAGTTCATATTCCTCCTTGCTCTGAGAAGGCTCCTTTTCAAATTGGAACTTACAGTTTTAATTGTTCCAACCACTGTAATCCATACTAGAATGCACCCTGTGGGCTGTTCTACATGCTAATCCTGTGAGCTTCTGACTTGAAACCTTTCCAACTCCTTTCCTGCCTGGAATCTCATTATTCTAGATTCACTCATGCCTCCCCCTTTTTGGAAGCCTTCCTTGACCACCACCCACATTGGCTTGGAGAGCTGCCCTTCTTAACCTATTTCATCTGCTTCCTCTATTACATTCGCTTCTGTTATAATCATTCTCTCCACATCTAGACTTTACATCTTTACAACAGTCACATTGCACTATTTTCTTAAAATATGGCACAAAATACAAGATAAATATATTGATAAATATAGGGTGGAAAGCAGTCACAAAGGAGCCCCTTGGACAGCAAGTAGGTAAAACCAGTCAGTCTTAAAGGATATCAACCCTGAATATTCATTGGAAGGATTGATGCTAAAGCTGAAGCTCCAATACTTTCGCCACCTGATGCAAAGAGCCGACTCATTGGAAGAGACCCTGATGCTGGGAAATGTTGAGGGCAGGAGAAGAAGGAGGTGACAGAGGATGAAATGATTGGATGGTATCACTGGCTCAATAGAATCTGAAATGAATCTGAACAAATGAATCTCAAATGAATCTGAACAAATTCCAGGAGATGGTGAAGGACAGGGAAGCCAGGCGTACTGTAGTCCATGGGGTCTCTTAGCAACTGAACAACAGCATAAAAGAGAAGGAGAAACAATGGAAGGGCGAAGGCCAAAAAATTCATTCAAATGTTATAGTTTTCGGTAAGTAATGGACACCTAAAGGAAGTTTCATGTGGTTAATTTTCTTTGCTTCCTCTTGTCTGTCTCTCCCTTTGGAAGACAAATTCCATGAGAGTAATAACTTTGTCAGTTCACAGTAGTACCTCACGGGTATGAGGTAACATCTCATGTGGCTTAGAACAGTGTCGAGGATAGGGTAGATACTTAATGGAAAGAAAAGGCACTGGTAATAGATTATTAGTATATGGAGTTCTGATATCAGCTCTGCTACTACAGGGTAACGTCTGGACATATAGAAAAACCTGAAGTTTTTTTGAAGTTTATTTTTATAATCCTATAAGGAATTTCTGTTAAATAATTTTTGTTCATTTTGTTCAGTTGATAAAAAAAATTTATCAACTGTCCTGTCAAACTTAGGGAATTTGTTCTGATATACTAGGCAATGGGTGTAAAACTTCTCTGAAAATATTCTACATTCCAGGGTTTCAGAAGTTATGTTGAGAAATGTGGGACAATGTTTTGGAAAGTAACATAGAGGTAGGTACAAAAGCCGCACATGAAATGATCCAAAGAAAAAAAATTAAATGCATTAAAGTGATTACTGCCACATTGCTTAAGGTAACCCAAACCTGGAATAACCCAAATGTCTCACAACAAATGTGGATTTGGGGCTTCCCTGGTGGTCCAGTGGTTAAGAATCCGTTTCCAAGGCAGGGGACAAGGGTTCAATCCCTGGTCAGGGAACTAAGAGCCCACATGCCATGGAGCAACTAGACCTGTGTGCTGAGACAGTGTGCCGCGACAACTAGACACAATGAAGATCCAGTGCGGCCAAAAATAAGTAAATAAATACAACTGATTTAACACAGTGTTGGAGTATTTTGTAATCACTAAAAGAAGTTTTAAATAACAAATGGAAAGCATAATAAAACTAAGAAGCAATAAATATAAATCCAATCTTGTCTAGACACAGTGAACTCAACTCTATAAAATGAGTATGCGTGTTAAATATAAGCGAAAATTGATTGTGTATCAGAAGGATACTTATTGCAAACCTGGTGAAAGTGGCTTATTGCCTGGTGAAAGTGGCTCAGTTGTGTCTGACTCTTTTGTGACTACATGGACTGTAGCCCACCAGGTTAATCTGTCCATGGAATTCTCCAGGCAAAAATGCTGGAATGGGTAGCTATTGCCTTCTCCAGAGGATCTTCCCAACCCAGGGGATCGAACCCAGGTCTCCCGCATCGCAGGCAGATTCTTTACCATCTGAGTCACCAGGAAAGCCCAAGGAGACTGGAGTGGATGGCCTATCCCTTCTCCAGGGGATCTTCCCGACCCAGGAATTGAACCAGGGTCTTCTGTGCTGCAGGTGGATTCTTTACCAACTGAACGATCAGGAAACTAGCCTGGACTAAGGCTAATTTCAGCAGAAAAGTAACTTAATATAGTTTTTCATCTGGTTCCTAAAATCACTCAAAGTACTGGAGAAACGAATGAAGTGGAAGCTTATAGGGACACTAGCAGTATCTCTGCCACAGGACTTGGTCTAGTGAGAAAACCCCCACAAAACCCGCAGCTGCTGCTGGGTGCTGATGTGTGTGCTCGGCCGTGTCTGACTCTGTGACCCCGTGGACTGTCGCCCGCCAGACTCCTCTGTCCATGGGATTTTCCAGGCAAGAATACTGGAGTGGGTTGCCGTTTCCTACTCCAGGGGATCTTTCCAACCCAGAGACTGAGATTCAGTCTCTTGCGTCTGCTGCATCAGCAGGCGGATTCTTTACAACTGTTCCACCTGGGAAGTTGCCCAGTGCTAAATGCTAAGAATTTGATTAACACTAATAGTGAACGCTACCCATAAAGTGTGCTTCTGTGTCAGAATTCCATCCTATTAACACAACCGTTGCTCTCTTTGTAACCTGTATGTTTCTGCCACATATGCCGGCAAAATGAAGACCGTTTTCACACATGCTTATCTCCAGACTAAGGTCTTATGAAAATTGCTGAGATTAGCAGAGCAAATTCACAAACCTGCCTCCTGGTTGCAGGGGAAGCTAGAAACTATAGTCCTTTTTCAGTGTTGGGAAACTATACACAGCATCCTGCTGCTGCTGCTGCGGCTGCTGCTGCTAAGTCACTTCAGTTGTGTCCGACTCTGTGCGACCCCATAGACGGCAGCCCACCAGGCTCCGCCGTCCCTGGGATTCTCCAGGCAAGAACACTGGAGTGGGTTGCCATTTCCTTCTCCAATGCATGAAAGTGAAAAGTGAAAGTGAATTATCTCAGTCCTGTCTGACTCTCAGCGACACCATGGACTGCAGCCTACCAGGCTCCTCCGTCCATGGGATTTTCCAGGCAAGAGTACTGGAGTGGGGTGCCGTTGCCTTCTCTGACACAGCATCCTACTTACTTCTAAAAATTAAAAATAAAATAGCTGACATTATAATCTAGATTTGCAAAGAGAAATTGAGATATGACTATTTTGTAAATTATAAATTGTTTCAGGTTTCCTATAGAGATAATCAAGTCATTGACAAGCAGTGACTTTTTTCTTTCTCCAACTACTTAATCATGTATTTCCTTTTCTTAATGTTCACACTGAGAAATCTAGTATAAGATTGAAAACAAGTAGTGATAACAGCGTTCTCTGAATTATTCCTGATTTTAAGATAAATGCATTCAGTAATTCAAAAGTATGATATTTGCAGTAGGTCATTTGTAAATGACCTTAACTTTTTCATGTTAAGAAAAGTTCGCATTTACTTAGCAGGATACCCTCTGGTAAAGGAAATTAGGAGGTACAAACTTTCAGTTATAAAATAGATAAGCCACAGGGATATAATATACTGCATAAGAAATATGGTTGATAATATTTGTACAGGGACACATGATTACATGGGATTCCCCGGAGGCTCAGTGGTAAAGAATCCGCTTGCAATGCAAGAGACCCAGGTTCGATCCCTGGGTCAGGAAGAGCCCCTAGAGGAGGGCTTGGCAACCCACTCCAATATTTTTGCTTGGAGAATCCCGTGGGCGGGAGAGCCTGGCAAGCTATATACTCCATGGGGTCACAAAGAGTCAGACGTGACTGAAGCTACTGAGCATGCATGCATGCACATGATACATGATGGTCATTTCATAATGCATATAAATGTCAAATCACTATGTGATATACTTGAAACCAACATAATATTGCATGTCAATTATATTTCCATTTTTTTAAGTTCCCTTTTACTCTTCACTTGCCAAGACTTTTAGTAACAAATGGATATTGAATGCTACCAAATGCTATTTCTTCATTTAATTAAGTAAGTATATGTATTTTCTCTTTTAATTTCTCAATATGGTAAACTACAATAATAGACTTCATATGTTAAAACAGTGTTGCTTTCCAGGGAAAACTCCAGTTTTCCTAATGCAGTGTCTTGCCTTTAAAGAGGGTTGGATTCAGATTGCTGCTAATTTGACTATGATTTTTATATCACTTCCTAAACAACATCTACATGATTCTCCTGTTGTCCCTAAAAGCTTTTAATATCAAAGTTATAGTATGTTCATAGAATAAGTAGAATAATATTACCTCTTTTATATCTTCAGAAGGAGTTGTCTAAGTTTGGAACTATTTATTCTTTACTGGTATGACATATAAGGGCTGGAACTTTCTTTTCCACCATCTTGCTGATGCCACTCCCCTAAATTATATATTTATACGTTTGACATTTTATCTGTTTTCAGATACATTATCATAAACATATTTATGACATCCTCCTTATATCTATAGTTATGGTCCCTTTTTTTTTTCTACTAATACAGTTCATTTGTGCATAAGCAATATCCATCCTTAGAAGGAAATTCACTTCTGATTCCTTCTGATTTTCCTAAATAATCTCACAGCACAGCAGAGAGCCCAGGGCCATGGGGCATGCTGTAATCTTTGATTTTATAGATACCCAGCAGCCTTTAAATATTCATTTATTACTTATTAACTAAAATATAATGTCTATGAGTCCCTTGGGCTATCATCCAATTTTAACACATTCAGCCCAAAATATCAGAAAAACCAATGTACCAAACATCAAGCGTCAAGGTAAATGGACTTCTTCTAACAATAAGTGGGACAAATTCTGGATATGCTCCCACATCCTTAGGCAGGGGAAACACAAAAATCATAGAAGATAATAATGAAGTAGTTGTTGATGGTTATTACGGTTCAGTGGCAATTATTCAAATTGTGAACATAGGTTAAACATGCCACGACTCAGTACTTTAAGCAGATTGCAATGAAATATTCCTAGTTTCATTTATTTTATTCCTTAGTTTCACATTAACACTTAGGAGCTAGACAAAGCCCCTCTCCATTTCTTCTGACAGCTGATACCTCACTTCTTGGGGAGAAAGAGTGCTGCTCCAGTTGGTCAGATTTCAGAGCAAATGTGAAGACATGTTTTTCTGTGAATAAAAGCAATGGGAAATCTTCACTTTGGCTCTTTCTCTTCTAATAATTGTAAGTATAAACTCTTCATCCCTTTGAGTAGTAACCTCCAAGATTCAGTTTCGGGCAAGGGAAGGAGGGGACCATTTAGGCTTGGAGTAAAAAAAGATACCCATGGGATCTAGCCCAGAGATCCTTAAATATCCCATTCACAGGCACCTTTAAAATTTTGGGGAAACCTACATACCTTCTCACACATTTTTAAAATGACATTTAGGATTTTTAAATAAATTATTTAAGTCGAAATAGTTCCAAGTGATCTGACTTCCACTACATTAAAATACTGACATTTTAAATAAAACTGTTATTTCACTCTTTTAAAAGGTATCCAATGGAACTGAAATGCCATAACAATTTTATACCCACTATCAAACATTTTAAAGACAAGATGTTTATAAAGTTAAAATTTTTTTAATTCCTTTTTCTCTTTAATCTGTATTTATACCCCACTCCCCCACAAAACTTTACCCTAACATATTCTTATGGTTGAAAGTATTTTATGGATTCCTCTATCATATTCTTCTGCCACACATACACGTATAATATTTAAATCTTTTCGGTAGCTATAAAATTCCATGGGTTGAAAATTTCCTTCTGAAGTTAGTTATAATTTTTATTTATTCACTATTGATCAAAGTAGTACAGTGTAAATTCTAAATCTTGACAAATATGGAACATAAAAATATGTCTTTGGAAATGCATTCCATAGATGAACTTTTCCCCAATTAGTTCATGTATCTAAGAATGAATATTGCTTAATGCTACAGGGTTCAGCACAACTACTATTTCTATTTTTAGTTTTATTTGTGATCACTGATAAATTTTTTCAAATAAGTCAGTTGGGAGAAAAGGATAAACTTTTAGCAGTTCACTCATTTCTTTAAATTCCTTCTATGTTATGTGTTTTTAAAAAAATCACATAAAAAAAAAATAAAAAATAAAAAAAATAAAAAAATCACATAACCATCTATTATCAAAGAATAATCATCGTCATGTGACAAATATTTAGAAACCACTTGATTTGCAAAATGATTGGCTATTATTAGAGTCATTCATTTTCTCAGCACTGGTACCATATTTCAAATATTTAATATTAAATATATATTACTTAACTGCTTAATGCCCTAGAATTTTACACATCAGATTGATGCATGTGTTTTGCATGGATGAAAAATATGTTTTTCTTTTCAAAGTGGGAGAAGGAAAATTGTGGAAGAGGAGACCGGAAAGGGAAGCCGTGAGTCTTTGATGACATGTCAGTTCTCTGGCAAATGCATTTTCGGGAAGAATGTGTGAAAATTAAGAATCTGGATATTTATTCTCTTCACACTATCTGTAACTGTTTACCTCTAAGGTACGGGTATCCAGTTTTGAGATTGTTGCTGTTCTTGTTCAGTCACCGGATTGTGTCTGATTCTTTGCAAGCCCATGGACTTCAGCACACCAGTCCTCCCTGCCCCTCACCATCTCCCAGAGTTTGCCCAGGTTCATGTCCATTGCATCAGTTATGGCATCCAGCCATCTCATCGTCAGATGCCCTCTTCTCTTTCTGCCCTCAATCTTTCCCAGCATCAGGGACTTTTCCAGTGAGTCGGCTAAATGCATCAGGCGACCAGAATACTGGAGCTTCAGCTTCAGCCTCAGCCTCAGCATCAGTCCCTTCCAGTGAGTATTCAGGGTTGATTTCCCTTCAGATTAACTAGTTTGATCTCCTTGCTGTCCAAAGGACTTTTGGGAGTCTTCTCCAGCACCACAGTTCAAAGGCATCAATTCTTTGGCACTCTGCCTTCTTTACAGTCCAACTTTCACAACCATATGTGACAACTGAGAAGACCATAGCCTTGACTATACGGATGTTTGTCTGCAGAGTAATGTCTCTGCTTTTCAACACACTGTCTAGGTTTGTCATGGCTTTCCTGCCAAGAAGCAATCATCTTCTGACTTCGTGGCTGCAGTCACCATCCACAGTGATTTTAGAGCCCAGAAGAGGAAATCTGTCACTACTTCCACCTTTTCTCCTTCTATTTGCCATGAAGTATTGGGGCCGGATGCCATGATCTTAGTTTTTTTAATACTTAGTTTTAAGCCAGCTCTTTCACTCTCCTCCTTCACCCTCATCAAGAGGCTCTTTAGTTTCTCTTCACTTTCTACCATTAGAGTGGTATCATCCACATAACTGAGGTTGTTAATGTTTCTCCCGCCTATCTTGATTCCAGCTTGTAACTCATCCAGCCTGGCATTTCTCATGATATGCTCAGTGTACAGATTAAATAAACAGGGTGACAGCAGACAGCCCTGTCTTACTCCCTTCTTAATCCTGAACCAATCAGTTGTTCCATTCAGGATTCTAACTATTGCTTCCAGACCCTCATACAGGTTTCTCAGGAGACAGGTAAAATGGTCTGGCATTCCCTCTCTTTAAGAGCTTTCCACAGTTTGTTATGACCCACACAGTCAAAGGCTTTAGTGTAGTTGATGAAACAGTGGTAGATGTTTTTCTGGAATTCCCTTGCTTTCTCTATGATCCAGTGAATGTTGGCAATTTGATCTCTGGTTCCTCTGCCTTTTCTAAACCCAGCTTGAACATCTGGAAGTTCTTGGTTTGCATAATGCTGAAGCCTAGCATGCAAGATTTTAAGCATTATCTTCCTAGCATGGGAGATGAGTGCAACTGTCCAATGGTTAGGACATTGTTTAGTACTACACTTCTTGATATTATTAGTTTAACCCAATTTACAGGGCTTCCCCAGGGGCTCATGGGTAGAAGAATTTGCCTGCAATGTAGAAGCCACAAGAGTCGTGGGTTCGATTCCTGGGTCGGGAAGATCAACCCACTCCGGTATTCTTGCCTGGAGAATCCCATGGACAAAGGAGACTGGCGGGCTATCGTCCATAGGGTTGCAAAGACTCAGACATGACTGAATCGATTTAATGCACACAAAATCCAATTTACTAGATACCTCTAACTTAGGAAACAAGTACAAGATAGCAATTGGTCAGTCTAACTCAAGAACTGCTTAATAACTGACTACTAAGAAGCAGGTTGTAAAAATGTACAACAAAGAGTAAGAAGGATATGCTTCGGGCCCTTCCAGAGTGAGGTAGTTAAAAGGACAAACATTGGGTGGAAACACTGGGTGTTGATGTCAGGGATTAAAATATAAAGGATGACTGAGCAAGTACTGAAGTCCTCAGTGTGTGGCAGGAAGGTCTGGAAACAAGGATGGTGCCAACTGGTGCAGGTAAATGGAGTTGCTAGCTCTGAACATGAAGTACAGGATCACGAACAGTCTCCACCTGTGGAGGCCCGGAGATGAAGCATCACCAGGGGAGAGCCAGGTCTCAGGGAAGCCAAGAAAGCCGGGGAAAGAGGTGTGAACACAAAGTGAAAAGGCTAGTCGCTCTGTCATGTCTGACTCTGCGACCCCATGGACTGTAGCCCACCAGGCTCCTCTGTCCATGGGATTCTCCAGGCAAGAATACTGGAGTGGGTTGCCATTCCCTTCTCCAGGAGATCTTCCCGACGCAGGGATGGAACTCAGGTCTCCTGCACTGCAGGCACATTCTTTACCTCTGAGCCACCAGGAAAGCCTTAACCACATACGAAACCTTATTGCTTTTGCTTTTCTTGATTCCTTTGTAGATTTCTCTCCCTAAGGACCTCTGCTCAGAATGAAGGTGACTTGACCCAGGCAGAATGTTCTTGAGTTTCTCTAGCATTAAAAAAAAGAAGAACTTGGAGGTTATGGCATCTGCCATAAAGGATAGGACAAGCTTAAATGTCCTCCAGCTCCTTCAGGAAATGGAGAAACAGAATGAGCAGGACAGGCTGCTGGCACTGTGAGTGCCTGTCCACAGGCCAATCTCAGCAGCCAGACGCCTGGAATCCTGGAGCCCAAGGAAAGGAGAAAAGCCAGAATATGAGGTTTCATCTAAGGGTGGAAGAAGGAGGTCTCAGAAAATTCCTGCGAATGCAAGATACCAGTATTAGTGCCTCGGATACAATTCTTTGAAAAGTGAAACATTTTATTCTCCCGGTAGTTGGCTCTTTTCCACTAGTAAACTTTTGATATCGATGCTGAAAATGAAAACATAATCAGTAAAAGCCCAGGCCCTGCATAGCTCCAAGGGAAGCTACCAGGCTCCACCCAGGCCCCCAGGGAAAGATTCAAGTGACTAACTGAGAAAGAGAAGGAAATATTCTTGACAGTCAAGTTCTCTGTGGGATCAAAGAGCAGACTATTCAATTCAGAGACATTATTTCTGTATGGAGAAATGAAAATAGAAGGAAAGCAAAATTGTTCAATACAGGATGTTTCATTTTTTTGTTTTTTTTTTTAATTACTGGCATTGTTTTAAATTTGTGTTTACTGCCCTCTGGTGGTCATTTAAAAAACTACATGGTGACCAAATTTCTACACTGTGAAGTGAAAATGCTTTAGTTGCTCTGTCGTGTCCGACTCTTTGCCACCCCATGGATTGTACTCTGCTAAGCTCCTCTGTCCGTGGGATTCTCCAGCAAGAATTCTGGATTAGGGTGCCATTTCCTTCAGGGGATCTTCCCCACCCAGGGACTGAATCCAGGCCTCCCGCATTGCAGGCAGATTCTTTAGCATCTGTATCCAAGGGTAAAAACAGGAAGAGAGGAAAAGCAGAGGCAAACGCTTATTGAAAACTAACTGAATTAAATTCTACATAGTTCATGAGCTTCTCTGGTAATGTCAAAGAAGCTATATGCTCAATTGTTTTGGTCTCAGGTGGGTGTATAAGTGATATATCATTGATTTTCCACAGCATTAAAGGCAGGAGATGTAAGACTCGCGGGTTCGATCCCTGGGCTGGGAAGATCCCCTAGAGGAAAGCATAGAAACCCACTCCAGTTTCTTGCCTGGAGAATCCCATGGACAGAGGAGCCTGGTGGGCTGCAGCTCATGGGGTCGCAAAGGGTCGGACACGACTGAAACAACTTAGCACATGCACACAGCTGTAGTGGAGCCTTCAGGCTCTAAAGCCAGTCTGACAGTATTTGAATTCCAACTTGGGCACTGGAAGATGTTAGGAAAGTTATTTAATTTCTCTTGATTCCCATTTCCACATCTAAAGAATGAAATTAATAATAGCACCTGAGAAAAGCTAACTTGTAAATTGTCTAGAACAGTGCCTGGCACATGGTATCTGATCTGGACACGACTGATGCGCCTGAGCGTTATGCACCACTTCTGTTAAGAACCACTTGTTCCACAAAAGGAAACTATAAGCAAGGTGAAAAGACAGCCCTCAGATTGGGAGAAAATAATAGCAAACGAAGCAACAGACAAAGGATTAATCTCAAAAATATACAAGTAACTCCTGCAGCTCAATTCCAGAAAAATAAATGACCCAATCAAAAAATGAGCCAAAGAACTAAACAGACATTTCTCCAAAGAAGACATGCAGATGGCTAACAAACACATGAAAAGATGCTCAATATCACTCATTATCAGAGAAATGCAAATCAAAACCACAATGAGGTACCATTACACGCCAGTCAGGATGGCTGCTATCCAAAAGTCTACAAGCAATAAATGCTGGAGAGGGTGTGGAGTAAAGGGAACCCTCTTACACTGTTGGTGGGAATGCAAGCTAGTACAGCCGCTATGGAGAACAGTGTGGAGATTTCTTAAAAAACTGGAATTAGAACTGCCATATGACCCAGCAATCCCACTGCTGGGCATACACACCGAGGAAACCAGATCTGAAAGAGACACATGCACCCCAATGTTCATCACAGGACTGTTTATAATAGCCAGGACATGGAAGCAACCTAGATGCCTATCAGCAGACGAATGGATAAGGAAGCTGTGGTACATATACACCATGGAATATTACTCAGCCATTAAAAAGAATTCATTTGAATCAGTTCTAATGAGATGGATGAAACTGGAGCCCATTATACAGAGTGAAGTAAGCCAGAAAGATAAAGACCATTACAGTATGCTAACACATATATATGGAATTTAGAAAGATGGTAATGATAACCCTATATGCAAAACAGAAAAAGAGACACGGATGTATAGAACAGACTTTTGGACTCTGGGAGAAGACAAGGGTGGGATGTTTCGAGAGAACAGCACTGAAACATGTATATTATCTAGGGTGAAACAGATCACTAGCCCAGGTTGGATGCATGAGACAAGTGCTCGGACCTGGTGCACTGGGAAGACCCAGAGGGGTCGGGTGGAGAGGGAGGTGGGAGGGGGAATCGGGATGGGGAATACATGTAAATCCATGGCTGATTCATGTCAATGTATGACAAAAACCACTACAATATTGTAAAGTAATTAACCTCCAAC